>NC_091247.1:204690000-207190000 GCF_042477335.2 Ovis canadensis | reverse complement strand
AGAACTATAAGGTAATAAATTTGTTTTGTTCTAAGCTTCTAACTCTGTACTAATTTATTTAAAGCAACAACAAGAAAGGAACAGAACAACCAACATTTTGAAGTCACTTGCCCCCTGTCCACTTGGTCTCAATTACCCATACGCAACATGCAACCCTTTCTGTTCAACCTTGAGTGATAACTAATACCCTGAGCACAGTGTCTATTTGTCCTCTAAAACTTATTTGGAGACTCACGTGAATGTCATCCCATAGTGCTTAAGAAGTTTCGACAAGCATGAAATAAATCACTGAATGCTGCAGAAAGAGACCAGTGTAGTTAGAGAGTAAACAGCTGAAACTTTTAACTGAAGATGACAACTACTTGAGAAATGTGTTTTCAGAGCCCCGACAGTAGAATGAACTCAGAAGAACTGACCCATGTTAAACAAACTCACAAGACACTTGAAATAACTGTCAGGGTTCTCCAGAAAAACAAATCCAATAGGATGTGTACACAAATAGCAAGAGGTTTATTTTAAGGAATTGGCTCACGTTGATTATGGAGGCAATCTGAAGGGTGAGTTGTCAGGCTAGAGACCCAGGAAAAGCCAACATTGAGTTGAAGTCCTAAGGCTGCCTGCTGGCAGAACTTCTTGTTTGGGGAAAGGTCAGTATTCTGTGTTATTCAGGCCATCAGTTTATTAGATGAGGCCCACCCACATTATGAGGGCATGCTTCATAGTCTGCTTCAGAGTCCACCAATTCAAATCTAAATCTCACCAAAAAAAAAAAAAAAAAAAACACTTCCATAGAAATATTCTGAATAATGTTCAACCAAACATTTGGGCACACAAAATTAACCATCACATAAACCAAAATATCAATTTATTAATTTAAATTTGGGACATTTCTTCCCATTGATTAAAGTACCTATGTCTTCTAACCAGATAACTTTAGTGTCAAAGCATCTGACAGTAAATTTAAGCCCTAAACTACATGTTGGGTGTGAATTAGAGCAAAGTTAGTAGGAAAGCTATGGGGAATAATTCACTATACTGGTCAGGGTCTGGCATATTCCTATAATTTTACCATCCTTCAAATAAGCCTGCAAGTTCTTGGCTTTTTGAAATTTTCCTCATCAATAGATTTCTATCATTTGTTCCACATAATGGAAAACCATCTAGAAGGACCACCATCTAGAGGTCTAAGAGCTGGCCTTGTATTGATTGTATGTAACTTAATAGGTTCATTTCTTCTTGAGATTTTGATTATGAAACATATGAAGAGAGAGAGAACAAGAATAAGTGAAAGCCTTAAAACCTAAGAAACAACATCTTGGTAGAAGCAATACAGAAAAAAATGGAGATGAGTTGTTGTTCAGTGGCTAAGTCAGGTCCAACCCCATGGGCTGTAGCACACGAGGCTTCCCTGTCCTTCACTATCTCCCAGAATTTGCTCAAACCCATATTCATTGAGTCAGTGATGCCATCCAACCATCTCCACCTCTGTTGCCCCCTTGTTAGTTTGGCAAATATAAAACAAGTGCAAGCAGAAAAAGAAGTAAAGTCTGAAGTGCTGAATCATGGCTCTTCAGCCAGTGAGAGTTACTCAGGTGCTCTGGTTATACACCACTTTCTAGTTCTCCCATGTATCTTACAACAAACCCCATCTGTGAAGCCCAACAGTAAACACATTCACCCTGGGCCCCAGGAAAAGTCCACAAACATTTACTATCTCACCAGAAATCGCATCTCTCCCGAAGACCAAAGAATTCCTATGCCCTGGTCTGGTATTTAGACCCTAGGTTCTTTGGATAGTGTTAGAGACTTAAAACCTCTGTAGGCTTGTGACCTCCATCTCAACATATATTACAACACACAAGATGCATGTGTCTGATGTACGGTCAGGTCAGCGCTCTGATCTCGTTATTGCTGCAGAATACAATCTCATTGTCCATCTGTTTCCGGGAAAGGTGTCCTGGTTACACACTACTTTCTAGTTCTCTCAAGCTTTCAGAAATTGTGGTACCATCTCGTCTTCCCAAGACCATACTCCAATCTTGGTCTATATACCACGGTATTGGCCTCTAGACACCAAGTTCTTGATTATTCCTCAAGGTGTGTACATTTTAAGGATGGCTGACCTCATCCACTCTATGTGTCCTTTCTGAGGTTTATTGTCACAAGTCAACCTTATTTTCCAGTTCCCATGTGACATCCCTCATCTCCTCTGTTTGTGCTGATAATAGCATCACACTTATTCAAACCTATCAATGAAAAATTAAGAGATTTAAGATTAATTACACAGTAAACCTTAGGCAGGGGCAAAATTATAATGTGAAAATCCAGGCTTATTTAATCAATTTTAGTGGACTCATTTTCCAGGGAGGAGCAAGGAATCTAAAAGCTGATGTCGGGGAATTCCCTGACTTTCTGATAAGTTCCTTACTCTGCAGATAGGTGAACGATGACAGAATCTGACTGTCCAGAGGAGGCCAGAATGGGGGTCTCTGAGTTGAAGCAATCTGGCAGCTGCTTCTCTCTAAGGCCCACAAGCCCTTAAGACCAAGTGTCAAGTCTTAGCAGGAGGATTCAGCAGATGCTGTGGGCTCAGGCAGCTAAGAGGAATCTTGACTAAGAGCAGAATGAGAGCCAGCGGCAGAATAAGACAGTACAGGCAGCTCTGTCAAACAGGCAGGGGTCCTCTGGCCCCAGCACAGTGACCCTCTGCCCCCTGCCCAGCCTTAGGGTTGGCTCGGTAGGCTGTGGGAGACTCTGAATTTCTAGGGCTTGTTTCTAACTAGCAAGAAAGCGTTGTCTACAGATGCATCGCAGGCCTGAAAAAACGCCTGAGCACAGAGCTCAGCTTGCCCCACTTTCTTATCAAACAAGCTGCCGCCTAAATGCCTTAGAACAGTGATGATTCTTTTCCTAATGGTTAGTAAGACAACCTTTGTTCAAGTGAAATTTTTCTGTGGGATGTTAAATATATAAAAATAGTTGAAAGCATATCAGCTCGGAACAGCGCAGAACCCAAACACAAGGCCTCCCCACTGGGCCCCACCCCCACGGCAGCCTCTGTGGCCCCGCCCCCACTGGGCCCCGCCCCCACGGCAGTCTCTATGGCCTCTCCGCCCATCTGTTGGCGCTGGTGGGACACAGTTTGAAAGCCGCTACTTCAGAATGCCACGCGGTGTGCCTCTGAAAGCCTGCCAGCATAAATTTAGACAAACATGAAATATAAAAATCATGCATCACGCCGACAACTTAGAAAACTTATCAAGGCTGAATCAACTGGTCCCCGGAAAACTCTGTGTCAAAGGCATCTTTGAATCCTACCACAACCGCAGTCTGCTGCTGGAAACACCCTTACTGGGAAGGCTCCTGAAAGGCCATGCATTGCATGGAAAGTGTCACTTGTGGTCCTAAACCTTGGATATGAGTCACAGCTTTGAGACTTACTAGCTGGGTGACCTTGAGAAAATGTTCTAAACCCTCTGAGCCCTGATTTTCTCAACAAGAGAAATATCATGCGTTTTTTACTCACCTTACATTGTTATGAGGATCAAACAAAAGAATGCATTTAAGAGGTCTATAAACTGTTAAACTGTGTTCATGAAGATTGTTGACATTATAAAAACCTGCTGCCTGCTGTGTCATTCTTTCACTCTGCAAATTTTTATTGAATAATATTCTAGCTAGTGTAAGACTAATAAATTGAGCTAATTTGGGTGTGACTTCTGGGCTACAGTCCATAGGGTAGCAAAGAACTGGACATGACTGAGCACTAGCACTCTCTCTCTTTGTATATCCCACTGAGCAGGGCAATGCTCAGGAGTGGCAACTCCCTTCTAGGAGCAATGATGGGATCCTACTGCTGGAGAGGATCCCTTCCCACTCTCCAAACCCGCCCCTCCCCCACCAGGAGCTCCCTGAAGTGAGTGAAGCTGTCTCATGGGAGAGCCTGCTCCTGTCACTCACGGTCACCTCCACCGGAGCTGGGGCCCTGAGCTTCCTGATCCCCGCCTCTGTACAGAACATTCAGAGCTAGCGGACTAGCCTGACAGATAAACCTCACTTTCGGCACCCCCCGAGATTCTGGCAGCACTGCCCAACAGAACTCTCTGTGGTGATGGAAATGTTCTGTATACATACTGTGTAGAAGACAGCTGCCAGTCACATGTGGCCATTGACCCCTTGATTAGCAATCCTGAAGGAGTAACCTGAATAAATTTTTTTAGTTAAAAAGATATATGTGTTTATTTCATTTGGCTACTCTGAGTCTTAGTTGTAACATGCAGAATCTTTAGTTTCAACATGGGGACTCCTAACATGGGGACCATGTGCGGTCTAGCTCCCTGACCAAGGATTGAACCCTGCAGGAGCCCCTGCATTGGGAGCACCGAGTCTTAGCCACTGGACCACCAGGGAAGTCCCTTAACTTAACCAATTCAAGTAGCCCAATTTGGATAATAGGGCTTCTCTGGTGGCTCAGACAGTAAAGAATATTCCTGCAATGCAGGAGACCCAGGTTCGATCCCTGGGTCAGAAAGATCTCCTGGAGAAGAAAATGGCAACCTGCTCCAGTATTCTTGCCTGGGAAATCCCATGGATGGAGGAACCTGGTGGGCTCCAGTGCATGGGTTCACAAACAGTTGGACATGACTGAGTAACTAACACTCTCACACTTTCATTTGGATAGTAAACAGCACAGTACTAGAGGAATGGAACAGAGGTCAAGCCTGATCTTTCCAATAAAATTTTTTTCAAGTGCAGTAGTTACATCCCTGTCATTTTTAAAAATAAAAACATTGCTAAATAAACAAGTAATGGTGTCACCATATTCATGTGCTCTTGTGAGGAGCAGATTGAGTTCCCTGTCCTAATTCAATCTCCAATAGTGCTTCTAATTATTGAAGGTGGTGAGCAGAGGCCAATGTCAGACAAGAAGACAGCATGCATCTATGGGACTTAGAACTGTGATCAAATAAACCTTACAATAGCCTTCATCTGACACCTATTAATGATGTGCATAATAGCTGTGGTGCATGCTGTAATTAGTTATAAACAGTAAGCCACTCTCACAAATTACTAAAATTAGCATAATCTTTATGCTATTTGTTCTCTGGTATTAACAAATTACACCAATATCCCCAGTTTTCCTGAATTCTCTATACATGTTCATAGATGGCCCATCCCCAGCATCACTAAAAGAACAGTATTTCAACTCCAAAGCTGTTGCTCCCTGTTCTGGTCTCCATGTTCATTCCCTTCCCAAATAGTCCACAGTTGAGGGGTTGGGTGCTCTTGGCCTTATTGCCAAGTTCTCCCCATCCCAGCCTTGAGATACTGGTAAACAGGGTGATTTTCACTCTTCCTATCTTAAAGTTTTTGCCCTGGAGGAACAGTGGCAGAAACTCTGAGTCAGATTGTGGATGGAGAGCTCTATTTGGTCACCATGCAGCAAAGAAAAGGGAAGGAAGAGAGGAAAGAACAGAGGCCAGGAAGGAAGTCAGACACTGGGCAAAGGTGCCTATTGGAGGAGCCAGAGGAAGTGCTGGAGGTGGACTCTGGGTACTGGACAGATCGCAATTTGGTGGGTGGAGGGGAAGAGCATGGAATAAAACAAGACAGTGCAGCAGTGAGGTGAGAGGACCTGTGCTTGCAAATGCCATCCTGGTCCTGAAGCCACATCAAACAGAAGCCAAAAGACATGCAGACCAGGTGGCTTCTGGACACATGCAGTGCTGAGCGGCCCTGGGAATGTGCTTCTAGTGATTCTCGTTCTGACACAGCTTCCACACTGAAGAACACAGCTAGCATCGCTGCAGCCTTGACCTTGTGGAAGATAAGAGGCAGTACAGGGGTAGTAGGTAAGAGAGAGGATGGGGGGAGGAGAGGGGTTGCAAAGCCCAAGAAAGAGAAAGACTGCATTCCTTCATGACTGGAAAAACCTGCAGGAATCCTGCCACATTCACAGGAAATAATCATGTCCATAGAATGTATGGACATGGATTATAAATGCCTCAAATCAACCCTAGCAGGCCCTATGGGCAGACTACCTGCTTTCCGGGAGTCTGGTTTCCAGACTACCTGCTTTTGCAGAGGCCAGGGCTTTGAGGGGAGCTAAATGGTACAGCTTCCCTGGTGGCTTGGTTGGTAAGAAGATTGCTCACAATGGGTTCAACCCCTGGGTCAGGAAGATTTCCTGGGGAAGGAAATGGCAACGTACTCCAGTATTCTTGCCCAGCAGAGCCCATGGACAGAGGAACCTGGTGGACTACAGTCCACGGGGTCGCAAACAGTCAGACACAAGTGAGTGACTAAACCGTAAAGGGTCCTGATGTCATCCTCCTCCATGTGCTTTCTCAAAGGCAGAAGCTGTCAAGCATGGTTTTGTTTTTCCAAGGTCCAAAAACACAAAGGAGTCAGAGGAGCTCAGCAAGGCTTGTACTAACCACATCCTTTTCTCTCCAAGGACCCTCTGTCTTCACAGTTGCCAGTTGTTTAAAACAAAATGCCAGTAACAACTACAAACCCATCATGGAAGCCTTTATGTGAGCTGCAGGCAGTGTTCCCACCTCAGCTCGGCCTCCCTCTCTTCTTCTCTCTCTCAAGACTACAGTACAGCTCTTGACACCTCCATTCACAGAGCCAGCTCAGATAGAAACCAGCAATTTCTGTTCTCAATTTAAACTCACTGGGAGGAAGAATTACCTAGCCCTGCTTGAATTAAAAATCCACCTTGGTTGAATCAATGGATACCAGAAGCTTGGGTACTTATAGAATGCAAGTACGTAATGGGGTCCCATTTGAGGGAGAGAGAGGTTGACTGCCCCCACAGAAGAGACATGTGAGCCGGACAGACAATTGGGAACATGTTTATTGCATTGCAGCACTTCAATGTTGTTCATCTTAGACTGTCTTTGAACTTTAGGAAGTTGTCATCACCGGAGGTGAGGAAATTCTGAAATGCAGTATGCAGTAACTTCTAACTGCAGCATGGTCTACCTAAGACTGTCTCAGTTACCTCCACCTGACCAGGTAAAACGGGTTTATCTAGTGGTAAAGAACGCTCCTGCCAATGCAGGAGATGTAAGAGAGATGCTGTTTTGATCCCCAGGGACAGAGGAGCCTGACAGGCTACAATCCATAGGGCTGCAAAGAGTTGGACAAGACTGAAGTGATTTAACATGCACACACATAGGACCGGATAAATAAAAGCTGTGTCCAGAGAAATCTAGCCTTGCCCAATGGCAAGTACAAGGCAGGTATCGTCACAATCTCTTTTGGAGAAAGTGCCTCGGAAGAGAAATACTACTGATATTAAGTCCTTGAGCTGGGAGATTATTGTGCCCCCTTCCTTTCAGAGAATCAGAAAACCTGGCTGGGAACAAGTGGCTGAGGAGGCAGGACATGGGGCAACTGTCTGTGAGACTATATGGAGAGAATGAGCTTCTGTTCCTGTTCCAGCGATAGGTAATTAAGATGTCTACTGCAATTAGTATTAAGGAGTTACCTTTATTAGGCTCCAGCAGAGGAAATAAGGACCAAAGACCAGATTATCAGGCTTACCTGTGGCAACCGCTGATTGAAAGTAATTCTGAGCTGCATCTATGATGGTGAACCCCTTATGACTAAGAAGAAGACACCAATGCAGAAATCCTTCTGTGGAAAAACTTTAAATACTTATCTCCTAGGAAACCAGTTCACTCCTCCTCATTTTCTGTTCAGAAAGGTGGCCAGCTTTCCCGTTTCCCTTCCCCAATCCCATCCCCATTTCCTTCTTCAAAAGCTCACAGTTTATCAAAGCAAGCAAGCATCCTAGATTTATATATATATAAATCTGAATTGTATCCAGCTGTATTTAAAGCTGAATTGTATACAGCCAAGTTCCAACATCATTTCCAGATTCAGAACCCATTTTAAAAAGATATTCGGGATATAAACTCACAGGCAGGTGCTGAATAATCACTTAGATATGACAAGGAAATCAGGCCTTGAATCAGAACACAGCTAGAACCTACCTATATAACCTTGTTTTCCATAGGGTAGAAGTTAGTGAGTAGTATCTCTATTATAAAGGACCTGGTTCCTTATATCTCTCATAAGCAATTTTAGTGGTGCTATGGCCTCAAGGCACAGTGCCTTATAGAAGCTTTCATCCACTCATTCATTCCAAGTGAACTGAGCACCTATTGTAAGCGAAACACTTGGCAGGGTACTAGGGAGGTAAAGGTTAAGAAAAACAAGGAACTCAAAGTGTCATAGACGAGGCAAGCACAGAAGTGAATATTTCATCTACTAAATAAAGACGCGAGCACAAAGCACAGTGCTGGTACAAGAGAGGATCAGTTCTATTAAGGATAATCTAGGGTCTTAAGGATAAATAGAATTTTGCTAAGAAAGCTATTGTGCGGGAGGGCAGGAAGACCTCCAGATCTGGGAAGGTATGAGACATGAAACTCTAAGTAAGTAATTCAAGAAAATCAGCACCAAGGAAGACAGTGGAGTGCAGGGAAGTGACTGGAGTCAGGAAGGCTGTGTTTGGTCATGGCTGAGGGGAGACTGTATCAGATTGCCTGTGGTCCTCAGAACCATTCCCACTCCTCCTAAGCACTCTTCTGTACCTCTGGAGTTGGAAATCTGGGAGTACACTTCCTGAATCTCTTGTTTGCAGTATTCCAGTTTCAAGTCCACTAATTTAGAATCCTGCCTGATTTAGAAGATAGACTGAAATCAAAGGCCACCATTCCTCCTCCAGTAGTAGCACAAATGTGTGAGCTTCAGTAGATTTTAGGTTTTGTCAATGTTCTGCTGCATGTTCAGTACCCACTTTGGCACGTCAGACAGCTCTGAACTTCAGTAGTGGTTTTCTGAAGTCCTTAACCCAGGTGACAATGGCAGCTTCCTTATCCCCAAAAGCTTGCTGTCACACTGTAGACCTACTGGTAAACTGCAGAGCCATCGATGACCTTCTCTGACCTACAGTCCCACAACTTTTCCAGTGTTTTATAAGCATCATTTAGTGGTTTTAAATCCACTCTTGCTTAAAATACTTCATATGGTTTCTATTTCCCTGATCCAAAGCCTGACTGGGGCAGTTTAGTATGACCCTCATGGCTTCGTGAAGAAAGAACTGAAAGAGGAAAGGACTAGGGCCAGGGAGATCAATAGATGGATTATTTCAACAATACAAAGGAGAATTGATGAAACTCAAAATTATTAATAGGACAGTGGCAATAGATATAGAAGAGGAGAATGACTTTAAAAATATTCAGGACATATAACCATTTGGATGGAGGAGTAAAATAAAAGGAGTTTAGGAGGCGCTCACTCCAGTGTTCTTGCCTGGAGAATCCCAGGGACGGGGGAGCCTGTGGCTGCCATCTATGGGGTCGCACAGAGTCGGACACGTCTGAAGTGACTTAGCAGCAGCAGCAGATTTCTGGTATAGATGATTGCACTAATGATACAGAAGACAGAATATAAGACAGGGAAGAGGGGGAGGGGGATACTCGGCCAGCATTATAGATGATGGGTTCAGTTTAGAATGTATTAAATTTGTGGTCTGGATATTAAGTAGGCAATTGGCTTATTAAATCTAAGGGTGAGGGGACTGAGGCTGAAGGTATTCATTTTGAAGACTAGGAGCACAGAAATGGTCATTAAACTGTGAGAGAGGGTAAAATTGATTAAGGGGCATGTGTAGCATGAAAAAAGTGGAAAGTTAAAAAAAAAAAAAGATCCCTGGAAAACATCAAAGGTTAAGAGCAAATACTAGAAGAGAATTTAGCAAAAGAGATCAAGAAGTAACCAAAAGAGATAGAATAATCCAGACCGTATGGTATTAAGCAGGAAGAGGTTATCTGAAATCATGGGTAAAGATATGAAGATGACTTAAATGATAACTGATGGAACACATCCATTTAAAAACACAAGAAGGATTCCAAGTGACTACTCACATTCATTCCAATGCCATTATTTATTGCTTTTCCACATGGGTGTGGTTCTATAAAACGAGAAGAAGAAAGGATGTTTTTTGCAGCTTCATCTTTTCACTGGCTTTCGTCTCTTCTGCTATCTTCCTCCTCCATCCTAAAGGCAACTTTCCTTTTCTTCACTGTTTTATCTCCTCATTTCATTCCCTTTTTTCTTATGGAGCTTCCCCGGTAGTTTAGGTAAAGAATCTTTTTCTTCTCATGGTGAAGCCAATACATTTCTGCTTTTACAGATGAGTTCATATCTCATATCTCCCAGATACCTAATCTGCATTTGTTTAGCCAGGAAATCTGAATCAAAGACTTGTGGATCTGATGCCCATGCCAAGTTTGGATGCGGCCATTCATAGACTTATGGGTTCAAAATAGACTTCTAGTGCTGTGTTGAAATCAGCTTAACTGGTCACGACCAGACTGCTTTTCAAATGAAATATAAGAGAGTAAAATGGAATGGAAAACACAAGCATATGTTACTGGTAGTGAAGATGAATATTATCTCATGGAACATTTGTGATAGGTTATGTGTGTATTTCATCTTCATGCACGGTATGTGTGAAGAGTCACGAAGTAGCAGCCCAGAGCAAAGCCTCGTAAATGTAAGACAAAAGAGCTAGCAAGGAGAACTGAGTCCTGTCTTAGTCTTAGTCTCCCTTTACAGACAAGGTCCCAGGCACAGGTAGTTTCTTTGGAAAGTAATCCTAGGAAACAAAAGGGAGGAAGTAGGAAAAAGAGAGGAAAGGAAGGTCAGAGCCCATAAAGTGTATGTAACATGCTGGCTACCACTGTGGGCAGCCCATCTCCATCTTCTGGTAATCAACAGAGGAACTGTCTCAGAACTGTGTGCCTCAGAACTGACCCACTTAGAGGGTTATTTTCAAGTATCTTTTGATACTTACTTCTAACAGAGTCTGTAAGAGAACAAACTCTGTAAGATTTCAATACCTTTAGAACATGAATTTTTTTTTTTAATCAAGGCGGGTTTTTTTTTTTTCTATTTGTTTTTTATTGAAGGATAATTGCTTTACAGAATTTTGTTGTTTTCTGTCAAACCTCAACATGAGTCAGCCATAGGTATACATATATCCTCTCCCTTCTGAACTTCTCTCCCATCTCCCAACCCATCCCACCACTGTAGATTGATATAGAGCGCCTGTTTGAGTTTCTTGAGCCATAAGCAAATTCCCATTGGCTATCTATTTTACATACAGTAATGTAAGTTTCCATGTTACTCTTTCCATACATCTCAGCCTCTCCTCCCCTCTCCCCATGTCTGTAAGTCTCTTCTCTATGTCTGTTTCTCCACTGCTGCCCTGTAAATAAATTCTTCAGTACCGTTTTTCTAGATATCATATATATGCATTAGAATAAGATATTTATCTTTCTTTTTCTGATTCACTTCAGTCTGTATAATAGGTTCTAGGTTCATCCAGCTCATCAGAACTGACTCAAATGTATTCCTTTTCATGATTGAGTAATATTCCATTGTGTATATGTACCAGGACTTCTTTATCCATTCATCTGTCATTGGACATCTAGGTTGCTTGCATGTTCTAGCTATTGTAAATAGTGCTGCAATGAACAATGGGATTCATGTGTCTCTTTCAATTTTGGTTTTCTCAGGGTATAAGCCTAGCAATGGGGTTGCTGGGTCATATGGTGGTTTTATTCCTAGTTTTTTAAGGAATCTCCATACCATCTTCCGTAGTGGTTGTATTAATTTACATTCCCACCAATAGAGCAAGAGCATTCCCTTTTCTCCACATCCTCTCCAGCATTTATTGTTTGTAGACTTTTTGACGAGGGCCATTCTGACCTGTGTGAGGTGATATCTCATTGTAGTTTTGATTTGCATTTCTCTAATAATGAGCAATGTTGAGCATCTTTTCATGTGTTCATTAGCCATCTGTATGTATTCTTTGGAGAAATGTCTGTTTAGGTCTTTTTCCCACTTTTTGATTGGGTTGTTTGTTTTTCTGGCATTGAGTTGTATGAGCTGCTTGTAAATTTTGGAAATTAATCCTTTGTCAGTTGTTTCATTTGCTATTATTTTCTCCCATTCTGAGGGATGTCTTTTCACCATGCTGATAGTTTCCTTTGCTGTGCAAAAGCTTTTAAGTTTAATCAGGTCCCATTTGTTTACTTTTGTTTTTATTTCTTTTACTTTAGGAAGTGGGTCATAGAGGATCTTGCTTTGATTTCTGTCACTGAGTGTTCTGCCTATGCTTTCCTCTAAGAGTTTTATATTTTCTGGTCTTTCCTTTAGGTCTTTAATCCATTTTGAGTTTATCTTTGTGTATGGTGTTAGGAAGTGTTCTAATTTCATTCTTATACATATAGTAGTCCAGTTTTCCCAGCACCATTTATTGAAGAGACTGTCTTTGCCCCATTGTATATTCCTGCCTCCTTTGTCAAAAATAAGGTACCCATCAGCACATAGCTTAATTTCTGGGCTTTCTATCTTGTTCTATTGGTCTATATTTCTTTCTTTCTTTCTTTCTTTTTTTTTTGGTGCCAATACCATACTATCTTGATGACTGTAGCTTTGTAGTACAATCTGAAGTCAGGAAGGTTGATTCCTCCAGCTCCAGTCTTCTTTCTCAAGACTGCGTTAGCTATTCGGGGTCTTTTGTTTTTCCATATGAATTGCGAAATTTTTTTCTAGTTCTGTGAAAAATGCCATTGGTAATTTGATAGGGATCTCATTGAATCTGTAGATTGCATTTGGTAGTATAGTCATTTTCACAAGATTGATTCTTCCCACCCAAGAACATGGAATATCTCTCCATGTGTTTATGTCATCTTTGATTTCTTCCATTAGTGTCTTATAATTTTCCATGTACAGTTCTTTTGTCTCCTTAGGTAAGTTTATTCCTAGATATTTAATTCTTTTTATTGCAATGGTGAATGGGATTGATTCCTTAATTTCTCTTTCTGATTTTTGATTGTTAGTATATAGAAATGCAAGTGATTTCTGTGTATTGATTTTGTATCCTGCAACCTTGCTAAATTCGCTGATTAGTTCTAGTTATTTTCTGATACTATCTTTAGGGTTTTCTGTGTACAGTATCTGGAGAAGGCAATGGCACCCCACTCCAGCACTCTTGCCTGGAAAATCCAATGGACTGAGGAGCCTGGTAGGCTGCAGTCCATGGGGTCATGAAGAGTCAGACACGACTGAGCGACTTCACTTTCACTTTTCACTTTCATGCATGTCATCTGCAAACAGTGAGAGCTTTATTTCTTCTTTTCTGATCTGGATTCCTTTTATTTTTTTCCTTCTTTGATTGCTACAGCTAGGACTTCCAGAACTATGTTGAATAATAGTAGTGAAAGTGGACACCTTTGTCTTGTTCCTAATCTTACGGGGAATGCTTTCAGTTTTTCACCACTGAGAATAATGTTTGCTGTAAGCTTATCATATATGGCCTTTACTATGTTGAGGTAGGTTCCTTCTATGTCCATTTTTTGAAAAGTTTTAATCATAAATGGGTGCTGAAATCTGTCAAAAGCTTTTTCTGCTTCTGTTGAGATGATCATATGGTTTTCATCTTTCAGTTTGTTAATATGGTGTATCACATTGGTTTATTTGCATATATTGAAGAATACTTGCATTCCTGAAATAAACCCAACTCGTTCATGGTGTATGAGCTTTTTGATGTGTTGCTGAATTCTGTTTGCTAAAATTTTGTTGAGGAATTTTGCATCTATGTTCCTCAGTGATATTGGCCTGTAGTTTTCTTTTTGGGGGTTGTCTTTGTCTGGTTTTGGTATCAGGGTTATGATGGCCTCATAGAATGAGTTTGGAAGTGTTCCTTTCTCTGCAATTTTTTGAAAGAGTTTTAGAAGGACAGGCATTAGCTCATTTCTAAATGTTTGATAGAATTCTCCTGTGAAGTCATCAGGTCCTGGGCTTTTGTTTTTTGGGAGATTTTTTTTATCACAGCTTTAATTTCAGTGCTTGTAATTGGGTTGTTCATAATTTCTATTTCTTCCTGGTTCAGTCTTGGAAGATTGAACTTTTCGGGCTTCCCTGGTGGCTCAGAGGTTAAAACATCTGCCTCCAATGCGGGAGACCTGGGTTTGATCTCTGGGTCGGGAAGATCCCCTGGAGAAGGAAATGGCAACCCACTCCAGTATTCTTGCCTGGAGAATCCCATGGACTGAGGAGCCTGGTGGGCTGCAGTCCACGGGGTCACAGAGTCAAACACGACTGAGTGACTTTACTTACTTACTTACTTATCCATTACATCCAGGTTATCCACTTTATTGCCATATAGTTGTTCATAATAGTCTCTTATGATCCTTTGTATTTCTGCATTGTCTGTTGTAACTGCTCCTTTTTCATTTCTAATTTTGTTGATTTGATTCTTCTTTTTTTCTTGATGAGTTTGGCTGAAGGCTTGTCAATTTTGTTTATCTTCTCAAAGAACCAGCTTTTCATTTTATTAATCTTTACTATTGTTTCTTTCATTTCTTTTACATTTATTTCTGCTCCGATCTTTGTGATTCCTTTCCTTCTACTAATTTTGGGTATTTGTTGTTGTTCTTCTTCTTCTTTTTCCAGTTGTTTTAGGTGTGAAGTTAGGTTGTCTATTCGACGTTTTTCTTGTTTCTTGAGGCAGGATTGTATTGCTATAAACTTCCCTTTTAGAACCGCTTTTGCTGCATCCCATAGGTTTTGAGTTGTCATGTTTTCATTGGCATTTGTTTCTAGAAATTTTTTGATTTACCTTTTGATTTCTTCGGTAACTTGTTGGTTATTTAGAAATGTGATGTTTAATCTCCATGTGTTTGTGTTTCTTACAGTTTTTTCTTGTAATTGATATCCAGTCTCATAGCATTGTGGTCAGAGAAGATGCCTGATATGATTTCAATTTTCTTAAATTTACTGAGGTTTGATTTGTGACCCAAGATGTGGTCTGTCCTGGAGAATGTCCCATGTGCTCTTGAGAAGAAGATGTATTCTTCTGCATTTGGATGGAATGTCCTGAAGATATCAATGAGATCCATCTCATCTAATGTATCATTTAAGACTTGTGTTTCCTTATTAATTTTCTGTTTTGATGATCTGTCCATTGGTGTGAGTGGGGTGTTAAAGTCTCCTACTATTATTGTGTTACTGTCAATTTCTCCTTTTATGTCTATTAGTGTTTGTCTTATGTATTGAGGTGCTCCTATGTTGGGTGCATAGATATTTACAATTGTTATGTCTACCTCTTGGACTGATCCCTTGCTCATTATGTAGTGTCCTTCCTTATCTCTTGTAATATTCTTTATTTTAAGGTCTATTTTGTCTGATATGAGGATTGCTACTCCAGCTTTCTTTGGCTTCCTATTTGCATGGCATATATTTTTTTCATCCTCTCACTTTCAGTCTATATGAGTCTTTAGGTCTGAAGTGGGTTTCTTATAAACAGCATATATATGAGTCTTGTTTTTATATCTTTCAGTCAGTCTGTGTCTTTTGATTGGAGCATTTAATCCATGTACATTTAAAGTAATTATTGATACACATGTTCTTGTTGTCATTTTCTTAATTGTTTGGGGTTAAATTTGTAGATCTTTTTTCTTCTCCTGTATTTGTTGACTATATAAGTCCCTTTAACATTTGTTGTAAAGCTGGTTTGGTGGTACTGAATTCTCTTAACTTTTGCTTGTCTCAAAAACTTTTTATTTCTCCATCAATTTTGAATGAGATCCTTGCTGGGTACAGTAATCTTGGTTGTACATTTTTTCCTTTCAGTACTTTAAATATATCCTGCCATTCCCTCTGGCCTGCAGAGTTTCTGCTGAAAGATCAGCTATTAAATGTATGGGGTTTCCCTTGTATGTTACTTGTTGCTTCTCCCTTGCTGCTTTTAATATTCTTTCTTTGTGTTTAGTCTTTGTTAGTTTGATTAGTATGTGTCTTGGCATGTTTCTCCTTGGGTTTATCCTGTAGGGGACTCTTTGCGCCTCTTGGACTTGATTGATTTCCAAGTTGGGGAAATTTTCAACTATAATCTCTTCAAAAATATTCTCATATCCTTTCTTTTTCTCTTCTTCTGGGACTCCTATAATTTGAATGTTGGTGCGTTTGATATTGTCCCAGAGGTCTCTGAGACTATCCTCAGTTCTTTTCATTCTTTTTACTTTATTCTGCTATACAGAAGTTATTTCCACCATTTTATCTTCCAGCTCACTGATTCGTTCTTCTGCTTCAGATATTTGGCTATTGATTCCTTCTAAAGTATTTTTAATTTAGTGATTGTGTCGTTTGTCTCTGTATGTTCATTCTTTAATTCTTCTAGGTCTTTGTTAATTGATTCTTGCATTTTCTCCATTTTGTTTTCAAGCTTTTTGATTATCTTTACTATCATTAATCTAAATTCTTTTTCAGGTAGTTTGCCTATTTCCTCTTTGACTTCTGTGTTTCTAGTTTGTTCCTTCATTTGTGTAGTATTCCTCTGCCTTTTCATTATTATTTTTTTTAACTTATTGTGCTTAAGGTTCTTTTCCCAGGCTTCAAGGTTGAACTCTTTCTTCCTTTTGGTTTCTGCCCTCTTAAGATTGGTCCGCTGGTTTGTGTAAGCTTCATGTAGGGTGAGATTTGTACTGAGTTTTCATTTGTTTGTTTTTCCTCTGGTGGGAAAGGTTGAGAGCGGTGGTAATCCTGTCTGCTGATGATTGGGTTTGTGTTTTTGTTTTGTTTGTTGTTTAGATGGTGTCCTGCACAGGGTGCTACTGGTGGTTGGGTGATGTCAAGCCTTGTATTCAAGTGGTTTCCTTTGTGTGAGTTCTCACTGTTTGGTATTCTCTAGGGTTAGTTCTCTGGTAGTCTTGGGTCTTGGAGTCAAGACCCAAGGCTCCAAAGGCTCAGGGCTTGATGTCTGAGGTTTCTTCACCTTAATAATCCAGGTGGGCAGAACAATAACAGCAGTGTGAGCCCCCAGGAAGCAGGGTTCCTCAAATGTGATACAGCATGAAGCAGGTCAGCTTATTGTGAAATGCCTGCTTGCACCAGAAGAGCTGAGAGCCACAATCTCTCTACTCTGGAAGGAGAAATTTTGCTGGAAGTCAACATAGAAGGAAATTTTTCCCATTGGAGCAGATCTCAAATTAGACCATGAAATTTTTGCACCTTGTTTTATGTCCCTAGATATGTTCCACAGAGGAGCCTGGTAGGCTGCAGTCCATGGGGTCCCTATGGGTCGGACACGACTGAGCGACTTCACTTTCACTTTCACTTTGCACTTTCATGCATTGGAGAAGGAAATGGCAACCCACTCCTGTGTTCTTGCTTGGAGAATCCTAGGGACGAGGGAGCCTGGTGGGCTGCTGTCTATGGGGTTGCACAGAGTTGGACACGACTGAAGCGACTTAGCAGCAGCAGCAGCAGATATGTTCCAATGTCTCCTGGTTTATAGTCTATGGGAACTTGAAAAGAATTTGTATCCTGCTATTGTGTAAAAATTGTATAAATCTTAATTATGTTGAATTGGTTCATAGTGCTTTTCAGGTCTACTATATCTTTCTACTTTTCTGTCTATTCATTCTGTTAGTTTTTGGAAGTTTGATATTGAAACTCCAACTAAAAATCATTATCTGCTTAAAAAATTGTAATATATAGTAGAACTATTTGTAACTTTGTTCCGTATTTTACACGTCTCTTGTAAATGTGTTATCATACTTTTATAATTAAAAAAAAAAAAGAACTGAACCACTAAGACAGAGATTGGCAAAGATTTCCTGTAAAGAGTCCAATATTAAATATTTTCCTCTTCACAGACTGTGCAGTCTCTGGTAACTATTCAACTCTGCCACTGTAGCATGAAAGTAGCCATTGGCAATATGTAAACAGATGAGTATGACGGCATTCCAGGAAAATTTTATTTACAAAAATAGGCGAATTGGGTTTTGCCCACAGGCCAGAGTTTGCCAACCTCTACACTACAGTGATAGCTTCCCTGGTGGCTCAGTGGTAAAGAATTGCCTGCAATGGAGGAGATGCGAGTTCGATCACTGGGTCAGGAAGACACACTGGAGGAGGGCATGGCAACCCACTCCAGTATTCTTGCTGGAGAATCACATGGACAGGGGAGCTTGGCAGGCTACAGTTCATTGGGTCACAAAGAGTTAAACATGACTGAAGTGAGTTAGCATGCACACACCCATATAGAGCAGTAATCTTCTTTCCATTGCTGAGTGGGCATAGACAGTGAGAAACCAACACAAATGGATACCCCATGTGTTTGATGGAGAACCCTGGCCTGCAAGGATAGATGGGAGTATCCTTGTGTGCTGGAGTCAGACAGACTCAGGGGATGTGATAGAGTGCCTCCCAGATGCTTCAGGGAACCAGCTGAGATCGCAAAGTTCTGGACAAAATGTTACCATACTCTCATCTTTGCTGAAATGCCTGCACAAGTCTTTCCTAAGTCCTAACGCATCCAGCCATACCACTTTTTTCTCTGAAAATGATAAGACTTGGTGTTTTTCTATTCAGTATGACCCATTCCCTAAGGAAATGAGTAGCTGCATTTCAGAAAAGTTCTTTTCTTTTACTTCTTCAAAGTTAACTGTGTGTTTAGCTCTCATACCTAGCTTAGCACACACTCTACCATTTCAATTCATTTTCCCTTAAAATTGGCCACACAGAAGGGTTTCACCTAATTATGCTTACACAGCCTAAAAGACGCTGTCTCTTTATGCTTTTAAGCTCATTTTCTTTTCCACACACTTTCCTTTTTTCCCCAAATGGATACATCCAATTATTCTCCTCTTGGGTATTTTAATTTCACACATTTTTGTACACTTAGAAAGACCATAGATTGCACTACATTCACTGGTAAATCATCAAAAAAAATTTAGATGAAAGAAATTCTTGTAAAAACATATCTTTTGTAGCAACATAAGCAGAAGATCATTCCTTGTTTTAAACCACATAACTAGAGATGAGGAGGAAAACAAGATTCCGTGATTTGAATTCTTTTTTAACAACTTTTTCATTTATATAGCATTTTTACAGTTCACAGAGCTCTTTCTCATTGAAGTTGTGTAATTTAAACATTTCTTTATTTGATCTGTAGCAAAAATGAGACTCAGAGATTAAGTGCTTTGTAAACTTTACACAGAAAATCAGTAACAAGACTGGGTCTACAATTCAATATCTCTTTATCTCAATTCAGTATGCTTTTGAATGGGAATTATTTATAACTTTCCTGTGAATTACAGAAATTTTAAGTTATTTATTTATGTATTTTTGGCTACTAACTTCTCACAGAGGCTTTATAATGCCGTGTCATTCAACTTTCTCCATGTCCAGATATTGGCTGTAACTGCTTGATTTTTTGTTTCTGTTCTAATGCAGATAGGTCCTAAGCATGGTATGTGTTCACTCAGTCGTGTCCAACTCTCTGTGTTGGGATTCTCTAGGCAGGAATACTGGAGTGGGTTGCCATTTCCTTCTCCACTAAGCATGGTAGATTATTTGCAAAGATGACTACAAAGCCTCTTACCCTTATATGCTCATGACTTTGCCATTCTTTCTAGTGAGAGATAGCATCTATTCCCCTGCTCTTGGGTCTGGGCTGACCTTGTGATTTGCTTTGAACAGTAGAATGCAGCAATGTAACATAGTGGAACTTCCAAGCCCAGGCCTCAAGATGCCTCTTGGAACATGGTGATGCCATGTGAAAGAGCGTGGCTCTCTTGCTTGAGAATTAAGGGCCATGGAGAGAGAGTTCCAGCTAAATGGCAATGCTGAATGGCAGGTGAATGAAGCCCCCTTGCACTATCCAGCCCTATTCAAGCCTCTAGGAGACTGAACCACACAAGTGATTCTAGATGACACCGGTAGAAGTAGATAACTCAGCTCATCCCAAATTGCTGATCCAGAAAATAAGGAGTGAATAAAAATTGTTGTTGTTTTAAGCCACTAAGTTTGGGGGTGATTTGTCATGCAGAGTATACATAACTGATAAACAAGGGATGAGAGATTTCATGGCTGTTATTTTGAGGAGGCAGTGGAGATTTCCCAACGATTGGGAGCTACATTTAATGCCTCAGGGAATGAGTTTCCTCCATTTTTGCTATATCAATTTCCCAGGATTATTTCAGAGTAATGCTCATGCATACTCAGTCATGTCTGATTCTTTGCGACCCCATGGACTGTGGCCTGCCAGGCTCCTCTGTTCATGTAATTTTCTAGGCAGGAATGGGTTGCCTAGAAAATTGCCTGGAGTGGGTTGCCATTCCCTTCTCCAGGGGATCTTCCTGACCCAGGGATTGAACCTGCGTCTCCTGCATTGGCAGGTGAATTTTTTACCACTGAACCACCGTGGAAGCCCTAATAGATAAATAGCATATGCCTATTATATTAAGTTCTCACAGACCTGCTCAAGCTCTCCATAGGAGTGATCTCTGGTAGCAACTTTCTGTTGCTTGACACTTTGCCATCAGCCATAACTAATTTATCCATGAATGAATATCCAAGAACGGATACTATTACAAGTTGGGCAAGTTTATCTCTCCGTGGTGAGTCTGAAATACTGAATGGAAATCTAGAGACTAGAAACCTTTGAGAACTAAGTATCTTTAACAGTATGGCTCTGGAACAAAGCTCAGACTGCTCTGAGGTCCCCAGAGACACACCGGTCCCCACCCTTCCTAAAGAGGTGGCTGTTCAACTCTTCATTAGACTCTGTGACATATTTTAGTATTCATCCAATAAATCCCCTTTCTCACATAAGCTTCCTTGAGTTGGCTTTTGTTCCAAGTAAGTCTAAATGCAAGTTCCAATCCCCGCTTTAGCTGAGTGGAAGCTCAAGGCTGGGGTTCCTGTGGGTTTCTCAGGGGGTCATGCACCTCTCCCTGCTCATCTACTGTGTGGGAGATAGAAGGAAGCAGCTGCTTAGGAAAATAACCTCATTGTATAGTGAGATCAGGGGAGCTGGTATCTTACCTTTCTTCCCGGTTCCACCTACTGCTCAGATCAGTACTGACATCAGATACAAGCAAGTCTCTGTCAATAATGATTTCACTGATGAAAGCTCTCCCTGTCCCAATCACTGCATGCTCCTATCACACGAACATCAGCCCTGTGCTGTCCAGTTCAGCCTTGGTAATGGCAGTAGGAAGAAGCAAGTGTAGATGATGACACCTGCAACTAGTTTCTCAGGAACCTGGGTTTTTGGTAGCCTGTGGTGCCAGGTACAAGGTCTTTCTCCACTGCCCACCTGGGCAGCTCAGTCCATTGTATTCCTTTGTTCCCTGTGGCCTCTATAAATTACTATAATATACTAATTTTATTTAAGAAATTTTAGTTAAAAGAGCAGGGATCTTACATAATTACCACAATTTAGGGCCCAGAAACAAGACTGCAGGTTACACAGTCATTTTCTATTATATTTGTTCAGGGAAAGGTGAATGCTGCCAAACAGCTCCTGAGGGCATCTTGTTTTCAGTAAGAGCTCACACAGTCACATGGCTAAATTTCACCTATTTCATTCAGGACAAGTCTTGAAATTGATTCAGTTTTGTTACTGAAAAGGGAAAATGGTCTCAGTAAATGTCCAACAAATAAGGGTTACCAAACTCTACAATATCATGACAATTTTTGCAAAGGCTAAATCAAGGATAAAAGTTAGGCAACCCGTGGCCAGATGTCCTAGTACCTGGGTCTCTTTTTGATTCTCTAAAAAATACGAATAAGGTCTTCGAGTGAATTTAAATCTGAGGAAGTTGGTACCTTTTAGTAAAGAGTTTTGGTCTTCTCCGATGGCTCAGCAGGTTCTTTACCTGCTGCAGTGCAAGAGATGCAGGAGACAGGGATTCAATCCCTGGGTCAGGGAGGATCCCCTGGAGAAGGAAGTAGCAACCCACTGTAGCCTTCTTGCCTGAAAAATCCCACAGACAGGAAGCCTAGCGGGCTACAGTCCAAAGGGCTGCAAAGAGTTGGATATGACTGAGCACACGCACACATAGTTGACAGTTTTGGGTTGTGGTCTGAAACCACAGATTGATTCAGTTCAGATTGATAGTGATTACTCCTGTTTAGATAAGACCAAAATCCTTGCTTCTTGATCATATTCAAATCTCTTCCTCCATTTTCAGAAACCAAAGAGTTGAGGTTTCAACAAAAGTTAGTGGTCTGAAGAAACAAGTCAATCGATTCCAGTTTCTTGTGACTTGGAAAAAGGAAAAATGGGACAGAATTATACAATGTAAAAATGGAGATGATCTCTTAATCCCACTCTATAAATACAAACTTGCCTAGGTTGTTCTAGTTTTAGTAATCCTAGAGAAAACACATTGCCTATGTAAAACCTCTATTCAAGTTAAAAAAACAATTTTTTTAAAAAATCCTTAAACCAAAGCTTTAGTTTAATCTAAACTAAAGTTAGAACCACTTCCTTAGAAAGGAGTAATTACCTACTGGTAGGACCTCGTGTACTGAGTACGTAAGCATCTATGCTTGAGTACAAAGAGTACATAGATACAAGAAGATGCCAAGAAAGGAGTCTATTTGGTCACTGGCAACTGCCATTTTTTTCAACAATCTATACTCATGACCTATGAGTCATTTTTCTTTCATTCACTCACTCCTTCACTCATTCACTCCTTTGCTCACTCATTCATTCACTAGTATAAATGCAGTGATGACTGTAGTGTACTAGGTAGGCACTGTGCTAAACACTAGAGAGGAAGAGAATGTTTATAAAATACAGCTCCCAGCTTCAAGAAGTTTACACTCTGATCTTGGAAATTCTCCATTCTCTTATCTTTTGCATCCAACTGTGAAAATCAATATGAACCTCTTTTCTTTTCATCTCTTCCTTGCCTCCACTGTGATTAATCATTAGTTGATGACTGAATGGTTATAGTTGTTTCCTGTTTGGAATTCCTACATCTGGCCTCTTCTCTTTCTGCAAATTCTTTTTAACACTGCCTAATTCATTTTTGAGACCTCATAGACTATACAGGCCATGGAGTTCTCCAGATCAGAATACTGGAGTGGTTAGCTTTTCCTTCTCCAGGAGATCTTTCTAATGCAAGGATCGAACCCAGGTCTCCCGCATTGCAGGCAGCCAGGTGAATCAAGCTGGAATCGAGATTGCTGAGAGAAATATCAATAACCTCAGATATGCAGATGACACCACTCTTAAATGGCAGAAAGTGAAGAACTAAAGAGTCTCTTGAGGGAAGTGAAAGAGGAGAGTGAAAAAGTTGGCTTAAAACTCAACACTCAAAAAAACTAAGATCATGGCATCCAGTCCCATCACTTCATGGCAAAGAGATGTGGAAACAAGGGAAACAGTGACAGATTTTGTTTTGGGGGTCTCCAAAATCACTGCAGATGGTGACTGCAGCCATGAAATTAAAAGACGCTTGCTCCTTGGAAGAAAAGCTATGACCAACCTAGGCAGCATATTCAAAAGCAGAGACATTATTTTGTCATCAAAGGTCCGTCTAGTCAAAGCTATGGTTTTTCCAGTAGTCATGTATGAATGTGAGATTTGGACTATAAAGAGAGATGAGCACCAAAGAATTGATGCGTTTGAACTATCATGTTGGAGGAGACTCTTGAGAGTCCCTTGGACAGCAAGGAGAGCCAACCAGTCTATCCTAAAAGAAATCAGTCCTAAATGTTCATTGGAAGGACTGATGCTGAAGCTGAAACTCCAATACTTTGGCCACCTGATGCAAAGAACTGACTCATTGGAAAAGACCCTGATGCTGGGAAAGATTGAAGGCAGGAGGAGAAGGGGACGATAGAGGATGAGATGGTTGGATGGCATCACCAACTTGATGAACATGAGTTTGAGCAAGCTCTGGGAATTGGTGATGGACAGGGAAGCCTGGTATACTGCAGTCCATGGGATCGCAGAGTCAAACATGACTGAGTGTCTGAACTGACTGACTGGGCTTCCCTGGTGGTTAGTTGGTAAAGAATCTGCCTGCATGCAGGAGATGTGGGTTCATTCCCTGGGTCAAGAGGACCCCCTGGAGAAGGAAATGGCAACCCACTCCAGTATTCTTGCTTGAGAAATCCTATGGACAGAGAATCTTGGCAGGATACAGTCCATGGGGTCGCAAGAGTAAAACACCATTTAGCAACTAAACCACCTCCACTGAAAGCTCACTATGTTCCAGGAACTGTGCTAAAGACTTTCTATGCATTACATCATTTACTCTGCATGACAACTCTTTAAGGCAAGAATTATTATCTTCATTTTATAAAATAGAAAAATAATGTTAAGAGGTAATCACTAACTTTCCCAGCGTCACATAGAAAGTACATAGATGACCAACTCCAAAGCCCCCACTCTTTTTTTTCCCTAAATACTTGCTTTTTAAAATTTATTTATTTGACTGTGCCAGGTCTTAGTTGTAGCACGCAGGACCTTAGATCTTCATTGCTGCATGTGGGAACTTTTGGTTGAGGCATGTGGGATCTAGTTCCTTGACCAGGGATTGAACCCAAGCCCCCTGCATTGAGAGCATGGAGTCTTAACCACTGGACCTCCAGGAAAGTCCCTCAAATCCCATGCCCTGAACTGCCATTCTGCTCCTGAGTCAGTTTCAACCCTGTCCAAACATGCTTCTGCACCTTTGTTCCCACTGGGTCCCCTACATGATACTGTCTTTCTCCTGCCTTCCGAGCACTACTGACACTCATTCAAAGCAAAGTTTAAATCCCCTCTCCTCAGTGAATTCTTCCTAGAGCACGCTAGTCTGCATGGACCTCTTCATCCTCTGAGTTCTAACAGGGTGTATTTCTACCACTCATTTGGCACTGAGATGTCCCATATGATATTTTATAGAAATATCTCATATGTCTCAGGAGCTGTGCTGTGCTTAGTTGCTCAACTTAGTCATGTCCAACTCTTTGCCACCCCATGGACTGTAACCCTCCAAGCTCCTCTGTTCATGGGGAATTCTCCAGGCAAGAATACTGGAGTGGGTTGCCATGCCTTCTTCCAGGGGATCTTCCTGACCCAGGGATTGAATCCAGGTCTTCCACATTGCGGGTGGATTCTTTACATCTGAGTTACCAGGGAAGCCCATGTCTCAGGTACAGCAATTGAAGATCCGTAAGATACTTAATAAATACATGTTGGTTTTGTGGTGTGTACACTTAATTGGTGGTGGTGGTAGTTTAGCCACTAAGTCGTGTCCATCTCTTGTGACCACGTGGACTGTAGCCCTGCAGGCTCCTTTGCCCATGGGATTCTCCAGGCAAGAATACTGGAGTGGGTTGCCATTTCCTTCTCTAGGGGATATTCCCCACCCAGGGACTGAACCCAGGTCTGCCACACTGTAGGCAGATTCTTTACCAACTGAGCTACAAGGGATGCTTGTGTGAGAAAGTAAGAGCTTGGACAGTAAACCAGTGAGGGAAGCCAGTCAGTATGGATGGTAACAGTACACATGCCGTTCTCTTGCCATGGTGGATGGAACAGGGTGATGGAAGCGCTGCATCTCCCTGTCCCAGCGTGCCATAAGGAACAGGAAGTTATAGGAGAATCATAAGGGTGCCGTAAATCTCGCCTGAGTAGTCAGACAAAGAAGTATTTTGAAGATCCTTGACCTGATGTTTTATTTGAACAAGATTTACATGGAACTTAAGTCCCAGAACCTTGCCAAGTTCCAGGGTAGAAATGATGAACTTCTCAAACATTTGGCAGCAAGGTAGTCTGGCTAAGACTGGGTGGTGTAGATGCTGAGGACACCCACCCTCTTCTCAAGACACAAGAAATTATTTTAATTCTGGTCTAATCTAAGCCACATGGAGCATCCACAGACCTCTTCAGCCCCCAGCCATGTCCTTCCACACTGAGCCCCTCCCCACCCAGTGCATGGCAGGATGTGATGACCACCCAACATGTCGTACCTGGAGGCTAGCCAGGGAGAGACTGCCAACTGGATGGTAATCTCCAGTGGGAAAGTCTGGCTGCAGGCAACCTGTGACTGACTGCTCGATACCATTATTTCCTTTGGGAATCAGTAGCAGAGCAGGGTCCATGCCTTCACTTCTTTGCTAAGGATAAAATGCCGCCTGATTCGGCAATGGATGATTCTCAGCAGAGCCTCAGATGCCTTCAAGTAAGCATCATAATGTTCGAGGAAAGAGAAGAAACGGAAGAGCTTGTGACATGATGGACGTACATTCTCTGGAAAAGAACTGATAGTATGCTGTTTGGAATTAGCCTTTTCCATTTTTAAAGGGGGATTTCATAAGTTTCCATATAGCTTCAGCCTCTCATCAACCCTAGGAGATGTTGCAGGCAGCTGTAAGCATCCTCTGTTGTTTACACATGGTAACAGCAGCTCAGAGTCTGGTCGGAGGTCCCCTTGCTGGTGACAGGCAGCACCAGGGCTAGACCCTCAGTGCCGCTCACCCTTCCTCTGGTGCCTTGCCTGACTCGGCACACTGTTCTTTCCCCTGAAGGAACTGGAATATACAATTTCTTGGTTTGATTTGGTTCACTTGGCTCTTTTTTTTTTTTTTTGCTTCCATTCCTGTTTTGACTTTGTTCACTTTCTATGCCTTCCTTCCCACTTTCACTTCTCTCTCCCTCCCCACCACCCCTACACCCTCAGATGCTGCCTCACTGGCCAGCCAGCCTCCCATCTTCACAGCCAACATTTGGAATCTGCAGATTACAGAGCCATGTCCTCAAGCTGCCTGTTGCTCCTTCTCTTGGTTAGATGAGTACTTTTTTAATGGAGGAGGGGTGTTAGAGAGGAAGAAGAAAGAAGTGAATAATTACTGAATGAACAGTGATTGGTGCTTACCTAACAACATCACTGAGACTCCAAATCATCTCAGTCTAACTCTTCAGGTTTATGATGGACAAAGTTAGGGGTCAAACACCCAGGGTTAGATTCTTCCATTATCTTTAGATAGCTGACTGGTCAACATCTTGTTGTTGTTGTTCAGTTGCTAAGTTCTGTCCAACTCTTTGTGACCCCATGGACTGCAGCTCACCAGACTTCCCCGTCCTTTACCATCTCCTGGAGTTTGCTCAAACTCACATCCATTGAGTCAATGATGCCATCCAACCATCTCATCCTCTGTCACCTCCTTCTGCTCTTGCCTTCAATCTTGGCATATAATAATCAAAAAGACTAAACAGAGATCTTGAGTGAGAATCCCCCTCACCGACTGCTAAGTTGCGAGTGACGGACACCAAAGAAGGGGCAGGATGTGCTGGGAGCTGTCAATCTGGCCTCTTACTGGCACTAAATTCACACAAAGCACAAATGAGCAGTGAAGAGAGAGCAAGGAGAAATCAGAGGGCTATGCTGTCATTCTACTCAGAAGCAAAATTGTTCTGAAATTGTGAATGGGAAGGTCCCACTCTGGGCCTCTTTTTATTCCACAACAAAATTGTTTGGGCAACTCTTGCCATGACAAACTCTTCCACTGAGCTCACTGGGGAAAGGTAGCGACTTAGACCTCCAGTGTTTTGCCCATAATAAAGATTTTACCAGCTGCATGGAATGTTGCTGTGGAATCCAGCTATGGCTGTCAGGCTAATAAGAGAGAAGATTCCCTGTTGTGAATTGAGTAAATAAACATGCCTGGGAAACACTATGGCAGCAGATAACACTGAGAAGAGAAATGAGAATCGGTACTATTTTTAGTGCTAGCATTCTGATTCTAATTGTACTTGAAGAGCAACTAGCATGAACAATATAAAGGCAGAGTTAATTCCAGATCCTGAGCTTGCTGCACCGTTCTTGGATGATTTGAAACTCGATGTGATCTACAGTCATTTTTCAGCTATGTGACAAGGAAACTTGGAGATGGCTAAGAAGTTGCTGGGAGGCTCATGGGCAAATGGGAGTTGAGTATATCTCATATCATGTACCCCATTCTCCCTTATATGCTAACATTTCCTGAAGACTTATAATGTGCTAGGTACCATGTCAATTGCTCTCATGAGAATGATCTCATTTAATTATTACAACAGCTTGTGTGGTGGGTACTGTTATTGCTTCCATCAGATAGAAGCCGTACAACTTGAAAAGATAGAGTTAAACTTTGAACCCAGTCCTCTGACTCTAGAGCCAAATCATTGCACTACTGTAGATAAAGAAAGGAGATGGGACTTCCCTGGTGGTCCAATGGTTAAAAATGCACCTGTCAATGCAGGGGACGTTGGTTTGATCCCTGGTCAGGGAAGATTCCACCTGCTGAAGGGCAATTAAGCCCACATACCCAACTTCAGAGTCTGTGTGCCATGACTAAGACTTGAGGCAGTCAAAAATAAATAAATAAATATATTTTTTAAAAAAGGAGATAACTCATCCTTCCACTTTCTGTCCTTTGATGAGAAAAAGAATCACATCCCACTACCAGCACTGACCTGCACATATGTGCATGCTTGGTTGCTTTAGTTGTGTCTGACTCTTTGTGACGCTATGGACTGTAGCCCACCAGGCTCCTCTGTCCATGGGATTCTCCAGGCAAGAATACTGGAGTGGGTTGCCATGGCCTCCTCTAAGGGATCTTCCCTACCCATGCATCGAACTCACATCTCTTATATCTCCTGCATTGGAAGGGGGATTCTTTACCACCACTGCCACCTGACTTGCAGACCCATCACTAATGACAGCACCTATGGTTGCTGCCCCAGCGATGCAGAAAGGAAACAGCAGCTATGCCTTCCCAACACACCTGGAGCACCTCCTCCCATGGATCTTCATAGGGGGGACCCTCTCCCCCACTGAGTCCAAGCCTCATGACAGAGCTACTCTCTTCTCTCTCCCCAGATCAGAACACTGAGAAGCAGACACTCAGGTCCAGCTTTGAATCACTGCTCTCTTACCATCATCCAGGGAAGCAGAACGGAAGGCAGTCACTTCCATGACTTAACATCACTCAGTGTCTCCTTTCTTTGGCTGCCATGGAGCTGCAAAGTAGCCAGGTTCAGACTCACTAAATGTGTGTATGAAAACAGCTTTCATTCCTTTACGCTGTACCAAATGCTGAGCTTACAAGATCGGTGAATCGAGGAACAAATTTGTCCCACATTATGTGATACTCTGAGTGCTAAAGTACTAGGTGTACATGTGCACGGCAATATCTACAGATGGAGCTCATTGTTAAACACTGCAGGTCTTCAGACTAAAGAAAGATGAAAATCAAACCAAGTTGCAAGCATAGGATTAAGAGAAATCCTCATTAACTGGAAAACATGGCGTGTTTGCTGACTGACCACAGGGTCCAGAGATATGGTGGTCAGTTCAGTTGCTCAGTCATGTCTGACTCCATGCAACTCCACGGACTACAGCATGCCAGGCTTCCTGGTCCATCATCAACTCCCAGAGCTTGTTCAAACTCATGTCCATTGAGTTGGTGATGTTGATGTGGTGGTACTGATGTCATTTCCAAGTTTATGGAATTATTTCTTCAGTTCAGTCGCTCAGTCGTGTCTGACTCTTTGCGACCCCATGAACCACAGCACACCAGGCCTCCCTGTCCATCACCTACTCCCGGAGTCCACCCAAACCCATGTTCATTGAGTCAGTGATACCATCCAACCATCTCATCCTCTGTCGTCTGCTTCTCCTCCTGCCTTCAATCTTTCCCAGCATCAGGGTCTTTTCAAATGAGTCAGCTCTTCGCATGAGGTGGCCAAAGAATTGGAGTTTCAGCTTCAACATCAGTCTTTCCAGTGGACACCCAGGACTGATCTCCTTTAGAATGGACTGGTTGGATGTCCTTGCAATCCAAGGGACTCTCAAGAGTCTTCTCCAACATCTCAGTTCAAAAGCATCAATTCTTCAGTGCTCAGCTTTCTTCATAGTCCAACTCTCACATCCATACATGACTACTGTAAAAACCATAGCCTTGACTAGACAGACCTTTGTTGGCAAAGTAATGTCTCTGCTTTTGAATATGCTGTCTAGGTTGGTCATAACTTTCCTTCCAAGGAGTAAGTGTCTTTTAATTTCATGGCTACAATCACCATCTTCAGTGATTTTGGAGCCCAGAAAAATAAAATCAGCCACTGTTTCCACTGTTTCCCCATCTATTTGCCATGAAGTGATGGGACCAGATGCCATGATCTTAGTTTTCTGAATATTGAGCTTTAAGCCAAGTTTTTCACTCTCCTCTTTCACTTTCATCAAGAGGCTCTTTAGTTCTTCTTCACTTTCTGCCATAAGGGTGGTGTCATCTGCTTTCTTAGAGAATGCTTTATAGTGGGAGTTAATGGGACAAGAGTTTTGCCTTTAAGGAAGAGTCTTATACAGGTAATTTGACTAAAATACATTTGAATCAGTTTAAGAACATTTTGCTTCCCTGGTGGCTCAGACAGTAAAGAATCTGCCTGCAATGCAGGAGACCCAGGCTTGATTCCTTGGTCAGGTAGAGTCCCTGGAGAAAAGAATGACTATCCACTCCACTATTCTTGCCAGGAGAAGCCCATGGAGAGAGGAGTCTGGTGGGCTATAGTCCATAGGGTCACAAAGAGTTGAACATGACTGAGTGACTTACATTTTCACTTTCAAGAGTTTTTCAGTTCCAAATGAGACAAGAGCCAACTCAAACTAGCTTGGGTAAAAAGGACCCTTGTTAGCTAAGTAACAGGCCTAGAGCTGGCTTCTGGCACAGACTAGCCCAAGAGTTCAAACTCCGTCACCAGAGCCTGTTCTCTCTGCACACTGCACTCCTCCTTCCTTCATGTTGCCTTCCTTGTCATTGTCCACTTGGTGGCAGAAAGGACGATCAGCAACTTCCTGTCCTACACTCTGTGGAGCTGGAGGAGAGTTTGAAGGATAAATGTTCTGGGCTCCACTCTGATTGACCTGACTTGTTTCAAGGACTCATCCTTGATCACATCCCTGTGAATCTGAGTGTGTCCTTTGGCCAAGTTGAATCACATGTCTGCCTTCCATAAGGGCTATGAGAGGAAGGGAACAGAAATTCAAAGAATTATTTCCAAAAGAAGGGGGAAAGAAGGCCTGCAATCAACAGATGTCCTCTACAGCCATAACACAGAAGTCCTTGTGTGTTTTTTTTTTTAATTTTTATTTTTACTTTATTTTACTTTACAATACTGTATTGGTCTTGCCATACACCGACATGAATCCACCATGGGTGTACATGCAATCCCAAACATGAACCCCCCCTCCCACCTCCCCCCCACAACATCCCTCTGGGTCATCCCCGTGCACCAGCCCCAAGCATGCTGTATCCTGCATTGGACATAGACTGGTGATTCGATTCTTACATGATAGTATACATGTTTCAATGCCATTCTCCCAAATCATCCCACCCTCTCCCTCTCTCTCTGAGTCCAAAAGTCCGCTATACACATCTGTGTCTTTTTTGCTGTCTTGCATACAGGGTCATCATTGCCATCTTTCTAAATTCCATATATATGTGTTAGTATACTCTATTGGTGTTTTTCTTTCTGGCTTACTTCACTCTGTATAATTGGCTCCAGTTTCATCCATCTCATCAGAACTGATTCAAAGTATTCAGTGTCAACAGCACTCGACTGTGAGTATACTTAAGTCCCCCCACTCCCCAGATAGCATCTTGTTGTTGTTCAGTTGCTCAGTCAGATCCAACTCTTTGGGACCCCAAGGACTGCAGCACTCCAGACTCCCGTGTCCTTTGCTATCCCCAAGAGTTTGCTCAAATTCATGTCCACTGAGTCGGTAATGCCGTCCAACATCTCATCCTTTGCTGCTCCCTTCTCATTTTGCCCTCAATCTTTCCCGGCATCAGGGTTTCTTCCAATGAGTCGGCTCTTCACATCAGGTGGCCAAAGTATTGGAGCTTTAACTTCAGCAACAGTCCTTCCAATGAATATTCAGAGTTGATTTCCCTTAAGATTAATTGGTTTGATCTCCTTACAGTAGATTAAACATAGCATCTTAGATGGACCTAAAATATTGGCACATATTTTAAAGCTTTAGCTGCCCATTGGTATGAATATGATTGCAAAGCTTATACAGGTCTAAAATTAAAACCAAAGATCAAGGCCAAAGAATCTTGTATTTCTATCTCAGATTGACCTCTGAGTCATAAAATGTTATCCTGATAAATTCAAGTAAACTTTCTGAACTATTTTTCCACTAGGTATTATGCAAGGAGATTCGTTTGGGGGAAGAAGACTGGTAAAGACTTTACAGTTGCTCAATAACCAGAGAACAATTACCTGGAAGCATTTAGTCCACATCCCATCAGAAGCAAGGACCACTGTTTGGTATGGTTCTATGAGCATGCTCTATAAGAGCTGACTTACCCATATTTGCCTGTTCTTTGCTAGATCAAAAGACATTTTTGTTTATAAAGAGGAGGAGTTGGACTGTTACTGTAGATGATATAGTGAGCAACAAAAATAGAGTGAAGAGGGGAAAACAAAGATTATGATCCTCAACCCCCCCGTGCCTTTATTTGTATCAATATTCCTGTGGGTAGCTCACTCTCCTTCTGCCTCCGGCGGGGGAACTACTTAGAAAGTAGAATTGGTTATGCTCTCCCTGGTCTGCAGATCTCTGCTGCTGCTTGTCTAGCTTTTGTTTTTAATTTTTTTTAAAGACAATGGTAAGAGAACCAAGGAATGAGAGAACACACTCATTTCTTACTGGCCCGTGACCTTTCCTAAGTCCTTGTTTTATTTTGTTTTTTTCAATTTGTTGATCCCATCCATGGCAGCTGCTTTCAGTCGCCCAACTGAGTCTGATTAAGGAAAAGTGCTTTCCTCTTCCTATTCAGTTTAAGATAACTGTTGCCCAGGTAAATCATTATAATTAAATTCAATTTAAAAGTGAGAACCCACCTGCAACCATATGTTAAATCTGCCTTTGGTTAAGGAAGTTGGTGTTTTCACTTTGTATTTAAAGTAAAGTTGGGTAATGGTAAGATTCTCAATGGTGATGTTAAAGAGATTTGCTTCTTTTTTAAATGATTAATTGCAATTCACCTGTATCTGAAAGGATATTACTTGACTCTTAGGACATTTTCATTAAACAGAACTACCATTGAGCAGGCTTCTATCAAGTGGCTTTGGTATTGATGCAGAAAAATAAATTGAAATAAGATGCTTTCATTAGATATGTGAAATGAAACTGAAACATAGGAGGCTTCTATATAAAACATGCGGTATTGTTTGGCTGCCCAGTGTCCTTCCCGTTTCCTAAGAGTGTTTTGAAATTCTTTTTTTTTTTTTTTTAAATTTTAGTTTTTTATTTTTTAAATTTTAAAATCTTTAATTCTTACATGCATTCCCAAACATGAACCCCCCTCCCACCTCCCTCCCCATAACATCTTTCTGGGTCATCCCCATGCACCAGCCCCAAGCATGCTGCATCCCGCGTCAGACACAGACTGGCGATTCAATTCAAAAAAAACATTTCTCATCCTTATCCAGAGTTTGGAAGAATTAAATCCTCCCAAACCAAGAGCTGGTATTACTTAAACCAGTCAGATTAAGCCAATCAGCCTAACCCATTCCTCTCCCCATTGTAACCTGACTAGGAATCAGAGCCAGTAAGATGCTATGTTGGAACTTATGGGAAGAAAAAAATTCCTCTCTCTTCTTCAAGAGTTACTTAAAGAGATGTTTTTCTCTAGAATGTATAGTTTAAAGATGCAAGATCTAGAACTGTGATGCCATTTTGCAAGCTGGAAGGAAAACCCAGAGTGGTTAGGGCCCTCTAGGCATGAAGCTTTTACCTAGGAAGGCAAAGCAATGTGATTGCCTTGGTGACATCATTGAAGCCGAGAGACCAAACTAGTGCTACCTCCGACTTCTCAGCCATGTGAACCTGCCTTTATGCTTTAGCTAATTTAGGTTGACTTTTCTGTCATTTGCAGCCATGAGAATCCTGGAGGAGTGAGGCAAAAGTCAGACGACCTCCAATCTGTGATAGGGTAGACAAAACGCCAGTGCCAGTGCCTGGGACAGTGCATGAGATCAGGAGTTCCTGTATCTGGATAATCATCTGAGTCACCGGGAAACTTGGCAAAAATACCTGGGAAGGGCTTCCCTGGGGGTCTAGTGGTTAAGAATCTGCCTGCCAATGCAGGGGACACAAGTTTGGTCCCTGGTCCTGGAAGATTTCAAATGCTATGAAGCAACAAAGCCCACGTGCCCCAGCTGCTGAGCCACGCACGGAGCTCCTGGAGCCCCCATGCCCTAGAGCCCTTACTCTGCAGCAAGAGAAGCGGCCACAATGAGAAGCCCATGCACTGAAACTAGAGGACCCCCCACTTGCCACAACTTCATCACATAGCAATGAACACTCAGTGCAGCCAAACATTAATTAAATAAATAAACCTTTTTAAAAACTATGCATCAAAACTTGAAGATCAATGATTTTAGGAAATTAGTTTTTAAAAATAAGTGAATTGATAAAGAGAACTAAGATAAACATAATTAATGAACTGTATCTAAAAGAGGAGAGAGAGAATGATGGAAGATATGGACAAATTTTCATTCTCTTATTCAACTAATATCTATTTAAAGTCATTTAATGGCAAAGTATGGTGATAGAACTTGATAGAGATGATTAAAAAGCTGTGTAAGAAAACTATGTCCGCACAAAGAATTTTTTAATGTAATCAGTTCAGTTCAGTTCAGTTCAGTCGCTCAGTCGTGTCCGACTCTTTGCGACCCCATGAATCACAACACGCCGGGCCTCCCTGTCCATCACCAGCTCCTAGAGTTCAGTCCGACTCACGTCCATCGAGTCAGTGATAGGAAAGCTAAACACGTATGCTCGAAGTCCACTGCAATCCAGTACAAGGCAAGTGCTGAGAAGTTATCGCTATAGTCTTTAGCAGCTTACCAAGCATATTCACACTCATTATATCATTTGATTCTCACAACAACTCTTTGAGATAGGCAGTGGCACTTCTGTATCTGGCATAAAGAAACTGAGACTCAGAGCACACAAAGATATATATAAATGAATGTCACAGTGGCGTTATTTGAAAGAGAAGAAAACTAGAAACTGCATAAATTGCCAGGAGTAGCGGAGAGGCTAAATACATGATGTCTCTCCATACAAGGGACTAGTAGGCAGCTGGTAAAGATAAGAAGACAGGGCTTCCTTGCTGGCTCAGTTATAAAGAATCTGCCTGCCAATGCATAAGACATGGGTATGATACCTGATCTGGTAAGACCCCACATGCTGTGGAGCAACTAAGCCTGTGTGTCACAGCTGTTGAGCCTGTGCTCCAGAGCCCAGAAACCACAACTACTGAGGCCACGTGCTGCAGCTACTGACACCTGAGTGCCCCAGAGCCTGAGCTCAGCAGCAAGAGAAGCCCTCGCATCACAACTAGAGAGCAGGCCCCACTCGCTGCGGCTAGAGAAAAGCCCTCAAAGTGGAGACCTAGCACAGCTAAGAAATAAATTCAGAAAATAATTAAAATTATTTTTTAAAGAGAAATATCTTTTAAAACGTTAATAAAAATGAATTATCATTAAGGATCTGAAGAAACTTTTTATCACAAGAAAATGTTTTAATCTTTTCATACACTCTGTTCACTTATTCAATAACTATTTATAACTTGGCAAGTATTCTGGAAGGAACCAAGGACATAACAGTCAGTGATAAAACCACTGCTGACTAATAATATTAAAAATATACGACATGTGTCCAGTGTACATGCCAAGTGAGTTACATCAGTTTTTTGATTAAAGAGGTGATGAGAGCTGCCCGGGCTATTCCAGCTGAGAAGTGGAATAGTGGACTTCTTAGCTGTAATTCTTGCCTGGAGAATTCCATGGACAGGGGAGCCTGGGGGGCCCCGTCCATGTGGTCACAAAGTGTCAGGCACAACTGAACGACTCACATAGTAGCTGTAATAGGCAACATTCTGGTTTGGTTGTCTCTAGAGCCCGAGCTCTTAACCACAGAGTTATCAGGCTCTTCTGGCAGATAATGTTTGTTAAATTACGAGTGTGACAAATGAAATAGTAAGTAAATCTAAGGCACCCAAACTTGCAGGTGGTCAGAGGAGACCATCATGGCTGTGACATTTTAGCTGAATAAGAGTTAGCTAAGGAAAACTGGAGGAACTGAGGAGATTGTGCAGAAAAGTAGAGGAAAAGTAGGGGCAAGATGCAGAGAAACTAAAAAACAACAACACACCGCCACCCCCCCACACACACACACACAAAGACAAAATAAAACTTGCATAGCTAAAATCAAGTGGTGGGAGGATGGAGAAAGGGCAAATTGTAAGATGCAGGCAGGCTTACTGATGACCTTTATTAATAACACAGAACTGGATGTAAGTGCAAAGGCTCATAATCCTACCACCAAAACACAGATTTCCTATGTTTGAAGAAAATTCTTAACAGAAGTAGAAATGACGAGTGGAAAATCTTACTTATATAGAGTGAATTTTTAAATATTTGTTACAATTTATAATATTGTTTAAGACTCATACAATGAGAGAAACTGAGGCTCAGGTAAGTTGAGTAACTTGTTAAAAGTAATACGGTGACAAAATCAAAAGGATTCTTACACATGCTTGATGACACCACCCTTATGGCAGAAAGTGAAGAGGAACTAAAGAGCCTCTTAATGAAAGTAAAAGAGGATAGTGAAAAAGTTGGCTTAAAGCTCAACATTCAGAAAATGAAGATCATGGCATCTGGCCCCATCACTTCATGGGAAATAGATGGGGAAACAGTGGAAACAGTGTCAGACTTTATTTTGGGGGGGGTTCCAAAATCACAGCAGATGGTGATTGCAGCCATGAAATTAAAAGATGCTTACTCCTTGGAAGGAAAGTTATGACCAACATAGATAGCATATTCAAAAGCAGAGACATTACTTTGCCAACAAAACTCTGTCTAGTCAAGGCTATGGTTTTTCCAGTGGTCATGTATGGATGTGAGAGTTGGACTGTGAAGAAGGCTGAGCGCTGAAGAATTGATGCTTTTGAACTGTGGTGTTGGAGAAGACTCTTGAGAGTCCCTTGGACTGCAAGGAGATCCAACCAGTCCATTCTAAAGGAGATCAGTCCTGGGTGTTCTTTGGAAGGAATGATGCTAAAGCTGAAACTCCAATACTTTGGCCACCTCATGCGAAGAGTTGACTCATTGGAAAAGACTCTGATGCTGGGAGGGATTGGGGGCAGGAGGAGAAGGGGATGGCAGAGGATGAGATGGCTGGATGGCATCACCGACTTTATGGATGTGAGTTTGAGTGAACTCCGGGAGTTGGTGATGGACAGGGAGGCCTGGCGTGCTGCAATTCATGGGGTCGCAAAGAGTCAGACACGACTGAGCGACTGAACTGAACTGAATGTTCTTTTCAATAAATGACAATGAACTCAAAAGAAAGTTAGGAAAGTGAACTTTCCTGGTAGTCCAGTGGTTAAGACTTTCCCTCCAATGCAGGAGGCTTGAGTTTGATCCATGGTCAGGGAACTAAGACCTCACATACCACACTGTATGGTAAAAAAAAAAAAAAGTTAGAAAGGAAAGACTGGGGTCTGGGAAAGAGTGTGTTAAGGAAGAGGTATTTGGGGTCATACCTTAAAGAACAGAAAAAATTTAAAAGGCGGAGATAATGGGAAAACATTTTTGGTAAAGAGACTCTTGAGTATAAGCGCAGGGGCAGGTTCCAGGTTATTTAGATTGACTATATAACTATACATATAGCATTAGTATAAGGTGATGCAGAGATGTTACAGGGCCTGAGAGCTTTATAAACACTGTATGGGGTTTGGGAATTGGGAATAATTAATAATACATTAATAGCCTTCAGAGAAGCCAGATGAGATTAAGCCATCTTAGTTTAAGGATGGACAATGACTAGCTGTGATTTCCAGAATAAGTAGTTACTTCCCAAAAATATGTTTCAAAATTTAACTAGGTTTATTTGCAGGTAAACTTTTTGTTCAGCCCAGTTAAAAAATGATGTTTCACCTGTATAAGGTTTAAAAGAATCTTTGGTGCTCTGAAAACTGAGAAGCATCCTGACATTATCCTTCTCATCAGTTATTTAGCAACAATCTCAGCTGTTCTGGGATGCTTATTTCCAGAGCATTCTGGTCCATAATAGTAACCTTTCGCCTACACTATGTAATATATTAAGGAAAGATAAATCGTAGGTCTAAGGGCTGTTTGGGAGCAGGATGTCCCAGTCTCCCAGCACTGTTTACTAATTGGATTTAAGATTTATACTTGGTTTTGGTGCAGCCAGGCAGGTTTGACAATTAAGTGGTCCTGAAATCTGGCTCTCGAGAGCTTCCTCCCCTCCCCAGGTTGGGTGGGAGTGTACGGACAGAAGTCTCAGATGAGCACTCAGCTGATGGACACACTGCTCATCATCTTTGTCTTCTTGTGCCTCTTATTCTCGAGTTTCCCCAGTGGCTCAGCAGTAAAGAATCCGCCTGCAATGCAGGAGCCGCAGGAGACATGGGTTCTATCCCTGGGTCAGGAAGATCCCTTGGAGGAGGCTTGGCAAGCCACTCCAGTATGCTTGCCTGGAGAATCCTATAGACAGAGGAGCCTGGCTGGCTACAGTCTATAAGGTCATGAAGAACTAGTCATGACTGAAGTGACTTAGCACCCACACACACCGCACACACCAGAGTAACCTGGGTTCTGGTTTACAGGACAGACAAGTACAAGAGACTGAGGGTGGAAATGGAAAAATGGGGTAAAAAATTAAAAAGAAGAAGAAAACAGTAAGAATCAGCTGGCTGACCAACAAAGCCTAGAAAGTAGGCAAGAAGAGAAACTGAAGAATAACCACAGATGTGCTGTGCTTTGCTTAGTTGCTCAGTAGTGTCTGATTCTTGGTGACCCCATGGACTGCAGCCTGCCAGGCTCCTCTGTCCATGGGGATTCTCCAGGCAAGAATACTGGAGTGTGTTGCCATGCCTTCCACCAGGGGATCGTCCCAACCCAGGCATTGAACCCAGATCTCCCACAAAGATGGCTTGAATGAAGTCCTTGTTTGCAATTGGCGTTTGTTTTATTGCTCAAGTGGGAATGTTCAACTCCATATTTGATGGTAGAATGGTGACAAGGGTCTCCCTTCACTCTGCTTTCCTTCATCTGAGGACTACCTCAAGGGAGTCTGTTGGAGGCTGACACCATAGACTGTTCCTCCATCTTCCGGTGTATTTTCTGTACCGTGTCATTGGACAGAACGTCCAGAAAATCTCAGCCTTGCCCTTTCACAAGCTGCCACCAAGCAGGCAGGTGGATTTCTTGGCTCTCTGCCTCCTTCTGGCAAGTTCTTTAGAAATCTAGAAGAACCCTATAATTCCCATTCTTTTTAGACATTCAGATCAGACTGGCAACTATTTTATAGCAAGAATCATAGGCAGCCTTAGCAAATAGGCCACTTTCTAGTTTTGAGTTATTTCTAGATGCTTTGGATATGATTCCAATGGGGATGGCATCCAACAAACAAGACAATGCTTTTAGTTACAGATGATTTTTTTAAAACTAGTGTGTTGGTTGGATAAATTCAGGTAATGTTTGTGTAATGAGAAACACAATCTTGTTTTGCTCATATAAATAATTCCTGTGGGAATGACTCGAGTACGCACTGTGTGCTATGCATCACGGAAGTTGACTCTCCATGAGCATTTAAAAATCTAGAAGAAAACCGTAGCTTCTGTAACTTTTAATTGGCACTGTTTATTGTGGTTTTTTTCAAGCCAAATATATGACCTGCAATCAATAAAGAGGCCAAAATCTTAGCTATTTCATCTACAAGAAGAAATCTGTTTTGTTTTGATATATTTCTAGGTACATATTTTTAGTTATCTGAGCATAAGGGTGAACAGTGGCCACAAAGGAGTAATGTTTTAACCATTATTGTTTTAACTATTATTTTATTATATTAAATCATAATGTTTTAACTATTATTTTACCAAGCATGCATGCTAAGTCACTTCAGTTGTCTTCAACTCTTTGCAACCCTATGGACTGTAGCCCTCCAGGCTCTTCTGTCCATGGGATTCTCCAGGCAAGAATACTGGAGTGGATTGCCATGCCATTTTCCAGGGGATCTTTCAGACCCAGGAACTGAACCTGTGTCTCTTATGTCTCCTGCATTGGCAAGCAGGTTCTTTACCACTAGCACCACCTAGGAAGCCCATTATTTTTACCATACCTGCTCAGATTGTAGAGTTGTCCTATTATAGGAATTGGGAAGCATGAGGGGAAAAGGATGACTCATATGAGTATTAAAGATGAGAGTCCTCAGCAGTTCCCTTCATACCCCAGTACAATCTATTGGATTCTCAGGAAGGCATTCTTAGTCCTCCATGGAAGCATTTCATAGTTATATGTGGTTAATCTTGGGCTTCCTTTTCGTTACAATGGCCTTCAGTTCCTACCATGTTTCTTGTAGGTGCCATTCTTATACCATGATCTTCCTCTCCTTTCTGAGAGCGTTTGTTAGGGCTTTATATTTAAGTTTCAGTTCAGTTCAGTCCAGTCGCTCAGTCGTGTCCAACTCTTTGCGATCCCATGAATCGCAGCACGCCAGGCCTCCCTGTCCATCACCAACTCCCAGAGTTCACCCAAACTCATGTCCATTGAGTCCGTGATGCCATCCAGCCATCTCTCATTCTCTGTCGTCCCCTTCTCCTCCTGCCCCCAATCCATCCCAGCATCAGAGTCTTTTCCAATGAGTCAACTTATATTTAAGTTTACTCATTAAAAAACAAAACAAAACAAAAAACGGGCATGAGGGCGTCTCTGGGTGGCTCAGTGGTAAAGAATCTGCCTGCCAATGCAAAAGACAAGGGTTCCATCCCTGGTCTGGGAAGATCCCACATGCAACAGGGCAAGTAAGCCAGCACAACAACTATTGAGCCTGCCCTCTAGAGCCCTCTGGCCACAACTACTGAAGTCTGGGCACCTAAAGCCAGTCCTCCATGATAAGAGAAGCCACCGCAACAAGTGGCCCATGCACTGCACGGAAGAGTAGCCCTCGCTAGTCCCAGCTAGAGGAAAGCTCTCACAGCAATGAAGACCCAGCACAGCCTAAAAAAAAAAAAAAAAAAAAAAAAAGAATGGGCATGAACTATCAGGGAGAAGCAAAGAAAGAAAGGCAAAGGAAGAATAAATCCAAAGAAACAGAGATATGATATTGATTATAAATTTTAGTCAATAGAGAGCTATTTAAATAAATTACAATAAGTCATGCAACTAAATTACTATATAGTCTTCAAAAATAAGAATAACATTTTTTTAGGTTTTTTAAAAGTTTATTTATTTTTCATTGAAGGATAATTGCTTGACAATATTGTGCTGGTTTCCTCTCTAGATGCTAATAAAGAAAAATGTCCACCACAGTACACATATCTATCCTGTTAGTCCTAGAAGAAAACATATGTCTGTGTCCAACACATGTGTCTTTATGATCCAGACAATGAAGCAGAAACTGGATTTGAAGAAATATTGGTAGCAATTAAAAACAAAAAACAGATTAAAAACAGAAAATTGTTGAAAACATAAGGTCTTAAAAGCAGCCAAAGAATAAGACTATCTTCAAAGGAGTAACAATTTGGTGTCTGACTTCCCAACAGAGATAACAGAAAGTAAAAGATGAAGGAGTTACATCTTCAAAGTGCCAAAAGAAAGAAATAGTAACCAAAGATTTATAGCCAGAAAAATCTCCCTTCAAGAGATCAGATGCTCATTGCTGCTGCCGCCAAGTCGCTTCAGTCGTGTCCGACTCTGTGCGACCCCATAGACGGCAGCCCACCAGGCTCCCCCATCCCTGGGACTCTCCAGGCAAGAACACTGGAGTGGGTTGCCATTTCCTTCTCCAATGCATGAAAGTGAAAAGTGAAAGTGAAGTCACTCAGTCGTGTCCGACCCTCAGCGACCCCCTGGACTGCAGCCTACCAGGCTCCTCCGTCCATGGGATTTTCCAGGCAAGAGTACTGGAGTGGGGTGCCATTGCTTTCTCCAGATGCTCATTAATAACCCATTAATAACTACTCAGAAATAGTAAAAATGTAACCAAGCTAATAGGGAGAAGGGAGGCAAAATAAGAAAAGCTATTCAATACAAAAGGAGTCAAGAAAGGAAAGAAAAGAGAATATAGGATAAGTGAAATAAGTAAAAAAAAGTAGTGAGATAGAATAATAAAACTCAATGCATACCCACACTTATATTAAATGTAAATGATCTAAATGTTTTAATTTTTTCAAAAATATATTTTTAGGATAGATTTAAAGATAGAAACTATACACTACTTACAACTAACACATGGAAAATATAAGGTTACATGTGTCCTCTCCCCAGTGAGCACACCTTCCAATATTCATGCCCTTTTGTACTCTCCTCCCCTTGAATCTGGGATGAATTTGTGGCTTGCTTTGCGCTAATAAAATATAAGTGCTGCTCTGTGACTTCCAAGTCTAAGTCAAAATAAGCTTTGTATCATGTACTTAATTTCTTAGAAAATATGCCTTGGGGAAAGATAGTCATCATGCAAGAAGTACAAATATTCTAAAATTACCATGCTTTGAGAAGTATAGATTGAAAGGAACTGTACCCAAGTGATACAGCCAAAAAGCCTCATCTGTACCTGGACATAATTCATATAATGAGATCCTGGACTTCAGGAAGGAGCTTAATGCCACAGTAGAATGAGACTTCAGGGACCTTGATGGATAGATTCATGTGGAAGAGATAGAAACCATTTCAGGCCAGAGAGCAAATTGTGGTAACTAAGTTTTCAAAAATAGCCTTTAGTGAATCATACTCCCAGTATTTACACTCTTGTATAGTCTCATCCTCCTTGAATCTGAGTCAACCCTCTAACTCACTTTGAACAAACAGAATACAGCAGAGTGGTGCTACATGACTTCCATCAGTTCAGTTCAGTTCAGTTCAGTTCAGTCACTCAGTTGTGTCTGACTCTTTGAGACCCCACGGGCTGTAGCACTCCAGGCTTCCCTGTCCATCACCAACTCCCAGAACTTGCTCAAACTCATGTCCATTGAGTCGGTGATGCCATCCAACCATCTCATCCTACATTGTCCCCTTCTCCTCCTGCCTTCAGTCTTTCCCAGAATCAGGGTCTTTTCCAATGAGTTAGTTCTTTGCATCAGGTGGCCAAAGTATTGGAGCTTCAGCTTCAGCATCAGCTCTTCTAATGAATATTCAGGGATGATTTCCTTTAGGATGGACTGGTTGGATCTCCTTGCAGTCCAAGGGACTCTCAAGAGTCTTCTCCAACACAACAGTTCAAAAGCATCAGTTCTTTAGCACCCAGCTTTCTTCATAGTCCAACTCTCACATCCATACATGACCACAGGAAAAACCATAGCTTTGATAGCCAGATCTTTTTCAATAATTGAATGTCTCTGACTTCCATAGCTAGGACATAAAACATCTGTAGCTTCTTCCTTAGTCTCTTGGATCATGCCCCCTGGAGGAAGCCAGTCACCTAGAAAGAAATCCAACTACTGTGAGCTTGACGTGCTGTGAGAAATCCTGAGCTAGCCATATACAGAGGTTCTGTGAAGGAAGGGTGATGATTGATCATCCCTCAGCTACTTCAACCATTCCAGCTGAGATGCCAAATAAGTGAGAAAAGAAGATATTTTGGCCATCCAGTCAAATCAAGTCCATACACAATTCCAGCATCAGCTGCCATACGACTGAAACTACATGAGGGACCCCCTTCCAAGTGAGAACTACTGAGCTGAGGCATATGAACCCACAGAACCATGAAAGATAATAATACATTGTTGTTTTAAGCCACTAAGGTTTGGGTATCATCAACAGATAACTGAAACAGGACTAAAGAGGCCGAAATAAAGGGAAGTAACATAAATATGCTACACAAACACAAAGAAAGAGCAATAACTATATTAACACCCGACAAAGTGGATAAAATGCGAAAACCTTTACTATAGATTAACGGGAAACTTTTGCAATGATAAAAGATTTAATCCACTAGGAAGATGAGAATTTTAAATATGTGGACACCTGATAACACATCCTTAAAGTACATAAAGTTAAAATAGAACTCTAAGGAGAAATAGATAAATCCACAACGACTCTGGGCAATTTTAACTACCTCTCTCATTAACACATAGATTAGGCAGAGGAAAACTATCACAAAGGATAGAAGATCTGGGAGTTCCCTGGTGGTGCAGAGAATAAGAATCTGCCTACCAATGAAAAGGACAGGGGTTCTATTCCTAGTCTAGGAAGATTCCACATGCTGTGGAGCAACTAAGCCCACGAGCCACAATTACTAAGCTCACACACCTAGAGCCTGTGCTCAGCAGCAAGAGAAGCCGCTGCAATGGGAAGCCCGAGCACCACAACTGGAGAGTGGCTCCCACTCACCAGAACGTGAGAAAGCCCACCCCACAGCACTGGAGATCCAGCACAGGCGAAATAAAATAACCGAGTAAAACCTAGAAGATTTGAACAATAATATTAGCTTGACATACAATATTAATTTGACATACTAGACACATATAAAACACTGCATTCAACAACTATAGAATATATATTACTTTCTACTGTGCATAAAACATTTGCAAAAAAATTGATTGTAAGCTGGGCCACAAAATAAATATCAAAAAATTTCAAAAGATTGATACATAATACATCTAATACCACAGTGTAATTAAGCAATAAACTGACAAGAGAAAGATATCTAAAGATCATCATATCTTTATAAATTAAGAATGTATGTAAATAAAATCATAATAGAAAATATCTGAACTTACTAATCATTAAGATATTACACTTTGAAACTTGTAAGATACAGTTAAGCCATGCTTTAAGGGATATTAATATCTTTAAATGCATATAAGAAAGAAAAAATGCTGAAAATCAATGGTCTGAGAATCCATTTCAAGAATTAGAAAAACAGCTGAAGTTTAAATCTTAAAAAAAAAGTAAAATAGGGGAAACAATTAGCAGAAAAGAAAAAAATTAATGAAATAAATTTAAAATGTACAATAATGAAAGTTGGTGTTTAGAAAAAAAACTAAAAACAAACACCAGGAACTGAGCTATGAACACTCTGAAATTTAATTAAGAAAAAAATCCACTTACAATATCATCAAAAAGAGTAAACTAATTTAGAGTAAACTTAACCAAAAAATTACAAAATGTGTACATTGAAAACTATAAAACATTGTTTAAAAAAAGTTAAGAAAGCTTTAATTAAACAGAAAGATATTCATAATCATAGACTGGAAAACCATATTACTAACCATAGTACTAACAATACTACCCAAACTGATGTACAGATTCAATGCAATTGCTATCACAATCCCAGCTGGCTTTTCGCAGAAATCAAAAAACTGATTGTAACGTTTATCTATTCCATGCATACGCAAGGTTCCACTCACAGAAAAGGAATCCAGAGAAGACAATCCTTAAAAAAGGACAAAGTTGAAGAATACATATGTTTCATTTCAAACTTATTACAAAGCTCAGTAACCAAGACAATGCAGTAGTAGAATAAGATATCAATGGAATAGAATTGAGAGTACAGAAATAATTCCATACATTGTGGCCATTGATTTTTAAGAATTCAGTGGAGCTTGTGGAATAATCTTTTCAGTGAATGATATTGGAACAACTGGATCAGTTCAGTTCAGTTCAGTTGCTCAGTCGTGTCTGACTCTTTATGACCCCATGAATTGCAGCATGCCAGGCTTCCCTGTTCATCACCAACTCCCAGAGCTTCCTCAAATTCATGTCCATTGAGTCAGTGACGCCATGCAACCATCTCATCCTCTGTCGACCCCTTCTCCTCCTGCCCCCAATCCCTCCCAGCATCAGAGTCTTTTCCAGTGAGTCAACTCTGCGCATGAGGTGGCCAAAGTACTGGAGTTTCAGCTTTAGCATCATTTCTTCCAAAGAACACCCAGGACTGGTCTCCTTTAGGATGGACTGGTTGGACCTCTTTGCAGTCCAAGGGACTCTCAAGAGTCTTCTCCAATACCACAGTTCAAAAGCATCAATTCTTTGGTGATCAGCTTTGTTCATAGTCCAACTCTCACATCCATACATGACTACTGGAAAAATCATAGCCTTGACTAGATGAACCTTTGTTGGTAAAGTAATGTCTCTGCTTTTGAATATGCTGTCTAGGTTGGTCATAACTTTCCTTCCAAGGAGTAAGCATCTTATAATTTCATGGCTGCAATCACCATCTGTAGTGATTTTGGAGCCCCCAAAAATAAAGTCTGACACTGTTTCTATTGTTTCCCCATCTATTTCCTATGAAGTGATGGGACTAGATGCCATGATCTTCGTTTTCTGAATGTTGAGCTTTAAGCCAACTTTTCCACTCTCCTCTTTCACTTTCATCAAGAGGCTTTTTAGTTCCTCTTCACTTTCTGCCATAAGAGTGGTATCTTATATCTGCATATCTGAGGCTATTGATATTTCTCCCGGCAATCTCGGTTTCAGCTTGTGCTTCTTCCGGCCCAGCATTTCTCATGACGTACTCTGCATATAAGTTAAATAAGCAGGGTGACAATATACAGCCTTGACATACTCCTTTTCCTATTTGGAACCAGCCTGTCGTCCCATGTCCTGTTCTAACTGTTGCTTCCTGACCTGCATATAGGTTTCTCAAGAGGCAGGTCAGGTGGTCTGGTATTCCCATCTCTTTCAGAATTTTCCACAGTTGATTGTGATCCACACAGTCAAAGGCTTTGGCATAGTCAATAAAGCAGAAATATATGTTTTTCTGGAACTCTCTTGCCTTTTCGATGATCCAGTGGGTGCTGGCAATTTGATCTCTGGTTACTCTGCCTTTTCTAAAACCAGCTTGAACATCTGAAAGTTCACGGTTCACATATTGCTGAAGCACATCTGGAAGTTCACGGCTCACATATTGCTGAGGCCAGCAATATGTGAACAACTGGATATTGACATGTAAAATAATAAAGTTGGAACCCTCCCTCACACCATGTGCAAAAACATTAAAATGGATCATAAATCTAAATGTAACAGTTAAAACAGTAAAACTGTTAGAAAAAAAATAGGAGTAAATCTTTGTAACTTTGGATGATATAATGGTTTCTTATACATAATACCAAAAACCCAAGTGATTAAAGAAAATATAGACAAATGAAACTTCATAATTAAGGTTTGTGTTTCAAAGTACACCATCAAGAAAGTGAAAAAACAATTAACATATGAGGAGAAAATATTTACAAATCATATATCTGATAAGAGCTTTCTACCTAGAGTATTTAACAAACTCTTACAACTCCATAATAAAAAAAAAACTTTTAATGGAAAATGGTCTGAATAAACATTTTTCCAAAGAAGATATAAAAATAGCCAATAGCTATATGAAAAGATGGTTAACATCACCAGTTATTTGAAAAATGTAAAGCAAAACCACAATGAGATACTACTTCATACCCACTCACTAGGATGGCTAAAGCAAAAAAAGATAGACAACCAGTTTGGTGAGGATGTGGAAGAATTGGGACTGTTAAACATGGTGGTGAAATTATAAAATTATGCATTCACTTTGGAAAACTATTTGACAGTGCTTCAGAGTATTAAACATAGAGTTACCATATGACCCAAGCATGTCACTCTTAGATATGTACACAATGAACTGAAAACAAATGTATATAGAAATCTTGTATACAAATGTTCCTAGTAGCATAATAGACAAAAAGTAGAAAACAAACCCAAATATCTGTCAACTGGTGAAGGGAAAAACAAAATGTGAAGTATCTATACAATGGAGTACAGATCTTCCTCCACTTAAAAATGGGGTTACATCTCGATAAACCCATTGTAAGTTAAAAATACATTTAGGGCAACTAGTGTAGACTGGCCTACATTACATGTGCTCCAAACACATTAACCTAAAGTTGGGTAAAATCATCTAACACAAGGCTATTTTATCATAAAGCATTAAACATCGCGTGTGATTTATTTGACCCCATACTGAAAGTCAAAACCAGAATGGTTGCATGGGTACAGAATGATTGTAAGTATATTAATTGTTTACCCTAGTGATTTTGTGGCTATAGCTTGCTGCCACTGCCCAGCACCATGAAGGACTATCTTAACTTACTGTGTATCACTAGCCTGGAGAAAAGATTCAAAATCAAAATATGAAGTATGGCTTCTACTGAATACATATCATTTTGTGCCATTATAAAGTTGAAAAATCGTTGAGTCAAACAAGTATAAATTGAGGACCATCTGTATTATTTGGCAGTAAAAAAAATCAATGAAGTACTGATACATGCCACAACATGAAAAAACCTTGAAAACAGTATGTTAAGTGAGAGAACCCAGCATGATTCCATTTAAATGAAATGTCTAGAATAAGCATATTCATAGGGATGCAAAGTAGATTAGTGATAGCTTAGGGCTTAGGTAGGAAGAAATGGAGTCTCTGTTAATGGGTGCATTAGCAGGGACTAATTTGGAGTAACGAAAATATTCTGAATTAGATATCAGTGATGGTTGCACAACTGTGAATATACTAAAACCCACTGAATTGTACATTTTTCAATTTTGTGGTATGTGAATTTTACAGTCTGAATTCTGTCTCAATAAAGCTGTTATCAAAAATGAAATGCTTAAAGACTAGAAGTCTAAAAGAAGAAGTCATATATAACCATATATATGGTTAGAAGTCATATATAACTAAAAGAAGTCATATATAATCAATAGTAATAATAAAAACAGGAGCACTGTCTTATATCCCCAAATATTAAAAATACAGTAAAATAGGATGACATGAAAAACTTTATACTAATAATTGAAATTTTTGATGAAATGAATCAACTCCTAGGGGGAAAAATATTTTACCCAGAATAATATGAGAAAATCCTATAGCTCTTTAAAAATTTTAGTCTATAACTTAAATTCTTCCTAGAAACAGATATTTTGCAGGTAAAGTTAAATTACTATATAAGAAAACTGTTGCCATATTTACACATACTTTTTCCACAAAATACTTTTCAACATATTTGGGGCCTATATGTTCTTGATATCCAAACTTTAAAAAGGCATTGTAAGAAAGAGAAATCATAAATGTATACGCACAAACCTGAAAAGAACAAATCAAGCAATATACAAAATTGGTAACACCAAAATTTAATGGCTAATGTTGCTAAAGCAAAATTCTTTAAATAAACCAACTATCATTAATAAGGAAAATAATATTATATAATAATTACAATGGAGACAAAGAAAGCAATGTATTTACTTCAACATTTATAAGAAGTATGCTCTTAGTAAACGGAGAATGAAAGTGAAAGCGGTTCAGTCGTGTCTGACTCTCTGCGACCCCGTGCATCCATGGACTTCTCCAGGCCAGAATACTGGAGTGGGTAGCTTTTCCCCTCTCCAGGGGATCTTCCCAATCCAGGGATCAAACCCAGGTCTCCCGCGTTGTAGGTGGATTCTTTACCAGCTGAGCCACAAGGGAGGCCCAAGAAAATTGGAGTGGGTAGCCTATCCCTTCTGCCGGGGATTTTTCTGACCCAGGAATCAAACCGGGGTCTCCTGCATTGCAGGCCAATTCTTTACTAACTGAGCTATGAGGGAAGACCCAGTAAATGGAAAATAGAAGGGAGTTTTCTTAATGCAATAAAGTATATCCAAAAAAGTTATCTAGTGTCATCTAGCCAGGATCTAATGTTAGTCGCTCAGTCAGGTCTGACTCTTTGCAACCCCATGGACTGTAGCCCACCAGGCTCCTCCATCCTTGGAATTCTCCAGGCAATAATACTGGAGTAGGTTACAGCAGATATCTTATTTAATGATGAAATCCCAAATGCTTTCCCTCTGAGATTAGTAACAAGACAATCATTCCTGTTCTCATCACTTCTAATGAACATTCTAGTTAGGTCTTAGACAATGCAGCGAGGCAAAAATAAATAAAGGAAATTTATTATTTATTATTTGCAGATAATATGATGTGTATTTAGAACATTCAAATAAGCTACAGAAAGATTATTGAATTGTGAGTGTAGCGAAGTTACTAAATACATAGTGGAGGTGGTGGTTTAATCACTGAGTTGTGTCTGACTCTTGCAACCCATGGATGGTAGCCCTCCAGGCTCCTCTGTCCATGGGATTTCCCAGGCAAGAATACTAGAATGGGTTGACATTTCCTACTCCAGGGGATCTTCCAGACCCAGGGATTGAACCCACCTCCCCTACATTGCAGATAGATTCTTTACCAGTGAGCCACCAGGTAAGCCCTAAATACATGATCAATATAGAAAACATAATTATATTTATATACACCAACAATAAACACTAAGAAAAATGAATTTTAATAACTTAAATGTATAAAATCATCAAAAAATTTTAAACTAGAAACAAATTTATAAAAGCATGTGAAAGAACATGATCCATAAAACTAAAGCATTTCTGAAGTGAAGACACCAGAATGGAAAATAGGAGACCCCAGCCTCTGTCTCCTATCTTTGATCAGCAGTTATCCACAAACAAACAAAAAACATGTCTGGGAGAGCTCTAGAGTCCACTTGAGGAATTTTAACAACACAGTAGAACAGAGAAACCTGAGAATAACCATTCAAGAAGAGAATTTAAAAAACAGTTTCATTTTGCCTACATCATCCTGTCCCCCTAGAAAGCATGGTGTAGTGCTAAGAGGTAAGTTTCCCAACTTTTCTTTCTCACCAAGAAAGAAGAGCAACATGAGTGACCAGCTTCTCCAGCCTTAGACTGCAGCAAATGAATTTCCCACCTTAGTTTTACCCCCACCCAAACCAGCAAACCTAGGCAGTCTCTAGACTGCTAGGAACAGGGGTAAAAAGCATGGGCTACCAGTAGCAGTCATGCAGCAGGGGCTATTACAGTTCACAGTGGTTTGCTGTACAAACCCAACAGCCTTAGCCACTGAAGAAGTAACCAATGGTCAGCAGAACTTCTGCAGACTCCCTGCGGATATACCAAGCTTTGGTCCACAGAGTATTTATGTTTGATAAGTCAGCTGCCTAACTCTCAGCCCACCCTCTAACCCTAGTACCCGCTGACTCCTGGGAACCACTGGTAGCCATCTCAGGCCTCTGCAACTGCATCAGTGCAAGACAGGAGCCTGGACATGAGTGACTCTCACTATCATAGTGCAGATTTGCGCTTGCACATCACTGACCCAACACCTGTCACCAGCCTCCACTGCAGTGCACAGGCTGGGGGCAGGGGGTGGAGGGTGGAATTTGCACAGCCTTGGAAGGGCACACTGACAGACACGCTATGTGTGTGTCTGCAATCGGCCCCCACCACTGCATAGGTACCTATAACTGGTCCCAACAGCCAAGGGTGTGCATGCCACCATCTCTGGCCACCACCACTGCCTGCCACGGTACCTAGTGCTGCACCTGGACGTGCCACTGAGGACCTACCAGCCCTTATAGCCACAATGTCTGTCAAAGGCCACACAGTCGTCAGTGCTATGGAACTCTGTGACCTGAGCTAGGAGAGACATCATGCACCCCTGGGTGCAATACCACCCATACCTCTGCCCTTGGCACCCTGCACCTCTAGATCCTGAGTCACAGAACACTCCTGGGTGCCCCAATCCACAGATAAGCCTTCCATTAACAAAATTACTCTGTAAAACCTAGAGGAGGTGACAAATGCATAGACACCTATGCGAGGTTATAGGGAATCACAAAGAATCAGGAAACACATTTCCATTAAAGGAATACAGTAAACCTCCAGTTGTTCTAAATAAATGGAGATTCGGGAATTTCCCAACAAAGGATTCAAAGTAGTTGTTCTAAACAGTCTCAGAGAGCTACAAGAGCACACAGATAAAATTCTCAACAAAATATTAGGAAACTGAAATCAGTAGCACATTAAAAGGATCACACACCATGATAAGAATAAACATCTTGCAATGCAAGGATGTTTTGATGTATATAAATCAGTTGATGTGGTACATCACATTAAATAGAATGAAAAATAAAAACCATATGATCACCTCAATAGATGCAGAAAAAGCATTTCACAAAAAAATAACATCTTTTCATGATAAAAATTGTTCAATAAATTGGAACAAACTTCAGCTTAATAAAGGCCGTATGCAACAAATCCAGAGTCAACATCATCCTCAACAATGAAATGTTGAAAGTTTTTCTTCTAAAATCAAGAATAAGACAAGGGTGCCCACATTTGTTACTTTTACTCAACATAGTAATGGAAGTTCTAGCTAGTGCAATTAAGCAAGACAAAGAAATAGAAGACATCAGAAAAGAAGATATAAAATTGTTATTATTTGTGGATGATATGATTTTATATGTAGAAAATCCTAAAGATGCCACAAAAAATTACTGGAATTGATCAATGAATTCAGTAAAGATGCAGGATATAAAATCAACATACAGAAATCATCTGTGTTTCTACATAAAAGTAATAAAATATTTGAAAAATAAAGAAAACTCTCCCATTTTCTCTCTCTCTCTCTCTCACTCACACACACACACACACATTAGGAATAAATTTACCCAGAGATGAAAGATTTGTGCAATGAAAACTATAAGATCTTGACAAAAGAATTGAAGAAAATATAAACATGTGAACAGATATCCCATATTCTTGATTCAGAAAAATTAATATTGGTAAATGTCTATACTACCCACAGCCAGCTAAGAGTCAGTATAGTCCTATCAATATTCCAAAGCTATTTTTTACAGAGATTAAAAAATAATCCTAAAATTTATATGAAATCAAAAAAGACCCTAAACAGTCAAAGTAATTCTAGAAAGAATAACAAAGTTGGAGGCATCACACTTGATTTTCCACTATATTACAAAACTGTTATAATCAAAAAAGAATAATATATTTACAAAAGTAGACACATAGGCCGATGGAATAGAACTGAGAGCCCTGAAACAAACCCAAGCATACAAAGTCACCTATAATTGGACAGGGAGCCATGAACATTCAAGTGGGGAAAGGACAGTCTCTTCAATGAATGGTGTCAGCCAACTAGATAACCACCTGCATAAAAATAAAACTGGGCCCTTATATTATATCACTTGAAAAAATTAACTTGAAAAAGGATTAAACATAAAAACTGAACCATAAAATTCTTAGAATGAATCATGGGGGAAAACTTCATGTTGGTGTTGGCAACAATTGTTTGGATATGATAACATTTTTTTAAAAAGCAACAAAAGCAAGAATGAACTAGTGGGACTCCATCAAACTAAAGTCTTCTTCAAAGCAAAAGAAAAGATGAGCAAAATGAAAAGGCAACCTACAGAATGGTAGAAACTATAAAAATACATATTTAATAGATATCTATATAATAAGCAGTTACTATCCAAAATATATAGGGTTTTCCAGGTGGTTTAGTGGTAAAGAATCTGACTGCCAATGCAGGAGATGCAGGAGTCCTGGATTCGATCCCTGAGTCAGGAAGATCCCCTGGAGGAGAAAGTGGCAACCCCTCTAGTATTTTTACCTGGGAAATCCCCTGGACAGAGGAACCTGGTGAGCTGCAGTCCATAGGGTCGCAAAGAGTTAGATATAGCTGAGTGACTGAGCATGCACGCACAAATCCAAAATATAAAGAAATATAAAATCCAAAATATAAAGAACTTATACAAATCAATATTATATAAAATTCAATTAAAACATGGGCATTGGGACATTTTTCCCAAAGAAAACATCAAATGACCAATAGGTACATGAAAAAATGCTTGACATCACTGGTCATCAGGGAAACGAAAACCAAAGTAATAGTGAGCTATAGCACCTCACACCTATGGAATGACTAATATCAAAAAGAGAGAGAGAGAAATGCTGGTGAAGATGGAAGAAAAAAGAACCATTTGTACACCGTTAATGAGAATGTAAATTGGTAGAGCCACTGTGCAAAACAGTATGAAGTTTCCTCAAGAAATTAATAATAGCACTACCATATGTCCAGCAATCCCATTTCTGGATATATATCCGAATGAAATGAAAACAGAATCTCAAAGAGATCTGCACTCCCATGTTCATCGCAGCATTACTCACGATTACCAAGATATGGACACAACCTAAGCATCCACCAATGGATGAACAGATGAAGACGATGTGGTATATACATATACAATAAACATTAGTCAGCCATCAGAAAGAAGGAAATTCTAACTTTCAGCAACGTGGATGGAGCTTGAGGGTATTATACTAAGTGAAATAAGTCAGGCTGAGAAAGACAAATACTGTATGTGGCATATTTATATGTGGAATCTAAACAACTAAAATCATAGAAACAGGCAGTAGAGAGATGGTTACCAGGGGTAGGAGATGAGGGCAATGGGAAAATGTTGGTCAAAGGGTACAAGACTCAAAAAACTGGAAATAGAACTGCCAGATGACCCAGCAATCCCACTTCTGGGCATACACACCGAGGAAACCAGAACTGAAAGAGACATGTGTACCCCAATGTTCATCACAGCACTGTTTACAATAGCTAAGACATGGAAGCAACCTAGATGTCCATCAGCAGATGAATGGGTAAGAAAGCTGTGGTACATACACACAATGGAATATTACTCAGCCATTAAAAAGAATGCATTTGAATCAGTTCTAATGAGGCAGATGAAACTGGAGCCTATTAAACAGAATGAAGTAAGTCAGAAAGAAAAACACCAATACAGTATATTAATGCATATATATGGAATTTAGAAAGATGATAACAATGACCATATATGCAAGACAGCAAAAGAGACATAGATGTAAAGAACAGACTTTTGGACTCTGTGGGAGAAGGCAAGGGTGGGATGATTTGAGAGAAAGGCATTGAAACATGTATATTATCATATGTGAAACAGATCATCAGTCCAGGTTCCATGCATGAGACAGGGTGCTCAGGGCTGGTGCACTGGGATGACCCTCAGGGATGGGATGGGGAGGGAGGTGGGAAGGGGATTCAGGATGGGGGACACATGTACACCCATGGCTGATTCATGTCAATGTATGGCAAAACCACTACAATATTGTAAAGTAATTAGCCTCCAATTAAAATAAATAAATTTTTAAAAAGGAGGTACAAGACTCCAGTGATAAGATGAATAAATTCTGGGGATTTCATGTACAATATGGTGATTATAGTCAGTAATACTGTATTGCATACTTGAAATTTGCTGAGAGTAGACTTTATATGTTTTACCATGAAAAAAAAAAAAGAAAGAAATGGTAATCATGTGATATGATGGATGTGCTAGCTAATGCAATAGTGATAATCATTTTGCAATGTACAAATATCGAATCAGCATGTTATACACTTTAAAATACCTAACAGAAGCAGAAGATATTAAGAAGAGGTGGCAAGAATACACAGAACTGTACAAAAAAGGTCTTCATGACCCAGATAATCACAATGGTGTGATCACTCATCTAGAGCCAGACATCCTGGAATGTGAAATCAAGTGGGCCTTAGAAAGCATCACTATGAACAAAGCTAGTGGAGGTGATGGAATTCCAGTTGAGCTGTTTCAAATCCTGAAAGATGATGCTGTGAAAGTGCTGCACTCAATATGCCAGCAAGTTTGGAAAACTCAGCAGTGGCCACAGGACTAGAAAAGGTCCGTTTTCATTCCAATCCCAAAGAAAGGCAATGCCGAAGAATGCTCAGACTACCGCACAATTGCACTCATTTCACATGCTAGTAAAGTAATGCTCAAAATTCTCCAAGCCAGGCTTCAGCAATACGTGAACCGTGAACTTCCTGATGTTCAAGCTGGTTTTAGAAAAGGCAGAGGAACCAGAGATCAAATTGCCAACATCTGCTGGATCATGGAAAAAGCAAGAGAGTTCCAGAAAAACATCTATTTCTGCTTTATTGATTATGCCAAAGCCTTTGACTGTGTGGATTACAAGAAACTGTGGAAAATTCTGAAAGAGATGGGAATATCAGACCACCTGACCTGCCTCTTGAGAAATCTGTATGCAGGTCAGGAAGCAACATTTAGAACTGGACATGGAATAACAGACTGGTTCCAAATAGGAAAAGGAGTACGTCAAGGCTGTATATTGTCACCCTCCTTATTTAACTTATATGCAGAGTACATCATGAGAAACGCTGGACTGGAAGAAACACAAGCTGGAATCAAGATTGCTGGGAGAAATATCAATAACCTCAGATATGCAGATGACACCACCCTTATGGTAGAAAGTGAAGAGGAACTAAGAAGCCTCATGATGAAAGTGAAAGAGGAGAGTGAAAAAGTTGGCTTAAAGCTCAACATTGAGAAAACGAAGATCATGGCATCCAGTCCCATCACTTCATGGCAAATAGATGGGGAATCAGTAGAAACAGTGTTAGACTTTATTTTGGGGGGCTCCAAAATCACTGTAGATTGTGACTGCAGCCATGAAATTAAAAAACGCTTACTCCTTGGAAGAAAAGTTATGACCAACCTAGATAGCATATTCAAAAGCAGAGACATTACTTTGCCAACTAAGGTCCGTCTAGTCAAGGCTATGGTTTTTCCTGTGGTCATGTATGGATGTGAGAGTTGGACTGTGAAGAAGGCTGAGCGCCAAAGAATTGATGTGTTTGAACTGTGGTGTTGGAGAAGACTCTTGAGAGTCCCTTGGACTGCAAGGAGATCCAACCAGTCCATTCTGAAGGAGATCAGCCCTGGGATTTCTTTGGAAGGAATGATGCTAAAGCTGAAACTCCAGTACTTTGGCCACTTCATGAGAAGAGTTGACTCACTGGAAAAGACTGATGCTGGGAAGGACTGGGGGCAGGAGGAGAAGGTGACGGCAGAGGATAAGATGGCTGGATGGCATCACAGACTCGATGGACGTGAGTCTGAGTGAACTCCAGGAGATGGTGATGGACAGGGAGGCCTGGCATGCTGCGATTCATGGAGTCGCAAAGAGTCGGACACGACTGAGCGACTGAACTGACTGATATGCCAACTATATATCAATAAAGCTGGGGAAATAAAATAATTCTAAAACATTTCTAAAAGATATTAAATGAGATCTAAATCAATAAAAATATAGTGCCTGTTTATAGACTTGAAGACACAAAACTGGAGATATTAACTCTCCCAAAAATGATTTACAGCTTCAAAGAAATATCAGTAAAAACCCTAACCAATAGTTGTTGGCAAATAATGAAGTCAGTTCTGCAACTTACATGAAAATGCAAAGTCCCGATGCACTTCAAAAAGAATCAGGTTGTAGGACTTGCTCTGCTAGATATCATGACTTTATAAATCTGCTATAATTAGGATAGTATAGATACTAGGGCAGGGATAGAAAATTAGACCAAAGGAGCAAGAAATGGACCGCTATATGTAGACACACACACATGCATATGTATTTTACATACTTGTTTTATGACAAAAGTAGTACTGCAGAACAATGAGGACTTGACAGCTTTCAAAACCTGCACTTCAATAACCGCAATGTCTATGTGAAAAGTAATTAATTCTGACCTCTACCTGATGCCGCATAAAAATTAATTATAGGTGAATCACAGACCTAATGTGCAGGCAAAACAATGGAGCTTCTAGAAGATAATGTAAGAACACTTAGTGTCTGTGGAGTAGAAAAGATGTCTTCAGCAGGCACAGATAGTATAATATGTTTTCACATATAATATTATTACTAAAGAAGAAATTCATTAGATTGAATTACATTAAAATTAAGGGCTTATATTCATCAAATAAATATTAAGAAACTGGAAAAGAAAGGTACAGAGTGGAAGAAAGTATTACATCATATATAAGTGACAAAGGACTTGTATCCTGAAGTTATAAGGACCTTCTACAAATTCAACAACAATAAAAAGACACGTAGAGAGACTCGAGGAGGTACTATATATTGGAGTAATTTTTAAATGGAATTAAAGGGACAATGGAAAGAATTGATTATTTCTCAGACTGTTTAACATGAAACACTTGGTTATAAACTTTCTCTGTAATACTGAACATGCTTCACTGAAAACTGTGACTGATGCTAGTGACACACAGCCCTCCTTTTGTTCCCCCACCGTCTGACTGATGGACCACACATCATTTGAGGGATAAAAGGACAGCTATTAAGACTCGTCACAGATGGAGTTTGCAATGAGAATGAAAACCAACTTAAATTTAAACAGTGCTTTTAACTCAAAAGTTACACAGACAAGTATACATTAAAGAACCTTTTAAAGAGACTGATAAAATATGTTCATCTTTAAGCTTTATAACCAAATATTTTTAATGGTCCCAGTACACTTTTACTAACATTAAAATAAAAACTCGAAAACTACCCCTGGTTATTTTTCCTAAATGGATTTGAAGCAAATGAATGGGGAAAATGTATTTACTTATTATGCAACACGTTTGTTCTTAATGCAGCCTATTACATATTTAGGCAATTTAATGGAGTTTAAATTTCTCTCATGATTAGTCTGGGGCCCTGCCTATCCCTTGAAATAGAAGGACACTGACATTGTGTTCTCAAGAGGGACCTTAAATAATGAATAGGAATCTCTACACATCAATTCAGCTGGAGTAAACTATATCGAGATAAGTACAAAGAAAGAAAGAAATTTTAAATATGTTTAATTAGAAAAACTCTAACTCATAAATACTGTGTTTCTCTGGAAGTTGAAATAGCTATAATAATATTGGATGCTCCAGGATATGAACGTAGGCTTCCCTTGTGGCTCAGCTGGTAAAGAATCTGCCTGTAATGCAGGAGACCTGGGTTTGATCCCTGAGTTGGGAAGATCCCCTGGAGAAGGGAAAGGCTACCCACTCCAGTATTCTGGGCTGGAGAATTCCATGGACTCTACAGTCCATGGGGTTGCAAAGAATTGGACACAACTGAGCAAATTTCACTTCATTTAGGATACAAACTTACAACTGCTCCTGAGACATCCTTCACTCGAGTGCAAATATATGTATGTTTCAATTAGAGAAATTAGAGATGATTATGCCATATATTTGATTAAAATGAGAAATATCTTCCTCATACTAGTAAAAAGCAAAAGAGGAGTTCTACCACTTGAATACATAAGAGAAGAGCCAGTCTTTGGCATAAGGAAAACATGTATTGAGCTGATACCACAACAAGCACTATACATGCTCTAATCATTAAATTTGATTTTCACAACTCTATGCAAGAGATAATATTAACCCTTTTAATAGATGAGGTTTATGGAGCTGAAGGGAGTTGACCAAGATCACAAAGATATGGAAGAGTCTGGATTCCAATCCAGTCCTGTGGTTTCAGTCCTATGATCTTCCTAGAGGACCAAGGAGAATGATTCCCATTTTGCACAGTCCAGTCCAGCTGAGGTTCGGAGCCCCTTCAGTGTGAGGGATATGATAGTGATGCAGGTATAACCCTGAAAAAGTGCTTCTGCTCTTAGGCTTTGGCTGCTGGCATGAGGACGTGCCTGGGCTCACCTGCAGAAGCATGAGAGCCTAGGGTCTCATTGCCTCAGCTAACAGTCAGCTGATCACCTGCCCGCTCAGAGAAACCAGCTGAAACTGCAGAATTGTTCAGACGTGCAGCCTCTGACCTGTAGACTCTTGAGTGAGGTAAATGACCGTTGCTTTCAGCCACTGTGAGTTTTGGGGTGGCTTATTTTCCCGGCAGTAGTTAACTGACACAGACACCTTCTCACAATGAGAGGAAAGGAACACTAATTCTGGGGGAAGTATATGGTTGGTGAGTATACAGAGGCCTTCAGAACACAAAATGAATCCCTAACCACAACTGCAACAAATCAGAAAATGTCTGATTTGTTTAGTAACCTCTAAACTGAAAGCAAGGTAAAACAATGAAAGTTCATGAGAAATATCTATAAACTATACCATTTCCCCACTCTCTAATTCTTCAGGTAACAAGGAGGGTGTAAGGACCAGTCCCCACTTGTCACTAGAAATGAGCCCCCTTGGATGAGATACCCACCCCATCCTGAGAGACTGACATTATCCCTAGCACAAATTTTTATATCATTTTTAACCATAATTATATACAGAATTATCAGTTCAGTTCAGTCGCTCAGTCGTGTCCGACTCTTTGCGACCCAATGAATCGCAGCATGCCAGGCCTCCCTGTCCATCACCAACTCCCAGAGTTCACTCAGACTCACGTCCATCAAGTCATCGATGCCATCCAGCCATCTCATCCTCTGTTGTCCCCTTCTACTCCTGCCCCCAACCACTCCCAGCATCAGAGTCTTTTCCAATGAGCCAACTCTTCGCATGAGGGGGCCAAAGTACTGGAGTTTCAGTTTTAGCATCATTCCTTCCAGAGAAATCCCAGGGCTGATCTCCTTCAGAATGGACTGGTTGGATCTCCTTGCAGTCCAAGGGACTCTCAAGAGTCTTCTCCAACACCACAGTTCAGACCTTGCTTCTATCATCAGTCACATCCACAGCTGGGTATTGTTTTTGCTTTGGCTCCATCCCTTCATTCTTTCTGGAGTTATTTCTCCACTGATCTCCAGTAGCATATTGGGCACCTACTGATCTGGGGAGTTCCTCTTTCAGTATCCTATCATTTTGCCTTTTCATACTGTTCATGGGGTTCTCAAGGCAAGAATACTGAAGTGGTTTACCATTCCCTTCTCCAGTGAACCACATTCTGTCAGACCTCTCCACCATGACCCGCCCGTCTTGGGTTGCCCCAAGGGCCTGGCTTAGTTTCATTGAGTTAGACAAGGCTGTGGTCCTAATGTGATTAGATTGACTAGTTTTCTGTGAGTATGGTTTCAGTGTGTCTGCCCTCTGATGCCCTACAGAATTATCAGTAGCTTCTTAAAGAAAAGAGGTGGGAGCATCATCTCTTTGGGTGACAATTGCTACCTTTGATAACGACCAGAGTGTACGTAGGACATACTTTCCCTTTTTCACAATAATAATGACAAGAATCACCAAGGGTTCCAAAGGTGTCCTGGGGAAAAGAAAACACAGTCCACATGTTTTAACGAAGGATGAGTGAAAGTCTGCCATGAATCAAGCATAAGAAAGACAGCATGTGGGATGGAGGGCCATGGAGATCAGTGAGCTATTATTCTGGAGTACAGGGATGTACAGTCTGTGGGGGAAGACAGATGTGTAAGCTGCCAACTGTAACTCAAGGTCAAATGCAGCAAGAATTCTGTCAAGTTACAAGCTGTGAAAGATATAGGACACCTAAGTAAATTTAAACAGATATTACAAGGGGGAAGAAAGAGAATTATTTAAAAAATTTTTAAAGAAGAAAGTCAAACTTTGTTTAAATGACACACTGATCATGTAAGAATTGAATTGCCAGTCCATGCCTGACCAAGGATGCAGCATGCTTGGGGCGGGTGCATGGGGATGACCCAGAGAGATGTTGTGGGGAGGGAGGTGGGAGGGGGGGTCATGTTTGGGAACGTATGTAAGAATTAAAGATTTTAAAATTAAAGAAAAAAAATAAAAAATAAATGACACACTGATTCTTCATCGCATCGTGTATATTTTGCTTTCTCTAAATATACAGCATTAGGAATAACTCTAAATTATTATGATTTTCATGTCTGGGTGTCCCTACAATGAAGTTGTACAAAATTGTGGGTGAAGAATCATTTCTTTACAGCTTCTCAGGAGAGAGTTAACGCTCTAGGCCTGTCTCTTATCTAGATTGTGTCCTCCTCCAGGGAGGAAAATGTGCCTTGTATTCTCTGCATTTCCTGGTTGGCAACAATGTCTAGCCTATAAGCAATTTTTCAGTTTCTAGTGAGAGATTAATATTATATAGAAACAGGCCTTGATTCATAAATTAGCTGTTTTAAAGGTCCTGTTTAAAGTCTGTGGTTTAATCTCAGAATGCGTTTTCCCACAGAAACACAACTATTAGTGATAACAAGCTTCCTAGGTTAGACTTCCTCCCGCCTCCCTGTTATACAAACAAAAAAATTCATCAATATAGCAGCAGCATATCCTTGAATTAGACAAACAGCTCTGAAAACTCTTCAGTAGACTACTGACATCTCCCTCTGCCAGCATTTGGATCTGACACCTCCCTGCCTCATTCTCTCCCCAGTTCCACATACTAAGCAGTCCAAGTGCAGGATTCTGCTAAATCCAAGCCACTCTTAACAGGCCTTGAGTATAGGATAGGAAGGTGATATGAGGTCATCGTTTCATTCACTTGCTCATTTACTCATTCTTGAGCACGTAATACATGTGATTCACTTTTATTTTGAAAATAGAAGAGTAAATAAAACAGACATGATGCCTGCCTCATGGAGCTTACATTCTAGTGGAGAAGTTTTAAGTAAACAAAAAGTTGCATAAGAGCTACAAAAGAGATGAGTCAAGAGCTAGGCCTGAGGCTAAAAGTGTGTGTATGTTTGAGCTCCAGTGATCAGGGGAGGCCCCTGTGAGGAAGTGGCATGTAAGGTGAGTCCCACAAAATTATCTCCAGGAGTATCACCTGATGGGTGACAGGTGGGACCTGATGGATGCAATTTAAAATAAGCCCCTGCACTGCTCAGACTAGTGGGGCTTGGTTCTCCCCACCCCTTGGGATATGCCCATGGCCCGCCCATAGGATACACCCATGGCTTCTCCAATCTCATCCAAGTAACTAGATTTCTTCAGTCTCTTAAGCCACTTCAAGTCACACTGTACTCCCATTTCAGTCATTAAAATGACTATTCCTGTATTTATTGAATATTTATTCTTGTGCTAAGCCCTAGGTAGGATGCTAGAGGTACTAAACTAAATAAGAAAAGATCCCCTCACTCAAAAACTCCTTTTCTCACCAACTAACAACTAATAGGCAATGCAATTAGGAAATCATTCACCATATGTACGTTTTGGCCACGTACTTCATCTTGCTGTGCTTTACTGTCCTCATCTATAAAATGGAGATACTAATAATGCCTACTGAGCAGGCTGGTGAAAATAGAAAAAAACATATTTGTAAAAGCCCTAGAAGACAATAAATGCTCAATAAACAATAAAATAAGAAACCAGTCCTGTGTCATTGTCAAAATTCTGTATTTCAAGCTTATATTTAAAGTAGAAGAGGACAATGACCACTTTCTATCCATCACCTAGATTTAAAACAATTTTACAACTATACGGCTATGCTGGTGCATTCAGGCAGATTACTGGTCCTCAATCCAGGTTGAAGAACGGGGAATGGGAGAAAACAGGGAGGACAGTGAGGTATAGTTTGTGCTCATCAAACATTCCATGTACAGCTCCCTTCATTCCCATCCTCCCTTGCATATGTCTTCTCTTAGCCAGTGAACATCAGTGGAAGTGATGTGTCATTTATGGGTCAAAGCAGATAAGAGACATTACACCTCTTCCATTCCTGTGTTCCCCTGCCATTGGATGACGGAGGGCCACCTCTCCTACATAGGCTGTCTGTAAACACAAACAAAATCAAAGCTGTGTTAAGCTGCATTAAGCCGCTGGGATTCAGAAGTTGGTCTGTACCCAGGCTTAGCTCGTATAGCTGCCCTGCACACAACAGGGAAGGCCTTCGTGGCTGGCAGTGCTGTGAGTTAGCGTCCCTGCTCCCTGGGACTGGCAGGTGTTGAAGACATTTCCTCTCATGGCATTTTCATGAGCTCTTCAGAAAGTCTCCCACACACCATCGGAAATGGCTTATCTTCAGTTCCATTAAAGCTACAAGTGCACATCCTCAGATGGTCATTCACATTTCCTCCTTCAGTGTTTGGACACCTGACATTATGCTTTCTGCTGTGATTTCCTGCCCCTTGCAAGTTACCCTCTGTGTGTTGTAAGAGAAAAACCCAGCCAGTTTTCTCTCTAAGCAAAGCACCTATCTTGTATGCATGATTCATAGAAAGCCCTCTCATCCTTTTACTCTAACCAGCTCTGCCTCCTTCTCCTTCCAGCCTCTTATGAGCCACCTCGTGTTGCTCTACTGACCCAGAGAGTACCTCCAACCTCATCACTTGTCTTCATGTGTCACAAGCAGGGAGCAGACACAGTCCATAGCATTTCTGCTGAAGCCCCCTAACTAGGCCTGAGTGAAGGGGAAACACCCTTCCTCCTTCCCCCTCGCAGGTGGGTGAATGGGTGGCTGTTCAGGTGTACAATGCTAGTTCTTATACTCCCACTTAGGGGGCTGAGCTCTTGTTCTCATATTAGAAAGTGGAGATACTTTTGGCCTATTGTTTTCAGGTCTATTATCAACACACTTTTTCAGTTCAGTTCAGTTCAGTTGCTCAGTAGTGTCTGACTCTTGGCAACCCTGTGGACTGCAGCACACCAGGCCTCCCTGTCCATCACAAACTCCCAGAATTTACTCAAACTCATGTCCACTGAATTGGTGATGCCATCCAACCATCTCATCCTCTGTCGTCCCCTTCTCCTTCCGCCTTCAATCTTTCCCAGCATCAGGGTCTTCTCAAATGAGTCAATTCTTTGCATCACATGGCCAAACTATAGGAGTTTCAGCTTCAGTATCAGTCCTTCCAATGAACATTCAGGACTGATCCCCTTTAGGATGGACTGGTTGGATCTCCTTGCAGTACAAGGGACTCTCAAGAGTTTTCTCCAACACCACAGTTCAAAAGCATCAATTCTACAGTGCTCAGCTTTAAAGTCCAACTCCCACATCTATACATGACTATCGGAGAAACCACAGCTTCAACTAGATGGACCTTTGTTGGCAAAGTAATGTTTCTGTTTTTTAATATGCTGTCTAGGTTGGTCATAACTTTTCTTTCAAAGACCAAGCGTCTTTTAACTTCATGGCTACAGTCAACATCTGCAGTGATTTTGGAGCTTCCCCAAAACATAAAGCCCCAGGTAAAACACACATTAAACATGTCCCATTTTTATATTCTGTTAAACTAGAATGGTCAAGAATGCACTTCTCTGGGTTGGTTCTGGGTCAAGGTAGGCAAGAAAGCCAGGCCTTGTGGAGATAAGGAAAGATAGCATCATCCATTCATTCGGTGGTATGTATCATTGAGAGGGGTGCTGGGCATGTTTCTAGATGCTTGTACAGATGGGTAAATAAAGCAGACAAGGGACCACAACTCTACTATTCCTTATAAAGAAATGTGAGAGACAAACAATAAACAAATGAACAAGACAGATTTGCAGAGAGATGAGTGATATAAAGAAAAGAAAGATAGGTTTATAAGATAAAGAATGACACGGGGAAGAACAACTAGAGAGTGGCAGGTCAGATGCACTGTTATCAAGGAAACAGCCAAGAAATAGACCAAGTAGAGGACACACACACATTTTTATTTTAGTTCAGTTCAGTTGCTCAGTCGTGTCCGACTCTTTGTGACCCCATGAATCGCAGCACGCCAGGCCTCCCTGTCCATCACCAACTCCCGGAGTTCACTCAGATTCATGTCCATCGAGTCAGTGATGCCATCCAGCCATCTCATCCTCTGTTGTCCCCTTCTACTCCTGCCCCAATATCTCCCAGAATCAAAGTCTTTTCCAATGAGTCAACTCTTCCCATGAGGTGGCCAAAGTACTGGAGTTTCAGCTTTAGCATCACTCCTTCCAAAGAAATCCCAGGGCTGATCTCCTTCAGAATGGACTGGTTGGATCTCCTTGCAGTCCAAGGGACTCTCAAGAGTCTTCTCCAATACCACAGTTCAAAAGCATCAATTCTTCGGCGCTCAGCCTTCTTCACAGTCCAACTCTCACATCCATACATGACTACTGGAAAAACGATAGCCTTGACTAGATGGACCTTTGTTGGCAAAGTAATGTCTCTGCTTTTGAATATGCTATCTAGGTTGGTCATAACGTTTCTTCCAAGGAGTAAGCGTCTTTTAATTTCATGGCTGCAGTCACCATCTGCAGTGATTTTGGAGCCCCAAAAAATAAAGTCTGACACTGTTTCCACTGTTCCCCCATCTATTTCCCATGAAGTGATGGGACCGGATGCCATGATCTTCGTTTTCTGAATGTTGAGCTTTAAGCCAACTTTTTCACTCTCCTCTTTCACTTTCATCAAGAGGCTCTTTAGTTCCTCTTCACTTTCTGCCATAAGAGTGGTGTCATATGCATATCTGAGGTTATTGATATTTCTCCCGGCAACCTTGATTCCAGCTTGTGTTTCTTCCAGTCCAGCATTTCTCATGATGTACTCTGCATATAAGTTAAATAAGCAGGGTGACAATATATACAGCCTTGACACACTCCCTTTCTTATTTGGAACCAGTCTGTTGTTCCATGTCCATTCTAACTGTTGCTTCCTGACCTGCATACAGATTTCTCAAGAGGCAGGTTAGGTGGTCTGGTATTCCCATCTCTTTCAGAATTTTCCACAGTTTATTGTGATCCACACAGTCAAAGGCTTTGGCATAGTCAATAAAGCAGAAGCAGATGTTTTTCTGGAACTCTCTGGCTTTTTCCATGATCCAGGAGATGTTGGCAATTTGATCTCTGGTTCCTCTGCCTTTTCTAAAACCAGCTTGAACATCAGGAAGTTCACGGTTCACGGTTCTCCAAGCTTGGCTTGGAGAATTTTAAGCATTACTTTACTAGCGTGTGAGATGAGTGCAATTGTGTGGTAGTTTGAGCATTCTTTGGCGTTGCCTTTCTTTGGGATTAGAATGAAAACTGACCTTTTCCAGTCCTGCGGCCACTGCTGAGTTTTCAAGATTTGCTGGCATATTGAGTGCAGCACTTTCACAGTATCATCATCATCATCTTTCAGGATTTGAAGTAGCTCAACTGGAAGTTCATCACCTCCACTAGCTTTGTTCATAGTGATGTTTTCTAAGGCCCACTTGACTTCACATTCTAGGATGTCTGGTTCTAGATGAGTTATCACACCATTGTGATTATCTGGGTCATGAAAATCTTTTTTGTACAGTTCTTCTGTGTATTCGTGCCACCTCTTCTTAATACCTTCTGCTTCTGTTAGGTCCATACCATTTCTGTCCTTTATTGAGCCCATCTTTGCATGAAATGTTCCCGTGGTATCTCTAATTTTCTTGAAGAGATCTCTAGTCTTTCTCATTCTGTTCTTTTCCTCTATTTCTTTGCACTGATCGCTAAAGAAGCCTTTCTTATCTCTTCTTGCTATTCTTTGGAACTCTGCATTCAGATGCTTATATCTTTCTTTTTCTCCTTTGCTCTTCACTTCTATTCTTTTCACAGCTATTTGTAAGGCCTCCCCAGACAGCCATTTTGCTTTTTTGCATTTCTTTTTCATGGGGATGGTCTTGATCCCTGTCTCCTGTACAATGTCACGAACCTCATTCCATAGTTCATCAGGCACTCTATCTATCACATCTAGGCCCTTAAATCTATTTCTCACTTCCACTGTATAATCATAAGGGATTTGATTTAGGTCATACCTGAATGGTCTAGTGGTTTTCCCTACTTTCTTCAATTTGAGTCTGAATTTGGTAATAAGGAGTTCATGATCCGAGCCACAGTCGGCTCTTGGTCTTGTTTTTGTTGACTGTATAGAGCTTCTCCATCTTTGGCTGCAAAGAATATCATCAATCTGATTTCAGTGTTGACCATCTGGTGATGTCCATGTGTAGAGTCTTCCCCTGTGTTGTTGGAAGAGGGTGTTTGCTATGACCAGTGCATTTTCTTGGCAAAAGTCTATTAGTCTTTTCCCTGCTTCATTCTGCATTCCAAGGCAAATTTTCCTGTTACTCCAGGTGTTTCTTGACTTCCTACTATTGCATTCCAGTCCCCTATAATGAAAAGGACATCTTTTTTGGATGTTAGTTCTAAAAGGTCTTGTAGGTCTTCGTAGAACTGTTCAAGTTCAGCTTCTTCAGCATTACTGGTTGGGGCATAGACTTGGATAACTGTGATATTGAATGGTTTGCCTTGGAGACGAACAGAGATCATTCTGTCAGTTTTGAGATGCATCCAATACGGCATTTCGGACTCTTTTGTTGACCATGATGGCTACTCCATTTCTTCTGATGGATTCCTGCCCACAGTAGTAGATATAATGGCCATCTGAGTTAAATTCACCCATTCCAGTCCATTTTAACTTGCTGATTCTTAGAATGTCAACATTCACTCTTGCCATCTCTTATTTGACCACTTCCAATTTGCCTTGATTCATGGACCTGACATTCCAGGTTCCTATGCAATATTGCTCTTTACAGCATTGGACCTTGCTTCTATCACCAGTCACATCCACAGGGGGGTATTGTTTTTGCTTTGGCTCCATCCCTTCATTCTTTCTGGAGTTATTTCTCCACTGATCTCCAGTAACATATTGGGCACCTACCGACCTGGGGAGTTCATCTTTCAGTGTCCTATCTTTTTGCCTTTTCATACTGTTCATGGTGTTCTCAAGGCAAGAATACTGAAGTGGTTTGCCATTCCCTTCTCCAGTGGACCACATTCTGTTAGACCTCTCCACCGTGACCTACCCATCCTGGGTTGCCCCACGGGCATGGCTTAGTTTCTTTGAGTTAAACAAGGCTGTGGTCCTAGTGTGAATAGACTGACTAGTTTTCTGTGAGTATGGTTTCAGTGTGTCTGCCCTCTGATGCCCTCTTGCAACACCTACCATCTTACCTGGGTTTCTCCTACGTTGGGCGTGGGGTATCTCTTCACGGCTGCTCCAGCAAAGCACAGCCGCTACTCCTTACCTTGGATGTGGGGTGTCTCCTCACCTCCACCCTTCCTGACCTTCAACGTGGGATGGCTCCTCTAGGCCCTCCTGCGCCCAGGCAGCCACCTCTCCTGGGATGTGGGGTTGCTTCTCCCGGCTGCCGCCCCTGGCCTCGGGCATGGGGTGGCTCCTCCTGGCAGCCGCCCCTGGCCTTGGGCACCTGGTGATTGGTCCCCGCCACTGCCCCTGAGCTCGGACGTGGGGTAGCTCCTCTCTGCCATCACTGTGCTGTCGCAGCCTGGCACTCTTGGCTTCTGCCCCTGACCTCTTACGTGGGGTAGCTCCTTTCAGCCGCGCTTAGTGCGCCGGCTGGTCGCAGCCACCTGCACTTGGCTTATGTGGTTGTGGGGACTGGTGAGGTCAAAATTTGTGGGGCAGCCCAGGATGCTGGATCAACCAGTCAGGAACTAATGCTGTAGTCTTGAGGCAGAAGCTCTTCTCCCAAATGGAAACCTCAATTTGTTTCCAAGTCTTGTGAACTATTTGGATGAGGCCCACCAACATTATTAAGGAAAATCCCTTAATTCAAGTTGACTATTGCCAATAGTTTGGATGTGAGAGTTGGACCATAAAGAGAGCTGAGTGCCGAGGAATAGATGCTTTCAAACTGTGGTGTTGGAGAAGACTCTTGAGAGTCCCTTGGACTGCAAGGAGATCTGACCAGTCAATCCTAAAGGAAATTAGCCCTGAATATTCACTAAAAGGACTGATGCTGAACCTGAAGCTCCAATACTTTGGCCACCTGATGCGAAGAACTGACTCTTCGGAAAAGCCCCTGATGCTGGGAAAGACTGAAGGCAGGAGGGGAAGGGGACGACAGAGGATGAGATGGTGGGATGGCATCACTGACTTGATGGACATGAGTTTGAGCAAGCTCCAGGAATTGGTGATGGACAGGGAAGCCTGGTGTGCTGCAGTCCATGGGGTTGCAAAGAGTCAGACATGAACTGATTGTCAGTATTAACTGTAGCAACACATATATTACTGTTTGATTGATTAACTGGACACTCTAGCTTAACGAGGTTGATGTATAAACTAACCATCACACTGAAATCTGGATGACAAAGCAGAGTGAATCGTAAGAAGGCCTAGGGATGGGGCATTTTTGGCAAGAGGAAGAGCTAGTATGAAGGTCCCAAGGCTGATATGACCTGAACACATTTTTGTGGACTGAAAATTTTTGTCTCCCCAAATTCATATATTGAAATTTAACCCACAAGCTAATGGGTTTAGAGGTGGGAGTGGGGGGCTTTTATGGGTGATTAGATCATGCGGGTGGAGGTAAATGAATGGAATTAGTGCCCTTGTAAGAGGCCAGACAGTTAGCTCTCTCCCTCTCTCTGCCATGTGAGGATAAAATGACAAGACAGTCATTTGTGAGCCAAAAAGACTGCCTTCACCAAAACCTGGCCGTACCAGCAGCCTGATCTCAGAGTTCCAGCCTCTATGTGTATGGTTGCATGCTAAGTCACTTCAATCGTGTCTGACTCTTTACTGTAGGCTGCTCTGTCCATGGGTTTCTCCAGGCAAGCATACCAGAGTGGGTTGCCATACCCTCCTTGAGGGGATCTTCCTGACCCAGGGAGTCTTCTACATTGGCAGGTGGGTTTTTTACTATTATGCTACCTAGGAAGCCCCACTATAACTGTGAGGAATAAATATGTGTTGTTGCTTAAGTAACCCAGTCCATTGCCATTGTTACAGCAGCCCAAGCTAATAAGATACACATCAAGAGGCAAATGGATTCCACATATAAGGGATATCATAAGATATTTGTCTTTCTATGTCTGACTTACTTCACTCAGTATGACAATCTCTAGGCCCATTCATGTCACTGTAAATGGCATCTAAAAAATTATATGAATGAAATTATTTACAAAACAGAAATAGAGTTACAGATGTAGAAACCAAACTTATGGTTTCCAAGGGGGAAAATGTTGGGAAGAAGGATAAATTGGGAGACTGGGATTGCCATATACACACTACTACAGGTAAAACAGATAACTAATAAGAATCTACTGTGTAGCACCGGAAACTCTATAATGACCTATATCAGTTCAGTTCAGTTCAGTCTCTCAGTCGAGTGCGACTCTTTGCGACCCTGTGAACTGCAGCATGCCAGGCCTCCCTGTCCATCACCAACTCCCAGAGCCTACGCAAATTCATGTTCATTGAGTCGGTGATGCCATGCAACCATCTCATCCTCTGTCGTCCTATTCTCCTCCTGCCCTCAATCTTTCCCAGCATCAGGGTCATTTCAAATGAGTTAGCTGTTCACATCAGGTGGCCAAAGTATTGGAGTATCAGCTTCAACATCAGTCCTTCCAATGGACACCCAGGACTGATCTCCTTTAGGACTGGTTGGATCTCCTTGCAGTCCAAGGGACTCTCAAGAGTCTTCTCCAACACCACAGCTCAAAAGCATCACTTCTTCATCACTCAGCTTTCTTTATAGTCCAACTCTCACATCCATACATGACTACTGGAAAAATCATAGCCTTGACTAGATGGCTCTTTGTTGACAGTAATGTCTCTGCTTTTTAATATGCTGTGTAGGTTGGTCATAACTTTCCTTCCAAGGAGTAAGCGTCTTTTAATTTCATGGCTGCAATCACAATCTGCAGTGATTTTGGAGCCCAAAAATATAAAGTCAACCACTATTTCCACTGTTTCCCCATCTATTTCCCATGAAGTGATGGGACCAGATGCCATGATCTTAGTTTTCTGAATATTTAAGCCAACTTTTTCACTCTCCTACTTCACTTTCATCAAGAGGCTCTTTAGTTCTTCTTCACTTTCTGCCACATGGGTGGTATCATATGCATACCTGAGGTTATTGATATTTCTCCTGGCAATCTTGATTCCAGCTTGTGCTTCTTCCAGTCCAGCATTTCTCATGATTTACTTTGCATATAAGTTAAATTAGCAGAGTGACAATATACAGCCTTGATGTACTCCTTTTCCTATTTGCAACCAGTCTGTTGTTCCATGTCCAGTTCTAACTCTTGCTTCCTGACCTGCACACAGGTTTCTTAAGATGCAGGTTAGGTGGTCTGGTATTCCCATCTCTTTCAGAATTTTCCACAGTTTATGGTGATCCACACAGTCAAAGGCTTTGGCATTGTCAATAAAGCAGAAATAGATGTTTTACTAGAGCTCTCTTGCTTTTTCAATGATCCAGCGGATGTTGGCAATTTGATCTCTGGTTCTTCTGCCTTTTCTAAAACCAGCTTGAACATTTGTAAGTTCAAGGTTCACATATTGCTGAAGCCTGGCTTGGAGAATTTTAAGCATTACTTTACTAGCATGTGAGATGAGTGCAATTGTGTGGTAGTTTGAGCATTCTTTGGTATTGCCTTTCTTAGGGATTGGAATGAAAACGGACCTTCTCCAGTCCTGTGGCCACTGCTGAGTTTTCCAGATTTGCTGGCATATTGAGTGCAGCACTTTCACAGCATCATCATCATCATCTTTCAGGATTTGAAACGGTTCAACTGGAATTCCATCACCTCCACTAGCTTTGTTCATAGTGATGCTTCCTAAGGCCCACTTGACTTCACATTCCAGGATGTTTGACTCTAGGTGAGTGATCACACCATCATGATTATCTGGGTCATGAAGATCCTCTTTGTACAGTTCTTCTGTGTATTCCTGCCACCTCTTCTTAATATCTTCTGCTTCTGTTAGGTCCCTACCATTTCTGTCCATTATTGAGCCCATCTTTGCATGAAATATTCCCTTGGTATCTCTAATTTTGTTGACAAGGTCTCTAGTCTTTTCCATTCTATTATTTTCCTCTATTTCTTTGCATTGATCGCTGAGGAAGGCTTTCTTATCTCTCCTTGATAGTCTTTGGAACTCAACATTCAAATGGGTATATCTTTCCTTTCCTCCTTTGATTTTCACTTCTCTTCTTTCACAGCTACTTGAAAGGCCTCATCAGACAGCCATTTTGAGTTTTTGCATTTCTTTATTGGGGGGATGATCTTGATCCCTGTCTCCTGTACCGTGTCATGAACCTCCGTCCATAGTTTATCAGGCCTATATTGGAATAGAATTTGAAAAAGAGTGGGCATATATATATATATATATATATATATATATATATATAACTGATTCACTGTATAGCAGAAAGTAACACAAGATTGTAAATCAACCATAATCTGATAAAAGTTAATTTTAAAAAAGGAAGTAGGGAGAGAAGATGGAAGGCCCAAACTAGAGTACAGTGAGTAACTGAGAAGGTACATACAAATTAAAAGAAGCAGGAAGGCTATATCAGGCAGGGCCTGTAGGACATTACTTGAAAATGCTTTTTTTTTTATACACCAGGAAGCCATTGGTAAGTTCTAAAGGAAAGTTATATCTGGGTTTTGCTTTAAAGATTATTGACATTGCTAATGGAGAACTGATTATACGCACACAAGGACAGCCAAATGATACTTTAGAAGCCTGTTGAAGTTGTTCAGCCAAAAGATAATGCTAAATTGATTGTTTTCATTAGTCAAAGTGGGAAAGAAGTAGATGGATTCAGCTGTGTGTTGGTAGTTAGGACACAGGAGTGTTGTGGTGTTGGGCAGCACTACATGAGTTTAGCGTTCTGGCTTCCAGTCTCAAAGGTGTCATTCCATTTTAACTACAAAAAAAAAAGCTGAACAATCTGAAAGATCAACAGCTCTTCTTAGATCCATCAGGAAAGTAATGTCACAGGGTAAAGTCTTTCCCACCGCTCCCCCCCACCACCACAAATAAGAGAGACAAGTGAATAAAGACAATCACAGCTTTCATGAGTAGAAACCCATGAGCAGAAACTCATGAACAGAAATGTCTATAACCCATACTGGGGTACAAAATCTTATTTATCATTGATCAATTGAGGAGACTCAGTATGGACAAGTCTGAATGTTAAAAACACCAAGGGAAGCAGTCATGAGGGGCCCCTACACTTTTGTGAGTTTTACTGCTAGGAGTTCTACCAGGGTGAATACTGGGGGGGAATTTTCCCTTGTTCTTCTGGAAAAGGGATGAGGAAATAACCATTTTGAAATACTCAAGAAGATTCTGTCTTTAACGGGCCTGCCTCCAAGAGAAACTAATTAATCAGAGCCTAATCTGCTGGGGTTTTATCAGAATATTGGAGAAGGGAAATACCCAACTCCAGCCCACTCTATCATCCTGTCCCATTGTGGGGGAATGGGGAGGGCCGAGGGAGTCCCCAGTCCAAGGTACTGAGACCTAATCATAGGACTAGAGAATGCTCCTCTGTCCATAACAGCTTAGATCCGTTTATTGAAGTTTCTTTTGCTCGGTACATCTTGTCCAGCTATCAAGAAAAACTACAAAGCATACTAAAATGTGAAAACATAGTTCAAAGAAACAGAACAAACTTTAGACCCAGACTGATATGGCAGTGATGTTGGAATTATCAGACAGGGGCTTTAAAACATCTATGACTAATATAGTAAGAGCTGAAGCAGGTAAACCAGACAACATGCAAGAACTGGTTGGCAATGTAATCAGAGAGGGAAATTCTGAGAAAGAATCAAAAAGAAATGTTAAATATCAAAACACCATACCAAAAATGAAGCAAGCCTTTGATGGGCTCATTAGTAGACTAGGCATGGCTGAGAAAAGCTCTGAGCTTATGGATATGTCAATACAGACTCCTAAGATGGAAAAGTAAAGAGAAAAAAAAAAAAACCTGAAAAATAGAGAATAGGATGGAATAGACAAGAGCTGCAGGACAACTACAAAAGCTGTAACATACTTTTAATGGGAATACCAAAGAAAGACAGACAGGAATAGAAGGAACATTTGCAGTAATAATGACTGAAATTTCTCCAAATTCATGTCAGCCATCAAACACAGATCCAGGAAGCTCACAGAACACCAAGTGAGATAATCTCCTCCAAAATAATAAAGAATTACATATGATGTCACCTCAGAAACCAGGCAAACAAGAAGAGAGTGGAGTGAAATATTTAGAGTGTTGAAAGAAAAAACCACCAATTTAGCATTCTGTACTCTGTAAAATTATCCTTCAAAAGTGAAGGGAAAAAGATACTTTCTCAGACTAGCAACAATTGAGAGAATTTTTGGCCAGTAGAACTGCCTTATAAGATATGTTAAAAGAAGTTCCTCCAAGAGAAAAATGATACACATCAGAAACTCTATGTACATAAAGAAAGGAATATCACCATAGAAGGAAAAAATGAAGGTGGGAAAAAACCTTTTATTTTTCTTATTCTTAACTGAACAGATAACAGCTTGTTTAAAATAATAGCAATAATGCATCCAATATTGAGCATGTGTGTGTGGTATGTGTGTGTCTTCACTTATGCATAAGTGCAATGAATGGCAGCAATGACACAAAGTTTGGGAAGGAGAAATAGCATTATTCTGTTATTGGAAGGTACTTGCATTGCCCATGAAGAGGTATAGTGTTATTTGAAAGTGGACTTGGACTCATCATAAGTGTGTATTATAAACTCTAGGGCAACCAATAAATGCTGGAGAGGATGTGGAGAAAAGGGAACACTCTTGCATTGCTGGTGGGAATGTAAACTGATACAGCCACTATGGAAGATGGTATGAAGACTCCTTAAAAACCTAGGAATAAAACCACCATATGACCCAGCAATCTCACTCCTAGGAATATACCCTGAGGAAATAAAAACTGAAAAAGACACGTGTATGCCAATATTCATTGCAGCACTCTTTATAGTAGCTAGAACGTGGAAGAAACCTAGATGTCCATTGACAGATGAATGGATAAAGAAGCTGTGATATATATGTACATTGGAATACTACTCAGTCATAAAAAGGAATGCATTTGAATCAGTTCTAATGAGGTGGACAAAACTAGAACCCATTATACAGAGTGAAGTAAGTCAGAAAGAGAAATGTAAATACCAGATACAGACACATATATATGGAATCTGAGGAGATGGCACTGATGAATTTATTTTCAGGGCAGCAGTGGAGAAACAGACATAGAGAACAGACCTATGGACCAGGCGGAAGGAGAGGAGGGAGAAGGGGAGATGTATGGAAAGAGTAACATAGAAATTTACAATACCATGTGTAAAACAGATAACCAGTGGGAATTTTCTGTATGATTCAAGAATTCAAACAGAGCCTCTGTGACAGGCTGAAGGGTGGGGTGGGGAGGGAAATTGGAGGAAGGTCCAGAAGGGAAGGAAAATGGGTGTACCTATGGCTGATTCTTGTTGATGTATGACAGGAAACCACAAAATTCTGTAAAGCAATTATCCTTCAATTAAAAAACATATATATATATATATATATATATATATATATATATATATAATCTTAAAAAGAAGAAGAAGAAACGGAAGTGTGTCTGAAATGCACAGAATGGAAGAAAAGCATTCATATAAAATGCTCATGTGTGTTCAATCTTGCAAACTCTCTGTGACTATATGGACTGTAGCCCGTCAGGTTCCTCTGTCTGTGGAGTTTTCCAGGCAAGAATATGGAGTGGGTTTCCATTTCCTACTCCAGGATGTTTTCCCAACTCAGGGATCAAACCTGCATCTCTATGTTTCCTGCACTGGGAGGTGGATTCTTTTACCACTGTGCCACCTAGGAAGCAGTTAAAACCAAAAGTGGAAAGAGTGGAAGACAAAAATAAAGACAAAAAAAAAAAGAAAGAGAGAGAGAGAGAGAAAGAGAAACAAATTAAAAAGTTACAATTACAGTAGAGATTAATCCAACTATATTTGGAGTTCAGGAAGATATCAGGGACAGAGATATAAATAAGAGAGCCATCTGCACATAGATGTTGTTTAAAGCAATTAAATTAGATATGATTACACAGAAAGAGGGGGTAGGTAAAGGATAGTCAATAGCCTGGAATCAAGCCTGAGGTCATTCCAGCTTTTACTCCAGTTAGAGTTGAAAAACAAGGAATTGCTGTGGAAAGAGGGAAGCAAATAAGCAAGGTAAGGAAATTCAAGTTGAAGGAGGAAAACAAGTTTGACCAGGCCACCCAGCTGGGCCAGTCTTCATCCGGGGGATATTCGTTCACTTACAAATCAAGTTGGTGATGGCCACTGTTAAATATTATTGTCAATATTTTTTTGAAGATGGCTAAGTCAGTTCAGTTTAGTCACTCATTCATGTCCAACTCTTTGAGACCCCATGGACTGCAGCACACCAAGCTTCCCAGCCCATCACCAACTCCCAGAGCTTGCTCAAACTCACGTCCATTGAGTCAGTGATGTCATCCAACAATCTCATCCTCTATTGTCCCCTTCTCCTCCTGCCTTCAATCTTTCCCAGCATCAGAGTCTTTTCAAATGAGTCAGTTCTTCCCATCAGGTGGCCAAAGTAGTGGAACTTCAGCTTCAGCATAAGCCCTTTCAATGAATATTCAGGACTGATTTCCCTTAGGATTGACTGGTTGGATCTCCTTGCAGTCCAAGGGACTCTCAAGAGTCTTCTCCAACACCACAGCTCAAAAGCATCAATTCGTTCATGTTCAGCTTTCTTTTCCAATTCTCAAATCCATACATGACTACTGGAAAAACCATTGCTTTGACTAGATGGACCTTTGTTGGCAAAGTAATATCTCTGTTTTTAATATGCTGTCTAGATTGGTTATAACTTTTCCTCCAAGGAGTAAGCATCCTTTAATTTCATGGCTGCATTCACCATCTGCAGTGATTTTGGAGCCTAAGAAAAGAAAGTCTGTCACTGTTTCCATTGTTTCCCCATCTATTTGCCATGAAGTGATGGGGCCAGATGCCATGATCTTAGTTTTTGAATGTTGAGTTTTAAGCCAGCTTTTTCACTCTCCTCTTTCACTTCCATCAAAAGACTCTTTAGATCCTCTTCACTTTCTGCCATAAGGGTGGTGTCATCTGCATACCTGAGGTTATTGATATTTCTCCTGGCAATCTTGATTCCAGCTTGTGTTTCTTCCAGCCCAGCGTTTCTCATGATGTACTCTGCATAGAAGTTAAATAAGCAGGGTGACAATATCCAGCCTTGATGTACTCCTTTTCCTATTTGAAACCAGACTGTTGTTACATGTTCGGTTCTAACTCTTGCTTCCTGACCTGCATATAGATTTCCAAAGAGGCAGGTCAGGTGGTCTGGTATTCCCATCTCTCTCAGAATTTTCCACAGTTTCTTGTGATCCACACAGTCAAAGGCTTTGGCATAGTCAATAAAGCAGAAATAGATGTTTTTTCTGGAACTCTCTTGCTTTTTCAATGATCCAGTGGATGCTGGCAATTTGATCTCTGGTTCCTCTGCCTTTTCTAAAACCAGCTTGAACATCTGGAAGTTCACGGTTCACGTATTGCTGATGCCTAGCTTGGATAATTTTGAGCATTACTTTACTAGCGTGTGAGATAAGTGCAACTGTGTGGTCGTTTGAACATTCTTTGGCATTGCCTTTCTTAGGGATTGGAATGAAAACTGACCTTTTCCAGTCCTGTGGCCACTGCTGAGTTTTCCAAATTTGCTGGCATATTGAGTGCAACACTTTCACAGCATCATCTTTCACGATTTGAAATAGCTCAACTGGAATTCCATCACCTCCACTAGCTTTGTTCATAGTGATGCTTTCTAAGGCCCACTTGACTTCACATTCCAGGATGTCTGGCTCTAGATTAGTGATCACATCATCGTGATTATCTTGGTCGTGAAGATCTTTTTTGTACAGTTCTTCTGTGTATTCTTGCCACCTCTTCTTCATATCTTCTGCTTTTGTTAGGTCCATACCATTTCTGTCCTTTATCGAGCCCATCTTTGCATGAAATGTTCCCTTGGTATCTCTAATTTTCTTGAAGAGATCTCTAGTCTTTCCCATTCTGTTCTTTTCCTCTATTTGTTTGCACTGATTGCTAAAGAAGCCTTTCTTATCTCTCCTTGCTGTTCTTTGGAACCCTGCATTTAGATGCTTATATCTTTCCTTTTTTCCTTTGCTTTTCACTTCTCTTCTTTTCACAGCTATTTGTAAGGCCTCCCCAGGCAGCCATTTTGCTTTTTTGCATTTCTTTTCCATGCGGATGGTCTTTCTCCCTGTCTCCTGAACAATGTCATGAACCTCTGTCCATAGTTCCTCAGGCACTCTATCTATCAGATCTAGTCCCTTAAAACTATTTCTCACTTCCACTGTATAATCATAAGGAATTTGATTTAGGTCATACCTGAATGGTCTAGTGGTTTTCTCTACTTTCTTCAATTTAAGTCTGAATTTGGCAATAAGGAGCTCATGATCTGAGCCACAGTCAGCTCCCAGCCTTGTTTTTGCTGACTGTATAGAGCTTCTCTATCTTTGGCTGCAAAGAATATAATCAATCTGATTTCTCTTGTGTTGTTGGAAGAGGGTGTTTGCTATGACCAGTGCGTTCTCTTGGCAAAACTCTATAAGCCTTTGCCCTGCTTCATTCCATATTTCAAGGCCAAATTTGCCTGTTACTCCAGGTGTTTCTTGACTTCCTACTTTTGCATTCCAGTCTCCTATAATGAAAAGGACATCTTTTTTGTGTGTTAGTTCTAAAAAGTCTTATAGGTCTTCATAGAACTGTTCAACTTCAGCTTCTTCAGCATTACTTCTTGGGGCATAGAGTTGGATTACTGTGATATTGAATGGTTTGCCTTGGAAATGAACAGAGATCATTCTGTTGTGTTTGAGATTGCATCCAAGTACTGCATTTCAGACTCTTTTGTTGACCATGATGGCTACTCCATTTCTTCTATGGGATTCCTGCCCGCAGTAGTAGATATAATGGTCATCTGAGTTAAATTCACCCATTCCAGTCCATTTTAGTTCACTGATTACTAGAATGTCAATGTTCACTCTTGCCATCTCCTGTTTGACCACTTCCAATTTGCCTTGATTCGTGGACTTAACATTCCAGGTTCCTAGTCACTCAGTCATGTCTAATTAGTCACTCAGTCATGTCTAATTCTTTGCAACTCTTTGGACTGTGGCCTGCTAGGCTCCTCTGCCCATGAGGCTCCTCCATCCATGGGATTTTTCAGGCAAGGATACTGAAGTGGGTTTCCATTTCTTCATCCAAGGGATCTTCCTGATCTAGGGATCAACCCACATCTCCTGTGTCCCCTGCATTGGAGGCAGATTTTTTTACCCGAAATACATAACTAATAAGAATCTGCTGTATAGTACAGGGAATTCTACTCAATGCTCTGTAATGATCTATATGAGAAAGATATCTAAAAAAGGAAAAAAAAAGAGTAGATATATATGTATGTATAACTGTTTCACTTTGCTGTACACCTGAAACTAAGAAAATATTGCAAATCAACTATATACCAATAAAAAATTTTTAATGTATATATTTTTTAAGTCAATATGAGCATTGCTCTTTTTTTAAAAAACCACTGGACCACCAGGAAACTCTGGGCCTGGCTCTTAAGGAACAAATAAAATTTTATTCTAAATACAAGTGTCAAAAAATTTTCACCAGCATTTACAGTTACAGGATAGACAATCTTTAGATCAGGGTTCTCTCTGACTTAAAAAGAGTTAAAATATTGCTTCCTCCCTGAATAACCTGACTTTGAACATGCCCAAATCTTAAAAGGCTTTACTATTCCCATAGAAATTTATACCAAGATACATCATGGTCAAACTTGTGAAAACTAAAAACAAAGAAAAATCTTGAAAGTAGCACCATATCAATAGGGGGAAAGCATTCAAAATACACTGGATTCCTCATCAAAACCATAGTGGTTAGAATACAATGGCACAGCATTTCTCATATACTAAAAGATAAAGTTGTAAATTTAGAATTCTATATCTAGCAAAAATATCTTTTAATAATAAGGGAAAATCAACACATTCTCAGATGAAGAGAAACCGAGAAAGCTTGTTGCCAACAGATCTATTCTTTTTTGCAGTGGATTTATTCTAAAATAAGTTATTTAAACAGAATAAAATTATTAAAAATATAAAAATAGATGGAAGAAAGAACACAGTAAGAAAAAATAATATAGTAGACTTTCTCCTTTTGAATTTCATAAATTATGTCTGATGATTAAAACAAATCAAAAAAAAATATATAACATGGCCCAACTTGGTTCTGAATATATATAGAATAAATATTTAAGAAATTATGTTATAAATGAGACGGGGTAAAAAAAAGGGAAGTAAGGTTTCTACACTTCAGTCTAGCTGATAATATGATGATAGAAGTACACTGCAATAAGGTATGGATGTGCAATGTAGTAATACTTAAAGAAACCACTTTAAAAAACTATGCAAGAAGATTAAAAACATAAGTAAATAAAACTGAAATTCTAAAGATGTTCAAGTAAACGATGGAAAGGTAGAAAAAAAGAAGCAGGGAAACAGAAAACAATGGAGAGAACCAACAGAAACAAGAAACACTAAATGACAAATTTATTCCCGAATTCATCAACAATTATTTTTAATTTAAGTGGTCTAAATACACCAATTAAAAGATAAAGATTACCAAAGTCCGTTAAAATATGACCTAAATAATTCTATGCTGTCTTAAAGAAACTTCAAATGAAATGGTATAGGCAAAAAGTAAAATGGTATGGGCAGTAAGTACAAAAAAATAAATGGATAAAGATGTATCATGCCAACATTAATCAAAGGAAAGCCTGTATGAAATATCAGGTAAAGTAGATGTTAAAGCAAAGACAATTAAAAGAGATAAAGAGGGATATTATATAATGATAAAAGGGTCAATTGACTAAGAAGGCATAGAAATCCTAAATATATATGCACAAAACCAAAGAACAGGAAAGTGTGTGAAGCAAAAACTAACAGAACTGAAAAGATAAAGAAATAAATCCAAATTATAGTTGGAGACTTCAACACCCCCTCTCAATAATTAATAGAGCAATTAAATACAAAATCAGCAGGATATGGAAGAACTCAGTAATACCACTGACTAACAGGATCAGTAATCATCTATAGAACACTCCATTCAACAACAACACAATATACATTCTTTTCAAGTGTTCATGAAACATATATTAAGATAGAATAAATCCTGGGCCATGACACAAACCTCAAGAAATTTAAAAGAATCTAAATCAGAATGTATTCTCTGACCACAAGGGAATCAAACTAGAAATCAATAACAGAGAAAAAGAAAATTTCCAAATACTTATAACCAGAACAAGACACTTTTAGGTACTATGTGGGTCAAAAAAGAAATCTCAAGGAACAATTTAAAAAATACATTGAACTGAAGCAAAATGAAAATAGAGCATACCAAAATTTGTGGGACACAGCTAAAGCAGTGCTGAGAGAGAGATTTATAGCATTAAATGTGTATATTAGAAAAGAGAAAAGCATCACATCAATAATTTTAGCTTTCACCTGAAGAACTTGGAAGATGAACAGCAAAATAACTCAAAGCAAGTAGAAAAAAGGAGATAATAAAGATAAACGCAGAAATCAATAAAATTGAAAACTAAGACAATAGAGAAAATCAATTATAAAAGACTTTTTTTTCTCAAAAGTCAATAATATTGACAAGCCTTTAGTAAGACTTACAAAGAAAAAAGAGAAGACTGAATTATCAGGAACAGGAATGAAACTGACTATATTACTACAGATTCAGAAGATTTCAAAAGAATAATAAGGCAATACTACAAACAACACTATACATGCATTTAACAACTTAGGTGAAAGGAACCAATTCCTTAAAAAAATGCACAAACTATCATAGCTTATACAAAATTAAATGTGTGAATAGTCCTAGAGTTATTAAGAAATTAGACTTCACATTTTGAAAAATTTCCAAGAAATGAATCTCTAGGCCCAGATGGCTCCATTTGAGAATTATACCAAATATTTAAAAGAGAAACAGCACCAATTCCACCCAATTTCTTCCAGATAATGCAAGAGAAGGAAACAGTTCTCAATTCATTTTATGAGGCTAGTGTTTAGTATTACTAAAACTAGAAAAATAAACAATAGGAAAAAAACCCCTAAAATCCAATGTTTCTCATGAATGCAGACACAAAAGTCCTTATTACCAAATAGAACTGAAACTAAACAGGACCTTGGAGGACTTCTGGGCACCAAAAACCTTTTCTGTGTCTCTTATTTTCTTTTTGGACATGCCACAAGGCATGCAGGATCTTAGTTCATGGACCAGGGATCAAACCCATGCCCCTTTGCAGTGGGTTAACCATTGGACAGCCAAGGAAGTTCCCCCACCTACCATTTCTTCATTAGAGGAAATAGGCTTCATTCAGCCTCCTTGACCTTCCCTGAGTTCCAACAAGCAGAAACATTTGGGAAGCAAGGGGATGCAGAAACAAAAGAGGAACAGACAAGAGACAATGGTGCAGCACTGGAGCAGGGTCCAAGTTCCCCCTCAAGAGATACTCATAATAATATCTTTGGGCTGATTTGCAGATATTGAAACCTCTACTACATGGGAGAAGTTAATTGTATGCTGCCCGCAAGGTTTGTAGATCCCAGATTGGTTGGAACCAGAAGGTGATGATGCTAACTCTGACTTATCTCACCACTAACCAATCAGAAGAATGTCCCCAGCTGATCCTGCCTTCCTTGAACAATTACTATAAAATTCCTCACTACCCGCTCTGTGTCAGGGCATACAGTTTTGAGGGCATTAGCCCACTGTGGGTTCTTTTGCCTGGCAAAGAAACAAAGATATTCCTCTCTACTTCTCCTAAACTCTGTCACTGAGATTTATTTCAGTGTCAGGGTACAAAGGCTAGATTCAGCTTCGCAACCAGAAATATTTAAAAACAATTATACACCATGACCAAGTAGGGTTTATTTCAAGGATGCAAGACTGGTTCAATATTTGAAAATCAATAATGGTAATTCATCAAATTATGCTACACACAAAAATCCTCACATGGCATGATCAATGCATAAAAAGTATTTGACAGAGTTCAACATCATCTATGAAAACAATAGCAAAATAAACAAAAAAACCTCTCAGAAATATGGAATGGAAGGGATCACCCTCATTCAATAAAGAACATCTACCAGAAAAAAAAAAAAATCAAAATTACAGTTAATGGTGAAAGACTGAATGTTTTACCCCTAAGATCAAGAATAAGCCAAGAATGCTCACTCTCACTGCTCTTATTCAGTGTAGTATTTTAAGTTATAGCTAGTATAATAAGGCAAGAAAAAGAAATAAAAGGCATGCAGATTAGAAAGAAAGAAAGCTGTCCTATAATCAGATAACATGATTGTGTACATAGACAACCCCAAGGAATCTACAAAAACTTCACCTAGAACTAATAAGTGATTCCAGTAAGGTCACAAGACACAAGATAAACATACAAAATTCAATTGTATGTATGTATACCAGTGGTCCGGAGAAGGCGATGGCACCCCACTCCAGTACTCTGCCTGGCAAATCCCATGGACGGAGGAGCCTGGTAGGCTGCAGTCCATGGGGTCGCTAGGGGTCGGACGCGACTGAGGGACTTCACTTTCACTTTTCACTTTCATGCATTGGAGAAGGAAATGGCAACCCACTCCAGTGTTCTTGCCTGGAGAATCCCAGGGATGGGGGAGCCTGGTGGGCTGCCATCCATGGGGTCGCACAGAGTCGGACACAACTGAAGAGACTTAGCAGCAGCAGCAGCAGCATACTAGTGGTCATGTATGGATGTGAGAGTTGGACTGTGAAGAAAGCTGAGTGCTGAAGAATTGATGCTTTTGAACTGTGGTGTTGGCGAAGACTCTTGAGAGTCCTTTTGATTGCAAAGAGATCCAACCAGTCCATCCTAACGGAGATCAGTCCTGGGTATTCATTGGAAGGTCTGATGCTGAGACTGAAACTCCAATACTTTGGCCACCTCATGAGAAGAGTTGACTCACTGAAAAAGACCCTGATGCTGGGAGGGATAGGGGGCAGGAAGAGAAGGGGACAACAGAGGATGAGATGGCTGGATGGCATCACCGACTCAATGCACATGAGTTTGGGTGAACTCCAGGAGCTGGTGATGGACAGGGAGGCCTGGTGTGCTGCAATTCATGGCATCGCAAAGAGTTGGACATAACTGAGTGACTGAACTGAATTGAACTGATACTAGTAATGAACAAATAATACCAAAAATTAAAAATACAGGGACTTCCTTGGTGGTCCAGTAGTTAAGACTCCATACTTCTACTGCAGGAGGAACAGATTCAATCCCTAGTTGGGGGAACTAAGATCTTACATGCCATGCAATGTGATCAAAATGTTTTAAAATTAAAAATACAGTATTATTTAAAATTGCTTTAATAGAAATAGAGTTACAGAGACAAAACAAACTTAACGGTTACAGGCGATAAATGGGTAAGGATAAACTGGAAAATTGGGATAAACATATACACACCACTAATAAATACATATATAATAACTAAGAACTACTGTATAGCACAGAGAGCTCTATTCAATACTCTGTAATGACCTATATAGGAAAAGAATCTTTAAAAAAGTAGACATATGTATATATATAATAACAGATTCACTTTGCTGTACACCTGAAACTAACATGATTTTTTTTGTTGTTTAGTTGCTAAGTCATGTCCTACTCTTTTGTGACCCCATGGATTATAGCCCTCCAGGCTCCTCTGTCCATGGGATTTTCCAGGCAAGAATACTGGAGTGGGTTGCCATTTCCTTCTCCAGGGGATCTTCATGACCCAGGGATTGAACCCAAGTCTCTTGCATTGACAGGCAGATTCTTTACCCCTGAATCAACGGGGAAGCCCTAATCAACTATACATCAATAAAAAAAATTTTTAAATAACTATAATCTTACAGTAATGACCTAAAAAAATTATTTTCAAAAAAACAATATTTACATGTAGATCTTATATGTACAGAGCTTGTATGCTGAAACTAAAAAACACTATTGAAAAAAATCAAACAAGACCTAAATAAATGAAGAGATGTATTTTGTTCCTGGATGGAAAGACTCAGCATGGTAAGGATGTTCATTTTCTCCCAAATTAATGTAATTCCTATCAAAATCTCAGCAATGTTTTTTTAGATATAGACAAGATTATTCTAAACTGTATATGGAAAGACAAAGGAACTGGGATAAGTTAAAATTGTTTGAAAAAAAAAAAGATTAAAGTGAGTATATTAGTCAGTAGGGCTTCTGAGGTGGCGCAGTGGTTAAAAAAAAAAAAATCCTCTGCCAGTGCAGGAGAGGTAAGAGACGCCGGTTCGATCCCTGGGTCTGGAAGATCCCCTGGAGAAGGAAATGGCAACCCATGCCAGTATTCTTGCCTGGAGAATTCCATGGACAGAGGAACCTGGCAGGCTACAGTCCATGGACTCGCAAAGAGTTGGACACAACCTGAGCACACATACAGGCAGTCAGCGCTCCTGTAACAAAAGAGCACAAACTGGGTAACTTAACAGAAATTCATATTCTCACAATTCTAGAGGCTAAAAAGTCCAAGGTAAAGATTCCTGCAGGGTTCAGTGTCTGATGAAAGGCCTCTTTCTGGCTTGTATATGGATTGCTATGTCTTCACCTCTCATGGCCCTCTCATGGCATGGTGTCAGGGTAGAGAGAGAGAGCTCGCTGATGTCTCTTCTTATAAGAACAATAATTCTGTTGCATCAAAGCCCTACGCAAAGATCTCACTCAACCTTAATTACCTCTTTAAGGAGAGGTAATCAACATATACATTTGGGCAGTAGTGGGGACAAAACCATTCAGTCCAAATCATCACAAGAAGTCAGTTTACATGATTTCATTATTTACTAGGTAGCAGCAGTAATCAAGACTGTAGTTTTGGCAGAGAGATAGACACACAGATCAATGGAGCAGAACAGAGAATGCAGAAACGACCCACATGAAAATACCCAAAAGATTTTTAACAAAGGTACAAAAGCAATGCAGTAGAGGAAAGTTACATTTTTCAACAAATGGTGCAGGAGCAATTAGATATCCATGGAGGAAAAATTTTCCTGGTAGCTGGTAAAGAATCTTCCTGCAATGCAGGAGACCCCAGTTTGAGTCCTGGGTCAGGAAGATCCCCTGGAAAAGAGATTGGCTACCCACTCCAGTATTCTTGGGCTTTCCTGGTGGCTCAGATGATAAAGAATCCACTAGCAATTCGGGAGACCTGAGTTCGATCCCTGGGTCAGGAAGTGGGTATGGCAACCCATTCTAGTATTCTTACCTGGAGAATTCCCATGGACAGAGATCCTGGTGGGCTACAGTCCATGGGGTCACAAAAAGTTGGACACGACTGAGCAACTAAGTACAGCATAGCACAGGGGAAAAGTATAAATTTTGATCTAAGTCTCACTTCTTTTTTAAAAGTAATTCAGAATGGATCACACAATTAAATGTAAAACATAAAACTATAAAACTTTTATAGGAGAAAATCTTCAGGATCTAGGGCTAGGCAAAGAGTTCTTATACTTAACACCAAAAGCATAATCCACAAGGAAAATGGATAAATTTGGCTTTATCAGCATTAAAAATTTTGCTCTGTTAAAGACCTTGTTAAGATGAAAAAGCAAGTTATAAGCTGGAAGAATATATTTGCAAACTGCACATCCAACAGAGGACCAGTATCTAGAATGACTCACATCTTCAACATGCAAGTATCCTTTGATCCAGTCAATTGCGATCTGGGTATTTACAGCAGAGAAATAACACATGTTCACGCAAAAGCTTTGGACGTGAATGTTTACTGCAGCTTTATTCATAATGGCCCTGAACTGGAAACAACCCAGATGTCTTTCAATGGATGAAAGGTTGAACCAACTGTCATACAATTATACCATAGAATACAATTCAGCACTGAAAAAGAACAAACTATTAGTACATATAGTCTCCAGAGAATTATGCTAAGTGAAAAAAAAAAAAAGCCAATCCCAAAATGTTACCTATCGTATGATTCTAACTACATAATATTCTTGAAATGACAAATACCAGGTTTCTGGAACGGTTTCCAGGGATTAAGGAGGGAGTGGAGCAAGTGAGCATGACTGTAAAAGGGTGACATGAAGGACCTTTGGTGGTTTGATGAACACCTTCAGTATCTTGACTATATCACTGTCAATAACCTGATGGGCACAGTAGTGGAGAAAGCAATGGCACCCCACTCCAGCACTCTTGCCTGAAAAATCCCATGGATGGAGGAGCCTGGTAGGCTGCAGTCCATGGGGTCGCGAAGAGTCAGACACGACGGAGTGACTTCCCTTTCACTTTTCACTTTCATGCATTGGAGAAGGAAATGGCAACCCAGTCCAGTGTTCTTGCCTGGAGAATCCCAGGGATGGGGGAGCCTGGTGGGCTGCCATCTATGGGATCGCACAGTCGGACATGACTAAAGTGACTTTAGCAGCAGCAGCAGGCACAGTAGAGTATTATTTCCTAAGATGTTACCATTAAACTAGGTAACAAGTACACAGAATTTCTCTGTATTATTTATTACAACTCATGTTGAGTCTAAAATTCTCTTAAAATTAAGATTTTAATTAAAAAATGAATGTTCAGACATTTCTAAATGTCCTTATGAATCTGACATTCTAATTGTCACCATGAGTTGTGTAGATATCTCTCTGGCAGTACTTTTCAAAATATAATCTATGGAACAGGGGTCCACTTCAAGATGCTAGTAAATAGTGAGTGGTTAAGAGGGTTGTTTCTACTGTCAAATATGTGTAGAATGAGCATTAATGTAATAATGAGAACAAAAACATTTTAAGAACTTTAAGTCATAATTTCCAATCTAAAACATGGCCAGAGTCCTTTCCCTTCCTTTTGTTTTCCCTTTCTTTACTTTTTTAACATTTATTTGTATTTAGTGGACTATGCTGGACCTTAGTTGCGGCACTCAGGATCTTTGATCTTCGTTGCAGCGTGCAAACTCTTAATTGAGGCATGTGGGATCTCCTTGACCAGGGATTGAACCTTGGCCCCCTGCACTTGGACAGCAGGGCTTTAGCCACTGGTCCATCAGGGTAGTCCCTCCATTCTTTTCACTTTTCCTTAGGAGGACCTAGTAGCATCAACCAGGGGTCCACAAAACCCAGTTTGAGACACGCTCCTATTATAAACAGTCAGTTCCTTTGGCACAGGATGCAACTTTGCATTTTCACCTTCAGCCCTCTCTCCGACCCTCTCTGACTGTGGAGGTAAGTTCTGATTGGTGCCTTCCATTCCACCTTTTTCTCTTGGGTTCTCAGTCCTCCCTTCTGCATTCAGAGCTCCCTGAGGGCAAGAACGTTGTCCTCTTCCTCAGAGCTAAGCAAGCACTTGCTTCTACCCGCCTCTCCCTTTCTCCAGCCACCCTTCTGACTGGGCCAGCGTTACTCATCTCAATCACTCTGCTGAGGTGAGCCACCGTCACCCCAACCTTCCACCACCGTTCCACTCCCCTTTGGTGATACAAGTCATGTCATTCTGGTGACTGTCACCTCCTCAACATGGGACACACAACGTGGTCAGAGAGGACCCCATTTCTCCTGGCCAAAGTCGGTGTAACACCCAAACCAAGCTAACCAAAGTTTGTCCCTGGAATTATCCAATTTGGAGTTGGAAGAGAAGGAGTCTTGCCTCTTAGGTCATAGAAGCTAGAGAGATGTAAATCTGAGCCATGTTATCAATTTTGAGAAAGTCTGTCTGTGGTAATCAGAGTTAATGAACATAACCAGTTCTGACGCCAGTCATTCGGATCTCTGGGATCCTGTGGACAGCTCCACTCCTGGACTTCCCAATGACTTTAGCTAATATATTCTTTTTCCTTAGGTGAGCTCAGGCTGGATTTCCAACACTGCAACAAAAAACGATTTCCAACTAATACCTCTCATTCAGCTTCTCATTCATTCCTGATCACCCTAATAAATAGCAAGGATTGGAGTTTTTCATGCACCATTTTACCCTATTTGGATACATTGAATACACTTTTACATTTTGATTTAAGCCTGATGAGCTATCCAGATACCTCCTGTATTCTTTCTTCATGAATGGGATTGAGAACAGATGTGTTCTGATGAAAAGAAGTCAGGAAAAGACTGAAGCCTGGAGGGATGTCATGTGAGGACGTGAGGCAGCTGATGAGGAGACTAAGTGACTGTGGAGAGTCAGGTAGAAAAGGTCTCTTAACAGAAAGTGTGACCCCTCAAATTCATACGTAGTTGTTATTGCTTAGTTGCTAAACTGTGTCCAGCTCTTTTTTGACCCCATGGACTGTAACCTGCCAGGCTCCTCTGTCCATGGGATTTCCCAGGCAAGAATACTGGAGTGGCTGTCATTTCCGACTCTAGGGGATCTTCCAGACCCCAGGGATCAAACCTACATCTCCTGCGTTGGCAGGCAGATTCTTTACCACTGAGCCACCAAGGAAACCCAAATGCATACATTTGTTCTTCCAAAACACTATACAGGATTGAGCTGGTTATAGTCAACCAGAGCCCAACAACAGCAGGGAAGGGGAGAAGCAGGTAGAATGGACAGGGAAACCAGGGAAGAAGTAGGAGAGATTAACATTTTAGCCAGTGCCTAATACGTGCCAGACACAGGCTCAAAAATGTCGAATGATGATTAGCCCAAGGTGGGTTCAGGATTCAAACAAGGGTCTGTTTGCCTCCAGAGCCAGTGCTCTTTACACTCTGACGTGGAGGGAAGAGGGGAAGGGGTTCCTGGATCCCAGGATCTGCTGATGGGGTGAGAGTGAAGCTGGCTGAGATGACGGCAAAACCAGGTCAGCTTCAGAGCCACTTCCCTAACTGACCTGCACACAAGGCTGCCTCTCTCCTCTCTGGAACAGAAGAAAGCTCCCGGCGGTAGTCTCCTGGTGGGTTGTTGGAGCCTAGGGCATTTGAGGACCTGATCGGAATTGGGATAGAGGGGGTGGAGGCAGATATTTCTATGGAACTAGGTTGTCAGAAACTGGAGAAGTGTTCAAGAAAGGCACTACTGTACACGGAGATGGGGATGGATGTGATCATAATCTTGTCTCTTAGTCCCCAGCGAAGCCAATGACCCAAGGCTGTTGGCAAGGGGGTGGGGAAGTGAAAAGAAACAGCATTTTCACGAAGAGTCCGGAAGTGAGGAATCGGGTTCCATATTACATAATCTAAAAATGCCCCCACCACCCACCCCCACCCCCACGCACAGGAGAAGGAAAGGGGAAAAAAACTCCCAGAAATCACACAGTCAAGGCAAATGCAGCGAAATGGCTCATTGGTTACTGTGGCAACCGACTCTTCCCTGCTCCTGCTGCTTATCCCACGATCCCTCTGTCACCCTATTTTTAGACTGAAGACAACGAATGAAAACGGCTTTAAAATATTTTTTTTTCTTTTCTGTATGTTGAAGACATGCATAACCTTTAAAAAAAAAAGATTCAGAAAGCTGAGCTCCAGTGTAGGGGCAAGTCCTCCGGTCCTGATATAAGGTGACCCTTATTTCTCTGAGACTGGAGCACCTCCGTGGAGGAAGGAGGGTGCTGGGTTTCCTAGGAGTTAAGGGGCAGCAAATAAGGAGGAGAAACCTGAAGAGACTGTAAGGAGTACTAAGAGTATAGCCACACATGCAAAGCAAGGTGGAGAAACGAAGTCATTAAAAATATATAGAATAACAGTTTTTGAGGAATGAGAGGAGTTTTGAACCATCTGGCTAAGAGTGACTATGTAACTCACTTCACCTCCAGATTTGCCTGTCCTCATATGGAAAATACTGGAGTGGGTTATCTCCTGCTCCAGGGGATCTTCCCAACCGAGGGATTGAACTCAACCCAGGGATCTTCCCAACCCCGGGATCGAACCCACATCTCCTGTGTCTCCTGCATTGACAGGTGGAGTCTTTATCACTAGCGCCACCTGGGAAGCCCATATGTGAAATAAAGGGAATGGTGGTCTTTCTGAATCTTAATAACCTCCAAGATTCTGTAAACCTCTAACATAAATGATCGTATCATTTTTAAATTAGCTGCAAAGGAGTTTAACCTTGCAAAAGAGCCAAATTGTAAGAATCCACTAGATTTTCCCTGAGAAACAATCCCAAATCTTGTTACTATATTTGGTTTTATTCCAACTGTGATATTTGAGGAATGTCATTGTGGACTATCTCTGTCTTTTATTCTCCCGGAAAGAAACTTTAAAACAAACAAACTTTTTGCACTGAGGAAGATGAAAAATGAAAAAAATATGTATTTTCCTCCTAAAAAACATGAATGAGCGCAACATACACTTAAACATACTTTCAAAAGAAAAGGGGCCTCCTACAAGTCAACGGCCACTAACTTATCAACGAAAATGCAGAGCAATAGACATGGTCTGTGGCAAAAGATAGAGTAGGGTGTGAGGAGGGGAAAAGTGGAGAAAGCTAGCTGAAGGAGGAGAATATCTAGCCTAGATATAAGCAACATGCTTGATTCAGTTGATTCCTCACAGTGGTAGAACAGGGCCCATGTGTCCACAGGGTGGGAAGGCTCAGTAATAAGAGCCCACTTCAGGGCTGAGTGGAGAAAACAGAAGGAGAGTTTTCCCCACAAGCGGTTGATGGGGAGACTGAGGTACAGTCCATCATGCATGAGCATTACTGCAGTGCTTGTTAAAAGTCCACATGCTCGCTTGCTTAACGTCTGTCTTCTACACTGGACTCTAAGGACTGCGGCCTTCATATAGGACACGCACCACATCTGTCTTATTCATCCATCTATCCTGAGGACCCAATGCCAGGCCTAGCACACAGTATCAGGCCTAGGAACAGTAAGAATTTGTTGAATGAATAAACATTATAAAGCATGTCCATACCGTGTTGAATGAAGTTCCCCCCAACCAAATTCATCCATTCGAAAGCATCAGATCTTGACCTTTGCTGGTGGCTCAGACAATAAAGAATCTGCCTGCAATGCAGGAGACCTGGGTTCAATCCCTGGGTTGGGAAGATCCCCTGGAGGAGAGCATGGCTAACCACTCCAGTATTTCTTGCCTGGAGAATCCCCATGGACAGAGGAGTCTGGTGGGCTACAATCCACGGGGTCACAAAGAATTGGAAACTACTGAGCAACTAAGCACCCCCAAATTCGTGACTGCTTTGGAACCACAGAAGGTGACCTTACGGGGTCAGGACAGGTTCTCAATCCAATGACTGGTGTCCATACAAGAAGATCACATGGGGGGCTTCCTTAGTGGCCCAGTGTTAAGAATCTGCCTGCCAATGCAGGGGACACAGGTTCAATCCTTCCTTTGGGAAGGAAGATCTCACCTTGCCAAGGGGCGGCCAAGCCTGTGGGCCACAACTGCTAAAGCCTGCATGCCCTAGAGTCCATGCTCCGCCCTGAAACTTGCGCTCTGCAACAGGAGAAGCCATCACAATGAGAAGTCTATGCACCTCAGCTAGAGAGTAGCCCCCACTTGCCCCCACTTGCCCACGCAGAGCAACCAAGAGCCTGGGTGCTGCAATGAAGACGCAGCACTGCCAAAAATTAATTAATTAATTTAAAAAAAGAGAAAAGAGGGTCATATGGATGCAGAGGCAGATATTGGAGTGCTGCCTCTACACTGAGGAGTCTTGAGGATTGCCAGCAGCCAGCAACAGCTGGGAGAAGGACATGGAACTGACTCTCTCCCCAGATCTCCAGAAGGAACCAACCCTGCTGACAGCTTGGTTTTGGATGTTTGGCCTCCAGAGCTGAGAAAGTGTAAATTTCTGTTGTTGTAAATCACCCAGATTGTGGTCATCTCTCATGGCCACCCTAGGAAACTAACACAATAGCCTGTGTGTTCCGGCCACACTTCCACTCACTTATTACTCCTTTTGTTCAGTCTCAGAGTCTCCTACATTCCATTCATACCACCAAAATTCTCAAATTTTCTACTCTAATTAAGCAGTTAGAAGTAACAGAAACCCAAATTGCTTTTAACGATAAAACATTTATTGCTTGCGATCTGTAAAATACAGAGTGAGATGAGCTTCAGTGATGATAATGAGGAATCACGTTCGTTCCAGCCTCTCCTGCTTTTCCTTCCAAACTGTAATTTCACCTCAAACTGGCTCCTTCCTGTGGTCACAAGATGCCTACTTACAACTCTCTGGGCTACAATTTTTTTTCTCTTATGTATTATTTATATCTGTGTAACAAGTTACATTAAACCAATGATAATCGTTTATTATCTCCCAAAGTTACTGTGGAATTCTGAAGTGGTTTAGTTATTGGGTTCTGGTTAGGCATTTCTCCTGAAGCTACAGTCAGATGTGAGCCGAAGTTGCAGACACAAAGGTCTGCCTACAGCCGAAGGACCGACTTCCAAAGTGGTCTGTTCATATGGCTGATAGACTGATGCTGGCGAGTTAGTTCCTCTCCATGTGGGCTTGCATGCAGAACTACAAGCATCGTCATGACATGGTGGCTAGCTTTCCCCAGAAGCAAGATGTCAAAGAGAGCAGGAAGGAAGCTGCAATGGTTTTAGCCTCCAAACTCATGCACCATTTCTTGCATGGTATTCTATTATTCTGTTGTTCACACAGTTCAGCCATGATTCAGTATGGGAGGAGACTATGTAAGGCCTGGATCTCAGGAGGCCGTTTGAGGAACGGGCTACCACATCTCTGTCCTAGAGAAGCAAGTCTGAGTCACATCCTAGAGTTTGCTCAGAAGGATAAGGAAACATCTTTCCCAGAAATCTCCAGAAAACTTTCTTTCTCCCTAATTAGTCCATCCTCAAACCATAAAGTGTAGCTAAGACTTGGGATTGAGCTAATCTAAGCCTGTGCTCAGTTCAACTGAGTCACTCAGTCAGGTCTGACTCTTTGAGACCCTGAAGACTGCAGCACACTACATACCCTGTTACTGGGGCTACACAGAGCATGGACACACGAAAATCTGGGTGGGTGCCAGGAAAATCTGGAAAGACACCATAATCTTTGCCAGATCCCATGGCTTGACCCCAAGAACTTCTATGTCAATAAATGCTCTAGTATGTATGTCTGGGGGCTTCCCTGGTGGCTCAACCCACTGCAGTATTCTTAGCTGGAAAATCCCATGAACAGAAGAGTCTGGCAGGCTACATTCCATAGGGTCATAAAAGAGTCAGACATGATTTAGAAACTAACAACAACAATCTATGTCTGAAAAAATAAGGACTTATTTAAAAACTGGGTTTCCCAGGTGGTACAGTGGTAAAAAAGCCACCTGTCAATGCGGGAGACTTAGTGACGCTGATGCTGTTGTTCTCAGACCCATACTTTGTGAACCTCTGCTTTAGAACACAGTAGTTTACAGAGAGGCTCTGACATCTGAAAACCTAAGATGGAATTCTGCCATATGTCAGCTGAACAGTCTTGGGAAACTACTTGACTTCTCTAAGCCTCAATTTCTTCATCTGTAAAATGGGTGATAATAATGCTCACTTTAGATACAGAGGTAGAAGGATTAAATGATATCATGCATGTGCACTTTAATATCGAGCCTTGTGAATTGTCAATATTTGATAAAAGGTAGTGGTGTTAGTATAACAACTATAATTATCAACATTATTATTTCTTTGCAGGTTTTATAGCTTGCAATCAGGCCATAAGTTACTGTAACATAACAGTAGGGAAGACTCCCCTGAGAAATCTACAACCCTAGAGATATGAGTCTTTGGTCGAGTTGTGTCTGTTAACTATTTCAAAATGGAAAATAGGAAAGAAAATGGAGGAAAGTTCTGTTCCTGTTCAGAGCTGACTGTTTTCTTCTAAACAGAGCAGTGAGAAACTCACCCTTCCTACCACAAACACCACACCTGCCTCAGAGATGCTCAGTAACTTTTCCCAGGACTACAGAGGAAAGGACTCATCTTTCATCCATCAGAAGAACAGTTTTAGCTCGGCACAGGCAGTGCAGACACAAAGACAAGTGGACCAAAAAAATCAAAGACATTCAAGAAAAAATAAAACTAGTGGCAATGAGTATTTTGGAAATAGAATTAAGAATATTTTTTTAACTTTACCAGTAATTATGAATAAATGCTGAGGATTCCCTGGGTCACTGTAACTTCCTTGTTGCTACCATTACTTGATTTAACTGCCAGCCCAAAGCAAACTGAAGGGGACTTAGGCTAATTTGGGGGAAGATAAGACTAAAGAGATGGGCATACCAGACCACCTGACTGGCCTCTTGAGAAACCTGTATGCAGGTCAGGAAGCAACAGTTAGAACAGGTCACGAAACAACAGACTGGTTCCAAATAGGAAAAGAAGGACATCAAGGCTGTATATTGTCATCATCCTTATTTAACTTATATGCAAATTGCATCATGAAAAACGCTGGGCTGGAAGAAGCACAAGCTGGAATCAAGATTGCTGGGAGAAATATCAGTAACCTCAGATATGCGGATGACACCACCCTTATGGCAGAAAGTGAAGAGGAACTAAAGAGCCTCTTGATGAAAGTGAAAGAGGAGAGTGAAAAAGTTGGCTTAAAGCTCAACATTCAGAAAAACTAAGATCATGGCATCTGGTCCCATCACTTCATGTGAAATAGATGGGGAAACAGTGGAAACAGTGTCAGACTTTATTTTGGGGTGCTACAAAATCACTGCAGATGGTGATTGCAGCCATGAAATTAAAAGATGCTTATTCCTTGGAAGGAAAGTTATCACCAACCTAGACAGCATATTAAAAAGCACAGACATTACTTTGTCAACAAAGGTCTATCTAGTCAAGGCTGTGGTTTTTCCAGTAGTCATGTATGGATGTGAGAGTTGGACTATAAAGAAAGCTGAACACCGAAGAATTGATGCTTTTGAACTGTGGTGTTGGAGAAGACTCTTGAGAGTCCCTTGGACTGCAAGGAGACCCAACCAGTCCATCCTAAAGGAGATCAGTCCTGGGTGTTCACTGGAAGGACTGATGTTGAAGCTGACTCCAATACTTTGGCCACCTGATGTGAAGAACTGACTCATTTGAAAAGACCCTGATGCTGGGAAAGATTGAAGGCAGGAGGAGAAAGGGACAACAGAGGATGAGATGGCTGGATGGCATCACTGACTCAATGGACATGAGTTTGGGTAGGCTCTGGGAGTTGGGGATGGACAGGGAGGCCTGGCATGCTGCAGTTCATGGGATCACAAAGAGTTGGACACGACTGAGCAACTGAACTGAACTGAAGACTGAAGAAAGGAGGAGATGACACAGGAACAGTCATAAGACGTGAGCTAAGATTAAAAAGAGGTTACTAATGCCTAGCAAGGAAGGGTAGGAAGTTAATGAAATATATATTTATATATGCATGTATATATTTATATATGTTAAATATGGAAATTCTAGAAACTTCTGTTGGGGAAGTAGTACAGAATAACGGGTAAGGGTAAGCAGGTTTCAGTCGTGTTTCTGCTATTCATAGGCTGTATGCCCTTGAAGAAGCTCTACAATCTCTGAATCTCAATTTTTCATATATAATGATGACAATATTATTGTTATTACTGTTGTCATTTTGACAGGTATGTTTAAGGATTGTATACCCCATCCACGGTCTCTTCTACTCTCATGATTCTCATTCAAGCTGAAGAATATAACTCCCAATCATAGTGGTTGTAAATAAAGTAAAGGAAAAATAAACTTGCCAGTTGGAGCAAACACTCTTAGAGGTAATGAACATAAGGAATCTGCCTTAAAGAGGCAGCTAAAGAGGAAGAAAGATTAAGGCACTGATGACTTTTAGGCAGACTGTCGAAAGCAGTAAAGAGTCTGAGATTTTCTCCTACCTTCCAGCTAACCATGTAGTCCACCACAGTTTCATGGACAGAAGACAACAGATTTCGGGGTCAGAGACAAAGGACTTTTTACTCACAGCACAGTGAGTAATGTGAATATCAGCAGATTTGCCTCGGTTATCCTCGCTGTCAAGTCCAACAGGGGTGCCATGATGGAACCAAAGACACCTGCACACACAGTGGTTGCTTTACAGGAGAAAAATCTGTGGCCTACAGCCAAGCACTTTTTCTCTTTTAATGTGGACTATTTTTTAAGTCTTTATTGAATTTGTCACAGTATTGCTCCTGTTTTATGTTTTGGTTTTGGGGCCACCAAGCATTAGGGTCTTAGCTTCCCAACCAGGGATGGAATCTTACACCCCCTGCACTGGAAGGTAAAATCCAAACCACTGGACCACCAGGGAAGTCCCAAGTCCAGAACTTTTTGATCAAGAAGCAAATCATACAGCAAGCAGGAAATAAAGATATTTAAAATGAATTTTAAATAAAAGAAACACTTATGGGTATTTTGAAGTTAGTTAGTCCCCTTTCCTCTAGAGAGCAAGGTAGTCACATTGTGGTCACTTAGGCAAAAGAGTTCCAGAAAAACATCTATTTCTGCTTTACTGACTGCCAAAGACTTTGACTGTGTGGATCATAAGAAACTGTGGAAAATTCTGAAAGAGATGGGAATACCAGACCACCTAACCTGCCTCTTGAGAAATCTGTATGCAGGTCAGGAAGCAATAGTTAGAACCGGACATGGAACAACAGACTGGTTCCAAATAGGAAAAGGAGTACGTCAAGGCTGTATATTGTCACCCTGCTTACTTAACTTATATGCAGAGTACATCATGAGAAACGCTGGACTGGAAGTAACACAAACTGGAATCAAGATTGCTGGGAGAAATATCAGTAACCTCAGATATGCAGATGACACCACCCTTATGGCAGAAAGTGAAGAGGAACTAAAAAGCCTCTTGATGAAAGTGAAAGAGGAGTGAAAAAGTTGGCTTAAAGCTCAACATTCAGAAAACGAAGATCATGGCATCCGGTCCCATCACTTCATGTGAAATAGGTGGGGAAAAAGTGAAAACAGTGTCAAACTTTATTTTGGGGGGCTCCAAATTCACTGCAGATGGTGACTGCAGCCATGAAATTAAAAGACGCTTACTCCTTGGAAGGAAAGCTATGACCAACCTAGATAGCATATTCAAAAGCAGAGACATTACTTTGCCGACTAAGGTCCGTCTAGTCAAGGCTATGGTTTTTCCAGTAGTCATGTATGACTGATCCAACCAGTCCATTCTGAAGGAGATCAGTCCTGGGAGTTCTTTGGAAGGAATGATGCTAAAGCTGAAACTCCAATACTTTGGCCACCTCATGTGAAGAGTTGACTCATTGGAAAAGACTCTGATGCTGGGAGGGATTGGGGGCAGGAGGAGAAGGGGACGACAGAGGATGAGATGGCTGGATGGCATCATGAACTCGATGGACATGAGTCTGAGTGAACTCCGGGAGTTGGTGATGGACAGGGAGGCCTGCCGTGCTGTGATTCATGGAGTCGCAAAGAGTTGAACACAACTGAGCGACTGAACTGAACTGAGACCTATTTAGTTTCCTGTGTAGCTAACTCCAAAAACTGTTCAATGTCAGAAGATGTATAAGCCTTGCAGACTGGTACGCTCAGCAAGAATGTCTAGAAAATTCAAGGCCCATGGCAGATTGCCTCTACCAATAGAGCACTCACACTTCCTAAGGGTCTTTTAAGTCCCAATAAGTCTGCTGATGCTCTATTCATATTTTTATAGGTATTTTCATTTATTTAGAGTTGGAGTGGCCCATCATCAAGATAGGAAGACAAGTCAGTTTTTAGAAAGTATAATAAAATATTGACTTGCCACATCGCCAATGTATATGCATATTATTTCAAATAACACAGGATATATGGGGTTCAGATTCCTACCAGTAACCTCAATTCTGAAGTATCTTTTATAAGTTCCTAATAAAAACCCAGTGAAGACTGCTGATGCTCAAGAAAGATAAGACTGTGGTAACTTTAACTTTTTATTGTTCTTGTATTTCTTTTAGAATTTCTAGGCTATATCATGTCATCTCAACAGAAACTTATATATCTGAATACTGCTCTAGCTCTTTATAGAAGTAGTTTTACGAACTAAAATTTAATATCATGCCCTCTTTTATGAATCAAAACTTTGTATAGAGAGAATTAAATAAAGAGCATCTTATTTAGTTGAAGATATGCCTACTTCATATCAATGTCTTGATCAACATTCCCAAGGATTCACAATATAATTTTTTATTTACAATTTAGCTCCAGGAAGACATTTGTCCAATATGCTTTTTCATAATAGACATAAGAGAGATGTAATCGTAACCTTGGCTATGGGAAAACCTGAGACTATGTCTTGAACTTAAAAGTAGACATTTCCCTCCGTCCAGGTTTTCTAGAATATTTATTCAGTGACTCATTGCTTTGTTTTCATCCTTATATTTTTATTTCGGTGGTTTTAAAGAATTATGGTACATTGTCTCAAATCATTTTTTGAAAGTAGGCAAAGTAATAAATGAACGAACAAAACTACCCAGGTTTTGGTGAGGGGGTTAATTTGTTATTGTTAGTATTTTGCCAAAATACCCACAGACCTTTTTAGTTTAAGGCATAATCCTCAAATTAGTTTAAGATTTATAAAATGTAAATTGAGCTTCCAAGAGTTAATTAGCATGCCTTATATTATGAATTTTCCTGACTGTGCTTTTATTGGGGTTTAATCAGAGACCATTGTTAGAAATTCTAATCTGGGTTCTAAGCATTTGACATTGTTAAACAGCTGAATGAAAGAGAACATAAGAATTGCAAAGTAGAAAATACATTTATTTTTAAATTGAGTAACATTATAAATGTAACAACATTGAAATGCTAAGAAGCATTAGGCAGCTCCATCAGTTCCTGTTTCACAGGCCTTAATGCAACTGGAGAGCAGTGTCTGAGGCACCAGGGGGTAAGGATCTTCTTTCTGTCCCAGGGCAATTCCCTGGAATAACAGGGTAGAAGTTCCATGTACAGTTGAAAGACTCTCTGAGGACTATGTTGCTGGCTGTTGGGTTTGCTGAAAACACATCAGTGATAACAGGATGGCCATGGGCCAGTCATACACAGACACTCTCATCACCATGGCAAGGCCTAAAAGGTGCCTGGAACTACTAAGATGGGCCAGGAAGGCCCCTTTCCTTGGGCAACACATCCAGGCCAGCACCTTTCACCTAGACTCTGCCTTGAGCTAAGTTCTTCCTGAAGACCAGAGGAATGATCACTTAAAACTGTGCTCAGCCAGAGAACACACAAATCCTCAAAGGCATACAACTTTTCCTGGGGCCCTAGATCAGCCCCTGCTCTGCAGGCAACCTGGATGAGAGTGAAGACGCAGCCATAGTAAAGGGCAGCAAATGTACCTTCTCGTTACCAAAGCAGGTCCGTCGATATCCCATCCTGTTTCCCGGCGTCACCTGACTCCTTCACACCATCTGAGAATTTAGAGGGGGAGGGAGTTAGCTTCCCAAAAGTAATCTTTAATTAACTTTAATAATTTTAGCTTTTAATTTTAAAAATAAACATTTGTCATCCAATAATCTGTTGGCTCAGATGGCAATCTGCCTGCAATGCAGAAGACCCAGGTTTGATCCCTGGGTTGGGAAGATCCCCTGGAAAAAGGAATGGCTACCCACTCCAGTATTCTTGCCTGGAGAATTCCATGGACAAAGAAACCTGGCGGGCTCTAGTCAATGGGATCGCAAAGAGTCGGTCATGACTGAGTGACTAAAACTTTCACTCTTTCTTTTTTCTTTTCATGTGGGTTACACTGCAGGTATGCTCAGCGGCTCAGTCGTGTCCGACTCTTTGTGACCCCATGGACTAAAAAACAACTAACTTTGTGGTTAACTTCAGAGCAGTAACTTTGGAGTGGTTGAGAAAAGACCATCCTTTGCTGGGCAAAGGTGTCCCTACAACCCGCCTAGTGGGGCTGGAGCTGAAGGCAGGTGAGTGGCCCTGTGGGCTGCAGTGGTCACCAGAGTAGAGTGACGTGGCAGCCTCATGCCTAGTTCTCCAGCTTTGGACATGAACTCAAGAAATACCCAGGTGGAAAAGAGAAAAAGACCAGGAAGCCAGAGCAAACGTGAGAGGACAAAGGGCATTTTTCTGCTTCCCTCTCCTGTTGGTGGCTGCTCCCAGTGCGGGGTCACTGAGGAGGGCAGGCTACAGTTTGCACTGGCTCTTCCCTCCTGCCCTGTCACCACCTCCCTCCCCACCTCCGCTCCAGACAGAGGACCTCATTCTAACAGGAAACTGCCTGCTTTTGTAGCTCTTTCTACTGAAATATTCATCCTGCTAAGGGGCCAGCAGATGAGAGATAAGCTACAGCTTCTCCCTGAGACATCTGGATTTCAAAAGGAGCATCTTGTACGATAAATCTTCAGTCTCCAGTGAGAAGAGGTTTGGATTTTTCTGAAAAAAGACCATACTTCCTGGGGAGAGGTTTTCCACACACACCTCAAATTGAGGTTGACCCTTCAACAGCGCAGATTTGAATCATGTTGATCCACTTATACACACATTAAAAAAAAACACACAGCACTATAGAACTGCTGCTGCTGCTGCTAAGTCACCTCAGTCGTGTCCCACTCTCTGCGACCCCCTAGGTGGCAGCCCACTAGGCTCCACTGTCCCTGGGATTCTCCAGGCAAGAACACTGGAGTGGACTGCCATAGAACTGAAGTTGGTTGAATCCATTAATGTGGAAGTGCTCATATGGAGAGCCCACCATGAGACTTAAGCATCCTCGGATTTTGGCATCCACTGGTGGGTCCTAGAATCAATCCCAGACCAGGGACACCAAGGGACAACTGTAGATTGCCTTGGGTGAAAGTGAAAAAAAAAAAGTGAAAGTGTTAGTCGCTCAGTCGTGTCCAATTCTTTAGGACCCCATTGTATGTAGCCTGCCAGGCTCCTCTGTCCATGGAATTCTCCAGGCAAGAATACTGGAGTGGGTTGTCATTCCCTTCTCCAGGGGATCTTCCCAACTCGGGGATCGAACCCAGGTCTCCTGCAGGTTGATTCTTTACCATCTGAGTCACTTTCAAATGACTTTGTTCAGGTCAGACTTAGGACTACAGAACACTCCAGGGTCAGCAAACAATAGCCTGAAGAAATAATAATCCCTGTCTCTAGCTTAGAGAAGTACAAGATCTTAAGGAAGAATGATCAGTATTGGGAAAAGGATGCTTTATCTAATTTTGGAAATGACATAAAGAGTTGGTTGATTCAACTTGACAAATATGTATGAAGACCCTCTTGGGAACTCTATCATGAGATACGAGTATGCAAACAATGAATAAGACATGCTGCTTACCCTCAAGGTGCCCAGTCCAATAGGGAAGACATGTGTAAATAATGCAAAGTGGTTGGTACCTGCTATAATAGTTTCACATGAAAAGTGCCATCCAGAGAGAGGGGAGAGGGAAGCAGCCTGCTTCAAATCTCAGTGAGTGTGAAAGAGATGTCTTCACTCTAGAAATGCTGAGATCTCAAATAAATTTTTTTTTTCAATGAGGCTAGTAATAGATAAGGGGAAGAAATGGAGAAATGAAGCAAAAATGAGGTCTGTGATTTAAATAGGACCTATTGCAAAAGGATTTTTGCTTTTGCCTTTTAAAGTAGAAACTATTTCAGACATATAATTATGAACTGTATTACAAGAATAAAAAATAAACAGAGCATGGAAGATGATACTGCAAGTTAATATTAGAGCTTAATATCCATGAAACTGTGGCCATTCAAGTACGTTTAGGGTTAGGGCAAGGGAACCGGAAAGAGAACAGAAAGAGAAAATTATAACATAGAAGGAAAATCAGACAAAAGCATTGCTGAATATTTCAATAGAAGTGGAACTAAGGCAATGGCACAAAAAGGCAGAGCTGCAGAGGTAGATGATTTATTAACAGAGCTACTAAATTCTGCGTCAGGGATAATTCCAAGTTACAAAGACTGAAGTTAAGAGAGACTGAAGCGGAAAATACAGAGAATGGAAAGTTTAGAGACCAGGGTCTAGCCTTAACTCTACTGTAAGCAAATAAGGAGCCCTTTCTAGACCGTGGCTTCCCTATCCTTAAAGAAATTAAGTGCAGTAGAGGCTCTCATCTCATTGGGGAAAAAAAAAGGCATGGATCGAGTGTAATACTCATCCATTCATTTCTTCTCAACAAAGTGAGCATGTGACATGTGCCAGGCACAGAGGGACAGAGTGGAGAACAAGAGAATTACACTGTGGTTGGGAAGATCAGCTGGGATGAGGAAGGGAAGGAGCAGTACTTGACGAAACTGTGAATTCTGCTGTTGAGCACTGTGGTAACCCACCTCGAAATGGCCCAAATAATCCCTGTTTTGGATATTTGCACTTCTGTGGAATTTGTTCCCGTGTTGTACTGGTCTGGTCTCCTTGACTGAAACCGTGCAACTCAGATTGGGACTTGAACCCAAGATCTTTTCATGATCACACCTGATCTCAGGACTTAATGGAGTTCAGGTTCTTAATGTCTCATCACAGAAAGAATTCAGTGAGAGACAAACTGATGGGTAAGAAGTGGATTGATTTAGAGAGAAACACATACCTCACAGATTGCAGGCTAGCGCAGAAGGCAAGAAGCCCTGAAATATGGTGTGGTTAGTTTTTATGAGCTGGGTAATTTCATAGGCTAATGAGTGGAATGATTATTCCAACTATTTCAGGAAAGGGAAGGGGATTTCCAGGAATTGAGCCACTGCCCACTCTCTGGCCTTTCATAGTTAGCCTCAGAACTGTCATGGAATGATGGGCATATCATTAAGATGCTAATGTATTACCAATAGCATATGATAAGGCTCAAGGTCCACTGGAAGTTGAGTCTTCCACCCTTGGGCCTAGTTGGTTCTAACCAGCTTGTGTTGTGTCCTATGGCTGTGTCATTCTTTTAAAAGTTATTCCCTGCCCCCTTCCCTCCTGTTTCATGACCAACAGTCCACAACAGAAATGATGGCTGACCTCCCAGGTAGCGATAGTGGTAAGAACCCGCCTGCCAATACAGGAGACAGCAGAGATGCAGGTTTGATCCTGGGTGGGGAAGATCCCCTGGAGGAGGGCATGGCAGCCCACTCCAGTATTCTTGCCTGGAGGATTCCATGGACAGAGGAGCCTAGTGGGCTACAGTCCATGGGGTTGCAAAGTGGGACCTGATTGAAATGACTTAGCACTGTACACACACTTCCAACTTCCAAGTTGGGTTTGCTAGACAATAAAATATTTGAGCCCAGTCTTGGGTTTCCCCTCCCCAGTCCCCATCTGTCTGTAAGTGTGTCTCCAGCTCTACCCTTCTTAGTTCTCTTTCTCTGAGGGAAGCCAGCTGCTATGCTGTGAGCCTCTCTATGGTAAAGAACTGAGGCTTCCAGTCCTTAGCCACTGAGGAACTGAGGCCTGAGATAATCATTTGAAGGAATTTGGAAGCTCAAGCTTTTCTAGCCCCAAAGTGACCTCAAGATGACTGTATCTACAGCCTGGATCTACGGTGTGACTGCAACCCAGTGAGAGACTGAGTCAGAAACTGCATGGGATCATAAACATTTGTTCTTTAAAGCTGCTAAATTTGGGGGTGATTTATTATATAGCAATAGACACTAATCCACACATGTACACATATATATATGCACAGTTTTAGCTATTCAAAAGTTTATATACATAGAATTTTAGAACTGAGGCTTAAAGAGGTTAATACTGCTGACTGACAATAGAGCAGGGACTAGGACCAACGTCTTTTGACTGATGTTCAGCACTCCTTTCGCTATAGTGTGCTGAGTCTCCATAATGGGTTAATCTCATGGATAAAGAAATAAGGTCCAAGTGGATTGAGTAATTTGCTCAAGATTTTACAGCAAGCAAGTAGCTGAGCCTCTGCACTAACCTATTGAACACGATTCCATTCTTTATAATAATCTTTTTCCTGTTCTCAAGCCTCACTGACCTTGAGATAATTGAAGATTAAAGAAACAAGAGCTGTCCTAAAAGGGTAAACTGGGCTCTTGCCTTGGGCCTTTACATCCAACGTGAGCTCCATGTTGGTGATTTATGCTTGGCAATATGGTCATCTGTTTATTCAGCAAGTATTTTTTGGATACTTGGTTTAAACCTAGCAAAATCTATGGGTTATAAAAAAAAATATTTTAGATGCTAGGACTTAAAAATATAATTAGGAATAAAACACAAGTGTGATGAAAAATTACAATAAAGTCAGTATATGTCTGCCTGCTGAATGAACAGTAGAAACAATACATGCAATAAGCATTTAAAAAAAAATCATAGACCAAAAAAATGAAATAATAAAGGAAATCCACTGATTCCCCAGTTAAAGTCATACCCCTCCCTCGGGTAATCTAGACTTAGGAATCAAGGCTTAGAAATCCCCATAATCATTCCCTAAAAGCTCTCTTCTCCCCAAAGGTAATTCAAAGTGTCAGGGGCCTCTGCTTCCTTCTTCACTGCTTTGGGTGAGACTTGGTTCTCAGGCTGGGCTTCCCTGGTGGCTCAGATGGTAAAGAATCTGCCTGCAATGAGGGAGACTGGGATTCAATCTCATTGGGAAGATTGAGAAGTTGGGAAGATCCCCTGGAAAGGGAATGGCAACCCACTCCAATATTCTTGCCTGGAGTAATCCATGAGGTCGCAAAGAGTCAGACACAACTGAGCGACTAACACTCTTGCTGCTTGTCAAGCTATGGAATTTAAACTCCTTTTATATAATTGCTGAAGATTTTTTGAGCTAAGGTTGCATAAGGGATGAGAGCTGATTGGTGTCAGAGGCAGGGGAAGTCATGTCAACCACAGGCTCACACAGGTCAGCTGGGCAGGGCTGCCACCTGGTGATAGGCATGGGCAGCGTGCCCTCTGAAGTGAGAGCCTGGAAAATAGAGGTGAGTGTGGGAGCTTAGCAGTGCTTGACTGGCTAAAGTCTTTTTCATGTCTGTCTTGAAGAGACCTAGTTCTAGCTTGATAAAGAGAAAACAGACAAGTATGGGCCTTTTAAGAAGATCAATATGACCCTAGTTATCAATACTTTTAGCTATTTAGCTCTCTTGTCACAATAAAGATACCAGAGGGAATTCCCTGGTGGTCTAGTGGTTAAGGCGCCGAGATTTCACTGCCAAGGGCAGAGATTCAATCTCTGGTTGGGGAACTAAGATCCTGCAAGCCACATAGCATGACCAAAAGAAAAAAAAAAAAAAAAGACAGGAATAAAATTTTTTTCTCTAATTTTCTCTTATTAAATTACATTTCCTTTAATTAAAGGGTAAAAGTTTCCTAAAATTAAAATTAAATTTCTTTTAATTTTCCTCTTTATTCTTTTTTTTTAAAAAAAGATACCAGAAACTATATATTTATACATCCAAGGATCTGCATATGTTCAAAATCATGAAGAAAAGATTTGCAAAAGTAAATAGGGCAAATTTCGAGCAGCAGTGAGAAACATATTTGAGCTCTGTGTGTTCTTCAAGTCAGTAGATAAGCAAGAGTCCCTCTACCCCTAAAGGCCCCACAAGGGGTATGAATTTAATTTGCGTACATGCATGCTAAGTCACTTCAGTTGCGTCCGACTCTTTGTGACCCTATGGGCTGTAGCTGTCCCCACTTCCTCTGTCCATGGGATTCTCCAGGCAGAATACTGGAGTGGGTTGCCATGCCCTCTTCCAGGGGATCTTCCCAATCCAGGGATTGAACCCACGTCTCTTATGTCTCTTGCATTGACATGCAGGTTTTTTATCACTAGTGCCACCTGGGAAGCCCCAAATTTAATACATCCCCCCAAATATTATTCATGTTCTCCTTAGTACCTGTCCTTCCTTCTGTGTTCTACGATTTGGTGAGTGATATCACTCAAAGCTGGGGAGCCACCCAAACACTCTCTTCCCTTCTTACCGCCCCCTCACCTCCCAGCTGCACTGTCAGTTCTCCTTCCTGAGTATCTCCGTAGCCTGTGCCCTCTTCTTCATATTTGCTGCTGGTCTTCATTCAAACTCTCATTCTCTCTGCCCAGATTGAGCATGCTCCTTGAAACCTACAGATGTTTCTCAAGAAGTTTCCATAATTGCATTGATCAGGGGCCCAGCAAGAAGCTGGGTCACATTCCAACATGGTAATGTAAGATACTTGAATGCAGGGGCTTTTCACAAAGGTGTAAGGATGTTACCTGAAAACTGGGTTCTCCTCTTGGTGGGTGTCAAGCCAAAAAAACCCAGCCAAGCCAAAGAGAGGGAGAAGGAAGGATCTATTATTACTAGCAGCGAGTAAGAAGAACACCAGGGATCTTTCCCAAAGCAGTGCCTCCTTGAACAACAAAATGGGGAAGTTTTATGCTAAGAGTACATGCATATTTACGAAGGGGCTTGGGCAGTCTGGCTAACAGAGTTCAAGCTTTGGCTGATTGAAGTCACTGAGGGTCAGAAAAGGTCAACATCCCTTAGGCTCCAATTGTTCTAGGAGTTGAGTGCCCAGGGGACTTAAATTCTGTGAAACAGCTCAAGAAAATGCTTCAGGTTTGTCTTTACTTCTGAAACAAAACCTGAGTCTTTGCAACTAGTTTTGTTACTTTTGCTACTATTAGTGACTGAACAACAAATTTTTACTTCTCTTGCTTGATAACAGATTGCTCTTTTGTTCCCTTAAAATCCTTATTACTGAGACATGTTCAAGGGCAAGCACTATAGCCAGGCTTAGATCACAAATGGCTTAGGCCAAAAATGACTTTTCTTATGTCAAGAAAGCCATGCCTGGTTCTCTTTCTCTGGGGACTCTCTACCCTATCTGCTTACCAGCAGGCTAAGAAAACTAGTACGAGATGGTGATCCTGTCCTAGATTAGTGATAGCAGGAAGGCGTTGCCACTGCTGAGTCTGAAGGAGAGAACTCTAGCTCTAGAACCCAGAACAAGCTGTGGCCATAGATAGGAACCACCCAGCTAGAACTGTGACCTCAGGTAGTACACTCAGTCGCTCATTCATGTCAGACTCTTTGCAACCCTTTGGAGTATAGCCCAAGAGACTCCTCTGTCCATGGGATTTTTCCAGCAAGAATATTGGAGTGGGTTGCTATTTTCTCCTCCAGGGAATTGTCCCAACCAAGTGATCAAAGCTTTGTCTCCTGTGTCTCCTGCATTGGTAGATGGATTCTTTACCCACTGAGCTCAGTCATGTCCGACTCTTTGCAACCCCATGGACTGTAGCCCACCAGGCTCCTCCATCCATGGAATTTTCTAGGCAAGAGTACTGGAGTGGGTTGCCATTTCCTTCTCCAGGGGATCTTCCTGACCCGGGGATCGAAGCTGGGTCTCCTGCATTGTGGACAGATGTTTTACCATCTGAGCCACCAGAGAATCCCATCCAGTCTTTCCAACCTACTGTCAAATCTCCTGTGAGTGCCTCCCACTGACTGAACCCAATGAGATACCAAAAGGCAGGGACATTTTCAGACCATCAGCTTCCTAGGATAAGGGTAGAGAGGGTGGTGTGTGGGTCTGGAGGGGCAAAGAGAGCATGTGTGTGTGTGTTTAGTCACTCAGTAGTGTCTGACTCTTTGTAACCCTATGGACTGTAGCTGTCCAGGCTCCTCTGTCCATGGGGGTTCTCCAGGCAAGAATACTGAAGAGAGTTGCCATGCCCTCCTCCAGGGGATCTTACCAATCCGGGGATCAAACCCAGGTCTCCTGCATTGTCGGTGGGTTCTTTACTGTCTGAGCCACCAGGGAAGGAACAAAGCCATTTCACAGCATTCATTCACACATTGGCAATGCATATGTGCATGCTCAGTCATGTCTGACTCTTTGTAACCCATGGACTGCAGCCCACTAGGCTCCTCTGTCCATGGGATTCTCCAGGCAATAATACTAGAGTAGGTTGCCATTTCCTCCTTCAGGGGATCTTCCCCATCCAGGGGTCGAACCCAACATCTCTTGTGTCTCCTGCTCTGGCGGGCAGATTCTTTAGCACTGTGCCACCTGCAAAACCCCATTCTCACATTAGACATTTTTAAGAGAAATCTGGTGAAGAAATCTCTTCAAATTCGTTTCACTGTTTTCCTGGTCTTTCTCCATCTGATCTTGCCCAGCTGTTTCTACTTCCTCCTAACTGCCACTAGATGTGCCTTCTTAAAGCACAGATCTTAGCAGGTTACCCCCATGCTTCTAAATCTGTCAATGGTTGGCATCATTCTTTGAATGAACGCACCTCCCTAACTTTACACCATAACCCCATCCCCGGTGCATACAGATACCACAGCATCACTGACTCCTACTCACCATTCTGATGTCATCTCCCTCCCAACAGTCTATACTCTGGGCTTCCTGAGCTTCCGTGGATTCATGACTCCATGCTATTCTTCTACGTGGAATGCCTCGGTGTTCCTGAGACCTGCGTTAACTTGATCATGTGGCTCGTTCTCTAGAAACACTTTCTGATGCACCAGACTGGAGACACCTATTTTTGTGCCCCTGCTGTACTTGAAGCCTACATCTGTTAGAACATTCCTCCATCACACAGTATTAACTGTTTTTATATTTGTCTCCTCTTTGAGGCTGAAGAATTTCGTGTGGTAAGGGGTCATGATAAATATATCTTGGCACAATAGGTACTCAGTGAATATTTCTTGAATTAAGTTCCTCCTCTGTGTAAGGACCACATGGGTGGTTAGTAATCAGAAATGCTATCTTTCCATGACACACACCCTAGTCGTAAGCAGAGGAGATTTCAAAAACATCTGCAGTGTGTGCTCCTTACATTTGGTCTATCAATCCTGCTTAGAAAAGACAAGGGATTAAAGGCAATATCTTGATTCATAGATAATTCATTTCTTGAATAACTCCTAAATATCTGTCTGTAAATGCCAACACCAGGAATTCTGACTCCCCTCAGAGATCAGAACACAAACGTCCTGAGGAAAGATTTCCACAGTCTGCCTTTCTCTTCACTTCTTGCACAAGACTGATTGCAAATGCCGATTTTCTCAGGTTAACCTGTACCATGAAACAGCTGGCCTGTGGGGTCATATGTGGGTCCCCACAGCTCCAGCTGTCCTGGAGGCATGACTACCCTGCTGCAGACAGCTCAGAAAGGGTGGAGAGTTGCTGCCACAATTGACTGCTGGCCTCACTGCAGGGTAGTGATGGGAAAGCACTGGGCTGCTGATCAGACAGAAAAAGGGTGCAGTAATGTTCAAAACCCAACTCTGCCCCTTCTTGGCTGGGTAACATGGCCAAGTTACTCCACACTCCTAGGTACGCTTCCCTATCTGTGAAATAAGATCAAGACCTTCCTCAGCAGGTTCTTGTCAGGATTGAGATAAATCAGAAGGAGATTTTCAGGAAGGACCCAGGAAAATTTTCTTTCCCCTTTTACCATCTTCATGATCTGCTCCTTTGAGAGGCTGCCTTTCTAATTTTAGAGAGAGGCAGGTGAGGTGCAGTGAGGTATGCTACCTTGTTTGTTTAAATTTTTAAAAAATACTTAATTTCAAAGCTTCCTTATGGCAATACTGTGACAGAAATAAAACTAGGCAGTTGTTGCTATGCGACATCAAGTAGTTTGCCGAGGGACTGGATATATCTCTGCTTTTACTTATCTTTAGTTGAATTTTGAGCAACATTTTTCTGACTACGCAGCGTTACCCTGTTCTTATTACGTAAGGGGAAGCTCTTGCGATGGGAAGTCAGGGAGGCAATGCTGGGCTGAGGGTCACTGGATAATGGCCTCCTTGATACTGGGCACTTTGTGTCCTCTTTTCATTTTTTGTTCTTTTCCCTTAATCTGTTTTGCCTCCTATTTTCTTCACCATAATAAATGAAGATAAAATGTTTCTTTTAGCCCTTTTTGGACAGTAGCTGGATCAGTGTTGGTCAGGGATTGAATTTGTCCCTCTTGGAGCAATAAAAATTAGAAGTTATCTAAAAATTTATTTATAGCCAATCCACCCAATAGATGTCTCTACTTTTCACTTAATAAAAGACATATCAAAATTAATAAAAGGCCTTTTGTTAAATATTTCACTTTATGCTCTTGAATTATTAGCCTTATCCTGTATGCTGGTGTGTAATCCTTATGCCTAGTATTTTCTTTCAGAAAGCTCCCTCTTAAAAAAAAAAAAAATCCACAGTACAACAGACCTGTAGTAAAATGCCTAAGCTTGTCTTATTTCCCAGCCTTCCCTCCCAACACTGGCTCTTTGATTTCTCCACTCCTCTTTTCCATCCAGAGTGCTCACTGACCTGCCATTTTTATTACTCTTCGCTGACTTGTCTGCTCTCATCCAAGTATATGCTAAACTTTATCTGACCTTCCGCTGTCTCCCATTCTGATCCCACTGGAGCTAACGTGTTGAGATTCTGGAACGGTGCAGACACAGAGACCACAAGACCTCTGGAGGACCACGTGACTAAGGAGGAAAAATTTCCAGGCTTAGGGGGCATCTTGGGGAAGGGGTTTTGAGCTAGAAGCAGATACTCTGTGCTGATAGAAATGTTAAAAAACAACAACAGGACACTCTAGGATTTTCTTGGGGTTTCTTTTGACCAGGCCGTGTCCCTTTTGAGTCCTGATCCAGGGATGGAACACAGGCCCTCTGTAGTGGGAGCACAGAGTCCTACCTACTGGACCACCAGCGAAGTCCCGGGACACCCTAGTTTTGAAGGAATGCTCGGGCTTTCATGCTGACCCCTGTCCCACCCTACTTCTGCCCCTCTGCTGCCACCCCGAAATATACTTGCCTGTCCTTTGCCTGATCCGGCTTTCCCAGCATCAACTGTGTAGAAGCTAAGGAGCCAAGACCATGAGGAACCTCAGAATATGAAGTCTACCTCCCTGATTCCAAAACCTGAAGCCCAGAGTCAGCTCAAGTCACACAGCTTGTTGGAGTTCTAAGGAGAGAGAAACCTGGTGTCTCAGGCCCTGGATCTCCAATTAGCGGACTGATTGGCTAAACCAGAGGTCAGAGTGTGGTCTGTTTTATTGTCTCATTCATGTCTAATTAATGGCTAGAGAACAGAGAATTGTTTTAGTCATGGATGGAGGGGATGAAGACCCAAAGCAATAATGGGTATAGTTCTAGGTTACAGGGATTGTTGGTGTGTTTTAAATGACAGTATGAACAAGTTCCTGCATCTCTTATCAGTAGATCTTGCCCTGCGGTCTTCCACAAGCATTCATGTGGCAAACATATTGAGCGCCTGCTGTTTCTACCCATGCTACTGGGCGTTAGGGTGCAGAGAGACGAAGAAGAGTATGATTCTTGCTCAGCCCTCAGAGCCTTTGAAGACTAAATGTTCAAACAAAACAGAACAAAACAAATGACAGAATCATATGGGAAATGCTTGTTTTCACAGAGACACAGAGCGATTAATCCTCCTCATGCGGAAGAAGAGGTCAGAGATGGTTTCACAAAGGAGGTGGTGTTTGGGCCTTCAAGGATAACTATGAATGCAGCAAGCAGGTGGAGAGGAGGGAGCAGGGCATCCACACAGCCGAGGCAGGACGAGCAAACAGAGAGAGGCCGAGCCTGGTAGGGCACCTGTGGTTCCAGGTGAGAAGGACTGTGCCTGTGGGTGTGTGGGAACCGGAGGCAGGAGGTCAGACAGAATGCACAGACCGGGGCTGGACCATAGTGGGCCTTGTACATTCATGATAAGGCCTTGATTATCAATCTTATTTACATATTTATAGTCTACTTGGCCAGGAAAATGATTTGCAGCTGTGACATTTGGACTTTATCCTGTGAGCCACGGGGAGTAAAAAGGTTTTTAATAATAAGAGCATTGTTACTGGATTTGTATGTTAGAAAGATTTTCAGATTTTCATGACTGACCTTTCAAATGCTAGGTGAAATGAGTAAACGCTGCATCTTTCTGAGGCTGAAAGAACTGTAAAAGCTAAGCTATATTTACAGAGTAAGGAATATCTCAAGAAGACTTAGCTTTTACGTCTGTTGAATTCTAAGTAACAATGGTTATGGGTTAGGATAAGACCTGAGGATGAAGAGCACATCATCGTTTACTCTGCAGGGGCCCTTTGAATCTCTCCTAAGCTTCTAACTTCATTAAACCTTACAAAGGCTTATTTACAGTGTACAAAGTGACCACCCACCTAGACAGCCAGATAATAGCAATCACTAATATTTGGATAACTCTCTATATTCATTAAAGACTTTAATTCCACTTCCTGTCTTGATTTTCACAACAGTTGGACAGACTGGTGTTATTTTTGTCTCTACTTAGCAGATGAGGAGACTGTGAATCAGAAAGACAGAGCAACTCACCTAAGGTAGCAGAGGCAGATGGGGGAATAGGGTGATGTTCTTTCCACTGCAGCTTGCCAGCCATCAGTGGGGTGAGAGCCAGATCACCTTCACAGGGACTGTGATCTGCACCAAGATGCCCCCAGCTGGCTGATGATCTTGGTCATGCCTTCACCCATCCAGTAGGAATACTCACACTTTACTGACTGTAAGGATATTGTAAGAATATGATACCACTTTGCAGAGTAGAGTGCTAGATAAGCAAAATGGTCCTCTGCATTCACTCAGCATCATAGCCTGATCCCTCAAAGTTGAGAAATCATCCATATGTTAGAATTAATAGCAATAGTTTTCCCTTGAATCTGCCTCTGTGACATGGGGAAGGGAAAACAGAAATAGTCATATATCCGTAATCTTCCAGATTACAAAAAGGGAAGGCACATTTTACAACCACTCATAGTTACACATAAACCAGGCCTTGAAAAAATAAGTTTTATATAGATTTTGTTCAAATTTCACACAAAAATCAATTTTAAACTAGCAATTTATGTTGGGCAAAGTTATTTCACTTTTTAGGACCTGGGAAGCCATATCTGTGAAATGTTGAGGTTGGACCTGATGAACTCTAAGGTCTCTTCCTGTCCTAAGACTAAATTATTCTATATGTAAGTGAAGGAGGCTCATATAAAATCCAGTTAATATCATTTTGAACGTCCAGAGATGAATACTGAGAAAGCAGTTTTGAAAGCCTGCTTCTTGGGGGAGGGAGGGACGAATTGGGAGACTGACATATATACACTACCATGTAAAAAATATGTAACTAATGAGAGCTCAGTGCTCTGTGGTGGCCTAAAAGAGAAAGAAATCCAAAAAAGAGGGCATATATGTATATTGTTGTTGTTCAGTCACTCAGTCATGTCCGACTCTTTGCGGTTCCATGAACTGCAGCATGCCAGGTTTCTCAGTCCCTCACTATCTGCCTGAGTTTGCTCGAACTCATGTCCAAAGAGCCTCTTGATGAAAGTGAAAGAGGAGAGTGAAAAAGTTGGCTTAAAGCTCAACATTCAGAAAACTAAGATCATGGCAGCCAGTCCATCACTTCATGGCAAATAGATGGGCTGACTCTATTTTTCTGGGCTCCAAAATCACTGCAGATGGTGACTGCAGCCATGAAATTAAAAGACGCTTACTCTTTGGAAGGAAAGTTATTACCAACCTAGACTGCATATTAAAAAGCATAGACATTACTTTGCCAACAAATGTCAGTCTAGTCAAAGCTATGGTTTTTCCAGTGGTCGTATATGGATGTGAGAGTTGGATTATAAAGAAAGCTGAGCACTGAAGAATTGATGCTTTTGAACTGTGGTGTTGGGGAAGACTCTTGAGAGTCCCTTGGACTGCAAGGAGATCCAACCTGTCCATCCTAAAGGAAATCACTCCTGAATATTCATTGGAAAGGCTGACACTAAAGCCAAAGCTCCAATACTTTGGCCACCTAATGCAAAAAAACTGACTCATTGGAAAAGATCCTGATGCTGGGAAAGACTGGAGGCAGGAGGAGAAGGGGATGACAGAAGATGAGATGGTTGGATGGCATCACTGACTCGATGGACATGAGTTTGAGCAAGTTGCAGGATTTGGTGATGGACCGGAAGCCTGGTGTGCTGCAGTCCATGAGGTTGCAAAGAGTCAGACATGACTGAGCGACTGAACTAAACTGAAGCCTGGCTTGGAGCATTACTTTGCTAGCGTGTGAGATGACTCATGCCATCCAATCATCACATATACATATATATATATATATATATATATATACATATATATATATATACACACACACACACAGACACACATATAAAGCAGAAATATATGTTTTTCTGGAAATCCCTTGCTTTTTCCATGATCCAGCGGATGATGGCAATCTGATCTCTGGTTCCTCTGCCTTTTCTGAAACCATCTGGAACATGTGGAATTTCACGGTTCACGTATTGTTGAAGCCTGGCTTGGAGAATTTTGAGCATTACTTTGCTAGCATCTGAGATGAGTGGAGGTGTGCGGTAGTTTGAGCATTCTTTGGCATTGCCTTTCTTAGGGATTGGCAACTGACCTTTTCCAGTCCTGTAGCCACTGCTGAGTTTTCCAAATTTGCGGGCATATTGAGTGCAGCACTTTCACAGCATCATCTTTCAGGATTTGAAACAGCTCAACTGGAATTCTATCACCTCCACTAGCTTTGTTTGTAGTGATGCTTCCTAAGGCCCACTTGACTTCACATTCCAGGATGTCTGACTCTAGGTGAGTGATCACACCATCATGATTATCTGGATTGTGAAGATCCTTTTTATACAGTTCTTCTGTGTATTCTTGTCACCTCTTCTTCATATCTTCTGCTTCTGTTAGGTCCCTACCATTTCTGTCCTTTTGAGCCCATCTTTGCATGAAATGTTCCCTTGGTATCTCTGATTTCCTTGAAGAGATCTCTAGTCTTTTCCATTCTATTGTTTTCCTCTATTTCTTTGCATGGATCACTGAGGAAGGCTTTCTTATATCTCTTTGCTATTCTTTGGAACTCTGCATTCAAATGGGTGTATCTTTCCTTTTCTCCTTTGCTTTTCACTTCTCTTCTTTTCACAGCTATTTGTAAGGCCTCCTCAGACAACCATTTTGCATTTCTTTCTCTTGGGGATGGTCTTGCTCCCTGCCTCCTGCACAATGTCATGAACCTCTGTCCTTAGTTCATCAAGCACTCTGTCTATCAGATCTAGTCCCTTAAATCTATTTCTCACTTCCACCGTATTATCTTTAAGGATTTGATTTAGGTCATACCTGAATGGTCTAGTAGTTTTCCCTACTTTCTTCAATGTAAGTCTGAATTTGGAATGTTAATCAACCATAATAAAGAATTAACTTCTGATATATGCTACAATATGGATAAACCAAGAAAACATTATGCTGCGTAAAACAATCCAAACAGGAAAAACAAATATGCTATGATTTCCCTTATATGAAATACCTAGACTAGGCAAATTCAAAGAGACACAAGGTACGAATAGATTCAAGGTTGTTGGGGATTCAGGGGAGACAAACAGGGAGTTTTTGCTTTAATGGGTACAGAGTTTCAATTTGGGTGATGAAACAGAGCACAACGCTGTAAATGTATTATAATTAAGGTCACTGAATTAAACACTCAGAAAAGATTAAAACAGCAATTTTTTATTTATATATTTTACCACAATAGAAAGAAGAAAGAGGGACCAGGAATTGTTCTCTTTGAGGGTATAAAACAAAGAATGTGGCTCACCATCCTGTTCTCGAAGGATCAATTCATTAGGGACTGCAGTTGCTGACCTCCAGTATGCCCTGAAAGGAATTCAAGACAAAAAAAAAACAAAATAAGGCACTCTGTGCTCTGGAAAAACAGTCCTTTAGATAGCTAGAGATACTTTGGAAAAAAAAAATTTGTGAAAGATTTTGTGGGTGTTTTTTTGTTGTTGTTTTAATGTGGACCATTTTTAAAGTCTTTATTGAATTTGTTACAATATCACTTCTATTTTATGTTTTAGTTTTTTGGCCAGGAGGCATGCAGGATCTTAACTCCCCACCCAGGTATCAAACCCCCACCTGCTACATTGGAAAGTGAGGTCTTATTAACCACTGGACCACCAGGGAATTCCCTTGGGGGAAAAATTTTAATGAACCCAGATTCCTGCATCTTCCCATACACATAAACTCACTAAAACTATTAACTGAGAAATCTGCTCCTCATGGTGTATACATGACTGCATGCATTCCCTAGCCAAGAGTTTACATGCTGCTGCTGAGTCGCTTCAGTCGTGTCCAACTCTGTGTGACCCCAGAGACGGCAGCCCATCAGGCTCCCCGTCCCTGGGATTCTCTAGGCAAGAACACTGGAGTGGGCTGCCATTTCCTTCTCCAATGCATGAAAGTGAAAAGCCAAAGTGAAGTCGCTCAGTCGTGTCCGACTCTTAGTGACCTTGTGGACTGCAGCCCACCAGGCTCCTCCATCCATGGGATTTTCCAGGCAAGAGTACTGGAATGGGGTGCCATTGCCTTCTCCAAAGTGTTTATATATATATATATATATATATATATGTGTGTGTGTAAATATATATATATATGTGTGTGTGTGTGTATGTATGTATGTACGTATATAGTGGTTTCTTCTCCCTCTTTGGAGCAATACCCTCAGAGCTACTGAGAGACTGTTTCTCAGGCAATAATCCTTGGTAAGGTCCCTGAGTAAAACTAAAACTCACAACTCTTAAATAGTACATTTTTCTTTCAGTTAACAGATGTCTAAGCAGTCTAAGGCCATCGGGCTTGTTGACCTGCCTCCAGTGCAAGAGAAAGAGCATCATAGAGCACGGCACAGGTGCATAGCCAGGTTAAGAGGGGCACACGGTCTCCTTGGGTTCCTGTTTCCTGAGGTGTATAGAAGACAGATTCCACAGTGGCTATAGACCCTGAGTAGGGGGATGTGACTGGCAGATAGCCCTGAAACTTACAAAGGACTGCCAATGCCAAGGGAACCTGCAGGATGGAGCCTCATCAGCAAGGCTTAGAGGAATCTCTACTGCTTCCCCTGGTCCTTCAAGCAATGAGCTAGAGCAGTGAGAATGGTCAGAAGAAAGGAAAGTGTCACATCTGTGTCCCTCATTCGTGTCCCTGACTCAGTCTTACAGAGGTAAGTAGGAGGAGGAAAGAGGAAGATGAAAGGGAGCAGGTGATGCCGGGTACCTTCAAGACCCATAGAACTACCAATCCAACCTGAATTGGGAAGAGGAGGAGGAGAGTTGTAATTTAAATATAGTTTTGTTTTGTTTTGTTTTGTTTAGCTGCGCTATGTCTTCATTGCTGCCTGCAGGCTTTCTCTAGTTGTGGCAGGCAGGGCTAGTCTCTAGGTGCCGTGCGCGGGCCTCTCTTGTTGAGAAGCATGGGCTCTAGAGCTCATGGGCTTTAGTGGTTGTGGTGAATGGCCTTAGCTGCTCCACAGCATGTTAGTCTTCCCACACCAGGGATCAAACCTGTGTCCCCTGCATTGGCAGGTGGATTCTTAACCACTGGACCACCAGGGAAGTCCTACATAGTTGTTTTTAAATGAAAAGATCGGGAGCTCACAAATTAAAATGAGAGTGTTCTGAATAGCCCAAAGTGACTAAGTTTCTTCATTTGCTGCCACATAAATAGGAATTATTATTCACATCCTAGACATGGAGATGCTGACACTTAAAGAAATTAAGTCACTTGTCTAAGGTCACACAGTTAGTATCTGTAGTTTACTACAGATGTAGTATGTGTTAGTTACTCAGTTGTATCCGACTCTTTGTGACCCTGCAGACTATAGCCTGCCAAGCTCCTCTGTCCATGGGATTCTCTAGGCAAGAATACTGGAGTGGGTTGCCATGCCTTCCTCCAGGGGATCATCCCGACTCAGGGATCGAGCATCTGTAGAGCCATGATTAAAAACCCAATCTATTTTACTCCAGAGCCATGCTCTTAACCACTACCCACCATGCTGGCTTAAAAGTTCTTGCAAAGATCTACTTGTGTGGAGATCTGGGATAGACTGAACTGCAGTAAAATTTCATAGGATTTTAATGATATATACAAAAGGGATTTGTTGGTGTTGGGTGGTGATATTTTATAATTAATAAAACAACAAAAGTTGTATTGGGATTTGATCTCTTGGCTACTATGTCTCATATTATAGGTCTACAATGCAGTTGTTTAAATAAACTGTAAATAATTAATTCTCAGTCTGCTTATAAATCAAGAAATGCTGTACTATAATGTGAACCCAAGGATATGTTGGAAGATAGCCACTAAAAAATATATAACATTGAGAAAATGCTGTGATAACAAACCTACAATTCTGGCCAAATAGAGCACATAAGTTGCTACTTGTGATAAGTCTCATAAAGCAGATTATTTGAGCTCATTTGTATTGCTATGTGAAAAGAAAAATTCCTCTGACAAGATTTGAAAGTTTCACTACCATTGATAAAGAAGCTGAAACAAACATTAAATTGGAACATTAAAATAAAACATTTGCCTTAAGTGACCAATTAGTCTATATATACTAGTTAAATCTTTCTGAGAGAGTGCTGATTCTAATTTACTGGCACTGATTTAGAACATGGTTTTTAGGAATATTCATCAGAGAACCAAGAATTCCTTACATTGAGCCCATGCCATAGTACAGAGATTGTCATATTGTAGATATTTAATAAGTATTTGACAAATGAAAGAATAGGTTGATCAAGGTGAATTGATGGTGATTGGGTAGATGAATGGATGGATGATTGAATAGGAGAAAGTGAATGCTACTTTACCAGTTTCAAACAATTTTTATAGGTATCCTCTCATTTGATCTTCAAAAGCATCCTCTGAGAAATATACCTGAAATGTCCCTCACTTGTCTTCCCCCTTCAACAACAACAATTTGGCATAAACCCATTTAAAAAAAAATGCCTTTGTGGGAGCTGTGGGATCCAGCTCCATATGCCAAGGGACTTGGGAGAGGTACCACCTATCCTTACATTACCTATATACCCAGGTAACAGGCATAGACTTTGGTCCCAAGATGTGAACTTTGCAGTAGCCCCCAGGCTGACTCAGCTATGGTTCAGGAGCCCCTGGAGAATATATCTTAGATAATCACCCTTGGTTGAGAGAGCCTTTGTGCAAGTCCAGATGTCTGGTAGAGAAGTTTCAGTAAAATATATATGTACAGACATAAGTGAATTCGGATACACTGGAGAGGGTAAAATGAACAACTTGACTTTACTCATGTTACCTCTTCCCCAAGATAGCACAGCTCAGTGCCAAGAGAGACCATCTCTTTCTTATTGACAGGGAAGAGAGAGAGTGAGTGAGAACCTGGCTTCCTCAGAAGTGCAGACTCTGCCAAAGAGGTCTATTTCTCTCTCAACCCATCCAGAATACTGAGTCATGATTTCTATGACTAGGAGGTATGAAGGGGCTGAAAGAGTGGCAGACGGCTGCAAGGGCATTAAAGGGATGAGGATCCTACTAAAGGCATCATGGACTCCATCAAGAAGCCCTCCCATGAGCCATTGGGGCACCTTTCCCATGGATCCCCGCCAACTGATCCGTGGTACCCACAAAGCTCCATATGTCCCAGCTACACACATCACTACCCTGTGGTCAGCTCTCTGTGTGTACTCCTGATGGCATCAAGAGCTTGCTTTGGCAAATAGCTAGTGAGCACAACACAAAACTGATCTAAATCTATAGACCAGGAAAAGACTATAAACTTAAACTTTAGCACTGCCCTCGGGAAACCAAAAGAACATCTTGAGTGCCTTGCCTGGTACATTGCTAATACAGTATTGTAAAGTAAAATAAAGTAAAAATTAAAATTAAAAAAAAATTAAAATTAAAAAAAAAAAAAGAAGAAAAGGGAAAAACCAAAAAAAAAAAAAAAAGAATTCTGCCACAAGAGGGAGCAAGTGATGGGGTGGAGAAAGATACTCTATGCAAATGGAAACCAAGAGAGAAGGGATAGTTACACTTAAATCAGACAAAATAAATTTTAACTCACAAGCTGTAATAAGAGACAAAGAAGGTCATTATATAATGAAAATAATAATAAAGGGGTAAACTCATTAAGAGGATATAATAATCCTAAATATATTTGCACCCAACATCAGACCACCTAAGTATATTACGCAAGTACTAACAAATCTGAAGGAAGACATAGACAACCATACAATAATTGCATGATACATCAATAACTCTTTCAACAATGTATATATCACCCAGACATAAAATCAATAAGGAAATGTTGGTGTTAAGCAATACTTTAGGCCAAATAAACCAGAGATATATACAGAACACCCCACCCAACAGCAGCAGAGCAACCACTGCGCATTGAACATTCTCTAGGTCACCTCACCGAGAGCACAAAACAAGTCCTGGCAAATTCAAGACTAAAATCATATCAAATGTGTTCTCCAACAACAATAATAAGAAACTAGAAATCATTATAGGAGGAAAGCCAGAAAATTCACAAGTGTGCGAAAACTAAACTACACATTTTTTGAACAACCAGTGAGTCAAGAAGAAATTAAAGGGAAATAAAAACAATATCTTGAAAAGATGAACATGGAAATATAGTATATTAAAACCTACAGAATGCACCAAAAGCAGTTTTAAGAGAGAATTTTATAGAGACTTGCCTGTGGGTGTCTGGGAGTCTCCGGCGAAGGTGTGGGTCGGTGGTGGCCTGCTGCAGGACTGTAGAGGTACATGCCTGGGATCTTTTGAGGGAAGTCACCATTATCTTCTTTACCTCCACCATAGTTTAAGTGAAGTCGCTCAGTCGTGTCCAACTCTTTGCGACCCTGTGGACATAGCCCACCAGGCTCCTCCGTCCATGGGATTCTCCAGGAAAGAATACTGGAGTGGGTTGCCATTTCCTTCTCCAGGGGATCTTCCCAACCCAGGGATCGAACCCAGGTCTCCCACACTGCAGGCAAACGCTTTAACCTCTGAGCCAGCCCCCACCATACTTTGGTCCCAGGTAAATAGCAGGGAGGGAACACAGCTCCACCCATCAACAGAAAATTGGATTAAAGATTTGCTCAACATGGCCCAGCTCATCAGAACAATACCCAGTATCCCCCTCTGTCAGTCTATCCTATCAGGAAGATTTCATAAGCCTCTTATCCTTCTCCATCAGAGGGTAGACAGACTGAAAACCACCATCATAAAACAACTAACCAATCTAATCACATGGACCACAGCCTTGTCTAAATCTGTGAAACTATGAGCCATGCTGTGTGGGGCCACCCAAGATGGACGGCTTATGGTGGAGAGTTCTGAGAAAATGCGGTCCACTGGGAGAAGGGAATGGCAAACCACTTCAGTATTCTTGCCTTGAGAACACCATGAACAGTATGAAAAGGCAAAAAGATAGGACACTGAAAGATGAACTCCCCAGGTCGGTAGGTGCCCAATATGTTACTGGAGATCAGTGGAGAAATAACTCCAAAATGAATGAAGGGATGGAGCCAAAGCAAAAACAATACCCAGCTGTGGATGTGACTGTGATGAAAGCAAACTCTGATGCTGTAAAGAGCAATATTGGATAGGATCTTGGAATGTTAGGTCCATGAATCAAAGCAAATTGGAAGTGATCAAATAGGAGACGGCAAGAGTGAATGTCAACATTCTAGGATTCAGTGAACTGAAATGGACTGGAATGGGTGAATTTAACTCAGATAAACATCATATCTACTACTGTGGGCAAGAATCCCATAGAAGAAATGGAGTAGCCATCATGATCAACAAAAGAGTCCGAAATGCAGTACTTGGATGCAATCTCAAAAATGACAGAATGATCTCTGTTTGTTTCCAAGGCAGACCATTCAATATCACAGTTATCCAAGTCTATGCCCCAACCAGTAATGCTGAAGAAGCTGAAGTTGAACAGTCCTATGAAGACCTACAAGACCTTTTAGAACTAACACCCAAAATAGATGTCCTTTTCATTATAGGGGACTGGAATGCTAAAGTAGGAAGTCAAGAAACACCTGGAGTAACAGGAAAATTTGGCCTTGGAGTACAGGCAAAGGCTAATAGAGTTTTGTCAAGAGAACACACTGGTCATAGCAAACACTCTCTTTCAACAACACAAAAGAAGACTCTACACATGGACATCACCAGATGGTCAACACCAAAATCAGATTGATTATATTCTTTGCAGCCAAAGATGGAGAAGCTCTATACAGTCAGCAAAAACAAGACTGGGAGCTGACTGTGGCTCAGATGATGAACTCCTTATTACCAAATTCAGACTTAAATTGAATAAAGTAAGGAAAACCACTAGACCATTCAGGTATGACCTAAATCAAATCCCTATGATTATACAGTGGAAGTGAGAAATAGATTTAAGGGACTAGATCTGATAGACAGAGTACCTGATGAACTATGGACGGAGGTTCGTGACATTGTACCGGAGGCAGGGAGAAAGACCATCCCCATGGAAAAGAAGTGCAAAAAAGCAAAATGGCTGTCTGAGGAGGCCTTACAAATAGCTGTGAAAAGAACAGAAGTGAAAAGCAAAGGAGAAAAGGAAAGATATACCCATTTGAATGCAGAGTTCCAAAGAATAGCAAAGAGATAAGAAAGCCTTCCTCAGTAATCTGTGCAAAGCAATAGAGGAAAACAATAGAATGGGAAAGACTAGAGATCTCTTCAAGGAAATTAAAGATAGCAAGGGAACATTTCATGCAAAGATGGGCTCAATAAATGACAGAAATGGTATGGACCTAACAGAAGCAGATATATTAAGAAGAGGTGGGAAGAATACACAGAAGAACTGTACAAAAAGGATCTTCACAACCCAGATAATCACGATGGTGTGATCACTCACCTAGAGCCAGACATCCTGGAATGTGAAGTCAAGTGGGCCTTAGGAAGCATCACTACAAACAAAACTAGAGGAGGTGATAGAATTCCAGTTGAGCTATTTCAAACCCTAAAAGCTGATGCTGTGAAAGTGCTGCACTTAATATTCCAGCAATCTGGAAAACTCAGCAGTGGCTACAGGCCTGGAAAAGGTCCATTTTCATTCCAATCCCTAAGAAAGGAAACGCCAAAAAAAATGCTCAAACTACCACACGACTCCACTCATCTCACACACTAGTAAAGTAACACTCAAAATTCTCCAAGCCAGGCTTCAGCAGTATGTGAACCGTGAACTTCCAGATGTTCAAGCTGGATTTAGAAAAGGCAGAGGCACGAGAGATCAAATTGCCAACATCCGCTGGATCATGGAAAAAGCAAGAGAGTTCCAGAAAAACATCTATTTCTGCTTTATTGACTATGCCAAAGCCTTTGACTGCGTGGATCACAATAAACTGGAAAATTCTGAAAGAGATGGGAATACCAGACCACCTGACCTGCCTCTTGAGAAACCTGTATGCAGGTCAGGAAGCAACATTTAGAACTGGACATGGAACAACAGCTTGGTTCCAAATAGGAAAAGGAGTACGTCAAGGCTGTATATTGTCACCCTGTTTATTTAACTTCTATGCAGAGTACATCATAAGAAACACTGGGCTGGATGAAGCACAAGCTGGAATCAAGATTGCTGGGAGAAATATCAATCACCTCAGATATGCAGATGACACCACCCTTATGGCAGAAAGTGAAGAAGAGCTAAAGAGCTTCTTGATGAAAGTGAAAGAGGAGAGTGAAAAAGTTGGCTTAAAGCTCAACATTCAGAAAATGAAGATCATGGCATCCGGTCCCATCACTTCATGGGAAATAGATGGGGAAACAGTGGAAACAGTGGCTGACTTTATTTTGAGTGGCTCCAAAATCACTGCAGATGGTGATTGCAGCCATGAAATTAAAAGACGCTTACTCCTTGGAAGAAAAGTTATGACCAACCTAGACAGCACATTAAAAAGCAGAGACATTACTTGGTCAACAAATGTCCATCTAGTCAAGGCTATGGTTTTTCCAGTGGTCATGTATGGATGTGAGAGTTGGACTATAAAGAAAGCTGAACACCGAAGAATTGATGCTATTGGACTGTGGTGTTGAAGAAGACTCTTGAGAGTCCCTTGGACTGCAAGGAGATCCAACCAGTCCATCCTAAAGGAAATCACTCCTGAATATTCATTGGAAGGACTGATGTTGAAGCTGAAACTCCAATACTTTGGCCACCTGATGAGAAGAGTTGACTCATTTGAAAAGACCCTGATGCTGAGAAAGATTGAAGACGGGAGGAGAAGTGGACAACAGAGGATGAGATGGTTGGATGGTATTACCGACTCAATGGACATGAATTTGAGTAAGCTCTGGGAGTTGGTGATGAACAGGGAGGCCTGTCATGCTGCAGTCCATGGGGTCGCAAAGAGTCGGACACGACTGAGTGACTGAACTGAACTGAACTGATTGCTAAGCCTGGCGCTCATAGGAGCTGAAGGCTCAGTCATTTTCCTCTCACTCTTTGTCATGTTTATTCCATTTAGCATCTCTACTTCATTGGAAAGGACTAGGATTCAACATTTTCATATTTTTCCTTTATTCACCATTGCCCCTTTCAACACCGACATTTCCTACTTTTTGTTTGTCCTATGTAGACACATGTTGCTTAGCACAACTGGTTGGGCATTTGCAGTCCAAGTGCATATTATCGCGTGTTTATACAGTAGCCCGGGTGCAACAGGAGGAACCAGAGGACTGCCGGCAAAAGACTCGGGTTCGCTCATGAAGTACCTGTGTGTGACCTTGGCAAGTCGTCTCATTCCTTTAACGTCTCCATTTATCTGTAAAATGAGGGAATCTAAAACGCATTCTCTCTAGGGACGCATTCAGAAATAATAGCTGATGCTTCTACACTCTACTTGTAAAGTACTTTATTCGTTACTTGCCCTTCCTCTGTACTTCTGCAAAAAACAAATCTCAAAACTACCTAATAATCATGACATGGAATGATAAGATTGGAAACCATGCTTTACAGAATCCTTGATTTCTTATATATTTATATTAAAAGGTTTTGTATAATTATCCAGAATAGCATTGACAGTCCATCTAGATTTCAGGGACAGAAGAGAAGGTGAGTATGGTGCTTTTGCTGAACTCGACAGGAACAGCTCTGAAGCCTAGCACAAACCATTTTCCCTTCAAGTCCACCAGGGAATTGGAGGCATTCTTGTGATGGTTAATTTTATATGCCAGTTTAGCTAGATTACCATACTTAGATATTTGGTCAAAATATTAAGATGTTAAAGGTAATTTTGTTACCTGTTACAAAGGTAACAACATTTGTTAACATTTAAACTTTGAGTAAAGTAGATATTTAAACTACTGTTACCATTTAAACTTTGTTACCATTTAAACTTTGAGTAAAGGAGATTATTCTCTCAGATGAGAATGGGCCTCATCAAATCAGTTGAAGGCTGTAAGAAAAACACCAGGGTCCCTGGGGAAGAGGACATTCTGCCAGCAAATTGCCTTTGGACCTGAACCGCAACATCAGCAAGGATTCTTCCCAGCTCCACAGTCACGGCAGCCAATTTCTTAATCTGCCTCTGTCTTTGTCAAACCGGCCATCGCTGAGTTTAAAGACAAAAGTGGGCCACGAACCAGTGAATGTGGGCACCTTGTGAAACTGAAAAAGGACCAGGACCTTGAGTTATAACACTGGTCTTGAGCAGGAGAGTGATCTGTGTTACCACAGATCCCTATATGGCGTGGTTTTCAGGAATACATTGTAGACATAAACAAGGGTTGTTCCAGGAAGTGGAAGCGACACAGACCAGTGAAATCTGAAACACACTTGGAACCAACCACTGGATCTGGGTTAAGACAATTCATAATTCCAAGGGAACTTGGGGAAGAAAGCTAAATGGAATTTAATATATTGTTCCCTGAGTTATCTTCGTTTATGACTCTGTAAGTAGTTAGCTGTTTTCCTCAATCTTGTTGCAAAAAGAACTGGAAGAGAAAGGAAGAGCAGGAACACTTTGATCCTCAGTAAATTCTCAATAAAATTTTTATATATGCCCCATATATGTACATATTTTGTGTATATATTGTATATATGCATTTTATGTATCCCTTATGGTTCTGTTTCTCTGGAAAACCCTAAGTACTATAACATCTTCCTAGACTTTTCTACCCAACCCTGCCCTTATCCCACGTCTTCTGATTAAGAAAGGACTAGTCCCAGTCAGTGAGTCCATCACTCAATAATGAATGCAGGTGAAAGGGATCTACAAACTATAAAATCTTGTGCACATGGATGCTAACGTCATCATTACCATCATTATTATCATCATTGTTATCATTATCATTTTAGACATTCGATTTGAAACACTAGATACAAGGTCTGCTCAGTATTACATAATGTGAAAGGCTGGAATCTGAGAGAGGGAAGAGCAGAGCACACAGGGCAGAGTGATACTGTGCTCTGCTTCCACAGCCCACCAGCCCAGCCACACATCAGATTATTAAAACCACTTCTGGGAAAGAACAGAATTCGTTGATTATGCATTCATCCCACATAGCTCTTGGCTCCAGCAATTCTCTACACCTCCAGAGACCTCTCATCTTACTCTTCATCTACATTATCCAGAAAAGAAAAAAAGCCAGCTGTCAGAGGGAGTGATCCTTTTAGCACTTTTCCAATCAAAACCAGCCTTTGCTGACTTCCTAGAATAAATCCTGCTCTGCTCTCCAAAAAGCCTATGATAGCTTTTCAGTGCACTCGCGCCACCTAGCGACTGCTATCAAGAATGCACTCGAATCTTCTCGGTTTGGGTTGTAGATGAAATTGGCAGCTAAAAATCAGACTATGTATTTACAGGAGTAGTCAGACCTAGATTTCAGTTCCAGAGATTTCCAGGGAACACTATACAGGCTTATTTTAGAAATGTCTAGCATAAGGTTAATAGTAAGGACACTGAGTTCAGATCTCTAAGTTTTGTCTTATTGACTTTGGACAAGTCATTTACCTTATTTAAGCCTCATTATTATTTCTTTTTTGGTAATAATTGGAGAAATTTTTATATAATTTTTAAAATTAGGTTAATTTAGCTACCTAAAGGGAGTTTCTTCATAATTAATGTAAATATATAGAAGAATGTCTAGTAGACTAATTAGCCTTTAATAAATAATAATAAATCATGATTATTTCTATTATCAGCTACTTGGAGGACTTACACAGAATATCCATTTCTATATGGGTTGCTACTCCCTACTCTTCTAATTAAATTAAACAGGAGATGATGATCAACTTTAGAGTATTTACATTAGCACAGTTTAGGTCTCATTTCCCTGCAGGAATTATACATTCTTTGTTATCCTGCTGCCTAAAATAAATATCCTAATGATTCAATAAAAACACTGAATCTTTTTATTAAATGTGTGTTGCATCTGTTCCTTTCTTTGATATCAGAATAAAAATTTGAAGTTCATTCTTTGATCTATGACCTTGGGAATGTAACCATTTCAATTATCTCTAATATCTATTCCCAAAATAAATACTCAACAGTATAACTTTGAGTCTGTCTTGAATGTAAAGACAAAACAAAGAGATACTTCCTAATGAATGGGCAATATTTTTTAAAGCATAAGTATTTATGATTAGTTGGTCATAATGTACCTTCGTTCAATTTCATAACCAAGTCTTACTTCTAGAATCGCTTAGTTTACAATATCACTGTTAGGCAGAAGAACCCAGCCTTGCTCCTAACCCTGTTTTTTCCTTTTCTTTGGTTCTTCAGAAGTGGGTATTTTATATCCGGTTGCAACTTTCTCTGTCTTTAGTTCTGGATATGTTGGGTTATTTTTTCCTCCACAGAGAGATGTTTGTGATGGAGAGAAGAGAGCACTGGACTAAGAGCTGTGGAACTTGCAAGCTCATCGCAACTGAGTCAAACTCATGAGACCCCACATACAGGCGACAGCTTAAGTCTCTGTTTCCACATCTGAAAAATCAGAATACCTACTTACTTTATCCTACAGAATTGTGGTGAACATAATAAATGAGTGTAAATAAAAGACCTTTGTACATTATAAGGTGCTCTACAAATACAAAATGAGTGTGTGATTATTGCCCAGGATGAGATCTACTGGTTTATTGAGATCCATTCTCAACCTTTTAAATGTGGAAACCCTGAGACACCAGTAACTGTATTTTTTCCTATGTATTGGCTGAGAAAATACAAGTTTCCATTGGATGTCAAACCCCTTACAATAACTTCAAGGCCTCCCAGAGGGCCATGGGCATATGTTCAGATGCTTAAATCGATAAGGACATCAATCAAGGATGCATTGGGCTGCTTTCGTCTTGTTTCTCAGTTCCTCTAAACCAACTACTTTCCTTTCCTAGATGTCTTCTACCACTGGCTCTGACTCCTGGCCCCTGTTCTCTGCTGCTTCTCAAGAGCCTAAGCTCACCTGTCATTTCTCCCATAACAAATTTTTGTAAATCCTTAACAGTTACTCCTAGATAAGTGTATCTACTCACATGCCTCAACAGAGGAAAATAAAATTGCTACACACAGGAAAGATCTGAGCCCAAAGTGCTGATAAGAAGTACAAAGTTAGTCCCCTCCTGTAGCCCTTGAGTGATTAATCACCGTGAGGTTGCAGTACTCAGGCATCTGTTGGATAAAAGAACAGACTAGAAGGAGGCAAGGAAATCTGCCCAGACCTGAGGCGGATGCTTCCTCTTAGATTTGGACCCATTAGCAATGCTTCATGTTCTGACTCTCCCACAGATTTTAGTTTCAACATCACATTTCTCTAATGAATTAAAACAACTTCAGACTTCCCTGGTGGTCCAATGGCTAAGAATCCACCTGCCAATGCATGGGACACGGGTTCAGTCCCTGGTCTGGGAAGATTCCACTTGCCACTTGCTGCAACTAGAGAAACCCTGCCCACAGCAACAAAGACACAGAGCAGCCAAAATAAATAAATAAGTAAATTGAAAACAACAGCTTCAGTGGAGGTAGACTTTGAGTATAACAAGTCCCAGGCATTATTAGACCACAACATTCAGTCATTCATCCAAAAGTATTACCTGAGAACCTACCCAGTTAGCCCTCAGTTATCCCTGAGGCTTGAGACTCAGAGATAAAAGACACAGATCTTGCTCTCCACAAGTGTTCGCTATCTACTGCTGCTGCCGCTGCTAAGTCGCTTCAGTCGTGTCCGACTCTGTGCAACCCCAGGGACGGCAGCCCACCAGGCTCCTCCATCCCTGGGATTCTCCAGGCAAGAGTACTGGAGTGGTGTGCCATTGCCTTCTCCGCTGTCTACTGAGGGACTCGTTTACAATATGGTGGCTTCAACTCAATGGTACAAGGAACTCAAAGTGTTCTAGGGCACCTGGATCAGCACCTAAACCAGAGGTGAAAGGGGAGCCAAAGTGACTTCCTGGGGAAGGTGAGACCTAAAATAAGTTTTGAAACATAAACATAAGCTCATCAGGTGAGAGAGTGATAACCTACTCCACGTTAACCAACAGGGTTCAGAGACTCAGAGAGAGCTTGTGCTTAAGATGCCAATTAGAAGAGCTGGGAGATAGGAGAAAGACAGCTGAAAGCTCTTTAAGGAAGAGATTGGGAATTTCCTAGTGGTCCAGTGGTTAAGCCTTTGTGCTCTCACTGCTGAGGGCCTGATTTGATTCCTGGTTGGAGGGGAGGGAGCTTGCTATGCCCAGAAGATGAGTTTATACTATGGCTGAGACAATGGGAGCTACTAAAGGATTCTGAGTGGGAGAGCGGCTTGGATCCCCCTTTCACAGTTTGCAGTATGGGCTATGCAGAAAGTGAAGTGATTTCAAGATTTAAGGAGAGCCAGATTTAGTTGAGTTATAAGGATCAGAGAGGGAAAGTGCAGGAAAAGAAAAAAAAAAAAAACAGGAAGGAAATGTGTGGTGAGATGAGTTTGCCACCTATATATTTTTAACAATCTACATCCCTTATTTTCTGCTTTTCTCCCTCGCCACCCTCAATACCATTTCTGGGTTTGACCTCATTATAGTCCACAGTATATACATCATTGACTCAACTACTTAGAATAAACATGTTTAGAAAGAAGATAAGGTGGATAGAAATACTGTAATACAAAAGATTTTTTCGCAATGTGGGAAGAAGTATTTTTTATTCCAAATTTCACATAGTCCAAGAAACACTGTAAGGATAAGTGCATGTTGCCATGGAAACTAGATGTCATCATTAGCATCATCAACATTTGCTAAATGCCTGTTAGGTATTGTTCTGAGTTATTTCCTACTTACACTGTAAAAGAAAGATCTGATGCTCACTGTGAAGGAATTTCTAATACAAAGCACTTCTGGAATAACACATGCTTGGTAAGAAAGGGATCAACCTTTTATCATTCATCACTGCTAGGTGCTAGAGATACAGAGATTAATAAGACTCAGTTTCTATCCACAAAGAGTTCAGTCTGGTATGGGATGCTGACGCATAAATGACTATTAGACAATGAGGAAATGCAGTGGTGGTGATATACATGGGGTATTATGCATAACCCCTAAGCCATGAAACATTGGCACCATAAGAAGACCATGCTTACTCAAGGAAAAAAAAAAAGTTTCTATATCTATTTTTTGTCTCATTATTTACCCCTGAGCATAATGTTTTAAGTTTTATAATGCACAGAGAAGACTCCCTTTGTCCTCTCCCTAAATACTTCTCACCATTCCTAATTTTAACCTTAATCAGTGAGATTTCCCCATTCAAATGCAGAGCTCCTATAACGGCTGTAAAGAGTGGAATCGTGGTTTCTACAAGCTGTTAAGTTAAGGAACGCATGAATAATTTAGACTCCACCAACTGCCAGTAATCCTATGTTCCAAAACTCTCGATCCAAAGACTGAATGATAGGTAGGGCACTTGGGATGGATAATATGAGCCCCAAGAGAGTGATTCATCTTTGTTTCCTCTGTGTTTGCATGAGCAAACCCTGATGCCGGCTGTTGACGGCCTGTCTGGATCTGCAGGACTCTTGGATTGCCCTCTGGGGCCCCACTTGTTGCCAGTCTTCCACTTGTTACTTCTTGTTGAACCTCCATGGCTTGGCCAGCTGCCGAATCTTCTACACCCATCTGCACCATCCACCATAGATGATGCTTTTCAATCAGCCTTTTTTCTCCTGCAGTAGAGTCTGCCCTCAAGTGCCTGCTCTTGCCAGGAGGATATAGAATTTTCATATTCTAGTATAAAAGCAGGATTCTCTAGAGCAATCAAAGCAAGAATAAACAGGCTTACCACATACAGCGGCCAAGGACAGGGAGCATCCAAATAAGTTCCAGGAAGTCCTGGAGTTTTTCAAGGAGCTTTGATCCTAAGTGGATCAGGACCTACTGAAGACTTAACTTGCTTCCTTCTAATTACTAGCATAGTGATATTTAATGGACCTGTAAGAGTTGCACTAAGTTTCATGAAGAGAGTGATTAAAGAGAGACACCTACTTCACAAATGGCTTAGTGTGAATTTGGGGATGAAAATCATCATTGGGCTGACTGAAGGACTAGTTTTATCTCAGCATGTGCAGCCAGAATTATGCTCAACACTAGTTCATTTCCCTTCCTTTACTCAGCTTCTCATCATTGGTCTTCTTCTCTAGGGTTTTTACTCACGATCCAAGTTCTGTCCCCCAATTAACTAATCCTCAACTCGGCAACTCTCAGTCCACTGTCCTATCTCTGAGGCCTACCTGTCTCACCCATCCTCATAGCCTCAACCAGACAACTCTCGCAACTGTGAGTGTGAACATTGCTATCTCTACACCTAGAACCTTCAGTTTCCAGGCTGCTGTGGAAGAAGAGGAAACCCAAGCAGAGCCTTCTGGTCTCTGTGATTAGGGGAGATGATGCTGGGTATCCAAAAAGGCAAAGTGGTTAGAGTCTGCAGGTCAGAGTCCTGGGAAGGAGCCAGCTAAGACCCAAGAGAACTTCCAGAGATCTTTAAAAATTTTCACCAAGCATCCAGCAGAGTTTTGAAAGGAGCCTGCATGTGAGGAAACTCTTCACATGCAAGACCAGGGAAAGAACCACAGGAAAGGACTAGAGGATTGAAGCTGTAATTCAGTATATTAATAAGCGATATAAGAAAAAGATTACCTGATCATCTCAACAGGAATGGACAGGCAAGAAGGAGAGATTACAAAGGGTCATAAAGAAACTTGTGGAGGTGACAAATATGTCCATTATTTGATTGTGGTATTAATTTCATAGATATATGATTAGTAAATTATATACTTTAAAGATGGGTATGTTATATCAATTATATTCTTGTAAAGTTGTTACAAAAGGTAACTAATTATAGTAGAATAACCATATATATATGTTTATACAGTAAGAATATAAATATGCTGTTATTGTTGTGTAATCACTAAGTCATATCTGACTCTATTGCAGCCCGCTGGACTGTAGCCCACCAGGCTCCTCTGTCCTTGGTATTTCGCAGGTAAGAGTACTGGAGAGAGTTTTCATTTCCTTTTCCAGGGAAACTTCCTGACCCAGAAATCAAACCCACGTCTCCTGCATTGCAGGCAGATTCTTTACCTCTGAGCCACCAGGGATGCCCAAGAATATAAATATACTAAATATTAAATATATTTTATATAGAAAAAATAACAATTATCATGGATATATAACAAATGTAGAAGTAAACTATAATAGAAACACAAAGGAAAGGAAGGGATAAATGTACATATAATACTTTTGTATTATTTTTATACTGTATGTGAAATAGTAGGACATTATTTATAAGTAGACTGCAAAAAGTTTTAAAAATATATTGAATTTTATAGAGTCATTAAAATTTTTTAAAGTGTTAAAAGCTTAGTGGAGATAAGATGAAATGAGAAAAAATTTCAATCCAAAGGAAGTCAGGAAAAGAAAAGAAAAAAGAAAAAAAGCAATTGAGACAAATAGAAAACAGTTAACAAGATAGTATATTTAAACCTAGCCATACACATATTAAAATTACATATAAATGGTTTAAAGTATTACAAAGTGGAGATTGTCAGGCTGAATTTTTTTTAAAGGCTTGACTGTGAAGAGGGCTGAGCGCCGAAGAATTAATGCTTTTGAACTGTGGTGTTGGAGAAGACTCTTGAGAGTCCCTTGGACTGCAAGGAGATCCAACCAGTCCATCCTAAAGGAGATCAGCCCTGGGATTTCTTTGGAAAGAATGATGCTGAAGCTGAAACTCCAGTACTTTGGCCACCTCATGCAAAGGGTTCACTCATTGGAAAAGACTCTGATGCTGAGAGGGATTGGGGGCAGGAGGAGAAGGGGACAACAGAGGATGAGATGGCTGGATGGCATCACTGACTCGATGGGTGTGAGTCTGAGTGAACTCCGGAGTTGGTGATGGACAGGGAGGCCTGGTGTGCTGCAATTCATGGGGTCACAAAGAGTTGGACACGACTGAGTGACTGAACTGAACTGAACTGAACGTGAAAGAAAAGTGAAAGTGAAGTTGCTCAGTCACATCCAACTCTTTGCGATCCCACGGACTATAGCCTACCAGGCTTCTCCATCCATGGGATTTTTCCAGGCAACAGTGCGAGAGTGTTGCCATGTCCTTCTTCAGGGGATCTTCCCAACCCAGGGATCAAACCTGGGTCTCCCGCATTGCAGGCAGACACTTTACCCTCTGAGCCACCAGGGAAGCCCTTAAAAGGCTTAACTATATACTAAATGCAAAAAGAAACCTGCTTTAAACATAAAGATGCAGATGGTTAAAACAGAAAGGAGAAAAAAAAACATATGACATGCAAATGCTAATCAAAAAAAGAAAGCTGAAGTGTCTATATTAATATAAGCTTAAGTAGATTTTAGATCAAGAAATTTTACCAAGTTTAAGAGTCTGAAAATATATAAATCAAGAACTGATAGGGGAAATAGAAATACCTACAAATATGTTAGAAACTTACATATCCCTCTTTTAGTAAATAGTAGCACAAATAGAAATAGCTGCAGAAGACAATGTGTTGTTGATCGCTCAGTTGTGTCCAACTTTTCACGATACCATGGACTGGAGCCCAGCAGGCTCCTCTGTCCATGGAATTGCCCAGGCAAGAATACTGGAGTGGGTTACCACTCCCTTCTCAAGGGGATCTTCCCAAGCCAAGGACTGAACCCAGCTCTCCCACATTGCAGGCAGATTCTTTACCATCTGAGCCACCAGGGAAACCTCAAAGACTTAATATTGTCAACCACTTTGACCTAATCGACATTTATAGATCATTATACCCAACAACAGCAGAATATACACTCCTTCTGAGTTCACATGGAATATTGACCAAGCTGGACTATCCCTTTGGCTATAAAGCACATTTTAATAAATCTAGAAGTATTTAAATCATATGCAGTATGTTCTCTAACTACAACTAAATAAAACTGGTAATCGGTAACAGAATGATGTCTGGAAAATCCTCAAGTATTTGGAAGTTAAACAACATAATTATAAATAATCCAAGAGTCAAAGTAGAAAACCCAAGGGAAATTAGAAAATATTTGAAATAAATAAAAATTACAATGTATAATATCAGAATTGTGGGATACAGCTAAAACAGTTCTTAGAAATAAATGCAAACAGTATAAGTGATTCCTCATATTAGGAAAGAAGTGAAAGTCACTCAGTCATGTGACTCTTTGAGACTCTTTGTGACCCCATGAACTATACAGTCCATGGAATTCTCCAGGCCAGAATACTGGAATGGGAATGGGTAGCCATTCCCTTCTCCAGAGGATCTTCCCAACCCAGAGATCGAACCCAGCTCTCCTGCATTGCAGGCAGATTCCTTACCAGCTAAGCCACCAGGGAAGCCCAGAAAAGAAGGGTCTAAATCAATTATCTGAAATTCTACTCTAAGAAACTAGAAAGAGAAGAGCTAAACTCAAAGCAAGCAGAAGAAAGTAAATAATAAACAAAAATGTAGAAACCAATGAATTAGAAAATAGAAAAATGATACAGAAAACCAATGAAACCAGGACTTCCCTGGTGGTCCAGTAGCTAAGACTCTGCTCTCCCAATACACTGCCATGAGTAAAACAGGTAGCTAGTGGGAACATGCCGTATAGCGCAGGGAGCTTTCTGATGACCTAGAGGGGTGGGTTGGGTGCAGGGGGAGGTCCAAGAAGGAGGGGATATATTTATATATATATATGTATATATATATATATATATACACACATATATATATACACACATGGAGCTAATTCATTTTGTTGTACAGCAGAAACTAACACAACATTGTAAAACAACTATACCACAAATTTTTTTTAAATAGAAAAAAAAGAAAAATTTGTATTCTTTATAAATATTATATAATTTATAATATTTTGAACTTAGTAATTCCGAACTTCGAAATAAGGCAAAATGATAATTACTTGAGACTTTTATATCATACCAGAGAATTTTTCAATAAGCTTATTTGATTTTCATGTGACTCTCTCAGAAAATGTTACTTTAAAAAAGTAACTCACCATTGACAATGGACATTTTACAGACCTGAAAGAATACAGACTAACCTGGTAAGGTGTCATGGCTTTGTAGTAAATAAGAAGGAACAGTTAGGTTATTGTTACCCTGTAGGATATTAACTAGTTTTGCATATAAATTAACATAGTTATTTTGACATTTCTATTTTCTTAAGATATTGAGAAACATTTATTTATAAATGGACCTACATATACCAGATATAACACTATACTCTTTTTTTATTATTTTTATTGGAGTATGGTTGATTTACAATGTTGTATTAGTTTTCCCAGACAACAATACTGGAGTGGATTGCCACTTCCTTCTCCAGGGGATCTTCCCCACCCAGGGATTGAACCCAGGTCTCCTGCATTGCAGGCAGAAGCTTTACCATCTGAGCTACTAGGGAAGGCCATACTGTGAAATGAATCATATGCATACATATACATCCACTCTTTTTTTAGATTCTTTTTCCATATAGGTCATTACAGAGTGTTGACTAGAGTTCCCTGTGCTATACAGTAGGTTCTAATTAATTATCTATTTTTTATATAGCAGCTTTTGTATGGGAGAAGGCAATGGCACCCCACTCCAGTACTCTTGCCTGGGAAATCCCATGGACGGAAGAGCCTTGTAGGCTACAGTCCATGGGGTCACTAAGAGTCGGACACGACTGAGCGACTTCACTTTCACTTTTCACTTTCATGCATTGGAGAAGGAAATGGCAACCCACTCCAGTGTTCTTGCCTGGAGAATCCCAGAGACAGAGGAGCCTGGTGGGCTTCCGTCTATAGCGTTGCACAGAGTCGGACACAACTGAAGCGACTTAGCAGCAGCAGCAGCAGTGTGTGTATGACAGTCCCAAGACATTTTTTCTTATCAGAATGTATAAACCCCTGTTCTTCAATACATCCTAGAGCCAATATTTTTCCTACTGATTCCTTCATCAGTGAGTTACATGTAACTTAAGCACTTGCTTACGTATAACTCTTTGAGAAGTGAGATAAGAAAAAAAAAAAAAGCTAAAATCAAAAGGGTGGAGAGGAGCTGGATGGATACTGCCAGTTGGGTGTGTTGGGCAGAAGGGAACACATATTCTAGACAAAGTGAAACAGAATTGTGAACAGAAGAGAAAGTATAATAAGATGAGGCCAAAGAGAAAGGTGAAAAATCATTTAGGTGAAAAAGATGATAGTTCAGTTTCAGGCAAGAGTAGCTCAGACAGTAAAGGGTCTGCGATGAACCCAGGTTCAATCCCTGGATCTGAAGAAGGAAATGGCAACCCACTCCAGTATTGTTATCTGGAAAATCCCATGGACAGAGGAGCCTGGCAGGCTACAGCCCATAGAGTTGCAAAGAGTCGGACACAAGCTGAGTGACTAACACACTAAGGAGAAGAAGAAAAGCAAAACAGTCAAGAGATGATTTGCAGATGAAATCAACATAATTGGCTATTGACAAATGGGGAAGATAACCAAAAGGGCAGTGACCAGAGTTGCTCCCAAATTTCTGCAGAGTAGCAGCTATGTTGACTTGAGTCTCTGAATCACAAAATACTCCAGGGAAAGAGCAGGTGTCACCTTTAGCTGTGACCATAAAGTGGCATGCTGTCAGGAACATGCCAGCCTGCCTGGGCCACTTCACCTAGGAATATGATACTTCAATTCAGTTCAGTCGCTCAGTCATGTCCAACTTTTCATGACCCCATGAATCACAGCATGCCAGGCCTCCCTGTCCATCACCAACTCCCGGAGTTCACTCAGACTCACATCCATCGAGTCACTGATGCCATCCAGCCATCTCATCCTCTGTTGTCCCCTTCTCCTCCTGCCCCCAATCCCTCCCAGCATCAGAGTCTTTTCCAATGAGTCAACTCTTCACATGAGGTGGCCAAAGTGCTGGAGTTTCAGCTTTAGCATCATTCTTTCCAAAGAACTCCTAGGACTGATCTCCTTCAGAATGGACTGGTTGGATCTCCTTGCAGTCCAAGGGACTCTCAAGAGTCTTCTCCAACACCACAGTTCAAAAGCATCCATTCTTCGGCGCTCAGCCTTCTTCACAGTCCAACTCTCACATTCATACATGACCACAGGAAAAACCATAGCCTTGATTAGATGGACCTTTGTTGGCAAAGTAATATCTCTGCTTTTGAATATGCTGTCTAGGTTGGTCATAACTTTTCTTCCAAGGAGTAAGCGCCTTTTAATTTCATGCCTGCAGTCACCATCTGCAGTGATTTTGCAGCCCCCCAAAATAAAGTCTGACACTGTTTCCACTGTTTCCCCATCTATTTATGATACTTACCAGGTCCTCTACTCCAGCACCTGCCCGGGCACCACCATGATGTTCATTCGCAACCACCATCTCCCTTGATCACCTGCCTGGACATCTCCTGGGCCACAAAAATAATCCTCAAAATTGGCAACAGACTGGACAGAGAAAGTGAGGACTTCTGGAATATAACCGTCTTCCCTTTCCCTAGCATCTCTTGGGATCCCATTAATTCTCTTCTGTGTTTTTAGGCACAGAAGGTGACTCATCCGCTTCTTGGGAGAAGGAACTATCTGCTGTAGCAACCCTTAGCCACCTGAATTCTCCTGGTGAAGCCCCACCACACAGTAGCTTCTCCTTTTATGAAACTTGAATGCTTCCGGGTGAAACCAGCAGTGCTTCCTGAACAGCAAGATGCAATTACACCTATAGGACTTTGAATCCTCCAAGCACAGAAAGCTGAGTGGGAGGGATATTGTGATGCCATCCCTGCCTCAGTAGGGCTCACTATCTTAGCCCACAAGGGGCTCTCTACTGCCTCTTCACCTATTCAACAAAGATTTTAAAAATACTGCTAAGTGCCATTCTCTATGCTAAGCAATGGGGACACAATACTGAATAAAAATAAAAATTCCCTGGTCTTTTAGATCTTACATTTTTATAAGGAAGACATTAGTAAGTAAACACATAAATAAGCAACATAATATAAAAATAGAATTACCCTATGATCCAACAATCCCACTTATGTGTGTATGTGTATGTGTATGTGTATGTATATATATATGCAAAGCAAATAAAAACAGGATCTCAAACTGGTATTTGCACTCCCGTGTTTATTACAACATTATTCATAATAGGGAAGATATTGAAACCACCCAAGTGGTCATCTACATATGCATGGATAAAGATTTTTTCAATCATGAGAAAGGAGGAGATCCTACCATTTGAGACAACATGGATGAAACTTGAAGACATGTTAAATGACAGGGAAAGACAAATATTGTGTGATATCACTTATAAGCAGAATCTAAAAAAAAAAAAAAAAACAAAACACCAAACTCATAGAAACAGAGAGCAGAGTAGTGGTTACCAGAGGCTGGGGGGTAGGAGAAAATAAGGAGATACTGGTCCAACAGGGCAAACCTCCAGTTATAAGATGAATAAGCTCTGAGGAAATAAAGTACAACCCAGAGATTATAGTCGATAATACTGTAATACATGCTTGAAAGCTGCTAACAGAATAGACCTTCAATGTTTTTATCACAAAAAAGAGACAGTAATTATGTGATGTGATGGAGGTGTTAGCTGATGCTACTATATCATTCTGCAACATACACAGATATTAAACCAACATGGTGCACACCTTAAATTTATGCAGTATTGTATGTTACTTATATCTCAATAAAGCTGGCCAAAATGCTTAAGATAAAAATAAAATAAACTGGAGTTTATTTTTAAAAAAGAAAAGCAACATAATACATTATGATAAAAAGTTATGAATAAAATAAGCAGAATGACAAGATGAAAACTAAGGAAAGGCACTCATCAAGAAAGCTGTTTCCGAGCTAGTGGCACTTAAGATGAAACTTGAACGGTGAGAATGAGCCTGCCTGTGTTTACCACAGGTGATGCAATAAAAATAATCATATTATACATTGAGAGTTCTTCAGGTTATTAAGGTGCTGTTTGGGCTCGGTGGTGGTTATGTGATGGCAGAAGTGATACTGTTGAAATTACTTGATTCATAACACTGTGCAAGAGGAAACAGCATTTTTTTAAACAGACAAATGTGATTTTCTCTTTCAGCTTTTTGGAAACATGAATGTCTTCCTAGTAAACCCAAAGCATCCTAGGAGAGAAGGAGGTGCAGACTGGATCAAAATTGTCAAAGAAGGAATGAAAAGAACAGAAGTTATTATTCAACTTGAAACATTCAAAGAGAATTTTGCAGCATAACCATAGACTAGAAAATACACAGTTGAGAAAGAAAGGATTCTCAAAATGTTTAACTTGCACTACATATATCAAGGGCTAGGCCTGATAGACTATATCACATTTAAGCAGAGTAGAGGTTAATGATACATTTTTTTCCTGACCCAAGAGACTGTGGGACTGGAAGTGGGGAGAGCTGGAGGAGCTGAATGACATCTCAGGCGACTGGCCTTGCTGGGTTTCCAGGTCCCCAGAAGTGGGATGGACAAGCTGAGGAGGAACACTGGGGACTGCAGGGTCTCTGCTCCACTCCTTATTGGACACCTTGGGAGGAGCAGACTGCAACAATGCAGGGAAGAAGCAGGAACCAGCATGACTTAGGGCGCTGTTCCTCCAAATGCCTGTGTACTGGTTGATTTTTATTGTTTGTTTTTTTCCATTCAGCCCTGGTACATTTACAAAATAAACTAAGAATAAATCAATAGGAAAAGGAAATGAAAAATAAAACAAGTTAAGACATAGGAAATAAAAGCCCCAATTTTTTTTTTATTAGATTCAAACAGACATAGGCTATCAAATTGCTTTAAAAGTTTCTATACCCACTTTAACCAGACTGTCTTGGAAGATGGAGCAGAGACTTTAAGTTCAGCTTTCAAAGGACATGGGGGCCTCACAGCTTGCCTGCCCCTTGAATAGTTGCTGTCTGGCACCCAGATATATCCTTGGCTGGGCAGGTGATTACCATGAGTCATTATCTAAAAGTTGTTTCTTTATGAAAACACTGGGTGGAACCTAGGACAGACTAGGGTGAGAGAAAGACAGGCCAAGAAAGGCAGAAAATTGCCCTGAAGGAGAATGGAATTGCTTTTGACATCAAGAAGAGCCTTGTACCCTTGCAGCCTCACTAAAATCACCCTGTGTGATTATGTTATTAACAGACACCTTGAGGGATCCCCTACTGAAACCCTAACAGTAGTCTTGCAAATAATCACTTGGCCACATGCACAGAGCCAGCAGCAGAGACTGGCTTTTACTATTTTTTTCCAGGTAATATACAGGTTTTCTGGCCTGAGGTAAGAGGGACTAAGTAAGAAAAATATTTGTAATAGAATGAGGGACAGTTCCAACTCTGGTGAGCATACCTGAGTCTAGGCCTGGCTCAAAACACAAGAGAATTTTATATTTAACACTGTTATGTTGGGGGAAAGAAGAAGAGAAAGAGAAATGAAGAGGGTAACTGGCATCAGCAAACCCTGCCTAATGATAACCATGGCTTACCTCTTTGAGGCTGGCTCATTCCACTGTTTTCCTTTCTTTGCCGTAGACACTGGGGTTCTGGGTTCTTTCTCCACCTCACAAATGCCAGCAGTTGGAATTTCTATACTCACCAAGACAAGGCAGCAGGAAGACAACAGGTCCCATGGACTGTGGTCTTGTTCTGCTATTGTTGATGGTTAACGGGTTCTTGCCCTCAGTTAGAATAGGGTTCACCAGGAGACTTGTACCACCATGAACTTTCTTCTAATAGAGCCTCCCTTCCATGTTGTATTAGAGTTCTCCAGACAAACAAAACCAATAAGATATATAGATAGATAGATAAACAGAAAGAGGTTTATAATGAGGAACTGACTCATATAGAGGCTGAGAAGTCCCACAATCTGCAGTCTGTAACTAAAGACCCTGGAAAGCCACTGATGTAGTTCCAGTTCAGAACCCCAGTGCCTGAAAACGGGGGTAGAAGACCCAAGAACCAAGAACCAAGAGTGCTGATGTCCAAGGGCAGGAGAAGAGGGATGTCTCAGCTCAAGCAAGAGATAATCTGTGCTTCTTCTGCCTTTTTGTCAATCACGAACTAACCAGCAGCTAATGAAAATAAAAGCAATAGTGTCCCCTTGGTCCTAAATAGATTACTTATATACCTGAGGACTTTCAGACTAGGTAATTAAGAACAAAATAGGTCACTACAAGTCCAGGATTTCGTGCTTCTGTCCTTACTATCACCACCTCAATCCCTACCTGTCTCCCAGGAGTTCTGAGCAACAAAGATCTGAAGTTTACGTTAAACTACCTTCCAAAGGCTTTCACAGAAATCAACTGGGCTCTAGAACTTGGGCTGCAGACAAGTGTTTTGGAAAGCGACATCACATGGAATAAGCACACCAAATAAGTAGCTCCTTCTAAAGATTTTGCCTTTTGTGATTCTTACTATTGAACCATTCTACTCAGTTGATTTGGACAGACCATGCTGGACTAGTAATTACTGACTGAATCAAAAGTCATGAATGTTTGCAAAAGGAAAGAAAGAAAAGAAAAGATATCACAAGGAAAATAAATTCAGATTGGGTGTTGAACACTAAAACCATTCCTACTATTTTTCATACTGTCTATGTAATAGAGAATAAATTATCAACCTTCCCATTATTAAATTGGAAGGCCAGGGAAATTACATATGGAAACAAAAGGTAAATATTGTTTGATCTCAGGAAAAAAGATATGCTTTCTTCCAAGCTGGAAAATATTTGTCAGTTAAGGATGACTGTTATTTATTCAAAGCCCTAATCTATGGCTTTTCATTCTTGGTACCAATGCAATAAACACAGGAGAAAGTTAAAATTAAGAATATATCCCTTTTTCATATTACCAAATAAATTTAAGACTAAGGATATTTAAACCTGGCAAGCTGAAATACTCATTTTAAAACAATATATTTGTATAAAAAACAGTGTTAGCTGGAAAAGGAGTGAAAACTTTTTGCTCTCAGCATCATAAACTTATTCCTCTTGAAACACATTCTGAATTAAGTAGTACTGTCTGCTTTGCTTGGTAGAATTGTTTCATCTGAGGAGATCAAAAAAGATTTTGCTGGGATATATAAATAAAAAGAATTGGTGCTTCCACTTCTGAAAAGCCCCATCCTAAAGTTTATGCCCAACTTTTCAAGCCTAGGCAGTTACACCATCATGTCAAAAAATAATGGTGGGGCAGGGGAGCATCCCCAGTGGTCCAGTGGCTAACACTCTGCTCTCCTAATGCAAATGGCACGGGTTTGACCCCTGGTTGGGGAACTAAGATCTCACATGCCATAGAGTATGGCCAAAATTTTTTTAAAAATAATAATAATGTTGGGTGTTTATTTGAATACTTCAACAACAATTTCTGTCACCCAAATATGAGACATGGGTAAACTGCTTTGCTTCTTCTTCCTGCAAACTAAGGATTGAAATGTTGTTGTTGTTTAGTTGCTAAGTTGTATCCAACTCTTTTGTGACCCCATGGCATGGACTGTAGCCCACCAGGCTCCTCTGTCCATGAGATTCTTCTGGCAATAATACCAGAGTGGGTTGCTATCTCCTTCTTCAGGGGATCTTCCTGATGCAGAGATTGAACCCACATTTCCTACACTGGCAGGTGGATTCTTTACCTCTGAGCCATGAGGGAAGCCCAGGGATTAAAATAGGAGGAAGGAAAAAAGAAAACTAAGAAAGGAAAGGAGGAAAAAAAAACAAACCCTTGAGAAGTACATTTGTTCATTGCAAAGCAGCATAAAATGTACAAGGAAACACTTTGAAATAACTTCTAACTCAACCATAACAGCTATGTGACTTTTGACAATTCACTTGGTTTCTCTAATCTCCCAATATCCTCAATGACAATATGGAGAGAGTAGGGTTTTGCTAACATCACTGATGAACTCAATCCAGCTCATGTGCTGTATCAAACAGCTTGACCGAATCTGCCCCACCTCCTGGCTTGCTTGCTAAATGAGAGCTGCCAGCCAACTTCTGCCTCTGCTTCCTCTCTTCACACCACCCACTGTCTCAGCCTCCCTGAGACACGCCGTGCCTCTGGCATCCCCAACAGATGCTCAGAGGAGCCAGATAACACCATCTAGAAGTCAGGGAAATTGTAAAGTAATTGGGTGATTGTGGGCCAATGAGAAGCAGGAAGTAAGAAGTCACTGACCAACGCATCCCTGATTCCCCTCCTTCCCCAACCTAACAGTCTGTCCTAACAGTCTGGGGCACAGTGGATCTTCACTACCTTTCAGGAGATGCTCCATGTGAAGAGCACTGGCCACAGCTCTTAGTGAAGCAGAGGCCTGCTTGGTAATATGCCAACTTATGTTTTCTTATCTTCCTTCCCTGCTTTACTTTCCTTCTTCTCTCACTCTTGCTGTCCTGGGATTCCACACCAAATAAAGTACTAACATATCAACCTTGTCTCAAGCTCTTTTTTAAAGACAAAAGGAATTCTATGGGGACTTCCCTGTTGGTCAAGTGGTTAAGATTCCATGCTTTCACCGTTATGGGCCCAGGTTAAATCCCTAGTTGGGAAACTAGGATCCCACAAGCTACACGGTGTGGTTGGAAAAAAAAAAAAAAGTGAAGTGCAATTAAATTATACTAAATTAAATGGAATATGGAAAAGCCATTCCTAAATTCAAGTAATCATTATGCTCATAAAAAGCCCATAAGATCTTGGACAAATAAAAAAGCAGTATAAAATGTCATGCCCAGAGCTTGTTGCTGAGACATTTATAAAAGGTTAGGGGTTTCCCTGGTGGTTCAGATGGTAAAGAATCTGCCTGGAATGTGGGAGACCTGGGTTTGATTCCTGGATTGGAAAGATCCCCTGGAAAAGGAAATGGCAACCCACTCCAGTATTTTTGCCTGGAGAATCTCATGGACAGAGGAGCCTGGTGGGCTACAGTCCATGGGGTTGCAAAGAGTCGGACACGACTGAGAGACATTCACTCCACTTCACTTCGCTTCACATGGAACAGAAAGAAAGGAGCACTTAACTAGGCTGGAGTAGGGGCTTGGAGTAGAAGACAGAAAAGCCCCAAATAAAAGAGGGACCAGTGATAACGCCTAAAGAGACAAGAGAAGGGCATTTCATGGAGGCCTGAGAAAGCATGTGAAGTTTCGGGAACTTAGTTGAGAATGAGGTCACAGAATGGGCAGGGTCAGCTCATGAAAGACCCTGAACATCACACTCCAGAACTCACTTTTTTCTCAAGACCATTGAGAATTGAAGAGGAACAATGTAATCAAGGATTACATTGTAAAAAGATCAGCCAGACACTGGTGTGGAGGAAAGACAGGAAGACAATGAGGCAGGAAGTAAGGAGAGCAATTAGGAGTCTACTGTATAAGGACAAGAAAAGAATGATGGGGCAATGTAAAGACTGTAGGATTAGAATGATCAGAGGAAGTGAAGTCGGTTTCCTTGACTGTGGAAGTCTAAACAAGAAGGGGGCATCTAAAGGGTCTCAGGTTTCAGATGTGAGCAGACAGAGACTATTAACCAGAACTAGAAATGAAGAACAGAGGTTTGCTTACTTTCGGTGGCTATTGATGGAGTGAATGCTGAATTTCTGCAGTCTAAGAGATATCTAACAAGCAGTTGAAAATGTGTATCTGAAATCCAGTCAAGAATCTCTGAATTAATGTTAGAAATTTTGAAGAATGTAGAGTCAGGAAAGAGAGTGAAGGAGGAAATTCTAAAATACCAATGACTGAGGAATAAATGGAGACAAAGGAGACCCACAAAAGAGACAGGAAAGGGGAGCTATTTAAATGGTAAGAGGGAAACCAGAAATGACTAGCATCAGAGATCAAGGAGTGGGAGAGGTAAGTGGGTGTGAGTGATCACCAGACAGGTCAAGTAAAATAAGGCCTAAGAAATGCTTGTTGATAGCAACTAGGAAATCCTAACAAAAGAAACTGGATAAGGCAGTGAAAGTGGAAAAGTGGCTGCAGTTTGTTCAAAAGTTAATGAAAGGTGTTCATTTGTTGCTGGTGGGAATGCAGAAACGAAGACAGTGTAGCAGTTTCTGACAAAACTAAACATACCCTTATCACAGATCCAGTAATCATCAGTTCAGTTCAGGCCAGTCACTCAGTCACGTCCGACTCTTTGCAACCCTGTGGACTGCAGCACGCCAGACCTCCCTGTCCGTCACCAACTCCCAGAGTTTTCTTAAACTCCTATCTACTGAGTTGGTGATGCCATCCAACCATCTCATCCTCTGTTGTCCCTTTCTCCTGCCTTCAGTCTTTCCCAGCATCAGGGTCTTTTCAAATGAGTCAGTTCTTCACATTAGGTGGCCAAAGTATTGGAGTTTCAGATTCAACATCAGTCCTTCCAATTAACATTCAGGTCTGATTTCCTTTAGGATGGACTGGTTGGATCTCCTTGTTGTCCAAAGGACACTCAAGAGTCTTCTCCAACACCACAGTTCAAAAGCATCAATTCTTCGACACTCAGCCTTCTTCACAGTCCAACTCTCACATCCATACATGACTACTGGTAAAGCCATAGCCTTGACTAGACAGACCTTTGTTGGCAAAGTAATGACTCTGCTTTTTAATATGCTGTCAAGGATGGTCATAACTTTCCTTCCAAAGTGCAAGCGTCTTTTACTTTCATGGCTGCAATCACCATCTGCAGTGATTTTGGAACCCAAGAAAATAAAGTCTTTCACTGTTTCCCCATCTGTTTGCCAGGAAGTGATGGGACCGGATGCCATGATCTTAGTTTTCTGAATGTTGAGTTTTAAGCCAACTTTTTCACTCTCCTCTTTCACTTTCATCAAGAGGCTCTTCAGTTCTTCACTTTCTGCCATAAGGGTGGTGTCATCTGCATATCTGAGGTTATTGATACTTCTCCCAGCAATCTTGATTCCAGCTTGTGCTTCATCCAGTCCAGCATTTCTCATGATGAACTCTGCACATAAATTAAATAAGAAGGGTGACAATATACAGACTCGACATACTCCTTTCTTGATTTGGAATAAATCTGTTTGTTGCTCCATGTCCAGTTCTAACTGTTGTTTCTTGGCCTGCATACAGATTTCTCAGGAGGCAGGTCAGGTGGTTTGATATTCCAATCTCTTTCAGAATTTTCCACAGTTTCTTGTGATCCACACAGTCAAAAGCTTTGGCATAGTCAATAAAGCAGGAATAGATGTTTTTCTGGAACTCTCTTGCTTTTTCCATGATCCAGCGGATGTTGGCAACTTGATCTCTGATTCCTCTGCCTTTTCTAAATCCAGCTTGAACATCTGGAAGTTCATGGTTCATGTATTGCTGAAGCCTGGCTTGGAGAATTTTGAGCTTTACTTTACTAGTGTGTGAGATGACTTCGAAGATCATGGCATCTGGTCCCATCACTTCATGGCAAATAGATAGGGAAACAGTGGAAAGAAACAGTGTCAGACTTTATTTTGGGGGGCTCCAAAATCCCTGCAGATGGTAACTGCAGCCATGAAATTAAAAGACGCTTACTCCTTGGAATAAAAGTTATGACCAACCTAGATAGCATATTCAAAAGCAGAGACATTACTTTGCCAACAAAGGTCCGTCTAGTCAAGGCTATGGTTTTTCCAGTGGTCACTGTACCAGTGGAAATGTTCCAGTGTACCAATGTATGGATGCAAGAGTTGGACTGTGAAGAAAGCTGAGCGCCAAACAATTGATGCTTTTGAACTGTGGTGTTGGAGAAGACTCTTGAGAGGACTGCAAGGAGATCCAACCAGTCCATTCTGAAGGAGATCAGCCCTGGGTGTTCTCTGGAAGGAATGATGCTAAAGCTGAAACTCCAGTACTTTGGCCACCTCATGCGAAGAGTTAACTGATTGGAAAAGACTCTGATGCTGGGAGGGATTGAGGGCAGGAAGAAAAGGAGACGACAGAGGATGAGATGGCTGGATGGCATCACAGACTCGATGGACATGAGTTTGAGTAAACTCCGGGAGATGGTGATGGACAGGGAGGCCTGGCATGCTGCGATTCATGGGGTCGCAAAGAGTTGGACACGACTGAGCGACTGAACTGAACTGAAAGGAGCTGAGATGAGTTCAACAGTGCCGTAGTTTGAATATTCTTAGGCATTGACTTTCTTCGGGATTGGAATGAAAACTGACCTTTTCCAGTCCTGGGGCCTCTGCTGAGTTTTCCAAATTTGCTGGTGTATTGAGTGCAGCAATCATGCTCCTTGGTATTTACCCAAAGGAGCTGGAAACTGATGTCCACACATAAGCATACACATGGATGTTAAACCAGCTTTATTTGTAACTGCCAAAACTTGGAAGCAACTAAAATGTCCCTCAGTAAGCGAATGGATAAATTGGTACAGCCAGAAAATGAAATACTATTCAGTGTTAAAAAGAAATGTGCTTTCAAATTATGAAAAGACATGGTGAAACCTTAGATGTATATTACTAAGTGAAAGAAGCTGATCTGAAAAGGCTACATACTGTATGATTCCAACTATATGATATTCTGGAAAAAGCAAAACTATGGAGACAGTGAAAGGATCAGTGATTGTTGGGGGTTAGAGAGGATGAATTGGCAGTGTACAGAGGATTTTTACTGCATTGACGCTATTCTGTGTGATAGTATAACAGTGGTGGTGGTGGTTTAGTTGCTAAGTAGTGTCTGACTCTTGCAATTCCATGGACTGTAGTCTTCCAGTCTCCTCTGCCTATGGGATTTCCCAGGCATGAACACTGGAGTGGGTTGCCATTTCCTTCTCCAGGGGATTTTCTTGACCCAAGGACTGAACTCCTGCATCCCAAGCAGATTCTTTACCACTGAGCCACCAGAAAAGCCATACTATAATGGTGGATACACGTTATCATACATTTTTCGAAACCCACACAGTGTGGACCAGGAATGAACTGTAATATAAACTGTGGACTTTGGGTGATAATATGTCAACATGGTTCATCAGTTATAACAAATGAGCCATTTCATGTGAGATATTGATAGTGGGAAAGGGCATGCTGTGGGCAGCTGGACAGGGTGGGTATGTGGGAAACCTCTGTACCTTCTGCCCAATTTTACTGTGAACCTAAAATGCTCTATAAAATAAAGTCTGTTTGGGCGAAAAAAAAAGAGTTAATAGGAGATAATAACATGGAGATAGTGAACACATTTAGAATGTAAGAAATTTGTGTGTTAAAACTTGGAAATCACTCAACTGATCTCAGTGGCACTGCAATACATAAATTTTGGAAGGAATAAAGACTAATAATAGGAATTATTTGTGGGAGATTGTGGAGAGGCAGATGAGGATACTGGGGGAGGGGGTACCAGAAGGGGACTTTTCTCTAAATCTTGTTATACCTTTTTTTTTTCTAAAACATGTGAATTATTAATTCTTCAAAAAATTAAATGTAGTATCTACTGTGTGCCAGATGAATTTCTTCATGTCTTGGAGGCTGGCAACCTCCTAAAGAGCCAAGACAGAGAGCCTTGTAGGATCTGAGATTATGACTTTAAAATCCCAATCAATAGCTCTGAGAGCTGATGAGACTGGTCTCATAAGTACCAAAGGTCTTGTGGGGTGAAAATGACAGAAAAGAGAAATACCATAATTCCTGGGATCCCAGGGAGCTGAAATAGAATGAATGAGGAAGAAGAAAAACCAGGGCTCAGAAACAGTCTATTAGTTAAAGTTTAGCTGACGAAGTAGCTACTGCAAACAGCTGGCTCACTGGAAAAGTCTGATGCTGGAAAAGATTGAAGGCAGAAAGAGAAGAGGGTGTCAGAGGGTGAGATGGCTGGATGGCATCACTGGTGCAATCTACATGAACTTGGGCAAACTTTGGGAGATGGTAAGGGACAGGGAGGCCTGGAGTTATGCAGTCCATGGGGTGGTAAAGAGTCAGACAAAACTGGGAAACTGAACAACAACAAAGTAGAAGTTAAGAAAACATTATTGTTTTCTTTTTTAAAGAATATTTATTTGGTTGTGCTGGGCCTTAGTTGTGGCATATGGGAGCTAGTTCCCAACCAGGAATCGAACCCAGTCCCCCTGCATTGGGAGCTCAGAGTCTTAGCCACTGGACCACCAGGGAAGTCCCTGAGAAAACATTATTGTTTTCTAAGCCAAAAATTTTGGTATTAAGCAGATAATTTAGTTGAGTCTTCAAAATGCAAATCAATTTCACTATTAAAAACCATGGAATTATTTCATTGACCAACTTATATTGACAGACTGAAATCAACCACTGGAACTTGATTATAAAGATTTTTGAAACAATCAAATTTTGTTGTCCTCAAGACATTGGATTTTGATACATTTCCATGACCTGTAGCCCTATTATTTATGTATTCATCATAGCTGGCTCTCAGAATATCCCACTAAATAAAAAGCAACCCAAAGAATACCTTCCACTGAACTCAAAGAATTTCCATTGTGGAAAATCTGCTTATTATTATTATTTTAACAAAACAATGGAATTACCAAATGTAGCACAGATTCACCAAAGAAATGAAAATAAAACAAATAAGAGAAATTTCAGATCTCCCCACTACAGACCTCTCAACACACAAAAAGGCATAACAAAAAAAATCAATGGTACAATACTCCTCAGTTCAGCTCAGTTCAGTTCAGTTGCTCAGTCGTGTCCGACTCTTTGCGACCCCATGAATCACAGCATGCCAGGCCTCCCTGTCCATCACCAACTCCTGGAGTTCACTCAGACTCACATCCATCGAGTCAGCGATGCCATCCAGCCATCTCATCCTCTGTTATCCCCTTCTCCTCCTGCCCTCAATCCCTCCCAGCATCAGAGTCTTTTCCAATGAGTCAACTCTTCACATGAGGTGGCCAAATTACTGGAGTTTCAGCTTCAGCATCATTCCTTCCAAAGAACTCCCAGGACTGATCTCCTTCAGAATGGACTGGTTGGATCTCCTTGCAGTCTAAGGGACTCTCAAGAGTCTTCTCCAACACCACAGTTCAAAAGCATCAATTCTTTGGCGCTCAGCTTTCTTTATAGTCCAACTCTCACATTCATACATGACCACAGGAAAAACCATAGCTTTGACTAGACGGACCTTAGTCGGCAAAGTAATGTCTCTGCTTTTGAATATGCTGTCGAGGTTGGTCATAACTTTTCTTCCAAGGAGTAAGCGGCTTTTAATTTCATGGCTGCAATACTCTTAAGAACATATAAGTTGACATTCTGTTTGGAAAACATATGTAAGGGAAATTAAAATTAAATATTAACCTCACACAAACAATCTGCTGTTGCTAAATACTGATAATTACTGGAATTCTTCATCAAAAAAGCAGTCTGGGTAGGACTTCCCTGGAAGTCCAGTGGTTAAGACTCTGTACTCCCGATGCAGGGGCACAGGTTCCATCCCTGGTGGGGGAACTAAGATCCCATATGCTACATGGTGCGAGGCCAGAAAAGGTTAAAAAAAAAAAAGGAAAGAAAGAAAAATAGCAGTCCGGATAAGTAATTCTAGATAGGGAGACATATTAACTCTAATTTACTCAAATATTTTCCTGTCTCTTTATCTTTTCCCTTAATCCTCTGAGGGAAATAAAAGAGATTTTTTTTTCTGCCTTATTTTCCTCTAATGAATTGTAGTGATGTTGAGGCTTGGAAAAGAGAAGAATCATAATTGCAACCTAAATGTGGAATTATTACCACATTATACTTTGTATAATTAACTATGTTATTTGTTTTATTTAGGCACTTCCTGTTTTTGTTTGAAGAGAAAAAAATCAGTTATGCAGCTGACAATATATGTGTCACATTGATAATGTTTGTCCCCTTTTTAAGAACTAGCATATAGCGAAAATTCTGCTAGTGTTTCCAACACAGTTTAATTTTAAGACAGAAGGATATTTTCTGCGTCATGTCTGGGTTGAGTGAGGCAGTAGAGAAGCCCAGATTAACACAAATAATCTCTTTTGGCTCCTACTTCAAAGAAATCTATATGATCTCTTTCCTGAAGAAATGAAAATTGAATCTTAATCAACTTAGCTCTCTATAAATTAACCTGAGAGCTACTGGAGGAGATAAATATCCTTTATGCCTCCACCCAGGTATAATTACATTACATTTAAATGTTTATGTTCCCTTTGAATTCTTGATTAGCTAAACATTGCCCGTGCTGATAGCTGGGGAGCCAGTCTGCCTTAGAGGAAATATTGTACCAATGCTATTTGTATCTAGTTCCAGGAACAATGTTCAGAAACATAATGCCTACTTTCTTATTAGTAAATTATTTGAATATGGGTATGGGACTTCTTAAGGGGTTCCCTGGTGGTTCAGATGGTAAAGCGTCTGCCTGCAATGAGGGAGACCTGGGTTCGATCCCTGGGTCGGGAAGATCCCCTGGAGAAGGAAATGGCAACCACTCCAGTATTCTTGCCTGGAAAATCTCATGGATGGAGCCTGGTAGGCTACAGTCCATGGGGTTGCAAAGAGTCAGACACGACTGAGTGACTTCACTTCACTTCACTTCCTGGGACTTCTTACAGCGTGGGTGGCTGCGACCAGCGCACTAAGCTCCCCCGAGAGGAGCAGAGGTCAGGAGCAGAAGGCGGTAGGACCCCATGCCGGAAGGAGAGCGGCCAAGAGGAGTTACCTCACGTCTGAGGTCAGGGGCAGCAGCCGAGTGTGCCAGGCTGTGACGGCACAGGAACGGCCAAGAGGAGCCACCCTGCGTCTGAGGCTAGGGATGGCGGTCGGGGGAGCCACCCCACGCCGGAGCCAGGGGCGGCGGCCAGGAGGGGCAGCCCCACGTTCAAGGAGTGGTGGCTGCGCGGCGCAGGAGGGCCTAGAGGAGCTATCCCACGTTGAAAGTCAGGAAGGGCAGTGGTGAGGAGATAGCCTTCATCCAAGGTAAAAAGCAGCGGCTGCGCTTTGCTGGAGTAGCCATGAAGAGATACCCATGCTCAAGGTAAGAGAAACCCAAGTAAGATGGTAGGTGTTGTAAGAGGGCATCAGAGGGCAATCACACTGAAACCATAATCACAGAAAACTAGTCATTCTAATCACACTGGGACCACAGACTTCTCTAACTCAATGAAACTAAGCCATGCATGTGGGGCAACCCAGGATGGGCGGGTCATAGTGGAGAGGTCTGACAGAATGTGGTCCACTGGAGAAGAGAATGGCAAACCACTTCAGTATTCTTACCTTGAGAGCCCCATGAACAGTATGAAAAGGCAAAAGACAGGATACGGAAAGAGGAACTCCTAGGTCAGTAGGTGCCCAATACGCTACCTGGAGATCAGTGGAGAAATAACTCCAGAAAGAATGAAGGGATGGAGCCAAAGCAAAAACAGTACCCAGCTGTGGATGTGACTGGTGATAGAAGAAAGGTCTGATGCTGTAACGAGCAACATTGCATAGGAACCTGGACTGTCACATACATGAATCAAGCCACATTGGAAGTGGTCAAACAAGAGATGGCAAGAGTGAACGTCGACATTCTAGGAATCAGCAAACTAAAATGGACTGGAATGGGTGAATTTAACTCAAATGACCATTATATCTACTACTGTGGGCAGGAATCCCTTAGAAGAAATGGAGTAGCCATCATGGTCAATAAAAGAGTCCGAAATGCAGTACTTGGATGCAATCTCAAACATGACAGAATGATCTCTGTTTGTTTCCAAGGCAGACCATTCAATATCACAGTTATCCAAGTCTATGCCTCAACCAATAACACTGAAGAAGCTGAAGGTGAATGGTTCTATGAAGACCTACAAGACCTTTTAGAAGTAACACACAAAAAAAGATGTCCTTTTCATTATAGGGGACTGGAATCCAAAAGTAGGAAGTCAAGAAACACCTGGCATGACAGGCAAATTTGGCCTTGGAATGTGGAATGAAGCAGGGCAAAAACTAATAGAGTTTTGCCAAGAGAATGCACTGGTCATAGCAAACACCCTCTTCCAACAACACAAGAGAAGGCTCTACACAAGGATGTTACCAGATGGTCAACACCAAAATCAGATTGATTATATTCTTTGCAGCCAAAGATGGAGACGGTCTATATAGTCAACAAAAACAAGACCAGGATCTGACTGTGGCTCAGATCATGAACTCCTTATTACAAAATTCAGACTTAAATTGAACATAGTAGGAAAAACCGCTAGACCATTCAGGTATGACCTAAATCAAAACCCTTATGAATATACAATGGAAGTGAGAAATAGATTTAAGGGCCTAGATCTGATAAATAGAGTGCCTGATGAACTATGAAATGAAGTTCGTGACATTGTACAGGAGACAGGGATCAAGACCATCCCCATGGAAAAGAAATGCAAAAAAAGCAAAATGGCTGTCTGGGGAGGCCTTACAAATAGCTGTAAAAAGAAGAGAGGTGAAAAGCAAAGGAGAAAAGGAAAGATGGAAGCATCTGAATGCAGAGTTCCAAGGAACAGCAAGAAAAGATAAGAAAGCCTTCCTCAGTGATCAATGCAAAGAAATAGAGGAAAAGAACAGAATGGGAAAGACTAGTGATCTCTTCAAGAAAATTAAAGATACCAAGGGAACATTTCATGCAAAGATGGGCTTGATAAAGGACAGAAATGGTATGGATCTAACAGAAGCTGAAGATATTAAGAAGAGGTGGCCTGAATACATGGAAGAACTGTACAAAAAAGATCTTCACAACCCAGATAATCACGATGGTGTGATCACCCATTTAGAGCCAGACATCTTAGAATGTGAAGTCAAGTGGGCCTTAGAAAGCATCACTACGACAAAGCTAGTGGAGGTGATGGAATTCCAGTTGAGCTGTTTCAAATCCTTAAAGATGATGCTGTGAAAGTGCTGCACTCAATATGCCAGCAAATCGGGAAAACTCAGCAGTGGTCACAGGACTGGAAATGGTCAGTTTTCATTCCAATCCCAAAGAAAGACAATGCCAAAGAATGCTCAAACTACCGCACTATTGCACTCATCTCACATGCTAGTAAAGTAATGCTCAAAATTCTCCAAGCCAGGCTTCAGCAGTATGTGAACCGTCAACTTCCTGATGTTAAAGCTGATTTTAGAAAAGGCAGAGGAACCAGAGATCAAATTGCCAACATCGACTGGATCATGGAAGAAGCAAGAGAGTTGCAGAAAAACATCTACGTCTGCTTTGTTGACTATGCCAAAGCCTTTGACTGTGTGAATCACAATAAATTGTGGAAAATTCTGAGAGAGATGGGAATACCAGAACACCTGACCTGACTCTTGAGAAATCTGTATGCAGGTCAGGAAGCAACAGTTAGAAATGGAAATGGAACAACAGCCTGGTTCCAAATAGGAAAAGGAGTACGTCAAGGCTGTATATTGTCACCCTGCTTATTCAACTTATATGCAGAGTACATCAAGAGAAACGCTGGATTGGAAGAAACACAAGCTGGAATCAAGATTGCTGAGAGAAATATCTAAACCTCAGATATGCAGATGACACCACCCTTATGGCACAAAGTGAAGAGGAACTAAAAACCTTCTTGATGAAAGTAAAAGTGGAGAGTGAAAAAGTTGGCTTAAAACTCAACATTCAGAAAACGAACATCATGGCATCCGGTCCCATCACTTCATGGGAAATAGATGGGGAAACAGTATCAGACTTTATTTTGGGGGGCTTCAAAATCACTGCAGATGGTGACTGCAGCCATGAAATTAAAAGACGCTTACTCCTTGGAAGGAAAGTTATGACCAACCTAGATAGCATATTCAAAAGCAGAGACATTACTTTGCCAACTAAGGTCTGTCTAGTCAAGGCTATGGTTTTTCTGTGGTCATGTATGGATGTGAGAGTTGGACTGTGAAGAAGGCCAGCACCAAAGAATTGATGCTTTTGAACTGTGGTGTTGGAGAAGACTCTTGAGAGTCGCTTGTACTGCAAGGAGATCCACCAGTGCATTCTGAAGGAGATCAACCCTGGGATTTCTTTGGAAGGAATGATTCTAAAGCTGAAACTCCAGTACTTTGGCTACCTCATGCAAAGAGTTGACTTATCAGAAAGGACTGATGCTGGGAGGGATTGGGGGCAGGAGGAGGAGGCGACGACAGAGGATGAGATGGCTGGATGGCATCACTGACTCAATGGACGTGAGTCTGAGTGAACTCCGGAAGTTGGTGATGGATAGGGAAGCCTGGTGTACTATGATTCATGGGGTCGCAAAAAGTCAGACACAACTGAGCGACTGAACTGAACTGAATGGGACTTGTTTTTTGCATTTCTTTTCCATGGGGATGGTCTTGATCCCTGTCTCCTGTACAATCTCACTAACCTCATTCCATAGTTCATCAGGCACTCTGTCTATCAGACCTAGGCCCTTAAATCTATTTCTCACTTCCACTGTATAATCATAAAGGATTTGATTTAGGTCATACCTGAATTATCTAGTGGTTTTCCCTACTATGTTCAATTTAAGTCTGAATTTGGCAATAAGGAGTTCATGATCTGAGCCACAGTCAGCTCGCAATCTTGTTTTTGCTGACTTTATAGCGCTTCTCCATCTTTGGCTGCAAAGAATATAATCAATCTGATTTCGGTGTTGACCATCTGATAACATCCTTGTGTAGAGTCTTCTCTCGTGTTGTTGGAAGAGGGTGTTTGCTATGATCAGTGCATTCTCTTGGCAAAACTCTATTAGTCTTTCCCCTGCTTCATTCCGCATTCCAAGGTCAAATTTGCCTGTTAAGCCAGGTGTTTCTTGACTTCCTACTTTAGCATTCCAGTCCCCTATAATGAAAAGGACATATTTTGGGGGTGTTACTTCTAAAAGGTCTTGTAGTTCTTCATAGAACCGTTCACCTTCAGCTTCTTCAGTGTTACTGGTTGGGGCATAGACTTGGATTACTGTGATATGGAATGGTTTGCCTTGGAAATGAACAGAGATCATTCTGTCATGTTTGAGATTGCATCCAAGTACTGCATTTTGGACTCTTTTGTTGACCATGATGGCTACTCCATTTCATCTAAGGGATTCCTGCCTGCAGTAGTAGATATAATGGTCATCTGAGTTAAATTCACCCATTCCAGTCCATTTTAGTTTGCTGATTCCTAGAATGTCGACGTTCACTTTTGCCATTTCTTGTTTGACCGCTTCCAATGTGGCTTGATTCATGGACCTGACAGTCCAGGTTCCTATGCAATATTGCTCGTTACAGCATCGGGCCTTGCTTCTATCACCAGTCACATCCATAGCTGGGTATTATTTTTGCTTTGGCTCCATCCCTTCATTCTTTCTGGAGTTATTTCTCCACTGATCTCCAGTAGGGTGTTGGGCACCTACTGACCTGGGGAGTTCCTCTTTCAGTATCCTATCTTTAGACTTTTGATACTGTTCATGGGGTTCTCAAGGCAAGAATACTGAAGTGGTTTGCCATTCCCTTTTCTGTCAGACCCTCCACCATGACCCATCTCTTTAGAGTGGCCCCACATGGCATGGCTTAGTTTCATTGAGGTAGACAAAGCTGTGGTCCATGTGATTTGAATGACTAGTTTTCTGTGATTAAGGTTTCAGTGTGTCTGCCCTCTGATGCCCTCTCACAACACCTACCTTCTTACATGGGTTTCTCCTACCTTGGATGTGAGGTTTTTCCAGTGGTCATGTATGGATGTGAGAGTTGGACTATGAGGAAAGCTGAGTGCCTAAGAATTGATGCTTTTGAACTGTGGTGTTGGAGAAGACTCTTGAGTGTCCCTTGGACTGCATGGAGATCCAGCCAGTCCATCCTAAAGGAGATCAGTCCTGGGTGTTCATTGGAAGGACTGATGCCGAAGCTGAAACTCCAACACTTTGGCCACCTCATGTGAAGAGTTGACTCATTGGTAAACACCTTGATGCTGGGAGGGATTTGGGGCAGGAGGAGAAGGGGATGACAGAGGATGAGATGGCTGGATGGCATCACTGATTCGATTGACATGAGTTTGGGTAAACTCTGGGAGTTGGTGTTGGACAGGGAGGCCTGGTGTGATGCGATTCATGGGGCTGAAAGAGTTGGACATGACTGAGTGACTGAACTGAACTAATGGGACTTGTAAACAGCACATCATACCAACACACATACTCAAGTTTACTCCAAAGTTTCCAGTCAAATGTCACAGACTCTACGCATTGGAATGTAAATTCAGGCAGTCCCAGCAAAGCTCTCAGCTAATCCTACAGGGAACTCTAGGGACAGAGTAACACTCCAGTTTTACCCCAGATTAGGGCGAGAGTACCAGGCCTTTACAGTCTCATAACAACTAGTGATTGGATATAAGCTGCTCCTAGGAAGGGTCAAGACCTTGGACAAGGTGACTCTCTTCAACCAAGTCCATGTCCCAGAGGAGGATTCAGCCAAGAACGGTTGGCTGACAACACTTCAGGTCAGAAGGAATGAGGTGTTGGAAACCTGAGGGGTGCAATACAGCATTCAGAGTCCATCCCTGAGCCTCTTGAATGCGCTTTCTTTGTATAAATTTTAAGAGCATCTCCTCTAGTATTTTAAAGGACTTTGTAGCTCAGCTGGTACAGAATCCACCTGCAATGTAGGAGACCTGGGTTTGATCCCTGGGTAAGGAAGATCCCCTAGAGAAGGGAAAGGTTACCCACTCCAGTACTGTGGCCTGGAGAATTCCATGGACTGTATAGTCCATGGGGTCACAAAGAACTGTACATGACTGAGCGACTTTCACTTTCAACTGGCAAGGGATTGGGAAGAGACTTGTAAGAGAAAGATTAGTGAAATGAACTCCAACACCCACTGTGCAACTTGTCTCAAGACCATAACTGGTACTCACCATCATTCTTCTCTATCACCACGTATTGATGCCCTTTATTCTTCTAGCCTCAGGTGACTTACCTAGGTGGGTGATCCAGAACCCCATTCTTGAGGAGTCTCAGACCCTGGTCAGTATCCCCTTCCCACCATGTGCCTATTTACTTGTCATTTACAGTCAAAATTGGGCAAACGTGTATTAAGAAGACAAGTAGATCATGTGGGTGACAAACATATTCTTTCTAATGTTCAGAGTTCAGAGTTGATTACCTCTCCCAGGATAGTAAATCCTTTCCTTGGCTGCTGGTCTTTGGGGAGAATGAATCACTGAGTGACAGCCACAGCCTGAGGTTTAATAAAATATTAACTATATCCCCTAGTAGAAGTGATCTCTCTTAAGAACCAGGATCTCTAAACCTGCAGTGTTTTGGAGATAGAGAACACAAGTTCCCCAGTGAGTCACTGGGGAGTGATGATTAGTGGAACCAATCCTGCCTTGCTGCGGTTGAGAATATAACTTTCTTTGGAGCTTTGTTACTCTTATTACCCTCAGCTCCTGGGGGCCTCCAAGAGATGAGAGTCTCTTTTATACAATAAAGAAGGCCTCTGGCTTTCATACCCATCCTTTAATTAATAATTTAATCACCCTTCCTTTATCTTTCTATAGAGCTTCCATGTCACTCAGCAATAGCCATCCAGTTTCATAGTCCTTGTATTTACTGTTTTCTTTTTTGTTCTCAGAAGAGTGATACACTGCACCCAACAGTGCATTCTGTCCACTCCTATACCAAGTTCACCACTGGTGAAAGTTTTTAAAATTGCACTGCTACTACATACCCTGGACTATGCACTATTTTTACCAGCATTGATGGGGCTGTCGTTGATATTTGGCCTGTTGAGTGACCCATGTCCAAAGTCCTTTCTTAGAGTCTGCTTTCTGAGACACTCCTGGTCCCATTTGTTATCGATTGGATTCACCATGAATCAAATTCTCAGACAGAGATTTGCATACAGGGGCTTCACTGGAAGTTGCTCTTAGAATCAACTCCTGTGGGGGGAAAAAAAGAAGCAAAATTGTGTAGAGAGAAAAGCTGTACTGTGAGTTAGTCCAAACAAAGACTTTAGATTATCCAACAAAGTTCTGGAGTTGGGGGGGTCCTCCAGAATTGCCCATATTGAAGCAATGAAGTTAGGACTTTATACCCCTGCTCTGGCTTCCCAGGTGGCACTAGTGGTAAAGAACCTGCCTGCCAATGCAAGAGACATAAGGACCACAGGTTTTATCCCTGGGCTGGGAAGATCCCTTGAAGAAGGAAAGGGCAACCCATTCCAGTATTCATGCCTGGAGAATCCCATGGACAGAGGAGCCTGGCAGGCTATAGTCCATAGTGTTGCAAAGAGCCAAACACTACTGAAGCAACTTAGCATGCATGTATGAGCACCAAAGAATTGATGCTTTCAAATTGTGGTGCTGGAGAAGATTCTTGAGAGTCCCTTGGACAGCAAGGAAACCAAATCAGTCAATCCTAAAGGAAATCAACCCCGAATATTCACTGGAAGAACCAATGCTGAAGTTGAAGCTCTAATACTTCGGCCACCTGATGTAAAGAACTGACTCATTGGAAAAGACCCTGATGCTGGGACACATTGAGGGCAGGAGGAGAAGGAGGTGACAAAGGATAAAATGGTTGGATGGCATGATCAACTCAATGGACATGAGTTTAATCAAACTCCAGGAGATAATGAAGGACAGGGAAGCCTTGTGTGTTACAGTCCATGGGGTCACAAAGAGGACACAACTTAGTGACTGAACAATAACAATGAAGATCCACACCCAAAAATGAAGACATGGTTGTCTTCTCCTGGAGTTAGAAGGGGAAACTAGTGATTATCTGGACATAGTCAAGGATCTGTTGGGAAGGAAAAGGGGGAGAATAGATGCTGGATACTTTTGCTGTCAAAGTTGTAGCCATGAGAAAGAGTCCCCAGTGGGGAAGGAAAGGCAGGGAGAATCCTGTGTTACAGCCTCAATCTGCCAGCCGTATTTTTCTCCTCTTCGTTTCTCTCCAGTTACGTATTTCAGAAGAAATCAACATGGAGGGGGAAAAAAATCAGATTACACTTTCCACTACCCGTTCCTTTTCCCTCTCCTGCCATGCTCCTCTCCCCACTAACTTATCAATGGTCCTTAGTGCACCACCAAGGAAATACAGCATAACTTTTTCTCCTTAGACTTAGTAGAATTCAGTTTCAGCTTGCAGTGTTGAAAATATAAGAAAACAAACTTGATGCTTCAGAACATTTGCTCTTTAGGACTTTTCAAAACTCTTGCCCAAACTCAAACTAAATAATTGGGAAAACCAGGTTTTGGATCACTGACCCTCATTTCTTGTGAGGGTTGGTTCAGTTCTCTTTCCTCTTAACCATATCTTTCTCATCATTGGTTGTATGCACACCAGACTCCTGATTTGGGGGAATAGAGAGTATAAGACCATCTTTTTTTCTTTCTTAAAGAGGCAGTTGTTCAACAATTAGCAGTGTGTATACTGAAATATTAACATATAAAATTCAGCTCCCGTCTGAAATCACATATCATTAGATTTAGACTTTTTCTTTCTGAGTGAAAAGTTTAATAATCTCTGAATCTGGGTACACATGTGTTCTTTTCCACATTGTTTCCAGGTATTGGCTAAAGATTAATTTTTTAGTTTACTTTTGAATCAAAGCCAACTAAAAGTCTTTGTTTTTTTCTGGCCATTTGTGGAAATAAAACATGTACTTTGTGTGTTTAATTGGGTGTGAATGAAAGAGAAGCTCGGACTGCAGGTGTGAATTTGCAAATACCTGGGATCACACAGCTTTGTGCTAGGAGTATGAGTGTGGGTTAACAAGGGACCTAACAAGGATATGAATGGGAAAGTCAGGGAAAGAAGTGTTACATCACAGTCAGTACAAGCCTTCATTCTCAAGAAGAAGACGAGTTGCTTTTCAGTTTCCCAGTGACTTCAGTCCAGCCTGTTGGAAAGCTATTTGGCTTCTCATACAGCAGCCTCTGATTTCTATCCCAGGAACTTTCTTTCAGCTTCCATTGCTGGAGAAGTTCCTGCGTATTCCTTTTACTTCCATGTCAATGAGGTCAAAACCCTGCCCTGCTTCTTATATGGCACAGGAGCAGGCTTTGCTACTTAGCCAACTAATGGACATAATAGGAAAGTGGAGGGAGGGCGGGAGTGTGATCAAGACCTTCCTCCCAACTCCAGATCCACATCAACATTGAAGTAAGTCCCTGCTACCTTTTCTAATCACAGTGCTCTCTGCAAGCCAGGCTCTGAAATACCCAGGGGAATTGCTAGGTCTGGCTCTTCTCTAAATGCAAATGAATGCTATTGAAGTCCTTTCTTTACTCCGAAATTCACTCTTAAAATTTCCATACTCAATCTAAGTAAAAAAGAAGGAAGTGAGAACACAGGAGAAAATGCGTGGGAGGTCTCTGTGTGTGTTTGTATTTGCAGAAGGGAGCTGTTTTAACTTACCACAGACTTTCATCATTATTAGCTTAAAATAAGATAAAAATAATATAAAATTAAAATAACAACCCTCAAAGTACTTCAGGACCAGGTGAGTGGGGGAGTTTTTAGATGTTTGGTTTTGGTTCCATCCCTTTCGGCCGAGTCGTGAGCTAGTGAAAGAAGCCATACTAGTTAAAAAGGAAAGCAGGTAGGCCAGTCCTGAGGCCTCAGAAGAAAACCACAGATTGAAAATTATCATCAGCTAAGCCAGCAACTGGTCCAAAACAGGCACTGGGACTGACTGCCCAGCAGCCATTGTCTATTGCTTACAACATTATAAATCATGGCAAGCCCATCCTCTCTGCTGCTGCTTGGTTTGAAAATGAACTAATGACCAAAGTCTGGCCAATGAGACAAGACGGGAAGTTTGCTATGGAAATTCTGGGAAATTTTCCTTTGTCTTGCTACCAGCTAGGAAACGAGGTCAATACTTGGAATAGCAGAGCGTAAAAATGAAAGTCTATGTCTCTGTTAACATAATTAAACCACTGGGATAGCCTTTCCCTGGACCCCCTCTTACGTGAGATAAAATTTTTTCATTATTTAAGACCTTTGAAAACATCCTACTAGATACATGCTCCTTGCTCATAATCCCCTGGAACTCTTACCACACCCAAGAGCTACCCTCAGAGAGTTAGAATTTGAAAGTATCTCTTACTGTGTCCCCAAAGATAAAACTGGGTATAAAGAGGGGTCTTAAGGCTGCCTCAGGGAACAGAGTGCTATGCATAAAAGCCAAGTTCAGCTGTAGTAGAAAGAGTGGAAGATTATATGTCAAAACAAACTGTTAAAAATTATTATATGACATGGTTTCCATGGAAGATGGATTTTCAATTTGAGACAACTGATTTACAGAATACAAACTATGGTAAATTTGAGAACATATATGTGTTTTACTTTTCACTGAAACCCTTAAATGAAGAATAACCTGGCCTGACCTGGATGTTTGGAGATTTTTTATCTGAGTTGCCATTCCCTTCTCCAATCCTTGCCGGAGTCCTGCTCCAGCAGCCAGGGAATCAGCCTGAAGGGATGAACAATGATGTAGCCTCTGACTCAAGGTGCAGGACTACATGTTTATTTCAAGCTTCAGGTTTTCTTTTATACTTTGACAAAAACATTAGGGCAGAGATTTGACATTTTCAGTCCCCCGCCCCGACCCAGATTTATTGTCTCCAGAAATCATTGTTGGCCTACAAACAGAGTTCCTACTTCAGTGATTCTCTCAAAATCGGCTTTACTATCTTTTATCTACTTCCTCTTATGTGTCCTATATGGAACTTGTGATTACAGTGTAACTCATGCTATATTCCTCAGTTTATTTCCTATCTTTCTAATTCCTGTTTGCCCCTAGTATCTTAAGATGACTATCTCATAAAAAGGCTTCTTAGTTCAGCCGAACAGTCGTGTCTGGTTCTTTGTGACCCCATGAATAGCAGCACGCCAGGCCTCCCTGTCCATCACCATCTCCCGGAGTTCACTCAGACTCACGTCCATCGAGTCCGTGATGCCATCCAGCCATCTCATCCTCGGTCATTCCCTTCTCCTCCTGCCCCCAATCCCTCCCAGCATCAGAGTCTTTTCCAATGAGTCAGCTCTTTGCATGAGGTGGCCAAAGTACTTGAGCTTCAGCTTTAGCATCATTCCTTCCAAAGAAATCCCAGGGCTGATCTCCTTCAGAATGGACTGGTTGGATCTCCTTGCAGTCCAAGGGACTCTCAAGAGTCTTCTCCAACACCACAGTTCAAAAGCATCAATTCTTTGGCGCTCAGCCTTCTTCACAGTCCAACTCTCACATCCATACATGACCACAAAAAAAAAAAAAAATAGCCTTGACTAGACTGACTTTAGTCGGCAAAATAATGTCTTTGCTTTTGAATATACTATCTAGGTTGGTCATAACTTTTCTTCCAAGGAGTAAGTGTCTTTTAACTTCATGGCTGCAGTCACCATCTGCAGTGATTTGGGAGCCCCCAAAAAATAAAGTCTAACACTGTTTCCACTGTTTCCCCATCTATTTCCCATGAAGTGATGGGACCAGATGCCATGATCTTCGTTTCTGAATGTTGAGCTTTAAGCCAACTTTTTCACTCTCTTCTTTCACTTTCATCAAGAGGCTTTTTAGTTCTTCTTCACTTTCTGCCATAAGGGTGGTATCATCTGCATATCTAAGGTTATTGATATTTCTCCCGGCAATCTTGATTCCAGCTTGTGTTTCTTCCAGTCCAGCGTTTCTGATGATGTACTCTGCATAGAAGTTAAATAAGCAGGGTGACAATGCACAGCCTTGACGTACTCCTTTTCCTATTTGGAACCAGTCTGTTGTTCCATGTCCAGTGTAGCTATTAATATCTCTAAAATTCCTTACCTCTATAAGCTATAGTAAAATATGCTAACACTACAACATTCCTTAAATTTTTAGCTTCTAACTATTCTTTCATACTGTTCATGGGTTCTCAAAGCAAGAATACTGAAGTGGCTTGCCATTCCCCTCTCCAGTGGACAACATTCTGTCAGACCTCTCCACCATGACGTGCCCGTCTTGGGTTGCCCCACAGGCATGGCTTGGTTTCATTGAGTTAGACAAGGCTGTGGTCCTAGTGTGATTAGATGGACGAGTTTTCTGTGAGTATGGTTTCAGTGTGTCTGCCCTCTGATGCCCTCTTGCAATACCTACCGTCTTACTTGGGTTTCTCTTACTTTGGGTGTGGGGTATCTCTTCACGGCTGCTCCAGCAAAGCACAGCTATTGTTCCTTACCTTGGACGAGGGGCATCTCCTTACCACCACTGTTCCTGACCTTCAACGTGGGATAGCTCCTCTAGGCCCTCCTGTGCCTAGGCAGCAACCACTCCTCGGGTTGCTCCTCCCTGCCGCCGGCCCTGGCCTCAGGCTCGGGGTGGCTCCTCAGGGTCACCTCCCCAGGCCTCCTCCCGGCCACCCCTGACCTCTGTCGGACGCGGGATAGCTCCTCCCTGTCGCCACTGTGACCTTGGACATGGGGTAGCTCCTCTCCGCCGCGCTCAGAGGGCCGGCTCGCAGCTGCCTGCGCTCATGCAGTCACAGAATGTGGTCCACTGGAGAAGCGAATGGCAAGCCACTTCAGTATTCTTGCCTTGAGAACCCCATGAGCAGTAGGAAAAGGCAAAATGATAGGATACCAAAAGAGGAACTCCCCAGGTCAGTAGGTGCCCAATATGCTACTGGAGATCAGTGGAGAAATAACTCCAGAAAGAATAAAGGGATGGAGCCAAAGAAAAACAACACCCAGTTGTGGAGGTGACTGGTTATAGAAGCAAGATCTGATGCTGTAAAGAGCAATATTGCATAGGAACCTGGAATGTCACGTCCATGAATCAAGGCAAATTGGAAGTGGTCAAACAAGACATGGCAGGGTGAACGTCGACATTCTAGGAATCAGCAAACTAAAATGGACTGGAATGGGTGAATTTAACTCAGGTGACCATTATATCTACTACTGCGGGCAGGAATCCCTCAGAAGAAATGGAGTAGCCATCATGGTCAACAAAAGAGTCTGAAATGCAGTAGTTGGATGAAAATCTCAAAAACAACAGAATGATCTCTGTTCGTTTCCAGGGCAAACCATTCAATATCACAGTAATCCAAGTCTATGCCCCAACCAGTAATGCTGAAGAAGCTGAAGTTCAATGGTTTTATGAAGACCTACAAGACCCTTTAGAACTAACACCCAAAAAGATGACCTTTTCATTATAGCGGATTGGAATCCAAAAGTAGGAAGTCAAGAAACACCTGGCGTAACAGGCAAATTTGGCCTTGGAATGCGGAATGAAAAAGGGCAAAGAGTAACAGAGTTTTGCCAAGAAAATGGACTGGTCATAGCACACACCCTCTTCCAACAACACAAGAGAAGACTCTACACAAGGACGTCACCAGGTGATCAACACTGAAATCAGAGTGATTATATTCTTTGCAGCCAAAGATGGAGAAGCTCTATAGTCAGCAAAAACAAGATTGGGAGCTGACTGTGGCTCAGATCATGAACTCCTTATTGCCAAATTCAGACTTAAATTGAACATAGTAGGGAAAACCGCTAGACCATTCAGGTATGACCTCAATCAAATCCCTTGTGATTATACAGTGGAAGTGAGAAATAGATTTAAGGGACTAGATCTGATAGATAGAGTGCCTGAGGAACTATGGACAGAGGTTCATGACATTGTTCAGGAGACAGGGAGAAAGACCATCCGCATGGAAAAGAAATGCAAAAAAGCAAAATAGCTGTCTGGGGAGGCCTTACAAATAGCTGTGAAAAGAAGAGAGGTGAAAAGCAAAGGAGAAAAGGAAAGCTATAAGCATCTGAATGCAGAGTTCCAAGGAATAGCAAGAAGAGATAAGAAAGCCTTCTTCAGCGATCAGTGCAAAGAAATAGAGGAAAAGAACAGAATGGGAAAGACTAGAGATCTCTTCAAGAAAATTAGAGATACCAAGGGAACACTTCATGCCAAGATGAGATCGATAAAGGACAGAAATGGTCTGGACCTAACAGAAGCAGAAGATATTAACAAGAGGTGGCAAGAATACACAGAAGAACTGTACAAAAAAGATGTTCATGACCCAGATAATCATGATGATGCGATCACTAATCTAGAGCCAGACATCTTGGAATGTGAAGTCAAGTGGGCCTTAGAAAACATCACTACGAACAAAGCTAGTGGAGGTGATGGAATTCCAGTTGAGCTGTTTCAAATCCTGAAAGATGATACTGTGAAAGTGCTGCACTCAATATGCCAACAAATTTGAAAAACTCAGCAGTGGTCACAGGAATAGAAAAGGTCAGTTTTCATTCCAATTCCAAAGAAAGGCAATGCCAAAGAATGCTCAAACTACCGCACAATTGCACTCATCTCACATGCAAATAAGCTTTCCTGGTGACTCAGAGGTTAAAGCATCTGCCTCTATTATCGGAGACCTGGGTTCGATCCCTGGGTCGGGATGATCCCCTGGAGAAGGAAATGGCAACCCACTCCAGTATTCTTGCCTGGAGAATCCCATGGACGGAGGAGCCTGGTGGGCTACAGTCTAATAAAGTAATGCTCAAAATTCTCCAAGCCAGGCTTCAGCAATATGTGAACCGTGAACTCCCTGATGTTCAAGCTGGTTTTAGAAAAGGCAGAGGCACTAGAGATCAAATTGCTAACATCCGCTGGATCATGGAAAAAGAAAGAGAGTTCCAGAAAAACATCTACTTCTGATTTATTGACTATGCCAAAACCTTTGACTGTGTGGATCACAATAAACTGTGGAAAATTCTGAAAGAGATGGGAATACCAGACCACCTAACCTGTCTCTTGAGAAATCTGTATGCAGGTCAGGAAGTAACAGTTAGAACTGGAAATTGAACAACAGACTGGTTCCAAATAGGAAAAGGAGTACATCAAGGCTTTATATTGTCACCCTGCTTATTTAACTTCTATGCAGATTACATCATGAGAAACGCTGGACTGGAAGAAACACAAGCTGGAATTAAGACTGCCGGGAGAAATATCAATAACCTCAGATATGCAGATGACACCACCCTTATGGCAGAATGTGAAGAGGAACTAAAAAGCCTCTTGATGAATGTGAAAGAGGAGAGTGAAAAAGTTGGCTTAAAGCTCAACATTCAGAAAACGAAAATCATGGCATCCAGTCCCATCACTTCATGGGAAATAGATGGGGAAACAGTGGAAACAGTGTCAGACTTTATTTTAGGGGGCTCCAAAATCACTGCAGATGGTGAGTACAGCCATGAAATTAAAAGACGCTTACTCCTTGGAAGAAAAGTTATGACCAACCTCGATAGCATATTCAAAAACAGAGACATTACTTTGCCGACTAAAGTCCGTCTAGTCAAGGCTATGTTTTTTGTTTTTTTTGTGTGTGTGGTCATGTATGGATGTGAGAGTTGGACTATGAAGAAGGCTCAGCGCTGAAGAATTGATGCTTTTGAACTGTGGTGTTGGAGAAGACTCTTGAGAGTCCCTTGGACTGCAAGGAGAGCCAACCAGTCCATTCTGAAGGAGATCAACCCTGGGATTTCTTTGGAAGGAATGATGCTAAAGCTGAAACTTCTGCACTATGGCCACCTCATGCAAAGAATTGACTCATTGAAAAAGACTGATCCTGGGAGGGATTAGGGGCAGGAGGAGAAGGGGACAACAGAGGATGAGATGGCTGGATGGCATCACAGACTCGATGAACATGAGTCTGAGTGAACTCTGGGAGATGGTGATGGACAGGGAGGCCTGGTGTGCTGCAATTCATGGGGTCGCAAAGAGTCGGACACCACTGAGTGACTGAACTGAACTGAAGAATTCTTTATTCCTAAACCCTAAACTTAGCAAACTTTTTTTGCCATAAACATTTTCCTCACAAACAGGTCTCAGATAACAGTCCTTCCCATGGCCTCAAGCTGTGGCCTATGTGCTCATCCTGGAACATTCTTTGTAAAGATCCTTGAACAAATGTCAATGGTTACTTTATAGATTATTTTCTGGGCACCACTGCAGAAGGCTTTGTGCTTTCTCATGCTTCTCTCAAGAACAATAAACACCTTAACATTCTTTCCAGCCAACTCAACCAAAGAAATGAAAGAACAAGTCAGAATCACAAGACCTAACTCCTTCATCCTGGGACTGTGCCTGCAGGATGAGGAGAGGCGGTTGGGGCCGTGCCTCCGTTTTGTCAGTAATGCCTAACGTGGCTCCCAACAAATCCTAATATCAGGGAGGAGGGGAAACACAGATTTGACTCCATGCTACTAGTCAGGGCTTTACCTGGTCCAATGTGCTCACGTGCGTGCATGTGAGGCGAGGGGTTGGAAAGGGGAGGAAAATGTTATTCAGTCACTAAGCAATGGCTGAGTCTTTTGTGACCCCATGGACTGTCACCCGCCAGGCTCCTCTGTCTGTGGGATTTCCCGGGCAAGAATACTGGAGTGGGTTGCCATTGCCAGAGGCCAATATCATGGTTTCCCCCTACACTCTTATATTTCTCCCCCTCTCCCCCACCAACACTCCAGTGTTGTTATCTGGCAAAGCAAGGTTAAAATGAACATTAAGAACTATCTTGAAAATCAAAGAGTAGTTGTACCCTGTGAGGTTTCATCTCTTAATGCTGGTATGATAAAAGAGATGTATATAGCCCAACTGCATGTGTATGTGGAGAAGGCAATGGCACCCCACTCCAGTACTCTTGCCTGGAAAATCCCATGGACGGAAGAGCCTGGTAGGCTGCAGTCCATGGGGTCGCTAAGGGTCGGACACGACTGAGCGACTTCACTTTCACTTTTCACTCTCTTGCATTGGAGAAGGAAATGGCAACCCACTCCAATGTTCTTGCCTGGAGAATCCCAGGGAGGGGGGAGCCTGGTGGGCTGCCATCTATGGGGTCGCACAGAGTTGGACACAACTGAAGTGATTTAACAGCAGCAGCAGCAGCAGCAGCAGCAGCATATGTATGAATCTTAGACATACCTTTAGAATCAGATAGAAAAACCCTTTCCTCTTTGCCTGCCCTGTCACTACCCCAGGACAGCAGTGCCTGTGAATAGGAGGGAGTATGTGTGGCTGACTCAACTATTTATTAATTTACAAAGAGTGGACCAAGTGGGAAATAACCTAGTTTTCCCACAGTCCTCATGACTAGGATTTTCCCCTTACTAAGTTACTAGCCAGTGGAAAATGTCTTAATCATCTTTGTATTTCACACCCGTGTGTAATAATAATAACAGCTGCCTTTAACTAAACACTTGCTCGGCATATTTCTTATATTATCTCATTTAGTCCTCACATCAACACAGTAACATAGATGTTACCATGCTTGTTTTGTTGTCGTCATTGTCCAGTTGCTAAGTTGTGCCCAACTCTTTGTGACCCCATGCACTGCAGCAAGCCAGGCTTCCTTGTCTTCCTCTACCTCCTGGAGTTTGCTCAAGTACATGTCCATTGTGTCTGTGATGCTATCCAGCCATCTCATCCTCTGTCACCCTCTTTACCTTTTGACTTTCCCAGCATCATTCCAATGAGTCAGCTCTTCACATTGGTAGCCAAAGTACTGAAACTTAAGCTTTAACATCAGTCCTTCCAATGAATATTGAGGGTTGATTTCCTTTAGGATTGACTGGTTTGATCTCCTTGCTGTCCCAGAGACTCTCAATAGTATTCTCCAGCACCACAATTTGAAAGCATCAATTCTTCAGCACTCAGCCTTTTTTATGATCCAACTCTCATATCTGTACATGACTACTGGAAAAACCATAGCTTTGACTATATAGATTTTTGTCAGCAAAGCGATGTCTCTGCTTTTTAGTATGCTGTCTGGGTTTGTCATAGCTTTCCTTCCAAGAAGCAAGTGTCTTCTAATTTCAAGGCTGCAGTCACCATCTGCAGTGATTTTGGAGCCCAAGAAAAGAAAATCTGTCATTGCTTCTACATTTTCCCGTTCTATTTTCCACGAAGTGATGGGACCAGATGCCATGATCTTAGTTTTTTGAATGTTGAATTTTAAGCCAGCTTTTTCACTCTCCTCTTTCACCTCCATCAAGAGTCTCTTTAGTTCCTCTTTGCTTTCTGCCATTAGAGTAGTATCATCTGCATATCTGAGGTTGCTGATATTTCCCCCTGCAACTTTGATTCCAGCTTGTGACTCATTCGGCCCGGCATTTCACGTGATGTGCTCAGCATATAAATGAAATAAACAGGGAGATAATATACAGGTTCCCACAAAATATCACCATACCTTTTAAGGTCCTCTTCATATTATCCCTCTCTACTTGGAGAAGAGGGAAATCCCGCAGATATTTTAAAGAAGATTTCAGGATAAATTCAAAAGAGAAAGATGTTAGATTTAAGTTTTGAACATAACCAGTGTCATAACCAGATACGAGGGAGTAGAAGGTACAGAGCTAGAGTTGAACCAGGTACACAAACTTTTACAATAGAAGGCAGGATGGCACTGTGCTCTATACACTGAGCATTGAATGATATACACTGAGTACCACAAGAATGCAAAAACAGTATCAGGGAGGAATTATGGAGGCGGGGGTATTCTAGGGAAAGATGCAAGGAACAAAGGAAAAAAGGTCTTTATGATAAAGACCTGTGGCTGCACGGGCGCAGTGGGGCCTGGAGGAGCTATTCCACATTGAAAGTCAGGAGGGGTGGCAGTGAGGAGATACCCTTCGTCCAAGGTAAGGAGCAGCAGCTGCGCTTTGCTGGAGCAGCCGTGAAAAGATACCCCATGCCCAAGGTAACAGAAACCCAAATAAGGTGGTAAGGTGGTAGGTGTTGCAAGAGGGCATCAAAGGGCAGACACACTGAAACCATAATCACAGAAAACTAGGCAATCTGATCACACTAGAACCACAGCCTTGTCTAACTCAATGAAACTAAGCCATGCCCATGAGGCCACCCAAGATGGGTGGGTCATGGTAGAGAGATCTGCACAATGTGGTCCACTGAAGAGGGAATGGCAAACCACTTCAGTATTCTTGCCTTGAGAACCCCATAAAAAGTATAAAAAGGCAAAATAAGATACAGGAAGAGGAACTCCCGAGGTCAGTAGGTGCCCAACACCCTACTGGAGATGAGTGGAGAAATAACTCCAGAAAGAATGAAGGGATGGAGCCAAAGCAAAAACAAGACCCAGCTGTGGATGTGACTGGTGATAGAAGCAAGGTCCGATCCTGTAACAAACAATATTGCATAGGAACCTGGACTGTCAGGTCCATGAAACAAGGCAAATTGGAAGAGGTCAAACAGGAGATGGCAAGAGTGAACATCGACATTCTAGGAATCAGCAAACTAAAATGGACTGGAATGGGTGAATTTAACTCAGATGACCATTATATCTACTACTGCAGGCAGGAATCCCTTAGAAGAAATGGAGTAGCCATCATGGTCAACAAAAGAGTCCAAAATGCAGTACTTGGAGGCAATCTCAAACACGACAGAATGATTTCTATTCATTCCCAAGGCAAACCATTCCGTATCACAGTAATCCAACTCTATGCCCCAACCAGTAACACCGAAGAAGCTAAAGTTGAACGGTTCTATGAAGAACTACAAGACCTTATAGAACTAACACGCAAAAAAGATGTTCTTTTCATTATAGGGGACTGGAATGCTAAAGCAGGAAGCCAAGAAACACCTGGCGTAACAGGCAAATTTGACCTTGGAATGCGGAATGAAGCAGGGCAAAGACTAATAGAGTTTTGCCAAGAGAATGCACTGGTCATAGCAAACACTCTCTCCCAACAACACAGGAGAAAACTCTACACAAGGACGTCACCAGACGGTCAACACCGAAATCAGGTTGATTATATTCTTTGCACCCAAAGATGGAGAAGCTCTATACAGTCAACAAAAACAAGACCAGGAGCTGACTGTGGCTCAGATCATGAACTCCTTGTTGCCAAATTTAGACTGAAATGGAAGAAAGTAGGGAAAACCAGTAGACCATTCAGGTATGACCTAAATCAAATCCCTTATGATTATACAGTGGAAGTGAGAAATAGATTTAAGGGCCTAGATCTGATAGACAGAGTGCCTGATGAACTATGGACAGAAGTTCGTGACATTGTACAGGAGACAGGGATCAAGACCATCCCCATGGAAAAGAAATGCAAAAAAGCAAAATGGCTGTCTGAGGAGGCCTTACAAATAGCTGTGAAAAGAAGAGAAGCGAAAAGCAAAGGAGAAAAGGAAAGATAGAAGCATCTGAATGCAGAGTTCCAAAGAAAAACAAGAAGAGATAAGAAAGCCTTCCTCAGCGATCAATGCAAAGAAATACAAGCAAAAAACAGAATGGGAAAGACTGGAGATCTCTTCAAGAAAATTAGAGAAACCAAGGGAACATTTCATGCAAAGATGGGCTTGATAAAGGACAGAAATGGTATGGACCTAATAGAAGCAGAAGATATAAAGAATAGGTGGCAAGAATACACAGAAGAACTGTACCAAAAAGATCTTCATGACCAAGATAATCACAATGGTGTGATCACTCACCTAGAGCCAGACATCCTGGAACGTGAAGTCAAGTGGGCCTTAGAAAGTAAGCCAGAAAGAAAAACACCAATACAGTATACTAACACATATATATGGAATTTAGAAAGATGGTAATGATAACCCTCTATGCAGGACAGCAAAAGAGACATAGATATATAGAACAGACTTTTGGACTCCGAGGGAGAGGGTGGGATGATTTGGGAGAATGACATTGAAATATGTATACTATCATGTAAGAAACGAACCGCCAGTCTATGTTCGATACAGGATACAGGATGCTTGGGACTGGTGCACAGGGATGATCCAGAGAGATGATATGGGGTGGGAGGTGGGAGGGGGGTTCAGGATTGGGAACTCATGTACACCCGTGGCAGATTCATGTCAATGTATGGCAAAACCAATACAGTATTGGAAAGTAAAATAAAGTAAAAATTAAAAAAAAAAAAAAAAACTACGAACAAAGCTAGTGAAGGTGATGGAATTCCAGTTGAGCTATTTCAAATCCTGAAAGATGATGCTGTGAAAGTGCTGCACTCAATATGCCAGCAGATTCGGAAAACTCAGCAGTGGCCACAGGAATAGAAAAGGTCAGTTTTCATTCCAATCCCAAGGAAAGGCAATGCCAAAGAATGCTCTAACTACCGCACTATTGCACTCATCTCACATGCTAGTAAAGTAATGCTCAAAATTCTCCAAGCCAGGCTTCAGCAATACGTGAACCGTGAACTTCCTGATGTTCAAGCTGGTTTTAGAAAAGGCAGAGGAACCAGAGATCAAATTACCAACATCCACTGGATCATGGAAAAAGCAAGAGAGTTCCAGAAAAACATCTATTTCTGCTTTATTGACTATGCCAAAGCCTTTGACTGTGTGGATCACAAGAAACTGTGGAAAATTCTGAGAGAGGTGGGAATACTAGACCAGCTGACTCGCTTCTTGAGAAATCTGTATGCAGGTCAGGAAGCCACAGTTAGAACTGGACATGGAACAACAGCCTGGTTCCAAATAGGAAAAGGAGTACGTCAAGGCTGTATATTGTCACCCTGCTTATTTAACTTATATGCAGAGTACATCATGAGAAACGCTGGACTGGAAGAAACACAAGCTGGAATCAAGATTGCCGGGAGAAATATCAACAACCTCTGATATGCAGATGACACCACCCTTATGGAAGAAAGCAAAGAGAAACTAAAAAGCCTCCTGATGAAAGTGAAAGAGGAGAGTGAAAAAGTTGGCTTAAAGCTCAACATTCAGAAAACGAAGATCATGGCATCTGGTCCCATCACTTCATGAGAAATAGATAGGGTAACAGTGGAAACAGTGTCAGACTTTATTTTAGGGGGCTCCAAAATCACTGCAGATGGTGAGTGAAGCCATGAAATTAAAAGACGCTTACTCCTTGGAAGAAAAGTTATGACCAAACTAGATAGTATATTCAAAAGCAGAGACATTACTTTGCCAACAAAGGTCCATCTAGTCAAGGCTATGGTTTTTCCTGTGGTCATGTATGGATGTGAGAGTTGGACTGTGAAGAAGGCTGAGCACCAAAGAATTGATGCTTTTGAACTGTGGTGTTGGAGAAGACGCTTGAGAGCCCCTTGGACTGCAAGGAGATCCAACCAGTCCATTCTGAAAGAGATCAGCCCTGGGATTTCTTTGGAAGGAATGATGCTAAAGCTGAAGCACTTTGGCCACCTCATGCAAAGAGTTGACTCATTGGAAAAGACTCTGATGCTGGGAGAGATTGGGGGCAGGAGGAGAAGGGGATGATAGAGGATGAGATGGCTGGATGGTATCACTGACTCGATGGATGTGAGTCTGAGTGAACTCCGGGAGTTGGTGATGGACAGGGAGGCCTGGTGTGCTGTGATTCATGGGGTCGCAAAGAGTCGGACACGACTGAGCAACTGAACTGAACTGATAGGCATATTAGGGTGAAAGAAGCCTGTGTTATGAAGCTAAGAGAAACCTGGGGTTCAAGTTCAGAGTTGGCCACTTTCTCCGGCAAATTATACACTCTTTGTGCCATAAAATTGCCATAATTATACCTCTACCACTTCCTAAATATACTAGATAAAGACATTTAGTGGCTAAATGTATGCACTCAATAGATACCTGCTCTCTTTCTTCTTCTTATCCCAAATACACCCACTACTCATGCAGTTGGAGCTTATGACTAAAGTCTCCACAGACCAGAGTCTTCATAAACTGATCACTTATATAAACTGCATTTTCACATGCCCTGCTCAGGCCAATTACTGGCTGTTGAGAGTACAAAGTTGAATAAGACATGGTCTTGATCTCAAGCAGATCTCAGGTTGGTGAATAGGCAGGGAGGGTCAGGTGAGTACCAACCAGTGTATCAGTAATCAGAACACAGCAAGGTAAGTGTTAGAGGTGAGCCCAGGTAAGAGTTCAGAAGAGGAGTGCCTGAGAATAGAAGAGCCCAAGAGTATACATCATCTACTCTTGTATATGATGTATTTCATCATATTTTTTGAACTTAGAGAAGCTGGTGCAAAAAGAAGTTAAGTGATATTCAAGGTCACACATCTACTCATTAGTAAAGTTTGACTAAAACTAAGAACTTCTAAGCCCAGCCTGGGGCTCCCTTCTTGCTTTGACACACTTTCTCCCCTAAACTTATGGTGTGGTGGAAATGTTTTCCCATTTCAGATAACTCACCCAAGGATCTACGGCTTTGTCATCTGCAAGTGGTCAAAATAATTTCCTGAACTTATCCTCTCTGACAATACCTTGCCTTCATTCTCACTATGAGCACCAGTCAATATACACAAATGAGAAGAGACTAGAAAGGCACTCTCGCTAGAGAGAAAGCCCATGCTGGAAGTCTTTATACTCTTGACTTCATATTCATTATGCTGACCAGTAATAAAATCACTGGGACTCCAGGAATATTTTTGCTTTTTTTTTTTTTTTTTGGCTGCTCTGGGTCTTTATTGCTGCACAGAGGCTACTCTAGTCGCAGTGCCCAGGGTTCTCACTACAGTGGCTTCACTAGTTGCGAAGCATGGGCTCTAGGCACTGGAGCTCAGTAGCTACAGCATGTGGGCTCAGTAGTTGTGGCTCATGGGCTTAGCTGCTCTGCAGCGTGTGGGATCTTCCCAGACTATGGATCAAACCCGTGTTCCCTACACTGCTAGGCAGATTCTTAACCACTGGACTACCAGGAAAGTCCCAATTTTAATGGGGAAAGTCTGGAATTTTAATGGATCAGAAGTTAGAAGAAAACTTTAGGAAACTTTAAAGGAGAAAAACAAACATTCATTATCTTTTTTCCTTTTTATCCAATTAACTCTAAACATTTAGTGGATGTGCTAAGAGGAGTGTCTAGGTATACAGTGGTGACTGAGTAGTCACACACACTCTGCTTCACCACAGGAAGACAGTGACAAACCATCCTCGCTTACACCACAGTGGTTGAACACAGCATTACTGAATCCAGCTAGTTTAGCATTACATAAATCATATATCACAAAACTAGCTTGGAAAACATTTACAAATAGATTCTGTTAATTAATTTTCTTTTTTTTTTTGGAAGTTAGAGTTTTAAAAATTCTCCTTGTACAAATATGTATAATCATAAAGACTGAATGCATGTTAATTGAAATATTTAATTACATAATAAAATAAGAATAATGAGCTAATTGAAATTGTTGTAAAATTGGTACAGTGATTCATGACTCAAATATTTTCATCTGCTGAGGTTAGCTCTGATACCAACTATTCTCCGGATTAGGTTCATATATCTCATCTAGATAAATTTAGTATTCTGACTTTAACAATTTTACAATCCACACAAAAACAAATTCAATTTTTTTTCTGACCACAAGGGAATATATTTTCACTGTGAGTAATACAAAATATTAAAAAATGAAGAATTAAAAAATAATTACCCACAATTACACAACCAAGTAATAAGCACTTTAATAATGTAATATATATATGTATGTTATTATATGCCTATAAACACACATATATTTAAATAATTTTTAAACTACTACTTGGAATTTCCTGGTGGTCCAGTGGTTGGCATTTGGAGCTTTCACTGCCAGAGGCATTGAGTTCAATCCCTGATTAGGGAACTAGAATCCCACAGGAGTGGAATGCCCCCCCAAAAAAGTTTTTTAAATAAATTATTATTATACTATACACAATCATTTCCAACTAATTGCTTTTCTTATTATATTTTGAACTTGCCTTCAGGAAATATCAGAGATTATTGCTACCATGAAAAACTTGAGGACAAGGAGACAAGATGACAGAGAAGGAGCTTGAACTCACCTCCTTTCACGAGCATACCAAAATCATAACAGTTAAACAAGCATTGATAAAAAAAAGACTGGAAGATATTCTACATCCAGAGACAAAGGAAAAACTGCAAGATTGTAGGAGGGGCACACAAGCAATGTAATCAAATTCCATACCATATGAGTGGATGACCCACAAATTGGAGAATAAATACATTGCAGAACTTCTCCCAAGGAATGAAAGCTCTGTGCCCCATGTCAGCTCCCCAGGCTAGGGGCCTGGCATCAGGAGGAGGAGTCGCCAGAGCACTTGGTTTTAAAAGCCAGTGGGGCTTGAATCCAGGGGCTACACAGGACTGGGGGAAACCGAGACTCCACTTCTGTGCACTGGGACCCAGGGCAAAAGCAGCGACTTCATAGAAGCCTGGGCCAGACCTTCTTGCTGGTCTTTGGGAGTCTTCTGGGGAGATGAGGGACAACAATGACTCACCTGACGGAATGTGATCACTGGTGGCAGGGATATCAGGGAGTGTTCATCTATGTGAACACTTGCTGAAGCAGACATCTAGCTGGGTAATTAGCACAAGACCTGGCCCCACCCAACAGCCTGTAGGCTCCAGTGCTGGGATGCCTCAGGTCAAACAACCAACAGGGCTGGAATACAGCTCCGCCTGTCAGCAGACAGACTGCCTAAAATCTTCCTGAGCCCACAGTTCAGTTCAGTTCAGTCGCTCAGTTGTGTCCGACTCTTTGCGACCCCATGAATCGCAGCACGCCAGGCCTCCCTGTCCATCACCAACTCCCGGAGTTCACTCGAGTCAGTGATGCCATCCAGCCATCTCATCCTGCCGTCCCCTTCTCCTCCTGCCCCCAATACCTCCCAGCATCAAAGTCTTCTTCAATGAGTCAACTCTTCGCATGAGGTGGCCAAAGTACTGGAGTTTCAGCTTTAGCATCACTCCTTCCAAAGAAATCCCAGGGCTGATCTCCTTCAGAAGGGACTGGTTGGATCTCCTTGCAGTCCAAGGGACTCTCAAGAGTCTTCTCCTACACCATAGTTCAAAAGCATCAATTCTTCGGCGCTCAGCCTTCTTCACAGTCCAACTCTCACATCCATACATGACCACAGGAAAAATCATAGCCTTGACCAGACGGACCTTAGTCGGCAAAGTAATGTCTCTGCTTTTGAATATGCTATCTAGGTTGGTCATAACTTTTCTTCCAAGGAGTAAGCGTCTGTTAATTTCATGGCTTCACTCACCATCTGCAGTGATTTTGGAGCCCAAAAAAACAAAGTCTGACACTGTTTCCACTGTTTCCCCATCTATTTCCCATGGAGTGATGGGACCGGATGCCCTGATCTTCGTTTTCTGAATGTTGAGCTTCAAGCCAACTTTTTCACTCTCTTTTACTTTCATCAAGAGGCTTTTTAGTTCCTCTTCACTTTCTGCCATAAGGGTGGTGTCATCTGCATATCTGTGGTTATTCATATTTCTCCTGGCAATCTTGATTCCAGCTTGTGTTTCTTCCAGTCCAGCGTTTCTCATGATGTAACCTGCATATAAGTTAAATAAGCAGGGTGACAATATACAGCCTTGACGTACTCCTTTTCCTATTTGGAAGCAGGCTGTTGTTCCATGTCCAGTTCTAACTGTTACTTCCTGACCTGCATACAGATTTCTCAAGAAGCGAGTCAGCTGGTCTAGTATTCCCATCTCTCTCAGAATTTTCCACAGTTTATTGTGATCCACACAGTCAAAGGCTTTGGCATAGTCAATAAAGCAGAAATAGATGTTTTTCTGGAACTCTCTTGCTTCTTCCATGATCCAGTGGATGTTGGCAATTTGATCTCTGGTTCCTCTGCCTTTTCTAAAACCAGCTTGAACATCTGGAAGTTCACGGTTCACGTATTGCTGAAGCCTGGCTTGAAGAATTTTGAGCATTACTTTACTAGTGTGTGAGATGAGTGCAATAGTGCGGTAGTTAGAGCATTCTTTGGCATTGCCTTTCCTTGGGATTGGAATGAAAACTGACCTTTTCTATTCCTGTGGCCACTGCTGAGTTTTCCAGATTTCCTGGCATATTGAGTGCAGCACTTTCACAGCATCATCTTTCAGGATTTGAAATAACTCAACTGGAATTCCATCACCTCCACTAGCTTTGTTCGTAGTGATGTTTTCTAAGGTCCACTTGACTTCACATTCCAAGATGTCTGGCTCTAGATGAGTGATCACACCATCATGATTATCCGGTACAGTTCTTCTGTGTATTCTTGCCACCTCTTCTTAATATCTTCAGCTTCTGTTAGGTCCATACCATTTCTGTCCTTTATTGAGCCCATCTTTGCATGAAATGTTCCCTTGGTATCTCTAATTTTCTTGAAGAGATCTCTAGTCTTTCCCAGATCTCTAGTCTTTCTTTTCTTCTATTTCTTTGCATTGATCACTGAAGAAGGCTTTCTTATCTCTTCTTGCTATTCTTTGGAACTCTGCATTCAGATACTTAGATCTTACCTTTTCTCCTTGCCTTTTCACTTGTCTTCTTTTCACAGCTATTTGTAAGGCTTCCCCAGACAGCCATTTTGCTTTTTTGCATTTCTTTTCCATGGGGATGATCTTGATCCCTGTCTCCTGTACAATGTCATGAACCTCATTCCATAGTTCATCAGGCACTCTATCTATCAGATCTAGTCCCTTAAATCTATTTCTCACTTCCACTGTATATTCATAAGGGATTTGATTTAGGTCATACCTGAATGGTCTAGCGGTTTTCCCTGTTTTCTTCAATTTGAGTCTGAAATTGGTAATAAGGAGTTCATGATCTGAGCCACAGTCAGCTCCTGGTCTTGTTTTTGTTGACTGTATAGAGCTTCTCCATCTTTTGCTACAGAGAATATAATCAATCTGATTTCGGTGTTGACCATCTGGTGATGTCCATGTGTAGAGTCTTCTCTTGTGTTGTTGGAAGAGGGTGTTTGCTATGACCAGTGCATTTTCTTGGCAAAACTCTATTAGTCTGTGCCCTGCTTCATGCCGCATTCCAAGGCCAAATTTGCCTGTTACACCAGGTGTTTCCTGAATTCCTTCTTTTGCATTCCAGTCCCCTATAATGAAAAGGACATCTTTTTGGGGTGTTCTAAAAGGTCTTGTAGGTCTTCATAGAACCATTCACCTTCAGCTTCTTCAGTGTTACTGGTTGGGGCATAGACTTGGATTACTGTCATATTGAATAGTTTGCCTTGGAAACGAACAGAGATCATTCTGTCATGTTTGAGATTGCATCCAAGTACTGCATTTTGGACTCTTTTGTTGACCATGATGGCTACTCCATTTCTTCTAAGGGGTTCTTACCCAGAGTAGTAGATATAATGGTCATCTGAGTTGAATTCACCCATTCCAGTCCATTTTAGTTCACTGAATACTAGAATGTCAATGTTCACCTTGCCATCTCCTATTTGGCCACTTCCAATTTGCCTTGATTCATGGACCTGACATTCCAGGTTCCTATGCACTATTGCTCTTTACAGCATCAGACCTTGCTTCTATCACCAGTCACATCCACAGCTAGGTATTGTTTTTGCTTTGGCTCCATCCCTTCATTCTTTCTGGAGTTATTTCTCCACTGATCTCCAGTAGGGTGTTGGGCACCTACTGACCTGGGGAGTACCTCTTTTAGTATCCTATCATTTTGCCTTTTCATACTGTTCATGGGGTTCTCAAGGTAAGAATACTGAAGTGGTTTGCCATTCTCTTCTCCAGTGGACCACATTCTGTCAGACCTCTCCACCATGACCCGCCCATCTTGGGTTGCCCCACGGGCATGGCTTGGTTTCATTGAGATAGACAAGGCTGTGGTCCTAGTGTGATTAGATTGACTAGTTTTCTGTGAGTATGGTTTCAGTGTGTCTGCCCTCTGATGCCCTCTTGCAACACCTACCATCTTACTTGAGTTTCTCTTACCTTGGGCGTGGGGTATCTCTTCACGGCTGCTGCAGCAAAGCACAACCGCTGCTCCTTACCTTGGATGAGGGGTATCTCCTTCCACCACCCTTCCTGACCTTCAACCTGGGATGGCTCCCCTAGGCCCTCCTGCGCCCACACAGCCACCACTCCTTGGACGTGGGGTTGCCCCTCCCGGCTGCCGCCCCTAGTCTTGGGCATGGGGTTGCTGCTCCTGGTCGCTGCCCTGGCTTCGGACATGGGGTGGCTCCTCTCGGCCATCACCCCTGACCTCGGATGTGGGGTGGCTCCTCCTGGCCGCCACCTCTGGCCTCAGACGCGGGATATCTCCTCCTGGCTGTTGCCCCCGACCTTGGACACAGGGTAGCTCCTCTTGGCCTTTCCTGCCCCGTTGCAGCCTGGCACTCTAGGCCGTGCCCCTGACCTCGGACGTGGGGTAGCTCTTGGCCGTGCTTAGGGCGCCGGCCCGCCACTGCCACCGCCTGTGATTAGTGCGCCGGCCCGCTGCAGCTGCCTTAACACAGCCCTGTTCCTCCACTCACCAGGAAGCTTTCACAGGCCTTTAGACCAACATCACTTCCCTGGTGGCTCAGACGTTAAAGCATCTGTCTACAATGTGGTAGACCCAGGTTTGATCCCTGGGTTGGGAAGATCCCCTGGAGAAGAAAATGGGAACCCACTCCAGTACTATTGCCTGGAAAATCCCATGGACAGAGGAGCCTGGTAGGCTACAGTCCGTGGGGTCACAAACAGTTGGACATGACTGAGCGACTTCACCTTCACTTTCACTTTCACCTACCAGAAAGCAGACATCAGAAGCAAGAAAATAACTATCCCAAAGCCTGCAGAACTGAGTCTGAAACCACAGGTCTATGCATAGAAAATCCTAAAGAGGCTACCAGAAAACTACTAAAGTTCATCAGTGAATTTGGTAAAGTTGTGGGATGCAAAATAATACAGAGAAATCTCTTGCATTTCTATACATTAATAATGAATGATCAGAAAGAGAAATTAAGGAAACAATTCCACTTACCATCACATCAAAAAGAATAAAATACCTAGGAATAAACCTATCTAGGAGGCAAAAGAAAGGTACCTTGAAAACAATAAGATACTGATGAAAGAAATCAAAGGCAATTAAACAGATGGAAAGTTATACCATGTTCTTGGATTGGAGGAATCAATATTGTCAAAATGACTGTACTACCCAGACAACCTACAGACACAATGGAATCCTTATCAAATGACCAATGGCAATTTTCAAAGAACTAGAACAAACATTTTTTAAATTTATATGGAAACATGAAAGATCCCAAATAGCCAAAGCATTCTTTCCGCCCCCCCCCAAGTGGAGCCTGGATTTTATAAAGAATCTTCACCACTCTGAATTAGCCAAAGCAATCTTGAGAAAGAAATATGGATCTGGAGGAAATCAGGTTCCCTGACTTCAAACTATGCTACAAAGCTACAGTCATCAAAATAGTATGGTGCTGGCACCAGAATAGAAATATAGATCAATGCAACAGGATAGAGGCACCTGCAGTCAATTAATCTACAACACAGGAGACAAGACTATACAATGGGGAAAAGACAGTCTCTTAATACATGGTGCTGGGAAAACTGGACAGCTACATGTAAAACCATGAAAATAGGACATTCTTTTACACCATACAAAAAAAATAATCTCAAAATGGATTAAAGATGTAAACGTAAGACTGGATACTAGAAAACTCCTGGAGGAAACATAGGCAGAAGGACATCCTGACATAAATCACGGCAATATATTTTTGGATCCATCTCCCAGAATAATAGAAACAAAAACAAAATAAACAAACATGACCTAATTAAACTCGAACTTTTATACAGCAAAGGAAATCATAAAACAAAAACACAAGCTACAGAATGGAAGGAAATATTTGCAAATGATGCTACCAACAAGGTATTAATTTCCAAAATATACAAACAGCTCATACATCTTGATATCAACAAGCAAAAAAACAACCTTCCCCCCACTAAAAGGGCACAACATTTAAATAGACATTCCTCCAAAGAAGACATACAGATGGACAACAGGTACTTGAAAAGCTATGCAACATGGCCAAAAATAAAAAGCCTACAAATAATAAAAGCTGGAGAGGGTGTGGAGAAAAAGGAACCCTCCTACACCATTGGTGGGAATGTACATTGGCACTGCCATTTTGGAGAACAGTATGGAAGTTCCTTAAAAACTGAAAACAGAGTTACCATACGACCCTGCAATCCTACGTCTGGGCATATATCTAGGTGTGTGTGCTCAAACACTCAGTCATGTCTGACTCCACAGACTACAGCCTGCCAGGTTCCTCTGTCCATGGAATTTTCCAGACAGGAATACTGGAGAGGGTTGCTATTTCCTTCCTCCCAGGGATCTTCCTGACCCAGGCATTGAACCTGCATCTCCCATATTGCAGACAGATTCTTTACTACTGAGCCACCAGGGAACCCAAATATATACAATGCAGGGAACTATACTGTACTAAATAACTTGCAATAATCTATAAGAGAAAATATGAAAAAAAATATGTGTATATATATGTGTACATATAAATATGTATATATATACATGAATCACTCTACTATATATCTGAAACCAGCACAGCATTGTAAATCAACTATATACTTCGATTAAAAAAACATTAAAGTTTCTAAAGTTATGAATCTTATTGTGTTATTATTTAACTTGCCCATGTTCAGAGGATTGGAGTAGGAAATGACAACCTACTCCAGTAATCTTGCCTGCCTGGAAAATTCCATGGACAGAAGAGCCTGCAGTGCACGGGGTTGCAAGGAGTTGGACATCACTGAGCACGCACACACACACACACACACACACACACACACACACACACACACATGTTCAGAGGCTATAAATATCCTGGATAATGACTATGGATTATCATAAAATTAATTAGGTGGTGTCTTCAATTGAAGCTACTATTTTAGATCTGACTTCCTTGCTGAAGTGAATTGATATAGCCCCTTCCACCTAGTCTGCTGCTACTGACATGTCATGTGCTTATTTTGTATAACAAGGTATAAAACCTGGAGCAGTTTGCTTTCACCTGATAGGGCCAGCAATACACTCTCAAGATTGTGTCACAGCTGTCTATGCTGTTTCTTGCTCTTTGCCATAATCTAATCTAGCCACTGGGCTTCCCTGGTGGCTCAATAGTAAAGAATCTGCCTGCCAATGCAAGAGACAAGTGTTCAATTCTTGTCCAAGAAGATTCCTTGGAGGAGGAAATGGCAACTCACTCCAGTATTCTTGCCTGGGAAATCCCACAGATAGGAGAGCCTGGCAGGCTACAGTTCAGGGGTTACAAAGAGTTGGACATGACTTAGTGACTAAACTCACACACACATAATCCAGCCATTGGCAATTACAATCCACAGGCCTGCCGTGTATGGCTCACAAGACAAGAATGGTCTTTATGTTCTTTAATAGTTGTGAAAGATTCAAAGATGAATAATATTTCATGATACATGAAAATCATATGAAATTCAAGTCTCGGTGCTATAATAAAGTGTTATTGAGACATAGCCACAGTCATGTGCTATCTATGTGTTATTGATGGCTGTTTTCACATGACAACCAGAGCTGAACAGTAGAAACGGAGATCATATGGTTCACAAAGCCGAAAATACACACTATCTGATCATTTACAAAAAATTTCAACCTCTGATCTAGTTCACAGAGACCTTGACTATATGGAAATACCACAGAAGGCCATGCCAGCCTACAACATGAATGACATCATGCTAAGTTGAACTGATGAGCAAGGAATAGTAAGTATCCTATTTGCTACAGTGATAACACATGTATAGCATGGGATGGGAGATAAGCCCCGTTAGATTCTGGGCCCTGTCACTTTAGTGAGTTTCTGGGGACTGTGCAGTCTGGGTCAAAATAAAGGATAAGCTGCTGAACATTGCACTTCCCACTAAGAAAAAGGAAACACTTTGAAGGTCTCTCTTGATTTGGAGGGCAATAAATATTTGAGTGTGCTGCCAGTTTGAATGGGCCCATAAACAGCAAAAATTTCTGCAACAGGTCCCGGATGCAATGAAGAAGCCTAAGTCTTGTCACTTAGACCTTATGACCTTGCAGGCCCATATTCAGCTTTGCAGCAGACTGAATAACACTAGAAAGTGCAATAGGGGAACCACTGGGTAGCCATCTAAAAGGTTGGAGTATAACCACCTTTCCTTCTGTAGATAACATCTCTTTGGAGGAATGTGTCCTAGAATTCCACTGAGCCTTGGTAAAGGTTAAATGCCTGATCATCAGCCCTAAAATGACCAACAGAACTGAACTGCTTATCACAAATACCATGTTGAGCAAACACAATGGTCCTCGTAGTTTTTATAATATTAGTCTCCAGGGCTTCCCTGGTGACTCAGTGGTAAAGAAACTGCCTGACAATGCAGGAGACAATGCCCAGGCAGCAACAAAGACCCAGCACAGCTATAAATAAAAATTAAAAGTATATAGTATTAGTCTCCAAAATGTACTGAAGGAATAGACAGTTACTTGAACAGGTGGTGGCGGATTTCCAGAGCATCTACTCCTGCTTCATTACTTCTACCTTCATATCATCTTCCCTTTGTACAGGTCTGTGTCCAAATTTCCTCTTCTTGTAAAAACACACATCATATTGGATTAGGGTGCACCTTAATATGAGGAAGGAAATGGCAACCCACTCCAGTACTCTTGCCTGGAAAATCCCATGGACGGAGGAGCCTAGTAGGCTGCAGTCCATGGGGTCGCTAAGAGTCAGACACGACTGAGTGACTTCACTTTCACTTTTCACTTTCATGTATCGGAGAAGGAAATGGTAACCCACTCCAGTGTTCTTGCCTGGAGAATCCCAGGGATGCGGGAGCCTGGTGGGCTGCATGGGGTTGCACAGAGTCAGACACAACTGAAACGACTTAGCAGCAGCAGCAGCAGTACCTTAATATGTTTATTTTAACTTAATTACCCTTTTAAAGATCTTATCTCCAAATAGTCATAGGACTTTAACATATGAATTGAGGGGGACAAAATTTAGCTCATGACTCTTGGCTATAATTTTGTATGTGGATTATTTCCTTGGATCTACACTAACATACTATATAATGGACAGGTATGAGCATAAACAGATGGGAATAAAAATATACCATGTAAACTTTATAAATTTTTATCACAACCATGGATGGTATCCCTAACAAATGGTACAAGTCTCTGAATGTTGAAGAAAGTGGATGCATCCTTCAAACACATGGTTTAGTCAACAAATTGCAACCACTTTGTCATTTTACCAAGTATTTTCTAAAATCTATCTTATAATTTGTTGAATAGATAAGCTTTTACCAATATTCATTGGTGATCATAAATAAAAGTAAGACTCCTTGACTCCGTTGGGAATACCTATTGTGAAATACAATACTCTGGGCATTTTTTTAACCAAGAAATACCCTGACACTAAAGAAAACTGCTCTATATGGTTATCATCTTGTGTCATATTTCTTCCCTTAGAACTTTGTAGACCTTGATGTCTTCTGGCATTAAAAACGAGTATAAATCCTTCTTTCTCGCCTTTTAGGGAATTTGAAGGAGGAGGTGGTTGCTTAAAGATTATTTATTTTACTCATGTCTTGTTGCTGCTCATTTTATATCAGTTTTCCTCTTTGTGTAAAGTTTTGATCTACTGATTCAGCTATTCCTTTATACCAGGAAGTTTCTTCTTTTATATCTCTGAATCTTTCCTATAAAGATATTCTAATAGAAATATTCCATCTGGGGAAGGGGAGGCTCTAACCACTAAAAAGTAGAAATTATTCTACTATCAGATTATCTTTGACTTCCATCACTGTGGTTTTCTTTTGAATTGCTTTCATTTTCATCTCTTTTCTCAGACACTGTTTAAGCACTGCTGCTGCTGCTGCTGCTGCTGCTAAGTCGCTTGCTTCAGTCGTGTCCGACTCTGTGCGACCCCATAGATGGCAGCCCACCAGGTTCCACCATCCCTGGGATTCTCCAGGCAAGAACACTGGAGTGGGTTGCCATTTCCTTCTCCAGTGCATGCAAGTGAAAAGTGAAAGGGAAGTCGCTCAGTCGTGTCTGACTCTTCGCAACGCTATGGACTGCAGCCTACCAGGCTCCTCCGCCCATGGGATTCTTCAGGCAACAGTACTGGAGTGGGTTGCCACTGCCTTCGGTTTAAGCAGTGCTGCTGCTGCTGCTGCTAAGTCGCTTCAGTCGTGTCCAACTCTGTGCAACCCCAGAGACGGCAGCCCACCAGGCTCTAGTCGGGTCTTTATTTAACTCTCACAAGGCACTTATGGGTCTTTCCTGGTGGCTCAGACTGTAAAGCGTCTGCCTGCAATTCACGAGACTCGGGTTCGATTCCTGGGTTGGGAAGATACCCTGGAGAAGGAAATGCCAATCCACTCCAGCACTCTTGCCTGAAAAATCCCATGGACGGAGGAGCCTGATAGGCTACAGTCCATGGGGTCGCAAAGAGTCGGACACGACTCAGCGACTTCACTTTCACTTTCATGGGTAACTGCTATCATTTGTCCTGTTGTTTTGCTAAGGGGCCCAGCAAGGGATGTATGCAAGCCAACTGATTTAATGAATACTTAAAAGATCTTTTACACAAAGGTATGGACAGAAAGTTGGGTGACCACAGGGGACACTTAGGTACTGTTACTCTCCTTGGCCTCCAAGGATATAGGGACAGAGTGATTACTACTTCTCTAAGATAGAGTGAGCTGTTTCGGTAAGGGCCATTGACAGGAAACATGACCTTCAGTTAAGTAGTAGATAGAAGAGCCCTGTGGCCTCATAGGAAGGGGGTGAAGGGGATGAACACCCCGACTTTACTCTCTTCTCTTCCTTTATTTTCTTTGAATGCTTCCTATTTCCCAAGAAGTTTATTGATATAGCCCATATAGGTGAATCTCTACTTCCCAGGACTCAAAAGAGAATCCAGAAGCATGGTTAATAGATGTCAAGGGGCAAAACTAAGAAATTAAGATACTTAGCCTATTGATTTTATAACCAAGTACTGTACCTTTCAGACTCCAGCAGTAGCTGGTTAAGAAGGAGATTTTATATATATATATATAATATATATTATAGTAATATATATATTATATATACATGCACAAACACACACACCCTTGAAGATACAAAAAAGAAAATAGAAACTTTTTTAGAGCCACATATCACTTTACTTTTGGAAATCACTGTATATGAACTATATAACAGAAAGCTCTTTGATTACAGTGCTTAATAGCATCCAGAAGATGGCAGCATTGGTCAACTATAGCACTAGATAGAAATGTTTAAAATACTTTTTTACAATTGTCACTGATAACAGACTTCCTAAAGGGAAATAACCTTTAAAAGCAGTGATTGGTCCTAAGTAACAAGATGCAGATGGAGGAGGAAATGGCAACCCACTCCAGTGTTCTTGTCTGGAGAATCCCAGGGACGGGGGAGCCTGGTGGGCTGCCGTCTATGGGATCGCACAGAGTCGGACACAACTGAAGCGACTTAGCAGCAGCAGCAGCAGCAACAAGATGCAGAAATACTAAATTACCGTCAATTAATAGTTTGGCTCTGGAAAGGTGGATCCTCAAGGGTACATATATGGTTTAGCCCCTAAGTCATGACTGACTCTTGGGACCCCATGGACTGTAGCCCACCAGGCTTCCCTGTCCATGGGACTTTCCTGGCAGGAATACTGGAGTGAGTTGCCATTTCCTTCTCCAGGGGATCTTCCCGACCCAGGAATCAAAGCTGGGTCTTCTGCATTGCAGGTGGTCTCCTGCATTACAGGTAGATTCTTTAATGACTGAGCCATTGGGGAAGTCCAAGAGTACTTATATCCCAGTACCTACCTGATAAAATACTCAAATCTGGAAGACACATATCTATAAATAGACAGTACTATAATGACTTTATAATGTTTGCATAAATTGTTAGAAGTTTAAAGCTTGGGTTGTAAGCCATAATCAACAAATTGTGCTCCAAAGCAAGTGTAAGAGCTACAGGCAATTACTCATAAAATACACAAAGTATCATATTTCAGATGCAGGGACAAATTGCAACCTGGATATCAGAGATATCACATCAGCTATGAGGAAAAAATTAATTTGCTTTTATAGTTAACTTCTAAACTGCTTTAATCACACCCAACATTTAAACTTGTAATATTTTAAAGATTCAAATAGATATTGTCAATATTCTAGGCTGCTAGGTACTTAGTTAGGTATGTGTGTGTGTGCTCAGTCGTGTCCAGCTCTTCGTGACCCTGTGGACTGCAACCCACCAGACTTCTCTGGATTTCCCAGGCAAGAATACTAGAGTGGGTTGCCTTTTCCTCCTCCAGAGGATCTTCCCAACCCAGGGATGGAACCCACATCTCTTGTGTCTCCTGCATTGGCAGGTGAGTTCTTTATCACTAGCACCACTTGTGAAGCCCTTTGCTAGATATAGAGGACAAGAATTTTAGAAACAGTCTGGCCCTCTAAATAAACCCTAAATCTGATATGGAGAAAGGCAAACCCAACAAACTGGAATACAATCTGTAACTGGTAGGGCCAGCTCACCTAACTCTGTCTTGGGGGTCATACAAGACTTCATGGGAAAGAGGATTGAGACACTGGAAGGTGAGCAGGTGTTTGCCATGATGATCACAGGGAGGTCACCCCATGTAGAACAAATAAGTAGAAAGGGAATGTAGACATGGCAGTGTTTAACCAAAGGCAATTTGGGCCCCTAGAAGATAATTGGCAATGTCTGGACATGTTTTATTTGTTACAACTAAGTATATGCTACTGGTATCTAGTGGGTGGAGGTCAGTTATACAGCTAAATATCTTATGACACTCAGGAGAACTTCCCACAGCAAAGAAACTCTCTGACCACCTCCCCGGGCCCCCTCCCCCACCATAGTGCTGCTACTGAGAAAATGTGCTCTAACCACAACCTGCATCTGTTGGAATGGCTGGCTTACAGGGAGGGATAGGAAGAAGGCAAGAGATAAAGCCAAAATGATAGGGCACAAAATTTAAAAAATCTCATTGGCCAAAAAAAAGTTTAGATTTTGTCCTAAATGTGTGAGAAAGCCAAACATGATCAAATTTGCATGGTAGAAAAATTGCTGTGGCTGCAAATTAGAGATGGTTGAGTTGAGAAATTACCAAAAAGAAATGAAATTTTAACAATTTCACTTCTTTTTTATCAATAGAAATATTTTCAGAATGAAAAAAAATTAGAATTAAGACTGGCAAAAGTAAATTAAAACCCAAGATGGATGACAAAAATTGTAAGAGGCTGAGCAGTTGTTCTAAATGATTTCAAGATTTCTAACTCAGATAAATTAAACTCCCACATCTACAATCTCATTTCCTGAATCCCTTTCTCTCACTGGCCCGCACCACTGCCCCTTCCTCCTTCCTGTCAGGCCTGATGCCTCAAAACCCTTCCCTTGGCTCCATTATCTTGGCTCCCTCTTATTTATCCTACCAGACTGGCAAACCAGATCTGACTTGCTCTTCCAGTGTGTCCGTGCTAAGCCGCTTTAGTTGTGCCCGATTCTGTGTGACCCTATGGACTGCAGCCTCCAAGTTCCACTGTCCACAGGATTCTTTAGGCAAGAATAACTGGAGTGGGTTGCCATACCCTCCTCCAGGGGATCTTCCTGACCCAGTGTCTCCTGCGTTGGCAGGTAGGTTCTTTACCACTAGCGCCACCTGGGAAGAGTGCTCTTCCAGTATTGACATGGAAACGATGAGTTTAGTCCTTTGGGCCACTAATGAAGATTAGAGATACTCCACCTTTTACTCTCAAGCATACCAAAGACTGACTCAGAAGGTTGGGGAAAAGAAAGAGAGGATTTGACAAATTATCAGGGTTTCCCTGGTGGCTCAGTGGTATAGAATCCACCTGCTAATGCAGGAGACAAGGGTTTGATCCCTGGGTCAAGAAGGTTCCCTGGAGAAGGAAATGGCAATCTACTCCAGTATTTTTGCCCGGAAAATCCCACAGACAGAGGAGCCTGGAGAACTACAGACCATAGGATCACAAAGAACAGACACTACTTAGCAAGTAAAGAACAACTCCTAAATGATAAGCAAATTTGCAGATGAGATTAGCAAAATGATTTTGTCAATTCAGAAGGCAAGGTGAGAACCAAAATCCTGCTGTTACTGTGGTGATTTGTACAAAGAGATAAAATACCCCACTGAAAATAAAGGAACCGGAGCTGCATGTACAATATGACTTGTTATCAAAGTAATGCACAGCGGTGAAAAAAGAGAAAAGCGGTGACAAAGAAACTCATACTGTACCCAACCAATTTCCTATAGTGTTCCAACAACAGTGTTCTATAGTTTCCTATAAAACCAATTTCCTAGAGTGTTCCACTTCCCCTACCCACCCCATCCCCACCTCTGTTCCTACAATCCTGTTCCTCGGTCACTCAGCTCCAGGCACAATGGCCTCTTTCTGCCTCAAAAAGTTTGCACTGGCTGTTCCATCAGATAAAAAAACAATTCCCTTTGTTGTTCAGTTGTGACCCCATGGACTGCACATGCCAGGCTTCCCTGTCCTTCACCATCTCCTGGAGCTTGCTCAAACTCATGTCCATTGAGTCAGTGATGCCATCCAACCATCTCGTCCTCTGTTATCCCCTTCTCCTCCTGCCTTCAATCTATCCCAGCATCAGGGTCTTCTCCAATGAATCGGCTCTTCACATCAGGTGGCCAATTCCCTATGGAGCTATAAACTAAATGCCCATATCCAACCTTTAGATCTCTTTTTAAAGGGTAGATACATTTTTCCTTCTGAGTGAGGCTCCTCGCCCCTCTTTCCTTCGCTTCCTCCTGTAGGCACCTCCACTCATCCCACATTCACCATAACCCATGCTTTGTAGAATACTTAAGTAAATAACAAAACACTAAGCAAAATAGTGATATAAGGAGGACACCTGAGCTTCAGTCTCCTCCCACCCTCTCATCTCCTTTTGGATGCTCACTAGATGGATCCAGTTGGAAGCTACAGAGCAGGAAAGGGCATTGATGTATTCCCCGTGGGTCAGTTTATGCCTCTTTCGGGTACACAGCAGACTAGAGAAAGGGACCTTGGATCTAGAGAGGAAAAATAAAGCTATTCAGCACAATTTTTGTTCAGACCATTATACCTGTGCTCCACTGCTCAATTTAAAAACTGAGCATTACATTAAAGCAATAAAGCACTACATTAATGCATTAAAGCATTACAGATGTCACTGACGCTCCCAACAGACTCACTTGATCTTCGTTCCCTTTCTCCTTCTCCAAAGGTAACAGCTATCTTGAAGTATGTGTTTCTCATTCCCCAAGATAATTTTATATTTCTACTACAAACGCACATATTTAGACGTTTCTAGGATACTGTTTTTATGTTTGTAAACTTTATATAAATGGTTGGGTACAGTATGAATTTCTTTGTTACCACTTTTTTTTTGCCCCACTGTGTATTACTTTAATAACTAGTCATGTTGTACATGCAGCTCCTGTTCCTTTATTTTCAGTGGGGTATTTTATCTCTTTGTACATATCACCAAAGTAACAGCTAATTGCTCACAATTTTTTATTGTTATCAAGTTTGTAATTTATAGTCTCACAGATAACTCCTTAGGCACATGTGTAAAGACTCTCTCTATTGAGCGAGGAGTAAAAGTGTAAGCCTAAAAACTCAAGAAAGCAGAGCCTGAGGCAAAAATTAAGGTACTGCCACTTTACTGAGAAAGTACCAGCCCAGGGCAGTGAGAAGAGGATAAAAGGAAGTGAAGCAAGAAAAGATACAAAACGATACAATGCGGTTCATCACCCTGTATCACAGCAAGCCCTGATAGTGCCAGGATCACTTGGCAGATGTGCTCACACAGCGTTGAGTCTTGCCCCAGAATGAAAACATGTTTAGAGCAAAATCTATAGCACAAAAAAGGGAGATGGGGGTTTATCTGCCTAGCTCTCTTCCCCTCACCCTCTTCCCATAGGTCAAGGCTCACCCCACAAGGAGCTGACTACTTCTCTACCCCTGCATTTAAGGTTACATCATCTGGCTTCTTGGCAGCCTCTCCGAAAGCCAGGTCCTATAACTGACAAATCCTATAATCCTATAACCTGTGGTAGGTTTATATCCAAGTCTAGACACCATTTAGTGTGAATAGGACTTGGCATAAGTAGTATGAATGCTATGAAAGTCTGGGTTTTCAACTCAGACTCCAAGAACCTTAGGGAGCATGGCAAAGTCACAAGCAGAGGCAGCAATATTAGTGAAAACTAGAAGATGGACAGTGCCTTCAGAAAGAAGGAATCTGAGGAACTGTACAAGGTATGTGTCCAATAAAGTACAGGCATACCTCAGAGGTGTCGAGGTTCAGTTCTAGACCACCACAATAAAGCAAGTCTCAGAAATTTCTTCTTTCTCAGCGCACATAGAAGTCATGTTTATGTTATACTGTAGTCTATTGTGTGCAGTAACATTATGTCTAAGAAAACAATGTACATAATTTAATTTAAAATACTTTATTGCTAAAATATAATGCCAAAACAATTATAGTAGCACTTCAGGAATTTTAAAATGGGGCCTAGAGACATGAAGTGAGTTAATGCTGCTGGAAAGATGGTGCCAAGAGACTTGCTTCAACTTGCAGAAAAAGTAATACCTCTGAAGTGCAATAAACTGAGGGTCTTTTCAGTATTAACCTGATATTGCAAAATTGCTCTCCAAAGTGATTGCACCAATTTATACTTCCATCAGCAGTCTGTAAGAACTCTAGTTGTTCCACACTTCCATCATTAAATTTAGCTAATCTGATGGACAGATTGGCACTTCATATTGTTTTAATTTGCATTTATAACAGTGAGATTAACTATCTTTTCATTCAGTAAATTCTCTGTTTGAATCTTTCCCCAATTTTTCTTTCAGTTTTTTTTAATGTTGATTTGTAGCTCTTTAAATCTTCTGAGTAAAAATTTGTTTTCATATTTCAAACTTTCTCCCAGTCTGTAGATGATATTTTCACTTTGTGTGAGATACCTTTTGATGAGCAGAAAATTTCACTTTAATATAGTCAAACTCATCAATTATTTCCTTTATTCCAGAGTTTTATCAGCAATGGCTACTAAAATTTATCAGTTATCACTTCAGAATCTATTGATATGGTATGATTTCTTAAAACTTATTAATATAATTATATTGATAGTTTTCCTGCTATTGAACTATCCTTGCATTCCTATAAATCTTAATTATACATTCTTTATTATTAATAAGATAAATTTCTGAATTACATTTACTAATATTGTATAGAATTTCAGGTGGCACAGTGGTAAAACAATCTTCCTGTCAATGCAGGAGATCCAAACGACACAGGTTCGATCCCTGGGTTGGGAAGATCCCTAGAGTAAGGTAACAGCAACCCACTCCAGTATTCTCTCCTGGAGATTTTCCATGGACAGAGGAACCTGGTAGGCTACAGTCCACAGGGTAGCAAAGAGTTGGACACAACAGCATGCACACACACCTCAAATTCATTTTGCATTCTAGAATATATTCATAGAATATTGCATTCATAGAATATATTCTATATTCATCTATATTCTTTAATTCTGTTTTCTGTATTATTCATATCAGGTATTGGTATTAAAATCAGATGGGCTCATAAAATAATTAGAGAGATTTTCAACTTTCCCATATCTGTCTGATGCTAAATACCTTAGTTAAATTAAAAGCAACTATATAAACCTTTCCGGAGTTTTGTTCCTTTCATCTAAATTTCCTTCTTCTTCCTTCAAATTCCTCAGTTCCAAAAAACACACATTGAAAACTCTGTCCAGGTCACACATTGAAAACATCCCTTCTTGGGGGCCCCAGTAAACCTATCTTTCACTCTAGTAAGACATCCTTTTGATAATAAGCTAATTAGTGGTGTATGGCTATATGTTTAACTGCCTTTTAAAAACAAAAATAAAAGAACATAATTTGTAGCATTTGCCAAAAAGCCACCATGACATATTTCATGTTACCAATGTGATATCACACAATGTGAAATTAGAAAGAAATGCCCACAATTGGCTCTTGGGAGTCAGTGAGAACTAGCTTCAGAATACCACTGAATCAACATTCTACTTGCTTACCTGTTAGAGAACTATGCCAGATTGTGGAAGAATTAAATGTTCAACAAAGAAAACTGGACTTTCCCTGTAGATAATAGAAAGACCACTACTGTCCTTTGACCTGGGCAAATAAAGCTCCTTTCTTTAGTCCTCAGTCTCAGGGCCTCCTTTCCCCACCTTTCAGACTTTGGAAGGATCTTCTCAAGATTTTGCAAGTCCCTGTCCAGTCCCTGGAACCAGTCAAGTTTACAGTGTCCCCATAATCATTTCTTCCCTTCACAACAGTCTCCAAAACCTAACTGCTGTGCTCTCCCTCTCTCCTCCTCCCCTAAGATGGGTTGACCAGATATCTAAGGGAGTTTCAAACTCATACCTATGGGTGTCCACAGTTGGCTCAGTTCCATAAAGTTACCTGGTAATAAAAGTATTATTCTGTGGGATACTACAAGATTGAACTGCCAGAAGAAGGAAGACATGCTAATTTGGGGTAATTCAAATTGTCTACTTCTGCTTTATTGACTATGCCAAAGCCTTTGACTGTGTGGATCACAATAAACTGTGGAAAATTCTGAAAGAGATGGGAATACCGGACCACCTGACATGCCTCTTGAGAAACCTATATGCAGGTCAGGAGGCAACAGTTAGAACTGGACATAGAACAACAGACTGGTTGCAAATAGGAAAAGGAGTATGTCAAGGCTGTATATTGTCACCCTGCTTATTTAACTTACATGCAGAGTACCTCATGAGAAACGCTGGGCTGGAAGAAGCACAAGCTGGAATGAAGATTGCCGGGAGAAATATCAACAACCTCAGATATGCAGATGACACCACCCTTATGGCAGAAAGTGAAGAGGAACTAAAAAGCCTCTTGATGAAAGTGAAAGTGGAGAGCGAAAAAGGTGGCTTAAAGCTCAACATTCAGAAAACGAAGATCATGGCATCTGGTCCCATCTTTTCATGGGAAATAGATGGGGAAACAGTGGAAACAGTGTCAGGCTTTATTTTTGGGCTCCAAAATCACTGCAGATGGTGATTGCAGCCATGAAATTAAAAGACGCTTACTCCTTGGAAGTAAGTTATGACCAACCTAGATAGCATATTCAAAAGCAGAGATATTACTTTGCCAACAAAGGTCCATCTAGTCAAGGCTATGGTTTTTCCTGTGGTCATGTATGGATGTGAGAGTTGGACTGTGAAGAAGGCTGAGCACTGAAAATTGATGCTTTTGAACTGTGGTGTTGGGGAAGACTCTTGAGAGTCCCTTGGACTGCAAGGATATCCAACCAATCCATTCTGAAGGAGATCAGTCCTGGTGTTCTTTGGAAGGACTGATGCTGAAGCTAAAGCTCTAATACTTTAGGGAAGAGTTGGCTCATTGGAAAAGACCCTAAAGCTAGGAGGGATTGGGGGCAGAAGGAGAAGGGGATGACAGAGGATGAGATAGCTGGGTGGCATCACCGACTCAATGCACGTGAGTTTGAGTGAACTCTGGGAGTTGGTGATGGACAGGGAGGCCAGGCGTGCTGTGATTCATGGGGTCACAAAGAGTCGAACATGACTGAGTGACTGAACTGAACTGAAATTGTTTATACGGACGAACACTCTTGCATACAAATTTTTTGCCTTTCACAATTAAGCCAGGTCTAAAGCCATAAAGTTATTGCTATAATAGTGTGAAAGAAAGGAAAGATGACTGAAATGAAATATAGGGCTTAGGACTAACAACATTGTAAACGAGTGTTAGAGTGGGATGGGAGGAGAGACACTGATTTAAATCATCTATCTAGAAGCAACATGAGGTCTCACAGCTCATAGCTACCAACAGAGGATCATCTTTAAAAATGATCTGCTCAGAAAAAGGATCCTTCACATTGAAGATCAACGTTGTATATTTTGAGGACAGCCAGTGCATGGTTCCTCTCAGTTCAGTTCAGTTCAGTTGCTCAGTCATGTCCGACTCTTTGCAACCCCATGAATCACAGCATGCCAGGCCTCCCTGTCCATCACCAACTCCCGGAGTTCCCTCAAATTCATGCCCATCGAGTCAGTGATGCCATCCAGACATCTGATCCTCTGTCGTCCCCTTCTCCTGCCCCCAATCCCTCCCAGCATCAGAGTCTTTTCCAGTGAGTCAACACTTTGCATGAGGTGGCCAAAGTACTGGAGTTTCAGCTTTAGCATCATTCCTTCCAAAGAAATCCCAGGGCTGATCCCCTTCAGAATGGACTGGTTGGATCTCCTTGCAGTCCAAGGGACTCTCAAGAGTCTTCTCCAACACCACACTTCAAAAGCATCAATTCTTCGGCGCTCAGCCTTCTTCACAGTCCAACTCACATCCATATATGACCATAGGAAAAATCATAGCCTTGACTAGACGGACCTTAGTCGGCAAAGTAATGTCTCTGCTTTGAATATGCTATCTAGGTTGGTAATAACTTTTCTTGCAAGGAGTAAGCGTCTTTTAATTTCATGGCTGCACTCACCATCTGCAGTGATTTTGGAGCCCAAAAAATAAAGTCTGACACTGTTTCCACTGTTTCCCCATCTATTTCCCATGAAGTGATGGGACTGGATGCCATGATCTTCGTTTTCTCAATGTTGAGCTTTAAGCCAACTTTTCCACTTTCCACTTTCACTTTCATTAAGAGGCTTTTTAGTTCCTCTTCACTTTCTGCCATAAGGGTGGTGTCATCTGTATATCTGACGTTATTGATATTTCTCCCGGCAATCTTCATTCCAGCTTGTGCTTCTTCCAGCCCAGCGTTTCTCATGATGTACTCTGCATATAAGTTAAATAAGCAGGGTGACAATATACAGCCTTGACGTACTTCTTTTCCTATTTGCAACCAGTCTGTTGTTCTATGTCCAGTTCTAACTGTTGCTTCCTGGCCTGCATACAGATTTCTCAAGAGGCATGTCAGGTGGTCTGGTATTCATTCCCATCTCTTTCAGAATTTTCCACAGTTTATTGTGATCCACACAGTCAAAGGTGTTGGCAGAGTCAATAAAGCAGAAATAGATGTTTTGCTGGAACTCTCTTGCTTTTTCCATGATCCAGCGGATGTTGGCAATTTGATCTCTGGTTCCTCTGCCTTTTCTAAAACCAGCTTGAACATCTGGTAATTCACGGTTCACATATTGCTTGAAGCCTGACTTGGAGAATTTTGAGCATTACTTTACTAGCATGTGAGATGATTGCAATAGTGCGGTAGTTTGAGCATTCTTTGGCATTGCCTTTCTTTGCGAATGGAATGAACACTGACATTTTCCAGTCCTGTGGCCACTGCTGAGTTTTCCAAATTTGCTGGCATATTGAGTGCAGCACTTTCACAGCATCATCTTTCAGGATTTGAAACAGCTCAACTGGAATTCCATCACCTCCACTAGATTTGTTCGTAGTGATGCTTTCTAAGGTCCACTTGACTTCACATTCCAGGATGTCTGGCTTTAGGTTAGTGATCACATCATCATGATTATCTGGGTTGTGAAGATTTTTTTTGTACAGTTCTTCTGTGTATTCTTGCCACCTCTTCTTAATATCTTCTGCTTCTGTTAGGTCCATATCATTTCTGTCCTTTATCGAACCCATCTTTGCATGAAATGTTCCCTTGGTATCTCTAATTTTTTTGAAGACATCTCTGGTCTTTCCCATTCTGTTCTTTTCCTCTATTTCTTTGCACTGATGGCTAAAGAAGCCTTTCTTATCTCTTCTTGCTATTCTCTGGAACTCTGCATTCAGATGTTTATATCTTTCCTTTTCTCCTTTGCTTTTCACCTCTCTTCTTTTCACAGATATTTGTAAGGCCTCCCAAACAGCCATTTTGCTTTTTTGCATTTCTTTTCCATGGGGATGGTCTTGATCCCTGTCTCCTGTACAATGTCACTAACCTCATTCCATAGTTCCTAAGACACTGTAACTATCAGATCTAGTCCCTTAACTCTATTTGTCACTTCCACTGTATAATCATAAGGGATCTGATTGTGGTCATACCTGAATGGTCTAGCGGTTTCCCCTACTTTCTTCAATTTAAGTCTGAATTTGGTAATAAGGAGTTCATGATCTGAGTCACAGTCAGCTCCTGGTCTTGTTTTTGTTGACTGTATAGAGCTTCTCCATCTTTGGCTGCAAAGAATATCATCAATCTGATTTCAGTGTTGACCATCTGGTGATGTCCATGTGTAGAGTCTTCTCTTGTGTTGCTGGAAGAAGGTGTTTGCTATGACCAGTGCATTTTCTTGGCAAAACTTAAGTCTTTGCCCTGCTTCATGCCGCATTCCAAGGCCAAATTTGCCTGTTACACCAAGTGTTTCCTGACTTCCTTCTTTAGCATTCCAGTCCCCTATAATGAAAAGGACATCTTTTTTGGGTGTTACTTCTAGAAGGCCTTGTAGGTCTTCATAAAACCGTTCAACTTCAGCTTCTTCAGCATTACTGGTTGGGGCATAGACTTGGATTACTGTGATATTGAATGGTTTGCCTTGGAGATGAACAGAGATCATTCTGTCATGTTTGAGACTGCATCCAAGTACGGCATTTCGGACTCTTTTGTTGACCATGATGGCTACTCCGTTTCTTCTGAGGGATTCCTGCCCACAGTAGTAGATATAATGGTCATCTGAGTTAAATTCACCCATTCCAGTCCATTTTAGTTTGCTGATTCCTAAAATGTCGACGTTCACTCTTGCCATCTTTTGTTTGACCACTTCCAATGTGGCTTGATTCATGTATGTGACAGTCCAGGTTCCTATGCAATGTTGCTGTTTACAGCATCGGACCTTGCTTCTATCACCAGTCACATCCACAGCTGGGTACTGTTTTTGCTTTGGCTTCATCCCTTCATTCCTTCTGGAGTTATTTCTCCACTGATCTCCAGTAGCATATTGGGCACCTACTGACCTGGGAAGTTCCTTTTTCAGCATCCTATCATTTTGCCTTTTCATACTGTTCATGGCTTCTCAAGGCAAGAATACTCAAGTGGTTTGCCATTCCCTTCTCCAGTGGACCACATTCTGGGAGTTGGTCATGGACAGGGAGGCCTAGTGTGCTGTGATTCATGGGGTCGCAAAGAGTCGAACATGACTGAGCGACTGAACTGAACTGAAATGGTTTATATGGACGAAAGAATCCAATTTAGCATTTTTAGTTGAGGGAGGTGTCTCAGTACACTTCTATACTTCAAAATTGGTTACATGTTTCCTTTATCTTTCAAGGATTATGAAAAGAACTCTGAATTTTATAAACAATGCCAGTATTGTCCCATAAAACAATGGGTTCGTTTCATTCAAAATATTCAGTGATTCAGGATTAAATCATAACATACTGACATTATAAGAAAACTTAGATGTCATGGAATATTTGCTGGATTCTACCTACCATTATCTGTTCCCCAGTCTCTCGACAGCAGCATTCTAATTTCCTGGAGAAACACCTTCTTCCCTGCTCTGAGTCCCTGTAGTTCAAGTTGGGCACTTCATCCCCATGCTGGGTCCAGGGATGGGCATGTGACCCAGAACTGGACAATCAACATAGCCTTTTGCCCTGGCTCCAGTGACTGTCCCAAGGATGTGCACATATCCCATTCTGGGGCCAGTAGGCAACCACAAAAATTTTTACTAGAATTATCCAAAAAATGATATTATCTTTCCACTGCAGTATTAAATCATTAAAAGTATAATCTAGAGTTGTCCAAGGGCCAGCACATGAAGGTCTGCTTGAACAGAAAATCAAAAAAGAAAGGTAAGATAGGCATTAGACAGAGAATTCTGAAGACTTCATTTTAGTCCTCAATCCAAACATGTGAACTGTTATACATGAAAATAGTACTGTTACAGACAAAACTGCGTATGACAGAAATTCATATGTTGAAGTGACTGTATTTGAAGATAAGCTATTTTGAAAAGAATTCTGGTTTTGGTGACAATCTCAAGGAATGTGGATAAAAACAAATGTACCAATATTATAAGGGAGTTGTATTGTCTTAGAAACCCCAGGCCTGGGAAACAAAGCTCTATAATTACTCAACTTCTGAGGCAATTAATACTCAAGTCCCCCCAAACCTTCCCTAAAGGAATTTGACTGCTGGAAGAAAAAAGGAATCTTCTTTAATGACTATTTCAGCTGTGGCCACAAGGGGCGATAGAGACCAGAGCCCAGGAGAGACTGGGGACAAAGGAATTTATGCCACTCTTAGGTCAGTGGTCTGTGATATTCCTGCTCTTCATGACATTACGTATGCCACAGAACAGCAGCCATTATATATCATCTTCCTTTCTATTTCCCTGGAAGTTTGGTGGTGTTTTTTTTGGGGGGGCGGGGGGGGGGCCCAGACACGTGGCATGTGGGATCTTAGTTCCGCAACCAGGGATTAAACCTAATCACTAGACCACCAGGGAATTCCCAAAAATTATGTTAAATGTTACTTTTAAATTATGGTAATCCTCTTTTTCTTTCATAAATGTGTGATAGGCCAGGATGATTAAATATATTATTAAGTTATAGATTCCAAAACCGTAGGAGATAACTCTAAGTCCAAACAAGGGGAATCTGTGACATCTAGATATCGTGAACTTTGAGCTGAGTAACAATCGCTTTTCCCCTTTTGCCTTCTTGTCTGAGATGATCTTTCCTTGCATTGTGACACACTGTAGTATGAACGTATTTCTATAACAGCACTTTTTATTGTTCAGTTGCCCAGTTTTGTCTGACTCTTTGCAACATGGACTGCAGCATGCCAGGCCTCCCTGCCCCTCACCATCTCCAGAAATTTGTCCAAGTTCATGTCTCTTGCTTTGGTGATGCCATCCAGGCATCTCATCCTCTGATGCCCTCTTCTTCTTCCGCCCTCAATCTTTCCCAGCATCAGTAGAAGACTAGAAATTCCTAGAATGGAATTGTGCCTTCTCTGTGAGCTCAGGCAAGTTGCTGAAGTCTCAGTTTCAAGTTGTGTATGATGATTACAGCATGCAGAAAACAAAAACCTGGCAGATGGTAGAAACTCAATAAGTTTTTTAAAGTATTGTTAAAATCAATAACTTCTACTATCTGAGCCTAATCCAAATTTTCAAACTTACTTCACATTGTGACTCATCAGGCATCAAACACTCCAGCCAGAAGCTCCTTTTATTGTACTTTACTTCTCCAAGGTCTAGTTCAAAGAAAACTGCTAAGGGGAAGAAGAAGAAAATAAAAAACCTCAATTTCCTCTTCCTTGATAGTAAAAGCATAAGTTTCCTTTGAAATTATATTCTCTGTGTTTACAGCATAACACTACATATTGTGACCTTTTAAAATAGCGCTGTTCAAAGACCATAATGGTATGTTGCACTTTTGCAACTACAGACATTTAAGTGATACTTCTAGAATTTTTATTTTAAGCCAAACAAAATAAAGCAAAGATTGTGTTCTCTTGAGCTTTGTCAAGGTACTTCTTCATGGAGAAGCCAAAATTCCCTATGAGAAAACAATAGGAAAGATAACATTTCATTCAAAGAGAGAAAATGATGGCTAGCACAGGTTAACTAAATCATGCAAATACATATATATATAGAGAGAGAGATAATAGCACATTGAAGACAGGAAATCAGGGCTGTCTCTACTGTTCTCAAGGAGGGTTGTGGGGGAGATTAGGCAGCTAATGACAACCTAGGTTACTTCTCCCATCTTGGTTCAGGGTGGGATTTTTATGGGGATGGACACCAGCAATAGCTTGCTACTCATAATCCAGAGAGGGAAACAGAGAGCTGGAACCAGAAACAAGTAGGGAGGGGATCAAGAGGGAAAACAGTGACGAAGAATAATTAAAGGAGTGAGTGCTGACTAACTTTCATCTGTACTGGCTTTGCCAGGGGCGAACAGGAGCTTGCTCCTTTGTGTGCTCTGGCAGAAAAGCAGCGCATTCCATTTAGTTAAGTCTCTGCAAGTGGAGCTTGTGTTACTGAATTGCAGAAAAATGAGGTGGGGGTAGGAGTGAAATTAATAAAAGGGATCATTTTTCCTTTCTTTTCAAAAATGTTAAGAGGAAGGAAATAGAACACAATACAGAAAACCATTATTCCTTCATGGATTAGTTAGAAGAGCCAATTCCATCCAGTTCTACTTCCATCCAGCCTTACAGTACAAATGGGTCAAGCTCTTTGACCTTCCATTTCCTCGACGAAAAAGTAAGGGATTGTGCTGGTTCCAAATTTCTAGGGTTTTGTATTAAGGAAGTAATGACTTTGTGTTTTCATAGAAATAAGGGAGGAGATAAGAAACTAACATTTAGCAATAATCACCTTGTGCCAGGTAAATGAGACTTGGGTTTTATATACCTAGACTCAGAACCCAAACAGCCCAGGTTTGTTTATGTGTTCTGCCTCCCAACTAGCTGTGTTACCTTGGAGAAGTTACCTAACCTCTCTGTGTTGTCAATGTCCTCAGCAGTAAAACAGACACAATGATACCTACACCCAAAGTGTTGCTGGGATTAAATGACTCTATCTGTCTATCTAGTCATATATTGATGAAGAATACTACACAGATGTAGTATTATGTATAGAGAATAGTAACTGGCGTAAAGTAATTGCTCTACAAAAGCTATTAAAATGATTATTACAGCACTAAAAAGTGGACATTCACTCCATGCAGATGAAAAAGAAAATGGATAAGAAAACCAAAACTTCAGAGCTTTGAGCTTTTCTGACTTCCAGTAGTTTTAGTCTCTTAACTACTACCTTATACCAGTTAAAAAAGGGTGAAAGTCACAGCATTTTGTAGGCAGCTAGGGAAATTCTACCAGTTACACAACCATCAGTCAATCAAAACCATTCAATGAATACAGAATAAACCACAGGTCACAAAAGTCCCTAGCACAGCTTTTGGAAGAGTGTAATAATAGTTAATTTGCCTAGGTAAAGAAATGCCCCCAAGGGATTACTCTTGTTTTGGGCTGAAGTCCAAAGAAAAGACTGACATCTAATCTAAAGGTTCTCAGAAATGCAAATTGCCTACTTCAAATTCCAGGGAATTTAAATCTCTGCATGGAGGAGTCTTTCTCTCGACTGGAGGAAGAGATTTTTTTGAAGAATTGGTAGACCCTTTCCCCATCACAGGGAAGGTTTTGATGGGGGTGGGGGGTGCAGGGAAGGGAGCACCAAGTAGAGAACTCCAGGTTCAGAAATCAAAAAAGGAAGGGGAACATGATGGGGAGAGATGTTTCAGAATAAAATCAGATACCACAGAAGAGAAAACACAGACTGTAAGAAACTGATGATTAGTCTGTTTCTCTCTTTTTTTAGGCGGCTTAAAATTCGAGGAACTGTAACAATTCCATTACACTCAGTAGCTCTCACACTATGAGAAAAGGAGCCCTAAAACAAATCAATAGTTTCTGAGAGTGTCCAAGAGAGAAAAAACACAAGCTAACTCTTGAAAAACTTACAAGGTATAAAAGAAGAAAAGTAGTCCAGAAAGTACTGGACTGGAGCTACAAACAGGGTATTTGAAATTAACTTATCTGTTCAACAAATATTTATTCCTTGTTATTTTATTTATTTATTTATTTTTGGCCAGGTACTCTTCCAAAAGCTGATTATATAGTTCTGATCAGATAGGCATGGCCCGTAGGGGATTTAGAAAGCTAATGAAGGAGAAAAAGAATATTCAAGAAAACAAATATACACAATTGTAAGTTAGAGTGATCCTATAACAAAAAAAGAGAGGATGTCATATGAGAAGATAACAAGGAATATATTTTTATATAAGGAATCTACTTTTAACGAAGTATAAGATATCTAGTTTTAACCAGGCAGGCAGGCTTCTCTGAAGAGGTGGCATATAAGAAAAGGCTTGATAGGTGAGGCTTAACCATGAACAGGAGGAACTGGAGGAGGGAGAAGCATTTTAAGCATGTGAAACAGAAGGTGTGAAGATCCTAAAGTAAGAGATATCTACCAAAGAGAAGGCTGATCTGATCTCCTATACAGCAATATACTGTTTTTCTTTCCACAACAACCAGCTAAAATTTGTAAATCTCATAAGTTCAATGACTCGATTCACCTTTTTTATGTAAGTTTTTCTTTCTCGGGGTAGTGAATCACTAGACAAAGCCAGCCGTCTTTTAGTGCATTTTAAAAGTAGCTTTTCCAGATCTACTGTTATCATTGGCTTTTTTCCAGGGCTTTATGCTCTACTGAAACTAAACACTTAAATGAGCAATTTAACTCGGGTTTTTAGCCTAGGAAAAATGACGTTTTTGATTCTGTTTTGAGATGTAGGGCTGAATTTTAAGTTGCTCAGTTATAATTAATCCTTTGTAACACCGCAGAAGCAAAACATCTGTGATCCTTGTTCAGTAAAAGAGCCCTGTACAAACCACGTAAGACAAAATGCACACGAAACAAGGCATTGAGGAAGATTCTGAGTAAAGCAGCCCAGTGTTTGTGCTTCGACATATAATTGAGACAGGCTCAAAAGGCCTTGCGACATCGTGACACACTGCTCACTTTGGCCAGCAGAGGGAGACCAGAGAGTCGTCAAGCACCTAATGGAGCCACACCCCGAATATGGTTGCTTATTATCTCTCTTCTGATATTTTAAAACCACAAGAAGAAAATGAAAAATTCTTGTCCAGAAACGCTTAAATTTTAAGACTGAGGTAAAATCCACATAACAGAAAATTAGCCATTTTAGAGTGTACATCTATTACCTCCACAGTATTGCATAATCAGCCCCTTCTCTCGTTCCAAAACATAAGAAATGCTTACATTTCATACAAAGAAAACTTACAAAAGCCCAGCCCTGTCCTCTCCTCATTCCGTCACATTCTGAGTTTTGCCTCCACCTGCATTACGTTAGAAATGGTTCCCGCGCATTCTCCGAACAGCCTTCTCCACTAAACAATTCACAAAATCTGATCCAGGGTTAAAATTACATGTTCAAAAACCAAAACCATCTCAAGTCTTCAGTTTTTTCTCTGGGAATCGTGAGGTTACAACAGCCAGTACAAGTAACTGTTTAAAAATTCTGTACATATTATGTTTTGTCCTTTCTCAACAAAGAAATGAATAAATTATGTTTATTTACACAGTTACAAAACAAATTAACAATGTAATACACCAACACCTTTCAGTCTTTTATGTGAAATTTAAAGTTCTTTCCATCTAGAGTGAAATTTTAAGATATTTCTAGGTTAGAACGAGAGCCAAGATTTTAAGGGCACCATGTCAATTGGTTAGATAACAAATTTGGAAAAAAAAAGAAAACAGTTAATGTCGCAAAAGCTTAAGGTTTACAACCTAAATCCACTATTTTATTAAAGAATTTAATCTATTGCATGGGGCCTTGGCCCAGGGAAGGGTAAAAAAATGCCAAACTGGAGAGGCAGGGGGAGGGGAATTGCTGGTGGTGACTCTGGGAAAACAGGAGGGAGGGAAACTGAAGAGCAAATGAGGCCGGATCCGCCCTAACAAAGAGGCAGAAACTGTGTCTCAACAGCCACCAAATCCAGTTCAGGGCGGTTTGAGCCAGTTTCTGAGCTGGATTGAGAACAACAGCCTCGGCTGAGACTTGACGAGGGTGAAACAGAAAATACAAAATGGACTTCGCAGTGAGAAGTGGAATTGGCTTGGACTCGCAGGAGCCTAAAGCTGTTTCCTGGAGTAGCAAAGTCAGATAAAATATAAGGCCTGGAGCCGGAACAGCGGCCTACTAAATAAGGAAAAACGACAGAGCACTGCCTTTGTGCCTGAATCCAGTCCGCATTTTCCCTCATACTTCCCCTAATTGTGGCTGGTGAGGGAAAAGGGCCTCAGGGTATCAGTTTTCAGAGAAAGCTGGCTGCGGTGTGGGGGGAGGGGAGGATTGTGTGTAGGGTGGTTTAATGTGTATCCCGGGGGGTTGGGGGTGTAGAATGTGTGAGAGTCTGAAGGAAAGGGAACAACACTTCACACCCTGCAGTTCACACCGCCTCTCTGCACCTCTGCTGCATTATTGCACAACCTCAACATACACCGCACAAAGGTGTCTTGGGAGCGCGCTACACTCTGGATACTTGCACATGTAATTACCAGGCTCCTTCGGCTCTATGCATTAATGACAATACACGAATCAGGACTGTCCACATGCTCTTCTCAATTCGTGCCCTAAAATACATACAAGCCGTACATACGCTCTCAACCAAGGGACACAGCAGTATTAGGTAACAGTGGAATGATAATCCTATCCTCGCTTCCCCTCCCCCAGGTGCCAGAACCTCGGACATCTGATCAGTCCCACCCTGAAGTGGCTCCTCTCAGAGTCCAACAGTCTGAGCTGTGGCCCACAGCTGTCCATGGTGTGCACATCCTGCGGCCAGGTTGGGCTCAGAGCCTTCCTGGACCACTTACATCTCTTGATCCCCCCTAAACGCCAAAGGCTACCTAGGAATTCTAGCCAAAGTCCGGATTTAGCGAGGTGTGAGGTGTGGGGGAGGGGAAGAGCAAACTTGGGGGTGGGGTGCTAAATTCCCTGTCCCCTGAGTATCCCAAAGATGTTTAGACTCTTCCAGAGGCACTAGATAAGTGGCTCCAGACCCCAAGGCTTGTTTGAGTTGGAAGGCAGCCCTGGTGTGGAGAGGACTGTGGGGACCCCTGTGAGTGTACAGATCTCTCTCTCTCTCTCTCTCTCACACACACACACACACACACACACACACTCAAAGACATTCAATTAAAACCGGGTCTGTAGAGTTTCCAAATACCCTGAGAAATTGGGGGAGGGGAGAGGGAGAAGGTCAAACTAAAAGACGTCACCGTGCTATTTTTATCTTTATACCATAAATGCATGCATGGGTGGACCATTGAAACACATTCACTTTGCATTATTTATGTTCGCCAATCTTCCATAAATGAAGCTTGTTACTAGCATGCCCTAGTTGACGCTATTACACAAATAGATAACTTACGCAGCCCTTCTATATTCATTTCATTAACTATTAGATTGGGGCTGATACAGATTCTGCCAGAAGGTTTTTGTTCGGGTTTTTTCTATTTGTTTTTTAGTAGGGGCAGTGTTTCTCCCCACAGGAACAAGCAGAAGGCTACAGAGGAGATGAAGGTAATAGAAGTAAACAGAATCATAATACCGAGAGCTTGCTATAAAGCTAGACACAATAACAACTACTTCATATATTAAAGTATGTTATTCAGTATTCACATATACCTCTGAGTTAGACATTATTGTTCCCATTCTAGAGATGAGGAAAATGGAGCTTGGAAAGATTAAGTGTTTCATCAAATTCATCAAATTAAGTGGCAGACCAAGATTCTGGTCGAGTCCTTGTTTTTAACCCCCTGTTAAACTGCCACCTCGCTGGCAAATAGTCATAGACTTTTTTTCAGATCCCATTGTGTGTCTGCCTACTTTGGGCTAGGAGGTAAGATGGTAAAGGTGAGAGGGGAGGATTGCTTCAGCGATGAGGACGTGGTTCCTGCCTTCAACAAGCTTTCAATCTAAAGGCTGTTTTTTTCAAGGACAATTCAGGACTACCGTACAAGGAATTATTTTTTTTCTGCCTCTGGGTCTCAGAGGCCATCTGGGAATTATAGTTTGGAATTTCCCTGCCATTTCCGTGCTGTGTGGGAGGAATGTTTGAAGTCAGGACAACCCTGGTACAAGCAGGCAGCATGGGCAGGCCGGGTGGAGAGGGGCAGGCCGAGGCCGCTGGGGAGCCGTAGCCATGGCAACCCAGCCTGCTTTCCAGAACAATGTCTCCAACCAGGAAAACGGCTCCAGAGAGCTTTCTCTCCATAATCCCTGCGGCCCGTTGGGCCAAGGAATGCACCAAGGGGATCCTTTCTTTGTAGAGAAACGACTCTTTACAAGACCCAGAACAAAGGAAGACATTTGTTGTATAGGGTCTGTATTTGTTTGGAATAAAATCAACAACGCGAAGTTACTTAGTTCCTCTTCACTGTTCAGAGGAAACGAACACAGCTTTGTTACACAAGCTTCCTATTTGGGGATAATATTTAACTTTTGTTTCATCCCCATTTTACAGATGGGAGAGTAGTAATCATGAATGAACTGGCTCTCCGTAAAACTATCATTAAAACACTGGTGCGGACTTTCAGAAGACCTCGTGAAGAGGACCCTGCCTTTTTGCATAATTTATGATCATTCTACAGATATTGTGAACAGAGTTCCTGTCCACGTGCTCAGGGGCCCGGGAGCTACCGGGCCTCCTAGGACTCCGGTCCTTCCCACTCTCTACTTCCAGCCACTCGGCCCTCCCCCTCCCCAGCACCAGCAACCGCAGCCTGGAGGAGGCGGTGAAGGGGGGGGGAGGAGGAGGAGGAGAGAAGAGGAGGAGGTGGGGGAGGGGGAAGAGGGGTAAGTGAGTGGGAGAGAGAAGGGAGGGGAGGGGAGGGGAAGGGAGTGGAGGGGGAGGGAGTGGAGAGGAAGGGAAGAAGGAATGAGTAAGACATTCCAGCCCCACCCCTGCAAGCCTCCAACTCCAGCCAGTTGGGAAACTCCTGCTCAGAGAGCTGAAAGAAGACAGTGTGTCGACCGGTGACGACTACTTCAGGCTTTCAAATGATCAACAACCAGACTACACCCTGAGCCTTGAAGACTGTAGCTTTGCTGAGCCAGGGCGTGGCTCCCTAAAGCTGACATCAGGGCCACGGAAGTCAGTCCCCACCCGCAAAACCGAGAACAAAACTTAATACAAGCTCAATAACAAACGATCTACCATAAAAGCCCAAACTTATAAAGAATGCAATTTTTAAATGTAAATTTCTGGCAATGTGAGCCAGAAACAGTAAGAGCTCAGCTACTTCGTGGCAGTAAAAAAAAACCCCGCGCTACCTGATTTTGGGTGCCCCCCCCCCCCAGGAGCCCAATCCCTTGTAAAGTCTCTAAGACCAAAATCAGATTGGCCTGCCTCTATGTCTCCCCATTGTGCAGTGACTGGGCAGGAAGGAAAACAGGTCACCTTCTCTGGGTGACTTTACAGGAATTGCCTGAGCGACTTCCTTAAACTACACTTCTCCACTGCATCCCCAGATTTTTTGTTGCCAGAGGATGACCTAAAGATAGATGTCACCCCCCCTCCCCCAATATGGAACAAAGCTGAGAACTCCTGCCAGTGTCACCCTTGTAAGGAGTTAGTTGAGTGACCTTTGATTCTAAATTAAGGCTTCAATTTGTTGACCTTTCTCCTGGTAATGTATTTCAGTAGATACTGCTAATTTACTCTGCTTTAGGAGTGTAAACAATGGATCTTTACAGTGAATTTTTTGCAACTCAGAGTATTTCCTAGAACACAGGGACGTAAAATCCCTCTCCCCAAGATTGATCCTTGTAGTATTAAATATCCATTCAACATTCATTGAACACTTCTTAAGAATCAAGCGCTATGTTATTTTTCACTACATTAGAACTGTGGATTTTTAAAATCACATAAAACATGAAACTTACTTTCAGAGAGCTTACAGGCTGGGAAGGCCGATACTCAGGAAGTCAGCTATTACAGAGTGGTATGATACATGCTTTGTAAAAATTGGAACAAGAAGATATATGTGGGAGAAGAAAGGGACATGAAAAACAGTAAGGCTAGGTGGAGCAATCAGATAACTAGAGGGCTTCCTGTCAGGAGCTGGAAAATAAGATGGAGTTAGCGAAAGTGATACTAGAGCTCAGAGTCAGAACTGAATTTTAGTTCCAGATTTATCAGTCTGTCACTTATCAGGCAGACATTAAAAAATAAAAAAAATAAAAAGGGTAATAAAGGGCTTCCTTGATAGCTCAGTTGGTAAAGGATCTGCCTACAATGCAGGAGATCCCGGTTCAATTCCTGGGCCTGGAAGATTCTTTGGAGAAGGGATAGGCTACCCACTCGAGTATTCTTGGGCTTCCCTTGTGGCTCAGCTGGTAAAGAATCCACCTGCAATGCGGGAGACTTGGGTTTGATCCCTGGATTGGGAAGATCCCCTGGAGAAGGGAAAGGCTACCCACTCCAGTATTCTGGCCTAGAGAATTCCGTGGACTAGTTCATGGGGTCTCATAGAGTCCGACTCGACTTTCACTTTCACTTTCACTTTCACTTTTAGAACAAAGGCAAAGCAAGGAACCTGAAGTCCAGTAGGTCAGGAGCTTTGCAGGACTGGAACTAGAGGACTGACATAGTAGAATTGATCTATTCCCTCACCCAGGAGGGTTCCATGCATCTCGTAAGAAGAAAACCCACATCGTAAGTATGAAGAATCCTGCAAATTTAGCTATTGAGCAGCAGTTCTCAACACCGCGGCACTTTTAACATTTCAATATGTTATTTATAATGTGATGTTTATTAGCACAATTACACATTATTAGACCTGATATCCAGTATGCTTGCCTGGGAAGTCCTCTGGACAGAGGAGCCTGTGGACTATGGCCCATAGGGTTGCAGTGTTGGATGCGACTGAAGTGACTTCACATGCATGCAAGACCTGAAATCAGAGTGTGATTAAATACCTGATGCTGGGTCAATACTGTTTTCACTGAAATTTTCAGTTAACTTGCCAAGATCTGTTCACAGATGTTGCACTAAGATCTAGCACCAGGAATTAACGTTTGATCTATTCAACCACTTCTGCTCTTAAAGACAATAACAACAAAAGAGAGATTCCTTAAGAAGTTTGCAAATGTTAGAGAGTAGAGTGTTTTCAAACTGCAACTCCAATTTCTGGTCCCTCCAGCCAGCAGCTTTTTCAGACACTGCTTTTCATCTTATGGTAATTCATTAGTCATGTTCACCGAATATTTCTACATTTCCAGTTTCTGATTACAACATAAGATTGCATCATCTGACCACTTTGAAATTAGTGGTATGTTTACTGTGGTCAATAAAGATAGAGGAAGTGATACATGTCACTTCCTGGAAAAAGCTTTAAGACCTAGTCAACCATTCGCAGCCTTTCCATCCCACTTCTGGAGAGATCACAGAAGCAATGTTGAGATGAACCTCTTTCAGCTGGAGTCTTCTAGCCAAACCCCATTGGTAGGTAGTATAAGAAATAAATGAACTTTTGGTGCATTGCACCCTTAAGAATTGGCAGCTATTTGTTACACAGCATGATCTAGACTATCCTGATTGACTCACCTCAAAGCCATTTATCTAACATACTTCCTTCCTATCAAAAGTCAGAACTCTACAAAGTCTTCTGTTTCAGAGAAACTGACTAGCTCCAGCTTGAGGGGGTGGATCTTCAGCATAAGTCAATTGTGATGATAGTCCCTTACCAGTAGTGATTGAGAAATTGGGAGGTGACCAACCAAGTTTGGCCAGTGAAATGTCAAAAAAAATATTCTGGGAAGCCTCAGAAAAGTTTCTAAAAAGAGTTAAGACCAGAGACAGACAGAGAGAAAGAGCTGCTCCTTTCTTTCTCCAGCTGTTGTCATCTATAGATAAGGCACTAGTTATCTAGTACTATGTTACAATTTACATGTTTATTTACATATTATCTCAAATATTTATTATTCCACAGTTTCTGTGAGTCAGGAATTCAGGAGAACCTTAGTTGGGTGGCTGTGACTCAGAGTCTCTCACGAAGTTGTGGTTGAGACACCTGCAAGGGCTGGAGTCATCTAAAGGCTTGACTGCACTAGGAACTTTACTTCCTAGATCATGCCCTCACATGGCTGTTAGCAAAAGGTCTCAGTTCATTGCTAGTTCTTGGCAGGAGGCTTATTACTTGCCATGTGGACCTCTCCATAGGGTTAACTGAGCATTCTCATGACATGGTTACTGGCTTTCCCTGGAGGGAGTGACCCAAGAGAAAGTATAAGGAGGAAACCCAAATGTCTTTATGTCCTAATTTCAGGAGCAACACATTGTCATTTCCATGACATTGTATTCTTTAAATGTGAATCACTAAATGCAGCCCACCTTTAAGAGGAGAATTATGCTTCACCTTTTCAGAGAAGACTACTAAAAAATTTGTGTTTAAACCGTCACAGATGTAACAGTAGAAAGTACTGTGGCTGTGTAGAAATTATGAGGGGCTCAAGCCTAAGGGTCCCCTCACACTGAAGAAAGCAGAGCAGATATGGAAAGGCCCTTGATGACATTGCTAAGGTACAACCTACTCTGGTCTACTAATTATGTGAGAAAAAATAAATTTCTTACAATTTCAGCATGTTTAAGATGAGGCTGACAGATAAATAGCAACATCTATTTCTGCCTTATTGACTATGCCAAAGCCTTTGACTGTGTGGATCACAATAAACTGTGGAAAATTCTGAAAGAGATGGAATACCAGACCACCTGACCTGCTTCTTGAGAAATCTATATGCACATCAGAAAGCAACAGCTAGAACTGGACGTGGAACAACAGACTGGTTCCAAATAGGAAAAGGAGTACATCAAGGCTGTATATTGTCACCCTGCTTATTTAACTTATATGCAGAGTACATCATGAAAAACTCTGGGCTGGAAGAAGTACAAGCTGGAATCAAGATTGCCGGGAGAAATGTCAATAACGTCAGATATGCAGATGACACCACCCTTATGGCAGAAAGTGAAGAGGAACTAAAAAGCCTCTTGATGAAAGTGAAAGTGGAGAGTGAAAAAGTTGGCTTAAAGCTCAACATTCAGAAAATGAAGATCATGGCATCTGGTCCCATCACTTCATGGGAAATAGATGGGGAAACAGTGGAAACAGTGTCAGACTTTATTTTTGGGAACTCCAAAATCACTGTAGATGGTGATTGCAGCTGTGAAATTAAAAGACGCTTACTCCTTGGAAGGAAAGTTATGACCAACCTAGACAGCATATTCAAAAACAGAGACATTACTTTGCCGACAAAGGTCCGTCTAGTTAAGGCTATGGTTTTTCCTGTGGTCATGTGTGGATGTGAGAATTGGACTGTGAAGACAGCTGAGCGCCAAAGAATTGATGCTTTTGAACTGTGGTGTTGGAGAAGACTCTTGAGAGTCCCTTGGACTGCAAGGAGATCCAACCAGTCCATTCTGAAGGAGATCAGTCCTGGGATTTCTTTGGAAGGAATGATGCTAAAGCTGAAACTCCAGTACTTTGGCCACCTCATGCGAAGAGTTGACTCTTTGGAAAAGACTCTGATGCTGGGAAGGTTTGGGGACAGGAGGAGAAGGGGATGACAGAGGATGAGATGGCTGGATGGCATCACCGACTCAATGGACGTGAGTCTGAGTGAACTCTGGGAGTTGGTGATGGACAAGGAGGCCTGGCGTGCTGCAAATCATAGGGTTGCAAAGAGTCAGACATGACTGAGTGACTGAACTGAAGTGAACCGAATGGATATTCAGCATATTTGATTATCAATATGTATTATAAATTAACCTATATATCAGTGAATATAAAGGATACATTTTCTATTTCTAAAGTATAAAAGATATATATGTGTGTGTTTGTCTGTATAAAATTTTTTATTCTATTACATATGTAAGGTATGTATGTATCTGTGTAGAACTATGTACCATAGGATAAATGCTTGATACAAATTGTTCTTCAAATTATTCTAATTTCCAAGTAATTTGTTGATTTGTAAAAATAGTTGGAAATATGTTTGGATATAGTGTTCACTAGCTAAAAGATGCTCCAGTATGAGTCATGATTCCATGGAAAGATCTGCCATAAAATTTTTCCAACACCGTTTTAACTGAATTGATAGTCATCAAGTGGCTTGTAATATGAATAAGTTTTCAGTTTGTCTTAACACCAGCAATGATTTTCATGGTGCTGATTTTTCAGTTGCTGCTGAACTAAAAAACCATTCCATTCAAATTTTTTCTAGTAGAACAGTTTTAATAATAATTCATTTTATATAATCAGTATATACATTATCAACAATCAAATAGGAAATATCATTTAGAAATAGGATAAAAAAAATTCTTCAGGCCAAATGAAAGGTGGCAATTAATGTGAGCTCATGTGCCAGGCTGGGTTGCCTGGATTCAAATACTGGTTGGTCAAGTAAATCTTAACTAAGTTTCTCACTTGAAAAATAGGATTGATGATAATTTCTTAAATCAGTTAATAGACTTTTAGATTAGACCTGATACAGAGAAAATGCTAATATAAGTAATCATTAACATTTTTATTAATAAAAGTAATGTTAATGTCCTTGATTAATGGACATTCCATGAGTTTTAATGAATTAATCACCATTAAATGGATGTGAAATTCAAAGAGAATATTAAAAAGTGGTTCTTACACCTCAGATCACTCTTGGCTCCAAACTGACTCAAAGAGCCTTGTCTTTTTTTCCATTTTCCTTTCTGTTTTGAGAGTGCCTGTGATGACAGCAGAAAGTACAGACCTCTGTCTATCCATGGCTGCATTTGCCCCTGCTGTGACCTGCCTATCTGTATTTTCATTCCTTTTTTTGCTCACAGCCAAAACACTACAGAGACTGCATCTCCCATAAACAGTTGTATGAGGGTCATAGGGGACCATCAACAGGTCCCTTAGGTGTATCCTGGGTCTTCAATGCCAGAGTGCCAACACCATATTAGAGGCCCTGTCTTCCCCCCTGGGCTTTGCTTAGAGGTTAAAGCATCTGCCTCCAATGCGGGAAACCTGGGTTCAATCCCTGGGTCGGGAAGATCCCCTGGAGAAGGAAATGGCAGCCCACTCCAGTATTATTGCCTGGAGAATCCCATGGATGGAGGAGCCTGGTAGGCTACAGTCCACGGGGTCGCAAAGAGTCGGACACGACTGAGCGATTTCATCTTCACCTCACCAGGGCAGGTGCCTCCTGGATGTGGGCTAGACAATGAGTCCCAGAGTCCAGCTCTGAGGCAAGGTCATTAACCTCTCAGTTGCTTGAATTCAGGAAAGTATGGGAGGTTCCAAGGGAGGGGCCATGATAAGGGTATTATTCTTATTGCCAAAGAAGTGTTTAAAGCAAAAAGAAAATAGTCTTCCATGCTAGTAGATAACTGGGCTTTATAAAGAGGGAAACTCATGTTTGAGAATGACAGATGTTAATTACCTTCACAACCCTTCACTGTAACTCAGACTACTGATTGGGAAAAGCCTATGTTATGGAAGATGTTCTGAAAGATCTCCACATGGGGCTCAGCCTTGGTAATGATCTTTTTAAAATATTGTTTTGTTGCTTATACTTTTCAAATTTATCAAAAAAGAGTACTAAAATATCATTACTTATTCTTAAGCAAAGTAAATCAAGGTCAGTAGAGGGTTTTCATGAAATATATTTACATATCTGTACTAAGAAGAAAAGCTATGACCAACCTAGACAGAATATTTAAAAGAAGAGACATTACTTTACCAACAAAGGACTATCTAGTCAAAGCTATAGTTTTTCCAGTAGTCATGTACGGATGTGAGAGTTGGACTATAAAGAAAGCTGAGCACAGAAGAATTGATGCTTTTGAACAATGGTGTTGGAGAAGACTCTTGAGAGTCCCTTGGACTGCAAGGAGATCCAACCAGTCAATCCTAAAGGAAATCATTCCTGAATATTCATTGGAAGGACTAATGCTGAAGCTGAAATGCCAGTACTTTGGCCACCTACTGTGAAGAACTGACTCATTGTAAAAGACCCTGATGCTGGGAAAGATTGAAGGTGGGAGAAGAAGGGGATGACAGAGAATGAGATGATTGGATGGCATCATTGACTTGATGGACTTGAGTTTGAGGAAGCTCCGAGAATTGGTGATGGACAGGGAGGCCTGGCGTGCTGCAATCCATGGGGTCACAAAGAGTTGGACATGACTGAGTGACTGAACTGAACTGTACTAAGCCAGAATGAATAATCTATGCAAATCCATTGAGGCTCTTTAAGGCAAATATCTTCCCAAAGAGATAAGAAAGAAACTTGTCCCTTTATATCCTAAAGAGAACAAAAGAAAGATGCATTGAGATTTCACTTAGGGTAGAATTCTAATTCAAAGTCTCTACTGGGGATCTTCAACAATCATTACGCAATTAGGAAAACAAGAACCAACCTAGTTCTTTCAACCAGAAGATATTTAACTAAAGAAATTGTTTAACCTTATTAGGAAATCTGGAGGGGGGAAGGTTACTCTTCGAGTAATCAAGACTACCATTCCAGGTTTAGTTCAGTTCAGTTCAGTCGATCAGTTGTGTCTGACTCTTTGCAACCCCATGAATCGCAGTATGCCAGGCCTGCCTGTCCATCACCAACTTCCAGAGTTTACTCAAACTCATGTCCATTCAGTTTGTGATGCCATCCAACCATCTCATCCTCTGTCATCCCCTTCTCCTCCTGCCTTCAATCTTTCCCAGCATCAGGGTCTTTTCAAATGAGTCAGCTTTTCGCATCAGGTGGCAAGTATTGGAGTTTCAGCTTCAACATCAGTCCTTCCAATGAACATTCAGGACTGATCTTCTTTAGAATGGACTGATTGGATCTCCTTGCAGTCCAAGGGACTCTCAAGAGTCTTCTCCAACACCACAGTTCAAAAGCATCAATTCTTCAGCACTCAGCTTTCTTTATAGTCCATCTCATATCCATAAATGAGTACTGGAAAAACCATAGCCTTGACTACATGGACCTTTGTTGGCAAAGTATTGTCTCTGCTATTTAATATGCTGTCTAGGTTGGTCATAACTTTCCTGCCAAAGAGTAAGCATCTTTTGATTTCACAGCTGCTATCACCATCTGCAGTGATTTTGGAGCCCCCCAAAATAAAGGAATTGGTTAACCTTATTGGGGAATCTGAAGAGAGGAAGGTTACTCCCTGTAATCAAGACTACCATTTCTGGGTTAGGAGAGCAAAAGCATTAAGCAGAGGTCAAGGATATCTGCAGCTAAGGTTTCTGTTACTGGAGCCCAGCTGCCTGAGCCACAGCCCAGGAGCCTGCAACCCTGGGTTGACAAAGTCACTGCAGCTTCCCCTGACCCAGACATCACTGCTACTCTTGCCTCTGACACCAGTACTATTGTCACCTTCTTTCTTTGATCACTGAGGCAGTGTTTGTTGTTTCAACTACTGTTTGAATCTGGAAAAAACTGGAGAGTCACCTCTCCTCTCCTCTTGCTTTTAAATCTCCCTCCATCAGCAGGATCTGACCCCAAATCATTGGATATATGTAGGTTACAGAATTTAAGCACCTTACAATGTTCAGCAGAGCACACAAGTGTGAGAATGAGGGCTGAGAACAAATATGTAAATAACCAGCGTGAAAGTCTGTAAGGCAGTTACACCACGTGGACTTAACATGGTTGAGACACTCCTTCACATCCCTTGGAAGGTTTTCTGAAGACAACAGTAAAGCTCCGGGTAGCTAATGAATAGTCTTTAGCCTTCAGACACAGAGAATAGGAAACCTCACACAATTGTAGATTCCCATTTTAAAGCAAAGGATATGGGACAAAAGCAGTATTGGTAAAATCTAAATATTGTTTTCATGAGTGAATTTGATGGCAGGAAAAGGACATGTGAAATTCTGTGACATTTTCTTCTTAGTGTCTTAAAATTTTGTTTCACTAAGATTAAAGTGCAAGCTTATCCAGGGATGAAAAAGCACCATTATATTTGGAAGTCTAAAACTGCATGCCATTCATATTAGGACAATGCAGATGGAGAAGATAAGGTATAACTTCAAATACTAGCCCTATGTAGAAAGTTACAAGGGTGGGCATTATGTGGAAATAAAAGCAAAGACCTATAGCAAGGGAGTCAGCCACTTTCACTTGTGTTTTGGCAGAAACTCAAAGGCAGGCAGAGGAGTGGGAAAGCTTCATAGTGGGGGGCGGGGGGGGAGGGGGAACGGGGAAGCCTTCAAATATACCTGAAATAAAGGCTATTGGCATGGGGAAACTGCCAGGTAAGCTAACTAGAAGTGAGGCATCCTACGTGATTGATTAGGGTGTATGTATGGCTTTCTCTGATTGGTCCTAAGTTGGAAGTAGGAACAAAAATTAGGTAAGCTGTCAATTATTAGGGGTTTCTGGATGACTCAGTGGGAAAGAATCCGCCTGCCAGTGCAGGAGACACAGGAGACACAGATTCGATTCCTGAGTCAGGAAGATCCCCAGGAGCAGGAAATGGCAACCCACTCCAGTATTTGTGCCTGGAAAATTCTATGGACAGAGAAGTCTGGCAGGCTGCAGTCCATGGAGTCATAAAGAGTTGGCCATGACTGAGTGACTGAGCACACGTCAATTATTAATCAAGTCTTGACCATACAGGTCTAGTTGTCATAGGCGTTATTGTTTGGTTTCCTGGACTATCTCTAAAGATAGCACTTTGTCTTCCACAAGCCTGACTTTCATGCTGGCTTTCTGAGCTTGTTATTGAAAATAATACTTTGGATTCTGGGACAAGTTGCTTCAGGTTATGGGTATAGGGGAGAAAAAACTTTTCTCCTACCCTCTTAGGTTTGGTAGATGCATTCTGATAATTAAGCTGACAGAAGATTGATTAAGAGAAGAAAAGTACACACGCTTTATTTGATGTTAATATCTTTACATGGTATGCTGCTGCTGCTAAGTCTCTTCAGTCGTGTCCGACTCTGTGCTACCCCATAGATGGCAGCCCACAAGTCTCCCCCATCCCTGGGATTCTCCAGGCAAGAACACTGGAGTGGGTTGCCATTTCCTTCTCCAATGCATGAAAGTGAAAAGTGAAAAGTGAAAGTGAAGTCGCTGAGTCGTGTCCGACTCTTAGCGACCCCATGGACTGCGGCCCACCAGGCTCCTCCGTCCATGGGATTTTCCAGGCATGGTATGAGGGTTTCATAAAAAAGAACTGGAAACCCCAAAGAAGTGATTAGACTCACAGGTTGATATATCATTTTTATCAAGGACTATAAGTTGTGGTGAAATGACTAGACAAAGGAAAGGAGTTTGGGATTCTGTGGGTAGTAAGCTGTGGGAAAGTGACGACAAATGTGGAGGAACCTGATGGAAGAAAGGTTATTCTACTAAGATTTGTTAGCGCAGCCTCATCTTGGTATCAACTTTCTGTCTCTGGTGGTACGAATATTCTCTTCTTCCTGGCACCAGGAGGCCACCTTTTTCATGGGAAATTTGTGACCTGCTTTAGGGCAGAAAGGGGGAGGGTGAAAAGCCCTTCCTAGATCTGCTGTTTTCTCTATTGCCTTCTCCTCAAAATTATCAGTATTATCAATATGCCAAAATTATCAATATTCCAGCGTGTGCTGGGTAACATGTTCTGATTCCCTCTTATGGGTCAGAGTTCTACTTTTATATATAGTCTGGCCATTGTCTGTGTATTCAGTCTCTCAACTCCAATGGCAGAGGTAGGGTTGAGATCATTTTTCTTCTGACACTGACAACTCTATTAGGCTGTCTCCAGTACTTACTTCATGATGGTTAATGATTTTTCTGAGCAATACTGAGGCCAGGTTGAAAATTAACAAGAGGAAAACAATGTAACCAAATATTTTCCCCCAAGATATGAAAAAAATATAACCAATTTTTAACCCTGAAAGGGGAATTTGAATTTCTCAACTTCATACCTGACACTCCATATGCATCTCTAATGGGTAAAATTTCAAGTTTGATAAAATGGAGAATTTTTAGCCAATTATTTTGGGGCAGCCCCACAAGAGAACTGTCTTGGGGTGTATTTTTTGGAAGCAGATCCTACACAAAAGATTTCAGTGCAAGTAGTTTGAGAGGTGATCTTAGGAAGCCTTGATAGGGAAAGGAGAGGTAAGTCAGGGAAGGGGAGGAGCAGTTGCAGTAACCGGCAAATTACCACTGGGACAGCACAGCCACTCTACACATTATTAGACAAGAATTACACAACTATGGGAGGAGCTGAGGAAGTTAAGATCTGGAAGGGGAAGTTGGAGGAATAGTTGTTATAAGCAATCCTCATGAAGCCCTGGGGTAGGTGAACAAAGGGAAGCTTGCAAGGAAATCTGAGAAGCCAAGCACATCCATCAGTGGATGTAGGGCTGTGAATGGGGATCTCGCTGAGCACTCTACTGGAAGCTATGCCTCTCTGGAACTATAACTTATGTGTGTGTCCACTGTTACGTGTCTAGTGGTGGGCTTACAACTACCGTTGATCAGCAGGGCTAGCAGCTGGGAAGAAGAGTCTAGTGTAGAAAGGAGCAATTCCAGGTGTGGAATCCAGCAATTCCATACCTGGGTATATATCTGGAAAAAACAAAAGTCACTAATTTGAAAAGATACATGCACCCCAATGTTTATGAATCATGACTGGAACCGCTGAGCAGTATCCACTAGGGGAAGAGGAAGCTGGGGCATTTATTCTGTCGTTCTTATCAGTCACTTGCCGAGAGCTGTTCCCATGGGTATTAACTCTTAGAACCTGCTGTACACCTAGGCTAAGAGAAAGCCCTCAGGCAGTCATGAGGCAGCAGTAGGACACTGCATGTACAGAAATAGTAAGTTGTGGGCAAGGGAGCATGGTGTTGATGGTATCTTCCACACTGGCCAACAAAATAAGGCCTCAGATTCCCTAGAGAGTACTGGGATCTAAGAGAAATCAGAACTTTGTAGCAACTCTTCTTGTTGCCTGTCTTCTTTCTCCCTTCTCTGTATGTATATATAGTAAATTCCCAAGATGTACAATACTTCTGACTTTAGTTTCATTTACAGCCCAAAGTCAGGCTCTGACCTCTTCTTTCAGAATATACTGGGGCTGAATTTGGGGAGAGGAAATTATATGCACCACAGTAGAAAACAATAAAAGTAATATGAAGTATTACATAGTGTTCCCACCAGATCTGATATCCTGAGAAAGAATCATCACTTTTATCATTTGTCAATCCGGAATTTGTAACCTGAATCAGATCATGAGGAAACATCAGACAAATCCAAACTGAGACACATTCTATAAAATAGAATAGAGTCTTTAAAAATGTCAGTGTTATGAAAAGCAAACAAAGATTGAGGAATTTTTCCATATTGAAGGAGACCAAAGAAACATGACATCTAAATGTAATATGTGATCTTGGATCCCATGCTTGAAGAAAAAAAGAGTAACATAAAGGGCATTACTGCGACAAATCAGAATATGTTTCCTAGAATAAAGTATCAATGTCAACATTTTGAATTGGATAACTGTATAGAGCTTTCATAAAGAATATCCGTGTCCCTAGGAGGGTATCCCTGCTGACTCAGGTGATAAAGAATCCACCTGCAGTGCTGAAGACCCAGGTTTGATCCCTGGGTCAAGAAGATCCTCTGGAGAAAGGAATGGCTATCCACTCCAGTATTCTTGCCTGGAGAATTCCATGGACAGACAAGCCTGGGGAGTTACAATCCTCAAGGTCACAGAGAGTCAGACTCAACAGAGTGACTAACACCTTCACTTTTCACATTTTTGTTCCTAGGAAATATACTCTAAAGTGTTGAGACAAAGGGCCATAATATATCTATTCCCAAACATGTCTTCTTTAAAAAGTTAGGTTGCTTTATATAGTGAAGAACTTACACCAATCCTCCTCGAATTATTAAAAATTCAAGAGGAGGGAACATTCCCAAATTCATTCTGTAAGATCACCATTACCTTGATATCAAAACCAGATAAAGACACTACCAAAAAAGAAAACTACAGGCTAATAACTTTGATGAATATAGATGCAAAAAACCTCAACAAAATATTAGCAAACCAAATCTAACAGTAAACAGAAAGGCTCATACACCATGATCAAGTGGGAATTATTCGATGGTTCAACCTATACAAATCAATCAATGTGATACATCACATTAACAAAACAAAAGACAAAATCCACATGATCATCCGATTGATGCAGAAAAAGCATTTGACAAAAGCTTAAGAGATTTTTTGCACGGCAAAGGAAACCATCGACAAAACAAAAGGAGAATCTACTGAATGGTAGAAAATATTTGCAAATTATGTGACTGATATGTGGTTAATACAAAATATACAAGTCACTAATACAACTAAATATAAACAAAATGAAACAAAACAACAATAACCACTCTGCCAAACAATCCAGTCAAAAAATGGGCAGACGACTTGAATAAACATCTTTACAAAGAAGACATGCAAATGGTTAAAAGACACATTAAAAAATGTTTCATATCACTAATTATTCAGTTCAGTTCAGTCACTCAGTCGTGTCCTGCTCTTTGCAACCCTGTGGACTGAAGCATGCCAAGCCTCCTTGTCCATCACCAATTCCTAGAGTTTACTCAAATTCTTGTCCATTGAGTCAGTGATGCCATCCAACCATTTCATCCTCTGTCATCCCCTTCTCGTCCCACCTTCAATCTTTCCTAAAATCAGGGTCTTTTCAAATGAGTCAGCTCTTTGCAGCAGATGGTCAAAGTACTGGAGTTTCAGCCTTAAACATCAGTTCTTCCAATTAACACTCAGGACTGATTTCCTTTAGGATGGACTGGTCGGATTTCCTTGCAGTCCAAGTGACTCTCAAGAGCCTTCTCCAACACCACAGTTCAAAAGCATCAACCCTTCAGCACTCAGCTTTCTTTATGGTCCAATTCTCACATCCATACATGACTACTGGAAAAATCATAGCCTTGACTAGCTGGACCTTGTTGGCAAAGTAATGTCTCTGCTTTTTACTATGCTGTCTGGGTGGGTCATAACTTTTCTTCCAAGGAGTAAGCGTCTTTTAACTTCTTGGCTGCATTCACCACCTGCAGTGATTTTGCAGCCCCCCAGAATAAAGTCAGCCACTGTTTCCACTGTTTTCCCATCATTTTGCCATGAAGTGATGGGACCAGATGCCATGATCTTAGTTTTCTGAATGTTGAGTTTTAAGACAACTTTTTCACTCTCCTCTTTCACTTTCATCAAAGGGCTCTTTAGTTCTTCTCTCTCTCTTTCTGCCATAAGGGTGGTGTCATTTGCATATCTGAAGTTATTGATATTTCTCCTGGCAATCTTGATTCCAGCTTGTGTTTCTTCCAGCCCAGCATTCCTCATGATGTACTCTGCATGTAAGTAAAATAAACAAGGTGACAATATACAGCCTTGACATACTCCTTTTCCTATTTGGAACCAGTCTGTTGTTCCACATCCAGTTCTAACTGCTGCTTCTTGACCTGCATACAAATTTCTCAAAAGGCAGGTCAGGGGGCCTGGTATTTCCATCTCTTTCAGAATTTTCCACAGTTTATTGTGATCCATAGTCAAAGGCTTTGGCATAGTCAATAAAGCAGAAAGAGATGTTTTTCTGGAACTCTCTTGCTTTCTTGATGATTCAGTGGATGTTGGCAATTTGATCTCTGGTTACTCTGCCTTTTATGAAACCATTTTGAACATCTGGAAGTTCATGGTTCACACATTGCTGAAGCCTGGCTTGGAGAACTTTGAGCATTACTTTACTAGCATGTGAGATGAGTGCAATTGAGCGGTAGTTTGAGCATTCTTTGGCATTGGAATGAAAACTTTCTTTGGGATTGGAATGAAAACTGACCTTTTCCAGTCCTGTGACCACTGCTGAGTTTTCCAAACTTGCTGACATATTGAGTGCAGCACTTTCACAGCATCATCTTTCAGGATTTGAAATAGCTCAACTGGAATTCCATCACCTCCACTAGCTTTGTTCGGAGTGATGCTTTCTAAGGCCCACTTGACTTCACATTCCAGGATGTCTGACTCTAGGTGAGTGATCACACCATCATGATCATCTGGTCCCTGCCAAAGGGACAGGGGCTCTGGGTGCAGCATATTTGGGTATGACATAAGTCCTCTTGGAGGAGGTTGCCATTAACCCCACCATAGCGCTGCCAGAACTTACACAGGACTGGGAAATAGTCTCTTGGAGGGCACAAACAGGACCTTGTGCACCACAACCTAGGAGAAAGGAGCACTGACACCGCAAGAGACTAACCCAGACTTGCCTGTGAGTGTCCAGGAGTCTCCAGCAGAGGTGTGGGTTCGTGGTGGCCTGCAGGGTCAGGGCACTGAGTGTGACAGTACATGCATGGGATCTTTTGAGGGAAGTCACCATTATCTTCATTACCTCCACCATAGTTTGGCCACAGGTAAATAGCAGGGAGGGAATACAGCTCCACCCCTCAACAGAAAATTGGATTAAAGATTTACTGAGCATGGCCCAGTCCATCAGAACAAGACCCAGTTTCCCCCTCAGTCAGTCTTTCCCATCAGGAAGCTTCCATAAGCCTGTTACCCTTCTCAATCAGAGGGCAGATAGAATGAAAACAATAATCACAGAAAACTAACCAATCTAATCACGTGGACCACAGCCTTGTCTAATTCAATGAAACTATGAGCCATGCCATGTAGGGCCACCCCAGATGGACTGGTCTTAATGGAGAGTTCTGATAAAATGTGGTCCACTGAACAAGGGAATGGCAAACCACTTAAGTATTCTTGTCTTGAGAACCCCATGAACAGTATGAAAAGGCAAAAAGATAGGACACTGAAAGATGAACTCCCCAGGTCGGTGCTGCTGCTGCTGCTGCTAAGTCGCTTCAGTCGTGTCCGATTCTGTGTGACCCCAGAGACAGCAGCCCACCAGGCTCCCCCGTGTCTGGGATTCTCCAGGCAAGAACACTGGAGTGGGTTGCCATTTCCTTCTCCAATGCATGAAAATGAAAAGTGAAAGTGAAGTCGCTCAGTCATGTCTGACTCTTTGCAACCCCATGGACTGCAGCCTACCAGGCTCCTCCATCCATGGGATTTTCCAGGCAAGAATACTGGAGTGCGGTGCCCTTGTCTTCTTCACCCCGGGTCAGTAGGTGCCCAATATGCTACTAGAGAAGAGTGAGGAAATAGCTCCAGAAAGAATGAAGAGGCTGAGCCAAAGAAAAAACAAGGCCCAGCTGTGGATGTGACTGGTGATGGAAGTAAAGTCTGATGCTGTAAAGAGCAATATTGCATAGGTGCCTGGAATGTCACGTCCATGAATCAAGGCAAATTGAAAGTGGTCAAACAAGAGATGGCAAGAGTGAACATCAACATTTTAGGAATCAGTGAACTAAAATGGACTGGAATGGGTGAATTTAACTCAGATGATCATTATATCTACTACTGTGGGCAAAAATCCCTTAGAAGAAGTGGAGTAGCCGTCTTAGTCAAAAAAAGATTCCAAAATGCAGTATTGGGATGCAATCTCCAAAACGACAGAATAATCTCTGTTCGTTTCCAAGGCAAACCATTCAGTATCACTGTAATCCAAGTCTATGCCCCGACCAGTAATGCTGAAGAAACTGAAGCTGAACAGTTCTATGAAGACCTACAAGACCTTCTAGAACTAACACCTAAAATAGATGTCCTTTTCACTATAAGGGACTGGAATTCAAGAGTAGGAAGTCAAGAAACAGCTGGAGTAGCAAGCAAATTTGGCCTTGGAGTACAGCAACATGCAGCTGCTGCTTGCTGCCCATCACTCTTTATTACAGAAATGCAATTTAAAATCACAATGAGGTAGAATTTCTATCACCAAAAAGTCTGTAAATAAACAATGTTGGAAAGGATATGGAGAAAAGAGAACACTTATATACTGTTGGTGGGGATATAAATTGGTGCAGCCATTATTGAAAACAATATGGAGCTTCCTTTAAAACGTTAAAAACAGAACTACCATATGATCCATCAATTCCACTTCTGGGTATATATCTGGAAAACATGAAAACAGTAATTTTAAAAGATACATGCACTCTAATGTTCACAGCAGCACTATTTATAATAGCCCAAACATGGAGTAAACCAATGGCCTATCAATAAGCAACTGGATTAAGAATATGTGGTGTATATATATGAAATGGAATATTCAGTTCAGTTCAGTCGCTCAGTTGTGTCCAACTCTTTGCAACCCCATGAATTGTAGCATGCCAGGCCTCCCTGTCCATCACCAACTCCCGGAGTTCACTCAAACTCATGTCCATCAAGTCGGTGATGCCATCCAGCCATCTCATCCTCTGTTGTCCCCTTCTCCTCCTGCCCCCAATCCCTCCCAGCATCAGAGTCTTTTCCAATGAGTCAACTCTTCTCATGAGGTGGCCAGAGTACTGGAGTTTCAGCTTTAGCATCATTCCTTCCAAAGAATACCCAGAACTGATCTCCTTCAGAATGGACTGGTTGGATCTCCTTGCAGCCCAAGGGACTCAACTCTCACGAGTCTTCTCCAATACCACAGTTCAAAAGCACCAATTCTTCAGCACTCAGCTTTCTTCAAAGTCCAACTCTCACATCCACACATGACTACCGGAAAAACCATCGCCTTGACTAGACGGACCTTTGTTGGCAAAGTAATGTCTCTGCTTTTCAATACGCTATCTAGATTGGTCGTAACTTTCCTTCCAAGGAGTAAGCGTCTTTTAATTTCATGGCTGCAGTCATCATCTGCAGTGATTTTGGAGCCCCCCAAAAATAAAGTCTGCCACTGTTTCCACTGTTTCCCCATCTATCTTCCATGAAGTGATGGGACCAGATGCCATGATCTTCATTTTCTGAATGTTGAGCTTTAAGCCAACTTTTTCGCTCTCTTTCACTTTCATCAAGAGGCTTTTTAGTTCCTCTTCACTTTCTGCCATAAGGGTGGTGTCATCTGCATATCTGAGGTTGTTGATATTTCTCCCGGCAATCTTGATTCCAGCTTGTGCTTCGTCCAGCCCAGCGTTTCTCATGATATACTATGCATATAAGTTTAATAAGCAGGGTGACAATATTACTTGGTCATAAAAAAGACCATTTGCAGCAATGTGGATATGCCTAGAGAATATCATGCTTACTGAAATATGTCAAACAGAGAAAGACAAACACTATATGATATAGCCTATATGTGGAATCTAGATAATCAGCAACCTCAGATATGCAGATGACACGACTTTAATGGCAGAAAGTGAAGAGGAAATAAAGAGTTTCCTGATGAAGGTGAAAGAGGAGAATGAAAAGGTTGGCTTAAAACTCAACATTGAAAAAACGAAGATCATGGCATCTGGTCCCTACACTTCATGGCAAATAGATGGGGAAACAATGGAAACAGTGACAGATTCTGTTTTGGGGGGCTCCAAAATCACTGCAGACAGTGACTGAAGTCACAAAATTAAAAGACGCTTGCTCCTTGGAAGAAAAGCTATGATCAACCTGGATAGTATATTAAAAAGTAGAGATATCACTTTGCCAACAGAGGTCTGTATATTCAAAGGTATGGTTTTTTCCAGTAGTCCTGCATGGATGCGAGAGTTGGACCATAAAGAAAGCTGAGCACTGAAGAACTGATGCTTTTGAATTGTGGTGTTGGAGAAGACTCTTGAGAGTCCCTTGGACTACAAGTAGATTCAACCAGTCAATCCTAAAGGAAATCACTCCTGAATATTCTTTGGAAGGACTGATGCCAAAACTGGAACTCCATACTTTGGCCATCTGATGTAAAGAATTGACTCATTGTAAAAGACCCTGATGCTGGGAAAGATTGAAAGCAGAAGGAGAAGGGGATGACAGATGATGAGATGGTTGGATTGCATCAGCAACTTGATGGACATGTGTTTGAGAAAGATCTGGGAGCTGGTGATGGACAGGGAGGCCTGGCATGGTGCAGTCCATGGGGTCACACAGTGCCAGACACGACTTCACAACTGAACAACAGTGACAAATAACAACACAAATGAGTGTATATACAACACTGAAACAGACTCACAAGACATAGAAAACAAATTTGTGGTTCCCAAAGGAGAGAGAGAAGGGGAGAGGGACAAATTAGAGGTATGAGATTAACACATACAAACTACTATTGAATAGATAAGCAATAAGGATTTACTATATAGCACCGGTAATTATACCTACTGTGTTGCACTAACCTATGATGGAATATACTCTGCAAAAATATTGAAAAAATAGGTTGTTTTGAAAGTCTTCAGGATGATGTAATAAAATTTATGAGAATGCTTCTTTTGGTACACACACACAAGAACTGAGTGTGGCAACTTAAAGTCTCTGTTTTCATAGGCAATATACCAAGGATGTGTCATTAATCATTCCTCAATTTTAAAATATTAAACAAAATGAGAAAAACCCTAGAACTTGCCTGGAATGGAGTTCTACCTAACTAGGGGTTTTGGTTTTGGGGAACTGATGTGCAAATAGATGAACAGATTTGCAATAAAACTGATCCTTTCCTAAGCTATTAACTAAATCCTGATGACATATTTGTAATCTTTATTAATTGCTGTATAATATGGCTGTCTGAACAGGTAGCATGATTAACATAAAGTCACTAAAGTAAGAAAGGATAAGAATTAGAGTAGAATTCCTGTACAGATGGTGGATAGGTATTAACATCTGGTGGTTAAGCTCTTGGGCTCTAGCAGGAAACCTGGGTCACAAACTTGACTTCATCACTTGCTTACTGCATGACAATGTGAATATATTACTTAATTTTTTTTTTTTTTTGGCTGCACCAGGTCTTAGATGTGGAATATGAAATCTTAGTTGCAGCATGTGGTATCTGACCAGAGGTTGAACCTAGGCCCTCTGCAATGGAAGCTCAGAGTCTTAGCCACAGGACCATCAGAAAGTCCTTACTTAACTTCTTTAAACCTGTTTCCACATTTGTAAAATGGACATAATAGCAGTGCTACCTTTCTGTAGGTCTTAGGAAGATTTAATGTGACAATGTATGTGACAGTTGGGATAAACGTGGTCTACATATGTTTTAAGACATACACATTTTAATGTATCATAAGGTTTCAGGGAAGGAACAGAGCCACTATGTGTGTTTTTAGACAAGGAACTTATTACCAGAACTAGAGATTACACAACTGTGGGAGGAGCTGAGGAAGTAAAGATCTGGAAGAGGAAGCTGGAAGAATAGTTGTTATAAGCAATCCTCCTGAAGTCCTGGGGTAGGGGTACAAGTGGAAGCTTGCAAGAAAATCTGAGAAGCCCAGCAGCTAGTGTAGGACTGTGATTGGAGAGCTGGCTGAGCACTCTATGGGAAGCTATGTCCCTCCAAAACTATATCCTCTGTGTGTTCACTGATACATGTCTGGTGGTGGGCTTACAACTGCTGTTGATCAGAAGGGCTAGCAGCTGGGAAGAAATGACTAGTGTAGAACAGAGCGGAGTGGACAAACTGAAGGCACTGAGCACCTTGACATTTGCTCATCACCATGGAGACCTTAAGACAGACATGGCTACTGTTTCACTTCTGCCTCTCAAATCGTGAGCAAATTCTTCTTGTGGTCAACTCTAACCTGGAACTATATAAGGAAAAGGATACTGGGAAATGCACTCCCATATTAGCCAAATTTATGACAGAACAATCCAGCATGCCTCAGATAATACTGGCTTTAAATGTATAGTTTATTTCTTGCAAATCAAACCAAAATGAAATATCATCTCACACGTGGTAGAATGGCTATTATCAGAAAGAGAACAAATAACATGGGTTGGTGAGGATGTGGAGAAAAGGAAAGACTTGTACAATGTTAGTGGAAATATAAATTGGTGCAGCCATTATGGGATATAGTATGGAGGTTCCTCAAAAAACTAAGAATAGAGCTACCACAGGATCCAGTAATTCTACTTCTGGGTGTTTATCAAAAAAAAAAGGGGGGGGGGAGACTAATTAGAAAGATATATACTTGCTCTATATTCAATGCATTTGGAAGTAATTGAAGTGCCCATCAATAGATAAGTGAATAAAGAAGATATGGTATTTAACTCAATCTTAAGAAAAAATAGGGGTGGGAGGGAGGTTCAAGAGGGAGGAGATGTATGTATATTTATGGCTGGTTCACATTGTTGTACAGCAGAAACCAGCACAACATTGTAAAGCAATTATCCTCCAATTAAAAATAAATTTTAAATAATTTTAAAAAAACAGAATTGGTTTGTTAGAAAGCACATTAATTTCTGTAACAAGTATTCTTTAAGAGTATTAACCAGGTCAATCATACTCTAAATGCATCAGGAAAATGCCATACTTAAAGAAACCTTCCCAGGGCAAAATATTTACTAAAAATAAGTTAATAATAATAATCTAATAAAAACCATCAGATAAAACCAGAAATATTCCATCCAAAAATTGATTCAATATTATATTTATTTTTTATCTACTTATAGGTTTACTTATTTCTTTTTTATTTACTTATAGGCCTTTGAGTGTTTGAGTGTCTTCTGCAGAGGCACAAGTCAGCAATAGCCTGCCACAGGGACATGGGCTCTGGCTGCAGCAGAATCTTCTTTGAAGAGGTTGCCACTAGCCCCATCATAGAGCCATGGAGCAGATGATTCACAAGCTGGGAACAATTATATCAAAGAAGTTCTCTCACTGTTGCAAAAGTTCTAGGGCCCACAACAGATTCCCCAACCTGGGGATTTGACAAAGGGACTGAGAACCCCCAAGGGATTTGACTTTAAAGGCCAGTGGGATTTGATACAGAATTTCCACAGAACTGGAGAAACACTCTTGGAGGGCACAAACAAAACCCTGTGTGCACCAGGACCCAGGAGAAAGGAGGCGTGACCACATAAGAGACTAAGCTGGACTTGCCTGTGAGTGTCCAGGAGTCTCCAGCAGAAGCATGGGTTGATGGTGGCCTGCTGTGGAGTCAGGGGCACTGAATATAATAGTCCTAGGAGTGAGGCCAAACTACAGGGAGGGAACACAGTCCCACCCATCAAGAGAAAATTGGAATAAGGGTTTACTGAGCGTGCCCCCACCCATCAGAACAAGACACATATTCCCCCATAGCCTGTACCTTCCATCAGGAAGCTTCCACAAGTCTCTTATCCTTATCCATCAGAGGGCAGACAGAATGAAAGCCACAATCACAGAAAACTAATCAAACTGATCACATGGGTCATAGCCTTGTTTAATTCAATAAAATTACAAGCCATGCCATGTAGGGCCACCCAGGACAGACAGGTCATGGTGGAGAGTTCTGACAAAATGTGGTCCACTGGACAAGGGAATGGCAAACCATTTCAGTATTCTTGTCTTGAGAACTCCATGAACAGTATGAAACAGCAAAAAGATAGGACACTGAAAGATGAACTCCCCAGGTCAGTAGGTGCCCAATATGCTACTGGAGAAGAGTGGAGAAATAGCTCCAGAAAGAATGAAGAGGCTGAGCCAAAGGAAAAAAATACCCAGCTGTGGATGTGACTGGTGATGTAAGTAAAGTCTGATGCTATAAGAACAATATTGCTCTGGAACCTGGAATGTTAGGTCCATGAATCAAGGTAAATTGGAAGTGGTCAAACAGGAGGTAACAAGCGTGAACATCGACATTTTAAGAATCGGTGAACTAAAATGGACTGGAAAGGCCGAATTTAACTCAGATGACCATTACATCCACTACTGTGGGCAAGAATCCCTTAGAAGAAATGGAGTATCCTCACAGTCAAGAAAAGAGTTTGAAATGCAGTACTTGGGAGCAGTCTCAAAAATGATAGAATGATCTCTGTTTGTTTCCAAGGCAAACCATTCAATATCACAGTAATCCAAGTCTATGTCTCAACCACTAATGCCAAAGGACCTAAGGTTAAATGGTTCTATAAAGACCTACAAGACCTTCTAGAACTAACACCAAAAAAAGATGACCTTTCCATCATATGGGACTAGAATGCAAAAGTAGGAAGTCAAGAGACACCTGGAGTAACAGGCAAATTTGATCTTGGAGTACAAAATGATGCAGCCCAAAGGTTAACAGAGTTTTGCCAAGAGAACACACTGTTCATAGCAAACACTCTCTCCCAACAATGTTAAGAGACTACTCTACACAGGGACATCACCAGATGGTCAATACCAAAATCAGACTGATTATATTCTTTGCAGCTGAAGATGGAGAAGCTCTATACATTCTGCAAAAACAAGAATGGGAGCTGACTGTGGCTCAGATCATGAACTCATTATTGCCAAATTCAGACCTAAAATGAAGAAAGTAGGGAAAACCACCAGACCATTCAGGTATGACCTAAATCAAATTCTTTACGAATATACAGTGGGAAGTGAAAACAGATTCAAGGGATTAGATCTGATAGACAGACTGCCTGAAGAGCTATGTATGGAGGAGGTTCGTAACATTGTTCAGGAGGCCATGATCAAAACCATCTCCAAGAAAAAGAAATACAAAAAGGCAAAATGGTTGTCTGAGGAGGCCTTACAAATAGCTGAGAAAAGAAGAGAAGTGAAAGGCAAAGGAGAAAAGGAAAGATACATCCATCGGAATGCAGAGTTTCAAACAATAGCAAGGAGAGATAAGAAAGCCTTCTTCAGCGATCAATGCAAAGAAATAGAGGAAAACAATAGAAAGGGAAAGACTAGAGATTTCCTCAAGAAAATTAGAGATACCAAAGGAACATTTCATGTGAAGATGGGCACAACAAAGGACAAAAACAGTATGGACCTAACAGAAGCAGAAGATATTAAGAAGAGGTGGCAAGAATACATGGAAGAACTATATAGAAAAGATCTTCATAACCCAGATAACCACAATTGTGTGAGCACTCACCTAGAGTCAGATATCTTGGAGTGAGAAGTCAAGTGGGCCTTAGGAAGCATCACTATGGACAAAGCTAGTGGAAATGATGGAATTCAAGCTGAGCTATTTCAAATCCTTAAAGATGATGCTGTGAAAGTGCTGCACTCAATATGCCAGCACATCTGGAAAACTCAGCAGTGGCCGCAGGACTGGAAAAGGTCAGTTTTCATTCCAATCCCAAAGAAAGGTAATGCCAAACAATGTGCAAAGTACTGCACAATTGCACTCATTTCACATGCTAGCAAAGTAATGCAGAAAATTCTCCAAGCTAGGCTTCAACAGTACGTGAACTAAGAAGTTCCAGGTGTTCGAGCTGGATTTAGAAAAGGCAGAGGAACCAGAGATTAAATTGTCAACATTTCTTGGATTATAGAAAAAGCAAGAGAATTCAAGAAAAACATTTATTTCTGCTTCATTGACTACACTAAACCTTTGACTTGTGGATCACAACAAACTGTGGAAAATTTTTAAAGAGGTGGGAATACCAGACCACCTGACCTGCCTCCTGAGAAACCTGCATGCAGGTAAAGAAGCAATAGTTAGAACCAAACATGAAACAGTGGAAAAGAGTAAGTTAGGCTGTATATTGTCACCCTGCTTATTTAACTTCTATGTAGAGTTCAGTTCAGTTCAATTCAGTTCAGTCACTTGGTCATATCTGACTCTTGGCCACCCCATGGACTGCAGCATGCCTGGCTTCTTGTCCATCCCAACTCCTGGAGTGTCCTCAAACTCATGCCCATCAAGTGAGTGATGCCATCCAATCATCTCATCTTCAGTCCTCCCCTTCCCCTCCTGCCTTCAATCATTCCCAGCATCAGGGTCTTTTCAAATGAGTCAGCTCTTTGCATCAGGGGGCCAAAGTATTGGAGCTTCATCTTCAGCATCAATTCTTCCAATGAATATTCAAGAGTGATTTCCTTTTGGATGGACTGGTTGGATCTCCTTGCAGTCCAAGGGACTCGCAAGAGTCTTCTCCAACAGCATAATTCAAAAGCATCAATTCTTTGGTGCTCAGCTTTCTTTATAGTCCAACTCTCACATCGCTAGAAAAAACAAGAGAGTTCCAGAGAAACATCTACTTCTGCTTTATTGATTATACCAAAGCCTTTGACTGTGTAGATCAAAACAAACTGTGGAAAATTCTTAAAGAGATGGGAATACCAGACCACCTTACCTGCCTCCTAAGAAATCTGTATGTGGGTCAAGAAGCAACAGTTAGAACTGGACATGGAACAACAGACTGGTTCCAAACTGGGAAAGGAATACATCAAGGCTGTATATAGTCACCCTGCTTATTTAACTTCTATGCAGAGTACATCATGCAAAATGTCTGACTGGATGAAGCACAAGCTGGAATCAGGATTGCCAGCAGAAACATCAATAACCTCAGATATGCAGATGACACCACCCTTATGGCAGAAAGTGTACTGGAAAAACCATAGCTTTGACTAGACAGACATTTGTCAGCTATGTAATGTCTTTGCTTTTTAATACGCTGTCAAGTGGGTCATGGCTTTTCTTCCAAGGAGCAAGTATCTTTTAATTTCATGGCTGCAGTCACCATCTGCAGTGATCTTGGAGCCCCCCAAAATAAAGTCTCTCACTGTTTCCTTTGTCTCTTCATCTACTTGTCATGGAGTGTTGGGACCAGATGCCATTATCTTAGTTTTTTGAATGTTGAGTTTTAAGCCAGCTTTTTCACTCTCCTCTTTCACTTTCATCAAGAGCCTTTTTAGTTCCTCTTTACTTTCTGCCATAAGGGTGGTGTCATCTGCATATCTGAGGTTATTGATATTTCTGCCTACCGATAGTCAGTCCACAGTGACAGGAAACTAGCTCTTTAGATCTCTTTGCACTGCTGTCCACAGCTGACAACGTTACAGTATAAAATGCATTATAAAACTCCAAAATGCAAGTCCTCGTTCCAGCCAACAGGAAGGAGCAAAAAAGTAAGTTAGGATTTGTTCATTCTTTTTAAAAACACTTCCTAGAAAAGTCACTAACCCTGACTTTTCAGAGTAAGGAACTCTGGGACATATTATCTTTACTACAGGAAGTCTTAAATTCAGCTAAAACTTGAAGGAATGAGAAAGCAGACATCAGGGACAAATAGCTATCCTTGCCACAGTCCACTCACTCACATGCTCCTTCTTTCCACACAGAGACCTTGTCTCTTCGAGACTTAAATCCAAAGTGCCATCTGGTTACTGTATTAAGCTCAAAGTCCAGAAACTCTGGGTGATATTCAGTCATCTCTATCATGGCAGGATGTGGTCATTCACACTCTAGAAATCCAAAAACCAAAATTCAGTGTCCCTCATACTCAATACATAATGGTAAAATAGGACTGAGATATCCTTAATAAAAATTCCAGCTGGATAAGGAAAAATAGGAAACTTTCACACAACACTCACTGGCACTGGTCCATAGACATGATTAAACTGTATTGGGCAGTAATTAGGAGACTCCCTGGCCCTGATGGCTCAGCTGGTAAAGAATCCGCCTGCAATTTGGGAGACCCGGTTCCAGTCCGTGGGTTGAGAAGATTCCCTAGAGAAGGGAACAGCTACTTTCTCCAGTATTCTGGCCTGGAGCATTCCGTGGGCTGTATAGTCCATGGGGTTGCAGAGTCAGACACAACTGAGCAACTTTCACACACATACTGGCCTGGGAACAGTGAAGTTCCTTGATTAGCCTATTAAGTGTCTGCTGATTCTACTCTCGGTGATGAACTCCTTTACTTCCTGCCCTTGTTATAGACTGAACTGTGAGAGAGTGAAGTTGCTCAGTCGTGTCCGACTCTTTGTGACCCCGTGGACTGCAGCCCACCAGGCTCCTCCATCCATGGAATTTTCTAGGCAAGAGTACTGGAGTGGGTTGCCATTTCCTTCTCCAAGTGTTTCCCGCACATTTCTATGCTGAAGTTCTAACCCCTAAAGTGACTGTATTGGAAATAGGGCCTTTAGCAGGTAATTAAGGTTGAATGAGGTCAAAAGAGTGACTCCTTAATCTGATATGACTGGTGTCCTCAAAAAAGAGAGAGACCTCAGAAACAAGGCCATGAAGTTAGTTAGCTGTCTACACACTACGGATAGCTGCCTCAGAAGCAGCCAAAGCCATTAACATCTTGATCTTAGGCTTCTAGCCTCCAGAACTGTGAGAAAATACATCTCTGCTGTTTAAGCTCCCAGTCAGTGGTATTTTGTTATGCAGCCCTGGAAGACTAACACAGTCCTCATGGCCCTTAGCTTTGCTCCCTCACAAGTTCCTCCTTGCAGGCAATATAATTGTTTCAAATAGGATTTCCTTTTTATTTACTTACTTTCAGTTTTTATAATCATAGCCAAGATTTTGTATAGACATCGTTTGTTTTTTTTTAAGCCTGAATGCTGGTCTTTTACTTATTGGTTGTATTATTCTGCCCAAATATGTCTCCCGAAATTTAACGGAGTTACTTCGTAGTCATTTAAAACAGTTGAGTGAGAAGAAAGAAACCCTAATCTACTGTTTGTTAGCAATTGATCTCCTGCTAAAGTTGAGTGATTTCAGCCACTGCTTATAATTGGGGGTGCAGAAAGTTTTATCCCTGCAGAGACCTCAACTTAGAATACAGGCCTCAGACAGAGAGTAACTCTTTTAGCAAAGTTGTAGTGTCGTCAATCTCTGTTTCTATACTGTCTGTCTCTAGCCTGTAAGGCTTTGCTGAAAGTGTCAGACAAGGAAGCAGACAAGACACACAAAAGTATTAATCTTTCTTATCATTTCCCCTAAAGCTATAGCCCCAGTCAGTACATGGTTTCCTTTCCAAGCTAAAGTAGGGGAATGTTTGTCATGAAAAGGTCAGCGTGCAATATTGAGTCTATACCACATGCTGCTCCTCTTCTAAACCAGTACCATATATAATATTTCTGTTGTTGTTGTTCGATGTACTACCCAATTTTCGCATACTTAATCCTGTCTTTACTGTGAATCCACTTAGCATAAAACACAGAAACCTAAAAAGAATAATAGTTCAGTCAAATGGTAGTTGGTAGTTTTTTCTCTTTCATGTATACTTTGTTAGAAGTAAAGGAGGCAGGGTTTGAAAGCAGTGCTAGCTCTTAAAGACCCATCCTTCTATCATGTTGCTCTTCCATCCTCAAAACTGTCTCAAAATCTGTATCTCCCAGCTAGTGAAAAGAAGAAAGTTGTGAAGAAAATCATGCCTCCTCTTTTTAAAGTAGATTTTTCAGAAGCGTACTTGAAACTACTTTTGATGCTAAAAACTTGGCCTCTATGCTGAATCAAATCTCAGAGAAAAGAGTTTTGTATGACGTTGAAAAGAACAGTGTTGTTGCTTTGCCAGGCAAAGGGGGACACAGTGGACTCACACCCTTAAAAACTGTGTGTCCCCATCCAGGGGAGAGCTGGTGAAGAGTTTTCTAATGGTTCAAGGGCAGGGTTGCTGATAAGGATCAAGGTATGTGCAGGGCTTGCATTCCTTTAACTGGCCCTCAGGTATCCTCATCCAACCAGTCAGTCCTAAAGGAAATCAGTCCTGAATATTTATTGGCAGGACTGATGCTGAAGCTGAAACTCCAATACTTTGGCCACCTGATTCAAAGAACTGACTCATTGGAAAAGACCCTGATGCTGGGAAAGGTTGAAGGTGGAAGAAGGGGACGACAGAACATGAAATGGTTGGATGACTCAATGGACATCCAACTCAATGGACATGAATTTGAGCAAGCTCCGGGAGTTGGTGGTGGACAGGAAGGCCTGGCATGCTGCAGTCCATGGGGTCTCAAAGAATCAGACACGACTGAGCGACTGAACTGAACTGAGCTGAACTGATTGTCCTGATGAGATTCTGTGGTTCTCAAGATTATTAAACTGTGACCTTCTCTCTGGAATGAGGAAAGGTTCATCAAGTAGTTAACATTTTCCATTTGTTGGGGGTTTTAGTCCTGCAAAGCTTCCCAGGTGGCTCAGAGGTTAAAGCATCTGCCTGCAATCCAGGAGACCTGGGTTTGATCCCTGGGTTGGGAAGATCCCCTGGAGAAGGAAATGGCAACCCACTCCAGTATTCTTGCCTGGAGAATCCCATGGACAGAGGAGCCTGGTGGGCTACAGTCCACGGGGCTGCAAAGAGTCAGACATGACTGAGTGACTTCACTTTCACTTTCACTTCCTGCAAAAGACTTCAAAGATACTGTTGTGTATATCCTTTGAGGTGGAACCAGGACACTGTCCCAAGACTGCACTATTCTTTCTTGACTCTGCATCTCCCTTGTCTCTGCATCCCTCCCTTCCCTGATAAGCAACTGCTTGAACCTACACTTTAATACACAGGGAAGGTCATGGAGGCTGAAGCCTACTTCCTACAAACAAGAACCGAGGGACACAAGAAAACTTCCGTGTCCAGGAACCCCGCAGAATCCTGCTCAGTTTCACTTTTGCTTATACCTATTGGATAAAACTTAGTTCTATACAACACTGATAACATTCCATTCAGCTAGGTATTACAAGTTGTTAAGAGGAAGAGGCAAAAAAAGGTATGCTCTCTCCCTTTGGGTACACTGCCTGGAAACAAAGTACTCACCATTTCTAGTTGTGACCTATGGGTAGGCATTTCTACCTGCAAGGGAAGCTAGAAAATAAAGTATTCTAGGGAGTCAAATACCTAGCTAAAAATGGAAAGTTTTGTTACTAATAGGAGCATAAGGAGAGAACATATGAGGTGACCAATTGCAGGCTTGGCTATGGGATGTGAAACACACAGCACAGCCTCTATCATATAGTTAAAAACTCAGTAAATGTTAACTATTATTTGTGTCAAAATGAGGTCTAAATGTTTATTATTTGTGCCTAAGTTACCTTGTTTTATTCCTACTCAGATAACTTTTTTAAACAGACTTTTTTTTTAAGAGAAGTTTTAGGTTTAACAGAAACATTGAATGGAAAGTACAGAGAATCCCCATGTATCCCCTGCTCCCACAGATGCGTAGTCTCCCCCACCTTCCATGAATAACCTTTAATGTTCACTGTTTAGAAGTGAAACCCAACCTTCCACTTCTTAATATGCTTCTATTGAAGTCACCAGTACAAAAGACTCAGATGATTTCTTGAGTATGAAGTGACTTCGCTACAACTTGAAAAAATCTTAGATTACAAACAATATACACAGTTTAATGAATAAAATCAATCTACTCTATATTTTAAGTTTATATTATTAGCATATTTCATGAATGTTAAAGAATGAAAGCAAAGCACAGATCAATAGTTTATTTATTGTACCTCTGAAAATATGTGCAGTGTGAATAAATATATTCCATATTATAACTTTCTATTTGGAGAGCAAGTAAAAATTAATATTGCTTTAATAACACAAAAAATGACATGTTAAACTTGACCAAATCATTGCTAATGTTAAAATAGAAGATTTAGTGATTATTGACTAGGTTGAGACAATAACATTTCAGGGGCTGTGGGAGGGTTACCCTACTCACTACTCTACTCCTCAAAAACTCTTCTCCGTCTCTCTTGATACCTGAAATTCCTTTGTAAAGAGATAAAAGAAAAAATAAATATTATTAGAAACTAAAGGTTGAGAGCACAATGAAAAAAGGTTACTGAATGGGAGAGTCTTTGAAGTCAAAAGATCATAAACCATATCTGCCCACATGAGGAAAGCAAGTACTCTGAGATCATTGACTTGTGATGCCTTGTGCTACCAGCTGGGTAAGCACTGAGTTGGTTGGAAATTATCCACTGTATCTTTGGTACCCATCTCAAAATTATGGCTTATAACTGCCTATGTTGAGTATCTGAAACCCTGCTTTGGGATTAGAGTATGTTGTTTTCACTTGGCATGAATCAGGATTATTTCACTCAGTCAAGCGAGCATCAGGGTCATGGACTAGGTGTTCATGTCTCTTAGATGAAGGTTTATCAAAAGTAAAAGATAAATGCAATTAAATCTGGGAATGGTGGAACAATGTAAATAAGCTTCCATTAAGGTATGCTAAGTCATTTCAGTCGTGTCCAACTCGGTGCGACCTCATAGATGGCAGCCCACCAGGCTCCCCCATCCCTGGAATTCTCCAGGCAAGAACACTGGAGTGGGTTGCCATTTCCTTCTCCAATGCATGAAAGTGAGAAGTGAAAGTCAAGTCAGTCAGTCATGTCCGACTCTTCGCGACCCCATGGACTGCAGCGTACCAGGCTCCTCCATCCATGGGATTTTCCAGGCAAGTGTACTGGAGTGGGTTGCCAAGGGACTTTAAATATGTAAATTGTCATTTGTATCAAAGAGATACCTAATCTAGTGCCATGATTTTATCTTCATGTCTCATTTACATCTTAATGTGGAATATGAGGGTGGGACTAGAGGAAAGCTCCGCCCTTCCCCTCACTGGAGAAATAAAAGTAGAGGGGAAAACAGAAGTCCTAAAATTGGTTTCCGCTTGTCATTTACTAAGTTAGAAACTAGGCTACTGTAATAACACTGTAGCTTCCTTTTTTTCTGTCATGGTTTTTCAGGTTTAGTTCCTGGTAGTGATTAACAAAACTCCCAAAGACGCAAATCACCAGGGTAGGTTTGTCTTTACAGCTTGACAGAAAAGTGGAAGATGATAGCACTCGAAGGCAAAGGAAAGGCTACAGCAAGAAGAGCACGGCCGGGTAGGGAGACATGAACCCTGTGTCTGAGCATTCCTCGGGTCCCTGTGTGGGTTCACAGCTAGGTGTAACATTTTGAATTCATCATCTAAGCATGTTAGTCTTACACTGATCTCCCAGAGAAGCAGCTGCTGGAGATGGGAGATCCGTGATCAGGGACCAGTCTCCTCACTCACCCTGGACCAACTTATCTCTATGGAGGACATGCCTTTCCAACCCCAACAGTCAGCTCCTGGGAAGAATTCCTTATTTTAAGGTCTCTTTATTAGCTGTATTTAAGTGAGCACTTGGCAGCCTTCACTATCTTTATCCTTTATCATTTCAAGTTAACAGCAGCTTCCTAGGTCTTGGGGGAGAGATGAGGGGTGGGAGAAGAAAAGATAGAATCAGCCCATTTCCCTTAGTACCTTGTACAATAAATCCTCCCCCTGCCCAGGCTTCTTTCTTTTCCATATATAAAATATAGTCTAAGTGATTTTTGGTTTTGTTTTGGCCCACACAGAATGGCATGTGGGATCTTAGTTCTCCAACCAAGGATTGAAACTTCATGCCCTGCATTGGAAGTGTAGTATATTAACCACTGGACCTCCAGGAAAGTCCCAGCAGCATGATGGTGGTGTTGGTTTAGTCGCTAAGTCATGTCTGTTTTCAACCCCATGGACTATAGCCCATCAGGATCCTCTGCCATAGGATGTCCCAGGCAAGAATACTGAAGTGGGTTGCCATTTCCTTCTCCAGGGGATCTTCCTTATCCAGGGATTGAATGCATTTCCTACATTGCAGGTGGATTCTTTTAGTGCTGAGCCACCAGGGAAGCCCAGAAGCATAAGTGATGTTTATTGTATAGCTGTGATGCTGAGAGCTTGGCCTCTGTGCACTGGTGCTGAGTTGAATCTCAGAAATAGAGTTCTAGATGAAGTAGAAAAGGATAGCTTTATTATTTTGCCAGGCAAAAGAGGACACAGTGGGCTCCTACTTGGAAAAGCTGTGTGTCCTCCCCTGGGAGGACTTGGTAAAGAGTTTTCTAACAATACTTCCCCAAGGTTGGGGTTGCTGACAAGGTTAGGGTGTGTCCAGGTGATCTGTCTCCTAACTTTGATGAGCTTATCTGCTCCCTCTAATCCTGCCTCAGGTGCTTTCTTGGCTCTCCTCCCTTGATTAGCCCATTGGAACTCTGGGAAGGTCATGGAGGCTTACCTGCAGGAAAGTAGGGGGGAAAAGGCCTCTGTGCCTGGGAGCTTCACAGGGCCCCACTGAGTTTCATATGTTCATAAATTTTATAGAGACTTTAAATGTTTCTATATTATGAGACCAGTAAAGGCTTGAAGGTTTGACAGTGAGTTCATTGGACTCCTTCAGTAGATCACAAGAATCTTCCATTTCTGAGTTTTCCTGACAGCCAGCTAGGAAAAGTGTCTGTTTTTAGTTTCTGTTGTTGCATTGTTTTGGTTGTTTTAAATCTTCAGAATCTCAAATTTCTTATTTCAGTTTGCTAACTTAAAACAGTTAGCAAATATTGATTTGCCCTAACCTACTTCTTACAACATACTTTGTAAAGGTCAGGTTGGCATAAGGCAAGTTTCCTGTACTTGAGTGGCTTAAAGTCAGTTTGGGGGATTGGATTCCTTATCAACTGAGCTATCAGGAAAGCCTGGGGGAATGGATACAAGGGGTTTTATTATCCTTTGGTCACTGGGTTGATTCAACCTCTGTGACAGCAGGGATTTCCTTCTTGTCTCTGCATAGGTACAAATCTTCCACAAGATGGATAACTTTCTCACTCAGAGATATGAAAAACACTCCTTTTAATGCAGGAATCATTTGTTTACTATTAACAGTCTGATGACTCAGATGGTAAAGAATCTGCCTGTAATGTGGGAGTCCTGGGTTTGAGCCCTGGGTTGGGAAGATCCCCTGAAGTAGGAAATGGCAACTTACTCCAGAATTCTTGCATAGAAAATTCCATGGACTGAGGAGCCTGGCTGGCTATAGTCCATGGGGTCACAAAGAGTCAGACACAACTGAACGACTAATGGTTCACACTTTCAATAGTATGAGGAAACAGGACAGCAGAGTACACAAACAAGATGACTGGATGTACCATCAATAAAACACTGTAAAGCAGGAATGATCTGATCATAGAGAGAGAACCACTTTTGTCTTTTGACTAGGCTACTTTATAACTCTTTAGAGATTAAAATTAACTTGTAGAAAACAAGTAACAGTGCAGATAATTCTTGTCCAGAGCCTAACATATACATTCTGTCCAGAGGAGTGACAACTCTCATTCTCTCCACAAAGTCAGTTTTATAGTCATTTGCAAATTCATTTCAATATTCTTGATCAATAAACGTGTCTCTTGTTTGGATTCTCCTTTGAATCTGTTGTAACATCTTACTGGTTTCCTCATTTAACTACTATGACTGCCTGTGTGAATGCTCACCATGTCTGATTCTCTGCAACCCTATGGACTCTAGCCCACCAGGCTGGCTCAAAGACCTAAGCATCTAAACGTATCATCACATGGTTAGTCTTCTTGGTGATTAGTTCCCAATTTGAGGTCTGTCATAAGTCACCCAGTTCAATTCAGTTGAGTTCAGTCACTCAGTCGTGTCCGACTGTTTGCGACTCCATGAATCACAGCACGCCAGGCCTCCCTGCCCATCACCAACTCCCAGAGTTCACTCAGACTCACGTCCAGCGAGTCAATGATGCCATCCAGCCATCTCATCCTCTGTCGACCCCTTCTCCTCCTGCCCCCAATCCCTCCCAGCAAAAGAGTTTTTTCCAATGAGTCAACTCTTTGCATGAGGTGGCCAAAGTACTGGAGTTTCAGCTTTAGCATCATTCCTTCCAAAGAAATCCCAGGGTTAATCTCCTTCAGAATGGACTGGTTGGATCTCCTTGCAGTCCAAGGGACTCTCAAGAGTCTTCTCCAACACCACAGTTCAAAAGCATCAATTCTTCTGTGCTCAGCCTTCTTCACAGTCCAACTCTCACATCCATACATGACCACAGGAAAAACCATAGCCTTGTCTAGACGGACCTTAGTCAGCAAAGTAATGTCTCTGCTTTTGAATATGCTATCTAAGTTGGTCATAATTTTCCTTCCAAGGAGTAAGCGTCTTTTAATTTCATGGCTGCAATCACCATCTACAGTGATTTTGGAGCCCAAAAAAGTAAAGTCTGACACTGTTTCCACTGTTTCCCCATCTATTTCCTATGAAATGATGGGACTGGATGCCATGATCTTCGTTTTCTGAATGTTGAGCTTTAAGCCAACTTTTTCATTCTCCTCTTTCACTTTCATCAAGAGGCTTATTAGCTCCTCTTCACTTTCTGCCATAAGGGTGGTGTCATCTGCATATCTGAGGTTATTGATATTTCTCCTGGCAATCTTGATTCCAGCTTGTGTTTCTTCCAGTCCAGCGTTTCTCATGATGTAACCTGCATATAAGTTAAATAAGAAGGGTGACAATATACAGCCTTGACATACTCCTTTTCCTATTTGGAACCAGTCTGTTGTTCCATGTCCAGTTCTAACTGTGGCTTCCTGACCTGCATACAGATTTCTCAAGAGGCAGGTTAGGTGGTCTGGTATTCCCATCACTCTCAGAATTTTCCACAGTTTATTGTGATCCACACAGTCAAAGGCTTTGGCATAGTCAATAAAGCAGAAAGAGATGTTTTTCTGGAATTCTCTTGCTTTTTCCATGATCCAGCGGATGTTGGCAATTTGATCTCTGGTTCCTCTGCCTTTTCTAAAACCAGCTTGAACATCAGGAAGTTAATGGTTCATGTACTGCTGAAGCCTGGCTTGGAGAATTTTGAGTATTACATTACTAGCATGTGAGATGAGTGCAATTGTGCGGTTGTTTGAGCATTCTTTGGTGTTGCTTTTCTTTGAGATTGGAATGAAAACTGACCTTTTCCAGTCCTATGGCTACTGCTGAGTTTTCCCAATTTGCTGGCATATTGAGTGCAGCACTTTCACAGCATCATCTTCCCGGATCTGAAATAGCTCAACTGGAATTCCACCATTTCCACTAGCTTTGTTTGTAGTGATGCTTTCTAAGGCCCACTTGACTTCACATTCCAGGATATCTGGCTCTAGATTAGTGATCACATCATCATGATTATCTGGGTCGTGAAGGTCTTTTTTGTACAGTTCTTCTGTGTATTCTTGCCACCTCTTCTTAATATCTTCTGCTTCTGTTAGGTCCACATCATTTCTGTCCTTTATTGAGCCCATCTTTGCATGAAATGTTCCCTTGGTATCTCTAATCTTTTTGAAGACATCTCTGGTCTTTCCCATTCTGTTCTTTTCCTCTGTTTCTTTGCATTGATCACTGAAGAAGGCTTTCTTATCTCTTCTTGTTTTTCTTTGGAACTCTGCATTCAGATGCTTCTGTCTTTCCTTTTCTCCTTTGCTTTTCACTTCTTTTCTTTTCACAGCTATTTGTAAGTCCTCCCTCGACAGCCATTTTACTTTTTTGCTTTTCTTTTCCATGGGGATGGTCTTGATCCCTGTCTCCTGTACTATGTCACGAACCTCATTCCATAGTTCATCAGGCACTCTATCTATCAGATCTAAGTCCTTAAATCTATTTCTCACTTCCACTGTATATTCATAAGGGATTTGATTTAGGTCAAACCTGAATGGTCTAGCAGTTTTCCCTGTTTTCTTCAATTTGAGTCTGAATTTGGTAATAAGGAGTTCATGATCTGAGCCACAGTCAGCTCCTGGTCTTGTTTTTGTTTTTGTTTTTTTTTTTTTTTTTTTGACTGTTTAGAGCTTCTCCATCTTTGGCTGCAAAGAATATCATCCATCTGATTTTGGTGTTGACCATCTGGTGATGTCCATGTGTAGAGTCTTCTCTTGTGTTGTTGGGAGAGGCTGTTTGCTATGACCAGTGCATTTTCTTGGCAAAACTCTATTAAGTCTTTGCCCTGCTTCATTCCGCATTCCAAGGCCAAATTTGTCTGTTACTCCAGGTGTTTCTTGACTTCCTACTTTTGGATTCCAGTCCCCTATAATGAAAAGGACATCTTTTTGGGGTGTTACTTCTAAAAGGTCTTGTATGTCTTCATAGAACTGTTCAACTTCAGCTTCTTCAGTGTTACTGGTTGGGGCATAGACTTGGATAACTGTGATATTGAATGCTTTGCCTTGGAAACGAACAGAGATCATTCTGTCATGTTTGAGATTGCATCCAAGTACTGCATTTCGGACTCTTTTGCTGACCATGATGGCTACTCCATTTCTTCTGAGGCATTCCTGCTCACAGTAGTGGTTATAATGGTCATGTTAAGCGCAGGCGGCTGCGACCGGCTCACTAAGCGCAGGTGGCTGCGACCGCCGCACTAAGTGGAGCCTCGAGGAGCTAACCCACGTCCGAGGTCAGGGGCAGAAGCCGGGAGAACCCTATGCCCTAAGGGCGCTGGCCAATGGAGTTACCCCATGTCCGAGGTCAGGGGCGGTGGCCAGGAGGAGCCAACCCACGTCCAAGGCCAGGGGCGGTGGCCGGGAGGAGCAACTCCCCATTCAAGGAGCTGTGGCCAAGGAGCTGTGGTTGCGCAGGCACAGGAGGGCCTAGAGGATATATTCCACATTAAAGGTCAGGAAGGGTGATGGTAAGGAGATACTCCTCACCCAAGGTAAGGAGCAGCGGCTGCACTTTGCTGGGGCAGCCGTGAAGAGATACCCCACTCCCAAGGTAAGAGAAACCCAAGTAAGATGGTAGGTGTTGCAAGAGGGCATCAGAAGGCACACACACTGAAACCATACTCACAGAACACTAGTCATTCTAATCACACTAGGACCACAGCCTTGTCTAACTCAATGAAACTAAACCATGCCTTTGGGGCTATCCAAGACGGGCAGGTCATGGTGGAGAGGTCTGACAGAATGTGGTCCACTGGAGAAGGGAATGGCAAACCACTTCAGTATTCTTGCCTTGAGAACCTCATGAACAATATGAAAAGGCAAAATGATAGAGGAACTCCCCAAGTCAGTAGTTGCCCAATATGCTACTGGAGATCAGTGGAGAAATAACTCCAGAAAGAATGAAAGGATGGAGCCAAAGCAAAAACAATACCTAGCTGTGGATGTGACTGGTGATAGAAGCAAGGTCCGATTATGTAAAGCGCAATATTGCATAGGAACCTGGATTGTCAGGTCCATGAATCAAGGCAAATTGGAAGAGATCAAACAGGAGATGGCAAGAGTGAACGTCGACATTCTAGGAATCAGCAAACTAAAATGGACTGGAATGGGTGAATTTAACTCAACCTAGATAGCATATTCAAAAGGAGAAACATTACTTTGTCAACGAATGTCTGTCTAATCAAGGCTATGGTTTTTCCAGTAGTCATGTATGGATATGAGAGTTGGACTGTGAAGAAAGCCGAGCAATGAAAAATTGATGCTTTTGAACTGTGGTGTTGGAGAAGGCTCTTGAGAGTCCCTTGGACTGCAAGGAGATCCAACCAGTCCATCCTAAAGGAGATCAGTCCTGGGAGTTCATTGGAAGGACTGATGTTGAAGCTGAAACTCCAGTACTTTGGGCACCTCATGCGAAGAGCTGACTCATTTTAAAAGACCCTGTTGCTGAGAAAGATTGGGGGCAGGAGGGGAAGGGGATGACAGAGGATGAGATGGATGGATGGCATCACTGACTCAGTGGACCTGGGTTTGGGTAGATTCCAGCAGTTGGTAATGGACAGGGAGGGCTGGCGTGCTGTGGTTCATGGGGTCACAAAGAGTTGGACACAACTGAGCAACTGAACTGAACTGAACTGAGTCATTTTTTGGTCTTGTTTCTGAGTTTTGGATAATTTTTCTTAATACTCCCCCTTATGATCATAAAAATTTTTTGAAAATTAGTCTTGATAACATGTATTTTTAAAAGGTGGACTCATTGTGTTTCAACCTTGCTAATGTATGTGTTTGGTTTCCACACATTAAGAACCATGCCAGTTCCTTCATGGTAGGCTTTTCACATCCAATGAAATGAGATTCTTTCTGTAAAATATACTCCAGTACAGCCCTCACAGGGCAATTGACTTGGTTAATTGTATCTTCATAGCAAGTAGGACAGATCTTATTGAATGCATACAAATTTTTATGATTAACATAAAAATAAGAAACAAGAAAAATAAAGAGACTCAGCTGAAGTATTTGTTCTTGAATGCCAAGGGGTCAGGGAGAATGAAATACCATTTAAGGAATGTTTAATTTCAGTTTGCAAAGGCACAGTCTTCTATATTTAGGGTTGGAGGTAGAATCTGAAGAAACAAAAAGGGGGGGGGGGGCTTACTGATATACCTATCAGAAAATAGAACACTAGAAGATATTAAGAAGAGGTGGCAAGAATACACAGAAGAACTATATGGAAAAGATCTTAATGGCCCAGATAATCGCAATGGTGGGATCACTTTCCTACCAGACATCTTGGAGTATGAAGTCAAGTGGGCCTTAGAAAGCAACACTATGAAGAAAGCTAGTGGAAACGGTGGAATACCAGCAGAGCTATTTCAAATCCTAAAAGATGATGCTATTAAAGCGTTGCACTCAATATGCCAGCAAATTTGGAAAACTCAGCAGTGGCCACAGGACTGGAAAAGGTCAGTTTTCATTCCAATCCCAAAGAAAGGCAATGCCAAAGAATGTTCAAACTACTGCACAATTGCACTCATCTCACACGCTAGCAAACTAATGCTGAAAATTCTCCAAGCAAGTCTTCAATAGTATGTGAACTGAAATCTTCCAGATGTTGAAGCTGGATCTAGAAAACGCAGAGGAAATAGAGATCAAACTGCCAACATTCCTTGGATTACAGAAAAAGCAAGAGAATTCCAGAAAAACATTTACTTCTGCTTCATTGACTATACTAAAGCCTTTAACTATGTGGATCATACAAACTGTGGAAAATTCGTAAAGAGATGGGAATACCAGACCACCTTACCTGACTCCTGAGAAACCTGTATGCAGGTCAAGAAGTAACAGTTAGAACCGGACATGGAACAATGGACTGGTTCCTTCCCTTGTGGCTCAGCTGGTAAAGAATCTGCCTACAATGCAGAAGACCCAGGTTCGATCCTTAGGTTGGGAAGATACCCTGGTGAAGGGAACAGCTACCTACTCCAGTATTCTGGCCTGGAGAATTCCATGGACTGTATGGTCCATGAGGTTGCAAAGAGCCGGACACGACTGAGCAACTTTCACTTTTCCAAATTGGGAAAGGAGTATGACAAGGCTGTATATTGCCACCCTGCTTATTTAACTTCTATGCAGAGTACATCATGCAAAATGCCAGGCTGGATGAAGCACAAGCTGGAAACAAGTTTGCCAGGAGAAATATCAATAACTACAGATATGCAGATGACAGCATCTTTATGACAGAAAGTGAAGAAGAACAAAGGAGCCTCTTGATTAGGTGAAAGAGGAGAGTGAAAATGCTGGCTTAAAACTCAACATTTGGAAAACTAATATCATGGCATCTGGTCCTATCACTTCATGGCAAATAGACAGGGAAACTATGGAAACAGTGATTCACTTTATTTTCTTGTGCTCCAAAATCATTCTAAATGGTGACTGCAGCCATGAAATTAAAAGACGCTTGCTACTTGGAAGAAAAGCTGCGACAAACCTATTGTATTAGAAGTCCATATAGTCAAAATTATGGTTTTTCTGGTAGCCATGATGGATGTTGGACCATAAAAAAGGCTGAATGTAGAAGAATTGATACTTTTGAACTGTGGTGTTGGAGATGACTCTGGAGAGTCCCTTGGACTGCAAGGAGATCAAACCAATCAATCTTAAAGGAAATCAATCCAGGATATTCATTGGAAGGACTGAGGCTAAAGCCAAAGCTCCAATATTTTGGCCACCTGGGGCAAAGAGCTGATTCATTAGAAAAGACCCTGATGCTGGGCAAGATTTAAGGCAGGAGGACAAGCAGATGACATACTGTATATTTTATATATATATATATATATATATATATATATATATATATATATATATATATACACACACACACACACACACATATATATACTCAGTATTTCAAACAGATATCTATATTCTCATGTTCATTGCAGCATTAGTCACAATAAGCAAGATATGTTAACAGTTTGTATCCATGAGCAAATGAATGGATAAAGAAACTGTCATATATGCATACACACACTGGACTACTCTTCAGCCTTTAAAAAGAAAGAAATCTTACCATTTTAACAATATTATACAACATAGATGAACTTGGAGGACATTATGCTAAGACAAGGAAAGAAGCTAGACACAGAAAGAAAAATACTAGATGATTGTGCTGATATGTGGAATCTAAAATAGTCAAATTTTCAAAAGCATAGAGTAGAATGACAGTTACCAGGTGCAGGGAGATGGGGGAAGCTGGGAGATGTTGTCAACAGGTATTAAGTTTTAGTTATACAGGATGAATTAGTTCTAGAGATAAAATGTACAAGATTGTGATTACAGCTAATAATACTGTATTGCATACTTGAAATTTGCTAAGAAAGTGGGTATCAGGTTTTTTGTGTTGTTTTTCTGCTACCCCACATGGCTTGTGTTATCCAACTAACACATAGTCACCTAACACTTTGTTACCCAACTAAGGATCAAGCCAATGTCCTCTGCAGTGGAAGCATAAAAGCCTAACCCCTGGACCACCAGGGAATTCTGATATCAGGTATTTTTAATATACACACAAATGTAACTGTGGGAGGAGATGGATATTTTAATTAGCTTGCTATTGTAATAATTTTATTATGTATTATATATCAAAGCATGTGTACACCTTAAATATACATACATTTTATTCTTAAGAGAATATCAAATACAGTTAACCAAGGAAAGTTATGCTACTGTATTGATTAGGAAGTTCTTTCTATACACCTCTTAAAACAGTGTGGAAATAATTTTAAAAAGTAGAGCATACCAAACAAGCTTCATTTTTAACTTTCTTTTTTAATAAGGTAACAATAATATTTGTGATTTCCAGGGGATCTCTGAATAACAAAAGATGTCTTATGTTTTTTACTGGAACTTAGGTTCTAGTTTTGGAAGGAAAAAATTTTAAAAGCTATGTAAAGAGATGTGGTCATGATTAACATAGAATCATATATGCCTTAGAACAATAAATGGTTATAGCTTGGCTGTCTATTAATGAAAATGTCAAAACGGTAATTTTAAATAAACATAACACGAATTCTGTGGTCAGCCACCCCATGGTTTTCATTGCCAAGGGCCTCTGTTCCATCCTGGTTGGAGAACTAAGATACTGCAAGCCACATGGTACGGGCCAAAAAAATAAAACATAGCAGAAAGTAACACACTTGCAAGGAAACTTAGCTTTTTCAGAAGTTGACACTAAAAATTAACTACAGCACAAAGCACAGAACATTATTTTAATGACATAAAAAATCTCTTCTATATGGGAAGAAGGTAAAAAATAACACTTTATTCTTACAGAACTAGAAAAAAAAATCCATCCATTCTAAAATTCACATAGACTCTCAAGAGACTTCAAGTAGCCAAAATAATCTTGAAAAAGAAGAGGAAAGTTGGAGGTCTCACACACTTCCTGATTTAAAACTTATTATGAAACTATAGAAATCAAAACACTATGGTCCTGGCATAAAGACAGACAGACCAATAGAATGAAATAGTACAGAAATAAACCCTCACATGTTTGCTCAAATGATTTTTTATAAGAGTACTAATTCATTCAATAGAGAAAGGACATTATTTTATTTTTTCATCGTATAATGAAACATTTCAACATATTTATTTTCATCAAATAATGTAGGGGAAACTGGATATCCACATGGAAAAGAATGAAGTTGGACCCTCACCTAACACCATGTACAAAAACTAACTCAAAAAGAGTCATCAAAGATCTGAGAGCTAAAACTGTAAAACTCTTAGAAGAAAATATGGGAGAAAAGCTAATGATATTGGATTTGGTGATATGTATATATACCAAAACACAGATAACAAAAGAAAAAATAAATTAGACTACATCAGAATTTTAAATATTTGTGCCCCAAAGGAAGCAACAGAATGAAACTAAAAGACCTATATATAGAAAACCAAAACACTGGTGAAAGTAATCAAAGAGGACACAAATAGATAGAGAAATACACCATGTTCATGGATCAGAAGAATCAATATAGTGAAAATGAGTGTACTACCCAAAGCAATCTATAGATTCAATGCAATCCCTATCAAGCTACCAAAAGTATTTTTCACAGAACTAAAACAAATAATTTCAAGATTTGTATGGAAATATAAAAAACCTCAAATAGCCAAAGCAATCTTGAGAAAGAAGAATGGAACTGGAGGAATCAACCTGCTTGACTTCAGGCTCTACTACAAAGCCACAGTCATCAAGACAGTATGGTACTGGCACAAAGACAGAAATATAGATCAATGGAACAAAATAGAAAGCCCAAAGATAAATCCACACACCTATGGACACCTTATCTTTGACAAAGGAGGCAAGAATATACAATAGAGAAAAGATGATCTATTTAACAAGTAGTGCTGGGAAAACTGGTCAACTACTTGTAAAAGAATGAAACTAGATCACTTTCTAACATCACACACAAAAATAAACTCAAAATGAATTAAAGATCTAAACATAAGGCCAGAAACTATAAAACTCCTAGAGGAGAACATAGGCAAAACACTTTCCGACATAAATCACAGCAGGATCTTCTATGATCCACCTCCCAGAATATTGGAAATAAAAGCAAAAATAAACAAATGGGACCTAATTAAAATTAAAAGCTTTTGCACAACAAAGGAAACTATAAGCAAGGTGAAAATACAGCCCTCAGAATGGGAGAAAATGGTAGCAAATGAAGCAACTGACAAAGAATTAATCTCAAAAACATATAAGCAACTCCTGCAGCTCAATTCCAGAAAAATAAATGACCAAATAAAAAAATGGGCCAAAGAACTAAACAGACATTTCTCCAAAGAAGACATACAGATGACTAACAAACACATGAAAAGATGCTCAACATCACTTGTTATCAGAGAAATGCAAATCAAAACCACAATGAGGTACCATTTCACGCCAATCAGAATGGCTGCTATCCAAAAGTCTGCAAGCAATAAATGCTGGAGAGGGTGTGGAAAAAGGGAACCCTCTTACACTGTTGGTGGGAATGCAAACTAGTACAGCCACTGTGCAGAACGTGTGGAGATTCCTTAACAAACTGGAAATAGAACTGCCATATGAACCAGCAATCCCACTGCTGGGCATACACACTGAGGAAACCAGAATTGAAAGAGACACATGTACCCCAGTGTTCATTCCAGCACTGTTTATAATAGCCACGACATGGAAGCAACGCAGATGTCCATCAGAGGACAAATGGATAAGAAAGCTCTGGTACATATACACAATGGAATATTACTCAGCCATTAAAAAGAATACATTTGAATCAGTTCTAATGAGGTGGATGAAACTGGAGCCTATTATACAGAGTGAAGTAAGCCAGAAAGAAAAACACCAGTACAGTATACTAGTATACTAATGCATATATATGGAATTTAGAATGATGGTAATGATAACCCCGTGAGACAGCAAAAGAGACACTGATGTATAGAACAGTCTCTTGGACTCTGTGGGAGAGTGAGAGGGTGGGATGGTCTGGGAGAATGGCATTGAAACATGTATATTATCATATGTGAAATGGATTGCCAGTCCAGGTCCGATGCATGATACAGGGTGTTCAGGGCTGGTGCACCAGGATGACCCAGAGGGATGGGATGAGGAGGGAGGTGGGAGGGGGGTTCAGGATGGGGAACACATGTACACCTGTGGTGGATTCAAGTCAATGTATAGCAAAACCAATACAATATTGTGAAGTAATTAGCCTCCAAAATAAATAAATAAATATGTACATTTAAAATAAATAAATAAATAATTTAAAAGTCTTATAAAAAAGAAAAGTATATATAAAAATAAATGTATACTTTATATATATAACATACTTAATGTATCTATTAATATATAATGACCAATTTTCAGTATTCTATCATATTTAGATATTTTCAGGTAATCAGAAATGAAACTTTAATTAGCCAATATTAGCATCTTGAAATAAAGGATTTTAAGTTGATGTGTTAATGGAACATAATTACTATTGATATGAGAAAGTTTATTAGAATTATAATTCAATTTAATTTAATATATATTTCATGATATTAAATTTTTATAGCTTATTCTCAACGAATTAAATCAGGAAGATACAGTTTTTATTTATTATTTTAACCTTATCTATCAAACTAGTCCTATTTGTACAAGGATTCACCATAATCTTGTGAATTTGATTTTTATATCTAAATTCATCTGAGTTAGAAGTTTTTAATGAGAAGATTTGTTTCTTCTATAAAGGCCAGCATATTGAGAACCTTAGAAATTCAGGGGTTTTCCCCTGGAATTCTTATTCTCTTTATAGGTTGTAAGATGTTTTTTTTAGTCTGTATAAACTAACAAAATTGGAGCTCCTTTAATGTAAAGGCTTTATAATTTAATTTGGTTTTGTGAACATACTTCAAAAGTAATACACTACCTCTTACTAACGCAATGGGATGGATATGCTATGTTTTGTTTTGGGTTTTTTTGGCCCCACAGTGCAGCATGCAGGATCTTAATTCCTGACCAGGGATTAAACCCAGGTTCGCCTGCAGTGGAAGCTCGGAATCTTAACCACTAGACCATCAGGGAAGTACAACGCATTTGCTGTTTTTAATAACAGACACAAAGACACACTGAGAGTTCAAAGATTCTGTTGTACAACCTTATCCATGGGTAAAAAGTAAATCCAGAATACAAAACTCACCTGTCTAGATATCCAAAGATTCTTTTATTCTTTCCAGTGGGCACAAAACATTTGCTTAATTCATTTGGATTCAAAAATTGTCAAATAAGCAAGAAAGATGATTAAAAAAAAAAAAAGCCAAAATACTCTGCCACATCTCATTAAACAGAGAGTGGAATCCCACCAGATCAATAGAGATCACCAATGATTCAGATCATAAAACCAGATTTCCAGTCCTTGCTGCTACCAATGGGAAATAATTTATCAGCTGTGTGCACATCAGAACTGGGAACAAACCTGACCAAGAACCAGAAACAAAAAAGGAGATACAGAAGAGTCAGCTTAAGTAAAATTATATTGCTGCTTGGAATTCCAAAGACCAAAAAGAGTAATGCCTTAAGTATTCCATGAGATGTACTTCCTGAAAAAGGCAGTTTCACTGGCTCTAGCTGGGTGAGTACAGATTGGCATCTAGGTGGAACAACTTCCATAGCTGTGAAAGTTAAATTTTATTTCTATAAAATTTAAAATGACTCAAATACACATATAATGACACCCTCAACAATTTATTTCATTACTGAGGGAACTAGCAGGATTGTAAAGCTGATTTAAAGGTGAATTAGAGAAACTAGGAACTATAAAATAAACTCTCAAGAAAGACACACCAAAATAAATTTGTTACATTTGGGACAAAAGTGATCAAAATCCAATAAGGCTAATATAACCTATGATTATATCTCTTGCCATTTACTATTCATATATCTGCCAGGAAAAAAAAATCTACAAGGTGATATGTACCCTTACAGTCCTAAACCATAATACTTAATCCTAGAACTAGGGAGAACCTGTTTACAGGATGAAATATAACACTGAAAGAACATTCAATCATCCTTTTTCTTTAGTTCCAATGTTTAGATACATTTTTTTAACAAGAAGAATGAAAGTAAAGTATGAAAAAACATTAGTTCAAATTTACTACCTCTCTAGACTTGCATTTATTTCTTAGTTACTTCTACCACATTTTTGTATATTGCTGGGATCCCAAGTTAGGGGATCCTGTTCAGTTCAGTTCAGTCACTCAGTCGTGTCTGACTCTTTGCGACCCCATGAATCGCAGCACGGCAGGCCTCCCTGTCCATCACCAACTCCAGACTCATGTCCATCGAGTCCATGATGCCATCCAGCCATCTCATCCTCTGTCATCCCCTTCTCCTCCTGCCCCCAATCCCTCCCAGCATAAGAGTATTTTCCAATGAGTCAACTCTTCACATGAGGTGGCCAAAGTACTGGAGCTTCAGCTTTAGCATCATTCCTTCCAAAGAAATCCCAGGGTTGATCTCCTTCAGAATGGACTGGTTGGATCTCCTTGCAGTCCAAGGGACTCTCAAGAATCTTCTCCAACACCACAGTTCAAAAGCATCAATTCTTCGGCACTCAGCCTTCTTCACAGTCCAACTCTCACATCCATACATGACCACAGGAAAAATCATAGCCTTGACTAGACGGACCTTAGTCGGCAAAGTAATGTCTCTGCTTTTGAATATACTATCTAGGTTGGTCATGACTTTTCTTCCAAGGAGTAAGCATCTTTTAATTTCATGGCTACAGTCACCATCTGCAGTGACTTTGGAGCCCCAAAAAATAAAGTCTGACACTGTTTTCACTGTTTCCCCATCTATTTCCCATGAAGTGATGGAACCGGATGCCATGATCTTCATTTTCAGAATGTTGAGTTTTAAGCCAACTTTTTCACTCTTCTCTTTCACTTTCATCAAGAGGCTTTTTAGTTCCTCTTCACTTTCTGCCATAAGGGTGGTGTCATCTGCATATCTGAGGTTATTGATATTTCTCCCAGCAATCTTGATTCCAGCTTGTGTTTCTTCCAGTCCAGCGTTTCTCATGATGTACTTTGCATAGAAGTTAAATAAGCAGGGTGACAATATACAGTCTTGATGTACTCCTTTTCCTATTCGGAACCATGCCCAAGGTAAGAGAAACTTAAGTAAGATGGTAGGTGTTGCAAGAGGGCATCAGAGGGCACACACACTGAAACCATACTCACAGAAAACTAGTCAATCTAATCACACTAGGACCACAGCCTTGTCTAACTCAATGAAACCAAGCTATGCCTGTGGGGCATCCCAAGACTGGCAGGTCATGGTGGAGAGGTTTGACAGAATGTGGTCCATTGGAGAAGCGAATGGCAAGCCACTTCAGTATTCTTGCCTTGAGAACCCCATGGACAGTATGAAAAGGCAAAATGATAGGATACCAAAAGAGGAACTCCCCAGGTCATTAGGTGCCCAATATGCTACTGGAGATCAGTGGAGAAATAACTCCAGAAAGAATGAAGGGATGGAGCCAAAGCAAAAACAATACCCAACTGTGGATGTGACTGGTGATAGAAGTAAGATCTGATGCTGTAAAGAGCAATATTGCATAGGAACCTGGAGTGTCAGGTCCATGAATCAAGGCAATTTGGAAGTGGTCAAACAAGAGATGGCAAGGGTGAACGTCGACATTCTAGGAATCAGCGAACTAAAATGGACTGAAATCGGTGAATTTAACTCGGGTGACCATTATATCTACTACTGCGGGCAGGAATCCCTCAGAAGAAATGGAGTAGCCATCATGGTCAACAAAAGAGTCTGAAATGCAGTACTTGGATGCAATCTCAAAAACGACAGAATGATCTCTGTTCATTTCCAAGGCAAACCATTCAATATCACAGTTACCCAAGTCTATGCCCCAACCAGTAACACTGAAGAAACTGAAATTGAACGATTTTATGAAGACCTACAAGACCTTTTAGAACTAACACCCAAAAAAGATGTCCTTTTCATTATAGGGGACTGGAATGCAAAAGTAGGAAGTCAGGAAACATCTGGAGTAACAAGCAAATTTGGCTTTGGAATGCGGAATGAAGCAGGGCAAAGACTAATAGACTTTTGCCGAGAGAATGCACTGGTCATAGCAAACACCCTCTTCCAACAACACAAGAGAAGACTACACATGGACATCACCAGGTGGTCAACACCGAAATCAGACTGATTATATTCTCTGTAGCAAAAGATGGAGAAGCTCTATACAGTCAACAAAAACAAGACCAGGAGCTGACTGTGGCTCAGATCATGAAATCCTTATTACCAAATTCAGACTCAAATTGAAGAAAGTAGGGAAAACCGCTAGACCATTCAGGTATGACCTAAGTTAAATCCCTTATGAATATACAGTGGAAGTGAGAAATAGATTTAAGGGCCTAGATCTGATAAGATAGAGTGCCTGATGAACTATGGAATGAGGTTTGTGACATTGTACAGGAGATAAGGATGAAGACCATCCCCATGGAAAATAAATGCAAAAAAGCAAAATGGCTGCCTGGGGAGGCCTTACAAATAGCTGTGAAAAAAAAAAGAGAGGCGAAAAGCAAAGGAGAAAAGGAAAGCTATAAGTATCTGAATGCAGAGTTCCAAAGAATAGCAAGAAGACATAAGAAAGCCGTCTTTAGTGATCAATGCAAAGAAATAGAGGAAAACAACAGAATGGGAAGGACTAGAGATCTCTTCAAGAAAATTAGAGATGCCAAGGGAACATTTCATGTGAAGATGGGCTCGATAAAGGACAGAAATGGTCTGGACCTAACAGAAGCAGAAGATGCTAAGAAGAGGTGGCAAGAATATTCGGAAGAACTGTATAAAAAAGATCTTCACGACCCAGATAATCATGATGATGTGATCACTAATCTAGAGCCAGACATCCTGGAATGTGAAGTCAAGTGGGCCTTAGAAAGCATCACTATGAACAAAGCTAGTGGAGGTGATGAACTTCCAGTTGAGCTCTTTCAAATCCTGAAAGATGATGCTGTGAAAGTGCTGCACTCAATATGACAGCAAATTGGGAAAACTCTGCAGTGGCCACAGGACTGGAAAAGGTCAGTTTCATTCCAGTTCCAAAGAAAGGCAATGCAAATGGATGCTCAAACTACCACACAATTGCACTCATCTCACATGCTAGTAAAGTAATGCCCAAATTCTCCAAGCCAGGCTTCAGCAGTACATGAACCGTGAACTCCCTAATGTTCAAGCTGGTTTTAGAAAAGGCAGAGGAACCAGAGATCAAATTGCCAACATCTGCTGGTGCATGGAAAAAGCAAGAGAGTTCCAGAAAAACATCTATTTTTGCTTTATTGACTCTGCCAATGCCTTTGACTGTGTGGACCACAATAAACTGTGGAAAATTCTGAAAGAGATGGGACTACCAGACCACCTAACCTGCCTCTTGAGAAATCTGTATGCAGGTAGGAAGCCACAGTTAGAACTGGACATGGAACAACATACTGGTTCCAAATAGGAAAATGGGGTCCTGTAGGTGATCTAAAATTGCTTTTGTTACCTAAAAACTAGTCCTTGTAACCAGTGCACAGTGAGGCCAAATAACACTTAAACACTGGAGTTCAGAACAGAGAATAGTTTATTGAGGGCCATGCAAGGATATGAGTGGCTCATGTCTTAAAAACCCTAAATTCCCCAAAAGCTTTCAGCAAAGCCCTCTTCTAGGAAAGGTGAGGGAGGTGCGTGGTGAGAGCCTTTGTTCTGGAGGTCAGGTCATGGTCAGATAAGGATGTTACTGTAAATCTCTACCAAACAAATAATTATTCTCTGTTCTGACAAGAAAGGGCCAGCTCCCCAGGCATTACTTCCACCCTCCAAGTCCCAGTCCTGGCTAAGAGAAGGCAGACAGCAGCTGGAGGCTCCCTCAGGGTCAGGTCCCCAGACCTTGCCCAGCCATCATCATCATTGTTGAGGGAGCCAGGCACCCAGGACCCAGCTGACCCTTAGGCTCTTCAGGCCCTCATATGGCAGGGGCAGGTCCCATAGACTGTGTCCCAGGAAGACAGCTGTGAGGTCACAGAGGTGGGGATGGGGAAGAGGTTCACTGCCACCTCAAGGCCTTGGGCTGGCCAGCAGGCGGCCTTGGCAGGGGCTCTGAAGCCTTTCAGGACATAGCCCCCAGCCTGCTCCCTGGGCCCTCAGCTCACCACCCACTCAAGGACAGGTGAGCTGGAGAGCCCCTGGGGAGAAGACAGGGCCCTGCCTTTTATCTCACTCTCCATCTGCCAACCACCACTCCACAGATTCTTGTCCAAATCACCTCACCAACTATTGCACCTTGACAGTTAGTTGCTTGTGGGCAGGGCCCACTGCAGTGCTGACCAATAGCCAGCAGGACCACTAACGGTCACACCTTGACAGTAGGTTGCTTGTGGGAGGGGCCCACTGCTGTGCTGACCAATGGCTGAGCAGGATGACTAATGGTCACTCCTTGATGGTTGCTTGTGGGAGGGGCCCAATGCTGTGTGACCAATGGCTGAGCAGGATGACTAACTGTCACTCCTTGACAGTTGGTTGCTTGTGGGAGGGGCCCATTGCTGTTCTGACCAATGGCTAGCAGGACCGCTAACGGTCCCATGGTAATTGTTGTTTGGTAACAGAGTGGGTGTGGGTAACGGCCTAGAGCAACAGCCACATGCTATATCTTCACTGAGAATTTTTCCTTAATTTATTGGCAAAAGCAAGAATTCTATCACCTTTAATTTCTAAGAAAATAAATGGTAATATTTCTTTAATAGGAACAGTTGTAGCTGAGTTTCTTAAAATGGAGAAATGGGAGTTTGGAGTGGATCAAGTTCTGACATAATTTCCACATTCCAGGTCTCCCCACAAATAATTATGAATAATTTTAAACATTTATTTATGCTTGTATAATGGAGAAGGAAATGGCAGTCCACTCCAGTATTCTTGCCTGGAGAATTCCATGGACAGAAGAGCCTGGCGGGCTACAGTCCATGGGATTGCAAAGACTCGGACATGACTGAGCGACTGTAAAACAACAGTGTGTGTATAATATATAAAATCTACTTTTGCCTGTTTCACTCAATTATAGTTTAGTTGTATGTTTTGAGGTATTTATTCTATGGTCTACTCCAAGATCTTATGTCTTTCAGCATAGAACAGGGCCATAAGAAGTAGCTTATCTTTGTGATCTTGGATAAATACATTAACTCTTTTGCCCCACTTTCTTTATCTGGTTTTATGTTGAGAGGCAAAATAAATTCTTCCCCAAAAAGGAATATTATACTAGTTCTTCACTGCCCCATCAAATTCATCAGTCAAGGTTCGATTATTCACCCATCTCTATAGCCATTAGGATTCAATTGATGAGAAGGCCAACCAGGCAGCGATTTTTATTTTACACAAGACTTAGCTAAGAAGCATGTTAAAATGAAGATTCCTGGCCTTATACTCAGATACTCTGATTCTGTAGGACTGAGATCAGCTGAAGAGTCTGAGTTTTCACTCAGATCTCCCACGGAATTCTTAAGCACAAGGTCCTGAACATATTATTGAAATGATAAACTGAAAAAGCTGAAAATAGGCTTTGAAAGCTAATTTTCCATACCAACTGATATGGGGGCAGAAAACAAAATACAATAATGGGTAACTATAGTGTTTGGAAAAATTGGGGTTAGCCTGGCCCAAGTGGCAACTATTAAGAAAATGAAACAGGTATAGAAGAGCTTACTCATTGCAAAAGACCCTGATGCTGGGAAAGATTGAAGACAAAAGGAGATGGGGGCAGCAGAGGATAAGATGGTTAGATAGCATCACCTACTCAATGGATATGAATTTAAGTAAACTCCAGGAGACAGTGAAGGATAGAGGGGCCTGGTGTGCTGCGGTCTATGGGGTTCCAAAGAATCACATATGACGTAGTGACTGAACAACAACCAAGTGATCTAGGCACAGCAATTGCAGAGGTCAAAAGAAAGGCAGTAGCTATTTAGACAGTGTACTATGCATTCTGCCAAAAGATGCTTCACTTCAGAAATCAATGGTTTTAGCTTCACTGCAGTGGAATTTTGGAGAAGGCAATGGCACCCCATTCCAATACTCTTGCCTGGAAAAACCCATGGACAGAGGAGCCTGGTGGGCTGCCATCTATGGGGTCACACAGAGTCGGACACGACTGAAGTGACTTAGCAGCAGCAGCAGCAGTGGAATTTGCAAGAAAAAATTGACAAACAGCTTACTAAGATGGTGCTAAATGTATATTTCAAAAAGACACTGGATGTAACAAAAACTGATTTAAGCCATGACAATAGAATTACAGGCACTAAGGCAGTTCTCAGACTTAAATAAGTTTATAAAAGTAAAATATCTGAATAATGGGAGATAAGAAATCCCACAGAAAGAATGATATAACCATCACACACTGGGAGAGGGCAAATGGCAAACTTTTCGATATTGGCCTGACCTAATATATCAAGTTCTTAGGACCCAGGACATCAGTAATTCCACTTATCAGAATATGGGCTTTCAGTTCAGTTCAGTCGCTCAGTCGTGTCTGACTCTTTGCAAATCCATGAACCTCAGCATGCCAGGCCTCCCTGTCCATCACCAACTCCCAGAGTTCACTCAAACTCATGTCCATCAAGTTAGTGATGCCATCCAACCATCTCACTCTCTGTTGTCCCCTTCTCCTCCCACCTTCAGTCTTTCCAGCATCAGGGTTTTTTCAAGTGAGTTAGTTCTTCGCATCAGGTGGCCAAATTATTGGAGTTTCAGCTTTAGCATCAGTCCTTTCAAAGAACACCCAGGACTGATCTTCTTTAGGATGGACTGGTTGGATCTCCTAAAAATATGAAAATGATAAGATATATTATATATTTATAATAAGATATATGAATTTGTTGCCCAATGGCCTTGGTCAGATTCTGAGTTCATTCTGATAGCCCTTGCTTAAAATATGATGGTTAGTTATTAGTTGGATGATACGACCCACATTATTGTTGTCAATCACCCTTGACCTTGTTCTTACTCAATGCATCCATAAGCAAAGTAACAATAGTGGCAGTGAAGGAGGCCATCATTTCCATTTATCACCTGGACTTCACCATTGCTAAGTCATCACCATCGCTAAGTCATCAACTAGGGCTTCCCTTGTGGCTCAGTTGATAAGGAACCCGCCTGCAATACAGGAGAATGCCTGTAATGCAGGAGACCTGGGTTTGATCCCTGGTTTGGGAAGAAAATGGCAAACCCACTCCAGTATTCTTGCCTAGGAAATCCCATGGACAAAGGAGCCTGGCAGACTACAGTCCATGGGGTTGCAAGAGTTGGACATCATAGTGGCTAAACCACCAGTATTGCTAAGGGTTTAATTGGCAAGGCATAATGATCCGTGAACAATTAAGAGGAAACTAGAGAGAGTTAGTTCTGACCTGTGAAACATAAGCAGAAATGTTTGTGAAAGTCCTTAAGTGGGGGGTGGTTGGGACATACCATTTTCACTTCTTTCTTTACTTGCTGACTGAAAGAATGTATGTGTGCTGTCTTATTTGAGAATATTCAATTCTTCCATTCAGGAAAAAGCAAATAAATGAGATATTTGAAACTCATAAGAAGTACTAAGTCTAGATACTGGGTAAGCTATAAAATTAAGGCGAAACTCATAGAGGGTGTTAACTACAGATATGTGTAGGCAGGTAGCTTACGAGATGTAGGCAAATTTCATAAAATGTGTTAAATACATATTTTAAGTAAGTTAGTAACTTGTAAAACATGTTTAAGTTACATATAATAAATGAAGTATATGACAAGACAAACAAGAATTTTATTCATAGGTAGAAAGGGGTAAAAACAGTTGAATCACAAGGTACAGGTATATCTTTGAGCTAACAGCAGCTGCTGTGGTAGGAAGAACTGTAAAATGGTCTTCCAAATTTCTGGCCCCCAGTGTATATAGATCTTCACTTAGTTATTCATCAAACATTAATTTAGGTGTTGTTGTGAAGGGATTTTGCAGATGTATTTGAGATCCTAAATCAGTTTATCTTATTATAGAGGGATTATCCAGGTGGGCCTGACCTAAGTTTAAGAAGGCTGTAAATATACACATAAAGATCAGAGACAGAGAGCTAGAGATTCAAAACATGAGGAGTTGATGCACCGTTTCTGCCTTGAAGACGGAGGGGGCCACAGGGCAGGGAAGATCAGCAGCCTCATGGGATCAAGAGCAGCCTCTAGCTCACAGCCAGTGAGGAAAGGGAACTCCAGTCCTCCAACTTCAGCAACTGAATTCAGTCAACAGGAAGAATGAGCTTGGAAGTGGTTTCGTCCACAGAACCTTAGATAAGAACTCAGCCCAGATGAACCTTGGTTTCTGCCTTGCAATGCCTTGAGCAGAGAAACTAGTCATGCAGAACCTCTAGCCTCCAGAGCTGTGACTACTAAATAGGTGTTATTTTAAGCTGCCAAATTGGTGATAATTTGTGACACAGCATTAGAAAAGGAATACAACTACTCATTAGTGATATTTATCATGGCACCATTTTGGCCTCACACACGTTCTACCCTACAAGCATAGATAACCCTCATAATTGTTCAGCAAGCTAATTAGGGAGCTACACTCACAGCCAGGCATACTCATCCCTGCCTCTTGTTGATAGAACATATGAATTTGTTGGTTCCAGAAACCTGTCTGCCAAACTCCTTTGCTCAAACCCTAGTTCTGCTTATCAAAATCATACCATCAAAGGGGAAGAGTGATGTGGTAGAGAGGAAAAGAGAATATATAAACATTATGTAATCAAGGACTCAGTTAATGTGGTGCTTCCATATACTTGCATCCTAAGTGTGTGAAACTATTACCCTTGTTTCTTTTTCCTTGTTTTCTCATTCTGTGTTATAAATTGATTTAATAAGCCACATAATTTGAGCATCTTCATTTCATCTGCAGACCTTTTTGTCCCCAAACCTCTATGATAGCTTGCATGTTAGTGTACTTAGAGTTTCCTGTTGCATCAAGGAAATTTCTCACAAGATAAATGTGGGCATAATGTCTGGCATACAAGCAGCCATTTTGGTCCCATGAGGCAAAAGGTCCATGCTCAGGATGGTGTTGCTCTCAGATAGAAGGAGAAAGAGTTTAAAGGGAGCCTGCATTCCTTACATAATGGTGAGCTGTAACAGCCCTGAATTGCCTATTTTTTATGTGTGAGAGAAATAAACTTCTATCTTTAAAAAGTGTCAGTATTATTTTTCATGACTAACAAAACTAGCTGAGCCTAACTTTAATTTATGCAGTAACGTTTCATGTTTCCTCCACTATGTCTAATAATTGGTTTTTAAACCAATCTTTAGTTGTGGCATGCAGGATCTTTAGTGATGATACTCAAATGCTTAGTTGTGGCATGTGGGCTCTAGTTCCATGACCAGGGATCGAACCTGGGCTCTCTGGATTGGGAGTGCAGGATCTTGGCCACTGGACCACCAGGGAAGTTCCCCCTATCCACCCCACTGTCATCTTTTAACTCAAGCCCTGCTCAGGGAAGCTATCTTGGATTGCATTCCAGATCAGTGATTAGATCAGGGTAGGTATGTGATTGGAGGGAAGCTAGTTTACATCCTATGAGATGACCAGTTAAACATGTGATTGTAAACATCTAAGACAAACACCCTAGCTTCCTCTGTAATTTGGACTATGGAGTTTGAAATGTGGAGGTTACCAGTTAGCAGATAGTTTTGGGTTTAACATTCTAGGGTGGGGCCTGAGGGTTTTTTTTTTTTTCTTTTTAAATATTAGCTTTCTACTAGTTCCTATTTATTTCCTAATTGGAGATCTCAGTTGTATTGAAAAGCTTATGGTATACTGAGTCAAGTATTTAAATCTCATTCCTACTATTTACTAACTTTGTCAGGTAATCTCTCTGATCTGTAATTTCCTCCACTATGAAGATTATGTCTGCCTATCAGGGTTGTAAAGATTAAAAACGACACAAAATATTTAAAATGCCTGGCACATACTAGGCACACTGGAAACCTTCAATAAATGGAATGTAGTAGGTACTTTACTGATATCATACAATATTTGTCTTTCTCTGTCTGACTTACTTCACTCAGCATGACAATTTCTAAGTCCATTCATGTTGTTGCAAATGGAATTATTTCATTCTTTTTAATGGCTGAGTAATATTCCATTGTATAGATGTACCACATCTTCTTTATCCATTCCTCATTGATGGACATTTCGGTTGCTATCATGTCTTGGCTGTTGTAAACAGTGCTGCAATGAACATTGAGGTGCATATATCCTTTCAGATCATGTTTTTCTTTGGATATATGCATTATCTGGGTAATCTAGAGGTCTGTTTTTAAAGGCTGTATCTTTCCTTCATATTTACAAGTCTCATTTTTAAAGAATTGTATGTTGAACGTTGTATATCCAAAAACTTGTGGGAACTGAAATATTGTTTTTGTCCCAGAGCGTTCGTGTCTTTTCCATCAACAGGAAGTTAGATTGAGAGGCATTGGTTTGATCCAATTGGGATTATGCTTTGTTGCGTTTAAACTGAAAGCGAAAGTGAAGTTGTTCAGTTGTGTCTGACTCTTTGAGACCCCATGGACTGTAGCCCACCAGGCTCTTCCTTCCATGGGATTCTCCAGGCAAGAATACTGGGGTGGGTTACCGTTTCCTTCTCCAGGGCATCTTCCCAACCCAGGGATCGAACCCAGGTCTCCTGCATTGCGGGCAGATGCTTTAACCTCTGAGCCACTAGGGAAGCCCACTGTTGGGTTTAGATTATTACAAATTTATTTTGTTTGAGTTCGCCTCATGTTTCAAGTATCTTGAGAGTGAAACTTGGAGTTCTCTCCTGTGTGTATAGCATATCCACTCCTCTAATAGGACTTTGAGATTAGGCATTGCAAGACTGGCTACGTCTTACTGGGAAGCAAACTCCTACAATTAACAAATTTATACTTGCTTTTGAAAGACAATTTGGAAAATAATTTCAAATAAAAAGACAAAACTCAGTCAAAGTACCACCACTTCAATTAAATTTCATCATTATTTTGATGTATTTTCTTATAGAAATTATACTGGGATTTAATAGCTTATAATTGTCTCATTATTTAATTGAAATGCTAAAAATAAATGTATACTTTGATTGAGGGTGAGACTACCTAATAGATTTTTTTTGGTCAAAACCTAAAGGAAAATGATATTTATGAGACTGCTTCCTTTTACGTTTTGTCCAGTTTCTCTGAGAAGGAGACATCCACACTTTTGCATTCTTGCAAGATCATTAGTATGGTAAGGTCAATTCAGAGTGGCTTCTTAAATTATTATTCTCAGAATTTTTGTTGGGAGTTGTGTGCTGTGCCTATAATTCTTTTAAACAGATCTGCTTAATTAATACCCAAACCTTCTAATTTTGAAGGTATTAATTTTGGTTAATCTCTTAGGTAAATAGGCCTATAACTGTCAGTAGCTTTTCTAAAAGGATACATAGGTCATATATTTTCTGAACCTTTGAGTATCTAAGAATAAATTTGTTATTTACTTTTTTATATTAAAGACAATTTAAACATAAATTCTAATGTCCCATCATTTCCCCTCTCAAAACTATTATATTGCTCAACTAAGTATTTGGTATTAATACAACAGAGGAGAAGTCTGATGTCAATTTGATTTCTGTTCCTGGAAATATAATATTTTTTATCTCCATTCTTTATTTACCCACCAAAGACTCACCCATGGCATATATACCTTCTTAAGCCCCTCTCTCAAGCTAAATGTCATAGGATTTTTATTTTGCCTATTATTCAAATATGCTGATAAAATGTGTTAAAATACATGTTTCTCTTTTATTAATATCATTTGAAATGTACTTCAGAAGCCTGAAGTGAAGCACTGGCCACTGCTCTCTAAAGGTCATCTTAGTCAAAATTTGTGCTGAACAAAGAGGTCAAATATTGACCTTGTCAAGTTCCAGATGGTCCTCACTCTCCTTCACTTCACCTCCAGCTTGTCTTCCTATCTGTGAAACCTGTTGATGAGCAACAGACACTTGGTTAGGACACAGAAGCCATAGCTAAACACACAGAGGCAATAGCTTTCCCTTTGCAGTCCCATTTAGGCAGCTATACAACCCTTACTTTTCAGAGAAGTTAGTTAGTGACTCCTTCTCTGTTCCTTCGGCTAGCCTTCTCTAGGTGTTATTTCGCTAGCTTCTACTACAGGTGTAGAAGGTTTAAATCATATAGAATCTCTTACAAGACTCATTTAGATCTCTACTTCTCTTATTTAATATTAACTGATATTTTTATTGGTACTAACAATTGATCTCAGGGAACAGAAACAAAATGATGGGACTTTTGAACTGATTCTCTGATCTGCCTAAATTTTGGATTAATGACCCTGTTGCCAGTAATAAAATGGTAGCCTATTGCATGAAGTGGGCAAGATACTTAAGTTATAACACATTGTCATGAGCAATCAATGGCCTATAGAAATAGCTGTTACCATAGATTGTCTAATGGGAAAAACAATAGTGCTGGCTGATTGCTTCCAGAGGCACTGTAGAACTTGAAGAACAAAAATTATGAGTTCAGAACCTTAAATTTCCAGCTTTAGATCCAGGTAAGGAACAAGATGGCTTCTATGACTGCCCTAAAATAAACCTCTATCTCTTTTATCTGCAGAGTGTCAAGGTTTCTGACCAAGTTCAAAGTCTAGATGTGTGAATGGTTAAGTTAAAATGCAGATTAAAATTATAACATCAAATGGTCTCTTATATTAATGTTAGCACTTTGATTAGGAGGAGTGAGAGAATTGGGTCTGGAACATAGAGGAGACTCCAATTAGGCTAGAAGCCACATTTTGTCAAGCATCTTTTGCATCAGAAATAGCCTTTTGTATTCTGTCTTTGTTAGTTATTTTTCTTTTATCTGAAGGACCAGTAACGACCTTTCCTGAATTCGTTGCTTAATAGGGTCCAATGATTCACGCAATGGACTTGGAAGGTGTCCCTTCCAAAATAAAGTGCAAGTTGTTTCATCTGATCCCTTCTACCAGTAAGAAAGGGACAGGATGCCTTTTCTATAAAATCTCTTCGGATTTTAGAGACAACATAAGCTACTACTAAAAGATGCTTACTCCTTGGAAGGAAAGTTATGACCAACCTGGACAGCATATTAAAAAGCAGAGACATTACTTTGCCAACAAATGTCCATCTAGTCAAGGCTATGTGTTTTCCAGTGGTCATGTATGGATGTGAGAGTTGGACTGTGAAGAAGGCTGAGCGCTGAAGAATTGATGCTTTTGAACTGTGGTGTTGGAGAAGACTCTTGAGAGTCCCTTGGACTGCAAGGAGATCCAACCAGTTCATTCTAAAGGGGATCAGTCCTGGGTGTTCTTTGGAAGGAATAATGCTAAAGCTGAAACTCCAGTACTTTGGTCACCTCATGCGAAGAGTTGACTCATTGGAAAAGACTCTGATGCTGGGAGGGATTAGGGGCAGGAGGAGAAGGGGACGACAGGATGAGATGGCTGGATGGCATCACCAACTCGATGGACGTGAGTTTGAGTGAATTCCGGAAGATGGTGATGGACAGGGAGGCCTGGCGTGCTGCAATTCATGGGGTCGCGAAGAGTTGGACATGACTGAGCGACTGAACTGAACTGATGATGCGCTTACTGGATAAACCAAAGCCTGCTGGTTTGGTATGGATCCTGGAAGAACCTCAGCATCAGATCTAGTCTTCTGCACAATCTGTTCTGTTATTTGAGCCATATAACTCAGCAGATTTGATTATGCTTGTGCTTTCTTTGGTAGACAGGGCTACTATATGGAACCTCTGGCTGACTCCTGTAGGATTTTGAGGCAGAAGTACACCATCTTCTGTGGATGACTACTGTCCTTGGAGAAATAGCTTCTGTCCCACTATTGGCCCTAATACAGGATGACAGCTTGACCACAAGCCACTAAGTTACCATGTAACCTCAGTCACCTGTCATGAACTGAGTATTGTATGATACATAGAAGCATAAAATTAAGTATGCATAGCAGCACTCTATCATCAGTATAGATTGATCTTGAGAAATTCCTACAGGAAGTAGTAAGTTGTATGAGTCTGCTTCTGTTTTCTGCTACACTTCTTCTCTTTTGCTCCTGTGAATGCATTGGAACTCCTATAACTAAGAAAAATTTGGGTGGGCCTGGATTAAAGATGGTTCTGGATTATATACTGGCATCATTTGAAACTGGATGGCTATAGTACCACAGTCACACTCTGGAGTAGACTTGAAGAATATGGGTGAAGGGAAAACCTCATTTGGTGGGATTTCAACTGGTACATTTAGTTGTCTACTGTATCAGGACCAAAGAGTTGGTTAGAAGTATGGATCTATATTTATTAATGGGCATTTGCTGGTATCTGGCTGGATGATCAGCGGACAAAACAGAATTTGAAGACTGATGACACAGCAGTCTGGAGTAGAGGTATGTGAATGGACCCCTCCAAACGAGCACAGAGAATGGAGATATTTGTATTCCTTGTGAATATCACCCAAGAACAACCTCAGCAAAAGAGTACATTTAAAATAAGGCAGAAAAAAATGACCCATTCTATAGATACTAGGCATCATTTTTCCTCGGACATCCCTGTCCTTGACAAATGGGCTTTTGCACAAAGTGGTCATGTGGTCAGGGACAGAGGTTATGCATGGACTTAACAACATGGCTCTCCACGGACCAAAACCAGTGCAATGAGCCCAGGCTACAACAGTAGAGACCAACAGTGACCCTCCTGCTTTGAGACCATTCCTGGAGATAAGTCTATCTTGGCAGCAGGCTGATTACATTAGATTAATTCCATCATTCAAAGGGTATACTTTGTTCTCACTGATAGAGACCATTTCAGACTAATATAATTTGGAAGAAGATTTACCTTTCCTACCTACAATACTTCTTCTAAACCCACCACAACCAATGCCTTAAGCACAATATTCCAAAGAATATAATTTTCAACCAATGAACTCATTTTATGGCAAAGTATGTTGATATGTTTATTTCATAGAATTCACTAGTCTTACCTGTTCTTATTATCTAAAACAACTGTCCTAATAGAATGGTAGGATGGCCTTTTGCTTTAAAGACAAGTTATCTTTTAGAGTAATTGAAAATATTTTCTTTTACCTTCATTTATTTCATTTTTGATACTCTTTAGTCCCTTATGTTGATGCATGTTTCTGACCTATCTAATATTCTTTATCCCTGAGAACTTCTTTAACATTTCTTTTAGAATATTTCTGCTGACAATGAATTTCTTCAGTTCTGATTTGTTTGAAAGTATTTTTATGTCTCCTTCATTTTAAAGGATACTTTTGCCAGGTATAGAATTATGTGTTGTTGTTTTTTTCTTTCAGCACTTGAAAAGTGTCACTTTATTGTCTCTTGACTTGCATTGTTTTTGATGAGACATATATGTTATAATTCCAAGCCTTGTCCCTTTATGGTAATATATCTTTTTCTCTTGATGACTTCAAGATTTTTGCTTGTCTTTGATTTGCAGCTATTTAAATATGATATGCCTAAATTGTGGGGCTTTTGTATTTATCCTACTTGGTTCTCTGAACTTTTTGGATATGTGACTTGCTCTCTGTAATTAATTAATTTTGGAAAATTTTGGCCATTGTTTATTCAAATGTTCTACTTTGTTAATTCTTTTCCTTCTGGAATTCTAATTATGTATAATATCAGGCCATTTGATATTATTCCACATTTCTTGAATATTCTGTTCTATTTTTTTGTTGATTCTTGCTTTTCTTTTTGCATTTTAGTTTGGATAACTTCTATTGACCTACCTTCAAGTTTATTGGTTCTTTGCTTACCTATGTTGAGTTTACTGATGAGCTCATTTAAGGCATTCTTCGTCTCCATCACTGTGATTTTTTGCTCTCCCAGCTGTACTGTACTCTTATTTTAAAAATCTAATCATTTTAGCATGAGGTTGTGGGGAAGGAGGTGAGGGATATAATGTTGAGATTAAGTCACAGCTTTAAGCAGGCCTGTAAATTTGGATCTTGGGGTATGGATTTCTCAAGTGTTCTGTCTGTCTTGCTTGAGTGAACAAGCCTATCTCAGATTCCCTCTATCATTTCTTTTGGGTTTATATTCCAGGAATGGAATTGCTGAATCCTATGGTAATACTATGTTTAACTTTTTGAGGAAATGTCAACCTCTTTTCCACAGAGGCTATACCATTTTACATTCCCACGAGTGGCTCAGATGGTAAAGCGTCTGCCTGAAATGCAGGATACCCCAGTTCGATCTTTGGGTCAGGAAGATCTCCTGAAGAAGGAAATGGCAACCCACTCCAGTATTCTTGCCTGGAAAATCCCATGTACAGAAGACCCTGGTAGGCTAGTCCATGGAATTGCAAAGAGTCAGACACGTCTGAGGGACTTCATTTTCTTTTTATTTCCAGTAATGCATGAGAGTTCTAATTTCTTTACATTTTTGTTGACATTGGTTATTATTGTTTGTTTGTTTTTGGTGCTAGCCCTCCTAATTGCTATAATGTGGTATGCCATTGTCATTTTAAAAAATATTTATTTTTAACTGATTGATGATTGCTTTACAATATTGGTTTGTTTCTGTCACACATCAACATGAATTAACGATAGATGTACATGTCCCTTCCCTCCCCCCCATTCCCATCCTTTAAGTTATTACAGAGTTTGAGTTCCTTGAGTTGTACAGCGTATTCCCATTGGCTATCTATTTATATGTTAGTGTATATGCTCACATGCTACTCTCTCCATTCATCTCACCTTCTCCCTCTTCTCCCCTACCTTTGTCCTTACGTCTCTTCTCTGTATCTGGGTCTCCATTGCTGCTCTGTGAACAGGTTTATCAATATCATCCTTTTAGATTCCACATTATGTGTTAATATACAAAGTTTGTTTTTCTCTTTCTGACTAACTTCATTTTGCATAATAGGCTCTAGGTTCACCCACCTTATTAGAACTGACTCAAATGTGTTCCTTTTTATGTGTTAGTAGTATTCCATTAGGGCTTCCCTGGTGGTGCAGAGGTTAAAGCGTCTGCCTGCAATGTGGGAGACCTGGGTTCGATCCCTGGGTCGGGAAGATCCCCTGGAGAAGGAAATGGCAACCCACTCCAGTATTCTTGCCTGGAGAATCCCATGGATGGAGGAGCTTGGTGGGCTACAGTCCATGGGTCGCAAAGAGTCGGGCACGAGTGAACAATATTGTACCACAGCTTCTTTATCCATTCATCTGTTGATGGACATCTAGGTTGCTTCCATGTCTTAGCTATTGTCAATTGTGCTGCAATGAACATTGGGGTACATGTATCTTTTTCAGTTTTGGTTTCTTCAGGGTATATGCCTAGAAGTGGAATTGCTGGGTCATATGGTGGTTTTATCTCTAGTTTTTTTAAGGGATCACCATACTGTCTTCCATAGTGGCTGTATCAATTTACATCCCCACCAGCAGTGCAGGAGAGTTCCCTTTTCTCCACACCCTCTCCAGCACTTGTTATTTGTGAATTATTTTTTTATTATGGTCATTCTGTCCAGTGTGAGATGATACCTCATTGTCGTTTTGATTTGCATTCTTCTAATAATGAATGAGATTGAGCATCTCTTCATGTGTTTATTAGCCATCTGACAGAAGATAAGATGGTTCGATGGCAACACCAACTTGATGGACATGAGTTTGAGCAAGCTCCGGGAGTTGGTGATGGACTGGGGAGCCTGGTGTGCTGCAGTCCATGGGGTCACAAAGAGTCAGACATGACTGAGCAACTGAACTGAACTAAACAAATACATTTCTTTGGAGAAATGTCTGTTGTTTTCTACAGAGGTATACCATTTTACATTCCCACCAGTAATGCATAGGAATTCTAATTTCTTCACATTCTCATCAACATTTGTTATTATTGTTTCCTTGCTTTTGGTGATAGTCCTCCTAATTGCTATAATGTGGTGTGTCATTGTGATTTTTAATTTGCATTTTCCTAGTGACTAATGCTGTGGAGCACCTTTTTGTGTGCTTATTGGCTATTTGTATATCTTCTTGTAGATAAGTCTGTTTAAGTACTTCATTCATTTTTGAGCTGGGTTTTGTTGTGGTTATTGTTGTGATTATAAGGATTCTTTATAAATTCTGGACTTTTATCAGATTTTCAATGATTCTGTCCCATTAGGTGGGTTGTCTTATTTCCTTGATCTTGTACTTTGATTTATAAAAGTTTTAATTAAAAAAATCGAGAAATAAAGATGTATTTTATTAGTTTCAGATATACAACACAATTCAATATCTGTATACCATGCAAAATGATCATCACAATAAGTCTATTTAACTTCCATCACCACACATAGTTACAAATTTTTTTCTTATGAGAACTTTTAAGATTTACTCTATTATTGACTTTCAAATATATAATACATTATTTTAAACTAGAAACAAAGCTGTACATTACATCCCTATGATTTATTTATAACTGAAAATTTGTACTTTTTGACTCCTTTCACCCATTTCACTTACCTCCCTATCCCACATCTCTTGCAAGTGTCTGCCTGTTTTCTGGATCTATGAGTTTAGCTTCTACTTAGTTGATTTTTTAAAAAAATTCCACGTGTAAGTGGGATTATATATTATTTGTCATTCTCTGACTTATTTCACTGAGACCAATGCTCTTAAGATCCATCCATGGTGTCGCAAATGGCATGATTTCATTCCTTTTTATGACTGAATAATATTTCATTGTATATATACCACATCTTATTTATTTATTTATCCATTAAATGATCACTTATGTTGCTTCCATGTCTATTGTAAACAATGTTGTAAGGAACATGGAAGCGCATGTATCTTCTTGAGTTAGTGTTTGAGTTTCTTTTCAATAAATACCTAAAGTGTAAAAGCTGGATCATATCGTTGATCTATTTTTAAGTTTTTTGAGAAACCTCTCATTGTTTTTCATGGTGGCTGCACCAATTTACATTCCCAGCAACAGTGCACAAAATTTCCTTTTTCCTCTACATCCTCATCAGCACTTGTTATCTCTTGTCCTTTCAATAATAGTCATTATGATAAAAGTGAGGTAATATCCCATTGTGGTTTTGATTTATATTTTCCTAATGATTACTGGATAACTGTGATATTGAATGGTTTGCCTTGGAGAAGAATAGAGATCATTCTGTTGTTTTTGAGATTGCATCCAAGTAATGCATTTCGGACTCTTTTGTTGACCATGATGGCTACTCCATTTCTTCTGAGGGATTCCTGCCACTGTAGTAGATATAATGGTCATCTGAGTTAAATTCACCCATTCCAGTCCATTTTAGTTTGCTGATTCCTAGAATGTCGACGTTCACTCTTGCCATCTGTTTGACCACTTTCAATTTACCTTGATTTATGGACCTGACTGTCCAGGCTCCTATGCAATATTGCTCTTTACAGCATCAGATCTTACTTCTATCACCAGTCACATCCACAACTGGGTATTATTTTTGCTTTGGGTCCATCCCTTCATTCTTTCTGGAGTTATTTCTCCACTGATCTCCAGTAGCATATTGGGCACCTAATGACCTGGGGAGTTCCTCTTTTGGTATCCTATCATTTTGCCTTTTCATACTGTCCATGGGGTTCTCAAGGCAAGAATACTGAAGTGGTCTGCCATTCCCTTCTCCAGTGGACCACATTCTGTCAGACCTCTCCACCATGACCCACCTATCTTGGGTGGCCCCACAGAGCATGGCTTAGTTTCATTGAGTTAGACGAGGCTGTGGTCCTAGTGTGATTAGATTGACTAGTTTTCAGTGTGTGTGCCCTCTGATGCCCTCTTGCAACACCTACCATCTTCCTTGGGTTTCTCTTAGCTTGGGCGTGGGGTTTTCCAAGTCTATGCCCCAACCAGTAATGCTGAAGAAACTGAAGTTGAATGGTTTTATGAAGAAATACAAGACCTTTTAGAACTAATGCCCAAAAAAAGATGTCCTTTTCAATATAGGGGACTGGAATACAAAAGTAGGAAGTCAGAAAACACCTGGCATAACAGGCAAATTTGGCTTTGGAATGCGGAATGAAGCAGGGAAAAGACTAATAGACTTTTGCCAAGAAAATGCACTGGTCATAGCAAACACCTTCTTCCAACAACACAAGAGAAGACTCTACACATGGACATCACCAGGTGGTCAACACTGAAATCAGATTGATTATATTCTTTGCAGCCAAAGATGGAGAAGCTCTATACAGTCAAAAAAAAAAAAACAAGACCAGGAGCTGACTGTGGCTCAGATCATGAACTCCTTATTGCCAAATTCAGACTCAGATTGAAGAAAACAGGGAAAACTGCTAGACCATTCAGGTATGACCTAAATCAAATCCCTTGTGATTACATAGTGGAAGTGAGAAATAGATTTAAGGGTCTAGATGTGATAGATAGAGTGCCTGATGAACTATGGAATGAGGTTCGTGACATTGTACAGGAGACAGGGATCAAGATCATCTCCATGGAAAAGAAATGCAAAAAAGCAAAATGGCTGTCTGAGGAGGCCTTAGAAATAGCTGTGAAAAGAAGAGAGGCAAAAAGCAAAGGAGAAAAGGAAAGATATAAGTATCTGAATGCAGAGTTCCAAAGAATAGCAAGAAGACATAAGAAAGCCTTCTTCAGTGATCAGTGCAAAGAAATAGAGGAAAAGAACAGAATGGGAAAGACTAGAAATCTCTTCAAGAAAATTAGAAATACCAAGGGAACATTTCATGCAAAGAAATGGCCTTAGAAAGCATCACTACAAACAAAGCTAGGGGAGGTGATGGAATTCCAGTTGAGCTCTTTCAAATCCTGAAAGATGATGCTGTGAAAGTGCTGCAATCAATATGCCAGCAAATTTGGAAAACTCTGCAGTGGCCACAGGACTGGAAAAGGTCAGTTTTCATTCCAATCCCAAAGAAAGGCAATGCAAAAGAATGCTCAAACTACTGCACAATTGCACTCATCTCACATGCTAGTAAAGTAATGCTCAAAATTCTCCAAGCCAGGCTTCAGCAATACATGAACTGTGAACTTCCTGATGTTCAAGCTGGCTTTAGAAAAGGCAGAGGAACCAGAGATCAAATTGCCAACATCCACTGGATCATGGAAAAAGCAAGAGAGTTCCAGGAAAACATCTATTTCTGCTTTATTGACTATGCCAAAGCCTTTGACTGTGGATCACAATAAACTGTGGAAAATTCTGAAAGAGATGGGAATACCAGACCACCTGACCTGCCTCCTGAGAAATCTGTATGCAGGTCAGGAAGCAACATTTATAACTGGACATGGAACAAGTGACTGGTTCCAAATAGGAAAAGGAGTACGTCAAGGCTGTATGTTGTCACCCTGCTTATTTAGCTTCTATGCAGAGTACATCATGAGAAATGCTGGACTGGAAGAAGCACAAGCTGGAATCAAGATTGCCGGGAGATATATTTATCAATAACCTCAGATATGCAGATGACACCACCCTTATGGCAGAAAGTGAAGAGGAGCTAAAAAGCCTCTTGATGAAAGTGAAAGAAGAGAGTGAAAAAGTTGGCTTAAAGCTCAACATTCAGAAAACGAAGATCATGGCATCTGGTCCCATCACTTCATGGGAAATACATGGGGAAACAGTGGAAACAGTGTCAGACTTTATTTTTTGGGGCTCCAAAATCACTGCAGATGGTGATTGCAGCCATGAATTAAAAGACGCTTACTCCTTGGGAGAAAAGTTATGACCAACCTAGATAGCATATTCAAAAGCAGAGACATTACTTTGCCGACTAAGGTCCGTCTAGTCAAGGCTATGGTTTTTCCAGTTGTCATGCATGGATGTGAGAGTTGGACTGTGAAGAAGGCTGAGCACCAAAGAATTGATGCTTTTGAACTGTGGTGTAGGAGAAGACTCTTGAGAGTCCCTTGGACTGCAAAGAGATCCAACCAGTGCATTCTGAAGATCAACCCTAGCATTTTTTTGGAAGGAATGATACTAAAGCTGAAACTCCAGCACTTTGGCCACCTCAAGTGAAGAGTTGACTCATTGGAAAAGACTCTGAGGCTAGGAGGGATTGGGGGCAGGAGGAGAAGGGGACGACCGAGGATGAGATGGCTGGAAGGCATCACTGACTCGATGGACATGAGTCTGAGTGAACTCTGGGAGTTGGTGATGGACAGGGAGGCCTGGCGTGCTGTGATTCATGGGGTCGCAAAGAGTCAGACACAACTGAGCAACTGAACTGAACTGAATGATTACTGATTTGATTACTTTTCCATGTATCTGTTGGCCATTTGTATGTCTTCTTAGAATAATGTATATTCAGATATTGTGCTTATTTTTCAATATTTGTTTGCTTTTGAGTGTATGAGTTTTTTATAGATTTTTAATATTAATCCATTATCAGATACCCAATTTATGAATTATTTTCTCCCATTCTGTAGGTTTCCTCTTCGTTTTGTTGATAGTTTCCTCTACTGTGCTGAAGCTTATTAGTTTAATGTAGTCACACATTTCTTTTTCCTTTTGTTGTCTTTGCTTTTTATGTCAACTGTAAAAACTCACTAAGACTAATGTCAGTGAGCATAACATCTGTTTTTTTCTGGGAGTTTTAAAGCTTCCAGGCTTACATTTAAGATTTTAATTCGTTTTGTATTAATTTTTGTGTATGGTATAAGACAATTGTTCAGCTCATTTCTTTGCATGTGGCTGTTCTGATTTTTCCAACACCTTTTATTGAAGTGGCTGTCGTTTCCCCATAGTACATTCCTGGCTCCTTTGTTGTAAATTAACTTACCATATTTAACATATTGGTTGATTTTACATATTTGTGGATTTACTTCTGGGATCTCTATTCTGTTTCACTGATCTATATATCTGTTTTTATGCCAGTGCCATACTGTTTTGGTTATTATGACTTTATAATATAGTTGAAACCAGAGACCATGATGTTTCCAGATTTGCTCTTTCTCAAGATTGCTTTGGTTGTTCACGTGCGCGCGTGTGTGTGTGTGTGTGATTCTTTGTATCTTTAGGGTTTTCTGCATATCATATCATATCATCTGCATAATAAAACTGTCATAATGACAGTTTTGCTGCTTTCTTTCTGATTTGGATAAATGATTTCTTTTTCTTGTCTAATTGTCCTGGCTAGGACATTCAATACTCTGTTGAATAAAAGTGGCAAGAGTGGGCATTTTTGTATTGTTCTTGGTCTTAGAGGAAAAGCTCTTAGCTTTTTACCATTGAGAGTGATATTAACTCTGGGCTTGTCATGAAAGTGAAAGTGAAAGTGAAGTCGCTCAGTCGTGTCTGCCTCTGCGACCCCATGGACTGTAGCCTATCAGGCTCCTCCGTCCATGGGATTTTCCAGGCAAGAGTGCTGGAGTGGATTGCCATTTCCTTCTTTAGGGGGTCTTCCTGACCCAGGAATTGAACCCGGGTCTCCCACATTGCAGGCAGACAGTTTACCATCTGAGCCACCAGGGAAGCCCAACATATATGGCCTTTATTATGTTGAAGTATATTCCCTCTATACCACTTTGTTTGGAGTTTTTGATCATAAATAAGGTTGAATTTTGTCAAACATTTTTCTGCATTATTGAGCTGATCATAATTTTTATCCTTCATTTTATTAATGTGGTATATCATACTGATTGACTTACAGGTATTAAACTATCCCTCAGTTCAGTTCAGTTCAGTTGCTTAGTCGTTTGACTCCTAGCAACCCCATGAACTGCAGCACGCCAGGCCTCCCTGTCCATGACCCAACTCCCGGAGTCCACCCAAACCCATGTCCATTGAGTCAGTGATGCCATCCAACCATCTCATTCTGTGTCGTCCCCTTTTCTTCCCACGTTCAATCTTTCCCAGCATCAGGGTCTTTTCAAATGAGTCAGCTCTTCGCATCAGGTGGCCAAAGTATTGGAGTTTCAGCTTCACTATCAGTCCTTCCAATGAACACCCAGGACTGATCTCCCTTAGGATGGACTGGTTGGATCTCGAACTATCCTTACATCCCCGAAATAAGTCCCACTTTATCTTGGTGTATGATTCTTTTAATGTATTGTTTGCTAATTGAATTGTTTGTTAATATTTTGTTGAGGATTTTTCATCTCTGTTCATTCGGAATACTGGTATGTTATTTTCTTTTCTGGTGGCATCCTTTCCTGGGTTTGGTATCAAGATAATGCTATCCTCCTAAAATGAGTTTGTTTCATCCTCTTCTATTTTTTGGAAGATTTTGAAGAGAATTTGGTATTAGCTTGCTTTTAAATGTCTGGTAGAATTCACCAGTGAAGGTCCTGGCCTTTTGTTGCTCAGAAAATTTTGATTACCAATTCCGTCTCCTTACTGGTTAATTGGTGCATTCAGATTTTCTATTTTTTCATGCTTTAGACTTGTTAGGTTGTACATTTCTAGGAATTTATCCATTTCTCCTAGGCTGTCCAATTTGTTGATGTATAATTGTTCATAGTAGTGTCTTATGAGCCTTTGTATTTATGGAGTACAGTTATAATTTATTCTCTTTTGTTTCTGATTACTTCAGCAAGCGAAGAGAATCTCTTTCCTCATGGAAGGCTCAGTTCCTTTTTAAAGGGCTTTTTCCAGATGAAGTCAGGCCCATCCAAGATAATATCTCCTTTGGTTATTCAAAATCAATTTTTATGAGACCTTAATTACATCTGAAAAATTCTTTCACCTTTGCCATATTCTATTGGTTAACTCTGGGATATACTGGAGGAAAGAGTTGCCTGGCATGCTGCAGTACATGGGTCCACAAAAAGTTGGACATGACTTAGTGACTGAACAATAACAACATTGGCTGGAAGAAAGTCATGAGTTTTATCCACACTCAAGGGGAAATCATTACACAGGGTGTGAATGCAAAGGTGTAGAGATCATCTTAGATTTCTTTTTATTATACTTCCTATTTCAAGAAGTTATTTCTGAAGTTTTCCCAGGCTTTCCTACTTAACACCTCAGTAAATACTCTGACGGAGAAGGCAATGGCACCCCACTCCAGTACTGTTGCCTGGGAAATCCCATGGACGGAGGGGCCTGGTAGGCTGCAGTCCATGGGGTCGCTAAGAGTCAGACATGACTGAGTGACTTTACTTTCACTTTTCACTTTCATGAATTGGAGTAGGAAATGGCAACCCACTCCAGTGTTCTTGCCTGGAGAATCCCAGGGATGGGGGAGCCCGGTGGGCTGCCATTTATGGGGTCACAGAGTCGGACACGACTGAAGTCACTTAGCAGCAGCAAACCACTCTGAAAATTGGAAGACGATAAGAATTATCAGGTTATGGTAAATTCATATTCTATCTTAATGGTAGTATAGGATATATAGATAGAAACTGCCCAAAGTGATCTATGTTTGGACATTACTACTCTGACAAATATTACTACTACTGCTATTGCTACTATGATTACTGTTAGCTAACACTCATCAAGGTATTAATGCTAGTATATAGTCAGCGTTCCTCAAAGTGTTTTATCATAAAGAAGAGAAGCGAAAAGTAAAGGAGAAAAGGAAAGATATAAGCATCTGAATGCAGAGTTCCAAAGAATAGCAAGAAGACATAAGAAAGCCTTCCTCAGCGATCAATGCAAAGAAATAGAAGAAAAGAACAGAATGGGAAAGACTAGCGATCTCTTCAAGAAAATTAGTAATACCAAGGGAACATTTCATGCAAAGATGGGCTCGATAAAGGACAGAAATGGTCTGGACCTAACAGAAGCAGAAGATATTAAGAAGAGATGGCAAGAATACTCGGAAGAACTGTACAAAAAAGATCTTCATGACCCAGATAATCACGATGGTGTTATTACTCACCTCGAGCCAGACATCCTGGAATGTGAAGTCAAGTGGGCCTTAAAAAGCATCACTATGAACAAAGCTAGGGGAGGTGATGGAATTCCAGCTGAGCTCTTTCAAATCCTGAAAGATGATGCTGTGAAAGTGCTGCACTCAATATGCCAGCAAATCTGGAAAACTCTGCAGTGGCCACAGGACTGGAAAAGGTCAGTTTTCATTCCAATCCCAAGGAAAGGCAATGCCAAAGAATGTTCAAACTACCGCACAATTGCACTCATCTCACATGCTAGTAGAGTAATGCTCAAAATTCTCCAAGCCAGGCTTCAGCAATACATGAACTGTGAACTTCCTGATGTTCAAGCTGGTTTTAGAAAAGGCAGAGGAACCAGAGATCAAATTGCGAACATATGCTGGATCATGGAAAAAGCAAGAGAGTTCCAGAAAAACATCTATTTCTGCTTTATTGACTATGTCAAAGCCTTTGACTGTGTGGATCACAATAAACTGTGGAAAATTCTGAGAGAGATGGGAATACCAGACCGTTTGACCCATGTCTTGAGAAATCTGTATGCAGGTCAGGAAGCAAGTTAGAACTGGACATGGAACAACAGACTGGTTCCAAATAGGAAAAGGAGTACGTCAAGGCTGTATATTGTCACCCTGCTTATTTAACTTCTATGCAGAGTACATCATGAGAAACGCTGGACTGGAAGAAACACAAGCTGGAATCAAGATTGCTGGGAGAAATATCAATAACTTCAGATATGCAGATGACACCACCCTTATGGCAGAAAGCAAAGAGGAACTAAAAAGCCTCTTGATGAAAGTGAAAGTGGAGAATGAAAAAGTTGGCTTAGAGCTCAACATTCAGAAAACGAAGATCATGGCATCCGATCCCATCACTTCATGGGAAACAGATGGGGAAACAGTGGAAACAGTGTCAAACTTTATTTTTCTGGGCTCCGAAATCACTGCAGATGGTGATTGCAGCCATGAAATTAAAAGATGCTTACTCCTTGGAAGAAAAGTTATGACCAACCTAAATAGCATATTCAAAAGCAGAGACATTACTTTGCCAACTAAGGTCCGTCTAGTCAAGGCTATGATTTTTCCTACGGTCATGTATGGATGTGAGAGTTGGACTGTGACGAAAGCTGAGTGCCGAAGAATTGATGCTTTTGAACTGTGGTGTAGGAGAAGACTCTTGAGAGTCCCTTGGACTGCAAGGAGATCCATCCAGTGCATTCTGAAGGAGATCAACCCTGGGATTTCTTTGGAAGGAACTGATGCTAAAGCTGAAACTCCAGCACTTTGGCCACTCAAGTGAAGAGTTGACTCATTGGAAAATACTTTGATGCTGGGAGGGATTGGGGGCAGGAGGAGAAGGGGACAACAGAGGATGAGATGGCTGGATGGCATCAGTGACTCGATGGATGTGAGTCTGAGTGAACTCCGGGAGTTGGTAATGGACAGGGAGGCCTGGCTTGCTGCGATTTGTGGGGTCGCAAAGAGTCGGACACAACTGAGTGACTGAAATGAACTGAATCTTTGTAAAAACATTACCAGATAAGGGAAATTTTTACCATGCCCATTTCCTTTTTCTGAAACCATTTGGCTAGAGAAATTTAGAACATGTAGTAAGAAGCTGAGCATGCATGTGTGCTTAGTTGCTCAGTTCAGTTCAGTCCCTCAGTTGTGTCAGACTCTTTGTGACCCCCATGGACTGCAGCACATCAGGCTTCCCTATCCATCACCAACTCCCAGATCTTGCTCAAACTTATGTCCATCGAGTTGGTGATGCTTAGTTGTGTCCAACTCTTTGCAAAGCCATGGGCTGCCACACACCGGGCTCCTCTGTCCATGGGGATTATCCAGGCAAGAAAACTGGAGTGGGCTGCCATACCCTCCTCCAGGGGATCTATTCAACCCAGAGATCAAAGCAGGGTCTCCTGCATTGCAGGCAGAGACAAGATTTTAATTCAGGTAGTGTATCTTCAGAGCTCATTTTTATAAGCACTAAATTAGACTGTTTCTAACAGCACTTAGAAACTCTAGCTTTCCTCTTTAACTGTTCCTTTCTCAAGTTTATATTGTTTTTCAAAAGTTTTATTTTCCTCGTTCAATTGCTGCTCAATTTCTTCATTTTAAAATGTTTACTATTTTAGGTTTTTGTCTTTTTGTTTTTTGGAATTTTCTCTGTGACGTTGCTTTACTCCACTTTTTTTCTAGAAGAGTATTCAGTCTGTATGTATAAATAAGCCCATCACGGAGGGTAAAATATATAAATCCTTCAGTACTTACTGGTAAGTAGCTGCCCTACACCAAATATCCCTCCTACCAGCCAATCTGTCTCAATGCTCAGCTGAAGAATCCCTGGACCTCTCCAGAAACCTACAACTAGAAGATTCAGTTCAGGTCAGTTCAGTTCAGTCACTCAGTGGTGTCCGACTCTTTGCGACCCCATGAATCGCAGCATGCCAGGCCTTCCTGTCCATCACCATCTCCCGGAGTCCACTCAAACTCATGTCCATCGAATTGGTAATGCTATCCAGACATCTCATCCTCTGTCGTCAACATCTGGTAAATTAGGGGTCTTCAAACCTTCTTCTATTCTAATTGGTCAGTGCCTGGTACCACAAGGATTGATAAATATTCTAAGTATCATCCTATTATAAATTTAAGCCACACCTTTTCCTCTTTACAGTGCCTTTGCATTTCTGTTTTACCTAAATTGAATCTTCTTTCTTTTGTACCTATTCTGACAGCCACTTTAAGTTCTACATTATGAGTCAGATCAAGTATCACCTGTTCTGTGAAGTTTTCCTACATTCCACAAGAAGATTTATGTTCTCTTGTTTTATATTTCTTTTATTTTTAGTGTATAACCTCATGATTGTAATGATCTCATAATGGGAATCTGTATATATGACTCCTTCCTGATTAGAGGCAGTGTCATTTCCTCTGGGCATCTCTAGTGCTTCGGAAAGTGTGTGAATAAAGAATAAACGATGTACTTGTTGATTGAAACAATGAATGATTGGTTAGATTAATCAGCAGGTAGAATAGCTAAAGAGCCCATAAACATGTCATTGAGGATATATGGGGGAAGATTAAAATACAATAAAACTAAGTGGAGTTTTGGGGCGGCAAGTCTAGAATATGAGCAAGAAAGAAAATTGCCCAATTGGTGAGTTCATGTTCAAGTATTTGTCATTAGCCAAGACAATTAAGAATGAACTATTATGAAAATTATTCCTTTTTGGTTGCTTATAGAAGACAAAGAAAAAGCTAATGAACTCTACTATACCAACCTCATTTCTTATTATAGAATTTTAAATATTGATAGATTTGTAATTTGCTGAGCATCTATTTTATAATTGAGCACTATGTGTTAAATTATAATACATAATTTGTTATAATTGAGCCTCTATTTGTAATATATTGAGCACCAGTGTACTATATTCTGTGCTAAGGACAGAATCAAATTATAGAAATAAATATTAACCACCCCACATTAATTTCTAATTATTTACAAAAACTTCCTGTTAACTTTTTTGTCTTCTCCACTGTAGTAGAGATTTCTTAAAGACGGGCAAAGTAATATAGGTCTGGAACACACTCATTGCTAAATAAATACTGAATGAATAGATTAAGCATCACGGTTTACTAATGATATTAAAAAAAAAAACCTCACTATCCATTTGTCAGTCTGCTTTTGCTTTGCAGAACACATTTACATTTATCCAATCATTTAGCCTCCTCAACTGATTTGAATTACAGTTATTATCATTTTGGAGATGAGAAAACTGACTAACACTTATTCCAAGTAACAAGCAAGTAAGCAGGAGTAACTGGACGTAAACCCAGATTCTTCAAAAAACACGAGCAGCTTTTTTTTTTTTTTTTTTTATTGCACTCTGTGGCCTTCATGAGGGTTTGGCTCACAGTAAAAAACTAAGTAACAGGGATACAACAGGTTGAAAGGTACAACTGGAAGCGCTTGTTCTGGCAGAGAACAACTGAAAAAAAAGATGTGTTTGCGCCATTCCCTCGTGACTTACACAGTTTAAAGTATATTTTCCGAGTTTTTAATATACACTATAAAGTAACATGCTATATAGTCTTTTTCGAAAACCTTGCCCCAGCTCTTTTAACTTTCACCCACCTATTTCCTTCCTTCTTTACTGAGGCTCATAGAGGGCGCTCACAAAGTGCTACTCACCGGTTGAGCGATGCGCCACTCAAAAAACACACCTCACTGCAACTAAAGGGCGCAGCGCCACCACCTCAGACTAGCTTCTCTTTTCCACGGCAGGAGGCGGGGCCAATATTTCTCATTCAAATAAAAACCCTGGAGATTTGCATGGGGAACAGCTAATCCGGGAGCCTATTGGCTGAAAGCACGGCGGGCGTGGCCAATATTACGACCACGGAGCCCCGCCTACAATAATTTGCATAACGGCCCCGGCGCGTGCAAGGGAGAAGCGGGTTTGTTTTTGAATCTGCGGAGGCGGCGGCGGAGGCAGCGGCGGCGCGGCGAGTGGGGAGCGCGAGACTGAGGCGGCAGCGGTGGGGACGGCTGCGCGGGACGACTCTGTAGGACGGAACTTGGTTCCTCCTGCCTCATCTCCCGCCCCGAAAGGTATATGTGAGTCCCAGGGGCTGTTATAACCACATTTTGTTAAATTACTATTGTATTTCTTAAGAGTCAAGACCGCATTATGGCGGCTGCGGGAGTTGTGTTTGCGCCTGCGCGGTTGCGGAGCTGCGGGCGGGCGCTGCATGGGAGCACGTGATCTTGCGGGGTCGGGCTCTAGCTGCAGTTGTGCAGCTGGCGGGGCGGTGGCTGCGCAAGCGCAATATTCATTTTCAAGATCTAATGTTCTTGGACGCCATTCGGGTTCTAGATTTAATTTTTTTTCATTCTTGAGGGGTTTCGTTTTGTTACACGGGAATTTCTATATTTTTCAAAGAAAACGTTTCTCTTATGCTGTATTCCTGTAGCGACCTGAGAGTTTTTTTGTGTGTGTATTTCTCCTATTTTCTGAGAAGCTGTGGACTTAATTTTGTGTAAAAATGATTGTCCATTTGTGGTTCTCGATTTTAATTTCACTTTAAGTGTATTGCTGGATTCACGTTTATATTTAGGGAGCTAAAGATCAGCACCTAGTGGTGTTCTCACGGGAAGTGCAATTATTTGAACTGCATATTTGCAAATACATTTTTAACCCTATCCTTACCAGTTCTATTATGGAATGTTTTCAAAATAGGAACAGTTTGAGGTTTGGAAATATGAGAGGGAGGGGACATTGAAAGAATCTATATAATGTTTTAAAAAGAAATCTTAATCTCCTTAAGTGTTTATATTTTTTTAAATAATTGGATCTTCAGTCGGTGGAGTTTTAATCAGTGGTGTGCCTCTGACCTTGCTTGCATTTTTTCTATTTTTGATTGCATGTCTAGTACTGCTTCAGTTAGATTATATTTGTTACTTTGACTTTTAAAATTGTAATGATATGTAAAATATAACTCAAACTCGGTAAATTTTCCTGATAAAGAATTCTACAAAGAACTCCCAACTACCCTGAGGCCTTTATGAGGAGATTGTGAATCATCAATAAATCAGTTGATTAAAAAAACAGCCTGCTATATATAAATGTGTGTAAGATACAGTTTGTGTTTGGTTTTTAAAGTTGTCTGTTCCTGGTTTTAGTTTCTTAAAGTATCCTGATTATTTTAGTTTAAAATGGTAGTGTCACTATATTTAAATCTTAGGTAAGCCTTTGGGAGAAGTTTTATACGATTTAATAGAATTCTACCATTGTGCAAATTATTTCTTACTGGCCTGAAAACTTGTAAATGGTTGTCATAAATGTCATCTTTGTCTTGTATATGCAACAACTGTTTTCTTGGTTATGTAACTCTTAAATTAGTCACTTGTCAAATGAAGAAGTGGCTGTCGCTTTATAATCTTCGTTGGTTTAGGGACTTTATTGCCTACAGGTACTGTTAATAAGATTTAAATAGATGTAGTTGAAAGGAATACTTTTGGTTGATGGGTTTTTAAAAAAATGACATCACACAGGGGATAGAATGCAGTGATAGAAATAATTCTTTTTTTCTGAACAGAGTATTTGTTGTTGTGATATAATTTTTGAACCTCCAAGTCTTTTACACAGAAATATATTTAGAGGGCAGTTGTGTGATTTTTTTTTTCCCCCCTTTTATGCTTCCAGGTTGATTACCCAGCACACCCCTTCCATCTCCAGATATAATTTCAAATATTTAAGAGTTGAAACATGTTTTTTTCTGTGTCTGTGTATGCGTACATAGTTAGGTTAAGAAAAGAACTTCTGTCTAGGACATGTTTCATTCTGCACTTCTCAGAAAAGTGAAATATTTTGTTTTATATATTTAAACTTATGTTTCATTTGCATATACAAATGATTGCCTCAGGTTAATGTTGAAGCTTACAAGAGGCACTTGACAACACTGAAGAACATAACGAACTATGTAAATATGTATTGGTAGGACAGTTTTGCTGTTTTGTAGTGATGGGCACATTTGTTAGAAAGGCAAGTATAGTTCTATAAACTTAAAACTAAGAATAATGTACTGTTTGAACGTCTAATATTTTTTGTTCATTAGTACTCTGAATAACAGGCATGATTTGGAATTTAAGTTACTATTAAGATTGAATAAATACTGAATTCTGTTACTGGGAGTCAATTAAAATCCTTTTAGATTTGTACATTTTAAACAAAAAATTCAGGAAAAAAAGATTTGAATACTTAAGCCAAAGCCATTAAAGTTTTTTTCTTTAAATTGTGATTTTAATATTGATATTTAAAACTTTTTACTTGTTTTAGCACGTTTAGAAGGTGTCAAAAGTTAATTAGAAATAAACACACTAAATGTTTTTGTGGCTTTCCTATTTATTGATTGATCAATTAGTTTATCTTTTGGATCATAATTTCATTCCTGCCCCTTAACCTAAGCACATGCGTACACACATACTGCCGTATTGTGGCTATTTACTTTCCTGGTGGCTCAGTGGAAAAGAATCCGCTTGCAATGCAGGAGATGTATAGGAGACATGGGTTTGATCCCTGAGTCGGGAAGATCCCATGGAGGAGGAAACACATTCCAGTATTCTTGCCAGGGAAATTCCATAGAAAGAGAAGCCTGGCAGGCTACAGTCCATGGGATTGCAAAGAGTTGGACACAACTGAGCATGCACACACAACCTATTGTTATATTGTGGATATTTATCCATTTCATTGTTCTTTAGAAGTATGTTTTTCAAAAATGATTGCATGATATTCATTTTGTGAAAATATCCTAAATTATCAAATGTTCTTGAAACACATTTTTAAACAGCCACAAAATATCAGTGTTTTTAATAAGAATGTACTAAGACTTTCCTTATTGAATATTTTGTTCATTTTGCGTTTCTCTATTATAAATAAAGCTACAGTGAATATGTTGTACATGAATCACAGTCTGTATCTTATTTCTTTGAAATTGCTGTTTCAAAGGGCTTTTAAAATAATTTACAAAATAGATAAAAACTTAGTTTTTTTGAAAAGCATTTCCCACGCCACCATGATTTTGGTGGTTGAGAAACAGCAGCTTATTTACTTTTTTTCCTGGTAACTAGTGAAATTGAACTTATAAACATTTAATATATATGCAACTTTCTCATTTTTCTTGACTTTGCTGTTTGAGGATATTTTGTGTATCTTTTTTTGGGGTAAATGTTAATATTTTTCTTATTTGTTTGTAACAGTTATTTGTGAATATGAAAATTGCTTTTCATATTTTTTGCAGTTTTTTTGTTTTTTCCAGTTAAATTTTTTAAAACAATTGCTATGGGCTTCCAGGTGGAACAGTGGTAAAGAATCCACTTGCCAATGCAGGAGACACAAGGGATATGGGTTCGATTCCTGGGTTGGGAAGATCCCTTGGAGTAGCAGTGGCAACCCACTCCAGTATTTCTTGCCTAGAACGTTACATGGATGGAAGAACCTGGCTGTCTACAATCTATTGGTTTGCAGATTTGGACATGGTGTTACCTACTTAGAATTGTTATATTTTAATGTAGTGATATGCACTGCTTTTTATTTATTATTTTTCCAAGACTTCTCTGCATAAAAAATACTACTTGTTATAAGAGGAACTAAATGATTGATCTGTTTATTTTTTCCAGGTGTTTTAATTATCTTAAAAAATAGGTTTGCATCTACATAGAGTTTATTTTGACATTGGATAAAGATGGGTTGCTAGTTTCAATCTTTTCCAAATATCTAATTTTCTTTGAATTTTGTGTCGGTGATTCATTTCTTATTGCTTTAAGATGCTTCTTTGACCATAGCTTGCTAGGTTTGAGCTGTCAGTTCTGCTTCATTTACTAGGGCTATTTAATTAGGCCCATTGACCTTTGGGGGATCTATAGATAGGTTTGAAAACTTGCATAGGTTCCATGATATACACAGTTTTATGTGAGTGAACATAATTTGCAAGTTTTTGTGGAGAGAGAGTTGCAGTTTTTTCAGCTTCTCATGGAAATAGTTTATGTAAAATTTAAAAGCAGGTTAACAGCACTGTAACTGGGACTTGTTTATGTAGCAGTACTGCTTTGTTTTGTCTGCTGTAGTGCTATAGACTATATAAATATATGAAGGGACAGTACATAGCATTCCTTTTCATAATTTTCTAAGTGAGTTTTCCCTGCCTTTGTAATAAATTTGGCAAAGTTTTAAAACAGCCAAATATTTAAAGTTTTGTTTAGAGTTGCATGAAACCTAAATTAGGTTAATTTACATCTTTATACAGTTTTTTTTTTTAATTCATGAATATGATGCATTTCCTGTAGATCCCACAAAAATATACTGTTTTTAGGAACTCTAGGAAAAATTGTGGTACTTGTTACTTTTTATTAAGGTGTTACTTTACTGGTTTCCTATAATGGTATAATGTTAATAGGGATGCTAAGGTAGGGGATGTAGGATTTCATTTTCATTTTTAGTCTGCTTTAGGATATAACATCATGTTAATAGTGCAGGTATGAAGTTAGAAGTAAGAGAAATAGCTTGCTGAGGTAAAGTGTTCTACAATATTTAAAAACAATTTTTCTTCTTTGTTTAACATAGACTTTTTTTTTTAATGGGAAAATTTTGAAACGTTATCTGATTCATTTTTGGGTCAGCATGGAGCCTAGTAAATAATATGTAATAAAGATGAAAATTTTTTCTTTTAAATCTCTTTGGTAACATTAAATATTTCTCTCATAAGGATGTTTCCCTAATTATTAGCATAAATTAATTCTCTATTAAATCTATTCTTTCTGCTGATTGCAGTGAAAAATATAATCTTATTGTGTATTTCAGTTGTAATTCTTTTAATAATATTTTTATAATAAGTACAGGAAAGACAATAAAATAATTGCCAAAATATTTATGTTGAATATAGTGAAACTTGAAAATTCATGTCATGTGTGTAAAGGAGAAATCAAGGAAATAGAGATAAAAATCAAATGGTAAAATATCGGCTTTATAAAAATGAATCTAGGACTAGTTAGAAATCATGTTAAGGTACTAAATTACGTATCTTCAGTATTTTCTTTTTAATGAGAAATTTTGTCTTTGGGTATTTTTCAAGCAAATCCACTTCTAGAAGTTTGCATATTTTTACTTTTTTGCGTATAATCTTTGCCCTTACTTGAGAATTTTTCCTAGTTCTCAATATTATGATTCTTATCTTTCCAGACTATAGTAGATAAGTTGCAGTAAATTAAAGAGTCTGCCTACAGTGCTGGAGACACAGGAGACATGGGTTTGATCTCTGGGTCAGGAAGATCCCCTGGAGAAGGCACTGGCAACCCACGCCAGTATTCTTGCCTGAAAAATCTCACGGACAGAGCAGCCTGATGGGCTACAGGCCAAGAGGTCTCAAAGAGTTGGGTGCAACTGAGCAACTAAGCACACAGCACAGTAGAAAATTAGGGAGAGGAGAGAAACACTACTAGAAAATTCCATATGGATAGGGTCAGGAAGTGATGGCTGGCATTTTGATTGTGAATTGGGATTAGGTATCAAGTGTGAGGACAAAAATTTGCAAAGTTAGTTTTGAGGTTATTTCGCTTGGGAATTGTTACTCCTAGAAGCAAATCATTATTTATAGAGTGTTCATTATGGTAACTAAGGATCTTATTAACAGTTCTGAATTATAGAGGGTCTCTAATGATGTTAAATTTGTTCAAGAAGGCAAAGAGGTTTAGATGTTATTTGGCTTAAAAAGACTTATATTACTTTAAGTTTTGAGGTATAGGGAAAATTCATATATTATCATACCTCGTTGTTCAAAGGAGTCACATGCAGAAAGAAGTTTGAGAGTAAAGATCTTAGTTTCGAGTTCATAACAGCTGTGAGGCATTATAGGGAAAAATTGGGTGATGTTTTAACAGTAAATTATAAGTATCATTGAGTAATTCTGGGAGTATTGTCCTTAGTTTCCTATTGTATGCAGAAATTGTTTATCCATTAGTGGAGCTTCTCTTTTCAAATTCTTGCCCATTTGATCTTGTTATGTTCTTTAGAGATTGCAAGACTAGAAATTACTTCTCAGTATTCTTTCTCAGACTGTCATGCCATCTAGGGAGTAACTTCAGTGTCTTTTCTGTCATTATAGTTTTCTTCAAAACAGAAAAGTGAATTCCAAAGTTAAACTATGTTTATATATGGTTCAAGTTGTACGGTGAAATCCATTTTGTATTGGAGACAGTATGAGTGCTGGGCAGCATTTTCAGTGTTTTTAAGTGCTGCAAAATGAGAAAACCAGGGTATTAGTATTGATTTATAATGGAATGTTTCCAGGTTTGAATTTTGATCTTTGGGTTTTTCAATCTTTAAGAGAATGACTAGGACATCTCATTGGTCCCCCTCCTAAAAAATGTGGCTGGCCTAAGAGTACAGTTGATGTGTGTACTTGACAGTCTTTATATAATAATTGGACGTATATAAACATAAATGTCTGGGAAATGAAGATGATCTATTAACTTTACTGTCAGAAATACTTTATTCGCATCTGCAATTTTTCATTGTTCAGAATATTATTAAAAAGTTTTGTGTTATTTTGTATCAGATAACTATGAATAACTGGCTTTATCCCTTTTAGTTTGGGAGGGAGGGCGAGCCCCTTTCTGTGATGATGATGTGAGGTAGTGGTGTCATTATGTCCAACTGTATAATCCTTTCTCCCTCTCTTTGTTGTTTGTGTAACCCTATGCTACTTTGTGAAACATTGTTTTGGTAGGTACCCAGGAATTATGTGTATGGCTCTTTTACATTCTAATAGAGAGCTTGAATGGGATGTAAAAATGAAGGTTCTTGGAACTGAAAGAGCTGTGAAAGAATCTCTCCTTGAGTCAGTAATTGTCAACGATGATGTCTTCCATTTTGTAGAAGAGTAAACTTAGATGTTAGGAAAAGATTCTGCTCTTTTGAGGACCAGGGACAAAAGAAAAAGAGATTGGTGAAACAATAATGAATGACTTTACTGCTTCAGCGCTTTCTCAGTTAAGACTTTTCAGCTTAGGTGTGTACCTGCCCTGTTACCCTTATTAGATTAAATGTCTAAAGAAAAGGAATAAATGGGGAAATGAATGGGAAAGAGGCTGCTTTTTGAATCTCCTTTGTTTTCTTTTGGGGCTTCCCTGGTGGCTCAGAGGTTAAAGCGTCTGCCTGCAATGCGGGAGACCTGGGTTCTATCCCTGGGTCGGGAATATCCCCTGGAGAAGGAAATGGCAACCCACTCCAGTATTCTTGCCTGGAGAATCCCATGGATGGAGGAACCTGGTGGGCTACAGTCCACGGGGTTGCAAAGAGTCGGCCACGGCTGAGCGACTTCACTTTCACTTTCACTTTTATTTTCTTTTAGGTAGTAAATGTCAGCAGCTGTTGGAGTACAGTACAGGCTAAACTTTATCAGAAACTGTTAGTGTTCAGGGTAATGAATGTTTATTTCTCTTATAAAGTAATACAGAGGAAAACTTCAGGTGTGTAAGTGGCTTTGGCTTAATATTTGTGGTTTTCGTATGTCGAACATGGTTTCTAGGTTGAACATGGATGATTTCACCAGCCAGGGGCAAAGGAGAAAGAATGATGGGAGTGCACAATCATTCTTTTGAGAGCCTCATATGGATGTGGCATATATCGGTTTGATTCATGTTTTATGGGTCTGTATGTAATCATTGGAACATACATAGCTGGGAGAGGAAGGCTGGGAAATGTAGTATCTGGCTGGACAACCATTCATTCAGCTAAAGTTAGAAAATTTTATAAAAGGAAAGAAATGGATATTAGAGAAGTTAGCATTTTCTGCTACTAAAGGAAGCTGGAGAAATGGTCTCTGATTCATAATTTGATATTGAAAACTGACTCTGTTTTAAAACTTAAATCCAGTTATAACTCTCTATAGCTTCCTTTGAAGGGCTTCCCTGATTGTTCAGTGGGTAAAGAATCTACCTGTAATGCAGGAGACACAAGAAACATGGGTTTGATCCGTGGGTTGGGAAGATCCCCTGGAGGAGGGCCTGGTAACCCACGCCAGTATTCTTGCTGAGAGAATCCCATGGACTGAGGAAGCTGGTGGACTGCAGTCCAAAGCTTCGCAGAGAGTCAGATGTGCCTGACTGTGTAAATACACATGCACTTGCACACACATCTTCCTTTGAAATGAAATTTTGAGAGCTTTACAGTCATGATTCCTGACTGAAGTTCTAGTTACTATGAATATCTGATTAGGTAGAATTCTTTCTCTTTCTACTTGGCCTCTGAAACCATTAAATCATGATGAGTTTTGTAAGAACTCAATGTAATATCTTTGAATCTTGCCAGTTAACTTACTTTAAAAGGATGAAAGACTGTAGGTAAACTCTGAGTGACTGTTTGAACTGCTTCTTTTAGCTTCAAAGTTGAGTTTATGTTTGAATTATCCGGATACTATTTTTCTTCCTTTACAACTATATAAGTAAACTATACTTTTTTCAAGATAGAAAATGTCATTTTTGAGGGCTTTGTAATATATACAGGTAAAAATAATTGTGGCCATAAATTCTTTGCTTTCAGGTAAAACTTAACTGGTAAGTAATAAGTAAGTAAGGAGAAGGCAATGGCACCCCACTCCAGTACTCTTGCCTGGAAAATCCCAGGGGTGGAGGAGCCTGGTAGGCTGCAGTCCATGGGGTCTCGAAGAGTTGGACATGACTGAGCGAATTCACTTTCACTTTTCACTTTCATGCATTGGAGAAGGAAATGGCAACCCAGTCCAGTGTTCTTGCCTGGAGAATCCCAGGGACGGGGGAATCTGGTGGGCTTCCGTCTATGGGGTCACACAGAGTTGGACATGACTGCAGTGACTTAGCAGCAGCAGCAGCAATAAGTAAGTAAGTCAAAGTAGTTGTTTACAGATGATAAATATAACAATAGATATTTGTGTGAGGCACAAAAAGTGGGATTCTGTTAGATGGAGGTCAAGGAAACCTTAGAAGAATTGTATTTTAAAGGAAGAATTAGAAGGATATTCTTAGTAAAGGGTATTCAGAATCTCAGAGGTGGGAAAGTAGTATGTTTAGGGGAATATACTCACAATGTGCCTAATAAAGGATATTGTTATCCTGAGCTAGGAGTCTCTAATTTCTCTTTTTACTTTGCTCTACTTTGTATCTCTTTTAAAGGCTTTTATTCCTTTCAACTTTTATGTTTATAATTACTTCTGTAGAACTTTATAAGCGTCCTGCAGTGAGGAATTTTATCTTATTGATGTATTTGACAAGTATCACATTTTAAAGACAGATCACTTTTAATTAGGTATAAGACTTTTATTAAAATTATAAAGTTGCTTTCCACAATACCTACCTTATTATTCACTAAATATTTGCTTATTGAAAGAACAGAACCCTTTTGTTTTAGGTGCCAAATAAAAAGGAGGTAAGGGGGCGAAGAAGGTATTTTAACTCCTTTCATTTAACTCATGATAATCCACAGATGTCAGAACGTTTCAGAGAATAATTAACCTTGACGTTTCAAACCCACTGGATGAATTGTCAAAAGATTTGACAGACACTTTGCATCTGGGAAATTATAAATAGTGAAATAACTGGGAAAAATAAACTTCAGTTTCATTCATTAAGAAATAGAAAAAAATTTAAAAAACACTTTTGCTTACCTATTAGTTAGTTCTTAAAATATAAATCTGAAGGACAGATGCATGCAAATTAATAAGAGCTTGATGAAAAGGTAGAATGACTTAATTTTATGTTGTTTGTGTGATGTCTTCTTCCCCCTAAAACTTAAGTGATATGATAGTTGGAAGATTAAAAATACCAAGCAAATTAAGAAAAAAAAGCAAGGAATTTTCCTAAAACCATTTAGTAATATAGTGAAATGGAACGTATAATAATTTTGTCTTGGAGTCTGGCCAGCTAGTGTCTCAGAGCAGTATTTCTTACACATAAAATGGTAATACCACCTACCAGGTAGGCTTATTTTGAGGATTAAATGAGATTAGTTATATAAAATGCTTAGCAATTGTTGCTGACATACTTTTCAGATTTGACTTCAATCAGTTGATGAATCTTTTAGGAAGACATGAATATTTACTAAGAGGCAACCATGAGCAGCTTTAGAGAGCCCGTGGAAACAGTGTCAGATTTTATTTTGGGGGGCTCCAAAATCACTGCAGATGGTGATTGCAGCCATGAAATTAAAAGACGCTTACTCCTTGGAAGGAAAGTTACGACCAGCCTAGGTAGCATATTCAAAAGCAAGACATTACTTTGCCAACAAAGGTCTATCTAGTCAAGGCTATGGTTTTTCCAGTAGTCATGTATGGATGTGAAAGTTGGACTATGAAGAAAGCTGAGCACCAAAGAATTGATGCTTTTTAACTGTGGTGTTGGAGAAGACTCTTGAGAGTCTCCTGGACTGCAAGGAGATCCAACCAGTTAATTCTAAAGGAGATCAGTCCTGGGTGTTCTTTGGAAGGAATGATGCTAAAGCTGAAACTCCAGTACTTTGGCCACCTCATGCAAAGAGTTGACTCATTGGAAAAGACTCTGATGCTGGGAGGGATTGGGGAGGAGAAGGGGACGACAGAGGATGAGATGGCTGGATGGCATCCACCGACTCGATGGACATGAGTTTGAATGAATTCCAGGAGTTGGCGATGGACAGGGAGGCCTGGCGTGCTGTGATTCATGGGGTCGCAAAGAGTCAGACATGACTGAGCAGCTGAACTGAACTGAACTGAAGTACAAGGAGGTATATAGAAAATGACAGTATTCTTGATTACTACAGTTAGAACTTTAAAAGTGTTTAAAAAACAACTTAAAGGAGTAAGTTTGATAATACCACTCCCTAGTAGGAAAAATATGCATTCAGAAAAGTAGTTTATTTGCGAAGGTTTGTGAGAGAGTCCAGATTTAGGACTTATTCATTAAATTAAAACAAAAACAAACAGAAAACACCACTAGAAGATTTAAAGAATAAAAATCTTTCAGGGATATTGAATTCACCAGCCTCATGATGAAAAAGCAGCCATTTTCTCACATTAGTTATTTATCTTCAAGGTTTATCATAATTCTTCAGACTCTTGTCATTGTCAAAGTTAGAAATGAAGTCATTTATTTCGGGGGCTAGGTCCATACAGAATTAGCCTGTTTTCTTTTTGTAATTTTAGGGTGCAGTGTGATCCCTCACCACTTATTTACCTTGCTGGACATGCTGACTTAAAATTGAGGCAAAACAAAGTGTCAGGTTTTCTTCCATAACACTTCCTGTGACCAAGTTTCTACTCCATAAGGCATAGACTTGACCATATAAGTTTGTTTAATGATTTTTTGATTCTTTATTTTATTTTGATGTTTTACTTAACTATTTTATTGATCTAACGAAGTACTGTTAAGTATAGAAGGGCTTCCTTTTATCTGCTTAACAAAACTATTTATGTTTGATATGAATTAACTTGTCTAGTTTTATAAAGTATAATAATTTACTTATTTATTTGCTTGATTACAAGATTAGGAGCTAAGAGCCATCTAATTTATTTCAGTGAGTTTTCACCTGGAGTACTTAAAGCTGTACTGTGTCATGGTTCTTTAAGATTCCCACATTTTTCCTTGTCTGTCAACAAGTGATATTCTTTATTCCTCTGAGCTGGGAATCCATTAAGTTATAAAAGACATACTATAATGATTTCCTGTGAAGACCTACAAGGTATCATTTCTACGCTTGAGGTGCAGTACTTGTTCCCTGTCATAGTTAATTAAAAGAGATTTGTTTTTAAATATCACCTGTCTCTGTGGTCATGGTTACAAATTTGATTTATCCAGTTTTATCCTGGAAGGAAGGAAAACAAATTCTTATTGAAACTATGTATGTGAATTCATATAAAGTAGAGAGACTCAGTTATGCTACTTTATACAAGATTTAATCATTCTTCTAAGTAGTTTTTAAATAAGGCCAATCAGTATATTTAGTATTTTTCTATAGAATTGTGCTTAAAATAACCTGATGGTTTGTTAACTTACAACCTATATTAAGATCTTTCATAGAATATTTTTTTCTCCTGAATTCTGAGGGTATTGGATCAAGAGACTATTTAAATAATCATTTCTACAAAATATATCTTAAATTAAGAGTTAAAGATAGATTAAGAAGATAGTGCTTTTCTTATATGACCATTAAAAATAAAACGTTAACTGCAATTAGTTAGCTACAGTGTAAACTAAATTAAACTTTAGTCCTAGGTAATTCTTACTCTCCGTTCTATGGTTAAGTAATCTACTTACATTAATTTGTCTACATTGAACTAATAGAATTGTGGAAATCCTGACTCATTTTCTTGATACAGTTATGACAGAAGTTGATCATGAAGATAACTTTATACTAGGATGTGTGTATCCATGAATCTCATCTGTATAAAAGTTGAGATGTAGTCCAGTCTAACTGGGCAACCCTACAGACTGTAGCCTGCCAGGCTCCTCTGTCCATGGGATTCTCCAGGCAAGAATACTGAAGTGTGTCACCATTCCCTTTTCCAGGGGATCTTCCCCATCCAGGGACCGAACCCACTTCTCTTGTGTCTCCTGCATTGGCAGGTGGGTTCTTTACCACTAGCGTCACCTGGGAAGCCTGATAGTACAATTGGTACAGTTCTTTACTAAGGACTTTTTGATGTTTGTTAAAAAGACACCCCTCCTCCCCTACCCATCCAGCTTCAGTGGCAGGAAGGATCATGATTCATTTTTGTTTCTTAATTCTCATTGCTCTGGGCTGCCTACTCACTTTCTATATCTGGTACACTACTTTCATCCTTAAAATTTTATTCACCATTGTGGGGATTTCTCTCACCCCTCTTTTGTGTAGGTCTTTTGTTTTCTGTGTGCTATATTTCTTTATTGATTTACTCTGTCATTAGGAGGAGTGGACCATATTCTCTAGTAGCTTTTTGAGAAAGCATATATGGGAAATATGTTTCTTGAGACCATGTGTGTCTGAAAATTGTCATTTTATATTTTTAATGCTTGATTGATAGTTTGGCTAGGTATACAAGGCTAGGTTGGAAATCATTTTATTTTAGAATTCTAAAGGCACTCCATTATCTTCTTGCTTCCGTTACCACTGAGAAATCTGAGGCCATTCTTATTTTTGATTTTTTTTTCCCTCAATGGAAGCATTTAGAATCTGTTATTACTTTCCAGGTGTTCTGAAATTTCACTTTAATTCCTTGATATTGATCTGTTTATTATTGTGTCCTGGAATTCATCAGTCCCTTTCAGTTTAGCAGCTGTTGTCTTTCAATACTGGAATTTTTCTTAAATGATTTTACTGGTGATATCTTCTGCTATTCTATCATTCCAAGGTGAATTTTCGGGTAGATACTCACATTTTCTTTTCTCTCCTGTTTACAACTTTGTCTTTTTGCTCAGGTAGATTTTTTTTTATCATGAGGTCCTTCTGTTGAGTTTTTCTTTTTATCACGTTCTTAATTTCTGTTGTTTGTTCCTTGCCTGTAGTAGTCTATTCTTGACACATGAATGCAGCATCTTTTAATATATGTGGATATTAATTTATTTTTGAAGTGTTCTCCCTGTGTAGTCTCTGGCTATGTGTTTTATTTTTTGTTTGTTTGTCTGCCATATTAGACTTTTCCTAGTTGTCTTTCTCTTCCTTGCCTGACTGTATAATATATTGTGGCAGAGTAAAAAGTTGATTAGAATATCTAAATTTGTCAGTTTTAGACTTCATTATGGGCTGGTCTGGATGGGCTGTTTTTGGAGAGTTCCCAAGACCTAAGGTCTTGTGTCCTGTGCTTGTTAAATACCCTTAGAAAGTAGTCTTTCATTTTCATACATGGAGAGTAAGGATGTTATTGCCAGCATTCTGGAAGATAAATGGAGGGAGAGGATTGGGTTGTCTTCAGTGAGCATTCAATCCCTCTCTTTTTCATATGCTACTCTCAGTTTTTTAAAAAAAGTTTTTATTTTATGTTGGGGTATAGCTGATTAACAATGGTGTGATAGTTTCAGGTGGATAGCAAAGGGACTCAACCATATATATACATGTATTCATTCTCCCCCAAACTCCACTTCCATCTAGGCTGCCACATAACATGGGCTGTGCTGTGATTAAGCTCAGTCATGCTTGACTCTTTGCGACCCTATGTACTGTTACCCGCCAGGCTCCTCTGTCCATGGGGATTCTCCAGGTAAGAATACTAGAGTGGGTTGCCATGCTCTCCATCAGGGGATTTTCCCAACCCAAGGATTGAGCCCAGGTCTCCTGCCTTGCGGATAGATTCTTTACCGTCTGAGCCACCAGAGAAGCCCAAGAATACCAGAGTGGGTAGCCTGTCTCTTCTACAGGGAATCTTCCTGACCCAGGAGTCGAACTGGGGTTTCCTGCTTTGCAGGCAGATTCTTTACTAGATGAGTTACTACTCTCCTTTTAAACTGTGGATGTTGTTTTCAGATCTTTACTAGGATTGGGGAGAGCAGGTATTCAGTAGAATGTGGGAAGGACATCTAGAGATTTCACTGCTTCACAAATAGCTTTCACTAATATTCTTGTTTTTAGTCATGCCATCTTACTATTTGCTTCCTTCACCTCAATTTCCAAAGTGCTTAGTTATTCTGGTTTCTACATCTTTTGAAGTTTCTGCCATGTAAATCAAACTGGTTCCTAACTTATTCCTTATGCAACTTAGAATGTAGTGTTTTGGGAACTGCTTAGTTAGTTACCAGTGATTCTGCTTATTTTCCAATTCCCAGAAATCTTTGTAGCTATTGTCCCTCTTAGTTTTCTCTTTGTTCTTGAGAATTCATGTCTTCAAAAAATACCTCCAATGTAGGTTAATGGGATTTGAGTGAGTGAAGTTAGGTGTTTTCAGTTTACCATCTTAATAACCATCTAATGTTACTTTTAATGTTGATAGTAACCTGTGTAATTAAAGTGTATTAACAAAATTAATAAAAATGTATTTTATACTTAATATAGTGAAGCCATTTGTTTAGGTTCCATGGAAGTTTCAACATTCTACATATGCAGAGTTTTCTAATAGTATGATATGTGATACATTAAAAGTATAGTAGTTGACTAAAGTTAATTCTCTTATGGTTCTTTTTCATTACTACTTGTGTGACCCCTGGCAAATGATTATATTCTGTAGTCATTAAATGTTTGAGATTATAGTACCATTATTTTACATGTTCATAGTAAGAGTGAAATGAGAGTGCTAGTTTTACTTAGGAAAAGGGTAAAACATTAAGTAGTCATGGAGATGTTTACCTTACATTAGAAATGCCTTCCAAATGTGTTTGCTTTTGCAAATTAACATTAATTGGGTTTATTAAGACTCTCTACCTAAAACAAGTTGATTATAATCTCTGACATTATATAATCAAGTTGTACTCTTTCTTAGTAGTATTGAAATTTTTGAAAGTAGATAATATGATTATATTTGTAATTTTCTGTAGACTTTTTTTTTTTCCAGAATTCAGCTATTCTAAGCATATGTTATCTCCTGTATAGTGCCTATTTAAAAAAAAAAACAAAAACACACTTCAAAAACTGAAAAATGCTCTACAAAAGATATTTTTTCCACCTTGGATTTTGAGGTGCAGAGTTTTTTAAGTTGACAGTTAAAAACTTAGCTGACATATTCTCCTTCCTAGAGAATAAGAGTTGAGATCCTAAAAATGAAGGTTCTTAAAGATGTAAAATTTTCACAGATTTTTGTGAAAGAAATGAAAATACAGGGAATTACCCTGGATATGTTCGAGTGCCTCCTGGTTTGTAGTCTATGGGAACTTGAGTAGAATTTGTATCCTGCTGTTGTGTGTAAAGTTGTGTAAGTCTTTTAATTATGTTAAATTGGTTCATAGTGCTTGACAGGTCTACTATATCCTACTTTTCTGTCTATGCTATTAATTTTTGAGAGTTTGATATTGAAACTCCAGCTAAAAATCTTCATTTACTTAAAATAATTGTAATATATAATGGAACTGTATATAACTTACGTTCTGTATTTTCCAAGTCTCTTGTAAATGTCTTATAGTACTTTCATAATTTAAAAAACAAGAAAAGAGAAAGACAGGTACCATAAGATCGCACTTATATATGGGCTTTGAAATTTGTCACAGATGAACATATCTACAAAACAGAAACAGACACATAGACATTGAGAACAGACTTGTGGTCGCCAAGGGAGTAGGGTGGGGTAGGGGAGGGATTGGGAGTTTGGGATTAGTAGATGCAGACTGCATGTTATATAGGGAATGGATAAACAACAAGGTCCTACTGTGTAGCACAGGAAACTGTATTCAGTATGCTGTGAAAAGCCATAATGGAAGAGAATATGAAGTTATATATGTGTATGACAGCCACTTTGCTGTACAGTAGAAACTAACACAATGCTGTCAATCAACTATACTTCAATAAAATGCATTTTAAAAAAATTTAAAAACACAAGGAATTAATCCCAACTCACCAAATATGGAGCAAATAAAAACTGTGTTTCACACTATGGAAGTGAGTGGAAAATGAATTAGGTTCTGATTTCTGTCCTGTAAGGACTCATATGTAAAGATGTCAATGACAAAAGATGCTGAGTATGTTGGTACGTATAAAAGATCTTGAGAGAGCCAAGTACACTTGGTTTGGGGTTTGTGCATAATAAGGGGAAAGGAGAGCAAAAAAAGGATTGTCAGTGATAAGATAATTTAGGTTCAATTATGAATAGGATTTATTGGGTAAACCAGCATAGTTTTTTTGGGATAAGGAGTGAAACTGGCAATGACACCAGTTCTCTGAGTAGCAGCCTAACCATTATTCTAAGTTGTTTACGTGCTGCACAGAAACAGAACCCATGTGGGAAGGGATGGACAAAGCTCAAGTAGGCAGGCTGAATGTAGTCTAGAATATATTTTAGCTATTAGCACTTTCATGAAGTTATTTAATCTCTGAGCCTGTTTCCTCAATCACAAATAGGAGAAAAACCTACTTTGTAGGGTTAGTGTGAGAATTACTTTAAACAACGTATATAAAACTTACATGAAATCTTGATTTATGTTAATATACTTTTCTACTCCTTGTCTTCTAAAGCCCCTTGCATGTAGACAATCAATATATTTATTGATTCGACTCAAAGTGTCTTGGGATAATAGAATACAAATACATTGGTGGTAAATTGGTTGTAGTGGCTGGAGGAGGATTGGTATAAGGCGGGAACTTAGATTATGTTTCTTATTTTGAAATCTAAATTAGGTGAAAAGATAGCTCTTAAAGGCAATAAGAGCTATTGGGAAGATCCCCTACAGGAGGGCATGGCAACCTGCTCCAGTGTTCTTAACCTGGAGAATCCCTATGGACAGAGGAGTCTGGCAGGCTGCATACAGTCCCGGGGATCACAAAGAGTGGGACACAAGTAAGCGACTAAGCACAAATAGCCAATAGCCAGCAGCTTAGCTTGCCCTGGAAAGCTTAGATTGAGAAAAAAGTACTTAGTATTTCCATTGGAAAGGTATTTGGCAAGACATAGGAGGTTTAAGGAGTGCGGGGGAGCACCCTACACTTGAAGGTATGTTACATAATGTAAATCTTTGTAGAACAAGCTTCCAAAAGAATCTGCTGCTTGAATATCAACTGCTGTTCATGAGGCAGCTCAAAATGTTTTGGTTGGTTGTTTTGCCATTAACCTTAGCCACATTCTGGTGCTACAGTAATGTCTGTCCTGTTAGAATCTTTCCCAGTTTACCAATTTCTTGCTTTTAACAAATAGATCTGAGCCACCCTCAGAGAATCCATTATATTTTTGAAGAATTAATGTGGCTTGGATCAAATATTAATATCGACTTTTCTTCCCCTAATGCACTACTTAAAGCAGTTTACATTGTCTGACTAATCTCATGGAGGATAAATAAGGACTTTTAAAAAGCAGAATGTTTGTTTTTAACCTTTATTATGGTCAATTTCAAATGTATACAGAAATAGAATGAAATAATGAGCTCCATGTGCCTATCACTCAGCTTATGCAATCATTAGTTTTGGGGGCCAATCTCCTTTTGGCTAATCCCTACCACACCCTTAGCAAGTTTTCATAAATACCTACCTTTAGTGGTGGAGAGAGACAAGAGAGCACAAGGCAGCTAAATTTAGGAAGGTAAACCAAGTAAGAGAAAAGGAAAAGATGGATTTCCTAGCTGATGTGAGTTATCAAGCAAACAGGTTCTTTCTGTGCTTTTGTCCTTTTTCTTTTAATGGTTGGTTATGAGATGGCTGGATGGCATCACTGACTTGATAGGCGTGAGTCTGAGTGAACTCCGGGAGTTGGTGATGGACAGGGAGGCCTGGCGTGCTGCGATTCATGGGGTCGCAAAGAGTCGAACACGACTGAGCGACTGAACTGGACTGGAATGCTAAAAACGAATTCTTGTTGTTAATATACCCACTTTCAGACTGAATTTTACCCTTTTGTTCTTCCTATTTGTTTTTTCTCCTGAGGGTGTCTACATTCTTTATTTTTATTTGCTTTTCATCCATGTCAAAATGTTGAGAGGTCTGTGCCAGGGCATGAAATTAAATTTGCCCTGGGACCAACCACTCACCTGGAGATGTCTTTGTGACCATCTGGTCTACAGACTAGAAGAAATTTTTTTTACCTTTATTGCAGGTTACACAAAATAAGCTTTGTTGCCATTTTAGCTGTAAAGTCTCTAGTCCTCCCCACTACTTATTTAAAATTATTGTCAAGAGTCAAAAATCTGATTGCAAGGTTTAACCATTGGCTAGATTTGAGCACTTTGGAGCTTAGATTCTATGGGAAAATCTTTAACTAGCTTTCTATAAGTTGAAATTGATTATTCGGATTTAAAAAACTTAATTTTCTAGGAATTATAAAAATTGGCACTCTTTTCATGTAAAAAGTACTATAAAAGAGTTAAAAAAAAAAGACCTTGAGCAGAGTTTGACTTCTTTTTTTTTTTTTTTCTGGACTGAAATGGAGGCTTTCTTTCAAGCGAATTCCCTGATGTTTGCTGTGTGTGATTTGGCTCTATCTCTGTAACTGCTAATATGTGGCATGGACTTTCAGCTGTTTGGGATCAGGATGTACCCAAACTCTGTATTGCAAGTCGGGATCTGCAGGCATTATGTTACACAACTGGCTTGCTGCCTTCTGTTCTCTGTGTTCTGAGTAGCTGCATTGTTTGTTGCATTAGCTGTTGTTAGTGTTCACTTTCCTGCAGGCTGACATAGTGGGAGGGGCTTTGTTTGATACATAGCTGAGTTTCCACTGTGTGAGTTCTTGAGTGCACACTGCAGCCATCTTAATTACACTTTAGTGCAACTGAGACAGTGCAGCTGTCTCAAAATGGCTGCTAACCTAGTCTTTGTAACTGCTTAGGCAGCCACTATGCCACTAAGGAGACCTGTCACTTGCATCAGGACCAGAGGTAAGAACCAATTACTCTTTATCTCTGAACATTTTAATTAAAAAATATTTGCATTTTACTAAGTTTATATAGGAAGGTGAACTTAGAGCTTGCTTGTTAAGAAGTTGAAATGTTGGCTGATAGAACCTATAAGCTTCTTTTATGGAAACAGTACATAGCATAGTGAGGTCAAAGGTTAAATTCCTGTAATTTCTCACCATCTTATGTTCTGTCGTTACCAGAACATTTGATCACCACAGTAGTGCTTTTCTTGCTCTGATTAACTTCATGTTCCCTTTATGTTGGAAAATTCAGTGTGCTTGTTATTTATTTGTAGAAACAAAGAACAATATATTATCTCACATTTTTTTTAAAAGAAGCCATAAATAAGTCTTGTTTTGCAAGGAAATTGTGATTTTTCTAAGTTTGTATGTGTGTATCTGTTTTGGAGGTATTGTTTGGTTGCTTTCTGGGAAGAATGTTAATTTTCTGGATATAAATCACAGTTACAAAAATTTAAAAAAATTTTTAGCACTGTTACTTTTTTTGTACTGTGCATTCCAGTTCTTTATTATTATTATTATGCTGCCTCCTCCCGGCCACTCAGTTCTTTCACAGTTTTGAAGAACTGAGTTTCGAGCTAACTTTTTATCATTATATTTTTTGCTTAAATTGACATTCAGATTCAGATTTTGAATTTAGAAATAGCTCACATTTTCTAGGTCTGGATACCCTTTTTCTTTGTACCTAATATATTCTTATGCAACAGGACTGAAGTAAGTCTCAGTTTTTTAATTAAGTGATGATATGTGTGTCCAGTTTAACTTAGTTAAAATCTGTAGTATACTTAAACTAAGACTCAGTAACTTTGTTAATTTAGTTTCAAAATTTTCAAAAAGCTTTTTTAACGTTGTTCTGAAGTAGAAAACTTTATTGAGATATTGTAAGTCGGTAGTGACCCAGAAAGTAGGAGGATTAAATTTTTGTTACTGTATTATTTCAGATAGCAGAACAGTTATTTATAATTAAAGCACTGATACTTAAATCGCAGTACGTAATTTTTTTTTCTAAATGATATAGTGCATCCCTCTATCTTTATTATTAAGAGTATTATGAATATATCCCTGACTAATATGACATAGAACAGTAAGTTTTGAACTTTCTAAATACAGCAGCTTCTAAAAAATAGCAACTTTTTGCACCTTAAATTGTTATGAAGAATCCTAGCATATAAAAGGGATATATGAATGGTGTATTTATTGTGTATTTTATAATGTAAACTTACGACATTTACTTATTATAAACTTAATAAAATGAGAACAATTAGGCTGTTATGATAAAAATGAAAGTTTGAAACCAGATCATGTATGACAATTATGGTCTTTAGGATCTAGGTCACCTATTTGTAGACATCTAGGTGCTAAGGGACTGTGGAATTCAGCTTGAAAAGTATTCTAGAACATATATCCTTCATTTCTTTTCTGATATACAAATTTTCATGAAAGTAGTGTGTAAGACTTATATTTGCATGATTTAACAGTTTAAAATTGCTGCCTTGCCCTGAAATTGTTTTACTTGTTCTTATTTTTAAACTTTTTTAGCAACATTATTGTTTTTCCTAGCTTAATAAGTATTTATTCAGTGGCCTAAAATGTATTTGGGATCATTAGCTCAGTTTTATCAACAGCTGCAGTATGTTCGTTTTATGTATTAATTTCTTTGTAAAGTTATTAGGACTTATTTTGTGTGCTGTAATAAATTCTCATAATCTGAACATTTCTTTTTGTAAATGTACATATGAGCTTGCCTGTGAAAAAGTAAAAGAGCTATGAATCCAATATGTGTGACAAATCCAATAGATGTGAGCGATTCTATCCATTGTGCATTTCATTTCAGTAAGGTTTTGCCCTAGAGTATGAAATAGGAAAGTGAATGTGCTATGACTCTAATCATTCTTATTTTTTTGGCTTCTTATAGTACAAACAGCTCACTGTATTTCAAAAATTGCATATGATGTAAACCAGCTACTTGGTTTTATATTCTTTATTGCTGGAGAGAAACTGACTAGGTTGAAATTATTGATCAATTTCTGTTAACCTTCAGAGTAGGGCCTCAAGGAAAGTTTAATGATCCATTCTTCTTGCCTTCTATTGTGGACTATAAAATTTACATCCATCTTACCCTCCACAAGATGAATCCACTGATTATTACTTAGACAGAGGAAACACCAATACACTGTGGTTACTCATTTCTGATTCTTTCAGTGCCGTGTTGTACTTTTGCAGCTATGAACATAAGCAACTATAAACATAAACTTGACCTCACTGGGATTGTTACTTTTAGGATTGGTGACAGTTTTTAAATTTTCTACGCTGAATTCCATGTTAGCTATTATGCTCAATAATTGAGGGCATAATAAATCTGGGTGCTGGGTAATTAACGTGTTACATTATTATTTTGTCACTTTTTGCCCTCCTCATTTGTTTATCCCTTTTCATAAGCCATTTTGCTAGCATAAATCTTGAGGTAGCAGAAATGTTGAGGTAGCAGAAAGAACATTGACCAAGAGTTCAAACCTATATTTGAATTATACTTTTGCTACCTTTTTCTTATATTGGCTAACTTACATTTTCTGACTCTCATTTCCTTATCTATGAAATGGAAGAAAAAAATCCTATCTATTTGGCAAGGATATATATGTTGGCGATTTACATAATGTTTTTGAATAATACCAGAAAATACTCCACAAATATCTAGCATACTAACTTTCCTGTAGTACTTGAATGCTCTTCAGTTTCTTTTCTCAGGTGTCATATACTATATCAAATACGATTGGATCAGGGAAAGTGCTATGTTTAGAAAGAATGGGAAATTTCTCATAGAACTCATGCTCAGAAGTGGTAACTAACACCATTGTATCCACCTGGTAATTGATATGTTCATATTTGTACTCCTGGGTCCTCTCTGTTGAATAAATTAGCCTTCCTTTGCTGTATGTGGGTAGTGGCAGATGTATTTATTAAGTCAAGCCAATATAGAATGTTGTCATTGCAGAAATTAGAGTAGGAGAATGTTTCGGTTCCAGTCTGGCTGAGTAGTCCACACATGCGGTGAGAAAATAACTTTTTCGAAAGAGATAACTTGAATTCAGGGCCTAAGAGTTTTATGTTTCAGTACAGATGAGAGTCCTTATAGTATGTATAGCTCTGTTTCAGTGGCCACAAACTGGCAGCGAGCAGACTTCTTTAATGTTTTAACCACTGCTGTATTTCTCTAATACTTAAAGTTGCCAGATTTTACACAAAAATCTGCATGTCTCATCTTTTAGAAAACAGAATATTGGGTCGTGCTAGAAATGTATTTTGCTTGAGAAAAATAATCTACATTTGAGTACATAGTCTCCTTCAGATAAGGCCTCCTCCTCACAGCTGGTCCTCTTCATTGATTCACATTACCTTCTGGGCTCCTGTGAGCTGTTCCTTTTAAATCCCTATCCTGCTTACTTCACAGATTGTTGGCAGCCATTAATATCTAAAATACAGCTTCTCATCTAGAAGAAAGTAAACATAAGTAAGATCTAACCTACTTCATGTGGTAGGAGACATAGCATATGTAAAATCAGCTTACTGTTTAGAAGATACGACACATTTGTCTTGTCCTGGATTTTATATTAGAGTACCATGGTTACTGATTGAAGGAGATCCACTGACATCAGCAAAAAGTGACATTCATTTGAAAGTTAAGTGGTTAAAAAATACAAACTAGGAACATGTTCCTCAAAGTCTTTTAATGTGATAATAAATTCTCTTTACATGTTATCACTGTATTAAATCTATTACTATACTTATTTGTTATATCATTACTGATGTTTTTAATGATGATATTGAATAAAAAATGTTAAATTATATTCACAATGTGCAATTTTCTGAACAGGTAAATGGAATGAACTTTATAAAAGAGTTTTGCTTAAATTGATTAAGAAATACTACTACTAAGTCACTTCAGTCATGTCCGACTCTCTGCGACCCCATAGACGGCAGCCCACCAGACTCCCCCGTCCCTGGGATTCTCCAGGCAAGAACACTGGAGTGGGTTGCCATTTCCTTCTCCAGTAAGAAATAGTAACACTTAAAATGAATAAGTTCCTAATAGAAAGTTCTCTTCACTGTACTAGACTAATTTCGTAGGCCATTATATATACTTGTTTTTGTTAATATTTTACTTCCATGTATAAAAGATTTACCATCTCAGCTATGTGAAGACTTCCTTGATGATCCATGAAACATGGTAGTGTATAATTGTGATCTGATGTGAATTTGAATTCCACATTTTCCAGTGTAAGCCAGCTTCTTAGTGTTCATGTAATGCCATGACATTGGTAACTGCAGTGATGTGCTAGAAGAATGTTACTCATTTTTAGAAAGTGAGTTTCAAGTTAGAGAGAAAGCTTTAGGGAAAGTTGAAAATCCAGTTAACTTGCACAGGAAACATTGATTGACTCCCTAGTTTTCCCACTTCTTACACTCCTGAAAGAGAAAGTCATTTGGAAGAAAGAATAAAGTTTATTCACATAAGGGATTTTTAATAAATTGCTCAGGTTAGAACTTTCACTGAGTGTTCTCTATTAGTAATTTGTAAGTCTGTTATTGGACATTAACGTGTAAGTATGGAAATAATGAAAATAGTGTTTACTCAATAAATCTTTGAGTTTAATGAGAAGGGGGAGTTTAACACCAGAAAAAAAGTCTAGAGTTGCTTCTGCATCTGAGGGTGTCTACCTTCTCTGCTGAAGTAAACCAGACAGTACTGCCCAGAGGAGTCATCTGACTGATGTTTTTTTTTGTTTTTTGTTTTTTTTTTTTTGCTGACATAGAAGCATCATGGTATGAAGAGCAGAAAGTATTAGTGTAGAAGGCAGGAAGTGATTGTTTTCGTGCTGCTAGTGAGTAGTTGCATAGTTTGGATAAATTATTTAAGCTCTAGATGCCATTTTGTGACCATTAAATGAGGAAGGTGGTTGGACTACAGATAAGAATACGAACTTTAGCATCAAACAGGGTCAGGGTGAATTCATGTTCTTCCACTCATTTGTTAGAATAGTGCTCAGAGTATCAATATAATGCCTATTTAGAGTAAGTGCTCAATTGGTCCTATTCATTATTTTTTATGGGATGGAGGCTATTTGTTTTCAGAATTTCAGTTTTCTTTAAAATGGGGATAAAGTACCATATAAAGTTGATACTGGGATTTAAATGGGCAAAACAAAGTACCTAGTGTAGTGTATGATACAAATAAAGTATGAGTAAGATCCGTTCCTTGTTCCTCACAAGGTTCCCTCCAGCAATTGTTTTGCTCTGTGTTTCTTTTTTTAATCATTATGAGATTGAGAAGTCTGGGGTACTAGGTACTCTAGAAAAGGGTTTAGGGAGAGAGGATTGTTAGGGCCCTGGCTGATACACAGTAACAATGCCCAAGAGCAAGGTGTTTAAATCTCAGATTGAAGACCTTCAAGAGCCCAAAGGGGACAAAACAAAGAGTTTTTATTTGTGCTAGGGCAGCATGATACAGTGAAACAAAAATGTACTGTGAAATGATCAGTTGAATCAACAAATTTAATAAATATTTATTATGCCCCTCTTAATTTGCCAGGTACTATTTTGATGGCTGGAATACAAGATCACTTGCTCTCAAGGAGTTTACATTGGGGCAGGGAAAAAAGGAACACAGAAGTAAATATGAGATGCTCAACTGAAAATGCTGGAGCTGGGATGGGGTAGTGACTAGCTGGGTGAACCCTACTCAAAATGTGTTCTGTGAGTCAGTTCAGGGTCAGTTATCAGTTAATCTGTTCCTGGTCCTCCATTAGATAACTAAAATTAAGAATGTCTAGAAAATTTTACATCAATCTAAGAAAATAAGAAAATAATTTTATATCATATCAAAGAATAAAAGTCATATATTTTATATGCTTCCTTCACCCCCAGATAACTCATCTTCATTGTGTTTTACAAGAGTACTAATCTGTAATGGATTAGAAATAAAACCTTGATTCTTTACCATTGTTAGTTTGAGAAACATTGTTTCTCAGTTTTAATTTTACTGTGGTAACTTCCATTCTTGACACTTAGATAAGCAGGCTGCAGAAAATTTGAGCTTCTTATGATTAATTAATTCACTGTTGAGATTAATTTATTTTGCTTTAAAAAACAGTCTCTACTTGTTATTAACATTATATTTTATGCTGAACTAAAGGACTTTAGGTCCTTTGATTTTAAAGTACATTTATTCAAAGAGTTGGGTGTATAAAGTAGAAAGAGAGAGGGAGGAATCAAAATTAAAACTGGAATGAATACAATACTTGGATGATTTCTGACTCTGAGATTTTATGATCAATTGTTCTTTTGGTATAAAATCTTTCCTCCCACCAAGTGTTAACTTGCACAGTGTCTACTATATGAAGTCACACGATGTTATGTATTTGTCCCTGTCCCTTCATATGATGCTGGTGGAGCACAGATCCTAAGAGGGGAATATAGTTGTTTTTTTAGAAAATCTGCTACTGCTTATCAGAGATAATATGGGTAACATTTAGGATTATCTACGTATTAGAAGTCTACCAATTCCTGTTTTTATATAGCTTTATCATTTCCTTTAGAGCCTTATTTATTGCACAGTAGGGATAATTTAAGACCTGTGTTTTAAGACAACTGAACATAAGATTAAAAAAATAAGGAACATATTTTGGATAACCCTTAGTTAGCATATTAAATGGACTTCCCTGGTGGCTCAGATGGTAAGGAATCTCCCTGCAGTGCGGGAGACCTGGGTTCAATCGCTGGGTCAGGAAGATCCGTTGGAGAAAGGAATGGCAACCCATTCCCCTATTCTTGCCTAGAGAATTACAGGGACAGAGGCTATATAATCCATCGTGTCGCAGAGTCAGACATGACTTGAGTGACTAGCACTTTCATAGATAATGACTCAATTCTTACCCAGTCAGATCTGATCTATTAAAACAGTACATAAGTGATTTAAGTTCAAAAAGAATATGTCACACAAAATATGTTCTTATGTAGATACTTGTAATGTAACATGCCTAAGTGTTGATATTGAGTGCATACTTTTGTAATATTCACCAGTGGTAAGTATGTCGAATAATTTAAACATCGTAATAGTGACACTTGAAGATGTATTATCTTATTATCTGGTAAAACATAAAGCAATATGATTCTAAGAACACGTCTATTTAATGATCATTTACTATTTAAGTGATTAATTAAAATTTGAGAGGCAGCTGTAGAGTAAAATAAGGACAGCTTTTAGCTAATATGAATTATAATTTATATTTTTAATGATTGTTAAAGTAGCAATCATTGGATTTATGTAATCATGTTGATCTATGCCACAAATTAAGGCTTTTGAATATCTCTGGAGGTGAAAAATATTTTTGATGTAGTGGGGTTAGAATTTCAGTTATATAAGAACTCTAAGTTGGTTTTTTCTTATTACCTGGATTTTAATCATGTTAGTAAATAGATAACTAGATATATTCTAGAACCAGTCAGTGCCTGTTGGGGAACAAATGGGGGAGGTTTACTCAGCAGTATTCTTCAGTTTGGTCATCAAATGTGGACTGCTTTATGTAAATTGTTCTTACTGGCGCCAGCTAGCTGTAACTGCAGTCTGGCTGTGCTAGGGCAGCAAATAATATGTGTCATGGATTTTCTGTTTGGAATGTATAAGAATGCAGCCTTTTGGACTGAAAGAACAGAGTTGATGCCTTAGAATAGGAGTACTGAGACCTCCACAATTGCCAGTGAATAAGTGAAATAGTAGGAAGCTATAAGCCTTTTAAGTTTCTGTTCTGCGTTTATAGATTTGTACCTATTGATACTATTGGGTAATATGTGGGAGGTACTTAACTGCACACAGTTGCTGCAGACCTAATAGTTGGCAGCATAGAAAGCTATACAAAAGAATTCTGATTCTAGGCATTTTCACTTGCAACAGTCCTTTGGAAGATGTACGTTGAGTGTTCTGTGAGCTTCACTGACATGCTGTCTGATGTTTTCTGGCTTTTGTGGTTGATAGGATGTTTGCTGCACAAACTACACAACAGATGTGAACCACTGAAAGGAGTTTTAGTATGTAGCCAATCTACTGTATTCCTATTTTTTTTTAAATGAATATGTACCAAACAAGGAATTAAGGCTCTAAAAAAGCTGATCTAGAAATCTGCATTAGCTTTTATGCTTATACAAATGAACTGAGTAGCAGTGGTTAACAGAAGAGGAAGTCTTTTTCACAGTATCAAGCTGCCCACAGGTAAGAGATTCAGGTCCTTTTTCTATGATAACTCTTCTCCCTCCCCTACCTCCTCAGGCCTTATCTCTGTCTCTCTCTCACCTTTGGGAAGTTTTTTGTTTTTAGTTTTATTAGTACCAAGATTACTAGATTGTTTACTGTTAATTTTCAGGAGATTCTGAATGTCATGTTTGGATTTGATTTCTTAAAAATATTTTCATCTTCTCTAATTTATCTCAGGTTTAAATTGAAATTAACAGTAGGCTTCATATATGAGTATTATTCATGCATACAATATGTTCTTATTACATAGAAATCAGCTTTAGGTCTCTTCATAGTCCTGTTACTGTGTTCTCAGTTGTAGTGACACCAACTGGTACATAAAGAGCTATGACTTTTTGTAACCTTACTAAACATGAAGTTTTAGTTTAAATGTACCCCCTTTGACTTCAGAATCAGAATGCTTATGTTTTCACAAGTGACTCATTAACATACATTAGGTAATGTATGTTTATACATTTAACATGGTCAAGTGTTCCCTACCACCTTTATCATTTCCATTTCCACATATTTAAATTCATCACCATTTTATGATGTGAATTTAAGAATCTAAAACTAACAAGAATGTGTTAATTAGAAATTCTGTTGAGTCTAATATTTTATTTCTTAAGCTCGGTGAAAGGTACATGAGCATTTATTATTATTTTTTTGTGTGTCTGAAAAATTGCATACAAAAAATCTCATTGAAATAAAAATAAAGAACTATATAAAATAATGAACATGGTAACTGTTATTGTAAGTCAGGCATAACAGAGGCAACTCAGCATGCATGAAAAGATACGAAGATTTATGTTTATAAAGAAATGCATACTGATATATCAGTATTGTTCAGTTGCTAAGTCTTGTCAGACTCTTTGTGACACCATGGATTGCAGCGTGCCTTCTCCTGTCCTTCACTCTTTCACACTGTATCAGTATGGCCAATGATAAGATATATTACAGATTGATATAATAGTTTTAGAGGGATGAGAGTGGGGAGGTAAGAAAGTTGAATGAAGCTAAGAGGGGGTAGTGAGGCTAGTTTAGAGAAATGGAGGGAAGGAATTAGAGTAGGCAGTTCTCTGCCTTTGCATTCTTTTCTGGCAGTTAAATAGCAGGTTCTTTCTGCAACCTGAAAGTGCTAGCTTTAGTTGGGACTTCAGTTCTCTAGATGAAGGGTAGTTGGTCCTTTATTACTGTATAGTTGAATACTTAAAATCTAGAGGTCAACTGTGATAAAAGGCACACTCATGTTTTAGGGGCCTGAACTATTTCCCGTTGCCCTTTGACTGTATTGCTTGGGATTTTAAAAATGATTGTTTTAATATATGTTCTGTTGAAGTATAGAAATGTATATTTGTGGATATATTTCCTCCAAGTAAAGAATTTCACTAGAATTGGAGAAATGGTGATAGTAGAAATTATATCAATTTTGAATAATGTACTTGAGGTTCAGTGGAAGAATGAGGCTGGATGTGTTCTCTTGGTGTAGAGAGCACAGCTGGGAAATGTTTTCAGACTTCTCTTTGAGGCAATGTTTGGGAGAATGTTGGGCTAGGAAGACAGTGGAGATAGACTGGTTTATATATGTATATAGATAAAGAGGCAAGGAGTTGTTAAACCAAAACTGAGGCATTTATTGATTACTATTAGAGTTCGGGGTCACAGCAAAGAAAGATGATGGAAAATAGGAGTATTCTGTCTATAGAGAAGAAAACCTAATAAGAGGCATATAAGACAAAAATAAAGGACATGAGCATAATAAAGATGTGCAGTCTTTGAGACTGTTAAGCTTGAGTGTGCATGATCCAAAAATCTAGGGAATGAAATTTGAAGTTTTAGTTTTGGTGTTCCTCTTAGGCAACAACTTTTGTTTAGCAAGCAGTGTAGACTTAGAAGATCTTCGAAGTGAAACGGACGAGAGTAATCTAACATCACACCTTGCACTGGAGTCTACTGTTTGTTATTTCTGATAGGTAGTTATCTGGCTTCTGCATCAACATTTCTAATGGCAGAAAAGAAAGGCTCTAATTTTATCAGGCAGTTCCTTCTTTTGTTGGGCATCCAAAACAATAAACGTTTGCAGATTTTGAGACAAAATTGGCCTTTCATTGTTTTGTTCCTGCCCTCTACCTTGTGTCTGTCTCTTTCTCTGTGTATCTCTCTGTAATTTTTACATGACAAATCTGCACTATTTAAAGAAAGCCATTGAAATTATCTTGTGTTTTCTAGGCTAAATGTCCACCATTTTTCTGACGTTTGCTCATATACTGCATTACTCTAGGTCATTCTTCAGCCTGGTCATCCTCTTGTTTATTCTACTGTTTTTATTTTTTTTAATATAAATTTATTTTAATTGGAGGCTAATTACTTTACAATATTGTATTGGTTTTGCCATACATCAACATGAATCCGCCACGGGTATACACGTGTTCCCCATCCTGAACCCCCCTCCCACCTCCCTCCCCATACCATCCCTCTGGGTCATCCCAGTGCACCGGCTCCGAGCATCCTGTATCCGGCATCGAACTTGGACTGGCGATTCATTTCACATATGATATTATACATGTTTCAATGCTATTCTCCCAAATCATCCCACCCTTGCTAGTATTCTACTGTATTTAAAATTCTCTTTTTATCTGTGATGCTCATAAGTAAATACATTACTAAAAAGAATGTTCTTTTTTTCTGACAGTGTACTTCTGTTCTCCAGTTTTAAGTTTGCATTGACATTTTTGGCAGCCACTTTCCACTGCTGAATTTTATTGAGTTTGCAATAAGTTAAAATCCCTTAGTCTTTTTCATGTATTCCATTGATAACATGTAATATACTTAAATATTTGAACCAAGTATATTATCTTATAATTATATTTTCTTAATTTCTAATGTGGTTTATTATGCTTTCTTTCGATTTTCCTTGCTTGTTTTCCCCCTTTAGGAAGTCTTTGAAAGAGCTGGTTTTAGATTTCATTGATTGCTTGCTGTTTTATTGAGTTTCCCATTATAATTTTCAGTTTTTATTATAGTTACTTTCTTTGGGTTTATAACTTTTACTAGCATTTTTGAGTTTGTGCTTCTTTATTAATATATGCATTTAGGTTTTCTCCTGAGTGTCATTTTAGTTGAATTCCCTGGGTGGTATTTTGTTAATACTTTGTTGTTTATATTGTTTTACCACTGACTGCTCCTTAATCTAAAGTTTGGGTTTTTTTTTAATTTATAAGAAGATAACTTTCCCTCTCATTTCATTATTGTTTATCTAACTGTGTTAAGTTATGGCTAGAGAATGTGGCCTTGTGTGAATTATTTTGGAGGGGTTGGTCTTTGAATTTATTAATATTCCCTTGTCACCATATGCACAGTCAATATTGATATATAGTTGATTTTTGTTCATAAAAATTTGTATTCTGGGTTTTTTGGATATACAGTTCTATTTACTTTTTTACTGAGAGACTTCACTTCTTCACTTCAGCATGTTAGTTGAGAAATGCATTTTTAATATTGTTTTTTTCATCTGTAGCATTTAGAAAGAGGTGTCTATCTTTCTGGATTTATTAGTTTTTCCTTAAATTTTTAAAAATACATTTTTGGTTTATGTGATTTGAAGTGGTATTATTTAGGTACATCAGACATAATGTTTCTAGTGGATTGTACCTTTCATTGATTAGAAATACCTTCTTTGTTCCATTACTGGATTTTAAATTTGAATTTGTTTCATATGTTACAGGTATGTTTTATACATATGCTGACCTTTTTTTTGGTTGGCATTTGCCTCATGTATCATTTTTACCTGTTAGTTTTCAACCTTTCTATGCTATTTTATTATAAGGTAATACATAGCACATATTTATTTGATGATATTTTTGTCATTTTACCCAGTTTGAAGCCTAAGTAACTTTTAGATTGATCATTTTCTTTATTCCTTTGTTCCCTATTCGACAATCTTAAAGTCCATTAATTCCCATTTTGTAATCATCTTGTGTTTTGTTCCAGAATATTTGTTTTAAAGATGGTCGGTCCTCAATTATTTTAGTCTGCTCATGAGTTTTACTTGTTTTGTGGAGCATTGCTATTTATCTGAGTTATCTGAGTTTCTTCCTAGGGTCTTTTGCTGTCTTCTATCTGTAAGTATATCTTTATATATGTTAGCAATAATCTATTAACTCAGTCTTTGCTCATGAGTAATATTTTTATTTTTCCTATCCTTGTTGATTTTCTGGCAATAGGATTCTAGGCTAAAAATAACTGTCCCCCTGAGCTTTGGGGATATTATTGTTTTATTTTAGCATTTAGTATTGCTGATGACAAGTCTGATGTCAGTTTAATTTTTATTCCTTTGTAGTTAAAATGATGTTTAAAAAATTCTGAGTTATTAGTATTTCTTCATATGGGTTTTCTGAAATCTTAACATAGTATGTCTATCTAAGTGTTAAAAAAATTTAATTTAGTCTGTTTTGGTAATTAGTTTTTCTTTGGAAAACTTTTTTTTTTAGGTCTGTGAGGTTTTTTTCTTACTTTTCTCCTTTTGTCCCCCCTCAGTTCCTTTTTTCTATAATTCCTCTTGGATGAAAGTTGTTGCTTCTGGGTATATCCCTCATATCTCTTAGCTTTCTGTTTGCCCTTTGTATAATCTCTACCTCTGCCTGCCCTGAAATTTTTAATTGATTGTACTCATCTTTGTGCTTGAGAGTTCCTATTTTACTTTGGGTATATGCTGACCCAGGTGATTATGAGGGAGCTGTTGCTTGCTGCTCATGGCATAAGCTGGGAATTTGTGGTTTCAGTGGTAGCCTTCTTTCCCTGTCTCTTCTGGAGCTTAGTGTCTATGTGAGTCACTACCCTGTCTACATTCATAAATGTCACTGCTGCCTTGGTTTAGCATTAGCATGAAAGAGATTGGGAAAAGTGGAATAAGCTTAACTGTTAAGATAAATCACACAAATATGTTGTCATTTGAAAATTGAAACTGATATATCAGGTCTAAGTAAAAGTTTATATCTGTTGTCTTCTCCTCAAGGGAACTGCTATAACTAGTTTGGCATTTATCCTTCCAGACTTTGAAATATCATTTATATGCATATATAAATGTTTATAAATATATTATTTTTCATTTTAAAGCATAATTGCATAAAATTTTGAATACTTATTGACTACTTATATGTCTAAGAATTTTCTATTTATGTCACTCTCTATAACATTTTTATGAAGGCAGGCATTATAATAGTCTCAGTTTCATAGATAAAGATACTGAGGCAAGGAGAGGATAAGTATCTTGGACAGGTTATTTAAGAAGGAAATGATCATACCTGTATTCAAAGAGGTATGTCTGATTTCAAAGTTTATACTGTTAAGTACGTTGAATTCTGTAGCTACTTGTATACTTAATATTCACACCAATAAAAAGTATCTACTGTGTTCTTAATTTCTCTTATTGTTCTTTATTCTTTAGTGGATCTTCCAGTATTTTTTAACTATTAGGGATTGATTATTAATTTGTTTGTTTGCTATTATAGTACAGCAGTAGATATCCTGATACATTACCTTTTAAAAATATATTATTAGTAATACTTAAGATGGATATCTCAAAGTATTCTTTGGTGTGTGAAAGTGCAAGTGGCTCAGTCTTGTCAGACTCCTTGGGACCCCATGGACTGTAGCCCACCAGGCTCCTCTGTCCATGAGATTCTCAAGGCAAGAACACTGGAGTGCATTGCTGTTCCCTTTTCCAGGGGATCTTCCCGACCCAGGGATCTAACCCCGGTCTCTTGCTCTGCAGGCAGACTCTTTACTATCTGAGCCACTAGGGAAGCCCTTTGGTGTATCAAAGTGATACACAGTTCTGCTTATTTGCCCCTGAAAATATTTATGACACTGAAGTCTTATATCAGCAGTGTATGATGCTACTCATTGCTGTATATTATCGCTAACAGTATTCTTTACTGTCTGAGCCACCATGAATCCCAAGTAGTTGCCAATCTGATGTAAACAAAGTATTTTCTCTTTGTTTTGTCTTTTTCTAATTATTATGGAAGTTGAATATTTTTTCTTATGTTCCTTTTATGAATTGCTTATTTGATTTTTTTTTTTTTGTCCTTTTGAGTTTTTTGTCTTTTTAATTCGCTAATACTCTCTTGTTCTGGTACTAATCCTATTATCACTGTGCTTTTCTTTTTTTTGAACTGGGGGCTCTGCTACCACAGCTGCGCAGTAGGCCTGCTTCCTAGCCCCAGGTGACAAGCTCTGCCTATTTGGCTGTGCAGCCACTAGGCTGGCAGGCTGCTGCCCACTAATTGGCATGCCCTTGGTGCGAGGCACCCCAACTCAGTGCACTGTCCTCCCCAGAAGAGAAGCCGAGATTGGTGCCCACGGAAGACCGGCAGGTGGAGGAAAGGAAGGAGGAGGCCTAGCACTTGAGAAGGGCTGGGTGCGAGCCCGCCATGCTCTTTAGGTTTCAAGTGTTTCTTGAAACTTGTGGTTACGTGTTACTTTTCTGTGCCTTTGATATTTCTCTACATTGAGTCATATACCCAGCATAGTTCTAATATTTCACATACTTTCATAATTTTGTCAGGCTTTTTCTTATATGTTGATGTTTCTAGATACCTTTTTTCTTGCTAATCTGAATTAAATGCTTTGTTCTTTATATCTTCTCTGAGGTCTTACTCTTTTTGTTAAGATTTCTAGAACAGTAAATGTATGAGTATAGTACCACACTTTTTGTTTTTGCCTTTTATGGAAATGTCTGTCATGTTTTACTACTAAATATGAAGTTTCCTATTGGTTTGAAGTTGCCATTATCAGCTAAACAAGCAGTCTTTATGTTCTTAATTTTCATTTTTACCAGTGAATGAGTCAGGGAACATACTCAATGCCTTTCCAGTTTCTGTTGAAAGATGACAGTTAATTTTTAGGATGTTAATACATATCTGAATATGCTTAATTTTTAAGTTATTAGAGGTGTTTAAAATGTTTAAAAAGTGCAGTTTAGGATAGAAAATTCTTTTCATTTAGTAGTTAGCCACGCCTGTAGGGATAGAGTGCTTCTAATGAGAATGTATAATTTTTTGTTTCTGGGCCTTAAAGATCTAATAGGAAGTCTCAGTCATTTCATAGAGACTGCCCTCCTAGTTTCTCCAAGAACTGTTCTCTGCACACTATATTATTGAGAGAGTTGTTATTGCCATTAACAGTGACCTAGCTAATCACATGTCTTCTCCAGTAGAATAACTTTAGAATGTGTATTCCAACATTTAAAGGATGATAAAAAAATTTTATAGTGAACTATGATAAATATTTAAAAATACCAAAGTAAGGTCTTTGATCTGAATTTGTGAACCCTTGAAAAGAACTTGGTGGCTTATTGCATTTATGATTGTATTTATTTGGGTTTCCCTCCCCAACCCCTTCCTTTTCCTTTTCTTTCATTTTCTTTCTTTCTTTTTTTTTTTTTTAAATTCTGGAGGCTCTAGGCTCAGTTAAATATTTTAATGTGGCAGACAGCCAGATTTCCAATAGTCCTGAACTCAGCATGTTGCTGTTGCTTAGCAACTACTTGTGAAGTCTTGTGGATATAACTGAATTATAAGTAGGGTTATGGGCAGAAGTGCAATTGAGATTGGTAAGAAAGGAATGCTCTTCCCCCCACCCTGCCCCCATCTCCCCCCCCCCCCCCATTTGAATTTGAGTTATTCTTTATGCAGAGTCAGTTTTCAGAAATCTGGCTCATAAAAACTGGGTGTACTAACCCTATCAGGAAGACAGTAAGGCTCTGTAGAGGTCTTGTTTGTAATTACACATTTGAAAGTCTGTTTTTATTATTAGGATTAAATAGTCTATACCAGAGAGATAGCAGTAAATGGAAAATAAAGTACTTCTCCTAATTTTCATGGTTATTCACATAGAAAAGTTTCTACAGATTGTATTACTGCCTATATTTCTTTTCTACATTTATGTTAAAATTTACATGTGTAACAAATTTTTGGTTATATTTCTATAAAAGTTTTTAATCACATTGTTTCTTTAGTGTCTTAAAAACTGTCCTATAATAGTGACCATGTAGGCATTTGATAAATACACAAGTACTCCAAGCTATCTTTGCCATTTCTCAGTAGAGCAATGGGTTTTCGAGTGGAATTTATTAAAATTTTATTTAAGAGTCAAATTTTAAGGATCCTCTCAGTCCTTTGTTTTCCATTCATTCCAGATGGAAAACTTTAGACCTAAAGGTCTTGAATGATTTATCCAAGCCAACTCTCTCCAATCTGTTTTTTTCTGCAGTATTATCTTCTACTGATGCAGATCTAAAAACCTTTTTTTTTTTTTGCACTCATATTTCATCAGTTTATACAAAGTTTAATTGTAGTCTGTAATTTAAAGTAAAAAATTCAGTAGCAAGCACAACTAATATGAGCAGATTTAAATAAGAACAGAAGAACATGAGATCTCAGTAATACTTACGGTCATCAGTCAATATGTTTATAGAATGGGTGGAAAACATTGGCTTCCTTGGTCTAATGGTTAGTAGGAGAGAGATTAAGAGAGTTTCCAAAGTATAATATTTTGGTGAGATTTGCAGATTTTTTAGGTTCTAACAGAAAACAAAGTGATAATCCTTAGTTTTTGGTAAAGGAACTGTGTTTTCTTAAAATATATCACAAGATTTTTGTAGTAGCTTCTGATAGCCCAACTTGTGAAGAAAGTAAGCTTTTTAGGAACATTTGCCTAATGCGAGTAGATTATATTCTCATGCATTGTTTGCCAGGGAGATTTCAGAGTGGGCATGTAATTTTTCTTTTTTTTTTTTGCTCCCTGGAAGAGTGCTGATCCATTCTGAGTTGTATGCCAAAGAGAGATCTTGTTATCAAAAGCAAAAGTTTTTTTTAAATTCTAACAGAAGAAAAACATAGATTTGCAAATAAGATCAATTCAAAAAGTTACAGTAAACATAATTTTAGTTAAAGCTATTCAGTGATAATATACTAGCAAATATTGCTTTGCTACAGAAGAGAAAAATTATAGGTACAGAGAAGAATTTGAGTTTCCTCTTTGAAATGAAAGATTAGGTTTATTTTTTTAATTTAGTTATGTTTGTTGTTAGAGTTAAACTTCTGTACACATAGGCTATGGCCACAGAATATTTGGTTGTCAGATGACATTTTGAATTCCTGTGGGTTGTAGGAGGGCAGGGTCTAGAGATGGGTAAGAGTATAGAGAGATTGAGGAGGGTGACATTTCTGGCATGTATCTAAACTTCTCTAGAGCATTTACTTGCTGTACTAATTTTTAACACTAAGGTGCCATTAATAGTTCAGTCCTCCCAAAATTCCAATTGGCGTGTGGTAAAATGTTTACTTTGAATAATCAGCAAATTTCATGCTTTTTCTGTTCTCTTGAAATATAAAATTGGTGTCAGTAAAACTAAAACATATAATAACTGCTTTAAATAATTTTAAGGAAATATGAAATGCTAAGATATATATTTAAAGTGATCATTTGACTTACATATCTGGAATTGTAAAATACTTTTTCCCATTTGTGCCTTGTTATCAAATTTCAACCCATTTGTTACATTCTTCTTCTCTAATTATAACTCATAGGTTAATTCATATCTTTTCTTTTGATGAGGATCATAGTTTGTTCACGTAAGTAAACAAGATGAATTTACATTTAAGATTTAAATTGTCTTAAAGATGTGGATACGGTTCTAAGTTAGATCTGAATATCCAAGTCACACGTGAATAGAACATTAAGAAAAATAAGTAAAACAATAAGCTAAGTTACCTTTCATTCAGACCACTGCTTAAAATAATAATATTCATGTTTTTAAATGCTTGGTTAAACTTAATTTTAGAATCTAGCTACTCTTAAAAGGATATACTACCAATGGATTGCTTTTCTGATGTATTTTCATCCTTTACTGGAGCTCTTTTTGTTACTTAAAACTGTTCTGCATTTTTATGTCTTAAACACATTGTTTATAAGCTTTATTAAAAATAAGTCTTTTACATGTAATTTTCATAATGAAGTTTTTAGGCTTTACTAATATCAAATACATGAATTCCTTTTTTGACCAAAGAAAACATTTTAAAAGTTAATTTACCACTTTATTAAAACATAATGGAGGCTTTGAGATATTTAAAACATGAACTTTGATAGGCCACATTTGTTTTAATATAATTTGATTGTAACCAACCTTTCATTTCAACAGCTATAATTTAAATTCTTGAAAATAAAGATTTTTTTCCCATTTTACTTTTTCTCTTTATTTTCCTTTTATTTAGTTATTTTTAATTTTGGTCATTCTTTAGTAGCTCATGAGCTTCATAGTTAATTATATTAGACTTCACATTGCTTGGCATCGTTATGATTCTTCAGAGTAAATGTGTTATATACATACAAGCATGCATACTAAGCATAATTGGGGCTTCCCTGGTGGCTCAGATGATAAAGAAATCTGCCTGCAGTGTAGGAGACCTGGGTTTGATCCCTAAGACAAGAAGATCCCTTGGAGAAGGAAACAGCAGCCTATTCCAGTATTCTTGCCTGAAGAATTCCAGTATTCTTGCCTGAAGAATTCCAGGAACAGAGGAACCTGATGGGCTACAGTCCATGGGGTTGCAAAGAGTTGGACACCACTGAGTGACTAATGCTGAGAAAGACTGAAGCATAATTAGGTTGGAAAGTTAGAATGATGGCAAACATTTCTTTTATTTGGGTGACAGAAACGTGTTGTCAACTTTAATGTTATCCCATGTTAGACAAAACTGAAAAACCAAACATAGCGGTATTGTAAACATTAAATATTTATATGTTTAACTTTAACTTGACATGAGTAACAAGATTGTTTTCCTCAGGAATTGTTTTAGTTTGATTGAAAAAAGTTATTGAATGTTGACTGTGTGGAAAGCACTATATGTTGGAACAAGTTTGTGTCAAAAAAAATAAGGCCTAATCCCCACCTGTTTAGAGATCTGCTTTGATTAATATTTAATCTTTGTATTCTTAATACACAGTAAAATCTTTTACCCTTAAGTAAGATTCTCAAATGATTGCAGGGGAAAAGTGTTAGAAAAAAAATGCAGCACTATTCATATTTTGATAGATTTTAGAAGTTTAGAGATGTAAGAACTATGATTAAAGTGTTAACTTTTTCTCCTGAAAAAAGAACACTTAAATATTTAGGTACATATATACATGTGTGTATATATAAGTAAAATAGTATGGACAATGGCATGTAACTTGAAATTGGTCCATTAATTTAGCTTAGAATTCATTTTTCTTTAATTGCCACTTAGTAAGGAAAAGTTCCAAATTAATATTCTAGATGATGAAATGCAAGGTACATAATTTTCCCCAGGAAAATAAAGTGTTTTTGCTAGTGGTTTTCCTCTTATATTCACATCTATTCTGGGATTCATACCAGCATATTGTTTCTATTTTTAGGCTGTTGCCAGGCAGATAAAAAATTTCTCCTTTTAGGATTGCCCACTTTCTAGTTTTCTGATTGGTTACATGAACCTGCTTTCTTTAGCCAACCACAGTGACTATGCAAATTGTATTTCAGTTTCTGTTGCAGTGAGAGAACTGATAAGATGGCTGCAGGGTTTTCCTTTGGGGTATGTTTATTATTCTAAAGAGGATTTTCATCATTATGTAATAATAAGCAAAAGTAGATCTTTTACAAAATAGTATTTTACTTTTTGAAATGTGAAATCAACTAATTAAACAAGTTTTATAAGCCTTGAAAAATGCCTCTTCTGTCAGATTAGGTTAATTTTAATGGAGTTCTGTATTGAACCTTGTTAGAGGCAGCATTTTGTGTCAGTGGGTAAATGTTACCTTTTGTTAGTAAATAAACATCCTGACTTCTCAAAGGAAGGTTGACTTCTGTGTAAACCTGATGTATGTGAACATGCCAACATGTTAGTGTGTAATTCTGTCAGATATTCTAGATTACTACCTTTGCTTTATAAAATAATTTCATTGTTTCGCTTAAGAATCATTTTTTATTTTAGTTATATGTATATAGCCCATTATTCTTTTAGTCAGTGTTCACTAAGTGTACATTATATTCCAGACACTGTGTAGCTTATTAATATTATTTCCGGGTATTTAGTTTATGTTTTATTCTTTTGTTAAATGACCTGTGAAGTACGTCATAGTGATACCAGCAGATTTTTAAGATATTCTCTGACAGCAAAACTTGGGCATTTAAAATGTATTAATCTTATACTAAATACTTGATGAGATGTGCCAAAGTATTTCATAAAATAGATATAAATGTAGGTATTATAGTCCATTTATAATATTTTAAAAATTGAAGTATAGTTGACTTACGGTTTTACATTAGTTTCAGGTATAAAGTGTGATTCAGTGTTACTATAGGTTACATACCATACAAAGTTACTACAGTTTTACTGACTGTATTCTCTGTGCTGTGACATTCTTTCCCTGTGACTTATTTATTTTATAACTGGTAGTTTGTACCTCCTGATCCCCTCCACCTGTTTCACTCATTCCCCACATTACCTCCCTGAATAATTATTTCTATAAAGATACATGTAACGTACTGGTAAATACAGTGGCAAGACACTTCATACTGAATAAAGACAGCTCTGGTAAACTGTGACAAAGCATTATGTAACACCAGAAAGTTCAGTAAATAAATCTTGTTTATAAGCAAGTTTATCATTAATTACATGTAAGGCCTGTTGGTTATAGTGCCAGTTTATAGTAAAAGAGAATGCTCCTGTTTCAGTTAAGACTCTCTAGTCCTTTTGGAAAAGGCAGTTGATTGCATTTTCTGTGTATAGGATACTTGATTCATGTATGTACCTGGAGTGTTCATTTGCACCATGCTCAGTACTGTTTTCTTGTTGGTAAAATTTGTTTTGTTCTTTTATCTTCTCATGCCCATTATTACATCCTGTGAGATAAACATACTACAGAATTATGTCCCATTTAGGACAGGGGGGAAAAAATAACTGGCTTATCTGAGAGGAACACATGGAGAACAAGGTGGTTGTTTTTTTCTACATATTGCCTTTTATAGAAGTATACTAGTGTAATTACAGGTATACTTGTTGACCTAGAAGTGTTAATTTCCTAAAGTGGGAACCAATACTCAGTTCTTTTTGTTTTTGTTGCTTTGTCTATGTTGAAAGTGTGACTCAGTAAAAGTCATAGGTTGAAAACAAATGAAAAATTATTCAACTCTAGTTTTGCTGTTAAAAAAAAATCACAGGCTTATTGAAATGTAATTCACATGCCATACAATCCACATGATTAAAGTATACAACTTATTGGTTTCTAAAACATTCACACAGTTGTGTAACCATCACTACAATTAATTTTAGAATGTTTTTTATTACATTATAAAGAAATCTTGTATCCGTCAGGAGCCATTCCTCATTTCTTCCCCAACCCCCAGTACTAGCCAGCTACTTATCTGCTTTCTGTCTTTATAGATTTGCCTATTCTGGACATTTCATATAAATAAAATTACTCAGTGTGTCGCCTTTTGTGATAGGCTTCTGTCACTCGGCATGTTTTCAGGGTTTATTCATGAAGTAACATTTATCAGTACTTCATTCCTTTTTATAGCCAGATAATATTTCATTTTAATGGATATACCACATTTTATTTATCAGTTGCTGGACTATGCTGGACTATGGCTGTTATGAATAGAACACTTTTAGGAGGTTATCAGAAGTGCTTCTGTGAGTATTTATGTACAAGTGTTTGCATGGACGTGATTTTATTTCTTGTTGATATGTATACCTAGGAGTAGAATTGCTAGATTATTATAGCAGTACTGTTGAAGAAGTGCCAGCCTCTTTTCCAAAGCACCTGCTCCACTTTACAGCCCCATCAGCTGTATGAGGATTCCAATTTCTCTCCATCTTTTGCTAACACTTGTTATTTTCTGCTTTGGTTATAACCATTGTGTTGTGTGTGAAGTGTTAATTATGGTTTTGATTGGCATTTCTCTAATGACTAATGATTTTGAGCATCTTTTTATGTTTGTTGCTTATTGGCTTATCTTTGGAGAAATATCTGTTCAAGTCTTTTGCTCATTTTTAAATTGGGTTGTTTTATTATTATTGAGTCATAGCAGTTTTTATATAGTCTAATAGATACAAGTCTCTTTTCAGGTATATTTACACATATTTCCTCCCATTGTGTGAGTTATCTTTTCACTATCTTGATGGTGACTTTTGCAGCACAAAAATTTTTAATTTTTATGAGGTGCTGTTTTTTTTTTTTCCGTTGTTAATCTCGGGACATATATAAGAAATCATTGACTGTTCTAAGGTCATGTAGATTTATATCTGTTTTCTTTTAAGATTAAAAATTTTAGCCATTAGATTTAGGTCTTTGACCCATTTGGAGTTAGTCTTTATTTATGGTATGAGATAGGGGTCAAAAGTCATTATTTTGCATGTGGCTATTCAGTTGTTTCTGCACTATCTATCTGTTGAAAACACTGTTTGTTCCTCATTGAATGGTCTTAGCACTCTTGTCAAAAATTATTTAACCATAAATGTGAGGGTATATATTTTGACTGTTCTAATCCATTGCTGGAAGAAGCACAAGCGGGAATCAAGATTGCTGGGAGAAATATCAATAATCTCAGATACGCAGATGACACCACCTTTATGGCAGAAAGTGAAGAGAAACTAAAAAGCCTCTTGATGAAAGTGAAAGCGGAGAGTGAAAAAGTTGGCTTAAAGCTCAACATTCAGAAAACGAAGATCATGGCATCTGGTCCCATCACTTCATGGCAAATAGATGGGGAAACAGTGGAAACACTGTCAGACTTTATTTTGGGGGGCTCCAAAATCACTGCAGATGGTGATTGCAGCCATGAAATTAAAAGATGCTTACTCCTTGGAAGGAAAGTTATGACCAGCCTAGATAGCATATTGAAAAGCAGAGACATTACTTTGTTGACTAAGGTCCGTCTAGTCAAGGCTATGGTTTTTCCAGTAGTCATGTGTGGATGTGAGAGTTGGACTGTGAAGAAAGCTGAGTGCCAAAGAATTGATGCTTTTGAACTGTGGTATTGGAGAAGACTCTTGAGAGTCCCTCGGACTGCAAGGGGATCCAACCAGTCTATCCTAAAGGAGATCAGTCTTGGGTGTTCTTTGGAAGGAATGATGCTAAAGCTGAAGCTCCAGTACTTTGGCCACCTGATGCAAAGAGTTGACTCATTGGAAAAGATTCTGATGCTGGGAGGGATTGGGGAGGAGAAGGGGACGACAGAGGATGAGGTGGCTGGATGGCATCACGGACTCAATGGACGTGAGTTTGAGTGAACTCTGGGAGTTGGTGATGGACAGGGAGGCCTGGCGTGCTGCAGTTCGTGGGGTTGTAAAGAGTCAGACACAACTGAGCAACTGAGCTGAACTGAACTGATTCCACTGCTCTCTATGTCTGTCCTTCTGCTAGTAGTGCATGCTCAGTTGATAAGTTGTGTCTGACTCTTTGCAACCCCATGGACTGTAGCCCACCAGGCTCCTCTGTCCATGGGATTTTCCAGGCAAGAATACTGGAGTAGGTTGCCATCTCCTCCTCCAGGGGATCTTCCCAGCCTAAGGATCAAACCTGCATCTCCTGCATTGGCAGGTGGATTCTTTACCACTGAGGTACCTGGGAAGCCCCAGTAGTACCACACTGTAAAGATTACTGTAGCTTTATAGTAAGTTTTGAAAATGTGAAGTGTGAGTCTTTCACTGTCTCTCCCCCCGACCCCCACCCCATATTGGCTATTTGGAATTTCTTGCATTTCCATGAGTTTTGGAATCAGCTTGTCAGTTTCTGCAAAGAAGATAGTTGAGATTTTGATAGGGCTTTGCCTTGAATCAGTCTATCAATTTTGAGAGTAGTGACGTGTTAATGTTAAGACTTCTGATTCAAGAGTATAAGATGTCCTGTTTATTTAGGTCTTTAATTTCTTCAACACTTTGTAATTTTTTAGAGTATTGGTTTTGTACTTTTTGTTAAATTTACTTTTTATGCTCTTGTAAATGGAACTGTTTTCTTGTTTTCTTTCTGAAATTGTTTTTTGCAAGTGTTTTTTATTATATTTTTCAATATATTGATTTTATATGTTGCAACCTTCTAGACTCATTTACTGGTTCCAGTAAAATTTTTGATGGATTTCTTAGGATTATCTGTACATAGGATTTTATCATCTGCAAATTGAGACAGTTTCACTTTTTTCCTTTCAAGGTACATGACCTTTATTTCATTTTCTTGCCTAATCGTCCTGGCTAGAACCTCTAGTCAGTGCCTAACAGCAGTAGTAAGAACAGACATTTTGTGTTGTTTCTGATCTTAGGGTGAAAGCTTTCTGTCTTTGTCAATTAAGTATGTTATACTAAGTTGCTTCAGTCGTGTCCGACTCTGTGTGACCCCATAGACGGCAGCCCACTAGGCTCCCCTGTCCCTGGGATTCTCCAGGCAAGAACACTGGAGTGGGTTGCCATTTTAGCTATGGGTTTTTCTTAGATGCTCTTTATCAGATTGAGGAAATTCCCTGTAGTTTGTTGAGCTAGTTCTATTGTTACTTGCTTGGATGACTTAATGAAAAGTTACTTTTAAAAAGATACTTGGATGTTTAAGAGCTTCTTGGTAATAATGTTGGAGCTAATATGTGAACCAGTCTGTAGGCTGATGAAATTGAGGGTGTAACAGTCAGAACTCATTCACTGTGTGAACAGGCCTTAGCGATTATATTAAATGACTTTTCCATTTTCAAAGAGAGAAGAAAATAGTGGCAAATACAGCATAGTTTATTGCTTATTGTTTTGAACACTAGAAGACCCCCATGGTTGCAAAATTTAAAGGATGAAATGCGTAAGAAGTGTACATATGCAAAGAAAGCAATTTCATGCTGAATCAAGTGTCTTTTTACTTTACTAAGTTAATTATTATCCATGTAATGAATGATAGTAGTGTGGCTATTGATGTATTATTTCAGATGTAAAGTTGAACTTGTATAACTTGTCACTTAAATGGGAAAAAATATGCCTTGGTATAGGGTCTGACATATAATTACCCCTTGATAAGTGTCAGTTTCTTTATCCCTTTAAGGAGGGTTGTTTCATTAATAAAATGGGGACTTTATAATATAGAAAAAAGTATAAGACATACCTGGGAATAATGAACATCAGATTGAAGATTATGCTTATCTTTGAGTTAAGGAGTTGGGATGGGGAAGGAGTAGCATGCTATCTGATAGTGTTATACAGGAGGCTTTGTTTTTAATTTCTAATCTGGATGATGGGTACACATATGTTCATTTTATTAGAGGTTATATCTTGCTGCATGTTCTCTGTATTTAATAACAAAAAATTAATTATAAAAGAACATCAGTATAGCTAGACTTTAGTAAAATTATTCAAAATTTAAGCTAGAATCAAACTTAGCAAGCATCTAGTCTAACCTCCTCAGTTTTAGTGTTGAGCGACATGAAATCAGGAGAGTTTGGGTGATTTATCCTGTGACAACTATTATGCTAATGTTGGGACACAGAATAGATTTGGTTTTGTTAGTTTAGAAATCTTTGTTTTGCCGAGCTTTTATAATAATGTATTTTGAGTTGTGGTGGATTATATGTGCATGCATGCTCAGTTGTGTCTGACTCTGCAACCCCATGTACTGTAGCCTCCCAGGCTCCTCTGTGTATGGAATTTTCCAGGCAAGAATACTGCAGTAGATTGCCATTTCCTACTCCAACGGGTAAATTATATAGTTCACTGTTATTCTTGTTTTGGTAAGATTACCTATCCCTGCATTTTGCCATGTGACCTGAAATGTTTCCCCATGAGAGCTTTTTTCTCTCTACCCTCTTAACTTGGGTTTAGCCAATGGGCTGTGAGTGAAAGTGGCATATAATGTGTCTACGAAAAAGCTTTAAAATCTATTGTATATTGTATGGTTCTGTCATTGTGGGCTTTTTTTACTCAGTTATTATGGGCTTTTCTCTATGCCACAAGACCTGGAATTGTGGGGGCTGGGGAAGCATTTGCTGCTTCTTCAGCTGATGACCTAGAATGAAGAAGATTGTTAGTTATTAGCCAGTAAAAAAACATCTTTTTCCTTACTGCTTTATTACCTAGTGAAAGCTGACTGACACAGAAAGTAAGCTCTCCGTCCTTTCTCCTTAGATTGAGTTGATAAGAAAAGTAAGCGCTATTTCCTATCATTTGAAGGATTTACATCTTTCATCGTGCCCTCCTAAATCATTCTGGGTATTTTAATTCATCCAAGTAAAGTGTGAAAAATTTTTGACAAGTGGTTCTTAAATTCTTGAGGAAATAAAATACATAGCCATCTGTAACTTTACTCATTGCTGCCCAGGTGGAGTTTGATGAGTTGGATAAGCCAGTGGGCCCTGATGGATAACTGGCTAATTTTCTGAGGGGATGTAATTTAATAAGTCTGTTCCATAGTTGAGTTTGTTGGATCAGGTCAATTAATTTGACTTTGCATATGTAACAGAATGATCCCCGAAATACACTGGAAGAAGTTATTTTAAGGTATCTTGCATTTGCATTTTTTCATGTAGACTATTCTAGTATTCTTCGAAATGTATCAGTGAATGCAACAAATTAGACTGTAGTGACTGTTCTGGTTTGATGTGCTTATTAATCAATATTGATTTGCTCTTGCTTTGTCCAAGGGATTGTTGGTAAAGCAAACTTCTGTTTCCTTTATTGCTGATTAGTTCTAAACATTTAGTTAAGGGATATCCTGTTATATGTTTTGATATCTCAGCTGATATCATGAGGTTGCTGAGAGGCTGAAGGGGTTATTTGTTGCATCAAATATTATTAGCTTGTGAAACCATACCAAACTCATGAATATTATTAGATAAGGAACGGATTTCCACCAGTTAAAGTTTCCTTTTTTTTTTTTTTTTAAATGCAGTAGTGGTTTTTTTGCAATTGAGGGAAGAACCACAACATAGTAGAATTGAAGAATTGTGAACTGTAAGGGATTCTGGATTCTCAAGTAAATATTGCCAGTGTTTTGTGAGTGACTTCAAGAGAAGTTTGGAAACAAGATGAAAATCCTTGTGGAAGTTTTAATAGGAGTAGTGATTATGTTTTACTACAGTTTTAGAAAAATAGTTATTGACAAAGTTGACAAGATATCTAGTATTTAAGATAAAAATTTAGAAACTATATTAAATCTGCACAGATAAATATCAAGAGGATGAATCATTTCACTTGCAGTTTCACCAGTCTTCACTAATGAACAGTAAACAGTATGCAGATTATTAACATTTACTATGCAGCAGAGTGATTATTCTTTATGATTTTATTTTCAGGACTATTGCAGAATTCTCAAGTAAAATTTAGAAGTCCAGAGTAAAATCATGCAGTTCTCAATTGAGAATAGAATTCTTAGCACAGTAACTTAGTTGCATTTCTACAGAGGCTAGGAATCCTCAGCATAAAGTGATTATTTATGAGTAAGCCATCATTAGTCAAGCCTACTGACTAATGTTTGTTTAATCCATTTAACATAAACTCAAATCTGAAAAATTATTTTCAGCATCCCGTTTTTCAGAATAATGTTATAGTACTATCAGTTAAAAGCATGAGTTTAATTGGAGTATCTTTAACTGTCAAAGATAGAAATGTCAAGTCCACTTAAATGGCTTTGCTTAGCATTTTGCAAGTTTTTGCTAAAATTTTATTTTAAAATATATTTCATCACATATCCATACTTTGAATTAATATAGTGTTTATGTGTCTGTGCGCTTTGACCCAACAGTTTTGGTACTTCCTGTTGTTTTGTTAGTTAAAGCAGTTCTTGGAAAGCAGTAGTATAGATCCTTGTTTATTTAATCAGGAAAACCCTGCTATGGACCTGTTATTGAAATAAGAATCTGGGGGTATGTTACAAATATGTGTCAATTTCATCGTTCACCTTTAATTTTATCCCGTTTGGATTCTTGGTAGAGCACTTGCCCTCATCTGCTTCCCTTGTTGCCAGGCAAGGTTTGTGATGCTGATGTCTGATTGGTCTAGGCAGCTATGGCTTTAAGCCAATCAAACAGTGAATTTCAGTTCTCTCACAAGACTGAAGCATTCAAGCAGCTGCTGATTTATTTTTCCTATGGTGAGATTATATAAACTAAGAGTATGGCTGCAGCAAGCTCCCTCTTGGGTATGTTTGAAAAATTACAAGGTTCATCTGTAATTGAAAGAGAAAAAATGAAGTTTATTTTAAAAACTTACTACTAAAAATCTCATAGGTAGTGAATTTGAGAAAAAATATTCTGATGACAGATTTCCTGTTTTTATTTTATAATTTTATATTTAAAGGACTAGAATGATGTCATAAAGAAAAAAATTTCCCTTCAATTTATACGAATATTTATTATGTAGTATATATATTTGCTTTACTTCTTTAAAAGGGGAAAGCTCATAACCTTTTTGTAACCTGCTGCCAAAGGCAGTTAAGGTGAAAAGAATATAGTAATTGTACTTACAACACTTAATACAGGTTATTAAGAATCACATTTTAATTTCATTAAATGAATCAAACTAAGTCAGTTCAGTGCAGTAGACAACAAAACACTTTATAATGATACCCATAGTTAACCTTTGGGTCCAGAATACAATTAACTTTTGGAATTGGAAATCTATAACGATAGGAATAGATGGGTATGAAAATAATCTTGTTAGTTATTTGGATTTAAGATTTTGCTGGATTTTTAGTATAAATGTTTTATATACGTTAAAGACTATGGAATTTTAAAAAGAAATTTACAGTTGAATCTTGCAGATTCCAACCCATTGTGTAGAGACGTATGTTCTTGTTATGTATTGTCCATATTTGACTCATTCCCCAGGTAGGGCATGGATTTATATTTCTGGAAACATTCTTTAAATGAAGATAAATAAGATTTACACCTTTTATCCTATTTTATTTATGTGGTATATTTTGTGTATATTATAAGTTTAGAATTTTATGCAATTATGTTCTAGATTGCTTTTATCAGACAAAAGAACCTCACTGAAGTGTTGCAAATCCAGGTTTTAACTATGTTTTTCTGACCTTATTGTCTGTCTCCTGTTGCTGGGCAGGAATCAGAATGCTGGCTGCTGATTGGCTGAGTTTGTGAACGGCTCTTGAACAGCCACTTAAATTCTTGAGCTTTTTGAGCAGGCAGATTGTAGGCTAAGACATTACAGCTTTGGGTAATACTTCTCTCTGTTGTTTCATAGCTATAATCTCTTTGCTAGAAAGAAGAGTGTGAAAGGAATAGGTGGAGGGGGATGAAGCAGAGAAGAAAATAATGGTTTCACTTAAAGAAGAGGCTTATTGGGCTTTCCTTAAAAATAATTTATCCAAAATTTGAAAAAAAAAAAAATCCCAAGCCATAGAGACTTATTTGCAGGTAACACACCCTTCTTGATTATTTAAATATAATTCCTTTAGTAAAGGTGAAATTCTTGTTAATGCTGTAGAAAAAAAAATTTTTTTTTTAAGTGGTGATATTTCCCCACAGTTCTTGAATCTGAACATTAAGGACTTAAAACATTTTTTTCTTACTATCTTTCTTATGAAAAATGTTTTCAGGAGAAAGTAGTTCATTACATTTTACACATTTACTTCTAGATATGGCAGACACTCTGCTGTAAAATATAAGTGCTTTTCCTATGAAAATAAATTGCAGTCCTGTGAGAGCTTCATAACTGTAGTGTTGCCACCTAAAAAAGTAGTATTTCTTTTGTAGTATAGTTTTGTGAATGATATGTCAGTTCCAGATGACGATATTTAAAATGATCTTTAGAAATGTTTTGTTCCAGTCATATAGTAATGGAGACTTGTTTGCAGGTAACACACCCTTCTGTCCTGTGTCTTTCTTAAATATACATTGTTTATGCAAAATAGATTTAAAAAAACTTACTGCTGGTTGGTTTGCATAGATATGGCTGAACTAGTTTGAACTGGTTGTTCATGCTACTTCCTTCTTGCTTTGTTATTTATTATATTTACTTAGAACCCTTAAAAAATCTTGTAAATGGCCGTAGTGTGCGCCCTTGTGGGTATAGATGGTAGTTATTCTGTAATTCTTTGTATAGTCTTTTATTTTACTGTATTGATGGCAATTTTGTTGATAAAACCAGCTTGCTTTGATAGCATTTATTTTTATTAAATGTTACTTGGTGGCAGTTAACATTGATCAAACATGATGAGTGCATGGTAGACTTTCTAATTCATATACAAACTACCAAAAATATTTAAGAGAAACTTGTTTCAGATTCTGTATGCCTAAAAACATCCTGAATATCCATAGACAATTACAATAATATTTGTTGAGTGCCAAGTGCCTTCCAAACACTTAATGTATAGAATCTTATAATCATTAGTGCAACCTCTGTGTCAGGTACTGATATTCCCTTTTTAAGGTGGCTGATATTAAACAATGAAATGCTAGGTAACTTGCCCTGTGTCACATAGTAAGTACATAGGAGAGTTAGAACTCAAGCACATGTTTCTGTTGGCAGAATTCATGTTCTTACTGGAATTACTAAAAATTACGAAAATATGGTTTTTAAAAAGGAAGAATGTTTGTTTTTAACGCATCTGGCAACAGCGACCAGTTATGTATATAACAACTGAGAAATGTGGCTGTTACAATGTCAAAATCCAGAAGAACTGCAGTTCAGTATTTGAAAATATTTAAAGGGTAACCACACCCCTAGTACTATAAATTTAATCATTTTTATGTTTGGAGTCAGCAAGGAAAATGTCTACAAAACTTGCATTGTATCTTCTTTGCAGAATATTTTTCAATAAGTGTGAGTTTAAAATGGATTGTAGGTGGCGAAAATTTTAAAGTTAAATTGTAGCTGCATTTAATAATCCTTAAAAATAGTGCTATGATAATTTTGCTTTGACGTTTCTTCTCATTTTAAGGTAATTTTTATAAATAGTTTTACTCAGCTGTATAACCTAAAAACCTACGAAGACTAAGAAATATAAGTAGTTGGCTTACAGTAAGAGTATGAATGCAGATTTTATACTGCGATCTAGAAGTGCTGTGACAAAATGGTTGGTTCTCAAGCTTTATTGGCCTCCAGCAAATAGGCTGGGCCATAGTTTTGTGCCTTTCAGCTAGAGGAACGGGATATCAGGAACATACCTGTAAATGAAAAGTTGGGTTTATTATTTGTTGCAGTGAGAGAGAATACTCACTATGGGGGAAACTGAGGCATATCAGTAGGAGGATATTAGAAAAAAACCTGGTAAAGGGTTTATTTATAGTATAGGTTGTGTTTTGCAGGAAGGGTTTGAGGCAGGAGACTTTACTCTGGATTAGGTACTATCAGAAAGTGGTGGGGTGAGGGGAGGAGCAGTTCTATGCTCAGTAACTATCTCAGTAACTGTTTTCTGTAAGGAAGACAAACTACAGTGAGGGTAAAACTGCAAGTGATTAAAAAAAAAGTGTAACCATCACTTATTTAGTCAAGAGGGGAAGATATTTAGTAATTTATGTGTTGCTGGGTTGCACAGTGACCTTGTCTAATTTAAATGCTGAGGTGGTTATGTCCAACATGGCTTAGCTATAAGCATCAGATCAATTTATAATAACACTGAGCTTTGAACCTTAAATTCCTGGATTTCAGAGCTGCTTTTTTCCCTTCTCCAAGCAAGTATATCCTAGCATCATTCGTACTAGTAATGGTGATATTTAGTGAATATCCATTTAAAAGCAATATTCATGATTCCTGTATATCTTAGTCCTTAAAAGGATGTTTGTTTTATTCCACTGTAGAGTGGCAACATTGTCTTTTTCTAGGACCAAATCTGAACTGGCCAGATGTTAACCCACAGAGAAACATGGATAGAGAACATCCTTATCTTAGTTCTGATCTATTTTACCTTTAAGTATGATATTTGCAATTTTCTTTTGTAGATAACCTGTATTAGATTTTAGTTGTTTACTTCTGTTAGATTTCTGAGAGCTTAATTATGACTCAGTTTTGAATTTTGTAGAATGAATATTCTGTGTTGAGATGATCTGTTGTTTATTTTTACCTTCTGTTTATGTGGTAAATCACATTGCTTGAAAAAGAATTTTTTTTTTCTTAAGTAACAGAATTGTATTGTCTTACATTTCTGGCAGTTAGAAGTCTGAAATTAAGGTGTTGAGGGGGCCATGCCCTCACTGATGAAGCTAAGGAAGGATCTGTTCCATATTTCTCTCCTAGCCGTGTTCTCATGTGTATGTGTCTGTGTCCAGATTTTCCCCTTTTAATAAGTGCACTCATCATATGGAATTAGGACCCAACCTAATGACCTCATTTTAACTTTATTATCTCTGCAAAGACCCCTATTCAAATAAGGTTACAATTTGAGAAATTATGTCTTAGGGTGCTAATTTATTTTTTTCAAGTGGACATTTTCATTAGGCCTAAAATCTGCAATGCTCAGTGACTTACTTGTAAATCTACAGTGCTTCATTTTTTTATTAATGAAATCGACTTTATATATATATATATATATGTGTGTGTATTTTAAAGAGCTTATTCACATAGTTGCATGTTACTACCTTTTAAAGAAATAAACTTTTAAATAACTCACAGATGAAAGAAGAAATCACAATGGGAATTAGAAAATATTTTAATAGAACGGTGAAAAATATGACACATTAAAACGTGAGATGCAGCTAAAGCAGCGCTTAGAGGGAAATTTATAGCTTTACATGAATACATTATAAAAAAGAGGAAAGATTTAATTTAATGCGTAATATTTAGCATGTTGTGGAACTGCCAGACTGTTTTCCCAAAGCAGCTGTACCATTTTACAGTCCCATTGCCATTGGATGAGAGTTTCAATTTGCTCACATTCTTAACTGACACTCATTATTTCTTTTGATAATAGCCATCCTGGTGTGTGTGAGATGTTACCTCATTTTGGTTTTGATTTGCATTTCTCTGATGACTAAATGATGTGAGGCATCTGTTTATGTTAATTGCTTATTGTCTTTTTTTATATCTTTCAGAGAAATGTCTGTTCAATTTTGTTGCCCATTTTTAAGTTTTTTTGTTGTTGTTGATTGCAATAGTATTTTCATTTTCCAGATGTAAGTCTCTTATCAGATATATTATTTGCAAATATATGATTTGCAAATACAGTTGACCCTTGAAAAATGTAGGGACTAGGGGTGCTGAACCCCTGTACAGTTGAAAATCCTCATGTAACTTTATAGTTAGCCCTTTGTACCTGCAGGTTCAACCAACAGTGGGTCAGGTAGTAGTATAGTATGTATGTATCAAAAAAAATTCCAAGTTTAAGAGGACCCCTGAAGTTCAAACCACATTTGTTCAAGGGTTAACTGTATTTTCTTCTATTGTGAGTTGTCTTTTCACTTTCTAGATAGTAATCTGTTATTAATATGTTAATAGTTATTTAGATATTTCTGGTTGCAAATGTAATATTTTTTTATGTTCCTTAATTCTCCTTTCTTTTTTCCCCTACCTCTATACCTCTCCCCCATTCCTCTACTGCTTTCATTCTCTTATTATTCCTATGACAACTACCTTTTACTTCATGTACTTTTTTAACGCTCTCTCCTCCATACTCTGTGAATCCATTAGCTTACTGAGAATGAAAACTAGAAATTAGTCACTTTCCCCCTAACATTGCCTGGTAATTGATCTCTTATGAACTGTACCTATTATCAATTTTATGTTATATAAATTCAATAAATATAAAAATTAATACACAGTATTATAATTAGCATAAATAAGTATGCTTTCTATAATTACTTTAAAATTACATAAAGTGGTGCTTGCTTCTAAGATCAACTTGCAATAAGTCTATATTTAGGTGGCTTTGGTTTCAATTGTTAAACTCTTTCTTTTTTTTTTCTTTTTTTAAAGATTCAAAATGGATAGTATAGAAGAACCTCAAAAAAAAGTCTTTAAGGCTCGAAAAACAATGAGAGTGAGTGATCGTCAGCAACTTGAAGCAGTGTACAAGGTCAAGGAAGAACTATTGAAAACTGATGTCAAGCTGTTAAATGGCAACCATGAAAATGGAGATTTGGACCCAACCTCACCTTTGGAAAATATGGACTATCTTAATGACAAGGAAGAGGTGAATGGCATTGAGGATCTTTGTTTTGACCCTGAAAAAAGCAAAGCAGAATGGAAAGAAACACCCTGTACCTTAAATGTTCATGTAAAAAGCAAGCAGGATGATGACTTAAAGTGTGAACCTTTGTCTGCCAATAATGTAAGTCCAGATCTAGCCTCTAAACTGACTGCTGAACCATCTTCTGGTGATCCAGCTTCTGATCTGGCTACTGGAGGTCTGGGGTCTGGAGATTCTGTCTCTGGAGACCTGGCCTCTGAAACATTAACCTCTGGTGATCCTGCTTCTGGTGACCCTATCTCTGGAGATCTTGCCTCTGGTGAAAGTGTCTCCAGTGAACTGGTCTCCAGTGAGCCAGTTTCTAATGAACTGGTCTCCAGTGAACCAGTCCCTGGTGAGTCAGTCTCCACTGAACCAGTCTCCAATGATTCAGCGTGTGATGATCTGGCCTCTCATGATCTTGCCTCTGAATCACTGGCCTCTGATGATCCAGGCTCTGGTGATCTGACTTCTAGTGATCCAACTTTTGGTGATTCAGCCTCTGGTAATCCAGCCTCTGATGAACCAACTTCTGAGACAGCCTTTGACCCCACCTTTGACCCAAGTTCGGTACCAGCCTGTGAACCAGTTCCTGAAACTGATAGTACAGAGCCCAATAGCAATAATGGTGATGATTTTCTTCAACAAAATAGAGACAATGAAAAGTTAGATCAAGTTTTCTCATTTGATGAGAAAAATAAAGCTGATAGTAATAGTGATGCTGATGCAGAAGCTCTTGAAACAGATGATACAATTATTTGTTCAGATCTGTCTCCTGAAAAGAAGTTAGAAGAAGATACAATCACAGAATCTGCTCTTGGAGAGGAGGCTATATCTAGCAGTGTGGAGATTGACCACAGTGAAAAGAATGAAGAAGAAAATTCTGCAGACCTTATAGAAACCATTAGTGAAGATGTTATAAAAGATGACAAAAATGAGAATATCCTAGAAAATACAGATTCTATGGAGACAGATGAAATCATTCCTATTTTGGAAAAGCTTGCACCTGCTGAAGATGAACTCACTTGCTTTTCTAAAGCTTCTCTCCTTCCAATTGATGAGTCAAATCCAGATTTGGAAGAAAAGATGGAAGGTTCTTTTGGTTCACCATCTAAACAAGAAAGTAGTGAGAGCTTGCCAAAAGAAGCCTTCTTGGTCCTCTCTGATGAAGAGGATATCTCGGGTGAAAAGGATGAGTCTGAAGTTATATCACAAAATGAGACATGCTCTCCAGGTTAGCCTATTATTTATCTTTTAAAGATTTTGATTAGCTTTAATAAACTGCTTAGTTAAACATTCTCATAAAGTTTTAAGTTTCTTTTAGTTACGGAGGAAGTTGAGAATGGTGGTAACTAGAATATGCTCTTTGGAAAAGGCGATGGCACCCCACTCCAGTACTCTTGCCTGGAAAACCCCATGGATGGAGGAGCCTGGAAGGCTGCAGTCCATGGGGTCGCTAAGAGTTGGACATGACTGAGCAACTTCACTTTCACTTTTCACTTTCATGCATTGGAGAAGGAAATGGCAACCCACTCTAGTGTTCTTGCCTGGAGAATCCCAGGGACGGGGGAGCCTCGTGGGCTGCCGTCTAAGGGGTCGCACAGAGTCGGACAGGACTGAAGCGACTTAGCAGCAGCAGAAGCAGCAGCAGCAGCAGCAGCAGCAGCAGCAGCAGAATACTCTCTAAACTTGACAGGTTCTTAACTTCACAGAATTCAGAATTAACAAAGATGCACTCTGAGAGCAGCATCATGTAAAGTTCTGAGAAGGGAGATAAAAAAACGTAGAAAATATTACACTTGCTCATAAGAATCTTGTAGACTGGAAATAGAGATAAGATGGACCAATACAACAGTGTGATATAACAATTTCCAGTACATAATTAATCAAAATTCTAAAAGTTGTTCTTGCTATCATTTACCAACTGAATAATTTTGAATCTATTATAAAGGCCTACTGTTTATTTTTTTCAAGTGTGACAAATTCCATTTTACAATTTTCCAATTGAAATCTGATTTTTTTAATATTCTTTGTCCAGGGAATGATACCATCATTGCTGGAATTCAGAAACCTGGAGGCATAATTATATGTTTGATAAAGACTATCCATTTGCTTCCTAAGCATTCTAGATTCTACCTAATGTTTGATTCATTTTCTAAATGATCATTTTCTATTAACTTAAATCTCATTTGATTATGTTCCTCTCTTTGGTTAGATCCCTATTACTTTTAGGATCATTTCAGACTCCTTGTATAAAAACTGTATAAACTTCATGATTTGGTCAATGCTTGTCTTGTTATTGCTAGACAAAAAGGGAGAATGAGAAAATCCTACTTTGCTTTCATGGTCAAACTCAAGCATCATTCCCATGTGAAACTTTCTCAGTCACTTTCAGACTGGCATGAGTACCTTTATGTTTCCATTGTGTCACATTCTCTTAGCCTTAGAGCCCTGTGAGTGGAGTGACCTTGTAATAAGAAACACAGCATTTGGTTTTAGTTTGTTTGAAGGAAAAAAAGAGGCAAGACACAGGATTCCCCCACCCCACCCCAGTATATCATACTTACATTTCTTTTGGAGATAGAAACTTTCCCCTTATTAAAGGTGACTTTATTTCCAAAGAGCATTCATTCATTTATTAAACCTGTATATATAGAAAGGCCAGGTTCTTCTTGGCTTGGTGATTTAAAGGTAAAATTTATTACTTGCCCTGATGATTCTGACAAGAATTAAACCACAGGCCATTAAATACAAGGTTGTGAATACAGTAATAATGTTAAATTGGTAGGCTGGGAGTTTAGAGGAGAGTAACTTTATGAGATATAGATGTATTCAGGGAAGCACTTTCCTTTCACTATCTGTGTAACATAGAGTTTTAATGAAGATAATCCCTCTTAATTGCAACTCCATCCTACTTGCTCAGGTCAAAGATCTTGGAACGATTCTTTTTTTGTTTGGTTCATGTTCCATACCCAGTCTGTCAGGAAATCCTGTTGTTGCTGCCTGCACAATAGGTCTAGAATGTAGTCACTTCACATCATCTTCACTGCTATCACTTCTGCTCTGAGCCATCATAATCAGGCCAAAATAATGCTTGGGTCACAGGTAGTGCTCAGTAAATGTTTGTGGAATTAAGTAAGTAATTCATAATATAAGAAATATAAGAATATTTTAAGTAATATAAAGAAAAGTATGTCATGGAGGACCTTGCATATAATGCCGAAACATACTAACACTGGGGAACCATTGAATGAGTTCAAGGAGAGGAGAATAACATGATCAAATTTACATTTTGGAAAGATAATAAGTAACAGTGTTTAGGGTGAACGTCACTCATTTCTCAGCTAGTATAGAGAGAGTAGTATTAAAAGTACCTTTTGTTAGTGAATATAAGAAAGAGCAAATTGAAGCTTTAATGGGTTTATACGTTTTACCTTTATTCCAGAATCTAGACTATTGGAGACTATCCCTCCCACACAGTGCTGTTAAATGCAGCAAGATGAATATTAAGCTACCCCTATTGCATACTTTGAAAATTCAGAGTTGGGTTTATTTTTGGTTACTTACTTTTAGACTTTTATTTGGTTGTATGCTGTTAACAGAGTAAGTTTAGTAATAGATTTAATTTCTTAGCTAGTAACTGAACTTTTATTTTCTGTCCCTGGATCCAAAGGAAATTTTGTTATTGTAGATTAAAGTATAGTTTCTTATCTGTTCTTTGTTCTTTTTATGTGGTGGTAGAATCTGTTTCATGTCGTATTTGTTGCTGTTCATCTGTCGAGGTATTACTTTCTTCAGATTCTTTATTCTTGACTACTTTTTAGTATTTTCAGAACACAGAATTGTAAATCTGGCTTTTCCCTCTAAGTACTAATGCTTGTGGCTGTACTAGTAGGAAAACATAAAACTCTTATTATTTCAGACACTTCTTTAGCAAATTTGTTTTAAATGTAGCAGTTGTGATGTATATTAGCATCAATAAAAAAATAATGAATGATATCAGAAAGCAAATAGAAAAGCTGTTTCAGGTTTACAAGATAGAAAAACCTAACAAATGATTGCAGCTATTCCTACTGTATAATAACTGATACTAAATGTTTAGAGTCATAGTCTGTGTAAAAAGACTAGGAAAAGAAAGGTTTCTCTGTGGGAACATTACAGCAACACTAGAGGAGGTATACACATTAGTTGTACCTTTCATGTATTTTCCACACTATACTCTCCTGGAGCTACTGTTCCATCTTTCCTGTCCTTCAGTGCCACTCTTCAGGTTACGTTAACAAAGCTAGCACAGTTTCATCTCTTCCTATTTACTCTCTAACTTAGTTGAATTGTGATTTCCATTTTGCACAGAGTCGGACATGACTGAAATAACTTAGCAGCAGCAGCCTCCTACTTAATTTTTCTCAGTGGAGTGACGTTGATGCTCCTGTTGTTGAATCCAGGGACATCCTTTTTTTAAATTTTATTCTCATACTTAAATGATCTCTTAATAACAATCCCTCCCTCTTGAGATTTTCCTTAACTTTGAAGCTACTGCATTCTCAAATTTTTCCTCCGTTTTAGCCTTTATCATTCTGTTTCTTATGGAGAAATGAAAGGGAGAGCTCTTCTGACTACTTGGCTTTTTAAAATTCTTTAAACATTGTTATTTCTTAATATTTTTGAGGAGAATAATCTGTTTTAGAGTAAATAAGATTTTATACTAAGTTCTGACATAATTTCCTTCCAGATATTATTTCATATTTTAAAAATATCTGATTGATTTATTTTTCCCTCTTTGCTGAATCCTTAAGATAAATTCAGTTCGGTTCAGTCACACAGTCATGTCCGACTCTTTGCAACCCTATGGACTGCAGCACGCCAGGCTTCCCTGTCCATCACCAACTCCCGGAGCTTACTCAAACTCATGTCCATCGAGTTGGTGATGCCATCCACCATCTCATCTTCAGTTAATTTATTTATAAATTAATCTCATCCTAATTTATAAGATAAATTAAGTGATCATAAATGCTAATCAGGATAATTGCATGGGAATAGAATTTAAGATTTCTAATTTTGCTTTAGGGAAAGTGATAGAATTGCCATGGTTTAGGCAGTTAAAATTATTGTTAATTTGTTTTCACTGTTTACTGTATTCAGCTAAAATTCTTTATTATCTCAGCCCATTAATATTCATACCTATTCGGATTTTCTTTATGGAACCTCATATTCCTATACATTGGTGTGGAAGTTGCAGCATTTTTTTATCAAGAAGTTGAGGAAGATCAAAGATAAAACAAGTTTTGGAAAGGGAAATGTGAGAGGAAGGTCAGATTTAAATGGCTGTTGTTGCCCATGTTAGGGCAGAGGCTTGGACTGTCTAGGAATAATTAGGAGTAGATACATTACCATATGGCTGGAGTAGGAAATGGCATCCCACTCCAGTATTCTTGATTGGAAAATTCCATGGACAGAGGAGCATGGCAGACTGCGCTTCTTGAGTTCTCAGAGATTTGGACATGACTAAGCATGCACACATAGATAATGTCTATATGACCATATAGACATTAGTTGATGTCCAGTCAGAGTTGAAATCACCTCAGAGTGAGTATAAGTGAGTGAGAGGAGGTCCAAGAACTGAGCTCTTTGTAGTCCAGTGATTAGAGACTGGGGAGATGAGAAAGAACCAGCAAAGAGTACCAAGAAAGAGCTTCAGCTAGAAAGAAAATTAGGAGATTTTGTTGTCTTAGAAAGTCAAGTAAAGAATGTTCTGAGAAGGAAGGAAGAACTAGCTCTATGTATGTATCAAATGCTGCTGTTTGTTTAGTTAAGGTGGAAGAGAAATATTTAATGACCTGGAAATCATCTGTCACCTTGACAAGGGGTAGTGGAGTTGAAAGCCTATTTGAATTTCAGAGAGAAAGGAAGAATTGAAGATAATAGAATGTAACTTTGCCCCCCAGTTTTGCTTTAAAAGGGAGCGCAAAAACTTACTGTGGAAGATACATTATTTAGAAATTTGTATTAGTTAAATGAAGCCTTTAAAAATGTTCTGGAAAGGATATTTTACCAGTAATACCACATTTTTCTGACATTTAATATGTCTTGTGAGATTGACATTTACATTGGCTATTTATGTTCCTGCTGCTGCTGCTGCTAAGTCACTTCAGTCGTGTCTGACTCTGTGCGACCCCATAGATGGCAGCCCACCAGGCTCCCCCGTCCCTGGGATTCTCCAGGCAAGAACACTGGAGTGGGTTGCCATTCCTTCTCCAGTGCATGAAGGTGAAAAGTGAAAGTGAAGTTGCTCAGTCGTGTCCAACTCTTTGCGACTCCATGGACTGCAGCCCACCAGGCTCCTCCATCCGTGGGGTTTTCCAGGCAAGAGTACTGGAGTGGGGTGCCATCGCCTTCTCCGATTTATGTTCCTAGTATCTATAAATTGCTTGTTTTATCTTCTTTGCCCAATTTTTTTGTGTGTGTGTGAATTATATTGTCTGTAGTTAGTCTGTAGGAACTTTTTGTTTTAAGTGTTTCTCATAGAGCCATTAATCTAAGGTGGGGAGTTGGCAGACTGTGACTGATAAGCCCTAACTGTTTTGGTTAATAAAGTTCTGTTGGAACATAGCCACATCTATTTGTTTATGTGCTACATATTTTTTTATCAGTAGTTCCCATGGTAAGTACAGAATCGACCAGTTGTGTCAGAGACCATAGAGCCCACAAGATTGAAAATACGTATGTTTTGACCATTTACAGAAAATGTTTGTCAGGTCTGACCCAGGGCAATGGTTTTCTCCATATTTTTTTGGAATAAAGTTCTATTCATGTGATTCTAAAAATGGGGAAGTAACCCCTGATATAAATTGTGTCTTCTTATCCTCTACAACACAGTTTTCTACCATAATTTAAGTGAATTATATTAAAGATAACTGTCATCAGAAAGATTTGTCTCAGCTCTTTCCCAAGGTTTTTAGGATTACCAAAATTACAAGTTTTGGTACCTGCTCTTAATTTACTGTCTCATGTGGTTGAAAGAAAAGAATACCACAGATAGAAATGCATATGAAAGCATGTCAATATATGAGGCTATACTCAAGATGGGAGAGATTACAGCAGAAATTGTGGATGAGGACAGCTTCTAAAAAACAAAAACAGTCTTAACCTAAGTATTTGGATAAGTTTTAGGAATCCCAGAAACTACTCTAAGTTATATATAAACCTGTCTGTGTACATAGGCTTTTGATTATTATTCTGAGTTGATGCAAGTTCACTTAGATTCTGTCTAGGCTTTGTGAACAATAACAACAAAAAAAATTAAAGGAGTCAGACACAACTGAGCAACTTTCACAACATGTAATCAACATTTTAAAATAAGGTATTCTTCTTTTTCTTACAAAGTCCTCAAAATCCAGTTTGTGTTTTACTCCTGCAGTCTCAGTTTGGACTCGCCACATTTGAAGTGCTCAGTAGCCACGTGTGGCTAGTGGCTCTGCTACTGGATAATACCGAAGAGCCCGTCCCCTGAGAACCCTCAAGTTCATAACAGTATGGTTTTTTCTCCCTGGGTTATTGCCTTTTCCAAATTCATTGACTTCAGAGTGTCAATAAGGTGCCTGTGAGCGTTCAACCGAACATACTTTATAATAAACTATAACTCCAAAAGAAAGATAGGGCCTTACTCCTTTCTGTAGATACTGTTAATACCATTTTTTTTAATCTCAAATTCTTTATTAAGTCAAACGCGAGCCTAAATTTTAATTATCTTTGGCTATGTTTAAGTCCTAATAAGTGTTTAAGTAGTGAGAATATAGTCACATCTTCTAAACATATCTGGAAAATGGGAATTGGATGATAAGAGGAGTTTTTTTAATAAAATCAAGGAATTACAAGCTCAGCTTGACATCTCTCTCAGAGAAGAGGGAGAGTAACATACACATAAGAGAGGCAGACCAAACCAGGCCAGTTTACTCTGCTGTTTTCTGACCGATTGAAGTTACAAGGCTAATTTTGTCCTTTGGTGGTATGATGGTTTGCTGAATAAAGACTAGGTAAATCTTAATCTTAAGCAACCCAGTTACTCTGGAAACTAGGAAACTATGGGAGTCACCACCCTTAGTATTAAAGACAGGAAAACTTGGAAAAGTAAATATAGTAAATGCTTTGTAATGAGTGTGTAGTCTGCAAGGGAGCAAAACAAAACTTTCATTTCATTGAACTGAGGTTCAGGGGTGAAATCTTAAAAACATTTCTCATGAGCATAGGGTGGTAAATGGGAAGTTAATTTTCTAATACTCATGTTAAAGTTTAAAAATAGTCTCAGTAATCTTTGTATATATTGTGTTAACATTCTTGTTTTACTACTGTCACATTTTACAGATTTATTGTTTTAATATCTTAGTGTGAAAAATATTGTAATAGATTCATCAATGATCCTCATCTTTGCCTATTTTCACCTAAAAATTCTTTTTTTTTTTTTTTTTAACCTCAGCTTCTACTTAGTATTATTGCCTGGAGAATTCCATGGACAAAGGAGCCTGGTGGGCTATAGTCAGTCCATGGGATCACAAGTTGGACACAACTGAGCGACTAACACACATACACACACTACTCAGGGCTGTTGAAACTAAAATCCTGGTGTTTGAAGCAGAAATGCTTTATCAGAATCTTTATATAGTGCTATATGCACATCATTGCTTATTTAATTTTGGTTGCAGTATATGATGAAATATGGCATGTTTTATTGAAGCTAAAGGATATAAGGGAGAAAAATAGAACCCAAGTTTATTAGTGATTAGTTCTTCTCCCCTAAATGTTTAAGTTAGTTGAGGAGCTATAAATTGATTGACCAAAGGCCATTCCTGGTGCCTCTAGAATTTTCTTTGTTATAACATTGCAGTTATATAGATATCTTTATAAATACTTTTTGGTCGCATTCTTTAATTGTTAGCTTTTATATGCCTCTTGTGAAAATTAGGTCATGTTCTATTCTTTGTGAAGCCAGCCAGGCTCTTCTGTCCATGAGATTCTCCAGGCAAGAATACTGGAGTGGGCTGTCATTGCCTTCTCTGAATACTGTTTATAGTGTAGGATTATTTGGAGGATAAGAAGTAATGTATGTCAAGCACCTAGCTAATTTAGTTGTTGGCACTGGTATTGAAGTAGCTAATACTTTTCAGTAAAACTTTTTTTTAATCTATAGGATAAAAGATATCTTTAGGATAGACTTCACCTGTCCATAACCATTAAAATAGTGATTCAGCCTATCTGGTCAAAAATATTAGGTGTTTTGAGTTTGTCAGTAATTTGTGATTTTTTTTTTTGTATTTTTTTGTAATTAGTCACAACTAATGCTTTAGTTTTAATAACTGAATATAAAGGAGTCTAAATGCACTGTAGTAGCTGTTTTCACATCTATTGATGATGGTAAAGTATTAAGATATTTTGCTTTAAAATCGATATTTTTTTTTTCCATGTTAAGAGTTTATTATATACTTGCAAGAACATTTAAAGCTAGACTTGGTCATTGATTTCCACCGGTTCGTGCTCCTCTTTTTATTCCCAATATTTTACATTTTGAGACTGATTTCATAAAATATCATTAGCTGCATAATTATACCAAAAATGTAAATTATTATGAACTGTTGATAAATTATATTGGAAGAAATTTTCCTTTTCTATTTTTGTTACAGAACAAATAGAAAGCAATGAAAAGGACAGCAAACCTGAGGAGGAAGAGCAAGTAATACGTGAAGATGAAAGACCTTCTGAGAAAAGTAAGCATGTACAAGCAAACCTGAAATTGTTTTAAAAGTTGTTTCTGCTTTTAAGGCTGTAGAAAATACTCTTCTGTCCATGAAATGATTGTAAAATTTTTCAGTTTAAGTAAGCCATAGTAAAATCATTTTGTTGATGGTTAACTCAACTATCTTTGAAGGTGTTAATTATTTCATGTGCTTTATTGTTTTGCTTATTCTTTCCATTGTTCCATAAGAAAGATTTAAGCTTACTATTTAGTAAGGTACTATCTGAATATCTTGAGAGAAGTTTAGATTTTCTTTTATCTGAGGTGATATGGCAAATGAAAGTACGTATCTCAGTTTATTTAAAGTTCTTAAGCTTTGTGGGAAGGGGAAAACAGTGTTACTGAATGTCATTAGGTTTACGGAAAGATCACTGGACCAGAAGTCAAGAAATTGGTATTCTGTAACTCTCTGTCTTACTGCTCTCCATCTGTGCCTGAATAAGTTATAATACAAGAGAAGTTGTGGAATAGAATTGGACTCTAAATCAGGCGTGTAGACATGGACATAGGGTGAGGTAGAGAGGAAGATGTATGGTCACATACTGCCATTTTTCTTTAATAAGTGTGGAGATTTTAATATTTTCCTTACATATTCAAAAAGAAACCAGATAAAACTTGCTTATGATTTCATGAGTGTTGTCAGTATTTAAAGCAAATTTCTAAGTGAAGGTCTTTGAATATTTATTATTTACCAAATTACTTTCCTAATAACATTAATTTTATTATTTTTATCAATATATATTTGCAATTTCTTAAGATATGTTAAGAATAACTGTTGATATGTTATTTTCCTAAGGCTAATGATCAAGGAAGAATTTTTCCTAAATTTAGTGAGGAAAAAATTTTACTGAGGGGAAAGAATTAAGTACTTAAAGCTATGCACAGTTGTAGAAGTATGCGATGTCAGAATGCATACTGAGAAATCTGTGACTTGTGAATGAATGCTCTATTTTGTCAGAATTCATATTGTATATAGAATTTATTAAAAGGAATGAATTTAAGATGATCTCATATTGTTAGTTCATCTTCCATCTTAATGGGAAGATTTTGAGGAAAGAATGTTCTTTGTTCATGTTGTTCGTCCATTTGCTTATTTAGCCATTAGGAAGTTCTAGCCATTAGGAAGTTAGCATATTGAAAATCACTTCAAGTTTAAAGCTAAAAGCTATCTACTAACTTTTCTGATCACAAAAGCAAATGATTGAGAATCCTGTTTTGTAGATAGAAACAATATTTTCCTGAGGGTGGAAAATAAACATTAAAGTCTATCTGTAATAAAAGCATCTGACTGGTGTTTAATAAAAACATCTACTTTTTCTTCTCAGGTGAATTCTTTAGAAGAAAACGTTCTAAGTCAGAGGACATGGACAATATACAGTCCAAACGCCGTCGATACTTGGAAGAGGAATATGAGGCAGAATTTCAAGTAAAGATTACAGCCAAAGGAGATATAAACCAGAAGCTACAAAAGGTGTTAGAGATTATAAGTTAAAACCATATTAAATAAAAGGCACCACCATCTTTATTCTTCTAGGTTTTTGACTTTACTCTGTATTTTATTGACATATTCAGATTTCTCATAGAAACAAAGAACTTGAAGCATGCTGCGATTCATGGGGTCGCAAAGAGTCGGACACGACTAAGCGATTGAACTGAACTGAACTGGGCTTATTACCCTTAATTTAATTCTAAAATTCCTTGTGACTCTTTTGAAGCTGAATTGTTTTTGTTTTTCTAAAGATATGATAATAATCATCAAAATGGGAGAGAAATTATGACTTCTTATTTGCTTTATACAAAACTGAGCATCAGTTTTCAGCTTTTTTTTCCTTCTACACTCCATTCTAGTAGGAACATTAGAGTCTCATATGTTAACAATTTTAGCTTTTATAATTTTTTTCATAAGCTGGTTTCATGACTATAAGTCCCTGCGTTCTAAGCTCTTTGTTATGTATTTTAGGCTTAGTATTTAAAAATGGTATAAACAAGGCTCTGGAAGGACTAGGGAAAAGGAATATTTAAAGTATAGGCATTGGAAACTTCTCACTATATGTATTAGACTAGAGATAGAAATAATGAAAATATGAAGTATTTAATATATTTTTCAAAATGTGTTCATAAATGTTGACAAATCTTTTTTTTAAGAGAAGAATAGGAGACGTGGGTGAAATTAATTTTTCGAATTTTACAGATTTAATGGTGAAATTATAAATAACCTAGGCCATGTTCTTCTACTCAAAGTGTAAATATCCCCATTAGAGAAAGGAACAGAGAGACAGTAAAAAAGTGGCTTTTTTTCTCTCGGATCTTTTTATCATATGGTGATAATAATACCAGTTTAGTCTTTCTTTTAGAGCTATTAGAAATATGAAGATAGCTATGTGAAAGGATTTTGAAAACATCTGTGTATACTGAGGGTTTACTCCTCTAGGAAAGTGTTACTTGAGTGTGGTCCGTGGATACACAACATGTGTCCTCTCTATGGGTCCATAATGAGATAAATATAAAAACTGTGAGTAAATTTCGTAGTGTAATGAGATTCTTAGTGTCTGCTAAAAATATCACCTATAACAGATTAGAAAATATTAAAATCTGGTCCTTCACCTTGTTTCCTAAATCACAATAGAGGGTATGGGAGGAAAACATTAAAACTTCAATTTCAAATTGTTTTAAAAATTTCACCCTCTGGAAATTTTCTATTTTTAGTACATTTTATTCTGTTATAGTAGATATTCTATATAGGCAGAAGTAGAGGATTTCAACAGATATCATTGTGTTATGGATGCCAGTATTTTTTTTAAGCAAACTAGCTAATGTATTAGTACTGTCTTATTAGTACTTCAGAATATTTACTGTTTGCTGCTTGCTTGAAATTCCTTTTTTGTAACAAAGAAATATATATTTTTAGGTTGTACAGTGGTTACTGGAAGAAAAATTGTGTGCACTGCAGTGTGCTGTATTTGATAAGACATTGGCAGAATTGAAAACACGAGTGGAAAAGATTGAGTGTAACAAGAGGCATAAAACAGTTCTTGCTGAACTACAGGTTTGTACAGTAAATTGCATATCCACATGTCATCATATTCATAACTCACTTTCTGGTATATGTTTTCCAAGTTGACAATAAAGTATATTTAACTTCTAAGTATTAGGAATAAGAGGAATCTCTATTAGTTTGCTCAGGCTGCCATTAAAAAAAATACCATCAACTGGGTGACTTCCAAAACAGAAATGTAGTGTGTCATAGTTTTGGAGGCTAAAAGCCCAAGGTCAAGCTGCCACCAGGCTGTAAGAAAGAATTGTTCCATTTGTCTCCTCTAGCTTCCTACGGTTTACTGACAATCTTGGGCATTTCTTGTCTTGTGGAAGTATCATTGTGATTTCTGGCTCCATCTTCACATAGTGCTTGTGTCTGTATGTGTGTCTGCTTCCAAATTCCCCCCTTTTCTAGGGATACTAGTCACTCTGGATGAGGACCCACACTATTCTAGTATGACCTCATCTTAACTATAGTTGACTTTTGGACAGTGTAAGGGTTAGAGGTGCTGTCCCCACTGCCTGCAGTTGAAAATCTATGTACTGGTACCTGCCTCAGAAAATGAAGAAATTCATAAATGACTCACCCACCTCAGTGAACAGTTCAGATAGAATCAGAACTCAAACCCTAGTTCCTTTGATTTCAGTTATGGTGATCTCTAATTGAACACAGACTCTCACTCAATGTAAAGATCTGTAGAATGAAAATATGAATAGTATATTTATTGAAAAAAATTTCCATGTATAATTGGACCAGAAGCTGAATATAGATATATTCAATAAAAGATTCAACCCCATGTTGTTCAAGGGTCAACTGTAATTACCTCTATAGTTACCTATTTCCAGATAAGCTTGTGTTCTGATACTTGGGGTTCAGACTTCAACATACTTTTGAGATGTGTATCAACCCATGCCAAGCCTCAGAAATCATCTTAGTAGTGCATCTTCAGTGTTTTTTCAGTCAGTGAAGAGAGGCTGGCATCATCTAAATGCTGTTAAGTACTAAATAATGTTTGCTGTGATTCTTTTTATATTAATCTATTTCCTCCAATGAATTTTATTTTTAAAGACATTAGTTTGTTGGTCTGTGTTTATGAATGATTGCTACTTTTAATTTTTTATTGAATATATCTATATTCAGCTTCTGGTTAGTTGAAATGGGCACATGGTAGCATGCGTTAGTAATTAATTTGATTCCAAGATTAAGAAACTGGGAAATTTCATCAGTACATTCATTCTATCAGAAGAGAATGTGTGGTTTCTATTTGGTATAGGTTGTCTGAAATACAAGCATTGTCTCAGATGCTGACTTGAAAACCACTTATAGAGCCTTAAATAAGGGAGAAGTGGTTCATGACAATAAAGTTGCACAGTTGAAAGCAAATTGCAAGCAACTGTGACTAGATTTTAGGAATTATATATCTTAGCCAACAAGTTTAATTTTTTTTAATTTCATATTGTAAATTTTATTTAAAGTGAGACTTTGTTAATAATAAGGTAATTGTATAGTTATTTTATAATGCATCATTTAGGACAACACTATTTCTGTTTCTTACCTTTAGCGGGTCCTTATATAGTTAGTGATAGTGTTGTCTAATCATTACATTTTATTTTACTAGTACTATTTAGAATGTTGAATTAGAACCGAAAATGTTGGAAGATTTAAGAGAATAATTTCATTCATAGTTTGTTATCATTCCCATAGCTGCATCTATGATTTTGTGCTTTTAGAACCTGAGATTTTAACTCTCATATTTTTAAGCTACAAGTCTGTCTTTAACTTTTAATAAGACTTTGTACTTGAATATTTCTTTGTAGCCTTAGAATCTTAATCTTTCCAACATCAAACCAATCATCTTCTCCACAAATAAGTCATGTTGTGGAGTTTGCACATTGTTCCCCTTACTCAAAATTCTTGAATTCTTAGAAAAATCTTCAAGGAATACCTTCCCATTGTTCCTTTTATTCACAGTTTTTCAGTTCTTGGAAACTGATTCCTCTGTATCACTTCACATATACACAATGAGTTGCCAAATTAAAACTTTTTAAATTTCTTATAAAAGTCTGTCTTTTATATCTTTTAACTTTCTACAAGGCCATCATTACCCAGTTCCTTGATTATAATAGCAGCCTTTTACATGACCACTTTGGTACTGCTTTTTACGTCTTTACTGGTCCTTCTCAAGCATTGTATTCATCTTTCTAAAATGCTGCTTGTTAATTCTCTTCTGTGTAGTCCAGTTTCCTCAGTTGTGTACCAGTTTTAAACCTGTCTTCCTTTTCTGATTTGTACTTTAGATCTCCTAGTTTTTGATCCACTTTTCCTAATCCCACCAGTTGCTTCACTGTCGAACAGAGTATTTTTTTTTGTTGGCTGTGTTGGGTCTTCATTGCTGTGTGGGCTTTTCTTTAGTGGAGGCGAGTGGAGGCTACTCTCTAGTTGTGTGGCTTCTCTTGTTGCTGAACATGACCTCCAGGGTGTGTAGGCTTTAGTAATTGCAGCACGTGGACTAAGTAGTTGTGGTTCCCAGGCTCTCGAGCACAGGCTCAGTAGTTGTTGTGCACGGGCTTAGCTGTTCCATGATAGGTGGTATCTTCCCAGACCAGGGGTCAAACCTGTGCCCCTTGTATTGGCAGGCAGATTCTTTACCATTGAGCCATCAGGAAAGCCCCCTACAGAGTGTTAATGCTCACAGTATTTTTATTTCAGCCATTTGATTTCATATTATAGCTTCCATTCATTTATGATCTGTCCTTACCATGCCATTTATTTACATTTTACTTAGCCCAATTTAGTTCCCATCTCTTTCTTTGTTGTTCTGATATTCAGATTTTTATGGAAGTAAAATTTGGATAGCAATTACTTTAAAGTTTACAGTTCAGTGTCATTTGGTACCTTCACACTCTTGTATGATCATCGTCTTTATCTAGTTCCAGAACATTTTCATCAATCCAGAAGAAAACCTTGTACCCATTAAATAGTCACTTCTCATTTCTTTTTCCCTCTAGCCCTTTGGAACCACTAATCTGCTCTCTGTCTCTACTGAGTTACCTGTACTGTTGTTTAAACATCTGTGTATCTACTTTAGAGAAAATTTAAGTTATTTTTATTCCTGGAGTTTTTGTTTTTGCCTTTTTATTGTTGAGCTGTAAGGGTTCTTTACATATTTTGGATATTGAATACTTTGAAGTACATGATTTATGACTATTTCACCCACTCTGTAAGTTTTCTTTTCACTTTCCTCTCTTGATAATGTCTTTTAATGCACAGAAATTTTACATTTTGATGAAGTCTTGTAGGCAGCGTAGAGTTGGGTCATGATTTATTATCCACTTTGCCAATCTCTGCCTTTTAATTGAAGAGTTTTTCATCTCTTTACCTTTAGTTACTGGTAAAGAAAGATTTAGTCCTACCATTTTACTTGTCTTTCACCTTTTTTGTTCCTTAATTCCTACATTATTACCTTCTTTTGTGATTTTTTTCTAGTGAACCATTTTAACTCTCTTCATTTTTCTCTTTCTATAAAGTTTTTACTTTTTCCTTAGTGATCACTCTGGAGGTTAAACTTAACCTCTTGAATTAATACCTATTATACAAAAAAGTATACAAAACTTTTCTTTCACAGTCTTGTCCTCCCATCTCTCTGGTGAATTTCTTAAATTTCAGTTATTGTACTTCCAGCTGCAGAATTTATACTTGTTTAAAAATATATAATATCTGTCTCTTTACTCATATTCTCTCTATTGGACATTTTTTTCCTTTTTTTTTTTCCAAGTTCTTTCTCAATAGTATCCTTTAGTTTTTTTAACAGATTTAAAACCGTTTATTTAAAGTCTTTGTCTAGTAAGTTCTATGCCTGAGCTATATTTCTGTTAATTTTTCTTTCTGTGACTAAACCATACTTTCTTATTTCTTTGTATATGTCCTAATTTGTTCATTGTTACTGTTTAAATGAATATTTTGAGTATTGCAATGTGACAATTCAGAAAATCAGATTTTCCCCTTCTATCCAGGGTTTGCTATTGCTACCTGTTGTTATTTGCTTGATTAGTGGGTTTTTTAAACAATTTTTGGAGAGTATATATTCATTATTGTGTATGGTCACTGAAGTCTGTGTTTTGTTAACTTAGTGGTCAGCTGATATTTTGACAGTTAACTTAAATGCTCAGACAGTAAGGAATCCACCTGCAATGCAGGAGACCTGGGTTCAATCCCTGGGTTGGGAAGATCCCCTGAAGAAGGGAACAGCTCACTCCAGTATTCTGGCCTGGAGAATTCCATGGACAGAGTAGCCTGGCAGGCTACAGTCCATGGGGTAGCAGAGTCAGACATGACTGAGCAACTTTCACTTAAATGCCTGGAGCCTAAAAAAGTAAAAAGATTACTCTCTCAAATCTTTGCAGATTAACATTGGGTGACTTGTTCAACACTTAGGCTAGACCATTTACAACCTGTTTTATCACACTTGCCTTATTCTTCTCTTCCTGCTTGCATAGATTCTGAAGGCTAGTCTGAGGTGACAGCTTAGGGTCTTTTCAGGCCACTTGTGAGCTAGCATTCTGTCCTGAACATTCAGATAGTCTTCTCAATTTCCTGAGATGGGTGAGAGCTTTTAAAGCCCCCTTCTGCCATGTGTCTTCTTTCCCAACCTTTTCCATCTTGGACATTTCTTTTCTTTTTTTTAATACTTTTTATTTTATGTTGGAGTATAACTGATTAATAATGTTGTGTTAGTTTCAGGTGGACAGCAGAAGGACTCAGGTATATATATATATATCTGTTATTCTCTCCCAAACGCTTCTCCCATCCAGGCTGTCACATAACACTGAGCAGAGTTTCTTGTGCTCTCCAGTAGGACCTTGTTGGTTATCCATTTTTAAATAGTAGCAATATGTACATGTCTGTCCCAAACTCCCTAAGCCTTTCCCTTATCCCTTCCCACTGGCAATCATAAGTTCTTTCTCTAAGTCTGTAATTCAGTTTCTGTTTTGTAAATGTTGATTTGTATTATTTCTTTTTGGATTCTGCTTGTAAGAGATGTCATACAATATTTCTCCTCCTCCGTCTGACTTTACTCTGTATGAAAATCTCTAGGTCCATCCATGTGGCTTCAATTGGCATTATAACATTCATTTTTATGGCTGAGTAATACTCTGTTGTATACGTGTACCAGATCTTCTTTATCCACTTCTCCCTCAGTGGACATTTAGGTTGCTTCCATGTCCTGACTGTTGTAAATAGTGCTGCATTGAACATTGGAGTGACTGTGTCTTTTTGAATTATGGCTTTCTCTGAGTATATGCCCAGTAGTGGGATTGCTGGGTCATATGGTAGTTCTGTTTTTAGGTTTTTTAAGGAACTTCCATGCTGTTCTCCAGGCTTCCCTTGTGGCTCCGCTGGTAAAGAATCTGCCTGCAATTAGGAAGACCTGGGTTCGATCCCTGGATTAGTTTAGGAAGATCCCCTGGAGAAGGGAAAGGCTACACACTCAAGTATTCTGGTCTGGAGAATTCCATGGACGGTATAGTCCATGTGGTCACAAAGAGTTGGACATGACTGAGCGACTTACACACACATAGATACCATTCTCTGCAGTGGCTGTATCAATTTACATTCACATGAAGAGTGTGAGGGATTTCCTTTTCTCCACACCTTCTCCAGTGTTTGTTGTATGTAGATATTTTTTGATGACTGTTCTGAGCAATGTGAGGTAATATCTCATTGTAGTTTTGATTTGTGTTTCTCTAATAATTGGTGATGTTGAACATCTTTTCATGTGTTTTTTGTCCATCTGTATGTCTTTTTTTGAGAAATGTCTATTTAGGTCTTCTGCCCATTTTTTGATTGGTATTTTTTTTGTTTTGATATTGAGCTGGATAAGCTGTTTTTGTATTTTGGAGATTAATCCTTCATCAATTGCTTCATTTGAGAATATTTTTTCCCATCCATGTCTTTTCATCTTATTTATGGTTTCCTTTGCTGTGCAAAATCTTTTAAGTTTAATTAGTCCCATTTGTTTATTTATTTATTTTTCATTATTCCAGGAGATGGGTCAAAAAAGATCTTGCTGCTATTTATCTGCCAGTAGGTTAATTTTTGAAAAGAAGCATTTGAGTACTGTAGATGTAGCTTCCCTTGTGGCTCAGCTGGTCAAGAATCCACCTGCAATGCAGAAGATCTGGATTTGATTTCTGGGTTGGAAAGATCCCCTGGAGAAGGGAAAGTCTACCCACTCCAGTGCTCTGGCCTAGAGAATTCCAGACTCATATGTACTATTGGTTAGGGATCTTCTGTGATTTATAGATATGTTTACTATTAATATATAATTCTCAGTGAGAAAATTAAGTGTGGTCCCAATTATTTTAAATAATAAATGCAAGCACATATGTTCAGAAATATGCTGGTTTGTGAGCAAGGAGGAAAAAAGCCAATCCTCTAAAACCAAGAGTGTTTACTTTGAGTTTTGAAGTCAAGGATTATACAACAACTTGTCTTATTTTCTTGCTGTTGACTGTCTTCTGAGAATCCTGTTACCCATAGATTTCTTATTATGTATGCACAGGTTCCTTTTTGATACTATAATGCCATTTGATTTCTGTCTCGTTTTTGCTTTTTTTAGGCGAAGATAGCCAGGTTAACCAAACGCTTTGGAGCAGCCAAAGAAGATCTTAAGAAAAGACAAGAAGTAAGAATTTCTATTCTTGCATAGTTGATATTTAGCTTTAAGTGGTAAACTTAGGAGGTGCTGACCTAGAAGGAAACAAGTCTGAAATTTTCTTTCATATTATGTACTTCCTGCATGTTGTTTCTGGAACTTCTGCTCTAGAACTAGTCATTAACCTTTTCTAATCCTCACTGTTTTCATATGAACATCAGTACATGTAATATGTATATGTAAGGCATTCTTGAAATTCTTGAAATATCCATCTTTAAAATTAAGCTTTGGGGATTTGCCTTACCATGTTTCTCTCTGGTATACCTTGGAGATACTGTGGGTTCAGTTCCAGACCACTGTAGTAAAGCAATTATTGTGATAAAGCAAGCCACAAGTTTGTTTAAAAAAAAAATCATTAAAGAAAAAAATACATAAATGTTATGTTAATTCTATAGTCTATTAAGTGAGCAGTGGTATTATGTCTGAAAAGTCATTTAGATACGTTTTAATATACATACCTTAATTAAAAAATGCAAAACATAAAATAATTGCAATAGCATCAGAGATCACTGGCCACAGATCACTATAGACTATAACACGGTCTCCCTAGTGGCTACATGGTAAAGAATCTACCTGCCAGTGCAGAAGATGCGGGTTTGATCCCTAGGTCAAGAAGGAAATGGCAATCCACTGCAGTATTCTTGCCCGGGATAGCACATAGACGGAGGAGCCTGGTAAGCTACAGACCATGGGATCACAGAGAGTCAGACACAACTTAGTGACTAAAATAACAACAAATAGCAGGATAATAATAATGAAGAAGTTTGAAATATTACCAGAATTACCAAAATGTAACACAGAGACTCGAAGTGAGGAAATGCTATTGGAAAAATAGTACCAAGCTTGACGCATGTTGCTGTAAACCTTCAGTTTTTTAAAAATGCAGTATCTGTGAGGTGCATAAAGCAAGGTATGCCTGTATTTGCCACTGTGGTAGTTTTAGTCTATTATGTCCTACAAAATAGTTCAGTATTACATGGCCTCAAGTAGCCCAGTTCTCCTCTTCCTTTCTTCCTCCATGTAGTTTAGTCCAGGTGTTATAGCATAGCACAAACTGTGGTCTGTAATTACACTTTGCTTTCTGTTGTTTCCTTAGTTATTCTGTAATATGGATTTTTAGTATAGCATTGTACATTGCAGTATTGTTTTTAGTTGAATTTCTTTTCCTCTTTTTTTCATTTGAGCAAGTTATATTTCTTTGTGTCTTGATAACTTTATTGCCTGGTACATAGTAATTTCCAGTAGTAGTTTTTTTCAGTAGTAGTCATTATTCCTATAGATATTTCTGTCTTGAGTCATTTTCATATCTTCTTTACTTGACTTTTTAAAACAACTCATTTTGAAATGATAGATACATAAGAAATTGCAACAATAACACACAGACTCCTATGAACCCTTCACTCAGCCTCACTCATTGGTGAAATCTATACCCATAGTACATTATCAAAACCAAGAAATTAGTACAGTTCTATCAGATAGTTTTGTAGACTTTATCAGTTTGCTTCAGTTTTTACATAAATTAATTCTGTATATCTGTGTGTTTCTCTGCAATTTGATCTCATGTATAGATTTATGTAACCTGCCACCACAGTTCAAGATACAGTCCCTTAACACACAGGGACACCCTCCTGCCTCTCTTTTACAGTTTCAACCTTGCCTTTACCCTACCCTTACCTCCTGTATTCTGGCAGCTACAAATCTGTTCTGCATCTTTATATTCTTTGAACTTAATTTTTTAAGCTCTGACTTATCTTTTCTTGAACAACTGACAGTTGTTTACACAGGCTAATCATCAAATCCTTAATTTGGCCCCAGCCCATGGGGTCGCTAAGAGTCGGACACGACTGAGCAACTTCACTTTCGCTTTTTACTTTCATGCATTGGAGAAAGAAATGGCAACCCACTCCAGTATTCTTGCCTGGAGAATCCCAGGGATGGCAGAGCCTGGTGGGCTACCTTCTATGGGGTCGCACAGAGTTGGACACGACTGAAGCGACTTAGCAGCAGCAGCAACAAAGATTTTTTTATTATGGTCTTCACTGATGTAATTACTTTTCTGATTTTAAACTCGAGTTTCTTAGCTTTAAAAAAAGGTGGTTTCTTCTTTTGGTCACACTATAAAAGCTATTTTTTCTATTAGAAAATTGGTATAAACCTTTATTTGCTATGCCTGAACTAAACATAGGGGTTTGAAATTTTTCCATTGTTTTTTTACAATATGATTTTCCATTTTTTTCTTTTCAGCCTGTGTCTGAACTAAGTAGTGTTGCCCACCTTGTACTTTTCCAGTGTTTGTGCATATCACATTTATTATCAGAATTGTTTTCCAGGTCTTACTTGTTTAGTTAAAGGAGATAGGCAGAGACCTTAAGATATACAGATGAAAATATTACGATCGCTGAAAAGTTTGTCTTGAAGAGCTACAGTAAGTATGGAAAGAAGGACAAAGACTGTGTAATTCCTAAAGATTGGAATAGATTAATTTGAACAGTTAGTATGTGTGGCACTTGAAGAAAATGTTAAGGTAGTATTCAGTCTTTTAAATTGTGTTACTTCTTTTAGTTTGTAAGGCCAGTTTTAATTTTCAAAACTTGGATATCTTTCTAACTCATTCTTATTACTGTTTTCTTCTTGTGAGAGATATTTCTAGAGAAATGTCAAAAGATTTTGTTCTTCCATCTTTTAATTTCCTTTAATTATGGTTTCCACTATAATTTTACATCTGTCTTTCTAGGCTTTAAAAACAAGACACAAAAGAATATTGAGAACTTTATCCCCCTTACCAAAATAACTAAACAAGCAATACCACTTCAGATTCTTTTCTTCTGTTTAGATTTGCTCCTTGGTCCTCTGATATTAATCAGTTAATAGCAAATCCCACTATTCAGATTTGTCTTAAAACATTTTCTGTTACTTTCTGAAAGAAAAGAAAATCCTCATAAGCAGTTTGCTATTAAGACCATATTCATGTTTAATCTATTTTAGGGCTTTATGACTGATATCTTTAACTTTCATCCTTTCTATCTTTTCTTTTTACTATAAAAGAAATATCAAGATACTTCTCTCCTTTATGGAAATCAGTGACATATAATTGATTCTCAAATTTTAGATTTAATCTAAATCCTCCATTTCAATTTTTTATTAAAAATAATTCTTTTTATTTTAAATGTGATAAAAACATGAAATTTACCATTTTAAATTCTACAATTCAGTAGTGTTAACTGTATTCACATTATTGTGTAACATATCTCTAGGAATTTTTCATCTTGTAATACTAAGACCTCCATAGAACAACTACCATTTCGCCTCCCCTTTAACCCCTGGAAATGATCATTCTACTTTGTTTCCATGGTTTTGACTTCTGTAGATATCTCATAAGTGCAGTCACACAGTATTTGCTTTGTTTATCTTATTTCACAAAGCATTATGTTCTCAAGGTTCATCTGGGTTGTTGCATATGACAGGATTTCCTTTTTTAAGGCTAACACTTCATTGTATGTATATACCACATTTTCTTTATCCATTTATTTATTGATGGATATTTGGGCTGGTTTCAACTTCTGGCTCTTACAAATAATGCTGCAATGACGTTGGTGTGCAGATACCTCTTTGAAGTCAAAGTTTTGGATATTTCTACCCAGAAGTGAAATTGCTGGGTCATTTGGTTATTCTGTTATTTTTTGAGGAGCCTCCATATAGTTTTCTTTTGCAGTCACATCACTGCTAAAGTCACATTTAGGGCTTCCCAGGTAGCTCAGTCAGTAAAGAGTCTGCCTTCAGTGCTGGAGACCCCAGTTCGATCCCTGGGTCTGAAAGATCCCCTGGAGAAGGAAATAGCAAACCACTCCAGTATTCCTGCCAGAAAATCCCATGGAAGAGGAGCCTGGTGGGCTGCAGTCCATGGCTTGCAAAGAGTTGTGCGCAACTGAACAAGTAACACTGAGGAACTGAGCAATCACATCATTTACATTCCCATCAGCATGGCACAAGGGTTCCAATTTTTGTATATTTTGGGGAACAGTTTTTTTTTCCCCTTTTTGTGATAGTGTCCACCCTAATGGATGTGAGGCCTTATCTCATTGTGGTTTTGATTTGCGTTTCTCTGCTTAGTGATGTTGAGCATCTTTTCACATGCTTATTTGCATATTTTCTTTGGAGAAATGTTTATTCAGATCCTTTGGCCATTGGTAAATCTGGTTACTTATCTTTTAGTTGTTAAGATGTAGTTCTTTTTATGTTCTGGATATTAACACCTTACCAGTTACATGATTTGTAATTATTCTCTGTCACTACGTAGGTGTCCTTTTCACTCTGTTGATTGTTTCCTTTCATGTGCAGAAGATTTTAAGTTTGATGTAATCTTCTTTGTCTTGTTAATGCTTTTGTTACCTTTTCTTTGATCCAAGAAATCATTGCCAAATCCACTATCATGAAGCTTTCCTCTGTGTTTTCTCTTAAGAATTTCATAGTTTTAGGTTTTTTGTTTTAGGTCTTTAATCCATTTGGATTAAATCTTATATATGATTTAATGGTCTGACTTCATTCTTTTGCATTTGGATATCCAATTTTCATGCAGATTGTCAAAAGACTGTTCTTTCCCCATTGTGTAGCCTTTACACCCTTGTAGAAGGCAATGGGAGCCCACTCCAGTACTCTTGCCTGGAAAATCCCACGGGCGGAGGAGCCTGGTGGGCTGCAGTCCATGGGGTTGCTATGAGTTGGACACGACTGAGCAATTTCACTTTGACTTTTCACTTTCATGCATTGGCGAAGGAAATGGCAACCCACTCCAGTGTTCTTGCCTGGAGAATCCCAGGGACGGGGCAGCCTGGTGGGCTGCCATCTATGGGGTCACACAGAGTCGGACATGACTGAAGCGACTTAACAACAGCAGAACATCATTTGAGTGTATGCATTAAGAGTTTATTTCTGGGGTCAGTATTCTGTTTCACATTTCTATGTGTCTGTCTGCATTCCAGCAGCATACTGTTTGGATTACTATAGCTTTGTAACATGTTTTAAAATTAGAAGTACAAGCTTTCAACTTCTTTTCTAAGATTGTTTTGGTAATTCAGAGTTTCTTGAGCTTTCATTTGAATTTTAGGATGCCTTTTCCTATTTTTGAAAAAAATGACGAATTTTGATTGAGATTGCATTGAAACTTTTGACTACTTTGGGTAGGATGGACATTTTAATAATACTATAGCTTTTTTAATGATGGCCATTCTGACGGGTGTGAGATGATATCTCATTATAGTTTTGATTTGCACGTCTCTAAGTTTACAACTGTTTTAAACTGGAAATAAATTCAGGTCACTTTTTCCCTCCCACCACTTCGTTGATATCATACATTATATCTTTTCGTATTGTGTGTATGTTAACATAGATTTACAATTATATTTTATACTTAAATTCTGTATTAGAATTAGATGGGATTTCTGTTCCCACTTTCTAGTAATGCAGTATTCTGTATTTATTTTTGCATTTACCTTTACCAGAGAGCTTTATATTTTCCTTTGCTTTCAGGTTGCTGGCTAGTGTCCTTTGATTTCTGCTTGAAGGACTCCATTTAACATTTCTTGTATGGTGGATTTAGTGCTGTGAAATGCACTCAGCTTTGCATATACTATGAAAATCTTAATTTTGCCTTCATTTTTGCAATGATAGTGTTGCTGGTTATGATATTCTTGCTTGGCAGTATTTTTCTTTTAGCACTTGAATATATCATTCCACTCCCTTGTGGCCTGTTAGGTTTCTTCTGAGAAAAAAGCACTGATAATCTAAGGGAGCAGCCTTAAATGTGATGTATCCCTTTTCTCTTGCTACTTTTACAATCTTTGTGACTTTTCACAGCTTGACTATAATGTTTCTTAGTGTGGGTCTCTTTGAGTTGGAAGTCTTTCACCTTCTTGAATTGTCAGTTTTCTTTCTTAAGTTTGGGAAGATTTTGGCCTTTACTTAAGTAGGTTTTCTGCCTATTTTCTTTCTTTCTATTCATGTTCTCTCATATTTGTATACTGGCCCACTTGATGGTGTCTAATAAATCTGTTAGTCTGTCTTTACCTTTTTTTCATTCACTTTTTCTGTTTGATTGTCTTAACTCAATAATTTCAAATGATTTATCTTCAGGTTTGCTGATTCTTTCTTCTGCTTGATACAGTCTGGTTTTTATCCCTTCTAGTAAATGTTTAAATTCAGTTGTTGTAGTGTTCAGCTCCAGAATTTCTGTTGGTTCTCTTCTGAAGTTTCATTTTCCTCTTGCTTTGTTTTCTAATTTCATTTAGTTTTCTTTCTGTGTTCTTTTCTGTCTCATTGAGCATCTTAATGATAGTCATTTTGAATTCTTTGTTGGATAGTTCCTAGATCTGTTTCTTTAAGGTTAGTTTCTGGAGATTAATTTCATAGATTGGTCCATATTTCTCTGGTTTTTTGTTTTTTTTTTTGGTATGTTTCCCTTTTGTTGAAATTAAGCATTTGAAAAAGTACACTTCCCATCTTTTTGGAATATCTTTGTACAGATGAAGACCTTTACTAGTTGGTCGAGTTAGATACCTCTGATCTCCTTTCAAACCTTTTTTCAGAGATGGCATTTTCTTGGAGTTTGTGTGTGTATCTCCAATCTGTAGAGTTTTGTCTGGTTCTGTTTGGGAACTTCCCATCCCCGACCTGGTATATGCCTTTCAAATTGCTGCTGCTTTAGCAAACCATTATATTGGAGTTACCCCTGCTGTCTCTGTATATTACTGCCAGTTTCCTGGTTTAGTACCAGGCCGAGAGGTTTGCCTTTCTTCTAATCTACCCCTCAAGACACCCAATGTGTGCTGCTTCCAAGTTGGGTGAGACTGAAGCCAGTACCTTGATCAGTGTCCCCCGAAAGTCAGAGTGTTGCATGCAAATTCCAGTGTTTCTTTCCTGAAGAAGAAGAGGACACTTGTTGGGATTTTTTTTCCTTTTTCTTTTCTGTTTTACCACACTGTGTAAGGAAGGAGGTGGGATATGGTGAAGTGCAACAGACTTTCCTACCTTCTTCTATTGATCTCCTTGGGGCTTACTCTCAGTTCAGTTCAGTTCAGTTCAGTTCAGTTGCTCAGTCGTGTCCGACTCTTTGCGACCCCATGAATCACGGCATGCCAGGCTTCCCTGTCCATCATCAACTCCCGGAGTTCACTCAGACTCACGTCCTTCGAGTCAGTGATGCCCTCCAGCCATCTCATCCTCTGTCGTCCCCTTCTCCTCCTGTCCCCAATCCCTCCCAGCATCAGAGTCTTTTCCAATGAGTCAACTCTTCGCATGAGGTGGCCCAAGTACTAGAGTTTCAGCTTTAGCATCATTCCTTCCAAAGAAATCCCAGGGCTGATCTCCTTCAGAATGGATTGGTTGGATCTTCTTGCAGTCCAAGGGACTTTCAAGAGTCTTCTCCAACACCACAGTTCAAAAGCATCAATTCTTTGGTGCTCAGCCTTCTTCACAGTCCAACTCTTGCATCCATACATGACCACTAGAAAAACCATAGCCTTGAGAGTAAGTGTCTTTTAATTTCATGGCTGCAGTCACCATCTGCATTGATTTTGGAGCCCCAAAAAATAAAGTCTGACACTGTTTCCACTGTTTCCCATCTATTTACCATGAAGTGATGGGACCAGATGCCATGATCTTCATTTTCTGAATGGTGAGCTTTAAGCCAGCTTTCTCACTCTCCACTTTCACTTTCTCATTTAGGGTGCTCTAATCTCTCAGCAGGTTTCTTGACTTCTTACAAGGGAAATTTGATCCTTAAGTTATTAAGTCATTGTTTTCGTAAGGGAAGGAATCTATAGGATTTTCAGTTCTGCCATCTTGCTGATATTACCACACTGTAGTGTTTAAGGTCCGCCATCCAGTGACACTAAGCCATACTTGACTTATTTATACTTATTTATTATGCTTATACTCCTCCTTTTGTATTTTTTCCCTCTGAAATCTTTACCTTCATTTTAAGTGTTTTGAGTGTACTGATTACTCAAAGACTTATTAGAAGATGCAGCTCTTTCCCCTAAAATTTTTTTAAAACTTTTCCCAATGATGCTACAATGTTACTTTCATTTGCTTTTCTAGATATTTCAAAAGTTTCTGTGTCAGAGCAGTTTATCTTTTTTTCCTCCTCTACACAGATAAAATCGTTCTTTTATCCTAAAAATGTAGCAAAATATATTTGTTGTTGAGAAGAGTGATTAGTGGCATCTGCTTGATGTGATTCTGTTTATCACCTTTTGTTTAATATGTATTATTTATTGTATTTAATTAAGACTGGAGTGGACTTATTTTTCTCAATTTAAGAAACCGATGATGATAGTGGCGTTATAATGGAGGCCCAAATAATGGTAATTAGTATATAAATGTTACAACTCTATTTCTGTAGTCCCTGTTTTGGAGGATGGAAAAAGGCTTAGTTTGTTCTGAAGTTTAGAATTGGAGCATCTTTTTATGAAATTATAAGTCACATAGTGACAAGTAGTTGTTTTTTTTAAACAAAAATTATAAAAAGAATTTTGATATTTGACCTAGGATACCACTTAATTGGTAATCATTTACTTCTCAGGATAAACAAATATTTTCCTTGTTTCTTGCGTTTCTGCTTGTAATCTGGTGCTTCCTCTGCCAGGTATTTAGTAGGCATTCACTAGACGTTTATTGAATGAGTATCTAGTTATTCTGTAGATTCAGATTGTTAATGCTTACTGAACACTTTTAGCATATAAACTTTTTTTACATTCTTTATTTACTCGTAAAAAACTGAGGTCTGGGAATTATCCACTTTTCGTATGATAAGTAGTTGTGACAGTAGACTAATTTGTGTAAGTACTTTAATATGTACCAATGCCAAGGTTTAATGTTTTTTTCCTTAGTAAGATTTTCTCCTGTACTATAGAAATAACTTGAAATTCATGTTTCAGTGTCCATACATAAAATTTTATTCAAACACAACCATGCTTATTCACTTACATATCATCTATGGCTTATTTCTGTGCTACAGTGGCAGAGCTGAGTAGCTGCAAAGCCTAAGATATTTACGATCTGGCCCTTTATAAAGTTCACAGACTCCTGATCTAATACCATTAATTTCCTAATCCTTTTATTTTACACCTACAAAAAGGCTTAAATTTTGCAACAGATTTGTAAGTAAGTGGCAAGAAACATAGGTTTCTAAGTCTTGTTTCATAGAATAGTGATGATTAATTTACACATTTTGGTCATCATGTGCCCTATTTCCACAGTAAAGCAGTCAGTTCTGCCATTTCTAAAGGGATCTTATGAGGTAACAGTATTTATAACCATTCTTAGATAATAAGCTGAGAGAAGGCATTGGCAGCCCACTCCAATACTCTTGCCTGGAAAATCCCATGGATGGAGGGCCTGGTAGGCTACAGTCCGTGGGGTTGCTAAGAGTCAGACATGACTGAGCGACTTCACTTTCACTTTTCACTTTCACTTTCACTTTTGATGCATTGGAGAAGGAAATGGCAACTCACTCCAGTGTTCTTGCCTGGAGAATCCCAGGGACAGGAGAGCTTGGTGGGCTGCCATCTCTGGGGTCACACAGAGTCGGACATGACTTAAGCGACTTAGCAGCAGCATAGAAATAACAGATAACATATTAACAAAGCACTTAGAGGACTGAAAGATTCCTTGTGAATTGGGCTTTATTTTACCTTGGTTATTTTTCTCCTCAGAACCCACCAAACCCACCTGTATCACCAGGAAAGTCTGTAGTTGATGTCATCAGCAATAACAGTGTGCCCTACAGGTGAGAATTGTAAACAGGCTGTTTATCAAGTTTTTCATTAAGAGAACAAGGTTCTGATTTTCTTTATTGTGCAGAAAGATCTTAGAATGTGATACTATATATTTTTGTAGAGAAAAAGTGTTTGGTATACTGTATTAAGTATATTTGCTTCTTTTTGCTTTGCTCTAATTGTTCTCCTATGGATATTGATTTTGCTCGTTTTTTTATAAGGCTTTCTTTTGTCATTGCAGATTTCTTTAACCACTTGTGCTAAATAGTATTACCTTAAGTATTTGAGAAATTCTTTGGTCAGAGTTGACAAAAGCTAATGTGTGCAAATATTCAGATCCATATTTGGTTTTCAGGTTAAAGTATTGAGGACATAGAATATAAAAGGAAGACTCTTCCCTAATGCCCTATACCCCAGCATTCCAGTGTTTTCATACCAGCTTTGCTTCACTGCATTCACTCCCAGTTTAGTGCTTTAAATTAATATCCAAGTCTAGCTACCCTTTCTCCCTATGCACCACTGCTTTCTGTATGCATAAGTAGATATCCCCTAGAATGGCATGTCCAGTGACTATTTGTGTGTGTATCTATTTCATAGAAATACAAACACAGTGAGACAAATGTTGGAGTCCAAAAGAAATATAAGTGAGAGTGCACCGCCATCTTTTCAAACCCCTGTGAATACAGGTAATATTCTTAACACCGAAATACATTTTGTTAGGAATTGAAGGCTTTTGTTCTCTTTTCTTACACACTTTTGAGCTTGAAATGGACTAAGAAACTGAATACAGTTATGTAAAATTGAGTGCTAAGAGCAAAATTTTGTTTAAAAAGTAGAATCACAGATGTGCATAAAAATGCAGAAATTCAGATTTCTGCTGTAGTGATTGAGTGTTGACAACTTTTGAGTGTTGACATCCCTGTATAATCTTAAAAATTATTAAGAATCTACAGAGTTTTGCTGATGTGGGTATATTAATTGATATTTACTGTGGTAGAAATTAAAACATACAATTTTTCAATGTTTATTAATTCAATTAAAAATAATTGCAAACCTATATTTTGTACCATTATATACAGTCCAGTATTCTTGCCTGGGAAATCTCATGGACAGAGGAGCCTGGTGGGCTACAGTCCATTTGGTCACAGAAGAGTTGGGCATGATTTAGCAATTAAACAACAGAATTACACACCATAAGTAGCAAGTCTTGGTGAAAAGTAACTCTTTTCCAAAATTAAAAATATTAGCAAAAAGAGTATTATTATTATTAAATTTTTATGTCTCTTTTATACTTCACTTAAAACATTAAGATGGCCAAACACACCTGGATTCTCATATCTGTGTCTGCATTCAATCTGTTGCAGTTTGTTGTTTTAGTTGAAATATGTGAAGAAAATTCAGCCTCATACAAATGTGTAGTTGGAAAAAGCCTAGAGAGAATGTGGGTATTATTCTTTGACACAGCAAGTAGTGGTTTCTTAAAGGTTAGTTGCAAAGTGAAATCAGAAATCACACCAAGAAGTGTTTGTAAATTTTTCACTAAATTCTTTTTATCTGTCTTGTACTTAGATGGGTCTTTTACTAATATCATTCATTGATCACTTGGAAAATATTCACTGAGTTTTCTAAGTCTTCCAAACACGGGTACATTTCATTAATAAATTTTTTTTTAATTGTATTTATTTACTTTGTTATCAGTTATTCTCAGAAGAGCCTTTAAAGATTTGGGAAACTAACCATGCTCTCAGGGTGGCAGGCAGATGTATTTTCCCAAGTTCTAAGTTTGGGTTTTTTTTTTAACTCAGATTTTACTGTTGCCAATCTATACTGTTCATTGTTTTCTTTGAAGTCTCTGCCTTATTTGGTTTATTTTCAAGAAAAAATTTGCCAGATACCCAAGTGAATAATCATAGTATGTTTATAACTCAGTCTTTCAAGTAAAAGTGGTATTCCATCAAATAGGCTGTGAGCTCAGCTTACAGCTCAGCCAGTTGTCCGAGCACTTTTCCTTGAGCCAGTCAGCCTTATTTGGTATGCAGCAGTAATGCTTTATGTGTGCCTGTGATTTTGGAAAGACTTTACAAATCAGTGAGAAGGAGACTTGGTCATTGATTTTTATTAAACCTGCTCAAATGAGAAGACACACAAATGGCTGAACTAAAAAAACTGTAAAACTCCAGTGACCAACATTTTTATTTACTCTGCTCTTTGTTGTCAGCTCCTTAATTCTTCTCCTATCTTCCCTATGTTATTTTCCATATCGCATAGTGTCAATAGAACGTTAATAGAGATAGTAGCCTCTCCTCACTAGTTCCTCCCAGGGAATTCAGTAAAATTGGATCCGCAGGTACAGGTTTCACTTTATCCATATCGTAAAATATCATCACTAAGTCTACCTATTATGAATTTATGATAATCTTTCTAGATATTCTATTTGAGTTTATATATTGCCAGTGTTCTAAGGCATTTTTAATGTACTTTCAAAATTGTCTTTACAATTTTGCCTAGTTTTCACTGTTTTTCAGTTGTATTTCCCGCTAGTTACTCTGAAGTAAGTTGCTCATTTTCAGAGACTCTTCATACAGAGATAGCAGTCCTCCATCTTAATGATAAAATGTGCTATTTTCATAATGTACCAAATGTAGATGCAGAAATCATTCTGCAAATAATCTAAGAATTCAAGGATTTAAATCAAAAGATATGAGAGACTACTGTGTATATTGCAGTACATCAAATTTGTATTATTTTAGCTGATAAAGATGGCTATTTAAACTGAAACTTCTCTTTTTTTTTTATAGTATCTTCAACCAATCTTGTCACTCCTCCAACGGTTGTCAGTAGTCAACCTAAATTGCAGCCTCCAGTGACTTCAGGTTCTCTGACAGCCACATCAGTTCTTCCTGCACCCAACACAGCTACAGTAGTTGCTTCAACTCAGGTGCCTAGTGGAAATCCCCAACCTACAATCTCTTTACAGTCTTTACCAGTGATTTTACATGTACCTGTTGCTGTATCCTCCCAGCCTCAGCTCCTCCAGAGCCATCCAGGGACTTTAGTGACCAATCAACCATCAGGCAACGTGGAATTCATTTCTGTACAAAGCCCACCTACAGTGAGTGGTCTTACCAAAAATCCAGTGTCTTTGCCATCTTTGCCAAACCCGAAACCAAACAACGTTCCTTCTGTGCCCAGTCCTAGTATTCAAAGGAATTCTCCTGCCAGTGCTGCACCATTAGGAACAACACTTGCTGTACAGGCTGTTCCAACAGCACACTCTATTGTACAAGCCACCAGGACTTCTTTACCTACAGTAGGCCCATCAGGACTCTATAGTCCATCAAATAATCGAGGTCCTATACAGATGAAAATTCCAATTTCTGCTTTTAGTACTTCATCTCCTGCAGAACAGAGCAGCACTACCACCACAAGAATTGGTAAGTCAACATGTGGATTTAATAATAGAAATGCAAACTTGTTAATAGTCTGTAGATAATTGAATTTGTGTGTGTATGTAGTTGACTAACATTATTAGAAGACAGAGTAAATAGAATTTCACAGATACTATTTTAGTTACCCAAGAGGAATGATGTTGTTAAGGTGGGATCTGAGAGTTTGAGTGAGAAGTTACCATTTGTAATTCATCTTTTACTAGTTTTCCTAACCTGGGCAAATTTTTCATTTTGGCTTTGTAGCAAGCATTGTGAATTACTTTTATAATACATTTTGCAGATATCCTAAATATACAGAAAACAGTATGTTGTAAAGTATCTAAGTGACATAATATATGCTAATAAAAGGAAAATAACAACCACACATCTCTAGTGAAAGTGTTAGTCGCTCAGTCATGTCCAACTCTGTGTGACCCCATGGACTGTAGCCTGCTAGGTTCTTCTGTCCATGGAATTCTCCAGGTGAGAATACTGGAGTGGTACTCACTTGGGCAGCAGATATACTAAAATTAGAATGATACAGAGAAGATTAATATGACCCTGCACAAGGATGACACGCAAATTCGTGAAGTGTTCCATATTTTTTGTTCATGTTTGGCAGAAACCAACAAAATTCTGTAAAGCAATTATCCTTCAATTTAAAAATAAATGAATTAAAAAAAAAGAATAGTGGAGTGGGTTGCCATTCCCTTCTCCAGGGGATCTTCCCAACCCAGGGATCAAACTTCAGTCTCCTGCATTGAAGGCAGATTCTTTACCATCTGAGACACTAGGGAAGCCCCTGCCCATTACCCCATTTGGGAAAATCCTTTGTGCGTTCTTCACGCCTATCTTCCAAATTTGGATGGTTTTATACTAGGTCTTTCCCTCTTTAATTTACTGCAGAACATTTCCTTGCTTCTTGTTTTCCCTTATATATTTTCCCATATGGCATATTTTACATGATTATGTTTGTATATTTATATATACTTTGGAGTATTACAAAAAGGAGGACTTGATTGTTCCTGATTTAAAATCTGTAGATCTCTGTCTTCCTTGTTCTTAGAAAGCATAGATTATATATACATTCTTGAACTTGCTTATTCTTCATTTCTGATTTTATATTTATCCCCACTACTTTTGGAAAGACAGGATAGAGTACCTGGGCATCATGTATATAGTGAAATTGTTGTAGTAGCTGTCCTGTTGATATAGTTGATCTTGAAATATATAAAAAAAAATTATAAAGTATAAAATTACTTTTTATAGGTGAGATATACAGGGCTTGTTTTTTAAATTTCTTATGTGGTCTTCAGTAGAGTACACTTGTCTTCTGAGTATATATTCTCATAAATTAGAGTTTCATAGAGTTACTGAGAATAAGTGAATGGTAGATAAAAATTCATACTGGAATGAAGCTGAATATCACCCTCATACAATTAACATCTGGGATATAAGATTAAATCTGAAATTTCAAATACAGTTATTATTAGTATTTAAAATTAAATATTTGCATGGTACAGTAATGATATTTATTAGCATTATCTGCTGTCACAACATTCCTTAGATGCTTACTTTAAACTGAGTTCAGTGAATGAGCAAGATTTTGGGGGGGCATTACATTTCTTCTAATCATTACTATTTTTTACCATGTTAGGTGGAAGATGATTATCATGGACATTGTTTTCTGTGATTTTGGAGTTTTTCTTTTTTATGAAATTTTGAGCTTAGTTGACATTGTTTTTAAATCATGGTTACAAGATAAGGTAAATTCTTAAATATACAACTTTCCCTGAAAGACCATAGCCTGAAAAGAAGTAAATAACTTGAGAGATTACTCTGTCTAATGTCATGATTGCAAGTTCCCTAAATACTTGTACAGTATCAGAATTATGAGCTCATTGGTAAAGTATCCACCTGTCAATGCAGGTAACACAGGAGATGGAGGTTTGATCCCAGGGTCAGAAAAATCCCCTAGAGGAGGAAATGGCAACCCATTCCAGTATTCTTCCTAGGAGAATCACACGGACAGAGAAGCCTGGTGGCTGCAGTCCATAGGGTTGCAAATAATTGGACCTGACTAAGCATACACACACACATCAGAATTATAATTCAATTTCATTATCCTGTTAACATTGTAGGAACATTTGTTGACCCAAAGGGTGTGTTTTTCCCAAAATTATCTAGCTTAATGTGCTTTATTAGTTGTAATGTCAGTCTGTTTCTGTTTAATTTCTTGACTGTCATTAATTATTTTTGTATATAAAATTAATAATTTTAGTAATTATTACTAGTTTTGTGATATTGCATTTATATGTAAAACTTTATATTTTAACATATATTTAACACATATACTTTAATACAAATTATATTATGGAGATCTTCATTTTGAGTTCTATTTGGAATGCTTACATATATTTGAAATTATTAGATATTAACCAAAAATATTAATTATAAGCTTGGCTTTGTTTACCATGTTAGTTAGAAGGAGGTCCTATGAGATGATATATTCTCTGATTATGTATAATTTTAAGGATTCCATAAATGGTATAAAAGTAGGCATTTAGCTATTGAGACTTGCGAAAACCTAAGCCGAGGTCAAATAGTAATTGGCTGAATATGAAGGTTGAAACTAAACTTTAATAAATCCATAAAGTGTTAAATTAATTAGTTATTTAATTAAAACTTTTTTGAAACCTATGCTTATGTAAGTTCTATTTCAGTTCGGTTCAGTTCAGTCACTCAGTTGTGTCCGACTCTTTGCGACTCCATGAAGTGCAGCACGCCAGGCCTCCCTGTCCATCACCAACTCCTGGAGTCCACCCAAATCCATGTCCATTGAGTTGATGATGCCATCCAACCATCTCATCCTCTGTTGTCCCCTTCTCCTGCCCTCAATCTTTCCCAGCATCAGAGTCTTTTCAAATGAGTCAGCTCTTCGCATCAGTTGGCCAAAGTATTGGAGTTTCAGCTTCAACATCAGTCCTTCCAGTGGACACCCAGGACTGATCTCCTTTAGCATGGACTGATTGGATCTCCTTGTAGTCCAAGGGACTCTCAAGAGTCTTTTCCACACCACAGTTCAAAAGCATCAATTCTTTGGCGCTCAGCTTTCTTTGTAGTCTAACTCTTACATCCATACATGACCACTGGAAAAACCATAGCCTGGACTAGACAGACCTTTGTTGGCAGAGTAATGTCTCTGCTTTTTAATGCTGTCTACATAATGTATAACTAGACATTATGCATTTGTATATATTTATATACCTATATCTCCATAGAGTAAGTCAATATTTTTAATAAAGTATAAAATAAAAGTTCTAAGGATTACTTGGAAATTTAGAGACCAAATTATAGCTTATCTCATTCGTTCATTGGAGAAGGAAATGGCTACCCACTCCAGTATTCTTGCCTGGAGAGTCCTGTGGACAGAGGAGCCTGGTGGGCTGCTGTCCATAGAGTCATACAGAGTTGGACACAACTGAAGTGACCTATCATGCATGCATTCATTCATAAAACATTGAACGCCTGTTTTGTTCTCAAATCATGCAGACACACAGATATGCACAAAATAGTCCCTATTCTAACTAAACTCATAGTCAAATAGGGAACTTAAATAATTATAAATGTGATGAATGTAAATTATGCAGGTTTCTGTGAGAGGATATGGGCGTTCTGGGAAGGTAGGAGAATGGAGTGAATGGCAAGATGGTGGGAAGTAGAGTTTTAAAGGATTTTTACAGAGAGGAAGGAGTGTGACATCCACGAACACTGGCTACAGGAGGGGTGAAAATGGAGTTAGAGGCACTTGGGAATGCTCTAGATGAAAGATAGGGTTGTAAAAATGACCTAAAATTTTGTTTTTACATTCCACTTATTTTCATTCAGTTATCCAGCACCTACCAACGTACACTACTAATGCACTCCTGTAAAATGCACGTGCAAATAATGCATGTCTGCTTTATGATGCTCATAATGTCCTGTGCACATATGCACATCTGTTTTTTGATGCTGGTGAAAATTCAGTGTTGGTTAAAAGTGACAGTGTCTTTTAAGAATAAAGAGACAGAGATGTTTCTTATATGATAGAAAGAGTTTGGTGTACAATTTTTGACTTTATGTCCTGCCAATTTTATTGCTTGATAGATTGATTTGTAACTTTTTACTTTCAAAATTCATCTGAAGTAGTAAAAGAAAACAAAAGATACAGTGAAACTATAAAATGTTACATTGAGAATCAAGACAAAAATCTAATAAAAGGGTAGGAGAAGTTAATGAAAAATCTAGGATAAAGAATATTATTACAGCTTTATGAATAATTAACTTTGTGTCCTGAGACAATTAAGTCAAAGAGAGAATCATTCTGGATAAGAAAACTCTCATATTTATCAGTATTTGTGTGTGTGTGTGTTTAGAAATAAAACATTTCATTAATCAGTTTAAATCTTTCCTGAATCTTGAGAATAATTGTATGAGGATAAGTCCACAGAAAATTCCATGTTCAGAGGAGTCTGGTGGGCTACAGCCCATGGGTTGCAAGAGTCAGACATGACTTTGAAACTCCCTCACCTGCTTTGGTTCTTGACTTACCTTTTATTTTCACTTGAGAATGTGTTTTAAATCCAAATGAATGACACTGCATACATATTTTTAAAAATTGATAGTAAACTGCTTATGTTTTGCTAATGTCTTGAGTGTGTGTTAATACTCGCATATCAGTAACCTGGAATTAATTTTTTTTTATTAAGTAGTATTTTTAAGAAGTACTATTTTTTAAAAATTTGTTTTATTAAGTAGTATTTAAAAAGCTTTGCAGTCCAGAAATGAAGCTGATTCATTGTAAATGAAGTAATTTTAAGATATTAAAGATATGTATATGTATTTTTAAGTTACATCAGTTCAGTGCAGTGCAGTTGCTCAGTTGTGTCCGACTCTTTGCGACCTCATGAATTGCAGCACGCCAGGCCTCCCTGTCCATCACCAACTCCCGGAGTTCACTCAGACTCACGTCCATCGAGTCCGTGATGCCATCCAGCCATCTCATCCTCTGTCGTCCCCTTCTCCTTCTGCCCCCAATCCCTCCTAGCATCAGAGTCTTTTCCATTGAGTCAGCTCTTCACATGAGGTGGCCAAAGTACTAGAGTTTCAGCTTTAGCATCATTCCTTCCAAAGAACACCCAGGACTGATCTCCTTTAGAATGGACTGGTTGGTTCTCCTTGCAGTCCAAGGGACTCTCAAGAGTCTTCTCCAATACCACAGTTCAAAAGCATCAATTCTTCGGTGCTCAGCCTTCTTCACAGTCCAACTCTCACATCCATACATGACCACTGGAAAAACCACAGCCTTAAAGTTACATACATCTTAAATATACCTGGGAGATTCCTTAGGTTATATATACACACACATGAATATGTGTATGTGTATATATGTATATTTTCTTGCTATGCAAAGAACTAAGATAATTCAGATAGGGTAGGCAGAAATTGGAAGGGCCCCTTTTACTTACCTAGCCTGTATAACCCTCTTGTTAACAGGTAGATATTTATCCTCATTTTTTTTTTAATGTATAGATAGAAATAATTGTATCTACCATTTCTGGTTTTGTCTTTTTAAATATATTGTTAAATGATTTACTTTGTATGTATGTTATGAAGATTTACAAATGAAAGGAGTGTCATATTTTGACTAGAGTTTTTTTTGACAGAAAGTGTGGATAGGATGTTTCAGCATTAGGAAACTTCTATTAATGTAATTGACCACATTACCAAAGAGAAAAAACTGATTAATCACCTCAGTAGATGCTCAAGACATTTGACAAAACTTAATACCTTTTCTTTAGAAACTGAGGCAGAAAAACATATTTTGTTTCTTTTCTGTGCTGTTTTTTCATTCAGCTATCTTTTATACAACTATATAGTTGTAGTTCTATACATGCAAAATTCATATGTATGTTTGTGTGTGTGTACAAACTCAATACAAGTTTATTGAAAAATGAATAAAGGAAAATCATCTGTGATTGAGCTATTGAGATTATTCATGTATGTTTCATCAGGATCACTTTATTTTTCTAGTGAATTTATTACATTTTTGCCATGTTACTAAGTTTTTTCTCCAGAGGTATGTAGTATGGAAGGATTATATTTTATTTAACTTTTTGTGTTCTAGCATTTAGGTTATACACATCTTAAATTGCTTCCCTGCAATATTCCTTTGGTTAGAGTTAAAATTTCTGTTTAATGGATATATGAAGTGTTTGGATTTCTAGTATCAATTTGTCCTTCTGAAAGATTTGTAGCAATGGTCTCTGAGAGAGTAATTTACGTATATAACATGTTAACAGACAAAAAACTATTGGAGAAAATTAACGTGAATTGTTGTATATAAAGAAACCTATCCTTTCACATTTTGTAGGTTCCTTTAAAAATAGCTCTGAGTTTTGTTTTTGTTTTTTTTTGATTCCTTAGAAAACCAGACAAACAAAACAGTAGATGCTTCTGTCAATAAGAAAGCAGCTGATAGCACATCACAGGTAAGATGTTTGCTACTGTTTCAAAATGAAAGAATGGATTTCTTTTGATATTCTTTGATAAAATGAAAATTATTCCAAGTTTGTTTTGTACAACTGTCCAAAATTTTTCAAATAGCTTCTCTGTGTTGTTTGACAAGAATTGAAATTTTTTGATTAGTTTCTTTTAGTGATATTGGATTATGTATAACTGACAGTCTAGTTATTTTCTTTCATACAATGTGAAGTTTTAGTCTCCACATGTAATTTCTTCCTGGCCCATCTTTTTAAGAAGGTCTCACTGGTTTATCCCTCTCCCCACGCCTCCCCATCCTCTGTCCTGCCATTGCCAGCACACACAAAGAAACCATTTTAGTTTGTTCAGAGCTGATCAGAAATAAGTTTTATGGAAAGAAAATTTTGGTTTTTCTGGCTTATTAGCATTTTGCCAGTCTTGGTACTTTTTCATGTTAAATTTAAGTCACTCAGGAGTGGAGTGACTCCATTTTTCCTGTATTAATAAAGTTCATCATGATTATTCTTCTACATTGCTTTAGGTATAATAGATTCATAGGGAAGTTGTTGCATGTTTGATGGTCTAATTTCTTCCCTTCCTCTTAATCATATCTAGAAACTCATATATTTTCCTAGTGAGAGAAAAAATCGAATAAGTCAGGCATGAATAAATGATGTGAATTTTAAAACAAGGGCATAGTGAGCTTTAATTTTGACTATTCATCTTTATTAAAATGATGGATTTTTGACTAAAGATAGATACATACCATGCTGTATAGCTCAAACTAAAGCTATTAGAAATATTTTATTTCTTACAGATTTTAGCAGGCTTTTTATATGATATTAAAGGTCAAAGTTTTGATTGTTTCTGAGGATGTCTTATAGCTATGTTTTTAATTAAAAGTATATGGAGTAATTTTTTGGGAGGCATGTAGTATAGCAAACATCGATATATTCAGTGACTTTTATGTAACATAGGAAGTCTAGCTTTACTTTATAAAGTAAAACCAAAGCTAAACAAAGAAATTACAAACATCCTCATTTCTCTCAGTAATTTTTTCTTGTTTGTTTGGACATACTAGGTCATGTTTTAGAGGAAGATGTACACTATTAATGGCTGTGTTTTCATCTTGTTATAAATGGTGATTCTTCTAGAATTGTGCTGTCTAATGTGGTAACCACTAATCACATGTAGGCTATTTAAATGAAAATGGATTTAATTTAGCCTTAAATAAAAAATTCACTTCGTCTATCACGTAGGCCCACTTCAAGGCTCAAAAGCCATATATAGATAGTAACTACTATATTGGAAAACAAAGATATGGAATATTTTCATCATTGTAAAAAGTTACACTTCAATGTTATATGACAGCCTGGATGGGAGAGGAATTGGGGGAGAATGGTACATGTATATGTATGGCTAAATCCCTTTGCTGTCCACCTGAAACTGGCATAACATTGTTAGTTGGCTATACTGCAGTACAAAATAAAAAAATTTTTAAGTTATATTAGATTGCTAAAATAAAGTATATGTAATATTGTAAACATTTCAGTGAAATTAAAATTTATATAAAAGTTTACCATACTTTTAAAATTCTTTACTTAAAAATATTCTTTTTAATTAAAAAAATAACAAAATAATATAAAATTTAGTCACACTCAGCTACTTATTATGTTCTAGAAATTCTAAAACATGTATTACCACTTCACAAGTTTTAGAATCCTAACTATTTTAGTTTACATTGTATTATATAACTTTTATTTTGATGAAGCAACTTGTTCCAGTAGATAGATCCAAAAGATACCTGAAGTGTCTGCATCAGATTAGCAAAGAGACTGTACAACGAAATTCTAAGTTCTCAAAGAATATTTTTTAAAAAATTCTTCTTGTTTATTTAATGAATTTATTTGGCTGTACCAGGTCTTAGTTGTGGCATGTGGGATCTTAACTTCCCTGACCAGGCATTGAACCTAGGCCCCCTGCATTGGGAGCATGGAGTCTTAGCCACTGGACCACCAGGAAAGTCTCTCAATGAACATTTTATTTGGCTTAACAGGAATAGTAATTCTCTACCATTGTATGAAAAACACAAGTAGCGTTGACTAGGCAGGTAATCTGTTAAAGTCATGTCTGATCAAAGGTTTGAATGAGTTCCAGTTATGGTTTTAAATAGTAACTATAATATGCAAGTTTTATTATATAATAAGAAATTATTATGGAAATATATATGGGCTGCTAGTTATAAATCGATGCTTTATTGGCTTTTTGGGTTATAGATAAAAGTTTTGTTGTGCAAAAATACTTTGATAATGTAACAATACAGTTTTTTTTAAAAAATGTTAAGAAATTGCTGTTAGCTTTTTACCCTGTATGTTACTTGGTAGCAAATAGAATCTGGTGTGAAATAGGTAGCCTATGATTCTTTACACTCTTAGCTTTCTAACCATTCAGATAACTTCTTTTTTCTATGCCAAGTCTTACTTAGTTGTACTTCTGAGCACTTCTAAGACTATCATAAGTTAGAAGGAATCTAGATGGCATGTATGGAAATGATTGTTGTTCAGACATAGCTAATGAGAAAATAATTAAAGATATATAAAATATTCTCTTTTTGTAGTCCTTGAATGAAGATTTCTCTAATGTCTTCCAAATAAGTATTTATTAGCATATTCCATATATAATTGTTATTATATATTTTATTCATAGATCTCATTTCATGTAGTACATTACTAATATATTTTATGTGGTAAAACATTATTTATTGAAACTACCATCATATGTTGTAAAACAGTGTAGAAATCATTTTCTGCTGTATCTATAGTTTTATATTACTGTTTGGAGGGACCTGAGATCCACTTCAATTTTGCTGATTTGCTAGAAGGACTCATAAAACCTGTGACATTATATTCATGGTTATGGTTTATCACAGCAAAAAATAGAGAACCAAACCAGCAGGGAAAAAAAGTAAGCATCAAGTGGGATCAAGTGCAATCAGGCTGAGGCTTCCATGTTCTTCCCTAACCAGCACTGCACAGGAGGGGCTTTCTTTCTGGTTTTTACCTTAAGTAACAAGTGACAAAAGTCTTTGCCAGGTAAGCCTGACTGAGTATCACAGCCTGAGCTGATTGGACAGCTGCTGCTTTCTGTGTAACCAGCTATGGCAGTCAAAATGCAGGACTCCCAACAGTGAAACCAGGTGTGCACCATCAGTCTTGGTGTTTGTGCAGATCAACCTTGATAAGCCAATATGACACAGTTCATTGTTTAAGGTGTTTAAGGTACATAAGAAAATTAATAATAATTTATGTAAACTCTCTAAGGGCCACATTTTTGGTAGCCAACCAAACCTTAAGGTAGTTCCCAAATTCCTTTGGAGAGATGTGTGTGGAGTGAACAGCCAGGTCTTCTGTACTGGCATTCTCTGCAGTTGTCCAAGTGCCCTATTCTAGCCTTTCAAATATATTCTTATTGCCTTTTAAATATGATCTTATTATTTGTTTTAGTATAAAAAAAATACCCTACAAAGCCAATATCTTTGCCTTCTTGAAATTTTCTTAGTGTTCATGTGATGGGAGTGGTCATTTGGGGGAAGGACACATGATTAAATTAACTTTTTAATAAAATAGATTCTTAGTATTAAAACCTGTTTGACACTAGATGTTTTTTAGCAGTTTCAGAACTTCGGTAATATGTATAAATGCAGGTATAGGCATGTAATGTCTCTTGATTACATAAGTTTTCTCAGAATTGATGGCAGAAAAGCATGAACCTAGTGACATAGAAATAATAAGATCTAGAGTCAGACAGTCTGGCAGCTGTAACTTACCTAATATGTAAGGCTTGAGTAAGTTATCTAAACCTTGGATTTGATTTCTTACCTATAAAATATGGCTAATGCTGATCTCAGCCACAAATTATTGTAGATGAAATTTGTTAATGAACATAGAACACTGAAGAGCCTGATGGAAACTGTTCCAGCTATCATGACTATCTTTTATTTGCTGTTAATAATTATTGAAATAATTAGATTTTATTTCTTAAGAAAATTGAAACAGGAGACTACTGTAGTATGTGATAATAGATGAATTTTATCAGTCAAGTTACGATAAATAAAAATACAATTCAGTAGATTAGCTCATTGATTATAGACCTTCTCTTCCTATTACAGATTATAAACTATAGAAAAATATGCACCTTATAATAGAACATTAAAACAATAAAAAGAAATAGACAAATTGTCCCTTTTATCTTTATAAGACTTACTCTTTGTATCTTCTCTAACATTAATGTAATGCAGTTTTTTTTTTTCAGTATGCTTGTGTATTTGTGATTAAAGTGAGTATCTAGGAGGAAAAAACTACTTATTTCTTGATTTTTTGATGTGTTATTTTATCTAACAGTCCCTAATATTGATAGGAAATTTCACTCCATTTAGTTGGTTTAGTCATTGATATGGTTGAATTTAGGTCTGTTTTATAATTTTAAAAATATATCATCTATTTTTTGTTTTGAGGTACTTTTCTCCCTACTTTAATTTTGTATTGATTTTTAATACTCTTAATTTTTCTGTTGTCTGTTGTCTATTCTTAAAAAATTGAAGTATAATTGATTTACAATGTTGTGTTAGATTGTGGTGTATAGCAAAGTGATTCAGTTACACATATGTATATATTCTTTTTCATTACAGGTTATTAGAAGATATTAAATATAGTTCCCTTAGATATATAATAGAATCTTACTGTTTTCTATTTTATATATAGTAGTTTGTATCTGCTAATCCCAGACTCTTAATTTATCCCTCCCTGCCTTTGGCCCTTTGGTAACCATTAGTTTGTTTTCTATGTCTATGAGTCTGTTTCTGTTTTATAAGTGAATCCATTTGTATATTTTAGATTCCATGTGTAAGTGTTATCGTATATCTTTCTGACTTTACTTAGTATGATAATCCTTAGGTCCATTCTTTTTTATGGCTAATTAATATTTCGTGTGTGTGTGTGTCTGTGTAAGAGAGACATCTTTATCTATTTATCTGTCAATAGACATTTAGGTTGCTTTCGTATCTTGGCTGTTGTGAATAGTGCTGCTGTGAACATTGAAGTTCGTGTATCTTTTTGAATTAAGAGTTTTCTCTGGATGTGTGCCCAGCAATAAGATGTTTGGATCAAGTGGTAACTCTAGTTTAAGTTTTTTAAGGAACCTCTATATTTTCCTCCATAGTGGTTGCATCGGTAATTTACATTTTCACCAATAGTGTACCCAGGGTACCCTTTTGTCCACACGCTCGCAAGCACTTATTGTTTGTAGACTTTTCAGTGATGATCCTTCTGACCAGTTTGAGATGATACTTCCTTGTAGTTTTGATTTGCATTTCTCTGGTAATTAGTTGTATTAGCATCATTTCATGTGCTTGTTGCCCATCTTCTTTGGAGAAATGTCTGTTTAAGTCTTCTGCGCATTTTTTGATTGGGCTGTTTGTTTTTTAGTTATTGATTTGTATACTCTGTTTATATGTTTTGGAAATTAAGCCCTTGTCAGTTGTGTTGTTTGCAAGTATTTCCTCCCAGTCTGTAGGTTGTCTTTTTGTTCATGGTTTCCTTTGCTGTGCAAAAGCTTGTGAGTTTTTTTAGGTTTCGTTTGTTTATTTTTGCTTTTATTTCTATTGCCTCAGAAGACTGACCTAAGAAAACATTGGTGTGATTTATGTCAGAGAAAGTTTTGCCCACGTTCTCATTTGGGAGCTTTATGGTATCATGTCTTACATATTTAAGTCTTTAGCCATTTTTCAGTTTACTTTTGTGTATAGTGAGAGAATGTTCCAGCATCATTGATAGACATGTGGCTGTCCAGCTTTCCCAACACCACTTGCTGAAAAGACTGTCTTTTGTCCATTGTTATCATCTTTGCCTCCTTTGTCAAAGATTAGTTGCCCATCGGTGTGTGGGTTTATTTCTGGGTGCTCTGTTCTGATCCATTGATCCATGTATGTTTTTATGCCAACACCACATGTTGTTTTGATTGCGATAACTTTGTTTTATTGTTGATGTTGGGAGTGTTAGGCCTCCAGTTTTGTTCTATTCTCCCAGGACTGCTTTGGCAATTCTGGGTCTTTTATGATCCCACGTAAGTTTTGGGATTATTTGTTCTAGTAATTCTTGGAATATATTTTTAACAGCTGCTTTGAAGTCTGTTAAATTCAACATCTGGCTCCACTTGGAGTTATTTTTATTGACTATCTTTTATTTCTAGTTGGTTTCTACTTTACTAGTCTTTGCCTGTTGTTCTAGTAATTTTTGATGAATTTAAAATTCAATTTTAAAAGTGGACCTTAGTTGGACAAGTGGATCTTACAGATCTGTTGTAGCAAGTGGATTCTGTTATGTTCTTCAAGGGTTTGTTAAGAACTTTTCAGTTTGGGTTTTACAGGTTTGTGATGCTTATTAACAAGTCATTTTCTGTGAAGTCATTATCGTAGAAAAGGTTTATAATTGTAAGATTTAAAGTTACATCATGGTCTTTGAATTTGGCCTATATATCTAACATCAAGATAACATTTTCTTTAATTTTGTAAAACTTTAGTATTGTAGATGAAAACCTTAATCATTTGGAGTTGACATGACTGTAAATATATCATAAAGTAATTATGATTAGCATTTATTGAGCGGTTACTGTGTGTCATGCCTGGTGTTAAGCTTTTTGAATGCATATTTGTATTAATCCTTATAATAGACTTCATATCCAATTTTTTGAAATTAAAACAAATGACATTTTAACATAAGTTCACGTAACTTGTAAGTGTCAGAACTAAAAGATTCAGTCATTCTTTTTGACTTGAAGATCTTGGCTCTTTATGTCTATGTTGTACTGCTTTCCTTTTTTATTGCCATTATATAGTTTAAAAAAATTTTTAACTACATTTCTAATAATTTTGGACAATGAGTCGATTTTGGTCAAATTGGATGTCATCTGATTATAGCACATTACATCCTGTGATACCGTACCATTCGTTAGGGAGAAAAATAGATTATTATATGTAACCTAATTCTGGCTTTAAAGTTGCCTTTGGTCTTTTTGTGAATTAATGTTGATAATTTAGTGTAGGTTTGGTCAACATTTAAATATTAGAAATGAATTATGTTTACATTTAATCACTTAAAGCACCTGATAGTCACTCTAATAGCTCTGTGTAATTGACAATATAACTAAAAAAGAAAATAATTTATTGTGGAAGATTTTTTTTTTTTTTTGGTGGCAGATATTTGACTCATGAGTATCCTTGGGTCATTATTCTGACAAACACTCTTGAGGTAAAGTCATTTAGGGGTCCGGATTGAACCAGGCTGTGCATTATCATTGCTTCCCCTCAGTATCGTTTTATTTGCCTTATGCCCACCAGAGTTCCCATAGCAAAATGCAAATATTTTGTTTTTTAGAGTGGAAAAGCCACAAGCAGTGATTCAGGTGGTGTCATTGATCTCACAATGGATGATGAAGAGAGTGGAGCTTTACAAGGTACTTAAATATAAGTAATCGTACTAAGGAATGCTTTGGTACCATTTTTCTCTCTTAACTCATTATACTTAGTACAAATCTTGACAGCATTTTTTGTATCCTTTTTAGAAAGAGTTTTTAAGATTAGAATTAAAAAATAGAAATCAAATCTTGGGAGAATATTAACAAAGCATAAAGGAAAACAGAGCAACTAGGAGAATATTTAACTTATGGAATACTTCTCTTTTTATATCTGTTATTTCACTTGATCCTTACAATAATCCAGTAATGCCTGTTTTAGAATTGAGGAGAGATTCAAAGTACGAATTAAATCTAGGTCTTTAGACTTTAAACGTTTTTTTCGTATGTGTATATGTATATTTTAACGTAGGTGTTAAATCAAGATATTGTTAAAAAGCATGTATACCCAGAATTCTCAGTATTATTCTGTTATGATATTTAGAAATTATATTGGTTAGCTGTTGAACAATATTCCAAGTTATTCTTCCACAGTGTTAATAGGTGTTTTGTAAATAAAAACTTTCATGGTTAAATATGCTTGGGAAATGCTGAGTTAAAATTATATGGGTGTTTTTCCTTCATACAGATATCTCTGAACCTTTACTGTGCTGATTTACAATGTAAATCTCCAAGAATGATTCATAGAGTATTTCTCAAACTTATTTGACTGTACAAAATAACTTTGAAAGTGAAAGTGAAGTCGCTCAGTTGTGTCCGACTCTTTGGGACGCCATGGGCAGTAGCCTGCCCCAGGCTCCTCCATCCATGGGATTCTCTAGGCAAGAGTACTGAAGTGGGTTGCCATTTCCTTCTCCAGGGAATCTTCCCTACCCAGGGATCAAACCCAGGTCTCCCACATTGTAGACAGACGCTTTACCATCTGAGCCACCAGGGATGTTTATTCATAGACATATCTGTAAAACTTTATGGTGGTAATTATATAATGCGTGTGAAAAATCTAGTAGAATCAGATGTTATTATACCTTTAAGACATTAATTTTAAAAAAAAATACTAGCGATTTTAAGAAATTATATTTTAGGAAATAAGATAGTTCAGTTGGTTTTAGAAAAATAAAATTAAGTAGCTATACAATTCATTATGTGACAGAAAGGTCAGGTTTTTTGTATAAAACTGATATAAAATTAGAAGATTTATGTCATCATTTGTTGGGGTTGAATTCACGCCTGTCTGATTACTGTTTAAACCTTTCAAATTTTCTGTATTGCTTTTACTATTTTTTTAATACACAAATCTTAATGAAAGAAATTTTCTAGAGCACAAAAGTAAATACTGATTATTTGTAAGAGGACACAGATAGGGCTGGTTTTTGATAAAAAAAGTAAAATATAAGTTTGTCATCTGTACTCTTGCCATTTCCCTTTGTAGCACCCCTGCCTCTTAGAATCTCTCTCCGTTGCCCCACCATTGAGTGTTACTTAACTTCTCCCATCTAATGTGCATTTTCTTCATCAACACTCAAATATTAAAGTAGCTGCTGCTAAAGCCGTAAGCTTGTTTTATTAAAAGTAGGATTCTTTTCATTTTTTAAAAAAAATTACAACTATATTTTCTTTAAATATGATTTAAAATCTATGATAGAACCAACAGTGAAATATTTAAGGTTCTGACTTGGTTTTCATATTGGCAGAAGTACACTTAATTAAAATACAATGAAATTGTTCTCTTAGTGGTAAAATGCAACTGAATGGCAAAGATAAACTTGTATATCTAATATTTTTCTATCAGTAATCATATTGCCTCACTTTTAATTAACAGACCCTAAAAAGGTAAATCATACCCCTGTGTCAACCATGAGTTCTTCTCAGCCTTTATCTCGACCATTGCAACCCATCCAGCCGGCACCACCTCTTCAACCATCTGGAGTGCCAACAAGTGGACCATCTCAGACAACCATACACTTACTACCTACAGGTAAACTTGCTGAATCACTGAGCTGAAACTTTAGTTTTGCCTGTTGAGAAATATGACTGTGAAACTGAGTGGAAAGGTTAGACAGAAAATTAGCTCATTTAGGTAAGTACCAATGTATGTGATTACTGGATCATACAGGAAGAATGTGGTTTTGCAGAAACTGCCAGAGTAGAGTGGCTGTACCAGTTTGCATTTTCACCAGCAGTGTGAGGAAGAAACTGTTGCTCCACATCCTCACCAGCATTTGGTATTGTTAGTGTTTTAGACTTTCCCCATTCTAACAGGGATAGTAGAATCTCATCGTTATTTGATTTGCGTCTCCCTGATGATATATTATGTTGAGCAGCTTTTCCTGTGCTTGTTTGCCATCTATTCATCTTCTTTGGTGAGGTGTCTGTTCAGATCCTTTGTCCACTTTTTAATTGGGTTGTACATTTTCTTACTGTTGAGTTCTAGGAGTTCTTTGTATGTTTTGGATGGGTCCTTTATCAAATAATGTCTTTTGCAGATATTTTGTCCTTTTCTTCACATTCCCTTGAGATGAACTTGATTTTAACCCTAATTGTGTTAGTAATAAGTTATAAAGGCTACACTTTTTTTTAAAAGATAAGATTAAGAATAACCTTCATTATTATTTTTTATTTTTAAAAGAATTGTATTGGCATATTCCTCATTGTCATTTTGAAGACAAAGTGTGTTTTTGAATGCAGTGTGACTTAATTTTGCAGACAGTCTTTAAACTAGCAGCACTGATACAGAATGGTTATAAAGAAGAGTTAAACTATATATGTCTTTGTCATCTGACAGTGTAAACAGCAGAAATGAATACGGTTTCTCTGAAAGGGATGAATATAATGATTCATTCTAATTATAACCAAGATGTTAAAATTGATCAAACGAGAGTTTTTCAGTGATTCTTAACTAGAAATTGTTTTAACTGGCCTAACACTACTGTCAGAAGATAACCATTAATATTTTCCCTGCTACCTCTCAAGAAGCTATTAATTAGACATTTTCAAGATGTAGTTTGTATCTCCTAATCTGTTTGGAAGCCAATTAAGACAGGTCGTCTTCTTCATAAAATAGCCCATTGCTTAAGAAATTTATCTGTGAAATGCTTTTCTCATTAAGGAAAGCATTGAGCTTACATGGAATTTTATCCAGTGAAATAAAATGACAGTCAATTTAGATGATTTAGAAAGAAGTGTTAATAATATAGATAATAAAATGGGAAATAAAGAGATGAAGAGCTAAGTATTCCTCCTTATATACTTCTTCTTTGTAAAGACTCACATTGAAAGTTAAGGCTAAGGAGTCTCTTTATCTTTATTGTATACAGTTTTTACCTCCAAATTTGTTTTATTGTAGAACATATTTTTCCATAGGAAAGTATATTGATTATTGATTTGTATTATATAGCTAACACGTCATTTGTAAAATGTAGTTCTAATTCAGAAAGTTATAACAAAAAATTGTTAACTCCTTAAAATCATTGTTTGTACTCCATGCTGTCGGTGAACATTTTAGAACTCATTATTGATAAATATATGTTAATATCACTCAAGGCATTAATGTTCTCTGGAACATAAATTAGGGGGAATGCCATGATAGAGAATGAAGAAGCCTATATTTTAATAGGTATTTCATTGTTTGGAATAGGAGGTGATTTGACTCATCTGAAGAACCCGTAAGTTATAGTAGCCAGTCAGTTTTTTGAACTATGGGACCACAAGTTACTCTTTTGAATTTATACCCATCAGTAGAAGGCCTGGAGGGCCTAAAATTCCACTCTGCTAAGAATAATTTAACATTGAGGAAGGGAAAATTCACCCTTCTAAGTCACTCCTATCAGATCATACTCCCCAAAGTCTAAACCCTTTCTACATCTTCACTTGTTTATTTATCTAGACAGACTAGAGTGGGAAGGGCCTTGGACATGGTTGAGGTGTTCTTTTCTTCTGAAACTTGGATTGTACTAATATTAACCTTGGTTGACCCTGTCATTCTTAACTTTTTCACAATTATAAAAGGAAACTCTTGTCTATTATAGTAAGTTAGATTTTGTATAAAGTGAATTGTCATTTAATATTGCTTACTTAACGTAGAATTTACTGCATCTTAAATCTATTTTTCTGCTTTTCATTAGCTCCAACCACCGTGAATGTAACACATCGTCCAGTGACTCAGGTGACCACGAGACTCCCTGTACCGAGAGCTCCTGCAAACCACCAGGTGGTTTATACAACCCTGCCCGCACCACCAGCTCAGGCTCCCCTGCGAGGGACTGTTATGCAGGCTCCTGCTGTTCGGCAGGTCAATCCCCAAAACAGTAAGAGACCCTTTTCCTGTTTATGTTGTTCTTTTGCATGTAGTTGGAGTGGCTTATATTGATGTTAGATGCAGCAAAAAGTGTTCAATATCATACTAAAACTATTATTCATTCATTTTCTTTTCTTAGGAGAGTTAACCAGAAAAAAATGGACTGGTATCTAATTTGTGTTCTGTGTGTTGTCTTCAGTTTAATTATTTATGGCCTACTTGATTTGATGTTGGTCTGTACCATACTTTAGAGACAACTTGCCTAATTAAAGTGGGAATGATCAATTGTGACTTAGCCCATATGGAGATAATGGTAAAGGATAGCCTCCAATGAGAGTCTTAAAGGTATGGAAAGTGGCTGAGAAATAAAAGATGGGAAAATGTTTAAGGTAACTTGTAATTTCCGTGTGTGTGTATGTGTGATGGGAAAATGTTTAAGGTAACTTGTAATTTCCGTGTGTGTATGTGTGTATGTATGTGTGTGTGTATGTATATACATACACACATATATATATGAAACATATATGTTTTCAGCTGCAAAATATACAAACAAGTTTATATAAAGGATATATTTAAAGCTTAAAGAAAAATAGCAAAATGAACCACATATGAACTCTCCACTAGGCTAAGAAATAGAACTTTATCAAAATCTAAAAATCTATGTATGCCTGCTCTTAATTGCATCCTATTCCCTTTCCATCAGAGGTAACCATCACCCTTACTTTCTGTTTTTCTGTATGGTTTTGCAATCTCTATAGGTATCACTAAAAATATTCAGTTTCGCAAAACTTAACAAGCAGGGACAAATCCAGCTGTTTATTGAAACTTCAGTCATGCCATTATTAGGTGATGGCTATAGGAGAAAATAAACTAAACAGAGTCTCTAGTTCACATTCTGGCTTTAGCTTTCTCAAGTTTACAAGAGCTTTCTCTGGGGAAATCTGTCAGCAGTGTCTTAAATGAATTCTGGGAAACAGGGCTCACCCCAGGCAAGGTACCCACAGTAATGGATATATGGCAGAAATATGGCTGAGCTATGAGTGGCTTCTAAATTTTCTCCATTTTTTAATTTTAAAAAAATTTTATCTTTGGTCACACTGGGTCTTCATTGCTGCACATGAGCTTTCTGTAGTTGCGGGGAACAGGGGCTACTCTCTAGTTGTGGTGTTCAGCTTTCGCACTGCGGTGACTTGTGCAGTGCAGGCTCTAGGGGCTCGGGCTTCAGTAGTTGCAGCTGTAGAGTAGACTGGGCTCCAGAGCACAGTCTCAGTAGTTGCCCCATGGCATGTGGGATCTTCCCAGACCAGGGATCAAAGCTGTGTCCTCTGCATTGGCAGGTAAATTCTTATGCACTGTACCACCGAGGAAGTCTGCTTCTAAATTTTCTGCTTTTGTTGCCCTGATGTCTGTATAAAGTTTTCTGTTGGATGAAATGAGTATCCTCAGCTGATCAGCAGAGCATGGAAAGGAAGAGAGGAACCTTGTTAAAATGAGGCAAGATTAACTTGCCTGTTCTGGAGGCAGCAGAGATCTTTGTGAAGAAAGCTTCATGTTTTCTATCTTTAGAGTCACAGTGCTCCGTTCTGGCCTATCTGCCTTCTGTGTTATGTGTACCTCCAGTGTTTCAGTGTGCTAGGATTTTGGGTATGGATTGCATTTCTTTCTTTCCTATGCTGGATCTCCTGTTCACTTTGTCTCCTATTGTCCTTTGTTAATCTTGTCTCTCGTGTGGCTACTTGAAGAAAAGTTCATGGAGGTAGACTATTTATTTTGGTAGCTTGCATATATGAGAATTTCTTTATCTTCATGCTTGAATGATACTTTAGATGAGTATAGACTTCTAGGTTAGATATATTTTTCCTTTTGAATTTTAAAAACATCACTTTACTGATTTTTAAATGTTTAATTCAGTGTTCTACCAAATTTAGAATAGAATTCGAATTCTATCACTTCATTTTCTTTTATAGGTGTTACAGTCCGAGTGCCTCAAGCAACTACATATGTTGTAAACAATGGATTAACCCTGGGATCAACAGGACCTCAGCTCACAGTGCATCACCGACCACCACAAGTGCATACTGTAAGTGAGGACCCTTGGCTTCACAAAATTCTCACGTATAACACTGTCAGATACCACTGCAGTTAGTACTTCTTCTTTAAACTAGTTATAGCAAAAGAAAATAACAGGTCTTCTGTTTTTCCAGCAGATGTTTATTGAAGAAAGTAGATCTTACCATTATATCTGTCAACATTACTCAAAAACACTTCTGGGTAATGATGGTTGGGGAGTATAGAGTTTGCTTGTGGTGGTGTGCAGCATATAAAAGAGTCCACGTCTGGGGCGTGAGAAGTGGAATAGACTATGTTAAACTTATGGTTAGGTTAAAGAGCGCATTCTTGAGTAGTGAATATTTTTTTAAAGTACTGAATATTTTACGAAATATTGTTGCAGGTTTAATTTTATTCTCAGAATTTTATACTAGTTCTATTACACTGCTATCATTTTATTGGTTTTATTTTAAACTTTTAATTTAAAAAAATTTTCTAATTTAACTGTAGTTGATTTACAGTGTTGTGGTAGTTTCAGGTGTACAGCCTCAGATTCTTTTCCATTATAGTTTATTATAAGATATTGAATGGAGTTGCCTGTGCTATAGAGTAAATCCTTGTTTACCTATTTTATACATAGTGATGTATATCTGGTAATCCCATACTTCTAATTTATCCCTTCCCCTCTCCTTTGGTAACCATAACTATTTTCTGTGTCTGTGAGCCTGTTTCTGTTCTGTAAAGAAGTCCATTTGTATTATTTTTTGGATTCCACATATAAGTGATATCATATAATATTTGTCTTTCTCTGACCTATCACCTGCTACTTTTAATCATCCAGTGGTATTGGGAATTCATTGGTTAAGAGATAATAGAGAAAACCAAAGATTTCTCCTTAGTTTTAATCTCCAAATCAATGTCACATTATCCTGTGACCTGACTGTAATAGTATTTGGTATGATAGAGTGTGTGAATGGAAATGCTGGCTCTAATAGTGGTAGGAGATTGAGGCTGATACCACTTTTTACTAAGCAAAGCATCCTTTTTAAAATATACATAGTAATGGCTAAGTTTGTGAAGGGCTTTCTATGCACCAGGCACTGTTAATTTATGTGGTCCTTACACAGAAATTCTTTAGAACTCTAGCTTTCTTTTTTTATCCTTTATTATTGGTATGGCAGCTAATGTACAGAGTGGTTGAATAACCAGCCCCAGGTCATACCTCATAAAACCCAACACATTCCAGTTCCAGAGCCTGTGCTCTTAGCAGCTGTTATTTTACTGTCCCACTGCAGTTAAAAAAGTCGTGTTAATGGAGCACTTCACATATACGAGGCACTCTACTATTGTACTTGTATTATTTTATTTACTCCTCCCAACCCTACTGTGTGCTTAGTCGCTCAGTTATGACTGACTCTTTGTGACCCCATAGACTAGCCCACCAGGTTTCTTTGTCCATGGGGGTTCTCCAGGCAAGAATACTGGAGTGGGTTGCCATGCCCTCCTCCAGGGGATCTTCCCAACCCAGGGATCAAACTCAGGTCTCCTGCATTGCAGATGGAGTCTTTACCATCTAAGCCACCAGGGAAACCCTTGAGAATCAATATTCTCTGTTTGATAGAAGAGGCTACTGTGTCTTAGCGATATTAGGTGATTACTCAGTGTCACTGCCAAACTAGTGTCAGAGGCAGAGCCATTTTAAAACTCAGATTTTTCTGGTCCCAGCACCTCCAGCATGTTGGCACAGTGCTTCAGATCTAGCCTTGTAGGATCTGTGGCACATATCTCATTACTGTTGTTTGCAACTACAAACAACCTACTTCATCCCATATTCCTTCGAGAAATATATAGTAAAAATGTCCTATTTATGCTGCAGTTTTGTAAATGTGATGATCCATCAGAGCTTTTTTTAAAACAGGATTCCATATGAATTGTCTTATAATAAATACACTATATCTCATCAGAGAAGGCAATGGCACCCCACTCCAGTACTCTTGCCTAGAAAATCCCATGGATGGAGGAGCCTGGTTGGCTGCAGTCCATGGGGTCGCAAAGAGTCGGACATGACTGAGCAACTTCGCTTTCACTTTTCACTTTCATGCATTGGAGAAGGAAATGGCAACCCACTCCAGTGTTCTTGCCTGGAGAATCCCAGGGACGGGGGAGCCTGGTGGGCTGCCATCTATGGGGTCGCAAAGAGTCGGACACAACTGAAGCAACTTAGCAGCAGCAGCAGCAGTATCTCATAGGAGAAACATTCTTTTAATTTAATTTTAATAATATTTTTAACTGGGAATTTTCAAATATATATAAAAGTAGAAAGACTAGTGTAGCAATCCCCACCTACCCATTACCTGTCTTCAGTAGTCATCAGTCTTCAGCAGTCATAGCCAATCTTCTTTCTTCTGTATTGCCACCCACAAACTCCTACAACCTGTGTATGCACTGGAATATTTTGAAGCAAATCCCTGATATATTATCTCTAAAACTTCAGTAGAAATCTCCATTGCAGTGGCAGAAACGAAGCAGTAGCTCAGTTGACTTAACTGTTTTGAAATATGAGAGGATTTGGTAGCCTCGAATTTTAAGAATTAGAAAGGGCTGTTATAGGCTGTAAGCTATTATCATACTCCTTAAATTCCTACTCTTTCCAGTCAAGTTCATGACTGCAGCCTTCTTCTCATAGATCTTACTAGTTGTGTGTTTATTTAATGTTATTTACTTAATTTGAGAGAAGTAATACAGTAAGATGGCCAGTATTCAAATCTGTTTTTCTTCAGCTTTCGATGTTTCATGTATTTGCATTTGCTTTTTTCCCTCCCTCTAACTTTATATTTATTTTAGCTTTTAAACTGTGTTTCTCCAGATGTGTATATGATTTTTTTCACTTCACATATAAATTTCAGCATATTTTCATTTCTTGAGATTATTTGGCAGATCCTTTTTTGAGTTGTTACTGCGTGCACACTACTAGCACTGAACTTTGAAAAGGCATAGAGATTTAGAAGATATCAGATCTTCACAGAATTCACTATTTAGTATATGCAAATTATCCATTTAATGAAATGCATATTAAAACATAATTTTGATAAATGAATTTCAGTTAAGGAGATCTTATTTTTTTCATGACTTCCAAACTAAAGTCATTGAGCAATAATGTTTCACTTGGGGGGAAAAAAAGACCACTTATATCTCTGTTTCCTGGCTCTTACTTAAATCTTTTTGAAAAACTGGTATCATTGTAATCTTAAAACCCAGATGATAATAATGTCCAGCATCAGGTCAGTTTGTAAGCTTAGTATTCATGCTTTTTCATTATCTGGCCTTAACTTACCTTTCCAAATTTGTGTGTTCTTCACATTCTCCGTGTTTTTGCCCATAAATCCCCTCGCTTGCCTATCCCCATGCCTTGTTCATGCTTTTACCTGTTAGCAGAAAGATTCACAACTATTTCTACATTTCTAAATTCTCTCTCTCACAGTCCAGTATAAATGTAACCTTTTTCATGCAGACTGACCAAGAATATAATATACAGTCAGTGTTATATGTACTTAACTTATAAGAATATGCTACTGTCTTTTTATGGAGAAACAGTCTGAAAATGAAAGTAGAGTTGATACTCAAATTTTAGATGATTGATAGACTGCCAACATATGTTATTAAAAAATATGTTATATTAAAACAAGAGTCTGTGGTATAGATCATTAAATCATTAATTATTTTATCAGAAGTAGATTATTATTTCAGTTTCTGTCAAGATGATGTTCCATCAGCCAGGGCTTTTGTTTCCCAAGGAAAACTCAGTATCTCAGACCCAAAAAGCACAGAGGGAATAATCTCAACACTCATCTTCTGGGTCATGAACTGGTTTCAAATCATCAGGGAGAACTTGCCAGATGTGTGATATTTGCTATTTCCCAGTATTCTTGATGTAAAATGAAGACTCTCTAAAAGTAAGTGATTTCTAGGATGTTATAGTTCTCGCATTAAGAAACAGTCCTTTCTCCAATCATTATCCATCAACATGACTCTTTTTTTGTTAGGAGCCCCCACGCCCTGTGCACCCAGCACCCTTACCAGAAGCCCCACAACCACAGCGTCTGCCCCCTGAAGCTGCCAGCACGTCTCTGCCTCAGAAGCCTCACTTGAAGTTAGCACGAGTTCAGAGTCAAAATGGCATTGTACTGTCCTGGAGTGTTCTGGAGGTGGACAGAAGCTGCGCCACTGTTGACAGCTACCACCTGTACGCTTACCACGAGGAACCCAGTGCCACTGTACCCTCACAGTGGAAGAAGATTGGCGAAGTCAAGGCACTTCCCTTGCCTATGGCATGCACTCTCACCCAGTTCGTGTCTGGCAGCAAATACTACTTTGCAGTACGAGCCAAGGATATTTACGGGCGTTTTGGACCTTTCTGTGATCCTCAGTCAACAGATGTGATCTCTTCTTCGCAGAGCAGTTAAACCTTGGAGCCTTTCTCTCTTCCTCTTTCAGAAGTTCTACTTTTTGGTCTTGTTTTAATCTTGTGCATGATACCCATTGTAAAATGCACATTGTGCAAGATTTCTTGGACCGATGTATATATACACTACATTTGTTTATAATCAGAATAAACTCAGCCCATAAAGCAGGATCTTTTCCTGAACAATTCAGGCTTCAAGGTTTTGAAATGTAAATGTGCACCTTGCTTTAGTTTTGAGGCTGGGGTATATGTGTGGTGTGTGCTTTTCTGTATTTATATGTTTATTACAGTGGAATCTCCCATTTTCATTCTCAAATTTACCTCTCTTCCAGTGTGAAGTAAGTAGATCAAAGGATTTGAGGTATGTATCTGGCATGATTCTGCTTCTACGTGATCTGTAGGTTTATAGATAGATGATTTAAACTGACTCTAAATGGAACCCAAAGGAAAAATAAAAAGCAAAATGGTCAAATAGTTTAAAATAGGTTAATTTGAACACAGGAAAAGATCTTTTCATGTTTTCTTTTGTCTTTTCTGGGTTGTCAATCGATGAAAAAGAATTGCAGTGGGCCCTCCCTTTTCTAATCAGAGATTTTTTTCCATTTATTTTTGTGCCTTAAGGATTAACTGCAGAAGTAAACAGGGCCATTTTTCCATTGTGGTTTACTCTTCTCTGTCAACCTTTCATCCTCATTTCTCCTTTCTCTCCACCAAATGTAGCACATTTCCCTCAAGTAAATTTTAGACCAAGGCTTTTATATGTAGTCTCATCAGTGACATCATTACATTTAACTTGCTCTTTTCTTCCAAGAAAATTAATGCTTTTTATTTCTGGTCACTATTTAACTCTGTGTAAAGTGAACCAAAAGAAGACCACATTGTATAAGCCAATTTCCCTTCAAATATCTTTTAATATCTATGTTGCACACTGTCTTAGAGATTATGAAAGCAATTCTGGTTTACCTTATCACCCAAAGCATACCTTATCACCCATAGTATTCTTTCAAAGAAAGTAAATAGTAAAATTCACAAAATACAGTAAGCTAAACTATCAAGGGAAAGCTCCATTTCTTCTTTATCCTCATATCATTCTTCCTGTATTAATCTTTTCTTTTGATGGTGCTAAGTTTTGTCTGATTCACCATATGTCAGCTTTGGATACGGTTTAAAGTATATCCTTTGGGGTCATTTATGTAAGAATGACTTTACAACTTCTGTGCATCTCTGTTCCTCTTCAAAGTTTTAATCAAACTTTGGTCATGGATTTTCTATTTGAGTGCCAGTTATACTGGTATCAGGTACATGTTGGAGTGTAGGTAGCTTAAGACAGGAGAGATGGCGTAATTTGGGGGATGAGAGTGGGGTTGGCGATGCTTGGAAAGGAATTTATGGAGTTTGTGGAATACATTTTCAAGCCATCTTCCATATCATATTGGAAATCATATTCCTGCCTTCTTAAATGAGTTAGTCATTAATGTATGACTTATAAGAGGGAACTGTCACTTCCATATTAATGCTTCTTTGTTTGCATCTTCAATGGCTTGTAATAGGAAACATTCTACTTGTAAAGAAACTCTCTTTAGAGACTTTTACTGGTCACTGTACTGTCAGGTTGGATGTGAAGTTTGATTGATGTGGAGGAAAGCCTACAGATTGCCTAAAGTAAATGCTCCAAAATCTTCCTTTTGCTTTCAGAAAATATACCACAGTGAGAATTAAAATTTCCATGAGTCATATTTGCCAACCAACTATGTAGGTGTTACTCATTGTGGGTCTAATGATGATGGTAAAGAAATTGCCAATGTCATGCCAATGAAAAATTTTAAAGGGAGAAGTTGATGATCTTCTAGATGTATGTGAGCATCTGTCTTATATCTGCATGTACATATGTTTTTACCTGCAATGGTTGCAGTGTTGATTATGTGTTGAAGATCATTTCAGTTGACAGAATAGAAAGCCCATGTTCAAAATTGTCCTTTATTGACCGGTTTTATGGTCATGTGATAATTTGCTTACCTAGCCTAGAAAGCTTCCCTTGGTGAGTACTTTATGTTTACTAATCCTTTTTTTTTTTAATTATGCTTTTTTTAAAAAAAAAAATTATGCTTTCATAGCATTATATAATCAGGTGAAGAAAGCCCAGTAGAATGAAAATATTATTTTGACCTATACTGTGTGATTTCTGTCAGAGAAAAAAGAAATAACTTAAATAGTAACCCTAAAAAATAGATTTACTACAGTAAAATAAAACTTTTTATTCCAAGTGGTGGAGGGAAGGTACAAAGAGAGATTGTAATTATTTGAGGGAAAAGATATTATAAGATGGTTTCTTTCAATTAGCCTGCCACAGAATTTATAGGCAACAATTATGTTGGAGTTACCAGTGGGTGCTACTTGAACTCTAGGTTTTCATTTCAGGCAGGTTTTTTAATGTTGAAGAGAGCTTTCTGTTTGGTTTGTTTCTTTAGAGACAGAGAATGGAGGGCTCAACTAGAAATAGCTACTGGTCACATATTTTTTAATAGCAATCACACTTCATGGTACCTTTTTTAATTTCATAGTATCTTTTCTCAGAGTATTACAAATAAGCTTAATAATCCCATTTTGGGAATGCAAGTTTGCTACTTTTTTAGTCTGACAATACTTGTGTAAGTATTGCCTTATTGGAAATCCTGGAAACTTCTGATACTTCAGCCTGAAATAGAGGATGTTTATATGACGTTTAAAGGTAATGGTGATGTTTGTTACTGTCTACTTTGTACTTTGTCGGAGTAATTTTCACCCAATTTTAAGTGTGACTAAGCCTCACATTTTAAAATTACATTCTTGCCAGTACATTTATAAAGTATATACAAAGACATCTGTTGGTAACAGGTAACTTTATGAGGTAACTATATCCCTCTATTTCTCTGGACTCACTTTTTAAAACATGCAGAATACTGTGTGCCATTTAACAAAGTCGAAGTTCATGAGAGAAATGAAGAGCAGAGCTTGCTTCCTTGAAAAGTGAATGTTTGTTGGGTTGCCATTTGCCTCACAGACATGTGTTCCCCACTGTCCCAACCCCCATTGCCAGATAGGAAATGAAAAGTTTGATTGAATAAAATGACCTCAAACAAGGAGCTTAGGACCACCTGTCAGCAGAACTCCTTAGGCAGGCTGCACCATACAGTTATCTTCCTGTGGCCGATAAGTGTTAATGTGGGTTTTTTTGTTTGTTTGCTCTTTTGCTTGTATTTTCCAAATTATTGTTTATGCAGCAAGGTGTTAATATTGCATGATATGCATTTATCTTGTTCCACAGATTTTCCAGTACTGTAAAAGATTAACAGAATAATGCCTGCGTTATCCTCTTCTCTCACTTGTATACACTGTGATGTTGGCACAGTACATTATTGCAAAGACTTCCAAGTGTTCTCCCAGACTTTCCTTGTGGGGCTATTTCAATATCCTGTGATTTATTCATTATTTTAACTTAATCATTGACCAGTCATTGGCCTGTTTTATTCTGATTTCCAGAAAGACCATGTCCCAGTATTAGATTATTGCAAATAACTCTATTTAAAACCAGTGTATAATTCTGCCTGCCTTACTCTCTACTGGGTAAATGATGGCCCCTCCCCTTTCTGAAAATTTTGGGACAAACAAAAAAGGTTAGAACAATTCCTATAAAGTGTTTCATTAGTGTGGCAGGTTTATCCAATTCCAAAAACTTATTTTCCTTGAGCCAGCCAATGGGGAGGAATAGAATGATACAAACATGTGTTTTGTCTTCTCATCTTCAGTTTTATCATGCTAAGTTTGTCATTCTTTATTTTTCACTTGTAGAGTCAAATACCCACCCTTTATATTTAATTGCTATCTTAAAAAAAATTATTTTTTTGTAAATAAGATAACTGGGCAATCAGACATCATTTGGGGAATCCTGGCTTTAGAATTTTATCAGCCATTTTCAAAATTAAATATAAAAATAATTCCTTTGTAGGAAACTTGCATCCTAATATTTCTTTATTACAGTTGAAAGTGTAAATAATGACAATGTAAGACCTTCTGATGTCTAATAGAGACTGGGCTGTAGCAAGTTGCCCTATTTTTATTAGGTTTTGAAGGTTTTTGTGGGTTGTTTTTTTTTCTTTTTTAAATGTACAGTAGAGTGGTGTCTGTATAAGTGTTAACTGTAGTGGGATTTTGTCCAGCAAGCCTGAAATTTATACTTTGAAATAAACTACTGGGTTTTTAACATTCTGAGTACTCTGATTCATTCTGTTATTCTCAGACCTTATGAGTATTCTTTTCTTCTGCGAGTCTCTCACCTTGTTAAGAGTCACTGTTACACTGTTCAGTATGGTTTACTTAATTTGACAGCACCATGACACTCAAACAACATATAACCCTCCAGCTTTGAAACGTTGTTAGGCAGAGCTGCTGCTAGGTTAGATAAGCTGTTTTTAACTAACAGGTGACAACATTAAAGTCTGCTGTATTATGTTTGTGCACCACAGAAAGACTTCGACTGTTGCTTGTTAATAACCAGAAAAAAACAAAAACATACAACTGCATTTCTGTTGGAGGTTCCACCATCCCCTAGGGCTTTGTCATGAAGTCCATCCAGCGAGGAGAAGGGGAAAGAGCATGAGGCAGTCAGGGTCTGAGGAACGGGGCCTGGGAGTAGCACTCAACTCAGAGTCCACCCCAAGGACTCTGTCACATGGCATAGCTGCCCAAGGGAAGCTGGGAGGTGCGGCCTATGCAGCCAGGCATACATGGAGACAGTGGATCTCGGGGTGAGGGAGCAGTTTCTACCGTACTTTCTGGTGTATAAGCTTGTGTGCTGAAATGGTATTGTTTATTTACCATATGTTTCTTATATGGTGCCCCACCCAATTGTAGGCGCTTGTTTTAAAAATGACAAAATCAGCAGCAGAAAATGAAAGTGATAGACTGAATTGAATATATTTCATTAAAACTAATTCTGAATGAAAAAACAGCTAAAATACTGCCTTTGGTATCTTACTTGCAGCCTTCTATTCCCTTATCTCCCTCCATTTTATGTCAAGTTACAAAATAGGTTTCATGGTAATAAAATCAAAGTTGTAGGCCTCTGGCAGGCCCTCATGGAGAGTTTTGTTAAAACGGCTCCAGTGAAAAACAGGGAGGCCACCTTGTACAGTGGGCCCACTGATGGCATAGGCTTTGTACTTGGATGCCAGGTAGATGTCTGCCACCTGCAGAGAGAGAGGAGGGGGATGTTTTAGAAAACCATTGGGAAAAAAACACGACTAAGCCCCTTTAGGTGTGGTCCCTGCTCTTTGTCCAAAGTCACAATATTAGCTCCCCTTAAAATAAAATCCTGCAAGCTTCTACAATATGCTCTTCTGTATCCATTTGGCATCCAAATGTGAATTGACTAGTTGTTCAGTCACTAAGTCATCTGCCAGGTTCCTCTGTCCATAGGATTTCCCAGGGAAGAATACTGGAGTGGGTTGCCATTTCCTTGTTCAGGGGCGGGGTCTTCCAACCCAAGGATTGAACCCATGTCTCCTGCTTGGCAGGTGGATTCTTTACCACTGTGCCACCTTGGAAGCCCTGCACTGACTGGTAGAAGAGTATTAAACTAACAGCCCAAAGTGTGAGATCTGGAGTCAGGTTACTCATATTTAGAATTCAACCTCCAAAATTTATTTTGACTCAGTTTTCTTATTTGTAAAATTATACTAATAACCCTACTTCATAGAAGAGTTGTCATGAGGATTAATGAGAGCAGTACCTAGAATGTATTAATTCCTCAGTAAAAGTTGTTATTAATCAGGGCAGTAACAAGAGTATTAAAGTAGATGGAACTTGATATAAAAAAATAAGGTCCATGGTTCTTAAAAACACTTGAACATTGGATCACAGCAGAACTTAAGGTTAGACAGGAAAGCAGAAAATGTCTTATAACTTCAGATTTTCCTCATTCAAAATGGCTCTAGAGAAGTGATATTTTTTAAATACGTGCTTCAACAGAACCTTTTTTGATGAAAAACTGGCAGGCTTTTGTCTCCTGAAAAAGGTAAAATTTGGCAGATGAAAGCTTGGCTTGGTTTCTCCCCAGTTCAAGTAATTCTCTTTGTGTACTCTGGAATGGACATAACACTTTTTACACACTTTACTGAATGTTTGCAAATACCATTAAAAAGAAATAAATACAAAAGCATTCACTGGGGCTTCATGTGTGCCAGGCTCACTACATCCACTGTTTTTTGTACATTATACAAAATCTTAGTCATTAAAGACTAAAGCTTGGCTCAAACCATTCTAAACCATCTTCTGTTTAGCCATTAGGCTGATAGAAAAAATAATGTGTTAGGAGGTTGGCATTTTTAATAGTTTTCAGAGCTTCAGATAGAACAGTTAACTCTTAAATCTAACAGATTTCTTCAGAATTTAGGACCATAGATGGAAATGAAAAGACACATGCCCAAGCCCAAAAGTACAAAAAGATGTGGTAGAATGATTCTTTTCTACCCACTAGATAGTTAATGCATAATCTTGGACACTCCAGGTGCAGTCCTGTGCCAATAAGTTGTTAACAATTAGCTCTCTTAGGAAAAAAAAGACCCCAAGTTGTAGTGTTTGCTGATTTCCATGATGTAAATATTCTGCCATTTCAGGCTATCAAACTGGTGTTGACATTTTAAACAACTGGTTCTTACAAGCCTATATGAGTGGGCTTCAACCCCACTGTAAACTTACTTATTACCTATATTGTGAGACACATTACAGCACTTAACAATTGTAGTGAAAACCCTTTAGTGCTTGAGCATCTGGCCCAATACTTATTCCTTCAGCTCTATTCAATTTCTGTTTAAAGTGACATCACTGTGCTCTCAATATGTTCTTTGGACTTTGGGCCAGTCTGGTAAAACTTAAGACAGCAACACTATCACCATCATCATCATCATTATGGTTATGCACATTCACAAATAATATGCTAAGTACTGTTGTAAACATTTTATAGATATTAAATATTCATTCTTCACAACAACCCTAGGAAGCAAGTACTCTTCTTTCCATTTTTCAGATGAGGAAACAGAAGCACTGTGAGATGATGTGATGCAGTGACGGAGCAGGGACTGGAAGTTAGTCCAAGGGACCTACCACTATAACCTCTGAAAAAGCTGATTCCATAATTGAGTTCATGTTTAAGAGGCATTGGGCTTCCCAGGTGGCTCAGCAGTAAAGAAGCCTCCTGCCAATGCAGGAGACACTGGTCAGTCCCGGAGTCAGGAAGATCCCCTTGAGAAGGAAATGTCAACGCATTCCAGTATTGTCTGGGAAATGCCATGGACAGAGGAGCCTGGCAGGCTACAGTCCATGGGGTTGCAGAGTCAGACACAACTTAGCAATAGAGCACAGGCACAGTAGTTAAGAGACATTATTGTGATTTATGCCACAAAAATTTCTGCAGCTCTGCCTTTGAATAGGCCTAGGCACTGGAAAACCAATAGGGTGGGGCTTCCCTGGTGGCCCAGTGGGAAGGAGTCCACCTACCAGTGTGGGGAATCCCTGGTTCAGGAAGATCCCACTTGCCGTCAAGCACCTAAGCACGTGGGCCACAACAGAGCCTGTGCTCTAGAGCCTGGGAACTGCAACTATTGAAGCCCGTGAAGCCACTGCAGTGAGAAGCCCAGGCACTGCAACTAGAGAGTAGCCTCTGCTTACCGTAAGTAGAAAAAAACCCCAAACAACAAAGACCCAGCACAGCCAAAATAAAGCAAACAGAACCCAACAGCACATTACCTTGGTGTCATAGCAACCTCCAGGACTCGGACTGTGTGAGTTTAGGTCCTCACGGCAACAGATGGTGTTGCAGGGATCACCCTTGCTATAAGGGTCCTCCTTGTAATCTAGGGAACAGTGATGGGACAGAGTGAGCACTGGCCATTCCGAGATGCATTCTTTCACGGTAAGCTGTGTGGCCCTATTCAAGCCTAGGTGTCCAGATCTGCTCAGCCTGCTCCCACATACGGAAGGCCCCTGTGGCTTGTACAGGGAGGAGGCAACATCGAGCCCCCACTCCAGGCTCAACCTGCGCTCACAACCGCAGTGATGACTGGACAGAAGAGAACAGAGCACAAGTGTGTGTCCAGTTTTTTTTAACAAAACAAATACGAATCTTTGATATTGTTCATCAAAAACAAAGTGTTTACGGGTAATTTTTGCTTTAGTAGCTGCTTTTGTCCTTCGAAGGAAATCTGTGTTTGGGATGGTAGGGTAAAAAAGAAAAAGAAAAAAAAAGTTACCCTGTATGGGTTATTTCTTTTGTGTTTTACATAAGACTTTTTTCAATTAAATCCATAGAATCTTCTTCCCTATCATTTTCATAAAGAAGGACAAAATTCTATTTGTTGAATATATATTATGCATAGTATCAACTGAATACTAAATAATTCAATAACTTCTTAGACTGCCTTCTAGTACAGAGGTGATAAATGGATTCTTTATCCATGGGGAAGAAAAAGAGTTTGGAAGAATGACTCTTGACAAATGTGCTACATACTGTTATATCGCATGATATATTTCATGGATTCCATATCCATCACTTTTCCTTGATCACGCCGGAAGATTTTAGCTCGGGGAGCCAGATCATAAGAGTAGTCCAAACCCAGCTTCTTGACCAGTATTGGATAGCCACTCCAGTTGTAAACTTTTTCATGAAAAGGAATGTTGTAGGAGGGCCAATATCCTGATTTGGAATGGAAGGGAGAGAAGGGTGGGATTGACAGGGAGGAAGACAGAAGAGAGAGGAAACAAAAGTGTCATGAACGGTACTTTCTTTTGAACATCGGCACAGCTGTGTAATTACAAAGTAACATTACACAGAAAATAATGGCTGTGAACCCTGGTAACCACACAGATCCTTAGAAATTTACAGAACCAGTATAGCCTAGATTATTCCACTAGGGGGAGAAGAGCATCAGAATTCTTTGGTTTTTCACCCCAGATTCCTTTTTTTTTTTTTTTTTAATTTTTACTTTATTTTACTTTACAATACTGTATTGGTTTTGCCATACATTGACATGAATCCACCACGGGTGTACATGAGTTCCCAAACATGAACCCCCCCCTCCCACCTCCCTCGCCATAACATCTCTCTGGGTCATCCCCGTGCACCAGCCCCAAGCATCCTGTATCCTGCATCAAACATAGACTGGCGATTTGTTTCTTACATAATAGTATACATGTTTCAATGCCATTCTCCCAAATCATCCCACCCTCTCCCTCTCCCTCAGAGTCCAAAAGTCTGTTCTACACACCTGTCTCTTTTGCTGTCTCACATACAGGGTCATCATTACCATCTTTCTAAATTCCGTATATATGTGTTAGTATACTGTATTGGTGTTTTTCTTTCTGGCTTACTTCACTCTGTATAATCGGCTCCAGTTTCATCCATCTCATTAGAACTGATTCAAATGTATTCTTTTTAATGGCTGAGTAATACTCCATTGTGTATATGTACCACAGCTTTCTTATCCATTCATCTGCTGATGGACATCTAGGTTGTTTCCATGTCCTGGCTATTATAAACAGTGCTGCGATGAACACTGGGGTACATGTGTCTCTTTCTATTCTGGTTTCCTCAGTGTGTATGCCCAGCAGTGGGATTGCTGGGTCATAAGGCAGTTCTATTTGCAATTTTTTAAGGAATCTCCACACTGTTCTCCATAGTGGCTCTACTAGTTTGCATTCCCACCAACAGTGCAAGAGGGTTCCCTTTTCTCCACACCCTCTCCAGCATTTATTGCTTGCAGACTTTTGGATCGCAGCCATTCTGACTGGCATGAAGTGGTACCTCTTTGTGGTCTTGATTTGCATTTCTCTAATAATGAGTGTTGAGCATCTTTTCATGTGTTTGTTAGCCATCCATATGTCTTCTTTGGAGAAATGTCTATTTAGTTCTTTGGCCCATTTTTCGATTGGGTCATTTATTTTTCTGGAATTGAGCTGCATAAGTTACTTGTATATTTTTGAGATTAGTTGTCAGTTGATTCATTTGCTATTATTTTCTCCCATTCAGAAGGCTGTCTTTTCACCTTGCTTATATTTTCCTTTATTGTGCAGAAGCTTTTAATTTTAATTAGATCCCATTTGTTTATTTTTGCTTTTATTTCTGGGAGGTGGATCATAGAGGATCCTGCTGTGATTTATGTCGGAGAGTGTTTTGCCTATGTTTTCCTCTAGGAGTTGTATAGTTTCTGGTCTTACGTTTAGATCTTTAATTCATTTTGAGTTTATTTTTGTGTGTGGTGTTAGAAAGTGATCTAGTTTCATTCTTTTACAAGTGGTTGACCAGTTTTCCCAGCACCACTTGTTAAAGAGATTGTCTTTACTCCATTGTATATTCTTGCCTCCTTTGTCAAAGATAAGGTGTCCATATATGTGTGGATTTATCTTTGGGCTTTCTATTTTGTTCCATTCATCTATATTTCTGTCTTTGTGCCAGTACCATACTGTCTTCATGACTGTGGCTTTGTAGTAGAGCCTGAAGTCAGGCAAGTTGATTCCTCCAGTTCCATTCTTCTTTCTCAAGATTGCTTTAGCTATTCGAGGTTTTTTGTATTTCCATACAAATCTTGAAGTTATTTGTTCTAGTTCTGTGAAAAATACCGCTGGTAGCTTGATAGGGATTGTATTGAATCTGTAGATTGATTTGGGTAGTATACTCATTTTCACTATATTGATTCTTCCAATCCATTCTTAAGGCAATCTATTAAGCAGAAGAAAACCTGACTTCTAGGCTCAGAGTTGAATAATTAGGCCTTTGTCAGTTAACCTCATTTCTGCCCCCCCCTTTTTTTTTTTTAGTAGGAAGAGGGAAAGGAAAATTTATACTGTGAAGGGATTAGAGATGATCTTAAGATTCCAGTAGACTTTTAACTCCTCTGACCCTAAACATTCATAAGGCTCAGCTTCATTTGAAGCTTCACAGTGTGCCAGCCCTTCATCACTAGGCATCAAACGTGACACAACTTTAATAAAATCGCCATTTCAGGAACATCTCAGATTATGGTAGCCTGGGGTATTGCGGCAGGACTGTCAGCCAATATAGGACCACCTTCACCATTCAGGGTTTAGCTTCCACTCACATCTTCTCTTGGCCCTTGTCTGTCTTCCTTTCTCCTTACTATTTTATAGGATCCACTGCTCGGGGTGAAGTTATTAGGACAAAACAAATGATAAAACATTCAACCTCACTGATTCTGGGGCATGGAGCCAGCATCAAGGTGAAGGAAGACAAAGACAACATTGAAAGTACAGGCTAAAAATCACATTTATTATTGCAGTATATCTAGGTAATTGAGACTTGGAGGTTAGACTGCCTGGTATGTGACCTTACAGAAGTTACTTTACCTCTCTGTGGCTCACGTCTTCATCTGTAAAATGTGAACAATGATGTCTTACCTCACAAGGATCGCTGCTGTGAGCATTAAGTGAGTTCAAATGGATGGCAGAGCTTACAACAGGGTCTGGTACTTTGTAAGCACTAGATGAACATTAACTATTACAGTTCTCTACGTGAATAGCTCAAATGAATAATAAAAATCATTGCTCTTTAAATTTTCATAAAGCTTTATGATTAAAAAAGCATTTAAAAGAGTATCTTATATTGGGTTGGCGAAAAAGTTTCTTCAGGTTTTTCCATCACAGTGTATAGAAAAACCTGAACGAACTTTTTGGCCAACCCAATATAGTATCAAAACCACCTACTGATGTATAAATATGACCATTCTTCCTTCTAAAGGAAGAAACAGAGGTTCAGAGAGGTTGAATGCCTTCCTTCTGACTAAAAGCACCCAGGACTTCTATTGATATATCACTGCGGCTTCTAAATACTAGGTTTGTGGGGCTTTTTAAAAAATGGCTGTACAACATCACTTATTTGGGAAAATCATATGTTTCTTCCTCAGCTTTTCTTCCCTTTCAGTAAGATGGTAACAATACTGCTGCTGCTGCTGCTAAGTCGCTTCAGTCGTGTCCGACTCTGTGCGACCCCATAGACGGCAGCCCACCAGGCTCCCCCGTCCCTGGGATTCTCCAGGCAAGAACACCGGAATGGGTTGCCATTTCCTTCTCCAATGCATGAAAGTGAAAAGTCAAAGTGAAGTTTCTCAGTCGTGTCTGACTCTTTGCGACCCCACGGACTGCAGCCTACCAGGCTCCTCCGTCCATGGGATTTTCCAGGCAAGAATACTGGAGTGGGTTGCCATTGCCTTCTCCGGTAACAATACTATTTATCTGGAAATATGTTGTGTGTGTGCTCAGTTGCACAGTCATGTCCAACTCTTTGTGACCTCATGGGCTGTAGCCTGCCAGGCTCCTCTCTCCATGGGATCTCCAGGCAAGGATACTGGAATGGGTTGCCATCTTCCTGACCCAGGGATTGAACCCAACTCTCAGGCAAGGATACTGAAATGGGTTGCCATCTTCCTGACCCAGGGATTGAACCCAACTCTCCTGTGCTCCAGCATTGGCAGGCAGATCCTTTACCACTGTGCCACCTGGGAAGCCCTTGGAAATACATTATGAAGGTCAAACAAAAGAAAATAAATAAAAGATACATCAAGTATATGGTAGACACTCTGAATTTAACTCTGTATTTTCTGCCTCTGGTGGAAAAATAAAACATAAACCTCCCCCCCCCCCCCCAAACTACAGACAGGTCATCATCAATTTATTTAATACCAGGGTAGATTTCTTCATGGGATCTAAAAATGGGATTGCAAAGAACCCAGATCCCAGCATATCATTAGCAGCAGTCCAAAGAAGAAAAGGCCTGGGGTAACTGGTCCCCTTTAACAAGCATCTCCCTCTTGAGGTTGGCTATTACTATCAGGCTCTTTGGAGCTGGATGGACCAGTCTTCAGAGTCAGATAGCTGCGTCCTCAGTTTTGAATTGTCGTGCTAACCAAGCAACCACCTAGTGATCTGACTTCTCAGGTGGATTTCCCAAGAAGGAGTGGAGGTAGGCCCACTGCTTGGTAGCACCTGATCTTGGCAACTGAAGTTTCCACCTTAGTCAACTCTGTTTTATGCACGTGGTGGGCATTTCACTGGCTGGAGCCACTGTGGAGTGAGGCATCTCCCCCTGGGTGTCATTACAAGATGAATGTGAGGACCTGGGAAATGAAGGACCAGCCCTGATCCCCAGGATCCATGCGTTATCTTGGTTCTGTACCTACTCATCTCTCAGTGGACCTATTTCAACAGTTTCCTAATTCACCTCTTGTCTTCTATCTGTCCTTCAGTGTGTTCTCCCTTTTCAAAGACTCCAGTTTTCTGAAGCAAGGTCCCCAACCTCCAGAATCTAATCCCTGATGATCTGAGGTGCAGCTGATGTAATAATAACAGAAATAAAATGCACAATGAATATAATGCATTTGAATCATCCCCAAACCCAAATCATTCCCACCCCCCACCCCAGGCTGTAGAAGAAATCATCTATGAAACCAGTCCCTGGTGCCAAAAAGGCTGGGGACTGATGCTCTAAAGGATAAAGGCTAAACTGCTCAGCAGGATCTAAGGGCTGTAGTTTTCCCATCACAACCTTATCTTCCACATCACAGCCTCATCTCCAGCCATCCTGGGCTAATACATTCTCCTTCATGCCATGGTCTTGTGTCTCTATCTGTTTGATTTATCCCCTTGTCAAACTGCTGAGCTCCTTTCTTGCATGTCTCTTCATTGTTTCTGGAGTTGTTTGTCCACTGATCTCCAGTAGCATATTTGGCAGCTACTGACCTGGGACGTTCAACTTTCAGTGTCCTATCTTTTTGCCTTTTCATACTGTTCATGGGGTTCTCAAGGCAAGAATGGTGAAGTGCTTTCCCATTCCCTTTCCCTTCTCCAGTGGACCACATTTTGTCAGAATTCTCCACCATGACCCGTCTGACTTGGGTGGCCCTACACAGCATGGCTCATAGTTTCATTGAGTTAGACAAGGCTAACTTGTGGTCAGTTTGATTAGTTTTCTGTGCTTTCTGTGGTTTTCATTCTCTCTGCCCTCTGATAAGGATAAGGATAAGAGGCTTATGGAAGCTTCCTGATGGGAGAGACTGACTGAGGGGGAAACTGTCTTCTTCTGATGAGTGGGGCCATGGTCAGTAAATCTTTAATCCAATTTTCTGTTGATGGGCAGGGCTGTGTTCCCTCCCTGTTGTTTGACCTGAGGCCAAACTATGGTGGAGGTAATGAAGATAATGGCAACCTCCTTCAAAAGGTCCCAGGCATACACTGTCACACTCAGTGCTCCCAACCATGCAGCAGGCCACCACCAACCCACACTTCTCCTGGAGACTCCTGGACACTCATGGGCAAGTCTGGGTCAGTCTCCTATGGGGTCACTGCTCCTTTCTCCTGGGTCCTGGTGTGCACAAGGTTTTGTTTGTGCCCTACAAGAGTCTATTTCCCCAGTCCTGTGTAAGTTCTGGTGGCTCTATGGTGAGTTTAATGGAAACCTCCTCCAAGAGGGCTTATGCCATACCCAGGTCTGCAGCACCCAGAGCCCCTGCCCCTGCTGCCCTTGGTCAGCAGGCCACTGCTGACCCATGCCTCCAGAGGAGACAAACACTCAAAGGCAGGTCTAGTTCAGTCTCTGTGGGGTCTCTGGTGTGCACAATGTTTCGTTTGAACCCTCCAATCAATGGAGAAGTAACTCCAGAAAGAGTGAAGAGACAGACCAAAGCAAAAACAACACCCAGTTGTGGATGTGACTGGTGATGGTAGTAGAGTCTGATGCTGTAAAGAACAATATTGCATAGGAACCTGGAATGTTAGGTCCATGAATCAAGGTAAATTGGAAGTGGTCAAACAGAAGATGGAAAGAGTGAACATTGACATCCTAGGGATCAGTGAACTAAAATGGATTGGAAAGGGTGAATTTAATCAGATGACCACTATATCTACTACTGTGGGCAAGAATCCCTTAGAAGAAATGGAGTGGCCCTCATAGTCAACAAAAGAGTCCAAAATGCAGTACTTGAATGCAATCTCAAAAATGACAGAATGGTCTCTGTTTGTTTCCAAGGAAAACCATTCAAAATCATAGTAATCCAAATCTATGCCTCAACCAGTAATGCTGAAGAAGCTGAAGCTGAATGGTTCTATGGAGAGCTACAAGACCTTCTAGAACTAACACACAAAAAAAGATGTCCTTTTCATCATAGGGGACTGGAATGCAAAAGTAGGAAGTCAAGAGATACCTGGAGTAACAGGCAAACTTGGCCTTGGAGTAAAAATGAAGCAGCACAAAGGCTAACTGAGTTTTGCCAAGAGAACGCACTGTTCATAGCAAACACCTTCTTCCAACAACACAAGAGAAGACTTCATCTTCTTTGCAGCCAAAGATGGAAAAGCTCTATACAGTCAGCAAAAACAAGACTGAGAGCTGAGTGTAGCTCAGATCATGAACTCCTTATTGCAAATTCAGACTGAAATTGAAGAAAGTGGGGAATACCACTAGACCATTTGGGTATGACCTAAATCAAATCCATTATGATTATACAGTGGAAGTGATAAACAGATTCAAGGGATTAGATCTGATAGACAGAGTGCCTGAAGAACTATGGCCAGAGGTTTGTGACAGTGTAGAGGAGGCAGTGATCAAGACCATACCCAAGAAAAAGAAATGGAAAAAAGCAAAATAGTTGTCTGAGGAGGCCTTACAAATAGCTGAGAAAAGAGAAGCCAAAGACAAGAGAGAAAAGGAAAGATATACCTATTTGAATGCAGAGTTCCAGAGAATAGCAAGGAGAGATAAGAAACCCTTCCTCAGTGATCAGTGCAAAGAAATAGAGGAAAACAACAGAATGGGAAAGACTAGAGATCTCTTCAAGAAAATTAGAGACATCAAGGTAACATTTCATGCAAAGATGGGCTCAATAAAGGACAGAAATGGTATGGACCTAACAGAAGCAGAAGACATTAAGAAGAAGTGGCAAGAATACACAGAAGAACTATACAAAAAAGATCTTCATGACCCAGATCACACTTACCTAGAGCCAGACATCCTGGAATGTGAAGTCAAGTAAGCCTTAGGAAGCATCATTAAGAACAAAGCTAGTGGAGGTGATGGAATTCCAGTTGAGCTATTTCAAATCTTGAAAGATGATGCTGTGAAAGTGCTGCACTCAATATGCCAGCAAATTTGGAAAACTCAGCAGTGGCCACAGGACTGGAAAAGGTCAGTTTTCATTCCAATCCCAAAGAAAGGCAATGCCAAAGAATGTTCAAACTACTGCATAATTGCACTCATCTCAAACACTAGCAAGTAATACTCAAAATTCTCCAACCAGGCTTCAACAGTATGTGAACCCAGAACTTCCAGATGTTCAAGCTGGTTTTAGAAAAGGCAAAGGAACCAGAGATCAAATTACCAACATTTGTTGGATCATTGAAAAAGCAAAAGAATTCCAGAAAAACATCTACTTCAGCTTTATTGACTACAAAGCCTTTGACTATGTGGATCACAACAAACTGTGGAAAATTCTTAAAGAGATGGGAATACCAGACTTCCTTACCTGCCTCCTGAGAAATCTGTATGCAGGTCAAGAAGCAACAGTTAGAACTGGACATGGAACAACAGACTGGTTCTAAATAGGGAAAGGAGTACGTCAAGGCTGTATATTGTCACCCTGCTTATTTAAATTATGTGCATCATGTGAAATGTCAGGCTGGATGAAGCACAAACTGGAATCAGGATTTCAGAGAGAAATATCAGTGACCTCAGATATGCAGATGACACCACCTTTATGGCAGAAAGTGAAGAACTAAAGATCCTCTTGATGTAAGTAAGAGGAGAGTGAAAAAGTTGGCTTAGAACTCAACATTCAGAAAACTAAGATCATGGCATCGGGTCCCATCACTTCAATGGCAAACAGATGGTGAAATAATAGAAACAGTGAGAGACTTTATTTTGGGGCTCCAAAATCACTGCAGATAGTGACTGCAGCTTTGAAATTAAAAGATGCTTACTGCTTGGAAGAAATGCTATGACCAACCTAGACAGCATATTAAAAAGCAGAGACATTACTTTGCAACAAAAGTCCATCTAGTCAAAGCTTTGGTTTTTCCAGTAGTCATGTATGAATGTGAGAGTTGGACCATAAGAAAGCTGAGTGCTGAAGAATTAATGCTTTTGAACTGTGGTGTTGGAGAAGACTCTTGAGAGTCCCCTGGACTGCAAGGAAATCAAATCAGTCAATCCTAAAGGAAATCAGTCCTAAATATTCATTGGAAGGACTAATGCTGAAGCTCCAATACTTTGGTCACCTGATGCGAAGAACTGACTCACTGGAAAAGACCCTGATGCTGGGAAAGATTGAAAGCTAGAGGAGAAGGGGATGACAGAGGATGAGATGGTTGGATGGCATCACCAACTCGATGGACATGAGTTTGCGTAAGCTCAGAGAGTTGATGATGGATAGAGAAGCCTGGTGTGCTGCAGTCCATGGGGTTACAAAAAGTTGGACACGACTGAGCGACTGAACTGAACTTTCTAGCCTGTGAACTTCCACCCAGACATCATCTTTTCTTTCATTTATTCAACAAATATTCAGTGAGGACTTCCTGTGTGTGCTGAGTGGTATGTTCAATGCAAGATGCTAGGACTTGCTGTGGACCGGTAATATGCTTAAGAATCAATAGAAATTATCTCAATTCATTTTCATAAAACCCAGTAAAATCGCAAAGGTGGGCTTCCCAGGTGGCGCTAGTGGTAAAGAACCCACCCACCTGCCAATGCAGGAGACCTAAGAGTCTCTGGTTCAATCCCTGGGTCAGGAAGATCCCCTGGAAGAGGGCATGACAACACACTCCAGTATACTTAGCTGGAGAATCCTATGGACAGAGGAGCCTGGCAGGCTACAGCCCCTAGGGTCACAAAGAACTGGACATGACTGAAGTGAAGTGGCTTTGCACACATGCACACACATGTAAGAGTACCCTGTCATGGGACTTCCCTGGTGGTTCAGTGGTTAAGACTCCACACACCGAGGGGTGCAGTTTCAATTCATCCCTGGTCAGGGAACTGAGATCCCTTATGCCGCATGGTGCAGCCAAAAGAAGTATTAATTGAGCTGCTACTCTGTACCAGGAAAAATCATCACTGTGACTTAACCCGTGCATGCAACAGAGGTCATAAATAAATAGTACAAAACACTTAAAAAAAAATAAATAGTATAAAAAAAGAGTACATTGTCATGTAAGAGTTTGAGGTGTAGGTTTTACATGTGATGAAACTTGTCATTCTTTCCCTGTGTGACAAGCAACAGCATTCCCACCCCTGCATCCCCACCATACACACCCCCCCATCATACGTTCACACACCACACATTATCCATCATATATGTGTGTGTGCGCACACACACACACACACACACTCATCAGACTTCTAGCATGAAGAAAGTACCTCTCCGCAGAATAGCAGTTTGTTCGGAATATTCTACATATGTGGGAATTTGCTCCACAATGTACAGAGTGCCTTCGTCAAGGCTGTGGTTCAGATTTACCTTCTTCAGGTCCAGGACCATGTACTGATTGTTATATGTGCCTGAAGCAGAGAAGACATGAAGACAGGGCATGGGTATTGCTGGCTGGTTAACTCAAAATCTAAAAAAAACGTACATGCCTAAATGTTATTCTAAAGGGCCACTTACCAGAGTTGTATTTTGAAAAGACCTCTGCCCACTGCTTGCCATTATTAGCCATCATATTGGCCACCCGGACTCTTTGCCAGGCCAGGAGAGACTGGGGTACCACGTGCTGCAGTAGGGTTTTGTTATACACGCTGTTTGTGGTCTGCAGCAATACCAAACCACTGCTAAGAAGGTAAAAGTCATCCAGAGACTCCAAAAACCCTACAGGAAACATGAATATATGAATCAGCATACATATATGCAAAATATCAAACCATCATTGTTGATGTAGGGCATTGTATATATGACGCATTTTGCAGATATTAGTTATTATTTCTTTTGGGGGTTTTTAAAAATTTATAAGTGGAGGATAATTCCTTTACAGTGTTGTTGGTTTCTGCCATACATCAGCATGAATAAGCCACTGGTATATACACAATGCAGAGTTCCAAAGAATAGCAAGGAGAGATAAGAAAGCCTTCCTCAGTGATCAATGCAAAGAAATAGAGGAAAACAACAGAATGGGAAAGACGAGAGATCTCTTCAAGAAAGTTAGAGATACCAAGGGAATATTTCATGCAAAGATAGGCTCAATAAAGGACAGAAATGGTATGCACCTAACAGAAGCAGAAGATATTAAGAAGAGGTGGCAAGAATACACAGAAGAACTGTACAAAACAGATCTTCACGACCCAGATAATCACGATGGTGTGATCACTAATCTAGAGCCAGACATCCTGGAATATGAAGTCAAGTGGGCCTTAGAAAGCATCACTAAGAACAAAGCTAGTGGAGGCGATGGAATTCCAGTTGAGCTATTTCAAACCCTGAAAGATGATGCTGTGAAAGTGCTGCACTCAATATGTCAGCAAATTTAGAAAACTCAGCAGTTGTCACAGGACTGAAAAAGATCAGTTTTCATTCCAATCCCAAAGAAAGGCAATGCAAAAGAATGCTCAAACTATAGCACAACTGCACTCATCTCACATGCTAGTAAGTAATGCTCAAAATTCTTCAAGTCAGGCTTCAGCAATATGTGAATTGTGAATTTCCAGATGTTCAAGCTGGTTTTAGAAAAGGCAGAGGAACCAGAGATCAAATTGCCAACATCTGCTGGATCATGGAAGAAGCAAGAGAGTTCCAGAAAAACATCTATTTCTGCTTTATTGACTATGCCAAAGCCTTTGATTGTGTGGATCACAATAAACTGTGGAAAATTCTGAAAGAGATGGGAATTCCAGACCACCTGACCTTCCTCTTGAGAAACCTATATGCAGGTCAGGAAGCAACAGTTAGAACTGGACATGGAGCAACAGCCTGGTTCCAAATAGGAAAAGGAGTACGTCAAGGCTGCATATTATCACCCTACTTATTTAACTTATATGTAGAGTATATCATGAGAAATGCTGGGCTGGAAGAAGCACAAGCTGGAATCAAGATTGCCGGGAGAAATATCAATAACCTCAGATATACAGATAACACCACCCTTATGGCAGAAAGTGAAGAGGAACTAAAAAGCCTCTTGATGAAAGTGAAAGAGGAGAGCGAAAACGTTGGCTTAAAGCTCCACATTCAGAAAACGAAGATCATGGCATCCAGTCCCATCACTTCATGGTAAATAGATGGCGAAACAGTGGAAACAGTGTCAGACTTTATTTTGGGGGGCTCCAAAATCACTGCAGATGGTGATTGCAGCCATGAAATTAAAAGACGCTTACTCCTTGGAAGGAAAGTTATGGCCAACCTAGATAGCATATTCAAAAGCAGAGACATTACTTTGCCAACAAAGGTCTGTCTAGTCAAGGCTATGGTTTTTCCAGTAGTCAGGTATGGATGTGAGAGTTGGACTGTGAAGAAAGCTGAGCGCTGAAGAATTGATGCTTTTGAGCTGTGGTGTTGGAGAAGACTCTTGAGAGTCCCTTGGACTGCAAGGAGATCCAACCAATCTATTCTGGAGATTAGTCCTGGTTGTTCTTTGGAAGGAATGATGCTAAAACTGAAACTCCAGTACTTTGGCCACTTCATGCGAAGAGTTGACTCATTGGAAAAGACCCTGATGCTGGGAGGGATTGGGGGCAGGAGGAGAAGGGGACGACAGAGGATGAGATGGCTGGATGGCATCACCGCCTCTATGGACATGAGTCTGAGTGAACTCCGGGAGTTGGTGATGGACAGGGAGGCCTGGCGTGCTGCGATTCATGGGGTCACAAAAAGTCGGACATGAATGAGCGACTGAACTGAACTGATACACACATCCCCTCCTTACTGAACTTCCCTCCCACCTTCCACATCCCACCCCTCTAGGTTGTTACAAAGCACCAGGTTGAGCTCCCTGCTTCACATTGCAAATTCCCACCGGCTATCTATTTTACATATAATATGTATATATTTCAGTGCTACTCTCTCAGTTCATCCCACTGTCTCCTTCCCTCGCTGGGTCCACAAGTCTGTTCTCTGTCTGCGACTCTATTCCTGCCCTGCAAATAGGCTCATCCCTACCGTATGTCTTGATTCCATATGTGTGTGTTAATATGCAATATTTGTGTTTCTCTGGCTTGCTTCACTGTTTATAACGAACTCTAGGGTGCCAGTTGCCATTGTCCTCCCCCAGCTTTTGTTCACCTCGGCAGCAGATCCCGGTGAACCTCCATCTCTGGGCTCTCCATTGAGAAATTTTGATTTTATGATTTGATGAAAATACATTAAATCAGGAACCAGACCTAAGGATGCATGATATTAATGACTATATATAAGCAAATTTTAATGACTATTCATTTACCACTTGGGCTGGAGTCATTTTGCAGTGTTTTATCTGAACAACCATACTGGCAGTCTTGAGCAAGCTTTCTGATAGGAAATCTCCACAGGATGGAAAGCTGTATTTCTGGCCTGATACTCTTGCTAATTCACTCTTTATTGTAGCAGCCTCGATGGACACAAGAGGGCAGGCGTTCTTTAATATGTATAAGTAAGTGACTAATACTAACATGAAAGGAATAGTATTTCATTCAAGAGCAAGACTGTTTAAAGAAGACCAACAACAGCAACAACAAAAGTAGGCCATCCAGAGTTCTGGAACAAAGAAGATAAACTATCTTACAAAAAAGACTTTAGTCAAGGAGTCTAATTTTATAATTTGGAGTTTAAAGTTAAAGAAAGGAAAAGGCCCAAGGAAGGGACAAAGTCCTGAAATATAGCATTATAAGAGAAACAAGTGTTCTTTGAATATGTAAAATTGTATTCTTGCTCTATCTGTCACTAGGAACTTTGGAAGGCACACTATGTTAGACAAGGACAGAGTGAAACACTCTGGGATGAAAGCCAGCTGGCAAATTACATTTCATAGTAAGCATCTTACTAAATTTAATTAAGAGACAAAAGAGAACACTTACAGTTAATAAAGCATCTTCCAGGACTTAGAAAATAGCCACCTGAGGTCTTCCCTGGTGGCACAGTGAATAAGAATCCGCCTGCCAATGCAGGGAAATCAGATCAGATCCAGCAAGATTCCACATGCCGTGGGGCAGCTAAGCCTGTGCACCCTAAAGCCCATACTCTGCAACAAAAGCAGCCACTGCAATGAGAAGCCCTCGCACCACAACGAAGAGTAAGTAATCCCAGCTCTCTGCAACTAGAGAAAGCCTGCACAAAGCAACAAAGATCCAGTGCAGACAAAAATAAATAAAATCTTTTAAAACATGGACTTTCAGAAGGTTTTTTTAAAATAGCCATTTGAATGATAAACAATGACCACTCTCCTCTAATTCTATTTAGATCTCTTGCTTAGTACAACCCAGAAGAGTTTATCCTTATTATCCTACCAAGTGTATTTAAAATGTGCCCCGTTTGGAAGAGTGACATCAGCATCACAGGGGTGTGAGACACTCCCTTTATCTCTCCCCCTCAATCTACAACCAGTAAAACCAGTAAAGCATCCATAACTCAACAAAGGTGACTCTGCCCCACACAGCAGGATGCTGGAGAATTCCACACATCTGTTGTCTAAAGGTGGGCGGACTGGACCACACGGAGGAGGAAGAACCAGAGGAACGATGAAGGCAGTACCTGTAGTCCTGAACGCCTGGCCACAACAGCTGGGCCCAGAGCCCGGGAGAAGCCCGTAACAGCTACGGAGGTGGCACACAGGAGTCTGATGGCCTGGTTACAGCACCCCCAGCCAACAAAGAGCTGGAAGGCAGCGGCAGCAAGCCCTGCAACCCTGTTCCTCAAGCTACAGGGGCACCACGACTCAGCCTCCCCTCCCCCACTGCCTCCAGCAGCAGCAGCACCACAACCCCAGTCAAGGCAGAGACACCTGCGACCCCGGTTCCGTTTCACCCTCTCCCTCCCCATACGCAGGGAACTGCACACAGCCGAGGAACCTGCTATCTCAGAGGTGCCCCACCAACAACACCGGTGACAATGAGGATCCAGGGCAACATCCTTGACAGAGACAACAGAGGGTGGGAAGTGACAGCTCTCAAAAATAACCAGAGGCAGCTCTGGGAAAAGAACCACCACCACTCCCCGTCGCAAAAAAGAAAAAAGAAAAGGAAAACCACAACAAAACCAACTTGCGCTATATCGCCACCTACTGGAAAGCAACAGAAAGGCATCTAATTACTAAACATTGCAGGCGGATTCTTGACCAACCGAGCTATGAGGGAAGCCCCGATTACTAAACTACTGAACAGTTACTCAAGTGGGGAAAAAAAGTTTTACCTAAAGAAGAAATATTTGACACTTCAAATTCACTGGATGAAGCACAAGCTGAAATCAAGATTGGCAACAGAAATATCAACAACCTCAGATATGCAGATGACACACCCTTATGGCAGAAAGCGAAGAGGAACTCAAGAGCCTCTTGATGAAAGTGAAAGAGGAGAGTGAAAAAGTTGGCTTAAAGCTCAACATTCAGAAAACGAAGATCATGGCATCCGGTCTCATCACTTCATGGGAAATAGATGGGGAAACAGTGGAAACAATGAGAGATTTTATTTTCTTGGCCTCCAAAATCACTGCAGCTTTGAAATTAAAAGACACTTGCTTTTTGGAAGAAATGCTATGACCAACCTAGACAGCATATTAAAAAGCAGAGACATTACTTTGCCAGCAAAGGTCCGTCTGGTCAAAGCTATGGTTTTTCCAGTAGTCATGTATGGATGTGAGAGCTGGACTATAAAGAAAGCTGCATGCCGAAGAATTGATGCTTTTGAACTGTGGTGTTGGAGACTCCAATACTTAGGCCACCTGATGTGAAGAACTGACTCACTGGAAAACACCCTGATGCTGGGGAAGATTGAAGGGGGGAGGAGAAGGGGACGACAGAGGATGAGATGGTTGGATGGCATCACCGACTCGATGGACATGGTTTTGGGTGGACTCTGGGAGCTGGTGATGGACAGGGAGGCCTGGCGTGCTGCATTCCATGGGATCTCAAAGATTTGGACATGACTGAGCAGCTGAACTGAACATTATATAAATTTTTGTATATATAAATATTATATTTCTCCTGTATACACTCCAGTGTGCTCATTTCCAAAATGCCCTCCCCCTGCCACCCTTCCTCTCTGTTCACTGTATCTATGTGTTTGTGTTTGTTTGGTTTGGTTTGTTCATTTATTTTTAACTTATTTCTGTATTCCACATATGAATGAAATCATATGATATGTGTCTTTTTCCATCTGACTTACTTCATTTAGCATAATACTTGCAAGGTTCCCAAATAGCCAAAGCAACCTTGAGAAAGAGGAACAGAGCTAGAAGAATCATGCTCCCTGACTTCAGACTATACTACAAAGCTACAGTCATAAAACAGTATTGAACTGGCACAAAAAAGACACATCAGTTGCTTAACTTAATAGACTTGTATGTCCAGTTTTTTCCCCAGGTTTGGGTAGTCCTCAACTGCTATTTCTCTTCATTCTCCCTTCTCCTTGCTGGGATAACCATTACCCTAATGATGCATTTCCTAATGGAGTCAGGTAGTTCTATAGGATTTTCTTTTTTGTAGACCTTAATCTCCTCTCTTCTGTCTACATCATTTCTAGATTTGTCTTCGAGCTCACTAATTCTCTCTTCCATGTGGTCTCCAGTATTTCCAGTGCTTTCTAATTCAGTCTTCATTTCACTTATTAAGTTCTTCAGCTCCCGAGTTTCTATTTGGTTCTATTTTTGAATTTCAGTTGGTATTCAGAAAATACCAATTTCTCTTTGTTATTCTTTCTGTTCATTAATTTGATTTCTGAGCTCACTGAATTGCCTTTCAAAGTTTTCTTGTAGCTCATTGGGTATCTTCACAGGTATCTGCATTCTCTATCACTTAGATAATGTTATAAACCATTAAAAATTTAAAATGTGTTCATTTGCACATCACATGCATTAACTGCTCCAGAGCTTTTGAAACCATAAGCTCCCATGTCCTTGTCTTCTGAAGTAAAATATTGACTCAAGAGTTAATCACTGGAAAATGTGAAGATGTAGAAAGGAAGAATAGCTGTCAGGCTGGGGAACTGGTAGCAATTTAGGCTATAATTCTGCCACACAGAAGAATCACTGAACTCTCAGTTCTCTGAAAGACATAGATAAAGGCCTGACACATATTCCTAAGTTTTTTTTACAAGAAGCAGACCCCCTCTCCCTTTCATCTGGAGAGATGGAAACTCCTGGCTGCAAGGACAAAGACCCTAGACTGGTTGAAATCAGAAGACTGATGGTGCTTGAAGCTTCTCCTTGATGCCAGCCAATCCAAGAACTGTCAATTAGCTGATCATGCCCTGCTCCTCACACTATGAAACTCATTACCCTCTTCAGGGTGGGTCAAATAGTTTTGAGGGCATTAGCCCTTTATGGCCCTCTTTTCCTGGCAAAGCAACAAAAGCTACTGTTTTCTACTTCACCCCAAACTCTGTCTCTGCACTTCTATTCAGCACCAGTGAACAGAGGATGAATTTCAGCAATACTCTGAAGACCAAAACCTTCCTTCCTTCCAAAAGAGTAGATTCATTGTTGATCAAGGACATGAGGACCAAGGCATGAGGATCATGACTGTAAAAATATCTGTGCTTCATGTCTTCACCCCTCGCTTTTATCCATACTTAGCAATGGGACGTTGCAGCATCTCCCAGCAAGAGGCATTGTCTGTTTCCCCACCCCTTAAATCTGAACTTTTTGGCTTACCAAAGGTGCCAGTTCTAGCCTAGGCCTCAAGAGACCTTGCACACTTCTTCTCACTCTCTTATAATCCTGAGAAAACTGGTGCAGCCTAGCCTAGTGTCTGGGATGGGAGGCAAAGTGCAGGAGGGCCAGCCTCTAGCTGGGCAGCTCCCAAAGTGCGACAGAGTCCATCCAAGATCAACAGAGCTGCCCACCCAACCCCAGCCAACCACGGATGCATGGATGTGCCCAGCTGAGACACTGTCTTGTACACTCAAAAGCAATACTAATCACGTATGTGTTTACAGCACAAACTTTTGGAGGTTCAGCAGTAGCCAGTATAATAATAGTAATCCAGTTACACAACATATTTTGTTTTCAAATGTCTTACCGCCATTTGATTTTTACCATAGATGGATGTGACACTTCAGGAATAGTTTTCTTTTTTAAAAGGAAAAAAACACAGTAATATCTTGGCACCATACTCACCTTTCTGCTCAGGTTTTTCCCACAGCTAAAGAAGAACAATATCACTTCTCAGACCTTGGGGAAGGCAATCACCTATGCTGGGCTGTCTGATGTCTCAAAGCCTATCTGATACTCATTAAAACTTTATTTAACACCTAGACTCTGATGCTGGGAGGGATTGGAGGCAGGAGGAGAAGGGGACAACAGAGGATGAGATGGCTGGATGGCATCACTGACTCGATGGACGTGAGTCTGAGTGAACTCCGGGAGTTGGTGATGGGCAGGGAGGCCTGGCGTCCTGCGATTCATGGGGTCTCAAAGAGTCGGACACGACTGAGCAACTGAACTGAACTGAACTGAGATTCCAAGCACTGTGCAATGACCCCAGCCTGGAGACTGTAGTAGAATTCCTTCAGCTTCAAAGGTCACATGCCCGACTGCTCTCCCTGCCCACCTCTGCTCCACTCCGAGTCTCCACCGGGAGCCCTGCACTAAGGTGACTGCAGCGGGAAAAACCTCTGCTTCCTCCCTAAGAAAAGGTGCTCTCCATGTCATCCCTCAACATGAAATCTTCCAGTCATTTGTTCTGTCTGCTCTACAATGGACTCAGTCTTCCTACCTTACAGAATGGCATTCATTTACTTCTCTTTCTGCTAATAACCTAACTGGTACCAACCAGTTTCCCCCTTCACTTTTCAGTAATTATTCTTCAGTCAAGTATGGCTGGGTTTTTGTTTTTGATTTTCAGCACATTTCTGCTTTACCCTGCAAAAGCATGTGATCAATCAAAGATTCATACTATTAGATATTCAGGCACATGAAAACCATACTCTGGAGTCTGAAGTAGCTCAAATAAAACAATAAGTATAATTCTTATTCTAAGGTAATAATAATCTCTTGGGCCATAAAATGGCTGAGCACTGAAGAAATGATGCTTTTGAACTGTGGTGGTGGAGAAGACTCTTGATAGTCCCTTGGACTACAAGGATATCAAACCAGTCAATCTTAAAGGAAATCAACCCTAAATATTCATTGGAAGGATGAGGCTGAAGCTGAAGCTCCAAAACTTTGGCCACCTGATGTGAAGAGCCACCTCATTGTAAAAGACCCTGATGCTGGGAAAGACTGAAGGCAGGAGGTGAAGGGGATGACAGAGGATGAGACGGTTAGATAGCATGTCGCTGACTCAGGGACATGAGTTTGAGCAAACTTGGGGAGATAGTGAGCAACAGGGAAGCCTGGCATGCTTCAGTCCATGGTATCGCAGGGTTGGACCCGACTTAGTGACTGAACAACAGCAAAGATTATACAGAGTATATATGAAGAGATAGGTGTACATTTAATCAATGTTCAATCAAACAATCAAAATTGCCTGCTTTTCTTCAATAAGAAGTTATTTACTTTAGGCTATATTGTTCCTTTCCCATCTGTCCCATAGCATGTAAGTTCCACCAGGGCAGGAACTTTTCCTGTCTTGTTCACTCCAGTGGCAAGAAAAAGGATTTGACATGTAGTGTGTTTGTGCTCAGTCACTCAGTCGTGTCTAATTCTTTGTGACCCCACGGATTGTCAATGGAATTCTCCCAGGCAAGAACACTGGAGTGGGTTGCCCATTTCCTTCTCTAAAGGATCTTCCAGACTCAGGGTTCGAACCTGTGTTTCTTGGGTCTCCCGCATTGGCAAGCTGATTCTTTACCACTGTGCCACTTGGGAAGCCCCTTGACACATAGTAGGTGCTCAGTAAATAACTGTTACGTACAAGAGAGAAGGAGAAGATGGTGGTGACTAACATTTATAGTGTACCTACTATACATCAGACACTTTGCTTTAGAAGGATGGATACTTTCATTTGATCTTCACAAAAAGAGTGCTTAGATGAGGGTTGTTTGTTTGTTTTTTTTTTTTAAGTATTTAGCTTTTTAAAGCTTATAAACAGCATTGTCAGGGATAAATCTAGAACTGAATCTCAACACATGCCTTTTCCACCCTAACATACGTCTGACAAAATTGAGGGGGATAGTCATGCAAATGGCAACCACACGTATGCACAATGGAGCAAATACATTAGAAGCAGTTAAGGAGAGGGTGAATCATGGGGAGCTGCATGTTTGATCAGGGTGGAGGTGGGGAAAATCACCTTATGACCAGTCAATCAAGAAAAGTGCGGAGAATAAGGTGGAATTTCTGGAAAGATAGAAGGGAAGAAGCTTTCTTTGGCTAGGTGGGGAAAGATTCAAGGCAGGGGTGGCCTGGCAGAAGTTATCAGCATCCTGGTGCTAAGTTGTCTCAGCTTGTCCGACTCTGCAACTCTTTGGACTGTAGCCCTCCAGGCTCCTCTGTCTATGGGATTTCCCAGGCAAGAATACCAGAGTGGGTTGCCATTTCCTCCTCCAGGGGGTCTTCCCGACCCAGGGATTGAACCCACATCTCTTACATCTCCTGCATTGGCAGGCGGGTTCTTTACCACTAGCGCCACCTGGGTGGCGACTCAGTATCCTGGAATGGTACCCAAGAGGAACATGAAAGAAAGGTACATAGGAAAGCAGGAATGAAGTGCCAGAAAATCTATCTACAGTCTTTGGAATAGGTGACCGAGTTCTACTTTTATTTAATTCTACTTTTATTTCTTCTCCTCCTTTGGTTCTGCTTTTTAAAGGCGGAAGATCTAGATCTTGGCATGTGTTAAATCATAGTTTGTATATATTTCAGCCTTATGATCAAAGTATCTAAGATAAAAGAGGCAACATGAAATTAATAAAAGTAATTGTACTTCATTAAAAATGTTTACAACTATCAAGGCAACTTAATAATGAATGAAAGTAGTAATATTATGGATTATGAAGGAGACTTGGCTACATTTTCCCCAGGCCTTGAGAGTATTCTTTTATCTTCCTACTTTCAAGTATTGGAACGTCAAACAGGAGAAGGCTGAGCAAAATCATGTCTACCCAGACCCGAAGGGCTGCCAGAGTCTAAAAGGATAGACTTGGAAACCCAATAAGTTAGAAACGCCTGGGGTGCTTGTTCAAATGCACCAACCCAGATCAACTGGTTAAGAATTCTTGTGGATGGCACTTTAGAATCTGCATTTTTAACAAGCTCCTGAGGAAACTGTAAGGTGTATGTAGCATGTGTGTGGGAGGCGATGGAACGCCCAGATGGAATGCAAAGTAGGAACACATGCATGCTTGGTGAAGCATACTGCATGCGCTCTGGAGCGCTCCACTTACAGATAATTAAGCGGGAAGCCTAGGCCTCATAGGCATCAGCATTATTTACTGTACCCCTCAATTAGAACACTTTGAATAGGTTCCAGCTTTGGTTCCGACACAAAAGTTCCACCCACCCACATCCCAGGAGGCCCTCTGAGTCCATGGTCTCTTTTAGTTTTAACCATTTAACTTAGATACAAATGGAACCATTTCTGAAAACAAACAAAAAATGGGTATTTTGTAGTCAGATATGTTTTACTTGAACCGCACTGCCCAACCTCTGAGCAGTATGGTTCTGAAAAGGCTATTTAACTTCTCTGAGCTTGTTTATTTGAAAAATACCGACCCAATACCCTCCTTGTTAGGTCTTTATGAAAATTAAGTGACATAAAACACACCAAATGTGAATTATGCATACACTGATTGTCAGTTATAATGCCGGACACATAAGTAGGAATTAAACAAACGTTAGTTTTGGGGGCTTTTTTTTTTTTCTTTTTATTTCAAAGACAGGTTAAACACAAATGAGTTTAAAGTAACTCACTTAAAATTTGGGTGCTGCCTAATTCCCATACAACTAGTTGGGTCCTATTCATGTCATTCCTATTAAGGTCCTAACTTGCTTCAGTTGTGTCTGACCCTTTGAGACCCTATGGACTGTAGCCCGCCAGGCTCCTCTGTCCATGGGATTTTCCAGGCAAGAATACTGGAGTGGGTTCCATTTCTTCCCAACCCAGGGATGGAGCCCACATCTCTTCTGTCTCCTGCACTGGCAGGCGGGTTCTTCACTAGCACCGCGTGGCTGGCTACAAAGGACCAACTTACAGGTCCAGTCCCTACGCTGTCCAGGTGTGCATCTGAGATGCCTGGATAACAATTCCTGAACATCTTAGACTCTTGTTTTCAAATCAACAGTATAAAGGGAGGGTGCTAAATAAATTAGTTTTAAAATCATGCAGTTTATTAAAAAAATAAAAGGGAGGGCAGGAGGAAGAGAAGTCAATGAGACTGTGATAGAGATGATGATCTCAGCAACAGGCCCTTCTCCACCTCTCACTGAATTTCCCATCTTTCTCTCTCCAGTTTCCACATGTCCACATCAGGATGGGTTGTCTGTAATCTGTCTGCTGTCTCCTTTCCTTTTTCTTTCCATTATCTTTTTTCTCCTTCCTTGCCTCCATAAATATTTATTCAATGATTACCATGTGCAAGCCTCTGTACTGGCCCTGGGGATGCAGACATGAATACAGAACATGGGCTCTGAAGAAGTTACCCACAGGCATCAGGGAAGCTGAAACGAGGGGTAGCTGGCTCTGCCTGAAAGTTAGGGAAGGCTTTGAAGAGGAGCTCTTGTGAGACTTTTGTTAATATGGAAAACATTTGGGTAAGATGCATTAAAAGGCAATAAAAATGCTCATAGGTTGAACATTCCAATAGCAATACAAAGAAATTGGATGATTCCTCCCACAAGTAATAATGATAAACTGTATGATAGTGATGGCTTAATCACTCGGTCGCATCTGACTCTTGTGACCCCATAGACTGTAGCCCGCCAGGCTCCTCTCTCCATGATTAATTGGGGCTTACCCAAGGAATGCCAAGTTGATTTAACATCTGAAAATCAATCAATGGAACTCACTATATTAATACAAGATGAAAATCAGATGATCATTTTAATAGAAAATGAGAATTGCATGAAGTGCAGCGCTTATTCATGATAAGAACATAAAGAAAGACGGAATCCTCTTTAACCTTATAGAGGATATCTACCAAAAGCCTACAATTAACATCATTCTTAACGGTGAATGACTGCATACTTTTTCACTTAACATCAGGAACTAGGCAAGGATTTCCATGCCACTTCTAGTCTATAGTCTACGGTCCTGGAGGTCTTATCCAGTGCACTCATGGAAGAAAACAAAGACAGACAAGGTAAGGGGGAAGTAAAACTGTCTTCCTGCAGAGATGGGCTGATGACGCATTTAGAAAAATCCCAAGAAATCTACCAAAAAAAAAAAAAGCTATTAGAATGATAAATGAACTTAGAAAGTTCTCAAGATAAAAAGTAAATATACAAAAAATAGTATTTTGATATTGTGATGGTTTTTAAATTTCCACAAATTCCTTGGCAATTTTCCCTTGAAAGGATAGATTCTAACGTCCTCTTCTTGAGTGTGGACTAATCATAACAACCTCCTTCTAATAAATAGAATGTGGTGGAAATGACAGCAAGTGACTTCTGAGACTAGGTCATAATAGTCACTGCTGTTTCTGCCTTGTTCTTTTGGATCACTTGGTTTGAGAACCAGGAGCCCTGTTTCAAGGATACTTGAACAGTTCTACAGAGAGGCCCATGGAGGGGAATTGATTTGTCAGCAGCATCTTGTTGACCACGGAAGTGAGTCACCTTGGAAGTATATCCTTTCACTTCAGTTAAGTTATCAGAGATTTCAGCCCCTCAGTCCCTGAGTCTTCGTAGACACCAGCCATCCTAACTGGGCCCTATCTAAATCCCTTATCCATAGAAACTAAACAATTACTGTCATTCCTTCAAGTCACAAATTTGGGGCATGACTTGTTACATGGTGATAGATAACTAATGCACACATACAAGCAATGAACAATTGGAAAAGGGAATAAAAAACTGATTCTGATTACAGTAGCATCAAAATTCACTTAGGATTCAAATTAGTTTAAGGTATGTAAGACCGATATACTAAAAACTACAAAAAAATTGCTCAAATTGAAGAAGACGTAAATAAATAGAGAAACAATATTTGTGGATGGCAAGACTCAGGTTTACTGATATGTGGATTCTCTCTGATTGATTTAAAGCTTCAATGCAATAGAAATCAATAGATCTTTTTCTTTTGACATGAACAAGTTTTATTTTTAATATAATTTCTAAAGGTTACACTTATTACAAAATATTTGCTTTATTCCCTGAGTTGTAAAACGCACCCTGTAACCTATCCTACACCCTATAGTTTGTACCTCCCAGTCCCCCTACCCTCTGTAAGCCCTCTCTCCTCCCCACTAGTAACAACTAGTTGGTTGTCTATATCTGTGAGTCTTCTTTTCTTGTTATATTCACTAATTTGTTATATTTTTTTAGATTCTACATCTAAGTGATTTCATATAGTATTTGTCTTTCTCTGTCTGACATAAGTGAAATAATTCACTTAGCATAATGGCAAAATTTCATTCTTTTTATGGCTGAGGAGTATTCCATTGTGTGTGTGTGTGTGTGTGTGTGTGTGTATATATAAATAATATATATATGCCACATCTTCTTTATTAATCATCTGTTGATGAACACTTAGGTTGCTTCCATGTCTTAGCAATTGTAAATAATTTTGTAGATTGTAAATAATTGTAAATTGTACAATTTGTAAATTATAAATAATTGTAAATAATTCATCTGCTATGAACACTTGGGGGCACATATCTTTTCAAGGTAGTGTTTTTGGCTTTTCTTTTGGATATGCATCCAGGAGTGGAATTGCTGGGTCCTATGATAGTTGTAGTTTTAGAGGAACTTCCATACTGTTTTCCATGGTGGCTGCACCAATACAGATTTCCACCAACCAGTGTACAAGGGTTCACTTTTCCCCACATCCATTAGAGATATTGAGTAGAGGTCCCTGTGTCATACAGTAAGGTCCGTATTAGTCATCTATTTTACATATGTGTTGTCTGTTTAAGTCGTGTCTGACTCTTTTGCGACCCCATGGACTGTAGCCTCCCAGGCTCCTCTGTCCAGGAATTTCCCAGGCAAGAATACTGGAGTGGGTTGCCATTTCCTCCTCCAGGGAGTGCCTAGTGATGGTGGCAGAAACTAAGGATCCAGACAAGTATATAAGCTTTCTTTAAATTGTTTTTCTAATTAGTTAATTTTTGGCTGTGCTGGGTCTGTGTTGCTGCAAGCAGGCTTTCTCTATTTGCAGTACATGGGCTTCTCATTACGGTGGCTTCTCTTGTTGCAAAGCATGGGCTCTAGGCACGTGGGCTTCAGTAGTTGTGGCACACAGGCTTAGCTGCCCTGTGGCATGTGGAATCTTCCCGGACAAGGGATCAAACATGTTGCACCTGCATAGACAACACATTCTTATCCACTGGACCACCAGGGAAGTCCCAGTGTATAACCTTTTATCCGGGAAGTGTTCCCGAGCTATAGTGAGGCCAAGGGGGTGTGCCAGCATGATGTCTCCCAGCTTATGTTCCCTGGCTATGTCTCCTTAGCCTCTAGAGGGGTGGAAAACCTGAAGCCTGTCTCAAGCTGAAGCTCCAGGCTAAGTAAATAGGTCTTTTTCACAGGAATACTTGGGTTTTATTTCCACTTGCTGTCTGTGCAGTGCCCTGGGGGTGTCTGCCTGCTGAGAATTGTCTTTCTGATGGTTACAGCCCTGTGGAGCTCAGGAATGCCAGTGTCCTTGGCCAGCAAGGCCAAGGGATCAAAGGGTGTCCCTTGTGTGGATTGCACGTGCTCAGCGACTTTAGCAAGACTGCTGGGGAGTGTAGTGGGTGGGGCACGCTCACTGGCCTCAGAAAGACAGCTCTCCAGCCCCAGCCAGGAGGTGGGAGAATGGCGCAACAACTGTGCTTGCAGACTTCAGCAAGGACGTGGGACGCTGTCACCACGATTCACCCCTGTCTGCTTAGCTAGGCAGTTGGGAGGCTGTTGTATACAACAGCAACCTGTTCTAGCATGCTAGGTGGAGAGTGCAACAACCAGGTCCATCAGTGCCTCTGCCTTCGGGAGGGTTTGGGGATTTTTTTTTTTTTTTCTGGCTCTTATTTATTTACTTTTGGCTGTGCTGGATCTTGGTTGCTGTGCGAGCTTTTCTCTAGTTGAGGCAAGTGGGGGCTACTCTTTAATTGCAGTGCATGGGCTTCTCATTGCTGTGGCTTCTCTAGTGGTGGAGCACGGGCTCTAGGGCACACGGGCTTGGTAGTTGCGGCTCCCTGGCTCTAGAGCGCAGGCTCAGTAGCTGTGGCACACAGGTTTAGTTGCTCTGCAGCATGTGGGATCTTCCCAGACCAGGGATCGAACCCGCATCCCCTGCACTGGCAAGCAGATTCTTTACCACCGAGCTACCAGGGAAGCCCAGAAGCTTTTCAATTGTCCCCTGCCTCTCCAGCTGATGCCTTTAGATTGACAATGAATCTCCTTCACGTATGGCCCTTTCCAAGCTACTGTTATTCTGCTCACTCTGGGGGTAAGACCACATGCAAAATCCTTTAATAGGGGAATTTCACATTCCTATAGCACTTTGGAATCCTTGGAGCTCAGCCCTGTTGGGTCTCTAAGGCAGGAGTTTTGGGGGCTCATCTTTCTGGGGCAGACGCCAAGGGTTGGGGTGCCTGGGGTGGGGCACCAATCCCTTACTCCTCCTGGAGAAGCGGTAGGCTCATGAGAGTCCTCCTTGTCCAGTGTTGCTGCATACAATAAGGGGAGGTCTTTTGCAAGACCATGTCTCTACCTCTCCTACCTGCCTCAATGTATTCCTTTTATTTTGTGTTGTGGGAAGCATTTTGTCTAGTTTTCTGATCTTTTTCAGAGGGAAATATTCCACACTTAGCTGTAGATTTAGTGTGTCCATGAGAGCCCATGAGTTCAGAATTTTTCTACTCTGTCATCCTGGACACTGCCTTAAACCTTTCTAGATTAAAGTGGGGGATATTATATTAATTTGTTTCCTTGAATAAGCTCCTCTATTTTTATGAAGTCAGCTGGGACTCTTGGTGAACACAGAGCATGAGATTGGCTTGAATAAGTCTGGGTGTGCTGGGGTAAGCAAATCCTTTTGCAATATTGACCAAGTCACTGTGAAGGATTACTAATGCTCTTCCTATCCCCCTATGCTGGAGGACAGTTTTGAGAGTGCCCTTGTAATAATTCTTACTAGGCAATTATCCCTCAAGGATTTTGGCAAGAACAACAGGAATACACAGAAAGCCAAGATCTGCTTTAGTAATTCAGCAGTCATATTTTTTTTTTCTTTTTGAAGATGAATATCAATCTTCTAACCATGTATTGAGCTATAACATGTTACATGGTATGAGTTGCCTGGATTGTTGCCTCAGCCGTCTACACATTCTGTTGGAAGCCTCTTTTGTCCACTGCTCAGGAAGTTGGCATTTTGTAATTTAAAATGCAAATCTATTCATGTTACTTCCGCTTGTCACTTTAATAGTCTTGCATTGCCCTTCATTCCCTCCTTCTGGGCTTCTCTGAATTTTTTCTTGCCTACAGGCTTTTACATGTTCTATGTTCCATGTGGAACATTACTTCACATTCCATCACATATCCCGATTGGTCTGCCTAATTTATACTTGCTTTTGTGTCTTAACATAAACTTTACTTTCTCTTAAAAGTTTTCTCATCCCCAAACTACTCTTCCCTGTTATTACACAAATCACACTTGAAGCATTATTATCTTTTATTTGTCTCTATTTTTTACAAGAAGGTAAATTTTGTTAGAATAGAGACCGTTTGTCCTGTTTTTCATCAGAAACACTCTGTCTAGCACATTGTAATGGAAAGTCATAGATGAATAAATTATATCATGACTTGATCTATCAGTTCTGACTCAACAATTCTTAGTATATTTATCCATATTAGGAAGACCTTCCAGGTCCTGCTACTCAGAATACAAAACCAACATCACGATCCTAATTCACTCAATCTACAGTGGCATTCCTCCTCCAAAGAAAAACAAGTCACCTAGCTTCTTTTCTGGGATCAACAGCACCTTCACATGGCACAGAGTTCACGGCAAAGCTTAGTTCCACACCTATTGAATGAATCCGATGTGACTGATCCCTTAATTAAACAATTCTTTGTAATATAAATAAAATTCTACATAGTTTTCATGTTTGCTGTTGAGAACAAAGCAGTTTAGTTAGAGAAATTATGAATTACACTGCTTCATTGGCTCCTATAAAAACATCTTGGAGTAAGAAAGATGTCTTTTGTTTTCTCTCAGTTATATATATACTTCTGTATCTGTCTATTCTGGAAGGAAATCAACCCTGAATATTCATTGGAAGGACTGATGCTGAAGCTGAAATTCCAATACTTTGGCTGACTCGAACAGCCAACTCACTGGAAAAGACCCTAATGCTGGGGAAGACTGAAGGCAGGAGGAGAATGGGGACAACAGAGGATGAGATGGTTGAATGGCATCACCGACTCAATGGAGATGGGTTTGAACAACCTCCAGGAGATGGAAGGACAAGGAAGCCTGGTGTGCTGCTCGCAAAGAGTCAGACACAACTAAGCGACCAAACAACAATAATATATGCAAATATTGGCAAGCCGAACGTTTTCATACGAAATTCCTCCATGTCCTTCTCCCTCACTACTTTTGGGATCCAGGACTGTTAAGATAGGAGAGATTTGAAAGCAAAGATTTCAGGTAGCAGTTGAATTTTGCATTTTATCAAAAATAGGAGGGAGAGTAGGAATGGTTCATTGTCTCAGTATCTTGCTGTCCTTAAATTTTGGAACAAAGAATCAAAGCATGGTCTAACTTGAAGAAAGGAGACCTCATTCCCCCTCGATACTAAAACAATTCAGCAAACAACAACAAAGATGAAAGCCAAGTAGTCTCAAAGGAAGGATCAGATCACAAGGACAGTAAAACAGACCACTATTCCCCTGGTCAGAATTCCTAATAGGGTAAAGCTAGTATTATCGAGAACAACAGAACCAGAGGAGGCAATAATACTCAGATAAAAATACTCTTTCAAAGGTAGATATGACAGGTGGTTGGTATAACCACCCTGTAAGTTGCATATTTGTAATTAGAGGTTAGTGTCCACATCATATCCGTGTAGGACACTTGGATATTTGGTAAGAACTTCCCCCTTGTCTTTTTGCTGGTGATGTTTCCTGAAAAGGTTGCAAACCAGCTGTTGAGGGCAATTCCAGCTATCAGATACAATTTTAGGGGTTTAGACAGTGGCTTTTGTTTTTTAAATCCATATTTCTCTCTTGAGAAGCTAGAGGACATGGAAATACTCCAGGACATGTCTGGGTGACAACAGTCAGTAGGTGCTGAACAGCTGACTCCCTTTCAATGGACCCTGTCTTTGCTACAGTTGTTTTCACTTTGGTTTACTTTTACTGATCCCTTTTATTCACTTATATCACCTTCTTGTCTCCTTTCGGCATGCATATGTGCACGCTCAGTCTCTTCAGTTGTGCCCAACTCTGTGGCTCCATGGACTGTAGCCGACCAGGCTCCTCTGTCCATGGGATTCTCCAGGCAGGAATACTGGAGTGGGTTGCCATGCCCTCCTTCAGGAGATCTTCCTAACCCAGGGATCGAACCCCACACCTCTAATGTCTCCTGTACTGGCAAGTGGTTCTTTACCATTAGCACTACCTAGGAAGCCCATTGCAGGCATGAGCCCCCTGGGAAGCCCCCTGCTTTAGGCACAGGAGTTTGCAATTCCTACTCTACAAAGACTGTCCCTTCTCATCCATCTCTACTTCCTCAAATTCTAGTCATCATTCATGGTTTATCTCAAAAGTCAACTTTTTTCCTTTTCCCAACAATCAGATGTGAGTTATCCCTACTTTAAGTACTCGCAACATTTCTAACACTTCTTTTGTAGCCTATACAGTATTCAGCAGTAATATTATTCTTATCTGTATTTTATTTATCTTGTTAGTATAAGACCTATAAGCTTGTACATTCATTCACTCATTCATTCAGCAAAAATTTATTAAGTACATGTTGCCACATGCTAGGTAAAGTCCTGTGGATATTGCAAAGAATAAGAGAAATGGGTATATCAACCATACTTTGACTAAAAAAATCATAAAAAAGAGAACTGGAGACAGGCTCCCAAGGAGAAACTGCAATCAGGATCTTTCTTGCTCATCTTTGCTTCCACTGCAGAGCCTCAGAAAGTGACTTGTACTTAATACTCAGTTGGCATTTGTAGAAGTGAATTTCTGGCAATCCTCTTAACATAGTTTATGACATAGTACTTTAAGTAAAAGTAATAGAGTTATATTTATTCAAACAGCACTCTGAAAACCAGTTTTCATTAATATATGCTAATCACTAAACATTTCTTCATCCATTCCAGTTACTCTGAATCACCAAGGTTTCATCTGGAAATAGGACTCAAAAGTACTGAGATGTCCCTGTAAATTTAGTTACCTGGATAACTGCTGAAAGAGAGGCGACTGCTGCTGGTGTCTTTATCAACGATGTTGAAGTCCCAGTGTTTATATATCCTGAGCATGGCTGCATATGTGTACCAGCTTGAGTGAGCAAAAAAGATGTTCTCAAATCCAGGAAGAACCTAGAGCCAGAATCACAGTGAAGTAAACAGATAACTGACTGCAAATATGGGACATGTACAGGGAACTGACATCTACTGACGTGTTTATTGCTATATTTGATAGTGGAAAATTAACCTTTAATGTACACAAGGCAGATTCCATCCTAGCTTCCAAAATGGAAGATCCTGGAAGGTAGGGGTGGCAGGTACATACGGCATGAGAAAAACGATGGAAGAAACAGAAGTGCTGTGTGCATGCTAAGTTGTTTCAGTCGTGTCTGACTCTTTGTGACCCTGCGGACTGTAGCCTGCCAGGGTCCTCTGTCCATGGGATTCTCCAGGCAAGAATACTGGAGTGGGTTGCCATGCCCTCCTCCAGGGGATCTTGCTGACTCAGGGATTGAACCTGCGGTGGTAGGTGGGTTCTTTACCACTAGCATCCAAACAGAGGTAACATCATGTACATCCAATTCCGTCTATCAGTTCCTTCCAGTTCTTAACTTCCATGACAGAGGAACCCATGAGGTGATATGTAACTACAGCAGGGGTGATGAGACGCCATGTTTGGGTGACATATAGAAAGAATCTCCATGGACCAGAAGAAGGACAAAGAAGAAGGCTACCAAATGACTCACCTTAATAAGGGCAGAGCAATGTCCCATGTCCCATCTCTTAAAAAACTTCAGGCTGGAGTTTTTTGTGGGAGAAAGTGAGGGAATCAGATCCAGCAGGTCTCCAATAGCGTTCAGGAACTGAATCTGGAACAGGGTTATGGGCTGGGGAAAGACAAAGACTGTGCTTAACACTGACTTGTTACTATCATGTCATTTTCTATTGGGAGGGTTCCCCTTGTTAGGTATCCACTACATCATTCCTTTGTGAAGAGTCCGTCATGTAGATACCAAGATATTTTTGTACTTTATAAAATAATTTTTATGACTTTATAGTTTATGAGACATTTTGGCCCGTTATCCACAGATTCGAGGAGTGGGTCCCGGGAGAGGAAAACAAACAGAGCACTCTGCTTGTATTTCTCTACCCCAGGGTTTTTCAGTCTTGGCACGAGTGATACATATGTACATGTGTGCATGCCCAGTTGTGTCTGACTCTGTGACCCTATGGAATGTAGCCTTCCAGGCGTCCCTGTCCATGGGACTTCCCGGGAAAGAACACTGGAGTGGGGTGCCATAAGATCTGTAGTGGAAATTCTTTTCACTCCTGTTCTCTGTTTGCTCAAACCTCAGTCCTATCTCCAGTTTACCACTTGAATTGGTTTCTAGGATAACTCTCTAGACTTTTTCAAATGCCTTGTGCTGTGCTAAGTTGCTTCAGTCGTGTACAACTCTGCAACCCTATGGACTGTAGCCTACCAGCCTCCTCTGTTCATGGGGATTCTCCAGGCAAGACTACTGGAATGGGTTGCCATGTCCTCCTCCAATGGATCTTTTAAAAATGCCTTACAAATACATTTTTTAAAACATGAATGACAGTATATGTTTTGTGCTTCTTTTCACCTTGATTTTTTTTTCCTCCTCGTATCTTTTGGTATCTTGGGGACCTTTCCATATTGGATGTAAAAATCTTCCTCATTCTTTTAAATAGTATGTCAATGAATGGATGTGTTATAATGTTTTTAATCAGTATTTATTTTATTGATGGGCTTTTAGGTGATTTCTAGTCTTTTACTATTAAAGACAATCTTCCAATAGTCAGCCTTGGACACATTATTTTCTACGTGTGTGACTTTGTGTAGAACAGATTTCTAGAGATGATTTTGATTTTAATAGATATTTCCATATTATCTTCACAGGGCTTATTTCAACTATACTATTACAGCCTCAACAATGAATTAAACAATTAGTTTATTTTCAATTTGATAAGGAAAAAACAGTATCTGGTAGCTACATTTAATGTAGACCATTTTTAAAGTCTTTATTGAGTTTGTTAGAATATTGCTTCTAACAATATGTTTATGTGTTGTTTTTTTTGGCCATGAGGCATGTAGGATCTTAGTTCCCCAACCAGGGATCGAACTCCTCTGCACTGGAAGACGAAGTCTTAGCCACTAGACTGCCAGGCAAGTCCCCTCACTGTAGTTTATCTCCTAAGTCGCTTTAGTCGTGTCCGACTCTGTGCAGCCCCATAGACAGAAGCCCACCAGGCTCCCCCGTCACTGGGATTTTCCAGGCAAGAACACTGGAGTGGGTTGCCATTTCCTTCTCCAATGCATGAAAGTGAAAAATGAAAGTGAAGTCACTCAGTCGTGTCCGACTCTTAGCGACCCCATGGACTGCAGCCCTACTAGGCTCCTCCGTTCATGGGGTTTTGCAGCAAGAGTACTGGAGTGGGTTGCCATTGCCTTCTCCGTAGTTTATCTTGGCATTTACGAATACATCTGAGTATATGTTTAAGAATCTTTGGATTTACTTTTTGTGAACTATTAACATGCTTTATTTTTCTACTAGGTTATTCTTTTTCATCTACTTTTAAGAGCTCTTTAAGTCTGATATGAATTGCAAGATTTTTTTCAGTTTGTAATTTGCCTTTAAATTTTGTGCCTTTATTTTAAAAATCAAGAATCACATCATACATATGAAAGAATGAAGATGTATATGCACATTTTAAGAAAAAATAATAAAAATAAACTCCTGTGTACCTGCATCCCAGTTAAAAAATAGACTATTTTAAATAGAATATTAGCCATACCTTAGAAAGTCACCAATCTCATTTCCGTTCCCCACCAACAGTAACCACTCTGCTAAATTTCATGTTGTTCATTACTTGCTTTCCTATCATTTTATCATCTATGTATAAATCTCTAGGCAATATATTTTAAAAACTTAGCTGGTTTAGAATATGGATAAATAGAATCATACCATGTGCATTCTCTTGCTCAAAATTATTTTTTGACATTGATCAGTGTCGATAGTGTGGAAATGGTTCGTTCATTTTCATTCCTGTATGGTATCGCATTACATGAACATATGGTATCACAATATACTTAGGATAAACATTTGAGATGTTTACAGTTCACAGTAAACAATGGTGCTGTGAACTTTTACATATGTGGACCCCATGTTCAAAACTGTATCTAATCTCTGAGTGGATCTGCCAGGTTGTAGAATATGCATTAACCTCAAATGTTTCAAGTAATGTCCAATCCTTTCCCAAAGTGGTTGTAAGAGTTTACTTACACCAGTAGTGGTTTGGATTTCCCAATTCTGGTGTGTAATAGGATTTCACTGTGGCTTTATGATGCATTTCCTTGAAATTGTGCATTTCCTCGCATGTTTACTGGGCATTTGTGCTTCCTCTTCTGTGAAGTTTCTGTTGGCATTTTGTGCCCGCTACCCATTTTCCTACTGGGTATGTTCTTTTTAAAAATTTCTTGACATTCTTTATGTATTTTAGATACAAATCCTTTGTCAGTTAAATGTTTGAAAATATCTTCCCTTGGTTTGTAGCTTATTTTTTCACTCTCTATATTGTTTTTTTTTATAAAAAGAAATTGTTATTTTAATTAGTCAAATTTCCCAATCTTTTTCTTCATGGCTAGCGCTTCTATGTCTTGTTTAAGATAGACCGTATTCTCCTAGGAAAGACTAAATGCTGCTGGGTCAAGGCTGTTGTCATTACTTCTAGGCTTTTTCAAGGGACAAAGAAAGGAGATTTTTTTCTTTTTAAGGAAGCTCAAAGTAATGATTTCCTACCTATATGTTAATTAAAAAATACACAGCATGTTCACTTCATTAACTTTTCTTGTGCTGAAAATCTTGTTATCTGATATACTTCTTTGCTTTATCTTTATCTATCAAACTCTATCAGACTTCAAAATAGCAAAATCAATATTTTTTACTAAAGTAAGATTACAAGTCAAGGCTGTCTATTTTTGTTTTGGTGATTTTCTTATCCTTAGCATCTATTTCACTGAGGATGCACTGTTTTTTGAGGATAACTGTTTTTTGCTCATTTGTTTTACCATGCTGTGTGGCATGCGGGATCCTAGTTTCCTGACCGAGGCTCGAACTCATGCCCCCTGCACCGAAAGTGTGGAGTCCCAACCACTGGACCACCAGGGAAGTTCAATAACTCTGTTTCGATGTTGTCTAACTGTTGCCCATATGGTTATACCATGAACTTGATGTACCATTAAGTATGTTTGTGTGCATTTGTTTTCAGGTCTTAGGAATCACTTTGCTTTCAAAAATTTTGTGCATTTACATGGTTTCAAAAATTTTGTGCATTTACATGGTTTCAAAGTCAAATGTAAAAAAACAAGTTATATCCAGAGAAATGTAGCTTTCATTTCTGCTCCCTCCATTCTCCTTTCATTTATCTTTAGTTATTGGTTTACACTTTCCTTGCTGTTTCTCCTTGAAAATACGAGTAAATCTATCATCTATTATCTATCTATCATGTATCTATCAATCACCTATTATCTATCCAGCTCAATTTCTTATGCAGAAGGCAGCACACGATATACACTGGTCCTCACTTTTTACACTTAATAACAGATCCTGAAGGTCAGTCCAGAGCAGCATATGGAGATACACCTCATTCCTGTTTACAGCCACATCATTCGTACAGCCAGTCTTCCATGTCTTTGGCGGTTTTCAGTCTTTTCACTACTGTAAATTATCTGCAATGAATAGGCTTACATTGCTGCCAGTGAACCTTTGCGATAATCCTGGAAATCTTGTGTCAGAGGATAAATGAGTATATGATTTTGGTGCTGGGTGCCAAACTGTCCATAGCAGATATGCCATTTTGTATTCCCACCAGTCTTTCAGGAAAATATCTTTTCCCCCCATTACCTGTTAACACAGTATGCTCTCACACTTTGGAATTTTTGCCAAATTGATAAGTAAGAAAATATTTCTCAGCATGGCTTTCCAGGTGGCTTGGTGGTAAAGAATCCACCTGTAAATGCAGGAGACATGGGTTTGAACTCTGGGTCGGGAAGATCCCCTGGAGAAGGAAATGGCAATGCACTCCAATATTCTTGCCTGGGAAGTCCCATGGACAGAGGAGTCTGGTGGACTACAGTCCATGGGCTCACAAAGGGATTGGACACAACTTAGTGACTAAACAACAGCATTTCTCAGTATGGTTTTAATTTGTATTTCTGATTTATGCACACATAAGGCCAAGCTCATGTGATTCAGAATACTTTTTGCACCTATTTTCTATAAACTGCCATTGCATATATTTTGTCCCATGTGTGCACACGCGTGCTATGTGGGTGGTAATAAAATCTTCCTAATTTTTGGAAGTATATTAAACAGTACATTTCTATCCTCAATGATTCTGTAAACTTTTCAGAAAAAATTATGATGTGTGGGCCTGGGTTTGGTGTGTGTTTGTGTGTGTGTATCTGTGTGTGTATGTGTGTGCACATGCTATGGAAGATGGAAAGCATAGTACTTGTATACTTTTTTAAAACTTATACATTTTTCTTTATCATATTGCCTAAAACTCTAGCTTTAGTAGGTTAATCAAATAGCCAGTACGTTCATATCAGACTTTAACCTGACCCAGAGCACATGAACGAGACTGAGAGGATACAGAAACAAGCTGGTTTAGTGTGTTAAGCTTGGATTTTGTGTCAGACGTTGAGTCAGGTTCTAGTAAAGAGATAGATAAGACAGTACTTCTATGTAAGAAATTTATTCTTTAGTCCTAATTTGATCTTCTCTTTAATTGGAATGTAATTTTAAAGACCATTTTCAGTATTCTTGCCATACCATGTAAATCCTGAGTAGCTTTCTAGAAATCTTACCTTTGTTCCTTCTAATATAGCTCTCTTTGTTGCCCCTACAAACAGCCCATCCAATTGTGCCATAACATAGCCTGCGTGTTTCCAAAATGGGTCATTCTTGTAATATTTGATGTTCTCCCGGGTCCACTGATCTTGCTTCCTGGAAGACAAATTAGATTTGTACTAGTGGTCTCTACAGTTGTTCATCTAAAGCTGAATTAAAACCAAGCACTTAAAGATTATATATTCATATTCCTATGCTAGTATACAGCTTCCCTGGTGTCTCAGATGATAAAGAATCTGCTTGCAATGTGGGAGACCTGGGTTTGATCCCCGGGTTGGGAAGATCCCCTGGAAGAGGGCATGGCAACCCACTCCAGTATTCTTGCCTGGAGAATCCCCATGAATGGAGGAGCCTGAAGGGCTACAGTCCATGGGGTCCCAAAGAATCAGATATGACTGAGTGAATAAGTATACACAAAAGCTAGTATAATTTAAATTCTGGCTCTTGTAACATTCCAGTCATTTTGAAAAGATATCAGAGCAAATCCTAAATGATTTTTTATTTCTCCCAAGGACTGTGAAAGTGAACATGTTAGTCGGTCAGTCATGTCCAAGTCTCTGTGACCCCATGGACTGCAGCCTGCCAGGCTTCTCTGTCCATGGAATTCTCCAGGCAAGAATACTAAAGTAGATAGCCATTCCCTTTTCCAGGGGATCTTCCTGACCCAGGGATTGAACCCAGGTCTCCTGCACTGCAGACAGATTCTTTCCTATCTGAGCCACCAGGGAAGCCCCAAGGACTATGACTCTTTCTTTATAACTCTGCATGCTTTACCTAGAACTATCTAGAAACACAGATGTGATATTTATTTATTTATTTATCTGTGATATTGAGACCTAAGAAAGCTGAGGACAGACTATTCAAATGCATCTTATATAACATTACAATGTTTTCACTAAATCCATAAGGACAAGTTGAGTAACTTACTTTTGTAGATATAAGGGGTAAAGTTAAACAGGAAAAAGTAAAAGCTCTTAAGGACATAGTGGTTTGTATTTGCTTATATGTCTCTCAGATCATTTTCGTAGTGTATGGTTTGTTCTGTTCCAGTTTTTGCCAATAACTGCCTCAACGACTGTCCTGCAAAAGAGTCTTTTTCTTGCTGTTTTTCACTCCTTTCATTCTCTCTCGTGTTTTAATTGTCTGCACTTCATGCAAGATGCGTTGGCATAACTTTGTATACTAAGAGCAGTTTCTGACTTGTTCAGGCTATCTCCAGATCAATTTAAAAACACAGTATCACTGCTTTATGAGACCTAGCCTAGATGCTCTGAAGGACCTTCACATCCAACAAACAGGTTGCTAGGTATATATTTTAGAGGGCCAAACCAAGAGTTCTTCTATTCCCAAATTAGTCTCAGTCTGTCATTCCCACAAATGTAAAACAAATTCTGAATATTGAGAATTATTAGCCTCCAGAAAGGCTAATAAATAAAAATATTTTCGAAGGATGTTAGGAATTATAACTTAAGATTTGCACTAACTCCCCAACTAGGATGAGTCACCAGGTCCATGAAAAGGGAGCACCTTAGAGAGGGAGGAGGGGGATTTCTGAAGGAGAGGAGCCCCCAGGTGGAAGGGATCCAGGGGCTTGGTTTTGCCTGTCTTGTACTGTGAGGTTTCCTCTAGCTGTGTTGCAGCTGACAATGTGATATATTAACCTGACCTCTGAAAGGGCATAAATTAGAAGGCATTTGTCTGCAACCACTTTTTATGCTATTACCAAAAGGTGCTACACTTAACTATAAGAACCACTCCAGAGTCCTGCCTTAGAGATGGAAAAGAAATTGGTGAAGGAAAAATGGCTGTTTGAAATGACAGACTCAATCCCTGAAGCCTCAGTAGTGATGAGAAGAGGAATGCTAATCATACGTACGTTAAAAAGTCCTGCACTTTATTCAACATGGAACGTTCCTTAATCAGCTGTGGGTAGAGGTTTGTGAAGTGGTCATCCATGTGTCTGAAACGAGAGATGAAAATCGTCGCATTTTGATTTTTCTTCTGGGATTCTCCCATCACAGTAAATTACTTGATATTTTGGCCAAGTGAGATGTTCCCTATTGTAAACCTTCCCTATCTTTTTTAATAACTCAAACACACAATTTAAAATTGGAAATATTTTCAATGTATAGAAAAGCATAGAATATAACAAATACCCAAGTATCCACTAGTCAACTATATTAAATCATTCATTATATTTTACTATATTTCTTTCATATTTTTAAAAAAGATATAAAACATAAGAGTTGAAGTGCTGACATTAATTGTCCTCCCTTCTCCCTAGAGGCAACTGCAATCTTGAATCAGGATTTATTATTCTCATACATATTTTAATAACATATATACTTAAATATTTAATCATAAATAATGTAGAGCAATGCACCCAAGTACTGCATTTCGGAGTCTTTTGTTGACTATGAGGGCTACTCCATTTCTTCTAAGGGATTCTTGCCCATAGTAGTAGATATAATGGTCACCTGAATTAAATTCACCCATTCTAGTCCATTTTAGTTCACTGGTTCCTAAAATGTCAGTGTTCACTCTTGCCATCTACTGTTTGACCACTTCCAATTCGCCTTGATTCATGGACCTAACATTCCAGGATCCTCTGCAATGTTGTTTTTTATAGCATTGGGCTTTACTTCCACCACCAGTCACATCCACAGCTGGGCATTGTTTTTGCTTTGGCTCCATCTCTTCATTCTTCCTGGAGTTATTTCTCCACTCTTCTCCGGTAGCATATTGGGCACCTACCGACCTGGGGAGTTCATCTTTCAGTGTCACATCTTTTTGTTTACAAGGCAAGAATACTGGAGTGGTTTGCCATTCACTTCTCCCTTCTCCAGTGGACCATGTTTTGTCAGAACTCTCCAGCATGACCTGTCCATCTTGGGTGGCCCTACATGGCATGGATCATAGTTTCATTGAGTTAGACAAGGCTGTGATCCATGTGATCAGTTTGGTTAGTTTTCTATGACTGTGGTTTGCCTTCTATCTGCCTCTAATAAGGTTAAGAGGCTTATGGAAGCTCTGAAGAGAGACTGACTGTGGGGTTCCAAAGAATAGCAAAGAGAGATAAAAAAGCCTTCCTAACTAATGGTGTGATCACTCACCTAGAGCCAGACATCCTGGAATGTGAAGTCAAGTGGGCCTTAGAAAGCATCACTATGAACAAAGCTAGTGGAGGTGTTGGAATCCCAGATGAGCTATTTCAAATCCTGAAAGATGATGCTGTAAAAGTGCTGCACTCAATATGACAGCAAATTTGGAAAACTCAGCAGTGGCCACAGGACTGGAAAAGGTCAGTTTTCATTCCAATTCCAAAGAAAAGCAATGCCAAAGAATGCTCAAACTATCACACAATTGCACTCATCTCACACACTAGTAAAGTCATGCTCAAAATTCCCCAAGTCAGGCTTCAGCAGTATGTGAACCATGAACGTCCAGATGTTCAAGCTGGTTTTAGAAAAGGAGAAGGAACCAGAGGTCAAATTGCGAACATCTGCTGGATCATCAAAAAAGCAAGAGAGTTCCAGAAAAACATCTATTTCTGCTTTATTGACTATGCCAAAGCCTTTGAATGTGTGGGCCAGAATAAACGTGAAAAATTCAAGAGATGGGAATACCAAACCACCTGACCTGCCTCTTGAGAAATCTGTATGCAGGTCAGGAAGCAACAGTTAGAACGGGACATGGAATGACAGACTGGTTCCAAATAGGAAAAGGAGTACGTCAAGGTATCACCCTGCTTATTTAACTTATATACAGAGTACATCATGAGAAACGCTGAGCTGAAAGAAGCACAAGCTGGAGTCAAGACTGCTGGGAGAAATATCAATAACCACAGATATGCAGATGACACCACCCTTATGGCAGAAAGTGAAGAGGAACTAAAAAGCCTCTTAATGAAAGTGAAAGAGGGGAGTGAAAAAGTTGGCTTAAAGCTCAACATTCAGAAAACTAAGATCATGGCATTTGGTCCCATCACTTCATGGCAGATAATTGGGGAAACAGTGGAAACAGTGTCAGACTATTTTTTGGGGCTCCAAAATCACTGCAAATGGTGACTGCAGCCATGAAATTAAAAGACACTTACTCCTTAGAAGGAGAGTTATGATCAACTTGATTAGCATGTTGAAAAGCAGAGACATTACTTTGCCAACAAAGGTCCGTCTAGTCAAGGCTATGGTTTTTCCAGTAGTCATGTATGGATGTGAGAGTTGGACTGTGAAGAAAGCTGAGTGCCAAAGAATTGATGCTTTTGAGCTGTGGTGTTGGAGAAGACTCTTGAGAGTCCCTTGGACTGCAAGGAGATCCAACCAGTCCATCCTAAAGTTTATCAGTCCTGGTGTTCATTGGAGGGACTGATGCTGAAGCTGAGGCTCCGATATTTTGGCCACCTCATGTGAAGAGTTGACTCATTGGAAAAGACCCTGATGCTGGGAGGGATTGGAGGCAGGAGGAGAAGGGGACGACAGAGGATGTGATGGCTGAATGGCATCACTGACTCGATGGACATGAGTTTGAGTGAACTCCAGGAGATGGTGATGGACAGGGAGGCCTGGCGTGCTGCAATTCATGGGATTGCAAAGAGTCGGACACAGTTGAGCACCTGAACTGAACTGAACTGATCAATGCAAAGAAACAGAGAAAAATAATAGAATGGGAAAGACTAGAGATCTCTTCAAAAAAATTACAGATACCAAGGGAACATTTGATGCAAAGATGGGCACAATAAAGGACAGAAATGGTATGGAACTAACAGAAGCAGAAGATATTAAGAAGAGGTGGCAAGAATACACAGAAGAACTATACAAAAAAGATCTGCATGACGCAGATAACCACAATGGTGTGATCACTCACCTAGAGCCAGACATCCTGGAATGCAAAGTCAAATAGGCCTTAGGAAGCATTACTATGAGCAAAGCTGGTGGAGGTGATGGAATTCAAGTTGAGCTATTTCAAATCTTGAAAGATGATGCTGTGAAAGTGCTGCACTCAATATGACAGCAAATTTGGAAAACTCAGCAGTGGCCACAGGACTGAAAAAGGTCAGTTTTCATTCCAAACCCAAAGAAAGGCAATGTCATACAATGCTCAAACTACTATACAATTGCACTCATCTCACATGCTAGTAAAGTAATGCTCAAAATTCTCCAAGCCAGGCTTCAACAGTATGTGAATGATCAACTTTCAGATGTTCAAGCTGGATTTAGAAAAGGCAGAGGAACCAGTGATCAAATTGCCAAGATCTGTTGGATTATCAAAAAAGCAAGAGAGTTCTGGAAAAACATCTACTTCTACTTTATTGACTACCTGAAAGCCTTTGACTGTGTGGATCACAACAAACTGTGAAAAATTCTTAGAGATGGGTATACCAGACCGCCTGACCTGCCTCCTGAGAAATCTGTATGCAGGTCAAGAAGCAACAGTTAGAACTGGATGTGGAACAACAGACTGGTTCCAAATTGGGAAAGGAGTATGTTAAGGCTGTATATTGTCACCCTGCTAATTTAACTTATATGCAGAGTACATCATGCGGCTGGATGAAGCACAAGCTGGAATCAAGATTTCAGGGAGAAATATCAATAACCTCATATGCAGATGACACCACCCTTATGGCAGAAAGCGAAGAGAAACTAAAGAGCCTCTTGGTGAAAGTGAAAGAGGAGAATGAAAAAGCTGGTTTAAAACTCAACATTCAAAAAACTAAGATCATGGCATCTGGTCCCATTACTTCATGGCAAATAGATGGAGAAACAATGAAACAGTGAGGGACTTTATTTTGGGGGGCTCCAAAATCACTGCAGATGGCAACTGCAGCCATGAAATTAAAAGGTGCTTGCTCCTTGGAAGAAATGCTATGACAAACCTAGACATTATATTAAAAAGCAGAGACATTATGTGGCTGACAAATGTCCATCTAGTCAAAGCTATGGTTTTTCCAGTAGTCATGTATGGATGTAAGAGTTGGACCATAAAGAAAGCTGAATGCCAAAGAATTGATGCTTTTGAACTGTGTTGTTGAAGACTCTTGAGAGTCCCTTGGACTGCAAGGAGATCAAACCAGTGGATTGTAATGGAAATCAGTCCTGAATATTCAGTGGAAAGACTGATGCTGAAGCTGAAGCTCTAATACTTTGGCCACCTGATGCGAAGTACTGACTCACTGGAAAAGACCTTGATGCTGGGGAAGATTGAAGGCAGGAGGAGAAGGGGACAACAGAGGATGAGCTGCCTGGACGGCACCCCAACTTGCTGGACATGAGTTTGAGCAAACTCTGGGAGTTGGTGATGGACAGGGAAGCCTGGTATGCTGCAATTCATGGGGTTGCAAAGAGTTGGACATGACTGAGTGACTGAACTTAACTGAATGTATAGCATTATTTATCATGTTTCAGAACATATATAAACAAGTAAATAATATCATACTATCTACCACTCTAACTTGTTTGTTTCCACATGACATTTTTAAATTTTTTTGCATTGAGTGTCATAATATTTAATACAAATCTATAGTATTAAATTATATTAATATCATTTATTCTGTAAGTGGTCTAAATGACATGGTCAGTTCTTTTTTAAAATGTTTTAATTGGAGGATAGTTGCTTTACAATATTGTGTTCGTTTCTGCCATATATCAGCATGAATCAGTGATAGGTATACACACATCCCCTCCCTCTTGAAACTCCTTCACACCTCCCACCCCTCCATATGACATTTTAAAAGAATTATCTATGTTACTATCAGCTTAAATTTATTCTTTTCATGTGCTGATGGTATTCCATGCTATGACTATGTAAAAATTCATTTATGCAGGCCTATGGGTGGCTCAGACGGTAAAACGTCTGTCTACAATGTGAGAGACCTGGGTTCAATCCCTGGGTTGGGAAGATTCCCTGGAGAAGGAAATGGCAACCCACTCCAGTACTCTTGCCTTGAAAATCCCATGGATGGAGGAGCTTGGTGCAGGCTACTACCCATGGGGTTGCAAAGAGTCGGGAACGACTGAGCGACTTCACTTTCACATGGTAAACATTTAACTGTTTTTTAAAATTTTTCACTATTATAATACAACTTCAAACATTCTTGTAAATATCTCTTTTTATACATTTGTTTTTCTAGGATATATACATATATACACACGCACACATAAAAACGCTGGGGTGAATATTCTATATACCTAGAGTTATAGATATTGCCAAGTTGTTCTCCACAGCGATTGTACCAAATTACATTCTTCTGAACTACATGTTAGATTTCTCTTTGCTCCATAGCCTCACTAACACTTGGCATAGTCAGACTTTCAAATTTTCAACAATTTGATGTATTTGAAATGATATGTTGTTTTAATTTCCATTCCCCTCAGGATTATTTGAGCTTCTTTAAAACTTATTTAAAAAATTAAATGTCCCTCATATGATATACAGTAAGCATTTTTGGTGAGCTGTACTCGACATATAACATTGTGTAATGATTTGATGCATTTATCTGTTTCAATATGATTGCCACCATGGTATTGTATTAGTAACACCTCTATCATGGTACATAATTATAATTTCATTTTTTGTGATGAGAACAATTAAGATCTAATCTCTTAGCAGCTCTGAAGTTTATAATCAGGATGGCTGACTACAACCACTATGCTGTGCCTTAGATCTCTAGGACTTATTTACCTACTGGTGGCACGTTAGTGTCCTTGACCAACATCTCCTCAATTGAACATTTTTTAATTGATGAAAATAATCCTTTTACATCTATTGTGATTTTAATATACTTGGATTCATTTTTATAATCTGTCCTGTTTTCCAATTACCATCCCTTTCTTCATCATTCTTTTATATTTTCCTTATTAGATAACATTTTATTATTCTTCTTTTAGCTTCTGCCAATTTAGAAGCCATAAAATGTACAATTGACTTTTGAACAACATGTGTTTGTACTACAAGGGTCCACTTACATGTGGATTAAAAATATATATATATACTCTTTAAATATGGAGGCCCAATTATAAGTCTACATGAGGGTTTTTGATTGCATAGTGCTGGGTATGGGTGTACCAATGCCTCTAACCCCAGCATTGTTCAAGGGTCAGCTGTATGTCCATCCTGAGGGCAACCATCATTAAAAATTTCAAAAACATTCATAACTATGCATTTTATTGTAAAATCTAAGTGAATTTTTGCTTGTTTTTGGCTGCGCAAAGTGGCAGATGAGCTCTTAGTTCCCTGACCAGGGAGCAGCCTGTGCCCCCTGCAATGGAAGCACAGAGCCAACCACTGGACTGCCAGGGAATTCCCATATAAAATCTAAATGAATTTTCTATTTCTCTCCTCCTCCAAACATACACATCTTAGTGAGCTTTACCTACCCATTGACATCATCCATCATGTTATTGTTCAAAGATTTAGTTTTACCTTTTCAATGAAAAAAATTAAATTTTTTCAAAGTTTTACAATTAAATCTTACTAATTTCTTTCTTTCTTGTGTTAATGATTGTTCCTTATATCCCAAATATTCCCTCCTGCTATTCTTGTCAGTGTGTGTCCTATAATGTCAATAGGTTAATAGAAGTCTGACATGGTGAAATATTTTATTTATCTAAAAATATCCTTATTTTGACCTTGCTCTTGGATAATTTAAATAGTTTTAAAACTCTAGTTATTTTTCCTTAGTACTTTTGAAATATTGGGCTTCCCTATAGCTCAGTTGATAAAGATAAAATTATTCCCTTTATCCTCAGTTCTCTGTAGTTTCACCCTCTGGGTTGTAGCAATGTAACAGGCTGTGTCTTCTAACCAAGGACTCCTTTGTTTATTTGTTGTGTGTTTTGCTCCACTGGACTGCTGGGGAACTCTGAAAGTGGTTTTTTTTTTTCCCCCTTTCTTTGTTCTGGCTGCACTGGGTGATTTGCAGGATCTCAGTTCCTCGAGCAGGAATTGAACTTAGGCCATGGCAGCGAAAGCCTGGAATCCTAACCACTAGGCCATAGGGAATTCCCTTTACGTCTTTTTCAATTTTGATCAATTCTCAACTACTACTCTGTTAACTCTTCCTTATCTGAAATTCCCTCCAGTTTTTCTTTTTCTGAGGCTTCTGATAGACATATGTTGGAGTTTCTTAATCAAATCTCTCTATTTAATAACAGCTCTCTCATTATTTTCACCCCTTTCTCTCTCTGGGCAGTGTACTAGGTAAATCCCTCAGTACCAGTGTTTGATTCAGAAATTATTTCTCTGACTTTATCTCGACCAAGGTTGCCCACTTATGGGGAGGGAGGTGGGAGGGGGGGTCATGTTTGGGAACGCATGTAAGAATTAAAGATTTTAAAATTAAAAAAAAAAAAATAAAGTAAAGGTTATCTCGCCCTGTGCCTGCACACTGTATAGTCACTAAATCATAGTGCTTGGCAACTTGCCCTGTAGATTGTTGTGCAAAAGATATAAAGTAAAGCAGCTGTAAGAAGCAAGGAGTAAAAATAAAAAGATTCAAACCACATAAAAAAAATTAATTTCCCTAATTTTCATTTATGATATTTCAAACAAATTCTTATAAAATATCTACCTATCTTATCTTCCTTCTTGTTGCACTAATTTTTCAAGTTTTCCTTCATTTATAACTTAGAGTACCTTAAGCATATTTAAAGTGTTTGTTCCAAAGACAAGGGCCCAGTTAGAGGCGGAGGAGCTGTGGCTGCCTGAGCTGCGCACAGCAACTCACTCCTCCCCACTCCCCCACACTGGCATCGGCCTGCTAACTGGCAGGTGGCAATGGTGAAAAAAACCACTCCCTATGATGTCTGGGGGTCAAACCCAATGCCACCCAAGAAGAATTGAAAAAGGCTTACAGGAAACTGGCCTTGACGTACCACCCTTGATAAGAATTCAAATGAAGGTGAGACGTTTAAACGGGTTTCTCAAGCTTACAAAGTGCTCTCTGATGCAAAGAAAAGGGAATCATATGACAAAGGAGGAGAACAGGCAATTAAAGAAGATGGAGCGGGTGGTGGTTTTGGCTCCCCCATGGACATCTTTGATATGTTTTTCAGAGGAGGAGACAGGATGCAGAGAGAGAGAGGGAGGTAAAAACATTGTGCGTCAACCTACAGTAACCTTAGGAGAACTTATATAATGGTGCAACAAGAAAACTAGCTCCGCAAAAGAATGTGATTTGTGACAAATGTGAAGTCTGAAGTGGTAAGAAAGGAGCGGCAGAATGCTGTCCCAGTTGCCAAAGTACTGGAATGCAAATAAGAATTCATCAAATAGGACCTAGAATGGTTCAGCTAATTCAGTCTGCCTGCATGGAGTACCAGGGCCATGGGGAGTGGATCAGTCCTAAAGATAGATGTAAAAGCTGCAACGGAAGGAAGATAGTTCAAGAAAAGAAAATTCTAGAAGTTCATATTGACAAAGGCGTGAAAGATGGCCAGAAGATAACGTTCCATGGTGAAGGAGACCAAGAACCAGGACTGGAGCCAGGAGATATTATCATTGCTTTAGATCAGAAAGACCATGCTGTTTTTACTCAACGAGGAGAAGACCTTTTCATGTGTATGGATATACAGTTGATTGAGGCATTGTGTGGCTTCCAGAAGCCAATATCTACTCTTGACAACTGAATCATAGTTATCATTTCTCATCCAGGTCAGATTGTTACGCATGGAGATATCAAGTGTGTGCTAAATGAAGGCATGCCAATTTATCATAGGCCATATGAAAAGGGTCACCTAATCATTGAATTGAAGGTAAACTTTCCTGAGAATGGCTTTCTCTCTACTGATAAACTCTCTTTGCTGGAAAAACTTCTGTCTGAGAGGAAGGAGGTAGAAGAGACTGATGAAATGGACCAAGTAGAATTAGTGGACTTTGATCCAAGCCAGGAACGATGGCACCATTACAGTGAGAAGCATATGAGGATGATGAACATCATCCTCGGGGTGGTGGTCAGTGTCAGTCCTCTTAGTAGGGCCCTGAATAACACTCGCTGCTGCTGTTTTATTTGCAGTAGTGATTGAGTAAAGGACTATAATCATAATTGCTCACTACTTGCTTTTGTTTTAATATTCAACTATAGTGTTTTAAACATTAAATGAAGAATAAACTTGAATATAAAAGCTCTGACTTTGCCCTGTATGTATGATGACTTCAGTGTGCAAGATAAATTTAATACTTGTAAAAACTACTTTAAAAAATTTCCCCTAGCATTTGTTAGGCCATACTTTGTAATTGATTTCAGCTATGTACATGGAATAGCTTAGACTGAAATGCCAGGTATATGTATTGACTTCAGGGTATGACCCTTAATTGTTAAGCTATGAAATTAAAACTGTATTTAATGAGCAGTCAGACAAAGAACTTAATTTGTAGAGAAGTGTTGGTCTGTATAGTTGTATTAAGTGGGATTCATTGTGATGCTTCTGTATTTATTCTATTGCCTCAACTATTATTTGAAGATGGCATGCTGTACAATTTAATTTAGCCTGTGGGATCAGTGATAGAAATGATACCTTCCTAAAGAAGGGGTTTATCATAACATGCTGCTTCTTCAGGGCTTGCATTTGTAGAATTGCATTCTCTTCTGCTGTGTTGTCTTTTATTAATATATATAGCTATTGGTCCTTGTTATTTTTTTTCTCCCCCTTCTCTTCGGACCACAGTAAGCCTTAGAGTAGTGACTTCTGGAGCAGGGAAACTTAGAGGTTAAAGTGATGAGAACTTTACATGGAGAAGTAATTTGCATGTATGAGATAGGAAGGTTTTTGTAGGTATGTTACAGGCTTACTTTAAACCATTTAACATGCTCCAGAGTAACTGTAATTTAATGTCGGTACTATAGCAAATTATGATGAATAGCTTTAATTGTATGTTTAAAGTCATATGTTCACAAGCTTAAATCCGTGTATCAGAATTTAAGCAATTCTTGAAATGTATGAATGTCTCTTTAATATACTGATTACAAAGCAAAAGAAAAAAATTCTTCAAGTTTTCCTTAAGCATATTTAAAGTGTTTGTTCCAAGGACAAGGGCCCAGCAGATCCATACTCCCTCTCTTTGTTTTCTGCCCCATTTCTGGTTCAAGAGTTGTTCAACCCTGTTTGGGGGATCAGCTATATTACCACGAAGCTCTCTTGTGGCACATTTTGTCTACCATTTGCTCTAAATTTAGAGCAAAGTAGGTCGAACTGTGAGCCCCTTGCACTCTCTGGACTGGAAGTTTACCTAAAGTCTGAGTTCTAGTTTTCATTTGATGCTTTTTTGTGCTGTGCTGTACTGAGTCTTGTTCGACTCTTTGTGACCCCATGGACTATAACCTGCCAGGCCTCTCTGTCTATGGAATTTTCCAGGCAAGAATATTGTAATGGGTTGCCATTTCCTACTCCAGGTAATTTTCCCGACCCAAGGATTGAACCTAAATCTCTTGAGTCTCCTGCATTATCTGGTGGGTTCTTTACCACTTGCGCCACATGGGAAGCCTGAGGCTTTTGTTGACCTAGAGTTCAGCACTGTAACCAGGCCATGACTCAGCTTTCAAAAATGGGAATTTGGCCCTCAGCACAGTGGAAATCTAGATATCCCTTATCTAAGAGTTTCCAGCACTGCCACTGACAAGATGGGAATAGTTTTATTGCCTATTAGGCAAAAAACATTAAAATCCTTTGAAATCTCTTATGGTCCTTGACTTCAACAAACTTCATGAGGCCATTTCCTTCAAAATATTTGTAAGTATTTTTTTTTAATTGAGGAATTGCATTTAACTTTTATTTATATATCTGTTATGCTGCCATATTCCTCTATCAAGTTGATCCCTTTTTTATCACCTTTAAAATGGAGGGAGAGAACAGAAATAAAGCTAGACAGGTATGTGGGTGACAGGGAAGAGAACTTCTGCCCTGGCCTCATAGATCAGGGGAATGGAATGCAGAAACTACAGATAACGCTGGGTGACTTGGTATAGTTGCTTAGAAGCAAAAGCCCTGAAGTTTCCCCTCCAAGGTTGCCTGGGGAAGCAGAGATGGCTTCCTGGACTGTCTGGGCTCATGAGCTAAATGCAGCAAACCCTGCACCCACCTTGAGTTTTAGCGGGCAGCCAGAGTTGCTCTTGTCAGGTCTAGGGAGGAATAAGAGGACACTGGGAGCTGATGAACCTCCTCGGGGCAGAGGACTAATACTTGGGGTGACTACTGCAGACTCAGTGGCATTGATTGTGCAACTGGAGACCAGGGAGACCATGGAAGCCTCATCTGACGTCAGGTGGGGAAACACCGAAGCTAAAGACTCAACGAGATCCTTCCACTTCAGTAGATGCTCCAGAGAAGGACACAAGACAGACAATCACTACTTAAACATCTCCCCGGCCTCCATGATGCCTCAGTAAAACCAGTCCATTCTGGAGACAAGTGTTTGGGACAGGAGTGTAATATTCTGAACTGCTTGTGTGTGCGTGCTCAGTCAAGTCTGATTCTTTGTGACCCTCTGTCCATGGGAATCTCCAGGCAAGAATACTGGAGTGCATTGCCATGCCCTCCTCTAGGGGATCTTCCCAACCCAGGGATTAAACTCATGTCTCTTATGTCTCCTGTATTGGCAGGTGTGTTCTTTCCCCTAGGGCCACCGGGGAAGCCTATTTTGAACTGACTTAGTCTCAATGATAAATTATTTTGTTCTTACTGAGATAACTACGGTCACATTTCTTGCCACGAGGAGGAATGGGCTCTTAACATTAAAATGATTTAAGTGAAAATGAAGTTCTATTTTTTTGGAAAAAAATAATCTGTGGGCTATTGACACACAGTGGCCACTCGGGTAAAGAAACAAAACTCATACTTTTTAGCTGAACTGTCCACCACTGCACCTTGCCCAGCTCCATTCAGAGTTCCAGATCCTCTCTACTTTTCAGTCTATTTCAATACAGGGCCATGTTTCTCAACTGGAGTGATTTTCCCATCCATTTGGCAATGTCTGGAGACATATTTCGTTGTCACAATAGGGGGAGGGAAGGTGTAATTGGCATCTGGTGGGTAAATAGCAAGGACGTTGCTAAACATCCTACAATGCACAACAAAGGATAATTCAATCCCCGATGTCAAAGTGCTGAGGCTGAGAAACCCTGAAACAGAGGAACATTCATCCTGACCTGGGGTGGAGCTGAGGAGGTCCACATCACAGTAGACAGGACAGATGGAGATAGAGGAGGGTAATTAGGCTAGAATTATTAAATTGCTTCTTTCTTTTTTGGATGAGGGCTACATTTTTTTGATTCTGACATTCAGAGCAGGTGAAGAGAAACCTGTACCTTGAGATCAGAAGTGGAGGCTTCGCCTGATTCTGCCCCATCTAGGGGCCCTGAGGAACATAATCCACTCACAGCCCCCTCAGAAGGCTGAGGCCCTTCTCTGACCCTTGGCCCTGGGACTCTACACTTTGTGTGTGTTATAGCAACACAGGACAGCAAATAAGAGCAGAGGCTTTGAATTCTGAGCTCAAAGCTCGACCCACTCCTTCTGGGCTCTTCGGGCATATGAAAGACTCCCAGCTTCTCCATGTCTCTGAATTCTCATCAAACAGAACCCACACCAGTCTCCAGGTCAAGGATATGTTACATTTATTTCCAGCTCCTATGGTGTGTAAAGTCAGTAAGTTTCCTCCTAAGCTGGCGGAGACTTCACCCACCTTTCCATCTCTCACACACTCATATGCCCGCTTTTCCTTGAATCTATCTGCATTATGTTAATACCATATCACTTGTTATGGTATAGCCCACTCCAGCATTCTTGCCTGGAAAATGCCATGGACAGGAAAGCCTGGTGGGCTACACTCCATGGGGTCGCAAAGAGTCGGACACGACTGAGTGAGTTCCACTTAGTGCTTATCAGGAGCTCTCTCCTACTCTTTCCTAGCTGTTTTGATTTCTTACTTCCTTTAGTGGGAATGAGCTCCTTTAGTATTTCCCATTGATTAATCTATTCGGGTTGTGTGCATGTGTGTGGACTCCATAACTAGATAGCTTGTTTCCAAACCTGGCTTCTGCTTACTTGATTTGTGACTTTCAGCTAGTTACTGAACTTCTCTGTGCCCTAGTTTTCTCATCAATGATATGGAGATAATAATAATATATATCTTATAGCACTGTTATAGATGAAATAATTTAATGGGCTTCCCAGATGGCTCAGTGGTAAAGAATCCACTTGCCAATGCAGGAGACACAAGAGTCGTGTGTTCAGTTCCTGGGTCAGGAAGATCCCCTGGAGGAGGAAATAATAACCCACCCCAGTATTCTTGCCTGGAGAAGCCCATGGACAGAGGAGCCTGGTGGGCTACGGCCCATGGGGGTCGCAAGGAGTCGGACACAATTGAGCATACACACACCTCATACAAGTAATATAACATATATAAAATGTTTTGAACAATGCTTGACATAGTTTAAATTATATATATACATATATATATATGCTAGTCGTTATCATCATCATCACCATTTTGTGGTTCATGTTAAGTTCCAAATAATTACTGGTTAATGTGTCATTTGATAATTTTGAGGGTGGAACTGTGTCTTACTTATCTTTGCTGTGTCTACAGCCTTGACCTGAAGCCATAGTCAGTTTCTAATATCAGAAGGAGCAAGTTTGGGGGTATGGAGGAGATTCTTGAAGTATCTCTTGATGGTAAGACAAACATTGAAAAGGTTTCACCTTTCGACTGCTTTCTCTACTTTCTCTGCTTATGTCAAAATCTTGCTAGAATATCTTTTCATCATAGTTTCAGCAACTGTTGTGTCAACACATTAACTTAAAAAGAGTGAGGAAAGTACTGAGGAACTCACTCCCCACTGTCTCTCTGTTCCCAGAGCCCAGCACAAGGTAGTATTCACAAGTGTTGGCTGCATGGAATTCACTCACCCAAGCTGGGTAAATTCTGAAGAAGTCATTTCTCATGCAGCTGCTCCAGCAATGCATGAGATCAATTGCTTTGCTAAAAACTAGAGCAGACCAGGTCCCCACACCCTCATCACCATTCTTTCCAGAAAGGTCTCATGACTCATTTTATTAAAAACTAATCTATGGCTGTTTATCAGCTTTTACCTCATTAGTGAGCCGTCAGAAACTCTTAATTTGCAACTCTTAGGGAGCCACCCCAGCAGAGTTTAAAAAAAAAAAAAAGATAAAAGGAGGAAAAAAATTCCATCTGATCAAGACAGGGCATTACATGGAAATGGGTAGCTCACACTTCTGATTCATCTCTAATAAAACTGGAACAACAACAAGATTCAGTTCAGCTTAACAAACCTGTTAAGTAAGTGCTGGTGGCAGAAGTGCTGTGCTGGGCTTCTGGGGTATGCACAGATGAGAAATGGGGACCCTGTCCCCAAAGCATGAACAGATGGTGGAGGAGAAGGATGGAGCTTTGACCCAGTAGAAATGGAGTCAGAAAGAGCTTCATCAGGGAGACAGCGTCTGAGGCAGGTCTTGGAGGTTGAGCAGTATTTTGATCGGTAAAGATATGAAGAACAGCATCTGGCTCTTAGGAATCATAGTTCAAAGAGTTGCTAGGAAGGGGATGTGCAAGAGGCAGAAGGAGATCACGGCACAGCTCACAGGCGCATGTGAAATGTGTGGTGCACCACACAGGGAGAGGGTTCCTCGGGGGATGGGAGTGGGGCAGCGAAAGAAGAGGAAGGATAGAGCGCGAAGAAGAGCAAACCAGTGAGAGAAACCCCTGAAAACAGTGCGTGCCTGCTCTAAGCTGGATGTGCCGCTGCTCCACACGAGATCACCCTGCAGAAGCAGCGCAGCTGGATGGCCGTGAGCTTCAGGATAAAGTATTGATACAAAGGGCTGGACCCAGGAGAGCGTTGTAAAAGTTCAGAGAAGCAGCAAATTGCTGAATGCTTCCAAGGCGATGATGGAGCATATGAGGATATGTCTTTGCATTTTGATTTGGTTTCTTAAATATTTCATATTTCAAGTGATATTTTCCGAGGTTGTCAAACCAACATCCTTGTTTATCTCAAGTCGTTCATTCCACGATCTCCGACCTTCCACACACCTCTGCCCCTAGGAGGTTCAGGAGACTATAAGGAACACTCCATTTTAAAAGTGGAAGAAAGTGGTAGGCCTATACCTTCCACTGCTCTTGGTAGCTGCCTGAGCAACTCTGTAAAATGAGAGGGAAACAAAGCAGCTCTTTCTTCTGGCCTCTGGCACAGACTCACCTTCTCTGCCCTAGCACCAAGGCTGTGTCTGGGTACGTGGGACTGTACTTTGCAAAACAGTCCCAGCAGTATATGCTTTAAGTGGATGAAATGATGGCCTGGGTAGAAGATGCTATTGCTTCTCATATAACTCCCCTTGTGTAGCTGAAAACAGAAGACTCTAGCCTGTGACTTGTTTCTCCACCATTGGTTTGTGGCTACAGTCCTTCCAGAGGGTTGATATTTTAAGCTACTTCTGCTTTGCTTCAGAGAACGCTGGATACTTTTGCTCAGAGGGAGCCCCACTGCCTCCTGGCTCAGCTGAGACAGTGCATGGACAGTCCTTCTTTGATGGGGCCTTGGGTCTAAGAGCCTCAATTCCAGGAATCCTTCCAGTTGCCACTCACCAACCACACCCCTCCCTGCCCCCCGCCTCTCCCACCCTATCTCCCTGCCAGAGCTCTTGTCTCTGCGAGCCCCAGCTCTCTACTCCATTTGGCACTTCCTCCAAATTAAACTCTTGCACCACAGAGTGTACTAAGCCTTCACCCCATGGATCATATCAGAGAGGAAGCAGGAAACTGGTAACTGTTTCCCTCTCCTCCCTCTTCCCCAACTCATTGCCAGGGGTCTGTTTGACATTTGCTGCATCGTATCCCATGGCTCCAAGCTTTGAGCAAGACATAGAGCAGAGCCTTGGAATGTGTGCTGATTCAGAAATTCCCTTACTTACTGAACTTCTCAGTAATGCAGTCAGGATGACAGCCTCTGAAAGGAGCTTATGGGAAATGTCATTCTAAAGATGGGTTTGGGGGACTTCCCTGGTGGTCCAGTGCTTAACAATCTGCCTTCCAATGAAGGGAACCTGTGTTCGATCCTTGGTCGAGGAACTAAGCTGGTGTGCCACAGTGAAGACCCAGCGTAGCCAAAACATACATTGAAAAAAATAAATAAAAAGAGGGTTTTGGTTACAATTTAAAAAAATAGTAGCATATATTTATTTGTTTGGTCGCGCAGCTCACGGGCAATTTGTTACCTAACCAGCAATTGAACCTGGGCCCTCGGCAGTGAGAGCACAGAGTCCTAACCGCTGGACAGCCAGGGATATCCCTTGGGTGTAATTCTTCCTCCTCCTCCTTCCCCTCTTTCCTGTTCTGTTCCATCCTGCCTTCCTTCCTTTCCTCTTTCCTTTTTGTCCTCTCCTCCTCTCTTTCTCTTCTCCTTCAAACATATAAATACTGATCTCACTCTTCCTTCCACCCTCTTTTATCCTTTATCAGGCAACTTCCTGCTCACCAGCATCTTCTCGGGCCCCGTGAGATACAATGAAGTCCTGCGCAGAGCAGAGCTCCTCTCAGACTCCTAGTACCGCCTACAGGGGAAGCCCATGATGAGCAGCTGGGGAGTTTCCACACTCACGAACCCTAGATGGAGATGAACAGAGAAGCTGTCTTTCCAGTTCAAGAAAACTCTGCTTGAAGTAGAGAATGACCACCGTCACATGGGCCTCTACCCAGAGCTTCCACGACATGGCTGCCATCTGCCTTTTCAACCAGATGTCCCTGCTTGCTCGATTGGAGCCTCCACTCCTGGTCACTGTAAATGCAGCTTCTTCAGACTGAGTGCCTTTCTTCAGTGCTCCCTTCTGTTACCTTCCACCTTGAATAATTTTGGCTAAAGCCCAAGGGTTCTCATCACTCACTGCTTCCGCAAAGCCTCCCTTGGCTGCTTTGGTCCACGGGGGTGCCTTCCTCTCAGACTCCCATGGGATTAATCATTAGATCACTTTTCCTGTGTTCTCTGCAGCAGAAATGCTGCCAAGAATATTTCCCAGTGTTTCCTCAAAGATCCTGTAATGAGTGAGCTTCCTAGGCTGGCCCCTCCCTCACTCTTGATCCCCGGTCCCCGGGCCGCTGCTACAGGATCCTAGGGAAGGCGGATTCAGAGTCTGAAATCAGGAGCTCCTCTGGTGGCTCAGTGGTAAACAATCCATCTGCCAATGCAGACGGATTCCATCCGTATTCCATCCCTGATCCAGGAAGATTCCTCAAGCCGAGGAGCAACTAAGCCCATGTGCCTCAACTACTAAGCCTGTGCTCTCGAGCCTGGGAGCCCCAGCTACTGCAGCCTGAGGGCCCTAGAGCCTGTGCTGTGTAACAAGAGAAGCCACCACAATGAGAAGCCTGCTCACCACAACTAGAAAGTAGCCCCTGCTCACCGCAACTAGCAACGAAGACCCAGCACAGCCAAAAATAAATAAATCAATTAATTAAAATTTTTAAAAAGAGAATGCAATGAGAATTCAGTGGATCCAGAAACAGATAAGGACTTGGAGGGAAAAAGAAAAAAGTCTGGATTGTTACATGCAGAATAACAGTTTTAAACATGTTTTTAAACATCGCATTCACTTTATAGTTTTCTACACCTCCAAATAGAGAGTTCCCTACTACGGGGACTTGTATGGCAAGGTAATAAAAATTTGGTAGAAAGATAAAAACAGGAATGTTTAGTTTAAGTTAAAAGAAAAAAAAACACAGCAGCCAGAGCCCAGTAATTAGCCATTCAACATTTGATATAATTGCCAGCACTTAGAAACAGATTAAGACCAGCACTGTGTTTACTATGACTAAGGCTGTAAAAGGGGAAAATGAGGTTTGGTTAAACTTGCACTCAATGATCTAGGTCAAAGAGCATAAAAAGAAGAAACCCAAGTCCTCAAGATATTTTATATCAAAGGAAGAATGAGGCTTGTTTGATAATTTGCAACTTTCCTTTCCTCAAGGAAGAGTTCTCCAAAAAGGATGCATCATGATTACATTATTACAACTATTTTTTTGTTATTCTCATTAGACAAAGGAAGAACTTAAGAATCAAACAATAGAATATTCATGATAAGACATCAAAATTTCAATTTAAATATTTGCCCACTTGAAAGTATCATTCTAAGACAGTTGAAAATAAATGCTCTTATATTTTATTTTTAATTAATTTGTAATTAATCCTCTCTGTTTTGTGCTTCTCAAAGAGCCACTCCACCACCCTTTGCTTTCTCCCTGACAATAAATGACTAGTGAGATGAAATGGCTTAGCTGTCTTTACAACAGTTTCGTGAGAGGGAAATGTTTCAAAATGTTTTAAATGTCACAACTGGGGGCTTTCCTCCTAGGCAGCATGACTATAGATACAAATGTAATTGTGATTTTTTTTTTAAAACTTTTGGCCGTACTGCACAGCACTTAGGATCTTAGTTTCCCGAGCAGGGATTGAACCCAGGCCCCCTGCTCGGAGTCTTAGCCACTGGACTACCAAGGAAGTCCCTGTAAACGTAATTCTGATGTTTCTATCCTATGAGAAGGACCACGGTGACTTTTCAATTCTAGTGTACAATGCTAGGAAGAAAAATGTTACTGCTGAAAAAAGAAAGGGACAGAGGTTGCCTTGCAGTTCACTACCATGACTGGAGTACTTACGGGGCAGTGAGGTAACCCTCCAAAAAGCCGGCGGCAAACATGATGATCTCATTGCTCAGGGACTGAGAACCGTACCCTGCTTTGATCTCCAGGATACCCCAACCTGTGGTTTTCACAGAGTTATTGTAAAAGCCATAGGCATCCCCTTTCCTGTCTAGGACATTTTTGACTTGTATTCTCTTCTCCGTAGGCATCCAGTACGCAGTTGCATAGTAGACCCCTGGAAGAAAAGAAAAAGGAATAATGCTAGGATGTGATTGAACTGAGTGGCTAATGGCTTTCTTTTTCTGTGTAATCAACAATTCTAGTACATCTGCTTTTAAAGAGTTTCATTCTATTAGAGTTGGGAAATCTGTCACACCATAGTTTGTCCTTGTTATTGTTGTTGTTCAGTCTCCAAGTTGTGTATGACTCTTTGCAACCTCATGGACTGTAGCCCACCAGGCTCCTCTGTCCATGGGATTTCCCAGGCAAGAATAATGGAGTGTGTTGTCATTTTCTTCACTGGATCTTCCAGACCCAGTGATCAAACCCATGTACCCTGCAGTGGCAGGCAGATTCTTTACCAGCGAGCCACCTGGCAAGCCCTTGTCCTTGTTACAAATGGGGGAAAACCAGAGCCTTGATCAAAGGCAATTAGCCTAGAGCACAAAGAACCAGGTCAAAAGTAGGGGTGTAGTTGGAGCATCAGAAAGGGGGTCTAAGTGCTTCAACCTTGGGGATGGAATTCTGGGCAAGGCACGAGCTGGACTTCTCACCCTCCTTGTCATTCAACCAAGAATAAGATCTGGGATTTCCCTGGTTGCGAGTCTGCCTTGCAATGCCCAGGACTTGAGTTCAATGTCTGGTCAGGGAACTAGGATCCCACAGGCCTCGGAGCGGATAAGCCTGTGCTTTGCAACTACTGAGCCCAAGTGCTGCAACAAAAAAATCCCACACTACACACTGAAAATCATGCATGCCACAACTAAGACCCAGTGCAGCCAAATAAATAATAAATAAATATAGTTTTTCAAAACAGAATAGGGTTCAGCCCTGGTCTGCAGCCCTTTTCATCCCCCTCAATAGTTGGGCCAAAGTATCCACATTCTCTCACTTTCTACCCTATTTCTCCTGCTTAATTCTTTTTTTTCTTATCAAAAATATTACAAAAAATTCAGTGGAAATACACTGAATAATTGCTAAAATAAATTCAGGCAATTCATTCATCTTTTATAAGAAGGAGAGACTTTGACATTTGAATGTTACTAAAGCTTAACTTTCACAGCATCATCTTTCAGGGTTTGAAATAGCTCTACTGGAATTCCATCACCTCCACTAGCTTTGTTCATAGTGATGCTTTCTAAGGCCCACTTGACTTCACATTCCAGGATGTCTGGCTCTAGGTGAGTGATCACACCATCATGATTATCTGGGTCGTGAAGATCTTTTTTGTACAGTTCTTCTGTGTCTTCTTGCCACCTCTTCTTAAGATCTTCTGCTTCTGTTAGGTCCATACCATTTCTGACCTTTATTGAGCCCATCTTTGCATGAAATGTTCCCTTGGTATCTCTAATTTCCTTGAAGAGATCTCTAGACTTTTCCATTCTGTTGTTTTCCTCTATTTCTTTGCATTGATCGCTAAAGAAGGCTTTCTGATCTCTCCTTGCTATTCTTTGGAACTCTGCATTCAGATGCCTATATCTTTTCTTTTCTCCTTTGCTTTTCACTTCTCTTCTTTTCACAACTATTTGTAAGGCCTCCTCAGACAGCCATTTTGCTTTTTTGCATTTCTTTTCCATGGGGATGGTCTTGATTCCTGTCTCCTGTACAATGTCAAGAACCTCCGTCTATAGTTCATCAGGCACTCTGTCTTATCAGATCTAGTCCCTTAAATCTATTTCTCACTTCTACTGTATAATCATAAGGAATTTGATTTAGGACATACCTGAATGGTCTAGTGGTTTTCCCTACTTTCTTCAATTTAAGTCTGAATTTGGCAATCAGGAGTTCAGTACTTTGGCCACCTCATGCGAAGAGTTGACTCATTGGAAAAGACTCTGATGCTGGGAGGGATTGGGGGCAGGAGGAGAAGGGGACGACAGAGGATGAGATGGCTGGATGGCATCACCGACTCGATGGACGTGAGTTTGAATGAATTTCGGGAGTTGGTGATGGACAGGGAGGCCTGGTGTGCTGCAGTTCATGGGGTCGCAAAGAGTCGGACACGACTGAGTGACTGAACTGAACTGAACTTACTAAAGATAAATGAAGAAAGGGACTTCCCTGCTGATCCGGTGGGAGTGGTTAAGACTCCTTGTTCCCAATGTAGGGGGCCTTGCTCAGGGAACTAGATCCCACATGCCTCAACTAAAGATCATACGTGCTGCAATGAAATTGGAAGATCCCGTGTGCTGCAACTAAATAAACAGTTACAAGAGCTCCCAAATAAATAAATATTAAAAAATAAAATAAATGAAAAAAGTTAAAATATTGAAAGTTTAAGCACCTTTTCACAGAAATAAACTATTCAATTTTAAAGGTAGTCAGAAAGAAAAACACTTTATTCTTTCTATCATGAATAATATCAGTCAACCAAGCTTCACATTTTGGGTAGACATTTTTCAAGTATGAATTCTTTCAGAATCTATTTTATTTTTAAAAAAGGAAGAATAGGTGAATTTTGGCAGAGGAGTAAAATATAAAAATATGCACAATTTGTTTTAAGATTGGCATACAAACTCCTAAAACAGCACAATTATATAAAAGTATGGCCTGTAAAATATCCTTTGGCATTTCACTTGGTAGTTAAACAGAAAACTTTTCTGAAAAAAAAAAAAAGTAGCTATCAACACAGTCCATAAGTTAGGGTTGTATATGTTGAAAGAAATTTCCCTTGAGTTTCAAAATCCTTTTCTTCCATAATAAACTCAGTGGACATGGGTTTGAGCAAATCCAAGGAGATAGTGAAGGATTGGAAAGCCTGGTGTGCTGCCATTAATGGGGTCTCTAAGAGTCAGGCACAACTTAGCTACTGAACAACAACAACCCATGTAAGTCATCACTAGTGAGGTATATAGGGCAGAACTGCTGCTGCTGCTAAGTCGCTTCAGTCGTGTCCAACTCTGTGCGACCCCACAGACAGCAGCCCACCAGGCTCCCCCGTCCCTGGGATTCTCCAGGCAAGAACACTGGAGTGGGTTGCCATTTCCTTTTCCAATGCATGAGAGTGAAAAGTGAAAGTGAAGTCGCTCAGTCGTGTCCGACTCTTCGCGACCCCATGGACTGCAGCCCACCAGGCTCCTTGGTCCATGGGGTTTTCCAGGCAAGAGCACTGGAGTGGGGTGCCATTGCCTTCTCCGATAGGGCACAACACTGTCAGGCAAACGTAAAGTAGAAAGAGTGCATGAACAAAGAATTCTTCCCATGTTCATAGAAATATCAGGTTAAATCTGACTCATCCTGCTCGACTCTGCCTGCGTGGCAGAATTAAAATAAGCCCATACAAATGTCTTTGTTCAAGTCCTAGTAGCAGCGATATGTCTCCTTTGGAGGCATTATTTGATTCCAAGACACCACGCAGTCCCCTGGAGGGGTGAAGACTGTGAGCATGTGTCTGCATCTATAACTGCAAACACCAAATGTGAGATCATACATCAAGCGCCACGCTGTACTGTGGTCCTTTCCTCCGCCTGCCACACTTCTTGATGACAACCACATACAGTGTCAAAAACAGGACCCAATAGCATACATACAGCAATGTTCCTACAATTACAACTGTCTGTTTCGATGCTGAGAATGGCTTTTTAGATTCCACATAAATGGTGAAAACCACACCACCCAGGAGGATTGTGAACCAAACTGTTACGGGGATGAGTCCTATGAAATTAACAACAATGGTCTTCCTTCCAGAAGTACCCCACCCAGCTTTGTTAATCGTTGCAATTGCAAACATCTTGGCGGGAAGTAAACTTGACATGTATAACACTGAGTAGAGGGACATGAAGACCATGATGGCGTTTCCTCTAAGGCAGCTGGCAAAAGATGACTTTATGAGACCCACTAACTGGACAGTTAACAAGAAGAGGAGTATGTTCCAAGTTTTACCCCTGTAGAAGAGCTGGATTACTGTGGCAATGAGAAAGAAAGGGAAGAACCCAGTGATGACGGCTTCATAGGTCATCCACAGGTGATGTTTGTGGAACCACATTGCATTGTACAGCCACTCTCGGAAGTAGGACTTGCTCCAACGGGTCTGCTGGTTTAACCATCTGAGATATTCCTTAGGTGTTTCCGTAAGGCACTTGGATCGAGCTGTGTATTTCGTTGCATAGCCCAGACTCAGCACTCGGTTCGTTAGGTGCCTGTCATCTCCAAAACTACAATGGCTGCCCATAAATTCTTGATTGTACCAGTCTTCCACAAATTCCTGCAGTAAGGAGTTTCGGTACATTCCTAGGGGTCCGCTAATGCACTGGACACACCCAAAATAAGACTGACAGGCCCTTTCTATGTTAAAAGCCATCCAGTATCTCACGCTGCTGAGGAAAGAGATCCAGGAATCATACTTGTTTAAAATCTGGACATCTCCTCCAACACCGCCAACCATGGGATCTTCTTCTAAAACCTTTACCATCTCCACTGATGAGGCAGGGTCAAGTATGGTGTCTGAATCACAGACCTGTACATAATCCACACTCCGTCCCAGTGCTCTGAAAGCCGTGTACATGACTTCTCTTTTTCCACCCCATTTTTGCATGATGCAGATATTCTTGTTGGACAAGACCAACCGGGTGACATGCTGTGAGCTCTCTTTATGTGACTCATCCATCTCACCAGGACCCTTCATGTGGAAGTTGCTCTTCCAGATATACGTGGCTGACATGTCCCTGCTCATGACTTCACCGAAGATGTCCATCATGTAAAGGTCATCTTCTGAGTTTCCATCTATGACCATGACAACTTTAATTCTGGGGTAGGTTAGCCTTTTCACAGATTGCAAACATTTCCGTAAGTAGCCTGGATCTTCTTGATACGCAGCAATGCAAAGAGCAACAGTTTTGTTCAACTTAACGGGGGTTTCTAGAGATTTTTTCATTTTCTTGTGCTCCAAAAAGGCAAACAGGCTTTGGATGAGGAGGTGTGATACTAAAACTGCACCGTATAGCCCAAAAGAGAAATAGTAATTGTCCGTTTGGAAAAATTGGTAGCCAACAATATAAGCAGCTGTGATTCCAAAGAGGAGAGAAACTCCAAAAAGTGTGGTTCCAATTATTCTCAGGATACATAGTAACCTCCCACAGTGCATCTTGTTCGGCTCTGGGTCATAAAGTTGTCCTCAGCCTGTCTGTCCTGGAGGGTCGGCGGCAGTCAGTATCCAAAACTGAGCTAATAGGAGATCAGATGAATTTGAGACAATGGACCAAAAAAAAAATTTTTTTTTAAACACGACATTTAAAAAAGATTGAGGAGTTTTTTATTTTATGCTCTAGTTCCCCACCCTTAATACTGGAAAGTCTCTTCTTTCTTTTGTATTAAAAAAAAAGAGAGAAAAAAGGCCTGGTGAAAACTCAACAGAACCCAGGAAGTGTAGAACTGGGAGAAAGTCTTTGGCGGGGCCTGGTTTAAGTCCTGAGTCAGTGGGTTGCTGGAAGCCAGGTCTGGTTAACTCTTTTCAGATGCCTTGATTTCATCCTTCTGACTGTTGCCTTTCTGCCTCCTTCAATGGAAGGGGAGGTCTCCTGCTTAATTCTTCACAAATGACATTAGATTCTTACTTTGTAGAAATGATAGAAGCTATCACCTGTGGATTCCTCAAGTTCTTGATAATTTTGTGAATTGATCCTCACAGCTCCTGTGTCCATCTCACCCTTCTTGCTCTTCTCCATCCCTCCACCCATGCTCTGGGTCCCACCACTTTCCTTAAGTGGATCTGTCACTTTTATTAGGAACTTCACTGCACCCTATATCTTCTTTATCATGTACCCTAAAACTCCCTCTCTGCAGTGGCTCATCCCCATTCAGGATATCAACGTGCTCCACTGTCTTGCAGCTCAAAGCTAACCAACCACAGCAGCCCTCTCTGGATCACAAATGAAATTCTTAAATCCTAACGTCACATGAACTTCCAAAAGCATATGACCCTGGTGACCACTTATTCTTAAAGCTCTTTCCTTCCATGGCCTCTGGAATAACAATCACTCCTGAATCACCACCTCCTCTACTTTCCTTTTCCTTACCTTTCCCAGGAGTTCCACTTTATCCCCAACAGCACAATGGATAATACCTTCTAGATGATTCCTTTAGCACTAGGAATTAAAAATATCCAAAGCAAAATTCATATTCTCTTCCATTACATCCTCCACCCTCTGCTTTCTAGCTCTGTGTCTTTCAGCCTAAAACCCAAGTCCATCCAGGTCTCTTCTCTCCTCCACAACTCATATTTAATAAAAACCTCCTAAATAGTGCTCCCGTTAGTAAGTGCCTCCCTAGCTCTACCTTTCTGTGCTAGTTTTTAAACAATAAATTTATTTGTTTTTGGCTGTGCTGCGTCTTTGTTGCTGCACACAGGCTTTTCTCTAGCTGTGGCAAGCAGGGGCTACTCTCTAGTTGCGGTGCGTGTGTTTCTCATTGTGGTGGCTTCTCTTCTTGCAGAGAACAGCATCTAGGATGCTTGGGTTTCAGTAATTGCCACACACAGGCTCAGTAGTTGTAGTTTCCGAGTTCTAGAGCACAGGCTTGGTTGTTGCAGTGCACAGGTTTAGTTGTTCCACAGCATGTGGGATCTTCCAGAACCAGGGATTGAACCCATGTCTCCTGCATTGGCAGGTAGATTCTCTACTATTGAGACACAGGGAAGACCATTTCTATGCTAGTGTCGATATCACAACTAGTCTAAATTATGAAGAGGCTTTTTTCCCCCAAGTCTCTCTGACTTTTAATCCATTTTTCATACTTTGCCAGAGTGACCTTTCTAAAATGCAAAACTAATTTGTTTACTTGACTACCCCCAATTGTCAATGGCTTCTACTTCCTAGAATTAAAATTCTTTGACTTATCCTCTTGGGCCTTCATGACCTGGTTTCTGCCTACCTATCTAGTTTCATCCACCACCTCTTTCACTCCATGTGATCTCAAAACCATTACACACAGTTCTCCGGCCTACCATGAGCTGGTCCAACACCTCTGACTTTGCATATGCTGTTTCCTCTGCCTGAGATTTTCCCCCTTGTTGACTATCGAGTAATCTCAAAACCGTTATTTAAGACTCAGGAAGCAGCACCCCCTTTATAGGGGCTGACTTGCTCTACAAGCTCTACGTACCTTGTATGTAGGTCTGCTAGTCTAATGTAATTTACACGTCTGCTCCTGCTCCCAGCCTATGAACGTGTTTCCTCAGTACCCAATACAGTGTCTGGCCCACAAGAACTACTCAATTTGTGTTGCTATTTAGTTGCTAAGTCATGTCCAACTCTTCTGCGACTTGATGGATTGTAGCCTACCAGGCTCCTCTGTCCGTGGGATTTTCCAGGCAAGAATATTGGAGTGGGTTGCCATTTCCTTCTCCAGGGGATCTTCCAATCCAGGGAATGAACCCATGTCTCTTGTATTGCTAAGTGGATTCTTTACCACTGAGCTACCTGGGAAGCCATAGGTATTCAATAAATATCTATAAAAGGGAGGAGGACATAGGAAGAGAGAGAAATGAAGAAAAGAAATGGTATGTACAGCATTCATTTCTCTGCCTAAGAAACCATTGCACAGCCGCTCAAGTTAAAGAGAAACTTTATATTCAGGTCATCAGGGAGGTGGGAGGAGGCCAGAATGACTCAGATTCTGGGCTGCAACTCAGCAGATGGGTATTGTATCATTACTTGAGAGAGGGAGCAGAAGGGAAACATGTCTGGGAGGGAGCATATGTTTAGTTTTGGACATACCACGTTTTTAGTGGTTAAGATACTAGAAAGCTCAGATACGATATTTAAATACAGTTGTCTGCTTTCAAGATTCAAAACTGACTCAGTATTTTATTTATTTGGCTGAGGCATGTGGAATCTTTGGTTGCAGAATTCGAACTCCTAGTTGCAGCACATAAGATCTAGTTCCCTGACCAGGGATCAGATCCCGGGCTGCCTGCATTGGGAGTGCAGTGTTTTAACCACTGGACCACCAGGGAAGACTGTCTATGAAATGAGCACTAAAATTAGAATCTTAATGTTAGAGCATCATGGCACCTTGGCCCAAAAAGGTGATAGACTGGGACTGGGTCAAGCTGCACTAATCAGCTAATGTTATAACTGTTAAAGAAAGATCTTGAGCAGGAAAGTCAATTTATTCTCAGTCAAGTCATGACCATAATGGTGGGCTTTCTTTAAAAATGGTAAAGTGGAAGTAAGGACAGTGATAAACACAGGCAGGTGCAGAATACCTATTCACCAGGTTTCTGGGGATGAAAGAGAGTCTAATTGTTACTGAGTCAATTGACCACAGTTGGATAATAGTGGGCAACATCCACAGAAACGTCCTTTCTGCTCCTCTCCTCCCAAATATAATAAATGTGCTTTCCAAACTGATCTTGGACCATGAATGCTACTGCCTCCAGCCCCTTCCCAGCTTTTCTCCTGCATTCTCGTCCACCCTTACCACCAGTGAACTTGGAGGGAAATGAGAAAGGATGGCTGTTTCACTGTTACTGGTACTACCCCCTTTTCTTACCACAAATAATAAACTTCTGCAAATCTGTGCTTTTTTTGACATTCATGTGCCCCCATATATGGGGAAAAAAATTTCTTTTTTTATCCAGTCCTTGAGAGAATTCAATGAGAAAAATTTACTGCTAACACACTGACCAATTTAGCAAGTGCTTTGAGAATTAAGCCAAAATCTGAGTTTCTTGTGCTACCCCTAATTGATGTCCTCTATTCCTCAATGTTTTCTCCATATATCAACTCTTCCTGGTTGTCCAGTCTCATGCCTTAAAAAAAATTTTTGTCTTAAATACTTGATTAGTTTAAGCCTTATGTTTTTCTATTAAAAAAGAAAATCTCCATGTTGTTAAGTGACTGGTGTGGAAACTGTAATAGCAAAAAGGTAGAAAAATATCACATAATTCTAATCTCAACCTTGCTCTATGCAGGCTCTGTGAAGGTAGGGGCCACTTTTGCTTATGACCCCATATCCTGGGAATGCTAGAGCTGGCACAATAATGTTTCTGTGATGGATCTAGATTACATGTGTGTGTTCCTGACCCCAAAGTGAAATTTATCTGAACATTCACAGAAGTTAGTCTAAACTCAAGTCGTTATGTCCTCAAGCTCAGGTAAGAAGCCTAGAGGACATTCAGATGCCCAAGGGGCAAATGCCATCTTTGTGAAAATGAGATTTAAACATTTCTAACAGTAACATCCTTAGAATCAATGCACTTGATAAATATTGAACGATTGAGAATATTATTTTCTAAAAAAAGTTTTTTCTTCCACAAATAAAGATGAAAAGAAGCCCCATCAATTTTTGACTTCTAAGTAAAAACCCAAACACCCAAATTGAATTTCTTTTCTTTACCTATGTATTCTAATATTTTCTATAAGTTAATTGTTTTCAGTTGAAAAAAAATTCATCACACTGTCTTAGAATTTGTAAAACGGTAATACACGGCCGAAATCACTTTTCCCATAGTTGGAACCTAAGTTTCATTTATGAAAGAGGAAGTGGTTTTCAACCCTGAGCAATACAATTTTACCCTAATATAGTCAGTCAGATAGAGGGAAAAAAGATACATGAGAAAGCAGAGCATATGTCAGAGAAAATATAAACGCAAAACTTGCAACTTATTCAGATTAGTTCTAGCTAATAGTTTACTATGATCCTCGAATTGCTTTTCTCTTTCAATGAGCACAGTCACTCAACTTCCTTCTCTGAACCCTAGCTTTGCACCTTTCCTTCTCTGAAAGGACTTAAAATAAATGGATACCTGGTTTTTAGATTTGCTTTGTCTCTTCATCAGAGTCACTAAGAAAATAACTAACTAATGAATAATCAGTCTCCAGGCAACAAACTCATAAGTTGGTATTTTAGCTCTCACTCTCTCCATAAATCAGAGCCTGGGATTCTGAATGGAAAGAGAATCATTTGGCAAAGTGCTCCAGAGAACAGCAGTAGGGGGCTAGGACAGTGAACCACAGAGGGAGGGAAAGCAGCAGGGTGCATTTAAGATGGTCCAAAGGGGTGTGCAGAATAAGCCTCTGAAGACCACACCCCAGGGATGGAATGAGGGAGCATTTATCCACCCACTCACATCCTGCATAGGTCAAAGGTGGCCTTTGGCCATTCCCAGTTATGCACATGCTCCAGTGCTAAACAGCTATGATTTCAGAGGAGCTCTGAGTTAGAAAGTGGGGGCTCTTGCAGTTTGGCTAAGGTGAGGTGCCTCAGCTTACCTGAGTGAAGCTAGAATAAAAGGAAGAATATGAGATGGGTTGAATAATGTGTCTAATACACAAAGAAGGTTGAAAGGGATTAGTTTTTTAAAAAATGGCTTGAAGGAAACAAAATACTGGTACATAAAAATGCTGCAGGTTTGCTTGGCTCTGAAATGATCTCTTTCCTTCACCTCCTAGAAGTGTACCTGGTTCTTCACTGCTGGCTTAACTCAGAGTTCTTGTCAAAAGTCTCATCAACAGAAAGTCAACTTTGCCCCATTTTGATTTAGCACTAAGCTCACTGCTCATCTAGATCTCTCTTTAGTTATATGAATTTGGGTGTATTTGTCGCAGTAAACTTGACTATAAACTTCTTAAGAATGAGGGGTGGCATCATGTATCTCATTGTATTGACTCCCTTGGGCTTAATATAATGTTTTACCCTATGGCCACTCAAACCCTCAGCCTTTACACTAGCTGGAAGGTTACCATTGGAGACAGATTCACATCACATCTGTGGTATATTAATTCTTGATTTCTCACTGTAAATTAGAATTTTGATATCTTAGGCCTGGTTTGAATAACTTGACACTACTTTATATTAGAACTGTAGCTGTGTTTGCAAGGCTGCAGGACAAACTTCAGAGCAAACCTCTCTCTCTCAATCAAGAGACTTTCACAATTTTCCCAAGAAGATTATAACATATCTGCTGTCTATACAGACATGGAGTTGCAAGTGTTAGACTCAAGTTTCCTCATAATTTCACTACCTCTATTAGTTTCATTTTTTTAACCACATTAAGTAAATTCCTGTTTCATAGTAGTGCAAGAAACCTACATAATAACATTATTAATACATTTTCTAGTCACATCTTAAAACTAAGTTACCAAAAAATTGTGAGACCTAAGTTGTAGAAGCAACTGGAACCTTCTCTATTTTTTAAAAAAAGGTAAAACAAACGTATTCGTAAACAATTCTTAAAACCTTAAACAAAATTAATTCCTTGAGATTCACTACATTATTGCTGCTACTACCTTTTTTTCTATTTCAATAGTTAATGCTTTGTAATTTGGAATCCAAACAGGTGACACAAGTGAAAATAATGTCTAAATAAGTGTGAAAACTAAAGTTTCTATTTTGTGTGTCAGAACCAAGACCCAAGATGAAGTTCACAGATAAAAATTTCATATATTATGGAAAGTAAATCACCAAGAAATAGTTATTTAAAATTTTCTACCCCAATTTTGGGGCTTCCCTGGTGGCTCAGATGGTAAAGAATCTGCCTGAATGCAGGAGACCTGGGTTTGATTCGTGGGTTGGGAAGATTCCCTGGATAAGGGAATGGCAATCCACTCCAGTATTCTTCCTGGAGAATCTCATGGACTGAGGAGCGTGGTAGGCTAGTCCATGGGATTGCAAAGAGTCAGACACAACTGAGCAACTAACACATACACATATGCCCCAATTTCAGGACTGAAGGAGGAGGGTCTTTTAAATTTTCTTCTGGAGAAAGTTTTTGATCTTTTCTATAAGTTTCAGGACCAGGAAACAAAATTTAATAATAAAGATTAATAAGTATTAATACTTCTCCCAGAAATTCTTCTAAACTTATCTATTAAAAAAATGTTTTTAGCTAAAGTCTAATCAATAAATGTGATGCCATGCTTGTATTTGCCCTGTCAGAGTCTATAATAAATGTTCAGTCAAAATATTTGTATGTTAGTCTTTATGAGAGAACCTCCCTAAATTTTCTCAAAATATCCCAAACTCCACACATCCCAAACTAAAATCACCCTATTCCCAACCCTCAGATAAGCACCTTTTCCTTTAGTTCTTACCTTGATGAAGGCAAGAAACATCTACCCGCTTTGATCTGGGTATTCTCAACTCAACATTGCTAAGTATTAGAGAAATGCAAATCAAAACTACAATGAGATAACACCTCACACCAGTCAAAATGGTTATCATCAAAAAAATCCACAAACAATAAATACCAGAGAAGGTGTGGAGAGACGGGAACTCTCCTGCATTGTTGGTGGGAATGTAAATTGATACAGCCACTATGGAGAACGGTATGGAGGTTTCTTTAAAAACTAAAAACAGGTCTATCATACAACACTGCAATCCCACTCTGGGCATATATCTGGAGAAAAACCGGATAGGAAAAGATACATGCACCCCAATGTTCTTACCCTAAAAAGGAAACTGATGTTGTTCCTTCAGGCCATTTACCAAGTCCTCACACTTCTATCTACTTCCTTTCCTCGCTATGTATCACTTCAGCTGACACTTTCCCCATTTCTGGGAATTACCTTGTACATATTCTGATAAACTGGTAAAGCCCTTGAATTGGTTCAGGGTGGCAGAGTAGAAGGATGTGCACTCACTCCTTGAGAGAGCACTGGAATCACAACAAACTGCCGAACCATCATTGACAGGAAGATGCTAGGACCAACCAAAAAAGATATCCCACATATCCAGAGACAAAGGAGAAGCTGCAATGAGATAGTAGGAGGGGTGCCATCATGATAAAATAAAATCACATAATCACCATGTGGGCTACTCATAAACTGGAGATCAGTTATATCACAGAATTTCTACTGGAGTGAAGGTTCTGAGCCCCATGTCAGGCTTCCCAATGTGAGGGTCTGGCAACAGGAGAAAGAATCCCCAGAGAACCTAACTTTGAAGGCCAGTGGGATTTGATTGCAGGACTTTCACAGGATTGGGGAAAACAGAGTCCACTCTCGGAGGGCACACACAAAATCTGGTGCACATTAAAAGCCAGGGGAAGAGAGCAGTGACCCCATAGGAGACTGAACAAGACCTTACCTGCTAGTGCTGGAGGGTCTTTGCAGAAGGAGGAGGCCAGCTATGGCTCACCATGGAGACAAGGACACTGGTAGTAGCAGTTCTCAGAAGTACTCATTGGCATGAGGCCTCCATGAGGTCACCATTATCCACACCAAACAGCCTGTAGGCTCCAGTGTTGGGCTGCTTCAGGCCAAACAACCAAGAGGGAAGGAACACAGCCATACCCATCAGCAGACAAGTGAGTTAAAGTTTAACTGAGCACAGACTTGTCCACAAGAGCAAGACCCAGCTCTACTTACCACCAGTCCCTCCCATCAGGAAACTTGCACAAAACTTTTAGATACTCCATCTGCTAGAAGGTAGACAGCAGAAGCAAGAACTGCAACCCTGCAACCTGTTGAATAAAAACCACTATCACAGAAAATTAGAGAAAATGAAAATGTGGAGGATTATGTCTCAGATAAAGGAACAAAATAAAACCCCAGAAAAGCAACTAAATGAAGTAGAGACAGGCAATCTTCCAGAAAAAGAATTTAGAATAATGATAGTGAAGATGATCCAGGATCTTGGACAAATGATTTAGGCAAGGATTGAGAAGATGCAAGCAATGTTTAATATAGACCTGGAAGAACTAAAGAACAACAAACAGAGACAAAAAGTACACTAACTGAAATTAAATAGATACTAGAGGGAATCAAGCAGAATAAATGAGGCAGAAGAAGGAATAAGTGACCTAGAAAGCAGAATGGTGGAAATCACTGCCACTGAACAAAATAAAGAATGAAATAAAGACAACCTAAGAGACCTCTGGGACATATTAAACACACCAACATTTGCATTATAGGGGTCCAAAAATGATAAGAAATAGAGAAAGGATCTAATAAAATATTTGAGGAGACTATAGCTGAAAACTTCTTGAACATGGGAAAGGAAACCCCTCAACCAAGTTTGGGAAGTGAAGAGTGTCCCAGGCAGGTTAAACCCAAAGAAGAGCACAGCAAGACACATGGTAATCAAATTGGCAAAAATTAAAGACAATGAAAAAATATGAAAATCAACAAGGGGAAAATGACAAAAAAATACACCGGTACTTCCATAAGGTTATGAGCTGACTTCTAGGCAGAAACTCTGCAAGCCAGAAGGGAGTGGCACAATGTATTTAAAGTGATGAAAAGGAAAAACCTACAACCAAGAATACTCTACTCAGCAAGCATATCATTCAGATTTGAGGGAGAAATCAAAAGCTTTTCAAACAAGCAAAAGTCAACAATTCAACATTATCAGAAAAGCTTTACAGCAAATACAAAAGGAACTCCTCTAGGTAGGAAAGAGACTAGCAACCTAAAACAACCTGTGCAACTATAGACTGCTATATCAAAGTCTCATAGAAGCAGCAAACCTAAAAACTACAGTGGATATACCCACAAAAAAGAAAAAGCAACCCAACATAACACTAAAGATGACCATTAAACCACAAGAGAAGAGAACAAGAGAGGAAAGGAAGAAAAAAGACCTACAAAAACAAACCCCAAATAATTAAGAAAATGGCAATCAGAACACACATACTGATAATTACCTTAAATGCAAATGGATGAAACGTGCCAACCAAAAGACAGAGACTGTTTGAATGGCTTCAAAAACAAGACCTGTACATATGCCGTCTATAAGAGACCCACCTCAGACCTAGGGACACATACAGACTGAAATTGAGGGGATGGAAGAAGGTATTCCATGCAAATGGAAATCAAAAGAAAGCTGGAGTAGTCATACTCCTATAGGACAAAATAGACTTTAAAGACTTATAAGAGACAAAGAAGGACACTACATAATGATCAAGGGGTCAATCCAAGAAGAAGATATAACAATTGCAAATATATATGTACCCAACAAAGAAGCACCTCAATTCATAAGACAAATCCTAACAGCCATAAAGTGAAAAATTGACAGTAACACGATAATAGTGGGGGACTCCAACATCCCACTTTCATCAATGGATACATCATCCAGTCAGAAAGTCAATAAGGAAACACAGGCCTTAAATAACACATTAGACTAGAGGGACTTAATTTATATTTATAGAGCGTTCCATCCAAAAGCAGAAGAACACATGTTGCTCAAGTGCACATGCAATATTCTCCAGGACTGACCACATGCTTGGCCACAAAGTGAGTGTAAACTTAAGAAAACCGAAATCATATCACGCGTTGTTTCCCAACGACAACACTTTGAGGTTAGAAATAAAGTACAAGAAAAAAAAAACCAATAAAACACAAACACATAGAGGTTAAGCAAAATGTTACTAAACAAACAATGGATCACTGAAGAAATCCAAGGGGAAATCAAAAAATACCTAGAGACAAATGAAAACGAAAGCACAAGGATCCAAAAGCTATAGGATGTAGCAAAAGCAGCTCTAAGAGGAAAATTTACAGCAATACCTCAGGAAACAAGAGCAACCTCAAATAACCTAACCTCACACTTAAAGCCCTTAGAGAAGGTAGAACAAACAAAACCTAAAGTTAGCAGAAGAAAAGAAAACAAGATCAGAGCAGAAATCAGTGAAACAGAGACAAAGAAGGCAACAGCAAAGATCAGCAACACTAAAAGCTACCTATCTTTGAAAAGATAAAACTGATAAAGTCTTAGCCAGATTGAGAGAGGACTCAAATCAATAAAATTAGCAATGCAAAAAATGTTACAACCGACACCACAGAAATACAAAATATCATAAGAGACTACTACAAGCAACTGTATGACAATAAAAGGGACAACCTGGAAGAAATGGACAGATTCTTAAAAAGATGCAGACTGAACCAGGAAGAAATAAAAAATATGAATAGCCCAATCACACGCACCGAAACTGAAACTGTGATTTTAAAACTCCCAACAAACAGAAGTCCAGGACACAGGTGACTTCTATTAAACATTTAGAGAAAAGCTAACACCTATCCTTCTGAAACTGTTCTGAAAAAATGGCAGAGGAAGGAAAACTCTCAAAATCATTCTATGAGGCCACCATCACTCTGATACCAAAATCAGACAAAGATACCACACAGATAAGAAAATTACAGGCCAATATCACTGTTGAACACAGACACAGAAATCCTCAACAAAATATTATCAATTCTAATGCAACAATACACTAAAAGGCTCAAATACCATGATTAAGTAGGATTTATCGCAGGGATGCAAGGATTTTTCAATATTCACAAATAAAGCAGTGTGATAAACCACATCAACAAACTAAAGAATAAAAACCATATGATCATCTCAATAAAAGTAGAAAAAGCTTCTGATAAAATTCAGGACCAGTTTATGATTTAAAAAATACTCTCCAGAAAGTGGGCATAAAGGAAACACATGCTCAGTCACTCAGTCAAGGCTGACTCTTTGCAACTGCATGGACTGTAGCCCTCCAGGTTCCTCTGTTCATGGAATTTTCTGGGCAAGAACACTGGAGTGGGTTGCATTTCCTTCTCCATAAAGAAAACATACCTCAGCAGAATAAAGGCCGTACAAGACAGCCCTAACAGAACGGGAAAGACTACAGATCTCTTCAATAAAATTAGAGATACCAAGGGAACATTTCATGCAAAGATGGGCTCGATAAAGGACATAAATGGTATGGACCTAACAGAAGCAGAAGATATTAAGAAGAGGTGGCAAGGATACACAGAAGAACTGTACAAAAAAGATCTTCATGACCAAGATAATCACGATAGTGTGATCACTCACCTAGAGCCAGACATCCTGGAATGTGAAGTCAAGTGGGCCTTAGAAAACATCATTACAAACAAAGCTAGTGGAGGTGATGGAATTCCAGCTGAGCTATTTCAAATCCTGAGAGATGATGCTGTGGAAGTGCTGCACTCAATATGCCAGCAAATTTGGAAAACTCAGCAGTGGCCACAGGCCTGGAAAAGGTCAGTTTTCATTCCAATCCCAAAGAAAAGCAATGCCAAAGAATGCTCAAACTACCGCACAATTGCACTCATCTCACAGGCTAGTAAAGTAATGCTCAAAATTCTCCAAGCCAGGCTTGAGCAATACGTGAACCATGAACTTCCAGATGTTCAAGCTGGTTTTAGAAAAGGCAGAGGAACCAGAGATCAAATTGCCAACATCCGCTGGATCATGGAAGAAGCAAGAGAGTTCCAGAAAAACATCTATTTCTGCTTTATTGACTATGCCAAGGCCGTTGACTGTGTGGATCACAATAAACTGGAAAATTCTTCAAGAAATGGGAAAACCAGACCACCTGACCTGCCTCTTGAGAAACCTATATGCAGGTCAGAAAGCAACAGTTAGAATTGGACATGGAACAACAGCCTGGTTCCAAATAGGAAAAGGAGTACGTCAAGGCTGTGTATTGTCACCCTGCTTATTTAACTTATATGCAGAGTACATCATGAGAAACGCTGGCTGGAAGAAGCACAAGCTGGAATCAAAATTGCCAGGAGAAATATCAGTAACCTCAGATATGCAGAGGACACCACCCTTATGGCAGAAAGTGAAAAGGAACAAAAAAGCCTCTTGATGAAAGTGAAAGTAGAGAGTGAAAAAGTTGGCTTAAAGTTCAACATTCGGAAAACGAAGATCATGGCATCTGGTCCCATCCCTTCATGGCAAATAGATGGGGAAACAGTGGAAACAGTGTCAGACTTTATTTTGGGGGGCTCCGAAATCACTGCAGATGGTGAACGCAGCCATGAAATTAAAAGACGCTTACTCCTTGGAAGGAAAGTTATGACCAACCTAGATAGCATGTTGAAAAGCAGAGACATTACTTTGCCAACAAAGGTCTGTCTAGTCAAGGCTATGGTTTTTCCAGTGGTCATGTATGGATGTGAGAGTTGGACTGTGAAGAAAGCTGAGTGCCAAAGAATTGATGCTTTTGAACTGTGGTGTTGGAGAAGACTCTTGAGAGTCCCTTGGACTGCAAGGAGATCCAACCAGTCCATTCTGAAGGAGATTAGCCATGGGATTTCTTTGGGAGGAATGATGCTAAAGCTGAAACTCCAGTACTTTGGCCACCTCATGCAAAGAGTTGACTCATTGGAAAAGACTCTGATCCTGGGAGGGATTGGAGGCAGGAGGAGAAGGGGATACAGAGGATGAAATGGCTGGAAGGCATCACCAACTCGATGGACATGAGTTTGAGTAAACTCTGGGAGTTGGTGATGGATAGGGAGGCCTGGCGTGCTGCGATTCATGGGGTCGCAAAGAGTCGGACATGACTGAGCGACTGAACTGAAAACAGCCCTACGGATAACATCATAGTCAATGGTGAAAAGATGAAAGCATTTACTCTAAGATCAGGAACAAGGCAAGGATGTCCACTTTTGCCACTTATATTCAACATAGCTTTGGAAGTCCTAGCTATAACAATCAGAGAAGAAAATAAAAGGAATCCAAATTGGGAAAAAAAAAAAAAAGTGACACTGCCATGATACTATACATATAAAACCCTAAAGATACTACCAGAAAACTACTAGAGCTCATCAATGAATTCAGTAAAGTTGCAGGATACAAAATTAATACAGAGAAATCTCTTGCGTTTCTATGCACTAAAAGTGAAACATCAGAGATAGAAATTAAGGAAACAATCCCATTATCATTGCTTTAAAAAAATAAAATAAAACACCTAGGAATAAATCTACCCAGGGTGCAGAAGACCTGTACATGGAATACTATAAGACACTGATTAAAGAAATCAAAGATGACACAGATGAAAAAATATATTATGTTCTTGGATTGGAAGAATCACTATTGTCCAAATAATTACATTACCCAAGGCAATCTACAGATCAAATGCAATCCTTATCAAATTGCCAATGACATTTTTCACAAAACTAGAACAAAAAACCTTATAATTTGTATGGAGACACAAAAGATCCCAAATCATCAAAACAATCTTGAGAAAGAAAAACAGAGCTGGAGAGACCAGGCTCTCTGACTCCAGATTATACTGCAAAACTATAGTCATCAAAACAGTATGGTAGTGGCAGGAAAACAGATATATAGATCAATGGAACAGGATAGAGCGCCCAGAAATAAACCCATGCACTTGTGCTCAATTAATCTATGACAAAGGAGGCCAGACTACACAATGGTGGGAAGATAGTCTCTTCAATAAATGGTGCTGGGAAAACTGGACAGCTACATGTGAAAAAAAAAAAAAGAAATTAGATCATTCTTTAATACCATACACAAAAATAAACTCAAAATGGATTAAAGACACTACACAGCTCCTAGAAGAAAACATAGGCAGAACACTCTCTGACATAAATGGCAGCAATATCTGTTTTGATTCACCTCCCAGAGTAGTGGAAATAAAAATGAAAACAAATAGGAACTAATTAAACTCAAAAGCTTATGCATAGCAAAAGAAACCATAAACAAAACCAAAGACAGCCCAAAGATTGGGGAAAATATTTGCAAATTACATGACCAACACGGGATTAGTCTCAAAAGTTTATAAACAGCTAATGTGACTTAATACCATCCAAAACAAACAACCCAATCAAAAAATGGGCAGAGGACCTAAATAAACATTTCTCCAAAGAAGACGTACAGATGGCCAAGAGGCACATGAAAAGACGTTCAACATTGCTAAGTATTCAGTTCAGTTCAGTCGTGTCCAACTCTTTGTGACCCCATGAATTGCAGCACACCAGGCCTCCCTGTCCATCACCAACTCCCAGAGTTCACTCAAACTCATGTCCATCGAGTTGGTGATGCCATCCAGCCATCTCATCCTCTGTCGCCCCCTTCTCCTCCTGCCCCCAATCCCTCCCAGCATCAGAGTCTTTTCCAGTGAGTCAACTCTTTGCATGAGGTGGCCAAAGTACTGGAGTTTCAGCTTTAGCATCATTCCCTCCAAAGAACACCCAGGACTGATCTCCTTCAGAATGGACTGGTTGGATCTCCTTGCAGTCCAAGGGACTCTCAAGAGTCTTTTCCAGCACCATAGTTCAAAAGCATCAATTCTTCAGCTTTCTTCACAGTCCAACTCTCACATTCATACATGACCACTGGAAAAACCACAGCCTTGACTAGATGGGTAGCTGGTATATTCAGATGCCCACAAATTCATTACTACTTTCTTACTGCACTTGCAATGATACCTTGCTGTTTTTATGCCCCAAAAGAGTCAGCAAGTGTAACCAAACTACTAGGACAAAGTTTCAGTCATTCCTAAAAAGGAAAAACAAATCAGAGAATATTGCTTCATATCCTTCTCCCTGACTTCTGCTTAGATGGACAAAAGGAGTTGCAGGTGGACTCCTGAAATTCCAGGGGTGAAAGGAGTCCGACATGACAGCCTGGGACTTGCACTTACCCATGTGATGGGGGTAGCATGTGGAAGTTCACAAACCATGACTGTGGGCCAGCAAAGCCCTTCTGATGCTCTTAGTCCCAGAGAGCATCCAGACTGCCTGGGTGGGCCCAACTGCCCTCACCTCCCGTGCTCCCCTCAGCTCCTGCAGCTTGGAGGGGCCAGTGCAGCCCAGTGAGAAGGAGGAGCTGCATTAGGAAGACTAAGAGGTAGGTGGCAGTGTCACTTGTCCACGCCGACAGCTAGGTCGAAAATGAGCAGTTAAGGAAAGAGATTTTTTCTTCAAATGAGTTTGGAGATTTTCACCATTACAGGGAGTAGGGTATTGATTGCTATTATGAACAGAGTGACAAGAAAAGTCGAAACTTGCTCTAGATTTCTTCCAAGAGACAAGAAAGCTTCTGGCTCCACTGAAGAAGCTTGATGGGACTGGGGGAGATAAAAATGAGATGCTTTTATGCTTGCACCCTGCATCTTTCCTAGTCAACGTGGCAGGTGTGGAGGCATCTGTGGTCACACAGCTGTCACTCATGATGCTCTAATTAGCACAGGACTGACTTCTCAGCCTTTGCCTGATTCAGTTCAACAACTGAGATGTGAGAGTTCAGTTCAGTCGTGTCTGACTCTTTGCAACCCCATGAACTGCAGCATGCCAGGCCTCCCTGTCCATCACCAACTTCTGGAGTTCACCCAAACTCATGTCCATCGAGTCAGTGATGCCAACCAGCCATATAAGAGAAACGCAAATCAAAACTACAATGAGACATCACCTCACACAAGTCAAAATAGCTATCATCAAAAAATCCACAAACAATAAATGCTAGGGAAGGTGTGGAGAGAAGGGAACCCTCCTGCACTCTTGGTGGGAATGTAAATTCATACAGCCACTATGGAGAACAGTATGGAGGTTTCTTTAAAAACTAAAAATAGGTCTACCGTACAACCCTGCAATCCCACTCCTGGGCATATATCTGGAGGAAAACATGATCGGAAAGGATATATGCACCCCAGTGTTCATTACAGCACTGCTTACAATAGTCAAGACATGGAAGCAACCTAAATGTCCATTGACAGAGGAACAGATAAACAAACTGTGGTACATATATACAATGTAATATTACTCAGCCAATAAAAAGAATGAAATAATCTCAAATGCAGCAACATGGATGGATCTAGAGATTATCATACTGAGTGAAGTCAGACAGAGAAAGAGAAATATCATACGATATAGCTTATATGTGAAATCTAAAAAGAAATTATATAAATGAACTTATTTACAAATAGAAACAAACTCACAGATATAGAGAACAAACTTATGGTTACCAGGGCAAAGAGTGAAGGGAAGGGATAATGAGGGAGTCTGGGGGTTGACATGTATACACAGCTGTATTTAAAGCTTATAACAAGGATCTATTGTATAACACAGGGAACTCTGTTCAATGTTATGAAACAGCCTGCATGGGAAGGAGTTTGGGGAAGAATGGATACATGTATATATATGGCCGAGTTGCTCTGCTGTGCACCTGAAACTATTACATTGTTAATGGGCTATATTCCAATGTAAAATAAAAAGTATGTGTGTGTTTTTTAAAAAGATAATACATTACCACATTAAAAAAAAAATGGAACAGAAAAACAGGAAGTGAGGTGAAGTGAAGTGAAAGTCGCTCAGTCGCGTCCAACTCTTTTTGATCCCAGGGACTCTACAATCCATGGAATTCTCCAGGCAAGAATACTGTAGCTGTTCCCTTCTCCAGGGGGTCTTCCCAACTCAGAGATCAAATTCAGGTCTCCCACATTGCAGGTGGATTCTTTACTAGCTGAGTCACCACAGAACCCCCCAAAACAGGAAAGTATTGGGAAATTGTAAAGCAGCCATGGTTAATAAAATTGCACTTTGGCAAAAATAATCATGATGACTTCAGACACTTACAACCCAGGAAAGTGCTTTCTGAAAGAGCTGCTTAATGTACTGGTATGCACCCCAACTCCCCAAAATGTTAGGCCATGATTAAGAAAATCTGTTTTTATAACGAGTTATTACTTCACTGAACAAGAATTATCATCAGCAATTCTGTTGCCTTATCAAGTGGCTCAGAGGGTAAAGCATCTGCCTGCAATGCAGAAGACCTGGGTTCGATCCCTCGGTCAGGAAGATCCCCTGGAGAAGGAAATGGCAATGCACTCCAGTACTCTTGCCTGGAAAATCCCATGGACAGAGAAGGCTGGTAGACTACAGTCCACAGGATCGCAAAGAGTTGGACACAACTGAGCGACTTCACTTTCACTTTCTTATCAAGAGATCCATGAACTTTCTTATCAAGAGATCCATGATGCCTTTTCAGAGAAAAGCAACTCCCATGGCTGGTCATAATAGACAGTCAATTATATAGCCCCTACTATGTGCCCTAGCTAGTTAAGCTTTCCTGATAGCTCAGTTGGTAAAGAATCCACCTGCAATGTGGGAGACCTGGGTTTGAGCCCTGGGTTGGGAAGATCCCCTGGAAAAGGGAAAGGCTATCCATTCCAGTATTCTGGCCTGGAGAATTCCATGGACTGTATAGTCCATAGGGTCACAAAGAGCCGGACATGACTGATGGACTTTCACACTATGTGCCAGGCACTGTTCCTCATAACAAACTTACGATATAGGTATTATTATAATACCCATTTTACAGATGAGGAAATTGAGGCATGGAGAGATTAGATAATTGGCTAAAAGTCATGCAGTTTGTCAGTATTGGAGCCAGGCTTCAAACATAGGCGGTCTGGCCCCATGGCTTCTGTCTTGCAATTCCAACCCATCTCTCTAATATTTGACTTCCAAGAATGAAGACCTGCCACGGAAAGAGTGAACATATGGTGCAACTTCCACAGGGAATCTGGAAATAAGGAGGCCCTCAGAGATCAAGGATCTATTGAGATTGGCCTCAACCACAAGTCTGCTGTCAATTAAGGAGCCTGAACAACTCCCAGGACTGTAGACTCCTTGACAGCCACTTAAAGGGATTAGCTAGTCTAGACAGGCAGTCACTTAATCTCAAGTGGTACTGGTAAACCATGGAAGAGTGGAAAAAGAGTCTGTGACCAGCTGTTTTGGGCAAGCAGTAACCGGTAAGGAGCAGTTATGTACTGCCTGAAGTGCCCAGTCCTAGTAAGAGGCAGATGAATCAGGTCCTCAGCCTGAGAATCCCTGATATATTTTTTATCCCAGGTAGTTTGACTACAGTGAGAATGTGCCCAGAGCAGGCTACACAAGTAATCGGATTGTTAAAAATCAGTTTCCTGTATCTGATCAACTCTGGAAAACTGCAAAGAATGAATTTCTAGAGTCTATCCCGGAGAAACCCAGGGCCAGATCTGAAACTCACTTTACCAAGGCACATGCCACTTATGAGTGTCTTGGCAGCCAACCCATCTCTTTCCCTAGTGACAACCTGACTGCCCTATACATATGACTAGGAAAACTGGTAATTCCCTGGTTGTCCAGTGGTTAGAACCCCATACTCTTATTGTCGATGGCTTGGGTTCAGTCTCTGGTTGGGGCCACAAGCCGCTGGGCAAAAAAAAAAGAAAAGAAAAGAAAAGAAAAATTTACGAGGCATCCTAAAACACACGTGGGGATTTCAGTCTGGAAAGATAAATGCAATGTGATTATGTTTGAAGCCTATAATAGACTGAGGCCAGAATCGGTGACTCAGTTTAAGAAGCAATTTCTTGCAGGGTGATATTTTCCTAAATAAACAGTGCCCCATCTTCAGAAAAACAATGTCTCCCACCTCATTCTTTAGGCTGCCCACTCCATCTACCGGAACATTTAAAACAATTCCGATAACATAAAAGGAGACCAGGAAAGGGAGAAAAGTTTCTGCCATCGTTTCAGACACAACCGCCATTTCCATTTCCGGGGCACTCCCCAGCCTGTCCCAGGTGTGTTCAAAACTGAGCAGTTTCAGTGCGGCACAAGGCGACATCGACACCACCGCCTCCAGAACGTGCAAGCAAATCACGGTCAGGAGCCAGGGAGTGATCAATTCTGAGCTCAGAAGCTGAGGCAGCTTCAGAGACTGGAAAAATTTAAGAGTGATAAGTGGGCACATTGCGAAAGCTAAGGCTTTGAAATCTGGTAACTGCACACACTGGTTGATGGAAGACAGTAGAACAAGAACCCATAAGGCGCTTTTAGGAAGGGATAGCCCTGCTGAACCCCACCCTAGTCTTGTGCAAGGTCAGCACAGAAAGGGGATTAGGAAATAAAATGAATCCTCTCTCGTTTTAAATAAATTGTCTCTTATGCGTTACTTTTGAAGTCTTTCAGGTGTTTTTTTTGTTTGTTTGTTTGTTTTTTTAACTTAATCTTAGTTTTACTCGTTGGGAGTGAAACAGACAAAACCCAGACCTCCCCCCCATCTCAACACACACACACACACACACACACACACACACACCCTCCTTTTGCTTTTGAAGCAAAGGGTACAGTTCAGTGTCAATACCTGTAGGGATAAAACCTTGTTTAAAACCTGTTTTATTAAGAGGGGAGTAGCCAAGTACATGCCGTTTTGCATTTCAGCTCTGCCTCCACTTGCTGTGTATCTTTATGCAAATCATTGAACTTGCCCAGTCTCAAACTTTCTCATCTGTAGAATACGGATAATAAACCTATTTAGGATCGTGTTATTGTTGTTGTTTACTGGTTAAGTCGTGTCAGACTCTTTGCCACCCCATGGACTGTAGCCTGCCAGGCTCCTCTTTCCATGGGATTTCCCAGGCAAGAAAACTGGAGTGGATTTCCTTCTCCAGGGGATCTTCCTCACCCAGGGATCAAATCCACGCCTCCTGCGGTTTCTGCATTGGCAGGCGGATTCTGTTTTACCACTATGCCACCTTGCAAGCCCATTTAGAACTGCAGTGAGCAGTAACTGAAAGAACATAAATCCTTGGGTACACTGCCTAGCACATTTCAAGCTAACAATACCAGGTTGCACTTCTCAACACTTTAAACCAAAGCCATTGTCCAAAAAAAAAAAAAAAAAAAAGTAGCAACCTGGATCACACTCTATGATGAGAATAAATATATTTAGATGTCCTTTGGCTAACGCTTTTAGGATCAGCCAAGAATCAGCAAAGCCAAGAGCCGTACCGGAGCGAACCTATTTGTCTGCCAAGAATTCCGGCCAGCACTTTCCAAATTCGGAGAAACACACCCCCAAGTCCTCGTCCGGGGCCATGCCCGAGCGCCAGCAGGGCTGGAGCAACCCGGGCCGTCCCCCCACCTCCCGGCAGAAGCGCGTTCCTTGGCTTCCATCCAGAAAACAGACGGACACCCGCGGGAAGTCAACTTGAGTGGACTCGAGCGCACAGGGCGGCACGCGCGCAGAGGGGAGCACGCGGGCTCCCAGGGGTCCCTCCCAGCGCCCCCAGCCGGGGCGGCACTCTGGGCGCGCGGCTCACCTGCCTGGCTCAGAGGCACCGCGGCGGCCAGAAGCAGCAGGAGCAGCGGTAGCCGGGCCGGCGGCGGGGGCAGCCCGAGGCGCTCATCCCGGCGGTGGCGGGGCATTGCTCGGCGGCCGCGATCTCCGCTCCGCTCGGCAGGACGAGGCAGCTGCTGGTAGAGAGGCTCTGGGTCCGGCAGCGGGGCGCCCAGACGCGGAGTTTCGGGCGTCCTTCTTAACTTTCCTCTCTCATAAGCCCGGCCTGCCTGGGGCTTTTTAGGGGCGAGGAAGCCTCACGTGGTCTTGAGGACAACCTTCGCCCTGCTGGGCCCGTCTGGGAAGGGCGGGTCCTTTCTGACCCTCTAGCGCCCCGTGAGCCGGGATGGGCCGGTTCCCCTCCTGCACTCCTGGGACGTACGTGCTGCTTTCTCCGCACTCCGTCGAGCGGTTTGGCGACCCAGGGCTGGGACAGATCAGTTCACGTCCACACCGCTGGCTTCCAGGGCCGGCCACTGGTCTGCAGCAGCGGAGACGGGGCGTCCTGGGCAGTGTAGAAATGCATACCCCTGCCTACACGCAGCTCCAATTCCTCGCCCTTTCGGAGAGGGCTTCCCAAGTGCTTGCAACTCAGGGTTTAGTACCCCTCTCCATCCCCGCTGTTTAACCTAAATCCATTTGCTGCAGCTCAGGACTTCGGATCGTTTGCTTTTCAAAACTTCATTGGCTGGAACCACCACTGGCGAGTGATTCAGATTAGATGGAGCTGAAACCAGTGATATCCCAGAAAACTCCTGTGAAGTCCCCATTTCTGTGCGGGGTCAGGTGAAAGTGACATTGTGAAGTAGGCAACACCGTGCCTTGGGGGACATTGTGAAGGCGGCAGACGGTGCCCTAGGTGACATTGTGAAGTAGGCAAAAGGCATTTTATTCATCCAATAAGACCTCTGTTGAGCCCACCTTGTGCGTCCGGTACAGCTGGTATAAAGACCACTAAGACCACGGTCTCCAGCAGGCCAGGAGCGACAAAGCCCTACAAATAAACAGGCACCGGAAGTTGCCATCAGTGCTGTAACAGAGCCCTGCTTACCTATGATTGCATCCACCTGGGGACCAAGGCACCGCCTTCTCCATCTTTCTTCTGAGCTTAACCGAGGTCTAGGGGAGATGGGAAGGGAGGGAAAGAGGCACCTTTCCTAGAGGGCGAACACATTTGTCTTGCTAGGAACGATATAAAACAATTACATCAGATCTCTATGCAAATTGTTAAACACATCACCATAAGCCTGTTTCTTTTCCAAAAGGTGTAATTAACTTAGCATTTAAACACTTATGCACCGATGGCAAAAATTTGAGCATGACGAATTTGTTACTCAATCTCATTTGGGCTAAATTCTAAGCATTCTTCACCTCCTCCATATTCTTTGCCCCTTTATTTAGGGTTCATCTTTGTTTCAGGGGGCTTATGTACTGACTGGGTAGAGCGCATCTACTCTGTGAGTCATCTTTTTGGCTTGGTGGCCTCCAGGGAGATGTAGTTCATCTCTTCTGGTCCTCCTTGTGGTAGAGCAGTGGCAGGAATCCACTGTTGACATCTGAGGCTCTTGTCCTCACATCTGGATTCCTACATGCTCTGTGTATTAGTTAGGTAACGACAAACTCCCAAAGTTCAATGGTTAATGCCACTGAAATGTATACCTGACTCATATACCAGTCTAGTGTGGGAGTTCTTTATTGGTTGGCGGCTTTCTGTCATGTGGGAATTAAGAACCTGGTATCCTTTCATTTGTGGTTCCACCATTCCCTAAAGCAGATGTCCCCATCTTTCTTGGTTCATAGTGCCCTGAGAATCTTGGGACTGCAGGCCAAAAGAAATATCTAACAGTTTCTTTTATTAATTATTTAGGATCAAACAATTTATAAGTAGTAATTTACTCAGTGTCCTAGATGGTACTATGTTTTCCTCAAAGATTTATATCTCAAATGTTCCCTTTAGTTCATTGTGGTATGTTCCACTGATACTATTATTTCCTGTGAATATTTAGCATATCCTAGGTCTTCTGCATTGCAGGTGGGTTCTTTACCATCTGAGCCACCAGGGAAGCCCATATTCTAGGTAGCCCTTGGTGAATTCACTGTGGTTCTCAAACTGGATACGGGAACCATCACCCAAGGGACTTGGAATGTTTTCTTCTAACCAGAAGAAGAGGAAAGAATATGGGACAGCTCTTTTACTTCTTATTCACTTCCACTCCCATTCCATCAACAGTAACTAGACATATTGCCATACCTGGATGCTAAAGAGACTGGGAAGCGCAGCCTCTGGCTCAGACGTCACCTCTCAGAATGGAAAGAAAGTGTACATTTTTGGGGAAGGAACCTAGCTGTCTCTGGCACTTTTGGCAACCTCTCCATCCAGACTTGGATTCTACTGGATCCTCTGGCTCATTCTTAGACCCCTCCGATTCCTCTATATGTGTGTGGGGGGGGTGGTGGTGGTAAGGGTGTGGTGGGGGGAGGTGGGGTGGGCCTGTAGAGTAGGGACTCAAAGATCCTCTGACTTGGGTGTGTTAGTCAGCCTCCCCAAACAGGGCCCTCTATCACTGCTTATCTGCAATTCACATGTCATTGTAGGGCACATAACTCCTTGCAAATTCATGAGCTACATTCTGAGAAGTTTAAACACAGCTTCCTCTGCTCTGGTAACTCTAGACCTATTTGGAGTTTCTATTACCAAATGCTCCCACATCCCGCCCCACCCATCAAATAGGCGACTCATCTCCTAGAGGAAGGGTGGTGCTGGCCCTTGCATCAACCCACTGAGTCTTTCTCTTATCAGCTCTTCAAACTTTGTAGTTGTTTGCATAAGAGTTATTATACATTCTTATACTTTGTCTTTTAAACATTTATTATCTACTATATACCTTTCATGTATTCTTCTTATTCCAATTTATTGTTCTTGAATATTTTTACACCACTTTATTTCAATCTGTGCCTTTTAATCAACTGTTGACTATTTCAAAATATTTTTCTCTCAAATTCACACATCTGACATTTGAATGACTTTGAACACTATGGTTTGTGTCTACACAAGACCTCAAAAAGCCACAAGCTTTACTCTTTGGCTTTTTCATTGCTTTTGTCTCCTCCTTCCTTGAGAAACAAGTCTTAGCTTCTTGGATTTAATCTACTACTGGAAAATTTACTAAGTTTTACTAAATGTGTAGGGTAATATTCAACTTCCTCCTGTATATTTACTTCTGTAGTTAATTTTTCTTGTATTTATTTATTATTTGCCTACGTTCATTTTTGTGCAGGTTGTTTTGGTAGTTGAACTTACCATTTGCTACTCTGAGATCAGATTATTGAGTTCAGACTGCTGTATAACCAAGGAAAAGTTGGGCATTCCTGGGCTCAAGCTTAATGCCTGTGGAGCTTGTTTTGCTCACTTATAACACAGTTCTGTACCGAACATCACTGACTCAATGGACATGAATTTGAGAAAACTCTGGGAGATACTTAAGGACAGGGGAGTCTAGTGCGCTGCAGTCCATGGGGTAGCAAACAGTCAGACATGACATAGCAACTGAACAACTGTACTATATCCCTATCCTCTCTTCTATTCACTTGCTCAGACTTTATATAAGCTACCATCCACTGTAATTTCCAGACTGCAGGTGTTTTGTAAATTGGTTACATAAAAGAGGAGCTGCCATTGGTCAGCAATTGTAAGGCTACTAGCACATCTTAGCTTTGGGACCACAGTAGAAGGGTGAGACGTGGGTTGACTGAAGCATGGGTTCGGTCAGACATGAGGCATGGGTTGACTGAAGTAGATGAAGCAGTTTAAAAGAGAGGTTGCTATACAAGTTGAATACTGATTAGAGTAGATGCTTAGTAGAGTACAGTAGATGGGATAGAGTAGATGATTTAGTATCATTATCTTTCTCTACAGATAACTGTAAACTTTTTACCCAGGTGATAGGCATCTTGGTCCCCATCTTTACATTCCAAAGAGGCTGAAAAAAAGACTGAACACCCTTGAGGCCAAGCACAGTTTCTTCATTGTTTAAGAGATGTAATTTTTTTTTGCCTAGGGTTCTTTTTTCATAATTTTTCTTTTTCTATTTCTTTTCTAAATTCAGTGGCTATCTCCTGGAGTCAATTCAGTCACTTAGTCATGTCTGACTCTTTGCAACCCCATGGACTGCAGCACGCAAGGCTTCCCTGTCCATCACCAACTCCCAAAGCTTGCTCAAACTCATCTTCATTGAGTTGGTGATGTCATCCAACCATCCCATCCTCTGTTGTCTCCCCCTCCTCCAGCCTGCAATCTTTCCCAGCATCACGGTCTTTTCTAGTGAGTCAGTTCTTCACATCAGGTGTCCAACGTACTAGAGTAGATGCCACCAATTTCTCTATTTACTTTCCTTCCCCCACTCTTAATTATCTTAGTATTTTCTCTTCTTTCTACAGACAGAAATACCAATGCAAAGTAAAAACAGTTAACAAACTGCAACCCTTTTTTAGTTCTGTTTAATCTTGACTACAGATGCAAAATATTTCTGTATTAAATGTCCCAGATCTTCTTTCAGATTATAAAAAAGGATTTAAGCCTAAACCATGTGTAACAATGAATAAGTGAAAAGTATTTGATCAAGATTTGGTTGGTCTAGTTGCTATTGATATTTTTAAATGAAGACAACAAGAATACAAGTCTTAGGCAATGAATTCTTGGAAAGTGGATAGGAATTAACATGTAAATGAAACCCAGGGTCAAAACCCAAGAAAATGTTACTAGGAAAAGATCCTATTTCAGTCTAGCTGAGTAAACTAGATGAACATCCCCTGAATACAGAGAATTGTGTTCTCAACCGTGCATATCAATCTTCCAAAAAACTGCTGTCTGAGAAAGGAATACTAGGGAGCATTGCCAAGAGAAATTTGAATACTCTCTCTGTTGAGAAACACATTGTCTGCTAGAACTTTCAATGTAAAGATGAGTAATCAGAAACAAGAACCAGCACAACATGGAGTCTTTTAGAAATAGTGCCATATGAGGGAAAAGGAACATCATCCTGAAAGCTCAAATTTCTAAAAACCATCAGTTTTAGGAACCCAAAGAAATTTTAGGAAAATAATATTAGCATCTTCTATAGGATATGAGAAGATGGGCTGTCTCTATCAAGAGAAGAAAATTTATAAAGAAAAACAGGTTGAGAAGAAAAGACATGTGATGAAATGGGAAATGGATAGAATAGGAGAGGGTTGATAGAAAACTAAAAATTTCATTGTATTATTGACTTTCCATTGGAAGCTATGAATGAAGAGCAGAAACTGACACTGTTGAAAATGGAGTCAGGAATTTGACGGAAAAATTGATGAGGCCTTCCAAAAAATAGAGGCGAAAGACGGAAATGAAAAGGAAGGTAAGGGTGAGAGACACAAGAGTCTACAGTCCAACCTAAGAATGATATTCTTACTGAAAATTAAGATCAAATAAAATCAAACAGAAGCACTGATCAAAACACTATCAGGAAAGCTTTCCTGAGCTGAGTGCTTTTCCTGATATGATATGATGGGAGGTGCCCAACATCACTTACATTGTAGTCTCGGCAATATTTTTTGCCTAAATAAAATCATGGGGATCATATCTGGCTGGGGCCAGCTCCATGGGCACATGACCTGTGTGGTGAAATATCCCCCATCCTCAATGGTGAGAGATGCACAACAATGTGGATGTACTTAGTGCCACTGAACGGGACAGTTAAATAGGGTTACAACAGTAGGTTTTCTATTTTGTGACTTTTATTGCATCCGGACTACAGATGCAAAATATTTCTGCATTAAATGTCCCAGATCTTCTTTCAGGTTATAGAAAACTAATTTAAACCTAAACAGTTTATAACAGTAAAAAAAAATTTTTTTAATAGCAAGATGTGTTCTAAATATAAATTATAAATGAACACTATAGTAAGTTACCAGTTTATAATCTTACAATATCTAACTTGCTCTAAGCAAAATAAAAAATAAAAGTTTCAGCAATCTTTCCTGCAAAAAAAAAAAAAAATACACACACATCATCATCATCATCATCATCATCATCATCATCATCATCGTCAGAAGGGACCCACGCTTGGTTTAACGTCCTGCTGTCACTTGTCCTGAAATTCTTACTAATTTCTGAACAGACAGTCTTGTATTTTCATCTTGTGCATTTTCTTGCATCACAAATCATACAGCCATTCCTGAATCTGCCAAATCCACATTGTGGGACATTCTGCAAGACAACAGGTCTATATTATTTTCTAAAATGTCAGTTACGTAATAGATATCTCCTTCCCCACCCCTCAAAAATCCACTGCCCTAGAAAAAGCATGAAGAAGTACTCTTCCAGGTTAAAGGCAGTTAAGGAGACGTGATGACCCAAAATATTAATAATGTGCAAGCTTTAATTGGATCTTGAGTGGGTATATGTGTATGATGGGGGGGGGATGTCTACAAAAGACATTTTAGGGGAGAATATTTGGAAAAATTTAAATAAATAAGAACTATACATTAGATGGCATTGTACATTTAAACATTTATTGGGCATGAAAATTGCATTCTGTGTATGCAAAAGGAGGTCCTAGTTTTTAGCCAATACAGGCTGTGGTCAAGTGTCATGATGTTTGCAACTTACTTTCAAATGGTTTGGTAAAAATAAATGCATGTAGTTTGGTCTAAGTCTTGTCTGACTCTTTTTGCAACCCAATGGACTGTAGCCCTCCAGGCTCCTCTGTCAATGGGATTCTCCAGGCAAGAATACTGGAGTGGGTTGCCATTTCTGTCTCCAGGGGATCCTCCCAGCTCAGAGATCGAACCCATGTCTCTTGCATTGGCAGGCGGCTCTTTGAGGCACCAGGGAAGCCCAAATGCATATATGGACACAAGTAAAATAAATATGACCAAAGAACTCCCACAATAATCCTCTCAGCAAACTTCTTTTCTAAGGGGAAGTTTTTAATGAGTATTTGTCCATTGACTTTCTAATTGGTTTACATCTCCAGAGTCTCCCTTTCCATGGTGCCAATAATACCTAAGTCCGGGCATCTCCTCCCTGTGCTCTTTCAGCAATCAGCAGATGACTTCTCTTAAACACAGATGCTCTCAAGCCTGAACTCATCAATCTACGGGCCCTGGTCCTGGAGGTTAAAACTTTATTGAGTCTTCACTCAATAAAGGTAAGTCTCTCCCTAGGGGTAACTGCCTATCAACTATTAAGAAAACAGGTTCTGAATGGTATATAAGAAGAGAGAGAGAGAGAGAGAGAAAAAAAAAAACCCCACTAAGAACTGTGATTGTTCCAGTGAAGGGAAAATGGAAAATGTTACCTACAAAGTAGTAAAAAAGAAAAAAAAAAAGCAGATCAACTTTGCCGTTCAAGAATCATCTACAGCCTTTGTTGAGAGAAAAGGTTGTGGCCATGAAATTTTATATTGAGTTAATTTTAGTTCATGTGTTAAGGTAACCAGTGTTCAAGGACTCAGAAAATAGAACTTGCATGAATCATAAAATCATTTTTGAAAGAATTGCTTTGATACAGTTCAACAGACTGGATGACAAGTCAAAATTAAGAAAAATGGGGAAGTTATAATGTAAAAATTTAGAGAATCTTTTACATGGTTTAATAACTTCAGGACCCCACCACATTCAGGAATCGAGTGGGTTCTGTACTCGCCAGTGAATTCCTCTAGGAAGGTGGCAGCTTGCCCTTCTGTGCTTCGATTAGCAAGACTGTGTTTTTTTCCTCTTCCCTTTCTTGCCCACTGACATAAGGTGGATTTCTCAAGTTGCATTTTCCACTGTGCAATGTGGATTGAGTCCCTGCTGTGGTTGATAGTTTGTAAGTGCTTTTCTGCTCATCTCTCCCTACCAGGCAATTTGATTGAAACACTGTGTCAACAAGAATTACCTAACAGAAGTCAAGTTGCATTAAAAAAAAAAAAAACCCACAATGGCTATTTTCATTGCCAAATAAATTGAGCAATGATTTTTCTACATCCTGGCAACTCCTCTTCAAAAATGTGTTGTTGTTTTTTTTTTTTTAACTGGCTATGAAAAACAAATTACTCAGGGGCAATCGGTTAGCAGTTATGAAGCCCATCCTCTTATTGTTCTTCTAGGGAATGATCAGTCTTACTCACTACACAGTGGTGTGGGGTCTTGGCTAAGCAAAACTAGGATTCATATTTGAACATGTCTTATGAATGCATGTGTCCACATGTATCCATCTACTTGAACTGAGTTGTACTGAGGAAGGAAACTGGAGAAATAGGTTTGTGTTGAGCACCTGGGGGAAAGCAGAATAGGTGGGGAGAAAGAAGAGTGGGTGGAGAGAAAAGCTTGGTGCCTCTTTCATAATTTGCCTGCCTTGTTAACTTGGTTTCAAAGCTTGAAGAGAAAGGGGCTTCAGGCAGAAGGAACAGATTTCAGCGAGCTTTTGAGATTTGGAGCCATTAGAGCATCGTTCTGATGCCGGATGACACGTGGGCCATGGAATAGAGAGAAGAAACATGGATTCCACAAGTAAAAACTGCAAGGGAGCCAAACTGCACTGACACTGGTAGAGATAAAGTGCATATATATGGAAAAACCCTAAGATAATGCTATGAATGAAAGTGAAAGTGTTAGTCACTCAGTTGTGTCTGATCTTTGTAACCCTATGGACTGTAGTCCGCCAGGCTCCTCTGTCCATGGGGTTCTCCAGGCAAGAATACTGGAGTGGGTTGCCATTCCCTTCTCCGGGGGAGGGGGAGGGGTGTCTTCCTGACTGAAGGATCAAAACTGGATCTCCCAAATTGCAGGCAGATGTTTTACCATCTGAGCCACCAGGGAAGCCCTCCCAAATTAAATAGTTGAACATCACGAACACACTTTTGCAAGGTTGTTGTTATTGTTTGGCCTCTATGTTGTGTCCAATTCTTTTCTGACCCTACAGACCAAAGCCTGCCAAGTTCCTCTGCCCATGGGGATTCTCTAGGCAAGAATACTGGAGTGGGTTGCCATGCCCAGCTCCAGGGGATCTTTCCGACACAGGGATCAAACCCGTGTCTCCTGAATTGGCAGGCCAGTTCTTTACTGTCTGAGCCACTGAAATGAAAATGGTGACTGGGAGGAGGAAGGGAATCAATCACCAACTGTATTATAACAAAATTTGTCTTACTGAATGCATATTCTTATATTCAGTTCAGTCGTCGATTCTGTCTGACTCTTTGCGACCCCATGGACTGCAGCATGCCAGGCTTCCCTGTCCATCACCAGCTCCCGGAGCTTACTCAAACTCATGTCCATTGAGTCAGTGATTTGATGCCATCCAACCATCTCATCCTCTGTTGTCCCCTTTTCCCACCTTCAATGTATCCCAGAATCATCCCAGGGTCTTTTCCAATGAGTCAGTTCTTCACATCAGGTGGCCAAAGTACTGGAGTTTCAGCTGCAGCATCAGTCCTTCCAAAGAATATTCAGGACTGATTTCCTTTAGGATTGACTGGTTTGATCTTGCAGTCCAAGGGACTCTCAAGAGTGTTCTCCAACACACAGTTCAAAAGCATCAATTCTTTGGTGCTCAGCTTTCTTTACAGTCCAACTCTCACACCCATACATGACTACTGGAAAATACATAGGTTTGACTAAATGGACTTTTGTTGGCAAAGTAATGTCTCTGCTTTTTAATATGCTATCTAGGTTGGTCATACCTTTTCTTTGAAAGAGCAAGCGTCTTTTAATTTCATGGCTGAGCTCAACATCTCCAGTGATTTTGGGGCCCTCAAAAATGAAGTCTGCTCCTGTTTCTGTTATTTCCCCATCTATTTGCTATGAAGTGATGGGACCAGATGCCATGATCTTAGTTTTCTGAATGTTGAGTTTTAAGCCAAATTTTTCACTCTTTCACTTTCATCACGAGGTTCTTTAGTTCTTTTCTTTCTGCCATAAGGGTGGTGTCATCTGCATATCTGAGATTATTGATATTTTTCCCCACAACCTTGATTCCAGCTTGTGCTTCATCCAGCCTGGCATTTTGCATGATGTACTCTGCATATAAGTTAAATAAACAGGGTGACAATATACAGTCTTGACATACTCCTTTTCCTATTAGGAGCCAGTCTGTTGTTCCAGGTCCACTTCTAACTGTCGCTTTTTGACTTGCATACAGATTTCTCAGGAGGCAGGTCAGGTGGTCTGGCATTCCCATATCTTGAAGTATTTTCAACAGTTTATTGTGGTCCACACAGCAAAGGCTTTCGAGTAGTCAATAAAGCAGAAGTTTTTCTGGAACTCTAGTGCTTTTTTGAAGATCCAGTGGATGTTTGCAATTTGACTGCTGATTCCTCTGCCTTTTCCAAATCCATCTTGAACACCGGGGAGTTCACAGTTCACGTATTGCTGAAGCCTGGGTTGGGGAATTTTCAGCATTACTTTACTAGCATGTGAGATGAGTGCAATTGTGCAGTAGTTTGAGCATTATTTGGCATTGCTTTTCTTTGAGATTGGAATGAAAACTGACCTTTTCCAGGCCTGTGGCTGGAGTTTTCCACTGCTGAGTTTTCCAAATTTACTGACATATTGAGTACAGCACTTTCACGGCATCATCTTTCAGGATTTGAAATAGCTCAGCTGGAATTTCATCACTTCCACTAGCTTTGTTTGTTGTGATGCTTCCTAAGGCCCACTTGACTTCACATTCCAGGATGTCTGGCTCTAGGTGAGTGATTACACCATCGTGCTTATCTGGGTCATGAAGATCTTTTTTGTACAGTTCTTCTGTGTATTCTTGCCACCTCTTCTTAATATCTTCTGCTTCTGTTAGGTCCAGACCATTTCTGTCCTTTATTGAGCCCATCTTTGTATGAAATGTTCCCTTGGTATCTCTAATTTTCTTGAAGAGATCTCTAGTCTTTCCCATTCTGTTGTTTTCCTCTATTTCTTTGTATTGATCACTGAGGAAGGCTTTCTTATCTCTCCTTGCTATTCTTTGGAACTTTGCATTCAAATGGGTGTATCTTTCCTTTTCTCCTTTGCCGTTAGCTTGTCTTCTTTTCTCAGCTTTTTGTAAGGCTTCCTCAGACAACCATTTTGCCTTTTTAAATTTCTTTTCCATGGGGATGGTCTTGATCGCTGCCTCCTGTACAATGTTACAAACCTCCATCCACAGTTCTTCAGGCACTCTAAAATCTATTTGTCATTTCCACTGTATAATCATAAGGGATTTGATTTAGGTCATACATGAATGGTCTAGTGGTTTTCCCTACTTTCTTCAATTTAAGTCTGAATTTGGCAATAAGGAGTTCATGATCTGAGCCACAGTCAGCTCCTGGTCTTGTTTTTGTTGACTGTATAGAGCTTCTCCATCTTTGGCTGCAAAGAATATAATCAATCTGGTGCCTGACCTTGCTTCTGTCACCAGTCACATACGCAACAATATTGCATGGGAACCTGGAATGTCAGGTCCATGAATCAAGGCAAATTGGCAGTGGCAAACAGGAGATGGCAAGAGTGAACATCAACATTCTAGGAATCAGCAAACTAAAATGGACTGGAATGGGTGAATTTAACACAGATGACCATTATATATACTACTGCGGGCAGGAATCCCTGAGAAGAAATGGAGTAGCCATCATGGTCAACAAAAGAGTCCAAAATGCAGTACTTGGATGCAATCTCAAAAACGACAGAATGATCTCTGTTTGTTTCCAGGCAAACCATTCAATATCACATTAATCCAACTCTATGCCCCAACCAGTAATGCTGAAGAAGCTGAAGTTGAACGGTTCTATGAAGACTTACAAGACCTTTTAGAACTAACACCCAAAAAAGATGTCCTTTTCATTATAGGGGACTGGAATCCAAAAGTAGGAAGTCAAGAAACACCTGGAGTAACAGGCAAATTTGGCCTTGGAATGCGGAATGAAGCAGGGCAAAGACTAATAGAGATTTCCCAAGAAATTGCACTGGTCATAGCAAACACCCTCTTCCAACAACACAACAGAAGACTCTACACATGGACATCACCAGATGGTCAGCACTGAAATCATATTGATTATATTCTTTGCAGCCAAAGATGGAGAAGCTCTATACAGTCAACAAAAACAAGACCAGGAGCTGACTGTGGCTCAGATCATGAACTCCTTATTACCAATTTTAGACTCAAATTGAAGAAAACAAGGAAAACTGCTAGACCATTCAAGTATGACTTAAATCAAATCCCTTATGATTACACAGTAGAAGTGAAAAATAGATTTAAGGGCCTAGATCTGATAGAGTGCCTGATGAACTATGGAATGAGGTTCGTGACATTGTATAGGAGACAGGGATCAAGACCATCCCCATGGAAAAGAAATGCAAAAAAGCAAAATAGCTGTCTAAGGAGGCCTTACAAATAGCTGTGAAAAGAAGAGAAGCAAAAAGCGAAGGAGAAAAGGAAAGATAGAAGCATCTGAATGCAGAGTTCCAAAGAATAGCATGAAGAGATAAGAAAGCCTCCTCAGCCATCAATGCAAAGAAATAGAAGAAAACAATAGAATGGGAAAGACTGGAGATCTCTTCAAGAAAATTAGAGGTACCAAGGGAACATTTCATGCAAAGATGGGCTCGATAAAGGACAGAAATGGTCTGGACCTAACAGCAGCAGAAGATATTAAGAAGAGGTGGCAAGAATACACAGAAGAACTGTACAAAAAAGATCTTCATGACCCAGATAAGCACGATGGTGTGATCACTCACCTAGAGCCAGACATCCTGGAATGTGAAGTCAAGTGGGCCTTAGGAAGCATCACAACAAACAAAGCTAGTGGAGGTGATGGAATTCCAGCTGAGCTATTTCAAATCCTGAAAGATGATGCTGTAAAAGTGCTGCACTCAATATGTCAGCAATTTTGGAAAACTCAGCAGTGGCCACAGGCCTGGAAAATGTCAGTTTTCATTCCAATCTCAAAGAAAAGCAATGCCAAAGAATGCTCAAACTACTGCACAATTGCACTCGTCTTACACACTAGTAAAGTAATGCTGAAAATTCCCCAACCCAGGCTTCAGCAATACATGAACCATGAACATCCAGATGTTCAAGCTGGTTTTAGAAAAGGCAGAGTAACCAGAGATCAAATTGCCAACATCCACTGGATCATCAATAAAGCAAGAGAGTTCCAGAAAAACATCTATTTCTGCTTTATTCACTATGCCAAAGCCTTTGACTGTGTGGATCACAATAAACTGTGGAAAATTCTGAAAGAGATGGGAATAGCAGACCACCTGACCAGCCTCTTGGGAAACCTGTATGCAGGTCAGGAAGCAACAGTTAGAATTGGACATGGAACAACAGACTAGTTCCAAATAGGAAAAGGAGTACGTCAAGGCTTTATATTGTCACCCTGCTTATTTAACTTATATGCAGAGTACATCATGAGAAACACTGGACTGGAAGAAGCACAAGCTGGAATCAAGATTGTCGGGAGATATATCAATAACCTCAGATATGCAGATGACACCACCCTTACCGCAGAAAGTGAAGAGGAACTAAAAAGCCTCTTGACGAAAGTGAAAGAGGAAAGCAAAAAAGCTGGCTTAAAGCTCACCATTCAGAAAATGAAGATCATGGCATCCGGTCCCATCACTTCATGGTGGATAGATGGGGAAACAGTGGAAACAGTGTCAGACTTTATTTTTGGGGGCTCCAAAATCACTGCAGATGGTGATTGCAGCCATGAAATGAAAAGACGCTTACTCCTTGGAAGAAAAGTTATGGCCAACCTAGATAGCATATTGAAAAGCAGAGACATCACTTTGCCAACAAAGGTCCGTGTAGTCAAGGCTATGGTTTTTTCAGTGGTCATGTATAGGTGTGAGAGTTGGACTGTGAAGAAAGCTGAGCACTGAAGAGTTGATGCTTTTGAACTGTGGTGTTGGAGAAGACTCTTGAGAGTCCTTTGGACCTCAAGGAGATCCAACCAGTCCATTTGAAGGAAATCAGCCATGGGATTTCTTTGGAAGGAATGATGCTAAAGCTGAAATTCCAGTATTTTGGCCACCTCATGCGAAGAGTTGACTCATTGGAAAAGACTCTGATGCTGGGAGGGATTGGGGGCAGGAGGAGAAGGGGACGACAGACGGTGAGATGGCTGGATGGCATCACTGACTCGAAGGACGTGAATCAGTGAACTCCGGGAGCTGGTGATGGACAGGGAGGCCTGGCGTGCTGCAATTCATGGGGTCGCAAAGAGTCGGACATGACTGAGCAGCTGTACTGAACTGAACTGAACTTAACTGATGTAATATTGTTCTTTACAGCATCGGACTTTACTTCCATCACCAGTCACATCCTCAACTGGGTGTTGTTTTTGTTTTGGCTCTGTCTCTTCATTCTTTCTGGAGCCATTTTCCTACTGATCTCCAGTAGTAGATTGGGCAACTACTGACCTGGGGAGTTCATCTGTCAGTGTCCTATCTTTTGGCCTTTTCATACTGTTCATGGGGTTCTGAAGGCAAGAACACTGAAGTGGTTTGGCATTCCCTTTTCCAGTGGACCACATTTTGTCAGAACTCTCCAGCATGATCTGTCCATCATGGGTGGCCCTACAGAGCACATAGTTTCATTGAGTTAGACAAGAGAGTTCCAGAAAAAACATCTATTTCAGCTTTATTGACTATGCCAAAGCCTTTGACTGTGTGGATCACAAGAAACTGTGGAAAATTCTGAAAGAGATGGGTATACCAGACCACATGACCTGCCTCTTAAAAAATCTGTATGCAGGTCAGGAAGCAAAGTTAGAACTGGACATGGAACAACAGACTAGTTTCAAATAGGAAAAGGAGTACATCAAGGCTGTATATTGTCACCCTGCCTATTTAACTTATATGCAGAGTACATCATGAGAAACGCTGGACTGGAAGAAACACAAGCTGGAATCAAGATTGCCAGGAGAAATATCAATAACTTCAGATATGCAGATGACAGCACCCTTATGGCAGAAAGTGAAGAGGAACTAAAAAGCCTCTTGATGAAAGTGAAAGTGGAGAGTGAAAAAGTTGGCTTAAATCTCAGAAAACGAAGATCATGGCATCTGGTTCCATCACTTCATGGGAAATAGATGGGGAAACAGTGGAAACAGTGTCAGACTTTATTTTTGGGGGCTCCAAAATCATTGCAGATGGTGATTGCAGCCGTGAAATTAAAAGACACTTACTCCTTGGAAGGAAAGTTATGACCAACCTAGATAGCATATTCAAAAGCAGAGACATTACTTTGCTGACTAATGTCCTTCTAGTCAAGGCTATGGTTTTTCCAGTAGTCAAGTATGGGTGTGAGAGTTGGACTGTGAAGGAAGCTGAGCACCAAAGAATTGATGCTTTTGAACTGTGGTGTAGGAGAAGACTCTTGAGAGTCCCTTGAACTGCAAGGAGATCCAACCAGTCCATTCTGAAGGAAATCATCCTGGGATTTCTTTGGAAGGAATGATGCTAAAGCTGAAACTCCAATCCTTAGGCCACCTCATGCGAAGAGTTGACTCATTGGAAAAGACTCTGATGCTGGGAGGGATTGGGGGCAGGAGGAGAAGGGGACGACCGAGGATGAGATGGCTGGATGGCATCACTGACTCAATGGACGTGAGTCTGAGTGAACTCCAGGAGCTGGTGATGGACAGGGAGGCCTGGCGTGCTCCAATTCATGGGGTCGCAAAGAGTTGGACAGGACTGAGCGACTGAACTGAACTGTGGTCCATGTGATCAGTTTGATTAGTTTTCTGTGACTGTGGCCTTCTGATAGATAAGGATAAAAAGCTTATGGAAGCTTCCTGATGGGAGATACTGACTGAAGTGGAAACTGTGTCTAATTCTGATGGGTGGGGCCATGCTCAGTAAATCTTTAATCCAATTTTCTGTTGATGGGCAGGGCTGTGTTCCCTCCCTGTTTGACCTGAGGCCAAACTATAGTGAAGGTAATGAAGTTCAGTTCAGTCACTAAGTCGTGTCCGACTCCTTGAGACCCCATAAATTGTAGAGCGCCTCCCTGTCCATCACCAACTCCCAGAGTTCACCCAAACTCATGTCCATCGAGTCAGTGATGCCATCCAGCCATCTCATCCTCCGCCATCCCCTTCTCCTCTGCCCCCAATCCCTCCCAGCATCAGAGTCTTTTCCAATGAGTCAACTCTTTGTATCAGGTGGCCAAAGTATTGGCGTTTCAGTTTTAGCATCGGTCCTTCCAAAGAACACCAAGGACTGGTCTCCTTTAGAATGAACTGTTTGAATCTCCTCGCAGTCCAAGGGACTCTCAAGAGTCTTCTCCAACACCACAGTCAAAAGCATCAATTCTTCAGCACTCAGCTTTCTTCACAGTCCAACTTTCACATCCATACTTGACTACTGTAAAAACCATAGCCTTGACTAGACAGAACTTTGTTGGCAAAGTAATGTTATACTCAAATGGGTATTACTTTTAAATGTGGTTGGGAAAACAAAGCTGGCTAAGGAAAGGAAAGAATTACATGAGCATAGTATAGTGAATGTCTCTGCTTGTGGACTTGGGGTTGATTTTTTTCCCTCACCTGTCAGTATTTTCCCTAAATTTAATGACAAGAATATGGTAGTTTTCTCATCTAAAATTTGTATTTTGAAATATCCATAAGAAATATAATTTCATTTTTTAAAGTATTTGAAGGTGTCTTGGTTGAACAAATCCTCTTATTCACATCCAAATTGAATCAGGAGTTTTAAATTGGCTATTATACAGTTTGAAACATATATTTCAGATCAAGCCTTTTCACTTTGAATAAGCACTTTAACAGTTCTGTTCATATAATTTCCGTAGTTTTTCTTTTCTTTTCTTTTTTTTTCTACTAAAGCCCTTCCATTACCAGAAGCAATAGTTATAATGGTTGCTTAATACCCTATCAGCCTGATCTTCTCCGGGCTGGGATTTCAAAACCCACCTCAGATTTGAACTTCCCCTGGCCTGCACTGTTAAAAGTCACCAGCTGACATGAGAAGGTTAAAATTTCATAACTTAGCCTTTACAAATATGACTCTGTATGCCTTTCTACCTCATTTTCCCTCTCCTGGGTGAATCCCCTCCTGTTTGTCCGAAATATCTTCCCTTTTCCCTTTTTGACGCGATTTCTCTCCTGGCTTATCCTTGTTCTCTCCTTCTTTAAAAAACAATCTATTGGGACTTCCCTGCTGGTCCAGTGGTTATGAATCCTTCTTCCAATTCACAGGTCATGGGTTTGATCCCTGGTCAGGGAACTAAGATTCCACATGCAGTGGGGCAACTAAGCCCATGTGTCACAACTAGAGAACTCAGTGCAGCCCCCAAAATAAATAAAACAAAAACAATCTCTCATGTAAAGTTCAACTCTAGGTCCAAATCAGATACTTTCAATAAGCATTTTGGAACACCTGGTAAAAAAATAGGTTTATGCTAGATGCTATAAGAGCTCCAATTAGAAAGTTTGTAGCTACTCTTCTGGTTAAGAACTGGTTAAATGGCCTGTCTGGTCAAGGCTATGGTTTTTCCAGTAGTCATGTATGGATGTGAGAGTTGGAGTATAAAGAAAGCTGAGTACTAAGGTCCAGCCTCAGCAGAGTCCAGGGATATCCTCAGGATGGACAATGTCAGCAAATGAAGAAAGATAGATAAAAAGATAAGGACAGAAAAACACGGGGAGACCAAGCTTCTTCAGTGAGCGAGGCCCATTTACTTTATTTTCAGAGGGCTTTTATACCCTGAGTTGTACATACAGCAAGGTTAAAAATGCAGAGTCAACTCAACATTCCATCAGTATTAACTTTTGTCGATTATCAGGTTCCTTCCTGCAAGAGTCTTATTTTTTGTACATTATCTTCTGGCCCAGAGGCCTGTTGATATTTTATGACCCTTTTTGATAAAGATTGGTCAGCCAGAACAATAATTTTCCCTTAAAGTGTTTCTTCTTAAATTCCTAGCCTGCATCACCCTTAAAGTACAGAGTTACATTTTTATGGAGCAAAGATTCAGCGGGTTACAGCAAAGAAAGAACTTATTAACTCAAAGTCTAATGTTGCTAATGCTAAAGTTACTGCTTGTTATTTCTACATCCTGACATATGCACTCCCGGGAACACAATAGATAAGGGATGTGAGAACTTGGCAGCAAGTATTGGTTCAACAATGTTGCAAGAGTCTGGATAAACCTGCCAAGTAACCTAGAATGCTAACTGGGGTTTGAAACACTCCTTTCATGCCCAGGAGATTTATCAACTAGAGCCCTAAGTTAACTCTTTCCAGAGAAAGGTGGTCAGGGTCAGCCCCCTGTTAGTCAGATGAGTTGGTGAAATACTTAAAATAGTAAGACAGACAGATTCTGGTTTGGGGGTAGATGCTCGAGCAGGTCCAAGGGGTCTCTTGAGTCTTGATCTCGCCTTTGCCCATCAGGCCTCTTCCTCATGACCTTTGCCATGGGTGGGATTTTCCACACTGGCTCCCGGCAGCTGAGCACTGAGGAACTGATGCTTTTGAACTGTGGTGGTGGAGAAGACTCTTGAGAGTCCCTTGGACTACAAGGAGATCCAACCAGTCCATCCTAAAGGAGATCACTCCTGAGTGTTCAGTGGAAGGACTGATGTTGAAGCTGAAACTCCAATATTTTGGCCAACTGATGCAAAAAACTGACTCATCTGAAAAGACCCTGATGCTGGGAAAGATTGAAGGCAGGAGGAGAAGGGGACAACAGAGGATGAAATGGTTAGTTGGCATCACTAAGTCAATGGACATGAGTTTGAGTAAAGTCTGGGAGTTGTTGATGGACAGGGAGGCCTGGTGTGCTGCAGTCCATGGGGTTGCAAAGAGTCGGACACAACTGAGCTGAGCTGAACTGAACTGAACTGAAATGCCCCAAGCTCTGAAGAAGAGACTCCATTAAGCCTCTCCAAATAAACAATCAGCTTGGTAAAAACAATGAGCTTGCTCTTTGATCTCCAAGACTGGTCCCTGGCTCTTCCTCTCGGCCACATTGCTTCACTAGCTCTGTATGTATATATTCTGATGCTCTTAAGAGCATGATTCTCTCCCTTTTAAGACATTATATTTTCTGTCAAACAATTCTTTTTGACACTAGGGTCTGAAAGCCTAGGGAATGACTTATTTTTACTTTCCTTCTTAACTCTCTTATTCTGGTTAGTGACATATAATGTAACCCATATGGGTATGTTGTTTCTAGAACCAAATCAGATGGTTTTAAATTTTCACTTTGCCACTAACTAGGCAAATAACTTCATAGCTCCATATCTTTATTTTCTCACCTTTATAATGGGAATAATAATGCTAGTACCTGCCTCACATGTGTATCATAAGTATCAGAGTGATAGACTTAAGGTGATTTAACAATACCTGCATGATATAAGGGGCTTCTCTGGTATCTCAGATGGCAAAGAATCTGCCTGCAATGCAGGAGACCCAGGTTCAATCCCTGGGTCAGGTGATAGAAGATTTCACAAGTGCTCTCTTGATCCAGTTTCTAAGTCAGGGCTAAAAGCTCTCCATTTGTGTGAAAGAATTAGAAGTCTTAAGAGTCAAGTTTCTAGTCTACCTGAATAAACCAACCTGATTCTATATATAACAGTCTTCATTATAGGCTACAGTCCACAGGGTCACAAAGAGTTGGACATGACTGAGTGACTTCACTTTCTTTCATTATAGCTAATGTGATTTTATTTTTAAAAACTTTATTATATCTATCAGTTTGTACTTACTGGAAGTCTACTCAGTTGAATTAATGAAAATTTTGACTTATTCTTAAGAAACATTTCTATATTTTATTATAAACTATAATATGACTTGTATTATTATCAGTTCAGTTCAGTTGCTCAGTCATGTCCGACTCTTTGCGACCACATGGACTGCAGCATGCCAGGCCTCCCTGTCCATCACCAACTCCCAGACTTTACCCAAACTCATGTCCACTGAGTCAGTGATGACATCCAACCATTTCATCCTCTGTTGTCCCCTTCTCCTCCTGCCTTCAATCTTTCCCAGCATCAGGGTCTTTTCAAATGAGTCAGCTCTTCACAGCAGATGGCCAAAGTATTGGAGTTTCAGCTTCTACATCAGTCCTTCCAATGAACACTCAGGACTGATCTCCTTTAGGATGGACTGGCTAGATCTCCTTGCAGTCAACATTGGTAAAAAAAAGTTTACAATTAGCATAGGTTTGGAAACCTTCTAATGGATACTATATCATTCTGCACATAGTTTGAATGATAAGTTCTTAAGGATTGATTCTGATTATGCTCCTAATGTTCAGTAAAGTAAAACTGTCTCTAAAATAAAAAATAAAAAAAAACCATCCACTCCTTTTAGAGGCAGTTTTCTAAACCCACACTTCAACTTCTTTCCTTATCAGGAAACCCCTGTAAGACCCCTGGGTTACAGTATTCAATACACAACTGCAAGAGGCCTCAGATATTTAACACCCAGGAATGGCCTCTTCTTCCAGCCCTCAGAAGTATTGAAAATTTCCAGTCCCTGGAAGCCACAAAACCCAGCTAACCTCACCTCGTTTGCTACGAAACTACCATTACAGCTCCAGCTTGCTGACCATGCCTCTAGGCAAAAGCTGCTGTGCAGCCTTGTATGGCATCCTTCCCTAGTTTGGAACTGTAAAAAAAAAAAGTTCAGCCTTTCATCCAAGTGTCACTGGCTATGTCTGGCTATGCAAAGAACCTATAATTATACCTAATATCATGTAATTTTGAAATAACCTGATTCATGTTAAGAACTCAGTAACTTTTACCTTTTAAAAAAAGGGCTTTCTATTCCAAATTTATGTAAAGTTTTATACATGAAAATATTGCAAAACTATTCCTTTTGAGAATTCATGGGGGCTTCCTTGGTGATCCAGAGGCTAAGACACCCTGCTCACAATACATGGGCTCGGGTTCAGTCCTTGGTTGGGGAGCTAGATTCCACATGCCCCAGATAAGAGTTTCCATACCACAGCTAAAGATTCCGAATGCTACAACTAGGACAGTATGCACAATTATAAAAGAAAAGAAAAAAAAAAAGAGTTAAAATTACTTAACCTTTAGATTGGAGCTAATCTTGATCGAAAAATCTTTACAGTTTTAGTTTGACTTTATTGTATTCAAATATTGCATTCCAAAATATACTGAAGAAGCCGAAATGACAGCGTAAAATATGCCTTTTTTGACATAAAAATTATTTTGGTTCAATCTCCATGCTGGGAAGACCCCACATGCTGCTGGGGCACTGAGCCTGTTCACCACAACTAATGAGCCTGTGCTCTGCAGCCCACAACCACAACTACTGAGCCCATGCCCTACAACGACTGAAGCCTTCTTTCTAGAGCCTGGGATCCACAGCAAGAGAAGCCACTGCAATGAGAAGTGAATGCACTACAACCAGAGAGTAGCCCCCACTCACTGCAACTAGAGAAAGCCCATGCACAGCAACAAAGACCCAGCAAGGCCAGAAAAAAAAAAAAAAAAAAAAAGAATAATCAGTGAATGTGTTAGGTAGGTAGAATAGGGAAAAGGAGTCCAAAATGGCAGTGGCTAAAAAACAAGGAAGGTCAAAGGAAGGTCAGAGGACCAGAATGAAGACTTCAGGTAGAACAAACAGCACTCCTGGCTGAGCCCAATTTGCACAGGGCAGGCCCAGGGGGAGGAGAAAACATACAAAAGGAGGGGCCAAAGCGCTTTCTCTCTCTCTTTCTCTCCTGTGCGTGCACTCTTTCTCTCTCACCCTCTCTCTCTCCCTCCCCCACATGCTCCTCCACTCTCTTCTCTTCAAGTCTTTGCGTTGGCATGCCCTCATGCTTCAAGGATGGATTTTCCTGCTATCTTCTAAATAAAATAGAGCTGTAACACTGATTTGTCTAAGAGCTATAACATGGCCCATTCGAGACCTGAGAGCTATAACATGGTCTCTCCAAGACCTAAGAGCTGTGACACACCAAGGGGGCTTTAATGTCCGTCACTCCAAATCTTTGTTGTGATGAGACAAAGAACCGAGGAACATACACTCTCATGACAAATGGATGTATTGAGAGAGTAGGGATAGTCTTTCTCAATAGAAGACAGACAGCCAGAGTAGAGAAATCCTAGGTTCACCTTGTTCCATAACCAAATCAAAATTACGAGTACATTTGAAGACTGGGGAAACCCACTAGACCATTCAGGTATGACCTAAATCAAATCCCTTATGATTATATAGTGGAAGTGAGAAATAGATTTAAGGGACTAGATGTGATAGAGTGCCTGATGAACTAAAGATGGAGGTTTGTGACATTGTGCAGGAGACAGGGACCAAGACCATCCCCAAGAAAAAGAAATGCCAAAGAGCAAAATGGCTGTCTGGGGAGGCCTTACAAAGAGCTGTGAAAAGAAGAGAAGTGAAAAGCAAAGGAGAAAAGGAAAGATATACACGTTTGAATGCAGAGTTCCAAAGAATAGCAAGGAGAGATAAGAAAGCCTTCCTCAGTGATCAGTGCAAAGAAATAGAGGAAAACAATAGAATGGGAAAGATTTTCTCTTCAAGAAAATTAGAGATAACAAGGGAACATTTCATGCAAAGATGGGCTCAATAAAGGACAGAAATGGTATGGACCTAACAGAAGCAGAAGATATTAAGGAGAGGTGGCAAGACACACGGAAGAACTGTACAAAAAAGGTCTTCATGACCAAGATAATCACGATGGTGTAATCACTCACCTAGAGCCAGACATCCTGGAATGTGAAGTCAAATGGGCCTTAGAAAGCATCACTATGAACAAAGCGAGTGGATGTCATGGAATTCCAGTTGAGCTATTTCAAATCCTGAAAGATGATGCTGTGAAAGTGCTGCACTCAATATGCCAGCAAATTTGGAAAACTCAGCAGTGGCCACAGGACTGGAAAAGGTAAATTTTCATTTCAATCCAAAAGAAAGGCAATGCAAAAGAATGCTCAAAAAAAATATCAAACAAACAAACAAACAAACAAACAAAAAAGAATGCTCAAACGATCACACAGTTGCACTCATCTCACATGCTAGTAAAGTAATGCTCAAAATTCTCCAAGCCAGGCTTCAGCAGGACGTGAACCATGAACTTCCAGATGTTCAAGCTGGTTTTAGAAAAGGCAGAGGAACCAGAGATCAAGTTGCCAACATCTGCTGGATCATCAATAAAGCAAGAGAGTTCCAGAAAAATTTGTGCTTTGTTGACTATGCCAAAGCCTTTGACTGTGTGGATCACAAGAAACTGTGGAAAATTCTGAAAGAGATGGGAATACAAGACCACCTGACCTGCCTTTTGAGAAACCTGTATGTAGGTCAGGGTTGAACTGTTAGAACTGGACATGGAACAATAGACTGGTTACAAATAGGAAAAGGAACATGTCAAGCCTGTATATTGTCACCCTGCTTAGTGAGTACAGAGTACTCACTTCTATGCAGAGTACATCATGAGAAACACTGGGCTTGGAAGAACCACAAGCTAGAATGAAGACTGCCGGGAGAAACATCAATAATCTCAGATATGCAGATGACACCACCCTTATGGCAGAAAGTGAAGAGGAACTAAAAAGCCTCTTGATGAAAGTGAAAGAGGAGAGTGAAAAAGTTGGCTTAAAGCTCAACATTCAGAAAACGAAGATCATGGCATCCGGTCCCATCACTCCATGGGAAATAGATGGGGAAACAGTGGAAAGGGTGTCAGACTTTATTTTTGGGGGCTCCAAAATCACTGCAGATGGTGATTGCAGCCATGAAATTAAAAGACGCTTACTCCTTGGAAGAAAAGTTATGACCAACCTAGATAGCATATTCAAAAGCAGAGACATTACTTTGTCAACAAAGGTCCGTCTAGCCAAAGCTATGGTTTTCCCATTGGTCATGTATGGATATGAGAGTTGGACTGTGAAGAAAGCTGAATGCCAAAGAATTGATGCTTTTGAACTGTGGTGTTGGAAAAGACTCTTGAGAGTCCCTTGGACTGCAAGGGGATCCAACCAGTCATTCTAAAGGAAACCAGTCCTGGGTGTTCATTGGAAGGACTGATGCTGAGGCTGAAACTCCAGTACTTTGGCCACCTGATGCAAAGAGTTGACTCATTGGAAAAGACCCTGAGGCCGGGAGGGATTGGGGGCAAGAGGAGAAGGGGACGACCGAGGATGAGATGGCTGGATGGCATCACCGACTCTATGCATATGAGTCTGAGTGAACTCTGGGAGGTGGTGATGGACAGGAGGCCTGGCGTGCTGTGATTCATGGGGTTGCAAAGAGTTGGACACAACTGAGTGATTGAACTGAACCAATGCAGGGGACACAGGTTCAATCTTTGGTTCAAGAAGACCCTCCTTGGATGCAGAAGAACTAAGCCTGTGCACCACAACTCTTGAGACTGTACTCAGAGCCCAGGACCCACAACTACTGAGCCACGTGCCTAGAGCTTGTGCTCTGCAGCAAGAGAAGCCACTGCAACGAGAAGCCCATCCATTGCAGCTAGAGAGTAGCCCTGCCAGCCGCAACTAGAGAAAAATCTGTGCAGCAATGAAGATGCAGAAAAGCCAAAAACAAAAAAGAAGAAAAAAAAAAAAAAACCAAAGCAAAGACTGTAATAAGAGACAAACATGGCATTGCTGAGGTGTCACTGACACACAATAAACTGTACAGATCTAAAGCGTACAATTTAGAATTTAAACATGTTTTGACCTGTGTCAGTTCCACCCACACTCTGAGACAGGTGAGACTGAAATCAGCCCTCAGGCAGCCTCCTGAAAAGTCTGAATGTCATCTGTGTGTTTAGGTCTTCTCTTTCTCTCCTCAGGGATAAGCCAGGAGCTGAGTCTTCCTGGTTGGGCTGTGCTGAGTCAGGGCAGGGACTCTGTTGGCGGAGGACATGCTGATTCAGGCTTCTGCCTTATTCTCAGCAGCCTCTAGGCTTTGAGAGTACACTGGCTCTCATCAGTGCTCTGAGACAAGCAAGACAGAAAGCTGTCCCTTGAGAAGCCCCCATCTCTCTCTCTCTCCCTCCCTCCCCAGGGAGAAGCTAGGATAGGAGGATTTTCATTTGCTCACCCTACACGAAGCCAGGAGGATGATTGATGCCAAATGCCTGCCCTCTTGTCCAAGCTGTTGTCTTTGTTCTCTGTGTCTCTCGATCTGGGATCCCCTGCGGTCTGGGCTCAGATTCAGATAAGACAAAAAACAGTGCCTTGGGCAGTCTCCAGAACAACCAACATGTTGGCTGTAACAGCCATTCCTTTCCTTCCTTCCCCGGGGAGAAGCTGGGAGCTGATAGTGTCCTCCCAACTCATAAAAAAGAAATAGGAGCGATAAACCAAAACCTAGTAATAGTCTACCCCAGGGGATAGACTGGGATGGAATGTAAAAAATGTGGGAACTGGAGCAAGGTAGAAGGGAAGGGAGGGCTTTCCTGGTGGTTCAACCGGTAAAGGATCTGCCTGCAACGCAGGAGACCGCGGTTTGATTCCTGGGTCAGGAATGTCCCCTGGAAAGGAAATGGCAACCCACTCCAGGATTCTTGCCTGGAAAATCCCATGGACAGAGAGATTGGTGGGTTACAGTTCATGGGGTCTCAAAGAGTTGGACACGACTGAGTGACTAACCCACGCACCAGAAGGGGAGGGAGGCTGGGTGTGACATTTCTCTGGGTATAACATTCTATGTCCTGAACTTTAGAACCACATTAAGGTTTCATCTACTCACAAAATATATATAATTTACAAACCAGGATTAGGGATGCAGGACAGACCAAAGCCAGAATAACAACTAGCAATATAAGCAGTATAACCTACGTGTGGATTTGGAATCAGTTTCTCTATTTGAAAATTTAAAATAATAACAGTTTCCTTGAAGCACTGTTTTGAGAATTAAATGAGCTAATGGGTTCATTGATTCAAGGACATGAGTTTGAGCAAACTTCAGGAGGTAGTGAAGGACAGGGAAGCCTGGCATGCTGCAATCCATGGAGTCGAAAAGAGCTGAATATCACTGAGCAACTGAACACCAACAGTAACAACAAAATGGATATAAAGCTATTTACCATGCTATATGCCCAGTAAATATGACCTATTATTATTTTTGTGATTGTAATTATGTTGTCAGAGGGGTAGGTTTTTGCAACTAAATATTAAAGTATATATATTCAATATGGAAATAAATATAAAGTAATACAGCTGTCTTTGACCTTCAAGTTTGACTAGTACTGGAAGTCCAGTTATTCACTTACTGATTCATAAAGAAACATATGTATCAGGAGCTTTGTTAGACTTTAAGGATTACAAAGAAGAATAAAGCAACATCTCTTTTTTCAGTGGTCTCACAGTCTTAGGGAAGTCAAGGGATAACCACATAACTATAATACACTGTGTTAAGCGCAGTGACTGATAAACACAGGGTACTTTGGGAAGTTCCAAGAAGGAAGTATGTAGCTAGGGAAGAAGTGAGTCAAAGCCATCTTCCTAGTTGCGGTGAACTTGAGCTAATTCTTAAGATGAATAGCTGGGAGCAGAAGAAAGAGAGGAGGCAGACAGGGGAAAGGGTTTGAAGCTCCTCTGTCTATACAATTCAACTCAAAAGCAAAAGAATTACATGCTTTAATTAATTTTTTTTTAATTGTAGGGCTTCCCTGGTGGCTCAGTGGTAAAGAATGCACCTGCCAATGCAGGAGACACAAGTTCGATTCCTGGCCTGGGAAGCTCTCCCATGCCATGGAGGAATGAAGTCTGTGCACCACAGCTATTGAGCCTGTGTGCCTGAGAGCCTGTGCTCTGCAACAAGAGAAGCCCTGGCACGGCATCTAGAGTAGCCCCCACTCTCTGCAGCTAGAGAAAAGCCTGAGCAGCAGCGATATCCAGTACAGCCAAAAATAAAGAAATAATTTAAAATTTTTAAAAATTTTAAATGGACTGTCAGCTACAGCCCATGGGGTCTCAAAGAGCAGGACATGACTGAGTGACTAACAATCTCTTAAGGACTGGTTCAATTTAAAAACAGGAGATGAAAATACATTCATGACAATACACTCATGTAGAATAAAAATAGGAACTTCATGCAAACTGAAACACTCGTGTTGTCATGCTTGGTACATGTGCTCCATATAGGCAGGCTGAACAATTGTCTTGAGAGCCTGGAGTCAGAGCAAAAGGAATTAGCTGGAACAGGGAGCTGCCTGGTTGGGAACATGGGCCTGATTTCCTGTTCTTATCTATATGATTCCCTGGATTTTAAAATCCTCATGACTATGGTTATGTGAAAGACGAGCTTGGGAAACAGGCCCAGGTCTTAGACTGATAAGCATCAAATGAGAATGCCTTTTGGAACTGACACAAATAGTCCCTGCTGAGGAAGCATCATGAGCTGAGGTCATGTTAAGACATCAGGGGAAAGAAATTAGCATGGGAACATATACCTGCCAAATTGTTAGTGCAACATTGGCTGTGATATTGGGATGTCTCTGGCACCCCACTCCAGTACTTTTGCCTGGAAAATCCCATGGACGGAGAAGCCTGGTAGGCTGCAGTCCATGGGGTCGCTAAGAGTCAGACACAACTGAGCGACTTCATTTTCTCTTTTCACCTTCATGCATTGGAGAAGGAAGTGGCAACCCACTCCAGTGTTCTTGCCTGGAGAATCCCAGGGACAGGGGAGCCTGGTGGGCTGCCATCTATGGGGTCGCACAAAGTCAGACACGACTGAAGCGACTTAGCAGCAGTAGCAGCTGAACATTTGAGAGTTAGATAAGCCATATTAACATAAACTCAGAGTATTATGCAAATTGGGCTTCCCAGGCAGCACATTGGTAAAGAATCCACCTGTCAATGCAGGAGACCCAAGAGCCATGGGTTCCATCGCTGGGTTGAGAAGATCCCCTGGAGGAAGAAATGGCAACCCTCTCCATTATTCTTGCCTGGAAAATTCCATGGACAGCGGAGACTGGCAGGCTACAGCCCATGGAATCAAAAAGAGTTGGATACAACGGAGCACTAATGCATGCATGCATTAGGCATATCATCCACTTAAATAAAATAATCACATGCACATGCATAGAGGCATAAGTGTGGATGTGTATATAAAATATTATGAGTGGTTTTCCTACATAAAGAAACCTAGGTGGAAGCATGGGGTATTCTTTATTTTCTTTTCACTTTATCTGTGATTTCAAATTTTTTTAGAATAAAAATGCACGACTTATACAATAAGTATATTGTATAAGAAAGCTTGAAAAATTAGCATCAGAGAAAAAAGACTGTCTTCTACATTCATTGGAACGACTAAGAGTGGTGCAGCCTGGATGGTATTAGATGTGAACAGGTTAAGATCGTAGGGAACACTGAGGAGAGGGGCATGTAGAGAGGGCCGTGGTGCTGCACAAAACAGAATTTCTTTTCAGTTTGGACTAAAAAACAGGAAAGGACTATTTTTGGTAGAAATGTTTTAAATGCCCCTCCCACTGGCACATCTGGTACAACAAATGTTTATCTTGCATAAAGAATGCACAGGCTATGTTTCAAGCACACTCAAGTCATTTCTGTTCTAGGCTATAAAGCAAGTATCCACAGCTTACAAAAAGTTAAGAGTGTATACATCACGACAAAATGAAAACAGAATCAATTAGATAAAGGTAACAAAAAACTCCCTCTAACATTTAAAAAAGTTTAAAAATACACATTTAATTAATTCAGGGATGACAGAATAAATCATGAGGGAACTCTGACAACACTTCAGTTCAGCTCAGTTGCTCAGTCGTGTCTGACTCCTTGAGACCCCATGAATCGCAGCACGCCAGGCCTCCCTGCCGATCACCAACTCCCGGAGTTCACTCAGACTCACGTCCATCGAGTCGGTGATGCCATCCAGCCATCTCATTCTCGGTCATTTCCTTTTCCTCCTGACCCTAATCCCTCCCAGCATCAGAGTCTTTTCCAATGAGTCAACTCTTTGCATGAGGTGGCCAAAGTACTGGAGTTTCAGCTTTAGCATCATTCCTTCCAAAGAAATCCCACGGCTGATCTCCTTTAGAATGGACTGGTTGGATCTCCTTGCAGTCCAAAGGACTCTCAAGAGTCTTCTCCAACACCACAGTTTAAAATCATCAACTCTTCGGTGCTCAGCTTTTTTCACAGTCCAACTCTCACATTCACACATGACCACTGGAAAAACCATAGCCTTGACTAGATGGACCTTTGTTGGCAAAGTAATGTCTCTGCTTTTCAATATGCTATCTAGGTTGGTCATAACTTTCCTTCCAAGGAGTAAGCATCTTTTAATTTCATGGCTACAATCACCATCTGAAGTGATTTTGGAGCCCCCCAAAATAAAGTCTGACGCTGTTTCCACTGTTTCCCCAATCTATTTCCCATGAAGTAATGGGGCCAGATGCCATGATCTTAATTTTCTGAATGTTGAGCTTTAAGCCAACTTCTTCACTCTCCTCTTTCACTTTCATCAAGAGGCTTTTTAGTTTCTCTTCACTTTCTGCTATAAGGATGATGTCATCTGCATATCTGAGTTTATTGATATTTCTCCCAGCAATCTTGATTCCAGCTTGTGCTTCTTCCAGCCAGTGTTTCTCATGATGTACTCTCCATAGAAGTGGCAGGGTGACAATATACAGCCTTGACGTACTCCTTTTCCTATTTGGAACCAGTCTGTTGTTCCATGTCCAGTTCCGACTGTTGCTTTCTGACCTGCATATACGTTTCTCAGGAGGCAACACTTAGAACTCAATAATACTGAAAATGTTGCTTCTCACCACCTGTGGGATGCAACCTTTTATTACGTGTGCTTCCCTTAGGGAAGCTGTGGGGTGGAACTTCCAATATGTCCTTCAGTCCAGTTCAGTTCAGTCACTCAGTCATGTCCTATTCTTTGCGACCCCATGGACTGCAGCATGCCAGGCTTCCCTGACCATCACCAACTCCTGGAGTTTACTCAAACTCATGTCCATCGAGTCACTGATACCATCCAACCATCTCATCCTCTGTCATCCCTGTCTCTTCCTGCCTTCAATCTTTCCCAGCATCAGGGTCTTTTCTAATGAAAAGGCCATCACATCAGATGGCCAAAGTATTGGTGCTTCAGCTTCAGCATCAATGCTTCCAATGAATATCCAGGACTGATGTCCTTTAGCATTGACTAGTTGGATCTCCGTGCAGTCCGAGGGACTCTCAAGAGTCTTCTCCAACACCACAGTTCATAAGTATCAATTCTGTGGCACTCAGCTTTCTTCATGGGGCTTCCCTGACAGCTCAGTTGGTAAAGAATCCACCTGCAATGCAGGAGACCCCAGTTCGATTCCTGCATCGGGAAGACCCTCTGGAAAAGGGGTAGGCTACCCACTCCAATATTCTTGGGCTTCTCTTGTCATACAGCTGGTAAAGAATCTGTGTGCACTGCAGGAGACCTGGGTTCAATCCCTAGGTTAGGAAGATCCCGTGGAAAAGGGAAAGGCTACCCACTCCAGTATTCTGACCTGGAGAATTCCAAGGACTGTATAGTCTATAGGGTCACAAAGGGTCAGACCCGACTGAGTGACTTTCACTTTCACTTTCTTTATAGTCCAACTCTCACATCCGTACATGACTACTGGAAAAACCATATCCTTGACTAGACAGAACTTTGTTGGCAAAGAAATGTCTCTGCTTTTTAATATGCTGTCTGTGTTGGTCATAGCTTTTCTTCCAAGGAGCAAGTGTCTTTTAATTTCATGGCTGCAGTCACCATCTGCAGTGATTTTGGAGGCCAAGAAAATAAAATCTGACACTATTATTGTTCACCCATTTATTTGCCATGAAGTGATGGGACCAGATGCCATGATCTTAGTTTTCTGAATGGTGAGCTTTAAGCCAACTTTTTCACTCTCCTCTTTCACTTTCTTCAACAGGCTCTTTAGTTCTTCTTCACTTTCTGCCATAAGGGTGGTATCATCTGCATACCTGAGGTTATTGATGTTTTCCCAGCAATCTTGATTCCAGCTTGTGCTTCATCCAGCCTAGCATTTCTCATGATGTATTCTGCATATAAGTTAATGACATATAAGTTAGTGACAATATACAGCCTTGACATACTCCTTTTCCTATTTGGAACCAGTTTGTTGTTTCATGGCCAGTTCTAACTGTTGCTTCCTGACCTGCATATAGGTCTCTCAAGAGGCAGGTCAGGGGGCCTGGTATTCCCATCTATTGAAGATTTTTCCACAGTTTGTTGTGATCTACACAGTCAAAGGCTTTGGCATAGTCAACAGAGCAGAAACAGATGTTTTTTCTGGAACTCTCTTGCTTTCCTGATGATCCAGAGGATGTTGGCAATTTGCTCTCTGGTTCCTCTGCCTTTTCTAAAACCAGCTTGAACATCAGGAAGTTCATGGTTCACGTACTGTTGAAGCCTGGGCTGGAGAATTTTGAGCATTACTTTACTAGCGTCTGAGATGAGTGCAATTGTGCAGTAGTTTGAGCATTCTTTGCCATTGCCTTTCTTTGGGATTGGAATGAAAACTGACCTTTTCCAATCCTGTAGCCACTGCTGAGTTTTCCAAATTTGCTGGCATATTGAGTGCAGCACTTTCACAGCATCATCTTTTAGGATTTGAAATAGCTCAACTGGAATTCCATGACGTCCACTAGCTTTGTTCATAGTGATGCTTTCTAAGGCCCACTTGACTTCGCATTCCAGGATGTCTGGCTCAAGGTGAGTGATCACACCATCGTGGTTATCTGGGTCATGAGGATCTTTTTTGTATAGTTCTTCTGTTTATTCTTGCCACCTCTTCTTAATATCTTCTGCTTGCCCATCTTTGTATGAAATGTTCACTTCATATCTCTAATTTCCTTGAAGAGATCTCTAGTCTTTCCCATTCTATTGTTTTCCTCTATTTCTTTGCATTGACCACTGAAGAAGGCTTTCTTATCTCTCCTTGCTATTCTTTGGAACTCTGCATTCAAATGGGTATATCTTTCCTTTTCTCCTTTGCCTTTAGCTTCTCTTCTTTTCTTAGCTATTTGTAAGGCCTCTTCAGGCAACCATTTTGCCTTTTCCATTTCTTTTTCTTGGGAATGGTCTTGATCCCTGCTTCCTGTACAAGTCACAAACCTCTGTCCATAGTTCTTCAGGCAATCTGTCTATCAGATCGAGTCCCTTTAATCTATTTGTCACTTTCACTGTATAATAGTAAGGGATTTGATTTAGGTCATACCTCAATGGTCTGGTGGTTTCCCCTACTTTCTTCAATTTAAGTCTGAATTTGGCAAGCATTCAAATTAGGGCACATCAGTTTCATTTTCTACAGTATTTATATTTAGTATGGAGTGGAACCTAGAATCTACTGCTTTGCCAAGTTAAAAAATGAATTTTAGAGACTTCCCTGGTCCAGGGTTAAGATTCCTATCTTCCACTGCAGGGGCATGGGTTCATTGCTGGTGGGGGAACTCAGATCCCACCAGCTGTGTGGCACGGCCAAAAAAACAAAAATAATTTTAATTTAAGGGTCAACTTACAGACGTTAGTTTGATTTCAGTTAGAAGTTGTATGACAATTAGGTGACTGTTGAAGTTTTTCATGAGGAGTCAGGGTGGGGGTGTGTATTCCCTTAGGACTCATTTCTAAAGTAGTATAGCAGCCTGGCTGGAGTGAGTGAGCACAACTGTATCTCAGACATCTTTCAGAATTTTTCAACAGGATTCATTGAGAAAATCTAGTCCTAAATGGCCAAAGACATCCTTTGTACGTAACGAGTTAACCTCTCTTATGCATGTAGACTAGAGTTAGTTATGTATATCTTTGGGGGAATTAAGAAAAGAGTCAAATAATTTTCTGCATCCTGTGATTTGGATGAGGAAGCCAGGCTGTAAAGGGCTGTGTGGCATCATGGTCTTTGTAGACCCGGACCTGGGGATTGGAGTTGATGAGTAGAGGGACGCAGGGGACCCGAGTCTCAAGTGAAACAAGGGTGCTTTATTTGCAGAAATGCGTGTTTCTATATCTTCATACAAGGCAACTTTAGGCAGTAAAAAAACTGAGCAAAAACAAAGCCAAGCAAATAACAATCTTCAAAGGGCCAGAAAGCATTCAATATCCTGCATAAGAGGGGCATAACTGAAAAGGTCACTGAAGGGAGTCACTGAAGGGAGTCACTGAAAGGAATCCAAGCAGGTGCCTTCTCTCATGATCTCAGTCCTGAGAACGGCATGCAGCTCTGCTCATTCCTGTTTTCCAGGAACTGATAAGGAATAGAGAGTCCTTGAGAAACAGTACACACACAAAAAACATATTGGATCCGTTAAAGTTGAACGTCCCCTGACAGTGTGGCAGTGGAATAAATCCTGTGTTGGTCCTTCTGGGCCCTCATACCTGGGGTCAGCCCAGGGGATCCTCATCCTGGTGAAAAGGCAGGCGACCAGGTAGTCAATGGGAGTTAGGTAAAACGTCTACACCCTGGGCTGATGGAACTCATGCCTGAGCTCATGCTTGAGATATTTCCCTTGTCCTTAGAGCCATCCTGTATTTTCCTTTAAAATCCCCTCCTTGGCTTTGGAGCCAACTGAAAATAATCCAGTTGCCTCGGATAAAAAAAAGAGGACTCTACAGGACACAGGAAAGAATGGTCACTGAACTAAGACTGAAACTGTAGCAAGAAAATAGAAGCTTAGACACAACTGTCAGGGTATGTTTCATTTAAAAAATAAGAATCATTAGGAAATTTCTGATCATATCACAAATATCAGTTCTAACAACCACCAGCATCACAATCACCTGAGATCCTTAGAAAAAATGCAGAGTCCTATGTACCCACTGCTATATTTAAAATGGATAATCAAGAATGACCTACTATATAGCACAGGGAACTCTGCTCAGTGTTATGTGGCAGCCTGGATGGGAGGGGAGTTTGAGGGAGAATGGATACATGTGCATGTATGACGAATCCCTTCACTGTTCACCTGAAACTATCACAGCACTGTTATATTTTGTCTATACCCCAACACAAAATAAAAAGTTTAAAAATACATATATATATTTCAAAAACTTTATAAAATACAGAGTCCTCATCTCTATGACATCAGAATTTCTACAGCAGGGCTTGGGAATCTGATTAAATATGAAGACTCACTGACTTAAGATTTGTTGGGCACGTAGCAAAAGCCTTTACTCAATGTGGCTCAGACAGCAAAGAATCTACCCGCAATGTGGGAGACCAGGGTTTGACCCCTGGGTTGGGAAGATCTCCTGGAGAAGGGAATGGTTACCCACTCCAGTACTCTTACCTGGAGAATTCCATGGACAGGGGACCCTGGCGGGCTATAGTCCATGGGGTCACAAAGAGTGGAACACGACTGACCAACTAACACTTTCACTTTCATTCCATGTAAGATCTTAATTAGGAAAATCCAAAATGGTTTCCTTTGATATTCAGAAGACCTCTGTTATTTGTGGATTTTGTAGTCACAGTTTAGATGAACAAAGAGAGGTCCTAAGTATCCATGACATGTAGCCGTTAGGAGTTTCCCTGAGGCACAAAGCCTAGATCAAATGGAATGAGGTCAGCAGATAACTCCAAAGACATAGCCTCGCAGCATGAATTTGTGATTCTCTTCGCCAGCCTGCATTCTGCAGGAGAAATTATTTGCTAAAGTTGAAACTATATTAATAACATTCATCTATATAATATAACCTAAGGTTGATCATCACTTATTTAACAATGTCTCTCATATAATTTAATATGCCAAATAAGCCTAATTAGTGTAACATCTCTCATTTTATAAAGAGAAAGAATTACTCTTTTGAGATGTTCTCACTTGGGTTTTTCTACGTTTGCAGCCAGGACAAACAGTACATATTTCTAGCAGAATTAAACAACTTCATGGACCCAGAGGTATCTTCAAAGAGAGTGAAAAAGTTACTACCTTCTCAAGATAAAAGCCATTCCCAAAGATGGCCAAAAGAAGGAGCCAACAGCCTGCCTGTCCCAGGGAGGCAGAAAGTCAAGCCAAGCTATTACTTTAAAGGTAACTGTTTAATAGTCTTTTCAGTGTAGAAAGGCAATTCAGACAGAGGATTGTTAGAATAAGGACTCAAAGGAGCACTGAGGAGAGCAGTAGGAATTATATTGGTCCTAAGATCTTTTGTTTTAGGTATCTTTTATGTCCTTAGTGTTTTCATTCTGGCCTTTTACAATGAATCTTCTAATGAGCTCTTTTGGAATTTTGAGACATGTTGGAGGCTTCTTCCTAGCAATTAAAATATGTATCCCTTGTGTTTAAACACACTTCTGAAATAAAATTATCCAACTGGAACATTCCTCATAATGGTCACTACCAAGTTCCCTGAGTGTTGGTAGCAGTTTGGCAGGACACTTACCAAATAAGTTCAACTCACATTTCTGTCCAGCCATATCTGGCCACAGATTCGTGCAACCCAGACTTCTGTCTGGCAATATTTTTGAGGCCCTCTAACCTGATAAGTCCTAAAGGAAATCAGCCCTGAATATTCATTGGAAGGACTGATGCTGAAGCTCCAATACTTTGACCACCTAATGTGTAGAGATGACTCACTGGAAAAGACCCTGATGCTGGGAAAGATTAAATACAGGACAAAAAGGGGGCGACAGAGGATGAGATGGTTGGGTGGCATCACCAATTCAATGGAGATGAGTTTGAGCAAACTTCAGGAGATAGTGAAGGACAGGGAAGCCTGGAGTGCTGCAGTCCACAGGGTCCCAAAGAGTTGGACGCACTTAGCGACTGAATAACAATGAACCTGATCGTTACTAAGGCAAGTTCTCAGAACACAACATTTAGATTGCCTTTAGTAAGATTTTGACCACATTTGGTAGATAATTACAGCTTCTAGGACCTTGGCTTTTAAGCAGGTGTGCTGGAAGGTGGCATGCTTAACTCTCTGGATTTTTAAGGATTCCATTATTATTATCATGACTTTGACTTTCACTGCACAGAAGTCTTCTTGAGGTTGTCAGGTAACTGAGTGCTGATTTATCCCCTTTTGTGACCAAATTGTCCTAACACCGGACTCTTGGGTTATTAACAGCTTTTAAATGTGCTTTCCACATCCACCAAACTTGTGACTTTTCTCTTCTGAGATTCCTAGCAGCAATAGCCTTTACATAAAATCTATCCACTCAAGGCCACACACTTGAACCCAGTTCGGTTTAAATCAGACCTAGTCTGAATCCAGACCAAGCCTGGTTTTTAAAAGTCTGACCCAGTCTGACTCTGGTTAATAACCACCCACAGTTTGATGTGGAATCTGGGAACAAAACCAAGACTGGGGTTTCCAATCAAATAAGTAACTATAAAAATCTAATTAGATTAGCAGCTTAATGCAAAGAGGGCAGAGCTGAGAACCAAGAAGGGACTTACCCATGGGCCTCAGAAATAGTGAGAAAGACAGTGAACTCAGGCAGCTCACAGGGTACCACACCTGTGTCTCTTGCTGTCTTTGAAGATGTTGAAAGTCTCCTTCAGTCCTGATGCTGCCATCACACTGTTAAATAACAAAAATTCAACTGAGTAAAGTTACGGATCAAATTTGCTTTCCTAAACAATTAATGAATTGAGCAGTATCCATCCTTGAAAATAGAAGGGACCTCTTCTAAGGTATAAAAAAGAAAAGACCTTTAAAGGCAGAAAGAAGGCAGAAAGGGGAGATTATCAGCAAAGAATGCATTATTTCAGGCAAGATTACCCTCTGAAAGGGAAAGAAAGAGCCTACAGGGCAGATTGTCTCAGTGCTGACCAAGTAATTCTGGGTTGACTGGTGGAAGATTCCTTAGGGGTTGGGGCTATAATTAGGATACATATTTAGTTTCACTTTGGTGTACATGGGCTTAGAACAAGTGACTCCATTTTGGGTCTGTTGTTTCTTTTAAAAAAGCAGAGACATCACTATGATGACAAAGGTCCATCTAGTCAAAGCTATGGTTTTTCCAGTAGTCGTGTACAGATGTGAGAGCTGGATCATGAAGAAGGCTGAGAGCTGAAGAATTAATGCTTTTGAATTGTGGTGCTGGAGAAGACTCTTGAGAGTCCCTTTGGACAGCAAGGAGATCAAACCAGTCAATCCTAAAGGAAATCAACTCTGAATGTTCATTGGAAGGACTGATGCTGAAGCTCCAATACTTTGGCCCCTGATGCAGAGAGCTGACTCATAGGAAAAGGCCTTGATACTGGGAAAGAGCTCTAGTCTTTCCCATTCTATTCAAATGGGTATATCTTTCCTTTTCTCCTTTGCTTTTTGTATTTCTTTTTTTCACAGCTATTTGTAAGGCTTCCTCAGACAGCCATTTGCTTTTTTGCATTTCTTTTTCTTGGGGATGGTCTTGATCCCTGTCTGCTGTACAATGTCATGAACCTCCATCCATAGTTATCAGGCACTGTGTCTATCAGATTTATCCCTACTTCCACTGTATAATCATAAGGGATTTGATTTAGGTCATACCTAAATGGTCTAGTGGTTTCCCCCACTTTCTTCAATTTAAGTCTGAATTTGGCAATAAGGAGTTCATGATCCTTACTGATCATGAGTCCATGAGCCACAGTCAGCTCCCGGTCTTGTTTTTGCTGACTGTATAGAGTTTCTCCATCTTTGGCTGCAAAGAATATAATCAGTCTGATTTCGGTGTTGGCCATCTGGTGATGTCCATGTGTAGAGTTTTCTCTTGTGTTGTTGGAAGAGCGTGTTGGCTAAGACCAGTGCGTTCTCTTGGCAAAACTCTATTAGCCTTTGCCCTGATTCATTCTGTACTCCAAGGCCAAATTACCCTGTTGCTCCAGGTATCTCTTGACTTCCTACTTTTGCATTCCAGTACCCTATAATGAAAAGGACATCTTTTCTGGGTGTTAGTTCTAGAAGGTCTTGTAGGTCTTCATAGAATGGTTCAACTTCAGCTTCTTCAGCATTACTGGTCGGGGCATAGACTTGGATTACTGTGATATTGTAATGGTTTGCCTTGGAAATGGACAGAGACCATTCTGTCATTTTTGAATAGGAAGGAGAGAATAGAAAGTCTTCCTCAGCAATCAATGCAAAGAAATAGAGGAAAACAGCAGAATGGGAAAGATTAGAGATCTCTTCAAGAAAATTAGAGATACCAAGGGAACATTTCATGCAAAGATGGGCTCAATAAAGGACAGAAGTGTTATAGACTGAACAGAAGCAGAATACATTAAGAAGTGGCAAGACTACACAGAACTGTACAAAAAAGATCTTCACGACCCAGACAATCACTATGGTGTGATCACTCACCTAGAGCCAGACATCCTAGAATGTGAAGTCAAGTGGGCCTTAGAAAGCATCACTATGAACAAAGCTAGTGAAGGTGATGGAATTCCAGTTGAGATATTTCAAATCCTAAAAGATGATGCTGTGAAAGTGTTGCACTCAATATGTCAGCAAATTTGGAAAACCCAGCAGTGGCCACAAGACTGGAAATAGTCACTTATCATTCCAATTGCATAGAAAGGCAACGCCAAAGAATGCTCAAGTTCAGTTCAGTTCAGTCACTTAGTCATGCCCGACTCTTGCGACCCCATGAATCGCAGCATGCCAGGCCTCCCTGTCCATCACCAGCTCCCAGAGTTCACTCAGACTCACGTCCATCGAGTCAGTGATGCCATCCAGACATCTCATCCTCTGTCATCCCCTTCTCCTCCAGCCCCTAATCCCTCCCAGCATCAGAGTCTTTTCCAGTGAGTCAACTCTTCGCATGAGGTGGCCAAAGTACTGGAGTTTCAGCTTTAGCATCATTCCTTCCAAAGAAATCCCAGGGCTGATCTCCTTCAGAATGGATTGGTTGGATCTCCTTGCAGTCCAAGGGACTCTCAAGAGTCTTCTCCAACACCACAGTTCAAAAGCATCAATTCTTTGGCGCTCAGCCTTCTTCCCTTGGGCTTCCCTTGTGGCTCAGCTGGTAAAGAGTCTGCCCGCAATGTGGGAGACCTGGGTTCGATCCCTGGGTTGGGAAGATCCCCTGGAGAAGGGAAAGGCTACCCACTCCAGTATTCTGGCCTAGAGAATTCCATGGACTGTACAGTCCATGGGGTCACAAAGAGTCGGACAGGACTGAGTGACTTTCGCTTTCGCTTTTGCAGCCTTCTTCACAGTCCAACTCTCACATCCATACATGACCACAGGAAAAACCATAGCCTTGACTCAAACTACCACACAATTGCACTCATCCCACACGCTACTAAAGTAATGCTCAAAATTCTCCAAGCCAGGCTTCAGTAATACATGAACCGTGAACTTCCAGATATTCAAGCTGGTTTTGGGAAAGGCAGAGGAATCAGAGATCAAACTGCCAACATCTGCTGGATCATCAAAAACACAAGAGATTTCCAGAAAAAACATCTATTTCTGCTCTGTTGACTATGCCAAAGCCTTTGACTGTGTGGATCACAATAAACTGTGGAAAATTCTGCAAGAGATGGGAATACAAGACCACCTGACCTGCCTCTTGAGAAACATGTATGCAGGTCAGGAAGCAACAGTTAGAACTGGACATGAAATAACAGACTGGTTCCAAATAGAAAAAGGAGTACATCAAGGCTGTATATTGTCACCCTGCTTATTTAACTTATATGCAGAATACATCATGAGAAGTGCTGGGCTGGATGAAGCACAAGCTGGAATCAAGATTGCCAGGAGAAATATCAATAACCTCAGATATGCAGATGACACTACCCTTATGGCAGAAAGTGAAGAGGAACTAAAAAGCCTCTTGATGAAAGTGAAAGTGGAGAGTGAAAAAGTTGGCTTAAAGCTCAACATTCGGAAAACGAAGATCATGGCATCTGGTCCTATCACTTCATGGGAAATAGATGGGGAAACAGTGGAAACAGTTGCTGACTTTATTATTTGGGCTCCAAAACCACTGCAGATGGTGATTAAAGCCATGAAATTAAAAGACACTTACTCCTTGGAAGGAAAGTTATGACCAACCTAGACAGCATATTTAAAAGCAGAGACATTACTCTGTCAACAAAGGCCTGTCTAGTCAAGGCTGTGGTTTTTCCAGTAGTCATGTATGGATGTGAGAGTTGGACTATAAAGAAAGCTGAGCACTGAAGAATTGATGCTTTTGAACTGTGGTGTTGGAGAAGACTCTTGAGAGTCCCTTGGACTGCAAGGAGATCCAACCAGTCCATTCTAAAGGAGATCAGTCCTGGGTGTTCATTGGAAGGACTGATGTTGAAGCTGAAACTCCAATACTTTGGCCAACTGATGGGAAGAGCTAACTCATTTGAAAAGACCCTGATGCTGGGAAAGATTGAAGGCTGGAGGAGAAGGGGACAACAGAGAGTGAGATGGTTGGATGGCACCACTGACTCAATGGACATGAGTTTGGGTAAACTCAGGGAGTTGGTGAGGAACAGGGAAGCCTGGCATGCTGCAGTCCATGGGGTCACAAAGAGTCAGACATGACTGAACCACAACAATAAGAACAAAACGTAAGTGTTTTCTCAATTTCTGTGAATTGTCCTAGCAAATTATTGATCCTGAGGAGAGGGCCATGGGAACCTCTGGATTGTAGCCATTCGGTCAGATGTATGGGTGGCCTTCTGGGACTTGAGACTCCCTCTGCAGAGGAGGCAGTCTTGTGAGACTGAGCCCTTGACCTGTGAAAAGTGAAAGTGAAGTTGCTTGGTCATGTCCAACCCATTTTGACCCCTATCAGGCTCCTCCATCCATGGAATTTTCCAGGCAAGAGTACTGGAGTGGGTTGCCATTTTCTGATAAACTCCTTACTTTTAAACTAGCTGGAGCCGACTTTCTTGTCTGTAGCTGGGTAAAGGCCTTCTTACTGGGGAAGACAAAGGTCTGTCTAGTCAAAGTTATGGTGTTTCCAGTAGTCATGTATGGATGTGAAAATTGGACTATAAAGAAAGCTGAGCACCAAAGAACTGATGCTTTTGAACTGTGGTGTTGGAGAAGACTCTTGAGAGTCCCTTGGACTGCAAGGAGATCAAACCAGTCAATCGTAAAGGAAATCAGTTCTGAATATTCATTGGAAGGACTGATGCTGAAGTTGAAGCTCCAATACTTTGGCCACCTGATGCAAAGAACGGACTCAGTGGAAAAGACCCTGATGCTGGGAAAGATTGCAGGCAGGAGGAGAAGGGGATGGCAGAGGATGAGATGATTGGATGGCATCACTGACTCAATGGACATGAATTTGAGCAAGCTCCGGGAGTTGGTGACGGACAGGGAAGCCTGGCATGCTGCAGTCCATGGGGTTGCAAAGAGTCAGACACAACTGAACAACTGAACTGAACTGGAGAAGAAGTGTTCAAGCAACAAGGCAGAATCAAGACAGGAAACTGTGCTTTTGGAGGAAACGGAGGACCTAACGGAGGGGACTAGGTGGTGGAACGTGGACTTCTTGTTCCCATGGTAACACTGAGTCCTGTCCCCAACTTGCTGCTCAGGATACATGTTCTCTTCCAAGTGGAATCTGTAAGTTTCTAAGAGCAGCCTTTGTTTTTATCAGTCACCATAGACCTCAGGGAGCGGGGCCAAGAGTCAGGATAAAAGATGGGTCCTGTACAATCTACTCTATGTTGTGGTCAGTCGCTTCAGTTGTGTCCAACTCTTTGCGAACCTATCGACTGTAGCCTGCAAGTCCACTCTATTCATGGGATTCTCCAGGCAAGAAGACTGAAGTGAGTTGCCATGCCCTCCTCCAGGGTATCTTCTTGACCCAGGGAATGAACCTGCATCTCCTGCATTGTCAGGCAGATTCTTTACCCAGTGAGATACTACACTGTATCAATAGACTGTCCACACCTCTTGCTTTATTTAAACAAATGCATCAGTACACAGAATGGTTAAAGTTTAAAGTACTCTAAAGATCATCCCCAACTCTCTTTGAGTCACATTAAAACTGAGGTCCAGAGAGCTTAAGAAGATAACTAATATGGTTATAGGGCCTTCCCTGGTGGCTCAGATGGTAGAGCGTCTGCCTGCAATTTGCAAGGCTCAGGTTCAATCCCTGGATTGGGAAGATCCCCTGGAGAAGGAAATGGCAACTCACTCCAGTACTCTTGCCTGGCAAATGGACAGAGGAGGACAGAAGAGCCTGGCAGGCTACACTCCATGGGGTCGCAAAGAGTCGGACATGACTGAGCGACTTCATTCACTTCAGTTCAATATGATTATGGTTCTCTGCTCTTTACAAAGCTTTGTGTCTATAAAAACTTTGGTCCTTGCAGCAGCCCTGTGAGGTTAGGTGACTGGTCCAAAGGCTCTTGGATTAGCCTGTGGCAAAGCTGAGCCTGAAATCTGCACTTCAGGGGCTCTGCAGGCCAGTCCTGGCTTGCAATGGCAGCTGAACTATTGCAACAACATCTAAGCATAGGCTTCTGTGTTTATAAAAGTACCACTCTGTGATCACGTTAAAATGAAAAAAAATAAAATCTTCAATCACAGAATCGCAGAGTGAAAAATACTGCTCTATACAATTTTGGTTTCTGTGCAGAAAGGATGACTAAGTAATCTAGGCTCTCCTTAGAAGCTGCAGAAGGGTTTTGTGCAATTCCCACTCTTACAAAACACCTATCTTATCACAAACCACAAAATCTGATTATTTATTTCAAAAGAAATACAGAACTGGAAGTGATAACTCATGTTTTTTGTAACAAACGTGAACTCTGAGTCATGAACTGTCCAATATTAGAACACAAACCAGGAGTGTGGCACTGGTTTCTCTGCTGGGAGCTCTATTTCCCTGTGGTCAGATTAATGCATTAAACAATTTGGTGGAATAATCTACATGAGGTTAAATTGCAATTAAAGGTGCTAGATAAGATGTGTTTTAACTGGGGTTGCCTTGTGCAATATATGTATAAACATATGCACAAAGTTTTACATTCTATAAAAATACAGAAAAAAAGATAATGGTATTTTTAGCAAACATGAAAACAGTGTGCTGTTGCTTCAAATACAAAGTGTCCATGAGAATTCTAGGCTAAGTCTTCTATTTCTATAATGGTTAACTTATAACCACTTAATAGAACAAGGTCATTTTCAGAACACATCATCCAACATCTGATCTACCATCTGCTGGCTGAATAAAAATTCACATGACTCAGGCACAAAAGGAGCAATTTCCTACATCATTTCAGTTTTCATTCTTCTCTCAGTTACAAAAACAAAGGCTATATGATCATTTAAAAGATGCTCTCAGAAAGACACTTGAACTTCATTTTGTGCAAAAGGTAGGTTTCTGAAAAAAAAATTGCATGAATTGTTTTTTCCCTGTTTTATTGAACCTTATTTCCTATGCACGGGAAATGTCCAAATTTTAAATAAATTTTATTCTGAATCTTTTAAAAACATAGAAGTTCAAATTTTTATGGAATACTGCTTTTTATTTTTGCATTTTTAAAAATTTATTTGTTGTTGAAATAGTTGGTATATAACATTATTTGTCACAGGTTTACAATATAGGGATTTACCATTTTTAAAGGTTATACTCCAATTATAGTTATTATCAAATATTAGTTATATTCCCAAAATATAGTTCACATCTAATAGTTCACATCTCAGTCCTTTGCCCCTATGTTGCCCCATGCTGTTATTTATTTTTTTAAATAATCTAATTGAAGAAAGTGGGGAAAACCACTAGACCATTCAGGTATGACCTAAATCAAATCCCTTATGATTACACAGTGGAAGTGAGAAATACATTTAAGGGACTAGATCTGATAGACAGAGTGCCTGATGAACTATAGACAGAGGTTTGTGACATTGTACAGGAGATAGGGAGCAGGACCATCCCCAAGAAAAAGAAATGCAAAAAAGCAAAATGACTGTCCAGGGAGGCCTTGCAAATAGCTAAGAAAAGAAGAGAGGTGAAAAGCAAAGAAGGAAAGGAAAGATATACCTATTTGAATGCAGAGTTCCAAAGAATAGCAAGAAGAGATAAGAAAGCCTTCTTCAGTGGTCAATGCAAAGAAATAGAGGAAAACAATAGAATGGGAATGATTAGAGGTGTCTTCAAGAAAATTAGAGATACCAAGGGAACATTTCATGCAAAGATGAGCACAATAAAGGACAGAAATGGTATGGACCTAACAGAAGCAGAAGATATTAACAAGAGGTGACAAGAATACACAGAGAACTGTACAAAAGATCTTCACGACCCAGATAACCACGATGGTGTGATTACTCACCTAGAGCCAGACATCCTGGAATGTGAAGTCAAGCGGGCCTTAGAAAGCATCACTACAAATAAAGCTAGTGGAGGTGATGGAATTCCAGTTGAGATATTTCAAACCCTGAAAGATGATGCTGTGAAAGTGTTGCACTCAATATGTCAGCAAATTTGGAAAACTCAGCAGTGGCCACAGGACTGGAAAAGGTCAGTTTTCATTCCAATCCCAAAGCTAAAGAATGCTCAAACTACTGCACAATTGCACTCATCTCACATGCTAGTAAAGTAATGCTCAAAATTCTCCAAGCCAGAATTCACCAATACGTGAACCATGAATTTCCAGATGTTCAAGCTGGTTTTAGAAAAGGCAGAGGAACCAGAGAGCAAATTGCCAACATCCTCTGGATCATCAGGAAAGCAAGAGAGTTCCAGAAAAAACATCTGTTTCTGCTCTGTTGACTATGCCAAAGGCTTTGACTGTGTAGATCACAATAAACTGTGGAAAATTCTTCAAGAGATGGGAATACCAGACCACCTGACCTGCCTCGTGAGAAACCTGTATGCAGGTCAGGAAGCAACAGTTAGAACTGGACATGAAACAACAGTCTGGTTCCAAATAGAAAAAGGAGTTCGTCAAGGCTGTATATTGTCACCCTGCTAATTTAACTTATATGCAGAGTACATCATGAGAAATTCTGGACGGAAGAAGCACAAGCTGGAATCAAGATGCTGGGAGAAACCCCAATAACCTCAGATATGCAGATGACACCACCCTTATGGCAGAAAGTGAAGAAGAACTAAACAGCCTGTTGAAGCAAGTGAGAGAGGAGAGTGAAAAAGTTGGCTTAAAGCTCAACATTCGGAAAATGAAGATCATGGCATCTGGTCCCATCACTTCAAGGCAAATAGATGGGGAAACAGTGGAAAGAGTGTCAGATTTTATTTTTGGGGGCTCCAAAATCACTGCAGATGGTGATTGCAGCCATGAAATTAAAAGATGCTTACTCCTTGGAAGGAAAGTTATGACCAACCTAGACAGCATATTTAAAAGCAGAGACATTACTTTGTCAACAAAGGCCCACCTAGTCAAGGCTGTGGTTTTTCCAGTAGTCATGCATGGATGTGAGAGTTGGACTATAAAGAAAGCTGAGCACTGAAGAATTGATGCTTTTGAACTGTGGTGTTGGAGAAGACTCTTGAGAGTCCCTTGGACTGCAAGAAGATCCAACCAGTCCATCATAAAGGAGATCAGTCCTGGGTGTTCATTGGAAGGACTGATGTTGAAGCTGAAACTCCAATATTTTGGCCACCTGATGTGAAGAGCTGCTTATTTGAAAAGACCCTGTTGTTGGAGAGATTGAAGGCAGGAGGAGAAGGGGATGACAGAGGATGAGATGGTTAGATGGCATCACGGACTCAATGGACATGAGTTTGGGTTAACTCCAGGAGTTAGTAATGGACAGCGAGGCCTGGCATGCTGGGATCACAAAGAGTTGGACACAACTGAGCGACTGAACTCAACTGAGTGGATATTGCCTGAAAAATTATTAGTCTGGTGTTCCCATAGCCATTTTCTTTTTCCTTCATTTTCCACATTTCTAAATTAGATTATTCTATAAGGAAGTGTTGTCTCACCTCCACTATTTATTCATATATTTAATTACACCTCCTTTTTATGGAATCATGGATAATTTTATTATTTATTGGTAATTTTCTTCCAGCTGAAACCGTTGGGAGTTCTTTCTAGTCGGCTTTTGTGTCATTTTGACATGTTCCCATACATATATATATATATATATATATATTTTTTTTTTTTTTTGCTTGTTTTTGAGTGCTTCATTCCTTTCTGTGAACACAAGATGCTCCAGATTTATTTCGTATTTTCCCTTCCCTAGTCTTAAAGTCAATCACTTCTGCAGAGTCCTCAGCCCTTTTGACAATAGTATTTAGAAGCCATGATCTGGACACTAGTTCTGTTCATTGCTATTCGGGTGTCATGACTTCTAATTCCTACTAGTGGGTTAGTATAAAGACATGTACATTTATGTCTTTCTATCTAGCCTGTTTCAAAGTCCACTTTGATATGAGTATCTGTCCCCAACTTTCTTTTCATTTCCATTTTTATGGAATATATTTTTTTAATCCTCTCAATTTCAGTCTGTATGTATCTTTAGCTCTGAAATGAGTCTCCTGTAGGCAGCATATAGATGGGTCCATTTTTAAAAATCCAATTAACCACCTTATATCTTTTGATTAGAGCATATAGTCTGTTAACATTTAAAATAATTTTTGATAGGAATGTACTTAGCCATTTTGCTGCTTGTTTTCTCATTGTTTTTTAGTTCTCTGTTTTCCTCCTCTTTTAGTTTCTTGCTTTGTGGTTTGTTGATTCTCTTCAGTGTTATGCTTGTGTTCCTGTATCTATTATAGGTTTTTAATTTGTGGTTTTGGTGGTGTTCATATACACTGAACTATATCTACTAGTTGTTAAATGGTAGGCGTTTAAGTTCAAACACATTTTAATAGAGATACATTTTTAACTCCCTCTGCCCATGTTATGTGTTTTTGGTATCATATTTCATATTTTCATGTTTGTGTGCTGGGTCGCTAAGTCATGTCCCACTCCATGACCCCACGGACTGCAGTGCTCCAAGCCTTCCCTGTTCATGGGATTTTCCTGGCAAGAATACTGGAGTGTGTTGCCATTTCCTCCTCTAGGATTTTACATGTTCATGTTTACCCCTTATTTCTTATAGTTATAGTTGATTAAAAAAATTTTTTAACCTTCATACTAGCTTATTTAAGTGGTTGATCCACAGACTCTATCATATACTTGCCTTTACCAGTGGATTTTTCCTTTTCCATAATTTCTTATTTCTTATTGTAGCTTTTTCCTTTTTCACTTAAAGAAGACCCTTTAATGCTTCTTGTGAGGTTGGTTTAGTACTAATGAACTCTTTCAGTTTTTGCTTTTCAGAGAAATTCCTTCTCTCTCCTTCAATTCTGAATGATAACCTCAAGTTGTACATTTTCTCTTTTAAAACGTTAACTATGTCATGCCACTCCCTTCTGGCCTGTGAAGTCTCTGCAGAAAAATCAATTGTTAGCCTTACGGGGCTACCTTACACGTGACTCTTTCTCTTGCTGCCTTTAAAATTCTCTTTAACTTTTGTCATTTTAATTAAGAGATGTCTCTGTAGGGTCTCTTTGGGCTCATTTTGCTTGGTGACTCTTTTTCCTGTACCTGGAAATCTATGTCCTTCCTCGGGTTCAGAGTTTTCAGCCACAATTTTATTAAGTACACCTTCTGTCTCTTGCTCACTCGTCTCTCCTCCTGGGGCCCCTATATTGCTAATGTTAGTAAGATTGATGTTGTCCTAGAAGTACTGAGGCTATTCTTATCTATCCTCTTTTTAAATTTGTTTTTCTTTTTGTATTCTGAGTGGATGATTTCCATTATTCAATCTTCTAGGTCACTTAAGTGTTCTTCTGTATCAACTAATCTGCTGTTAATTCCTTCCAGTGCATTTTTCATTTTAGCTATTGTAATCTTCAGCAATGACTGGTTCCTTTTTATATTTTTCAGTACCTTGTCAAAAACTTCACTCTATCTATTCTTTCCCCAGGTTTCAGTTAGCATTCTTATTACTGATGCTTTAAACTCTTTATCTAGCAACTTATTTATCTCTGCTTCAATTGGTTTTTTTTTTTCCTTGTTCTTTCATTTTAAACAAATTCCTCTGTCTTCTCAATTTGTTTAACTTTCTCTGCCCCATGAAATTAGGTGAAACAGTTACCTTTTATGGTCTTGAAGGCCTGTCTTTGTGTAAAGCATCCTGAGCAGTCTGCGGCACCCCGTGGTTCTGGTGGGAGAGCTAGATCTGAAGGGAGCATGTCTTCCCCTGGGTGTGCTGGCAGCCCCCACCTCGGTGGGAGGTGAGGCCAGAGCTGGAGCCGCTTAAGCCAGAGCCAGGACAAACTGGAGCTTCTCCTATGATCAATGGCTGTTATCACCCTGACAGAGGTGGAGATGGGGCCCAAGAGGCTGTGGCAGGAGGCCTGAGGGAGTTGTTTCTCCCTGATACGTGATGGTCATGATGGTGGTTTCTACCTTGATGTGCATCGCAGCCAGGGCCTGAGGGCTTGCTTGGTGCTTCACTTTTGTGCTGGTTTCACCTTTTCCCTGGTATACGTGACGTGGTTAGAGGCTGGATCAGGGTCAGAGGGGCTGTTGCCACACTACTCAGCTGGTTTTGCTCTCATTAGTTGTGGTGGTCTCCACCCCAGAGCTAACTGCACTCCTCCCAGGTGTGGGCAGGGACCCGCATGCTGACAGTGGCTGCCTCAGTCTCCGTCAGAGGCAGAGGCAGGGACCACGCTGGCTCCATTCCCCTAAGTGTGTGCATGCTCATGGCAATGGCAGCCTCCACCCTAGTGCTGGTTAGCTCTAAGACCCTCTCTTCCCACTCTGTCTGCTCCTTCTGAGCTTGGAGCTCCCCCAGGACCCATTCTACCCTTTTCCAGCATCCAGCAGTCCTCTTTCACAACTGCTTTGGGCTACTCTTCCCTTGTTTAGTTGGATCCCATTTGTTTTCTTTCATAACTGACTCATAATTTCTATTTCACTAAGGATATTCTTTCCTGTTTCCCAATTCTTTATATAAAATTTTTCTGTCATTTTGGGGGCATGAGGTAGGAGTGGGCGATTAAAACTTGCACCAAATGTGGCATTATAATCTAGTCTGATTATAATCAGATCAGTATTGATCATTGGAGCTGGGTCTCAGTGTATTATTCTCCACATCTAAATTCTCCTTTAGCAGACTGGCTACATAAATTATCTTGGGAAAGTATAAAACCTGCCTCTAATTATCTTCTGGATCTAACTACCAAATTCCAAGAAATATGGAAACTACAACAAGTTAAATAAAACCATGTGTAGTCAATCAGCTAAATTCATTGAGGAATTATGTAGGAAAAATGACTCAATTTCAACAAATGAATGTCATAGGAAAAAAGTGTGTATGGGTGAAGCAGTATAGGTTAAGAGACTAGGGGGACATTTCAAGTACATGCAAATGTGGACCTTTATGGATCCAGCTTTGAACAAACTAATTAAAAAAATTTTTTTTGAAACAATCAGGGAACTCATTTAATAAATTTAAGCTATTATTAGTTAATATTAAGGAATTATCGGGTATTTTAGTTATGTTTTTAAAAATTCATTAAATAAAGAAAAATTCTTATCTGCAACTCCATGGACTGTAGCCTGCCAGGCTCCTCTGTCCATGGTGATTCTCCAGGCAGGAATACTGGAGTAGGTTACCATACCCTCCTCCAGGGGATCTTCCCAACCAAGGGATTGACACCAGGTCTGCTGCACTGCAGGCAGATTCTTTACTATCTGAGTCACCAGGGAAGCAAACAATAGCCACAAATAAAAATAAACTTTGACTGGAACACATTCTACCCACTACCATTGACTATGGATGCTTTCCTGATACGACAGCAGAGATGAGTAGCTGCAGTGGAGATAGGGCAGCCTGCACAATGTCAACTGTTTACTCTCTGGTTCTTCACAGAAACTGTCTGTCAACTGGCTAGCAGGGGACAAGAATAAATAAGTAGTTTGAGATAAACCGATGTATACTACTATATACAAAATAGATAAATGACAAGGATCTATGGCACAGGGAACCATATTCAATATCTTGTAGTAACCTATAATGGCAAAGATCTGAAAAAGAATACACATATATACATGATACATAATCACTTTGCTGTATACCTGAAACTAACACCACATTGTAAATCAACTATACTTCAACTAAAAAAATCATTGTAACAACTCCTTGAGGTGGATATTATGAAGGCGAATATTATTAATGAAACATTAGAGGCTTGGAGACATTAATTAATTTATAGCTAGGAAAGAGCAGAGAAAGAATTTGCCTGGTACTGTCCTTAGTCACTGTTGTCACTGATATGACATATTCACATTGTTAAGCGGACAAGCCAAGGCCACACATCTGTTTAAAGGTCAAGAAATATTTCACAAGCATGTACAGTCTATAAAAGAACACAAACATTGGCACCTTCAGCAGAGAAGCTTTTCATCAATGCTGTTCCGTGGTGGCTCAGCTGGTAAAGAATCCACCTGGAAAGCAGGAGACCTGGGTTTGACCCCTGGGTTGGGAAGATTCCCTGGAGAAGGGAACAGCTACCCAGTCCAGTATTCTGGCCTGGAGAATTCCTTGGACTGTACAGTCCATGGGGTCGCAAAGAGTCTGACACGACTGAGCGGCTTTCACTTCATTTCATGAGACAGATTTTCTGGTCGGTGTTAGATGCTAAGTTTGCCTGTTTGTTAAGGTATATGTTTGGTCTTTACACCCATTTATCACTTTACGTTTCTCTCTCTCCTGTAAGATTCAAGGCTTAGTAGGGACCGTATCTATACCATGTACACCAAGCCCAACTCCTGGAATAAGAAGAGAAGCTCAAATGTGTTTCCTGAATGAATGACCAACAACATCCACATCACAACCTCATCCCTGAGTGTCAAGTCTCCTCGTGGTGGACACAGAGGCACAAACAGATCCTAAAGCTCCAGCACCAAGAAAGGACTCTTGCTGCACGTTAAGCGCTCAGCCTGTACACCAGAAGATCATTTATTATTGCTTGATGGTCTGCTTTTCTAGGTGATGGAGATGTAACCTATTTCTTAAGCTCTAGAGTGGTTTTCGTGGCAGAGGCCTGGGGAGGCATACTGTGGTGGGAGCAGTTGTTTTAGTTGTGAAGGTCAATGCCGGGGTGTTACATGCCCATTCTTGCCTGTGCTGATATTAGTCTGCTCAACCTGGCTCTGTCCTTTTCCGGAGATTTCAAGCAAATGAATCATGCTTGGCTGCCATTAAAAGGGGAAGGAGATGACTGCTGGATGTGAGGGGGAATATTTGCAGAGTCTGGAGTAAGGTATCTTTACAGATAGATAGGATGTGAATTTAGCACCTGAACAGCCCCTATGGTAGAAAACTAGACACAAAATCCCCCCATGCACACAGGGGATGCTGAACATCAAGGTTTGGACCTCTGAGCAACGATGCTAGCTTTGCCCTTCTTCAGTGCAGGGGTATTAAGTCAGTTTTTCAACCAGCACAAGGCAATGGCTGGTGCATTTCAGGGAAATGGGTGCAACAGAGAGAAACACATCCACAGATCCAGGAAATGATTAACTTTTATTCCTGCCTCATATACAGCATACTGTCTGCCAAAATTAGGAGTTAAATATAATTTAATGGAGATAAAATACTGAAAATATCATTGGGACAATTAAAAAAAAATGTTATCATGAATACAGAAAGAAAAAGAGCCAGTAAACAAAACAAAGCTGAAACAGGTGAAATAAGAACAAAATCTCTCCAACTTTGAGATAGTACATATTCATTTCTCTTCTTTCTCAGGTTGAAGTTCCCTGGAGCAGCTATTGAGATCAGGCCGCAGAGGAGAAGGTAATTATTGCACTGAGAGTGTACGTGATTCACGGAAGCAAGCCTACGTCCCAGACAGGGAAGCCGAGGCTACTGGAGACTGCATCTAAGTCGTCTTCTGCTTTACTGAGGTCTCAGAGAAGCGGAAGCTTCAGGACACTTGTGGTCACTGCCCCAGGTGTGGCTGGACTTGGTTTTTCCTGAGTCCTTAGCTCTTACCAAGGTTTAAAAATGGGTGCTCTCATTGTCTGTCGTGTTCAGCTGCAAATATTCCAGGGTGCCCTTCTTGTAGCTGGCCACCCGGGTTGGTTTTCGGTTCCTTATCCCCAAGGCCTGTCTTTTCTGTAAAGAGCTGGCGATCATGTCGGCGAACTCAGCTTGCAAGCGCTGTTGATTTTCCCTGGAGAGACAAGAGTATGGAGGGAAAAGGGAACTTCTCAGCCATTCAAATAGACTAGCCCTCAGCTCCAGAACCGCCTGTTTCGCTCACTGATTCCTTGTTGAATGCCTACTCTGTGCTGCATGCGGGAAGTCCAGAGAACACAGAACGACCCTTGGCTTCCACCAATGAGCCTAAAGAACTGTCACCCTTGCTCTGTGTAGTTGTAGGGAAAGCAGAATATATTTCAAGCAGGAAATTATATTTTGATTTCAAAGTAAGATAACACAATGCGGAATTCAGAGGTGAGGTTAGCTTTACACATACCACTGGAGCTAGAGGAAGAGAAGCCAAGAGGGCGCTAAGCCCTAGTGTGTGTGCTACGTAGCTTGTCGTGTCCGACTCTTTGCGACCCCATGGACTATAGCCTGCCAGGGTCCTCTGTCCCTGGAATTCTCCAGGCAAGAATACTGGAGTGGATTGCCATTCCCTTCTCCAGGGGAGCTTTTCCAACCCAGGGATCAAACCTGGGTCTCCTGCATTGCAGGCAGATTCTTTACTGTCTGAGCCACCAGTCACCACAAAACTCTGAAAACGTGTTGGTCCCACACTTTCCTAGGAATGTGGGTCTTGTCTGGGGAGGGCTCTGAATGAGTGGAGGGTTTTAAGAGATTAAGAGCACCTGGGGTGCTCTTAGCAAGGGGCCAGGTTCCCCCATGCCATACGGATGGTCTGCACTGTTTTGGCATCTCTATGGTGTTGCCATCTGTCTGGGTCCCGCATCCAGGCATCTGCACGACAGGGTTTCTCTACCACAGCAAAAACTGTTCCAATAGCCACGTGACTCACTGCAGTGGCCCAAATGCAACTGGAAGACCATTTGAGTCACCTTTAGGGAAACTGAAACAGGTTAATTAGACCTGCAGCCTGTTTTCCTCATCTCAGGGAGAACACACACTCCATGTGAAGACCCCAACCCACAGTCCTGGAGCTGGGGAGTTCCTGTTCCACCAGGTGACTCAGCAGAGAGCTGCACGCAGGGGTGGAAATGCACTGGTCTCCTGTCCCTAGTGTGCTCTACTCTTGACCACATGTGCAGGGGATGAGCCCTAAACTGTCCTCTGGTCTCCTGAGCGAGCCTGAAACACTCCAGCAGCCAGAGAAGGGGGGTTTCCAAGCCTTTTCAACGTGTGTCGTCTCTCATCTCGGATTCAATGCCTCATTGCCACTGGCAAAGCACTCGCCAACAGTTCAACTGCCTGCACACAGTACAAGATACAAAGCCAAGACCTCGACTTCCCGGCTCCTCCCCGCCCAGCCAGCAGCTTACGCGGTTGGAGGGGTAGGCAGGTTGTACTCCTGGTCCTTCACGCCGGTCAGCCAGTAGGTGGTCTCAGTTCCTCTGCCCTAGAGAGACAAGAAAGGTGTGGACCATGGAGGCCAACAAGGCAGTCGGCTGTAACCCACCGTTCTGACGAGCATCAGCTTCCAAGAAACGTTTCCCCTCTGAGTTTGTCATCACAGCCTATATTTCAATACAGCACCTGTTCCTAGTATGATTTGTGTTATCTCCAGACCAATCTCTATTTCTAAGCACCTTTAAAAAAGTATCTCTCAACCACCAGGCTTTTTTTTTTTTTTTCAAACTAGAATTTTCTTTTATTCCCCAAAAGACATTTTCAAATATCACCTTAGCAACAGCACAAAAACTCTAAATGAAGAAGAAAGAAAATTCATCTATGATCCTGCTACTCCAATGAATCCAACTGGTTTCTGTCGTCCACATTTTATTCTGGCTGTTTTTGCCACAAAACTTTTGCCACAGTTTCCCCACCTGAAGTGTGTAAATTACAAACACACGTGCCTCATGATAAACACACACTAACTGACATTTGCTGGGTACATCTGCAGGCTGTAAAATAAATGGTAGCAACAGGAAATTGTTTTTGGCTGGAGGTTGTGTTTGAAAAGTAGACTGGATAGTTATATTTTTAAAAACCACTCATTCAAAAAAACAAACTAATGTGAATTGAATCGCCAGTCTATGTCTGACGCAGGATGCAGCATGCTTGGGGCTGGTGCATGGGGATGACCCAGAAAGGTGTTATGGGGAGGGAGGTGGGAGGGGGGTTCATGTTTGGGAATGCATGTAAGAATTAAAGATTTTAAAATTTAAAAAATAAAAAACTAAAATAAAAAAAATTAAAAAAAATGACTCTTGCACACACACACACACAAAAAAAAAGAATTAGAGATTCAAACTATATCTGAAGAAAAAAAAAAAAAAAAACTAATGATTTGGGGCTGTGTTTGGACTGTAATATTTGAACTTCCCAAGTGTTGCCAATGGTAAAGAACCTGCTTGCCAGTGCAGGATATGCAAGAGACTTGGATTCAATCCCCGGAAGTAGGAAATGGCAACCCACTCCAGTATGCTTCCCTAAAAAAATCCCACGGACAGAGGAACCTGGCCGGTTACAGTCATGGCGTCGCAGAGTCAGACACCACTGAGCGCATACGCCTAACCACTTGCACTGTAATAATCCACACACCACTTCTATTTTGGGGGGAACACTGCAGAGAATGCGTTTACAGAGAATTAAAATAGCCAGTGTGTTGTTCGGACACAACTACCTAAAGGAGGCTCTTCCAAGTTGCCGTCAGTGTAGGGGCCAGATGCTGCTACGGCTGGTGGAGGCAGATTATCGGAGCAGATCACTGGCTTCAGATCAGTTGCGAGTCTGGTCAACCTTCAACAGACAGCCTGTGGGCCACCTGGTGGCTCTGAAAGGCGGTTGCTCTAAATGTGTGGGACAGCAAGGCGTGTCTAGAACAGGGATTCCTGCTCTTCTCTGTGCATCACAGTCACTTGATTAAAATACAGATCTCTGATCTATACCCAAAAGAGTTGGACTCAGCAGGTCTGGTGGGGCGTCTGTGTTTCATTGCTAAGTCATGTCCGACTGCGATCCCGTGAACTGTAGCCCACCAAGCTCCTCTGTCCATGGGATTCTCCAGGCAAGAATACTGGAGTGGGTTGCCATGCTCTCCTCCAGGGGATCTTCCCAACCCAGGAATTGAACCCACGTGTCTTATGTCCCGTGCATTTGCAGGCAGGTTCTTTACCACTAGCGCCACCCGGTGGTGCTACTAGGTATATATCTCGATGGGTTCCTTACCTTTAAGTAGGTTTCTCCTCTTACTTCATAGAGGAACTGGCACTCTGTCCTCTTCAGGATGGCTATGGTGGAGCCGCTGACATGGATTCTCAAGGCTGGAAATGCAAAATAGATCAATGAAAACTGCGTCCATTTTGAATGCTATCATAGGGCCCCGTTTGTTTCCCCTTGAGCCAGAATATTTACTATAAGTGCTCTTGACGGCTTAGATATTGTCATTAAACAAACAAACAAAAAAACACTTTAGAATAGCATCAGTGAGATGAGAACTATTATCAGACACGGGGAGAGGGTCTGGTGCTGGTTTTCAGGGTCCTGAGTGAGGAGGCTCTCTAGATTAAGCCCCGGAGCTTCTCATTACAGCTCAGAGAGGGGAGCCCCTGGGCCTGGGTTTGGATTTTACTTTGTGGTGCTGAGCTAAAAAGCTGAAATTTGGTTTGGGGTCTCCATGTAAATGGCAACCCACTCCAGTATTCTTGCCTGGAGAATTCCATGGACCGAGGAGCCTGGTGGGCTATAGTCTGTGGGGTTGCAAAGAGTTGGACATGACTAAGCAGCTAACACTTTCTCTTTTACATGGATCTAAGAGTATTACATGGATCTAAGGACTTCCCGGGTGGCTCAGACGGTAAAGCATCTGTCTACAATGCAGGAGACCCAGGTTTGATCCCTGGGTTGGGAAGATCCCTTAGAGAAGGAAATGGCAAGCCACTCCAGTACTATTGCCTGGAAAATCCCATGGACAGAGGAGCCTGGTAGGCTACAGTCCATGGGGTCGCAAAGAGTCAGACACGACTGAGCAACTTCACATTCATGTTCAAGAGTATTCCAGGTACGGCGTGCCTGAATGCACTGCAAACGAACCCAGACTAATAAGAACAGTCACACTGAGCCATAAAGGAAGAAAAGAATTATGATCAGTAAGCAGCGATATGTAGCAAGGACTGGACTGACCCAGGCTCACAGTCAGTCACCATGAAGAGTTATTCTTCACCTCACTGGCAGTATTATGCATTTTCACCCTACAGCTCCCCTTGGTTAGGGCAGAATCTTTGTCCTCTAAGAAAAATCCTCTCCTTTCTTACGGAGGCCAGTGGATTCCATCCGAGAGGCTGTGTTGACTGTATCTCCAAACAGGCAATAACGAGGCATCTTGATCCCCACGACTCCAGCGGCACAGGGACCTGTGAGGGACAGAAGGCAAGAAGGTGGAGGCCACGGAAGTCAAAGAGTGGTGTTCAGGCGGGTGAGCCTCTTCTCAGGATCACAACGCTCAATGCCTCATTAGACGGGAGAAGTGGTTTAAGGGGTAAATTGTGAGCTGTGAACTTTATTCCAAATGAATGCACTGGTTAGGGGATAGCATCATTATCCAAATCACGCTTTCAGCAAGTGTTTTGCTCTAGCATAGAAAAGCACATTTTCGAGAAACAAGAAGACATTTTGAGATGAGCACGCAAAGGTGGAAAATGCTCCTTAGTATATTACACAGAAGGCTCTCAAGAAGGACGGAGACCATCTCACCACCTTCTCGCTGTGCCAGCCACACAGCCCACATCTGAATCACTGGTGGGCACAGTGCACTTGGAGGCTCAATGGCCCGTCTGTTTTATTTTTGGGCTTCCTTGGTAGCTCAGCTGATAAAGAATCTGCCTGCAATGCAGGAGACCCCCAGTTTGATTTCTGGGTCGAGAAGAACCCCTGAAGAAGGGATAGGCTACCCTCTCCAGTATTCTTGGGCTTTCCTGGTGGCTCAGACAGTAAAGAATCTGCCTGCAATGTGGGAGACCTGGGTTCAACCCTGGGTTGGGACGATCCCCTGGAGGAAGGTATGGCAACCCCTCCAGTATTCTTGCCTGGAGAATCCCCATAGACAGAGGACTCTGGCAAACTGCAGTCCATGAGGTTGCAAAGAGTCCCACATGACTGAGTGACTAAGCATGGCACAGCACAGCATTTTAGGGATTGGTGGCCTGATGATGGAAGACCCAGATGACAAGGACTTGGAATCTTCTTCCCTGTGCTTTTCATGTACCACGTGAATGCAGCAGGAAGGGGGAGCCTACGACACAAGGATACCCCAAAAGGCAGAACAAAAGTCAAGGCCAGGTGATGCACAGGGGCATATTAGATAGGGAAGGAGGGCTGCTCAAGCAAGTATTTGTGTGGAAAGACTGAATGCAAGGAGTTAAAATTCGTAGAAGTTAAAGATTAACTCAGAAACTGCAAAACCAGGTTTTGGATAGAGGCAACTATTGATTTTCTGGTTTGTTTATCAGGTTTTGATCTATATGAGTTTCTTTATAGATTTGTCCTTTGAACACTGTGTTTACAGACACTGGAAAAAACAGAACATTAAGTTGTGCATTGCTTATGTACACTTGAAAAAAAAATATTAAGAACTGAATCTTCCCTGTTAGACTCAATGCCAAAATACAAAACAAAAGCAAACAGTAGCAGCAGCAGCTACTTGATTAGATCTCTGAGGAAGCGAAAATATGACACAGATAAACTTATCTACGAAACAGATTCACAGACATAGAGAAAAGACTTGCAGTTATCAAGGGGTAGGGGAGGGATGGATCGGGAGTTTGAGATTAGCAGATGCAAGCTATATTATATATACGTATAACCAAACCACTTTGCTGTACACCAGAAACTAACACAATATCATAAATCAGCTATACTCCAATTTTAGAAAAAGGTCTCTAAAACTTCTCAATCACATCAGAAAGATAATAAAATCCACTTAAGATACTGTAACATTTTACTGAAAAAAAAATTTACAGAAGTCAGAGATGGGGAGAGGGAGGGAATGGGGAAGAGATAAATAGTAAACGTGCTGTGCTGCGCTTAGTCGGTCATTCGTGTCCAACTCTTTGCTACCACATAGAGTGTAGCCTGCCAGGCTCCTCTGTTCATGGGGATTCTCCAGGCAAGCATACTGGAGTGGGTTGCCATGCCCTCCTCCAGGGGATCTTCCCAACTCAGGGATGGAAGCACTGCACTGCATTGCAGGCGGATTCTTTACCATCTGAGCCACCAGGGAATAGGGTGACTTAAACAGGAGGTCTGGAGCTTGTTATTTTAGTTGGTGGTTGGTGTTTATCATTCCATGAGTGCTGTCGTGACTGCTGTTTCCTAGAACTCTCCAGACACTTATTATAGGTCTAATTATGTCAGGATATGTAACTGGACCTCGTATTTGGCAGGCAGATTCAAGAGTAAGCCTCATGTGAAAACTGATCTCCTCTGAGGATCCTTCAACCTTTCTAATTTAGTTGGTGTGCAGACCTCTGGTGTACACACGGTTCCCGACTGCTACAGTGCTCAGCTGCCTACCGGAGTGAATTCCAATGCGAATCCATATTGGGAGGCCAGGAAGATGCTCCAGCTCAAAGGTCCCCACGAAGCTGAGGAGGTCCAAGGCCATCTTGGCAATGTCTATTGCATGCCGGTTGCCATTTCTCTTAGGCAAACCGCTGGCCACCATGTAGGCATCACCAATGGTTTCCACCTGCGGAAGCAGTTTCTCATCAGTGAATCGGTCCCTTCTAAAGGCACCAGAAAGTAAACAGAAGCAGTTTATTGCACATCAAATTCAGAAATGTTCGAGAACTCATATGAGCACAGCCCTGTACACTTATTCTGGGACTAGCTCAAGACTAGTATTATGCTAATTTCTTCAGGGTTTTTATAGCTTAGTTAGGATGTGGTGTGTGCATGCTCAGCCACGTCCAACTCTCCGTGGCCCTATGGACTGTAGCCTGCCAGGCTGTGTGGTTGAAATTTTCCATGAAATTTTCCAAGCAAGAATACTGGAGCAGGTTGTCATTTCCTTCTCTAGAGGATCTTCGCGACCCAGGGATCAAACCCGCATCACTGCATCTCCTGCATTGGCAGGCAGATTCTTTACCACTTTGCCACCTAGAAAGCCATAGCCTACTTAAAAAGTTGATAAAACAACTATAAAGGATTTTAATTGAATGAAGTGCTTTATAATAATGCAAGTCATGCAGATGTGGTGACAATTCTATAGTGCTGAAACACTCTGAATGGCTTTATGTAATTTTAGGAAACCATCTCTAATTATCAGAAAAGTCATGTTTAGCGCTTTACTTTTCAAAAACTATTTGATAAAAAGATAATTGTAGGTTCCTCTAAGACATAAAAGGGCTTCCCTGGTGGCTCAGGTGGTAAAAAATCTGCCTGCAAGGCAGAAGACCTGGGTTCGACCCCTGGGTTGGGAAGATCTCCTGGAGAAGGGCATGGCAAGCCACTCCAGTATTCTTGCCTGGAGAGTCCCATGGACAGAGGAGCCTGGGAGACTACAGTCCACAGGGTGGCAAAGAGTGGGATACGACTGAGTGACTTTCATTTTCAGTTCACTAAAGACATAATACACATTCTTGTACCGGATGCTTCCGAACACTTTTCTTGTAATAGGAAGTAGACTTCTATTAACATTATTCTTTGATATTCTCCCTTTTAATTTCATTTTCATAATCATATGCATGGTTCATATGTGTTGGTAGGTTAATTTCTTCTTTCTGAATATCTCTAAAATGCATAATCACTATTCAACCGGAACTCCTGTTAGTAAGACCTTCTGATCTACACAGGGTGAGGATTTCAACTTCTGACCACTCTTATTCTTCCACTTCACTTGCAGCTCAGACTCAACCACTAATTTACTAACTCTTAAATGACAAAGGCAAAGACCTGAGTAAAGTCAGCTCTCTGAATCTATAGGTTCCACACTGTGGATTCAATGAATCATGATTCAAAAATATTTAAACAAAACTGTAGAAAGTTCCAAAAAGTAAAACTTGAATTTGCCACAACTCCAGCAACTATTTTACATAGCATTTACATTGCATTAGATATTATAAGTAATCTAGAAATGATTTAAGTTAAGAGTACATGGGTATGTAGGTTGTATGCAAATACTATGTTATTTTACGCCAGGGACTTGAGCACCTGGGGATTTGGGGATCCGTGACAATCCTGGAAGCATCCCGAGGCAGAGGTGCTAGGGGTAGCAAAGGAAAACTATAATAACAAGAACAGCCAATTCTGGCTCTGCTGACCTGGGGCCAAACCACCATTCAGCCTGTTAGGTGGAGCGGTTACCTTGTACACGTCGTGGTGGTCCAGAATGTGGTCAAAGTTCTTATAGATGTCATTGAGCATGTCCACCACTTCCATGGGGGTACTATACTTGCAGATGGTGGTGAACCCTACAATGTCACTGAAGTAGACTGTGACTTCCTCGTACAGCTCAGGCTCCACGAAGCCTTTCTCCTTCAGAGACTTGACCACCAGCCTAGATGAGGAAGGAAAGAACAGGGCCTTCAATTTCAGTAAATTCCTTCTTCCTCTACAGAAATCTGAGACAGTACTAACTGTTCACCAGGAATTCTAGAACTGAGGATTTCCAGTGAGTAGTGTGGTGAGGAACCAAAGACAGTTTGCAAATACCAAGTCTAGGAACATATTACACACACAGAGCACATGTATGTAGCCTCAGATGAATAGGAGGTTCAGTAGTAATTTAATACCTGATTATAACTCTAATAAATGTGAGTCGTGTCCAACTGTATGTGACCTCATGGACTGCAGCCTGCCAGGCTCCTCTGTCCATGGAGTTTTCCAGGCAAGAATACTAGAGTGGGTAGCTATTTCCTCCTCCAGGGGATCTTCCCCACCCAGGGATTGAATCCGGTCTCCCACACTGCAGGTGAATTCTTTACCATCTGAGCTACCAGGGAAGCCTTCCTCCACTAAAGATGGCTCCTATTTTATTTTTAATTAATTTTTACTGGAGCACAGTTGCTTGATTAATAAATACAATGTGTTAGCTTCTACTGTATAGGAAAATTAATCAGCTGTACATACACATATATCCCCTCCACTCTGGACTTCTTCCAGTTTAGGCCACCACAGAGCAGTGAGTAGAGTTCCCTGTGCTATTCAGTCGATTCTTATTAGTTACCTATTTTACGTGTGTGTGTACGTGTTAGTCGTTAAGTTGTGTCTGACTCTTCTGTGACACAGTGGACTGCAGCCCAACAAACTCTTCTGTCCATGGGATTTCCCAGGGAGGAATGCTGGAGTCAGTAGCAATTCCCTTCCCTAGGGCATCTTCCCAATGCAGGGATCAAACCTGGGTCTCCTGCATTGCAGGCAGATTCTTTACCATCTGAATCACCAGGGAAGCCCCAGCATCTCTATCACACATAGTATCAACAGTGCGAATCTGCCAATCTCAATCTCCCTATTTCTCCCACCCACCCCCCTCCCACTCGGTGTCCATACATTTGTCTTCTACATCTTTCTCTCTGTTTCTGCTTTACAAACAAGCTCATCCATACCATTTCTTGTAATATGGCCTCTACTATGAGGCTGAAAGAAGATGGCAAAGAGATTAGTGCTTTAATTTTCATTTTCATATGGAGAGACAGTGACTGGCCTAAGGTCTCAGACTCAATAACAGTGGCCAACAGGTGTTAGAACATGCTGCTGCTGCTGCTGCTGCTGCTGCTGCTGCTGCTGCTGCTGCTGCTGCGTCGCTTCAGTCGTGTCCGACTCTGTGCGACCCCATGGCCAGCAGCCCACCAGGCTCCCCTGTCCCTGGGATTCTCCAGGCAAGAACACTGGAGTGGGTTGCCACTTCCTTCTCCAGTGTTGGAACCTAGGTCGCTCTAACTCTGCCATCCATGCTCCTTCCATGGCACTGGAAAACAATCTCTTTGTTTTAGCAATTTAGACAGTGCAAACCGGGACAAAGCTTGGCAAGAATGTGCATCTTTAAACACAATGATCTGATGAAGAAAATGCAAGAGGCAACAATCCTATATAAATGTAGAGAAGGGACTTCCCTTGTGGTCCATGACTAAGACTCTGCACTCCCAATGCAGGGGACCCAGGTTCGATTCCTGCTCTGGGAACTAGATACCACATGCCCTAACTAAAATTTCACATGCTGCAAATAAAGATCCTGTGTGCCGCAACTAAGATCCAGCACAGCCAAATTAATACATAAAAATAAATAGAGTAAGAAAAGTACAGAGAAAACCAACACTAGACAAATATGCTTTGGCTTTCCACCTTAAGGGCTGAGGCACAACTCTGGAGTCCTGTACAGTCACATCCGTGGAAGGACTTCCTTACCTTGGGAGCAACATGAAATTAAGTTGGTCAGCCCTGTCCCTCTCTGCCTTGTACAGCTGTGTCCTTTCCTCCACCAGATGTTCCAGGTTCCGGGAATACAGCTGCAGACGTCGGATCAAGGTATCCATGTAACTTTCATTTTTTTGGTCATGGAAAAGGCTATAGGTAGAGACAGATAAAGAGCTCTCCATATTATTAAGAGAACATAAATAATCATTAAAGAAATAGGCAGATATTATGAACAGGTAATTAAAGAAAGAATAAAAATGGCCAACAAATATGGCAAAAAATTTAATCTCAGGAAGGATCAAAGAAATAGGAAAGACATTAGAAAAAAAAAGAAAAACAAATGTTAGCACAATGGCAATCAATGTAAGTAAGATGGAGGAAAAATATACATTATAGTTTTCCTGGAGGGAAATACGGTAAAATGCACCATAAATCTTAGGAATGCTTATGTCAACCAGCCTCTCAATTCTACTTAGAACTATCCGAAGGAAACTATCACGAATGTGCTGAAAGTGAACTATAAAGAAAGTAGCAGTTATTCCTCACAAACAATCATTTAAAAGTTCCCCTAAATGTGTAACAAAAAGTAATTAAATTATTATGAAATGATGGATTATCAAATACAAATTAAAATTGCGAAGTACACAGAAAGAAACTTCTTTTACATTATTTAAGTGAAAAAAGCCAGTTTATGTGACAGCAAACATTATCATCTCATTTTTAATTTTTGAAAACTGGTCATTACCTGCTGAAAAATAGGTGATTTTTTTTCTTTCTTGTTTGCTTCATATTTTTTAAAGTTTTAATAAGAAACAACTTTCAATAAAAGGAAATATAACAAAAGAACCTCATACGGCAGAAAGCATCACAACATTACAGAGCAATTTTCCTTCATTTAAAAAATAAATTTAAAAAAAGGAAAGAACCAAGTAAAGTAAATCTGAGCCTTATATTACCCCTCAGAATAGAGAGTCAGGGTCCTAAAGCGAAAGCCCTAAGTCTATTTTGTTAGATTGAAGTGACTTAGATGAGATGCCAGCTCTTCGTGACCCTGTGACCCACCTGGGTGCAGACCCCAGTCAGAAATTACAGCTGTTTTGAGAACTGGAGACAATGTTCATGACACAACCCAAGGGATGAATAAATTCTACTGTTTCATCATCATAACAATAATTAAACTTGCCATTTCTGTGCTCAAAAAGACAGACTATGTTGTAATCCCCTTGGTATGGGGTGGGATGTTTGTTAAAAATTTAATACATTTCTTACTATGTTGAAAAAAAAAAAAACCCAAACAGAAAATTAACATGTGGACTTCACTTGTAGCTCAGTCGGTAAAGAATCAACCTGCAACGCAGGACACCCAAGTTTGATTCCTGGGTCAGGAAGATCCCCTGGAGGAGGAAACGGCAACCCACTCTGGTATTCTTGCCTGGAGAATCCCATGAACCTACAGTCCATGGGGCTGCAGGAATTGGACACAGCTGAGCGACTACAGCACCACCACCACCACAGTATTATTAACTAATGTATAGATTTTGTTCAAATCTCACAAAATTTTATGCTAGTATCCATTATTTGTTTTTATACCTTATTCAAAATTTCACATTGTATTTAGCTGCACTGAGCAGCTTCAGCTGCACACAACAAATTCTGGTAAATTCTCTCTTGTTTTTATTCTAAGCATTCTCTAATTTTCCTTGTTATACCTTCTTAGATACACCTATCATTTAAAAGTGGACATTTAATTTCCAAGTACATGGGGTTTTTAAAATATCTTTGATTTTAATTTCTCATTTAAATGCTTTCTTCTCTGCAATCACCGTGTTTTTTCATTTTTCTGACTTTATTGAGGCTTTCAAGGGCTAGGTCTCTCTTGGTAAATGCCACATTTGGACTTGAAAATATGTGGGTATCTTCAAGTATCTTTTGATATTGATTTCTAACATAATCTCACAGTGATTAGGAAACATACTTTGTATGATTTCCATACCTTTAGATCATGAAAGGAGAAGGCAATAGCTACCCACTCTAGTACTCTTGCCTGGAGAGTCCCATGGACGGAGAAGCCTGGTAGGCTACAGTCCATGGGGTCTCAAAGAGTTGGTCATGACTGAGCGACTTCACTTTCACTTTTCACTTTCATGCATTGGAGAAGGAAGTGGCAACCCACTCCAGTATTCTTGCCTGGAGAATCCTAGGAACAGAGGAGCCTGGTGGGCTGCCATCTATGGGGTCGCACAGAGTCAGACACGACTGAAGCGACTTAGCAGCAGCAGCAGACCATGAAACGTTTGCACCTTATTTCATGTCTCTGGATATGTTTCAGAGACTCCTAGTTTATAGTTGATGGGAACCTGAATAGAATTTGTATACTACTGTTGTATGAAAATTGTATAAATCTTAATTATATTGAATTGGTTCATGGTGCTTTTCAGGTCTACTATATCTTTCTACTTTTCTCTATATTCATTCTATTAACTTTTGAGAGTTTGACATTGAAACTCCAACTAAAAATCTTAATTTATCTTAAATTATAAGATACTTAAAAATAATTGTACTATAAAATAATTTAAAAATTCTTGTACTATAAAATACTTAAAAAATAATTGTACTATATAGTGGAACTATATGTAACTTTGTTCTGTATTTTCCAAGTCTCCTGTAAATGTGTTATCATACTTTCATAATTTAAAAATTAAAAAAGAAAGAGAAAAAAATTCGTACATTTCTGAAGTCTATCACAGATCTGTTACAACTGGAAACTGCTAGGTTTGGGAAGAAGAGAAGTTTTTAACAAGGTCCCCAGGAGATTCTCACCAGAAACCATAAAGAAATCTAGCTGGGTAGAAAGAATGAGGGAGCAGGTGGAAAGGATGAAGATGGATAATCTGATTTCATGATGAATTGATACAATTAAAACAGTTTCCTCAACCTTGGCTGTGTATTTTAATCACCTGAGGAGCTTATTTAAACTCCTGATGATACCCTGCACCCAGATCAATTACATCAGACTCTCTTGGGTAGGACTCCGGCATCAGTAGTTTGCAAATATCCCCAGGTGACTTCAATGTGCAGCCAAGTAGAGAGAGAACCACCACATTAGAGGCTAAATACCAGGGGTCTAGTTCTATCTTCATGAGCTCACATTTCATCTGTCACACATACAGTTTCACCTGCTCTTAGTAATAGCTCTGGGAAGGAATGAAAAAGGGCAAGATTGAAATCATTTATTATTTCCTGCTCTTTCCCCACATTGGGTGGTTCAGATCAAGCAATCAATGGCCACACTTTCATTGTCTTCACTCTGCCCCAGAGGTCCCCAACATTTCTGGCGCCAGGGACTGGCTTCATGGAAGACAACTTCTCCATGGACTGGGCAGCGGTGGGGGTGGGGGAGGGTATGGTTTCGAAATGATTCAACGACGTTACATTTGCTGTGCGCTACATTTCTACTGTGGCTATCTCAGGATACTCTGCCCTGACTTTAGGGTCAGGGTTCACGCTTCTGTGAGAATTGAATGCTGCTGCTGATTTGAAAGGAGGCAGAACTTGGGTGGTAACGTGAGCAAGGAGAAACAGCTGTAAATACAGATGAAGCTTTGCTAGCCGCCCCCCAACCCCGCCTCACCTCCTGCTGTGTGGCCTGGTGTGTGGGGGGTTTGGGACCACTACTCCACCCCATCTCAGTCCTGGGCTTTATTTAGCTTCACTAAGTGTCTGAGTCTTTGACTTAACGAAACTACAGAAAGAGCTAGAAGGAACTGCAGGAATCATCTACAGAAAATTCATTCCAATTTTACGAGCAACAGAATTGGTAACCATAACTAGCTATTGTTGGGTCCTAGCCTAGAAACTGGATCTCCTAGGGCTATTTTTCTCACTGCATTTTCCAAACATGGGAAATCTAAAATTCAGTCTTACTGGATAACTGTGTGTTACTTTTCTCTTCATCCTGAATTATACTCTGATTCAGCCAAAGTTCCTGATCTTACGATTTTTAAAACTCTAAGGAACTTGCTGATGTTAAGAATTATCCAGGGGTTTTAAGATCCTCAGGATTCTACTAGACTTCTAAATCCTAATTACCTGCAGAAGAGTAAGGGAACTCTATTTTTTTAACAGATATAATCATGATCAGTCAGCATCTATTTTCTAATCAGGCTCGTTTTGCCCTTGAACATAGTACTTAGCTTTTCAAGTGATTATTTCTCGAGAAAATGGTCTGTTCATCTCCATATCATTTTAATTTTTTGGAGACAGGTATTACAATCTGTGATTTTTCATTAGAAAAGGCATTCTCATACTTAGCTACCACTGAATGTCAACTATTAGAAAAAACGGAAGCTAGTGGGGAAAAGTAAAAATGTCCGCCATACCCAAATATCTTGGCCAGGGTATTCTCAATTTTCTTGAAATCTGGCCTTTTTTCTGGATCTTCCTCCCAGCAGCTTTTGACAAGTAGATAGACCTGGAAGAAAGAAGAGGGCGAACTGGAGTAACCCAGAAAAGACAAATGCCATGTGGTATCACTTATATGTCAAGTCTAACATACGGCACAAATGAACCTCTCTATGGAAGAGAGACAGACTCACAGGCTTAGAGAACACAGCTGCGGTTGTCAGAGGAGCAGGGAGACGGGAGGGCTGGGAGTGTGGGGTTGGTGGATGCAAACTACTACCTTTAAAATAGATAAAAACAAGGTCTTACTATAGATAGCACAGGGAACTATAGCCAATCCCCTTGGGATAAACTATAATGGAAAAGAATATGAAAAAGAAGGTATAAATGAGTCACTTTGCTGTACAGCAGAGATTGGCACAAGATTGCAAATCAGCTGTACTTCAAATAAATAAATAAGAGGTGGATTAGCTTAGACGGTGGTATCCTATTCTGTTCCGTGATGTAAGCAACTAAAGCAGGGAATGTTTTTAAAACATCTCAACTCTCACAACGAGTATGAAATGGCCCAGTTCCCTGTGGTCATCATTGCCTGCACTACTTTGCCTCACCCTTCCTTTCGATCCTAGGCTAAGGAAAAACGGCAATATTGATTTGGACCAGGTGGGATGGGAGAGACAGAACGCCTTACGGACATTTGCTGGGTTTGTGCTGGGGAGGGGGATAAATAACTGGGCTTGGTGAGTGCCAGGCAACTCTAAAATGAGAGTGAAGCTGTATGACATTAGTTTTCAGCTGTGCCTGACCATGGGATTGTCTGGGGAGCATTCACAAAATTTCTTAGGACTTCAGGAGCTTCTGAATTAATTGGTTTGTGAAGGGACCTTGTTAGGGTTCTCAGATATAGCAAATACAAATACAGGACACCCAGTTAAACTTGAATTTCAGATTAAAAAATTAATAATTTACTTAGCACAAATATGTCCCAGGTATGACATGGGCAGAGGACATTAATGTATGTACGTTTGTAAGTTTCCCAGCTGCAGTGAAGAGAAACGAGGCAGGGGGTGGGGGTGGGGTTGGGGGTGGGGGAGGGGAGGTGGGAGGATGGGAGGGATGGGAGGGTGTGTTGGGGGGGTGGGTACAGAGGGAGAGGGAGAGGACAGGAAGCCCATGGAGCCATCTCATTTGATTCCGCTTGTTTGCAGCTTTTGTGGGATCAAAAAGCATGCTGAAGACCATCTGCTTTAAATTAAGTTTGCTCTTCACTCTCAACACAAACAGGATCACAAATGGTACTAGTTACACTCCCTGTCTGCATTCGTTTGCTTTAACGAAGAGTCCCTGGGGAGGGAGAGGACCACGGTATAGAACTGTAGTTGCCTGTATTCACCACTAGGTGGTACCCTTGCCCGGGAAAACGATCCGCTGGCTGACTGCCTTAGAGGAAGGGAGGGACAGAAGCGTCAAGTGAGCTGATGCAGCGTGCATGCGTGCCCAGTTGCTTCAGTCGTGTCCGACTCTGCAATCCCATGGACCGTAGCCCACCAGGCTCCTCGGTCAACAGCACATGCTCTTCAGGCCAAGTCTGGGAGTTTCAGACCTGTATTCTATTGGAGCCAGTTGCTGCTGGGGCTGCTAAGTCGCTTCAGTCGTGTCCGACTCTGTGCGGCTACTAGAAGACAATTCCTCATTTCCTATTCCAGAACCACCCAGCCGCACAAGTCAATGGACAAGGAGGCGGCTTTGGTGAAAGCTGTTTTAAACAGGAGGATATACTCAGACTAGAAAGGAGGGTTTGAGAGGAGAGATGCTGATGTGCGAAGAGGAATTCCAGGATCCAGAAAAGAAGCAGGAAGGGAAGGGATGAGGAGAAGGCAGAATAGGAGTGGATGTAGCTCAGAACACCTTGGGGTACAACCTGCCTTTCCTGTTGAAAAACAGAAAGAAATAAAAAAAGGCCCATTCATGCTCGGTAAAATCTGACCATAAACCTCATCTAGCAGGTCACTTGCAAACTGAAGCAAAATGTTTTTATCTTTATCCTGCAAGGAACAAAAGTTTAAAAAAATTTTCTTCAACAACCATAAATATTTTTTTTAACATTTACTTACCATATGCTGGATTATAACTGCTCAGATAAAATTCTAAAGAAAAAATTAGGATTTTTTTTTCTCCACAGTCCTTAAAGGCCTTTGTGAAGGATTATAAAACAATTAAGCAAATACAGAACATCTCCATTTTCTTCAGAGGACAGATAGAGTGAATGCACCTTTCTTTATTGTTTCTAGATATTGGCATATTTATTTTATAATCAGGAGGCAGTTTTATAAGCCTAGTAACTGTATCACACTGACATCTGCTCTTCTAGCTCCTAAATACTGAGAACGTGATGTGTGCTGGAGGAGCTCTTTTGTGAGTTGGGAGGATGACAGGCTGATAATGGCTCCCAAGGATGTGTTCCAACCCCTGGAACCAGTGAATGCTACCTTACTTGGAAAAAGGGTCTTTGCAGGTGTGATTAAGGATCTTGCAATGGGAAGATAATTCTGAATCATCCTTTTTAAAAAAGGTTTTTTAAAAACCCAATTTTATTTTATTTTTTAAAACTTTTTGGCTACATGGTATGTGGTTATCTTAGTTCCCTGAGAAGGGACTGAACCAGGCCTCCTGCATTGGAAATACGTAGTCTTAAACAATGAACCACCAGGGAAGTCCCTGGACTGAAACTTCAGTACTTTGGCCACCCGATGTGAAGAGCCAGCTCAGCGGAAAAGACCCTGATTCTGGGAAAGACTGAGGACAAAAGAAGAGCGTGGCAGAGGATGAGATGGTTAGATCGTATCACTGACTCAATGGGCATGAATGAGTTTCAGCAAACTTCAGGAGACAGTAGTGAAGGACAGGGAAGCCTGGCGTTCTGCAGTCCATGGGGTCGCAAAGAACTGGACATGACTCAGCAACTAAGTAACAGCAACAGTCACACGTATCCTCATACAGGAGAGAAGTAGGAGATTAGACAGAAATGGAGAATGTGGCCTGGAGGCAGAGATTAGAGTCTTGCGGCCACAAGCCAAGGCATGTCAAGAGCCACCAGAAGCTCCTGGGAGAAGTGAGGAATGGATTCTCCCGTAGAGCCTCTGGAGGAGGCACGGCCTCTGACAACTCATTTCAGACTTCTGGCCTCCAGAACTGTAAGTAAGTGGATACATTTCCTTGGTGTTCATCCACCGAGTCTGTGCTCCTTTGCTGCTGCAACCCCAAAGAAACTCATGCAGGAGACATACTCACTTCCAGCTCTTTTTCCTCTGCTGTTTCCAGGAACAGATCGGGGCGGAAGGGTTTCACTCCGTTGGAATTCTCCACTCTGAAAATCTTCTCTGATGGGACGAGAACCATTCGAATTACAAGAAAGAATGCAGTGTGAAGAAATTTTAGCAGCAGCCTCCAGACTCTGAATGGGTTCCCGGACCTGGATGCGGAGCCGGTGGGAATGTGGCAAAGCCTAGGCTAGCACTCAACAAACAGATGTGAATGAATGGATGGGCCACCAGGGCAAGGGGGCTTAGGCCCTCTTACACCCAGGGAATACTTCAGTTAAAGCTACAAGCCATTTAAAACTTAACTCAAAGAGCACTGTCTTAGGGAGGTTTCTTCTGACCGAGATGCTAGCCTGTCCTCCCTACACCCTTCAGCTACCTTCATCCTCCATACTGGTAAGAGCTGGTGCACAGGAAGCACTCAGTGAATCGAGAATTGGACGAATGGAATGAAACACTTCCCCCTAACGAGGACCTACTGTAGAGCACAGGGAACTCTGCTCAGTGTTACGTGGCAGCCTGGATGGGAGGGGCGTCTGGGGGAGAATGGACACATGGATATGGATGGCTTAGTCACTTTGCTGTCCACCTAACACTATCACAATGTTGTTAATCGGCTGTACTCCAATACAAAACACAAAGTTTAATAATTAAAAAAAGAATAGTCAAGTTTAATATTCCATGGGGAGTCAGTATAATCTCCAAATCAACTTTCTAGAATTTAATAAACTATGCTACCCTGCCACCCCACCTCAAACACACACACACACACATACACACACACATGAGATGGATAGCATCACCGACTCAATGGACATGAACTTGAGCAAACTCCGGGAGACAGTAGAGGATGGGGAAAGCTTGGCGTGCAGCAGTCCACGGGGGTCACAAAGAGTCAGACATGACAGCAACTGAGCGACAGCAACAACCCCCCCTACACACACACATCAAAAGAGGACATGTGGCAAAACTACAGCATTCTCTTAGTAAGACCTCAAGGATGCATGTGGTCCTGTTAGTGATCTAGTTCAGGTGTTAAAGACGCATATCTCTTAATGGAATCAGAAGGGAAGCAGGAAATTTCAAGGCACAGCTCTTTAACTGAGTATTGCTGACAGTGGCGGCAGCTGGCAGTAGGGTATTGTCCTGTGCTTTTCAGAGCCCTCTGACATTTCATACTGTCATTGAATCCCTCCAACCACCCTGTGCGGTGTAGAGCACGGGAGTGACACTGCTCTTGGTGACAAGGGGACTGAGATGTGGTCACAGAAACCTCGGGGTCTCGGTCAGCCTAGAATTCCTGCTGGCTCCCAGAGAAGGTCCTCACCTTTCTGGTCCCGACAGCTGAGCGTGTAGAAGGTTTCTCTCCGCTGGATGATCTCCTGGGCGATGATGCCGTAGCTGTACACGTCTCCTTTCTGCGAAACGCTGGCTACACGCAGATGCTCTGGGGCCGTCCACAAGTCTGTGTGTTCAGCAGTGAGACTTTAACGTTGAGGGGGTGAGTAGCCCAGAGATCCCCGACGCGCTATTAAGTCCCTCCACCACACTAATGCTGGCGATGGGGGCAGAATAGACACTTGCCTTCTGAGCTGACTAGGTAATGCCAGGATCTGGGTAGGAAACATGGAATGCCTTCCCTAAAACTGCCTGGGTCATGAAAACCCTCAAGGTCTACCTAGAACAGCGCCTAGGGTACAGGGAGTGCTCGGTAAATATTTGTGGGGTGAATTCAGTAGAATGTAAGAGGCCGAGGATTTAATAGTTTATGGAACATGCAGCATAAACCTATGAAAGCCTTTATAAATATTTTAAAATTATATATTTAATGTAATATAAAACACTGTGTGCATGCTCACTCAGTTGTGTCTCTTTGTGACCCCATGGACTGCTGCCCACCAGGCTCCTCTGTCCATGGGCTCTCCCAGGCAAGGGTACCGGCATGGGTTGCCATTTCCTTGCCCAGGGGATCTTCCTGACCCAGAAATCAAACCCAGGTCTCTAGCATTGCAGGCAGATTCTTTATCACTAAGCCACCTGGGAAGCCCATATAAAATACTACATGTATATAAAGATTTAATAAATATATACTTACAAATTTTATGTAATATAAAACACATTTCTTTTAGTAAATATAAATATATTTACTATATATATGTTTGCTGGTGGTAGTTTAGGCCCTAAGTCATGTCTGACCCTTTTGCAATGTAATGGACTGTAGCCCACCAGGCTCCTCTGTCCATGGGATTCTCTAGCCAAGAATACTGGAGTGGGTAGCCATTCCCTTCTCCAGGGGATTGAACCTGAGCCTCCTGCATTCCAGGTGAATTCTTTACTGACTGAGCCACCAGGGAATCGCCATCTATGTATATTTACTAAAAGGAAATAATGGGCTTTCCAGGTAGTTCAGAAGGTAATGAACCTGCCTGCAATGCAGGAGACACGGGTTCAATCCCTGGGTAGGAAAGATCCCCTGGAGAAGTGAATGGCAACCCACAACAGCATTTTTACTAAGAGAAAATAAAGACAGCACATTGAAACAGAGAGACAGTCACTGATAGTTTCCAGATGTGATATAGTAGCAGCCATGAGGTCAGCTAATACACAGATGTGCTTTCTTTGGTTCCTGTGGTATTCTTTTAAAAAAAAAAAAGCATACGATTTACTCACATTTTACTAGCGTGCGAGCTATTACTACTGCTTCCCATCAAGTTCATTTCAAGAGTGAAGCACTCCTGTGTCTGGCTCTTATAGTCACTTGGGTTTGGGACCCCCACTACATATCTTATTTTTAATAATGGGGGCATACAATTAATTATTCTCCAACATCCCTTGGGAGTTTTTAAGGATCACCTAGCTCCCTGTAGACTTCTTGAGATTTCTACCTTCAGCAGTTTCAAGTACATAAATCAACAGATTCGTGTGTTTAGGTATAGTGAGATGCTTATGATAAAGCACACTTTCCCCATTTGGCTTTCCATCCAAGTGTTCACTGCATTTTCAGATTTATGTCTTGTGAATTTATGCGGCTAGTGATTCATTAAAAATGGATCCTAATGGTTGGGCTTGTAGGAGAGGGAAGTAAATCTACTTATGCTAAGATTTCAGGTGACTGACCCCACAGACAGGCTCATATAACTGCATGTTTGGGAGGGTAGGCTTGGATCTGCAATTCATCTGATTTTGTGTCGTGGTGAGTCATTTCATGAAGGGGCTTTGCTCACTCCACGATGAACCCAGGCACACAGCAGGTTCTCAATAAGCACTAACCGGATTTAGTCCAATGTCTTAGCATCCTCGACATAGCTAAAGAAGTGGGTGCAGGATTGTAATTTTTCGTCCATTATGGAAAACTAAAAGGAGTGCAAAAATAGAATTAGAGGTAGAATTTAGTTTTTGAGAAATTTAGTGGTATTTTGAGGCATCTATGGGTCCTAGCCCTCTGAGGCTGTTTAACCCTGAGTTCTAATAAAGAACTGGCAAACATTCAACATGAAAAGCCCTTGATACTTTACAAATCACTTTTTTTGACTCCCATCACCACTCCTGAAAGGGATACATAAGAATATATTTTACCGATAAGACTTAGGTTTTCTAAGCATCATCATTTCTTACCATTATCACAGATAAACGAATGATGTCTAGAATTTGGAAAGGGGTCTTCAGTCTTATACTCTATCTTTTTGGGCAATTCTCTTAGCCTTTCTGAGCTTTAGTTCTGTCTTCTATAAAACAGGAGGGTTCAATAAGGGGATTTCTGAGGTCTCCTATGGCTCTAACTTTCTGTATTTTTTCACACAGTCCTGCCTCCACAAGCCTATAGCTCCTTCGTGATTTCTCCCTTGAATCAAGGGACACACAGATGGAGGAAACCCACAGAGGAGATCTGTTCAACTTGACAAGCACACACTGGACACTGAGAAGGGGGCAATGCTGGGGAGTGAGCCAGCTACTGCCTCTTACGGAAGTGTTTTTTCTGCTCAGTAGCACCGTTTCCTGAGCACTTTACATGGACTTGTGCAAAAATTAAAAAAGAAAAGTGTTTAAGTGAGAAACTAGTGAAAATTTCATTCACGACAGACCTTTTCTTGGAGGCAAAATGGAATTGCAGCCAAAATCGGTGATCTTCACCACCATTCTACTGTCCACCACGCAGTTGGTCGATTTTAGACGGCCGTGGACTTCTGTCTTACTGGAGTGCAGATATGACATTCCCTGTAGTTTTTCAGATACAGGAAAACAAAAAGAGATATGACACTCCTCAGCTTCTCTGTCCTTTGCAGGGAAGAGGTGACTTGGTGAAATCATTTTGGCATGTGGACAGAATCACCGTCGAGTTTTAAATTTAACTCCATTAACTTTATAAAATATTGTTAAAGCCCTAACATTTGCCTAAGTACTGCATCCAGTTTTGAAGGTTATTTAGGTGACACAGTAAAAGGCAACTGTCTAAAGACTCTGGTTAAGTAGCTGTAGACAATATGAAGCAAAGATTGATCCTATTTTTTAGTGTTTTTGTTTACCACTTATTCAGCCTGTGACCTTGGGTATGTCTCTGGTTCTCTGCTACCTCAATATGAATATGAAAATAATATGAATAATAAGGCTTTGCCTTCCTGAAGGGAGAGGTTAGGCTAGATTATTTCTCAAAATCTAATTGCTTTCTATCTCTTTTGAAACAGAATGTTTCATTCGGTTTTGAAAGTTCTTTTTCGGCTGTTGTGTCTCCCCCTGGCGGCCAGAGGTGGTGGTACTGCAGACACTAGTGTTCAGCCTTGGTCCTGGGAGTGAACTGAGGCAAATAAGATATTGTACTACTTTTTTTTCCCCAATTGATTCCGATGCTATGTGTCTTTCAGGTGATTTAAGACTGTATCAAATAGTTCACTCTTGGGACTGGTTTTTCTTCATTCTTGAATGGTGCCCTAGTTACTGGTATCCACTTCCTTTTCATAGCATGTCTAGGAAATATACATGTCCAAATTTTTTATTGCCTCATGCAAGATGAATGCCTGCCCTTACATTTTCTCTTACATTAAGGTGAAGATTCAGTTATCTTCCCTGAAACTTTATGTGATTTTTTTTTTTTTACTTCCAGCAAATCTATGAAATCCAGAAATCCAGCAAATCCAGAAATCTATGAAAAGGTGTGCCTGCAACCCAGTGTAGAAAGAATTTAATAATAAAAATAATAAGTCAATGTATATACTGAATACTTGCTTGTCAGGCCTTATACAAAGCCCATGTATTGTTTCGTAAAATCTTCACAAAAACCCTATGACACAGGTAGGTACTCTTTCGTTATCATTTAAGAGATGAAGAAACCAATGCGATAGCTGGCTAGGTCTGTTTTCCAGATTTAACTTTCATAAATATCTTTCATGTCTGTGGGTCTCTTACCTTAGCAATGTCATACAAGACAGAGATCTTAAACTCCCAGTCCATGAATGTACCATCAGGGTAAGAAATTGTGTCATTTAAAACTTCCTGAGCAGGAGAAAAATAAAAGGAAGATGAGTTGTCTAAAGGATACCACTGTGGAGAGATTCTAACAGGCAAATAATGATCTTTTGTTTTTTATTTTTTAACATGTTGATCACACCCCGAGGCATGTGGGATCTTAGTTGCCCAACCAGGGATTGAACCCACGCCCCCTGTGGTAGAAGCGTGAAGTATTAATATTGGACCACCAGGGAAGTTCCAATAATGAGTCCTTGGGCTCAGGAACAAGCTGGAACTCCACTGCCCTGGTTTTCTTGAACGTATGTTTCTTTTCTCTCTAAGAAACACTGGGTGGTTCTTTATCACAAGGAGATGAGCACGAGATGCCCACAGATCCCAAATCCTGTTTCTTCACCAGACAGAGGTAAAGGAATGAGCAGGTACCTGCCAGGAGAGTGGGCTGGTGAGCCTGATTCCCAAGTGCCTGGCTTGCAGGCTCTGTATCATCAAAATTACACTAGTGTTTTCCAACAAGGAATTGCTATCAGGAAATCCCTTTAGCTAGGATTTCATTTTTACTTACAAGACCAATTACATCAATTGGTTTAATAGCTCTAAGTGTTCCGTCCATTTATTAAGTCCTCTGTCATTAAGACAGAGCTCTTGAATTTTTGCGTTAACTGTATGACCTAGAGTTTTGAACTCATAGTATTAACGTGATGATGGTTCTATCAAGATACAGGGTATTTAAACTAAGCTAATTCTTCACAGTAAAACTCTAAGCAGGACCCTAACTGAAAACCTAACAACAATTTCTTGTCTGGGGAAAAAGCCCAGTTTTAACTTAGGTGCTGTACCAGTAATTTCCAACAAAGGGCCCAAAGTCACTGGTTGTTTCAGATGAGGTTGCTGAAGCGGTGGGTAACCAGTCAGTTTAAGTGAGGGGAGTTATGAGCAGACAGACTCGTCCCTTAGCACCTGATATGTGGCTTTTGTTTATTTGTTTATTATCTCTTCTCCCTATGAAAATGTCCTCTGTGATAATCTTCACTGACTGGTGTATCTAAATTTTTTGTCACGTTGAAACCAAATGATTCAGATATGGTCTAGCCCTCATATGGAAAGTATTTCTAACTTTGAGAGACTTGAAATTATTATTATTAGGATGTGTGTTTATTTTATTGTATCAGCAGCAATTTAAATGAACATTTTCAGCACCAATTAAAATGATCTTATATATAGCCTTTCTCCAAAGACCATTTGATATGATGCATTAGAATAATATTTTTTCCATTCATAAAACTAACCATATCTAACTGTATTATGCTTTTCATATATGACTTGGCATAGAGTTACCTGTATTGCATTTATAATTTTTCCATTTATATTGATAAATGACATTAGTATTTAATCACATTTTAGTATCAACTTTATGTTAGCCTTGTTGAATGTTAAATGAATTTAGAAGATGTTCATGTTTTTCTTTAGCTTTAGAGTAGTGTTTATATAGACAATGAGAATTATTCACTGAAGTTTAGAAAAATTAAACTGAATCTGGTTTTCTTTGTAATGAAAATGTTAATGTCTTCTACCATTATTGACTTCCTTAAGTTTTTACTTCTTGAGTCAAGTTTTCATAATTATATTGTTTCTGAATTTTTTCCCTTTTTTAGACTTTATAATTTAATAGTCAGGATATATTCTTTCATAATTGAAAGCATCTTTTTCATAGCTTTTTAATTTTCATTTTATTTTTATGCTCGCTTTAAAGATTTAATTAGAAGTATAAGAGGCTTGTGTATTTTATAGTTTTTAAAAAATAAACAACTCAAGAATGCACTTTAAAATTTTATCAGTTTTATAACAATTGAATTGTGGTTTCCTTTCCTTTAGGCCATAGTTATTCTAAACTTTGCATTGAATATTTAGATTATTTTTTAAAAGAGAGAACAGCATTTAGGGCTATGATTTTTTTTTCCTTGAGGATACATTTGAGTTTATGCCATACATACATTTTTAAATCTACATTTTTTTTCTAATAACCATCCAGTTTTCTCTTAATACAGAAACAAATATGCAAATAAAATAAAATGAATGGAGAGGCAATCACTTTTCCACATTTTCGCATTTGTTCTTTGTTTTTTCTTTTTTTTTTACATACACATAATTTTATTAAATTTTTTGTGAGAAAAAGAACACTCTAAAGTGCCAAATTTCGTATAAGTTAGAGAACTTAGTGAAAATGGTGAAAAAAAATCAAAAGGGGAAACATGATTTAAATAATCTCACAAAAGAGCAAAAACACATCTTCATATAATAATCATCAAACTATAAAATTAAGAAAGGAATTCTTTTTTATTTCTTTTATAAAAGAATATATTTCAAAGCCTCACCTGTTGATGATTGCATTCAAAAAATTTATATTCTAAACATATGAGTAGTTTCACTCTTACCAACGTTTTACCAACATGAATGTTTTAATCCATGGTAGATGGAGGATTTAGACTACTCATTCACAGTGAGATAGAATGTCAGCATTTTCTGTAGTACAGCAGTTTTTTCAAGTCTACACTCCTGAATATTTTTTAGCTAGTTAGCTCAGCTGGTAAAGAATCTGCCTGCAATGCAGGAGACCCCAGTTCAATTCCTGGGTCAAGAATTCCTGGCCCTGGAGAAGGGATAGGCATTCTTGGGCTTCCCTGGTAGCTCACCTGGTAAAGAATCCGCCTGCAATGTGAGAGTCCTGGGTTCGATCCCTAGGTTGGGAAGATCCCCTGGAGAAGGGAACAGCTACCCACTCCAGTATTCTGGCCTAGAGAATTCCATGGACAGAGGAGCCTGGCAGACTACAGTCCATAGGGTGCCAAAGAGTTGGACATGACTGAGTGACTTTCATTTCACTTATGATGATATAATAGGGATAAATGGACAAAATCTGAGTGATCTAGTTTGATAAGCATATGGGCCCATACATTTTTCCTAATAACTCTCTGCTGTTATTATTTCACTGAGTGAGTATTTAAAATTTCTGCTACACATTTTTTTTTTTTTTTTTGGTATATGGTTGGCTGGTTAAGAAATTGGAAATGATTCTGGTTCCTTACCCGGAGGGATCCTCTCTCGCAGTACTCAATCACCCCAAAGATCATGGAATCAAGCTTCACCGTGCCATAGAACTTGGTTAGGTTGTAATAGTCAATCTGAAGCAACTAAGACATAACACACTCATTTACAAAGCAGCTCAGGCAGAAAAGAGCACCTGATTAAAAACTAACAATATACTAATAAAACATGCCTTGTCTCAGATCTCTGGGAAGATATACTACTGCTCTTGATACAATGAAGCATCAATGTGTCTCCTTCTGCACTTGGCATTAATCTGACCTCATGGGCTTTCTTTTGTCTGCAAGAGTACCTGAATACAAACCTTTGACTACTCTCCCATCACATCAGGACCACTTTCTAGGACATGCCAGCATGTTCTGTACCATCAAACATCTCTGACAAAATCTGGGGGGAGATTTTTCAACAAGAAGTATGGTCACCCATTCCTGGTCTGCGGGCTTCTCTGTCAGGACTCCCTAATAACACCTTGCTCCACCAGGGACCTCAATGCTTGGGGAAAACGGAGTAAAGTTATTTCTCACTTAAAGGTCTTAAGTAAGCATACCTTGTTCAACTCTATCTTCTGTTTCTCAGTGAAGTTGCCATCATTGTGCTTGAGATCCTTTAGAATCACTCGCTGCGAAGATCAATTGAATTAAGGAGATAGTGTAGCATGACCGCCAAATGCATGTTATAATCATCTGCTCACATGACTATCTTCCCACTCTACTGTAAGCTTTTGAAAGCGGTAACATTCTTTCACTGCTGTTTATATCCTTGGTGCCTAGTGCCTGGGATGTGGTAGGCTCATATGAGAATGTTTCTTTAAAATGATTAAGTGAAAAAAGGAGGAAGGAAGGGAGGAAAGAAAGGAGGGAAGGAGGAAGGAGGGGAGAAAGGAAGGAAGAAGGAAGAAAGGAAGAAACAAAACTTTGCTATGGGATTGTTACATCCCCACTGCAATGATTCAAAATACAATACAGGGTTGCCTGGACTGCTCTGAATCTATTATTTTTCCTTTTCCTTCCTACACTCTCCCCCTCTTAAAAATTTTATTTTTTCTTCAGTAGACCCAGGACTTGTGAATATTGTAAGTGGTGAAGCAGAGCCCGGCCCAGCCCTGTGAAAGGCTCTAACAGCATCCCTTGGGTCAGCCCCGGGACCCGGGCCATCACACCGCCGACAGAGCTGGGGCCACAATGAGTCAGAAGGCCCAGCACGTATCCCTGATTGAGAGTTCAGAAAAGCAGAGGAGACTATCACCTTTTTGTCGTATTTGCACTGTCGCAGTCTCTGGATTGTGTCTCGCCTCTTGTCCTCATCGATCTGGCACAAGAACAAGCTAATTATTCCAGAGGCTCCACGTCTTGGCTCCCCACCTGCCGGTCAAAGGCTGAGAGACTCTGCCTGAGTCTACTGCGGTTGGTTCACAGCATGCCAGGCAGGCTCAGAAAAACTGTTATTATTGTCCTGTGTCCCCTCTCATGCTCACCTCCCCCCTCCAATGGTAACTTCTTTCCAAGTATCCACCAACTGCACACTTAATTCTGGGTTTTCTCCCCGCTTCTTGTAGCCTGTTTCAGCCAGAGACTTCCTTTGCTTCCTTCCCGCCCAGCCCCCCAGACTATTGGGAACCATTGCCTGTAGCTACAGACAGATGCTCTCAGGGAATCATGTTTGGCATCTGAATTGCGAACTCATGCCTCAGGGCCCAAGTAGCAGTGCAAGTGAGGACTTCTTGCTGGGGCTTAAGGAGGCAGCCGCATCAGCTTGGGGTTCAGCCTGGAGTTGCGAGATCAGCTGGTTTGTCAATAGAAGCCAGTAATTTATTTGGCGGTGCTGGGTCTTAGTTGCAGCATGTGGGGTCTAGTTCTAGGTGTGGCCTGTGGGATCTAGCTCTCTGGCCAGGTACTGAACCTGGGCCCCTTGTATTGGGAGCGCGGAGTCTTAGCCCCTGGACCATCAAGGAAATCCCAGTAATTAATTTTAAAAGAAGTTAAATATTGACCAAAACACAAAACACACACACACACACACACACACACACACACACACACACACACACACGCAGGCTAGATATGGCTCTTGGTCTGCTACTCGAAAGGCAGAAAAGATTATGAAACATTGCATCTTTCCACTCAATTCTTATAAAAACCTGTGATGTATTTTATTTGTTAAAAGTTACCTCATAGGGACGTTTTGACAATGTGAGTGAAATAAGTAATATCCAATTCCATGCATGACGCCTGGCACAGCGCAGATTAATAAACGTCACTTGTCTCCCCTTCTGTTTCTCATTTTATTTGTGGGGTACAAAGGGTTACATGGCACCATGTGTCACCCGAGAATCTACGGAACCTGAGTGTGACTTCTCGTCTAGTGTTCTTTTTACCCTCTCAAGCCTTGATTGTGTCATTTAAACCATTTGAACCTTAGTCCCTTATTTGGGCAATCCTAAAAGGAAGACTCTTGAGAGTCCCTTGGACTGCAAGGAGATCCAATCAGTCCATTCTATAGGAGATCAGCCCTGGGTGTTCTTTGGAAGAAATGATGCTAAAGCTGAAACTCCAGTACTTTGGCCACCTCATGCAAAGAGTTGACTCATTGGAAAAGACTCTGATGCTGGGAGGGATTGGGAACAGGAGGAGAAGGGGACGACCCAGGATGAGATGGCTGGATGGCATCACAGACTCGATGGACGTGAGTCTGAGTGAACTCCTGGAGTTGGTGATGGACAGGGAGGCCTGGCGTGCTGCAATTCATGGGATCGCAAAGAGTTGGACACGACTGAGCGACTGAACCGAACTGAACTTACAGGGATACTTAGGGATCAAATGAGACCAAGGTGGTGACACTTTCTTACAAGCAAAGGTGTTTTATCCTCAAATGAATCCTCTTGATCATTATTTTCTGTCTGCTGCCCTCCCCTCGAACTTTGCTGACATCTCTCCCTCTGGCTGCCTTGGTTTGCTGACCCTCTCCATTCTAGCCTCGGATACGCTCTTCATCCTCTCGCCCCTGAGTCTTGCTTCCTTACCCAGAGCTTGAACCATTGCCTGTCCAGTCACGTGGCATTTTCCCCTCTCACTGACTCTGGTCGATCCCTGTGGGTCTTCTTCTGGTCCTGTCTGATTCTCAGCAGGGGAAAACCTCTTCTTACAGCTAATCCCTGGTCACCTGCTCCCCAGCTGGTCTGTAACTCGGCATAACAGTGACTCCCCATGCTCTGAATCACTTCTAACCTTCCTCCTCATGGCAATTTGTCCCAAAGACCTCCTCCTTAACCAGGTGAGCGGCTAATGATGAATTAACTCATAAAAATTCTGTCATTTACAAGTGGTAGATGAGTTATACTTTTAGGAGTATTTACATTTTAACAAAACACACAGCAACACGATGTTTTAGGCTTAACTCAAAAGAACAAAGTGTAGTACAGGGTTCTGAGGCGGTGGGGGAGGCTTGTGAGGGGTGGAGCTGTGGTGGGACCTGGGCAGAAGTGGGTGGGAGCGCAAACTGGAGTCACACCAGAGACGGGGCCCGCTCTCTCCCTCTAGAGGTCTCCTCCTCCCTTCCTAGGGTACTGCCACTAAGTCATTCAGGTCGATGCATTCTCTCTTTGAAAATCCAATGATCTTACAATCGTTTACAATTACAGTCATAGGTTTTGATGAGAATCAAATGGAAAGATGCCATGTGAAATGTAAATGACTGTAAGATTATTGGATTTTCAAAAAGACTATTCATTGATTTCTTCCTGACACATGCCAGAGATAGATTGATCTTTTCTTAATTTAAAAAATTTTTAAAAATCATTTATTTTTTTGGTCACACTGCAAAGCATGGGGGAATCTTAGTTTCCTGACCAGGACCCAAACCTGTGCCCACTGCAGTGGAAGTGTGGACTCCCAGCCGCTGGACTGCTGGGGAAGTTCCTGGTCTTTGTCAATAGCATTTTTATTTCTGTGGCTCAGGATGTAGTAGGAGTGTTACTTTGGTGCATGGACCATTTCTGGAGGAAAGGGAGGCCTAGTCCTCGCTCAGCCATGAGGGGATCTGAGCCACTAGAGTGCCGTGTGCAGGACTTGGGGTGGGATGCCCAGAGAGGTGGTGGAAAGGCTCTAAACACAAATCTGACTCATGTGGCAATTTCATTTTTGCTGATTCTAAGGAGGGAGATGTCTCAAGTCACACTGCCCTTTCGGCTTGGCCCTATTCCGAGGGACCCCGCTCATTCCTTCATGTGGAGGTTCTGGGACTCCACCTCCCCCTAGTTTGCTTTGGTATAAAACCTCTGGGATTTCCCTGGTGGTCCGGTAGTTGAGAATCTGCCCTGCCAATGCAGGGAACAGGGGTTTGATGCCTGGTCTGGGAGGATCTCACACGCCATGGAGCGACTAAGCCTGGGTGCCCCAACTGCTGAGCCTGTGCCTGAGAGCCTGTGCTCGGGAACAAGAGAAGCCACCGCAGCGAGAAGCCGGAGCACCGCAACTAGAAGGTAGCCCTCGCTTGCGGCAATGAATCACGGGCATCATTGCCTGCGAGCAGCAACGAAGACCCAGGGCGGTCAAAAATAAATTAAAATCCGATAAAAACCCAAAAAACCTCTGACAGTTAAGTGTTAGTGTCACACTTCCACAGGGTGGGTTCAGATTGTGGCCCGTTCTTGAAATTCTAGCCCCGTTGCCTCAAAGAGCTCAGAAACAATGAAACAGGTCCAGGCATCGGGCACATGAGAAATGCTCAGAAGAGCTGGCAGGTTACATCTGCAGGAACCTGACTCACTAGTGTGTGTGACCCGGACCCGCTGCTCGACTCTTTGTCCTTCATTTTCCTCATCAGCAAAGTTAGGATGATAAAGTTCATCTCCTGAGGTCCTGGTGAGGAGGAGATAAGGCCACACGGGTCCCGAATTAACCGCGGCCCATGGGAGGCAGTATTGCTGGTGGCTGCTGAGCCTTTCTGGCTGAGCGCAAAAGTGTGGGCAAAGGATTCTTTCTTCAGCAGTGAGAAAGTAAGTCCCATGTCCTGAGTGTGAGAGAGTAGTTCCCCCAGGTTTAGGGGAACTCAGATGCCCTACCCATTCCTACATCCCTTGCATGACAAATCCTCCCTCTCTGCACTCCTCTTCTGGATCACATGCAAAAAATGAGTAACACACTATACCACTGCTGCTGCTGCTGCTAAGTCGCTTCAGTCGTGTCCAACTCTGTGTGACCCCATAGACGGCAGCCCACCAGGCTCCCCCGTCCCTGGGATTCTCCAGGCAAGATTACTGGAGTGTGTTGCCATTGCCTTCTCCAATGCATGAAAGTGAAAAGTGAAAGTGAAGTCGCTCAGTCGTGCCCGACTCTTCGCAACCCCATGGACTGCAGCCCACCAGGCTCCTCCATCCATGGGATTTTCCAGGCAAGAGTACTGGAGTGGGGTGCCATTGTCTTCTCCGTACCACAGCCTCCACCAAAGTGTTCACTGGATCAAGTAGCACCATGAACAATCAAGGGAAAGGCAGGAAGCTGAGAATTCTAACATCTAGGTCTTGGGTTCTGAAACAAATGAGCCTGCCTGGCACGTTCCGTACCATGGACCAAAGTCTCCTCAGATCCCTGGGGAGCTGCGCGAGCCCACACATTCTTCCCCAGGTCAGGGACACCTTACCTTTAGGCTAACGTGGTTTGTCTCGTTGGACTCCAGAGGAAAGATGTCTTCAGGAGGAATGTGGGACCACTTCTTCTGACGAAGCGCGTGTTCTCTCTTGTATTTTCTGTGAAAGGAACACAACCAGCCCACAGGCTTTTATTATGCTCTTTCATTATGCCATTCCATTTCTGACCATTAGTTGACATCTAGAGCTCTGATTAGGGGGGCTTCCCCGATGGCCCAGCAGATAAAGAATCTGCCTGCAATGCAGGAAATATGGGAGACTCAGGTTTGATTCCTGGGTTGGGAAGACAAATCTTCCCCTGTAAGAGAACATGCAACCTACTCCAGTATTCTCGCCTGGAAAGTCCCACGGCCAGAGGAGCCTGGTGGACTACAGTCCACGGAGTTGCAGAAAGATTCAGTCAGGACTTAACAACAAAGCCTCTTCAGCCTGAAAGTATGTAATACTTAATCAAATGCTTAACAACAACAACAATATTTAAATACTTAACAAAGACAACAATACCTAACTAAACAACAAAGCCTCTTCAGCCTGAGAGGATGTAATAGAGCAGCTTTGAAATTTCCCATAATGTATTAATAAAAGAGCAGAAATAGCTATTTCCACCTACAGAATGCCAATTCTATGGTCACTATACAGACTTTATTTCAATTCCCCACAACAGTTCAGATGAGGATACTGAAGCCAAGTAACATGTTTAAGTTGCTAATAACACAGTTAAGATCACACAACTGGTTAATCTCAGAGATTTGAGATTATGAGATTTGAGTTCATGTGTCTCAGGAAGACTCCCTGGAGGAGGGCATGGCAACCCACTCCAGTATGCCTGCCTGGAGAAACCCACGGACAGAGGAGCCTGGTGGCTACAGTCCATAGGGACTGAAAGAGTCAGACACGACTGAAGCAACTTAGCACACACACATGCACGTCTCTGATGGCAAGCTCTAACTCATCCACTCGGTAGTATTCTGCCCTAGATATACTTTCTGATGCAGAATGCCTTTATAATCTTAGCTCTGTCCAGAGACCTTCCTGTGAATGTATACTATCAACAGGCATCAGATGCCTGAATGTATACTATCAACAGGCATCACCCACCCCTCCACCTGAGAGATGAGCACCGCAGGTTAGCCGGCAGGTACCTGAGCACCAGGAGAGCAATGAGAAGCAGCAGGACCACCGTTCCCGCGAGCGTGAAGACAGCAATCATCAGGATTTGAGGGCCTGTGGCAGAAAAGACCGTGAAAACTATACTAGGAAGGACCCCTGAAAAGAGAACAAATGCATGTCACAAGATTCTAGTTGTATATGGTAATTTCAGCAAGCGGAAAAGGAGAGATCTTTTAAGATATCTGTTTCTTAGAGAAAAGCAAATGTCATATGTTAACACTTGTATTTGTAATCTAAAAAAAAAAAAATGATACACGGACTTCCCTAGTGACTCAGTGGTGAAATGGAAGACTTCACCTTCCAATATAGGGGTTGTGGGTTTGATCCCTGGTCGGAGAGCTAAGATTCCATATGCCTCGTGGCCAAAAAACCAAAACACAGAACTGAAGTAATACCTTAAAAAATTCAGTAAAGACTTTAAAAATGGTCCACATCAAAATGATCTTGAGAAAAAAAATTTTTAAATGATACAAATGAACTTATTTACAAAATAGAAACAGACTCACAGACCTAGAAAGCAAACTTACAGTTATCAAAGGGGAAAGGTGGGAGGGAGGATAAATGAGAATGAACATATACACAATACTATATATAAAACAGACAATCAACAAGGACCTACTGTATAACACAGGGAACTCTACTCAATATTCTGTAATAACCTACATGGGTGAAGAATCTGAAGAAGAATGGATATACGTATATGTGAACTGAACCATCTTACTGTACACCCGAAACTAACACAATACTGCAAGTCAGCTATATTCCAGCATAAAATAAAAATTAAATTTAGGGGTGGGTTGGGATAGGGGGTGAGAAGCAGGTTCAAGAGGGACGGGACATATGTATACTTATGGCTGATTCACTTTGTTGTGTGGCAGAAACCAATACAGCATTGTGAAGAGATTATCCTCCAATTAAAAATGAAAAATTTTGAAGAGTAGGAAATACTTCAAAAGTAGGAAGTCAAGACATATCTGGAGTAACAGGCAAATTTGGCCTTGGAGTACAAAATGAAGAAAGTCAAAGGCTAACAGAGTTTTGCCAAGAGAATGCACTGGTCACAGCAAACACCCTCTTCCAACAACACAAGAGAAGACTCTACACATGGACATCACCAGATGGTCAACACCGAAATCAGGCTGATTATATTCTTTGCAGCCAAAGATGAAGCAGCTCTATATAGTCAGCAAAAACAAGACCAGGAGTGGACTGTGGCTCTCAGGTCAGGAACTCCTTATTGCCAAATTCAGACTTAAAGAAAGTAGGGAAAATCACTAGACCATTCAGCTACGCAAGCTGCGCAGTTAATCACTCAGTTGTGTCTGACTCTTGCGACCCCGTAGAAGGTATCCTGCCAGGCTCCTCTGTCCATGGGATTCTCCAGGCAAGAATACTGGAGTGGGTTGCCATTTCCTTCTCCAGGGGATCTTCCCAACCCAAGGATCGAACCCAGGTCCCTTGCATTGCAGTCAGACTCTTTACCAACTGAGCTATGAGGGAAGCCCCCATTCTGGTATGAACTAAATCAAATCCCTTACAATCACACACTGGAAGTGACAAATAGATTCAAGGGATTAGGTCTGATAGAGTGCCTGAAGAACTGTGGATGGAGGTTTGTGACACTGTACAGGAGGCAGGGATCAAGACCATCCCCAAGAAAAAGAAATGCAAAAAACCAAAATGGTTGCCTGAGGAGCTCTTACAAATAGCTAAGAAAAGAAGAGAAGCTAAAGGTAAAAGAGAAAAGGAAAGATATACCCGTTTGAATGCAGAGTTGCAAAGAATAGCAAGGAGAGATAAGAAAACCTTCTTCAACGATCAACGTAAATAGAGGAAAACAATAGAATGGGAAAGACTAGAGATCTCTTCAAGAAAATCAGAGATATCAAGGGAACATTTTATGCAAAGATGGGCTCAATAAAGGACAGAAATGGTATGGACCTAACAGAAGCAGAAGATATTAAGAAGAGGTGGCAAGAATACACAGAAGAACTGTACAAAAAAGATCTTCATGACCCAGATAACCATGATGGTGTGATCACTCACCTCGAGCCAGACATCCTGGAATGTGAAGTCAAGTGGGCCTTAGGAAGCATCACCATGAAAAAAGCTAGTGGAGGTGATGGAATTCCAGTTGAGCTATTTCAAATCCTAAAAGATGATGCTGTGAAAGTGCTGCACTCAATATGACAGCAAATTTGGAAAACTCAGCAGTGGTCACAGGACTGGAAAAGGTCAGTGTTCATTCCAATTCCAAAGAAAGGTAATGCTCAAACTATTGCACAATTGGACTCATCTCACATGCTAGCAAAGTGATGCTCAAAATTCTCCAAGCCAGGCTTCAACAGTACATGAACTTTCAGGTGTTCAAGTTGGATTTAGAAAAGGCAGAGGAACTGGAGATCACATTGCCAACTTCTGCTGAATCATCAAAAAAGCAAGAGAGTTCCAGAAAAATATCTACTTCTGCTTTATTGACTATGCCAAAGCCTTGACTATGTGGATCACAACAAACTGTGGAAAATTCTGAAAGAGATGGGAATACCAGACCACCTGACCTGCCTCCTGAGAAATCTGTATGTATGTCAAGAAGCAACAATTAGAACTGGACATGGAACAACAGACTGGTTCCACATTGGGAAAGGAGTAGGTCAAGGCCGTATATTGTCACCCTGCTTATTTAACTTATATGCAGAGTACATATGTGAAATGCCAGGCTGAATGAAGTACAAGCTGGAATCAAGATTGAATGGAGAAGTATCAATAACCTCAGAAATGCAGATGACACCACCCTTACGGCAGAAAGTGAAGAAGAACTAAAGAGCCTCTTGATGAAAGTGAAAGAGGAGAGTGGAAAAACTGGCTTAAAACTCAACATTCAGAAAACTAAGATCATGGCATCCGGTCCCATCACTTCCTGGCAAACAGATGGGGAAACAATGGAAACAGTGGCTGACTTTATTTTCTTGGGCTCCAAAATCGCTGCAGATGGTGATTGCAGCCATAAAATTAAAAGATGCTTGCTCCTTGGAACAAAAGCTATGACCAACCTAACAGCATATTAAAAAGCAGAGACATTACTTTGCAACAAATGTCCATCTAGTCAAAGCTTTGGTTTTTCCAATAGTCATGCATGGATATAAGAGTTGGACTATAAAGAAAGCTGAGCTCCAAAGAATTGATGTTTCTGAACTGTGGTGTTAGAAAAGACTCTTGAGAGTCCCTTGGACTGCAAGGAGATCCAACCAGTCCATACTAAAGGAAATCAGTCCTGACTATTCATTGGAAGGACTGATGCTAAAGCTGAAACTCCAATAATTTGGCCACTTGATGTGAAGAACTAACTCACTTGAAAAGACCCTGATGCTGGGAAAGACTAAAGGTGGGAGGAGAAGGGGACAACAGAGGGTGAGAAGGTTGGATGGCATCACTGACTTGATGGACATGAGTTTGAGTAAGCTCTGGGAGTTGGTCATGGACAGGGAAGCCTGACATGCTGCAATCCATGGGGTCACAGAGTCAGACACAACTGAGCGACTGAACTGAACTGACTGAAAAATGAAAATTAATTTAAAAAATTAAATTTAGAAAAGATATCCTTCTTTTTTAATCTCTTCATTGGTAATAGAGATGCTGCATTTTTGTTCTCTGAAGAAAATTGTTTGGAATGTGCCTCCAAAGTGGTATTATTTTAGTTACCCTTATAGTATATACATCTTTTTTCTTATGGAAGCGCTTCACTGGTGGCTCAGATGGTAAAGAATCTTCCTGCAATGCAGGAGACCAGGGTTTGATCAGGGTCAGGAAGAATTACTGGCGATGGGAATGGCAACCCACTCTAGTACTCTTGCCTGGAGAATGCCATGGACAGAGGAGCCTGGTGGGCTACAGTCCATGGGGTTGCAAAGAGTTGGAACCGCTGAGCGACTGACACTTTCTTATGGGAATCATCGAATGTTAGATCCAGAACAGACTCTGGATGGGAAGACTATCTGATGTCTTTGAAACTGATATCCCTAAGGAGGATTCATAAAGAAGAAACTGACAACTGGTTTTCCATTCAGAGAAAAATCAGAGGTAAAGTAGGTCAGTGTGGAATGCACAGTAAATGATAGTGTTGCCCACTGGTCCTTTCCACGCTCAACCAGGTCATCGAGCAAAGTCAATGGGAAGTGTAAGGAATTTGACTTTTCGGTATGTAGGTGAAGCTGTACAGACGGAGGAGTTTGAGAGATTCACAAAAGAGTAAGTAAATTTAGGAAAATGTGGATTCAACCCAACGAAGCATTGAAGCTGAGTTCTGCATGGGCAGAGGACTAGACTGAGAAGGACAACAATAATGAAACTGTACAAGAAGGTCATTGTTCACACATGCCTCACAGGCTGCCTCTTGAATCCTCTAACTTCCTATTCTATTCAGAAGGTAGAGGGTTCAAGAAGAAGAAATGGGATGGACTCCAAGCAACAGATAGTGTATAAGAAGCTAGAGGATAATAGCAATATGGTGAAGAAGACAGGTATTTTTCTTACAGCAAAAATATGAGAGATAGTCAAATTTTAAGGATAAATGTTCAAGGAAGGTGTTGTCTAAAAATAAAACTGTAAAATATTTTGAGAATATGGCATTTAAAAAATCCATGAGAGACATTGGAGCTATACAGAGAAATGTTATTCTGACACGCTATTGGGCCTTATAAAAATAATAATACTGAAAATATTTAATGATTTTCAATTTAAAGAATCAACCTACAGGTAAATGACAGAAGTCTTCTTATGGTTAGCAAATAAATATTATCAGCCCTGACAAATAAAAGAAAACTACAGGAGAATTTAGGAGGTAAGAAGGAGGGAGAAGGAAGCATAGAGACATGAACATCTTCATCTTACACCTGCGGGAAGCAAGAAGCTTTATACATGTTTGACAGAACTCCAGGCTTATGCATATTAATTAAAATTACAAATGTAAAATTATAAACACTAAATGTATTGACAAAAAGAACTATATTGAGATGAGCTTAGAGAAAAGTATGCCTAATGAAAATGAACCAAATTTTAACTTATCAATACAAGAAATAGATAACATCTATATCTCATAAATCAAGAAATACATGCATATAATTTAGAAATATGCAAAAAATTAAGCAGAACGGACAAGACCAAGGATGCACAGAGGCGGGACTAGGTACCCTCACTTTCTGTTATGAATATTTCTATTCTCAGATTTTAAAATCATGTGCATGAATTTTTCTACGACAAAAATAAAATGAAAAAAATCATTTAGTGTTTACACCTTTTCTTTTTTTGCATCTTTGGACATAAATATTCGTTCAACTTTAAACTTTTTTCTCTAAAAATTGATTCAGTTCAGTTCAGTCGCTCAGTCGTGTCTGACTCTTTGCGAACCTATGAATCACAGCACGCCAGGCTTCCCTGTCCATCACCAATTCCTGGAGTTCACTTAAACTCACGTCCATCGAGTCAGTGATGCCATCCAGCCATCTTATCCTCAGTCGCCCCCTTCTCCTCCTGCCCCCAATCCCTCCCAACATTAGAGTCTTTTCCAATGAGTCAACTCTTCGCATCAGGTGGCCAAAGTACTGGAGTTTCAGCTTTGGCATCAGTCCTTCCAAAGAAATCCCACGGCTGATCTCCTTCAGAATGGACTGGTTGGATCTCCTTGCAGTCCAAGGGACTCTTAAGAGTCTTCTCCAACACCACACTTCTAAGCATCAATTCTTCGGTGCTCAGCTTTCTTCACAGTCCAACTCTCACATCATACATGACCACAGGAAAAACCATAGCCTTGACTAGACAGATCTTTGTTAGTAAAGTAATGTCTCTCTTTTGAATATGCTATCTAGGTTGGTCCCAACTTTTCTTCCAAGGAGTAAGCGTCTTTTAATTTCATGGCTGCAGTCATCATCTGCAGTGATTTTGGAGCCCCCCAAAATAAAGTCTGACACTATTTCCACTGTTTCCCCATCTATTTCCCATGAAGTGATGGGACCAGATGCCATGATCTTCGTTTTCTGAATGTTGAGCTTTAAGCCAACTTTTTCACTTTCCACTTTCACTTTCATCAAGAGGCTTTTTAGTTTCTCTTCAGTTTCTACCATAAGGGTGGTGTCATCTGCATATCTGAGGTTATTGATATTTCTCCCGGTAATCTTGATTCCAGCTTGTGTTTCTTCCAGTCCAGCATGTCTCATGATGTTCTCTGCATATAAGTTAAATAAGCAGGGTGACAATATTCAGCCTTGACGAACTCCTTTTCCTATTTGGAACCAGTCTGTTGTTCCATGTCCAGTTCTAACTGTTCTAACCTGCATATAGGTTTCTCAAGAGGCAGGTCAGGTTGTCTGGCATTCCCATCTCTTTCAGAATTTTCCACAGTTTATTGTGATCCACACAGTCAAAGGCTTTGGCATAGTCAATAAAGCAGAAATAGATATTTTTCTGCAACTCTCTGGCTTTTTCCATGATCCAGCGGATGTTGGCAATTTGATCTCTGGTTCCTCTGTCTTTTCTAAAACCAGCTTGAACATCTGGAAGTTCATGGTTCACATATTGCTGAAGCCTGGCTTGGAGAATTTTGAGCATTACTTGACTAGCGTGTGAGATGAGTGCAATTGTGCAGTAGTTTGAGCATTCTTTGGCATTGCCTTTCTTTGGGACTGGAATGAAAACCGATCTTTTCCAGTCCTGTAGTGATGTGGAATTGCTTACTATTCACTGCGGAAAGCCTTGGCCAAGCCAGCCGAGGGCAGAGCATCCTGAGACCTTGCTGCTCAGGAGACACTTGGCTGGCCTGTCTAGTGACAGTCAGTGTTATACACAGTTGTAGTTCAAGTTGCACGGATGAAGGTCTGGCTGTATCAGGGCTTTCATGCCATGATGGGACCTCAGCTCAGGTAGGTAGGTAACCATTGTTATGACCCAAGCATGTGTGCTCTAAGGCAAAAAGGGAGAATTTAGAGGTCAAGCTCACTGCCCACCCCTCAGCCTGATGACATCAAGTATTCCTTGCTTGAAACACACTGAATACATTCCTTGAGTTTCCTGTAGTAAAATGTAAATGGAATGAGCCTATTGTCTCTGTGTTCATTCTGCCAATTGCCAAACCTAGTTTTCTATAGGAAAAGTTATGTCAAAGGGTGGATAGAACACATATTAAAGATAGGTATAGCTAAATTAGAATGGGATATTTTCAGTGTTTTATCAGAACTGTAGTATCATTCATTGGGCAGAGAAGTAAAGTCCATATTTACAAATCTGGCACATCTTATTCAGACAATAAGTAAAACGAAACAAAACCACAAGCTAATTGCATAAACCATAGAATGTACTCTCCTCCAAAACAACTTCAGGGAAAGGAAATTCATGAAGGATCTCTTACCCCGGCCTGGAATATCATTAGGAAGTTTGTGGTTCTTCCAGATGAATGTGGGGCTCTTATCCACAGGGCTAGTCTGGTTCACACGGGTGTCATAGGTCAGAAGAACCTTGTACTGTGTCAGGGCATGAAAGAGAAGATGGGTGAACAGAAAAAGACACTTTAGAATGACTTCTGATGAGGCTCACCATCCTTCCCAATGACATTTGAATTTTTTAAAATTATTTTTTATTGGAGCATAGTTGCTTTACAATGCCGTGTTAGCTTCTACTCTACAGCACAGTGAATCTGCCATATATATTTCTCAGTGAAGCAAGGCAAATGATACACAGCGGGGAACTAGTTAGGATCTACTTGGTGCTCATCATGAACACTATTAGGCCGAATAGTTTTCTGTTTTTAATGACCATACATTATGCCTGCCCAATAAATATTCTCTGCATCTTTAGAGAATTCAAGTCTTTCATTTTACAAATATGAAAACAGAGGCAAGAAAAATTAAATGGCTAGCTCTAAGTCACATGACAAGGGAGGCACAATATTAAATATTTCCACAATATTAAACTGCTATTAAAAATGATGGCTTGAGAAAATACATCATAGTTAAAATTCATTATCTATACTTATACACGTCAAGGGGCTGCTAGAGAATTCTACATTCCTTAAGTTCTATCAATTACATGATTTTTGAATCTCTTCTATCTCTATGCTCTAATGCGCTTTCTTATAAAAAGTTTCTTTTTGAAGCAATGTGCCAATAGAAATATTAATATATCCTTAAATTACTGCTGCATATATTGAGTCAGTTTTGTAAGAGACTCCTCCAAAATAATCATCCTTCTAAAATTCACCACCACTCCCTCAAAACATGCTGGACCAAAGTTTTACATTCTCAAAACTATACTCCTAACTTGACAGCAGAATATAAGCTAATATTACATAGTAATATAATAATATGTATTATATTCACACACAATACTATACCATGTGTATATATAGTATGTGAATATAAAGCATAACATTACAGGGCTATTTTTATGTGCCTGAGGGATCAAACAATTCATGATGTTCATGAGATTGCAGAGGGAGAGAACAGGGAATGTTTCATTGAAATTTTTAGTTTTGGAAATGAATAAACAATTCTTAAAAAAAAAAAAAAAACAATGACCAAAAAAGAAAACCTGTCATTTTCTCATTGGTATCCCATCAATAGTCTGGTCTTCATATCAGTGTTTTCTGGGTGGGTATATTTTATACAGTGAATAGAGTGGATATTCTGAATAAGAAGTTCTATGGAGAAAATGTCTAAGGAATATGGCCCCAAGAGGGGCATAACTGTAAATCTGAAATTAACTTGTGGATTCTAAACATAACTTCTCCTAGTCCTTCTCTATGACTTGCCTTTCAGGATAACCGTCCTCACCCAGTCACCTAATCCCAAGTTCTTGATAAGAACATACTTTGCTGGTGTCCACAGAGGTGTACAGAAGATACATGGTATTGTCAATATCCCCACAGGCATCCAGAGTCACAGGACCCACATGCCCTAGGGCAAAATCAGAAACAATTAGAGACCATCAGTGACTTCCTGACTGAAAGACCAGTTACATCCTGACACAGGGCCTAAAGCAGATTCAGATTGCTCTATTTTACTGAAAAATGGTTGACCTTAATGATGTAATAGAAGGCATTGGTTCTTGGCCCTGAGATCGCTGAAGGATATTTCTACAAGAGACACTATTGAGAGAGAAGGAAAACTCTCTTTCACTGCATGTAGGATGATGACACTAAATGTAATTAGCCAGGAGATTTCTCCTGATGAATTGAGACAAATTTTTGCTGAGAGTATTAACTAGTGGCACAGTGTGTTTAAGACTTCCCTGGTGGCTCAGACAGTAAAGCGTCTGTCTACAATGCAGGAGACCTGGGTTCAATCCCTGGGTCGGGAAGATCCCCTGGAGAAGGAAATGGCAATCCACTCCAGTACTATTGCCTGGAAAATCCCATGGACAGAGGAGCCTGGTAGGCTACAGTCCATGGGGGTCGCAAAGAGTCAGACAAGACTGAGTGACTTCACTTTCACAGTGTGTTTAAGTCATTGCATAACCTAAAGTAGATTGCCAAAAGGTCAAAATCCCTTCACTATCACTTATTAGCTGAACACGCTGAGAAAATTAACTTCTTGGAGCCTCAGTTTTCTCATCTATGAAATTTTAGCCACATAGCATGAGTCTATGAAACGGCTGGCTAGGTTAAAAAAAATTACCAAGTATCAACAATTTCACATGGTTCAAAATAAGAGCTAGTATTGTTTACTGTATCAGGCTCAGTACTAAGTGCCTTATATGCACTTATCATTTTAATCCTCCTGGAACACCATGACACACAAACTGTTATTATCTCCATTTTACTGATGAGAAATCTGAGGTCAGAGATATTATTTAATTGTTCCAGGTTATAGGTACAGCTAGCAGGTGGCTAAGTACCACTTCTGATCACAGAGGTGCAAGTAAAAAGGTGGGGGCCACTGTCTGCATCTTCTCCCCCTCCGTCAATTGCTGATATGACTTTCCCCCACTGCCAATGTGACTTTCTAGGAATGTAAAGGGTTGGTGCTTCCTTTGTTTCTCTCTTTTCCCCCTTGAGAGCCAGGCTTTGAAGACTACAACATTCAAGCAACTTCATGTATGGGGGAAACTAGAAAGTGACTACACATGCCGAGGGGAAGGCAGAGACTCAGAAAACCTGAGAAGACCTCAAGTTTCCATCTCAGGCTGATCCTTAGCAGAGATGGCCTGCAACAATAAAAACAAAAAGCAAAAGCAAGTAACAGCAAACCCTGAGAAGGAGAAAATTCACCATGCCCCAGATGATTTTCAGGATTACCACATTATTAGATTTTAATGTCCAGTTTTCAACCAAAATTATAAGTCATATGAAGAAACAGGAAAATATGATTTATTCAATAGAAAAAAAAAATAAACCAGTGGAAGCCATCCATGAGAAAGCGATGGTGGGTCTACTAGACAAAGGCTTTAAAACAACTACCTTAAAGATGCTCAAAGACCTAAAGACATGGGTAAAGTCAAGGCAGTGATGTATGAACAAAATGGAAATATTAGCAAAAAGATAGAAATCATAAAAAAAATTCTGGAACTGAAAAGCATAGAGGCTAAAACAAAAAATTCAAAGGCATATTTGAGCAGGCAGAATAATTAGTGAACTTGAAGATGAAAAAGAAAGTGAAAGTGCTAGTCACTCGGTTGTGTCTGACTCTTTATGACCCCATGGACTATAGCCCAACAGGCTCCTCTGTCCATGGAATTCTCCAGGTTAAAATACTGGAATGAGTAGCCAGTCCTTTCTCCAGGGATCTTCCCAACCCAGTGACTGAATCTGGGTCTCCCTTATTATGGGCAGTTGCTTTGCTGTCTGAGCCCCAGGAAGCTGAAACTAGAAGAAAAGACAATGGAAATCACCAAAACTGAGGAAAATAAATTAAAAAGATTGCAGAAAAGTGGACAGACCTTAAAGGACCTGCAGAATACCACTAAGCAGACCAACGCATGCATTGTGGAAGCCCCAGAGGGAGAAGAGAAAGAGAGAGAATATTTGAAGACACAGTGGCTGAAAATGTCCCAAATCTGATGAAAGATATGAATATAAACATCCAAGAAGCTCAACAAATGCCAAGTAGAATGAATTTAAAGACATCCATGCCAAGACACATTATAATCAAATCGTCCACAGCCAAAGACATAGAATTTTGAAAGCAGCAGGGAGAGAAGTAATTGATCACATATAAGAGATATTCAATAAGATTACAAAGCAGATTTCTCACTATATACTCTGAAGGTTAGAAGGCAGTGGGCTGATATATTCAAAATGCTAAAAGAAAAAAATATCAACTAAGGATCTGTTATTCAACAAAGCTGTCTTTCAAAAGTGAGCGTAGAGTAAGATATTCTGAAATAAATAAAAGCTGAGAGATTTTTACCAACCAATCTTCCCTGCAAGAAATTCTCAAGGGAGTCTAGGAGGTTAAAATGAAAGAACACTAGACAGTAGCTTGAAGCCATACGAAGAAATAAACATTTCAGTAAAGGTAAATAAGCAAGCAATTACAAAAACTAGCATTATTATAAAAACAATGTGTTATTCCACTTTTTCTTTTCTACATTACTTAAGAAGTGAATTTAGTAAACAAATTAATCTGAAACTTGTATTACTGTAACTTTGATTTGTAACTCCACCTTTTGTTTTTGACAATTTAGGAGACTAATGCTTAAAAAATAATTAGTTTACTATTTGGACACAAAGTATAAGGATATAGTTCTGCAATACCAATGTCTGAAAGGGATGGAAATGGAGCTGTTAAAGGAGCAGAGTTTTGTATTTATTGAGGTTAAGCCAGTATAAATTCAAATTAGAGGGTTATAATTTTAGGATCTAATCCCCATGGTAACCACAAAGAAAACAGCTAAAGAATACACATGAAAAAAATTTAAACATTTCAGTGTAAAGAAATAAATACAACAGAAGACAGTAATGGATAAAATGGGGATGAAAAAGCTATGCAGTATATAAAAAACAAATAGCAAAATAACAGAATAAATCTCTCTTTATCAGCAAGGAGATCCAACCAGTCCATCCTAAAGGAAATCAGTCCTGAATATTCACTGAAAGGACTGATACTGAAGCTGAAACTCCAATACTTTGGCCACCTGATGCGAAGAGCTGACTCATTGGAAAAGATCCTGACGCTGGGAAAGATTGAAGGTGGGAGGAGAAGGGGACGACAGAAGATGAGATGGTTGGAAGCCATCACCCACTCAATGGACATGAGCTTGAGTAAATTCTGGTAGTTGGTGATGGACAGAGAGGCCTGGTGTGCTGCAGTCCATGGGGTCACAAAGAATCAGACTGAGTCACTGAACTAAACTGATCAGTAATTACTTCAAATGTAAATGGATTAAATTCTCCAATCAAAGATAGAAATTGGAAAATTAAATTAAAAAGTGATCCAACTATTTGATGTCTATAGAGATTCACTTTTGATCCCAAGACACAAATAGTTTGAAAGCAAAAGGATGGGAAAGGATATTCCGTGCAAGTATTAACCAAGAGAGCAGAGGTGGATATACTGACATCAGATAAAACTGATCAGACTTTAAATCAAAAAAGTTTATAAGAAACAAAGACTTTAATTATATTAATAAAACACTCAATAGGGCAAAAATATATAAATAAGTATAAACATTTAGGTACCTAATAACAGACCAACAAAATAGATGAAGCAAAAATTGGCACAAAATAAACTATTCTACAATAGTGTGCCAGTAGAGAATCTGCCTGTCAATGCAAGAGATGCAAGAGGCCCAGGTTTGATTCCCGGGTCGGGAAGAGCCCTCAGAGTAGGAAATGGCAACCCACTCCAGTATTCTTGCCTAGAAAATTCCATGGACAGAGGAACCTGGTGGGCTACAGTCCATGGGAGAGCAGAGTTAGACACAACTGACCACACATGCACTCTTTTATACAACAATCGTTGGAGATTTTAACACTCCACTTTCTCCAATGAACAGAATAACAAGATAGCAAATATGTAAAAAAATAGAGGACTTGAACGTAACAAGAAACCAACTAGACGTAACAGACAAATATAGAACATTCTACCCAACAACTGAACTTTTGCACATTTGTTGCCTCCAGTTAAGTTAAAGGTATTTAACTGTTGACCCATCTATTGCCACACCCTCTCTTTACTGTCCACAGGGAGTGCATCTGGAGAAACTGTAAGTGTAGTTTGCTCTTAGGCACCTGGTACCTTCAAAAGTGATGTTCCTGAAAGCATGAGCAAATTTAGAGGTGGTAACATCTTCCCCATTTTCAAGAAATATCTTCAGCATATGTCCAAAAAGCAAGACTCCATCCAGATAGGCAGCAGCAAAATCATTTTTTGCCTAAATTAGAAAGGAAAAATCCTAAAATGAGTTCAAAGAAAAAAAACCAAGATTCTGGTCTTGAACCTGGAAAAAACATTGTTGGGGTCAAGCAGGGTAACTTGAAAGGTAAAAGAATATTAATGGAATTGCGGGGATGGGATTAAAGGAAATTTTGGAAAAACTTTCCTTGGACCAGGGCTCTTTCTCACCCCCACATCACAATTCTGTCTTCCCTTGGGATCAATTAACTATGAACACTGCCTTTAGGGAAAGAACTAAAAGTGGCTGTGCTTCCTCCTTCCCATGATGAAATATTTTATTTCAACCAGGAAGAACAACATACAGCATTTTCAGTTCTCATAAGGTTTTATACAGAAATAATATTTTCATTTAAAAATAAAAGAGAACATCAACAAAAACAACCCCACTGCCCTTGAGTAGTGTGATGCGATAGGAAGAGTTTTGATTGGATGATACCACTGTATTTGCTTTGGAGAGAGTCCTGGTTGGGTGTTAAGGGCAGACACAAATGTCTGCCCTGGCGAACATAAGAAGGGGTCCACTTTCTCCAGTGAATAGAATAACAAGATAGAAAATATGTAAATTTTCTCTGCCTCTGTGACAGTTGTGTGGTGGTCTTTACAGGGCTGGATTGAAAGCTCAGTGCCCCTGAGACGGAATGAGCTCAGTCAGCTCAGACAGTTTGGCCCACCCACCTGTAAAGAATCAGACTTTTGCCTGAGCCTAGAAGCTGTGCAAGTGAAATCTGAATATGACACCCAGAAGTATATTTGCTAAAAAACATGAAAAGGGAAAAATGAAAACATTTCTCATTGGCTTCAGTGTCTTTTGCTGAAATCATCTTTTCATGAGATGAAAAGCATCAGTTAAGACCCAGCCCCTGAAAGGGTTAGAGCCCCAAATTTTAGCAGGTTGCAAAACAGAGGGCTTAGAACTGCCAGTCTAGGCAAAATGGTGATTCTCTCAAAGGTCCCCAACTTTCCTTGCTGCTCTTTGGGTCTCGTCATCCTAAAGTTGTTTGGGGGCTTCAGGCCTGACCGCCCCTTACCCCTTCCCTTCTCCAAACCTGCTCTCAACCGTGTGTGAGGCCAGAAAACATCCAGTGACTTTAGCTGGGTTAAGGTGCAGTGACCATCAAAATCCAATGCGGTATTAGAGTGGGATTTTGCATTTAATCAAGACATTAATGATTTAATGTCCAATTGGAGGCTCTTCTTCTGGGACAAATGTTAAACCAGGTGGGATGCTGGAATAAAAGGAATAAACCAGGCCTCTCCTGTACAAATTCGGAAGATAATCAACCTAATGAAAATAAAGGACTGTGTCTTAACCTGGGAATATGTATCTTTAGAGGAACTCTCATACCAGGGCCAGGGATGTAAGGAGCTTCATCTATTCTACATTGTCTAATATGTAACTCCCCTACGTTAGCAGGGCTTCTTCTGATCATCCTGCAACGTCGCTTCTGTTTGGATGTTATAGCAGCCTGCAGTGTGGTGCTGGACTGCAGCCTAGCACAGTGACATAGAGAACGAGCTTGATTTTTTGCAAATTTATTAATTTATTTTCGGCTGTGCTGGGTCTTCATTGCTGCATGTGGGCTTTCTCTAGTTCTGACACGCGGGAGCTACTCTCTGCTGGCTGTGTGTGGGCTTTCCACTGTGGTGGCTTCTGAGCACGGGCTCTAGAATTGCCGGCTCAGTAGCTGTGGTGCACCTGCTTAGCTTCCCCCATGGCATGTGGAGTTATCCTGGAGCAGGGGCTGAACCTGTGTCTCCTGCACTGGTGGCCAGATTCTTAACCACTGGACCACCAGGGAAGTCCTGGAGTTTTAATAGCAAGAATCCTGCTATTACACATAATTGGCTCAGTTAACTTTTGCTGAGTAAACTGGAACCAGTGGGGGGAAAATTTGCTCATTTTAGAATCTGGGTCCTAAATGGAAGAATGGTATCTTACCCTTGCCAGAAGAATAAGAGTATATATGTCTATGCAGTTTACCAGTGATAAATTATTGGAGGAGGAACTATTTGAGATGGAGTTTTCCGGAGGCAGGGTCAGAACAAGAACATTTTTCATGTAGTCAGGGGCTGTGACATTGTCCATGAAGTACTCGTCACTGGAATAAAAAGCACAAGTTTCTCATGAAAATCAGACTGCTGCAAAAAATGGAAATGGAACTCCTACCGATTCGTACATCAGCTTTGAGATAGTTTAAAACACTTTTTTTCCCCTCTGCAAAACTTTCTACTTTCCCCAGATAAGTTTATTTTTTTCTAAACCTGCTACCTTGAATAGCAGAACTTAGATGCTGTGGTTAACAAACACAAATGGACACGGAAGATCAGAATACAGATACTTGTTTTTTAATAAAGTTTATATGAATTTTAATATTTTTAAAATAAATATTTTGATAGGTTATTCTGAAATTAAAATAAACATGAAGGATCTAGGATATACTAACAGAGGTCCATTTGTTTCTCTAGCAATTCACTGCAAATAATTCTTTAAAAAGAAAGATTTTTGGGGAGCCCTGGATATGTAAGCTTGTTTTCAAGGTTTAATGACTCTTGGCTGATACCTGGAAACTTTCTTTTCCTTAAGTGCTCATAATGCTTTAGAGATTTAGGGATAGGATAGAGAGAAAGATTATGAGTTCTGTTTACTCTCCAGATGGTGAAACATAAACATGGAAAAAAATGAAGCATTTTCTCTAACACTGTATACTTCTTAACATTAGCTAACTGGTCCTTGTATTCTCAATTCCTGGGCTTACCAGTTGGCACTAGTGGTAAAGAAGCCACTTGCCAATGCAGGAGACATAAGAGATGTGCTCTTGCAATGTGGGAGACCTGGGTTTGATTCCTGGGTTGTGAAGATCTGCTGAAGAAGGGAAAGGCTACCCACTCCAGTATTCTGGCCTGGAGAATTCCATGGACTGTATAATCCATGGGGTTGCAAAGAGTTGGACACAACTGAGCGACTTTCACCTTCACTTTCGCTGTTTGGGTCTGGAAGATCCCCTGGAGATCTGGCAACCCACTCCAGTATTCTTGCCTGGAGAATCTCATGAACAGAGGAGCCTGGCAGGCTCCAGTCTATGGGGTCATAAAGAGTTGGACACGACTGAAGCAATGTAGCAGTACACATCCTCAATTCCTAGACACATTTGGCAGATTGAGGACCCTTGATACTACATCTATTTATTTTTAAGATATTTATTTATTTGGCTGCGTTTGGATCTTAGTTGAAGCATGATGGATCCTCCTTGCATCACATGGGATCTCTTGCTGTGAAGCACTGGTTTAGCTGGTCTGAGGTATGTGGGATCTTAGTTCCCAGATCAGAGATCGAACTCATCTCCTCGGTATTTCAAGGTGGATTCTTAACCACTGGACCACCAGGGAAGTACTTGCTAATCATTTTAATGTTTTAATCTGCAAATAATATAACACACTTGAACTGCTGTTAGCCAGGATGACCATCATTTAATATTCAAACAGCAGATGAATATATCTATGTGCTGAGGACTGTGTTGAAGAGTTTGTTTATATTACCATACCTCATCCTAAAAGACCCTTATAGATATTTTTATTCTCACTTAATAAATGAGAAGACTTAATCTCAAGATGCTAAGTAATACCCAGGAGGCAAATGAACTGAAAGTGTCAGAATTATAATTTGAAATCCCAAGTTATGTCTAGTTTCAAATGAATCTCATGATCTTCCCGAAACACAGCCCGGTGTCCTTAGGGAATAGTGATAAAAGGAGGCCAACACTTTGGCAGTAGATGAGGAGTTTCTAAAAATAAAATTACACCAAACTGGTTCCACTGCAGTCACTGAAAGTGGCTATCAATGTGGTTGCAGGAATCAAGTGTTGATAATTCTGCCCTCTTTCTTGTACTCTGCAGCTAATAAGGCTCAGCTGACTATATTATCTTCAGAAACTAGATATGCCTGCAGTTCCCATGCTTCATTTTTCTCAACAGTGGGACAAGTACATTCAAGGTGTCTGAAATGACTAATCAGATATGATACACTGCGGTAACAGCTTCTGCTCTGAATACAGACAGCAAATGATCAATGATCCAGGCAGATAAGTGAAGTCATATGATTCAGCTGATGGAGCAAGAGACACAAGATGTACCAGCAACACCTGTTTAAAGCTTAATCTGACTCAGATATTACCTTGGCTTTTTTTTTTTATGGGTTCTCCATTAAACTGTAACTACATTAGAAGATGAGTAGTAAAAAAGCGGGGATGTGATAAAAGATGGTTTCTGTTCTCCAGAATTTTCTCCCCTTAGTGCCAGTGAAGTGCAGGGGGAAATTACCACCCAGTGACTACACTGCAGAGGGCAAAGAATAATCATGTCAATCAAATTCACTTAACGGGAACTTTCCTCTTACCAAAGGTGGCTGAAGGAAAATAATCTGGGACCAAAGGCCACTAGTAATCAAAGGTGCAGATACAGCTCATGTTCTCAGAAATATGACTGGGATATTAACTGATTTATTACTGCCTGGGAAAAAGACCTTATGATCAGGCTGGAGACCAGGATCTTTGTTGAATGGGCATGTGGGTTGAATGTTTTTTTTCTTTTTAAATAAAACTTTTGTATTTATTCACTTATTTTTTAGTTTTTAAAATTTTATATTGGAGCATAGTTGATAATAATGTTGCATTAGTTTCAGGTGTATAGCAAAGGGTTTCAGTTATAGATATACATGTATCTGTGCTCAGTCCTATTAGACTCTTTTGTGATCCCAAGACTGCAGCCCACCAGGCTCCTCTGTCCATGGAATTTTTTCAGACAAGAATACTGGAGTGGGCTGCCATTTCCTCCTCCAGGGGATCTTCTCGACCCAGGGATTGAAACAGTCTCCTGTGTCTCCTGCCTTGGCAGGTGGATTCTTTACCACTGCACCACCTGGGAAGCCCATACATGTATCTATTCTTCTTCAAATTCTTTTCCCATGTAGGTTGTTACATAATATTGAGCAGTTTCCTGTACCACACAGTAGAAACCTTTCATATGGTCCTTAGACATGATAGTGATATCAAAGGTATACATCTCTGCTAACTATAATGAATTAAATAAGAATGCTAAAGAAGAAATTAAACCCTGGTTACAATATTATCTTTATACTGAATCCCATTTAAGGCTATGACAAACATGAGAAAAGAGAATATCTTTTGGAAATCCTTATTTTCTTTCTGAAAGGAGAGTTCTTCCAAATATTATACCTACTTGAATAAATCCACGAGAATAATGACGATGTCTTCAGCCACTGCCCGGTCACCCCTGAGGTTGCGGATGGTTTCCGGTCTACCACACATAACGATCACTGCAGGAGAGAGAGCAAGACGGAGAGAAAAATATACAATAATCTGTTCCCAAGCAAGAAGGGAACCACATGATTGAATCTGAACCCAGTAAGTCTATGCATCATTCATGTTTTAAGATTAACACCAATTTCTCAAATTTATTCCCCCTCCACATTCTTTTTTTAACAGAGTCAGAGTAGAGCTGCATGGGATCTTAAAAAGGATCATCTAGCTCAGGCTTCTTTGTGGTCCAGTGGTGAAGAATCTGTCTGCCAACTCAGGGGACACAGGTTTGATCCCTGCTCTGGGAAGATCCCACATGCTGCAAGGCAACTAAGCCAGAGTGCTACAACCCCTGAGCCAGTGCCCCAGAGGCTGCGAGGCACACTACTGAAGACTAAGTGCCTACAGCCCGCGCTCTGCAACAAAAGGAATCACCGCAATGAGAAGCCTGTGCACGGCAACGAGGGAGTAGCTCCTGCTTGCCCCAACTAGAGAAAGCCCATGGACAGCAGTGAAGACCCAAGACAGCCAAACAACAAAATAAACAAATACTAATACATACAGCTTTAAGAAAGAATCATCTAGTCCATTTCCTTAATTTTACTGATTTAAGGAAACTATAGCCAAGGTGCCAATGAGATAAAAAAACTGGTAGATGACAGAAACAGCTCTGCTAAGTATTTGCATCGGTTTAGTGCTTACTCCATTACATAAGGCTGGAGTAGTTACAGAAACTATTTTCATTAATAAATGAAATGCACTACCCACATGTAGGGTTTCCCTAGTGGCTCAGAGGTTAAAGCGTCTGCCTCCAATGCGGGAGACCTGGGTTTGATCCCTGGGTCGGGAAGACCCCCTGGAGAAGGGGCAACCCAGTCTAGTATTCTTGCCTGGAGAATCCCATGGATGGAGGAGCCTGGTGAGCTACAGTCCATGGGATCGCAAAGAGTCAGACACGACTGAGCGACTTCACTTTCACCCACATGTAAAGTTGTTGCAAAATATATAACTTAATGTGAGCATTAATAAAATCTTCCTAAGCACCTTTCCTTGGGTTTTGCTTGCAGCCTCTTAACTCAGAACTCAGTGACAGGGTTCCAATCTGACTCTCTAAGCTCTCCAATGCATTGTAACCAGATTTCCTAAATGCATGGCTTGATAAGTAAGATGAGGGAGCTGGGAGACGCTTCATTAGATCTTTTCCTACACTGTGTTGTCCAGTTGAATTGAAAACATTTTAGGGACAGGAATCATTTTATATTTCTTTTTTCCCATATCTCGTTCAATGTTTTGCAAATGGTAGGTTCTTAATATGGCAAATGCTTGATAATGAAAAGCAAGTGATGTTTTGAGGGATACCAGGAAATCCTGCCAAGCAAGAACCTTTGCTGGTAGAAAATTTGGCAGTTGATTCCTGATATATCCTTATTTGTAAAAAGAGTCCTTAATACATAAGTATTCTGATATATTCTTATTTGTAAAAAGATTTCTGTGGAGGGTGAAATAAATCACTGAATTACTTGGTGAGAATGATTTTATACCATTCACTTTTCATACTTGGTCTATAAATGAAAGATCACTGAGCAGGTGAAATAAAGAGAGAATAAAGCCAAGTGGAACAGTCTTGGCTTATCTTGTAATTTTGCCTAAGGCTAGATATCAATAAATACGTCCTCTTGGTCACTGGGGAAACAGGATTCAGAAGTATACAGACTCAACAGTATACTAGATTGTGGCGAACTTAAAAAGCAGTTTATTGGGACTTCCCTGGTGGTCCAGTGGCTAAGACTCCATGCTGCCAATGCAGGGGCCCTGGGTTTGATCCCTGCTCAGGGAACTAGATCTCAAATGCCACAACTAAGACTGGGCACGGCAAAATAAATAAATGTATTTTTAAAAAGCAGTTCACTGATTGTGGGGATTGTGATATCATTTTGGTTCATAAAAGCTGGCTTTTAGCCTTATCATTACTTTCATGACGCTGATATACTTTAAAATTTTATTCTATTTATTTATTTACGGCTGCACGGGGTTCCACATGGGCTTTCTCTGGTTGCGGTGCAAGGGCTTCTCATTCTGGCAGCTTCTTTTGTCGCAGAGCCCAGGCTCTAGGAAGCGTGGCCTTCAGCAGCTGTGGTGCTTGGGCTTAGCTGCCCCACAGCATGTGGAATCTTCCTGGACCAGGGATCGAACCCGTGTCTCCTGTTTTAGCAGGCAGACCCCCCAACTACTGGACCGCCAAGGCAGTCCCATGTTAATATACTACTTTGCTAATTTCTCCGAGGATAAGGTTTGAATCTGCAAAAGGAACCGTATAATGGAGTTGCATGCAGCTGCAGATCTTCCCAAACACACAATATAGTCAGTAATGATGACAGCTCTGGGGGTAGATTTGTCCAAATCACTCATAGGGAGGTGATGGTTGTGAGGAAGTAGCCGGCAAAAAAACGATCTTGCTTCACGTCCTCTTACCATTGCTTTTCCTGTTCTGATCCATTAAGATGTCCTGAAACTCAGTATCTCCTCTCAACATCTCCTTGAAGCCTAGTTTCTGAGAAAAATAGGAAACTCCAGCCTCCAGAGCATTGAGGTACCTAGAACAGAAACAAAGAGAAACTCTAAGCAATCAGCTTAGTTTCTTCATGGCTTTCCATGTCGTTTGCTTACTGCTTACAGATCTCTTCAAGGGACTTGTTCATCTAAAATCCGTGGCCACTGTTAACACAATGGACAATACACACCACAATCCCAAGGGTTAGGATGAATGTCTAATTTAGGGGGAGTATAGGGACAGTTTCAGGGGATCTTCGTGTATTCATACAAACAGAAGGTATTTCCCAGCTCCCTTCTAAAGGCTTCTTGCTATTTGCTGAAGGAAGGCTACTCTGTTCTCATCCCATTATCACACAGAAATTGAAACTTTTGAATCTATAGTACAAAAATTCAGAGCTGATAGGAGTAATTTTTCCTTCTGTATGAAACTAACTTTTGTTCAGCCCAAAGTTTCTAAGATGATGTCTTGGTGTTGATTCTTACAGTCCCCTAGATGTGTGTTCTAAGGGGAACCCTGTTTTAGTCCTCTGCGTGCTTTGGTGGAGAGAGACTTCAGGTTCCTTCAGGTCATTCTTTCTGCCACCTTTGCCAGAGTTGTGTGAGCTCTGTAGTTTCATTTTAGCAATGGTGCCCAATGCTCTGTTCTCTCCAACAGTCTGATTCCTCTGAAAAGCTGTGAGAGAAATGATTTCTAACCTGTTGTGTAGGACAGGCAGAAAGCATATTCTCTGTTATCATGTCTGATTTCCATGCTCCTTAAACAGAGATCATGGCACTTGTCCTCTTTTCTACAGAGGGTTTACTGTGGGGAATTGATAAAACTAACGTGAAAGTACTTTCAAAACTGCAAAGAGTGTCACACATGCAATGAATGAGGATTATATTAATGACATCACGTTCCTTTCGGCCCCTTTGCTTTTACTTATTTATTCACTTCTAACCACTTTTAGTGGAACCAAAGTTTTCATCAAAGCTATATTTATTGCTACTTCACTTATGCCATTTGGAAAGAATTAGAAAAATATTTAGTCAATGTATTTACCATTACATAGACACTTGGTGTCAATCACACTGAGGCAAGGAAAACAGATCATTGTTAACTAACAGACTCTATAAGAAAAGGTAACTTTTTGAAAATATGTTCAAAAAACATCTTTTCGAGTTCTCAAGACATATAACACGCTCCATATGATTCCTTTTTATTAATACGAAACATTAGCTGTTGCTATTGATTTAGATCATGAAATCAGAGAAAGTGTCATATGCTTCTAAGTGAAATTTCAATTTGACCTGAAGTTAAGGGGTACCTACTTCAGAGAACTGTGTTTAATAGATCTAGTTCAAATAGGTGTAACAAATAGCCTTATCTAAATATATTTACAGCTTAAGAATGAAATCAGTTAAACGTAAACTATGTACCAGTTGCATGTAAGAAAGTGGGTTGGTTTCCATTCCCATGCTGTTACTTCATGGAACGAGCATCTGATAATAACTAGGGGTCTGCTGAGAGTTTATGGTTTGTCTCCATAGTTTATGGCTAAATGTCAGAAGGATATTAACGGTCTTGCTTACCAGAAACAGTCCTCAGTCTCTGTACTATTCTTGAAAACATACGCAGTGTTCCAGGGAAAAGGTTTGAATTGAAAATCGCCCTTCCAAAAGTCAACCAAAAAGTACATCAGCTTCCGAGCTGGAGACATCATCCTGGTTAAAGTTTCTTTGTAGTCACATGACAATCCAAAACTCCCAGCTGAAATCATGGGATAGTTTAAATCTGTGTCAAGGCTGTGCCAAGAGGTGAGAAATAAACCAATATCAGGATTAACTTAAGTAGCACAAGTAAGATCCTTCTTTAAGCTGTTTTAGCATGTGGGTGGAAATGACAAGAATGAAATAGGGTCATTCAAGCAGGTATTCGACTTACATAGGTCCCTCTCACTCAAGTGAATTTAAAGAATATTTATTGAACATGGCAACCCACTCCAGTACTCTTGCCTGGAAAATCCCATGGATGGAGGAGCCTGGTGGGCTGCAGTCCATGGGGTCGCTGAGGGTGGGACACGACTGAGCGACTTCACTTTCACTTTTCACTTTCATGCATTGGAGAAGGAAATGTCAACCCATCCAGTGTTCTTGCTTGGAGAATCTCAGGGACAGGGGAGCCTGGTGGGCTGCCATCTATGGGGTCGCACAAAGTCGGACACGACTGAAGCGACTTAGCAGCAGCAGCAGCACTGAACATATACTACATTCTAAGCATACTCGTGGCTTGGTTTCCAGGTGGTGCTAGTGGTCACCTCCCAATGCAGGAGACATGAGAGACGTGGGTTCCATCCCTGGTCCCTGGAGGAGGGCATGGCAACCCACTCCAGAATTCTTGCCTAGAGACTCCCATGGACAGAGGAGCCTGGTGGGCTACACTCCATAGGCTTGCAAAGAGTCAGACACGACTGAAGCGACTTAGCCTGCACACACGCACTGCCTTCTCTGGGCTTCCCTGGTGGCTCAGATGGTAAAGAATCTATCTGCAATGAGGGAGACTAGGTTAGATCCCTGGGTCAGAAGATCTCCTGGAGGGTGTGGTAACCCACTTCAGAACTCTTGCCTGGAGAATCCCATGGACAGAGGAGGCTGGTGGGCTACAGTTCATAGAAATGCAGAGTCAGACATGACTAAAGTGACTTAGCACGCACAGGCACACACACACGTGGCTTGGTTACTTTGATTTATTCTAAGATGAGTTTCATCGGGTTGTCCTAACATCTAGGCTAGGACATATGGACTTTGGGGCATAGGGCTAAGAAAAATAGAAAATGGGCCACCACAGCTATTACAAATGTTGTGAAGCCGAAAAGATGTCCCTGAAATTCCCCTCCATGCACTGCTTTATTTTCAGCTCTTATACCCACTCCAGTATTCCTGCCTGGAAAAATCCCATGCACAGAGGAGCCTGGCAGGCCACAGTCCACCGGGTCCCAAAAAGTTGGACACAACTTAGCAACTGAGCACACAGGTGCTTCAGACTACCTTTGAGACAGGCATCACCCGAGGACTTTATGATTTTCCTTCTCCTGTTTGGCACATGGATCTATTCGTGGTTCCTTAAACATCAAGTCAGTTCAGTTCAGTCACTCAGTCGTGTCCAATTCCTTGGGACCCCATGGACTGCAGCACAACAGGCCTCCCTGTCCATCACCAACTCCCGGAGTCCACCCAAACTCATCTCCATTGAGTTGGTGATGCCATTCAACCATCTGATCCTAGGTCATCCCCTTTTCCTCCTGCCCTCAATCTTTCCCAGCATCAGGGTCTTTTCAAATGAGTTAGCTCTTCGCATCAGGTAGCCAAAGTATTGGAGTTTCAGCTTCAGCATCAGTCCTTCCAGTGAACATTCAGCACTGATCTCCTTTAGGATGCACTGGTTGGATTTCCTTGGACTCCAAGGGACTCACAAGAGTCTTCTCCAACACCACAGTTCAAAAGCATCAATTCTTCGGTGCTCAACTTTCTTTATAGTCCAACTCTCACATCTATACATGACTACTGGAAAAACCATAGCCTTGACTAGATGGACTTTTATTGGCAAAGTAATGTCTCTGCTTTTTAATATGCTGTCTAGGTTGGTCATAGCTTTTCTTCCAAGGAGCAAGCGTCTTTTAATTTCATGGCTGCAGTCATGCCTTAAACATTATCAAGCTTTATTTTCTATCAGGGTCTTTACAAATGCCAGAAATGCTGTGCCCCTGCCTCTTTGCCTGGTTGATTCTTACTGATCCATCAGGTCCTAGATTAAATCTCTTTATCCACCAGGAGAACTTTCCTTGATACCTGATACCAGGTAATCATTTGAGAGAGAATCTGTTTAATCTCTGTCTCCTCCACTAGACTGCAAGCAACATGAAGGTGAGGATCACACCTGGCTCGTTCACCTCAGTATCTCTGGGCTGCCAAGTTCATATGAAGATGTTTAATATGTATTTGAGAAAGGAAAACAACATCTCCTTCCATCTTTGGTGGTCTATTAAAGGTTTTCTCTGTGTAGACAAAGAGTGATCTTGATTCAGGGGGAGATGGAACCAAAAGAAAGGCATGTGGGAGGGATTTTTATTGGTGAAGGGTAATCTGGCAGAATGAAGTATTTCATGGTAGTGAGAATTACACTGCATGAGACAAACAAGAGGGATGGGGGCAATTTTCCCGAAGCCAGAGGAGTATTTTCCCTCTAAAACATCCTGGAAGATTTTTCCTTCTAAGTTGATATGGGCACTGTGTAAAGCACTTTAGTATGCTATTCATATAATCCTCAAATGGCACTATGAAATAAGAATCCTATCACTGTTCCTATTCTTACAGACCTAAGGATGGAACAGTGCCCTGCCGAGGCCCTAGGGTGCTTTCCTTTGTGTTTGCGTCTGGGAAGACTTCCCTGGTGGCTCACACGGTAAAGCATCTGTCTACAATGTGGGAGACCCGTGTTCAATCCCTGGGTTGGGAAAATCCCCTGGAGAAGGAAATGGCAATCCACTCCAGGACTATTGCCTGGGAAATCCCATGGACAGAGGAGCCTGGTAGGCTACAGTCCACGGGGTTGCAAAGAGTCGGACACGACTGAGCGACTTCACTTCATGTGTCATTTATTCAATTTTCAAATTATCCGAGTTCACTATCTTCCCTGAATTTTGCCAGGAGTCTAACTTCATCTCTCGTGCTAAGTCAGCTCAGTATGCCTCTTTGCGACCCCATGGACTCTAGGCTCCTCTGCTCGTGGGCTTCTCCAGGCAAGAACACTGGAGCGGGTTGCCATGCCCTTCTCCCGGGGATCTTCCCGACCCAGGGATCAAACCCAGGTCTCCTGCACTGCAGGCAGATTCTTTACAGACTGAGCCACCAGGGACGCTGCAACTTCATCCCTACTCTTCATTTTGCTTCTCATGCTCAGATGTTAGTAACTGAACTGGAACAGCTACTGTCACTCACCCCACACTGAACAAGGGCAGAGTTACCTGGATGAGGGCATGACAGTGTTAGAGAGGCTGCAGAATACAAGGGCCCTGCACTGCTGACTGTATTACCTGAACTAGACTGCTGTTTGATAAATCACTTAAATATTGATGATTTCGTCCTGACTTCAAGTCACAGGGGTGTGAAAACAACAACAAACCAAGCTACTTACTACATTTGGAAGGTGGAATAGGTACACGAGGGCCCCATGAGGACACAGCCCATCTGTTTTTTACTCTGTAGGAGAAAAAACAAACAAACAACTAATCCCTAAAAATAAAACATGAATCAGTGTACAGGAAAGAAGCGGGCAAGGGGGAGGCTCTGAGAAGGTTGGAAAGTGGGCTTTTCTCTCTCATTCTAACATCTCCGAGATGTCTGAGCTGGGAGAGGCTGTGGAAGGAGGGAAGAGAATTCTGCTGAAGCTGTGCTGTCCAAACATGAACCTGGACTCTCTTTATTAAGGGGAGGACGTCCAGTGGCTAAAGAGGCACAGGCAGCTGTAACATCAGCAGTGTCTGTAGGCCACGTGGTGAACAGACTAGATTTGGAGGGGCTGTGGAGAGAGAGGGCCGGTTCCGGTTTTAGGGGAAGCGACAAGCAGGGCTGCAGAGAACAAAATGCAGTGTAACTGCTTTGAAGACGACAGATCTCATAATCCACCCTTTCTCAAGGGGCACCCGACTAGGAATATTCCATCGACGGTGTTGGAGAACCAGGTTACATCTACCTCTGGAGAGGTACAAAGAGGAGACACACCTTCGCAGAACTGCAAAGTGGAGTGTATCCAATTCTTGCTCACTCCGCACCCTCCACGATTTAAAACGGCAACTGTAATGAGCCACGCCTCCTGACATGAGTGTGGCCAATCAGGTTGATTCTATGTTATTAATTAGAGCTTCAGAGCCATGCTCTGTGCCCAGCACTCTGCTTTATGAAGGGCTTTTCCTTAGGTATCTGTCGTAGAGGGGCATCTCACAGCCTTCTTGCCTCTAGAGAGCTTGGAACACTCTTCAGCTCTGTAAAGCTCTGGTTGGGGTTAGGGCTGGGGTTGGGAGGAGGAAGTAGGCAAGGATCTCTCTCTTCCTATTTCTAGGTTTTGACATTACAGTTACTACTTTAAAGTTAGGTTTCAGATTCTGCTCTTAAATAATCAATCTGTGACCATGTATACGGTGATGACCTGCAATAGGTCTCTGGTGTAGAGTTTTGGGGGCCTCCCCAGTCGCTCAGCAGTAAAGAATTCGCCTGCAAGGCAGGAGCCACATGTTCAGTCCCTGGGTTGGGAAGATCCCCTGGAGGAGGGCACGGCAACCCAGTCCAGTATTCTTGTCTGGAGAATCCCACGGACAGAGGAGCCTGGCGGGCTACAGTCCATGGGGCCCCAGAGAGTTGGACATGACTGGGGACACATGCACATAGGGCTTTGGAACATATTTTTGTAACAGGGCACCTTGGGTGGGACACAAAGGCAGATCAGTTAACACCAACACTTAATTTTTTTTAAACTTTTATAAACAATTGAAAACAAAATAATCCCCCTTCATACCACTGACTGTGTACAGACAACATAGCTAAGGTGCTCCCTACCTTCCTGGGTTCCTGGAGGGCCTTCTCACTTGGAAAATAGATGGGGAGAGAGTCAGAGCACCCCATCTCCAAATCAGCTGGGTAGCTGAAGACAACGGGGGAGATGCTGGTGGGCAAGGGAGAAGCTGGTGGACAGGTGGGATGCCAGCAGACAGGTGGGATGCCGGCGGACAGGGGAGATGCCTGTGGACAGGGGAGATGCTGTTGGACAGCGGAGAAGCTGGTGGACAGGTGGGATGCCGGCGGACAGGTGGGATGTTGGCAGACAGGGGAGATGCCTGTGGACAGGGGAGATGCTGTTGGACAGCGGAGAAGCTGGTGGACAGGTGGGATGCCAACAGACAGGTTGGATGTTGGCAGACAGGGGAGATGCCTGTGGACAGGGGAGATGCTGTTGGGACAGCGGAGAAGCTGGTGGACAGGTGGGATGCCAGCAGACAGGTGGGATGTTGGCAGACGGGAGATGCCTGTGGACAGGGGAGATGCTGTTGGACAGCGGAGAAGCTGGTGGACAGGTGGGATGCCAGCGGACAGGTGGGATGTTGGCAGACAGGGGAGATGCCTGTGGACAGGGGAGATGCTGTTGGACAGCGGAGAAGCTGGTGGACAGGTGGGATGCTGGCGGACAGGTGGGATGTTGGCAGACAGGGGAGATGCCGGTGGACAGGGGAGATGCTGTTGGACAGCGGAGAAGCTGGTGGACAGGTGGGATACTGGAGGACAGGTGGGATGCTGGCGGACAGGTGGGACGCTGGCGGACAGGTCAGAGAGCCCAGCCACCACTCCCCCAGGGCAGGAGGGTGAAAGCTGACCCCGCAGAGGCAGGCACTCACTGAAATAGTCCTGAGGAGGTCAAGGCCTTCACAGGTACTGCTCCGGCAGTCATTGGACTTATAAATCACACCTTCTGAATAGATGAAGGTAGCATTCACGGTCACATTGAGGCCTGTTATGCAGAATGAGGGAAAAGAGAAGACTAGTGTTATTTCTCAGTAAGTTTATACTGGCTGTGAGATTTATCTTTTGCCAATTGATGTGGGGAGGGGGGTGGAATTGTATATCCAGTTTTAAGCCTAGAAATATTTGAGTTCTGAGTTCTTATGTCACTCCCTGTCACTTCTTTCTTATTATTACTTTAATGACTTTAGCATATTGTTTTTACTTTTATTTTGGGGCCATGCTGTGTAGCATGTGGGATCTTAGTACCCTGACCAAGGATCGAACTTACACCCCCTTCAGTGGAAGTGTGGAGTCTTTAACCATGGACCACCGGGGAGGCCTCCAATGAACACTTTTTAGACAATGGGATGGGGACTTCAAATTAAAGCTTAACTTATAAGCAGTTCCTCAGGTGTCATTTCAACCCTATCCTGCTTGCCATCTGCACACCATACCATGAGATCTCAGTGCTGGGAGGGTGAGGGGGATGTTATATAATACAGGGTGATCCCAGATGCTTTCTCTCCTATAGAGAGCTTTGAGGATGGGACGGGACCAAAGTGTATTTGGATATGGGCTCTGGAGTCTAGGAAAGGGACCCTCTCAGCACATGAGAGCATGTGGAGGGTATGGACCAGGTGGAGGGTATGGACCAGGTCGGGGGTATGGACCAGGTCGGGGGTATGGACCAGGTCGGGGGTATGGACCAGGTGGAGCGTATGGACCAGGTCGGGGGTATGGACCAGGTGGAGCGTATGGACCAGGTCGGGGGTATGGACCAGGTGGAGCGTATGGACCAGGTCGGGGGTATGGACCAGGTGGAGCGTATGGACCAGGTCGGGGGTATGGACCAGGTGGGGGGTATGGACCAGGTCGGGGGTATGGACCAGGTCGGGGGTATGGACCAGGTGGAGCGTATGGACCAGGTGGAGCGTATGGACCAGGTGGAGCGTATGGACCAGGTGGAGCGTATGGACCAGGTCGGGGGTATGGACCAGGTGGGGGGTATGGGCCCGGTTGAGGCCATGGCACATACAACCTTGGGAAGTTGATTTCCTAAGATTGAAGGAATCTTGTTTTAAAGTTTTCCACCAAGTCCTGTGTATTCTTCCAAACCCACAAAGCTTTCCTAAGTACTCGGGGAAAATGTTGCTCTCTTCCACTTGGACATCACCAACATGTGAACTCTTTCTATTGCTCAAGTTAGCCCTTAAGTATACGGTCTTAAATTTTCCTGAACATCAGCACTTAATAAGCTTAGACCATGAATCCATCTTTCCTTCACAAGCTGCATTTCTTGAGTTTACTATGCATGACCATCCATCTGACAAAACGCATCATCAGATGCAGAAATCTGGGCCTCAGTTTACTCTTTCACCGCCCCCACCTTCTGATCCTCCTCTTACTAAGTCCATGCAAAGGCCTCTCACCATTATTGACTCTATTTTACAAAAGAGATGACTGAACTTACAATCAACAACTCACTCAGCATCACTCAACTAGTAAATGATGGAGCAGAGTGCAAATTCGGGTAATGTGAGTTCAGAGGTCAATATCTGAGTAACACACTGCGCTGTTTATTTTATGTGCAGGGTAACTTGTTCTGCTAACAGCAGCAAGAGCGCAGCAACAACATCATTCAACGTCCTTGACAAGAACAACAGTAAGAGTGCCCACAATAAACACAACGGCCATTCAGTGAGTGCACAGTACGGATCAGTCGGCGAATTAAGTACTTTACGTGAATCTCCTCATTTAATTCACACCATACTCACCGGAGGAAACTTATTTACTATGATTTTATAGGTGAAGGAATTGAAGCTCGGAAAATTTAAGTATAACTTGCTCAAGGTCACAGGTGATAAACGGTTGGATAAAAGGCTGGAACGTGATCGGCCTCTGTCTGACTCCAAACCTCTGCTTCTAACCACAATGTTCCACCACTTTATTTTAATGAGCGAGTTAGTTCATGGTGGGTAAAGCTCTTACAGTGGCGACACGATACACTCTGTGGAATCAGATAGATACAGGTTTGACTCCTACTTCAAACAGACAACTTGTATGACTTCAGCAAAGTTATTAAGCCTCTGCTGTGAAACAGTGTCAGCAATGCTGATTGCACAGAACTGTGGTGAGTAAAGAGATGATATATCTTACCTAGCACCCATGTGTGTGTGCTAAGGTGCTTCAGTCCTGCCTGACTCTTTGAGACCCCATGGACTGTAGCCTGCCAGGCTCCTCTGTCCGTGGAATTCTCCAGGCAAGAATACTAGAGTGCGTTGGATGCCTTCCTCCAGGGGATCCTCCAGACCCAGGGATCGAACCCGCATCTCTTACGTCTCCTGCTTTGGCAGGCAGGTTCTTTACCACTAGAGCCACCTGGGAAGCCCCACCAAGCACCTAACAGGTACTCAAAAAACAAGAACACCGAGCTCAGGTAGATCAAGAGAAATAGGTCACAAAGAGAGAAAGCTCTGGAAAACGGACACCAATTTGGGTCCTCGGACTTCAGATCAAATGTTCTTTCTACTACACCACACTGCCCATAGAAGGGGGTTTTATTAAGTGACCTCCTAGTTACATTACAGCTCTAGATCAGATCCATCCGTTTACATCTGAATCTGGTCTCAGACAGGGCTGAAGAAGTGTATATTGTACAGAAGACAGTTATCACACATCCATGATGTATGACAACTACTGCTGCTATTGACACAGAATTTTAAATAAAGAAAATTGAGACACTCTCCCCTTAGAGGATGTATCCTCATCCATAAATAACTATTAAGTTGTATGAAACAGTCACTGACTCAGTAATCACAATTGTGGCAATCTCCTCTCAAAGCATGGGAGGATGGTGAAACAATGTATGTGAAAATATTTATTGTCGTGAGTGCTAAGTTGCTTCAGCTGTGTCCAACTCTGTGTGACCTTATGGACTGCAGCCTGCCAGGCTCCTTGGTCTGTGGAATTCTCCAACTGGAGTGCATTGCCATGCCTTCCTCCAGGGGATCCTCCCGACCCAGGGATCGAACCCACATCTCTTACATCTCCCGCATTGGCAGGCAGTTTCTTTACCACTGAGGCACCTGGGAAGTTATTGCAGCAGCTTTTAAATAATCACGAGAAACTAAAAAGCAAGGGAATATCCCACTGTAGGGAATTACCAGATGATCTGGAAGGGTATCTAAGAGATACAGGACATCCATTCACATGATATATGAAGATTAAGCAACTCCAAGAAAGCCACTTGTAGAATAATGTGAAATGAAGAAGGTCAGAAAAGTGTTGGTGTGCTGTAGTGACTCCAACGATGTTCTTAACAACAAGAAACTTGGAAGCACATGAAAAGAATCTGGAAATATCCAGGTGACTGGAAATTATCAGGGGTGATAACTTTCTCTTTATCATACATGTTTTACCTAATGTTATAATTTATTTTAATAATTAAGAGATATACACAAACTAGTATAGATAGGATGGATTAATAACAAGGTCCTGCTGTATAGCACAAGGAACTATATTCAATATTCTCTGACAAACCACAATGGAAAAGAATAGGAGAAAAATATATATATATAAACAACTGAATCATTCTGCTGTACACCAGAAATTAATACAACACTGTAAATCAATTATACTTCAATAAAACATAAAAAATAGTTTTCACATCCCCCTAAAATAGGAGTAAAATAAAGGACTGCTACACTGAATTTGGGGCTTCCCTGGTGGCTCAGATAATAAAGAATATGCCTACAATACAGGAGACAGCTTCAGTCCCTGGGTGGGGAAGATCCCCTGGAGAAGGGCATGGAAACCCACTTCAGTATTCTTGCCTGGAGAATCCCCATGGACAGAGGAGCCTGGAAGGCTACAGTCCATGGGGTCACACCAGTCAGACACAACTGAAGGGATTTAGCATGCATACAGTGACTTTGATTGTAAATTTATCACATCAACTGCATCTTATAAGAATCGCCACCAGAGATGCAAAGAGAGAATAGATGGATTAAAAATCTTCATCAAAGACTCAGCATCTGTAGGAATTTTACTTGATTCATCTTCTTGATAGACAACCCTGTGAAATCTCAAGTCCAGACCAAATCCTGTCTCTGAGATGATGCAGAAGGAATCACAAGGCCCTGACACTCAGTAGTAAATCCAGTTTTATTTGGGGGTTATTTCACTGCTGCAAACACGTGGGTTGGACCCATTATTAGAGCAGAGTGTATCATGAGTGAACTCACTGAAGTAGGGCTCAAATCCTTCTTTCTGAAGATCTACTGCCTTGAAAGAGAGAAGGGCACTTAGAGGAGGCTGGGTGATCAGGCAAAGAACGCGAGGTCTTCACTTAGCAGCACTCTGGCTCCAGAGGAGGTAACAGGGAGAGTTCTGTTACCGTATTCTTACCGGCTTCAAGCAGACGCTGCCTCACGATTTTCACTCCCTCCTTCACCACCTCTTCCAAGCTGTCCAGGAACTCTGGGAAGGCCGAGTTGTTCATCATCAGGACACTGATCTCGTAGCTGCCATCCTGGCAGTTCCGACTCACGTGGGAGGTCCAGAATGGCAGCCCCGGCCGGAGGAGCAGTGACCACAAAGCCAAGGCCAACAGTGGCGTCTTCATGACCTCCCTCACCTCAGCACCATGCTCCTCGGGCTCGCTGGCTTCACTCGGGGCTCTCAAGGACGCAGGAGCTCCAGCCTGACAGCCTGTCGCTGGGTCCCTCAGTCCACTCTTCCCCACGCTTCTCTGTGGTCACCCCACCGGTCACGTGGACCGTAGGAGACAGCCTGCCTGCCGGCAATCAGCAGCTACATTATAGTGGGAGATAAACCAAAGTTCACTCTCTGTGTTTGCTCACATAAAGGTCAGAGTTATAAACGGGGAGATTACCTGTGCCTCACCCAATTAAAAAACATCAGTTGGTGACACATCACTGAGAAAAGGGGAAAAGAGGAAGAGGGCGGTATTGCACACACCAAAAACGCTTTGGAAACGGAAAATAAAGGTCAAAGTGTTTAAGGCAAGCACAAATATGAAGGGTTATTAGCTTTTAGCTTACAGCTGCACACTGAAAGCAAACTAGGACGATCTGTGTTTCAGTCACCCAAGTCAGCAACTATTATTGAGACCTGACTCTCTGTGAGGCATTGGCAGCCATGAATGACATGGATACATTAATGTCTTCATGGAACCTGCATTCTGGTGGGGAAGACAAAGATTAAATAAGTCATTATGAATAACTAAACTCAATAATCAAAAACAGTGCAAAGTGCCACGGGAGCACATGACCAGTTGTTGTTGATGTTGTTCAGTCCCTAAGTCCTGTCTGACTTTTTCCATCCCCATGCCAGGCTTCCCTGTCCTTCACTATATCCTGGAGTTTGCTCAAACTCCTATCCATTGAGTTGGTGATGCCACCCAACCAGCTCATCTTCTGTCACACCCTTCTTCTCCTGACCTCAATCTTTCCCAGCATTGGAGTCTTTTCCAATGAGTCAGCTCTTTGAATCAGGTGGCCAAAGTACTGAGCGTCAGCTTCAGCATCAGTCCCTCCAATCAATATTCATGGTTGATTTCCTTTAGGATTACTTGGTTGATCTCTCTCGTGTCCAAAGGACTCTCAAGAATCTTCTCCAGCGCTACAGTTTGAAAGCATCAATTCCTTGGTGCTCAGCCTTCTTTATGGTCCAACTCTCACAAGTAGTACAAGACTACTGGAAAAACCATAGCTTTGACTGCACGGACCTTTGTTGGCAAAGCGATATCTCTGCTTTTAATACACTATCTAGGTTTGTCATAGGTTTCCTTCCAAGGAGCATCTTTTAATTTCATGGCTGCATGACAGATTAACCTAACCTATTCTGGAGAGTCAAGCATGCTTCCCTGAGGAGGTGTCCTTTGAGCTGAGCCTTGAAGGATGAACAGGAGTTAGCTGACTGGAAGAGAAGGATAGAATGTGGGCAAGGGCAGAGCTTGTGCAAAGACCCAGAAGCAAGATGTGGCATGGATGTTTGAGAAACTGAAAGAAATACAGTATGACTGGAGTGAAGAAAGCTAGTCCCATGCAATAAAGAATGCCAGAGGAGTAGGCAAGGGTAAGCCAGGGAGTTTTCTGTAAACCATTAAGACTTTGGAACTGTAATCAACAAGGGAATGGATAAAAAAGAGGTGGTACATATACACAATGGAATGTTACTCAGCCATAAAAAGAAATGAAATTGTTCCATTTGCAGAAATATGGATGAACCCAGAGTCTGTCATACAGAGTGAAGTAAGTCAGAAAGAGAAACACAAATATCGTATATTAAGGCATACATGCGGAATCTAGAAAAATGGTATGTACTCAGTTGTTTCAGCCGTGTCCAACTCTTTGTGACCCTATGGACTGTAGCCTGCCAGGCTCCTCTGTCCATGGGATTCTCCAGGCAAGAATACTGGAGTGGGGTGCCATTTCTTCCTCCAGGGGATCTTCCTGACCCAGGGCACAAACTCTAATCTCTTGTATTTCCTGCACTGGCAGGCGTGTTCTTTACCAGTAACTCCACCTGGGAAGCTTGAGAAAAACAATACAGATGAACTTATTTGCAAATGAGAAACAGACCCAGACATAGAAAACAAACATATGGATACCAAGGAGGGAAGACAGGCAGCAAAGCCAGTCTACAGACAGTGGGTTGTGGTGAAGGGAAATACAGTGTTTATTACAGGCGCCAGGCAAGAACAACAAGCAGCTAATGCTCAAAGACCAAAACTTCCCGATGGTCTTCAGGGAAAGGATTTCAACGACAGTGTTGGGGTGAGGGTCGCAGGGTGTGTGATTAGCTCATGGACACTTTTCTGACGGGTAGAAGGTTAACATGGTGGCATTTCAGGAATCTCAATCATGCATTTTCCAGCTCCAACCAGGCTAGGATCTACATGTTTAGGGTCAGCAGTTTCCATCTAAGTTGGGGGGTGGTCTGGTTTCTCTAAAAAATAACTTTAGGACGTGTGTCAGACATTGTTACATGTTTTTCTCGAGGAGAACTAGGACTTTATGATCCCATGCTTCAGTTTTACTTATTGCTCAAGTTGTTATTACCTTCCTCGCTTGACTGATTCTTCTTAGCTCCCGTTTTTCCCCTTCTTCAATGATTAGTTGATTGAGTCTATTTTCTGAAACAGGCCAGGGAAACTAAGGTTTGGTTTTTTTTTTTCCTAAAGGGAGGAAACGGGAACACAGAAAGGTCTGCAATGAGGAAGGCGCTCCAGGGCTCTGCTCAGATTCATATATACAAGTATATTTCTAGACTTGTGTCTGGAAGATGAGATTGTTTATGTATGATTGTTTAATAATTCTGAAGGAGGTGACTCATCGGCTGAGAATGAAAGGAGAGCTGGGCTAGTCAGAGGCTTGAGAAGGGAGGGACTTGAAAAGTTACCACGATGAGTGAGAGAAGGGACTGATAAGAGGTGTGTCCTAAGGTTGTTTGGTGGGGGTGAGTACAGAGACAAGGAGATGAGTGACCAAATCTATGGTGGTCCTACTCAGCCTAGATTTATGATTTTCTCCAGGCATTCTGAGCTGCTCTAGAACAGATATAGCAAAGGGAATGGCGGGGCTTAACCTGCAGTTTTTCTAGGGACGTGCAATGAAAGAACAAAGGGATTAAAAAAAAAAGAAATGAAGAAAGCCAAAATAGTGGGGAGATGGACTACAAGACGTAAACTGGATTTAAAGGCTGAAGAGAGGGAGGGGGTGGGATGATTCGGGAGAATGGCATTCTAACATGTATACTATCATGTAAGAATTGAATTGCCAGTCTAGGTCTGACGCAGGATACAGCATGCTTGGGGCTGGTGCATGGGGATGACCCACAGAGATGTAATGGGGAGGGAGGTGGGAGGGGGTTCATGTTTGGGAACGCCTGTAAGAATTAAAGATTTTAAAATTTAAAAAAAAAAAAAGAAAAGAAAAGAAAAAAAAATAATTATTGATCGATTATCACAAGTTTAGTGAATATCGTCACCTCATATAGACACGAAAATAAAGAAATACATTTTTTTCTTTGTGATAAAAAAAATAAAAATTAAAAAAAAAAAAAAAAAGGCTGAAGAGCATGCAGGAGGGGAGTGAAGGAAAGCCATAAAGAAGAGGCTTTAGGGAATTCCCTAGTGATCCAGTGGTTAGGGCTTTCACTACAGGGAGGCAGCGCTCAATTCTTGGTCAGGGAACTAAGATCCCGCATGCCATGCTGCTGCTGCTGCTAAGTCACTTCAGTCGTGTCTGACTCTGTGCAACCCCACAGACGGCAGCCCACCAGGCTCCTCAGTCCATGGGATTCTCCAGGCAAGAGTATTGGAGTGGGGTGCCATCGCCTTCTCTGGCATGCCATGAGGCAAAGCCAAAAAAACAAACAAACAAACAAACAAACAAAACAGCAACAGAGAGAGAGAGAGAGAGAGAAGGGGCTTGAAGGGTACAGTAGTGAGGCAGAACAGGTGGAAAGGGGACAACTGAAACAAACAAACATCTGGAAGGGTACAGTCTGCCATTAAAGGGCGGACTTTCTACATTAAACGGTGGGCTTTCTGCATTACTGATTTGAGCAGTTCAAGCTGGCTGAGAGCAGGGAGGGAAAATGCCTCTAAACAGAGGAGCTCAAGGAACTCAGAGTCCAGCCTGTTAGACAGTCACCTCCTGGGTATGAAAATCAACCAGATTGATGGCAGGCCCTTACTGGAGAGGAATCCTCTAGGGAGAACAACCAGGACTTCAGTAACGACAGTGGTTGACAAAAAGGGAGAGTGTGTATTGTGGCTGATGATACGGGCCTCAAGGGAACAGAGGTAGGTTTTATTTTTTCTTTTAATTTTAAATTATGAGGTATAACATACATGTTAAGGCATATCTGCAATAAACACACACCAATTAAAAGAACAATAAAATGAACACTCACTTATATACATTATAGCCTATAAAACATTACTAGAATCTTTGTACCACTCTGCACCCCATTCCTAACACATTACCCTCCTTCTCTCAATCTAGCCTGGAAGTGTATAGAAGAGTTTATGAAGCGATAAAGGGTATTGGGCCACTTATTGATTATGGTGTAGCAATATGGGGAAGACAAAATGCTAGGAGGTAGGACACCAGGGCTTCCCTGGTGGTCCAGTGGTTAAGAGTCTGCCTTGCAATGCAAGGGACCCTGGTTCTATTCCTGGTCCTGGAAGATCCTGCATCTGAGCCCACGTGCGCAAGTACTGAAGCCCGAGTGTGTAGAGCCCCTGCTCTTTAACAAGAGAGGCCACCACAGTGAGAAGCCCCCGCTTGCTGCAACTAGAGGAAGCCTGCATGCAGCAACGAAGACCCAGTGCAGCCAAAATAACTAAACACATGAAAGTTAAGATGCAACACCAGGTGTCCACGTTTGAGGGGATGACTGATGTGGAATAAGGTGGGTTCAATCCTAGTGTCTCCTGGAGGGAGAATGGCAGATGCTCAGACTTCAGAGGAGTCAGCTTTGATTCAGAAGGAAGGCACTGGGGTTATTTTACAAGGTGGGTGGAGTAGGTGATAATGAGTGACTGACAGTGGTCAGGAGTAGGCACCCCTGGAGACTTTTAGTGGACATCAGGAAGAATAGAACAGGAGGCTGCAGAGAGGCACATGGCCATCACAAGGCTGATTAACCTTTGCTACAGGTAACAATTTTATGTGTTACACATTGGGTGGCCAAGCATGGACTCAAACCTGGTTGTCTAACTGTTAATATGTCGCTATTCCCATTTCCTGGGGTAGGAGAAAAAGTAGACTGTTTTTTTCTATTTCATCCGCAAACTGCAAATATGAAAAAAAGCCATGTCAAGGGATGGAGGAAGTAGTAACTGTCAGGTGCTTTTAATTCAGATGTGAAGACAAAAGGCAGATGCAGTTCTGGGAATCCTCTGATTAGAGCATGAAACCAGGAAAACATTCTCAAAAGGGAAGGAACAAGATAACATTCCTTCCTGGATCCTTTAAGGTAAAAATCATACATCTTCTTTACATTGCAAAACTATTGGCATGTAGATCATGATTAAAGGGAGGGAGGTTCTGCTGGGAAAGTTTCAAGGGTCAAAAGCAAATATTGAACACCGAGTTGGCAGATTTATGAGGTGCACTTTACAATAGAACACAAAAGCCCTAAAGATATGAGAGAAAAAAAAAAAAAAAAGGGAAACTATTTCACGTGGGAAGGAGCAGCTGAGCAGGTCACCTGCATGTGCCACGCTTTCATTTCTGACAACACTTTGGGTCTCTTTTGTATGTTTCCCATTAAGATCCCCTGCTCACTATTGAAACCCTTAGCATCTCTACATTCCATAGCAGTCCTAGGCTTCCTCTGTCCCTTACTGAAGTGGAGATGCAAAAGTGAGTTGTTCACAAAGGATTTTATGAACTAATGCAACTGATGAAACTAAAACATGACAGCTTTTTAAAAATAAGCACAAAAGTAAACATTCTGATTTGAACTTGTTGAGGAAAACTGGCTATAGTAAAATACTTCTCTTTTTTCCAGTGTTATTGAGAAATATTTCACATACATCACTATATAAGTTTAAGGCATACAGCATGATGGTTTGCTTTATGTTTGTTGTGAAATGATTATCATAGGTTCAACTAATACCCATCTTGTCATATACAGACAATGAAAAGAGGGAAAAAATGAAAACATTCTCCTTGTGATGAGAACCCTTAGAATTTACTCTCTTAACAGCCTTCCATCAATACAGCAGTGTCAGCCATGAGTATTTCTGAACCTATGATTTAATAGACTCACCAGATTAGCTGAAATACACCCTGAATGTCTGCAGCCCACTGGACGTGAGTACTTCTGCTTCCTCCAATCAAGTCATTTGTTTACCAAGGGTCTGTTGTGTTTGTGCCCAAATTTGCCAAAGTGATAAAGACTCCACCTGCTAATGAAGGAGACACGGGTTCGATCCCTGGGTCAGGAAGATCTCCTGGAGTAGGAAATGGCAACCCACTCCAGTATTCTTGCCTGGGAAATCCCATGGACAGAAGAGCCTGGCAGGTTACAGTCCATGGGGTTGCAAAACAGTGGGATGTGACCTATCGACAACAACAAACCTGATAAAACAATTTAAAAACTGTTGAAATTTTTAAACAAAGGCAAATTACTAAGAAAATAGCTGTGGAAAGACTGCTTATAAAACACAGGAAAATAACAAAGAAACCTAACAAACACTTTGTCCTCGAAGAGCTTGTCAACTACCTTAAAACATGTAATACCAAAAGTAGTATTAAGATGCATTTTGCTTAAGAAATCTGATATAGCGGGGAGGGAAAAATTGGGAATTTGAGATTAACAGATACATACTATTATACATGAAATAAAACAACAAGGACCTACTGTATAGAACAGGGAACTATATTCAATATCTTACAATAACGTAATGGAAAAGAATCTGAAAAAGTATATACATATATATATATATATATTCACACACATAACTGAATCACTTTTCTGCAAAGCAACTATACTTTAAAAAAAAGAAGAAAGAAAGCTGATACAGAGGTTCAATCTAAGGACTAAGGTTCCAAGAAAATTACCTGGCCTGATATCAACCAGTGAGAGAACAAACAAACATGAATATGTTTTGAGATTTAAAAAACAACAACTTTTAAGGTATAAATAAAAAATTTTAAATGATTTCTACTTTACTGTCTTTTCCTGTGGAGGAAATACTTACTGGTCCTATTCATACAGGATAACATGATGCCGGACGGGTTCAGGTAGCTAAAAGTCTACATGGTTTTGTTGAGCACTCAAGAGTTAAGATAGCTCAGATGGTAAAGGATCTGCCTGCAGTGCAGGAGACCTGGGTTTGATCCCTGGTTTCAGAAGATCCCTTGGAGAAGTGAATGGCAACCCACTCCAGTATTCTCGCCTGGAGAATTCCATGGACAGAGGAGCTTGACAGGCTACAGTTCATGGGGTCGAAAAGAGTCGGACATGATAGAGAGACTAACATTTTCACTTAAGTGTGTTTGGTTATGCAAACCTTCTGAGTTAGGCACAGAGAAACGTAAACGGCTTGATATAATATGAGGAAATGTGAAGTTCCCAGGGCTAACCCAGGAACAAGGGAATGAGGAGAGATGCAAAGTTAAAATGAAAGAAACGGGAGTTATGTATTGGGTTGGCCAAAAAGTTCGTTTGGGTTTTAAGTAACACTGTACAGAAAAATCTGAACGAAATTTTTGGTCAACCCAATAGAAAGAAATGGCCAACGTGATGGGGACTGAAGACTCTTGAGAACAAGGATATATAAAATACAAAAGAGGTTTCAGGTTGCTTGTCTTTTCCTTAAGGAAAGGATGCTTAACTCCATTCATACAATAGATTATTTATTGAGCCCCCTAAACTGTCTCAGCATTGGAGTTACACAAATGAACCCCTTTCTGCCTTCATGATAATTGTATTCTAGTGGGAATTTAAAACTGGCAAGCATGAGACAGGGTGCTCAGGGCTGGTGCACTGGGATGACCCTGAGGAGTGGGATGGGGAGGGAGGTGGGAAGGAGGTTCAGGATTGGGAACACATGTACACCCATGGCTGATTTATGTCAATGTATGGCAAAAACCACTATAATATTGTAAAGTAATTAGCCTCCAATTAAAACAAATAAAAAATAAAATAAAACTGGTAAAACTGGGTGAAAGTTCCCCAGTTGTGTCTGACTCTTTGGAAACCCACGGGCTATAGCCTGCCAGGCTTCTCTGTCCATGGGGTTTTCCAGGCAAGAATACTGGAGTGGTTTGCCATGCCCTCCTCCAGGGGACTTCCCAACCCAGGGATTGAACTCAGGTCTCCCACACTGTAGGCAGATTCTTTACCATCTGAGCCACCAGGCAAGCCCACTGTGTAACTCTTCCCAAACCTTCAGTCAAATCTGTGGCAGACACCACTTGCCTAACCTCTGGGAATTATGGACAAGTGCTCACATCTGTGTCTAGATGGATGGGGCAAGAACAGGAATGGGATGGCTAAGTGATTCTCAGAAGTAGCAGTCTCAAGTCAGAGATGAACATGGTAGTTTAAGTCTTCAGGGCTTGATGAAATACTGGGGAGTGTTTCTGGACTTTCTACAAGGATGAGATAAGAGTTAAAGTCATCTTATGCAGATTTCCAGGTCAGGTAACCCAACTGACACTCGAATCACTACTGTACACTAGGGCTGAATAGCTAAATTCAGCACCAGCGCCTGGGCGCTTCAGACTGACAAGTTTGTTTCTTTTCCTGGTTCCCATTCCAAAAGAAACGCTATTTAATCCTTGAGCAATGTTTTCCTCGGGGCTTCCCAGGTGGTGCTAGTGGTAAAGTGCCCACCTGCCAATGCAGGTAGACGTAAGAGACGCTAGTTCCATCCCTGGGTCGGGAAGATCTCCTGGAGGAGGGCATGGCAACCCTCCCCAGTATTCTTGCCTGGAGAATCCCACGGACAGAGGAGACTGGCGGGCTACAGTCCACAGGGTCACAAAAAGTCAGACACGACTGAGCGACTTAGCACACACAGTCTTCTTCTCCCGCCTTCCCCAGCCCATTTTGTATAGTCTTCTTATGTGCTCAGGAAAGGCTGGAGTAGATGATTGTTATATACTTGCAGGGGCAGCTGGAATTCTGCTCAGTTTCCCAGCGACTCCTGCATTACCTCCTGGGTCCAGGTGGCTATGTTTACATACTAAGGGAAATGTGCGTTGGAGACAGCAGTAATGCATCTCAATTGTCATAAAGATCCCCGTGCTCTGGAAATAACTTTGTTTGTTTTCTCTTACCTCCAACACACGGAAGGAAACAGACCCTAGGCTGCCAAAGAGTGGATATTGGGTTGACAAGTCAATTCTGAAAAAGGAACTCTGTATTCTCCTGTAGAGAAGTCAGAGGTTACTCCTCCCCACCCCTACCCACCCCCTATTCCCTCCCTTCAAGGGCAGCTGAAGAATTACTTCCTCATAATTATATGGGTTAAAATAATAGCTTGGGAAAGAAGGGGAAAAAAAAAATCTGATCAGTTCCTTGAAGTGTAAACTTCTTACAAATAGAGTAATTGCCAGTTTTGTTTACTGATGCTTCTCTAGGTAGTAGGAAATGTCAGGCAAGCATTTAAACAACAGAATTGTGTATCTAGAGGTAAAGAGCTTCTTTGAGTCTCAGGAGGCAGTCTGATATTTTTTTTTTTCTTTTTTAGGAAATGAGAAAGTTTATTATAATATTTGCAAGAGTTTGTCACATTTCAACTTATATTATCTGTCCACATCATAAAAAAAAAAAAGAGAGAAGCATAATGCTATAGAGGAAAGAGTAGTCATAGTGTGAGAAATGTTCGAACATGGTTCTGCTCTTTATTGTGCAACTTTGGTTCAGTTCACTTGCTCAGTCATGTCTGACTCTTTGCGACCCTATGGACTGCACCACACCAGGCTTCCCTGTCCATCACCAACTCCTGGAGCTTGCTCAAACTCATGTCCATTGAGTCACTGATGCCATCCACCCATTGCATCCTCGTTGTGAATATTCAGGACTAATTTCCTTTTAGGATTGACTGATTTGGTCTCTTAGCAGCAAGTGTCTGTTCTTTATTGTGACCATCTCTGCAAGAAATGTTCCTTTGGTCTCTAATTTTCTTGAAAAGATCTCTAGTCTTTCCCATTCTGTTGTTTTCCTCTATTTCTTTGCATTGATCACTGAGGAAGGCTTTTTTTATCTCTCCTTGCTATTCATTGGAACTCTGTATTCAGATGGGTAGATCTTTTCTTTTCTCCGTTGTCTTTTGGTTTTTTTTTTTTTATGGTTAATGCACTTAGTATTTTTTAATGAATGATAGCATAGATAAATATGCACCACTATTTTCTGTTTGGATTATACAAAAACATATGGAGAAAGCACTCACAAAACTTCCTGGCAATAACCAAATAACCAGTGGTCAACTCGTTGTCCAAATGCTTTTTTAAAGCTGTGGAAGCCTACAGGAAATACTGTTGAAAATATTTCTTCAATCACAGTAATTTTCAAAAACCCAGTATGCACTTATTTCTTCTGGAAAATACCAACTGTGCCTATGTGTTGATCATGAGGGACTCTTTATCTTGACTACATATTCTTAAACAAAAAAACCAAACCCACAAAACTTGAAGCTGGATTTGAATCATGTCTCAGACCTTTGTTAAGCATATGAACTTGGGCAGATTGCCTACATTTGCTGATCTTCAGTTTTATTATAAGGTAAATTTAATTTCTATTCTAGCCAAGAAGGCTGAGCTGTGACCCTTGGTGGTGTCTGGACGTGGATAGGTGTGCCAGGTGATGGATGGGATTTGTCCAGACAATATTCACTCACCTGGAGTTCAACAGTCACACCATAGGTGATTCATTCTCAGGGAAACAGCCAAACAACAGTTGCCAGATTATTCAAGCCCATCTCCAATCCAGTCCATACATGCAGACCTTAGTTCAGAAGAGAAAAAGACCTGGAATAAAAAACTAAAACCACCTGATACACAGCTCAGTAGAATACTGAGTCACAGATATAACTGCCCAGGGGCTCTCTAACAGGCTCCCTCACACAAAGCAGAGGAATGTTGTTCTTAACTTGATCAAAAGTTGGCAGCCTGTTCTGGAGCTTTGAGAGTCCTCAACGAATGCCTGGGGCTATGGGAGCTGTTGCTGCACCCACTGGGGGACTTCAGTGCATGAGCAGACTGTAGCCACCAGAGGGCAGAATCCGCGGCAGACCCTCATGTCCATAGGACAAACAGACTTACTGGACAATAGTCAGGACTTGCCTGGCAAGTTCCAGAAATACTCACAAGAGCTCCAACAAATGAAAATTAAGTTTCTACTAACTATTCTGTTAAGTTTCTAGTAACTACTGTTATTATGAACTTTGCAGAGTCTTGTATGGGGAAGTTTGGTTTAATTAAAGCAGAAAATGGTGTTATGAAGTTCCTGGCCCCTCGTTGGCTTCCCTGGTGGCTCAGCTGGTCAGGAATCTGCCTGCAGTGCAAGAGACCCCAGTTCAGTTCCTGGGTTGGGAAGGTTCCCTGGAGAAGGGATAGGCTACCCACTCCAGTATTCTTGAGCCTCCCTGTGACTCAGAGGGTAACCTAGTTAGTGGTTGGTATTCCTGGATGCCATTCTCTAAACAGCAGGATCAACTGCTTCTTCCTTTGTGCTATTTTGTGTATAGTAGGTATATCTTCTCTAATTTTAACTGAAATTAATTGAATTGAAAAAGCTAAGTATATGACAACTTCACTTTATTAGAAAAGAGTGGTAGTGGAAAGAAATATCAGCTGCATTCAAGAAATAACTGTGTAATTGCTGCTGCTGCTGCTGCTGCTGCTAAGTTGCTTCAGTCGTGTCTGACTCTGTGTGACCCCATAGACAGGCAGCCCACCACGCTCCCCCATCCCTGGGATTCTCCAGGCAAGAACACTGGAGTGGGTTGCCATTTCCTTCTCCAATGCATGAAAATGAAAAGCGAAAGGGAAGTCGCTCAGTCATGTCCGACTCTTCGCGACCCCATGGACTGCAGCCCACCAGGCTCTTCCGTCCATGGGATTTTCTAGGCAAGAGTACTGGAGTGGGTTGCCATTGCCTTCTCCAACTGTGTAACTAGATGTGATTAAAACATTATCCCCAAAACAAATACTTGGAATCTACCATAGGAACAAAAGTTTAAACTACGTTTATTTAGATAAACTTTTTTATTATTTGAAATATATTTACACTGCATTAGCAGGATATATTTGAGAGAAAGAACAGAAATTCTAAAATGCAGACTGGCAGATATTCCTCTTCATGTTATGTATCAGATTAGGAAAAGCAAATCTGTCGAATGTTTAAAACTTAGCAAAATTATTTGAAGAAGGAGCAAGTGCCTGGTGAATTAGGATTAGATGTAAACGGATAAGAAAGTCAAAGGGAGAAAACTTATTAATCCTTCAAGACTGAAGAAACTGGTTGCCTAAAGACATATCATATCAAATGTCTCATACATGGCTACATTTAATACATTCTGTTTAAAAAAAAAAGTCTGTAAAAAATTGAAAGGAGTCTTACAGTTTTGCTATTGGATTTGAGCAAACTCTGGGAGACAGTGGAGGACAGAGGAGCCTGGCATGTACTATAGTCCATGGGGTCACAAAAGGTCAGACAAATTAGCAACTAAACGACAAGTTGGAATAATATACCAGTTTTTTATTTTGTGTGCGTGGTTTTTTTTTTTTTTTTTTTGTATTTGGAGCCAAGACTTCTTTCTTTTAGGTCTCAAACATCTTTACAGACTTTTGAGATCTAGACAGTGATAGACTGTCCCTAACAAGTAAGGATGTAAAAACAGACTGTGAGAAAGAAACCAAACCCATTTACAGCTGGCATGCAAAACATCCCTGTGAAATAGAAGGAGAGTATTTAAATTAAGGTGTTTGTCAGAGAAATGGAGGCCAAGAGCCAACAAGACAGAGTACAAAACTGTAAATTTGTCAGGCAAGAAAATATAGTTATATGAGGATGTGACTGTAGGGAGGAGTAAGAATTTCTGGCGTAAGTTTCAAGAGCAAGCTCCATGAGCAGTCTGAGACACAAACGTGAAATCAGCAGGAATGATAATGATGCCAAAGGTTTGGATTTTGCTACTGAACCAAACTCGGGTCCACCCACCCCCACATAAGGCCACTGACTGGGTTGTGATGAAGGAAAGTGCAGTTTTTATTACAGGCACCAGACAAAAAGTTTGGGACAGCTAAGGCTCTAAAAACCCAGATTCCCAATGGGTTTCAGGGAAGCATTCTTAAAGACCAAGTGAGGCAGGGGAATCCCAGGGTATGTGACCAGCTCCTGCAGTCCTCTAATTGGTTGGTGATGAGGTGACAGTGCAGTATCACAGGGGTTAACACCATCAAGGCTCAGGCTCCCCTATGTCCAACAGCTCATGGTCATCAAATAGTTCATTTCTTCCATTTGGTGGGGATTTTAGCTTCTGTAAAACAACTCAGGAAATGTGCATCAGATACTGTTAGCTAGGTACTTCACAGAGGAGCTAGAGCAGAGGAAGGGGTCCGTCCCTGGATGGCTCCATAGGGTCCTGCTGTGTTACAACTTTATCATGAAAAAATGGAGGAAGTTGGATCAAGAAAGTCCTGGTATCAGATTTCTTGTGTATGGTTGCTATGTATGCTTAGTCACTCAGTCGTGTCCAACCTTTGCGACCCCACAGACTCCTGCCAGGCTCCTCTGTCCATGGGGTTCTCCAGGCAAGAATACTGGAGTGGGTTGCCATTTCCTCCTGCAGTTTATGGTTGCTACTCAGGGTATACAGTGCTACTGATGGAGAATCTCTGCATGACTATAGAGGAACTAGAGGCTTAAAAAACAAACAAACAAACAAACAAACAAAAAAACAGGCTATGTGTTTCCTCCTGAAAGATGGATGGTTAAGACAGATGGTTAGGAATAACAAAACATTTTCACAGCTTGGTTTTAAGTTGAAGAAAGTAGGACAAAGTAGACAAAAATTGAGATAAATTTCAAATTCCCTCTTTCAAGTGGAGGACTTCTAGAAAAGGTATCCTCAGATGAAGAGAAAACAATCCCTAATCAGAACATGCAAGAAGCAAGGAACAACAGACTGGTTCAAAACTGGGAAAGGAGTTGGACAAGGTTGTATATTTTCACCCTGCTTATTACTTAGCTCACATGCAGAGTACATCATGAGAAATGCTGGACTGGATGACTCACAAGCTGGAATCAAGATTGCCAGGAGATGCTGCAGAAAAGTTGGCATGACTCTCCTCTTGGTCCTGAGAGGTCCCTTCCAAATGGGCCAAAGGACTCTACATATTGCCACCTATGTTTGGCTTTGACAGTTCATGCACAGTTCCAGCTGAATTCCTCTTACCAGTGTCAAGGTTTGCTTGTTCCAGAGATCAAGCCCTGAGCCTCTGGAGTGGGAGCACTGACTCCAAGACCCTAGACTACCAGAGAACTAACCTCAGGAAGTATCAAATAGTGAGAACTCACAAAAAGGGAACCATATGAATACAAGACCAGGCATCACCCAACCACCAGTAGCACCCTGTGCAGGGTGCCTCATCTAAAAAATAAACAAAACAAAAATGCAAACCTAATCATCAGCAGACAGGATCACCACCTCACTCAGCCTTTCCCATCAGAGGGAAAACAAACAAACAAAAAACTCAGCACAAATCTCACCCTATAGGAAACTTATACAAACCACTGGACTAAACTTAGGAGGGCAGAAAGGAAGAAAGGAAGGTAGATTTCAGCCTTGAAGCCTGGGGAAAGGTGACCTCAAACACAATAAGTTAAAAAAAATTTTTTTAAGGCAGAGAAATACTGTACAAATGAAGGAACAAACTAGAAACACAAAAATCAAAATCAATGAACAGGAAATAGTTAAACTACATGAAAAAAAATCAGAATAATGATAGTAAAGACGATTAAAAACACTGAAAACAAAATGGAGAAAATGCAAGAATAAATTAAAGACTTATAAGAATTAAAGAATAAACATAAAAACAACACAGTTACTGAAATTAAAAATACTCTAGAAGGAATCAATAGCAGAATATCTGAAACAGAGGAATGAATTGGTGAGCTGGAAGATACAATGGAAGATAGAGATAACTTCTGATGATCAGAAAAAAGTAAAAAGAATGAAAAGAGCTGAGGATAGTCTCAGAGACCTCTGGGACAATATCAAATGCACCAACATTCGAATTATAGGGGTCCCAGAAGAGGAAGAGAAAAATAAAGGGTATGAGAAAATTTTTGAAGAGATTATAGTTGAAAATTTCCCCAACATGGAAAAGGAAATAGTCAATCAAGTCTAAGAGGTGCAAAGCATCCCATACAGGATAAACCCAAGAAGAAACACGCCAAGACACATACTATTCAAACTAACAAAGACTAAACACAAAGAAAGAATATTAAAAGTAGTAAGGGAAAAGCAACAAGTAACATACAAGCGAAACCCCATATGCTTAACAGCTGATCTTTCAGCAGAAACTCTGCAGGTCAGAGGGGAGTGGAAGGATATATTTAAAGCACTGAAAGGGAAAAATCTATAACCAAGATTACTGTACCTGATAAGGATCTCATTCAAAACTGATGGAGAAATAAAAGCATTTCAGACAAGCAAAAGTTAGGAGAATTCAGTACCACCAAACCAGCTTTACAATAGATGGTAAAGGGACTTATATAGTCAAGAAATACAAGAGAAGAAAAAAGATCTACAAAATCAACTCCAAACAATTAAGAAAATAGCAATTAGAACATGTGTATCAATAATTACTTTAAATGTACATGGATTAAATGTTCCACCCAAAAGACACACACTGACTGAATGGATTAAAAATAAATAAATAAAGTACCATACATGCTGTCTACAAGAAATCCACTTCAGACCTAAAGACACATAGAGACTGAAAGTGAGAGGATGGAAAAGTATATTCCATGCATATGGGAAGCAAAAGAAAGCTGGAGTAGCAATCCCCATATCAGACAAAATAGACCTTAAAATAAAGAATATTACAAGAGATAAGGAAGGACACTACATAATGAGCAAGGGATGAGTCCAAGAGGAAGACATAACAATTGTAAATATCTATGCACCCAACATAGGAGCACCTCATTTCATAAGACAAATGCTAACAGACATAAAAGGAGAAATGGATAGCAACACAATAATAGTAGGGGACTTTAACAACCCACTCACACCAATGGAAAGATCATCAAAACAGAAAGTTAATAAGGAAACACAAGTCTTAAATGATACACTAGATGAGACAGATCTCATTGATATCTTCAGGACATTCCATCCAAATGCAGAAGAATACACCTTTTTCTCAGGTAAACATGGAATATTCTCCAGGATAGACCACATCTTGGGTCACAAATCAAATCTTACTAAATTTAACAAAATTGAAATTGTATCAAGCATCTTCTCTGACCACAATGCTATAAGACTAGATATCAACTACAAGAAAAAAACTGCAAAAAACACAAACACATGGAGATTAAACAATACATTTCTAAATAACCAACAGGTTACTGAAGAAATCAAAAGGGAAATCAAAAAATTTCTAGAAACAAATGACAATGAAAACACGACAACTCAAAACCTATGCAATGCAGCAAAAGCAGTTCTGAGAGGTAAGTTTATACCAATACGATCCTACCTCAAGAAACAAGAAAAACATTGAATAGACAACCTAACTTTACACCTGAAACAGCTGGAAAATGAGAACAAAAAACTCCCAAAATTAGTAGAAGGAAGAAACCATAAACATCAGAGCAGAGATAAATGAAAAAGAAATGAAAGAAACAATAGTAAAGATTAATAAAACTAAAAGCTGGTTCTTTGAGAATATAAACAAAATCGACAAGCCTTTAGCCAGACCCATCAAGAAAAAAAGAGAGAAGAATCAAATCAACAAAATTAGAAATAAAAAAGAAGAGGTTACAACAGACAGTGCAGAAATACAAAGGATTATAAGATACTATTATGAACTACACGACAATAAAATAGATAACCTGGAGAACTGGACAGATTCGTAGAAAAGTTCAATCTTCCAAGATGGAATCAGGAAAAAATAGAAATTATGAACAACCCCATTACAAGCATTGAAATTGAAGCTGAAATCAAAAAACTCCCAAAAAACAAAAACCCAGGACCTGAGGGCTTCACAGGAGAATTCTATCAAATATTTAGAGAAGAGCTAATGTCTATCCTCCAGCAAAATGTGAACCGTGAAATTCCAGATGTTCAAGCTGGTTTTAGAAAAGACAGAGAAACCAGAGATCAAATTGCCAACATCTGCTGGATCATCGAAAAAGCAAGAGAATTCCAGAAAAACATCTATTTCTGCCTTACTGACTATGCCAAAGCCTTTGACTGTGTAGATCACAATAAACTGGAAAATTCTGAAAGAGATGGGAGTAGCAGACCACCAGACCTGCCTCTTGAGAAACCTGTATGCAGGTCAGGAAGCAACAGTTAGAACTGGACATGGAACAGACTGTTTCCAAATAGGAAAAGGAGTACACCAAGGCTGTATAATGTCACCCTGCTTAGTTAACTTATATGCAGAGTACATCATGAGAACCACTGGGCTGGATGAAGCACAAGCTGGAATCAAGATTACTGGGAGAACCAACAATAACCTCAGATACGCAGAAGACACCACCCTTATGGCAGAAAGTGAAGAAAACTTACAGAGCCTCTTGATGAAAGTGAAAGAGGAGATGAGAAAGTTGGCTTAAAGCTCAACATTCAGAAAACTAAGATCATGGCATCCACTCCCATCATTTCAAGGCAAATAGATGGGGAAACAATGGAAGACTTTATTTTGGGGGCTCCAAAATCACTGCAGATGGTGACTGCAGCCATGAAATCAAAAGATGCTTACTCCTCAGAAAGAAAGTTATGACCAACCTAGACAGCATATTCAAAAGCAGAGACATTACTTTGCCAACAAAGGTTGATCTAGTCAAAGCTATGGTTTTTCCAGTAGTCATGAATGGATGTGAGAGTTGGACTGTGAAGAAAGCTGAGCACCAAAGAATTGATGCTTTTAAACTGTTGTGTTGGAGAAGACTTTTGAGAGTCCCTTGGACTGCAAGGAGATCCAACAAGTCCATCCTAAAGGAGATCAGTCCTGAGTGTTCATTGGAAGGACTGATGTTGAAGCTGGAACTCCGATACTTTGGCCACCTGATGCGAAGAGCTGACTCATTTGAAAAGACCCTGATGCTGGGAAAGATTGAAGGCAGGAGGAGAAGGGGACAACAGAGGATGAGATGGCTGGATGGCATCACTGACTCAATGGATATGAGTTTGGGTAAACTCTGTGAGCTGGCGATGGACAGGGAGGACTGGCATGCTGCAGTCCATGGGGTTGCAAAGAGTCGGACATGACTGAGCGAATGAACTGAACTGAACTGAATGTCTGTCCTTCTAAAACTCTTTCAAAAAATTGAACCGGAAGGAACACTTCCAAACTGATTCTATGAGGCCACCATCACCCAGATACCAAAACCAGACAAAGACAGCACAAAAAAAGAAAACTACATGACAATATCACTGATGAATACAGATGCAAAAATCCTCAACATTGTTCAGCATTGCCCTTCTTTGGGAATGGAATGAAAACAGTCCTGTGACCACTGCTGAGTTTTCCAAATTTACTGACATATTGAGTGCAGCACTTTCACAGCATCATCTTTTAGGATTTGAAAAAGGTCAGCTGGAACTCCATCACCTCCATTAGCTTTGTAGTGCTGGTTCCTAAGGCCCACTTGACTTCACACTCCAAAATGTCTGGCTTTAGGCGAGTGACCAACCACATTATCGTGGTTTTCCAGGTCATTAAGACCTTTTTTTGTACAGTTCTTCTGTGTTTTCTTGCCACTTCTTTCTTAATCTCTTCTGCTTCTGTTATACACACATAGTCACTCAGGCATGTCTGACTCTTTGCAATCTCATGGACTGTAGCCTACCACGCTCATCTATCCATGGAATATTCCAGGCAAAAATATTGGCGTGGGTAGCCACTCCCTTTTCCAAGGGATCTTCCCGACCCAGGGATCAAACCAATGTCTCCTGCATTGCAGGCAGATTCTTTACCTTCTGGAGCTTCCCTTGTGGCTCAGCTGGTAAAGAATCTGCCTGCATTGAGGTTGACCTAGGTTCAATCCCTGGGTTGGGAAGATTCCCTGGAGAAAGGAAAGGCTACCCACTCCAGTATTCCGGCCTGGAGAATTCCATGGACTGTATAGTCCACGGGACTGCAGAGTCGGACACGACTGAGTGACTTTCACTTTTCCACTTTCTTTACCATCTGAGCCACAAGGGATGCCCCTGCTTCTGTTAGGTCCTTACCATTTTGTCCTTTATCATGTCCATCTTTGCATGTAATGTTCCCTTAATATCTCCAATTTTCTTGAAAAGATTTGTAGTCTTTCCCATTCCTCTATTCTTTGTGTTGTTCAAGTAAGAAGGCTGTCTTATCTCTCCTTGCTATTCTCTGGAACTTTGTATTCAGTCAGGTATATTTTTCTCTTTCTCCCTCGACTTTTGCTTCTCTTTTCTCATCTATTTGTAAAGGCAAATATCATGTTGGTATTCTGAAAATAGTTTAACTCTGCTGACCCTTTAAAGTGTCTTGAGGACCTTCACCCGGGAGTCTACAGACCATGCTTTGAGAACCACTACTTTACATGGTGGTTATCTTATCACGTTGTAGGTCTCCTCACCTATTCTTCTCTGCCTTGCTAAACTGCACTCACTTAAGGATGTTTGCATGAACTGCTCCCTTGGCTGGGAACTCTCTGCCACTGCTATCTTTATTGTTATCAGATTTCAACTCAATGGCACCTCCTAGAGACACCTGTTGTGCTTAACCAGTTTAAAGAACACCTCTCTCCCCTAGTCACTCTCTATTATGTTACTTCACACATTACTTTCTTTATGAAAGTTATCATCATTTGATACTATGTTGGTTGTTAATTAATATGCCTCCCCTATTAGAATTTAAGTGTGGTAATCCAAGGAATTGAGTTGTCTTACTCATTTTTGTACTTCCAGCTCCTAGAAGAGTGCAGTCAAAATTCAATAAATATTTTAAAAGACCGTGAGGAATTAAAAGAAAAAGCAGATACTGCAGCAATTTGAAAAGCACAAAGCCTAATAAGGCAGTTTATTACAGTTTTCAGTATTAATCTTCCAAGGACTACTATCTCATGACATTTTTTTCATTGTTTATAATCAACTTTAATACTCTCTCCACACCAGTATAGAACTTGCATTGTTCTATTTTCCATTTCCCATTACTACACTTAGATGGAATGTAAAATACTTTAAGGCATAGACAAAGAAGCTAGAAAGGCATGTAAAATATCCTTCTACTTAAAAAAAGTAATTTTTTCTAATCTATTTTTAGAGTATAGTGTATGTAAAGGTTAACATTTATGAGCATGATCAATCTGGGATATTTGACATCTTTGGTATTTTGAGTTTTCTTATTCAGGAACATGTTCTGTCCCTTTACTCATGTCTTTATTGATGCATCTAAATGAGGTTTTACTATTTTCTATATAAGTATACTGTGTATTATTTATTAGAATTATTCATAACTACTATGTATTATATACTTTTGTTGTTATTGTAAGTCAACTGTAAGTTGTACTTTTAAAATCTACTGTTTAGGTATAGAAATTTAAAACTTTTTGTATTGATCTTGTATCTGGAAATCTTGCTAAGCTCTTTTATTGCATACTAATAATTGGTAAATGAAAGTTTTTTGGTATATAAAAGCACATCATTTACTAAATGATTTTTTTTTCTTTTTATTATATTGCTCCAAATAGAAATCAGGAGACTACGCATCTTAATTTGCCTAGGTGGGTTGGTAAGATTGTTTTTATATCCTTATTTTCCCTCCTTTCTAACGTACTGCTTTCACCTAACAGTATATATCTTGCTGTATTTCCTATTTTAAAGATAATGATATTTAACATTTCACCATGAAATTCACTGTAGGAATTCAGTTTCTATTTTTTCAGATTATTTTATCATGTTAATGACATTTGCTTCTATTTGTAGGTTCCAAGTTTCTAAACATAAACAATGTTTTAGTTGTATTGTTTTCTCTACCTATTGATATGATCAAATGTTTTTTCTACTTTTATTTTTTCATGAGGAAATGATATCAGTTTATTTGTCATACTGAACTATTGCTGGAATAGTTGCATCCTGAAATAAACTCCACTTGGTCATGATATATACTTATTTTCTTATGTATACATTGCTAGATTTGGTTTGCTATTATTTTATTTGGACTTTTACATCTATGTCTTGAGTGATATTTATCTGTCATGTACATTTATACCATGAGAAAGTACTGCCTATGTCAGGTTTTGGGGTCAAGGTTATGCCAATCTCATAATATATGTTGGGGAGCATTGTTTCTTTTTTCTATTCTTTGGAAGAGTTTGTATAACATTAGAATAATCTGCTGAATATTCAGGGAGGGTGAGATGTTTTAAAACAACAAGAAAAAGTGAAAATCACAAAGGAATAGCTAGGTTTTTTTTCTACTACATTAGAATTATGAACTTCTATTCATCAAGTGCACTATAAAGAGTGAAAATACAACTAAGAGAAACTTGTAGTATGAACACCACCAAAGGGTTAATATGCACATATTACCGTAAGACATCTACAAGTCAGTAAGAAACAATCAAATGTAAAAATGATGTATGTAATTTCATTCTAATCACTGTCTCCTGTATCCTGTTCTCCCAACCTTACGTAGGTAACAGTTTTTATTAATTTCACTTTAAATCATTCCAGCTTTTTAAAAGTATAGAGGAATATATATTTTCTTACCTTCTTTCTTGCCTACTGACATCATTTAAAGGCACAAGTCCCTAGAACTATGCTCACATCTGTACAGAGATCTTCATTCTTATTTTTCAAATAGCTGCACTATATTTCATCATGCAGCTGTTTCTATTGTTTATTTAGGCAGTCTTATTTTATTGAACATGAATTTTTCCCAATCCTTGGCTACAAATATTGCTCCGGTGGGTAATCTGTACATGATTTATATTTGGGATTTAGTGTGGTATGATTTTGAAATTAACCTCCAACTACAACCATAGCTCCATTGATTTTTCCTGGCAACAAACTCTTTGGTTGGTGATGACAACAAATTTTACTAAAAATCCCAAACATACCATACACCAGGAATTAGTGTGGGTCTGAATAAATATGGCTTAACCAGAGACAAGGGCTTTCTGAAAAGATTTAAACAGACTGAAGTTTCTGTACTGGGTTGTGTCTCTCCCACTGGAGATAAAATGGGAAAGTTGCTCAGTCATGTCCAGCTCTTTGTGACCCCATGGAGTACACAGTCCATGGAATTCTCCAGGTCAGAATACTGGAGTGGATAGCTGCTCCCTTCCTCAGGGGATCTTTCCAACCCAGGGACTGAACCCAGGTCTCCCGCATTGCAGGCAGATTCTTTACCAGCTGAGCCACAAGGATACTGAATATTAATATGCACTGGTAGACATAATTAAATGACCAAGAAGAAATTACAATTCCTTGTAAACAGTTTACAGACAACAATAAAAGGGAGATGTTAATGCTTCAGGGTAATTACAATATTAATCTCACTCAAATTATCAACTGCTGTTTCTCAAAATGAATCTTTAAAATAAGTTTAAAAAGTAATATGTGTATGATATCAAATCAAATAGAAAAAAAAATCTTATCATGTCCCTACAGATATGTCAGCCTCATTTCACATAGGAAACTTTAAGTCTGACTCCTTGTTTTGTAAGTTTGAATATTATTGCTTCTATCATTGCCTCTATGGTTCCTGCGTATCTTTCACTCCAACAGTGTAAAAGTTTTATTGCCAGATTGCTAACATTTACTTTCTACTCTGCAAAGACAAAGCAAAAACAGCCTGCCTTGTTACTAGCATAAGAATCTAGGTTTGCTCTTCATTTCTCATGAAACCATCTACCTTATGAAAATAATTTTAATTAGCTACATTCTTATAAAGGCTTTCCTGGTAACTCAGAGGTAAAGAATCTGCTCGATCCTCTGAGTCAGGACGATCCCCTGGAGAAGGAATGGCAACCCATTCCAGTATTCTTGCCTGGGAAATCCCATGGACAGTGGAGCCTAGCAGGCTACAGTCCATGGGGTCGCAAAAGAGTTGGACACAACTTAGCGACTATACAACAACAACACATTCCTATTAGACTAGACTGTTACAGAGTCCAAGATACATGAAAAGGTAAATTCTATGGTTGATAAAACTAAATGGAATTGTCAATATATAGCTTACACCTACAGCTGGTATTATATATTTATTTCATAATTTCAGAAAAAGGTACATTATTTAATAGCAGGGTATCAACTGCAAGATGATTTTGACTGAATTGATTAATTATTTAAATCAAACTACCAGTACATTTTTTTAAATGCCCATGTTAACTTGATTGTTTCACTGCAAAGAGTAGGTTCCATTTTAGCAAATTAAAAGACCAACTTGATAAATATATTAAAAGTTCATCTGAGAATAAAAGAAGTATTTCTACATGTCTCAGTTCAGTTCAGTCACTCAGTTGTGTCCGACTCTTTGTGACCCCATGGACTGCAGCACACCAGGCCTCCCTGTCCATTACCAACTCCCAGAGTTTACTCAAAACTCATGTCCATCTACATGTCTAGATGATATAAATATAAAGAAATTGTCTACAGTTAATTATACAACTAAAATGGAGATAGCAATGATCACACTGGGGCAAAGAAATAGAAAAGAAATATATTAGCTTAATATAAAGGCTTAATATAAAAAAATATAAAAGCTTAATGAGTTATTTAGCAGTTGTTTTTAAAGCTAAAAGTTTCAGTCCTCACCTGATATTTGTCTTGCCACCCTGAGCAGATAAGTACCCAGTCAGAACCACAGCTCCATCTATCTGCGTGACAACAGTCTTCTTGGTCGGTTGGTGACATAACAACACCCACAGTCCATGGGTAACCCAGATCCATGATTCACAAGGGGTCATTACCTTTGGGGGGTTGAATACAAAAGTCTTTATCAAAGTCCTTCACTAAAGATCCATTGGTATCTCAGTCAGGACATATCAGATCATGGATATTGGATCATGTGATCATGTGGATGTTTTTCTCCTGAACAGTACCTGACCTGAAACACCAAATTAAACAATGGTCAAAGTGAGCTGGGCAAAAGCAAAGTGCAGAATGGGAAGCTGATTTTTTATGGGCAGTAGTAGAGAAAATTTTCTCATTCCTTGAAGCGTTTATATAAAAACTACATCTCATATCTACTAAATAGCTAAATACTAAATAGCTAAAATGTACCATTTTACTATTAAGGATTCAAACCACCAATTGTCTGCTGATTCTCTACAAATGGCTTCATGCAAAAGAGTCAATCTGTAATGATTCACATTTAGGTTCCAAGTTTTAAATTAATTCTGTTGTCAGGATATGGTCTGGAATGAATGACAATTTTAATGGTTATTTTCACCGCTTTTGACTGTGTCCTATTTATAGCTATAGCATAAGCAAAGGAGAAAAAGAGGATGTTTTGTGTAATCTTTATTTCTGTCATCTTCCTCACATGTATTTTTTCTGATCTCTACCACAAAATCAAATATTATTTAATTTAGTGAAAGGAACAAAACTATTATGTTAAAAAGGAAGTTACTTCACTGAGTATTTTTTTTTAAATCCTAAAACAATTTTGGATCTCTAGGAATAAGAAATGGAAGAGACAAAAAAAGTCAATTACCAGATGAGAGGTTTGGATCTTGCTAGGAAAAGAAGCGAGACCTTTCATGCAAGTAAGACAAAAATGAGTTAATTAATTTTTTAAACTTTCCATAATTTTAAATTAAAATTATTATAAAAACACAGCATTTATGGATTAAAAAAAATGACTTTTGTGCATGTTTTACTCCTTTCCTAACACTGCTCTCCCAAAATAATGACTGGCAGTTTAATTCTTTCAGACCTTTTTATATTTATATGTATTTTCCTATTGTCCTTATTTCCCTTTTCTACCTTTAATTTCTTTTCATCTAATTATGCCAAGAAACTTTTCTTCCCAGAAGGAACAATATCATATCTAAAGCCCTGATAGCATATTTACATGGCAAGCAGATGTGTCAGATGGATGCTACCTTTGCATAAAACAAAAAAATACTCAAGTTACCTAGCCATAGTAGTGTCATATACACATAAATGACACGTATATATAGGTTTCTCTAGTGGCTCAGATGGTAAAAAATCTGCCTGCAATGCAGGAAACCTGTCTATCCCTGGATTGGGAAGATGCCCTGGAGAAGGGAATGGAAACCCACTCCAGTATTCTTGTCTGGAAAATCCCATGGATGGAGGAACCTGGTGGACTGCAGTTCATGGGGTCACAAAGAGTCAGACATGACTGAGTGACTGATACATAAACACAATAAACGAAGACGGTATTTTAGATCATTTTGAAGTGTACTAGTAAATTAACTGGCTTGCCAAACTAATGGATCTGTGTTAAAAACAAGTTCATAATTTAAAAAAGGAAGATAACAATGATAATGACTCAAAAAATGTTTCAAGGAAAGCCAAATAGTTAACAATAAGCAAAATATACTTTTGCTTTTTAAGACATAGCTTAAGCAAAACATCATTATCAATTATATTAGGTTTTTTAATAACACTGATTTATAGTTTTCTGGTGGCTCAGAGGTTAAAGTGCCTGCCTCCAATGCGGGAGACCCAGGTTTAATCCCTGGGTCAGGAAGATCCCCTGGAGAAGGAAATGGTAACCCACTCCAGTATTCTTGCCTGGAAAATCCCATGGACGGAGAAGCCTGGTAGGCTACAGTCCATGGGGTCGCAAAGAGTCGGACACGACAGAGCAACTTCACTTCACTTCAAGTAATTTATACAGTCTGCTTTCACAGTATTTTTAATATGAACTGTAAGCATAAAGAGTAAGCCCCTGCTGTACTTTGACGTTTAAGTAACATAAAAATCAAAATGTCTTAAACTAATACAAGAAGTCTGTAAGACAGTTTTCCCTTCACTCAAATTTGAGAAAGGGCTTCCTCAGTGGTTCACTGGTAAAGAATCTGACTGCAATGCAGGAGACAATCCTTGGGTGGGGAAGATCCCCTGGTGGAGAACACCGTAGCCCACTTCAGCATTTTTGCCTGGAGAATCCCATGGAGAGAGGATCCTGGTGGGCTACAGTTCATGGGGTTGCAAAGAGTCGGGCACAACTGAGCAACTAACACACAGAACAGGCTGGTATAATTTTTAACAAAAATAAAGAGACAAGTGAATGATCAGAAACAAGAAGGAAAAGCTTGAATGAAGATCATGGCAATATGCTTAGATTAAAAGAAAAGCAATATCTCAAGTCAACAACCTAACTTTAAAGCTCAAGAACCTAGAAAAAGAAACTAGGTCGCTGGGGTATTAAGAATTGAAGGTGACAAAACAGCACATCAGATGAGGCAAAATAATAATAAATAAATGGAATTCAAGTTAATGGATACCCAAAGGCCAAAAAAATAAAATTAAATCAAAAGAGTTATTCAGAGTGATAAAAGGTAACAACCTATAAAGAAGGTAGGGCAGTCATGAAGTTTAAATACCAAATCAGAAAAAAGAATTCTGTAAAATAAATACTATTCAAAATATGAGGATAAACTGACAGAAACAGAAACATAGGTAACAACAAGATACTATCAGGAGCAGTATGTATTGAGTAGATAAAAACAGCGATAGAGTCTATTTTGAAAATACAGTAATTAGCAATACTGAATAAATAGATATAAATTGAGTTGTCATATTTTAAACCACATGTTATTCCTCCTTATCCAAGATCCAGAAGACATTTTCAAAACTGGTCATATATGAAATTTCAATAATTTCCCAAAAGAAGAAATTATAGAGCTCACAAATTCCTAGCCCAAATTAATAACTAGAAATTAATATTGATAACTAAAACAAGAAAACATTACAACTATGGGTAAAATTTTAACCTCTTTAATAATTAGGTTAGGATGAGATGAAATAAAAGTAAAACTTTATTATTATGACAAATAATAAAATGCACTATAACATTTCAGAAGTTTGATATTTGTCCAAAGCTGTAACAGAAATAAATCCAAAGTCATAACTTACACCTTTATTTTAAAAAGAAAAAATCTAAAATGCACTGGGGATAACAGGTTTTGGAGAAGTGGTAAAAAATGATATTAAGGAAATTATAAGATAAAACATAATATAAGTAAAAGTCATTTAAAGTTTTTAAAAAGATAAATTATTTTTGAAGATAACAATAAACAGATTTCTAAAAAATATCAGAAAAAAGATAACACAAAGTCAATGTGTTGATTCTAACATGAATGTGTTGACTTTAAAATGAAGTGGTCTCCCTGCCTATTCCTCCATTATCTTGGGAAGACACATGTAACTTAAGGTCCACTTCAGAGCTAGTTACAACAGCTAGGACATGGAAGAAACCTAGATGGCCATTGACAGATGAATGGATAAGGAAGTTGTGGTACCTATACACAATGGAATATTACTCAGCAACAAAAACAAACACATTTGAGTCAGTTCTAATGAGGTCGATGGCCCTAGAGCTTATTATACAGATAAGTCAGAAAGAGAAAGACAAATATCATATATTAATGCATATATATGGAATCTAGAAAGATGGTACTGACAACCTTATGTACAGGGCAGCAAAGGAGACATAATAGACTTTTGGTCTCAGTGGGAGGAAAGTATTCTTGCCTTGAGAACCCCATGAACAGTATGAAAAGGCAAAAAGATATCACACTGAAAGATGAACTCCCCAGGTTGGTAGGTGCCCAATATGCTACTGTGAAAGAGTGGAGAAATAACTCCAGAAAGACTGAAGAGATGGAGCCAAAGCAAAAATAACACCCAGCTGTAGATATGACAGGTGATGGAAATAAAGTCTGATGCTGTAAAGAGCAGTACTGCATAGGAACCTGGAATGTTAGGTCCACAAATCAAGGCAAATTGGGAGGTCAAACAGGAGATGGCAAGAGTGAACGTTGACATTTTAGGAATCAGTGAACTAAAATGGACTGGAATGGGTGAATTTAACTCAGATGACCATTATATCTACTACTGTGGGCAGGAATCCCTTAGAAGAAGTGAAGTAGCCATCATAGTCAACAAAAGAGTCTGAAATGCAGTACTTGGATGCAAGCTCAAAAACGACAGAATGACCTCTGTTCATTTCCAAGGCAAACCATTCAATATCACAGTAATCCAAGTCTATGTCACGACCAGTAATGCTGAAGAAGCTAAAATTGAACACCTCTATGAAGACCTACAAGACCTTCTAGAACTAACACCAAAAAAAGATGTCCTCTTCATTATAGGAGACTGGAATCCAAAAGTAGGAAATCAAGAGATACCTGGAGTAACAGGGAAATTTGGCCTTGGAATACAAAATGAAGCAGGTCAAAGACTAATAGAGTTATGCTTAGAGAACGCACTGGTCATAGCAAACACCCTCTTTCAACAACACAAGAGAAGACTACACATGGACATCACCAGATGGTCAACACCAAAATCAGATTGATTATATTCTTTGTAGCCAAAGATGGAGAAACTCTATACAGTCAGCAAAAACAAGACCAGGAGCTGACTGTGGCTCAGATCACGAACTCCTTATTGCCAAATTCAGACTTAAATTGAAGAAAGTAGGGAAAACCACTAGATCATTCATATATGAGCTAAATCAAATCCCTTACAATTATACAGTGGAAGTGACAATTAGATTCAAGGGATTAGATCTGATAAAGTGCCTGAAAATCTATGGACACAGGTTCATGACATTATACAGGAGGCAGTGATCAAGATAATCCCCAAGGAAAACAAATGCAAAAAGACAAAATGATTATCTGAGGAGCCCTTACAAATAGCTGGGGCTTCCCTGGTGGCTCAGAGGTTAAAGCGTCTGCTTGCAATGCAGAAGACCTGGGTCCAATCTCTGGGTCGGGAAGATCCCCTGGAGAAGGAAATGGCAACCCACTCCAGTATTCGTGCCTGGAGAATCCCATGGACAGAGGAGCCTGGTGGGCTATAGTCCATGGGGTTGCAAAGAGTCGGACACGACTGAGCGACTTCACTTTCACTCTTTCACTTTACAAATAGCTGAGAAAAGAAGAGAAGCTAAAGGCAAAGGAGAAAGGGAAAGATATACCCATTTGAATGCAGAGTTCCAAAGAATAACAAGGAGAAATCAGAAAGCTTTCCTCAGTGATCAGTGCAAAGAAATAGAGGAAAATAATAGACTGGGAAAGACAAAAGATCTCAAGAAATTGAGATACCAAGGAAACAATTCATGCAAAGATGGGCACAATTAAGGAAAGAAAGGTATCAACCTAAAAGCAGCAGATGTTAAGAAGAGGTGGCAAGAATACACAGAAGAACTATACAAAAAAGATCTTCCCAACCCAGATAATCATGATGGTATGATCACTCACCTAGAGCCAGACATCCTGGAATGTGAAATCAAGTGGGCCTTACGAAGCATCACTACGAACAAAGCTAGTGGAGGTGATAGAGTTCCAGTTAAGCTATTTCAAATCCTGAAAGATGATGCTGTGAAAGTGCTGCACTCAATATGCCAGCAAATTTGGAAAACTCAGCAGTGGCCACAGGACTGGAAAAGGTCAGTTTTCATTCCAATCCCAAAGAAAGGCAACGCCAAAGAATGCTCAAACTACTGCACAATTGCACTCATCTCACACGCTAGCAAAGTAATGCTCAAAATTCTCCAAGCCAGGCTTCAGCAATACTTGAACCATGAACTTCCAAATGTTCAAGCTGGTTTTAGAAAAGACAGAGGAACCAGAGATCAAATTGCCAACATCCGCTGGATCATGGAAAAAGCAAGAGAGTTCCAGAAAAACATCTATTTCTGCTTTGTTGACTATGCCAAAGCCTTTGATTGTATGGATCACAACATACCGAAACTTCTTCAAGAGATGGGAATACCAGACCACCTGATATGTCTCTTGAGAAATCTGTATGCAGGTCAGGAAGCAAGAGTTAGAACTGGACCTGGAACAACAGACTGGTTCCAAATAGGGAAAGGAGTACGACAAGGCTGTATATTGTCACCCTGTTTGTTTAACTTATATGAAGAGTACAACATGGGAAATGCTGAGCTGGAGGAAGCACAAGCTGGAATCAAGATTGTGGGGAGAAATATCAATAACCTCAGATATGCAGATGACACCACCCTTATAGCAGAAAGTGAAGAACTAAAGACCCTCTTGATGAAAGTGAAAGAGGAGAGTGAAAAAGTTGGCTTAAAGCTCAACATTCAAAAAACTAATATCATGGTATCCGGTCCCATCACTTCATGGGAAATAGACGGGGAAACATTGGAAACAGTGGCTGACTTTATTTTTGGGGGCTCCAAAATCACTGCAGATTGTGACTGTAGCCATGAAATTAAAAGAGGCTTACTCCTAGGAAGGAAAGTTATGACCAAACTAGACAGTATATTAAAAAGCAGAGACACTACTTTGCCAACAAGGGTCCGTCTCATCAAGGCTATGGTTTTTTCAGTAGTCATGTATGGATGTGAGAGTTGGACTATAAAGAAAGTTGAGTGCCGAAGAATTGATGCTTTTGAAGTGTGGTGTTGGAGAAGACTCTTGAGAGTCCCTTGGACTGCAAAGAGATCCAACCAGTACATCCTAAAGGAAAACAGTCTTGAATATTCATCCGAAGGTCTGATGTTGAAACTGAAACTCCAATACTTTGGCCACCTGATGCGAAGAACTGACTCATTTGAAAAGACCTTGATGCTGGGAAAGACTGAAGGAGGGAGGAGAAGGGGACAACAGAGGAAGAGATGGTTGGATGGCATCACCGCCTGACATGAATTTCAGTAAATTCCAGGAGTTGGTGATGGACAGGGAGGCCTGGCATGCTGCAGTCCATGGGGTTGCAAAGAGTCAGACATAACTGAGCAACTGAACTCAACTGATGGCTTATTCATCTCTGAATCTTCAAAAGTTATCAGATCTTGGGATAAAAGAGGTAAATGTTCAAACTAGAAGAGATCTAGTTTGCTACAGGATCTAATTTCAACAGGACTTCATTCCACATTGCAAGAAAAGCATTTTGGAAGCGCTTTAAATTCTGTATTTAACAAATGTGTAGTAATGCATTCTACATTTTCTGAAGTTAACTCCTGAAAATCTCAGTTGTAATTTCAGATAACTTGTGTTCTCAAATTATCTGACACCCTTTTGATTTGGAAAATCATTTCTTCAGGACTGGATACTACCATGGGACTCAAACAGAAACAGACTTCTCATGTTCAAATAATTTGGTATTATTTTATAAAGTACATAAAACATGAACAACAATATGCTGTGCTACAAGAGAAAATTAAGTTCTACTCAGTTCAGTTCAGTCACTCAGTCATGTCCAACTCTTTGTGACCCCATGAATCACAGTACGCCAGGCCTCCCTGTCCATCACCATCTCCCCAAGTTCACTCAAACTCACATCCGTCGAGTCAGTGATGCCATCCAGCCATCTTATCCTCTGTCATCCCCTTCTCCTCCTGCCCCCAATTCCTCCCAGCATCAGGGTCTTTTCCAATGAGTCAACTCTTCAAATGAGGTGGCCAAAGTATTGGAGTTTCAGCTTCAGCATCATTCCTTCCAAAGAACACCCAGGACTGATCTCCTTTAGAATGGACTGGTTGGATCTCCTTGCAGTCCAACGGACTCTCAAGGGTCTTCTCCAACACCGCAGTTCAAAAGTTCTACTAGACAGGTTCAAAAAATATTGAGGCTACCATCAAATTATAAACAAAAAATAATCCCAAGTAACTTAAATACTTAAGAAATAGATATTTTAAATTATCATATGAATACTTATTTTCATGCTTCACTGCAGTACCACCTTCATCCTCAATAATCTGATTCACACTAAATTGGGGGTTTAATAGGTACATTAACTATCTACTCAAATTCACTCATTCACTCCCTCAACAAATATAAACATACTCAAGTGTGCCATACCCGCATGCTTCTTTTTAAGTAACTTGGGGGTTTTCTTCACTTGAAGTAAAGAAAGTCGAGGTTCTGGAACTGTCTCACTTCCTAGAAATTTAATACATAACCAGCACCACAGATACGTTTGAGTATGGAGAAGAAAGTACTAAGAAGTGAAATGTCAGCAAATGGCGGCTGGAGGCTCCATGGAAGCGGCAGTGGCACATAAGGGTTAAAAACCCGGCTGGGTTCAAATCCTGATTCCAGTACTTTCCCCCTGTATCCGTTATCTCGTAAGATGGTAATTAATAATAAATAATTCAGAGATTTGCTGGAGAATCGAATGCAAAAATGGAATACAATGTGTTCCAAAGTGGCTGATATTCATTAAACGGTATGATGCCAGCCTCTGCTACGGGAACAAGGGAAATGTTTTCCTGGCTAGAGTACATCTCGGATATATATGGCTTAAAATGAAATGTACATATATCACTGTCAAGGCTGGGAAACTACCCCACAGCCAATCCAGACAATCAATCCAGGAAACTAAGTGATTTCACGATGTCCAGACAAGCCAGAGCTAGGGGAGATTAGTCAAGGTGCATAGGATCACACTGCATTTTAGGGTTCTAAGCCCCTTCCCAATTTCCAACACACAGACAAGTTGGTGAGGAAGGACACAGCCAGAAGTCGAACAAAGCCCTTAAAGGACTTCAGTTCCAGCCTCGTCCTTGCCGGCAGCAACGCAGGTGGAGCCCGGTCTTCAGTCCCGCCTTTGACCCCAGGAAGCGCCCGCAAACCGGCGCTCCTTACTCGGTCTCCTGGGCAGGACAAATGGATAGGACTCCACGACTATACAGCTATCTCGCTACATCATTTTCACCGAACTATTTAGACTACAACCCGCCGCCCCACTCCTTCCCGCAGCCCCGGGCCGGGCGGTTCTGAACAGGACCGTCACTTAGAAAGCCAGGGTTATCTCCTAGGTGAGACCGGGTCACAAGACCCTCTCTATCCCGGGCAACAGTACTGCCTGCGCCCCAGCAGCGCTGCCGGCTAACTCCTGGATTCTCACGCCCCGGGGCTTGAGCACCGCCGCTGGGCAGTCGAGGGTTGGGATGCTCACCTGCTCGGCGCGACCACCTTTGTGCAGCTGACCCACGAGTAGAGCAGGGGCCGACGGTTTAGACCCGGCCTTGCACTTCGCCCACACGCGGCCGCCCTGCATTCCGCCTCGGAGTTGGATTACCTCTCACTCAAACAGTCCGTCAATATATAAAATATTAATGTTTGGCAGGACCCCTGCGCGCAATTCTAGGCCTGCACCTCGCGCTTTCCTATTGGACTACTACAATAGGTCTCAGAGGTGGGGCCCGCCCCATCGGCGAGAACCACTCCCTCTGATACCTCCCGTCCAATCGCAGGCAGAGAGCCGCACTTGCCTTATTTGCATACAAGTTACTCTACATAAACTCAGATCCCGAGGCATTCGCTCCCAAAACACCTATTTCTAAGTTGACGATACCTGTTTCCCAAACGGAGTCCAAACTCAGCACTTCAGCGTCTGAAACAAAAGGGAAGATCACTTACTGCCCTGCGATGCATTTCCGAGGCTACGACCCTAGCGCGGGCCCCGGGCTCCCCACTTCGAGATTTGCTGCTCACACCTTCCCCAGCCTCAAGCCTAACCCCGAAACATCCGTCTGAACAACTGCAATCGTAAAGCTTCTGAAGCACCTATTAGCACAGTCACTAGGGAACATAAGCATTATCAGCCCTTTTCTTGAGGTTTTGGTGGCCCTAAAAAGAGCCTTTTGGAATATGATTAGCCGCAAGCACAGCTCAGCCACCGAAGCCGTAGAGGGTGCGGCCCTGGCGTTTCAGAGCATACACCACATCCATGGCCGTGACCGTCTTGCGCTTGGCGTGTTCCGTGTACGTCACTGCATCGCGGATCACATTTTCCAAGAACACTTTGAGCACTCCACGGGTCTCCTCGTAGATGAGCCCTGAGATGCGCTTGACACCACCACGGCGGGCAAGACGGCGAATTGCGGGCTTCGTAATGCCCTGGATGTTGTCCCGTAAGACCTTCCGGTGACGCTTAGCACCTCCTTTACCCAGCCCTTTCCCCCCTTTGCCCCTGCCAGACATTTTCAACACGAAACCAACGACAATCGCATAAAACAAGCTCGCAACAGTTAGGAGGACGAAGAACCTGGGCTAATATATCCTTATAGCGGACCTAGTTGAAAACCTCAACGTAGTGGGCGGAGCTAAGTCTCCAAGAGGTTTTTGTTTCGTTTTGTTTTTTTTTTTTTAATCCCTTCTCTGCAAAATTTTTCGGTTGTTTAGTTGGGAAAAGTTTTTGTTATTTTTGCCATGAAATTGGGGAAAGACTCGATAGGAATTATATTGCCGTTTCTCCATACTTAAAAAAACGGTAGGCCAGATCCAGTGAGCGCTGGGTTTCCCTTGTCTCTTTCCTCCACCTCGTATGCCCCCGCCTCTCTCTAGCGCGCGGGAGTTCTAATTTTATAGTTTTCAAACGAAACGCACACTTTTATAATACTATTCTTAGGCTAATTTGAAACTCAGTAGGAACTGGGAATGCTTTGAATGAGTGAATTCGCTCAGTTGTGTCCGACTCTTTGCTACCCCATGGACTGTAGCCTACCAGGCTCTTCCATCCATGGGATTTTCCAGGCAAGAATACTGGAGTGGGTTGCCATTTCCTTCTCCAGGGGATCTTCCCAACCCAGGGATTGAACCCAGGTCACCCGCATTGTGGGCAGACGCTTCACCGTCTGAGCCACTACCTAAAGCAGTTGCTTTACACCTGTGGGTCTTTTAAAGTCATCAGTTGGGGTAGAGGAAATCTTTCAATCGTTTTCTCTTTTGTGGCCCCCTGCAGAAAAAATTAAAATCTTTTCCGAAGAAGTCTAACCTTACCCTTTCCTCCCCACCCCCACCGCCGACTTTTCTCTTGCAGCTGCTTCTGCACAATTTGCAGCTTTTACTGCTTCCTCCGTTCCCCACCCCCAGCCCAAGCACGGGGTTTTGCTTCTCAGTCAAATGACAATTTCTGTGATTAGCTAAAATAATGTAACGCTCTTATTTCATTAAAAATCGACGTTCTTGTGAAATAGTGGATGCCATGATCATGGCTTTAAATCAGGAGGTTCTCATTTCTTAAGAAATCCCTTGAGAAAAACGGAACTTTGAGCAGTGTCACCACTCTAGGAGACAGGACTGTTTTCCCAAAAGGTTCATACTGTGAAAAAAGGCAGCAGTATTTAAGTATGATTCATAACTCTTTCCCAGGACTTAACACCATGAGGAATGAATATTTTGGTAAATTGTGCTCCCTGTACCTAGTCCTGACGAATAAGCCTTTCCAGTAGGAAAGCTTTATGGCAAATATTTGCTTATTATGTACCTATCCTCACCCATCTCTATAGCACAAAAAATATAGTGGTGTTGTTAAAGCAGAAATAAAAGAACCCTCAGAACACAGGATGGCTGGGAGGTGGGGGTGGGGGTGGGGTGGGGAGTCCTAAATAGTCAAATTGAACCGCATGATTTTAATGCTTGATTCAAAAGAAGGAAAAGTTTGGCAGAGTCAGGATTCTTGTAATGGCAACATAGGGTTTTTGTTGTTGTTGTTTGTTTTGCTTTGTTTTTAGTATTTACTAAAAAATCAAGCTTAGAACATTTTCAAGTTAGAGATCTCTTTTGCTTACAAGGGGTTTTTTTTAAGTGTCAATAATAATAAAGGTAATGTGTCAAAAATTTCGGGCATACTCAGCCCGAACTGCTAGAGGCATTTCTTGCTTGAGTGCTTAGTATTTGTTGACTAAGTTAACTAAGGAGTAACTCTCCTTCCTGATTTTTCTGTTTCTTACCACGGTTCCTTAATTTTTAAGACATTCTTTTCCTGAGAGCGACGGAGGAGGTTGAAACCTCAGAATCCGCTAAATTCAGCCGAACTCAATAAATTCAATGGAACCCCAACCGCGGAGCAAGCGGACCTAGGTATTTATATCAGCGGTTATGTAAATGAGGACTGAGAAGTTTGCTCTTTTGATTGGAGAAAGGTGGAGAAGGTGGTCCTTCTGCCAGCGTCCTAATTGGGAGCCTGCCTGTCATTGGTCACCGGAGCCAAGGAAGCTGCTGAGCCCAATGGGAAGGCGCTGCCTAGTGTCAGCAAAGTGTTGGTAGAGGCAGTTCCGGTGTGGTACGTTGCATTCTTGTACTAGGAACCGGATCGCTGGGTTTTTTCCTCTCGCTGGAGTTTTAGGCGACAGACAAACATGTCTGGTCGCGGAAAGCAGGGCGGCAAAGTGCGGGCAAAGGCCAAGTCCAGGTCGTCTCGCGCGGGCCTGCAGTTCCCAGTGGGCCGAGTGCACAGACTGCTGCGCAAGGGTAATTACGCGGAGCGAGTGGGCGCCGGGGCGCCGGTGTACCTGGCGGCGGTGTTGGAATACCTGACGGCGGAGATCCTGGAGTTGGCTGGCAACGCCGCGCGGGACAACAAGAAGACCAGGATAATCCCTCGCCACCTGCAGCTCGCCATCCGCAACGACGAAGAGCTAAACAAGCTTCTGGGGAAAGTGACCATCGCTCAGGGCGGCGTCCTGCCCAACATCCAGGCCGTGCTGCTGCCAAAGAAGACGGAGAGTCAGAAGACGAAGAGCAAGTGACCCTGATGCCGCCACAGGGGAGCCGGCTTCCCAGCAAGGGCTCTCTCCAGAGTCGCCCCGCCCGCAGTGTTTTTGAATATGCTTGATGTTATGGAGAGCCGGAGCCATCTAGTGGGGAGGTGGGCGGCGAGACCAACTGGGTCGGGGGCCCAATAAAGTCGGTGAAAATCGTCTGGTCGAGAGAGCTGTGTAGTCGCGGGGGCCTGCCGGGAGACCCAGGGGCGACCGGGAGACCTTTGGAAGAGGTACTGGTGGGTCGGCTTGAGCCACTTTCTGGGCAGCTTTGTTCCGCAGCCACCCTCGAGGCGCTACGGGCGGATCAAGGGAGACCAGAAGGGACCCACTGGCGTGGAGGTGGGCAGAGTCGGGGGCTTTCCCTGCTCATCCGGAGGCAGAGGCAACGCCGAGTAGGTGCAGATGAGGCTGGGCCAGTTGTTTTTACATCCGCCTCCCAGGGCCTGTGCTCCCTGTTAGGGCAGTTCCGGAACCAGTTCTAGGAAAGAGAGTGATGAAGATGTGGTCTTGGACAGGAGGTTGTCTGTCCGGCCACACTTTTCAGAAGGGAGAATAACTTTGGATCTTGGAAGAGTAGCTTTGACGACACGGTGTCAATTTAACAGATTTTTCTTGGCCTGACAGCTGTTGTGTTTTGTTTGGGGTGTCAGATGTTTTTGTGTGCACGCTTATGTTCACATTTCTTTAAAATGAAGGAACCATCCAGTAATATGTGTAGTGCAGAAGCCTGAGTCATGAAGTTGGAAATTTGTTGCGCTGACACTCATGTTGTGTAATAGTGCAGCGCCTTTAGTCATGAGTTACCTGTACTTGAGGAGCTTTTTAAATGACTTTCTCAAGTTTCTAGCTTCATAATGGTCTTATCTCCACAATATCATATCCCTTTGGAAAGGTAATTGATTTGATTTTGCTTTATAACAACAAATCCCCCTCCTAAGGTCCCTTATGTTCTACCACTGGGCCTGAGGTAATGACCTCATTCCAACAACACCTATTGTGTTTGTGTTGCTTAATGGCACAGCAAGGCTTTCATAAATATGTGAAATGTGAGAAAAGGCAAGGACAGATGGTATGGAGAGAAACATTTCTGCTCAGGAATTTACATTTAAAAGTTACACAGTAACAACCCTGGTCTTTCCTAGATTGACCCTTCCATTTCCCCCTTTTCTACAAGCTGCTTCTTGGCCTACAAAAAAGATCATTTATTTAGATTTCACATATTTGGATTCATCTTTTCCTTAAGTCAGAGTTGATGTCATTCTGGGGAAAAGAAAAGGATATGTCTTCCACCATCAATGGTAGTAGTTGGCCTGTTTTCTTGGCATGGACTTTTATTTCTTCCCCAGTATTTACTGAGAACCTCTCTACGCTATGCACAGTACTGCGTAATGGGTTGCTGCGGCCAGCACAGCAAGTAGGGATCGAAAGTGGTCAACTGCACAGTTTGGGAAAAAGAAACTAGAGACAGAATTAAAGTTTTAAAAATGGGACCGGGGGACTCAAGACTTCTTGGGTCAAGAGCCCTGTTCCTCAGAGCCACATCACTTTTATTTAGTGTCTTGGCAAGCAGGAAGTATCTGTTGTGCTATGATGAAGTCAGCCTCCTGTGTCCCCAGTCATGTCTCCCATTTTATTGATTACTTTAAACTATCTTTGTTATCTTCTTGTACAAGGGCTGTCACCTAGCTGGAGGTCATAGACCCGAGTATGCCTTGGGAAAACATCTTAGTGTGTACACAAGCGGCGTTCTGAACTCACGCTGACCCAGTGTTCCAAGGTCCACACTATGTTTTTCCTTAGCTTAGCAGGGCATGACAACCCCAGCTGATCAACCAGATGTACCTTTATTTAGGTTATGCTGCATTGCTATATTTTGCTTTTATTCTTTTCCCATGGTGACTTTCTCATGGCTTAGCCAGAGCAGTAGGTGGCTATTAACCCCTGCAGCAGGTGATGAGGATACCCTGGTCTATGAGACCAACTAAATTTCCACTCCTGAAGCTCACTTTTTTTTTCTGGGTAACTGAAGACTGGACAATAAACAAATAAGTGACCATCAAAGAAAGGATTCCTTTTCAGCTTCTGCTACTACTTGTGTCTCTCTATTGCTTGTGGAATGGATGTTGGGATTACTTCTCCCATGTGATCAAGTTTGAAGTATATACAAAGGTCAGGCCACACGTACCCCTTTTAGGAGGCAGATTATTGCCCCCTGTGTCCTAAAGAGAATAGACCCCAAGGGGTACATACCTTGGGCAGTTTCCAAGACGTCCAACTGTTCATTCCGCTTCCCGCCTCTTCAGACTTCCTTGTGTAAAATAGTCACAATAGCTATTTTGATGACCGAGATTGTTCCTTTATTCCATGCCAGCTATTGTTCAGTTCAGTCGGTCAGTCGTGTCTGACTCTTTGTGACCCCCATGAACCACAGCACACCAGGCCTCCCTGTCCATCACCCACTCCCGGAATCTACCCAAACCCATGTCCATTGAGTCCGGGATGCCATCCAACCATCTCATCCTCTGTCGTCCCCTTCTCCTCCTGTCCTTAATCTTTCCCAGCATCAGGGTCTTTTCCAATGAGTCAGCTCTTTGCATCAGGTGGCCAAACTATTGGAGTTTCAGCTTCAACATCAGTCCTTCCAATGAACACCCAGGACTGATCTCCTTTAGGATGGACTGGTTGGATCTCCTTGCAGTCCAAGGGACTCTCAAGAGTCTTCTCCAACACCACAGTTCAAAAATATCAATTCTTCAGTGCTCAGCTTTCTTTATAATCCAACTCTCACATCCATACATGACCACTGGAAAAACCATAGCCTTATCTAGATAGATCTTTGTTGGCAAAGTAATGTCTCTGCTTTTGAATATGCTGTCTAGGTTGGTCATAACTTTCCTTCCAAGAAGTAAGCGTCTTAATTTCATGGCTGCAGTCACCATCTTCAGTGATTTTGGAGCCCAGAAGAATAAAGTCAGCCACTGTTTCCACTGTTTCTATTTGCCATGAAGTGATGGGACCAGATGCCATGATCTTAGATTCCTGAATGTTGAGCTTTAAGCCAACTTTTACACTCTCCTCTTTCACTTTCATCAAGAGGGTCTTTAGTTCTTCACTTTCTGCCATAAGGGTGGTGTCATCTGCATATCTGAGGTTATTGATATTTCTCCTGGCAATCTTGGTTCCAGCTTGTGCTTCCTCCAGCCCAGCGTTTCTCATGATGTACTCTGCATATAAGTTAAATAAACAGACTGACAGTATACAGCCTTGACAAACTGCTTTACCTATTTGGAACCAGTGTGTTGTCCACTGTCCCATTCTCACTGTTGCTTCCTGACCTGCATACAGGTTTCTCAAGAGGCAGGTCAAGTGGTCTGGTATTCCCATCTCTTTCAGAATTTTCCATAGTTTATTGTGATCCACACAAAGGCTTTGGAATAGTCAATAAATCAGAAATAGATGTTTTTCTGGAACTCTCTTGCTTTTTCAATGCCAGCTATTGTATGCTCAATAAATAGAAGTACCAGTATCTACAGGGATATGGGCTTACCTTTATAGGTTAAAGTAGAGGTAACTAATGAATATTTTGTTATTTTTAATGTCCAGTTGTTGGGAATTGTTCTCGTTATTACTGCCTTGTGGCATGATGAGCAGTGGAGAATAAAAAAGAGTATGGGTTGCTGGTTTTGACATTTACGTCTTAATTTCCTAAAAAATTTGAGGCATCTCGAAAATTAAAACCAAATGGTAAAGAAATAAGGGTATGACATTTATAAAAAAAAAAAAAACAAAAGCTTTTCTCTCTAAAGTTTCACAGGAGTCTAACCCTGTTACCTGAAGATAAAAACAGGCAAGATTCACAGATGTCAGTACACTGACGACCCCATTCTCACCCTATCTCAACCACTACTGTCCCAGAGATTCATAGGCTCCCCTCAGATACTTCCCCTGTAGCAAGATTCAGTTAGTCCATTTTAACCTCACCATTCTGTTTTTGAGAGCTTTTTAAACCTGAATACTTTATTAGCTGTTAAAAATGCATTTGTTGTTATTCAGTTGCCCAGTCATGTATGGCTCTTTTGGACCCATGGACTGACGTGCACCAGGCCTCCCTGTCCCTCACCATCTCCTGGAGCTTGGCCAGGTTCATGTCCATTTCATTAGTGATGCCATCCAGCCATCTCATCCTCTGAGGAGGATACCCCTTGCCAAATCAATTCAGCTTGTGAATCTTCTATGCACCAACAGTTCTTGCCAGTGTGTGATTATTAACTTAAAAGGCCCATGTTTTTTTCAAGCATGAGACCCAATGGAAAAAGATTTCGGATAGAAACTGGTGAGACCTGAATTCTGGTCTTTAGTAGTTTTCTAATCCATAGTCGTGTGTGTAGACACACATTTGCTTTCTCATGGAGATAAGCCATTCAGTGTGGCACGTTGTGACTTGGCCGGGATTTGTTCCTTCTTTGTTTTTCCTGCAGGACCAGTCTTGTCTTTGTGTCTCTGAGAGCTGGTCTGCTTAGTTTTATCTGCCTGGAATCAAAAGGTTTAGTCTGGCCCCATAATTGGTGATGACTATACGCAAACTCTTCACAAATTTCTTTCCAATGGTTGAAAGGTCATATACAACAACATTTAAGAACTTACCCTCTGGGAATGAGACTTAGCTTCAAATCCACTCATCTCCTCAGTAGCTGAGTGATTTTGGAAATGCTACTCAATTTCTTTAAATGTCAGTTTCATCTATTAACTGGGCATAATAGTAGAGTTACATCGGTGAGTTTGGAGGAAGATTAGAGCTAATGTGAACGAAGGCACTGAATTTGTCATATAGAAATGCACTCAACGAATAGTAAGTAACGGTATGTGAAACTGGATTTAGAGCAAGTGGCAGTCGTGATGGGACCTATTGAAGTTAGTAAACATCTGGTATTCTAGTAATTCTGTGATTTTTCAGATATCTCACCATAAAAACTAGCTTAGTTCAGTTCAGTCGCTCAATCGTGTCCGACTCTTTGCGACCCCATGAATCACAGCACGCCAGGCCTCCCTGTGCATCACCAACTCCCGGGGTTCACTCAAACTCATGTCCATTGAGTCAGTGATGCCATCCAGCCATCTCATCCTCTGTCGTCCCCTGCTCCTCCTGCCCCCAATCCCTCCCAGGGTCTTTTCCAATGAGTCAACTCTTCGCATGAGGTGGCCAAAGTATTGGGAGTTTCAGCTTTAGCATCAGTCCTTCCAAAGAACACCCAGGATCTCCTTGCAGTCCAAGGGACTCTCAAGAGTCTTCTTCTATACCACAGTTCAAAAGCATCAATTCTTTGGCGCTCAGCTTTCTTCACAGTCTAACTCTCACATCCATACATGACCACTGGAAAAAACATGGCCTTGACTAGACAGAGCTTGGTTGGCAAAGTAATGTCTGTTTTTGAATATGCTATCTAGGTTGGTCATAACTTTCCTTCCAAGGAGTAAGCATCTTTTAATTTCATGGCTGCAATCACCATCTGCAGTGATTTTGGAGCCCAAAAAATTAAAGTCTGACACTGTTTCCACTGTTTCCCCATCTATTTGCCATGAAGTGATGGGACCAGATGCCATGATCTTAGTTTTCTGAATGTTGAGCTGTAAGCCAAATTTTTCAACTAGCTTAGTGGCTGTTTACTAATTATAGAACATCTACAACTCAGTCTAGAAGAGAGAAGAGTCATAAATAGCAAAATTAACTTTGTGAACCTGAATTTGTATCTCTTGCTCCAAAGACAACCTAGTTTGGAATTAATAGGTTAAGTACACCCACTCAGATTAAAAATGGAACCCATTTGTTCAACAATTTATTGAGTGTATATTACATGTTATACCCATGATTGATAATCCACTGTCAAGAAAAATGATGACAGTGTAATCAGAAAGATGATCATGATCTAGCAGACCACATGTTAAGAAAAGGAGATGCTCAGGGTGTTACAGGTACAGGGAAGAGGCACCTGTGTCCCTCAGCCTGGTAGGGAGGGTGGCACCTGAGATGGGTCCAGTGCAAGAGTATGTCTGACATGACAGGGTGTGCTAGGAAGACAGCCTGCATGGAAGTACAGGAGTCAACAGACAGTACCTGTGGCCAGATGTAAGCATAACCAGAGGAAAAGTCTGGCCTGGAGATAAGAATTTGGGAATCATGATTAACAAGGTCTGTGTGGGTAAAATCATCCAGAGGGAATATAGATCTAGAGAGTATATGTAGAGATGTATCAGTAAATCTCTAGGAAACAGCAGACAGGGCAAGTGGGGATGGGCGAGGTCTAATCCACTGTCAAGAAAGAGGAGCCATTCAGAGATGAGAGGATGTGGCCTGGAGAAAGCATCAAGGGATAGAGATTTTTCAGTTTGGCTTTATCACTGTGCTCCCTGACTCTACCTAAGTTGCCTTTACTTTTACATAGAACTGTGTAAGGTCCGTCTAGTCAAGGCTATGGTTTTTCCAGTAGTCATGTATGGATGTGAGAGTTGGACTGTGAATAAGGCTGAGCACCGAAGAATTGATGCTTTTGAACTGTGGTGTTGGAGAAGACTCTTGAGAGTCCCTTGGACTGCAAGGAGATCCAACCAGTCCATTCTGAAGGGGATCAGCCCTGGGATTTCTTTGGAAGGAATGATGCTAAAGCTGAAACTCCAGTACTTTGGCCACCTGATGCGAAGAGTTGACTCATTGGAAAAGACTGATGCTGGGAGGGATCGGGGGCAGGAGGAGAAAGGGATGACAGAGGATAAGATGGCTGGATGGCATCACTGACTCGATGGCCGTGAATCTGAGTGGACTCCGGGAGTTGGTGATGGACAGGGAGGCCTGGCGTGCTGCGATTCATGGGGTCGCAAAGAGTTGGACACGACTGAGCAACTGAACTGAACTGAACTGGGATATGTTCTATAAAAGTTATTACATTTTCCTACCCAGGAGCTTCCCTGGTGACTCAGCAATAAAGAATCCTCCTGCCAATACAAGAGATGTGGGTTTGATTCCTGGGTCAGGGAGATCCCCTGGAGGAAGAAATGGCAACCTGCTCCCCTATTCTTGTCTGGGAAATTCCATGGATTGAGGCGCCTTGGCGGGCTACAGTCCATGAGGTCACAGAAGAGTCGGACATGACTTAAAGACTAAATAATAATTACCCAGTGAATGCTGGCCAGTTGGCTCACTTTACCAGTGGCCCTTGAATGGCAATGTACTTTTTCCCTTTTGCATTTTCATACTGCATATACAGAAATTAAAGGTATATATCTGTAGTGACAAAAAACCATTTTTTAAAAAAAGCCCAGAAGAATATTGGCAAAGAACCATTACAAAATATATCTTTGTTATCATCCCATTTATTTAAATAGCTTTTTACATATTTTAACTTTAATCAGTGTTTTAATTGTTTTAATCTTAATGAAGTTATAGAAACAGTGGCAACTTACTTTTTTATTGATGTATAATTGATTTACAGTATTATGTTAGAGCAACTTATTAATTCATAAAGCCAGTGTAGGTATTTTAGAATGATTAAAGCATGAGAAATTTGACCCTGACAAACTTAACTAGTTGATGTTTAAATGTTTAGTTTGCCATGAGAGGGAAATGGGGAGTAAGAGAAAAAAACCAAAACTTAAAAAAAGGAAACCAGCTGGCTTCAGGAAGATATGAAATTATCACTGTAAGGCTTTATTTTGTTTTCTGTACAAGGAGAGGAAAAACAGAGTTTATAGGTGTTGAAAAACACATTTTAAAATATGTGTGCATGTTGGTCGCTCAGTAATGCCCAATTCTTTGCAACCCATGGCCTGTAGCCTGCCAGTCTCCTCTGTCCATGGAGATTCTCCAGCAAGAATGCTGGAGGAGGTTAGGAAGTTAGGGGATCTTCGTAACCCAGGGATCAAATCCCGGTCTCCTGCATTGCAGGCAGATTCTTTACCATCTGAACCACCAGGGAAGTCTCATTTTAACACGTGTGTGTGTGTATATATATAAATACATGTGTATATATTTTATGTACATATATATTATATTTTATTTATATATATTTATATATTTTCCCCTTACATATATAATATATATTAATATATATTTTTTCCCTTTAATTTTCCATCTAATTTTCCCTTTATATATATATAAAGAGGAATATAATGGTTTGTAAATATGTGTAACTTCTGATCCCCAGAACCTGGCCAATGGTCTGGTATTCCCATCTCTTTAAGAATTTTCCCTTTCCTGGTATTCCCATCTCTTTAAGAATTTTCCCTTTAAATATAATTCTTAAAGAGATGGGAATACCAGACCACCTTACCTGTCTTCTGAAAAACCTGTATGCAGGATAAGAAGCAACAGTAGTAACTGGGGTCTTTGATAATTGTATCAAGCCATGCAATTAAAAAGTCAGCACTACTTAGTTCCAAATTATAGAAACAAAGGAGGGATAAGCCCTACGTTAAACAAAATTATCTTTCTTTTAGGCAAACCAGACAAGCAGTCTGCTTATGAAGGTTTATTTGCTTTCTGTCTTGAAGTATTAATGCATCTCAAATGAGCTGTCTTCATGTCAAAAGCACAAGTGGCCACTGCTGCTCTAAAATATTCCTGATGAAATTGAGTTTATTAGAGAGGTCAGTGTACAAATTACTCTTACTAATAAGAAGACACAAAAGAAGCAGGTGTATGGCCTGGAGGAGGTGCGATTTTAGATTGTGACAACGGACAGGGAGGAATATAATGGTTTGTAAATATGTGTAACTTCTGATCCCCAGAACCTGGCCAATGGCCAGTCATTACCAGTTGTGGGTCCAGGCAGACAAAACTAAATGGAGCAGTTCTCAGACACACAAAGACAAGAATGAAGAAGTCTTCAACCGATTTAGAAATGCTGACCCAAAGTAAAATTGGTCTGAAGGTCATGATCTGAGGAGAACTTCTGAACTTAGCCAGCCCTCAGAGGTTCAGCTCCAAAACAGACTTCAGTTCAGTTCAGTTGCTCAGTCGAGTCCGACTCTTTGCGACCCCATGAATCACAGCACGCCAGGCCTCCCTGTCCATCACCAACTCTCAGAGTTCACTCAAACTCATGTCCATTGAGTCGGTGATGCAATCCAGCCATCTCATCCTCTGTCGTCCCCTACTCCTCCTGCCCCCAGTCCCTCCCAGAATCATGGTCTTTTCCAGTGAGTCAACTGTTCGCATCAGGTGGCCACAGTATTGGGAGTTTCAGCTTCAGCATCAGTCCTTCCAATGAACACCCAGGACTGATCTCCTTTAGGATGGACTGGTTGGATCTCCTTGCAGTCCAAGGGACTCTCAAGAGTCTTCTCTAACACCACACTTCAAAAGCATCAATTCTTCAGTGCTCAGCCTTATTCACAGTCCAACTCTCACATCCATACACGACCACTGGAAAAACCATAGCCTTGACTAGACGGACCTTGGTTGGCAAAGTAATGTCTCTGCTTTTCAATATGCTGTTAGTCATAACTTTCCTTCCAAGGAGTAAGCGTCTTTTAATTTCATGGCTGCAATTACCATCTGCAGTGATTTTGGAGCCCCCCAAAATAAAGTCTGACACTGTTTCCACTGTTTCCCCATCTATTCGCCATGAAGTGATTGGGACCAGATGCCATGATCTTCGTTTTCTGAATGTTGAGCTTTAAGCCAGCTTTTTCACTCTCCTCTTTCACTTTCATCAAGAGGCTTTTTAGTTCCTCTTTGCTTTCTGCCAGGCTTTCCTTGTGGCTCAGCTGGTAAAGAGTCTGACTGCAATGCAGGAGACCTGAGTTCGATCCCTGGGTTGGGAAGATCCCCTGGAGAAGGGAAAGGCTACCTATTCCAGTATTCTGGCCTAGAGAATTCCATGGACTATGCAATGCATGGGGTCACAAAGAGTCGGACACAACTGAGTGACTTTTGCTTTCGCTTTTGCTTCACTTTCTGCCATAAGGGTGGTGTCGTCTGCATATCTGAGGTTATTGCTGGTTATTTCTCCCGGCAATCTTGATTCCAGCTTGTGGTTCCTCCAGCCCAGCGTTTCTCATGATGTACTCTGCATATAAGTTAAATATGCAGAGTGACAATATACAGCCTTGACGAACTCCTTTTTCTATTTGGAACCAGTCCATTGTTCCATGTCCAGTTCTAACTGTTGCTTCCTGACCTGCATACAGATTTCTCAGGAGGCAGGTCAGGTGGTCTGGTATTCCAATCTCTAAGAATTTTCTGCAGTTTGTTGTGATCCACACAGTCAAAGGCTTTTGTGTAGTCAATAAAGTAGAACTAGATGTTTTTCTGAAACTCTGTTGCTTTTTCAATGATCCAGTGAATGTTGGCAATTTGATCTCTGGTTCCTCTGACTTTTCTAAAACCAGCTTGAACATCTGGAAGGTCACGGTACACACTCTTCTGAAGCCTGGCTTGGAGAATTTTGAGCATTACTTTACTAGCATGTGAGATGAGTGCAGTTGTGCAGTAGTTTGAGCATTCTTTGGCAGTAAGCCTCTAACCCTATGGACTGTGCCTCTTACACACAACACTGATTAGTAAGCAAGCTAACCATAATGAAAGCAGGAAATAGAAGGCTAAAAACAATTTTACTAAAGAGCACTAATCAGTCAAATTCCAAGAGATCTTATTCCCAGGGAAATAAAACAGACTCAACACTGCAGTGTTTCAGCAAACTATAGAAACTTACTTGCACATGAACTTATCAGCCCTGGCTGATAAGGGAATCACAGGGGGTCCCAGATGTTCACAATATTGCTGAATTGAGAGTCATGGTCCAAGTATGAGCCCTTCAGCTGAGTCTGTATTTTTGCCTTTACCCTCCCGCCAAAGCCCACCAAGAACAAACCTGTATTTTAACAAGTTGGGTTTTTGCTCTTCGTAGCAGGGAGCACACATACTGTGAGGTGTTTCATTAAAATATTTGAAAGAGTTATAGGGCTGGAGTTTGTGTATAGGTTATAGGGCTGGGACTTTGCCCAGGATTCCATACTGTCAGGAACAGAGGAGATAAGTCTTAGATTTGGTGTCTTAAAACAGCTAATCAGGTACAAGGAAGGAAATGAGGTTGAAGGTGTCATAGGACGATGCTAATGCATATGGGCCTGCCCAGGAGTCTCTGGTCATTTTGGGGGTTTGGACAATGCTCATGTATTTGTGGTTTGGACAATGCTTATGGTTTTGTGTGTGTATATGTATTCAGCTATGATACAGAGGGACTTCCCTGATGGCTCAGATGGTAAAGAATCCACCTGCAATGCAAGTGACCCAGGTTTGATCCCTGGGTTGGAAAGATCCCCTGGAGAAGGGAATGGCAACCCACTCCAGTATTCTTGCCTGGAGAATCCCGTGAACACAGGAGCCTGGAGGGCTACAGAGTCAGACACAACTGAATAACTAACACAAACACGATACAAAGAGAGGGCTTCCCTGATGGGCTTAGCAATGAAGAGTCTGCCTGCAGGAGACGTAGGAAATTTGGGTTCGATCCCTGAGTCAGGAGGATCCCCTGGAGGAGGAGCTGGCAGCCCACTCCAGTATTCTTGCCTGGAGAAATCTCATGGACAGAGGAGCCTGGCGGGCTACAGTCCATGGAGTTGCAGAGTTAGACACAACTGAGCGACAAAGCAACAGTGTGATATAGAGAACTCTTGTTTTCATCTCTTGTTTTCATGGCAGAATGGCCGCGTGTGGTGTTGGTGTGGTGTGAAATGGTTCTGTTCCACAGAATACAGTGGTGCAGCTACGTCAGGCCAACTCCTAGCAACAACAAGATCTAGCCGATGGTCCAGGCCAGTTTCGAGCTGTCATGGGCTGCTTGCCCCTCTCTCAAAGCTGAAGATTGAAAAAAAAAAAAAGTGACCCAGAGAAGAGGGCTTGCTGACCAGCAGAAGTAGACAGAGATATCCAGGGTAGATGTTGGTGTCCAAGCACCACTCGAAAGAGGGAACTACTGACTGTGGGTGTTTCAGCCCCATGTTTAAGTACTTTAAACTTTAAAAGTCCCACTTTATGTACTTCAGATCCTCTGACACCATCCCCCTATGTTTGTCAAGGAACTTTTTTTCTTGAATTTATCTTTTTGTGTGTTCATATAGGGGACACAATGTCTTGCTGTTTTTCACACGATGATCCATGTACTTCTAACAATGAATTGTTTTAAATTTAAATTAGATTTATATATACTTTATATACATAAAATTGTGCATAATTTTTATGTATTGGGTTGGCCAAAAAATTCATTCGGATTTTTCCATCAGATGGTATGAACAACCCAAACAAACTTTCTTTGGCCAACCCAACGTTTAAATAAACATATAAAGTAAATACCGCTCACTTTTCTCTCCTCTTCCAATATCCTTCTTCCCATTTTCCAGCCCAAATAGAAACCAGTAAGTTATTTTCATCTGAACTCATGTCAGCAAAAAAAAAAAAAAAAAAAAGCATTCACAGCAGTAGAAATCTAGGCATTTATTTATAAGCTTGCTAAGTCTTGGTTTTCTTATGTATAAAAGTGGAGTAAAACTATCTCTTCCTTATCATAAGGCTTTTAGTGTCTAGTATGTTAAGAGCTCGATAAGTTATTGCTAATGTTGTATTAGCTTAGATTTTCTCCTTCAATTTTCCCCTTCCCTTTTGTATTTATGGTGTGTAACCCCCACCTGCCTCCTGAGCATCGTACTTCACCTGCCTACTTAAGATCACCACAGGTTATCTCCCTGGGGTTTCGTCCAGCTGTTCCACCCTAGACGGATTCTCTTCATTCCACACCACCCTCCCCAGTCCACTGCTAAGGCTGGAGTTTCTGCTCCCTTAGTTGTGTAACCCTCAACAAGTTATCAAATCATTCTTTACCTCAGTGGGCACATCTGTAAAATGACAGTAGCTGCCTCACGGGGTTGTTGTAAGTATTAAATAAATGAATACATGTAAAGCAGTTCCGAGCTTCCCAGGTGGCACTAGTGGTAAGGAACCCACCTGCCAAAGCAGGAGACAAGAGAGCCAGGTTTGATCTCTGGGCCAGGAAGAAGCCCTGGAGGAGGGCATGCAACTCACTCCAATATTCTTGCCTGGAGAATCTCATGAACAGAGGGGTCCGGCAGGCTACAGTCCATGGGGTCACAAAGCACTGGATACGATTGAGCAACTAAGCACAGCAAACACTATTCTGAGCTTTTTATAATATTAGCACATTTGTTATCTGTATTCAGTGACTTCTCTCTCTTGTATATTATTTATTCAATACATCCTATATTTATTCAGATGCTAAGTCAGCCAGGATCCTGCCAGGAAACAGATGGCTTGCCCAAATGTGGTGATTTGAGGACAATTTGATAAAAGGACTGCTTACAGTGATGTAAGCAGCATGCAAGGAAAGCACATGGAAGGAATGGTGACAGCGGGGCTCCGCTCCCGCCCCTCGGCCGGTGGAGCGAAGGGGAATGGCCGACAGGCCTGGCGGGAGTAGGTAGTGTGAGGGGCCCGAGTGACAGGGAGAATCAGGAAGGTAACCCATGGCAGCCATGCAGGGAGGGGCCAGGGGATTATTAATCCCATGACCTCATATTCCTCCCTCCCTCCCATACCCTGTTTATCACCCAGCCTAAAAGGATGCCAAAAGCTAAGGAAACCCATTGAGGCAGTCTCTAAAGTTCAGCCTCCTCGGGACATAGAACATGGTGGAATCATGTAGACAGGGAATCTGGAGCGGCAGACCCTTAGTTGTTCAAATATAATGTGAGCCAGCACCCTCTGCCATGGGCAATGTCACCTGAGCTTTTCAGGAGACAAAGGTTACCCGAAAGTTTACACAAAACCCTTGATACACAGTGTTCTAGTAAGAGCAAACAGGATAGATTGAATTCCCGTGTTCCTGAAGTTTCCCGCATAAGTAGCCCTTAAATGAAGTCGAGAAAAGTTATAGATGGCAGCCTGTTCTGCTGTGTTTTCATAGATATGCCAGTTGCCAGCCCTGCATCAGTCCTTTTTGTCTCTTTCACCAGCACCGGGTTGGCGTACAGGGAACTCACACTCACCCTACTTTGCTTCAGCAAAGAGCTAGTTCATGCTTAATCTCACTGCAAAGAAACCTGAAAAATGCAGAAGAGCACAGGGATTTCTTTAGTGCGTACCACTGTCTCTGTCAGAGTTTCCGAGTATTTATATTTTTTGCTTATTTCTCAGTTTTTAGCTTTGTTCTGTTTAACAACCCCCTAACAGAATCGGCCAGTCAACTGCAGTTCTCTTGACATTTTTTGAGAACAAAAATCACACACACACACACACACACACACACACACACGCACAGATTCTATCATCAGCTAATACCTGTAAGCTAATATGATTGCCAGGGGTAAAGAGGGGGAGGGATAAATTTGGAGACTGGATTGATGTATACACATTACTATATATATATAATAGATAAGTAATAAAGACCTGCTGTATAGCACAGGGAACTCTACTCAATACTCTGTAATGACCTATAAGGGAAAAGAATCTAAAAAAGAGTGGATATATGTATACCTATAACTGAAGCACCTTGCTGTGCACCTGAAACTAACACAGCATTGTAAATCAACTATACTCCAATAAATTTCTTTTAAAAAAGAGCAAAAGTGACACACATAAATTTTATCATCAGCTAATACACCTACGCTAGTGGCTAACTACCTGATAGAAAGAGCTTGAGCAATATTCTATATATTTTCATGAAAGGAGGTTTGTGCTGACAATTTTATAACTAGGTTGTGATAGTGGAAGTAAAAAGATTGAGTTTTCTTTATGCTCTCCATGCCAGTTTTAAATGTATTGCCTCTGAGCCTCAAATTCCAATGTCAGTGTGGGTTCCATGATAATAGCTGGCATTCTTCTGGGCCAGTCTTCCTAACAGAGGCGCGATGCTAGGCTCTGTTGGAAGAGGGCACCGAGGGCCTTTGCAGGTGGGAAGGGTGACTCTCACTGGCTCAGGCTGCTGTGTGGTGCTGGTGGGGAAGCAGTGAGGGGGAGAGGATATCCAGTGGCCTCTGCTCCAGCCATGCACCCAGAATGCACACTGTCTCCACGACCTGCAGCCCTGACTCGCCCTGGGGACCACCTTTCAAGACCCTGCCAATAGGAAAACTGAGCACGCTTGGCCTCCAGCCATCAGAGGTCCCCTGACTCCCTGGCAAGTCAACTTGCTCACATTTCACTCCTGGGTCCCTTTGCACATGGCCGTGGAGTACAACTGGTCACCTGCCTGTACTACAGGTTTCACAATGCAAAAGCAGGTTTGTGGCAGCAACTCTGTAGCTCCCAGAGCCCCAAATATCTCTGGAAACTTTGCTGATCCCTGTTCTGCTTTATTGGTGGAAACAAAAATAAGAATAAACACAAAACATCTTTTTAAACAACTCCTGTTGCTCTATTTGGTTTTTCTCTCCATAAAAGTGATATTTTCATGTCATACTTTACTTTCATATGTTACCCCTCAAGTTTTTTAAATGAACATGTTTATGGGTAAACTCAGTACAAATAAGGATTTAAAAGGACCTCCTCCTGTGATCTGGGTTACTCTGCAAGAAGAATGGTCCTAGAAACAGTTGCTGGATTTGTTCTCTACCTGTATTTTAATTCCCTCCTCACATAAGGAAGTCAGTAGATATTATTTGAATATATGGGTTTGCTTTATGGTAAGTTCTTAAATATGGCAACCTTTATCAACTCACTGTAAAAAGCCAGGCCTTTAATAATAAGCCCTTTTCGTTTGTCGGTGGTATATTTCATGAAACCAGGCAAGATTTCAGAGATAACTAAAGTTCTTTTTTTCCCCTTGACCTGCCGTAACTTTGGCTGTCACCTTCCTTGTTCCTTTACCTCGCTCCCCAGTTCACTGGGACAAGGTTGCTGGGTGCAGTGATAATGAATAGTTGTAGTTAACTCTTCTTTTTTGGACTCTAATTTTTCCTGAGATTCAATGAATATAAACACTATACCATTCTACTTTTCCTCGCAAAATATTGTTACAAAAGATCCTTTTAAATCATTTTTTTGCATCTCACAGTATTTTTTAATTTTAATTAAAAAAAATTTTTTTTTGGCTATTGAGATCTTACGTTCCCCAACCAGGGATCAAATCAGCATCCTCAGCAGTGAATGTTTGGAGTCCTAACTTTTGGACCTCCAGGGAATTCTCTCACAGCATTTTTATAGTGTTAAATCTCCTACATATCAGTTACTTATCTCCTGCACCTGTGGTATAATTCTGTGGATTCATTATGGTAACAATAGAAAACATCTTATTTTTAGGCTTCAGATGGTTAACAAGGGAAAATACTCTGTATAGGATAACAGGTCAAAGAAAAACATATATTTGGGGATTCATGGTTTTTTCTTTGAAAACTTTTTTTTAAGGAAAATGTTTTCTCTATTTGGTTGTAGCACCATGAAGGTAATCAGTTGATATTTAGTATTTTTAAACATTCTAAAGAGAAACATTTTCATTTTTAATAGCTTCTCTATAGAAAGGTAACATAAAAATCTTAAAGTTCTGATGAATATGTCTTTACCAGCACATAGCCCTTAGATTATTTTTTTCCATATTTATTAGTGGCAGGTTAAAAAAATAAATTCTTTAAAAAAATTAGCACTGGTAAATACCATATGGTATTTACTGTCTCATACTGTAGGTGTGACTCAGAAGCAGTATGGACATTTATCTCCTGAAATTTCTTGAAGGCCCATGATAGTAGAGATATTATCTGATTTTCTTACTACTTCCCCAGCAAGCGCCTAGCTCCCAGCAGGTTTTCAGTAACAATATGGAATAAACAGTTTACTCCCACATGCCTCCCCAGACTCTTAGGTACCTCAAACCATCAATTATCCTCTCATTCTCCAACCTCTCTCTCTACTGGTTATTCATCCTTAGTAAAATGAACAGGTTGATTCAGGAAAACCCCTCTGCTCACCCAGGCCTGGCCACTTGTCCTGTCCTCTTGACTTTTCCTTCACAGCCAAGTACAGGCCTGTGCATGCGTGTATTTTGTTAAGTCACTTCGGTCGTGTCAGACTCTTTGTGACCCTATGGACTGAAGCTCCCCAGGCTCCTCGGTCCATGGGATTCTCCAGGCAAGAATTACTGGATCAAACCTGTGTCTCCTGCAGCTCCTGAACTGCAGGCAGATTATTTATCGCTGAGCCACCCGGGAAGCCAACTACAGGCCTTCTTAGAGACAAAATACCTGGAGTAGGTAGTTACTTTGGTCTCACAGAAGTCCCAGTTCCCACCTTCGCCAAAAGTGCTTATTATCCAGGAACGTAAAGCTTCCAGACTGCACCCAGGACCTGGAAGTGAAGTTATCCATAGCTCTGCTCAGAACAGCTTTGAGCTCCACAAGTCCTGCCATCAGGTCTCTCCTTCAAACCTGTTCTGGCTGAGGAACATTGCCAGGTGTTAGACCTGCTCATTTTGAGTTCAGGGCAAAACAGAAACGTGGTTTTCCATGGGGTGGTGACTGGGTATCTTTTGTGTCTGAAGAATTGCTTGAATGCAGCAAAAAACAGTTTAATAAGTCTCCCTGCTAAATAAGGAGATATTTTAATAAAGAGCACAAACTAGAATATACAAAATGAGACTTGAAAGAGAAACTTAGATGTCAACTCAGGCTTTATGCTGATTCCATGCCATGTGGTGATCCTTAATTCACACTTCACAGTACCTTAAAGGAACTTCAGAATGGTGTTAAGGAGCAATTAATGTGTAATAAAGTAACACTTTATGATAAAGGATCAATATTTATCCATATACCTGACTGAAAACTTGTATCAGACTTGTATCATAGCAGTGATTTAACCAGAGCAAACCATTTTAAAAAACCAGGAAAGTGAGTGTTGGTCGGTTGTGTCTGAGCGACCCCATGGACTGTAGCCCACCAGGCTCCTCTGTCCATGGCCTTCTCCAGGCAAGAATACTGCAACGGGTAGCCATTCCTTTCTCCAGGGGATCTTCGTGACTCAGGGATCGAACCTGGGTCTCCATCATGTAAATGACAAAAACCTACCCAGAATCGACTGATTTTTTCCTTTCCTGCAGATGTAGCTAACATATGAAATGTGCCAGATTTTGCCAACTAAAAGAATTTTCAGAAGGTAAAACTAGCAATATTAGAAAATCTTTTAAGATAAATCATACAGCTTCCTTAATGTGAAACAGAAATCTCACCCAGAAAAAATAGGAACTTCAAGCCAGAACAATAAAAATGTTACAAACAAAATAACCATTATTTACACTTAAAATATTCTACTTTTGCATCTATACAAAGATTCAATTCACCTGCAGACCCACAATGATTATACTAAAAAATAATAATCCCAAAGTGGTCTGTAGACTGCTCTGGCAGGGTCTGCTTTAATTTGAAGTAACAACTTCCCAGTCACATACAGAAAAGATCTCAGGACAAATATTTTAAATCTATCAAAGAACTCAGTTGTAAAAAGTCTTATTATTGTACTACCTTTTTTAGGATACCACCAATTTTTGATGAGATACACATGAAAGATATTTACAACATTTACTATGGAAAGACATTTACTATGGAAAGAATCAGGTATGCCTAGCCTAAACACAATGCATACACTGTCTCACTATGTGTATATATATATATGGTGTGTGTCTTCTTGTGTATAAGACACGCTTCGGGTCTCTGGACATGAGCCCTTTAACACCAATACCTTCACCCGTAAAATGGGGAAAATATCCATGGAAGTCATTCCCCAGTATTACTGGGTAGATATTAGCACTTTGTAAAGAAAATACCAATGCAAATTAAAAGCATTAAGCATTCTTATTTTCTGTGCTTTTAATAACAAAAGCTCACAGAAGTGACAAATTCAAAAACAGCAATAGCAGTAGCCTTTTCTAGCTATCTAACAGCTTAGAAATGATTTGAGAATTTTTTGCTATTCAACAGATATCCATCCATTCACAGAGCTCTGGAAAAGTAAGTAATCTTTGAGAATAAGACTCCTCTTCTTAGCAATAAAACCTCTCAACTTCCTAAGCCAATATATAATAATCCTAAAGGAAAATAATTATCTCTTATCTTTTAAAGTTAAAGCTTAGTTCTAACCATTTTCAATAAAATTCTCTTTCCATATTCCATACCAGAAATGGCAGTTCCTTAAAACCCAAGTTTTAAACACTTGCTTTTCTGCCCATAAAACAGTTATTATATTTATACATTGTCAGTAAGACAGAAGATATCCTGGTGTAGAACATTTATTTATTTATTCCATGGAACACTCAAAGTTTAGATCAGTGGGAATTTTAATCAAAGAATTGTACATTTTCTTCCCACATATATCGCTTTGTATTAGGAAATGACATTGTGATCCATTTCACTACAATATTACAAAATATTTACAAGAAAATATTAAAAATAACTCAAACATGAAAGGCAAGATGGGGGTGAAATAAACTGGTTTTTCCAGAAATCTCTACTCCAGTGCCCACAGCACACAATAAGAGAGCTAAAACAAATAACAAAGTTCCCCTTGGTCACAAGTTGCCAAGGAATTGGAGTAGGGGAAGAAATCTGATGAAAATGGTGGTATGAAAGGGGATGGATGTTATTAGCAGCACTGCTTTTCAATAACCAATTTATTTTGAATGAAATACCCTCTCTTTTATATGCAGTAAATTCTGAACAAGGCTAAACTTTAAGATATTCCTTGAAATGAAATTAAAAATACCCTGACAGTGAAAGCAACTCTTCCACCTAAGCTGAGTAAGAGCCTCTTTCTCCATGAACCACTGATGTGAACAGAAGCCTGATCTAGCATCCAAAGCTGTCACAGCAGCCCTTCCATCTCTTTCATGAAAGCCTCATAGACATCGTCCTTAGTCTGCACCGACACGGGAACAGATGGGCCAGATTTGGGTGCTGTTTTGGCAAGAGGCACAGCAGAATCATCCTCAGACTTTCTCTGGGGAGCAGCAGCAGCCCCTTTATTCTCCCGACGCACCCGCAGTGCGGTCGGCACGAATCGTGTGATCTCTGCCTTGGGATTAGTGATCTGTGGCTTGGCACTGATGGTTGCCGTGGCTTTCTTCTCAATGGTGGCTGCGCTTGTGTCATCCGCCTTGGGTCGCTGGATCAAGTTGGGGGGAGCACTTAGAACCCCCGGGTTGGGTAAGGGAGCTGGTGGGAAGAGCCCTGGTGGGGCAGGTCCAAGAGGAGGCACCAGAGGTGGGCGCATCATGCCAGGACGGGGTGGAGGGATACCTGGACAAAGGAGACACAATAATAAAATGTAACTACTATTAAGGACTTTACAAACACAGGCTGACAATTTCTTGAAATGGACAATTTGTAGAAAATAAATCATACTGCCTGCTATCTGAAACTCAGGAATATATTTTGATAGTAAAGAATACTTTTTTGTAAAACAGTACTCACTTTCCATCTGTATCCCAATTCTTATGTTTTCCTCCTCTCTTAATAATGTACTATTTTAAACTATAAAGTAAAAGTAACAATACCAACTGTTTTCAAATATGATCTTAAGATGGCCAAATCTGTAACTTGACAATCTAAGATTCTATTCCATCTGTACAGTGCAAATGCTATCAAACCATGGTTGGGATTTGATTCCCATGCATTATTTACTGATTTACACAATATTCCTCCCCCTTAAAATGTAGCTGAATGGGCAAGAAATACAATTTTAATGCTGGAATGAGAAAATCTGACTAATCATAAAATGTCACCGTTACTGGAAAAGAATTCATGTCTTACTAATGGTGTGGACATACCATTATCATTCACCAGGAAGTACAGATTAATTTTCTCCAAATATCCCCTTTCAGACTGGGAACAAAGTACCAAATTTCCTCAACCTAGGACACTATTGTTTACACACATTCATAATTATTCCATATACCACTGAGAGAGAAAAAAATGTCCAAGAACAAGCTGAGGAGCTTAAAAGGAGACCTTTACATTAAAATGAGACAGTCAATGCAGTAAACCAGAAATATACCTGCCACATATAAGATCAAAGGAAATTTGCCTATCTAACCTTGACCCTGGGTAGAGAGAATGGAAGAAAAAAAACTTCCCCTTGTGACTGTAAAGTTAAAGTTGATACCCATGCAGATGTATAGAATGACTTCACAACTCTAAGTGTAGTCCTAAAAAAAAATCTGAAATGAACAATTTAATCCGAAGTGTTCTCTGGCAAGGAAAAGTCCCCTCTGTGACAGCATCCAATTCAAATACCACTGGGAAGAACTCAACTTCTACCTAGGCCAAAACAATTTAAAAACACCATTTTAAGATACCGCTTGATTTTAGGATATTGAAATGTGAAAATGTCTTAGGACAAATGAAATATATAGTAGACAGAAAGCAAAGCTTCACCTGGAGGTGCAGGGGGAGGTAGCCGTGGTGGGGGTCCCCGAGGAGGAGGGCCAGGAGGCAGACCTGGGGGTGGGCCAGGAGGAGGGCCAGGGGGTCGACCGGGTGGTGGGCCTGGAGGTAAAAGGCGGGGCAGAGGCCCTCGGAGTCCTGGCATTCCAGGCGGTCTCAGGAACGGAGGAGCTCCTGAAATGAGAAAAGTGCGTAGTTAACATCAAACAAACATATCTGAAGTAGTAATTGTGGCATAAGATAACTGAGATGTGGTTTCACTTTAACTTAACATCAGATAACTTCAAAATTTATTATGGTCCATTTCTCTTTATTTCACAGTCCTAACATAAGGCATTTTAAACCACAGCTCTGCTGGGCTAGAGATACACAAAGATGACATGTCTTAAATGGCTCCAACATAAGCTGAAAATGCAGTATGAAAAGCATGGTGCTTTAAGGATTCTCTGAAACTCATTAAGATATACAAAGACCACTGAGAATGTCATAGGATAGGTAATTTTGCTTTGCACTAGTCAGAGAATGAACTCAACTGAAGACTTAACTGGCAGATTATTGGACTAAAAATCATAATTGACCAGTAAGTTTTATATGTTGTTTCAAACTATAAATTTACTTATTATACTTTTAAGCTGAAGACCTGATTAATACTGATGACTTCAGTCTCTAACTATACAGATTACACTAACATCCAGTAACTCCCAACCAAAGAAGGGTATGCAGTAGCATCTACTGTGCCCTAGTCATGTTCACAACCAACTAAGAACTGGGTCAAGTCAGCATACTAAAGCGTAATTCTACACAAACCCTCAGTTACATACTCCAGTTTCCACCTGCTAAACTGCTAATATCAGAACCGATAAACTCTGAAAAAGAAGAGCTCTGGAGAAAGAGACAGCTGTCACAAGTTCTATGACTTGCAAACAGTGTTGCTATGAATGAGCAAGTTGTGTTTATCCTTGGAGAATCTCGGTTTCTTAAAAATTACACTAGCAGGAAACCAGAAGTCATTACTACTAACGATGTCTACTTTCTGGAACAACTTCACTGTAACCACATTTAGGCTTATTTATTTATAGCATGTAAGTACTTACCTGGAGGTGGTCCAGGAGGAAGGCCTGTAGGTGGTCCAGGTGGCCGTAAAGGTGGAGCAGGTGGCGGTCCAAGCGGAGGTGGTCCTGGCATGGGGGGTGCTTGTATCTGAGATGGAGGAACAGACTGTGGAGGGGCTTGCTGCTGGGAAGCTGCAGACGTGCCATCAGAGAGAGATTCCTCCTTGTGCTGTTTCTGTGATTGCTTTTCTGCTTCAGAATCATCTGAATCTTCATCATCGTCCTCTGAAAATTCCTCGACTTCGCGTCCCTCTTCAGGGATTTCCTGACCTGAAAGAAATTTGAAACCAGACAAATGGAGCAGATTCATATTTTACAGCCTGTGAAATAGTGATGCCTATAACACATGCTCAATAAATGCTTTCTTAAAACAACCAGTCTCCTTCAATAGAATACTCAGATATGCCAAGAATATAGTAGCTTTCTTCTCATCCATACTAGGGCAGCAGAGTGCAGAGTCCAAGTTTTAGAACAAGACAGACCTGGACTTAAATGCCAGTCCAACTACTTACTGGCTGGCTAACTTTGGGCAGCTTATCTCAGTGTCTCCAAACCTTGACTTTTGAAAAACAAGAATTTATTACTTGATTGCTAAGATATTAAATAGAAAAATGTATGTAAAGCAACTGGCAGGAGGAAATACCAATCACTGTTCTTTCCATGACTCACCTGCCATTCGAAGCATCATGGCTTGAAGAGGAGTCAGCTCCTTCATGTTCTTCTTCTTCTTCTTCCTAGATTTTCCAGGCATATCTGCAAACCGTACACTCAGACCTAAAGAATCAGAGAAGGGAAAGGATCAACAAAATTCAGTATGTTTACTATAAACAAATACTCTAAACACTAGCTATAACTGCTTCCTACTACTTGGCAAAAAGACAGAGCTATATTAAAGATAGTAAATCAAATGCCCACTGGTGGTAAATACATGCTACAGTGATTTTAAAGTTGAAAGTGAAAGTGTTAAGTCACTCAGTCATGTCCAACTCTTTGAGACCCCATGGACTGTAGCCCATCAGGCTCCTCTGTCCATGGCATTCTCCAGACCAGAATAATGGAGTGGATTACCATTTCCTTCTCCAGGGGATCTTCCCAACCCTGGGGATGAACCCAGGTCTCCTGCATTGTAGGAAGATTCTTTACCGACTGAGCCACTACTACTAAAAACTTTATGCCAATATAACTGAACATGCAGATTCAAGTAATTGATAATTTTCTAGAAAAATGTTACTTACAACTGGCCAAAGGGGTGACAAGATCAGAACACAGAAATTAAAATGGTAGTCAAAGATCAAGTTCCTCAAAGGCACCTGGCCCAATAACTTTACAAGGAAATTCAGCCAAATATTAAGTTACAGCAAATTCCTATAACAGGGCACAGGAAAAGATGGAGTGCTATCCAGAACTTGAAGCTAGCATAACCCACACACCAAAACAAACTGCTGGCCAACATAAAACATAAGCAAATTGAATTTAACAGTGTTTTAAAAGAAAATAACTTCATAAACATGTAGGGCTGGTCCCAGAAATGCAAAAATGATTTAACATTAGAAAAGCCATGAATGTAATTCATTACAATAAACAGCTTAAAGAAAGAAAAATCATTAACAATATCCCAAGAGATGATTAAAAAGTATTTATAATAAAACCTCTTAGCAAACTTAGACTAGAAGAGAACTCCTTAACCTGACAAAGGCTTTCTACCAGACACCTAAAGATGCTAAATGGTGCAGTATTAGGAACGTTCTTATTCTTAGACGGTAAACATTTACAGGAGGATAGAAGTTCTATGTAGGCAGGCTTTAGTTTTGTTTACTCTGCATCCTTAGTGTCTAGAAAAATGCGTTGTACATAATAAAAACTCAATCATTAGCTGAATGTCAACTCATAGTTAGGATAACCATTTCCAACACATGTGCATCAATGAATATATTAATATTCGTACTCATCATCATTCAATAGATAAAAAACCCAGTTGGTCCAAAAAGAGGAAAATGAGGCAAATGACCACAGTCTAGAGAAAAAGGGAACTGGTGTGGCTCTAGTGACTTTCTGCTTTTTCTTATCTAAGTGTCCTCTACCATTTTTCACTACCAGTTCTATCTACCTCTTTAAACTAGCTTTCTGGCTTGCAACCATGATTTAAGGAATATCTGGAATATCATTATCAATACTGTAATATCAGTAATATTACTAACATATAAATACTATTTTGAAGACTGGAAATCAATTACAAAAGAAGCTCCAAGGCTAGCGGAATATGACAGATGGCACATTTTATAAAATTTCCTTAATGAATGACGTAGCTACTTTCTGAAAGTACATGTAGCTCAGTCTGAATTTATAATAACAGATAACATACATTGTAAGTATGACATTTCCATTAAATCATGACTCCACTCACAGGTGTACCTTTATTTTAACTATGGTTCTTGTTTACTTAAGATTGAATGAACATAGAATTATATAAAGGACTTCAAACATAGATATGTAAACAGACTCATTAAAAAACAATCAGGTAAATATGGTTTTCTTCCTACACATAACCATGATAGGACATCTTTATGCTTTTTCCCCAAAAGTAGACTTTACTATGTAGACTTTTTTTAAAAAAATCACATACACAGCTCAGTTTTTTCTTTTCACAGATATCCACCAGTTACTTACTGTGTGTCAACAACATCGAGACTTTGGAGCTATAAAGATGAATAGAGCACTGATCCTCCTTTCAAGGCACTCACAATTACTTTCATGGATCCATTAATAAATCAAGACCTTCAGCTCGTGTGCTTTTTATTGCTTGATGCCATGAAACTTTCGTCTTCACATACCTGACTTCTTCTCTTCGTTGTTTTCTCTCTCAGTGTCATCACGGTGCACAAATTCATCCCCTTCACTTTCTCCATCTGACCTGTCACTGTCACTGTCGTCAGTACTGTCGTCGTGCTTATCCTGGTCCATGTCTTCAGGATAGCCATCATCTTCACTGGTGCTGGAAACATCATCGTCATGACCCCGCTGAGCTGGAAAGGGAGGAAGGAGCCAGGATCAAGCTAGATAGCTGGATCCTAAATGGTACCCCCAAATACAGAAAGCCAGGCTATTTGACTCAGAATAACTTGATTAAATTTTTTCTGTATGAACTCAGCTATTCATATAGTCTGACAATATTTCCACTTGACAAGTTTTAAATTCCCCTTTTTTATAATGTAAAATTTTTTTAAAGCTTCAAAATTGAAAACAAATTCCACTCAGAAAGCTATATAAAGATATGCACATACGCAATCATTTTAACTGTACATAAGGATGCTCTAGTCGAATGAAAATAAAGCTAAACGGGAAACAAGTATACAAGTTACCCAATTTTTAAGGCACTGATGGTAAGAGAGTGGTATCTTCAAGGAAAGTCTAATTTAAAATACAACAGACATTTATATATTCCTTATGCATGCTGTTTTCCTGAGTAGATCTATGATTTATCCATCTGTTGTTATGTACAGGGTAGCCTCATTTATTTCCCAAATTCTGAGGGCGGTGAACAAGATGTTATACAGCTAAATTAAAAGTGACAGTAGAAAGGTTCTAAGAGCAAAAGGAATAGTCACTCCTTACCAAGTTCAGGACTATATAACATGTCTTCATCTCGCCTACGAGTGGGAAGATCTAGGGCAAAGCCCACTTTGCGGCCATACATTTGTAAGACTTGAGGAGGAGGTGGGCCCGGGGGAGGACCTGGAGGTTTCCTGCCAGGGGGCAAACGTGGAACGCCATGTCCAAGAAGAGGAAGTATAGAAACTGCCCGAGTTGGAGGTCTGTAAAGAAAATTTACAGCGATCACATTACCAGTAATGAGATATACACTTCCTCTTCTAAACAGTTTTTAAAGGAGCTCTCAGGTCCTATCTAACCAAAGGAGAACTGCATACATCCCCACTGTCCTTTACTTTCCACTGCAATAATTTTGGCACAGGACAGTCAAAAGGTGCTTTTACTATATGCTATTTGGTTCTGTTACCACTTCCTTACCCATAGGCTGAGGTCTTCTTAAGGATGGAGGGTGGCTGGGCCCCAGGAAGTGGAATGTCCTGGATCAAGATGTTGGAAGGAGCATGCGGCATATCTGGCAGAGGAATACTCTCCACTTCCACATGCTGGGCATTCTGAAAGAGAGAGTCTTCTGGTCAGTAAGAGTAATCCCCCAACTCAACACCACAAACTCTACATCAGCTGCTTCATTACCTGGATTTGCTTTCCACCTAACATTAAGTATCATGAGAAACAAAGATAGAAAGCCAAGTCAACATTTTTAAGATTGTCAGTAAGTTGAAACTTCAGGATAGTATGTATTCAGTGGTAGCACCTGGACTCTAAAATTAGCCTGCTGCTGTTGAATTTCTGTCACAAACAAGCTATATGACAAAGTAAGTTAACCTTAGCTTCCTTATCTGTAAAATGGGACCCATGCTACCTACTTCACCACATTATTTTTAAAAAACATTTTTATCTTGAGGCAAAATTTACAATGAAATGTATAAATTCAGTGAATTTTGACAAATGCATATTTCATACTCCTTCCCAATCAATCCGTAACACTATCCCAAGGCTACTACTGATACAAATGTCTTCCTCCATAAATTAGTTTTGCCTGGTCTAGAATTTCATATAAATGGAATCACAACCATGAAGAAAGGATAGTGTTTTTGAGATTTAGCCATTAAAATTTTTACCTCGTGTTTTTTGGATTATTAGCTGATCATTCCTTTTTATTACTGAGCAGCATTTAATTTTATGAAAATGTAACAGTTTATCCATTATCTTATTAATGGGTAGCTAGGCTGTTTCCACTCTAGCTATTACCGTAGTGGCAGGAAGATCAAGTTCTCTTGTATAAACACATATCTTTAGATTTGCTGGCTAATGGGGTAAATATATGTTTAGTCTGACAAGAGAAGGAGGTTCAACATCATCGAGTCTCCCATTATCAACTTTAAGAGTAAGTCCAACTATAAAATTTTAGTTTAGCTCTCAAAAGAAACATGATTTACCTTGACAGCATCAAAATATTGGCTAAGTTGAGCCCTCTTCTGTTCATATTCTACTTCTAGCTTTCTCAATTCTTTGTAAATATCTGGATTCTCTTTCTCATAGAGTCGTAGAATACGTTCAAATGTTTCACGCAGCTTTTTACGCTTGTCTTTCAGCACTTTCTCATTTAACTGTGGCTGCTGCACTGGGTTAAACTCTGAGAGGAAAAAAGCAGATTATGACATTAAACACAAATGTCACTTCAACAGATGACATCATTTATTAAAAATACACTTATATGTTAAAACTTTTCAAAAAGAGATTTAGACACCAGATATATTCTTGTCAAAAAAGAACTGCACAGTTTATTGAAATTTCATCCCTTTAAGATGGCTATTAATTTTACTTCCTTTCCTAAGAAATGTCACCTAATTGACTTTATTATCATTGTAATAAAAATCAATTTTCATTCCTTTATGCTAACAACCTGACACAGCTATTAGTGTGTCACCTATACTACACTGGGTCTCTCATTTAATTCTGAGATCCCGTGCACTTGAAACTCTCTGATCTTCAGCTTCTTCATCTGGAACATGGGGACATCAACTACTTCACAATCAAGCAGATATAAACTGGTATCTGGCTCGCCACTCAACTATTATTTTTATATCAGTTAGTGTCCCTTGTTGAGCTATTTAAACCTTTCTCTTCCAGTGTGTTCAACATGGAGCTTAATTTTATCTCTCGAAGAGGGACCAAAAGGGACTGGATTAGCACAGGACTCCCAGGTCTGCCTGGTCAACCATACCTGCCTCCCTCCATCTCCCTTGCCAGTGACTGACTCAGAGATCAACTGGCACATGAGCCATACTGGGACCATATCCTTCTCTGAGACTTTAGATATGGGAGAGAAGCTCTCACCAGTAGGAATGAAATAAACCTCGAGCTGTCTATGGCGTCATCTCTCAACCATCACTAATTCCACCACATATTCCACCTTCTATCCAAGAAATTCACTGGTTGGATAGAATTTCTTATATCTAAGAAATTCACTAGGTCAGACAGATGGACAGTCTTGCTCAAAATATTTGGGTTTTTGAGGCCCATTTCCCTCCAGGATTTCCCAATTATAGGAGTCAAGGAATACTTTTTTCTGTTTAAATTAGTTTATATTGAGTTTTATAAATTATAATAGAGCTCTGATGACTAGTGTTCCTTCCTCTTTTTTCTTAAAGATTCACAAGCTTACTTATTGTCTTTCTTTAATCTTATTAACACTTTGATGATATATTCAAAATCAGAAGTATGGTCTCAAACCACACTATTCCTAGTGTGATTCATGAAAATGCTAAGTGTTTAACTTTAAATCCCAGCTGTGCCCCTTCCGAACAGCGTAACTTTGAGAAAGGTAATGTCTCTGTGCCTAAGCTTCCTCAGCTGTAAAGGAGGGACAATACACCCACCCAAAGAGCTGTTGTGAAAGTGAAGACCAAATGAAAATGTGGAAAAAACAAAAGAACCAACCCTGGCATGTAACAAGATAAGAGCTAAATAAACCTAAGTTATTAATACACAATTTGGGGTCATTTAATAGGTAAATATCCTGACATGCCAGGGAAAGCAATTGTCCCTACCAGTATTTAGACTAGAGGCAACAAGTGGAATCAGTTATAGCTGAACTGGGAGAGATGTGAGATGATGCAGTCTGACCCAAAACTCTTGCCCAGGCTGGCTTCAATATCTGCCACATTATTTGAGAAAGCTTTTAATACCACAACCCCACATAACTGGGTTTTTTTGGACCCCCACTTAATCCATCACTGAGAAGTTTCACTGCAGCTCTTTCACTATCTGTTTTTTGGGGCAAATCACGAAACCCGTATGGAAACCTTTGTAAACAAAATTTGTAAAGATTCTTTCAACATGGAATTGAAAAAAAAAATGCAGGGACAGAAGGCAGAATTGGCAAAAACTTGACAGCTGAAAACTATGGAGTTAATTAGACTATTTTTGGATGTTGAAAGCTACTTTAAAAAAAAGGAAAATTAAAAACCCCATGTTCCCAAGTTAACAGAATGGGTTGAATATGGAATCCATTTTGTGACTCGTCCTCTGTATTATTTATAACTACCTAAAGTCACTTTACGCCATTCTGGACTCCTACTTTTAATTAATTGTAATCTGTTAAAAATACTTCCGAAGACTTTTTTCCTTTCATACCTGTAAGTATAAAGTAAATAAATAAGGAAATAAGGGTTAAATAAATGTTATACAATCTTTGGGACTTGGTAAAACTGCATTCTATTTTGAAGAGGTTTTTTAAACTAAAGGAACTTCTCTGTGAGTTAGAATAGAACTTCCAGTGGCAGCATCACAGGTGATCCTCAAGCAACTCAGATACAAGAAAAGACAACATGCAGCTATTTCATATGGATTCCAGTAATGAAAAAGAAGTGACACTGAAGATGCACGTGATGAGACTAGATAAAATTATCCTATATAATGCAAAAGAGGAAGAAATTCTAATAGGATATTTTTTTAAACGTGATTTTAAGTATTTTATTTCTTCTATGTCCTTACTAAGTAATCATTTATCTTTGGATCGTCTATTGGAAAAGAGGGGCAACAGACACATTCATGGTGGCCCAATATTGAGATTTACATGGTAGCTGCCAACATTGAAACCCAAAACAAAAAAAGCCCACGGTGATTTCAAAAAGCAGACTTAGTCTTCTCTTAAAAAAATGAACTGGCCAAACTGGGCTTTTGTTATCTCATAAAGAACAATTAGCTAAAGCTAAATAACGGCTTCCCTCTTATTCTAGATGAGATTTCAGGTTGGTAACAGCCCTTCACTCCATTTTGTTTTTCTAACACTAAAACTCAATCCAAGCATCATGTGCTGTCATGTTTTTTTTCTGTAATTCTTTTATCTGTTCTGCTTCACTCATTAACTGCCTATCTCTATGTATCAGACTATTATCTCTGCTATAAAATCCATCCCTTTACAAAATCTTACCCATTTCATCCAATTTTTCCATGTCCCGGATAATTTGTTTGGGATCCTTCATCTTTAAAACTGCAGCTCGTACCATCATGCGCTGTTTTTTGTTCTTAAAAAAAAAAAAGAAAAAAGAGCAAAATTTGCAGAAGCTGAATACTCCTGAGTTTTCATGTCAATGTGTCTCAAAAATCCATTTAAACTGAAGTTGAACTTCTTGGTTTCTGATCACTTGTTTCAACCACCAGAAACAGGAGTAATATCATTTTTTTATTCCCCCAGATGTTTTCAATTTAGACAAAAAGATGTGTTTTGCAAAATTTAATGCTAGCAATGAAACAAGAATGAACAGTTGAGAACTACTGAAAAACTAGGTTCCCTCAGTGTGTTAAGGCATGATACTAAAATGTAAATCCTTTTTTATTCTGGGGACATTTTTCCACAAATTTAACAAATCATCATCATGAAAACTTAGTGTCACATTTACTTCCATTCACTAATTTAGTAGCTTCCAACAAAGCAGTTAAATCGCAAGAGAAGCATTTTTTAAAAGTATTTCTTTAAGTCACTGAGAATGGTAATCAAATAAAAAATGTTATAATAACGCATCATGAGCTTATCTACAAACTTAGTTCAGTCTCCCAGTACTGTGGCTCAGTAAATCTTATGAGAAGCATAAATCTTTTCTGCCAAATAACTGGAAATGTTTCTAAATCCACTCATCTCCAATAAGAGGTGTCAAATTACACTTATGTCTAACAGGATGCTTCTGGAATCATACCTTCTTTAATTCTCTTTTCCGAGCTTCTTTTCCTTAAGAGAGGGAGAGAACATAAAAGTTAAACCCTTGAACATTAGCATTTTCTCCAATTTAATACAGGTAATTTTTTACTGTCAGTGGTTGCTCTGTGTGCTGTAGGATATTTAACACCATTCCTTGCCTCCACTAGATACCAATAGCACCCTTCTAATTATGGCAATCAAAACTGCCTCAAGACATTTTTAAGTTATTTAAAAAAATAACTATGAACCTGAAAAAATGCCATTAAGTACTAAAAAGGCACTCACAAAGCAATTTGTTTAAAATGTCACATACAAAAAAGAAGGCTTTAAACTAATTCTACTTTGCAAGTCCATCAAATTAGAAATATGGATACTATCTTTTGTTGCATGTTTAAAGTTTTAATCATGTGCCTACTAGAACACTGGATAACTTTAATTACAAATACTACAGATCTTATAATTAAGAAAATAATAAAATAGACTCCCTGAAGCAATTTTTACCATCCCTCTTCTTCATCATTCCACATTAATGAACACTTACTGGCTTGGTCTGTAGGGTTCATAAATTTTCCACTTTTGGTGGATGACGTGGATCTCCGCCCCATGTTGACAAGTTGTTTGATTTACTTGCTTGTTTAGAAAATAAAACCTAAAACCTGCGAAGACAAAAAGGCTTATTTTTCCTTAATTTACAAAATTTCTTTCTTTTTATATTTATAGAATTTTCTTCCTGACCATCTCTGAAAAGAAACTTCTATTATTAAGACCTTGTTCTTTCCCTAGTTTTAACTTAATGCCCAGGAAAAACAGCTTCAACTTCTCCAACCACAAAAAATTAGATTCCTATTACTTATAAAGGTAATAATGAGTATGAAGACTACTACTATCATTAACTCATCAATTAACTTTCTTTTATGGATCACAGCACTGACCCATCAATTGGAAAAAATCAATCATCAAAGAATGTTTCAGCAATATGACACACACTATGTACACGAGAGTCATTTGCTCTTTTCTTATAGTCTCCCTTTATTTATATGCAGGGTGAAACAGGAGTAAAAGGGAAATGGGGGTAATGATCTGGGCTCAAGGACAAATAGCTCATCCTTGTTTTCTTCATGGTTTCTTGGCATGTATTCTCATCACCTCTAAGAGTAAAAACTCACAATTTAAGCCTATTTAATAATTTAGATTTAGTTCCAATTCAGATATAATTCTTGACTCTTAAACAGAAACTTAAAAACAGAAAACCACAGATAGTCAAAATATTATATGAGCTTGTATAAACATCAACATTAAGATACAAATTTTTCTTACTAATGTCTACTTGACTCCCGACTCATATTTTTTAAGGTAACTGAAAGGGGTAATTGTATATGAGGGACAATATTTTGTAACTGAAAACTTTAACTGACCTAAGAAATTATTATGGGTTCCCCAGAAGACGCAGTGGTAAAGAAAGAGCCTGCCAGTGCAGGAGATGCAAGAGACTTGGGTTCGACCCTGGGTAAGGCAGATCACCAGAGGCGGAAATGGCAACCCACTCCAGTATTACTGCCTGAAAAATCACCAGGACTGAGGAGCCTGGCGGGCTACAGTGCATGGGGTCGCAAAGAGCTGGACAAGACTGAGCCCACACGCAGGAAGACACTATCACAATCACCTCTTCCAGTTATTCCAAATGGATGACAACTTTCTGATACTTTGCTCTTTCCAATAAGAAAGGGTAATACATTTCTTTCCCTTTGAAAGCAGACACTTTGAAAGGGAGGGAAAGGGAAGATCATGAGGTAGATTTTTTTAAGCAGACCATAGAATTATACCTTCCCTTCACGAAGGTTTTGTCAGGCAAGTTTATTAGTTAGGCGTCTTTCATAAAGTGTCCAATTGCCTTGATTTCTGCTAAACGCTTCAAAGCTGTTCCAGTCGCAACTAATTTACCCTATCAAGGGTTTGCTTCTCAGAAAAACTGGAATTGGGGAAGAAGGGAAGCGGAAACAAGCAAAATTAGCACAAATAAAAGCACTCACATCTTTGATGGCCTGTATCTTTTTTGCTTCCCTCTCTCAATTACCCTCAGGCTCATTTTTTTTTTTTAACCCTCTTCTTCCACAAATGAAACCTAGGATAGTTACAAAGGACACTGGAGCCTTAGTCTGCACAAACTACTTGTCTTGTCTAAAACCTGAGGAGATGGGTAAATCGGGTCACGAATCGCTTAGGGTAACTCTCAACAGTCAAAAAGGCTCCCACAAGGGACGGAACCCAAGTCCAGCAAAGAAGCCAACAGCATTTGCAACTGCCGAAACCATAGCGACGGTTGACCCCTGACTCGAGGTAGCAGCAAACCTAAGGCAACCAACCGGTCAGCGTCAGGAGGCGGCGCTGACCGACCCAGGCGAAGACAGCCGCTTAACCGCTGGACGCAGCGCCGCCCCAAGAGACCCCCTAGTCCGCGATAGGGGAGACCCCAATCGCGGAGAACAAGAGCGGGACTGAGGGGCCTGGCGTTCCCGAGGCAACCGCGCGGGCCCCGGGAAGGGACGGGAAAGGTGAAGTAACGGAGCTGAACCATCCCGCACACTCACGCTTCTGCTGGGCTCCTGGGGCTGTGAGAAGCGGGGAGGGGACGATTCTCGGCCCGTTTCACTTCGTAAGGGCCTTCACCTCTGCCTTTCGGTCAACCACCCAACCACCGCCATCTTGAAACCTCGCGCCCCTCCGCCATCCCTACGTCACTTCCGGGCCGAAGATCTTCGCGTTTCTTCGCCCTGGAACCATAGAGAGTAACCGAGAGCTGCAGGACCAGAGTCTCTTCCGCCCCAATACAGTACCGAATTGGTTGGTTATCGGCTAAGAGCCCGCCTCCACCACTCAGAACAACGGTTTCATGTTGATTGACACTTGTCTAGCCCAATAAGAGTGTGAAAATGAAGCGGGTGGGCTATGTGTTTGGCTGAGGAGACTTCTGTACTAGCTGTCGGGCCACAGGCATTCTGACCTATCATTCAAGAGTGGCTTTTATTACAGGCCGATTCCAGATAGGGGACTATTCAGCGCTATTTGTGTCACCTGGAATTGTGTTTCTGTAGGTTTTCTCGTTTATGACGTAAGCACATGAGATCTTTCGGGAGTTTCTGTTTGAAAAGGAACCCCGGAATAACGCTTGCTGCCATGCCTCATGCATTTAGCTAGCTTGGCTTGCTCCTGGAAGTTGATATTTTTCCAGAGAACATTTGTAGACCTGAGGAAATCAGTGTAAATGTTAGAGTCCCAGACTGCTAATCTACAGGATTCGTTTTTTGAAGAGGAAATGTGAGGACACACGTATAGTCAATTTTAAGTTTACGAGAGGTGAGGTTGGTTTATATTGTGTCTTTTACCTACCGGTCTTTTCACTCACAAAATATCCTTTATCACGTCACCGTACAAAGGGGTGTGTTCCCTTAGGTCTAATCTTCGTCCTTTCCTTCTCTTTTGTCTGCTCTTTATCTAAGACTCCTCCCATATCTTTTCCCCTTAAAGGTGAGTTTAAACATTCAAAAATAGTATCCCTTACAGGAAAGTATGTTAGATATGGGCTTCCCTCATAGCTCAGCTGGTAAAGAATCCGCCTGCAATGCAGGAGACCCCTGTTGGATCCCTGGGTGGGGAAGATCCTCTGGAGAAGGAAATGCAACCCACTCCAATATTCTTGCCTGGAGAATCCCATGGGCAGAGGAGTAGCCTGGCAGGCTACAGTCCATGGAGTCGCAAGAGTCGGACACAAATTAGCAACTAAAGAGAGAGAGAGATGTTAGATATAGGTCAGTTCTTACTATCAGTTATAAATATTCCAAGATCTTGACGGAGATACATACTAACTTTTTAGAGAATGTTTAAATATGCGCTTAACCTGTAAGATTGGTCCCTTACCTAAAGCTTTGTTTTACAAGATTATTGGTTTGGTTTTTGGCTGAATTCTGAGTCCCACAAGAGCAGTACGTTTTTAAGTTTCCGAATCAGATAATAAATGCAAAGTAAAAATTTTGAAGATGAACTAAATTGTGATGTTTTGCAACTAATTTATAGAAGCAGTGTCAGAAGGGAAAGAAAATGAAGACTAATTTTGAAAAGCTATAGTGTTTCATCTAAATTGTGCTTTTAAAATGTCAAGATGTCTTTTTTAATTGGATGCAAGAATCAACTGTAAAGAACATTCTTGCAGGAATTACTTTTAAAATAATTTTGTGAGTAGAACCCACAAGTCTCAATGGGGAGTTACTGGTAGGTAGGATTTAGGAAATAAACCCTTGCTTCAGAAATTCAGCTGAACCGCTAGGCCTCTATAGCCTTGGGATTTTTCTAAAATTAGATAATTAATGTAATGGATCACCTGAGGTTTTTATATAGCAGGGAAAGCTTCCTCCTTTTTGCTGGTATTGAAAATGAAATTTAGTTTTTCTTAAAACTCATAAAGTAATAAATTAGTTTCCTTTAAACAACAAATTCTTAAAAGAGTAGCAGGTGCCTCTCCTACATTTAAATGCATTTTATATATATATATATATATATATGTATATGTGAGATTTGCTTATTTTAAAAATGCTCCAAAGTGTTTAGATATTCACTTGAGGAAAATTTAATCATCACACCACAGTTGGTCAGGATTGATTGCAATTACAGCAACAATTTTTATTTTTTATATTTTAACTTTTATCTCTTAACAGTCAATCTGAATTACAGAGTAGTAATTAGTAGAAGTTTCCAGAACAGCCGCCTCCTTTGAAGTAAATTGTTACAAACCAGATTTCAGTCTCTTCCAGTTTAGGGCAAATTGCATTTAAACTGATGGTCACAATTACTGTAGTCTTTCTGTTCCATTCGAAGGCTCAGCTTTCACGTGGGTGCAGAAGTTACTATGTCCCTTAGAACTAAATGATGTCTGAAGCTAGTGATAGTCTCTTCATTCAATGCAAATTTTGAAAATTTTGGCTGGGAATTAGAAAAGGAAAAGGTCACCCCTACATGCTCCTCTGCAATAGCATTCACCCTAATGTTGATCTGTAGAGCACAGTGAGAGGACATCCCAGGATGCAGTCTTTAACTCACAGGTCTAGCACCAACTGATCCAGACATTCATTGTTGATGACTCTAGAGTCATCTAGTTGTAGCATTTCTGAATCCTCGGAGTTGTTTGCTGTATTTATATCTTGTTGGAAGCTTATGGAAAATGAAGCTAATCAGAGAAGCAAAACACCATTATGGAGAGAGAAGCAGAGAAATATTCCCAGTGGCAAATAAAGTAACTTTATTTCATTTGATGTTTCACTGTGTTGGTGACCTCAGTAATGGCATGGTGATATTTTTCTGAAGCTGACTTGAATTCCACCAGATGCTTCTCGTAACTTTTGATGGCTGCTTGAAGCTGTGTTTTCTCCACTGCTCCCAGGATGGCACGGAAGATCATATCTATCCCAAGGCCAAGAACAGCAACTCCTATGCTACCGAGGAGAGACGCACCAATTTGAGCTAGCACAGTGACCAACTTGTTAATTATGCCGGTTGTGACATTTGAGCCCACAAGTTTAACAGCCACTGCACTGGCGGCAGAAGTGGCTTCTCCCAGGATGACTGAAATAACCTTCTGTACTATCGCAATTTTCTCGGTTTCTCTTTCCTTAATATCCTGAAGTTTTCTATAAAGAGTTGGCTCTAGTTTATCTTTTAGTGCTTCATCCACCTTTTGCAATTCTTTTTGGATGTTCATCATGGCTTGGATGATGATATCACAGTTTTCTTTGATGGTCCCATCTCTTTTCATTTCAGTGGAAGGTAACGTACACCCTAAGTGCGTGTTTAAAACCCCAATCAGCTTATTGGTGGCATGGAAGCTGTCAGATAAGCAGTCAAGGAGCTCCTGGTGAAGACGGTTTACTTCTTGTCGCCTTTTTGGGTTCTCTGGATAGAGGAAGTCACTTTGAGCCATATTTCAAATATGGTCTCTGAAAAATACAATAGGAAATCTTTACTAGAAATCTTGAAAAATACCTGCTGGTTGCATAGATTTGACCAGGAACTCTTTTACTATGTGGATAAAAAAGTAGTATGCTACCAAAGGAATTTCTCAGAAAACTCAACATGTTCTTCAAAATCATTTTTTTTAATGTGAAGTCACTGTATGAAAATACGGGTAACATAATACAACCCATGGATGCATTAATTATGGCATTAGATCTTGTGATGGGGAGAATCCTAGATAGTACAGATTTGTGTTTGTCTAACATTCTGATTACAGAGAAGGCAATGGCACCCCATTCCAGTGTTCTTGCCTAGAGAATCCCAGGGACAGGGGAGCCTGGTGGGCTGCCATCTCTGGAGTCGCACAGGGTCGGACACAACTGAAGCGACTTAGCAGCAGCAGCAGCAACATCCGATTATTAATAGATGTGATTATTTCCAAGTAATATTTAATAATGTATTTGAAGTGGTTAGCTCTTGATTACCAGTGCTTCTTAATTTCCTCAACCTATAGTCACCACTTTGAATAGACCTACCAAATTGATATTCTAATATTTGAAATTAGTAAGGTTAGATGAATATTAAGATCTTTGAGTTTACAGGGCCATAGCTAATTTTATTTATGCACTCATCTTTTATTTGAGTGGTTATTCTATTCACATGGTTTAGAAAGTATATAGCGTATATAGTATATGTAGTTAAAAGTATAACATATGCTCTGTTATTTTAAAATATTAAAAAATCAAAACACTTTATATCTTTACAGGCAAATATTTGCACTCCAAAACCTAAGAAGCATCCAGAGGCAACACATAATAGAATATTTACAAAACGATCCTCATGATAGAAGTATATTTGCAAGATTGCTTAAAGTCTCACTTGCAGAGGCAGTCATGCTGGTGGAAGGGACAGAGCAGTTATGAATATCTCTCTGTTTCTCTATTTGCAAAGCTTTTAAGTTAACTTCTTTAGAACTGTCTTTACTGCACTTGGCCATTATTCAAATAAGCTAGAGTTGGCCTCAGAAAGAAGATTATACCATTCCAGGAAGGTGTTAAGGAATAAGTAGCAAGAATCCACCATAGGGGGAAAAAAAGAGTACGCCATAGAATGAATAAGCCAGATGTCTATATCCTGCTTGTGTTTGTATTTTTGGCTCAGAGAAAGGAGGAACAAGTGACACCCTTCTGAGTGAACGTGGGTGAAAGTTTGGACCCAGTGAGAACAATGTTCCTCACTATGCGCACTTAGAGTAGTCTTTCTACGTACCTGACATTGATTTTTTTGTTTGAACTCTGGGGAGAGAAGAATAAGAAAATGGAGTCCTTTTTACCTGTGTAGGATCTGGCATATTCTCATTGAAAAAACAACATGCTGATTAATTGGGGCCCTATCTTTCTATGACCATGGTTTTGGATATTTATAGTGTATTTATAGTATATTTATGGTATTTCTAGGCCTGGATGTTGGGAACCTTGGAAGCATGGGATAAAGGAATGAAGATATTTTCTCTCAGGAAAGTAAACATGAATATGACCTATCCTCCATGTTAGAAAGATACAATATGGAAATGGAAATGGGAAATTTTTGAAAAACAGATTAGGAACATCATTATTTTTGCTCTTAGTTTTAGAAAAATGCACTAGTACTCCAGATGGAGTAAATTGTATCATGATCAGATATTCATTTTTATCTTTCATTTAGATATAGTATGCATACACATAAACACACACCAGAGTAAATTGTATCATGGTCAGAAATTCATTTTTATCTTTGATTTAGATATAGTAGACACACACACACACACACACACACACACACACACACACACCAGACACAAGTGTCCACAAATCAGTAAATAGAAAACATCTCAATTCTGTTTAAAGAAATTGTTGAGTGAGTGAAGTGAGTGAAAGTCGTTCAGTTGTGTCCGACTCTTTGCCACCCCATGGACTCTACAGTCCATGAAGTTCTCCAAGCCAGAATACTGGAGTGGGTAGCCATTCTTTTTCCAGGGGATTATCCCAACCCAGGGATTAAACCCAGGTCTCCCACATTGCAGGCAGATTCTTTACCAGCTGAACCACAAGGGACTATTAAATATTCCCCAAACTCACTATTGGGTTGCAAACTGTAGTTTGCTAACCACAAACTATTACTTTGATTTTGCTTTTTCTCTCCTAGAAATTTTACATTAAACCTTTTTGTTGTTGTTCCTAGTATTCAGATCTTATGAAGTGAAAACTCCAATTTCTGGCTTTGAGTTCTGAAGATCACAGACTACATCCCCATTCAGAAATTTAGGTGAGAAGAGTCTTTCATACCCTGAACAAGTGAAAATTTTCTCTAAAAACTATCATATGCCATTATTTGAAGGCTTAACTTTTAGAAAAAGGTGTGTGGTTCTATTTACCTGAAGATAGATACTTGGAGAGATAACTTTCCCCCTTGATAAGAGGTTAAATGCTTCCAAGTGGTCAGTTGCTTTTCAATTAATTCATTGTTTTAACACAGCTTGACAAAGTAATCATAAAGTACATTTGAAAGACTAGACTTTTCCTTTCCTAAACATTGAAGCACCTTAAAAACACAGTATGAACTGGTGGTGTGCCAGGTGCAAGAGTAGATGGAATTATGGAGCAAAATAGTCCCCAAAGGAGACCCTGATATATGTTTGATTTAATACAATATGTAGACACTCAAATCAGTAATAATTGAAATTAGTATTCCATAAATGATCCTGGAGTATTAAGACTTTTTAATGTTAACTGTAAAATTTTAAATGTTATCAGTACAGTAAATGTAAAAAAACAAAACGTGATACAATAGCTAGAAGAAAATAGATAATTTTTAAATGTCTGTATGGAGGGCTTCATAGGCTTAAAACCAGTGGGAATAAGTCACACAAACTTTAACAATGATGACCACGTAAAAAGAACTGAAAACAAACTGGTTAAAATGGAGGAAAAATGAAAAAAATATTGATTTCTAAAGTTTAGTTATTAATAAAAGCAGTAATAATCTCATAGCTAAACACACTTTGAACAGACAGTAAAAGAAGAAATAGTAATAACTAATTGATGAAAGGTTTAGTCTTACCATAAATCAGACACAGTGTTTTTTCATCTACAAAAATAATATTTTCTTCCCTTTACATACTAAAAACTCTTGGGCATTCACTTTTATACTCTTTTTCCTGGGTTCCAGATATCCATAATTTTGTGCCAATAACAAGTCTGAGTAAGAAACATCCTGATGTGCTCAGAATTATTTTTTACATCTAATGAAGAAAGACTTTTATTGTCTTGAGTCAGGCTTACCTTCCTTTTTTTTTCACTTGGGGAAGGGGACTTGATAGTTTCTGCAGAGAGATCTTCAGCAGGCCTGCCACTATACTTGCCCCAGTACTGAATACAGTTTAAAATTATTTCTGTCCCAACAGTGAGAGAAAAACTAGAGAACTAAGTGGAGGAGAGGTGGCGTTTGAAGGTGAAACCAGGGATTATGTTTTGGACAGGTGAAACTTGAAGAGCCCACTGAAGCAAGTAATTTAATAATGCAGTAGCAATTTATCTAATGGATAGTAGTGCTTTACTATTATAAGGTAGTGTGCTAGGCTCTGTAGAGCCTACAGAAATGAAGTAGATATGGTCCCTGCTTTTATAGAATTCCTAATGTAGGTAGGAAGTTAAAGACATTTAAGACTGCAATGTCAAGTTGAAGGCAGTATGTCGTACCAAATTATAGATGGAGGTGGTGCATGCCTTCTGCAAACTCATTTAAAAGAACTCACACTTTGAAGTAAGATACATCATATGGTGCCACTTATAAATGGGAATCTAAAAAAATGGTGTATCTGAATTTATTTGCAAAACACAAACAGTCACAGATGCAGAAGATAATCTTATAGTTACCTGGGGTAAAGGGAGGGGAGAGAGAAGCTGGGAGATTGGGATTGACATATACACACTACTATATATAAAATAGGTAAGTAATAAGCATATGCTGTATCTCACAAGGAGCTCTACCCCATATTATGTAATGACCTATGTGGGAAAAGAATCTAAAAAAGAGTGGAGATACTTATATAACCGATTCACTTTTCTATACAGCAGAATCTAACACAACATTGTAAAGAAAGAAAAGAAGAAAGTGAAGCCACTCAGTCGTGTCTGAGTCTTTGCGGCCCCATGGATTGTAGCCTACCAGGCTCCTCAGTCCATGGAATTGTCCAGGCAAGAGTACTGGAGTGGGTTGCCATTTCCTTTTCCAACATTTTAGATCAGCTTTATTCCAACAAAAATTGAAAAAACAAAACAAAAAAACCTCACGCTTTAATAATATTGACCCTGGGGCCATGTGGAGACATCCAACTATCTAGGGAAATGATTTGTACCCTTTCAAACTGGTGCTCTTAGATATGTGCTTGATATTTAAAGGACAGGTTATACACCATTTGGAGAAGGAAATGGCAACCCACTCCAGTACTCTTGCCTGGAAAATCCCATGGACGGAGAAGCCTGGTAGACTACAGTCCATGGAATCGCAAAGAGTTGGACACAACTGAGCGACTTCACTTTTTATACACCATTTGAAAAACCTTAGTTGGTGATGGGCAGCATTTGTACTATTGCCCATGACAATTTAGCTCTGACACTTTAATTGCTCCCTTCCCTCAGCAAAACGAAAAAGATCTGCCATCAGATGGAGTCACCTTTCTTAAAGATCACAGTTGTTACTCAGGCACGCCTCAAGTGATATCTTACCAACAATATGTAGTACTGTACCCCAGAGGAATTCTGGGCTGTATACTTTCCTCTATCTTATTGCATTTCAGGTTTGACCTTTTAAATACTGACTTTAAAATTCAATCTTTTAAAATAATTTTAAAGTCATTTAAAAAATGATTTTTAAAGTTCAGCATCAGCAGGCAACTAAGTGGTGTATTTAATCCAGTTCTGATCAGCGGCTTCTTTTGTATGGTAGATGTCAACTTTAGACTTTTTTATCACATGATAGTGCTCCTTATTAGCAATGGGCAGTTACCATTCACTTCTGTACAGCCTACTTTGAGCTGCTATTTGAGCATTTTATTGTAGTGGTTCATGAAATAGAAAGAGCCCTGCGCAGCCTGATGGGGAATTGCTAACCAGTAGGTGGAGCGCTTGGCTCCTGGCACGTTAATTTCACTCCAGCCTTTACTAAAGCAGCTGTGCATTCTCTGCTGCTTTATTTGGGCTGTGGGTGGGTAAAATTTTATGTGATAAGAGAGTTCTGTTGCTAAAACTGTTTGGAAATCACATGTGTTTTGGCTTATTATATTTAAAAAAAGGAAGTAGACAAATCCTGAAGCTACAGCTCGTATTAAGGACTTGGAATGAAAACAGGCTAGCTTCAGATGGATTCTTATTGGACCTAACTCATCAATTTTGTTGAAATGACAAGTAAACATTCATAATTAAAGAACATGTAAGAAATGGTAGAAATATACTGATGATTGTATCTAAAAGTTAATTTTGTGATACTGGGCTTCCCTGGTGGCTCAGATGGTAAAGTATCTGTCTGCAGTGCAGGAGACCCGGGTTCGATCCCTGGATCAGGAAGATCCCATGGAGAAGGGAATGGCTACTGATGATTGTATCTAAAAGTTAATTTGTGTTGTGACAGTTGTTTTAGTTTTTCAGGAAAGGAACCACCTTAAAATTAAAAGTGTATTGATTATCAAATAAGTAGATAAATACTTCTCAGGATACTTTTATGAATTATGTAGTGCATTTACTGTCCAGTGCTATAGGAATTTAAACAGAAATTTTAGGACCAAGATTATTAGAGGAAGATTCATGGAGAAAGTGACAGGTGATTGTGCTTTGATAGGTGGTAAAATTATAACACGAAGAAATTAAAAGGTTTGATAAAACAAAGTATTTTAAAAAGTTTATAGTGATAATATATAAACACTTTAATATCCAAAAGGAAAAACATCCATAAATGTACCATCTTGTTTTTTTGAATTATTCCTTTCCAAAGTTTATTTAAAAGCATAAGTGCTTTTACAAAGTTGTGATAATAGTATAAATAAAATTTCATCTTATATTAATTTAAATATTTCCCCCATTTCTAGTTTTATACTTATTTAATTGGTTATATAAAATATACATATTTATATTTTATAAAATATTTCATATATATTTACCATAATTTTCTAAATCCTTAATTGTTTCACTATCTTAATATAAGTATTTTAATGCACATGATCCTTTTTCTCTCAATTATCTGGATTATTTCCTCAGGGTAAATTTCCAGAGGAAATTCAAATCATATAAACATATAATTTATATAATCAATAGGAATAAAAATTTATATTACTTTTGATATGTACTGCAAGTACATTACAAAAGCTTTTCCACCTACATCAAAAATTAATTTTTACAGCAGGACACTGGATGTGTTTCAAAGTCAAAGACAATTCTGTTAAATATTACTGGTTTGAGAAGCACAAGGTCAAATTTCAGAGAGTTCTTGATTTTGTGGAAATGTGTCCTGAAAAAGTTAATGATGAAATGACACTGCAGTTTGCTTACAAATAATCTAGAAGGGAGATTGGAGTAGGTTCATAGTGGTAATAAGATCAACCTTATACTGATAATTTTTGAAGCCAGATCATGGGTATACGGGAGTTGATTATTGTCTTCACTTTTGTGTATGTTTGGACTTTTCCCATAATAACAAAAATAGAAAGGAAAAAAGAAAGAAAACAAAGACCCTTTCTTAGCTTCCATTGTCTGGTCATTAGTGCTCTCTAAGCTTCTGCCTTTCTCCATGCTTTCTCTTATCCTCACTATCCATATTGGGTCTAGCTGTACTGCAAGGTCCACTTATCTGGGAGTGTGGGTTTAGGGTATGGGTGAAATCAGAAGCTTTTCATGAGAATATAACAGCTACTAACTAGTTCTGAGCCTCCTTTAGATCAAAACCATGGCCTTTAATTAAAAAAAAAGTTGATCATGCTGTGATGACACTCATATAAAAATTGTTTAAAATAATATTTCTGGCTAGAAAGCAGAATATTGAGGTTGTTCACCAGCATTTATCAGATGTTCACTTGGGAACCTCTGCCATATACCTTGAGTAAGCAACATTCCTTGCCCTCAAGAAGATAGCAGTCTATTTGGAGACACATAGCAAATGCCCAGTGGTATTTAAATGTAACAGAGCTTATGAAGGAACATAAGCACTAGACATTAACTAGAATAAGATTACACATTTATTCTTCCAAAGGTACTGAATCATAAATGAATGTTAAAGACATAAAAGGTGTTACAATCCATATAAACAGCACACTTTCACACACAGGTGTCCTTTCATCCTTATTCTTTTCTAAAACTGATGTCTTTACTCCTTTAACTTCCTTGCTGACTTAATTATATAAGCTGTTAATTTTCTTCTTGCTATCTTCAGAGGCATAAATGATCACCAGGAACATGTCATGGGATCCACTTAAAGTTGTCTTGTTGCTTTATTATATTTATAGCTAGGATTTAAAGTCTAGCATATTACTATAGATACCTTTTAATGTAGAGAAGCAGAGTATTATATCAATACTAACAGAAATACCCATATTGCTTACCTTGCTGTGTTTCTGAGTCCAGTGGTCCCAGCAGTTGTTTAGGAGTAGTTGTTGTGCTTTTTCATCTGGTTTCATCTGGATGTTTCCAATGGAATGTGATGACTTACAGGCTTTGTTAGTCTCTGCTGGGTCCCTCTGCCTGTCTGGTTTATTGACTGTTTCTACATGGTTTAGTTCTCAGAATTCTGTTATCTTCTATATTAACATAAAATCGGTATGTATTAAGTAATATTGGACTGCAAGGAGATCCAACCAGTCCATTCTAAAGGAAATCAGTCCTGAATATTCATTGGAAGGACTGATGCTGAAGCTGAAACTCCAGTGCTTTGGCCACCTGATGCAAAGAACTGACTCACTGTAAAAGACCCTGATGCTGGGAAAGATTGAAGGCAGGAGGAGAAGGGGACAACAGAGGGTGAGATGGTTGGATGGTGCAACCGACTCAATGGACATGGGTTTGGATGGACTCCGGGAGTTGGTGATGGACAGGGAGGGCAGGCGTGCTGCAGTCCATGGGGTCAGACATGACTGAATGACTGAACTGAACTGAACTGAATATAACTTGAAAAACTAATACAATGATAAAACATTAAATTTTTTATTCTTTAATGGACTTTTAATTTGAAAAATGTTGTCCAACTGAGCTAATTTGATTCAGTAAAGAAGATGCCTCTTTGGTTGAAACTCGCAGAATTTTGAGGTCCCGTCATGTCAGCTATTCCAGATATTAAATTTACTTTAGCTTCTGTTGCCTTTTGTACCTCCTGTTGCCGATTGCTCTAAGTTCTCAAGACATATGGATAGAGATATTTTCAGCCAAATGTGTTTTGTGTGTGTGTGTGTGTGTGTGTGTGTGTGTGTGCTCTTCTTTCCTGGCTGGAAGTTCTGCTCTTTATTACTGTCTTCTGTGTTATCTTGGTTAATTATCTTGACTCCTTTTCCTTAAAGCTTAGATCAGAGTCTCCCACTCTTCTTCCTCTAGATTCTGTCCTAATCTCTATTGATTCCTCTACAGCAGAGATGTATCAGAAGCAGGAAAATCACTCAACCTCAATAGCTTAGTGGAAACACCATGGGCTTTAGAGTTGGACAGTCCCTATTTTGTGTATAGGGGCTTCCCTGGTGGCTCATATGGTAAAGAATCTGTCTGCAGTGCGGGAGACCTGGGTTCAGTTCCTGGGTTGGGAAGATCCCCTGGAGGAGGGAATGACAACCCACTTCACTATTCTTGCCTGGAGAATCCCATGGACAGAGAAATCTGGCAGGTTATAGTCCGTGGGTTGCAGAGTCAGATATGACTTAGCGACTAAATCACCAAGACAATACGGTGTAGAGGTTGACTGTCTAGTCTGAAGGGGACAACCTCAGTTCTAGGAAATTTCTCTACCCAGGAAAAGGACTTGCTACTACCAGTTCATTTCATTTTTTCAATAATCAATATAAATCTAGATTTCTATGTGTCAGTGTAAAATTTGCAACTGATAACAAATTGTGGTAAGTCAAACAAAGCATATCTGGTTAGATTTTTCCTGTGAATTGTCAGTTTGTGACCCTTTGACAAAAATATTGAGATCAAATATGAGACCATTAAAATTGTCTCGATGAGAGTTCACCGGAATAGTAGTTACGAGAATGGAAGGGAAGGGGTGGATTGAAATAAGTTCAAAGAGAGTTAATAAGTTTTAGGGACTGATTCAGTATGGTGAAGAGAAAAGGAAAATAGATTTTGAGCCTCACAATGAGGCAGGGATTAAGAGGACAATGTTTTTGGAGGAGATGAGTGCAGTTTGGGATAACTGTGTGATATATACTGGTATAGTTACTATATGATGACCAGTTCAGTTCAGTTCAGTTCAGTCACTCAGTCGTGTCTGACTTTGCGACCCCACGAAACACAGCATGCCAGGCCTCCCTGTCCATCACCATCTCCCGGAGTTCACTCAGACTCACATCCGTCAAGCCCGTGATGCCATCCAGCCATCTCATCCTCGGTCGTCCCCTTCTCCTCCTGCCCCCAATCTCTCCCAGCATCAGAGTCTTTTCCAATGAGTCAACTTTTCGCATGAGGTGGCCAAAGTACTGGACTTTCAGCTTCAGCATCATTCCTTCCAAAGAAATCTCAGGGTTGATCTCCTTCAGAATGGACTGGTTGGATCTTCTTGCAGTCCAAGGGACTCTCAAGAGTCTTCTCCAACACCACAGTTCAAAAGCATCAATTCTTCGGTGCTCAGCCTTCTTCACAGTCCAACTCTCACATCCATACATGACCACAGGAAAAACCATAGCCTTGACTAGACGGACCTTAGTCGGCAAAGTAATGTCTCTGCTTTTGAATATACTATCTAGATTGGTCATAACTTTTCTTCCAAGGAGTAAGCCTTTTAATTTCATGGCTGCAGTCACCATCTGCAGTGATTTTGGATCCCAAAACAATAAAGTCTGACACTGTTTCTACTGTTTCCCCATCTATTTCCCATGGAGTGATGGGACTGGATGCCATGATATTCGTTTTCTGAATGTTGAGCTTTAAGCCAACATTTTCACTCTCCTCTTTCACTTTCATCAAGAGGCTCTTTAAGTTTTCTTCACTTTCTGCCATAAGGGTGGTGTCATCTGCATATCTGAGGTTATTGATATTTCTCCCGGCAGTCGTGATTCCAGCTTGTGTTTCTTCCAGCCCAGCATTTCTCCTGATGTACTTTGCATATAAGTTAAATAAGCAGGGTGACAATATACAGCCTTGATATACTCCTTTTCCTATTTGGAACCAGTCTGTTGTTCCATGTCCAGTTCTAACTGTTGCTTCCTGACCTGCATACAGATTTCTCAAGAGGCAGGTCAGGTGTTCTGGTATTCCCATCTCTTTCAGAATTTTCCAGTTTATTGTGATCCACACAGTCAAAGGCTTTGGCATAGTCAGTAAAGCAGAAATAGATGTTTTTCTGGAACTCTCTTGCTTTTTCCATGATCCAGCGGATGTTGGCAATTTGACCTCTGGTTCCTCTGCCTTTTCTAAAACCAGCTTGAACATCAGGGAATTCACGGTTCACGTATTGCTGAAGCCTGGCTTGGAGAATTTTGAGCATTACTTTACTAGCATGTGAGATGAGTGCAATTGTGCGGTAGTTTGAGCATTCTTTTGCATTGTCTTTCTTTGGAATTGGAATGAAAACTGACCTTTTCCAGTCCTGTGGCCACTGCTGAGTTTTCCCAATTTGCTGGCATATTGAGTGCAGCACTTTCACAGTATCATCTTTCAGGATTTGAAACAGCTCAACTGGAATTCCATCACCAGAAATGTAGATCTGGAGATCGGGAGAATTTCTGAAGCTACACTGGGAGATTTAGGTGTCATCTGCACATAGATGACGTTTATAATTAATGGGGACAGGTGAGATCTTTTTTTAAAACATAATTTAGCCTTTATTTATTAATATTTAGGTTTCACTGGGTCTTTGTTGCTGTGCACGGGCTTTCTCTAGTTGCAGCGAGTAGGGGCTACTCTCTAGTTGCAGTACACAGACTTCTCATTGCAGTGGCTTCTCTTGTTGTGGCTCCCAGGCTCAAGAGCATAGGCTCCGTAGTTTTGGCACTTGGACTTAGCTGCTCCGTGGCATGCTCCACGGCATGCTCCATGGGCATCCCCATATTGGGGATTGAACTTGTGTCCCCTACATTGGCAGGCAGATTCTTTACCACTGGACCATGAGGGAAATCCCCAGGTGAGGTCTTGAAGGGAAAAAGTAGAGAATATGAGGGAGGCCAAAGACACATCCTTGCTGAGCTTAGGAGACTGGAAAGAACTTGCTAGTATAAGGAAGAAAAGCCTATAAAACAAGCAAATTCTTGGAGAGGATGTAGAAGGACCAGATTTGTATAGCATTGTGGAGGCCTCTGGAGGAGAAAAACTTGAAGTAGGAAGAGGTATTCAGCAATTTTAAATAAGGCAGAGAATTCAAGATGTTTGTGTGTGTTAGTCACTTAGTCATGTCAACTCTTTGCAACCCCATGGACTATAGCCTGCCAGCCTCCTCTGGCCATGGAATTCTCCAGGCAAGAATACTGGAGTGGGTTGCCAGTTCTTTCTCCAGGGTATCTTCCTGACCCAGGGATTGAACCCAGGTCTCTTGCAGGCAGATTCTTTACCATCTGAGCTGTAAATAGGCCAAGAAATTTTATGGTTAGAAGTTATTGGTGCCCTGTAATAAAATAATGAGGGATAGAAATAAATTATTGTTGTTGTTCAGTCACTAAGTCATGTCTGACTCTTTGTGACCCCAGGGAGTATGACCTGCCAGGTAACTCTGTCCATGGAATTCCCTGGCAAGAGTACTGGGAAATGCTGGAGTTTGTTGCTTTTTCCTTCAACAGAGAATCTTCCCAGACAAGGGATGGAACCCACATCTCCTGCATTGGCAGGTGGATTTTTTTTTTAACCACTGAGCCACCAGGGAAGACTAGAAATAAATTACAATAATGTGAAGAATTTCTCTCTTGGTAAATTTGAGAATTAAAGGAAGGAGTGAGATGGGATCATTACTTAAAGGGAAGTTCAGTTCAGTTCAGTCGCACAGTCATGTCCAACTGTTTGTGACCCCATTATTTTGGGGTCAAACATTTTTCGTTTTTAAACTGAGTGGGAGGAAATTCCCTGGTTATCCAGTGATTAGGTCTCCATGATCCCCTGCAGGGGGTACAGGTTTAATCTCTGGTTGGGAACTAAGATCCTGCATGCCATGCAGCATGATCAAAATAGAAAATAAAATATAAACTGAGTAGGGCAGTTTTGGGCTGCATTGAGTGGCTTGTGGGATCTCAGTTCTGTGACCATGGATTGACCCCAGGCCACAGTGGTAGTGAAAGCCCAGAATCTTAACCAACTGAATAGGAAAATGAGTATATTCATAGTCAAAGGAGAAGGACAAGTGAAGAGGGAGAGATGGAGGATACAAGATGTATTAGTCAACTTGGGCTGCCATAACAAAATACCATAGCCTTGCAGCTTAATCAACAGGAATTATTTTCTCATAGCTCTGGAGGCTGAGAAATTTCAGATCAAATTATGGGCCCATTCAGTTTTTGGTGAGGGCTGTCTTCCTGATTTGCAGTCAGTCACCTTCTGGCTGCAGTCTCACAAGGTGGAAAGAGTAAGGGAGGGTGCTCTCTGTCGTCTCTCTTACAAGGATACTAATCCTGTCATATCAGGGCCTTATGACTTCATTTAACCTTAATTACCTCCTAACAGGCCCTGTCTCCAAATACAATCATACTGGAAATTAGAGTGTCAACCTACTAGATTTCAGAAGGGCGCATTCATAGCACAGTTCAGTTCATAGCACAAAATGAAGAGGGGGTGGTCGATAGAGCATAATTCTAGAGAAAATATCAAAAGAGGACTGTAACATTGGTTATAGATATTAATATTCCTCTTTATTGCAGAAGAGGACAATTTGTGATGAAAGGACATTTTTAGACAAGATAGACATTTTGGGAGTTTGGATTAGATAGCCTTGATCCTCTCTGGAATACTGCCATCTCTACCTCCTCTGTCTGCTGCTGTCTACCTTTCAGAGTTGTTTAATAGTTACTTGAAATATTCTGTTCAGGATTTTTAGCTGTAATTAGTAGGAAAGACTGGATGGAGTGTGAGTGAGTATTAGTTGTTCAGTCATATCTGACTCTTAGCGACCCCATGGACTGTAGCCCACCAGGCTCCTCTGTCCATGGGATTCTCCAGGCAAGAATATTAGAGTGGGTTGCCATGCCCTTCTCCGGTTTATGGAGAGTACTTGCTCTGTTTTAACTGGAACCAGAGTCCCGCTACATAATCGTTAATGCTTTATCCAATCTTTTCCACTAGACTGGATGGTTACTGAGGGTAATACCTGAGTATCCATAGGTCAGCATATCCAATACGGGATCTAGCATGCGATATTTAATATGTGATTTAAAGTTTATGAAAATCTGTATTCTACTCTGCTTTAATTATTTGTTACTATTTTTTATTAAAGTACAAGATCATTTATGCTTATATAGCTTTCCAACCTTTGACAGGAGTTATCCTCATGTTTTAGATTATACTTTCAGTCTCTTTATGGTTGACACATGCATTTATGGTTGACACATGCATTTTCATTTGGATTCCTACTTGTTTTACAGTGCTGAAACTTTTCTGCTGGAGAAATGTCTTCAGAATCAGAAAAGGATAAAGAGAGGCTCATTCAAGCTGCCAAAACATTCTTCTTTTACATGCAAGATCTTGCTTCCTTCACAAATGCACTCACCAAATTGTTCAACAGCAGTATGAGCACTCAGATCCTCTTGATGACTGTGAAAGAAGACGGTAATGTGAAGGCTGTCTTTGAACAAATGCTCAAAATTTTTAAGGAGATGCAGTCTGTGGTGGCGGCCAAGCAGGACCCAATGCAAAGTGAACCTTTAAGTTCCAAGATTGCAACAGCTATGTCCTCTATGGTTGAGAAGAGTAACAATATAAGGGAGGTGCAACAGTCAACCAAAGAAATGTTCAAAAATGTCCAGTTACCTATCATTGCCTCTGTGCTGAATAGTGGTAACATTCTTGAGAGTTTGGAATCTTCTCTTTTACTCTTGATGAAATATCCCATCATGAATCTCCAGTTAAGTGACTTCTACAGGAAAGAACAATCAGATGCCACTACATCTGAGAAAAGTCCAGGTCCATCCAAAGCCACTACAATAGATGCCTTGAAAAAGTTGCAGGATGCACTCAACATTGAGAATGCTAAGTATACCATTAAGTCAGCTGCAGATCAAATGGAACAAATTGTCAAAACTATGGGACCAATCTTAGAGGTCCTCCAAAAATCCATAAAAACTATGGAAACCAAGTTTTCTGTGTTTAAGAAACCCAGGAACTAGTAGGAGTGCAACAGAAGTATTCATGCTGGTCAGAAAACCAATTCAAATCATGCAAGTTTTCATAGTACTCTTAAGACCCTCAATGCCCAACATGTGATCTGTTGGGACATGAATTCAAAGAGTAGTCACCTGGCAAACCATGTACCTCAACTTTTGCTTTATTCAAATAAAAATAAATAACCAAAGAAATCTTGCTTAAAATGGTGGTTCCTAAAAAGAATATATTGTTCAAAAAAAGCAAAATATGATATTATATTTGAGGATATTTTTAAACATTGTATTTCATCTTAAAGCATAATTGAAATAACCTTCAATTAATTTCTACTGTTAGTAATCCTATTTCTAGTTTCTACAGTGCAAGGTCTAGGTAAATATATACATTATCACTAAATAATGTTCAGATCCTAGGAAACAATTTCTCTATTTTTGTCACCCATATACCAATTTCTGTACACTTCAGTGGCTTGCCTATCATAAGCCATCACTAAATACCTTTGATATGATTTATCCAGAAGTGAAAAAGAATAATGAATGAGGAGTAATAGAATTTTCTTGCCTATGTGAATAAGACCAAAGCAGATGAGTCAGTCTTTGTTTCCTACTGAGGTCTTATGATGAGGAGATATTAGAGGTTGAAAAATGAAAGTACTCTAACATTTTACACAGACATATAGACACACACAGACACACAGACTCTCATACACACACACAGACCTAACACTTGCTACTTGACCGAAACAGAAGTAAGATTTCTGAGATGTGCTTGATTGAATTGGGGGAAAAAAGACAGATCCATTTGCCTGCCATAAAGTCTTGGGTTCTCATGAATTGCAAATGAGTGTAGCTCTCAAGATTGCCATATTTCCCTTTATATCTAATAGGAACTTTGTGAAGCACAAGAAAGGCAATTAAGGGTGCTAATTTTTTTTTTTTCTTTTCAAGAAGTATGAAATTTACTATTCATTTTAAAAGTAGTTAACTCTAGTTCACTTTTGGAATTTTCCTTTCTGAGAATACCAGATCTTTCCTTATTTAAATATTTTCTTGTTTAAAAATCTTAAATCCCATTTTCTCTTTCAAAAAAATAAATGCTTGCTTTTCATCTATATCTCAGAGGAACTAAGCAGCCTGGACGTTCAGAATTCATGGGTTTGGAACTAGCTTTCATCTTCACCCCCATTTAGCTCAATTAGTAGGGTCTTTAGAGACCTAGTGATTCCCCATCAACCCACTTATCTTGTCTACTCCCTGAAAGAAGAGTCAGAGAACATTCTTAGCTGGGAAGTTGGATTTGCACTTTTAAAAAACCTAATTGTTTGCACATAATGGGGATTCAATATATCTTTGATATTTGCTGGGTAATTAGATGTTTTACTTCTTTATCTTCACACACATATACTTGCTTTCTTAGCAAATGTGCTTAAATTTGCAGTGAAGGCTTAAAATCCAATTTGCCATAAAGTCCTCTGGAAATTAACATATGAGTTTAAATTCTAACTTTTGTGATAGTTTAGAAGAAATCTGTGTGCAACACCCCATTACAGGCAGTAAGATTCCACTGACATCTTTCATTAACTTTCCCTTTTATTTCTTGCATTTCTGTGTTTTGTCCCATCTGAGACAGACAGGCTGGGACCTAGGATCCTTTGCTACAGTCCTGCAGTACCTGGACCTAGACACACCTGTATGGGAAACTGTATGGGACTACAAATAACTGTGCATGGGTAGGTGAAATAAATTCTGGACCCAAAAGATATAAAACCCAACTGCCATATCTGAAGAGCCCTGAGCAAAAACAGGGTACTGCACAAGCCCCCTGCACACACCACCACCTAAAGAGTGGGCAAAACACCTAAACCACCCCTCTGGCCTGACCGGTAGACACATTCCTACCCTCACCCCACACAAGAAACAGGCTTGCCCTTCCCCTCTCTCAGGGAGCAAGCAAGCAAGGGAGCCTGTTGTTTGCTCTCAGGTTCCTCCTGCTGCTTCCCGGATGGTTCAGAGGTTAAAGCATCTGCCTGAAATGTGGAAGACCCAGGTTTGATCCCTCGGTGGGGAAGATCCCTGGGAGAAGGAAATGGCAACCCACTCCAGTATTGCCTGAAGAATCCAATGGACTGAGGAGCCTGGTGGGCTACAATCCACAGGGTCGCAAAGAGTCAGACACAACTGAGCAACTTCACTTTCTTTCACTTTCCTCCTGCTGCAGCCGGGGTCCCAGTAAAGTGATAGTGAAGTTGCTCAGTTGTATCCGACTCTGCGACCCCATGGACTGTAGCCTACCAGGCTCCTCCGTCCTTAGAATTTTCTAGGCAAGAGTCCTGGAGTGGATTGCCATTTCCTTCTTCAGAGGATCTTCATGACCCAGGGATCGATCTCGGGTCTCCTGCATTGCAGGCAGGCACTTTACCATCTGAGCCACCAGGGAAGCACAATAAAGCCTTGCCTGAATTACTTGTCTGGTCTCTAGACAATTTCTGTTGATTGGGGACGGCAAAGAACCCTGGTTGATAACAAGACTACACTAGCTTGGACTTGAATGCTGATAAAATTCTCTAGAAAATAATAAAATTGAGAGCAGGGGGAAAAAATCTTTAAAGAAAATTTACACATTTAGTATGTCCTTCGGCTCATCAAATTCTTTGATGAGGAATTTATCCTTTGCTAAAGATGCTTACTCCTTGGAAGGAAAGTTATGACAAACCTAGATCTCATATTAAAGGACAGAGATATTACTTTGCCAACAGAGTTCGTCTAGTCAAAGCTATGGTTTTTCCAGTGGTCATGTATGGGTGTGAGAGTTGGACTGTGAAGAAAGGTGAGTGCCAAAGAATTGATGCTTTTGAACTGTGGTGTTGGAGAAGACTCTTGAGAGTCCCTTGGACTGCAAGGAGATCCAACCAGTCCATTCTAAAGGAGATCTGTCCTGGGTGTTCTTTGGAAGGACTGATGTTGAAGCTGAAACTCCAATACTTTGGCCACCTCATGCAAAGAGTTGACTCATTGGAAAAGACTCTGATGCTGGGAGGGATTGGGGGCAGGAGGAGAAGGGGATGACAGAGGATGAGATGGCTGGACGGCACCACCGACTCGATGGACGTGAGTTTGAGTGAACTCCGGGAGTTGATGTACAGGGAGGCCTGGCGTGCTGCAATTCTTGGGGTTGCAAAGAGTCACAACTGAGCGACTGAACTGAAAACTGAACTCAGGTATCTCTAATGTGTTCCTAATATTTGGGCTTTCCTGGTGGCTCAAACAGTAAAGACTATGCCTGCAATGCAGGAGACCCAGGTTCGATCCCTGGGTTGGCAAGTTGCCCTGGAGAAGAGAACGGCAACCCACTCTAGTATTCTTACCTGGAGAATGCGGTGGACAGATGAGCTCAAGTATTTCTGATGTGTTCCTAATATTTAGGATTGCTAAATAAAAATTAAGGGAAAGTGTTTGTGTTCATCATAAAATTCCTTCAACTGAGATAGAAATTTTAATTCAAATTATTAAGGCAGAAATATAATTTATTGATTTATGTGATGAAAAGGCTCAGGGTATCCAGATTCAGACAGTTGGATCTAGGTGCACATAGACTGTCGTCAGGATTCACTTTCTTTTCATTCCGCTGCTCCTCTTTCATTGTATTAGCTAGGGAGGTAGACTCTCTCTTTTCAGTGGCAAGCAAGCTGCTAGGGGCTCTAGGTTCATATTCTGCTTTCACTAATCTCTGCTGAAATAATAAGGCCACTAGCCTATTCCCAGCCCTAATTCCAATAAAGTACACTAATTGTATCTCACAGGCTCCGAATGAGTCATTTTCTATCCAACATGACTTCTTGTATCCATGGAGAGGAAATATACTTACAGGCCTACTCATAGGCAGTGGACTGAGGCAGTTCTATATCAGCTGATCGCACGGCAGATTGATTCTCTATGGGTATACAGGGTGCCTTGACGGGAATAAAGCGAAAGAGTACAGGAGAGGCAAAACCACAAGCTTCCTTTATGCTCCACTTTTGGAAAAGATGATGACACTGGTCAAAAAGGAGAGAGAAGCAATAACTAGAGGAGTAGGGTTGCACTTTCTGCTGGAAGCTGTGAAAACAAACAGAAAAAGAATTAGCCATGTTTTAGGGAACAGTGTTTTTGTTTTGTTTTGTTTTGTTTTTCCTAAAAAATCTACTTCATTTCTCCTTTGGTTTGTGTCTTAAACTTAGAAAATTTGTAACAAAAAAATGAAACTACTGTTTTTTAAAGGTGTGTAGTCTTTTAATAAGTTGACTTTTTTTTTTTTTCTGGCCACATCGTGTGGCATGTAGGATCTTAGCTCCCCAATGAAGGATCAAGCTTGCACCCGCTCCATTGGAGTTGTAACCACTGGACCACCAGGGAAGGACTGAAGCTAGCTACTTTTAAGAAATGTATTCTCTCTTAGATTTTTTAAATGACAACACAGGTCACTTATTTTGTAGACCATAAATTAGGTCCCAAGAGGATAAAAGGTGTACCTCAGGGTTGATGATAAAAGTTGATGGTAGAGATCTCCCGATTTTACGTCATTATTATCATCATCAACAGAATTATTACCATTACTATTATCCTCATCTTCATCACCATTATGAAAGCTAACATTGTTTAAAGACTTATTCTGTTCTGGAATCTTTTTAAGCACTTGCTGTAAATTAACTCATTTAATCCACACAACAAAACTATGAGGTATTTATCCTCATTATCTTCATTTTTTATTTGATAAAGCTGTGACAGAGAGGTGAAGAAACTTGTCAAATGTCGTGCATCTAGTATGCAGTGGAGGCAGCCATCACATTCAGGCAGTCAGGTTTGAGCTATATATATTTAAAACTTGTATTTATGTAGTTATTTATGGCTGTGCTGGGTCTTTGTTGCTGCATGCAGGCTTTCTCTGATTGCAGCAAGCAGGGCCTATTCTTCATTGTGGTGGCAAACTTCTCATGGCAGTGTCTTCTCTTGAGGAGCACCGCCTCTAGAGCACAGGTGCTTCAGTAGTTGTGCCCGGGCTTAGTCGCTTGGCTGCCTGTGGGCTCTTCCTGGACCAGGGGTCAAGCTGGTATCCTTTGCACCACAAGGCAGACTCTCAACTCTCTATTTTTAACCACTGTATGGTCTCTACATATATTGCATGTCCAGTCATTTTTTTTTTGATTACAACGTGAGCAAAAAGTATTCATACAATCCTGCTTGAAGGGTGTGTGTGTGTGTGTATGTGTGTATCTGCCTACATGGACACACACTTCACGGGAAAGGTTAGCAGACAGTAAGCTGTGGCTGATGAAAGCGATATTTATTATACTAATTGGGAAGAATACAATGGGATGAGAATATTGGATGAGATGGAGAATGGAAACCTTTAAAATATACTCTAAAGAAAGAATGAAATCTCCTGTTCAAACAGTCTTTACTGATTATTAGTGTAGAAAGGGAGAAGGCAATGGCACCCCACTCCAGTACTCTTGCCTGGAAAATCCCATGGATGGAGGAGCCTGGTAGGCTGCAGTCCATGGGGTCACTGAGGGTCAGACATGACTGAGTGACTTCACTTTCACTTTTCACTTTCATGCATTGGAGAAGGAAATGGCAACCCACTCCACTGTTCTTGCCTGGAGAATCCCAGGGACGGCGGAGCCTGGTGGACTGCTGTCTGTGGGGTCGCACGGAGTCGGACACGACTGAAGTGACTTAGCAGCAGCAGCAGCAGTGTAAAGACATTGAGATAGAAAGCCATTCAGCTCTGTGATTGCCTCAGTATTTGACCATATTGTTTGATAGGATGACCAGATAATGGAGAAATATTTTCCCACCACTTTCATGTAACATACAAGATCCCTAGAGTTTCTAGGGATTTCTATTTGGAATTCTACATATATGTACAGTAAATTTCAAAACCCTGATTTTCTTAGACAAACAAATTAAGAATGCAAGCATATTTCTAAGCTTTTGTCAAAGTTTATGTTAAAATTGGACTATCTGAATTCTCAAAGGGACTAGGAGCCATTAATATCACTTTAGCAGGTCATTAGAATGATTCTGACGTGTTTTCTGTTTTGTTTTCTCTTCATTGAGACTAGAGATCACAGGGACCTCTAACCCCACCCTTTCTCACCTTTCTCATTTTTTCATGGAGTAAGATTCTACTGAAGAGTTGTCAGAAAATATTGATTGACAAGAAAACAATATAACAGTGAAAGATCATGATTTGGGGGTGATTAGCTTTGGTAATCAAAGAGCCTCTTGATGAGGGTGAAGGGGGAGAGTGAAAGAGCCGGCTTAAGCCTAAATATTAAAAAAACCTAAGATCATGGCATCTGGCCCCATTAACGTATGGCAAATAGAAGAGGAGAAAGTGGAAGTAGTGACAGATTTCTTCTTCTTGAGCTCCAAAATCACTGTGGATGGTGACTGCAGCCATGAAATCAGGAGATGATTCTTTCTCGAAAACCCTAGACAGTGTGTTGAGAAGCAGAGACATGACTCTGCTGACAAAGGTCTGTATAGTCAAGGCTATCTATGATCTTCCCAGTGGCCATGTTCTGTTGTGAGAGCTGGACCATAAAGAAGGCAGAATGCTAAGGAATTTACGCTTTCAAACTGTGGTGCTGGAGAAGACTCCTGAAAGTCCCTTGGAGAGCAAGGAGATCAAACCAGTTAATCTTCAGGGAGATGAACCCTGAATATTCACTGGAAGGACTAATGCTGAAGCTGAAGCTCCAGTATTTTGGTCATCTGATGAGAGCAGATGACTGACGACTCATAGTCTCCATCAAGGGCAGAAGGAGAAGAAAGCATCAGAGGATGAGATGGCTAGATGGCATCATCAATGCAATGAACATGAACTTGGGCAAACTCTGGTAAATAGTGAGGGACAGGGAGGCCTGGTATGTTGCTGTTCATGGGGTTGCAAAGGGTCAGACATGACTGGGCAACTGAAAAACAACAACAAAGCTTTGGTATTGAAGCTTTACCCTTAGATGCTTGACTTTGATCATTTTTTGTTACTTTCACTTGGACTCAGTTTTCTCATCTGTAAAATGAGTTTTTTACATCCCCGGGTCAGGAAGATCCCCTGGAGGAAGGCATGGCAACTCTCTCCAGTATTCTTGCCTGGAGAATTCCAAGGACAGAGGAGCCTGGTGGGCTGCAGTCTATAGGGTTGCAAAGAGTCAGACATGACTGACGTAGCACCCAGGCATAGAGCCATTAACAAATGCCCAGCTCTCATTGGCTCCATCATCTGTTCTTCCCATCATGCTTTGTGGTCCATCTCCCAGACTCATTCCATTACTTATTCCTCCATCCATTCATTTCAGATGGGCACTGTACTTCAAGAAAAGCACGATGTCACAAATTGGGTAAACTACTGTGGGATAATTGAAGCCCAGAGTAAAAGAAAATAGGAAGCAGTAAGTTAATAAAGACTTCGGCATAGTCAATAAAGCAGAAATCGATGTTTTTCTGGAACTCTCTTGCTTTTTCCATGATCCAGCGGATGTTGGCAATTTGATCTCTGGTTCCTCTGCCTTTTCTAAAACAAGCTTGAACATCAGGGAGTTCACGGTTCACATATTGCTGAAGCCTGGCTTGGAGAATTTTGAGCATTACTTTACTAGCATGTGAGATGAGTGCAATTGTGCGGTAGTTTGAGCATTCTTTTGCATTGCCTTTCTTTGGAATTGGAATGAAAACAGACCTTTTCCAGTCCTGTGGCCACTGCCGAGTTTTCCAAATTTGCTGGCATATTGAGTGCAGCACTTTCACAGCATCATCTTTCAGGATTTGAAACAGCTCAACTGGAATTCCATCACCTCCACTAGCTTTGTTCGTAGTGATGCTTTCTAAGGCCCACTTGACTTCACATTCCAAGATGTCTGGCTCTAGATGAGTGTTCACATCATCATGATTATCTGGGTTGTGAAGATCTTTTTTGTACAGTTCTTTCGTGTATTCTTGCCCCCTCTTCTTAATATCTTCTGCTTCTGTTAGGTCCATACCATTTCTGTCCTTTATCGAGCCCATCTTTGCATGAAATGTTCCCTTGGTATCTCTAATTTTCTTAAAGAGATCTCTAGTCTTTCCCATTCTGTTGTTTTCCTCTATTTATTTGCATTGATTGCTGAAGAAGGCTTTCTTAACTCTTCTTGCTATTCTTTGGAACTCTGCAGTCAGATGTTTATATCTTTCCTTTTCTCCTTTGCTTTTAACCTTTCTTCTTTTCACAGATATTTGTAAGGCCTCCCCAGACAGCCATCCTGCTTTTTTGCATTTCTTTTCCATGGGGATGGTCTTGATCCCTGTCTCCTGTACAATGTCACGAACCTCGTTCCATAGTCCATTCTGCAAGAGATCAACCCTGGGATTTCTTTGGAAGGAATAATGCTAAAGCTGACACTCTAGTACTTTGGCCACCTCATGCGAAGAGTTGACTCATTGGAAAAGACTCTGATGCTGGGAGGGATTGGGGGCAGGAGGAGAAGGGGACGATAGAGGATGAGATGGCTGGATGGCATTACGGACTCGATGGACGTGAGTCTGAGTGAACTCCGGGAGATGGTGATGGACAGGGAGGCCTGGCATGCTGCGATTCATGGGGTCACAAAGAGTCAGACACGACTGAGCGACTGAACTGAACTGAACTGAAGTTAATAAAATAAAGATGAAAGTCACTTAGTTGTATGACTCTAGGCCAGAATACTGGAGTGGGTAGCCTTTTCCTTCTCCAGGGGATCTCCCCAACCCAGGGATCAAACTCAGGTCTGCCACATTGCAGGGGATTCTTTACCTGCTGAGCCACAAGGGAAGCCCAAGAATACTGGAGTGGGAAGCTTATCCCTCTCCAGGAGATCTTCCTAACCCAGGAATCAAACCGGGGTCTCCTGCATTGCAGGTGAATTCTTTACCAACTGAGCTAGCAGGGAAGCCATGGTAATGGTAATAGTACTTATGGTTCTAAGAGCTTTTGCATGCACTCATTCATTTTCTCTTCACCAGAATCTTATAAGGTAGGGTTTTTTTTTTTTTTAATTATTCCCATCTTACATATGAAGGAAATGAGGCACAGAGAGAATAAGCCATTTGCCTGTATTCTCACTGCTAGTAACTGGCAAGAGTAACATGTAAACCCACGCTGACTGCAAACAATTGACTATATTTTTTCTAGAAGCATACTTAAGAATTTTAATTATGTGAAAGATTTTAACAAATAAACCACACTTCTTTGTGAATCCAATAATACAGAACAGAGCATGTATTTGTGTGTCTACAGATTTTTGGCACCGATTATTTTGCTGAAAGAAGCAACATTTAAGGACAAACACCTAACATAATGTATTTTGAGTCTTCCAATGCGCAGGAAAACATCTGTTTCTATGGTAACAAGTATAGGTCACGTGAGGGGTGGGAGAAGAATTAGAAGGAAAAGCTGTTCATTTATACCGTCTTTTAACAATTTTTCTTCTGCAAATTTACTTCCTTCAGTGTAGTATGCTACCAGTTTGACCTCATGACTCTCTGAAGGCAACAGATTCTTGGGAACTCTTTGAACCTGAGAACTTCAGTTACAAGTTAATGGAAGCAATTTTGAAATACATTGAAGGACTGAGGAAGCTCTGCTCTTTAATCTACTGTCTTGTCATTGGGAGAAACGCAGTGTCCCAGGCTGACCCATTTTAAAAGCCTTCATCTTGTTTTTTGCATATTGCATCTGGCAGATTAAGAGGGAACTGGAAAAGAAACGTAACTCACCGGCTCAAATGGGACTTTTTAGGATATAAAATAATGGGACTTCCCTGGTGGTCCAGTGGTTAAGACTCTGAGCTTCCAGTGCAGGGGATCTGGGTTTGATCCCTCGGTGGAGAACTAGGATCCCACATGCCACAGGGCACAGCCAAAAGAATAAATAAATACAAATAATATATAGACTAGTTTATGGCTTCTGCTGGTGAAAAAATTGAAAGGATAGAAAGGATTCCAGTTTCATGAGGAATTAGATACTGTGAATTCCCCAGGCTGAGGTTAGTGATTATCCAGGTGATTGGCCAGTAGTGATGTGGACACCACCAGCCATCTAGAAAAACAGGGCTTGAGAGTCCACTGACCTTCCTCCCTTTTCCCAGTGAAGGACTCCCAGATAAGAAACACACGCCATCTCCCTCCTCCCACTGTTCATGTTTGCATCAGTCTAATACTGCTCCAGGATGTTGGGATAAGCAGGGTGTTGCTTATCAGTTAATAGAAATGATTTCAGAAACTTGAGTATTCCCCTGGTGGCTCAGATGGCAAAGAATCTGCCTGCAATGCAGAAGATCTGAGTTTGATCACCGAGTTGGGAAGATCCCTTGGAAAAGGGAGTGGCTAGGCTGAACACCCAAGAATTGATGCTTTCACATTGTGGTGCTGGAGAAGACCGTTTAGAGTCCCTTGGGCAGCAAAGAGATCAAACCAGTCAATCCTAAAGGAAATCAACCCTGAATATTCACTGAAGTTCCAATACTTTGGCCACCTGATATAAAAGGCCAACTCATTGGAAAAGACTCTGATGCTGGGAAAGATATAAGGCAGGAGGAGAAGCGGGTGACAGAGGATGAGATGGTTGGATGACATCACCAGCTCAATGGATATGAGTTTGAGCAAACTCCTGGAGATAGTGTAGGACAGGGAAGCCTAGCATGCTGCAGTCCTTAGGGCTGGAAAGAGTCGGACACTGCTTAGGGACTGAACAAAGAACAACAAGAAATTTTGGGCTTCCCAGGTGGTGCTAGTGGTAAAGAAGCCATCTGCCAATGCAGGAGACACAAGGGACACAGGTTCGATCACTAAGTTGGGAAGGTCCCCTGGAGAAGGAAAGGCAACTCACTCCAGTATTCTTCCCTGAAGAATTTCGTGGGTGGAGAAGCCTGGCGGGCTATAGTTCATGGGACCATAAAGAGTCGGACATGACTGCGTGACTGAGCACACAGCACAGGAAAGATTTCAGAAAGAGCTTTTCCACTAAGGAATAAAAACCTCAAGAAACAAGAACAAAATCAAAAACACTGCAGTGAATAGCTGAAAATATTCTGGAGTCTTTCAATTTTTTTTTTTAAATGTATAACTGATAGAGATAGGTGAATAGTAGCAAAACTGCCCTAGTTCCTCAGTCATGTTCGACTCTTTATGACCCCATGGACTGCAGCCCACCAGGTTCCTCTCTCCATGGGATTCTCCAGGCAAGAACACTGGAGTGAGTTGCCATGTCCTCCTCCAGGGGTTCTCCCCAACCCAGGGATCAAACCCAGGTCTCCTTCATTGCAGGCTGATTCTTTACCAGTGGAGCTACCAGGGAAGCCCAGTAGCAAAGCTACCTATCTCAAATGATGAGAATGAAGCCACAGTATTCCAGGCAGATGCAATTCCGGAGAATCCTGGAACCTGGCTATGGATATTCTTATGTATTATCAAAAGCTCACTATTTTATTCACATTCTGCCCTAGTTTTTCATTCTTCTCTATAAACATTAATCTCTTGGGTCTGTGGAGTAGAAACACATGCCATTCATTATTGCTATCTTCCCTGCTGGCAAGGAGAGAAGGGTGTGGATGAAAGTCCTGGTAGAACACCTCTCCCTTCCTCTGTGTTTACAAATAGGCCAGAGTGAGCAGGATCTTGGCTTTGGCGGGGATGCCAGTTTGAAGACTGTTGCAATGCTCCAGCCTTAACATGTTGAGAAATGATGATGGGCTGAATTATTCACAGTAGCCATAATGATGGAGTAGAGGAAGAGTGGGGGATATTTCAAAGGTAGATACTGTAGCTGAGTTACAGTTGACTTTGTAAACGAACACACACGTGGATCAGGATGGTCTTCCTCTTTCTGAATCAAACAGGGCACAGCCTTTGCTATAGAATTTTCACTGCATTTGCTCCATCAAATAACTGTGGCTGGCAACATACAAGGATAAAATGGAATCAGTCACGTGTTTCTATAAAAGAGCTTAACACATGTTTATATTGTGATAACTAATTTCTCTTACTTCAGTTCATTGTTCATGGTATCACCAGTTGTTCTGTTATTTAGTTGCCAAGTTGTGTCTGACTCCTTGAGATCCCATGAACTGCAGCACACTAGGCCTCCCTGTCCCTCCCCATCTCCTGGAGTTTGCCCAAGTTCATCTCCATTGCGTCGGTGATGCCATCCAACCATCTCATCCTCTGTCTCCCTCTTCTCCTCCTGCCTTCAATCTTTCCCAGCATCAGGGCTCTTGCTAAAATACTGATCTGACTGATACTCCACTTCTTACAGACTCTAATGATTTCTCACTACTTATGGCATGAAGTTTGAAAATCCTTGGCATGAAATACAAGAGTTTTTACAAACTGGCCCTGTCAGATCTCTCCAGCCCAAATCCATTTCCTACTCCCTTTCTACTCCTGGCTTCTTCCTACAGCTTACACTCTGGTTGTCCAAAATCTTGAAATTTACCTGAAGATACCAGATTGTTTGAAATCTCTGAAATTCAGTATATGCTTTTTCTGCTTGAAATGACTTTTTATCTCATCCTTACTAAAAGCCAATATACATATTTTTGGCCTTTCCCCCACAAGCCCACTCGAAAAATAAATTTTATAAAAGAATAGTGATGCAGAAAACAAATTTATGGTTACCAGGGGGGAAATGGGGGAAGAGATAAATTGGAAGATTGGGGTTGACTTATATGCAGTGTGTGTGTGAGTCGAATCAGGCATGTCCAACTGTTTTTGACCCTACAGACTGTAGCCTGCCAGGCTCTCCCATCCACAGGGATTCTCCAGGCAAGAATACTGGAGTGGGTTGCCGTGCCCTCCTCCAGGGGATCTTTCCAATCCAGGTATCAAACCCAGGTCTCTCATATGGCAGGCAGATTCTTTACCAACTGAGCTACTAGGGAAGCCCCCACATACACATTACTATATACAAAATGGTAACTAATAAGGACCTATTGTTCAGCACAGGGAACTCTACTTAGTACTCTGTAATAACCTTTATGGGAAAAGAATCTGAAAAAGAGTAGATATATGTGTATGTATAACCGATTCACTTTACTGTACACCTGAAACATTATAAATCAACTATACTCCAATAAAACTTTTTTAAAAAAGAAAAAAATTTAAAATTACTTTTTTGACAAGATTAAAAAAAATTAGTGGCCTGTGATCCTAGTAATATATGTGGTTAATTGCTCAGTCATGTTCAACTCTTTGTAACCTGATGGATTGTAGCCTGCCAGGCTCCTCTGTCCATGGGGATTTTCCTAGCAAGAATACTGGAGTGGGTTGCCATGCCCCTCTCCAGGGGATCTTCCCAATCTGGGTCTCCCGCATTGCAGGTGGTCTCCTTACCAACTGAGCCGCTAGGGAAATCCCGATCCTGGTTACAGTGAATTGAATTTGGATCAATAACAATACCTTTTAGCAGCTGACAGTTGTACGTGCTTTGGTTCCCATTTGACAGCAATTGCAACCAATTTCCTCTTGGATGGTAGCTCGCATTGACCACTTTAAACAGCTCATAGGGAGGGACCAAGACCTCCTTCTTGAGAGAGAAGTCTTGTACTGGTGCCCCCAGGCAGGTCAGCATGGTAAATAGAGTTTGGTTCCCAAACCTCTGTGCCTGTTCTGTTGCTGGGGAGGTGGAGAGGAACTGGCCAAAGCGAACGATGGCACCCACGGGGGCTTGCAAGTAAACGCCCTTCAACTCATGCTGCACCTCGTAACACAGAGAGTCTTTCCTTGAGACAATCTCTTTCCTCAGCAGCTGGATTGCTGAGGTCAGGAAGTAGTGCAGATATTTGAAGCGGAATGAATGTTTATACTGCTGCGGAGACCCAGCAGCGCTGGCCATGGCTCTGGAGAAGTCTAGGTGAACTCTGTCGTCTGATAAATAAACCGAGACAGCCACAGCATGTGTGATAGTCACGTTCCCGGGGAGAGGTTTTTCTTGGTTCAACCAGTTAAAGTGTGTTTGCTGCCAGACTTTGCGGTAATGCTTACTGGATTCTAGTTCTTCCATGAAATAATCCCCTTGAAGCAGCATCTCCATGACTTGTTGGCTGCAGCCTCGGTACTGATCATCAAAGGAATTTGGTGCCAAGTCAAAGTCGATTTTAACTGCAATCTATAAGGAAAGAATTTCACATGCTAGCAAGGTAATTCTCAAAGTCTTTCAGGCTAGGCTTCAACAATACATGAACCAAGAACTTCAAGATGTACAAACTGAATTTGGCAAAGGCAGAGGAATCAGAGATCAAATTGCCAACATCTGCTGGATCATAGAAAAGCAAGAGAATTCCAGAAAAACATCTACTTCACTGACTATGATAAAGCCTTTGACTGTGTGGATCACAACAAACTGGAAAATTCTTAAAGAGATGGGAATACCAGACTACCTTACCTGCCTCCTGAGAAACCTGTATGCAGGTTAAGAAGCAACAGTTAAAACTGGACAAGATTGAGTGACTGAACAACAATAAGGAAAGAAGAATCTTGATTATAATTTTTCAAATCAGATGGCGAATGTTGTTGACCTGAAATAAATAGACCGCTAGGTATTTCTCTAGCAAAGATAGGTTTATTCAGGGTCAGCAAAGAGCTGCAATTCAGGGTTTGTAACCATGGTGCAACATGTACAGGTCCTCACAAGGCAAGGGGAGTAAACACTTTCCTAGAGAAGAAAGGGAAGATGGGAGGATATAGTAAACAGAGTTCATGGCTTTTCATTGGCCCGTCCTTGCCAGGAAAGGGGCTTCCCTGATGCTCAGTTGCTAAAGAATCTGCCTGCAATGCAGGAGGCCCTGGTTCGATTCCTGGGTTGGGAAGATCCCCTGGAGAAAGGATAGGGTACCCACTCCAGTATTCTTGGGCTTCCCTTGTGGCTCAGTTGGTAAAGAATCCGCCTGCAATGTGGAGACCTGGGTTGGATCCCTGGGTTGGAAAGATCCCCTGAAGAAGGGAAAGTCTACCTACTCCAGTATCCTGGCCTGGAGAACTCCATGACTATAGAGTCCGTGGGGTTGCAAAGAGTCGGACATGACTGAATGACTTTCACACTCACTTTGCCAGGAAAGAAGAGGTGCTTCTCTTCTTCCTGTTGGGCTCTACTATCCCGGGAGCAGGGCTTCCCAAAAGAATCCATCTGCAATGCAGGAGACAATGGAGATGCCGGTTTGATCCCTGGGAAGATACCCTGGAAAAGGAAATGGCAACCTACTTTTGCCTGGGAAATCCCATAGACGGATGTGCCTGGTGGGCTACAGTCCAAAGGGTCGAAAAGAATTGGACAGGAGGACTAAGCGCATAAATACACCACAGCCACAAACACAGACATCCCGGGAGTAAGAGCTCCCCCTTCTGGTCTTCTGACTCTATTTAATTGATGCTTCTGTTTGTTTGTTTGTTTAAATTTTGCAGTGTGGTAGCTGATTTGCTCTATTTGCTATACTCTTTAAGACCAAGTCGTCTCCTCAAGATCAGTATCTGCTGAAATTAGTTTCACTCATAGTCATTACACTGCTCCAGACCTTCCTGTGTCTGTGACCCATGTTAGATACTGAATTTAGTTTGAAAAATATTGCTGAAAACACCAACATCCTCATCCCCCACAGAGAAAGTAACTCTTCTGTATCACTGCAAAGTCTTTTTGTACAGTGAGTATTTTGAAGAAAAAATAATAATCTTAAAGTTTAATTATACTTTACTTTCTGTTTCTTCTCCTACCCCTTCACATTCTCACATTGATGTTATAGGGAATATTTCTTTATACTTAAAGAACACTTAAAGACTATATTAGAAGTCTTTGGGACTTCCCTGGTGGTCCAATGGTTAACACTCTGCATCTTCACTGCAGGAAGCACAGTTTGGATCCCTGGTCATGGAACAAAGATCCCTCATGCTATTCACTGAGGGCAAAACAAAATCAAAACCAAACCAAACCAAAACGACAAAAAATGACTTCAGTGATGAGTGATGCTGAGTTCTCTACGGGGGCTATGACAAACCTCTCCTCTGCCCAGGACTTGAAATATGAAGGCTAACATACAGTTTTTGCTATTGAATGAGAACCTGTTGGAACATCCATCTTTAGGTCTGATGGCTGGTGGGCTTGTTAAGGGTAAACCCCAGAATGAGTTGACTTGCCCCCTTAGCTGCAGGCAGTATTGGATTGCAGCCTGTCCAAGTGGGATTCTTGTCATGGAGGAATACATAACTCATGCCTTTTGCCATGGGGCTAACTCCCAGGAGGAAGAGGAGCGGAGTCAAATGCAGTATACCCAGTTATTCTTCCTGACACTACCAGTCAGGTAAATCTGCCTGCTTCCAGGGGAGCAGAGTGAGGAAAGAGCTGGACAGAGGTCAGTAAGATTCCTGGGAAAGTCCCTCCTCTTGTTAATAGAAACCAGGAGTGGGAAAAAGGCATTCTCTCATAGGGAGCCAAAGGAATATTACTTATTGATATCTAGCGTATATTAAGTTTGCCACAATAAAGTTAGTGACTTCAAAATACCTGGGCTTCCCTGGTGGCTCAGATAGTGAAGAGTCTACCTGCAATTTGGGAGACCCAGGTTCAATCCCTGGATCAGGAAGATCCTGTGGAAAAGGAAATGGCAGCCCACTTCAGTATTCTTGCCTGGAAAATTTCATGGGCAAAGGAGCCTGGTGGGCTATAGTCCATGAGGTCACAGAGACTCGGACATGACTGAGTGACTACTAACACTTTTTTACCTTCAAAATAAATGAATAAATAAATAGAAGTTAGAGATTTGAAGACAAGTTCATTAAGTATCATCCGCCCATAACTGAAAGCCATATTTTTCAGTTATCTGAATTCCAAAATGTTTCCTTCTTGGCAAAGCAATGATGTTTTCTTAATAAACAGTACTTATTAAGGAACATATTAAGAGATAAAATTCCATCCAGTGAATGTCAACAGTGCAGCAGCTGCAACTAAAAAACATACCATTGGGTATTTTTGCTATGTTATTTATGGCAAGAAGTCAACTAGTTTGTGTAAACTGGAACAAAAATTGAAGACTGCTTAAATGATTTTAACCAATGGCTCTTCACAGCAGGTTTACAAATAGTTCTACAGAATATATCTAAGCCAAAAACAAAAGAAAAATACCTTTTGTCAAACCTCATACACTCCAAAACTTTAATCTATTACTAGATATCAAATGGGCATTCTGTTTTCTCTTAACATGAGGTCATACAGAACTTTATAATGCTTCTTTTGAGTTGATCTATACGAGATGGCTAGTGTCAGATAGCGAAAGTATTAGTCGTTCAGTTGTGCCTGATGCTTTGCGACCCCATGGACTGTAGCTCACCAGGCTCCTCTGTCCATGGAATTCTCCAGGCAAGAATACTGAAGTATGTAACCATTCCCTTCTCCAGGGGATCTTCCCAACCTAGGGATTGAACCCAGGTCTCTGGCATTGCTGGCAGGATTCTTTACTGTCTGAGCCACCAGAGAAGCCAAAGCCAGAAAGACTTGGTTTATTTTGCATTATTTGTCCTACAGATGCAGTCTTTTATGCAAATTTTATAGAGAGTAAAAATTAATGTTGAGACTTCCCTGGTGGTTCAGTGCTTAAGACTCCACACTTCTACTGCTGCTGCTGCTGCTGCTAAGTCGCTTCAGTCGAGTCCGATTCTGTGAGACCCCATAGATGGCAGCCCACTAGGCTTCCCCATTCCTGGGATTCTCCAGGCAAGAATACTGGAGTGGGTTGCCATTTCCTTCTCCAATGTGTGAAAATGAAAAGTGAAAGTGAAGTTGCTCAGTAGTGCCGAACTCTTAGCGACCCCATGGACTGCCGCCTACCAGGCTCTTCCATCCATGGGATTTTCCAGGCAAGAGTACTGGAGTGGGGTGCCGTTGCCTTCTCTGCCACATTTCTACTGCACAGGTTCAAACCCTGGTCAGGGAACTAAGATCTTGCATGATACCTGGCACAGCCAAAAAAAAAAAAAAAAAAAAACACCAAAAAATCCAAAACAAAAAGTAATGCTATGTCTCTAGCTTGCATGTGTGTATGCTAAGTTGCTTTACATGTCCAACTCTTTGTGAACCTAAGGACTATAGCCCACCAGGCTCCTCTGTCCGTGGGATTCTCCAGCAAGATACTGGAGTGGGTTGCCATTCCCTTCTCCAGGGTATCTTCCCGACCCAGGGATCGAACCTGGGTCTCCTGCATTGCAGGCAAATTCTTTATGGTCTGAGTCACTAGGAAGCCCCTATCCCAAGAAACTAAAGGTCATTTAAAGATTATCACCAGAAGGATGCTCCAACAGAGCCCTGATCTTAAAGAGATCACCTCCTCCACCATAACTCACCGTGGGTCTCTGCAGACCAGAGCACAGCAGCAGGAGAAGGAGCTGCCCCCTCAGGAGCCAGATTCTTACCGCAGAGGCTGCAGTATTTGCTAGAAGAATCCTTCTGCAACGATTGGTCAAGGGACAGTATTTGTTTGTGTGCAGAGCGCTTCTTTGCCCTCGCAGCTCCATGCTGAAATCAGCTTTCAAGATGCCCCTTTGAGGTTTTTCTCCTGGAGTAAGTCTCAGCAAGAACTCTCCTCTCCCACGTGTATCTCGAGACTTCTGTTGAACCAACTAGCAGTTTTTCCGAGGGAAGAATTCAACTCGCTCGTAAAGCTGGAACTGCGGTTGAACAGCCAGACATGTGCACCAAATAAGGGATTCTAAAGTGAACTCAAGTTAGTTCCCAATTAAAAAAAAAAAAATCCTGGTCTTGTTTGTATGTGGGGAAATTCCAAAGGCTTGTTAGGGGTCAAGCTCACCAGCTTAACCTTTAACTTCCTTAGCAAAGCAGGACAAGGCATGACCTATATGACGTTTGGGGTCAAACAGTATTATCTTGAGCTGCAGCCTCCCATTGTGAGTGATATGACTGGCCGGTGCAGGTTCCTGGAAACATGCCATTACAAGGTGGGCCTGTGTTGGGTTCATCTGGCACTGCTGATAGACCCCACCCAGAAGGGGCTGCCACAAAGCAGAACAGTAGGGATACTGTCAAGACAAAGCCTCTCTTTGACTCACAGACTTAAGAGAACAAACAGTTGCCAGGAGTGGGGGATGGGGGGAGTTAGAGGGTTTGGGATGGACATGTCCACACAGCTACATTTAAAATGGATAACCAACAAGAACCTACTGTAAAGCATAGGGAACTCTGCTCAATGTTAATGGCAGCCTGGATGGGAGGGGAATTTGGGGGAGAATGGATACATGTATGTGTATGATTGAGTCCCTTTGCTGTTCACCTGAAACTGTCACAGCATTGTTAAGTGGCTATACTCCAATACAAAATATAAAGTTTAAAAAAACACAGTATCTGAAAAGTGCAAAAAAAAAAAGAGTCTTCTCTCTGCTGCTTTTCCACCGCACACTTGAAATCGGCCACTCTAGAAATTATACCTGTTGGGGTCATAGATTGTCTATGTTTTCTCTTCTAAAGGCATCAGATCCTCAATCCATGCTATTTCAGTCTGTAGTGAATCCAAATGACTTCTCTTAGAAAAGGAGCTGACAGTGTTCAATGACGTGGATCAAGAGGAGGTTGCAGGGTGCTAAGTTCATTCAGCACAAGTGCCCTATGAAACTATCTCTTTTAGTCACTTCCTTTTCTAGTCTGAACACCCTTCCTCTGTTCTCAGTCCTTGGGGGTAATTGTTTTTCTTATGAATCTTTCCCAAACACACACTTTCTGATTCATATTTAACTGTGAAGGGAAATGAAATCTTGTTCTTGAAAATTCTTATTTTTTTCAAAAACTTAAAAATATTTTACAGTTGAAACTTCTGATAATATCACAGCAGTTATGCTTCATCACCAAAGTTCAGAGTATCTAAAAAAGGATGTCAGGTTGGTTTATTTCTCTCTCAGTTCTTGTCTCAACACATCAAAAGTTTGGAACAGCAAACTAAACAGTTTAAAACAACAGACAAGTTATAGCTCAGTTACAGCCCAAGCAAACAAATCTTTTATTAAACAGACATTCCCAAGACATAGGAAAAGGTTAACCCCAAAGGCACCATGGTAATAATCCCTCTTGGCTTCCTCCTTCTTATACATCTTGTCTTCTCCCTATGGTTGTGCCCTATGCAAAATATGGCTTGTACTCACCACCAGTCAAGAAAGGGGATGCAAATGGGCATATGCTCAAGGCTGATTGACAACTGCAAGTTATATAATAACAGGCTCCTATATGTTTTCCCATAGGTCAGTCTGTTATAATCAGATGTACATGTATGTAGAATATTTATGAACCCTTAATGGGCTCCTAGCTCCCTAAGGTTACTTGAGGAAACAGCTGAACAGCAAGGGCACCTGTGCCAGAGCTGGAGAAGTCCCTGCGGTTAGTTTGTATCCACTGTGTGCAGAGGGAGCATATGCAGAAACTGGAAAACTCTCTGTGGTGATTTTTGTAGCATATCTGTGAGCTCTCCTGGCTATGTCTGGGATGGCATCCTTTTCAGCTACACCACCCCTTGTTGCTCATGCCTAATTTCCTACCCAACAAGTATAAAGGAGGAAACAAAAGTACCCGTAAGCCATTATCCGAAAAAAGGTATTATTTAGATTTAGATTTTAGTTTTACACACACACACATTCTAGGACTGAAATAATGTGTGCAACTTTGCATGCTGACTTTTTCCCTTAATTTTTTTCTTCTACATCGTAGGTTATTTTTTTTAATTGAAGTATAATTGATTTCCCTTAATGTTTTAATGTCAGCATGCCTTCATATAACTTAATACTTATTGAAAACATGATTTTTTTTCACGGCTATACAATATTCTACTATCTGTGCTACCATGCGATGAAATATGGAATGGATCCATGGACCATACTGTCACAAGAGCAGATTGGTGAATAGGACATGGACTCTTGAGAAAGACATGTCAGTTCAATTCCTGGCTCTCCTATTCAACCTTTGACATTGTGCGATGTACTTCTTTGTTCCTGAGAGACCTCACTTTCACTTTCACTTTCCTCAGTTGTTAAGTGGAGAAAGGCATAGAACTTACAGGGACTTCCTTGGGTGTCCGGTAGTTCTGATTCTCGCTTCCCTTGTAGGAGGTGCAGGTTCAATCCTTGGCCAGGGAAGTAAGATCCCTCATGTTACGCAGTGCAGCCAAAAAACAAACAAAAACAAGTAATAATAGTACTTACCTCTCTGAATGCTTTCATACATTTGTAACCCTTTAACAGCAGTTGACACTGAGAAATTGTTTAATAACATTATCATTTGTACCCAACACATCTTTATTTGTACCAAAATTTATTGGATAAATGTATTAAACTTAGCCTGTTTTCAACTTTGAATTATTATAAACAATGACTTGTGAAAATGTTTTGGACACAAATCTTTGTGCGCTTTTTGTCTTGCAATTTTTGAGACACAATTGAGAGATGTGCATAGTTTTGGACTTCATTGGAAACATGAGTAGTGCTTGAAAATATCTCTTTAAGATTTTAATTTTAATTCTTAAGATTCTTATTATTAACTGTTAACTTGAGATACTGAAGTTTCATGAAGAGAACTAAAATTAGAGTCTTAAAACTTGGGTTATAGGTCTGGTTCTATAGCTTGGTAGCTGAGTTAACTTTAAAAAACCCTGTAAACTGTGCTGAGCTTCAGTTTCCTTAACCTTACAGTTGTTCAGTCGCTCAGTCATGTCTGACTCTTCAAGACCCCATGGACTGCTGCATGCCAGGCTTCCCTGTCCATCACCAACTCCCAGAGTTTGCTCAAACTCATGTCCATTGAGTCGGTGATGCCATCCAACCATCTCATCCTCTGTCTCCTCCTTCTCCTCCTGCCTTCAATCTTTCCCAGCATCAGGGTCTTTTCCAATGAGTCAGCTCTTCTCTTCAGGTGGCCAAAGTATTGGAACTTCAGCGTCAGTCCTTCCAATGAATATTCAAGGTTAATTTCCTTTAAGATTGACTGGTTTGATCTCTTTGCTGTCTAAGGGACTCTCAAGAGTCTTCCCCAGCACCACAGTTTGAAAGCATCAGTTATCTGGTATTCAGCCTTCTTTATGGTCCAGCTCTCACATCCGTACATGACTACTAAAAAACCAGAACTTTGACTAGGTGGACCTTTGTTAGTAAAGTGATGTGTTTGCTTTTTAATATGTTGTCTAGGTTTGTCATACCTTTTCTTCTAAGGAGAAAGTGTGTTTTAATTTCAAGCTGCAGTCACCAAGCTTGATGATTACCAAGTGGATGAAAACAAATAATATGATAATAATTACCATTCTGGAGAGTGTACCGTGCTTCAGTAACTTTTACTTTGTAATCTAAACCCACAATAAGACTATTAGGGAGAGATATTTTAGCCTCCACTTTCTGGGTGCATTTGATGAAACTCTGAGGGTAAATAACTTGTCAGTGATCCCATGGCCCACTGCCTCCAAAAATTCTAACAGACTGTGTCATTTTTTTGGTCATGCCGTGCAGCTAGTAGGATTTTAGTTCCCTGACCAGGGATTGAACTCAGATCATGGCAGTCAAAGCGCGGCGTCCTAACCACAGGACGGCCTGGGAGCTCCCCTGTGTCATTTTATTATTATTGCCTATAAAGGTCTTGCCGATTTTCCTAATGGGACTGTCACTTCCCAAATAAGACCACTAGGCGGCAGCAGAAACCTTTGTAACCTATTCAGTTCAGTCGCCCAGTCATCTCTGACTGCAACCCCATGGACTACAGTCCGCCAGGCATTCCTGTCTGTCACCAACTCCCAGAGCTTGCTCAGACTTAATGTCCATCTAGTCGGTGGTGCCATCCCACCAACGCATCCTCTGTTGTCCCCTTCTCTTCCAGTCTTCAATCTTTCCCAGCATCAGGGTCTAAAGTGAGTCAGTTCCTCACATCAGGTGGCCAAAGTATTGGAGCTTCACCTTCAGTCCTTCCAACAAATATTCAGGACTGATTTCCTTTAGGACTGACTAGTTTTGATCTCCTTGCAGTCCAAGGATTAAAAGTGTAACCTTTTCATACAACTGAAATTTAAAGGTGGGGGAGAGGAAGAAGGGGACTGGGGAGGAAGGAGAAACAGGGAGACAGAAACAGAAAAGAGACTGAGACAGGCAAAAGAAAAAGAGAGAAAAAGCAAGAGAACACCAACAACCATATCTGGGGTAAGACGGCAGATCTGGAGTGTGTGTGTGCGTGTGTGTGTGTGTGCGTGCGTGTGTGCGTTAAAAGGAACTATTTGTTTGCCTGCACAGAGTCATAGTTGTGGCCTACAGGATCTAGTTCCTTGACCAGGAATTGAACCCAGGCCCCCCTGCACTGGGAGTTTGGAGTCTTAACCACTAAACTGTAAGGGACGAATGTTCCGAGTGTGTGTACATTTTATTAAAATAAAAAGTTTTCTCCTGCTATTTAGAATCATTGAAAAAAATAATCTTTTGCTCAAGGGTTATTTTATTAAATTTCCCATGAGATCATTTAATTTGAGTTAATTAGAGCTTGAGTTTCACTAGTTACCTTTCTTTCTTTTTTTAATAACACTCAATTCTTCAAAATACAGTCTGCTGTCTTGCTGGCTAAAGGGATATGGGTTTTGAAGTTGCACAGAACTATGTTGCTGTTTTGTCTTCATGATTTCCTACCTTTTGTGAATTGGGATAACTAATGTTAGTTCTCCATTTCAGTTTCTTTATATATCAAAGCAGAGATGATGGCTCCATTCCTACAGGGTCGTGTTGGCAATGAAACTGATACACTCTTGTAAAATATCATGACATGAATCCATGAACTACACTGTCTCAGGAGCAGATTGACTGACAAGTAGAACACGGGCTCTTGAGAAAGACAGTGCTTGTGCTTAGTTGCTAAGCCATAGTCTCGTCTGACTCTTTTGAGACCCCGTGGACTGTATCCCGCCAGGCTCCTCTGTCTATCGGATTTTTCAGGCAAAAATACTGGAGTGGGTTGCCGTGCTCTGCTCTAGGGAATTGTCCCGACCCAGGGATTGAACCCACATCTCCACATTGCAGGCAGATTCTTTACCACTGAGACACTGGGGGAAGCCCTCCAAATTTTTTATTTTTTAATAAATTAATTATTTTTGGCTGCACGGGATTTTTGATGCTTACCTCGGGCTTTGTCTAGTTGCAGCAAGTGGGGGCTCCTCCTTGATGAGGTGTGAGGGCTTCTCATTACGGTGGCTTCTCTTGCTGTGGCTCCCGTGCCCTAGAGTGAAGGTTTCAGTAGTTGTGACGCAAGGGCTTAGTTGCTCCTCAGCATGTGGAATCTTCCCAGACCAGGATTAAACCTGTGTCCCCTGCCTTGGCAGATGGATTCTTATCCGCTATACCACCAGGGAAGTCCTAGATACAATTTTAAACTTATAGAAACATTGTAAGTTTCTGCTGTTGTTTAGTTGCTAGGTCATATCCAACTCTTTTGAGACCCCATGGACCATGGCCCAGGAGGCTCCTCTGTCCGTGAGTTTCCCCAGGCAAGAATACTGAACTGGGTTGCCATGCTCACCTCCAGGGGATCTTCTCAACCCAGGGATCGAACCCTCGTCTTCTGCACTGGATTCTTTACCACTAAGGATTCTTTACCACTAAACCACCAGGGAAGCCCTAAGTTTCTGTATAAGGAACATATGCATGTTCAAGGAACTCCCAGGCCCTATTGTAACTGAGCAGGACACTGTGGGGGAGGGGACTTCCTGGGACAGACCCCTCCCTCATATTTTCTGCTATAGCTCCTCTCTGAAGTCCCCAGGTAACAGTAACTCACGCATGCTGCTGCTAAGTTGCTTCAGTCGTGTCCGACTCTGCGCGACCCCATAAATGGCAGTCCACCAGGCTCCCCTGCCCCTGGGATTCTCCAGGCAAGAACACTGGAGTGGGTTGCCATTTCCTTCTCCAATGCATGAAAGTGAAAAGTGAAAGGGAAGTCACTCAGTCATGTCTGACTCTTAGCAACCCCGTGGACTGCAGCCTACCAGGCTCCTCCGTCCATGGGATTTTCCAGGCGAGAGTACTGGAGTGGGGTTGCCATTGCCTTCTCCAACTCATGCATATTTTCTGAGTTTTTTTCAGATGTTAAAATGAAGTGAAAGTCACTCAGTCGTATCCATGGGACCCCATGGACTATGCATTTGTGATTCCATGTACTATACAGCCAGAATTCTCCAAGCCAGAATACTGGATTGGGTAGACTTTCCCTTCTCCAGGGATTCTTCCCAACCCAGGGATCAAACCCAGGTCTTCCACATTGCAGGCAGATTATTTACCAGCTGAGACACAAGGGAAGCCCAAGAATACTGAAGGGGGTAGCCTATCCCTTCTCCAGTGGATCTTCCTTACCTAGGAATCGAACTGGGGTCTCCAGCATTGCAGGCGGATTCTTTACCAACTGAGCTATCAGTGAAGCCCTCAGATGCTAAAAACCACCATCACATAGAAGAAATTAAGAACATGACCCCAAACCTACAGGCGGCTAAGGATTGATAATGTTAACTGCCCTGTTACCTCACCATCAACCAATCAGAAAACTGTACATGAACCCGTCACATACCCTGGGGTGCCTTCCTTATCTGGACTTCAAAAAGGCTTTGCTGGAGCCCTTTAGGGAGTTCGGAGTTTGTGGGGCATAAACCATTCTTTCTCCTCGCATGGCCCACAATAACCCTTTCTCTGCTCCAAACTCCAACGTTTTGGTTTGTCTGGTCTCACTGTGCGTCTGTCACTTGAACTGTGTTCACATAATCCACATTCATCCATTGCTTATATTTTGCCTCATGTGCTCTCTCTCTCTTTTTCCTAAACCATTTGAGAGTAAATCGCAGACATCATGCCCTTTGAGGCATATTAAAATTTTTTAAGGGTTTGAGCAAAAATCAGTTCATATTGAGCAGTTGCCATACTGAAATGGTTAGGAATTCTCTACTAATAGGAGCTGGGGCGAGACTTACACAGAGAAAAGGAGGAAGAACAGCAAGGAAATTGATTGGCTGTAGTTTAAGCATTTGTCTTACTTGGAAAAGCTTCATTGGCTGTTTGTGATGGCTGTCCTTGGATTTCAAAGTCTCCACCTTGAGGCCAGAGCACACTTAGGTTTTGGTTTGCTTGTGTAGGCTGCAAAAGTATTACCATCACCTCAGTCTCATGGCCTCCTTGTTTAGTTAATCTAACACCTGTCGGGACAGAAATATTTTCCCTTCTACCCTTCTAGGGTCTTTGGCTGGTGTGAAAATTAGATTGATGTAAGAAAAAGTAACAGGAGAAAAACAAATATTGTATGTATGGGATTTCCATAAAAAATACAAACACTCCCCCCTGTCCCAATGTGAAACCCAAAGGCAGTCAGGTAATTGAGACTTGTATGGCATTCTGATAAAGGAATGTATGGCCCTGAGGCTTCAAAGAGGAGGAGGGCAGATCGCAAGAAGATGAGAAGAGCAGATATGTGCCCTGCCATGCAAGTGAGTCTTTCAGCTAAAAAGTTATCTCTGCTGATAGCTCTCTTTCTAGCAGCCCCTGATTTAAATTCTTTCAGGCAGTGAAGAGAGGTAAAAAGTTTCCTTGAGTCTGTTGGGTCTTGATTGCCTTCAGTTCAAAATAATCCACATGGGACCTCTCTGGTGAAACTGTGGGTAAGAATCTGCCTGTTTCTGCAAGGGACACGGGTTTGATCCCTGGTCCAGGAAGATTCCACATGCCGCAGAACAACTAAGCCCAGGAGCTGCAACTACTGAGCCCACGTGCTTCAGCTACTGAAGCCCTCAAACCTAGAACCTGTGCTCTGCAACAAGAGAAGCCACTGCAATGAAAAGCCCGCATGTTGCAACAAAAATTGGCACCTGCTTATGACAACTAGAGAAAACCCATGCAAAGCAAGAAAGACCCACTGCAGCCAAAAAGAAAGAAATAAATTTATGAGAAAAAATCCCACATGACAAAGTGGGAGACCTATTTTGCTCCCTTCACACCCTTTACCCTTAAATACCTCACAATGTATTTCCTAAAGATAAAGACAGTCTCATACACAACCATAGTATATTTACCAATATCAAGAAGTTTAGCATTTGTACAAGACTACTCTCTAATCCATATGCAAGTTTCATCAACTGTTGCTGTAATGTTCTTTGTAGGTATTTTTCAGGATCACAGTGTGCATTGACTTGTCAAGTCTTTTTGGTTTCTATAAACTGGAATGCTTCCTCAGTATTTATTTTGCTTTTTGATGTTGACTTTTTAAAAATGGTCAGTTATTTTGTAGAACGTCTCTCAATTGAGGCTTGTCTGTTATTCCCTGATGATTAGATTCAGGTTCTGTGGTTTTGGCAGGGAAATCACAGAAGTGATGTACTGTTCTCAGGAGGCACTAGCATCCATTGTTTCAATAGATTTTATTATAACAATTGTTGTTAGATCCATTGTTTCGTTATGAAGGAAGTTATCTAACCTTTCTCATTTCCACTGCCCCTTTTTCATAGTGAAACCATTTAGGTGTCATTTCTGGGACTCTGAAGAGCTCCATTACCACAGTCCTTTATATCTCAATGCAGAAAGGAGTTCAGTGAGATGCCGAGTGATAGATAAGAAGTGATTTATTAGAATAGGATGCTTATAAGGCTCACAAGTGGGCAAGCAGGCAAGCATCATGTTGCTCTGAGTACTAAAGAGGTCACAGTTTTATAATCAAAGGAAGAGAGGCTAGGGGGAGAAGATCCTCTTTGTCTTTCTTTTCTTTGTCTTTCTTGAGTAGACATCATACTTTCATCACCAGCTCCTCCCCCAGGTAGGGCAGGGAAGTTTTCTTGTCCCTATATAGTCAGGCCAGGACTGTCATAGCACTTTGGAAAAATTATTCCAGGTCTCAGTACAATGAAGGTCTTTTATTTTGAGAAGTCACCTTTCCCCAAATGGTAGTGTGTGTGTGTGTGTGTGTGTGTGTGTGTGTGTGTGTGTGCGCGCGCGCGCGTGCGCACAGAGCATACTCTGGGAATCATAAACTTGATGACATTGCTGGGCAGATTTTAGGCCTTATTTGCTACCATCATTTTATTGTTTTGGGGGCATTGTGCAAAGAACATGTCTTAAAGGCCAAAGAGCATGTTTTGGGGGTCATTAACTCACTGAGCTCATTGGGCAGAATATAGTTCTCAATCACCATTGTTTTATTGTTTGTGGGCATGTCTTGCTTCTGTTGCATAGTTTTGTTGTGAAGCAAGTTAGCTTGATTGTATTGTTAAACAAGCCAATCTAGCTTTCATGCTAAGTGACTTGCTCTGCTTTATGAGTCAAGCAAGCTCACACTGTTTCAGAATTTTCCCATTACTTTCTTGGGTGATCATTAACCTTACTGTGGTCTTCTGAAGCCCCCTAAAGTTCCCTCTCTATTTATAATTTCCTAATCAGGTTTCCTATTTGATTATCCTGCTGCTGCTGCTGCTGCTAAGTCACTTCAGTCGTGTCCGACTCAGTGTGACCCCATAGATGGCAGCCCACCAGGCTCCCCCATCCCTGGGATTCTCCAGGCAAGAACACTGGAGTGGGTTGCCATTTCCTTCTCCAATGCATGAAAGTGAAAAGTGAAAGGGAAGTGTCTCAGTCGTGTCCAAATCCTTGCAACCCCATGGACTGCAGGTCACCAGGCTCCTCTGTCCATGGGATTTTCCAGGCGAGAGTACTAGAGTGGGGTGCCATCGCCTTCTCTGATTTGATTATCCTACTTTGTCCCTATTAATAAGATCTTAGTGTTGGGAAAGAACGTTGTAATCCTCTTCCATCCAGTGTGAATCTCCTTCTCAACATTTTGACAGAGGAACTTCTGCCATGCATGTTACTGTGATGTTGTGATTTTCAGTATATATTCAGTCTTTTCCATGGTTCCTCGCACACTGCTCCTAAAACCTTTGTAATTTCCTAAGTGATAAAAGCTATGGAGCATCTTTTGCTTCAGGTTCTTGAAATACCTCCAGAGGCATAAAAGTGAAATCGACATCTTATTTTTTTCTAATTGAGGTATAGTTGATGTACAATATTTTATGCATTTCAGGTGTACAACATAGTGAGTCATAATTTTGAAGGTTATGTTCCATTTGTATTATAAAATATTGGCTATATTCCCCATGTTTTACAATAGTCAATATATACTTGTAGTATATTTATTTTACCAAAGCAGTTTGTGTCTCTTAATCCCTTACCTCTATCTCACCCCTTTCCTCTCCCCACTGGTAATCACTAGTTTGCTCTTTTCGTCTGTTTCTTTTTTGCTATGTTCACTAGTTTTTTTTTTAATTGATTAATTAATAATTAAACTTAAAGCAGGAGAAGAAGGCACAGGGACCTGAGGCTGGACAGTTAGAGCAGAATTCCCTGTGGCCCAGAAGAGGGTCTTAGGCAAGGCTTACAGGCAAGGCAGAGGTCCAAGGACTATAGCTGGGTCTGTCCACAACTCTGGGCACACAACTGGCAGCAGACGATCCAACATAACTCTAGGAGCATCTCAACACTTGGGTGGAACAGACTCATTGAAAATACCAGGAATGGAGTAAACATCTACACAGGTAGTTGTTTGTGGCACATTTAACTGAGCTTTCTGTGAGGTTCTGGGGACTCAGTAGTGACCAACCAGATATGGTCCTGGCTCCCAAGGAACTTAGATTTATGCAGTTTTGAAGGTCGGCTCATAGGTAACAGGGGTTTAGCACTTAATGGGGGACCCATGAGGTTGCAAAGAATCAGACTAACTGAATCATAATCATAATGTTAATTTTTCTATAAAATTCATATCTCTGTCCTTCAACTAACAGAACTTTTGCTCTCCCTCAGCTCTGGGACATATTACAAACCTTACATTAACTAACAATGAAATGCACAAACATGCATCACATTTATTTAATTATTAGTTTTTTGTTTGATCAGAGGCGAAATGTTTGTCTACCTTACCCCAAGGATAATAACATATCAAATAATGCTTAAAAAGTTTTATTTACTCCCAATTTACTACTCCTAATATTGTTTTAAATAATATCTGATCTCTGGGGCCAAATCCTGCCGCCAATCCCCCAACTCCGCCTCTTTTCTTTTTCAATATTTGAAGATGATGTTCTGTTCTTCCAGGTTTCTCTTTGCAGACTTAATATTCTGACTCAACTCTTCCTCAGACTATCATCCTGGCCATCTTCCTCTTTTTAAATTCCAGTAAGTCAGTGACTCTTGTGAAATATGGCAACAGGACACCGCACGTGTCTCATCAATGGGACTAAAGGCTTCTTTTGTTCTGGATGCTTTCTTTCACCAGTGTAACCTAAGGTGAAGCAGGTTTTCTGGGTATCTATGTCATTCTTTTGACTTGCTGAATTTTCATCTATTAAAAGTCATGAAGTCATTTGGGCATAAGCTTCTATTATTAAGTCAGATATCACCAATCCTAAGCACCTGTAAATTTTCTAAAAAGATTTTTTGATGTAGATCATTTTTTAAAGTCTTTATTAAATCTGCTACAATATTGCTTCTGTGTTATGTTTTGGTTTTTTGACCCTGAGGCATGTGGGATCTTAGCTCCCCGACTAGGGATTGAACCTACACCCCCTGCATTGGAAGGCAAGGTCTTCACCATTGGACCATCAGGGAAATCCTAGTGAAGTGAGTGAAAGTCATTCAGCTGTGTCTGACTCTTTGTGACCCCACAGACTATACAGTCCATGGAATTATCTAGGCCAGAAAAATGGAGTGGGTAGCCTTTCCCTTCTCCAGGGGATCTCCCCAGTGCAGGGATTGAATCCAGGTTTCCCTCACTGCAGGTGGATTCTTTACCAGCTGAGCCACAAAGGAAGCCCAGGGAAGTCCTAATGCACCTGTAAATTTGAAGTAGATTTAGCAGGTTCACTTTTAGGACCTTACATAAATACATCCTTAACTCCTTTATTTTCACCTTAGCTCCTTTATTTTAACCTGACTTCACAAATCCTGATTCTGATACAAAGTGTTACAGCAATAACTCCTGGTTAGTTTTATACAAAAATTAGAATACCATTCTTTTTATATCTTCACCAAAACAGTAATTAAAATATGAAAAATAGCACAGAGTTAAGTAGACATTCCTGGGCATGACAATAGGAATTTCCTTTTAGGTTGAAAATGATACATGCTGAAGTTCTCTTTAATGATGCATCAACTAGTTTCTCAACCAGACATGAACGCACCTAATTCTGCCCTTGTCTTAACCAGGGATTGCAACTCGTCAGTTGAATTAAAAAGATATATTTCATTTAAATAATTTAAAAATATTTAAATACCCTTAGGTGGGTCATACATTCTTCATTTCGCCATAATTCATACCCGTTGCTCTTAGACTAGTTTAATCATAGATGTTATCTATCTACCTAGATCTTCAGATATTTGCAGTCCTATCTGAGTTATTCTACTTGCGGTAAAGAAACCTTAGGCTTCCCGACTGGTGCTAGTGGTAAAGAACCCATCTGCCAGTGTAGGAGACATAAGAGATATGGGTTTGATCCCTGGGTTGGGAAGATCCCCTGGAGAAGGGAATGGCCACCCACCCCGGTATTCTTGCCTGGAAAATCCCATGGACAGAGGAACCTTTCAGGCTACATTTCATAGGGTCGCAAAGAGTTGGACACCACTGAGTGACCGAGCATGCTCTCAAAAAAACCTTAAGAGATATCACCACACTCTAAATATGAGAAAAACTCCGAAAATCTTCAAAATCCTAAATTTTCTGGAATCCATGAAATACCCAAGGTCACAAGACAGCCAGGTCAACTGAGTTTCAAACTGTGAGAGCTCCTCTGAGGAGACAGGGGGCCCACGAGTTGCTTCATCTTTGTTAAAGTAGAGCAGAAAGAAGCAGCTGCCATGAGAGTGTGTAAAAAATAAATAGCCAACATTTAAACAAATCTTTAAAGGTTAAGAGTGGGCTGGCAAGACAGTTGAAGAATTTTCTGGGGCTCCAGATTCAAGGGGAAGAGGCACTGACTCAAGCTCTTTTCTAAGCCTCTACTGGGTGTTCATGAAAAACACTGGGGACAGGACAAGAAAAATTGCCCCCTTTGGCAATGAAAACAGGTACAAAGTTTCCCTCTCTTTTTAAAAATTTTGCCTTGTTTTTAATTGGAGGATAATTTCTTTACAATATTGCATTGATTTCTGCCATCCATCAACATGAATGAGCCATAGGTATGCATATGTCCCCTCCCTCTTGAACCTTTCCCACCTCCTTCTCCATCCCCCTCCTCTAGGTTGTCACCAGGCACCAGGTTCGGGCTCCATGTGTCATAGAGCTAACTCCCACTGGCTATGTATTTTACATACGATAATATATATGTTTCAGGCTTCCCTGGTGATGGCTCAGTGGTCAAGGATCCGCCTGCGATGCCGCAGCCACAAGAGATGCAGTTTCGATCCCTGGGTCAGGAAGAGCCCCTGGAGAAAGGCATAGCAACCCACTCCAGTAATCTTGCCTGGAGAATCCCATGGACAGAGGAGCCTGGTGGGCTACAGTCCATAGGGCTGCAGAATTGGACACAACTGAAATGACTTAGTACATACGCATAAGTTTATTTAAATGTATATGCTTTGGAGGAAAGGGACAGTGTTTTAAGGGTTTGCTGTCTTTGTCTTCTTTTCTCAATAATTGATTTTTATGCAGTATGTTGTTATTATTGCTCTTAAGGGCTTTTTTTTTCTACTTGGAAATGTGATTCTGCTGATTTGCCACCTACTGATAAGTTGTGTGCTTTGTGTTTTTAATACTTGGATGACTCTGTGCTGATTCTTCTTTGTTCTGAACAATTTTGTTTTCTCCTCTTTAGTGCTGTTTTTAGTTTGGTCCACCCACTAGTTTTTATTAATACTAATCAGTCGTCTGTAGGTCTATCATTCTTAGAAAATCATATTACTACCCTGATTTACTATGCAGTTCAGATCAAATACTTCAGGAGCATTTTCAGAGTGTAAGCTGCATGAGGGCAGAAATCATATCTTTTTTTCACTGCTCTATCATTTATACTTGTGATAGTGCCTGTCACTGGATAGGCCCTCAATGAATTATGATTATTTTTTTAAATTTTAAACATATTTTAAATTCTGAAAATGAATTTTTCACAGTAATGCAATTAGTTCCTCAAAATGAACTCATTTATCTGGCTTTTCTACAAAGGACAATTAAAACATTTAAGGCAAGATTCACTTATTCATCTCCATTTTAAGATGAAAAGAAAATAGCAGACCTCAGATACTGGTTAAAGTTAATAAAATACAAGAAAGCTCCTTTTTCTTTTCTTTCTTTTTTGGTGATTTCCTGTATAAGAGCTTTGCATTACTATGGATATTTTATAGTAAGACACTTTTGTTTCTAACTTTATATATTGAATACAATGTTTTGTATGTGTAAATGAATCAACCTATTCTTGCCAAATAGGCTAAGCATTTTCTAATATATTTTCACTTAATCCTCCTGATGATTTGGTGAGTAGGTATTATAGTCCCTTTGTTTTTTTACAGATGAACACATGGAGACTCAGATAGGTAGTATAACTTGCCCAGCATAGCTTAGCTAGAGCAAAGCAAACAAGATTCAAACCAGGTCTTCTGACTCTCAGCCAATGAATGCACTAAACTACACTGTATAAGAAGGCTGAAGATGGCCTTTTAAAATGATAAAATCACCACCAATGTTTATTGAATACTTTCTATAAACCAAATATTATGCCAAGTACTCTAAATTCTTAATCTCATCCCCCCAGTTGCCTTTTTGGTAATAACATCATTAGTCCAAGTTTACTGAGGATCTGAGGTTTGAAATAACTAAAGGGACTTTCAGCCTTCTTCCTAATTTCTGTTATGTCTTGTTCTCCAGATCCTTTGTTGGGGTGAAGGCAATGGAGAGATGTTTTGTCTTCACTCCCCTGACTTGTATTTATGATCTCTTGCACTCTAAATCTTATTTTCCTGAAGTGGTGATACAAGCCTGTTTTTTTCTCTAACTAGCAAATTTTTCTGTTTGATTCGTGTCCATATGAAAAATGGTGCCTGGTGGCACGTCTCTGAACTTCATAGGGTTTGTCAAGTTCCCAAACCCTGTTGGGCAGAATTTGGAATTCTCTAACCTAGTCTTGATGAATTCTGGACATGGTTGTAACACCTCTTGGCCAGCCCTGTAATTTTGATGTTTAAGTTCATTTTCTCCTTCAAGTCCTACATGATCAAAGGACACAGTATTTAAGAGACAGGCAGATGTGGGCTTCAACCCTGATTCTACTTTTATTTTTATGTGGGCAATTTTTTTTAAAGAATTTATTGAATTTGTTACAAAACATAAGCAGTTTCTGTTTTGGGTTTTTGGCCACAGAGCATATGTGATGTTAGCTCCCTGACCAGGGATTGAATCAGCAACCTTTGCTTTGGAAGGCTAAGTCTTAACTACTGGACTGCCAGAGAAGTCCCCCTGATTCTACTTTTTCTGATCTGATGACACTGAGCAAATTACTTTTCCTCTCTGAGTCTTAGCTTACACTTTTGTAAAATTAAGTTAATACTATCTACCTGAATGGTCACTCTTAGGACTAAATGAACAAAGTTTGTAAAGTGTTTAGGACAGTGTCTATTATATAGGGGGTGCACAGTGAATGGCAATTATTATTCTAGCTTATATTATTATGGTAACTATTGTTTAGAGGGAGGTTGTCTAAACCCAAACTGATATCTGTGTTGTTCTTAGCACTACAGGTTAATTGTTGGATCAAACTGAAATACAACTGAAAACATGGATATATGAAAAGCAAGGTCCATTCTTCAGAAAATCGTCTATCTACACAGTAATTCTCTGAAGAATGGACCTTGCTTTTCATATATCCATGTTTTTGGTTGTATTTAATCAATTGACTGCTTAGCAAAGACCTGGGGAGATAGCCTGTGGGTTCTTTTAAATTAAAAAAAAATTATTTATTTGACTGCTCTAGGTCTTAGTTGTGGCATGTGGGATCTTTGATCTTTCTTGTGGTATATGGAATTAAACCCAGGCCCCCTGCACTGGGAGTGTGGAATCTTACTTAGCCCCTGGACCACCAGGGAAGCCCCTTAAAATTTAAATTACATAATTTCTTTAAATTGCAACTGTTCATTATATTATTGTTCACTTTTCCTTTTTATTTTTTTAGCAGCCATGAATGTTTTCAGTATTATTATTGTTTTCTTACAGAGAAAAGTATATGTGCAATTTGCAAATAGATGCTTCATCATTTCAATAAATATTTACTATATTTAATTGTAAAACTGCCAATTGATAGACATCATATCATTGTCGCCACATAGGGAATAATAAGAACACTTTTTCTGAGATATAACATAGGTTTTCTGTACCTGGTGTACAGATTCATTGCCTAATTAATAGTTTTTTTCTTTCCCTTAATTTTAAAAATATGCTTTTAGATGTTGTTTTGGGAGGGAAGATCTTTGGGTAAAACCTTAATTGCTGTCAAGGAAAACATAATTTTCCGGCCAACTTAATATAACCACACAGTTCAACATTCATGTAAGGTGTATACAAAAGCAGAATTGTACTGTAATGTTGAGAAGGAGCGTTTTGGTTAAGCTGGTGCCTCTGGATTTTGACTGTAGTTACATAAACATTGACATTTTGTGACTAATGGCTGGGAAAACAGCTACTCACACCAAAAGTTCAGGGTTGGAGTATTCACTCACTGGCCTAGCAGGATAGCTTACTATAATTCTTCTCAATGATTTGAATTGTGGGGCAGAAGATTTGGGCAACTAAGCACATGATCTCCATCAGCTCACTTGTACCTGATCCTCCCTAAATTAGAGCCAGGATTTCAGATTATAACTAGGGATACATCTCAGAAAGCAACTGTGGATGGAACAAATGATACATGGACTTTCATGTGTCAAGGTACACAAGACCGCAGATTATTTCCCAATGGGAGATTTTTCCCTAGGGTGTGGTTAAAGGGGTTGACACAGGGTCACACTTTACCAAGATGTAAGGGGTGGTGGAGTAAGGAAGTGCAAACAAAAGGGAAATGAGAGGCACTAAAGAAAGCAAAACTATTTTAGGATTTTACTTCTCTCTTTTTTAAAAAAATTCTTGGCCGTGTAACACGTGGGATCTTGGTTCCCGTACCAGGGATCAAACCCATGCCCTTTGCTTTCGAAGTGGAGTCTCAACCCCTGGACCACCAGGAAAGTCCCTAGGAGTTTACCTTGAGTGGCCCTTTGTGTGCTGAAGAGTCTTTTGCTCTCAGATTTAGAAGTATGGAAATTATTAGAATCAGTATATTTTTATAATTTTGGTATGGCATAAAGAAAACTCCCATTTTAAAGAGTGGAGCTAGAATTTTTTTAAAAAAGGAAGTAATTTAAATCTCCTAAAAAGTAGCTGACTAAAGTATATTTTTACAAGTTCTATATAGAGAAGTATGCAACAGTGTACATAAAAATATCTAACCTGGGTCAAGAATTCTTTTTATGCATGCTTTCCCACTCATATACTAAATTTTCAGTCAGCGGTTTAAAATTTTCATTATCCAATGTGATCCTAATAATAGGACATAAGGTAGGTAGAATAGAGATTGTTTTTTCTGGGTGTGGGTCAAATAAGCTAAGCTACCTAGTTAAGTTACACATGACCAGTAGAGGTGAGGACTAGGCCTAAGCCCCACATCTACTATGTACAAGCCCAGATTCATTTCTACTAAATGGCATGAACCATAGCAAAATAAAATGTGCAATACATGCTTTTATTAGTTTAATTACCTTTAAGATTATGAGACATGAGATGCTTAGAGAATAATAGAAATTCTTTCCTTCCTTATCAAACTCTCAAACTGTCATCTGTATTTGATCACATTTAATTCACAGCTCAGGGTAAGGTTATAATGAGACTTAAAGAGTTAAATCAGTCATCTGAAAAATAAAATGCAAGCTCCTCACAGTTATGTTTATCTGTGCATATTAATGAAGTCAAGAGGTCAATGCTGAATTAAGATACAGTGCCAGTTACTTAATTTTATTTTGCTGATTATTTACCAATCTAACAGCTCAATTAGCTCAATAATCATCTCCTTATCTGCCTAATTTCACCTGCTCATTCTATCTGTCCTGGAGTTTCTTACTTAAAAATCATGAAATATTAAGTTTTGAAACATCCTCTGGCCTAGGTAACAATCCACCTCCCAAATCTCCTTTTGTTTGTCCCTGACAAGCAATGTTAATGAGGAATGAAGAGTCTATGTGCTCGGTTATGTCCAACTCTCTGCTGCCCCATGGGCTGTAGCCCACCAGGCTCCCCTGTCCATGAGATTTCTCAGGCAAGAATACTGGAGTGGGTTGCCATTTCCTCCTCCAGGGGATCGTCCCAGCCCAGGAATCGAACCTGTGTCTCTTGCATCTCCTGCACTGACAGGTGGATTCTTTACCACTGAGTCACCTGGGAAGCCCCCTGTTTAAATATCTCCCATGATGAGCTCACACTTACAGCCCTTTCTAAATTTGAACTTGCTCCTTAGATTTGCTTTTTTTTTGAAAAAAAATTTTCTCCAAACACTGGTCACATAGCTTAAAGTTTCTTTTCCTTCATGTTTATTCTGCTCTAGACATAGTGTTCCTAATTTCCAGAGCTCATGTCTGGGCTGCAAAATAGAACCATATAAAAGCCAGGATAAAGACAGTCATTGGGAATGTCTTTTTTTTTGTTTGTTTTGATAGCTCAACTTGGTCTCAGTTTTGTGACTATTCTTTTTTTCTTTTTTAATTTTTATTGGAGTATAGTTACCTTACAATGTTGTATTAGTTTCTCCTGCACAGCAAAATGAATCAGCTATATGTATACGCATATCCCCTCGTTTTTGGATTTCCTTCCCATTTAGGTTACCACAGACCCTTGAGTAGAGTTCCCTGTACTTTACAGGAAGTTCTTATTAGTTATCTATTTTATACCAGTATCAATACTGTATATATATCAATCCCAAGTTCCTAATTCATGCCACCTACCCCTCTTTCCTGTTAGTATTTATACGTTTATTCTCTCTGTGTCTCTATTTCTGCTTTGTAAATAAGATCATAAGATCGTCTGTACCAATTTAAGGGAAATATGTATCTGAGTTTTCTAAAGAGATGTGATGGGCTACTTGAGATTATGATGTGAGGAGAGATCAAACAAAGGAGGGGATCTTCTAATTTAGGCAGTCTTTGGTTCTAGTGACTAGGATAGAAGAAGGCACAAAGAGGGATACTGAAAATAAATCCCAGCTAAGCTTAAAGAGGTACAGAGAGGTACAAAATTTCTTGGAAACCTAGAGGCTTATAAATATGGACACTGGAAAAACTGTAGTATATGTAAGGGCTAATCCTAGAGCTTGAGTATTTAAATACCTAGTTATCCATTAAGTTCTTATTTAGCCTCAGCAAGTAATACCTGCTTGTCTGTAATATGAAAGTGATAAATCATGTGATTGTTTAAAATTCTAAGGTATGTGTACACCATTTGGGCACAAACCTGAATGGTGACTTTGAAGGTTTCTAATGGCAACATTTAGAACCCCATTTCAGCTTGTGGAAAACCATGGATATATTTTGGTTTGGCTCCAAGCCTTCTTTTCATCCTCTAGGTTACTGAGTGCAAAGGAAAAAAAAAAATGAACACTGTATATATTTTTGAGGCACAGGTTTATTTTCCCCTCTTGCAAAACTGACATTTAATTATTTGATTTTTGTCCAAGGGATTTAGCTTGTTCTATGACAGGAGACTGATTATCCTCAAAAATGCTTTTTACACTGACTTTAAACATGTGACTCTGTGATTCTCAAGGAAGTCTTATCAGAAACCGAGAGATGACTTCAAAGGAGATTTTTGTTCTCGACACTTTTTCTAGTGTTAGGGCTGGGCCTTCTCTCTCTTTTAAAAATTATATTAATTTATTTATTAGGCTGTGCTGGGTCTTAGTTGAGGCGTATAGGGTCTAGTTCCTAGATCTTAGACCAGGGATTGAACCTGGGCTTTGTACATTGAGAGCTTGGAGTCTTAGCCATTGGATCACCAGCTATTGGATCCCTGGGCCTTCTTTTCTCTATGCTGTTACAAGTTTGGTCAGTTTACACATATTGCCTAACCCTAGTTTTGCTTTTCCAAAGACCCCCAAAGCTTCTCACTGGTAGTAGATAAGGGGATATCTAGGTACTGAAAATTGAGTTTCAGTGCTGGTTTAGCTTTATGCTACAGGTGACTTTGTAAGTAGGTGTATGTGTTAGTTGCTCAGTCATGTCTGACTCTTTGCGACCCGATGGACTATAGCCCGCTAGACTCCTCTGTCCGTGGAATTCTCCAGGCAAGAATACTGGAATGGGTAGCCATTCCCTTCTCCAAGGGATCTTTCTGACTCAAGGACTGAACCCGGGTCTCCTGCATTGCAGGCAGACTCTTTACTGTCTGAGCCATCAACTTTAACCTACCAGATTTTTAGTTTTCATATCTCTTGATTATGGATTATAATTCCTGCTTTGCCTGCAACTCATAGACACTGTTAGTAGCAGTGGAAATAATGTATGTATGTGAAAGCATTTAAAATAAATACATTCATAAAAATGGAAAATTAGTATCATACAGCCAGGACTCCTAGGGCAGAAGTAAAGGCAAAGCTTGTATGGAGAAGATCTTGAATTGGGCTTGCACTGAGATTGCTTCTCCTTTTTCTTTCATTACATGCACACTCACACTCACACTCACACACAGATGCACATGTGTGCAAATACAATCTTGATTCTAGGTCTGCATTCATAGCTGACATTCTAGATGTGAACCCTAGTATGCTTCTCCTTCAAATCAATCCTGACTTCTTTATAGATACTGGGGAAATGCAGGGGATCCAGAAACTAGTAGTTCCCAGGAGTCCAAAGAATTTTCAGCTTCCCCTTTATCTAGAGAATCCCTTAGAGACCCAGTTGGGCTGGGCCGCGTTTTCCTTTACTCTTAGTTTACAGCGTGAGAAATTGCCTCGCTGTTCAGCTGGCAAAGCAGAGCTTTTACTTGTCAATACACTAGGTTGTTACTCAATCATATGATTTAAGAGGTGCTCTGGGAGTCATACCCCAAAGCACCTTGTTCAGGAGTTTGTCTTTCTGCCTTTAAGAACACTGTTTGAGACTAATTTTTGTCTTTGTGTCAACAAAGTCCTCTCCAAATCCTATTTTTAAAATGCAGACATCTCTTTGGAGGGACAAAGGTTAACTTGTTTTGGCCAGTAGTGGGGAGGGAGTAGATAGAAAAAGAAAAGCTGGAAAGGAAAAGTGTGATGTCTGAGACAATATTTTCCTTCTCTGTCACAATTCTGTCTCAGGTGACCTGATCTCAGGTCATCCTATGCAAAACACATGTTAGTAAACACTAAACACGGACTTAAAGCTCTGGGGTCGAGGAGTGAGTGGGGCCTGGCCTGGAAAATCTAAATTACCCTTCATTTAGAAGACTTCATTGGCTCATTGTAAACTGTTAACAGACTTTGTTTTCTGTTCTCTTGGCCCAGGTAACTGGGTTTACACTGGATTGTATATCAGCTAATTATGTAGCACCTGATGACCCAGATAGGCATTTTGAATGACAAGGGAACAAAACAGACAGGGTCAAATGACCGAACACAGAGAGCCTGTGTAATTAGCTTATTGGCTCCTTAAATCTTCTTTGGGCTCTCTAAACTCATAAGCTAGCTTAATGGGAATACATATGCTACAATGAGGGGTCCCCAGATAGCACAGTTGTAAGGAATCTGTCTGCCAATGCAGAAGACACGAGTTTGATCCCTGGGTCAGGAAGATCCCTTGGAGGAGGAAATGTCAACCCACTCCAGTATTCTCGCCTGAGAAATCCCATGGACAGAGGAACGCGATGAGCTACAAGTCCATGGGGGTCACAGAGTCACACACAACTGAGTGACTGGGCACACACCCACACACATGCCACAGTGAGGGATACAATTAACTTTGAAGCGAATCTTAATGCCCAGCACTGTTTCCTCATGTTACCTTCCCAGACCTTTCCTCACCCTACCTCCTTTGGTTCTTTCCTCCTAATGAATCTGTTGCTAATCCCCATTGATCAACACATTTTATTCAAAAACAGGGAGGAAAACATACTCATCAAATGTTCAGATGTGTCAAATCTCCAAGAAAGAGCTAACAAAAAAATTAAGAGAAGTATCTCATTATTAAGTGAACAAGATGACATTTTATTTTATTTTTAAAATATTATTTCTATGTTTATTTGGCTGTGCTGGGTCTTAGTTGTAGCACTCAGGATCTTCTTTGAGATATGCAGGATCCTTAGTTGCAGTGTGTGGGGTCTGGTTCCCTAACCAAGCATTGAACCCAGGCTCTCTGCATTGAGAGCATGGAGTTTTAGCCACTGGACCACCGGGGAAGTCCCAAGATGACATTTTAAAAGGGATAAAATATACTTTGCATTTAGATTATAAAATGTGCTGGGAAAGACAGGATGAGAGAAGGTGTGACTTGCTAGGAATTTATGTTAAAAAAATCCAAAATACCTGAAGCGCTTCTCTAGTGACTCAGTGGTAAAGAATACACCTGCCAATGCAGGAGACACAGGTTTGATCCCTGATCCAGGAAGATCCCACATACTTTGAAGCAACTAAGCCTGTGTGCCACAACTATTGAGCCTGTGCTCTAGAGCCCATGTGCCGCAAAAAGAGAAGCCACCGCAGTGAGAAGGCTGCACACCACGACTAGAGAGTTGCCCCTGACAGCAACTAGAGAAAAGCCCAAGCTGCAGTGAAAAGCCAGCACAGCCAAAAATAAATAAATAAAGATGAAAAATAATACCTGAAGGTTTTAACAGGCCATGAGAACCAGCCTTGAGAAAAGCAATGGCAGGCTTAGACACCCCAGAGACGAACAAGGTCTGGGTTATGAGCAGTCACAGTTAGTTGCACCCTGTAGACCATCAGACAACTTGTTGTGCTTCACATTGGGTCTTATAGAACTGATACCTGTAAACTAGAATCTATTCAGGAAAAGAGGCATTGATGGAGGAGGCGGTGACATAGCAAGATGGTGAAGTAGAAGGTCCTAGACCCTACTTCTTCCTACAAAAACACCAATTCAGCAACAATTTACAGACAGATTATCTTTTTGAGAAACTCAGAATTTCTGAATTCTTCTACTCAGTGGGCAAGCACAAAACCAGGCTCGCTGAAATTTATATGAAGGCTTGGGACACTCTCATATCAGGGTCCCTGTCCCCAGCCCAGCCACAAAATTTAGAAGAAACCTTTGAGCTCCAAGCTCCTCCCAGGAGAGGGAAGTCATTGTCCTGTACATTCAGCATCCCAGCTTTTCTAAGAGCAGTTACCCAGAAGACTGGCTTCTTCTGCCTGGATAGACTTGGAACTCTGACAGGTCTCTCACAGTCTAGCCACATAAGGGAGATAAAAATGGCAGCCTGAGGTGGTAGAGCTGATGGAGCTGGTAAAGATGGTAGAGCACTAGAATCTCTTCTCTGCTCAACATGGAGTGAATAGGATGAAAAAAATCTGAGCTCTCAGCTATACCCTGAGGAGGGAAAAAGTTGATCCACGTGTCCAGTATTCCAACTTTTCCAGCACTTCCCAAGGAACTAGCTTGTATCAGTCTTGTCAGTCTTGGAGTACTGATGGGTTTGGCACAATCTAGTTGTCTGGGGGAGAATGGAGACGGTAGTTTGGGCACAGAGATGCCATAGATTCTCCTTGGCTTAGCACAGAATAAACAGATGAAAAATTTCTCAGCTCTCAGCTTCCCCGAGGGAAGGACAAGAATGCATGCTTGCACCCAGCAGCCCGACTTCTCTGAGACTCCCCAGGGAACTGGCATGTATCAGCTCTCCCACCCAAGGCGCATGCTGTCTGTACAGGGACACTTCCGCATAAGAAGCCCCCTTCAAGATCTCAATAGGTAACTGTTTCACCTAAATTCACAGAAGCGGAGAAAGTTCAGTACAATGCAAAGGCAGAATTTCTCTCAATTGAGAGCGCAAGAGAAAACACCTGAAATGGAAATAACCGATTTACCAGATAAAGCATTTAAAGCACTGGTAATAGGAATGTTAATTAAATTAAAAAAGAATTGATGAAAACAGTGAACATCTTAACAAGGAACTATAAAATATTAAAAAGATCCAATCAGAAACAAAGAGTTCAATAAGCGAAATAAAAAAACACTAGGAAAAAAATGAATAGCAGTGCTACAGAAGAATGCGTAAGTGATCTGGAAGACAGAATAATAGAAATCACCCAATCAAAACAGCAAAAAGAAAAATCAGTTTAAAAAGTGGAAACATTTTAAGATAACATTAAACATTCACAATGTAGGGACACCAGAAGGAAGAGAGCAAGAGAGAGGATCAAAAATCTATTTGAGGGCGTTGTGGCTGAAAACTTTCCAAACCTGAGAAAGGAAACAGAAATTCAAATATAAGAAGCACAAAGGGGCCCAAACATGATGAACCCAAACAGACCCACACTAACACATATCATAATTAAAATGTCAAAACTTAAATATAAAGAGAGAATTATAAAGGCAAAGAGAGGAAAAGAAAGAGTTATATAAAAGAGAATCCTCATAAGGCTTTCAGCTGATTTTTCTGCAGAAACTTTGAGACCAAAAAAGAGCAGCATGATCTATTCAAAATGCTGAAGGGAAAAAACAACACCTAGGATAATCTATGCAGCAAGGGAATGCTTATGCTCTGTTGCATGTGTGCAGTCACTTCAGTTGTGTCTGAGTCTTTGTGACACTATGGACAGTAGCCCACCAACAGGCTCCTCTGTCCTTGGGATTCTCCAGGCAAGAATACTGGAGTGGGTTACCATTTCCTACTCCAGGGGATTCTTCCCAGCCCAGGGATCAAACCCCAGTCTCTTACATCTCCTGTATTGATGGACAGGTTCTTTACCACTGCTGCTGCTAAGTCTCTTCATCGTGTCCGACTTTGTGCGACCCCATAGACGACAGCCCACCAGGCTCCCCCATCCCTGGGATTCTCCAGGCAAGAACACTGGAGTGGGTTGCCATTTCCTTCTCCAATGCATGAAAGTGAAAAGTGAAAGTGAAATTGCTCAGTTGCGTCTGACTCTTAGCGACCCCATGAACTGCAGGCTACCACGCTCCTCTATCCATGGGATTTTCCAGGCAAGAGTACTAGAGTGGGGTGCCATTGCTTCTTTACCACTATTGCCACCTTGATGGAAATGTAAATTGGTGGAGCCACTATGGAAAATAGTAAGGAGATTCCTTAAAAAACTAATAATAGAAATACCATATGATCCAACAGTTCCACTCCTGGGTATATATCCAAAGAAAGCAAAAATATTAACTCAAAAAGGTACATGCACCCCAATGCTCATAGCAACATTATTTACAATAGCCAAGACACTGAAGCAAACCAAGTGTCCATCAACAGATGAGTGGAAAGAAGATACACACACACACACACGCGCGTGCTGAAATACTAGTCAACCATAAAAAGAATGAAATTCTGCCATTTGCAAAAACATGGATGCATGTAGAGAAAACTATGGTTAGTGAAATAAGTCAGACAGAGAATTACAGTATATGATGTCACTTGTATGTGGAGTCTAAAACAAATGTATATAGCCAAACAGAAACAGACTCGCAGGTATAGAAAACAAGATGGTGGTTACCAATGGGAAGAGGGAAAAGGGGGGCAAGACAGGGATATGGGATTAAGAGATATGAACTACTATGCATAAAATAGGTAGACAACAAAGATATATTGTATAACAGCTAGAAATATAGCCATTATTTTGTAATCATTTTAATAGAGTACACTTTGCAAAACATTGAATCACTATGTTATATACCTGGATGAGTGAGCACTTAGTCACTCAGTTGTGTCTGACTCTTTGCAACCCCTACTGTAGTGCATGAGGCTCCTCTGTCCTTGAGATTTCCTGGCAAGAATACTGTAAGTGGATTGCCATTTCCTCCTCCAGGGGAACTTTCTGACCCAGGGATCGACCCCACATCTTCAGTGTGTACTACATTGCAGGAGATTTTTTTACCACCGAGCCATGAGGGAAGCCCTTTTACACCTGAAACTAATATAATATTGTAAGTCAACTATGCTTCAAAAATCACATAATCATCTCAATAGATGTAGAAAAGTATTTTGCAAAATCCAACACCTTTCCATGATAAAAACTTTAAACAAATAAGAAATAGAAGGAATATACCTCAACATAATAAAGGCCATATATGACAATCCCAAAACTAATTTTAAGTTCAACGGTGAAAAGCTGAAATCTTTCCCTCTGACATCAGAAACAAGACAAGAAGGCCCACTCCCACCACTTCTATTCAATATATTACTGGACATCCTAAGCAGAGCAATTAGGTTGAACAAAGAAATAAAAGGAAGGTAATTCCACTTGTAATTGCACTAAAAAGAATGAAATATTTAAGAATAAATGTTAAGTAAAAGACTTGTACACTGAAAACTACAAAATACTGATGAAAGAAATTGAGAAGACACAAATGGAAAGTCATCCTATGTTCGTGGTGAAAAATTAGTATTATTCAAAAGTCCACATTAGCCAAAGCAATCTATAGGTTCAAAGCAATCCTTATCAAATCATAAGTGGCATTTTGTACAGAAACAGAAAACACTACTCTAAAATTCATGAGGAACCACAAATGACCATGAATAGCTAAATTAACCCCATGAAGAAGAACAAAATTGGAATCATCACATGTCTTGATTTCAAAATATACTGCATAGTTATAGAAAACAAAGTAGTATGGTAATGGTAAAAAGACAGATATGTAGATCAGTGGAACAGACTAGAGAGCCCAGAAATAAATCTGGTCAAGCAATATTTAATAAGGGTGCCAAAGATGCACAACAGAAAAAAGAATTGTCTCTGCAACAAATGGTGTTTGGGGAACTAGACATCCACATAGAGAAGAATGAAATTGGATCCATATGTTATACTGTACACAAAAATCAATTCAAAATGGGTTAAAGACTTAAAATCATAAAACTCTCAGGAGAAAACTCTTTATGATATTGGTCTTGGCAATGATTTCATGGATAAGACATTGAAACATAGGTAGGTATCTGAAACAAAAATAGACAATTATGACCACACCAAGCTAAAAAGTTTCTGTACAATAAAAGAAAAATCAACAGAGTGAAAGGTTACCCAGCAAATGGGAGAAAATATTCATAAATAATGTGTCTGATAAGAGATCAGTTTTCACAGTATACAAGGAATATGTAGAACTCAGTAGCAAATAAATAAATAACCTGATATTAAAAAAAACATGGGCAAAGGTCTTAAATAGGTATTTCTTCAAAGAAGACATACATATGACCAACAGATAAATGAAAAGATACTGACACTAATCATCCAGTAAATGCAAATTAAAAGCACACAGAACTATCACCTCACATCTGCCAGGATGGTAATGATCAGAAAGGTAAGAGATAAGCGTTGGTGAGGTTGAGGAGAAACTGAAATTCTTGCACACTGCTGGTAGAATGCAAAATAATGCAGCCTTTATAAAAAAAACAGCATGCCAGCTCCTTAAAAAATTAAGTATAGAACTATCATCGGATCTAGCAATCCCACCTCTAGATCCAAAAGAATGAAATCAGAATATTGAAGAGATAACTGTATTCCCATGTTCATCGAGGTGCTATTCGCAATAGCCAAGATGAAGAAATAAGCAAGATGTCCACTGACAGGTGAATGGATAAAGAATATGTACACAATGGAATATTATTTAACCTTAAAAAAGGAAATTCTACAGTGCTCAGCAGCAGAGATGAATCTTTCAACATTATGCTTAGTGAAATAAGCCAGTCCCAGAAAGAAAAATACTGCATTATTCCACTTATAGGTGGTATCTGAGAGAATCAAATTTGTAGAGTTGAAGAGCTGTTGGTGATTGTCAGAGGCCTGGTGGTGAGATGAAGAGTTACAATCAAGGGGCATAAAGTTGCAGTTATATAAGATAAACAAGCTCTAGAGGTCTGCTGTACAACACTGTACATATAGTCAACAGTGCTATTGTACTGAACACTTAAAACAGTTAAGATGGTAGATACCATATTAAATTGCTTCCCATGATAAAATAACATAATATAGAAGAAATTCTATAGCTTTGCTGTCTTAGAATCATGGCAAATGGAACATGTAATATTGGGTCATTTTTTGCATTGAAGTGAAAAGAAAACTTTGCTTGGTAAATGAGATAAACCCCTATTCCTAAGCTCCTGGTTGCGATGCCCTTCTCAGGCCATGGCTGACATACAAGGTTAGCATGCTTGTGAAAAAAAATGCATTTGTTTTACCCATAAGTGAAGCATTGTTTCTGTTTGCTAAAAGTTTTTAAAAAGAAGAAAGGAAAAAAAAAAATAGATTCAGGAGAGCGAAGGTGTCTGAGCAAGGTATCAACTGTAGAAGTTTCAGAAAAAGAGAGAAATGAAGCAGTGGACTATATTCCCTCTGTTTTATTCTAGAGAGAAGCATTAATACCAAAATGTTTAAAGTGATTCAGATAAATTTCTATCCAAGAGTGAGCTAATGCGTCACATGACCTAGAGAATTTCATAACACTGGAGTTTTAAGTGCAAACTGTACTTGCTGTTACTGTATGGCATATTGAATGGCATAGAGCAGGTACACAGTAACTATTTAAATGTTAAATTCATACTAGCCACACTATTGAAGGAAAGAGTGAGAGGTTGGGCTGAGCTAATTCTAAAATAGGTTGTGCAGGATGTTGATCAATGCCCTTTGAAAAGCATTGGGCTATTGTCAAATTATCTTGTGAACCCCTGTATTAAATGGACTCAGGTTCCTTTACTGATGGACCACAGAGAAGGCTTCATACATTAAATGCTCTCCGTCTCCATGTATGTACACATATGTTTCAGAAATGGGATATATAAAAACAGTAGAACTTATTTGAACATAAAACAACTTTTGGCAGGATTTTGATGGCAACATTGTTCCTTAGAACAGATACTTGGGAAACTGGTCTAAATCTGCTCTGTTTTTAATTTGAATTCCCAATTCTATTTTTGTTTTCAAAGAGATGGGTGCTATTTGTTAATATGCTTCAACTAAACTTCTAGTTTTAGCCACCTTTTCCTGCGGCTATAAAATGCTGTGGCTATTTTATAGAATTGTGCTTGTCAGTTTAGTGAAAAATTTATGTCCCCTTTCTCAGTTCTAAATATCTTCTTTGGTGTATTCTCAAGTTTGAGGACTAACTCACTGATATGATTGAGCACTTTTGATTTTCTTTGAGTACTTTTATAATACAGAATTATTATCCTTTAGAAACATTTTCAAGACTCTTTGTAAGAAGGAAAGTTCTCTCAGGATGTTTAAACACATGCATCCAAATGTATGCAGTTAATTTTCCTACTTTATTACAAGTTTGTTGTCAAAAGGAGTGGTCATTATCCTTAGACGAAATGGGTAGGGATAAATTTTGTATATTGCTTTATCCAAAGGAAAGGAATCAGAGTGTTTCTAGGCAAACACCATAAAAATCTCCTGCGTTAAACAGAGAAAAGGGCGCATTTCTTGAACAGTATTTTCAAAGCTTAACCTCATGTTTTAACAACCCCAGATGACTTATGTTTCTGGCTTTCATGTTTGCTGGTTAGCTTTCAATGCCTGAATTCACAGAAATGAGAGATGGAAAAAACCCCAACAGGTCACCCAGTTTATTTCTTTAAAGAAATTAACAGATGAATCTCAATGTAGTCTCACAATGTAGTCTGATGGGTGGTAGGGAGCTACATTTTAAATTCAGAAAAATTGGGGTCAATTTCAATCCTAGGATGAATTTAGATCCCACCAAAAGCTTTCCATATCTTACCTCTGCTTTATATATATGCGTGTGTGTGTACATATATTCATAAATTGACCAACTGAGCCGTGACACATTCTGACTCTTTAACACTGAAGCATCAGGAGAAGGGAAGATAAGAAAGAAGTGGGACTACCCTGGTGGTGCAATGGATAAGAATCCACCTGCCAATGCAGGACACACAGGTTCTTTTTTCTTTTTTATGGTGATGGTTATTTAGTTGCTAAGTCATGTCTGACTCTTTGAGACCCCCTGGATCTCAAAGGGGCCTACCAGGATCCTCTGTCCATTGGATTTCCCAGGCAAGAATACTGAAGTGGGTTGCCATTTCCTTCTCCAAGGGATTTTCCTGACTTTATGTATTTTTTATTTTTGGCTGTGCTGGGCCTTTTTGCTGCACAGGCTTTTCTCTAGTTGCAGACAGTGGGGGCTACTATCAGGTTGTGATGCTCAGGCTTCTCATCGCGGTGGCTCCTCTTGCTGTGGAGCAGGGGCTCTCGTAGTTGTGACTCCCGGCTCTAGAGCACAGGCTGTGGCGCAGGTGCTTAATTGCTCCATGGCCTAGAGGCTCTTCCTGAATCATGGATGGAACCCATGTCTCCTGCATTGGCAGGTGGATTCTTTGCCACTGAGCCACCAGGGAAACCCCAGGGACACAAGTTTGATCCCTGCTCCGGGAAGATTCCACATGCTACAAAGCAACTAAGCCAGTGCGCCATAACTACTGAGCCCACAGGCTGCAGCTACTGAAGCTCGCCCACTGTAAGGCCTGCTCTAGGAGCAGCTGGAACTTAAGTAGGACTCTTTCAACGTCAGTGGTGAAATTGTTCTTTCTCTATGAACCAGGATTTCCAGGCTCACAGATATTAGAATTTCGAGGATAGAAAACAAATTCCTCATGTGGGCTAAAAAATATAATGGAGCCACTTTTGCTTTTATACCTTAGTTCTCAGATCCATGTATTCTTCCTATTGGAGACCCACCAGTATAAAATGCATGATGGTTTAAGAGAAGACTCTACACATGGACATCACCAGATAGTCAACACCAAAATCAGACTGATTATATTCTTTGCAGCCAAAGATGGAGAAGCTCAATACAGTCAGCAAAAACAAGACTGGGAGCAGACTGTGGCTTGGATCATGAACTCCTTATTGCCAAATTTAGACTGAAATTGAAGAAAGTGGGGGAAACCACTAGACCATTCAGGTATGACCTAAATCAAATCCCTTATGACTGTATAGTGGAAGTGAGAAATAGATTTAAGGGACTAGATTTGATAGAGTGCCTGTTGAACTATGGATGGAGGTTCATGACACTGTACAGGAGACAGGAATCAAGACCATCTCCAAGAAAAAGAAATGCAAAAAAGCAAAATGGCTGTCTGGGGAGGCCTTACAAATATCTGTGAAAAGAAGGGGTATGAAAAGCAAAGGAGAAAAGGAAAGATATAAGCATCTGAATGCAGAGTTCCAAAGAATAGCAAGGAGAGATAAGAAAGCCTTCCTTGGTGATCAATGCAAAGAAATAGAAGAAAACAACAGAATGAGAAAGACTAGAGATCTCTCCAAGAAAATTAGAGACACCAAGGGAACATTTCATGCAAAGATGGGCTCGATAAAGGACAGAAATTGTGTGGGCTTAACAGAAGCAGAAGATATTAAGAAGACGTGGCAAGAATACACAGAAGAACTGTACAAAAAAGATCTTCATGACCCAGGTAATCACCATGGTGTGATCACTCACCTAGAGCCAGACATCCTGGAATGTGAAGTCAAGTAGGCTTTAGGAAGCATCACCACAAACAAAGCTAGTGGAGGTGATGGAATTCCAGTTGAGCTATTTCAAATCCTAAAAGATGATGCTGTGAAAGTGCTGCACTCAATATGCCAGCAAATTTGGAAAACTCAGCAGTGGCCACAGGCCTGGAAAGGTCAATTTTCATTCCAATCCCAAAGAAAGGCAATGCAAAGGAATGCTCAAACTACCGCACAATTGCACTCATCTCACACACTAGTAAAGTAATGCTCAAAATTCTCCAAGCCAGGCTTCAGCAATACGTGAACCATGAACTTCCAGATGTGCAAGCTGGTTTTAGAAAAGGCAGAGGAACTAGAGGTCAGATTGGCAACATCCACTGGATCATGGAAAAAGCAAGAGAGTTCCAGAAAAACATCTATTTCTGCTTTATTGACTATGCCAAAGTCTTTGTGTGGATCACAACAAACTGTTGAAAGTTCTTAAAGAGATGGGAATACTAGACCACCTGACCTGCCTCTTCATAAACGTGTATGCAGGTCAGGAAGCAACAGTTAGAACTGGACATGGAACAACAGAGTGGCTCCAAATAGGAAAAGGAGTACATCAAAGCTGTATATTGTCACCCTGCTTATTTAACTTGTATGCAGAGTACATCATGAGAAATGCTAGGTTGCATGAAGCACAAGCTGGAATTAAGACTGCCGGGAGAAATATCAATAACCTCAGATATGCAGATGACACTACCCTTATGGCAGAAAGTGAAGAGCTAAAGAGCCTCTTGACGTAAGTGAAAGAGGAGAGTGTAAAAGTTTGCTTAAAGCTCAGCATTCAGAAAACAAAGATCATGGCATCCAGTCCCATCACTTCATGGTGAATAGATGTAGAAACAGTAGAAACAGTGGCTGACTTTATTTTTTGGGCTCCAAAATCACTGCAGATGATGACTGCTGCCATGAAATTAAAAGATGCTTGCTCCTTGGAAAAATAGCTATGACCAATCTAGACAGCATATTAAAAAGCAGAGACATTACTTTGCCAACAAAGGTCCATCTAGTCAAGGCTATGGTTTTCCCAGTGATCATGTATGGATGTGAGAGTTGGACTGTGAAGAAAGCTAAGCACCGAAGAATTGATGCTTTTGAACTGTGGTGTTGGAGAAGACTCTTGAGAGTCTCTTGGAATGCAAGAAGATCCAACAAGTCCATCTTAAAGGAGATCAGTCCTGGGTGTTCATTGGAAGGACTGATACTGAAGCTGAAACTCCAATACTTTGGCCACCCGAAGCAAAGAGTTGACTCATTGGAAAAGACCCTGATGCTGGAAGGGATTGGGGGCAGGAGGAGAAAGGGATGACAGAGGATGAGATGGCTGGATGGCATCACCGACTCGATGGACCTGAGTTTGGATAAACTCTGGGAGTGGATGATGGACAGGAAGGCCTGGCGTGCTGTGATTCATGGGGTCGCAAAGAGTTGGACACAACTGAGCAACTGAATTGAACTGAATTGAGCTGAACTCCTTGGAAGGAAAGTTATGACCAACCTAGACAGCATATTAAAAAGCAGAGACATTACTTTGCCAACAAAGGCCCACCTCATCAATGCTGTGGTTTTTCCAGTGGTCATGTATGGATGTCAGATTAGGACTATAAAGAAAGCTGAGCACTGAAGAATAGATGCTTTTGAACTGTGGTGTTGGGGAAGACTCTTGAGAGTTCCTTGGACTGCAAGGAGATCCAACCAGTCTATCCTAAAGGAGATCAGTCCTGGGTGTTCATTGGAAGGACTGATGTTGAAACTGAAACTCCAGTACTTTGGCCACCTGATGGGAAGAGCTGACTCATTGGAAAAGACCCTGATGCTGGGAAAGATTGAGGGCAGGAGGAGAAGAGGATGACAGAGGATGAGCTGGTTGGATGACATCATTGACTCGATGGACATGGGTTTGGGTGGACTCCGGGAGTTGGTGATGGACAGGGAGGCCTGGCGTGCTGCAGTTCATGGTGTCACAGAGTCGTACATGACTGAGTGAATGAATTGAACTGAACTGAACTTAGGGTGTATAACATATTCCAGATACAAGTGCCCCATTCTTTTAGGAAAAGCAGAGTAGATTAATATATTCATTCTGAATTAGCTTCAATTGCCAAGGTTTTTTACTGGGGGAGAAGAGGCATGGAAGGAGGTATATCTGGTGATAGAGAGATAACAATGTCTGGGTCCCAGAGAAGGGCCATATGGGATGAAATTGGACCCTAATTCACAAGTGTAAACTCAGAGAAAATCTAGGCAATGTTTTAGAATTTCAAATCAAAATGAGCTTGAGGTAGAATCTACTCTCATTCGATAAAGAATCCACCTGCCAATGCAGGGACATGATTTCACCCCTGGTCTAGGGAGATCCCACATGCTACAGAGTAACTAAATCTGTGGGCCACCACTACTGAGCCTGAGCAAGCCTGTGAACCACAGCAAAGATTAGCCCCCACTCTCCACAAGTAGAGAAAGACCATGTGGTGCAATCTAATGACAACCCAGCACTGCCAAAAATAAGTAATAAATAAATTAAAAACAAACAAACAAACAAAAAAGCATTTATTCTTGTTAGAGTTCTATAAGGGCTTCCCTGGTGGCTCAGACAGTAAAGAATCTGTAATATTGTTACAGAAATCACAAGCCCATGTGTCAGACACACAGTGAGGCCCACCAATACTAAACATTAGAGTCTGGAACAGAAAGGTTTATTTCAGATTCATACAAGGAGATGGGTGGCTCATGCCCTAAGAACCCCAAAGTTACTGAAAGCTTTCAGCAAGTCCCTTTAAAGGCAAAGGTGAGGGAGGGGCGTGGTTAGTTGCTGCAGACTTCTCGGTGTCAGGCCCTTTTTTCTTGAGGTCTGGTCACGGTCAAAAGATGATGTTCCTGTAAATCTCTACCATAGGAATATTATTCTCTGTCCTGACCAGAAAGGGCAAAGCCCCAAGGCACAACTCTCATACTCTGAGGTCCCAGTCCTGGTTAAGAGGAGGCAGATCTTAGTTGGCAGCTCCTTCAGGGCCAGGTTCCCACATCCTGCCCAGCTGTCATCTTTGAGGGAGCCAGGCATCCAACCCAACTGTCCCTCAGTCTCATCAACCTGCCCAAATGGGGAGACCAGGTCTTACAAACTGCGACCCAGACAGACGGCCACTGCTAGAAGGTCACAGAGACAGGGATGGGGGAGAGGTTCACCACTCCTCAAGGCTAGTGGAGGGCCTTAGTCAGGGCTCTGGAGGGCCTTAGTCAGGGCTCTGGAGCCCCCAGGATGTCATCCCCAGTCTGATCCCCGGCCCCACTGGCTCACCCACTGGCCCAAGGCTGGGTGAGCTGGAGGGCCTCCAGGAGAAGACCCGAATCTGCCTCTTAACTTACTTTCCACCTGATGACCACCACACCACTGACCCTTGACTGAGTCATTTCCCCAGTTGTTCCTCATTGACCATTACCAGTGGGCAGGCCCCACTGCAATACTGACCAAAAGCTGAGCACGACAGCTAATGGCCACTCATTGACAGTTGGTTGCCTGTGGGAGGGTCCCACTGAGGCACCTGAACAATGGCTGAGCAAGACCTGTTGCCTAGTGACAGGGAACAGAGTAATGAGACACAGCAATGGCTACCTCCTAAGGGCTGAGCTCATCCTGATTTGTTACAATGTGGCAAAGAACTAAGCCAGAAGTAGTAAGATGGAGAAGTTGAAGGAAAGTCTACTAATGATGGATAATCATGGTGCTCAAAAATTCAGAGTAGAACAACAGTATTACTTGCAGATTTCTGTTATTGAAAAGGTAGATGTATGAATGAAAATTAAAAGACGCTTACTCCTTGGAAGAAAAGTTATGACCAACCTAGACAGCATATTAAAAAGCAGAGACATTACTTTGCCAACAAAGTTCTGTCTATTCAAGGCTATGGTTTTTCCAGTGGTCATGTATGGATGTGAGAGTTGGACTCTAAAGAAAGCTGAGTGCCGAAGAATTGATGCTTTTGAACTGTGGTGTTGGAGAAGACTCTTGAGAGTCCCTTGGACTGCAAAGAGATCCAACCAGTCCATCCTAAAGGAAATCAGTCCTGAATATTCATTGGAAGGACTGATGTTGAAGCTGAAACTCCAACACTTTGGCTACCTGATGCGAAGAGCTGACTCATTTGATGCTGGGAAAGATTGAAGGCGGGAGGAGAAGGGGACGACAGAGGCATCGCCAACTTAATGGACATGAGTTTAAGTAAACTTTGGGAGTTGGTGATGGACAGGGAGGCCTGGTGTGCTGCAGTCTGTGGGGTCACAAAAAGCTGGACACAGCTGAGTGACTGAACTGAACTGAACTGATGAATGAAAATAGTGCTTGAACATACTACTACTATGTAAGTATTTACGTTTAATTCCATTCTATTATGGATCTTTTATTATGATACCAAAGTGTGGCTATAAGAATCCCAAGCCTAGTTGAGCATGAAAGCTAAGATCATACATTTTCCTAAAATGCTGTCTTGATCTTCTGAAACTGCATATTTTGTCAGCATAGGTAGAAGAGAGGAAGAGTGGTGTGGGTACAAGCTGGCGAGTGCTACCAATAGTCCTTTGTTATAAGACTGCCTTCAAGATATAAATGAAACTCTCCAAAGAGGAATTGTCTTGTCATTTCTTAAGATCCTGAGTATGGTGCTTTATAGTAATAGTAACAGTAACAGTAATAGTAATAGTAATAGTAATAGTAATAGTAATAGTACAATAAAAAATAACAGAAGAAATACTTCACACTTATTAGCACTTATTCTATAAGGCAGTATTTCAGGCATTTTACATCTATTCATTTATCTAATATTTACAACTGTAAGGTGGGAACTAAAATAATCTTATTTGACATAAGGAAACTGAGGTACAGCAAGATGAATTAATGGAGAATTTCACAATTCCAAGTGGTGGAACTGGGAGACCCAATTCTGTAGTTTTTTATAATTCTCAAATGCTATGCTAAAATGCTAAATTGCTTTTACGGGATGGGAGCAGAATATCTTGTCTGTGTTTAAACACTCTTTGGTTCCCAGGATTTACTACTCCCGTGAAAGGACTTACCAAGATCATGAAAGGGAAATAGTAAGACCTGTGAGCTATTACTTTATCTGTCTTAGCTCTGGAAAAACCAGAATATACCAGAAAAGAAATGGAACTGAGAATGTAGATAGATGGAATTCTGACTGAGGTGGAAATTACATAAAAAATAGCTTTATCAGATGGGGAAGTGTGACTATACCCAGTTGAGATTGATACAAATGTATGGACCATTTGTTTATAACACTTTAAAAATTGACTTAAGGGCTTATATTTTTATGAGGTCAATACAAGTGAATTTCTTGAGAGGATAGAATTACCTGTCCTTGGAATAGTCATTTAGACTCTTAGCTCTCAAATTACTCAGTTAAAAGGAAGGAGTTGAATTAGGTTATTGCTGAGCTCCTTGGCAGCTCAAAAAGTATGAAGTTAGTGTTGTATAATATATTAAGAGGTCTGGCACTTAAGGCCCCACTTTATTATCTAAATGATGGTCATAGATCTGGTTCCTGGAACTTTAAGTCTTGTAAGTTAGAGTGTGCATGCTAAGTTGCTTCAGTTGTGTCTGACTCTTTGTGACCCGATGGACTGTAGCCCACCAGGCTCCTCTGTCCATGGGATTCTCCAGGCAAGAACACTGGAGTGGGCTTCCATTTCCTTCTCCAGATCTTCCCAACCCAGGGACTGAACTCTCATCTCCTGCACTGGCTGATGGATTCTTTACCACTGAGCCATCATGGAAGCAAATAGTCACCATAGCTGTATCCAATATGTTAGAAAAAGTTGAGACATGGAGAATATTAAAACACCTGTACCAAACTCCTAGAGATGAAAACTATAATGACTGAGATGAAAAATACATTCAGTAGGATTAACAGTAAATTATACATTGCTGGAGAAGGAAATGGCAACCCACTCCAGTGTTCTTGCCTGGAGAATCCCAGGGACGGGGGAGCCTGGTGGACTGCCATCTATGGGATCGCACAGAGTCGGACACGACTGAAGTGACCTAGCAGTAGCAGCAGCAGCATACATTGCTGAAGATAAAGTTGGTAAACTTAGAGATACATTAAGAGAAACCATAAAAGTGAAACAATAAAGAAAAAACAACTTATAAAAATGAAAATAATTTAGTGGAGCTATGGAAAAACTGCCAGTGATTAATGTGCATGTCACTGCAATCTCCAAAGGAGGAATGAAGGAGTGAAAATTTTTGAAGAAATAATGACTGAAAATTTTCTAAATCCAATGCATTTCAAAAATTCAATAAACCCCAGAATAAGAAAAACAGACCAGACCACACCAACATGCATTTTCTACACTATCTTCAGAAAGTTACCTCTTTGAGTTTCAATTTTACCATCTAAGAATACTTATTTTCTGCATTGTTCTAAGATCTAATGAATTAGAGCTTGCAAAAGAAGCTAGAAAATTGTAAAACACCCATCACTATATTAATATGATGATAGTTGAAATTATACAACACATTATTGTGATGAATCAGTTTCAGAATTGGCTGATTACTCCCCATGACTGTCAGTCTGTATTTTTCTGCTTTCATTGAATTACCCTTTACAGCCAGAACATAGCAACAAGGTTATAGAGAGAAAAGAAATTGCAATTACAGTGCCTGCCGTCCAAGAATTTACCATAATGTTAGGCAAATATACATAAAGAAAAATTTAATCAAAACATGAATTGAACAATATCATTGTACTTGAATCTTTATATACATGCATTCTCAACATGAAATATAGTTGATTTACAATGTTATGCCAATCACTGCTCTACAGCAAAGTGAGTTTACATGAATCTTGAGGGGCTGGATGCTGGCTTGAATAGCATGATGGGAGCTGGGTGGATTTAACCATTATAGATTTCATAAAGTGCTTGAATCTTAAGCTGGGTTTTGAAGGCTTAGAAAGATACTGCACTAAAGCAATGAAGGCAGTGGCCTATTGGAAGGAATGGATGTAGGGATGGACACGAACCAGTTCTCAGGGCAGAGAAGAACAAGGTCTGAATGGGGATCGATAAATCCTGGATTTTGTCCCTAATTACCAAGCAGGAGACTCTGCAGCCTCCTCATTGGGAAATCAGATTGAAAGGAGCTCTAGTATTTTGTATGGCTCCAAAATCTGGGTTCAAATCCTCTAAAAATGTTGAGTGGTTTTGGAAGCACACATATTTTCTTGGTTCCAGTAAGAGTCCAAACTGTAGCCTCTTAGGATATGATAATATTGAGATGAGGGTGATGAGACAGGGTACAGAATCTAGAATCCACACAGAAAGAATTTAGGAGCCATTTAAATTTTGGGAGCAGGAACATCATATGGTCAATCATCTATGATGTTCGAAAATCCTGGAAAACACATATTAAGAAGCAGCCATTCACTGATCCTGAGGTAGAGAGAGTCTAGACAAACTACAGCTGGGCAAGTGTCTTCTAAGGTTAGTTTTCCCTGTGCACCAAATCAGCATTAGAACACGATTAACAGAATCTCCTGTTCTGGGCTAGGTGGGCCTTGATTGAAATATCTCAATATTTTCCCAGGAGAAATCAGACTCAAAATGTAAGTATCCAATCAGAAGTTTATTATGGAAGAATCACACATCTTAACTCCCCGTTGACCTTCACTCCAATTCATTTTCATTACTTTTCAACCTGTGGGCAGGAAAGAGGGATGCAGCCAGACAAGAACATTTAAGGAAGAATTAAGCGATTCGTATGTTTCTATATAGTTCAGTAACGCTACTGCAAGGGAATACAAAACCAGGCACCAGGCTCTGGAAAGAAAGAGACTTTTGTCCAGTCTCATTTGGCCCCTCGGCGCTGCCGGAAATAACGGTCGTAGGCAGCATTGTATCCATACACCATGGCATAGCGTTCGCAAAGTTTGAAGTCATCACAAGCTTCCCGGTTGAGCTCATATTGAGGCTTGTTGAGTTCTCGGATTCTAGAAAGTGAGAAACAAAAAAAAGAAGCCAAAATTGGGAGGCATAAAGGAAGTGGAGAAGTAAGAAAAAAAGAATGCGAAAATATCGTGGGGAGATCCCACAGTGTTAGTGTTAGTGGCTCAGGTGTGTCTCTTTGTGACCCCATGCACTGTAGCCAGCCAGGTTCCTCTGTCCATGGAATTTCCCAGCAAGAATACTGGAGTGGGTAGCCATTCCCTTCTCCAGGGGATCTTCCTGACTCAGGAATCAAACCAAGGTCTCCTTCACTGCAGGTGGATTCTTTACAATCTGAGCCACCAGGGATTTCCCCCAAGATGAAGAGATATTTACAGAACAAGAAGGAGAGGTGAAAGAGGGGGAATTTTCTTTTTCAATACAAATAGGAATTTTCTGTCTTTCCTCCTTTGCTTCCTCCCTCCCTCTCCTTTCTGGGCCTTTCACAAAATAGTCTTCTAGAAATTCAGTTGCTTTTGTACATTGTTTTAAAATTCTTTGATTTTAGAATATGCTTAGAAATAATATATATGATTGAAAAAAAAATCCATTTCTCCCTCCATTCAGATCTGGGAATAATGATCTCCCCCATCACGCGTCATCGCCTACCTCTCTTGGGCTTTCGCTCTCCATCTCTGTTGTGGTGATATAAAGGTGTTAGCGTTTCTCCTGTTAATGAAGGGATCTTAAAACAGAAAATAGGTGGAGTTTTAGGCCATCAGTCATTGATAATATTTCCATGAGTATTCTCTGACACAAATATATTTGAAAGCTCACTCATTCATTTATGCATTTCATGTAACTATGAAAATTAGTTTCATAGTTTCATAACTATGAAGAGTAAAGGGGGAGACAAAGCAAATTTCATAAACTGCCTGATCCAAAGAAATTAATAACCTACATGTGAGTTACTAGAGTCTTGGCACACAGGCTACAATAGACCTTGCTTGTTCATTTTGCTTTGGGTCATCATTTTGCCTTTCTCGAGTTTGGTATTTCTGCTCGAGTGTATTTTTCATTCCCGTGAGGAGAAATCCTCTTTGTCCTGAGGTCTTAAAACATAATTTTAGATTTTCAGTAAATGAACAGTTTAAACATCATGAAATAATAAACAAATTAAAGATGAGCATGATATTTATTTCTCTACCCAGTCTTTATAAGTTGATATTTAATAGTGTCCAACAGAATGCTGGTGTCTGTGGTCTCCCAGCTGACTTGGCCTCCAAGCCTGTACTTTCTCATTTGTCACTACTCCTCATTTTCCATCTGTGTGGTTGTTGTGGTGCCAACTTAAGATTTCCAAATAAGATTTTATGGTTCCTAAGTATGTCGAAAGCATACTTGCCATCTCACAAATTTAAAAATTGCTCATCTGGTGATTTTTTTTATAGTCATTGACTTTAAAATTTTACTTTCCTTTTCCAAAAGATACCCTCTTTTTCCTCTCTGTTATAGGTATTATCATTTTGTCTATTTAAGAATTAGGAGATTCTTCAATACCTGAGATTCCAATAGGGAATTCAAATATTTACTTACTGATTTCATAGGATTCCAGGCTTTCATGAGATTCTGGAATTAAAAAAAAAAAAGATTCATTTTATTGTTCCTTTTCACAGACCACAGGAGTTTAAATATAGGGAAGGAAGGGAAGGGAAGAGTCAAAAAGATGGGAGGAGTATATTTGGCAGTGTGGTTATTACAAATTTCAGGCATTTAGGATTTATGAGCTGTTTCTCTAGCTCTGTTCTTGCTGGGATATATCTACTCTTTAGTTTTCTGGTGTTAAAGGAGCCAGTGGCCCTGGTTTAAGCTAAAATTTTCTAAGAGCTATGAAGTCTTTAGGCTAGTAAAATAAGACAATTTAAGTGCTGCATGTAAGTCTCCAGGGAGCCTTCATTGATTTAATTTGGGACCTGAAATCAAGGAAGGGACATAGCATTGAGGAAACAGGCAAGACTTTCCAGGCAGGCTGGGCAGATGGCTTGGCCGGGCTTCTCCACAACAGGTTCCTAAGAGGTTCTGAAAGCCTCTTAAGAACCTGTGTTAAACTGACAGCCACAGAAACCACTGGCTTCAGCTGACATCTCACACTGGGCATGATGCCAGGTCAGAGAAAGAACTGAGACGATGCCGAAGGAAAAGATTTCTTCTTTCTCCCATTCTCCTAGGCAAAGCAGGTAAATTTGGCAATAAGAAACTCATAGTTGTAAGCATATGAGTGTGCTTAAAAAGTTAGAAAGAAGGTGAAAAACCAAATACTTTGATACAGAAAACTGGCGAATAATTTCAAGACTAAGGAGCAAACTACAGATAGCTGTTAATATAATTGAGGCTCAAGGAAACCTAGAATATCCTCATAATTGAACCATAAGACTGAATGACCTAAATCACGTTGCCTGAGATTTCTTTTCATTAGTTTCGAACAAACACACATATATTTAACAACAAAGAGAACTAGGCAAAATCGATCTTTTAACAATAGAAACTAAGAAAGCGATTTTTCTCTGAGATTCTTTAAATGTAAAACTTTATTTTTAAATTCATTCACTAAAAAAAAAAATTAACTTCATGAGATTGTCCTGCTCCTAGAGAAAGCTATACGTATCACTTCGAGTGAAAACTGGTTTTCTTAAAGGTGAGTGATTCAAACAATACCCTTAACCAATTGTAACCAAAGTCAAAATAAACATCCTTATTCTTTTAAATGAGAGCTTAGGGCCTGGAGAGTTGATATCTTCCCCCGCCCCAGCCCCACCCCCCCCCACCACCACCCTGGAAATAGCTAAGTTTCCAGGTATAGAGCAACTTACCATAGAAAAAACTTGTTTGTTAAGTTACATACAAGAGTCTGGATATTGAAGAGGTAAAAAATAAGATATAAAAAAAAAAAGACTTGATGGAGCAGATCAGTGCTCAAAGGTCTTGGGAAATGTCAAATTCATGGTCCTCTAAGATTATAAGAGCAAAAGGGAAAGAAGAGAAGGAGGGAGAGGAAAAAATCCATGAAAACTTAAGTCAGAGGCAGAAAAGAAAAAAACAAAAACAGAGAGAGAGCTGGAGAAAGTTCTCACCATAACACAGAGCTGCCACGGCCAAGGCAGCCAGGATGGAGAGGAGGAGCAGGCTCTTCATGGTGTCTCTGGGTCACTTGCACCGTCTCCTGGAGGAGCAGTGGGGAGAGACAACTGCAGGCTGTTGGTGAAAGGCTGTGGGGTTTTTATAAGAATCAGAGCAGCTGAAAGGGGTGGAACCAGTGGGAGGGAGTGGGCCGGAGAAGGTGGAGACTGGTTGGCATTGAATGAGCACTGGGACTTTTCCCAAATACTCATTCCTTCCAGATATTATCTACTCTGGGTGGGCAGTTTTCCCTCACTCCTGGACCTAACTTGTATGGCAGGATACTGCCCTGGTACACAAGTTGTGGCTGCCCTATGTTTGGGTCAGACCTGGGCACAGGTCCACAGAGAAGGGAGTCGCCACAAACACGTGTTTGCCTTTCTAATTCCTTCTCTGGTCTGCCCTCTCTGGCCTTGACTTTGGGTCTTTCAGGTTTGGTCCATACACAGAGCCATAGTGTTCTCTTCACTCCCCTGATGGATAGATGAGAGGTTCTGGGGGAGAAAGGACTTCACTTTCTGTGCTGGTTCTAATTTAGAATTGTTTTCCTAGTAGGGCTGAACTGTTAATCCTAACCACTTGGGTGTTCGCCTGGTGATATATCGCTTTTGCAGTTTTTCCAAGTGCTCAACAGGATGGGGATGGCCAAGGACCCCCTGGCTTCTGTTTCCTCCATTGGCTCAGCAGCAACTTGCCCATCCAGTTTTGTGACTTGAGTCCAGACCTGCACACTGATGCCCTCTTAGGCTGGCTATCACTCATCTAAAGTGCAGCAAGGATATTCACCTCGCATTGTCTGAAGGCATTGTCTTGATAATGAACTAATTCAATACGCTTTTAGTGAGTGGCAGATGAGATGCAAGGTACCCTGCTAGGTGATGTAGGGACCTAGAGACAAACAAGACAGTACCTAAGGAGGTAAGAACCTCCTTATTATTCACTTTGCTCTTGAGCTGTCCTGTGTCCTCCAAGACAGATTTTCACAAACACACACCTTCACAAACACACACCTCCATCAGAATCAGAAGCTCTATTTCTTTATTTCTTATTGCAATCCTTCGATTGCAATTTGGTGTCTCTGGTTGTCTTGCAGACAAAGCTCTTTTATTTTTTTATCCTCTTGGACAATCAGAAAACGTTTTCTGTCAGATGTGTCCCTGTTGCCTGGGTACCCAAGAGTCTTTTCAACAGAAAAATAGACTTGTGTCACAGAACAGCAGATTGTGGAAGAGCAAGTTGCAGAACCTCTAACTTGGGCTGGAAGAGAAAAAGGGGCTGCAATGGGGTGGATGGGTATACTTTTCGATGAAGATTAATTTCTAGGAGCAATGATGAACAGCTAGACAGAGCCTCTTGCCTCATTGTTTTTGTCTTATTGGGATGGACTTCCCTGGTAGCTCAGATGGTAAAGAATCTGCCTACAATGCAGGAATCCTGGGTTTGATCCCTGGGTCAGGAAGATCCCCTGGAGAAGGAATGGCTACCTACTTCAGTGCCTGGAGAATCCCAAGGAAAGAGGAGCCTGGTGGGCTACTGTTCATGGGGTCACAAAAAGTCAGACATGACTGAGGGACAAACACTTTCACTTTCACTTACAGATTCTCTCTTCTCCAGCTACAAACATGTGCTTTGTGATGTACACTAGCTCCATCTTTTTCTGGTCTATTCTAGTAATCCCCTCTACTCCCAAATGCAGAAGGCAGCCATACTCTATCAGTTTTCTGACCTCATAATTATTTATTTTTCCAATCTCTAAATCCAAAAATCTTACATTTCTCTTTCCAATTTAAAATGAAGTGAAGTCGCTCAGTCGTGTCTGACTCTTTGCAACCCTGTGGGCTATAGCCCACCAGGCTTCTCCATCCATGGGATTCTCCAGGCAAGAATACTGGAGTGGGTTGTTATTTCCTTCTCCAAGGGGATCTTCCTCACCCAGGGATCAAACCCAGGTCTCCTGCATTGCAGGCAGACGCTTTAACCTCTGAGCCACCAGGGAAGCCCAATTTAAGCTTTATCTTTTTTCACAAGTCATTTTAAACACAGCCTCCACTGGGTTTCCTAAACATTTACGCATTTCTCTTTATTGTCCTTTTTTTTTTTAAATAAAAGATTTATTATTTTCTTCTCAGGAAAACAGGAAGTTAGGGAAACACATTACATTTTACAGCACATATTAGTTTGCTGTTGATCCTAACTCTTCCTGGCACAACTGTCAATAGCATTAGCTGTTTTAACCAGAACCAAGGTGTTCATTCTCAATAGAACGTACACAGATGATGCTGAAAGACTGCAGGTTTTCCTCTGAGAGTAGCATGAGACTTGTTATGGTTTTTGTAAGGCTAACACTTCCTTTTGGAAACTGTCTCTCACAAGTCTCTCATCTTTCCTTTCACTGTTTCCATCTATGCCTGAGTTCTCCTATGCTCAATTCCATTTATGTAGGATTCGTAAATGATTAGCATTCATGCATGTGTGAGAATTCAGAGCCCTTCTATTTCTTTCCTCCTGTATCTCTTGGTCTTCTCTAGTGCCAATTGGCTATCTAAATTGTCTCAAAGACAATTCTGTATATGTCAACTCCAGTCATGTATCCTTATAAGGAGGATTTGGACTAACTCGATGGAGCTTTTGTATTGGAAAAGGCCAAGATTGACTTATGAGAGACAGAAAAAAATGGAGGTAGAAAAAAAGAGGAAGAGCTTTGTAGGCTTGGTTTGTTGCATGGAGGAGTTTAAGGAAGAGATTGAATTATAGAGAGAAAAGCTTTGAGACAGCTGTAGGATGTGAGACTTGTTGAAAATAAAACATGAAAACAGACAAATCAGAATGGCTTTGGTTATGAATAGTATAGTTTAAGATTGTAAAGGATTGAGAACTGGCAAAAAAAATATTAATTGTCTTTAATGTTGGCTGCTAGTTGCATTTTTTTATACAAATATTTATTGCATATATGATTTGCAAACATTTTCTTACTGTCTCTTCATTTTCCTGTCTTTTTTTAAAATTTTTATTTTTACTTTATTTTACCTTACAATACTGTATTGGTTTTGCCATACATTGACGTGAATCCACCACGGGTATACATGCGGTCCCAAACAGGAACCCCCCTCCCACCTCCCTCCCCACAACATCCCTCTAAACTTGGATGTCTTGTAAAGACTAGACCACGTGAAGTTTTAACTTACATTTGGAATCCAATGAAAAACATTTGTCTAGTTATTTCCCGCTAACTACTCAAGAGAAATATTTTTCAGGGAAGAGAATATTTGAGGACACTCCCAGAAGTAACAACTAAGCTCTGAGAGAGGCAGTGATAGGATTTCCAGTTTTTATTTAGATTATATGGGAATTTTCTCATGTGAGATTGGCAGTGTGGTATAATCCAGGCAACAGAAATATAAGATCTCCTATTCTACCTGTCTCAAGAGGAGAAGACAAGGATGGCCACACCTTTTAGAACCGGAAGTAGCCTCAAGATTTTAGTCACCCATCCATCAATCCATCTCACAAATTTATCGAGCATTTATTTACTATGTGCCAACTTTAAGCTGGAAATATAGGGACAAAAAATGCAGATATGAACTCTGCTATCATGAATAAAGTGTGTTTTTAGATCACAAATTTAATCAGTGGCTCTTCTCATATGGACATTTGTTTAGATAGCCAATTGGCACTAGAGAAGACCAAGTGATATGCTTTCTCATTGGACTGACTTTTTAATGGACACTCAGGAGTGCCTTTGTTTGCAGAGCCTCGTAAAAAACACTGAGGACAAGCTCAGAATTCAAGGAGAGAATTTGACTCAGGGGAAGGTTGGCAAAGCGGCCAGGAATTACTAGGGGAGAAGTTTCTCAGAAAAATTTATGCTGGGACATATGCCAAAAGAGTTATCGCTTTTCTGTAGTATTTCTGTTACTAAAATAATGGTACAGTGTTAAGGACTGATGCTAAAGCTTCAATACTTTGGTTACCTAGTGCAAAGAGCTGATTCATTGGAAAAGACCCTGATGTTGGGAAAGATTGAAGGCGAAAGGAGAAGGGGGTGGCAGAGAATGAGTTGGTTAGACAGCATCACATACTCAATGGACATGAATTTGAGCAAACTCTGGGAGACAGTGAAGGACAGAGAACAATACACAGGGTCACAATACACATAAGTCGGACATGACTTAGCAACTGAACAACAACAAATAAAGTGAATGTATTTCTCTACCAATTCTACATCTTCCTCTTTCTCTTCTTTCTTACCCTTTCTCTAGGGTAGAGACTGCTACCTTTATTTCAGACTGGTAGGCATTTTGTCTTTTTTAGGAATTTTCCTGGCTCCCATCAAGTCTTTTTTTTTTTTAATTTTTCTGTCCCATGAAATTCAGCTTTATTTACACAATGTTGGTTTTATGAGTTCATATTATTATTTTACTGGCAGCACTAAAACCTCACTCTTGCCAGTAAAGGGGAAAAGGCAAAGAAGAGAAGAGGAGGAAGCAACAGCCCTGAAAATAAAAACAGGAATCACTTTCTAGGACGCCAAAAGGCAATGAATTGAAAAACATCTAACTAATTTTATGAGACAGTGCTGACCTCTTTGTTCTATTCCTTTAAGGGAAGCTCTTTGAATGGATTCTTCATTTCATATTTATGAATCCACATAGCTTTCTGTGAATCAGATTCCTCAGTATTTTTCTTAATTTGTCTTGTAGCTGAACTAAGTGAAAATCAATCTGTGTCAAACTCAAGTATGGGAGGAGCATCTTGGAAACTTGGGCACAAAATTCTGGGGAAAGGTGAAGAAAGCTGGATAAACTGAACTCCTGGCTAGGAATGGCTGTAATTTTTCTCTCCTTACTATATAGATGATTTCCTCTACCCTTTTCTTTTCTATTAAAAGCTTCATTTAAAAAAGTGTAATAGCAGATATAAAAAATACAACTATCAAAGTAATATATCATATATCAAGTCTGCGCTATATACTAAGCACTGTGATAATCACTTTTTAGTCATTGTGTTTTTCGCTTCTCATAATAATCCTACATACCAAACATAATTATTCACATATTAGATATGAGAAAATTAAACTCAGTTGCATATTTAAACCAAGGCCGTATAGCAATTAGGTGGCAAAGACGAGATTCAAACACAGGGTTGTTTGACTTAAAAGAATATGATTTTAACCACTGATACAATCACACATTATTCCCTAATGTTCTGATTCCTACTTAAATAATTCTATGATTGTGTCTGCAGGGAACATTGAATTCCCAGTTTCAGAGCTAAAGATAAAATTAAACAAAGATATACGTATTTAATATAATAATTTATTCAATGTCCTTTAAATTTTGACAATAGAAATCACGGATTTTCATAATGCCGTTTCATCTCAAATAGTTTAATGACATAAAATCAGAGAAAAGGGTTGCATTTGGCGCTGGAACCCAAGTCCCTCATTTCTCTGTCCAGCACTCTGCATGCTAAAATTGCCTGTCCAAACAAGCTCCAACTCAAAAAGTTGCTTCCCCAAACCTTTCAGCTTGCTTCAGGAATCACCAAGTCATCTGGTTTGGTATAAGAATATAGGCTCCACGGTGTCTACAAAGCCAATTTCTACACTTACTTATACCAAACCAGATGACAGTCAGCAAACATGAGTGTTCATAGGCTGGGATGAGACTTGGTGATTCCTGAAGCAAGCTGAAAGGTTTGGGGAAGCAACCTATTTGGTATAAGAATACAGGCTCCACAGTGTCTACAAAGCCAAGTTCTACAGTTACTTGGACCCCAAGCAAAGTTGGAAATCTGGACTCAATTTACAAGATGCTCCTTCAACTCAAAGCAAAACAGAGAACAGGTTCTGTGTCTTGAATCTTGGCTAGAGATGAAACTGGGGAAGGCTGGCTGCTTCCTCATCAGACTCGGGCTGTTTCCTGTCGGAAAGGTATGAAGTTAAAGTCTGGAGAACTTTTCTTATGGCACCATGACCTTAGCTGGAAGGGAAGGGGCCCCATTAATCCATTCTCCTCCCATCCCACCCTTTGCCACATCCTGTGTTCTCCTTTCATTATTCCAACTCACCAACATAAAAATAGTTCTTCCTATATTCAGGAAACTTACAACGGCAAGAAATAGAGCCAAGTAACTTGCAGGAACTGGAGAAGGTATTGGTGACCGGCAGAAACAGGAGGTTTGGAGATGGGGCTGGTAAAATGTGATATGAGAAGGATGAAATGGTGTCTCTACAGGTTAGATGAAAGCAGTGCTCAGTTGTGTTCAACTCTTGGAGACACCATGGACTGCCGCCCACAAAGCTCCTCCACCCGTGGAGTATTCCAGGCAAGAATACTGGAGTGGGTTGCCATTTTCTTCTCCAGGGCATCTTCTTGAACTAGGGATTGAACCTGCATCTCTGATGTTAGCAGGTGGATTTCTTTATCACTGTGACACCTGGGAAGCCCAAGGTGAAAGCAGAGCAGGACTGTTTTAAACATTTGTAAAAATGTGAGGGGAAGGGAAAGGATGATACCTTTGTTCACCAAATCACAACACACAAGAACTTATGAGTACAGTTTTAAATTACAAAAAGTAATTTTAGGGAAGATAAAACAATAACTTTAAACAGTGAATGATTCAAGAGAAATTTAAGTAAGCATAATAATGGTATCATTATTAATAAAAGAGGTTAAAAGTAGCCACTTTTAAAGTTGACCTGAAGAAATGAAAATATGTTCTTTGAACTCCCTCCATCAGAGGTAGATATCTGGGTGGACCTTGAGTATAATCCAAAAGTACTTCATTTAAGTGGAATTTAACTAATTCTTAAGGTGATTTTAGCTTTAGGTAGTAAATCGAGTAGGCTTCCCTGGTGGTTCAGTAGTAGAGAATCCATCTGCCAATGCAGGAGACTGCGAGTTCAATCCCTGGAAGGAATGACGATCCCTTGGCTTTACTCCACCTTGGTATTCCTTCTGAATCTTTGCTACTTCCTCAGAGAAACAATCTTCATATAAGCTAAACTGGGTTCTGTAGAAAGGTCCTGTAATAGGTAAATAAACCTACTGGTTGAGGGATGTTATTTTTGGAAATGACCTAAGTGTCCATCAACAGATGACTGGATAAAGAGAAAGTGGTACCTAGACAATGGAAAGTTATTGAGTGACATTTGACAAGTCATTTAAGTTCCTGAGCCTCATATTTCTCAGTGACACAGTTAGGGGATATAAAACTTGACTAACGGGACTGTTGATTGGATTAAATAAGATAACACATGCAGAGTTTTCTCTACTAGTGATTGGATGTAATGCCGTCGAGTACACACAAACACACACACAATGTCATTTCAAAAAAGATTGGCTTAACTCCGTTGGTTTAGTGTTAAACAATATTTTTGGTTTGGTTTGGACATACATTTTGGTTTTCCCCCAATAGTCAAGGAATAGATCAAAACAGGAGAGAAGGTGAAAAGTGGGAGCAATTGAATCAGCAAGGTTTCATCCAGTGGGAACCAAATTGGAAGCTGGAAGGGCTCAGTTTTGTTCCAACACTGTTCCAAAATGCCTGTGTGACTTTTGAACAAAACATTTAATTCTCTTTCTAAACATAAGTTGGAATAGACTGCTATAATTGTGTGCTTCTAAATTATTTAATCCTTGGAATAGGTAAACAAGATAGAGAAATAATTATATAATCCAGGGTTTGAAGGGACGCTGTGTTCTTAGTGCTGTTTTGCAAGTGTTTCTTCCAGGGCTGATGGGTATTTGGGTGTCCACTCTGGGCCTGAAAACCACTAGCAAGATGCTTTGCAAAAACTTCATCCAAATCACTGCTTCTCAGTCAGCCCTCTCATTTCCCAGTGTTGTCAGATAATTTCATTCATTCAAGCTGCACTTTGATGTGCTTCGAAATCCTTGGGCCAAAAAAAAAAAAAAAAAAGAGGGAGGGCAATCTTTTTAGCCAGGGTGTGGTCAGTAGAGAAAAATCTCATGGCAGAGATCTAAAACTCTGCAATTCCTCTCCTTCGTCTCATCATCTAGTCACTGCAAACCCTGGAAATAGGATGAGATTCAGAAAAAGCTGAAAGTGGACAGGAAGGAAAAATTTCCAGGTTAATAGTAGAGAGAGCATAATGCAGAGCATGTATTTGCTAATCAAGCTAAAAAGTGAACAGGCTGTGAAATAAGAGACTGTTTTCACATCTGACTGCTCCCTGATAGTCCTGTGATGGAAAACACTGTTGTGAAGTGTGGGTTGGTATGACCTGTGGAAATTTAATTTGGCCTGCTTGTTGCTTTCCTCTTAAACAGTCCTATAGCCAGTGTTTGTCTGAATCTTGGAGTCATCATCCTTGACTGTGATTCTTCCAATTTATCATTCTCCCTGCTTCCTGTCTTTCTTGTAACCCTAGATTATTTCATTTCTTTCCACTCTGAAATTTTAAAAGACATTTTTATTCTGTTGAGGAGAATGAAAGGATTTTTGCTTTCGGTAGGAGATAAATGAGTTGGAGTAAGGATGGGATCAAAAGGGAGAGGAGAACAAGATATAATGTAAATTTTGGTTTTATTTTGCTTTGAGAGAGCAACAGAAGGGCAGGTGAAATAGATATGGGCTGTGGTATAGGATGTGTAAGGAGGAGAGCACAGCATGAACTGTTATTTGTCTTGCTCTCCCATCAGATTGTGAGGTTTTTGAGGTTGGCCACTGGAAATATGTGTGTGTGTGTGTGTGTGTGTGTGTGTGTATTTCTTTCTTTCTTTGTTTTTATTTGGTTGTGCTTTGCAGCATGCAGGATCTTAGTTCCCATACCAGGGTTTGAACCTGTGCCCTCTGCAATGGAAGCATGCTGTCTTAACCACTGGACCACCAGGAAAGTTCCTAGCCAGTGGATATTATTCATCTTTCAAACCTCCAACAACTGTCTGGTGTTTGAATTGAGCCAATATCCTTCTTATCTAGGTCTGGTGACCTAGTAGATAGTGGAAAAGAGCATGTGTTTGGAGTTAGCAAGACTGAATTTGAATTCTGTTCTCTCACTGAGTGATCTGCTGTTTGTTTAATTCTCATTTTCTTTATCTAAAGAATGGGGATGCTTATGAAGAATAGCTTATAGAGTTGGGTGTGCAGGTGTGTCCTCAGTTGCTCAGTCATGTCTGATTCTTCTGTGATCCCATGGATTGTAGCCCACTAGGCTCCTCTGTCTATGGAATTCTCCAAGCAAAAATACTGGAGTGGGTTGCCATTTCCTTCTCCATGGGATCTTCCCAACCTGGGGCTCAAACTCGTATCTCCTGCCTCTCCAGCATTTGCAGGCAGATTTTTTTTACCACTGAGCTACCTGGGAAGCCCCTTATAGAGTTGTAATGATGACTAAGGCACAGTGCTGGCATACAGTAAATGTTCCATGAAAGTAGTTCTTATTTTTACTCTTGCTGTGTGACCCTGGAAAAGTTATTTCCTCACTGTAGCATTTGAGGGATGATAATCGTTACATAAATTACAATGATTTAATCAGATAATCCTTGTAGAATACCCAGTGTCTGCAATACAGTAGCTGCTCATTAAATACTAGTTTCCTCCCTTATATTCCCAGTTGTATGCTCTACTCTTTTCCTTCACTTTTTCACCTGCATGTGACCAACCCTTCAGCCAAACTGAGTAACTTGTTCGAAGATGGTCCACAGTGTTTGCTATCACATCTTTTGCCCATTGAATCATCTTTTTTTCTGCATTCCTGTCTCTGTCTATAGCAACCCTGGGCACATTTTAAGGCCTAATCTCAAATACCACTTGCTTCATGATGTATTACATAAGTAAGCTTCCCAACTGGGCTATTTCTCTTTCCTTCAAACACTCCCTTAGCATTCTGTTTTCTTTCTTTTTGGAACAGAGAAAGGCCATGCAAGGAGACGTGTGGTTCATGCCTTACAAAACCCTGAACTCTTGTTTTATTTCTTTATCAGTGCATAACCTTCTTCCTTTTTCAAATTGTAGGTCTTCAGTTCTCTGTATGTGTCATAAACCTGCTCCCCAAATATTGATAGTGTAGTCATCAGTCTCCTACTCATCCACCAATCCAAACACATTTATCCACCAGACTCTAACTGATTATCTAGGAAACCTTCATCTCTAGAAAAACTGGATTCTTTCTTGTGGAAAGAAGAAAAAAAATTATTTTGTTGAATTCACATACTGAGTTAACTGCCTTTGGTGTGTCCTCATAGTAACCCTAGGACACCCTTTCATAAATCACACCCGATTTCATTGCAAAATATTGGAACTGTTTACATGAGTGAGCCCTACACTGAATTTTAAGCTCCTCAAAGGGAAATCAGGACTTGTATTCTATTCGTCTTTGTAGCCCTAGTCCCATATACATTGTCTTACCTGCTAACCATGTGCAGTGTTTGAAAATCATAAGAACTAGGTGAAGTTACCCTTAACAATTCACTCCAGTAGTCTCATAACACACACAGAATATTCCTGTGCGTTGGTTGAAGCACGAATTTAATTCCTTGTGAAAACAGAAAATTGCTATACTTTGAAAAACTAAATATGTATGCTCAAAAAAGAGAAAAATACTATTTCTCCCATATTTTTTCTACATTTGGCTCATATGGCAACCCAACTATTAAATTAGCTAATTATCTTCTTTATGAAATAGAAATATTCCTGAAAAACTTCCAGATGATAACATTGTAAAATTAAGTCATGGTGTAAATACATGAAAAAAGTATCCTCTCTCTTCAAAGAAAATCACTTGAATAGCAAGAATGCTCTGGAAGAGCAAAACAAGAAATTCTCCCTTTATCATGTGTGGGATGTAAATTTTTCCCTTATGTACTTTTCTTTACATCTAAATTTTTACATATTGATTAAACCTGTACATATCAGTTGAGGTCATGTAAAGAAACTGAATCATACATAGCAGCCAACATTGCAGATAATAGATAAAAGAATTTCAATGGACCAAAAACAAGAACATGTGAAAGATGGCCATATCATGTTTTTCATTAAGTTGATTAATTTTTATTTATTAAATAATCTTTCACTTCTTTCTTTTCTCTTCATTTTTCTGGTTCACCCAAGCAAGCCTTTCATCTACACCAACTATCTTTAAAAAAGCAGTTTTTTTTTCAAAAGGAAAAATATGAATATCTTATCTGTAATATAAACAAAGTTAATTCTTGAAAAAGAGCCTGCAAGTCTATTCAAAAGCTTCTTGCAGTTTGCTCTCTTCATGGCATTTTTTTTTTTTTTTTTTTTTGCATTCACTGAACATTTGCTGAATAGCTGAAGGGAAGAAAATTTTGTTCTATTTTTGTTTTCCCAGAAGTTGTGCTGTATTTCTTGGAATGAACTTCAGTCCTTTCCTTCCATCTTCAGATAACGATGACATATGAACTTTCTCACAAGGTCATCAGCCAGAGCTAGAGGATTTGTGGGGATACACATTTTGAAGCCCAAAAGTCTTGGGAATGAGAAAGAACTTGAATACAGATATTGGCTGTTCTCAATACTGTGGACTCTCCAGAAAAGATGGGCTTAAATATTTAGTATTTTGGTGCTGGAAATTAATCAAATGAACAATGGTGCAAAAGTAAAAATGTGGAGGTCAATTTTGGCCTTGGCTAGTGTGGCAACTTGAACTTGGATTTCTCAGCTGAACATTTGGTCTTCATATTATGCTTAGTACCTAAACTCACCCCTTCAAGAGCCAGGCACAGTTCCTTGGTTGGCTGAGGTTTTTCCTGTGTGTGCTCAAAGATAAATAAAACAACCGACTCACTGCTCCTCCTGCCAATGTGTCTTTCTGTTGCACAAAAAGAAAACAACCATATGGGCTGCCATGAATAGATTTGGCAAGGCTGGCTTGTAGGGATAACTTCCATATGGTGTAAGATTAAAATTAATTATTCAAACAAAGACAGTTAAAGACCCCTCAGGTATTTTAAGTGTTTTGAAAGAAAAAAAAAAGATCAAGAAAGGAAAAGATACTGAAACATTTCAGTGTCTATCTAAATAAATTTAGACAGGCCCTGGCATATAGCATATTATTTAAACTATCTAGGACTTAAATAATACTTTAAGGAAAAAATGTTCACTACTGGTATACACCAAAATTGATTTAAAAAATAGAATATATACATACAAAAGAGGCAATTCTTAGTACTCTTCAAAGAGGATCAGTAAATAAAAGGTACGCAAACAACCAAGCAAATCTACAATAAAAATTCACACATGCATATAAATACAAGTCTAAAATATTATCTTGATAAAGAGAATATAGTTTATCTTTATAAAGTTTTACGGCACTTGGAGTTGTCAATTGACTTGTTCAAAAAGATATCATAGGCTTAGATGCCTTGGATTTCACCTGACTTCAAACAGTTCTCTGTGTGCATGTTTATATGTGAGTGTATGTATCATTTATATTGGATTGTATATCATTTTTATATTAGATTACAGGTATCTAATGAGTAAAGATTATGTATTCTAATATTCATAATATCTGTGTTCTAATGTAGTACATAAATCATTGCCTGGCAAATGATAAACAGTTAAAAATTATTTGCTGAATAAAATTTATAAAAACAAGTCAACATATTACTGACAAGGCAATTTCTAAGCACAATAATGATAATCCATTCATTTGCTAATTTTTCTACAATCACTTTTAAACTACTTACTTTATTCTAGATGCTGTATTAATTGGAATTTGTATCAGTCTCAAGAAAATTATAGTCTATAGATGGCTAGGATGATATATAAATAAATAATTGTAAGTACCATGATAAATCTTTCATCAGTTATATAAAAAGCATAGCACTGTAGTCTAGTCTTAATAAGTGGTAATTCTAATTAATGTAAATGGGCCAAACTCACCAGCTAACATACAGCCTATGGCTTCCCTGGTGGCTCAGATAGTAAAGAACCTGCCTGCAGGTGCAGGAGATGTGGGTTCAATTCCTGGGCTAGGAAGATCCCCTGGAGAAGGGAAGGGCAACCCACTCTGGTATTCTTGCCTGGAGAATCCCATGGACAGAGGAGCCTGGCGGGCTATGGTCCATAGGGTCACAAAGAGTTGGACTTGACTGAAGCAACTTAGCGTGCATGCATGAGTGAAATGTATAAAAGAGGTAATAAGAACAGGAAGAGAAAAAGTCTTACAGGCTCAAGGAATGATAACTATATAAGTTGTAAAGTGGTGCAAAAATCCTTAACAAAATTCTAGTAACCAGAATCCAACAACACATTAAAAAGATCATACATCATGACCAAGTGGGCTTTATCCCAGGGATGCAAGGATTCTTCAATATCCACAAATCAATCAATGTAATACACCACATTAACAAATTGAAAAATAAAAGCCATATGATTATCTCAATAGATGCAGAGAAAGCCTTTGACAAAATTCAACATCCATAGGAACATGCCTCAACATAATAAAAGTATATATGACAAACCCACAGCAAACATTATCCTCAATGGTGAAAAATTGAAAGCATTTCCCCTAAAGTCAGGAACAAGACAAGGGTGCCCACTTTCACCATTACTATTCAACATAGTTTTGGAAGTTTTGGCCACAGCAATCAGAGCAGAAAAAGAAATAAAAGGAATCCAAATTGCAAAAGAAGAAGTAAAACTCTCACTGTTTGCAGATGACATGATCCTCTACATAGAAAACCCTAAAGACTCCACCAGAAAATTACTAGAGCTAATCAATGAATATAGTAAAGTTGCAGGATATAAAATCAACACACAGAAATCCCTTGCATTCCTATACACTAATAATGAGAAAATAGAAAGAGAAATTAAGAAAACAATCCCATTCACCATTGAAGTGAAAATAATAAAATACTTATGAATATATCTACCTAAAGAAACTGAGATGGCTGGATGGCATCTCTTACTCGATGGATGTGAGTCTGAATGAACTCCAGGAGTTGGTGATGGACAGGGAGGCCTGGTGTGCTGTGATTCATGGGGTCGCAAAGAGTCAGACACGACTGAATGACTGAACTGAACTGAAAGAAACTAAAGACCTATGTATAGAAAACTATAAAACACTGGTGAAAGAAATCAAAGAGGACACTAATAGATGAAGAAATATACCATGTTCATGAATCGGAAGAATCAATCTAGTGAAAAAGAGTATACTACACAAAGCAATCTATAGATTCAATGCAATCCCTATCAAGCTACCAACGGTATTTTTCACAGAGCTAGAACAAATAATTTCACAATTTGTATGGAAATACAAAAAACCTCAAATAGCCAAAGCAATCTTGAGAAAGAAGAATGGAACTGGAGGAATCAACCTGCCTGACTTCAGGCTCTACAACAAAGCCACAGTCATCAAGACAGTATGGTACTGGCACAAAGACAGAAATATAGATCAATGGAACAAAATAGAAAGCCCAGAGATAAATCCATGCACCTATGGACACATTATCTTTGACAAAGGAGGCAAGAATATACAATGGAGAAAAGACAATCTCTTTAACAAGCGGTGCTGAGAAAACTGGTCAACCACTTGTAAAAGAATGAAACTAGAACATTTTCTAACACCATACATACACAAAAATAAACTTCAAATGGATTAAATATCTAAACGTAACCAGAAACTATACAGCTCCTAGAGAACATAGGCAAAACACTCTCCAACATAAATCACAGCAGGATCCTCTATGACCCACCTCCCAGAATATTGGAAATAAAAGCAAAAATAAACAAATGGGACCTAATTAAAATTAAGAGCTTCTGCACAACAAAGGAAACTATAAGCCTTCAGAATGGGAGAAAATAATAGCAAATGAAGCAACTGACAACTAATCTCAAAAATATACAAGCAATTCCTGCAGCTCAATTCCAGAAAAATAAATGACCCAATCAATAAATGGGCCAAAGAACTAAACAGAAGAAGACATACAGATGGCTAACAAACACATGAAAAGATGCTCAACATCACTCATTATCAGAGAAATGCAAATCAAAACCACAATGAGGTACCATTTCATGCCAATCAGAATGACTGCTATCCAAAAGTCTACAAGCAATAAATGCTGGAGAGGGTGTGGAGAAAAGGAAACCCTTTTACACTGTTGGTGGGAATGCAAACTAATTCAGCCACTATGGAGAACAGTGTGGAGATTCCTTAAAAAACTGGAAATAGAACTGCCTTATGACCCAGGCTTCCCTGGTGGCTCAGATGGTAAAGTGTCTGCCTGTAGACAGGGAGAACTGGGTTCGATCCCTGGGTTGAGAAGATCCCCTGGAGAAGGAAATGGCAACCCACTCCAGTACTCTTGCCTGGAAAATTCCATGGACTGAGGAGCCTGGTAGACTACAGTCCATGGGGTCACAAAAAGTCGGACACAACTGAGCGACTTCACTTCACTTATGACCCAGCAATCCCACTTCTGGGCATACACACCAAGGAAACCAGAATTGAAAGAGACACGTGTACCCCAATGTTCATTGCAGCACTGTTTATAATAGCCAGGACATGGAAGCAACCTAGATGTCCATAAGCAGATGAATGGATAAGAAAGCTGTGGTACATATACACAATGGAGTATTACTCAGCCATTAAAAAGAATACATTTGAATCAGTTCTAATGAGGTGGATGAAACTGGAGCCTATTATACAGAGTGAATTATGCCAGAAAGTAAAACACCAATACAGTATTCAGTTCAGTTCAGTTCAGTTCAGTCGCTCAGTTATGTCCAACTCTTTGCGACCCCATGAATCGCAGCACGCCAGGCCTCCCTGTCCATCACCAACTCCCAGAGTTCACTCAAACTCACGTCCATTGAGTCAGTGATGCCATCCAGCCATCTCATCCTCTGTCATCCCCTTCTCCTCCTGCCCCCAATCCCTCCCAGCATCAGAGTCTTTTCCAATGAGTCAACTCTTCTCATGAGGCGGCCAAAGTACTGGACTTTCAGCTTTAGCATCATTCCTTCCAAAGAACACCCAGGGCTGATCTCCTTCAGAATGGACTGGTTGGATGTCCTTGCAGTCCAAGGGACTCTCAAGAGTCTTCTCCAACACTACAGTTCAAAGCATCAATTCTTCAGTGCTCAGCTTTCTTTATAGTCCAACTCACACATCCATACATGACTACTGGAAAAACCATAGCCTTGACTAGATGGACATTTGTTGGTAAAGTAATGTCTCTGCTTTTTAATATGCTGTCTAGGTTGGTCATAACTTTCCTTCCAAGGAGTAAGCATCTCTTAATTTCATGGCTGCAATCACCATCTGCAGTGATTTTGGAGCCCAAAAATATAAAGTCTGACACTGTTTCCACTGTTTCCCCATCTATTTGCCATTAAATGATGGGACCAGATGCCATGATCTTAGTTTTCTGAAAGTTGAGCTTTAAGCCGACTTTTTCACTCTCCTCTTTTCACTCTCATCAAGAGGCCTTTTATTTCCTCTTCACTTTCTGCCATAAGGGTGGTGTTATCTGCATATCTGAGGTTATTGATATTCCTTCTGGCGATCTTGATTCCAACTTGTGCTTCTTCCAGCCCAGCATTTCTCATGATGTACTCTGCATAGAAGTTAAATAAGCAGGGTGACAATATACAGCCTTGATGTACTCCTTTTCCTATTTGGAACTAGCCTGTTGTTCCATGTCCAGTTCTAACTGTTGCTTCCTGACCTGCATACAGGTTTCTGAAGAGGCAGGTCAGGTGGTCTGGTATTCCCATCTCTTTCAGAATTTTCTACAGTTTATTGTGATCCACACAGTCAAAGGCTTTGGCATAGTCAATCAAGCAGAAATAGATGTTTTTCTGGAACTCTCTTGCTTTTTCCATGATCCAGCAGATGTTGGCAATTTGACCTCTGGTTCCTCTGCCTTTTCTAAAACCAACTTGAACATCTGGAAGTTCACGGTTCCTGTATTGCTGATGCATATATATGGAATTTAGAAAGATGGTAATGATAACCCTGTATGTGAGACAGCAAAAGAGACACAGATGTGTACAACAGACTTATGGACTCTGTGGGAGAGGGCGAGGGTGGGATGATTTGGGAGAATGGGATTGAAACATGTATAGTATCATATGTGAAATGAATTGCCAGTTCAGGTTCCATGCATGATACAGAATGCTTGGGGCTGGTGCACTGGGATGACCCAGAGGGATGATATGGGGAGGGAGGTGGGATGGGGGTTCAGGATGGGGAACACGTGTACACCCATGGTGGATTCATGTTGATGTATGGCAAAACCAATACAATATTGTAAAGTGATAAGCCTCCAATTAAAATAAATAAATTTATATTTAAAAAGTTATAAAGTGGAATTAGGCATTGTGTTTTTTACAAGCACAAGATCTTAAGTGTACTAACCATACACATATGCACATACTATACACACACAGATGTACAAGGAAGCTATGTGAGGTGATAAATGAATTAATTTACTTGACTATAGTAATAGTTTCACACACTGCTATACCTTAAACAATCACACTGTACAACCTAAATAGATATAATTTTTGTCATTTATACCTAAATAAAACCAAAACACACAAGACAAAGCTGGAGAATTAGGCAGGACCATGTGAAAATGCCAAAGGTCAAATTTTAAAAATCTTTTATTAAAAAACTTTAAAAAATTATTTATTTATTTGGCTGCACTGGGTCTTGGTTGCAACACGCATATTTTTAGTTGTGGCATGTGGGATCTAGTTCTCTGACCAGGGATTGAACCCAGGTTCCCTTCATTGCGAGCATAGAGTCTTCACCACTGGACCACCAGGGAAGTTCCATAACTTCTTTGAAACTTAAAGGCATTTTAAAGCCATTGAAAAACTTTAAGAAAGAAAAGAGTGATATAATTAAATTGTGTTTTAAAAAATGAGTCTGGGTGAAGTGAAGAGAATAGATTAAAAAGAGGTAAGAGTTTATGCATGGAGATCAGGTTACGGGGTCAATGTAGTAGCTCATGTACAGAGTGATGGGAGCTTAAACCAAGAAAATGTTGAAATGGAACAAAGGAAGAGGGATATGAAAGTTATTTAGAAGGTAACATTGAACCAAAGAATGTAGAGATAAAGGTGTGTTGTCAAACATGGCGGCCCTTGTTTCTGGTTTGCACAAGTTGGTGCTAATTGAGATTAGTTCATAGCTTGTGGGAGAAATTAAAATGGATATATATAGTGAGTTGAAGTGCTTTCATGATATCTAGTTAGAAATATAGAGTAGGTGGTTGGGGTCTCATCTGAAGTGGAAATACAAATTTGATAGTCATCAGCTCATGCAAATAAAGTGGCTACATTCATTTTTTAAAATAAATGAAAATACACCTTTTCCTAGATGGTTTCTCACCTGTCTTCCTCCACAGAATAGATGGTTTTCTACTCAGAGATGAGGAAGGGGATGAATGAGTCCTTAGGAGTAAGTGACTATCATTTCCTTTTGCTTACTATTTTTCAACTCTTTCACCAGTAACTATAATAAACCAAATTATAATAGTAGTAATAATAAAATCAAACAATATATTGCACAATCTCAACAAAATTAAGTTATATATAGTGAATTTAAACCACTTAAGTCCACTGGAATGATTTGTTCAGAGTAGGCGATCAATACATATTTGCTGCTTGACCAAGTCATACAAAAAGTATTACTAAATCACTTTATAATGATGGCTTATAATTGAGTTTGTTATAAGAACCATAATTATGGCCATAAATACTTTTATGTATTTGAGAAGACAAGAGAAAGCCCTTCCAAATCTGAAGAGGCTGACATTGGCTACCATAGTTCAATGACCTAGCTTGACCTCAGACCCAAAGTTTCAGGCTGTCACTCAGCCCTTGGTGGGCTGTGGGCCTTCACACCTAATATAATTTGGCAAACACAAAGTGTTTTATAAGACGGGGATGTGGAAAGAACTCGGTAATTTTGCCAGTGTTTTTAACCACTCACCGTCCCAAATACTGCCTCAGTCAAATTAATTTACAAAGGTCTTGCATTTTCCATGTCCTTTTCCATTCCCTCTCTAGGGACTGAGGACTTGGCATGAACCCTAGCTCTAATAGCCCCAAGGGATCAGGCTGAATAGTTAGCTATCTGGAAGGGCCAGAAAAAGACACTATTTAAGAAGCAAGTTCAAGTTCAAGGAAAGCAAGTCAAGGGTAAAGCCAGAGGAATAATATATTATACACTGGGGCCTAGGGTAGAGTCTGGGGCTATAGACAGGAAATGTGGCAAGAAATCAACAGATCAGTGATAGTTCTCCTACTCAAATGCTAGGATACAAGAATATGGAAAAAATCCAAATGCAGTTGTGAAGACCTTTGCAAATTAATAAATAATTAATAAAATAAAAAATAAAACAAGAGTGTCAGGAGTTTCTTTTATTGGGGTTGGCAATGGGGCATTTAAAAGTTCAGGATCATCTCAGACACCTGAGTCCTTTTGCAGTACACTCCTCCTTTCTTTCGGAATGTTTCCCTTTCCCTTTGCTAACTTAAATCCTTTCTATTTTCTGCACACCAATTCAAGTCCTATATCTTGTTTAAATGTTGATATAATATTTAATGGGCCTGAGAACTAGTGTGGGAAAATCTGTTTCCTAATGAAAATGCCAAGTCACTGCAGCGTGTTTGTTTTGGGAAGTAAATTTTGCCATCTTTGGTGTGTCTTAAAGTATTGTGTCCTCTTTTCTCCAGAACTTTCAGCGAATTTTTTTCTTTTCTTTCTTTACCACTAAAATTTTATTTATTTATATATTTATTTCTCTATTTTTGGCTGTGCTGGGTCTTTGTTGCTGTGTGCAGGCTTTCTCTCATTGAGGTGAATGGGGGCTACTCTCTAGGTGTGGTATGTGGGCTTTTCCTTGCTGTGGCTTCTCTTGTTGCAAAGCAGAGAACTCAAGTGGTGTGGACTCAATAGTTGTGGCACACTGGCTTAGTTGCCCTGTGGCACGGGGGATCTTTCCTGGGAGAACAATCAAATTTGTGTTCCCTGCATTGGCAGGTGAATTCTTACCACTGGATCACCAGGGAAACCCCTCTCTTCTTTTGCTTTGGAAAAGTTTTCTAATTTCAGGGAATAATTACTGAGGATGTCTTAGCACTTTAAATTTAATGTGTCATATTATTCTTGAGGGTTTCCTAGGTGGCGCTCAGTTCAGTTCAGTTGCTCAGTCATGTCTCACTCTTTGCAACCCCATGAACCACAGCACGCCAGGCCTCCCTATCCATCACCCACTCTTGGAGTCTACCCCCTCATGCCCATTGAGTCTGTGATGCCATCCAACCAGCTCATCCTCTGTTGTCCCCTTCTCCTCCTGCCTTCAATCTTTCCCAGCATCAGGGTCTTTTCCAATGAGTCAGCTCTTCGTATTAGGTGGCCAAAGTATTGGACTTTCAGCTTCAACTCAGTCCTTCCAATGAACATTCAAGACTGATCTCGTTTAGGATGGAGTGGTTGGATCTCCTTGCAGTCCAAGGGACTCTCAAGAGTCTTCTCCAACAAAAGCATCAATTCTTTGGTGCTCAGCTTTCTTTATAGTCCAAATCTCACATCCATACATGACTACTGGAAAAACCATAGCCTTGACTAGACGGGCCTTTGTTGGCAAAGTAATGTTTCTGCTTTTTAATATGCTGTCTAGGGTGGTCGTAACTTTCCTTCTAAGGAGTAAATGTCTTTTAATTTCATAGCTGCAATCACCATCAGCAGTGATTTTGAAGCCCCCCAAAATAAAGTCAGCCACTGTTTCCACTGTTTCTACATCTATTTGCCATGAAGTGATGGGACAGGATGCCATGATCTTTGTTTTCTGAATGTTGAGCTTTAAGCCAACTTTTTCACTCTCCTCTTTCACTCTTATCAAGAGGCTTTTTAGCTCCTCTTCACTTTCTGCCATAAGGATGGTGTCATCTGCATATCTGAGGTTATTGATATTTCTCCCGGCAATCTTGATTCCAGTCTGTGCTTCCTCCAGCCCAGTGTTCCATATGATGTACTCTGCATATAAGTTAAATTAGCAGGGTGACAATATTCAGCCTTGATGTACTCCTTTTCCTATTTGGAACTAGTCTGTTGTTCCATGTCCAGTTCTAACTGTTGCTTCCTGACCTGCATACAGGTTTCTCAAGAGGCAGGTCAGGTGGTCTGGTATTCCCATCTCTTTCAGAATTATCCAGTTTATTGTGATCCACACAGTCAAAGGCTTTGGCATAGTCAATCAAGCAGAAATAGATGTTTTTCTGGAACTCTCTTGCTTTTTCCACGATCCAGCAGATGTTGGCAATTTGACCTTTGGCTCCTTTGCCTTTTCTAAAACCAGCTTGAACATCAGGAAGTTCATGGTTCACGTATTGCTGAAGCCTGGCTTGGAGAATGTTGAGCATTACTTTACTAGCGTGTGATGCTAGTGGTAAAGAAATTGCTGCCAATGTAGGAAAGATGGTTTTGATTCCTGGGTTGGGAAGATCCCCTGGAGGAGGGTGTGGCAACCCACCCTAATATACTTGCCTGGAGAATTCCATGAACAGAGGAGCTGGTGAGCTACAGTTTATGGGGTCACATGGAATCTGACATGACTGAAGCAACTTAGCCCACAGCACATAATACTTCTTGCAGGTTAGGAATCATGTTTTACTTATATTGCTTTATATACTTTTGAATAATAATGATATCTATCATTCATGAAGTGCCAAATATATTCCAGATATTTCACATTTATTATTTTTAATTTTCATAAAAACTGTTCCAGATATGGATATTATTCCCATTTTTGGTTTAGAAAGGTTATGCTTAGTCACTCAGTCATGTCCAACTGTTTGCTACCCCATGGACTGTAGCCTGTCAGACTACTCTGTCCTTGGAATTCTCCAGGAAAGAATACTGGAGTGGGTTGCCATACCCTCCTACAGGAGATCGTCCCGACCCAGGGATCGAATCCAGGTCTCCTGCATTGCAGGCAGATTCTTTACCACCTGAGCCACCAGTGAAGCCCTTAGAAAGTTTAACTTGCTCAAAGATTGAACCAGTAGATGCTGGGGTTGAGATCAGAACTCAGGTTTGATCTTTCTTCTCTACGCTAGGCTGTCCTGGAACACTTGCTGACTTGATTGATTTGAATTGTTGATTACATAATTTATGTTCCCCATCTCCTAGAGTTTCTGCGACCATCTCCAGAGCCAGTCTAAACAGGAGCCAATGGGAGAGAGAGAAGGAGAAAAACAGAGATCTGCATTTTGTGCCTTCTCATTTCAAATGAGAAAAGCTTCCATTTCTTCTCTTTTGGTTTTTGTCTTTCTTCTTTTATGTCTTTGCTACTTTTTGTACTTTTGCGGCTGCTGCTGCGTGGCTTCAGTCGTGTCCGACTCTGTGCGACCCCATAGATGGCAGCCCACCAGGCTCCCTCCTCCCTGGGATTCTCCAGGCAAGAACACTGGAGTGGGTTGCCATTTCCTTCTCCAATGCATGAAAGTGAAAAGTGAAAGTGAAGTCGTTCAGTCATGTTCGACTCTTAACCGACCCCATGGACTGCAGCCTACCAGGCTCCTCTGTCCATGGGATTTTCCAGGCAAGAGTACTGGAGTGGGTTGCCATTGCCTTCTCTTGCTCAAAACACACTCATTTATTTTAAGAAAATTAATTTTCTTGCATATCAATCCTTCTTACCACCTCCTTGATACAGTTTTCCATCAATAAATGGCTGGTCTAATCTAAAAATTTTGCAAAAGCTCTTTAGACAACAAGCTAAATTTTTAAAAGTTAATTCGTTTAGCAGGGGTTGCTAATTTCTTTTTTTTTCTTTTTTTTTTAAATTTTATTTTTAATTTTTTAAATTTTAAAATCTTTAATTCTTACATGCGTTCCCAAAGATTGCTAATTTCTATGGCCTTCCAAGGGGGAGGGAAATAAACATACAGTTTCTTAGAGGAGAAAACCAATAGATTCCAGCAAAGGTATTCTTGGAGGCAGTGAAGCTAATTTTCTAAACCAAATAGATAAACTGTGGAGTCTCTTGATTTGTTCAGATCTGGTCCTGAGGTTTATGGCTCTACTTACTGTGCCCCAGCCCTGTGTTCAAGAGCCTTCTATATGCCCAGATAGCTCTGAGTCTTTTGATGGTCATGGCCATGTGCTCATACATTATCAGAGCATCATAGATGTGATGGAAAGAAACTAGTGAAAACAGGTTTGGAGGTGTTTCCCAGAGATCAAAGCTATGTATTGTGCTCTCAGTGTGTGCTATATGCTTTGTGTATATATATATATATATATATATATATATATATATATATATATAATTTAAACATAATAAATTAATAATAATAAGAGGAATAAGACCCAAGGAAAGCTCCAGAGAGACCCATTTGAGTGGGGCCTTTGATGACTGATGAGGGGCTGCCAACAAGGAAAGTTGGGGGTGGGCATTTCTAGGTAAAATGAACAGTTAATACCTTAGTACAAACCAGGCAAAGGAAAAACAAAGAAAGCTTGTGAAGTGTGTGACATCTGCCCATTTTTAAATATTTCTCAAGTAGGATAGCAGATAAGTGCTCTGTGCTAAGTCATTTACTTGTGCTATTTCATTTAATCTTCACCTTGATGCGTTTGGACTGTGGTGTTGGAGAAGCCTTTTGAGAGTCCCTTGGACTGCAAGGAGATCCAGCCAGTCCATTCTGAAGGAGATCAGCCTTGGGATTTCTTTGGAAGGAATGATGCTGAAGCTGAAACTCCAGTACTTTGGCCACCTCATGCGAAGAGTTGACTCATTGGAAAAGACTCTGATGCTGGGAGAGATTGGGGGCAGGAGGAGAAGGGGACGACTGAGGATGAGATGGCTGGATGGAATCACTGACTCGGTGGACGTGAGTCTGAGTGAGCTCCGGGAGTTGGTGATGGGCAGGGAGGCCTGGCGTGCTGCAATTCATGGGGTTGCAAAGAGTCGGACACGACTGAGTGACTGAACTGAACTGAACTGAGGAAGTTAACATTGAAGAACTGATGCTTTTGAACTGTGGTGTTGGAGAAGACTCTTGAGAGTCCCTTGGACTGCAAGGAGATCCAACCAGTCCATCCTAAAGGAAGTCAGTCCTGAATATTAATTAAAAGGACTGATGCTGAAGCTGATGCTCCAATGCTTTGGCCACCTGATGCGAAGAACTAACTCATTAGAAAAGACCCTGATGCTGGGAATGATTGAAGATGGGAGGAAAAGGGGACGACAGAGGATGAGATGGTTGGATGGCATCACTGACTCAATGGACATGAGTTTGAGTAATCTCCAGGAGTTGGTGATTGACAGGGAAGCCTGACGTGCTGCGGTTCATGGGGCTGCAGAGTCGGACATGACTGAACGACTGAACTTAATTGAGCCGAACTGAGGAAATTAGTTCTGTTATGATTCCCCTTTTACATGGTAGAAGCAGAGAGGTGAGGCACAGAGAAACCAGTAACGTTTTGAGAGTCATTACTTTTATTACACTATTGATAAGTAGTAGAATCAGACTGTCTGCCCCCAGAGTCTGTGTGCTAAATGCCGTGTTATACTTCCTTCCACATGTTTTTTGAACTAGAAATAAATAGTAGTGTTAGTTCTTTCTGTGGGTCACTTGTGTCTTTCACTGATTGTAAACCCCTATGTATTTTTAATTAATTTTTATTGTAGTATAGTTGCTTCCCTGGTGACTCAGTGGTTAAGAATCCTCCGGCAATGTGGGAAGATCTTCCCTAGGCTGGGAGGATCCCTTGGAGAAGGACATGGCAGCCCACTCCAATATTCTTGTCTGGAGAATCCCCAAGGACAGAGGAACCTGGTGGGCTACAGTCCACAGGGTCACAAAGAGTTGGACATGACTGAGTGACTAGGTACATAGTTGTTTTATAATGTTGTATTAGTTTCTGCTGCACAGCAAAGCAAATCAGTTATATGCATATTTCCTCTTTTTTAGACTTCCTTCCCATTTAGGTCACCATAGAGCACTGAGTAGAAGTCCCAGTGCTAAATAGTAGGTTCTCACTAGTTGTCTATTTTATACATAGTGTCAATAGTGTATATATATATATCAATACCAATCTCCTAATTTATCTCACTCCTGCTTCCCTTGGTAACCTTAAATTTGTTTTCTACATCTGTGACTCTATTTCTGCTTTGCAAATAAGTTCATCTGTATCATTTTCCTAGATTTCACATATAAGTGATATTATAAGATATTTCTCTTTCTGACTTACTTCATTCTGTATGACAATCTCTAGACTCACCTATGTCACTGTGAATGGCACTATTCTGTTCCTTTTTGTCACTGTGTAATATTCCATTATATAATGTACCATATCTTTTTTATCCATTCCTCTGCTGATGGACATCCATGTCCTGGCTGTTGTAAATAGAGCTGCAATATCCTATAAATCCTTAAATTTTAATAACCCTTCATAAAATCTCCTTAGGAGGAAAAAAAAAAGAAAAGCAGACCTAAACGGAAAAGAAAACCCTTGAAAGTGGAAGGAGAGGGCCAAAAATAAACTCAATCCTGGGTTTAGTTATAGGTCGGAATATCATGTTGGGACAGGAAGTGATAAAGGCCACCATCCCTGCTTAACACTAGAAGGGAAAACATGCAAGGCAAGATTCAGACAAAAATGTGTCTCATTCACTGGGATAATGTGCCAACTTTCATAAAAGGAAGATAGAGGTTCCTGCTAGGGTTTAAGTAATTCATGTTCCTGCCAGTTGCCTTCGGGAATTTCTTGTATTCTGGGCTCTATTTTCCACTGAGGTGCTCTACACAGATCTGAGGGAATAAGCACATGGTGAAGCCCTGGATTCTGAGGGCTTTGGGGGAGCAGATTTGTGAGAAAAGAGTGGAAAGGAAGCAAGGAGGAGGATGTTTATTTTTAATAAAGAGACCCTGCCCTCCCTTCCTGAACTCAAATCCGTCTAGACTTGTTTTTTTCCATTTTGCACAATGTTCACAACAACAGAATAAATGTATTAAAGTCAAACAAACTGGGGGCTGAGTTTTGGCATGGAGAGTCAGACGGGAATAGAATCAGCTGCTTTTGAGTTGAGTCAAATAATTGATTTACAAACCAGTGGTAGATTAAGGCTGTGCTGGCCTGAACTGAACCAAAGTTATTTTCATTCTGAGGAGACAATAAGGAAGCGATATGTCTGGCCTGGTGCCCAGGACAGGAACTATCAGTCCGTTGTGCACTCTTTGTCCTTCAGTTTTCCAAAACTGACAATGTTAGTTCAAGGAATCTTTCCAGTCACATTTCCCATCACTTATATTGTGTGGTGGGAACTAGGTTTCAGAGAAGTAAGATGTCTTCCCTTGTTAGTGCTGGATCAAACCATGTCTCAAACAGTACCTACAAAGGGGCAGGGGGTGGGGGGATGGCTTCTCTGGTGGCTCAGACAGTAAAGAATCCGCCTGCAATGCAAGAGACCTGGGTTTGGTCCCTGGGTTGGGATGATTCCCTGGAGGTGAGCATGGCAAACCACTCCAGTATTCTTTCTGGGAGAATCTCCATGGACAGAGGAGCCTTGTGGGCTATAGTCCATGGGGTCTCAAAAGAGTCGGACATGACTAAGCACAGCATAGCACCTACAAAGGAGGAGTTTCAGTTTTGGCTCTTCTGGGTTGAGAAATTAATGTAGAAACAATTTGGCTTGAACACAGCTGATCATATATTCTGAGTTAACGCTTTATGAATTGATAGACTCCATGTTTGAGGATTCTCCTGTTTTGTCCCTTCTCCTTCTTAGCCATTCAAGACTGCCTTTTATAGTACATCTGGACAGGGTGTGTGTGTGTGTGTGTGTGTGTGTGTGTGTGTGTGTGTGTGTGTGTGTACAGGGCTGGTTACAGGAGTTTCTGAGTCCAGGCCAAAGTCAATGTGTATTTTTACATCTCAGAATGTTTTACATTCCTCAACTCATTTAATCTTGACTATATAAATGTGAGGAGTTAGAAAGTTTATGACATCCCTATTTTATATGCTGGGAAAATGAGATCTACGGTATTCCCAAGATGACATGCTGAATTTAATGGGCAAATCCAGATTCAAACCCAAATGTCCCCTCTCTTCAAGATGAAGAGGGACTTCATCATGTCCCTCTTCTACTGTTCCTTCCTATTAATATGAATTAGAGAAGTTGTTTAATAAAGGAAGACTGGAAGGTATGTGTGCTTCTAGGTTTATTTTCACAAGAGATGCTTCTGTTTCTTCAATACGTTGGGTGAATTTTGAAAAGTGTTTGGATTCTTAAGAGTCACTTCTTTTTTGGACTCTATTATTTTAAATTTTAATTCTCCATGTCTAGTCTAAAGAGACAGATCCTTGCATATACCTCTTTGTGGACTATCCACAGCCAACACTTCTAGTGGACAATCATTATGAAAAATTATTAGAGGTAAGATGTCTTAATCAAACAAAATCTGTGACAGTCTCTTAAAAAATGTTTTGTTTGTTTATTTGTTCGTTTGGCTGCATTGGGTCTTAGTTGCAGCATGCGAAATCTTCATTGCGTTACGCAGGATCTTTCATTGTGTTTCACAGACTCTCTGGTTGTGGCACATGGGCTTAGTTGCCCCCCCAGGGCCTGTGGGTTCTTAGATCCCTGATGAAGGATTGAGCCCATGTACTCTGCATTGCAAGGTGGAGTTTTAACCACTGGGCCACTGGGGAAGTCCCCCATGACCATCTTTTAAGTGCTGAACAGAGGAGTAACTTGATGGAAGGGACAGTTGCCTGGAGAGGTGATTTTTTTCCTTTAGAGATTTCCTATTCCCTTGACTTTTCTTCCTTTTCATACAACTGTGAGCACTTTGCTCAGATTCTAAGGGGTCAATCCCTCATAGGAAAAAAATAAAATCTTTTATCTCGATGGATTATTGAATATCTGTTATTTTAAGGATAAACTGAAACATAGTCAAGAATTTGTAGAGGTGCATGAGAAATCACCATTGGCTTCCCAAATGAAAAAGCCTTTGCTGTGGTTTGGATTTTATTCTGTTTTTGGTGACTAAGAGTTGTATCTATTATATGGTTTTTTCCAAATACATCCCTTTTAAGATCCCGCTTGATGGTTATCACAGCCTTCCTCATTCATTCCTTACTTATATAGCAACAAAGTCCTTTTAAAGTTTATTCTTAAAATTTCTATCTCTTCTCAGAAGTTGAGAACATTGTGGTTAAAACCAGATATTTTGAAAACTATGTGAAAATTGTGTTTTGTGACTTTTCAGACATGGCTTGTGCTAATAAGATGCTAAAATGTAATTAAAATCATGCAATTAGAAAATGGTGACTTTCTCCCTGAAGAAGTCCTGATGAACTTGAATATGCTGTAATTTAGCAAATTGGAAAATGAGATGGTGGAAGGAGAAAGAGAGGGTCATAAGTTGACGGCAATTCTAAAACTGTCACCTTTGGTAAATTGCCATTTTAACACTTGGTCTAGCTTCCATAATTATATCCAGGCTTAACCTCACTGACTGCCATTCTTTTCCAAACACTGGTTGGCCCCAGCCCTGCAATAGTTCTCTGACCCGTTAGCCTGTTGCCTTACAAATCAACATCCCATCATTGGCTGCTACCATTCTTGCATTGCACCATCGTGTAAATATCTTACCACAAAACCACCTGCCTGTCCACAAACACCTCACATTTCCACTTGTTGACTGACTTGGCCTCTTCCCCTCTCCAGCTCTGGCATATTATTAGTGGTGTGAAGGGAAACGAGCAGGTGGAGTGAGCAGAATGAGTCAATGCAAGTAATTATTTCCCATTTTCATTCAGTGGCACGTCTGCCCAAGTGCAGTGGAGTGCCCACTGAGACCAGTGAGAGTCCCATGGTCACAGAGATACAAGTGGATAGTGTGGGACAGGGCCAGGACTTGCAATATAATGTTCAACATGTACCTGCTTCCTTCCAGATACTTCTTTCCCTGGACCCTTTGTGCTCAGCGCTCATATTATAACTCAACCTGTCTCAACCTCTCCCCCACGTAGTCACCTGGAGCAATATCCTAGGATAGGTAAAGATTGAGGAAGAAGTGGAGACAGAGACCATGCATTGGCAGGAAAGTAATAAAAGATGGAACTCAGGGTTGGCAATTATTAGCAAGAAAGGGAACGTACAAGAAGGAATGAGGAACAGGAAGTGGAGACAGGAAGGTAAGACACTGTTGATATTGTTAAATATCTTTTCCCAACAAGCAATGTGCATGCGTGCATGCTCAGTCATATCCAACTCTTTGAGACTCCATGGATTATAGCCCACCAGGCTCCTATGTTCATGGAATTTTCCAGGCAAGAATACTGGAGTGGGTTGCCATTTTCTCCTCCAGGGGATCTCCCTGACCCAGGGATCTCACTCTTGTCTCTAGGGGCTCCTGCTTTGGCAGACAGATTCTTTACCACTGAGCCACCTGGGAAACATGATTTGCATCAAATGATCAGCGTCAGGGTATAAAGGCGCCTTCTCCATTCTCCAATTTGGTATGAGCCTGCAAAGACATTTCAGCACTTAATAGCCCCATGGGATAATTTGAGATGTTATGTGACAATATGACATACCAGCTTTTCCTTCTGCCCAATCTGATTTTCTTCATTTCCTCATAGGTCCTAAGAACACTGCCCACCACCCCCTGCTCCCCCTGCAATAAACTTCCTGAAGAAAATTCAGTCTCAGAGTCTCCTTTCTGGGAAATAGGACCTGAAACACTACACATTTGTTAATTTTTAAATTCTTACTTCACTACAACTGGAATTACATCAAATCTCATCTATTTTTTTCTTCCTCGAGCCTAGGCTAAAACCATGTTACCATATTAAGAATAGTGGGTCTAATGTAGACATCAAATCCTGCTATTAAGACTGAGCGCAACTGTTTGGACAATGACACATTAAAGTCTGGATTCCACACAACTTTTCAAAACCCATACATGCAACTTTTAACCTCCTCATCCTTCACTCTCCCTAACCTTCTGCTCTAGTGTCACTCAGAGATTTTGCTGTGAAACTCACAGAAACAATGACCTCTGGTTGCAGAACAGAAAAACAAGAATGACACCTTGACCTACCTTAGATATGATCTGAATGCAGGTGAATCTCACGCCTGTTTACAGATGTATGATTTTAAATTTGTTTCTTTGATTTCTCAAGTATATTTTCTCCAAAGGTTCAGAATGTAAAAGAAGTTTTAAATGTTTCTTTTTCTATTCTTGTGTCTCTGGATGTAAAAGTGCTGTAATTAGGGGCATGCATCAGATACCATCCCACTTCCTGTTTATTTCCCTTGCTTAGGAAACCAGATCCTTTCAGGAAGGTGAAATACATGGCGAATGTTGTTAGTCGCTCAGTTGTGTCTAGTGTCTGACTCTTTGTGACCCCGTGGGCTGTAGCCCTCCAGGCTCCTCTGTCCATGGGATTTTCCAGGCACGAATACTAGAATGGGTTGCCATTTCCTTCTTCAAGGGATCTTCCTGACCCAGGGATGGAACCCAGGTCTCTTGCATTGCAGGCAGATTCCTTACTGTCTGAATCACATAGGGCTGGTTCCAAACTCAATTGTGAAATAAAGTTGTCTGTGGTGAGCCTCTTCCCTTTTGTGGGATACTCCTGTCACTTTTTTCTTCCCTTGACTTCTCTTCCCCAGCCCACCACCAGCCTCTCATCCATCTCTTCACATAGCTCTCCATTCAATTTTATCCAGCTTTCCCTGCTCCACTTTTCTCTATCCATGACCCAGAATCAGTCTATGGATTCTGTGCTGCCCGTTGTCACTACAGTTGAAACTCCCCTGTTCTGTTCTTCATCAGTCAAGGCCAACTTTCTCTCTTAGAAGGCATTTCTGCCTGACTTCAGTTCAGTTCAGTTCAGTCGCTCAGTCGTGTCTGACTCTTTGCGACCCCATGAATCACAGCATGCCAGGCCTCCCTGTCCATCACCAATTCCCGGAGTTCACTCAGACTCACGTCCATCGAGTCCGTGATGCCATCCAGCCATCTCATCCTCAGTCGTCCCCTTCTCCTCCTGCCCCCAATCTCTCCCAGCATCAGAGTCTTTTCCAATGAGTCAACTCTTTGCATGAGGTGGCCAAAGTACTGGAGTTTCAGCTTCAGCATCATTCCTTCCAAAGAAATCCCAAGGCTGATCTCCTTCAGAATGGACTGGTTGGATCTCCTTGCAATCCAAGGGACTCTCAAGAGTCTTCTCTAACACCACAGTTCAAAAGCATCCATTCTTCGGCGCTCAGCCTTCTTCACAGTCCAACTTTCATATCTATACATGACCACTGGAAAAACCATAGCCTTGACTAGATGGACATTAGTCGGCAAAGTAATGTCTCTGCTTTTGAATATGCTATCTAGGTTGGTCATAACTTTTCTTCCAAGGAGTAAGTGTCTTTTAATTTCATGGCTGCAGTCACCATCTGCAGTGATTTTGGAGCCCCCCCAAATAAAGTCTGACACTGTTTCCACTGTTTTCCCATCTATTTGCCATGAAGTGATGGGACCAGATGCCATGATCTTCGTTTACTGAATGTTGAGCTTTAAGCCAACTTTTTCACTCTCCTCTTTCAGTTTCATCAAGAGGCTCTTTAGCTCCTCTTCACTTTCTGCCATAAGGATGGTGTCATCTGCATATCTGAGGTTATTGATATTTCTCCCGGCAACCTTGATTCCAGCTTGTGTTTCTTCCAGTCCAGCATTTCTCATGATGTATTCTGCACAGAAGTTAAATAAGCAGGGTGACAATATACCGCCTTGATGTACTCCTTTTCCTATTTGGAACCAGTCTGTTGTTCCATGTCCAGTTCTAACTGTTGCTTCCTGACCTGCATACACATTTATCAAGAGGCAGGTCATGTGGTCTGATATTCCCATCTCTTTCAGAATTTTCCACAGTTTATTGTGATCCACACAGTCAAAGGCTTTGGCATAGTCAATAAAGCAGAAAGAGATGTTTTTCTGGAACTCTCTTGCTTTTTCCATGATCCAGCGGATGTTGGCAATTTGATCTCTGGTTCCTCTGCCTTTTCTAAAACCAGCTTGAACATCAGGGAGTTCACAGTTCATGTATTGCTGAAGCCTGGCTTGGAGAATTTTGAGCATTACTTTACTAGCATGTGAGATGAGTGCAATTGTGCGGTAGTTTGAGCATTCTTTGGCATTGCCTTTCTTTGGGATTGGAATGAAAACTGACCTTTCCCAGTCCTGCCTGACTTACTTGTAGTTGATTAGTATTTAAATAAATGAGTGGACATATGAATAAGTGAAGTGCCCTCTCATAGTGGGCCACTTAGCACCCATCTTATCCCCACACACCCAAGATATATGTGTATTCATAAGGGCCTGATAAAGACAGTATGCCTTCCTTTGTAGCATGACCAAACCAGGTGAGTTGACAGAGAAATCTCATAACAGGTGAGTGGTAGAAGATTGCAGATAAACAATGAATGTTTCTGATGACTTGACATCTGGGAATTTGCTGCCCCTGGAGAGACTGCTCCTCCCAGAGCTAGCCAATCCTAGTGATAATAAACAATTCACCTGATAGAGTTTCTTTCATATGCAAACCAACAAGTCCATACTTTATACCCCAACTACTTCTTTTACTGAGCTCTCACAAGACTCTCATCGCATTCTGGGACACAGTCCATTTGCTCTAATAACACCAGGGCCAGGTTAAGGCAACTAAGGACAGTTTCTATAGCCCAGAGTCTGCTGAAATTATTTATATCAGTCCATCCTGCTTACCCTGCCTTGACTGTTCCTTCCCACAAAAGCCACAATGAAGGCCCTTTGCCCATATTTCCCCCTTGGTCCTTCTGTCTCTTGACCAACCCTGGTGCTTCCCCAAGTGGTTCTTTGTGACAGAGCTGTTCCTTCCTCTTGGGAACTGTGAGAAACAAGCTCTCTTTTCAGTGGCGATCATCTCCTGATCTGTCAGCTTCACCATATCTGGGTGATAATAAAGCTTACATTTTACAAGTTATAGTTATTTCAAGGGAGGTCGGGGTGGAGCTCAGTGGTAGAGCAAATGCATAGTAGGAATGAGGCCCTAGATTCAACTCCCAGTACCTCCATATTTGATAAAACCAAAACTTTTAAAGTTTCAACTATTTCTCCAATCTCAGGTGTGAGGCCCCGCCCCCCATCCTAATTCTTTTAAGACCCTGAAGGAAGCCTCTCCTTTGCTATAAGTTCAGATGATTAGATAAATGATTATTACCCAGAAAAGGGAGGGCAGCATTAAATTAAAAAAATAAAAGTAATGATTGAGATTTTCCTGGCAGTCCAGTGCCTAAGACTTCACCTTCTAGTGCAGGGAGTACAGGTTTGATCCCTGGTTGGGGGGATCCTACATGCACTGGGGCCAAAACACCAGAATAGAAAACAAAAACATTATTGTACCAAATTCAATAAAAACTGTACACAAATGGTTCATATCAGAAAAAGTCTTCAAAAAAAGTAATGACAAACCTTATTTAATATATATTGTCACTTCGAGATCTCAAAAAAAAAAATCCTATGAATTATTATTGTATTATCCTTGATGAGTGGAAGTTCTAAGATAGTGGTTTTTCCAGGGTCACAGAGCCACAGACACAGAGAGGTCTCAAATATAAAGTTTCCTGGCATTCCTCTGACTCATGCTGCTCCCACTCCTTCCTTCTGTCATAGTCTTCCAAACCATCTAATAGTTTTTACAAAGTATTGTATAACATCACCACTTCCTTCATAATTTAAGGAAAAAATATGGCCGTCTTGCCAACTAGGACTAATGAATGGTTGTTTCCACAGTGAAAAATAGCTGTGACATATTAATATTTAGATATTTCAACAATAATACAGCCTTGGGGAAAGGAATATAGAGTCTTAGGAAGATAATTAACCCACTCCAGTGTTCTTGCCTGGAGAATCCCAGGGACGGTGGAGCCTGGTGGGCTGCCGTCCATGGGGTCGCACAGAGTCGGACACGACTGAAGCGCCTTAGCAGCAGCAGCAGCAGCAGGAAGATAATTACACAAAGAGAGGATCTAGAGATGACAGAAGTTTCTAGTACTAAGTCTGATCTTTAGTGAATGAATGAGAACCTTTAGAGATTTCTTCTTTCTAGAGAAGTTCCATTCTTTGCTCATAAGTCCCTGGTGGCTCAGACGGTAAAGAATCCACCTGCAAAACAGGAGACCCAGATTCAGTCCCTGGGTTGGGAAGATTCCCTGAAGAAGGGAAAGGCTACTCATTCCAGTATTCTCGCCCAGAGAGTTCCATAAACTGAGGAGTCTGGCAGGCTACAGTCTATGTGGGTGCAAAGAGTCAGACGCAACTGAGCAACTAACACTTTCCCATAGAAAGAACAAGATTGGCTGTGAAGGAGACAGACAAGAATATCTTTCAGTTTTGGAGAAACATAAGCCTAAAAGGAATAATTAAATACCATAAGATAAAAAGAAACATACAAAGTACAAAGTGTAATGAAATTGCTATTGAAGGTCATCAAGAGAAAAATACCCTGTAAAGATGTTAAGATCTGTGTAGCCAATGCTGACCATAGTTATTGGCAGGAAGACTTCAGGTGAAATAATTGAAAAATGAACCCAATATTGAACAGAATATAGCTTATGGGGAATTTATGTGTTAGCATTTACCAAATACCTACAAGGGTTTGGAATCCCATTCTTTTAAGCAAAAAAGAGGGAATGTTGACAAAAGAGGAAAAGAGAAAATAATAAAGTCAATTAAATGACTTGGAAATTTTTTTAAAAGGTGAAAAATTTGGATTACGACAAATATAGAGGAAAGAAGACAGGTTAGGAAGGTTTTAGAGCGATCAGCAAGGAGTTAAAGGTACTATTTAAAGATGGTGATTGGCAGCCGTTAGGAATTTCCATGCAGTATAAGTTAGAAGAAACGAGCTTGTGTGGTTAGTAGACCTCAGCAGGATATCAGGAAGAATTTCCTGATGGTAAATGTCAAGAGTTCTGGTTCGCAGGATCAAAGGGCAGCTTCTGGGATGTGCCTATCCCAGGAATATTTTTCAGCCTCAAGCAGGAGACTGTTTGGGTGGTTTTCAGCAGCGCTGTGGATGGATGGGTCTGCCTCCTTGGAATCCGCTGGTCTCATGTTGCCGAGGGGCGTGCCCTCCACAGCTGCTTTCATGGACTCCCAGCCAGCAGCCAACTCCCAGCTCACAGGCCACGGAGTTTTCCCCCCAGAAAGGAACAACTAAGTCTTTCAGTGTCTGTTCCCCACTTGGACCAGCCCTTAGGTATACACTGTGGTTTTTCAGCTCTTCAGCACTTAGGCACTTTCCTTCGGAGCCAAAGGCCTCCTGGGAACAATGCAGCATTTGTGTGTTGACAGTAACAGCCTGTGGGCCAGAGACACTCAGCCAGACTCTCCCTCTGTCCCACATGGGCTGGATCGCACACCTCATCTGCAATAACCCACACTCGGTCAGCCCCAGCTCGGCCCCAGGGGCCAGGCGCCCTACTTCTCTTCCCCTCTCGCCCCCAACTTCTCATCTAGTTCAATCCCCAGCTCCACTACCATGTTTATCCCAATGGTCATGCAGGATGGTCTCCACCAGCTCCCACCCCACCAGGGGAACAAGGACACAGAGGTGGCTCATGACCTGACTCTAAACAGTAGGCACTGAAGAGGGAGCTCCACTCTGCTGAGCTGGGCAGGGGGGTATTTACAAGCGGTTAGGTCTGCAAAGAGATGCCAGCCTTTTCCTATACGATAGGGCTTTTAATTTATTATGCGGTTGTTGATGCATATGGGGAGTTAGGAATGCGAAACAAGCATAGAGTTGTACACGGTCTGTTTCTGCCGAGTTCAGAGACTTGGAAATATAGTTAGACTTCTGGCATGAAGACAATTCCAGAAAGGTGTTTAAAACCATGTTTGTGTCCTTGGCTCTGAGTCAGAGAGGGACAAGGGCTTATGAAGACTAGGGTTTCAACCCTTAGGCAACTCTACCAGAGGTTGTATGTAAGACTCGTGCAGTATGAATTCAATATTAAATGATCCATCAGAACAGTCTCCCTCTAGGAATGCTCCCCACCCCCCAACCTCTCCCTGTCCCCCACTTTACAGTAAGAGCACAGTGTTTCTCTTAAAACCTCCATCCAGTGTATGGGTCCACTCAATATGAATGTAGAAGAGAAAAATCAGATGGGTAGTAGAGAGTATAGAAAATTTAAAAGAAAGGGCAAGTAGAGTAATTGAGATTTTAAGGAACAAACTGGAGTTTTGTGTGTGTGTGTGTGTGTGTGTGTGTGTGTGTGTGTGTGAAGCTTGGTGAGTCTGTTATATAGTTTCTCTGAGATTTGAGTCTTGTTATTGACCCCTTTTTATTCGGCATAAAGTAGTTACTTGATTGTATGCAGAAGAAACAGGGAAGCAATCAGAGTTCCACCTTTGACGTCTTCTCTTCTGATTCATGATTTTCTCTCTGAAAAACATCATGACATGGATATTCAGCTCTGGAGCCCAATCTTGTTTTTGAACTCTGAGATTAACAAATTAAGCTATTTAATCCCTCCTGAAAGCTCTAAATTCATCTTCCACTGTTATCTCATGAATTCCTCATATGAATTTGGCTTGTTTCCCATCGATATTGTACACAGAATGGTAAAATCCAAAATTCAGCTCCTTTGAATATGCAAGACCTTCCCCAAAGTGCTTTTGGAGTTCTGTTTTGGTTTGGTTCCCATGACTATGGGCTTCCCTGATAGCTCAGTTGGTAAAGAATCCACCTGCAATGCAGGAGACCCCAGTTAAATTCCTGGGTCAGGAAGATCCCTGGGAGAAGGAATAGGCTACCCACTCCAGTACTCTTGGGCTTCCCTTGAGGCTCAGCTGGTAAAGAATCCACCTGCAATACGGGAGACCTGGGTTCGATCCCTGGGTTGGGAAGATCCCCTGGAGAAGGGATAGGCTACCCACTCCAATATTGTGGCCTGGAGAATCCCACGGACTGTAGTGCATAGGGTCACAAAGAGTCTGACACAACTGAGCGACGTTCACTCACTCCCATGATTACATCCTAAAAAGAGTCTCGACCCTGACCACCACATCTTCCTACTCCTTTACGTTTAATCAAATCCAGTGGAGGTCAAAGAATTTTTATTCAACAGGAAATTAAAGGGACTGAGAGGTAACATGGATCTGATTCGATGGACATGAGTTTGAGCATGCTCCGGGAGTTGGTGATGGACAGGGAAGCCTGGCATTCTGCAGTCCATGGGGTTGCACAGAGTCGGACATGACTGAGCGACAGAACTGAACTGAGAGGGATAAAAACCTCAACTTGCTTTACCTGCGGTTTCATACTTACCAATCCCTTCCCTTTCAGGAATCCATCACAAAAATTTTGCACTTGCTCTATTAAGACTTCTGTTATAGGTAATGTATCCCACTTATCATCCAGAGTCTGGTAAATTGCTAAAGCAGGCAGTTCAGACATCTTTAGTTTGAAAAATGATATCGCCTTTTCATTTTGCTTCACTCCACTGTCCACCAGAATAAAAAGAATCTGCAGTTGGGGAAATTTGAAAGAGAAAGATCTGTCTGAGGTCCTTGGAAGAAAGAGACACTTGGTGATTGTTGCAGTTTACACTGATTGAACTTAGGGTCTGTGCCACACAGTTTAAATCTTCATTGAATTAAAATGAATTTCTTCTTTTACTTTGCATTGTTTTAGGTTTTTTTCCTTTCGATCAGGTCTATTTAATTTTAAGAACATAGAATTGGAAGACAGTTTAATGATTAGCTAAGGGAGAAAGTATGGTCTAAATGGCTAAACATGGAGAATTCTTTTTAAATGTTGCCTCTAGTACTTTCTAGCTGTCTGAATTTGGGTACATTACTCAGCCTCTCTGAGATTGAATGTTCTCATTGGATTTTGTTGGGGGGAGAACGAATGAGAGAATAGATAATATTTTTAAGTACAGTTTTTAACATATATAGTAAGTGCTTGATAGGGCTTCCCTGGTGGCTCAGACTGTAAATAATTGTTAACTATTTTATATTATTAAACCAAACCTTCTGCCCAATGAGGAAATCTCCTTGATAACAGTTTAGTTAGAGAGTTATCTATATTTAGCAGCACTGAAAACTTCCAATGTTAGGAAAACAACCACCAGAAAGATTTTTTTCTTTTTTTTTTTACTAAATGGCTCTCATCACTGGGGTCTCTAGTTCAATGCAGTAGACTTGAAGTAGTTGAAGTTTTACTATTTCACTGACATAAGCAGAACTGCACAAAGTGGGGAAGGGAAAAAAAAATTTATTGCTTATCCAGTAGGCAGTAGGTACAAGATATGTGTTTTATGTGAGAAATAAGCCCCGAGGTCTAAAACTTCAGAGTTTATAGTAAGGAGTAAATAAATCACGGGGCTTCCCCAGTGGCTCAGTGGTAAAGAATCTGCCAGCAATTCAGGAGGCATGGGTTTGATCACTGGGTCAGGAAGATCCCTGGAGGAGGGCATGGCAACCCACTCCAGGATTCTTGGCTGGAAAATCCCATGGATGAGGAGCCTGGCAGGCTACCAGGCCATAGAGTCACCAGGAGTCAGACACAAATGAAGTTACTTGGCACAACACAGATACATGAAGTTCTCATGACTAACAGGTGATTTTTATGTTCAGTCTCTTTGGATCTCTATTTTTTGTCTACCCATCAATGAATAAAAAAGAAATAGACATACTGCTAATGGAAGATATGATTAAATACATCTTTAACAGTTTAAAATACACCTTAAGTTTTAAGGCAGAGTAATGGGATTGATTATACTCCAGTTCTTACTTCGTTATCTCTTAACCATAATTATGTTCCTCATTTCTCTCGCTTCCCTAGCCCCACCTCTCTTTTTCTGGTGTCCTACAGTTGAGTATTCAAAAGGGAATCTCCCGGTCCAGACTTACCCTCCCCTGGAAGAGCTTAGCTGCCTCCTGAAATCTGTGCAAGTTTTCTTCAAACTCTGAGGAGGCCTTGTTCATAATCAGTAGAAGATGAATTGGAATCATACTATTGAATAGCCCAATTGCAGTCTGGCAAATTGAAATGTATTAAAGCAGAATGAAAGAGAAAAGGAGGGGAAAAAATATTAGTGGCAACTCAACGACTAGGTACACTGGACCATAAATGATAGCTGTCCACCCATCACACCAATGGCAATTCCTACAAGATGGCTTTGGATCAGTTTCACTCTCCTAGTTTTTTATGCAACTTAGTAGATCCCTCATCCCCACACTGAACAGGGTGGAGCTGAGTAACCAAAGGGATACTGCTGTAGTGATGGCGTGTGACCTCCAAGGGTTAGGTCATAGAAGACATAGTAGCATCTGCTTTGTTCTCTCCTGTATCACTTACTCTCTTATACTGTCCACTCAACCAGCCCTGGGAAGAGATTCACATAGTTCCTATGAAGGAACTAAGTTCTCCTGCTAACAACCAGCACTGACTTGCCAATCAGGTGACTGAATCATCTTGGAAGAAATCTTCCAGCCCCCATCAAACCTTCAGATGTTGCCTCCCTGACCAATGGCTGCAACCTCACATGAGCCTTTGGGATAGAGGCCCCCATCCCTAGCCACTCCCAAGCTTGACCCACAGAAACTGTATGAGATAATCAATTATTTTTCTGTTCTAAGTTGTTACATTTTGGAATAAACTGTTGTGCATCATTAGACAACAAATACACCATGGAATATTTTAGTCACTTTTTTCAACCTCTTTTGAAATGTGGCAAGGGCAGTCAGATTTTGGGAATTCCCTGGTGGTCCAGTGGTTAGGACTCCAAGCTTTCACTGTCGGAAGTGTGGGTTCCTTCCCTGATTAGGGAACAAAGATCCTGCTGGAAAAACAAAGCCAAATCCCACAGCAAAAACAAAGCATAACAAACATAAAACCAAGAGAAGCCAGATACACTTAAAATGGGATTTGGAATCCTTGTTAGTAGTGTACACTTTTGAGTGCTTATGATGTGCTGGGCAGTGTTTTCAGGTCTTTATGTATAATAACTAATTTAATCTGCAAAGTCCTAGTTTTATAAATAAAGACATTGGGGTGCAAGATCTCCTAAAGTCACAAAAGTGATGAGCTGGAATTCTCAGCAGCCAGAGTGACTTGAGAGTCTGTACTCTTTAAGTCCAGACTCTATACATGAGACTATCCATGAGACTCCTTTATAGCTGATGGCAAAACCTCAACAAAATCAACTCAGCCCTAAGCACGGTTGAGTTAGTCCCTTTCAGGTCAGCCGTAAGATAACTGCTTCAGGAAGTTCGGCCCTTCTTTGCTGATTAGAGCTGCTGATTGCCCCTGGGGCTGCGGATGGTCGAGTGGAGGAGACAGCTGTGAGGCAGAGGGAGGACAGAAGGGAGACTGTAAAACTATGACTCTAGCCCCCGTCATTTCCCTTTTCAGAAACAGCGCTGCGACTGTCTCTATTTTAAACAAAATCCCATTTCTTCTTACCTCTCCCTTCTAAATACAGAGTATTGCTATAAAACTAGCATGTGCACAGAGAAAGCTGTAGGTTAATGAACCTTTGGGCCAAGTCCCAGGATGATGGGAACGGGAGTCACTAAATAGGATTCTCCCAGAAGCTACATACTACCCTGTAGAGAATTTTCAGCTCTACTGGCCGACATGTAGGCAAGGAGGCAATAAGTTCTTTCCAAAAACTTTCTCCCTGGAGTTTAAAACCGGGCTTCAATTTTAAATTTGGAAGGTTAGAAATTTAAATAATTGTCTCTTGCTTTGTTACTTAAATTTATAGCGTGCAATCTACCCTCCTAGAAAAGAGATAGAGGATAAATCTTGGGAAGAGTCAAAAAACCAAAGCTAAAGACTCAAATGATATAGTGAGAGGATAGAGGAAGAGATTGAACATTGCAGAAATGATGAGTTTAATCCTAATAGACACAGTCCGATTTTCATCTTGAAGCCAAATGTTGAGTGTATGCATTAACAGTGCACAGGAGGTCAACTACAGGACTGGGAATTTCTGCCCAGTTGCTACTGGTACAAACCTCTGCACCAGAAACAGATGAGAAATAACCATAGTAGTGTGGGCAGGTCTCAAAAAGAGAAAAACACTACTTTTGGGAAATGAAAAAGTCATGATAAAACTTACTTCTCTGGAGAAATTCTTTCCTAATTTCTTTTTGATATGAGTTGGTGTTGCCTCTGAAGTAGAACTCAACAAAATGTGTTATTGTTCTATAAGATGAGAGATGGCCCAATCAACAGAACTTAGGAAGGCTAGTCTTTGCCTCTGCCCTCATTTACCTGTGGAATTCCAGGACCCTAGGTCATAAACCAGGGACTGGAAGATCATCTTTTCTGGTCCCCAATGCACTCCTGGCAGCCTTATAGACAATGACCAGAATGATAATGGTCTAGGCACTTTTCAATGCCTTTTAAATTATTGCTACCAGTGCCCCTGGGATGCATGTGTTTGCAGTCCTAGTATAAGTGGAAATGGGATCACCATTCTATGGAGACAAACATGGTGTGAGAGGCGGACAAGAATTTAGTCAACAGGAAGAGGGGTGTTTTCTGTTGTAGGCTATGTGGGGGCATGGAAAAACCACAGGACTCAGTTAGACAGATCAGTCATGAAAAAAGCTGGGACAAGTGGACAGGGCTGTCACTGAACTTCAAATGACAAGTTGTAGGGCTTGAGGAAGTCACTTCACTTTTCTGAACTCCCATTTCCTCTCCTATAAAATGGAAATAGACAATATGACTTCATGCATCATCAAATTTTCTCCCTTCAGTGATGTCTTTTCTACTTACTGTGTAATATTGAATGTTGCTTGGAACTTGAGAGTCCTCCTCTATAAAATGGACATAATAATCTCCTCTCTTCTACCTCAAAAAAAATCTGTGAGTATTATATGAAAAAGTGACATAAAAGGGTTTTGTTAGTTCTGAAAAGCATGACATGCATATAAAGTACTGTTATGAGAGAATGTGCAGCATTTCGGAGCCGAGGTAGACCCCTGGAAATCAACACTCCATCACTTAATGATGTAAGTTCAGGAAAGTAAAAGCTAGGATATATAAGGTAATTCTATAAGCTGTAGATGTTAGAAGGCCAGAAGATTATCAGGACAGGTGGACCAACACCTTCACCCAGGTTGTAGACAGCATGCAACAACCAAGGAAGACACCCAGAAAGAAACCTGAGACTCCAGGAGGGTCTAGGCAAGTGCTGATTGTACCTGACAGAACTGCTGGTCATGAGTCTGCAAGGAGGTAGACACAGAAAATGGGAATAGGTGTGTAAAAACTTTTTAGAAATTTTACATTGTTGCAACATCCAAGTATGTGATCAGTGTTTTTAAACAGCTCATTCGTATTTTACAAAAGTATTGGTCTCTAATGCTTTAGGGAAAAAATTGACCTTCAGCATTTTTGCAGTTGTGGCAAGCTTGCCATCTTGTTTGAGAAGCATGGTCTAGAATGCTGGTCACATCAGAGTTGCTTCACTGAACTCTCTTGCAATCAAACTCAGAAGTTTTTGATTAGTCACCTTAACTTTGCATTCTGACTCTCTAACTAGTCATGTAACGTGTCATCTCACTTTTCCATTTCTTTCTTTGTTGGGTAAGAACAAGTGTATCAGTCTTAAGGGTTGTAGTAGGGATGGCAATATAAACAATTTTGAGTTGATTTAATGATGGTTACTGTTATTATGGGCTGCCCTGGTAGCTCTGTTGGTAAAGAATCCACCTGCAGTGCAGGAGACCCTGGTTCGATTCCTGGGTCAGGAAGATCCACTGGAGAAGGAATAGGCTACCCACTCCAGTACTCTTGGGCTTCCCTTGTGGTTCAGCTGGTAAAGAATCCACCTACAATGCAGGAGACCTGGGTTTGATTCTTGGGTTGGGAAAATGCCCTGGAAAAGGAAATGGCAACCCAGTCCCATACCCTTGCTTGGGAAATCCCATGGACAGAGGTGCCTAGTGGGCTACAGTCCATGGGGTCCCAAAAGAGTCTGACATGACTTAGTGACTAAACAATAACAGCAATAACAACTGTTATTATTCATTAAAAGATCAGAATGCTTGGAGGAAAGGATTTCTCCTATGAAGGCAATTACCCTCCCTGACAAAGGGACTTAAGGGTCTAGAGAAAGGGGCTACTTACTATAGCGTTGTACTCTGTAACCAAGTGGAGGTTGTTACTCTCAATGAAACGGCTTAACTTGGTGGCATCCATGCTTTCAATGTCTTCACCCTTTAAATCCAGTTGTTTCTTATCCACCTGGGTCACACAGAAAGGATAAAATTGTCACTGTTTTGTCATCAATAAATGTTTCTGAACTATTAACTTCAAGTCAGGCACTAACTCAGTCTCCAAAGACAGAAAGGTAAATGTGCCTGGCCCCTGAGGAATGCACTGTCCTGTGGGTCACAGAAAAGTAAACAGGAATATCCCACAGAATGTGACAAATATCATCACAGACCCGTATGTCACCTAAGGAAGAGGAGAAATGCTTCCAGGAAGAGACAGCTCCTAATGAATGGCTAAGACTTGGTCAGATGAATGAAGACAGGGTGGGAGTTTTAAATAAAGAACAGGGTTTGCAAAAGGCAAAAAGATGACAGACATTCCGTTCTAGAAGCTGCAGTTAGGTTAGCTTGACTATAGCAGTGGTTGTTAAGTGCAGTAGGAGAGAGACATGGACAGTGGGGTGGAAAGTGACTGCAGCTGGCCAGACTCCTCTATTCTTGTGATTTCCCAGGCAAGGATACTGGAGTGGATTGCCATTTCCTTCTCCAGGGGATCTTCCTGACTCAGGGATCAAACCCAGGTCTTCTGCACTGCAGGCAGATTCTTTAGGATCTGAGCCATCAGGGCAATGGGGTAGGCAAGGCAAATTCCCAAAGAATCTTGAGGTCAAGATAAGTAATTAAATTCTAACCTGAAGGCAAGGGGAGCCACTTACAGGACCAGATTTATGTTTTATTTAGGTACATTTCTAATGTGAAATAAAACACACATGCAGAGAAAAGCACAAAATGGAAAATATAAAGCTCAGAAAATTGTCGCAGAGAATTCAGGGAAAGACATAGAATATTGCCAGAATGTCTGAAGCCCTCTGTGATCTTTCTATTGTTGTTGTTTAGTAGCTAAGTTGTATATGACTCTTTGCGACCCCATGGACTGCAGCACACCAGGCTTCCCTGTCCTTCATGATCTCCCAGAGTTTGCTCAAGTTCATGTCCATTTTATAATCCATTATTTTTCTGCCAATGTTCACTATTATCCTGACTTTAACATGACAATTTTCATTCTTTATAGCTTTACTGCTTAAAAATGCATCTCACTGTCACAGTTTAGTTTAATCATGTTAAAAATATTATGTAGGGACTTCCTGGTGGTCCAGTGGTTAAGATTCCATGCTTCTAATGCAGGTGGTGTGGGTTTGGTTCCTGGCTGGGGAACTAAGATCCCACATGCAGTAAGGATGCATAAAAAAAATGATGTAAGTGGAAACAGACTATGGTTTTTTGTTTGTGTATCTCAATTATTTTGTTTGTAAGAGTCATCCATATTATTGCATATAGCTGTAATATGTTCATTTTCCTTGCTGTAATAGTATCCCATTGTATAAATATGCAAAATCTTATTTTACTACTGATTTTTCGGTTGTTTCTAGGATCTGGTTATTAAAATAACGCTGCAATGAACTTTCTTGTTCATTTCTCTTGGAACTCATGCCTCTATATCTATTGAGCATGTATTTAGGGTTGACATTTTTGATGATAAGATATGTATATTTTTGATGTGCATGTTGATTTTTTTGGGGAGATAAGGCCAAGCTATTTTCTAAAATGAACGATAATGTACACTTGCATCTGTACTGTTTGAAAGATCCCAATTTTTCACATCCTGGTCAGTACTTGGTATTATCTGCCTTTCTAATTTTATTCATTTTGATGAATATGTGGTAGTGTTTCATTGTGGTTTAACCTCCAATTCCCCAATTAACTAGTTATGTATCATCTTTTTTTGAAGTGTCTGTTCAAGTCACTTGCTTATTTTTCTATTGAGTTGATCCTTTCCTTGTTGATTTGAAGATGTTTTATATATTCGGGATATGAGCCCTTTATGGCTATATATTACATATCTTTTCTCACTGGGGACTTCTATTGTAATGGTAACTGCATATGAATAGAAGTTAATTTCAATGTAGTCATCAACCTTTTCGTTTATAACTAGTGTGTGTTTTTGTTTTGTTTTGTTTAAAATGCTTTGACTACACCAAAGTACTGAGATCCAGAAGTGCTGACATTCACTCAACTGGCGACTTAATCACCTTATGATTGTTTTTTTTTTTCACAACTCAAACTTATGAAATACATAAATGCCGAGGTACAGAAAATGTTTGCCTTTTAAAAAAGAATCTTGAAAAAAATTAATCGAAACCACAGGATATTTTAAAATGTGAGTTCCCTTTGCATATTTAAAATTGTTTTAAAATTCACACTATTTGAGAGAAATCCTGGGAGAGAACTATGAAAGCAGGAGAAAAAGTCATCCTAGGCGGGGCCTCGCCCACCCTTCTCCCATCCCTCTCCTCTAGGAGAAAGAAAATGAGCACAAAGGATTTTTAAAGCTGCATAATGCCCAGGTTGTGCTAGTGGTAAAGAATCTGCCTGCAAGTGCAGGATAGGCAGGAGATACGAGTTCAGTCCCCAGGTCGGGAAGATCCCATGGAGGAGGAAATGGCAACCCACTCCAGTATTCGTGCCTGGAGAACTCCATGGACAAAGGAGCCTGGCGGGCTACAGTCCATGGGGTTGCAGAGGAGACACGACTAAAGCGACCTAGCAATGCCTTGTACCTTTCCTTCCTAAGGTTTTGCTAATTGCACAACCATCAGAATCATTATTGTAATCACAACCAGGATCCTTTTTATGTTTAATATGTCTAAACACTTTCTGATTATTTTTCTAGAAACTTGGAGGCCTGGTGTCTACACCACAGCGGATAGAACTGTGCTCAGAGCCAGGAGCTCCTCCCTTGCTGCTCTCTTTTCCCGCAAACCCTCGCATTTCTCAGAACAGGATGAACAGGAAATGCCAGCTACTCCAGGTGGCTCTGGACTTGAGGAATGCAGTATAGGGGAGGCAGAGTTTGTGAAGGGGTGATAACATTCTCTAAGAAGCAAAGATCTTTCATAAAAGCCATCCTCCCGAAGCCTCTCCGGTTGGTCATGGCTCTTTAAATGAAGCATACCTGAGTATTTCTCTATTTCTTAAACCAACAAACTCTGGAGTGCTCATGAGTAGGGTTCCTGGAAACATTTAAACAGGAAACCTCCCTTCTGTAAAGGGAATTTATTTGCATAATGCCCTGGAAAGAAAATCAGACCCTGGATCCCAGAGTGGGAGAAAATATTTTTTAATATATTTTTCCAGTTTTTGAAAAGAATTTTCCTTGAAAAATCACATTATTTTTCTCCTCGAGAAAAGAGACCAAAAGAAAAGCAGAAACAGTAAACCAGAAGGGTTATCACCCTACAATATAATTTTGAGGTTCCCCGAGAGTATCAGATGTAGATTATTGTATGATTCAGACACTGTATCATACCAATGGATTTTATCACTCTTTTTCTGTTTGTTAATATTTCGGCAATACTCCTTTGAATTAATTCCGGTAGATTCCTGTAATTAACAACCCAGCTTTTTGTAAAACATTAAAGTTGTTTTAGTTTGCACCAGTTACAATATTAAATATCTTGGCTACCATGGAAAAATCATTTGTTCAGTACATGCCCTCTCGTCTCTGAGGTTTGTTTTTATAAGCTGCTTGGTTACCATATACTTGGTAAATATATACTTTAGGATTTCTCTGGTGGTCTAATGCTTGGGAATCTGCCTGCCAATGCAGGAGACATGGGTTCTAATCCTGGTCCAGGAAGATCCCACATGCTGCAGAGCAACAGAGCCCATGCACCACAACTACTGAGCCTGAACTCCAGGACCTGTGAGCTGAACCTGCTGAGCCCACGTGCCCTAGAGCCCACGCTCTGCAACAAGAGAAGCCACAACAATGACAAGCCCACACCCCGCAACTAAAGAACAGTCCCTGCTCACCACAACTAGAGAAAGACCGTGCACAGCAGTGAAGACCCAGTGCAGCCAAAAATAAATAAATTTATATATATATATATACTTTAGAAAAATATTTTAAAATTTGGCATATCTTACTATTGCCTTTCTTAGTTTATTTTTATGCACTCTGCTCTGATTCTCTGCTTGGCTAGGGGCATTCTCCAGTATTCTGGCCTGGAGAATGCTGGGTATGAGTCAGATGTTTGTGACTCTATAGTTCTGAGAGTCTAGACATCAGAATCAAGCTCATTGAACTTTAGTTTCTTTATTGATAATGCAGGGTCGATAATGGGCTTCCCTGGTGGCTCAGACAGTAAAGAATTCCCTTGCAATGATGGAGACCTGGGTTCGATCCCTGGGTCAGGAAGATCCCCTGGGTGAGGGCATGGCAACCCACTCCAATATTCTTGCCTGAAAAATCCTGTGGATAGAAGAGCCTGGCGGGCTTCAGTCTATGGGGTCACAAAGAGTCAGACACAACTGAGTGACTAAGTGCACACAGGGATGATATAATAATTTCATCAGATTCTAGTGCCTATCCTAAATTAGGCACTAAAACAAACAGATGAAATTCTAGATCTTAAATAAAAGAAAGTATCAGAAGAATTGGTTCACATTTCCCAGTGTCAAGAAGGAGTCTTAACTGCAGATATAAAAGGGCCTCCTAATGGGTCTACAAGGAGAAGGCAATGGCAACCCACTCCAGTACTCTTGCCTGGAAAATCCCATGGATGGAGGAACCTGGGTGGCTGCAGTTCATGGGGTCGCACAGAGTCGGACACAACTGAAGTGACTTAGCAGCAGCAGCAATGGGTCTACATAGAGTCACAGAGACCAATGGGCAGGAATCAGTGAAGACCATGTCCGTTGTGTAAATATGTCTGTTCACTCCCAGAACACCCCTACAGGACACAGGAATTGATTATCATTTCTAAACACTGGGATCCTCTTCTGAAGGGCATGATCACATTTTTTGGTATTTTTTGAGTATATTAAAAGCCTCAGTTTGTTCAATGCCAAACTTTTAAATATACCTCAATTTAAGAAAACACTAAAAAAAGAGAACAGTCGTGGTTGATGTTCTTTTTCTTTTTTAAAAAAATTATCCCCAAAACCTGAATAATAATCCTAGTAAAATTTGGACTGAATTTTCCAAAGTGTAGGGCTCCAAAATCACTGCAGATGGTGACTGCAGCCATGAAATTAAAAGACGCTTACTCCTTGGAAGGAAAGTTATGACCAACCTAGACAGCATATTAAAAAGCAGAGACGTTACTTTGCCAACAAAGGTCCGTCTAGTCAAGGCCATGGTTTTTCCAGTAGTCATGTATGGATGTGAGAGTTGGACTATAAAGAAAGCTGAGTGCCGAAGAATTGATGCTTTTGAACTGTGGTGTTGGAGAAGACTCTTGAGAGTCCCTTGGACTGCAAGGAGATCCAGCCAGTCCATCCTAAAGGAGATCAGTCCTGGGTGTTCATTGGAAGGACTGAGTTGAAGCTGAAAGTCCAAGACTTTGGTGACCTGATGCGAAGAGCTGATTCATTGGAAAAGACCCTGATGCTGGGAAAGCTTGAGGGCAGGAGGAGAAGGGGATGACAGAGAATGAGATGGTTGGATGGCATCACCGACTCAATGGACATGGGTTTGGGTGGACTCCGGGAGTTGGTGAGGGAGGCCTGGTGTGCTGCAGTTCATGGGGTCGCAGAGTCAGACACAACTGAGCGACTGAAGTGAACTGAACTGAAACTGAGAAAAAAATGTTTATCTAAAAGCTGTCACCACAGACCTGCCAATGGAGCAGGGTGCTTGTTTTCAGTATGGCACATAAATAATCTTGTCTACAGAGGTTCCAAGAGTTTATTCGGTGTAGGTCTGTCACTGGTGGGAAACAACCAGCAGATTCTAAAGAACAGCAAGCAGCTCTGGGAAGTCATCAACAGGGCTTTGTAGAGAATAAATCGTAAACAAAGTTAAAGCGTTCGTTAGAGGTCGTAAAACCTGCAGAGACACTGGAAGCAACAAGCACTTGTTTTTCTTCCCAAATGTGTATCTTGGTGGAACTAGGACTTTTAAATCAGGCTTTCATAAGACTATAAACAACAAACTGGGAAAGAAGTACTTGTGGATCTGAGGCTAATGGGAATTTTTTGTATTGACAGGTTGCTACAAATAGTTCAGCGGTACCAGGAAATGCATTAGTGTAAACTTCTATACCGTTCTTAAAAAAACATCTTTTTTTTTTTTTTAAATTGAAGTATAGTTAACTTACAATGTTATGTTAGTCTCTGGTACACAGCAAAGTTATTCAATTATATATTTTTTATATATAATGTATGTATATTTTCATATTCTCTTCCATTATGGTTTATTATACTATATTGAATATAGCCCCCTGTGAAATACACTAAGACCTTATTATGATCTATTTTATACATAGTCCATATCTTTCTCACCAAAACTCTTCACAGGAGGATTTGATTTAATCCTATTTTACAGTGCAAACCAGCAGCTTCTGTCCAGGTGGGGGAAGAACTGCTGAAGGGACTCAGGCATCTTCAGACAGAATTTTGGGAGTGAGTAAATTCCTCAAACACTTTCCGAGTGTCTTCGAGGTACCAGAGACCTACTGTAGACCTTTGGGACACAGAGATGAATAAGTCATGGTTCCTGCCTTGAATAAGCTCATGGTCTAGTAGGGTAAAAGGTAAAACACACAGAAATACATGACATGCACTCTAAAGTGGTCAGTTACATGGGATTTTAGCGGAAACTCTGTCTGGGCTCAGTCGTGTCCGACTCTTTGAGACCCCATGGATTGTAGCCTGCCAGGCTCCTCTGTCCATGGGATTTTCCAGGCAAGACTACTGGACTGGGTTGCCACTTCCTACTCCAGGGGATCTTCCTAACCCAGGGATCAAACTTGGGTCTCCTGCATCTCCTGCATTGGCAGGCAGGTTCTTTACCACTGTGCGACCTAGGAAGCTTTAGAGGAGAAGTTACGACAATTTGGAGATTCCAGGGAGCCTTTCTGAAGGATAAGCTGCGGGACTGGCTAAATCAGACTCTATCACGGAGCCTCACCAGCGGCAACCCTGAGTTTTCATTGCTGTTAAGGGATCTCCCTCATAGCTTTGATAGTAAAGAATCTGCCTGCAGTGAAGGAGACCTAGGTTCAATCCCTGGATCAGGAAGATCCCCTGGAGAAGAGAATGGCTATTCACTCCAGTATTTTTGCCTGGAGAATTCCACAGACAGAGGAGCCTGGTGGGCTACAGTTCATGTGATCCCAAAGAGTTGGACATAATTGAGCCACTAACCCTTTCCCTTACGTATATGAACACATTATTGTTGATTACGGTCTTCCTTCAGAAGTATCACTTGTGTTTTATGTGTCTCTACAAATATTTTGATGGTGCCTGAATAAACTGATGTAATAGAATGTAAAAAGAAGAGTGAAGGAGAACATAGGCTCCAAATACAGGGTGGGAGGTATGATCGGCAAAGATTAGAGACTGAATGAACAAAGCTATTCAGTAAAACAGTGTTTTCCTGGGAAGAACGTGACACAGCAAGGGAAGATGACAAGTTCAGTTTTGACTAAGTGAAGACTGCAGTCAGTCAGCTCAGCCCAGTTGCTCAGTCATCGCTGCAGCCCCATGGACTGCAGCACGCCAGGCTTCCCTGTCTATCACCAACTCCTGGAGCTTGCTCAAACTCCAGAACTGCAGTATTTATGAGGCAATTCAAATAGTTATATCCAGCAGGCATCTGAATCATGGAGAGGTCCAGGCTAGAGATAAAACACGCCGAATCCTCAACAAGCACATAACCGTCAAACATAAGAAAAGATCCTACTACTGAAGACTTACTCATTCTTTCATTAGTTGATTCATTCACAGGCTGAGCACAGAGGAATTTAAGGGCAGTGAAAATCCTGGAATACCATAACAATAGATTTATGCCATTACTCATTGTCCAAAACCATACATTGTAGAACACCAGGAGTGAACTATGATGTAAATATAGAGTTTGAGTGGTTATGACATTTCAGTGTAGCTTAATCGGCTGTGATAAATCTACCACTCCGGTGGAGATGTTGCTGATGGGGGAGGCTATTGATGTGTGCAGCAGGAGACATAAGGGGAATCTTTGCATTTTACTCTCAATATTCTGCTCTGAATTTGAAACTGCTCTAAGTAAATAAAGCCTTTTCCAAAAATTTAAAAAAAAATGATTCATTCACATATTCGTTTATTCAACAAATACTTATGAGTAACTGCTACATGGCAGGTACTTTTATTTTTTATTTTGTTTTTTTTTTTAAAGGTGCTTACTTAAATTTATTTTTAGTTTACTTTTGGCCACAGATCACCCCATGCAGAACCTTAGTTCTCTGATCAGGGATCAAACCCATGCCCCTGCAGTGGAATTGCAGATTATTAACCACTGGACCACCGAGGAAGTCCTGACAGATGCTGTTAAATGCTCAGTGGCTGAAGTAGTGAATAAGACAGTCTCTGCCTCCATGGATTCTGTAACTTAGATTGGGAAGAGCACTGGGTCAGGCAGTAGTGTGGATAGAGAAAGAGAAGAACTCAAGGAGGCTAAAGGCAGAGGTGGACCGAGAGAAGCAGGTTTCTAGATCAAGGAAAGAGAGAATATTAAAGAGAAAAGAGTGGCTAACAATGTCAAATACGGCATAAATTGTCAGTAAAAGACCTAAACAGTGTTGGTTGGGTTTGGAGATATGGAAGCCATGGTGACCTGGATGAAAACAATTTTAATGGAGTGAAATGCAAATTAGATAACAATGTATTAAGAGCTTAAAGAAAGCTGAAGACACTGAATACAAAATACATTTTAAAGAGATTTGGATGAAGAACATAAGGAAGAGAGAAGATAAAGAGTAGTGGTAAGGACATTCAGACCAGAAATTTTGAAACTTTAATGTTTGCTCACTTTCTTATTTCCATTGGACTCTGGTCATCTTCACTTTGACATTCCACCAACAACATAAATTCAACAACCAAAGAAAACATCACAAATACCTACTTCTGTTATAACCTCACTATTCCTTAGATACTGTGACTTCCAACCTCTCCTCCTTTCCATAATTTGATATCTGATCCTTGCAGTAGTGTGGACAGAGAAAGAGAACTCAAGGAGACTAAAAGAAGAGATGGACCCAGAGAAGCAGGCTCCCAGGTCAAGAAAAGAGAGAATATGATGCCTTTTCTTCACTTTCTGCTGCTACCTCTTTGCTAAAGATCCTTAGTACACGATCTATCTCCTCAGCCTAATAAAAGTTCTCTTTATTCTTGTCTTTTTTGCCTAATCATCCATCTGACTCATTGCTGCCAAAACAATCTTGCGCAAACACATTTCTGTTCATGTTACTCCCCTGATCTAAAGGCTTGAGGGGCTGCCCAGCGCCAGTCAACTTAAGTGCAAACTCATTAAGCTGGTATTCAAATTTCTTGACAATATGGTTCCAATCAAATTGCTCTTTTATTCATCTGCCCAAAACATGTTCCCTGAGATCCAGTCAAGTTGGCTTGATCACTCTTTCCCAAGTTTAACTTTTTTCCCCCATTTTGGCCATGAATTCTCCCCCATGTTGTCCAAATTTTATCTGTTCTTTAAATCCCAGTTCAGTTGTCTCCTTCATAACTTATTTTGGTCAGAATTCCTACTCTGCTTTTTTTAAAATTCATTTTTTATTCTTTTTATTAGAATATATTACCCTTAACACTGTGTTGATAATAGCATTAACATTAGAAACTGTGTTGATGTCAGTACTGAGAACATCCTTAAGAAGGGAACAAGGGAACTATGTTCCAATACTCACTGAAATCTTCTTAACCTACTGTTGATTTTCTTCATTGTAAAAGGGACAGGGAAAGGGTAGGGGTTTGGGAGATGGTTCAAAGGAGGAAAATAACATGTTATATTTTGCACATTTCTGGATTTAATGTGTGCAGGCAATACAGAAGGTCCAGAATGTGGAATAAATCTTAAGGCCATTCAGCCAGAGCTTTATCATGGGTTACAAAGCTGATGTTTTGGGCCAAGTCATTTAGTGCCTATCTTGCTTTGACCATTTAAACTCTTGTAATGCTTCACCTGGAGAAAGAAATGGCTACCCACTCCAGTATTCTTGCCTGAAGAATTCCATGGGCAGAGGAGCCTGGAGGGCTCAAATAGGGGCCTGGAGGTCTATGGAATCTCAAATAATCAAACACGACTGAGCAACTAACACACACACACACAATATTTTACCCATGGTGATGCTGTTTCTATTATAGATACTTGTATGTTACGTTTACAATCTCTATCATATTTTAAGAGCTATGAGAGGGGAGAATATACTCAATGTGTTTTAAGGATCATTACCTTGCACAGAGAACCCAGTAGCTGTTAACAAATGTTTGATAAAGGTAAGTAAACTCTCAAAGATATGAAGATACTAAAAAGTATATATATGGAAATATAAAAATCTCTGAAGCTCCAGTACTTTGGCCACCTCATGTGAAGAGTTGACTCATTGGAAAAGACTCTGATGCTGGGAGGGATTGGGGGCAGGAGGAGAAGGAGATGACCGAGGATGAGACGGCTGGATGGCATCACTGACTCAATGGACGTGAGTCTGAGTGAACTCCGGGAGTTGGTGATGGACAGGGAGGCCTGGCGTGCTGCGATTCATGGGGTCGCAAAGAGTCGGACACGACTGAGTGACTGAACTGAACTGAACTGACCCAGGGATCAAACCCAGGTCTCCCACATTGCAGGCAGATTCTTTACTGTCTGAGCCACCAGGGAAGCCCCATAAACACATTTATTATAGAACTGCTGTAATATAAAATACTTGGGATTATCTAATTATCTGTAGAGAGCTAATCAGGAGACCTGAGTTCAGTCCCTAGATTGGGAAGATCCCCTGGAGAAGGGAATGGCAACCCGCTCCACTGTTCTTGCCTAGAGAATTCCATGGGCAGAGGAACCTGGTGGGCTACAGTCCATGGGGTCGCAAAGAGTCAGACACGACTGAGGGACTAATACACACACCAAATTATCTATAAATAGGAAAATGGCTAATTAAGCTATGCCATGTCCAAATTATGGAGCTGTATGCAGTAGTTTTTTCTTGGTATTTTTTTCTTTTTAAAGTTTATTTATTTTAATTAGAGTATAATTGCTTTACAATGTTGTGTTAATTTCTGCTGTACAACATGAATCAGCTATATGTATACATATATCCCCTCCCTCCCGAGCCTCCCTCCCACTCCCCTTATTTTATAGATGAAAGAATTGAAACCAAGAAAGTGTTTTGTGACCTGCCCAAGTCACATGGCTGCTCAGTGACAAAGCAGTGCTGTAAATCTTATGTCCTGACTCTCAGTCCAGGCCTCTTCCCATTTCATGACAGCATCTGTTTAGGAAGCTTGAAATGAGCCATCCTCCTCATATGGTCCCTGATGCTGGCATCACCATTGCGATTCAAGATCTAGACTCCTTTCTGGTCTCCAAAGTCTGTGTATTCACAACGCAAGGGAAAACTAGAAGGCTGGAGCTGCCCACCTGACTTACCAGACGGAAGAGGGAAATGGTATTCCCAGTGATGTTGTAGTGAGCCAGAACCTCGGAGGCAGTGCTGATCCCAAAGGACACGTCTTGGAAATTTTGCACCACACTGTGGATTAGGGACACTGCCGGTACTTCTAAATCCTAAAAACAAGAAGGAAAAAATAAAATAAAATAAAATAAGAAAACCCACAGGTTGTTTCTGGAGGAAAGAGACTAGGGAGTCGAAATATGCTCACACTTATCAAATCGAAGTGTCCAGTGAGACAACATTGACCTCTAAAAATGTAGGCTGGCTTCTCAGGGACATGGGTGAATTTTCCAGGCTGGGTGGGTTAATAGGTAACTATGACATAGTGGCTAAGTCTAGAACACCTATCTGGTTTTACCATAGAACTTGTAGCTTGTTGGGCTTCACTAGTGGCTCAGCCGGTAAAGAATCTGCCTGTAATGCAGGAGACACAGGGTCAGGAAGATTCCCCTGGAGAAGGGCATGGCTATCCACTCTAGTTTTCTTGCCTGGAGAATTCCATGGACACAGGAGCCTGGCTGGCTACCATCCATGGGTTGCAAAGAGTCAGACATGACTGAATGACTAACTTGTAGTTGGTTAATAGCTGAGAGGGGGCTCAAAATCACAAAGACCTAAAGAGTTGGCCTCCACAGTCATTGATAAACCAAAGGAGGCAAATATTTGGGGAATAATTTGTAGAGAAAAGAAGAAACGTAAAAATCAGAAACAGGTGCTATCAAAAGGACAAAAAAAGAGAAAATTAAAATAAGAGAAATTAAAGTGGAAGCTTAGAAGTTTTATTAACAAGGCTGTGTAGGACGTTGGGGTGCTCTTTCCACTGTTGCTCCAAGTCTAGAACCAAGGCCTGCAAGACAGAACAGGGAAGCCTGTTCTGAATGATGATTCCAGGCCTTTTACAGCAAGCTGGCCTATTTCCCTGTGGTCATGGGACCCTCCTCCCCAGAAGCTCTGAGCAATAAACAGCCGTGAACATGTTTGTCCTTGACATTTCTCTGGCAAGAGAAGGAGATGTGCTCAGAGAAAAGATCATGGTTAGCCTTGCAGCTGGGGTCAAGTAGAGGGAGCTGGCACTTTGCTCATCCGAAAGGGCGTGTGGAGTTCATTTTAGGTTATGAACAATTGTTCTTCAAGGCTTCGTCTTTTTTTAAAAATCTGCTCCTTAGAGTGAATTTGCTCTCGGAGCAAACAGCGACACCTGGTGGCAATTTGAGTTACCGCACCCTCCAGTTTCACTTCCCTTGCCACTCTCGCCTGAGTGTAGGCTGCTGTTTTTGTCTACAGGTCGGATCTCTCATCACTGAAAAATTTGCCCCCAGGCCTCACGCCCTCTTCCCCACTCCACTCCCGTCTTCCTCCCCTACTTATATCTCATCGATTTTATTTCCAGCTGTGTACATAGAAAAGACAAGATGATGGTGATTTGGAATTAATGAATAGAAACAGACAAGAAGGTCTGAGAGGAGAGAGTAGCGGATTGATTAGCTGTGAAATCACCAGATGTTACCTCCAGAGAAAAAGAAAAATGCTGGAATAATGCCTTCTCCTTTATGGTTGATTTTTTTAGCCAGGCAGCCAATCTGGAAGATTGGCTAAGACCTTCAATATGCAAAATGTCATCCTTGTTCAACATTTCAGAGCAAACAAATGAAAACAACAACAAAAAAAAGAAGAGTGTGTATACATGCTCAGTTGTACAGCTGTGTCAGACTCTTTGCGACCCCATGGACTGCAACTCACCAGGTTCCTCTGTCCGTGGGATTTCCCAGGCAAGAATACTGGGGTGGGTTGCCATTTCCTACTCCAGGGGATCTTCCCGACCCAGGGATTGAACCTGTGTTTCCTGCATTGGCAGGCGGATTCTTTACCATGCAGCCACCTAGGAAGCAAAAGATCAGTGGGAGACTCCTTACTTGGTAAGAGGTTCTAGACTGGAGGCAGCTATTCACAAGTGTGTTGCCTGCTTGATACAAGTTGGTTTACTCTGGGCCCTGCCTTGGAAGTTAAAATACTGACTGAAGCTTCAAAGCAGGTACAGACGGGGAGATCCAGACAGCAGCCTCAGAACTCTCAAAACAAATATGAGAAAGATGTGATTCAGAGACTGGGAACATCTAGAGATTGTGAGATCCTGATTGATAAGCTAAAATTAGACCCTGCCCTTTGACTTTTAAGGCAGTATCATCCAGCCAGCAAGTGACTAGCGTGGCTGCCTTAAGGTAGCATATTTCTGGTCACAGAGGGTCAGACACGACTGAGTGACTGAACTGGGAGAAGGGCAGGTGGCAATATCTGAACAAACCTGGAAGAAGCCTATGACAGCCACCTCAGCAGCAGCGATGAATTCCATGGCAGCTTGGACATCTGCGAGCCGCACAGGTTCCTGGGTGCCAGGACCATCTAGCCAGAGATGAGGGTAGGGGTGGGAGGAAGAAAGAGAGAGAGAGAGACAGAGAGTTTGCAGGAACTGAGTGGAGAAAAAGCGACTCTAAATCACAAGGGCATCTCTATTTTTCCTCTTCATACTACGGCCAAAGAGATTTAGGAGTACGGTTGTCATTCCAAGGCTTTATTTCTTTACTAACTTGTGGAAGGAGGACTCCTCTCATAATAGCCCATTTTAAAATAATATTTATTTATTTATTTGGCCACGCCAAATCTTAGTTGTGGCATGCAGAATCTTTAGTTGCGCTATGTGGGATCTAGCTCCCTGACCAGGGATCGAACCTGGGGCCTCCAGCACTGGGAGCATGGACCCTTAAGTCATGGGACCACCAGGGAAGTCCATGATAGCCTATTTCTGAAGGATGTCAGACTCCCCTGTTCTCTACTAGGCAAGGCAGATCTTTATCCAGCCTTTCCTGAAAAGTTCCTAGGTTTGGGAAACAAATACCCCGAGTTCTGCCAATATCCCCTTCCTTTCTCCCAGTAACACTTTCACCCCTTGGTCACCCAAGTGTTCTTTTCTTTTACCTGATGGTGCCTGAACTTCTGCAGCAGCTTCCGGAGACAGTTTGCATGTGGAGAGAAATAACAGAAACAGGCATCTGGATGGCACGGCTTCCATTTTCCTGCTCCCGCTCCACACCCTGGTCTTGGTGTTTGGAGCTGCTGACTCTGGACAGCCCACTCTGCAGTTAAGGGATTGTGGAGTAATTTGTGCTCTGGGAACATTGCAGCTGGCTCCGGGGCAGGGGGACCTTCAACTTTTGAGATAAGACACAGGATTCGGTAACAGGGCCTCAGAACAAAACCAATCAGAAGAAAGTCAGGCTAGTTCCTTTAAATAAAACAAAACATTCTATGCCAGGTGTTGACTTAGGCACTACGGACATAGCAATAATGGTGATCTAATCACCTCTCTCAACTTAGATTGTTAATATGAAAAATGGGCAATGAAATAGATCGTCTAAATGTAAAATGGAAAGTGATTAAAAAGTTGGGAAACTCAAGGGTGCTAGGAGAAGATGAACTAAAGGCATTTTGGACAATGATGGTGTCTGGTGAGAGCTTTCTTCCTGCGGGGGTTGCCCAAGCACTGCATGTGTGCAGACTCAGTCATGTCTGACTCCAGGGAGGAATATTGGACTCAGCTGCCCTGTCCTTCTCCTTGGATCTTCCCCACACACGGATCGAACCTGCGTCTCCAGGCCGTTTTACCACTGCACCACCTGGGAAGCATGCCTAAGCAGAGTCCTGGGTAAATAAAACTTTTTCAGGCAATGAAGGTGGAAAGGGAGTTTCATGTAAAGAGCCAAAGCACTGAGATGCAAATGTGATGTGCAAATTACTAATTATTAGCAATTGAGCATTACCAGAAAATGGAATAATAAATCTGGGCAGAAAGGCATTCTGAGGCCAGATCCCAGGGGACCTTGTATACTAAGCGTAGGAGCTTCAGCTGTATTTTGCAGTCGATGGGAAGCCACTGAAGATCTTAAGCAGGAGAGAAAAAATGCCTGATGTGGCCCAAGTGCCTGTATAAATCCAAGGGATTCCTGTAGGGAAAGGATATGCAAGTCTCAAGCTTAGCAGAAACTTCTATCCATGGGTTAGCAAAGAGTTGGACAAGGCTGAAGCATGCACTATATGATAATAAAATACACTGAGGAACTTCCCTGGTGGTGCAGTGGATGGGAATCTGCCTGAAGATGAAGGGAACACAGATTCCATCTCTGCTCCAGAAAGATCCCATATGCCTTGGAGCAACTGAGCTCATGAGCCACAGCTACTGACTCTGTGCTCTAGAGCCCAGGAGCTGGAACACTGAGTCTGTACTTTATAGCCTGTGCTCTGAAACAAGAGAAGCAACTCCAATGAAGAGCCCGAGCACCACAATGAAGAGTAGCCCCTGTTCACCACAACTGGAGACAGCCTGTGTGCAGTAAGACCCAGCAGGGCCAAAGAGAAAATAAATTAATTTTAAAAAAGCCTCCTTGCTTCTATTTGACCCTTGTTCGATCTCTGGTTGGGGAACTAGATCCTGCATGCTGCAACTAATATCCACCACAGCAAGTGAGTCGTGTCCGACTCTTCGAGATCCCCTGGGCTGTAGTCTGCCAGGCTCCTCTGTCCATGGAATTCTCCAGGGAAGAATACTGGAGTGGGTTGCCATCCCCTTCTCCAGGGGATCTTCCTGACCCAGGGATCAAACCCGGGTCTCCTGCATTGCAGGCAGTTTCTGTAAAGATGGTAACATCTGAGCCACCAGGGAAGCCACAGCAAAGCAAATTAAAAAAAAAAAAAAAAAGAAGAAGACCATGCTTATTAAAAAATAAATAAATAAATTGAGATTTTTCTAGCATATGTACTGAAACAGGGGGTGAAACTGCTCCCAATAATGTAAAACCTCCTGTACTGAGCTCTGCCCACCTCTTTTGAGGAAACACTTGAATGGGAACTATCCAGTTACCATATTTGCTTAAAGGGAGAATGCAGAGAAAGGAGAGTCTCAGTCAGCTCTTATAACTGCTTTATTCCTGTTCTCTTGTGCTGTTTACAGTGTCTCCCAGAAAAGAAAAACCACAGTTGGCAGGGAACATGATGAGGGACCTTCACTGAACCAGCAGTCACCACAGGAGAATCCAGGGGTGGAGGGAGGGACAAGGACCTGAGGCAGAAGGACTGAGCTAGTTTGCCCATTTTCTGATCTCCAGTTGCTCAAATGGGAATAAAAGAGGGACTATTAAATGATCATCTATGGGACAGAGAACTTGGGAGATCTGGCCACGTTCAGGAGGAGGGCAGGATGAAAGCCCAATTTCAAGCATCTTGTTCAGCTATCACTGGGAGACACCTTGTGGCAGAGGGTGCAGTGCTAAGAGGGTGGAGGGTGCTGGGGAAGGGGCCCAGCTGTGATCAGGGAGGAGGGACCAAGGGCTCTTCTGGGTGGCAGAGAGAGGCAGAGCGAAGGGCCGAGGTGCTCATTCCGTCCAGTCCTTCTTAATGGACAGGTTCCACTCCCAGGTGAGGTGGTCATGCTTGTCGTCGTCGGTGAAGAAAGACTTGTTATGGTAAGTGCCTCGGGCCAGCATGCCCTTGGGGGCCTCCTCAATTGGAGTCAGAAACTCATATTCCTCTGGCCGAGGCCCATAGCTGCCCACCATGAATGTTGCTTTATCCACTGGGAAGAAAGAAAAGTTCATTAGGGTGAGAGCCTGTTAGATGGAAACACTGCATGTGACAATTTGGAGCAGAGCTCACTGTGATCAAAGCCAAGAGCAATACTTTGCAAGCCTGGCTAAATATCAGATTTACCGGGAGCAACTTTTTTTTTTTTTCCTTAAAAAACATTTTTTAAAATTGGAATCTCTTCATAATGTAGTATACTTTGACCCACTCTCAATCTATGGTTAGTGCTATTGTGAGTCCCAAGAATCAGTGTCCTTAAAACACAGCACAGCTGACTCTGAGATTCAGGAAAGCTGAGGAATTAGTGCCCTAAATCAATGGGGATCCAGACTCTATGAAGATGTAGCAGATTATGTCATAAAAACAAAGCAAACAAACAAACAAAAAACAATTCCAGGTACTCCAAAGGTACGCACTTCCAGTTACAAGAGAAGTTAAGTCCAGGGGATCTTCTCAACCCAGGAATCGAACTGGGGTGTCCTGTATTGCAGGCAGATTCCCCACTGAGCCAGGGAGGCCCTAAAGTACAGTGTGGTGACCATAGTTCACAATACTATATTGTGTATTTGAAAGTTGCCGAGAGAGTTGATCTTAAAAGTTCTCGTCACAAGAAAAAAAATTGAAACTGTGTGTGGTGATGGGGGTTAATTAGACTAATTACGGTAATTATTTTACAGTGTGTACAGGTACAGGTCATTATGTTGAATACCTAAAACTAACACTATGTTATATGCCAATTATATCTCAATTAAAAAAAAAAAAACAACCTGAAGCTAATTGAGACCAGAGTTCTGATCTCAGCTCTGCTGCTATCTATGTTTGGGGGATTCTGTTTCTTTTCTATATAATACACCTTGAGGATCTTCCATCTACAAACTATCATTCTGTGGATAGTTGCAAGAGATAAGGTAACAGCTGGTTAGAATGAATCATTCTGATAGTAGATGTTCATTCTGATCAGAATAAACAGAAATCATGGATGGAATAATTAGATGAAATGGGAAAACCAATAATTTGGTTTTTAAAAAAAGTAGTGGTGAACTGAAACAGATGGTAAAAATAGCCAACCAGAGTTATTAAAAGGTGAGCAACTGGGATATATATTAAGAATAATGAGGACTAGAAAGTTTAAGTAAAGGTAGGTGGGCAGGCAGGCAGCTGATGTTTAAATTGGCTGTTATTTTGAATAAGTTTGGAGGAATAGCTGCAGACACTCTTGACCAGCTTTTGCCCAAGTGACACATCAGAGTCTTCACACCCAAAGGAAAATGGGAAACAACTATTTTTTCGTGAGACTAGGTATTGGAAGAGCCAGGACGATCTTTCAGGTTAACAATCTTCTGTGGGATTTGAGTCACTAAGCGGGTCTTCAGTTCAGTTCAGTTCAGTCGCTCAGTCTTGTCTGACTCTTTTTGACCCCATGAATCGCAGCACGCCAGGCCTCCCTGTCCATCACCAGCTCCCAGAGTTCACTCAGACTCACGTCCATCGAGTCAGTGATGTCATCCAGCCATCTCATCCTCTGTCGTTCCTTTCTCCTCCTGCCCTCAATCCCTCCCAGCATCAGAGTTTTTTCCAGTGAGTCAACTCTTCCCATAAGGTGGCCAAAATACTGGAGTTTCAGCTTTAACGTCATTCCTTCCAAAGAACACCCAGGACCGATCTCCTTCAGAATGGACTGGTTGGATCTCCTTGCAGTCCAAGGGACTCTCAAGAGTCTTCCCCAACACCACGTTCAAAAGCATCAATTCTTCGGCGCTCAACTTTCTTCACAGTCCAACTCTCACATCCATACATGACCATTGGAAAAACCATAGCCTTGACTAGACGGACCTTTGTTGGCAAAGTAATGTCTCTGCTTTTGAATATGCTATCTAGGTTGGTCATAACTTTCCTTCCAAGGAGTAAGCGTCTTTTAATTTCATGGCTGCAGTCTGGATCTTTACTCCATGCTAATTGATCATTGTCTTCCTTAGCCCTCATTGATGGATTTGGTTGAACTGACCTATGCATTACTGCTTCACACCTCTAGGCGACGCTGTTTCACACCGTTAGGTTAACGAAACGTTGGAAGTGCTTTCATCAGCCTTCCATCTTTCATTTTCCTCTGCTCTTATTAACAGAACACAACTGAACATGTACTGTTTAGGTGCAGCTTGTCAAGGAAACTGTAGATTAAGTAATGTGATATTATTTGTTTTAGTTGCAAAGTGAAAATGAGTCGCTCAGTCCTGTCTGACTCTTTGCAACCCCATGGATTGTAGCCTACCAGGCTCCTCCATCCATGGGATTTTCCAGGCAAGAGTACTGGAGTGGGTTGCCATGGCCTTCTCCAGAGGATCTCCCCTACACAGGGATCGAACCCTGGTCTCCTGCGTTGTAGGCAGACACTTTACTATCTGAGCCGCTTTTCTCAATTCTAGAACACTCTTTCAATATGCTATCTAGGTTGGTCTATTTTTTTCCCCCCTATTCTTTGGCTAGGAAATTGAGCACGCAGCCCACCCCTACCCCCTGCCACCTGCCTATCACACGCTACTAGCACCTCCCATTTGGGTAGGTCTTTCCCGAAGTTTATGTGTCCCTGAGAAGCAGAGTTTGGGACAGTGGCAAGTGGGCATACTTTACCTTTCACCCCCGTCCGGTAGGTGTGTTGAACATACTTCAGTCCTGACACAATATCCTTGTTCACCTGTAGATGGGAAGGAGCCAAGTGATTCAGATTAAAGAGGGTCTTCAATTTTTCCTCGTGTTTCATGCGGATCTGACCTAGCTGAGGCTTCTCTAAGGATGAAAGGACTGAAGATTTAGTTCAGAATAAGTTACTACTATCATTTAGCCTAGCGATGAGGCAGAGATTAAAGAGAGGAAGTCACAAGACTCAGTGTTATCGAAGCTGGTTCCAATTGTTGAATACTATGATTTTTGGTGTGGGGGAGGGGATGGTTAATTAGAACACTATCTCAGTATTCTACATTACATTTCTCCTTCCTCCGTGGCCCAGAGAAGGGTCTTGAGCTCCTTCCCCCTGAAGACTGGCCATAAGGCCTTTCTTGTTTTTAGGTTACAAAGGCATTAATGGAAACTAATTATTATGTAAATATCTGAAAATCCTACTCTCAGAAATGATCCACCGAACATATGAAAAACAAACAGGGGGAAAAGTCGTAATGGAAAGTTGGACCTAGAAGATGATTTTGCTTGTAACATAACTGTGATTGGAGTCTAGAGATGAGATGAGTCACAGGAAAACAGCCTCCTTGGATGAAAATAATGGGTGAAATCCATTTGCCTCTGGCATGTAGTTTGGATGGCTGTCATTCTCAAATGTTGTCTGGAATCTTGCCACTTTCCCAAGCCTTTCAGAGAAAATTTACTAAAGCGGAATGAAAATATAGACAGCTTGAGTGCTTTATTTTTCCATGATTCATTCTACCTAGGGCTGAACCAATCTGTTAATTTTATACCATGGTCATACTTATACAAGCAAATTAAAGTGGGCATGGCACCAGTAGCTGGATGGCTTCATTAACTGTTTACCCATGTAAGAATGAAAGAGTATTGTTTCTCCTCGACAATAACCAGGGCTCCGTTTTTATTTTGGACAGAACAATCAGAGCAATCTCTCAGCGATACATTTTGTTTTGTTGGCAATGAGGTAGTATAGCCATGAATACTTCTTGCTTAGGTTTGGAACAGGCACTCAGCAAAACATGTAGCATAAAGCTATCAAAAGCAGACAGAAGGAAAACAGCTTCATTGGAGAGAGTGTGATAAAATGAAGCCCGAACTTTCTAATTCTTCTAACTTCTGCATGTGACTCATAGATATAGGGAAAAAACCCACATCCTTCTAGAAGACTTTAAGCTGGTCTCCTGGGCATAATAGAAGATGTGGTGGGGTGGGTAAAAGATCAAAAAAAGACAGAAATGGTGGTGGAGTAGTAATAAGGACTTCAAGAAAGAAAGACTCCTGTTTTTCTACTGCTCCACAGATCGTCCATTTAATATAAATATGGTTGAGATGGACAAAAGAAAGGTGTGAATATTCCTTGTTATTCCCTGCCTCTGCCTGTCCACCCTTCCTGATTGTCTTCCATCCCATGAGGAAGAAGCTTTGGGAACTAAAACTGAGAGCCAGATTTAGGGAGAAATAGAAATTAACAAAAAGTATGCCAATGTGATAATGCAAGAAATTTGATTTTTTTTTCTTCTGATTACAGAAAGAATTTTAAAACTTTACACAAACATACAGGGCCAGATACTTACTTTGAAGTTAATTTTGACTCTATATTCAACACCTTCCTTTAGGACAAAGGTTTCTTTTTTAAGGGCTTCCAGATCCCCTGTAGAAGTGAATTTTAAAAGAGTTAATTTTCACTGGAAGGACATTCACAGGAGATGAATGAAGTCGAAGCTCCTGAGCCATTTCTGGACTCCTCAGAGCAACATGGTCCCTGTGGTCCTCAGGTCAAAGAATGTTGAGATTAGTCGCTGCACAAACACACATTTGAAACGCCTAAAATCTTACAGTCAATGTGAAAGAAACATGATAGAGCTTTCCCTCCAAGTTTGTCTGCAGCCTTAAGAATACGCAAGATTTTATCCTTAAAGACTCTGCCCCCAGTCTTCAAATATATAGGAGAAAAATATTATGTAAGAATGCCAACTATTTGTTTTTGTAGATTTGTTAATGTGTGTGGTATTTTCTTTTCTTTTTAAATTTTACTTTATTTTACTTTACAATACTGTATTGGTTTTGCCACACATCAACATGAATCCGCCACGGGTGTACATGTATAATATCATGTAGGAAAGGAATCGCCAGTCTGGATGTTTTCTAAGCTTTAGAAAATGTGCTTGTTTAGTTCCTTTTTATCATTCTAAAAAAATATAACATTAAAACATAGATTTATGCACTTAATTTTGCTTTTGCATTTTCAATTTCATACTTTTTTTTTCTTAAGGAAAAGATAACATATCACTGAAGTTCTAAAGGCTTCAGGCTCCATAAAGCTGGGATCTGCCCCCTAATTCCTGTAACTTGGTTAGGGGTGGTCTTTGTTCCTTTCCCATTATGATCCTGTATAATTTGACATTTGAGGTGACTGTGTGTGTGTGTGTGTGTGTGTGTGTGTGTGTGTTTTGCACAGTTTTATGCAGATGCTTCATGCATATAGCTGGCACCAGCCTCCTCTGTATACATCTAGGATTCACTTCAGTAGCTTTTTTTTTTTGGTGATAGAAAACCAAGCTTTTGTTGTTGCTGGGAAAAAGGGACAGGGACCAAGTCTTCCCTGCAGGATCGATCATCGAGCCTTTCTGAACAGCAGGTTTCCTTAGTACAACTTCAGACCTTATCTTGCAAAATGACGGTTATACCTATTAACTTTACATAATTTCTCACAGGAAGAGGTCTGAGGCCTGGTGAGAGAGAGAGAGAATTTCTTTCTGAGAGATGCTAGAACGTGGGGGTAGTTGAATGTGAGACTCTACTCTAATGATTTCGGTTGAACAGGAAGTGTGTCTTTTCAGCCTCCAATTTCCTCCCTATGACAAAAAGCCCATATAAGGTAAAGAGTGGTTGTCTTATGAGAAAGGAACTACCTTGCTCCTAAGCTTACTGTTCTATAGGCATGCTCTGTTCTGTCTCATGAGTCTATTATATGAATCTGGTAATTATATATATATATATATATATATATATATATTTTTTTTTTTTTTTTCACGAAAGACCTGCCTTTGATGTCTCCAACCCCTGGCTTCGTGGCCCTTTCCTTATTTCTCCCAGTGGCTTACTTTCCCCCAAATCAGCTACCTTTCCTGTCGCTCATCATCTCCTCCAGACCTAAGTCTCAGGAAAGGACTTGACCTTGGCAGCAATAAAGTGAAAGAAAATAACATGTTAAGTTGTACATCTTTAGTGAGGGAAGTTGCTTCTTTCAAAGAATCAGTTTTAAGCTAAAAAAAATCCTGCATATTTCACAATGGAATTCCTAGCATTAAACAGGAGGTCTTGGATTTCTTCTTGCCTTCAGGTAAGTTCTGTAGCTGATGCAGGATCAATATTTTCTCTGATCTTTATCGTGTGTGTGTGTGTGTGTTTGTGTGTGTGCGTGTGTGTGTTTGTGTGTGCGTGTGTGTGTGTTTGTGTGTGTGCGTGTGTGTGTGTGTGTGCGTGTGTGCACTCAGGCATGTCTGACTCTGTGATTCTGTGGACTGTAGCCTGCCAGGCTCCTCTGTCCATGAGATTTCCCAGGCAAGAATACTAGAGTGGGTTACCGTTTCCTTCTCTAGGGGATCTTCCCAACCCTGAAATGGTAAAATATTACCATTTCAGAAGCCTACAACTTGCTTCTTAATATTTTCATTAGCAGTCTTTTTCCACGAATAATAATTCTCCTATGCCATGGAGAGATAAAAATCTAAAATAAATATAATACAGGTAGACATATCTAGTACTTATGCTTGACCCCTTTCAATTAAATAGAAATGGAGGTTAGGGCTTCTTATTAAGCATGGTAACTACTGTGAAAACAGTGATTTGTGATCTGGTCCCAGCATACCTTACTAGAAATCACCTTACTGCATGCCTGCATGTTCAGTTGTGTCTGACTCTTTGTGATCCCATAAACTGTAGCTCACCAAGCTCCCCTGTCCATGGGATTTCCCAGGCAAGAATGCTGGAGTGGGTTGCCATTTCCTTCTCCAGAGGATCTTCCCAACCCAAAGATCAAACCCAAGTCTCCTGTGTCTCCTGCATTGGCAGGTGGATTCTTGACCATGGTGTCACTTGGGAAGCTGTTTACCTTACTAGGTTTTTTTTTTGGCTGGGACAAGGGACAGAAACCATGCTCTTGTCCTCATGATGACATGAGGCCCCACCAAACAGAAGAGCTGTGACCACTTACCAGTGAGGTCCATGGTGATTGGTCCTGGGGCACTTTCACAAACGAGGGTCAGGCGGGTGACAGTGACATTGGGGGCTGTTGGGTCTGCAGAAATTAAAAGGCACTGTGAGCACAGAGAAGAGGTATATGCATACAGTGTGTGTGTGTGTGTGTGTGTGTGTGTGTGTACATTTCAAGTAGGAAAGAGAGAAGATGAAAAAGAAAAATGGACCTCTGTCTCTAGAGGAGACATAAGGATGGAAGTGGCAGATTCACCAGGCTTGGTCTTAGTGGCCTTGGACCTTCCTGTGATGTTATTTCTGCTTCAGGTACTTGTGGGCCCACCTTATTCATCAATAGCAAACATTTCCTGAGTGGCTATGGGTAAGGTACTCTGCGGTTGGTCAGGGTGCATCCATATCTTTGGGCCATGTCTGACTCTTCCGTTGTGTATTGGAAATGATGGATGTTAGGTAAGGAGAAGGAGAGAAGGAGAAAGAGAAGAGAGAATATGAAAGACCATGGAGAGAATCCAATTCTGAGTAATAGTCTGAAACTCCTTCTAAATCCTTCCTATGTGTTATTTTTGTCTATTTCAAGGCAACGTATGCCTTATCGCCAAAGAAAACTTAATTATCCATCTATAACTTGGTTTGGCACATGGAGACTGCAGCTCACTCCCTTAAGCTTAGAGCACTTGGTACCCTCTCCTTTGTACCTGCTCCTGAGTAGCTCAGATGTTTGCCTTTTCTATGCCCCTTGACCTGCCCCACTCTGTCTCCTAACATACACATACCTGCTACCACAGGACCGTCCCCCAGGAGCGTTTTCTTGTACTTAATTAGACTTTCATCATCTTTGTCCATCTCCTGAAGCTCCTTCAGGGACTTTTGTGGGGGGGGTTTGTAGTTGAGCTTGCCGTCCAGCTCATCGTCATCCTCTTCCACGTGTGGTTCTGGGGCCTTTTCAGTCATTTTGATCTAGAGGGAGACAGAAAGAGAGACAGTGATGATCTATTGGCCAAAAGTCCATGGATATGAGCTATGCTTGAGGGGCTGCTCTTAGTCTTGTCGTTGTTTAGTCACTAAGTCCTGTCCAACTCTTTGTGATGCCATGGACTATAGCCTGCCAGGCTCCTCTGTCCATGGGATTTCTCAGACAAGAATACTGGAGTGGGTTGCCATTTCCTTCTCCAGGGGATCTTCCCGGCCCAGGGATGGAGCCCACATCTCCTGCACTGGTAGATGGATTCTTTACCACTGAATCACCAAGGAAGCCCACTCTCAGTGCTATTTTTCCCCTAATAAACTTCTGTAATTGTCAATGATTTTCCAGGAGACTTCCCTCTGATTCAGCCTCATTCTATTTCACAAAATAAGAATATAACACATTCCAGGTTTTCCTTTGACATGTTTGAATGTTTTCATACTGTGATGAATCCCTCCTATTCACTCAATGAAACTGACAGTAAGTAACTCACTTGTGAATTGTTTAAAACAAGTGAAGCAGGATAGCACCGGCTGTCCTGAACAATGAACGAACAGCCCCAGTTCAGAGAGTTATAGAAATGATCATAGTCCTACAAACCCAGCCAGTCTTGCAGGTGTCAAAATGCTCAGCATGTATCAATACAATCCCAGTTATAATGGTGTCAAGTACTTGGTAAAGCAAGTTAGTTTTTCCCCATTCATTGCATCTTTCCCTGAACTCCTGTAAGAGCTCAAAGGCAACTCATGAGAAGTTTTAGGCCCCTGTGATATCTGCCTGAGTGTCCTCCCCTGCTCCCAACATTGCTAATAATTCCCTGAGGCCAGCTAGTGGGTTTGGTTTCTCTCTCACTTTAAAAATTTATTTGGCTGCCCTGGGTCTTCATCGCATCATATGGGATCTAGTTCCCTGACCATGGATCAAACCCAGGGCCCCTGCATTGGGAGCACAGAGTCTTAGACGCTGGACCACCAAAAAGTCTCTTGAATCTCCTGAAACACTTGAATGCTTGTCATTTTATAAGCGCTCATTGATTGGGTTAATAGGTTCTATATCTAACGAGCTTCTGTTCTTTTGAAATAACACAAAATAATAAAGGACTCCAACTTCTTCTAGACAAATTGCAACTGTCTCTTTAGTGCCCTTCTATCCATCTCCACTCCTCCTTTAGCACCTCCTTCTCTTCTCCAGATCTCCTGTGACCTTATGCTCTAAGACCTCCCCTGGGCATACCCTGTTTTCTTCCTTCATCATCTACATTTACTCATTTTGTGTTAAAACATCAAGGGAAGATCTAATACAATTATTTATGCTTAAGTGTTAATGACTGATTGTAAATTTAAAAATTATTTTTCTTAAAGCATGTATAGTCCGAGCTTTTCAGAGTTGAAATGAACCGTGGAGGTGATATAGTCCAAAAACTTGCTAGTCACTCAGTCGTGTCCAACTCTTTGTGACCCCATGGACTGTAGCCCACCAGGCTCCTCTGTCCATGGAATTCTTCAGGCCATAATACTGGAGTGGGTAGCCATACCCTCCCCTCGTTTTATTACTGAGAAACTCGAAACCCAGAGCTTAAGAGAACTGCCCAAGTTCATGTATCTCAATGAGATGCCCTGTCCTAATAAAGAGGAAGGAATCTCTAGGAAGAATTTCAGGCCTGGGATTCACAGAAATGGAGCTATTTGGGGAAAAAAAGGGAGATATTTAGACAAGGAGATAATTTCCTGGTTTCCTTTCATTCTGCTCCCAGGGTAACTCTCTTCCCTACCTTGGGTAAAGTCTTTACTATTCTGAAGCGGTAGAACTCTAAGACAATACCTATCACATCTCATCTTATGTAACCCTGCCAAGTCCTATAAGGTTCCTCTCAGAGTGAAGCTATCTGTGGCCAAAATCAGTTGTGGTTTCAACTTTTAATGTTGCTATTATTGGCAATGGGAAGAAAAATAATTTGGAAGTCAAACAAATGCAATTTTAACAGAGGAAAAAAAAAACGGAAAGGAAAAGAAATGATATCTCTTGGCTCATTTATCCTCTTCCAGAAAAATAACGAGCTGAACACTAGGAGCCTTGATCAACTCTGCAAACAGTATTGCATCGGCTGGGCCCACTTCCTGTGCAGGAAGGAAGCCTGTAGGCCTGTTGCTATGGCAACTCTTGCTTCTGCTGAAGAACCAGCACCACTCAGAGCTGAGCCTCTAGAGAACAGTACAATAAACAGAGTGACTAATTCAAGTCCTACTCCAAACAACACTCAGGGAAAGTGAATGAACTGGCTGGAAAGACGATGAAGGATGCAGTGGGTGGAGGTTGTCGGCTGTGGGTAGTTTAAGGACAACCATTAAGCCACAGATAAAGAACAATGCAGATGAGACTAATTAGATGAGACAGGTTCTCCTCTGGTGACACCCAGGAGCCTGACCAAATACCCAGGGTAGAGGTCACATAAAAAAACTGCCGACAGAGCATCAGCAAAGCTATCACCATGTGAGGACATCTCAGCACTGCAGAGAGGCCTTTCTGGAATGTATTACTTGGTTCTCACAAGTCATGTGCTTGGAGTTTGACTATGAGAGGATGACATCACATCCAGCCACTAATTAGCTCAAGGTGATTTTAATAATCTGTAGGGAAATGACAACCCACTCTAGTATTCTTGCCTAGGAAAATTCCATGGACAGAGGAGCCGGGCAGGATATAGTCCATGGGGTCGTAAAGAGTCGGACATGACTGAGTGACTGAAGACACACACAGGAAATTGTAATTCTGCACCCTCAAACCTCAGTTTTGAAAGGAGAAGGAAACAGAGACACACAGAGAGAAAGATCTGGTCTAGGACAGTACTTTCTAACTTTTAATAGTGTCATACTTGGCAACATAATTTATCTGTCATCTAGATCCTGATTTTTTAATTGGTGAGACATGTCACTTCTAAATTTTTATTATATCTAAACAGATATAATAATTGCTCAGTGAAAATGAGCCACACATTTATTTAACGTGGAGCAGAGAAATGGCAACCCACTCCAGTATTCTTGCCTGGAGAATCCCATGGACGGAGGAGCCTGGTGGGCTACAGTCCATGGGGTTGCAGAGTCAAACATGACTGACCAAGCAACTTAACTAACTAACTAACTAACTAGAGAATTGAAGAGCAGAGAATAATGTGGGATTACGATATGAAATTGTGGCAGTCAAGAGGAGGAAATTTGGGACCACATGAAAATAATTTGGTCTAATTATATAGCATAAGAAAAAGAGATATGAAGTCAGATGACTCCAAATCAGTTCACTCTGAAAAGCTGATTAGAAAAAAGGAAAAAAGGTGAAAATGTCATAAAATGATAAGGAAAGGACTGGAAAGCACTTCTCAGGGAAAGCCCTTCTGAAAGCAAAATGAAGGTCACAAATATTTGATGAGCATCTAGCATTTACAAGACACTGTTCTTTAGCACATACTGATGTTTAAGTTATTCTCCAAGGTGGAAAAAGTTGGGGGATGAGCAATCTAGCCGTACCAAAAATGCCCAGCTGGTTTGATTGGTGGTTCTTAATCTTTCTGGAGATTGCAAGTCTCTTTAAAAATCTAGTAAGAATCGTGGTCTGCAGCACAGGGATTCACGGAGCCCTGAAGTCCTTCGTAGACTCTACTGGAGTTCATGACTAAGAAGATGACTTGAAACTATAACTTGGAAGCAGTGAAGCAAAGCATTGAGTGTTAAACATGGACTTCCCTGGTGGCTCAGATGGTAAAGCATCTGCCTACAGTATGGGAGACCCGGGTTTGATCCCTGGATTGGGAAAACCCTCTGGAGAAGGAAATGGCACCCCACTCCAGTACTCTTGCCTGGAAAATCCCACGGACGGAGGAGCATGGTAGGCTATAGTCTACTGGGTTGCAAAGAGTTGGATACGACTAAGTGACTTCACTTTCTTTTTCACTTTTTGCTTCTCTCTGAAGCCTGGCCAGACCAACGACACAACTCAGCCTCAAGCCAAGGATCATGGCTGTGAACCTGAAACCCTGGACCTGCAGAGGCAGGAAGAGATACCAAGTAATGTCTGGATCTCAGGGAACATAACAATAGTCCAGTAGAAGAGCTGCGGTTTGGGAAGAGTTCTGGGTCAATCTACTTGATTTTGGATAATTATCCCCTCAATGAACTAGGCCTCATCACGCATGAGTTTTCATTCTGGCTTTGTCACTAACTAGCTATGACCCTGTGAGCAAATGTTCTAACTGCTGTGATCTTCCTTTCCTCATCTTGGGAGGTGACGGGTTAGGGGAGACCATCTCTAGGTGCTTCCTTTTCTAAGCTTGCAACCTGTAGTCAGGTGTCAGCTCAGTTGTCCTTCAGTTACCTTATTTCACCTGTATAAAAGGCTATCTGCCTCTGTTTCATTATTTCATATTGTTTATTTATGTGAATTCCCCAAAGAGTCTGCATTTGCAATTTTACAATTCATTTCCTGGAAATTTCAGATTCTCCCGAAGCCCCAACTGGTTAATATATCTTGACACCAGTTTCCCAAGCTAACTGTATATGTATAGTTAACTACAAGTATCATTTTTCTCCTTTCAAAAATAGTTTAAAACTTTTTTGTTTGTGTTGTGTGTGTGTTTTGTTTGTTTTTCTTGTTGTTTGTTTGTTTGTTTTTTGGTTGCACGATGTGCCTTGAGGATCTTGGTTTCCTGACCAGGAATTGAACCCTGGCCATGGCAGTGAAACCACAGAGTCCTAGCCACTGGACCACTGGGGAACTCCCTCATTTTTCTCTTTTTACCCTTCCATTTTGAGGAATTTTAGGGAAATGCCAGGTTGCTCTCCAATTGCATCATCTAAAGAACAGCTTTTTTGTGTGTGTTGGAGTATAGCCAATTAACAATGTTATGATAGTTTCAGGTGAACAGTGAAGGGACTCAGTCATACATATACATGTATCCATTCCACCCCAAACTCCTCTCCCATCTAGGCTGCCACACAACATTGAGAAGAGTTCCCTGTGCTGTACAGCAGGTGTTTGTTGGTTATCCATTTTAGGAATAGCAGTGTGTACATGCCCATCCCAAACTCCCTAACTATTCCTTCCCCCCACTACCCCCCACCCCCCAAACCATAATTTCATTCTGTAAGTCTGTGAAGAACATCTGGTTTTGTTATTGATAACAATAATTCTAACAGCTATCACACATAGTGCTAAACCCTGCCCCGAGGATTATCTCACTTAGTCCTCACCACAGCCTTAAGGAGGCTGTCATCATTGCCTTCCACAGACTAGGAAACTAAACTTGAAGTAAATAACTTGCCCGAGAAAGCATGCTGTGTAAGTGACAGCATGAATATGAGCCCAGGGGGGTTTCTGACAGGAGGCTCCAAGCTCTGTCACTCCAGCTGTCTTTATTAAGAAGTAATAATGAAATTAGAGAGCTCATTGGTTATCTTGAGAATCTCCATGGGGGATGCTGCACAGGCAGAGGTAAGTGCTGCTTTGCAAAACTCTGCAGGGCGGCTTTAGCAAGTCAGGGAAGTGTCATCTAAAGAGAATTTCGGTGCAACTCTACCCCATGTCCCCTTGCACAAGCTGCTAAACCTCTGGTCCAGTTTTGGCCTCTGCAAAGTGAGACGGTTGCATTGAAAGATCTCTGAGGCTCCTTCATAATTCAATGACTCTAATGCTCTCCTTAGGACTTCCCTGGTGGCTCAGACGGTAAAGCGTCTGTCTACAATGCGGGAGACCTGGATTCGATCCCTGGGTCGGGAAGATCCGCTGGAGAAGGAAATGGCAATCCACTCCAGTACCATTGCCTGGAAAATCCCATGGACAGAGGAGCCTGATAAGTTACAGTCCATGGGGTCGCAAAGAGTTGGACACGACTGCATGACTTAATTTAAACAAGGCTGTAAACCAAGAAAGGGAAAGAGGAAGTGGATGTGAGGCTGGGGAGAACCCAGATCATCAGCAATGAACATTCTAAATTGGGCTGTGCTCACCTCCCTCTGGGGCTTGCACCCTGTTCCACAAACAGCAGGGCTGTGTCACTTGCTTTCATGCTGTGTTTGACTACAGGTTTTTACACAGTAAAAGTGAAATGAAAGTGAAAGCGCTCAGTCACGTCCAACTCTTTGCGGCCCCGTGGACTGTAGCCCACCATGCTCCTCCATCCATGGGATTCTCCAGGCAAGAATACTGGAGTGGGTTGCCATTTCCTTTTCCAGGGGATCTTCCCAACCCAGGGATCGAACCCAGGTCTCCCGCATTGCAGGCAGATGCTTTAACCTCCAAGCTACCAGGGAAGCCCTAAAGTGAAATGGGGAATTATCAATTACATATTTAATAACACCCCAAAGCACATATGCGTTTCTTTTATGTTTTCATGTGCTCACCTCTCTAGTTATCATTATTTCCTGCTTCACAGATGCCTATACAGGTGAATTTTCACAGCAAACCCTCACACACCCATGTTTACTGCTCAGTGAAACAGGGTCAAGCGTTAGATGGGCTGAGGCAGGAACTTAATCCTCTCAGGCTCAATTAAAATGCCAAATTAAATTAGGGTGGGTATTCACGGCATGGGTAAAACAGCACAAATCAGAGTTTTTGCTTAAAAATTCAGGGAAATTTCCAAGACACCGGAAGTAACATACAGCTAAGAATTTACCAGCCTCAGGAGGCGGCACACTCTTCTGGTTCGTAATGCAGTTCCGAATAAGTGGAAGGCAAAGACGAGGTAAAACTCTTGGATTTAGATGAAACAAACCACCTGGTTAATTCACAAAACAATGACCCTTTGTTGTGTTTCTTGGGACTTGAGCACTGAGTCAGATAGACTAGAGATTCAAAATGTGCGTCCATGATTGACGTTCCAGGATGTAAGGGTGTTATTAGCCTCACTGAGCCTGAGTTTTCCTACCAGTAAAGTGGGAATCATAAACTTTTCTGATGGAGTTGAAGAGTTAGAGAAGACGTGAAAAGTTCTAGGACTATTCTGGCCAAGAGTAGATGTTCAATGACCCTCTGTTCCCTTCTTCTCCTCCCTTCTTCATGATAATCCATGTTTGCTGGTTTCAGCTTCAGCGAGGTACCTAACTGCCAGACACCAAGGCTTTCTTTGGGCTCTGCCATGTTGACAAAGTCCTCTCCTTCCTTCTTAAAAATAGATTTGGTTTCTTTGAGGAGCACGGAAGAGACAAGACGTTCTGGGAACTGCCAGGATTGTTTAGGAACTGAATCAGCCTATAAAATGCAGTCGCCACTATTCTAGTTCTTTAAAGAGCAATTTAATTTTAGATTCTATTTATTGCTCCGTTTCCTAAGTGAAGCCAGAGGTCATTCTGGGACTGATGGGAAATGATAGGAGACACAGGCACAGCAAATAGAGAGATTTTCCTTTGGCTCTGGAGGAAAGCACAGTGGAGACTTAACTCAAGCCCCGAAGTTGCATAATCACATAACCTGATGCACCGGCCAGGAGGATTAGACAGAAGAGGTAGAGTTGAGGGAGGGGTAGAAAGAAATGGGGAAGTCTCAGAAGTAGGGGGTTTCCAGCAGAGAAGTACCTATGTGAGCATCAGCATTCTATGTCACCCGGTCATCTTCACTTCCTGATGTCTAGGATATGCCCACTTTCCCCAAACTGGAGGTCGTCGGTCTACAGCAGGTCATGGTGAGCTGGACCGTCTCTGAAGGACCACAGACAATTTGGAGCCAGTCAAGGAGGATTTGGGTCTGCTCTGCTGCCTGGTGATTTGGCTTCATTGGGGAATCTAACTTTATCCCTCGGGACACAGCACACTGTCTTGGTTCTAAATTCCTTTCTGGTGTGTCACTATTCCCTAATGACTCGGAGGAATTGATGTGTCCAATTAGGAGCTGCTCTATACTACCTCCACCCCACCACGAGCTTCTGCAACTGCAGAGCCAGAAGACAGCAACCAAGCCAGTGCCTGAGAGGACAGTGTCCTCTTACATGCATTAAACGTTAAGATCAAGCCAGAGGCGGGGTACAGATTCTTAGGAGCAGAATTCTTTAGTGTTTCCCTTGAAGTAATTATTTCCCAAGATATAATACATTATTCCTTCCTGGGCATTCATAGTATGGTTGGTCCTCTCTTGATACCAAGAGCACGGGACTTGCAGCATCCATGGATTTTGGTATCAAGGAGGATGGGGGTGGTCCTAGAACAAATGCCCCACGGACACCTAGATTCACATGCAAAAGGAGAGAGAACTCAGTGGATGCATTCAGCTTTTCTGAGTGTCTACTATGTACAGTCACAGTGCTAGGTGCTTTCATGAATACTCATTTTACATAATCTGCAAAGAAAATTGCATAAAGGGAGCCATTATTGGGCAAAAGACTACACTGCAATTACTCAGTCCACTCACAGAGGTTTTAAATTAAACATGAAAAATTATGGCTCAGATGGTAAAGAATCCACCTGCAATACAGGAGACCAGGATTCCATCCCTGGGTTAGGAAGATCGCCTGGAGAAGGTAAGGGCAACCCACTCCAGTAGTCTTGCCTGGAGAACCCCACGGACAGAGGAGCCTAGCAGGCTACAGTCCATGGGGTCACAAGGAGTCAGACACAACTGAGCAACTGACAATTTTCCAAAGACAATTTTTATAAGCACACATGGTGAATATTAGCTCATCTAAGAAAACCCAAGTGAATTTTTACCAGATCTGGTTGTGGGAACCAGAATGTGGAAACCAGTAGGGAGGGATTCAGTAATTTTTTATTAAGTGGATAAATATTGAAGTTTCAAAAAGAACACAAAACCCATCTGTCGGGGGGGTGCCAGTATGGACTCTAACACAAGATCTGGGGTGACAATAATACTGACCCAGAACAAGGATGCTCAGAATGGGGGCTCAAAGAACATTTCTGCCATGAGGCATTTCCTAAAATGTCCTTCTGAGGCAGCATAGCTACTGATTGTTTTTTACATCAGTGTGTGACTTCAGTCATTGCATACTTCTGAGCCTTCTTGTCCTCTCAGTGTCCTCACAGGATTCAGTTTTATACGTTTCTCACCCCAGATCTGACACACAGAATGCCCTCCACATAAGCTGGTTCTCTTTATCTTCTTAATTTTTACTGCCTCCCACCCCCACTCCTCAGGGTGTCTCTCTATCGGCCGGCTGAAGTTGAAATCTATGGTGCTCCCATGAGTTGGCCAAGGCCCTCATGTTCCCATCAGACTGACTTAGCTATTCTGAGCTTCCACTGAAAACAGAACCTGCTCATTGCTCAGAGCATACTGCCTGAGGGACAAGCTCATGCTCTCCCAAATGAGAGAGAACCATAGTCCAGTGCCTGGAGGTTGTCGGCTTTTGTTCAGCTATAACCTGGTCATCCTTCGTGGGCTGTATCTGTGTAGTATGGGTGGTGAATGAACTTTTCTTTCAGAATTGCACACATATCAGGAAAGAATAAAATGATCTTACTGTGCTTGTCTCATATCTAGATCTGGGAGGGGCCTTTTCTTGTAAATGTAATGAAATCAAGCAATGGCGAAGATAAATGGCAACTGCCTATGACAACTTCCTGGGGGCCAGCACAGACCTCTTGACTTCCCTTGCTTGAGCATCCAATATGCTAACTCTGAATCCAGTGTTTCTTGGTCTCTCCATGAAGATACAACCATAGGACCTCCAAGTAAGGGCATCTGCCTTCCCCTTGAACAGAACAGCTTGAACAGAACAGCTCAGAGTTTATCAGACTTATACCACAAATTACCCTAGGTCCAGAGTTTAACCCACTCCATTATGCTTGCCTGAGAAATGCCAGGGACAGAGGAGCCCGGTGTGCTCTGGGGTCACAAAAAGAGCCTGATATGACTTAGCAACTAAACAAAAAACCAGAGTTGAAGTACAGACCATGTTTGTAACATGTGCTACCTGGAACATCCTTTAAAAGAGAAGAAAGTATTCCAAGTCACACCTAAAGCACTTCTCATGACTGCCAAAACCATACCCCAACATTTGGAAGGCCCACTGACTGGGTGTCCTAGCTGAGCCTATTTGAATTTTTCTAGAATGCATCTCTGAATTAGGGGCTTCCCTGATGGCTCAGCAGGTAAAGAATCCACATGCAATGAAGGAGACAGGAGATGCAGGGTTCAATCTGGGTAGGGAAGATCCCCTGGAGGAAGAAATGGCAACCCATTCCAGTATCCTTGCCTGAAAAACCCCTGGACAGAGAAGCCTGTCAGGCTACAGTCCATGGGATCTCAAAGAGTCAGATATGACTGAGCAACCAAGCATGCATTTCTCAATAAATTGTTGGGTGTCTTCTGGGTTTCCTTTTAGCCCTCTCAGATGTAAAGAGCTGGTCTTGGCAACAGCAGCAGTTATCTTTCTGCCCATCTCACTGGCTTTTGCTAGTGGTAGAAATGCCATCTCAGTAGACTGATGAATCAATAGCCATGCGTTCTGCTATGTTCCCCCCTGGATTGTTAAATCTCATTGGACCCCAGGGGAGGCTTTCATTATATATTTCCTTTATGTGCCCAGAAAATTCCTCCCGTGGAGAACAGTTTCATGTTTGACAATTTCAAATTGATTTTTTTTTCTTTTCAACCCATCTCTTTAAGTCTGCTTAAAAACAGGAAACCACACATCTCCACCCCAGCACCAACCAACTCACCATGTACCAGCTTGGTTCGTATCAGCTTGGTTCTACAGTCTTTTTGCTTCTGAGCTTGGCCAGATGCCGGCTTCGACCTTGTAGGAACCCAGCCAGGCACTGCCGGCGGGTGCCCTTGGAATCCTTCTCCAGGACATGAAGGATGGGTCTCCTGGGCGGGCGTGCACGCCCTCCCTCATAGACCAGCCTCCCCTGAGTCACTGTTGCCATTCCCTGCCTGGATTTCCCCTTCTCTGCAGCCTCCTTAATAACTTTCTTATCACGGTTTGTTAAAAGAGGAACAACCCCTCTTAAAGTAAATAAACTGTACAGGGCAGTAGCCAGGTTTAGAAACTTCTTGCATTTGTCTGTGCTCACCTGCAGCCTTCCCCACCCCGAAGGGATCTCAACTTACTGTCAGTGGTCCACGACTCCGTCCTGGGTGCCTCTGCCTCTCAAGCCTGACTTCTGAGCACTGGCAGTTAGAACAGGAAGGAAGTTGTGAGAAAAAAAAAATATCTTAAACCTACTCAAAGAGGAAACCCTGGGCTGTCTCAAATCCTGTTCCTTTGCAATGCGTATCTCTTGATCAGCCAACTCTGAGCAGCACTCTTGACGACTCATGGTACGTGCTACAGCATGACCACCCAGGTGAACACGCAGCTGCCTGAGGGTTCAGACAAGGGTCTGCAGCCTATCATTGTGAGTGCTGTGAATAATTGTGTGGCTGCGTCTAAAAATCAAGCCATTTCAGTGCATACACTTCTGAGGCAAGTTGTCTAAAACCAGTAGCAGAAAATTCGCATAGGCCTTACTTTGTATGACTAACTTCTGTTCCTTTGGGGTCTCTGCCAGCTCTCTTATCAGCCAGATATGTCGAAAGTTTGCTGGCAGTGAATACTGCTAAGGGGTGCTAAGAAATTATGAATTTTAACTATACGTATTTAGCCCTAAATCTTAACATTGGTCCTCAAATTGATTTTTAGAGTTTTGTTGGTCAGAATTTCATTATGTGGCTTGTATGCCAGCACAAATCACCACATGTTATGTATTATAGTTTTCACTAATTTTTCTTTTAAATGAAAAAAGTCAAAGCCCTGTTTTGATTAAACCTAAGCATTGCAGATAAAAAATAAAACTTCGTTAATTCATAGTCTTCTAAGTCAGAACTTGTTATGATTTAACAAGTGCTAAAACTGACTTTGTACCTTATTTGAGGAAATGGCTCATGAAGTGATTTGAATGGGAACAAGTTACAGAGGCCATATTTAAATCATTTGAGGAAAAAAAAAAAGAAATCATTTGAGGGAAGTTTTTAAAGCACCCAAAGCACATTTTCATTAGACATCTCCACAACTGCTGCCAATAATAAATGCTTATTATTAATATTTAAATATTCAGTATTCCGGGGCTTCCCAGGTGGTGCTAGTGGTAAAGAACCCACCTAGCAATACAGGAGATGTAAGAGATGTGGGTTTGATCCCTGGGTGGGGAATATCCCTTGGAGGAGGGCATGGCAACCCACTCCGGTATACATGCCTGGAGAATCCTTTGGATAGAGGAGTCTGATGGGCTATGATCCATAGCATCACAAAGAGTCAGACAAGAGTGAAGTGACTTAGCACATATGCATTCAGTATTTACATCGTTCCAATATGTTTAGAGCTGATTAATTATGCAAATATATTTGGAGAAACTGACATTTATTTTGTTGTCTTTGAAATGTAATGCATTTTGTTTACTTCATTTTGTATATTGATGGCACCAGCTAAATCTTATCTTTAGTCAATGGAACTAAATTAATCAAGGAAGTGGTGATCATTTGATGGAAGAAAAGAGGTTAATCTAGAAAAATATGAAAAGAAAAACAGTAAAAGTGCTGAAAACAAAAAACAGATTTAGTCTATAAATTTCAGGATGATGTAGATACAAAAGAGCTTTTGAAACAAAGAGGATGACCATATTATAAATAGAAGCAAATATTAATTTACTCAGTAGACAGTAAATTTTGTAGCACAGAACTCTCAAGAGAGGACATATTTCTTCTTTCAAGAATATTTTTTGAGCACACATAGTTCCTCCAGGTCCTGTTCCAGACATTGCATCTAGATACACGGTCGGTAAATACAAAGTATCAAGATACAGCTGCAGGCAACAGTCATAACCTCAAAATCTCTGCTCTCTTGTGGAATTTATGTTCTGGGAGAAGACAGTTTAAAAATAGGTCTAGTTTTAAAACAGGAAGAGTTACCATATGATCCAGCTATCCCGCTGCTGAGCATACTTCCAGAAAAGAAAAAAGCCCTAATTTGAAAAGATACACACATCCCAATATTCACAGAAACACTGTTTACAATAGCCAAGACATGGAGGCAACCTAAATGTTCACTGACAGATGAATGGATAAAGAAGGTGTGATGTATATATACACACACACATATATACGTAGATGTTATATTTATATATATCAGTTCAGTTCACTTGCTCAGTCATGTCCGACACCTTGTGACCCCATGAATCGCAGCACGCCAGGCTTCCCTGTCCATCACCAATTCCCAGAGTTCACTCAGACTCATGTCCTTCGAGTCGGTGATGCCAACCAGCCATCTCATCCTCTGTCGTCCCCTTCTCCTCCTGCCTCCAATCCCTCCCAGCATCAGAGTCTTTTCCAATGAGTCAACTCTTCGCATGAGGTGGCCAAAGTACTGGAGTTTCAGCTTCAGCATCATTCCTTCCAAAGAACACCCAGGGCTGATCTCCTTCAGAATGGACTGGTTGGATCTCCTTGTAGTCCAAGGGACTCTCAAGAGTCTTGTCCAACACCACAGTTCAAAAGCATCAATTCTTTGGTGCTCAGCTTTCTTTATGGTCCAGATCTCACATCCATACATGACTACTGGAAAAACCATAGCTTTGACTAGACAGACCTTTGTTGGCAAAGTAATGTCTCTGCTTTTTCATGTGCTATCTAGGTTGGTCATAACTTTCCTTCCAAGGAGTAAGTGTCTTTTAATTTCATGGCTGCAATCACCATCTGCAGTGATTTTGGAGCCCCCCCAAATAAAGTCTGACGCTGTTTCCACAGTTTCCCCATCTATTTCCCATGAAGTGATGGGACCAGATGCCATGATCTTCATTTTCTGAATGTTGAGCTTTATATATATATATATACACACACACGCAATAGAACATTACTCAGATATAAGAAAAGAATGAAATAATGTCATTTGCAGCAATGTGTATGGACCTAGAGATCATCATACTGAAGTGAAGTAAGTCAGACAAAGAGAAACATTATATGATACCACTTATGTGTGAAATCCAAAAAAAATGATACAAATGAACTTATTTACAAAACACAAATGGACTCCCAGACATGGGAAACAAACTTATAGTTACCAAAGGGGAAATCCCAAGGAGTTTGGGATTAACAGATAACACTACTAATCAACAAGATCCTACTGGGTGGTATGGGGAACTATTTCAATATCTTGTGCTGTGCTCACTGTGTGTGCCACTCAGTCATGTCTGACTCTTTGCGACACGATGAACTGTAAGCCCCCAGGCTCCTCTGTCCATGGAGATTCTCCAGGCAAGAATACTGGAATGGGTTGCCATGCCCTCCTCCAGGGGATCTTCTCAACCCAGGGACTGAATCCAGGTCTTCTGCATTGCAAGTGGATTCTTTACCATCTGAGTCACCAGGGAAGCATTATCTTGTAATACCTGTAATGGAAAAGAATCTGAAGAAGAATCCATACAACTAAAACTAACACAACACTGTAAATCAACTATACCTCAATAAAAAACAAAAAGAACAACATAGGTAGAATACATTATTTAGAACAAGAAGGACTTGAAGAATCCAGAATGGTAGATTCAGTGAGTGCCACTACCCATTTCTTATGCTATTAGGGAAGACATCATTAGTCAAACAGGGCATTTTTTTCTAGTAAGCCCAATGTGTCGTCAAAATTATTCCTAATGCGCTGCTTTAGGCACAGACATTGGAAGATATGGAAACCCCTAAAAGTGTCTGTGACATCAATATGTGTATATGCAGTGTTTCTGTGCATTTACTGGAGGTGGGGGGAGTGGAGAGCATTCCTAACTTTCATCAAATTTTCAAGGAAGTCCATGACCTCAAATGGATTGAGATGCTAATGAAGAACCTCTTTTCTTTCTTTTTTAAAAAAGTTTTATTTATTTATTTATTTATTTTGGCCACACTGCACAGCATGCAGGATCTCAGTTCCCAGACCAGGGATATAACCTGTGCCCCCTGCAATGAAAGTGAGGAATCCCAACCACTGGACCACCAGGTAAGCCCCCAGAGTCTCTTCTTGATGACACAATGGTGGACTTTCAGTAAGTTGGAGGACAATTTCATATTCTTCTAAAACGACTTTCAGCATCACTGTCAGGGCTGGGGGCTACCTGAAATTACCATTTCTCACTTTCTTCTGTTGTAGTTCATTTTTAGAACCCACCTGCCTATCCAGGAGACATAAGAGATGGCAGTTCCATCCCTGGGTCTGGAAGACCCCCTGGAGGAGGGTATGACTACCCACTCCAGTATTTTTGCCTTTGAAATCCCATGGACAGAGGAGCCTGGTGGGCTACAGTCCATGGGGTTCCAAGAGTCAGATACGACTTAGTGACTAAACCACTACCATTAGAAGTATATCTAAATTAGATAGAATTGGGACCTCCCAGGTGGCCCATTGGCTAAGATTTCACTCTCTCAATGCAGGGGCCTCATTTGATCCCTGATCCAGGATCTAGATCTTCCATGCTGTAACAAAGAGTTTGCATGCCTCGGCTGAGACCCGACACAGCCAAATAAATAAATAAGTTTAGAAATTAAATAAAATAAATTAGAGTTATCTACATGCTACCACCAATTCCATCTCTTTTCTGGGGTAAGAATATTGCCTTGGGGAAGGATTAGCATGAGAGTGGTCACTGAGACCAACCTTCCTTTTTTTTTCGTGTCTTTTATATATATGACATTTTAAACTATACTATTCAGGGTTTCATAGCCTTGGCATAAAAACTCATTTCTTAAGTCAACAAACCCTTGATCATTCCCAGTCTACACCAGGCCAGGACTTGTGCACAGGTACCGAGATAAACAAGACACAATCCTACATCTGTGCAACTAGCTCTAGTTGCCAAAGATGTAATGGGGGAAAACAGAAATAAACAAATGGAAAACTCTTTTGTTAGTTTAGGAAAAGTAATATACTTGGGGTATTATGAGAGCACTAAGTAATCATATCAGAGAAGGCTTCTTGGAGGAAGTGACTAGAGCTCTCAGTCTCAAAGGATAGTAGGTAGTTGACATGGGGAGGATTGGAATGGGAAGAGAAGGCATTTGCGGAAAGCGTCACATATACGTGCAAAGTCGCTTTAGTCGAGTCCGACTCTTTGAGAGCCTATGGACTGTAGCCTGCCAGGCTGCTTTGTCCATGGGATTCTCCAGGCAAGAATACTGAAGTGGGTTGCCATGCCCTCCTCCAGGGGATCTCCCCTCCTCTGAGATCGAACCTGTGTCTTTTGCATTGGCAGGCAGGTTCCTTACCACTGGTGCCACCTGGGAAGCCTTAGGAGGAAAGAAGAAGCATGAGCAAAGATGCAGCGTCCTTAAATAAGATGATATGTGCAGGGGATTACAAGAAAGCAGCTCAAGGTGGCTGGACCTCAAAATGTGCATCACACAAGGAGAAGAAGCATGCCTGGAGGTGGGCAGGTGCAGGTACAGATCATAGTAGATGACTTATGCTGTGTAAACAAGGAGCTGGGTTTTGATCCTGTCCATGGTTCAGAGCCATTGAAAGTGAAGAAAGAATATGTTTTCCTCTGTAGTTTACTCTGATAGCTCTGTGGATGAATTCGACGGGAACAAAAACCATTTGGTGACAGTTTAGGCCTGAACTAGAGTGCTCATAGTAGAGACAGAGGCAAATTTGAGAAATATATAAGTGAAATTGGCCTGGCTTGTTGGTTAACGAGACGTGAAGGATGAGGGTGAAGAGGAGTGAGGAATCAAGATGACTTATGGATTTCTTGCTAGAATGATGGGTCCTTGGGAGGTGTAGGGTAAGGGAGTTAGAGAAGGCGAGGTACGGAAAAAGAATGAGATCGGCACTTTACAGGAACAGATCAGCTTTAATGAGGCGAGAAGGGGCAGCAGTCAGATTAGTGAGCTGCTGCCCCAACCCAAGAAAAGAGTAAGTATGTATAGGCATATATGTGGAAATCTACTGTCTTAAGGGGCCTGTTCTTCTCCAAGGTTGTTCGGGGTAGTTATCTCTTAAACGGCTGGGGCAAGGAATTCTGAAGATAGGCCAGAGGCTGAACTGGCTGGGAGCTGGGCGTCAATGGGGAGAGAGCTTTTTGTTTTGCATAGAATGGTGGTGGTGGTGGGGGGGGACCCAGAGGGGAGTTTTAACTCCAGGCTATTTGAGCCAAGTAACTTTCCTTCAGTAGGAAAACAAGTTGAGATAAAGAACACAGAGGAAGGATCAGAGGGGTTGGGGGAGAAAAAGACTTGAGTTTGAAGATGTTGAACATCAAGTCTGAAAGACGCTGGGTCATTTCTAGGAAGTGATTTCAGACTGTAAGTGAGATATAGAAAACTGAATTTCAACCCTAAATTGATGATTTACATTTCATCAGGTTATAGGCAGTAACTTAAACCAGGTTATCCAAAGTATGGTTTGAGGATCAGCAGATCAGTATACCCACGAATTTCTTAGAAATGGAAACCCATAGGCCTGATTTCAGGCCTACTGTATCAGAATCTCTAGGGTTGGTGACAGGAAGCTGTTAAAAAAGAAAAACAACTCTGAGGTAAATTGTAAAGTGTGAAAAACACTGGTTTAAACCATGAAAATGGATGAGATAGTCCATTGCTGAACTCACTTATAAGCTTTAGGAGATTTAAGAATATAGATTCCTTAGGATTGTCTAATCATGTCATCTGTGACTAGAAACAGGCTCCCCACCCCCGCCCTTTGTCTCCAGCCTTTGTGGTTTCTGTTATTTTATGCCTGATTGCACTGGCCAGAGCTTTCAGTTCCATGTTGGTAAGAGTGATGAGAGCAGATATTCTTGACTTGTTCCTTATCTTAGAGAGAAAGCATTCGGGCTTTCACAACTAAATGTGATGTTTCTGTAGATGCTTTTTATTAGTTTCTCTCGATTTCTAGTTTGTTGAGAGTTTTTATCATTAATAGATGCTGGATTTTGTGAAATGCTTTCTGCATCAGTTAATATGATCATACAATTTTTCTTCTTTAGTTTGTTGATATAGAGCCTTATGTTGATTGAGTTTGGGATATTGAACAAATCTTGCATATATAGAATAAACTCCACTAGGTCTTGATGTATTAGCATTTTTATATATTACTGTATTAGATAAGGTAATTTTAAGGGTTTTTGCATCCAAATTCACAGGAGACACTGGTCTGTATTTTTCCTTTTTTACTGTTTTTGTTTGATTTTGGTGTCAAAATGTTTCATGAAGGTATGGGTAAAGGGGTCAACTATATGGTGATATATGGTAACTGGACCAGTGGTGGTGATCACTTTGTAGTGTATACAGATGTTAAACTATAATTATTCCACCTGAATCTTACCTAAAGATAATTTTTAAAATCCTTAAGGGTAAAACTGGTCTCATAAAATGAGTTGAGAAGTGTACTCTTCTATTTCCTGAAAGAGAATATTATATTTTTAATGAGGTTATTTTTTCAAGATTAAGAGTGTTATTTTGCATGGATGGACTTAGAGAGTGTCATACTGAGTGAGGTAAGTCAGTCAGAGAAGGAGAAATATTGTATGATATCCCTTACATGTGGAATATAAAAAGAAATGACGCAAATGGACTTAAGAGACTCATAGACTTAGAGGACGAACTTAGGGTTGCCAGGGGGAAGGATGCAGGGAAGGGATTGTTAGGGAGTTTGGGAGGGACATGTACACACTGCTGAATTTGAAATGGATAACCAACAAGGACCTACTGTGTAGCACAGGGCACTCTGCTCAATGATATGTGGCAGCCTGGAATGGAGAGGAGTTTGGGGGAGAATGGATACATGTATATGTATGACTGAATCCCTTCACTGTTCACCTGAAACTGTCACAACATTGTTTGTTAATTGGCTATTCCCCAATACAAAATGAAAAGTAAAAAAAAAAAAAAAAAAAGAATGCCGTTCTGGAGAATTTCTAAGCATGGAAAGTGTTAAGGGAAGGAGGGACCAGCCTTGTACATTCTTCCTTCACATTTAGAATGTTCCTCTCTAGAGTCCACTGTGCATTGATAGAAGGGGAAGTTCAGTCTAGGGGGTTCAAAATGTGGAAGAGATGTGACTTTGATGTGTGTCTTCTGACTCACTGGTATTTTAAGAAACGCTAAAGAAAGATTAGCGATTAGCATTGGTGTAAGCAGCTTATAGGATAGCTAAAATTTTAATCACATTCTAATGACTTAGTACCTGCCCTTTAGCTTTTTTCCTGTATATAATTAATAACACTTCTCCATCCACTGGAAAAGATCAAGAACCAAGGATTATAGAACTATGAAGCACAGATTTTTTTTAAAAATAGGTATTTTATGATATTTAGGTTTAAACTGGCTTTAGGAAAACTCACTCTATGTGGTATACAATTCTATAGGTTTTGACAAGTGCACAGAGTTGTATACCTACCTCTAATATCATTTCATTACCTTTCAAAAGTTCCTTTCAGTTCCCTTTATAGTCAGCTCCTCCTCTCAACTCCTGGGAATCACTGATTTGTTGGCCCATGCTATAGCTTTACCTTTCCAAGAATATCATAAATAAAGTCAGACAGCATAGAGCCTTTGACTTTGATTCTTTCCCTTGGCAAAATGTGCTTAATATTTATCTATGAAATAATGTCATTACATCTATGTCACTTCATCTATCCATAAGTTCTCTCTTTTTCTTCTCATTCAACAAGTTTCCTGCTGGCTTTGCTTCTTTTCTCTCTCTCTTTTAAAAATTTTTAGTGTTTTTGCACTGGCTTTCTTCCTTTATTTCTTGGCTACAACGTGTTGCATGTAGAATCTTAGTTCCCCGACCAGGGATCAAACCAACGCCTCCTCCACTTGCAGCAGGTTGTCTTAATTGCTGGAGCACCGGGGAAGTCGCCGGCTTTGTTTCTTTTGCCTATGAAATCAAGGCACACTCCAGCTTCTTCCAGGAAATTACTTGGCCATTGATCATCTTAAATAAGACGAAACAGCTTTAAACAAGGCTGTGTGACCCTATTACCTGATTGGTAAGATCAGAGACAGGTAACTGACCAAAAGTATGCCACACTAGGCAAGGCAATGACCAGTGAAGTGACATGGTAGGGGAACTCTGTCCCACAAAGGCAGAGCATGTTGACTGACGGGCCAGTCTATTCCCATCCTCTAAGCCTCAGTGGTAGCAGGGGTGGTGGAGAGAGTGGCAGGAAGAGCATCCACTTGCAGCAGGAAAACATTGGTGCACTTCCTGAAAGTACACGGTGGCCAGATCTTTAAAATGTCAGTGTTTTTCTTTTAATTAAAAACATTCTGTTGTTGTTTTGGTTTGGTTGCATCATGCAGCGCAGGGAGCTTCCCTGACCAAGGATGGAACCTATGCCCTCTGCAGTAGAAGTGCAGAGAATTAACCAGGGAAATCTAGAATGTCAGTGTCTTAAACAATGTTTCATTCTCCATACAACCTTCTTGAGGGTGACTGATTTCCCTGTCTTTCACCCTCCACCTCAAATCCCGTAATTTTTTCATTGCTGTTTCTTTTTAGATGCTTAACATTTCCTTCTGTCATTTTTTTTTTCTGTTTCAAGAACTTCCTTTATTATTCTTATCAGGTATTTAGGTGATCGATTCTTCTAATCTTCCTTTTTCTGAGGATGTCTTTATTTCTCCTTCATTCCTGAAGGATCAGTTCACTTGATAATGGAATTCGAAAACTGACATTATTTTTTCTCTCGGGATGTGAAAAATGTGCCACTTCCTCCCAGCCCCCACTGTTTCTGATGAGAAATCCTCTGTCCTTCACCAAAAAAACACGGAGATGGTGGGAGGGTTCAGCAGAGAAGTATCAAAACATCCATGGGTCTAATGGACAGAAAGATGGGAGTAATAATGGAGACAGGGAAGGACGGGGAAGCCTGGTGTGCTGCAGTCCATGGGGTCCCAAAGAGTCGGACACAACTGAGCGACTGAACAACAAAATGATGGAGACAAAGAAGGGAGTGGAAGGACCCATCCAGAGACAAAACACCCTGCCGCCTTTGTGAGGTGCTTGCTGTCATCAAAACTCCTCTAATTTTGGTAGCTACCAAGGGGAAGCTTATTGAAAAGAACCCTTAAGCTTGTTAGCTGCCCATGTAATCTGCTTGGGTGGGCAGGTTAAGAATCTTTTCTTGCCTAGAAAGGATAAATTGACCTTCTTTCTGTATAATCTTACAGAGTAATCTTTTCTTATAAGTGACAATTTAGAGAAGCACATTACAATTTTCCAGCAACGTGTAAGAGTGACCAGAACAAGGAATCTTGGTTCAGGTTCACTTTGTACTCATATAGTAGAAAGGTAGCTGGAATATGCAAGATACTTGCAGGGTTGGGTCTTACTCCTGGCTCCCCTTCTAACTTTATATGCAGCCTTTAAAAAATACTTGATTTTTTATTGACGTATAATTGATCTAAAATACCATATTAGTTTCAAGTATAGGTCATCGTTGTTGTTCAGGTGCTCAGTCATGTCTGACTCTCTGAGACCCCATGTCTTCACTGATGGCTCAGTAGGTAAAGAATCTGCCTGCAGTGCTGGAGACCTGGGTTCAATCCCTGGTCTGGAAGATCTCTTGGAGAAGGAAATGGCAACCCACTGCAGTATTTTTCCCTGGAGAATCCATGGACAGAGGAGCCTGGTGGGCTACAGTCTGTGGGTCACAGAGAGTCGGACTGCAGCACGACAGGCTTCCTTGTCCTTCACTATCTCCCAGAGTTTGCACAAACTCATGTCTACTGAGTCGGTGATGCCATCCAATCATCTTGTCCTATGTTGTCCCCTTCTCCACCTGCCTTCAATCTTTACCATCAGGGTCACTGGCCAAAGTATTTGAGCTTCAGCTTCGACAGCAGTCCTTCCAACAAATATTCAGAATTGATTTCCTTTAGGATTGATTGGTTTGATCTTCTTGCAGTCCAAGAGAGTCTCAGGAGTGTTCTTCAGCACCATAGTTTGAAAGCATCAATTCTTTGGTGCTCAGCCTTCTTTATGGTCCAGTTCTCAATATTTTTATTTCTTATATGTGCGGTCTTGAATAAATCACTTGATTTCTCTATGACAAATTTGTCAAAAGATCTTCATGGTACTGACATATGAGGTACTGTGTGTGTTAGTCACTCAATTGTGTCCAACTCTTTGTGACCCCATGGACTGGGACCTGCTGGTTTTCTCCATCCATGGGATTTTCCAGGCAAGAAGCCTGGAGTGGGTTGCCATTTCCTTCTCCAGACATCAGCGTTAAGGTCATTTCAAAACTGTACAAAGTGATGTATAAATTCATACCAGTGGCTCGATGCAATTGGAAGACTGAAGTCAAGTGTTACACTGAGTGGGATTATAGCCTAGACCCTTTGGGTGTAAAAGATCCAGTAATCAATTCTCAAATACAGAGTTATAAGTTAAGAGTTCCCAGCTATAGCTTGGGCTCCTTCTCAGTTACATATCACTGGACCTTAGGTTATTCCTGATATGTGGTTTCATCTTTCAGAGAAAAATTAATATAACATCATTTAGGGAGAGATGCTGGTATTTTTCATTGTCATGGTTCACATAATCAGTTCTCAGTGAAGCAGTTTGCAGCGTAAGAATTATGTGATGATGGTGTGTGTGTGAGAGAGAGAAGAAAGAGAGAAACAGTATGTGTGAGTGTGTGTGTTTGTCAAAGAAAGGGAAGGATGGGGGGTGAAAACTAAAGGTAGCAATGGAGAAGGAAAGAAAGTGTTGAATTATAATCTGCAAATCTCCCCCTTGGAAATCAACACTTTGTGTGTGTTTATGAATTCAATACCTGTTTGTGGATAGGAGAGAGCCCAAGTCAGTTTGTAAGAGCATCTGATTATCAGCAAAGCCTGCCCCAGTCTCACCCCACATTCTTCCAACTTCTTTGCACCTAGGCTGATGCTCTTAAGCCTATGACGATGTGATTAGGTAGCATGAGGGTATTACAGAGAGATAAATCAGGATGCAAAGATCCTTTATTCATCTACTGTGAAGAAGGCAGCTGGACAGCTTATAAGAGAAACATTTAACTCTGTGAGTATTTCTCAACTTCTGGAGAGTTTAAGCAGGATGTAATCAAAGGGCTTTTGTGGGAGTTTGGGGGTTCAATCTGGCTCTAAAACCAAGAAATAGAAGAAAAGAACACACTGAACCTGTGGGTCTGGACCAGGATTGGGGATGGAAACGGGCAAAAACATGAAGGAGACACATCAAAACTTCCTTATGTGACAAGCTAGTAAGTGAAACTTCATTTTTACAAGGTCACTGCAAACCTTGATTACTAACCCCAAACTGACCCTCCCTTTTTGGCGGCTCTGTAGCAAACAGCTTTCTGGAAAAGGAGGGATCTGGGACACTCGATAACCACAAGAGCAAACAGTCCTTTTCTCCCAGGATGTGCCTGGAAACTTGGTCCAGCCATCAAGAGGCTGACAGGGGAGTGGGAGGATGAAGGTAAGGAGCCCAGAGTCAGCCGGGAACGACCACAGTGCAAGGAGGGTGCGTCCAACCCTCTCCCTCCAAGGTGAAAGTGTCTGTTTGTTCCTAGCTGAAGCAACGTACTTGCTGGATTTTTGTTTTTGTTTTTTCATGGCTTTGGTTTGGGTCTTCTTTGACTCTCTGAATTATTTGATTTTCTTTGCCTCAGCAGGACCCTGGGTGACATCTCTGGGTCCAGTGGCATCAGTGGAGGAGATGGGTCCTCTGCCTGTCTTCTCCCCATCCTTGGCCATCAACAACAGAATCGGTTATCTGATCATATCTTTGTTAAGAAAGAGGGAGAAGAAGTCTAGGATGATAATCAAAGCATCCGAGAGCCTGACTCAAGAATCTTCAGAAACTGCCCTTATTTAGCTGGAGTTTATGGAGCATCATCCTCTTGCTTCCTACAACTGAGCTCTGCTGCCTTGGGTCTAAGGCAATGCCAAGCTCAGTGCCCTGCAAAACTATGCCTTGAAATCTTACATTGCTGCATATACTTCTCTCTCCAAGAGAACACGTTGTAATCTTCAAAAGGGGAAGGGCTAACATTGTTTTAAAAACAGGAAAACATTCTGCCTCCCAAAGGAATGAATTACTTGACCCTTTGGAGGCAAAAATGTGAAACGTTTGTAGCTAAAATCATGTCTGATACTGGATTCAGGTTTATTCAGCTCCGTGGAGGTCCTTGGAGTTCCTAGGAAAACATGGTCAGGATAAGTTCAGCCATAGGTTATGCCTGTGGCTGACAAGACTGACTTCCAAGGCAGGACAGGGTCATATTTGTTCTGGTCCTCCCAAGGGTTTTACAGGGAAAATTGGAGGGTGAGTCTATGACAGAAACACCCTAGCAATTGGTGGACAGTCCTACACACTCAGAAATGAAATACTGTATTTGAAATGCGCAATGAATGTAAAAAGAGTTATTCATAGGGCAAATCTTGAATGCCACGAGGATCCAGAGATTAGCCAGGCAACTGTTACATAACTTTCCGAGGAGAATTCTTTCACAGAAAGCATCGCACTTAGAATTAGACATGAACTCGGTCCCGGCCTAGAGTTGTAACTTAAGAATTAGATAAATATGCAAAAGAAACTCACCAGAGAAAGGGGAAAGTATAATCAGGGGGACATAGAAATTAATTTCAAATTCTTTGGGGTTACTGTTAGAGGTATCAGAGAAATCCAAGGATAGCTTAAGAGGGAATTTTGAGACCAGAAGTGGGAAATAGTTTTAGTATTTGAATGATGCAGAGGATTACCCAAGAAGTGGAGATAGCAATTACTTCTCTGGTGTTTGTCAAGGACTCCTCATGGTCCCAGGGGAATGGGTGTGGATCCAGATGAAGCTATGCTGCAACCATAAATTTGTTTTCAGGGTTCCCTTGACAGAAGGTCTACTACATAGTTACTCCATTTTGAGTACTTTTCACCAAAAGCTGTACATAGTTTCCTCTTATTTTCCCCATTACCCTAAAAAGAAAAAAGTATTTATTCATTTTTAGATAGAATGAGATCCAGAGAGGCTATGCAACCTATCCAAGTTCATATTAAACAGCTTGGTGGAACAGGAATTTGAAATTATTTCTCTTTGATCCAAAGGCATCTACTGTTTACACTGTTTTGCCCTTAAAGGGTGATTTGGCTGATGAAGGTTACCTTTGCTATTGTCCTTTAGTTGATAAATCCTGTCCAACTCTTATGCAACCTCACGGATGCAGCCCACCAGGCTTCTCTGTCCATGAGATTTCTCAGGAAGGAATACTGGAGTGGATTGCCATTTCTTTCTCCAGGAGATCTTCCTGACCCAGGGATTGAACCTGTGTCCTCTTCATTGGCAGGTGGGTTCTTTACCACCAAGCCACATTATAGATTTGGGGTCTTACATGGTTGGGCCCCAGTTACAGTTGCCAGATATTATAGAAGATGCCCAGTTACATGTGAATTTCAGATAAACAGCAACAACAGTTTCTAAGTTGCTGCTGCTGCTGCTAAGTCGCTCAGTTGTGTCCGACTCTTCACCACCCCATGGACTGCAGCCCACCAGGCTCCTCCATCCCTGGAATTCTCCAGGCAAGAATACTGGAGTGGGTTGCCATTTCCTTCTCCAATGCATGCATGCATGCATGCTAAGTTGCCTCAGTCATGCCAGACTCTGTGCATCCCCACGGACAGCAGCCCACCAGGCTCCTTTGTCCACTGGATTCTCCAAGCAAGAAAACTGGAGTGTGTTGCCATTTTCTTCTCCTAGTTTCTAAGTATGTATCATGAAATCCATGAAATATATGGGATATACTTATACCAAAAAAAAATCATTTGTTGTTTATCTGAAATTCAAACTTAACTGGATGTCTTGTATCTTGATTTGCTAAATCTGGCAATCTTAAGCTTAGTAGGCTCTCTAGATTGGAGAAAAGTTTGTAGTCTTTCATTACTTTGAAAGAATCGGGAAGTACAGAAAGGTTGATCTGAGATTAACTCTCCAGTTTTCCTTTGTGGCTTTGGCAGAGTTGGGATGTGTCAGTCACTGGTGGCACAGAGTGAGAGTAATGCTGCCCTTGGCTGCCCTCCAGCCATTCCCATGGTCCCAACCACACTTGGGAGAGGCACAGACTTGGCCTGTTTACCAGGGCAGGAGAGGACCCGTGGCACAGAACTGGTTTCAGTGGGCAGAGGAGCTGGCAGAACATTTCCCCAAACCATGGAGGGCTTTATGAGGTGAGGATCAGCTGATGCCTTCCCTATGGCTGGATGGAGAAGATCACAGGGTTGGGATCTCAAGACCCAAGGTTCAAGGCATTAGTTTGGTCTCTTCATTTACGTATTCTCTCATTGAACAAATATATATGGCACACCTACTATGTACCGGGTACTCTTGTAGGTTCTGAGGGTACAGGAATAAATAAAGACTGAAAAAACAGCTTCATGGGGCATATTCCAGTGAAGGATTAAGACAAGATCCACTGGTGACTTCCCTTGCACTCCAGTCCCCAAGATATCACCCTCCAATGCAGAGGTGTGGGTTTAATCAGTGGTCAGGGAGCTAAGAATCCCTCATGCCTCATGGCCAAAAAGCCAAAACTTAAAAAAAAAATATTGTAACAAACTCCATAAAGACTTTAAAAATGGTCCACATTAAAAAATATATATTAAAGAAAAAAGACAAGATCCACTGCATGCACAGGTGATCCAGGGCCTTGGGCAGCTTCACCGTCCTTCTTGGTTCTAGCTCACAGCATCATCAGTGTGTTTCTATCAGACAAGCTGAGGACTGGCAGGAGAGAACGAAAATAGTAATTGAGGAAAAGAAAATAGGAAAAACATCTTAGAGGCAAGGATTTATTAATAATTTAACCTGATTTTGAGTCATAAGAAAAAGTTGATAAATTTTACAATGTAAGATTTGAGGGGTGTGACCTCAAACCCCAAAACGTGCAAGATGAGACAGAGAAGGAACTGGCGTAAGAAAGCCAGCGGGTGTGCACTGACCCACAGCAGGTGCCAGACACCGCCTAGGGCAGGTAAGAGAGTCTCCAACCTGCAGAACAGGAGGAGGGTCTCCCCAGGGCAGCCTCAGTGCCCACACTTGAAGGGATGAGCACGGAGGTGACGGGGAGCATGGAGAGCAGCTAGCCAGAAAGGCCGAGGCTCGGAGGCCATGGCCCACCTGCTGGAACTGCCACCAAATAAAAGTGCTAAGAGGTCAGCACAGTGTTCATCTGTTCAGACACAGAGAGGGCAGTCAGGCCCTCTCTGCTGAGGCCCCCACCCTGCTGGGGGGACAAGGCTGAGGGCTCCCACTCCCTCTCCTGGAGCAAGATTTGAGGGATGTATACTAGGTTCCCCTTGTGGCGCAGCTGGTAAAGAATCTGCCTGCAATGCAGGAGACCTGGGTTCAGTCCCTGGGTTGGGAAGATCCCCTGGAGAAGGGAAAGGCTACCCACTCCAGTATTCCGGCCTGGAAAGTTCCATGGACTATGTAGTCTATGGGGTCGCAAAGAGTTGGACACAACTGAGCGACTTTTGCTTGTCTTGAATATTAAATGAGTTGGCATGTTTATATTTAGAATATTACCTGAAATCTAGTAGCTATGTAAATGTTAGCATGTGTAAGGTGACACTGATAGCTACCATCGCAATAGACCATGTGATCGCAGAGTCGGACATGACTGAGTGACTTTCACTTTCATTATTGTAGCAGAAAGAAAGAGAGAGAGAGAACATGGTTACATGAGCCTTGCATTGTCAGGGAGAAGGAAGTTAAGGATACTAGCATAAATTTATAATGGATGAAATATAGAATTCTATGAAAACAGGCAGCAGGTTTATGGAAGAGGTTGGTTCAAGGGAGGAGTTTAAGGTTTTGGAGCTTTTTCAGAATTTCCCTTCCCAGATTAAGCACTATCAACTTTTTCAATAGAAAAGGAAAAAGAAAAAAAAAACTTTTAGTTTAGCCTGTCATATTAATTTGTTATCACATGTTATTGTACCATGTAATAACAGTAATTTGTTATGTTCTTTTCTTTGTACTTAAAGAATGACAATGTATCTTTTTGTAGCTAAAATGTAAGTCTGGGAAAACCATATTGTATAAGTTCTTGATTTGGATAGGAGAAAAAGTTGAAGATTCCTGAGAAATAAGTGGCTAAAGAATTTCTTATCTGGTAGGGGATTTAAAGTACAAGCTTATGACTTAATCACCTCCTGCTGTCTTCTGTGTGTGTGTGTGTGTGTGTGTGTGTGTGTATTGGGAATGTACTGAATACTTTCATAGTGTCAAAATACCTGTTTCAGAGCTACCCCTATCCAGACAACTACACTGTCACCTCCCATAACTAGAAAAGAAGTCTTTGGATCACATGAGGATTAAATTAAATACAGACCAGAAAGAACACAGGCCATAAGAATGGGTCAATAAACATTTAGAAGCAGACTATGTTACAGTTAGATGGAGCAATATGTAAAGCTTAGAGACCACTTCAGTGCTGCCAAGCCCAAATAGTCTTTAGCACATTTCTCTCCCTTGACAGATGGCGGAACTGGTGGTCAATGAAAAGGACATAATTACTACATATTCACACAGAAAGCTGGTGACAGGCTTACTGCAACAACAAAGCTACCTAGATTTATCAGGTTTTGGCTTATAGCCCACTCTGCTGGCTGCCTCCATTAACGTATACCTTATTTTCTTAGATGGTAACTTCTTTAAAAGATGGTAACGTCTCCCTTTTGCTGTCAGTAAAAAATGCCAAGCTTCTTTGTCAAGATGCTTTTCTCCCTGTCCCCCTGCCCCTGAAGATTATTGTAAAGGTCTAATAAGCAATGGTCATCATACTCTTCTTGACCACTCTCCTTTGCAGATGCTTAATATGCACTCTTGGATAAACTAAACTAATAGATAAATTAATCATTTAATGACTTTTCATATTGCTTTCTTATTCCAATTTTTAGTTTAAAAAGTAGAGCTTGACCACGATGCCCCACTGATCATTGAATAATCTTTCTTTCTCTCTCTCTCACTGTCCAAAGAGCCTGAAAGAAAACCATCAGCCACCCAAACACTAGCAGAATGAGCGACAATACTGTGTTGGCTCCTCCAACTTCAAACCAGGGTCCCACCACCCCACGCAAAGGGCCCCCCAAGTTCAAGCAGAGGCAGACTCGTCAGTTCAAGAGCAAGCCTCCTAAGAAAGGTGTGAAAGGGTAAGACCAAAATGAAAAAGGTTTCCTATTTTTTTTTGAGAGATTAATGCTCACTATATTAAATAGACATAAAAATTTCCACCTCACCCTCTGTTTCCTAGTACAATCTTTGCTGAATCATATTTTTTCAGTCCTGGAGTCCTTTCTCTCTCAGCTCCCACATATACAGCCAAATTTAATGTGGAAAATGGACCCTTTCACAGTGACCTTTGGCTTGACCTTCCAGACTCTTCTTGCCCACTCTCCTTTGCTGATGTAAACTGTGCTTTAATTTGGAACACAGAATCGCTGGCTGCTTCTAGAACACACAGTTTATTTTTCTGGCTTCAGATTTTCTCTCTTCAGTTTTTTGTTTTTCTCTTTTTCTCCCTGGCAAAATCTGATTTATTTTTCAACACACACTCATGTTAATTTCTTTTGGAAACCATTACGGACTCTCTTAGACAAACATTGTCATTCCTTCCATGTTTGCATTTTGTACATTCAGCTATTGTAACTTGTACTTTTTTATAGTGCATCTATTTCTTTCATCTGTTGCCTGAGTCTGAGATCCCTGAGAGAAAATTTGTGTGTTTGTTTTTTCCTTAACTCTCAGTACCTAATACAGTTTCAGGAACAAAGCAGATGCTTAATATGCACTCTTGGATAAACTAAACAGATAAATTAATCATTTTAATGACTTTTCATATTGTTTTCTCATTCCAATTTTTAGTTTAAAAAGTAGAGCTTGACCACGTTGCCCCACTGATCTTTTTTTTTTTTTTTCTGGCTCTCAGTTGTCTTGGTTTACATTTTTACAGAGGGAAACTCTTTCTTCTGGGACACACTATTTAAAACCTGCTTGAGTGACACTTCCTTTGCCCTAGTTCAGTGCAGACAAAAGGGTTTTCTCAAATACAAAAACTGAAGCCTCTTCTTTCCCCTTGAATCAGGAAACTCTTCACATGACTCATTCCAGGATCTTTTGGCCCCGGTATCAGCTAACTTCTCTTGTGTTTTTTCCATAGGTTTGGAGATGACATTCCAGGCATGGAGGGACTAGGAACAGGTGAGCAATCTGAATATTTAACTGAGAATATTACCCCTGGACTTTGACCATTTTTCTGCTTCAGGCCTCAAGGAGCAGTTCAATGTTATTGGAAATACATAACGCAACAGATTTTTTTGAAAACCTAGGAATGTAGGGTTTTAAATTAACTTCCTAAATAAGTATGTGTGTGCCCAGAGGCAAAAACTCAGAGAAATCAGACTAGTCACAAAGTTCAATGAATCCTTGTGTTTTGTTACGTACTCTAGAAGGTATGGGCTTCCTTGGCGGCGCAGTGGTAAAGAATCCACCTGCTAATGTAGGAGATGGATGGGTAGTGGGTTTGATCCCTGGGTCAGGAAGATCCCCTGGGGGAGGAAATGGCAATCCACTCCAGTATTCTTGCCTGGAGAACCCCATGGACAGGGGAGACAGGCAGGCTACAGTCTATGGGGTCACAAAGGAGTCAGATACAACTGAGTGTACACACACACACTCTCTCTCTCTCAGGCATACAGTGGTGAATTGTAGACATTCACAGTAGAACAATTCTCAGAATGAGTCTAGCCCAGCTCCTTTATTTTTCAGGAGAGAAATCTGAAACATAGAGGAATTAAATGACAATCTGAGTCCACAGAGTGAGCTATTGGAAACAAGGGTGGGGCCTGGAGAGCCTTTCCTCTGCACCGGGCCAGCCACTCCCTCCCAAGCTTCCTCTTTTTTACACATCCTCTGGCGCTCAGAACAGGGCCCTAGACACTAAAGTATCTGGAGTAATAAGATTTAATTGGCTAGAATTTTTCTTTGTTGGATAATGCATGCAAACTACTTTACATTTTCTTTAAAAAATTAATAGACTTTAAATTTTAAAGAAATTTTAGGTTTGTGGAAAAATTAGGCAGAATTTTTAAGGGATTCCTAAAGATCCCCTCTGCTACCTTCTTCCCCCGTACATCAGTCATACCCCCTGTTATTAACCTCTTGCATTAGAGTGGTACATTTGTTATACTTTATAAACCAATATTAACACATTTTTATTAGCTGAAATAGCTTGTTCATTCTCTGTGTTGTCCAGTTCTTAGGTATCCACCATTACAGGTTCATATGGAATCACTAGCCCTGCCAAATCTCCTGGGTGCTATCTGTTCATTCCTTTCTCTCCACAAACTCCTGACAACCAGAAATCTTTCTACTGTCTCTATTGCTGCTGTTGATCAATCACTCAGCCGTGTCCAGCTCTTTGTGACCCCATGGGCTGCTACACTCCAGGCTTCCCTGTCCTTCACTCTCTCCCAGAGCTTGCTCAAGCTCATGTCCATTGAGTCAGTGATGCTGTCCAACCATCTCATCCTCTGTCACCCCCTTCTCCTCCTGCTCTATAGTTTTGCCTTTTCCCAGATAGTCTACAGTCAGAATCCTATAGTAAGAGCTCTTTCACTTAGTAATACTTATTTAAACTTCCTCTATGTCTTGACATGATTTGATAGCTCATTTCTCTTTTATCATTGGATACTTTATTGTATGGTTGTATCACAATTTATTTATCCTGTTGATAGGCATCTTGATCACTTCCAGGTTTTGGCAATTATGAATAAAGCTACTATAAACTTCTTTGTGCAGGTTTTGTGTGTGGACACAAGTTTTTGACTCATCCAATACACTTTTGACAAATGATGACATTCATAGCAATCAATTTCCCTTCTGGGCAACTCTCAGTATATTTACTTTTTTAAATTTATTTTTAATTGGAGGATAATTGCTTTACAATATTGTGTTGGTTTCTGCCATACATCCACATGACTCAATCATAAGCATACATATGATTTACTTTTTATTGTCTGATGCTACTCCTCAGATCTCAAATAGAATTTCTAGTCACTTTGATAAAGCTCATCTGCTATTCTTCTAAATCAAATGTTTCTCTATTTTGACCATGTGTATATAAGACCAGCAAATTCACTTTGGACTCTGGAATATAATCTTAACTCTGCCAAACTATTCGGAATAGTGACAAGAGATTTATTCTGAGGGAAGTTCTGAAGTCTTTGACCTGGTTCTAGTTCAGTCTCTACAACCATGAGATTTTTTTTTTTTCTCTCCAGGTATTTAACCTCTTTGGGTATTAGCCAGCTTCTCTGTAATATGATAACTTTTAACAATACAGAAAGGAGCTTGAGAGCAGTCAGAGAAGCCCAAGGAATTCATCTGCTTGGTGGGGAGTAGGGAAACTAGTTTTCCAGACCATGCGGATTTAAAGCACCCCAAGACACAGGTTCGATCCCTGGGTAGGGAAGATCTACTGGAGAATGGAATGGCAACCCACTCCAGTATTCTGGCCTGGGAAATCCCATGGACAGGGGAGCCTGGAGGGCTACAGTCCATGGGGTCACAGCTTCAGACACAACTTAGCGACTAAACAACAACAACAACAACAACAACAACAACAACAACTTCTCACTTTAACCCACGGCCTAACTAGAATTCCACCTCTGTCCCCTCCTTGGTGTTTCGGTGAGACTTCGAATGATCAGAGAACTACACTCCCACAGAATAGTCCCAGTCCAAAATCTTGGAGCATCTCCCCAGAAAGGATGCCAAATAAAACTAACACAGATCCTGGGGGAGCCTGTTTGGGGGGAATCAGAGCCTCGAAGAGGATTAATGAAACAACTGTTCTGATCCTCCCTGGGATGAGGGGCCGTTCTTCCCCATCATCTGGGCAACAGATGGGAAACAGGGGCGAGGTGTCTCTGCCTGAATGATATCCTTTTGTGCAGAAGAGGCTCTTCTGGGGGGTGAGGTTGGCTTATCAGGTCTTCTTCTCTCTTTTGCAGATATCACTGTGATCTGTCCTTGGGAGGCATTCAGCCACTTGGAGTTGCACGAGCTCGCTCAGTTTGGGATCATCTGAGCCACTGGAGGTTCTGCCACTCTCATTAGCATCTGCTGTAACTGTGATTACTTCTGCCCTATTGATCTACCAGAATTTTGACACGCAGGTGTCGGAAGTGGTTTCCCACACACTCACTTCCCATAAGTAACTACTGAGAGTTGTCTTAGTGCCAGACTCTTTCATGCAGTATAGTTTAGCTCAGAACAGTGAGTGAAATCAAGTTGTGATGAGGCGTTTCCAACATCACCCCTTTTTCCTATCAGCTGGTTAGAAGTCATCCATATTTCTCTAAAGTCCTTCAAATCTGTTTTTGCTTAGGCACTCATTACTTTTGGTAGAAGCCTTTCAAGATATCATTTATGTCCCTCCTCTCCCCTTTTCTTTAATAAAGGAGATATTTACCTCAAATCTCATGATGAAGTTGTATTAAATGCTATAAGCAAATATCTGTGGCCTTGTTCTGAGACCCAATTAAACAAAGAAGGCACAGTTATACAGGAAGTAAGCACCGTGCGTGCAAAAAAGCATGGGATTAATAGGCAAGTTCTGATTTGACTTTGTCACGACCTCTTGGGGTCTCAATTTTATTGCACCAGGTTATCCCTGAGACCTGATGCCGCTTTAAACTGTACAGTTTTGAGCTAGTGGCAAACTGGAGATGTAAACTCAAGACCCTGACAATGAGTGTTCTTTTCAGTGCCTTGGTCCCATTGATTGAAAAGCTGTTTATCCTTTCAAGTTTAGACTTACATACAAAAGCTAGGTTATGGAATCCAAAAAATAGAATGATGATTTGCTTCACCCTGGGCTTCCCTGTAGCTCAGATGGTGAAGCATCTGCCTGCAATGCGGGAGACCCAGGCTTGATCCCTGGGTCGGGAAGATCCCCTGGAGAAGGAAATGGCAACCCACTCCAGTACTCTTGCCTGAAAAACTGCGTGGACTGTCGCCTGAGGAGCCTGGTAGGCAACAGTCCATGGAGTCCCAAAGAGTTGGACACGACTGAGCGCCTTCACTTTGCTTCACCCCAATGTTGTGTCAAATGTAATGTGCACACAGCTATGTTTCCCCAATACTTTCAAGGCAGTTGTGCAATTCAAGGGCTTTCTATCTGACCTGGATGTTTTAGGGTACTAGCAGTATTCATTTCTTCATGTCAGTTTTGTAATTTGTGGTAAAAGAATGAAGTAAATTAACTGAAAAGAGAGGCAGGATGATAGAGGGGAAAGAGTTTTGGGTTCTAATGCCATGTCATCATTTTGAGCAAAGATCTCATGCTTGGGATTCTCCAGTTTGCCTGAATTAGACGATCAAAGTTCACAGTAGGGATACATCCTGGGACTCAGAATGAGCATGAGAGGTGCCCCGCACTGGAGAACATTTTTTCTGCTGGTGGTTCTACACTCACTGAGGTGCAGCAACAACACTGTTACCTTCTGGCCAGAAATCTGGAAGCCCAAAGGACACATCTGGATTGGAATTGGGTAAAGAGAATGGATTTCCAGGTCATGGTAATTTAAAGCCCACATCATTTCAGTTCAATTGCTCAGTTGTGTCCAACTCTTTGCGATCCCATGGACTGCAGCACACCAGGCTTCCCTGTCCATTACCTACTCCCGGAGCCTACTTAAACTCATGTCCATCGAGGTGGTGATGCCATCCAACCATCTCATCTTCTGTTGTCCCCTTCTCCTCCTGCCTTCAATCTTTCCCAGCATCAGGGTCTTTTCCAATGAGTCAGTTCTTCATATCATGTGGCCAAAGTATTGGAGTTTCAGCTTCAGCATCAGTCCTTCCAATGAATATTCAGGACTGATTTCCTTTAGGATTGACTGGTTGGGTCTCCTTGCAGTCCAAGGGACTCTCAAGAGTCTTCTCCAATACTGCAGTTCAAAAGCATCAATTCTTTGGTGCTCAGATTTCTTTATGGTCCAACTCTCACATCCATACATGACTACTAGAAAAACCATAGCCTTGACCAGACAGACCTTTGTTGTCAAAGTAATGTCTCTGCTTTTTAATATGCTATCTAGATTGGTCATATCTTTTCTTCCAAGGAGCAAGTGTCTTTTAATTTCATGGCTGCAATCACCATCTGCAGTGATTTTGGAGCCCCCCAAAATAAAGTGTGACACTCTTTCCATTGTTTCCCCATCTATTTCCCAGGAAGTGATGGGACCAGATGCCATGATCTTCGTTTTCTGAATGTTGAGCTTTAAGCCAACTTTTTCACTCTCCTCTTTCACTTTCATCAAGAGGCTCTTTAGTTCCTCTTCACTTTCTGCCATAAGGGTGGTGTCATCTGCATATCTGAGGTCATTGATATTTATTCCTGCAATTTTGATTCCAGCTTGTGCTTCATCCAGTCTGGCATTTTGCATGATGTACTCTGCATATCAGTTAAATAAGCAGGGTGACAATATACAGGCTTGACGTACTCCTTTCCCAATTTGGAACCAGGCCATTGTTTCATGTCTGGTTCTAACTGTTGCTTCTTGACTTACATACAGATTTCTCAGGAGGCAGGTAATGTGGTCTGGTATTTCCAAGTCTTTGAGAATTTTCCACAGTTTGTTGAGATCCACAAAATCAAAGGCTTTAGCATAGTCAATGGAATAGAAGTAGATGTTTTTCTGGGCTTCTCTTGCTTTTTCATCCAGTGGATGTTGGCAATTTGTTCTCTGGTTTTTCTGCCTTTTCTAAATCCAGCTTGAACATCTGGAAGTTCTCAGTTCAAGTACTGTTGAAGTCTAGCTTGCCCAACTAGAATTCCATTTGTCCTTTCTTTATGTTGCTTTAAGGCTTCCCTGGTGGCTCAGAGGTTAAAGCGTCTGCCTGCAATGTGGAAGACCTGGGTTTGATCCCTGGGTCGGGAAGATCCCCTGGAGAAGGAAAAGGCAACCCACTCCAGTATTCTTGCCTGGAGAATCCTATGGACGGAGGAGCCTGGTGGGCTGCAGTCCACGGGGTCACAAAGAGTCGTACACGACTGAGTGACTTCATTTTTTCATTCATCATGTTGCTGAGACCAAGTTCATGCTACTTACTGCATGACAGTCCAATAAATCAAGAGATGAGTCATTTGGGGGAAGAATGGTGACTTTGTTCGGAAAGCCAGCAGACCTAGAAGATGGTGGACTAGAGTCCTGAAGAACTGTGTTGCTTAGGTTTGTATGTTATTTTATTTTATAGAACAAAGTAGGAGAGGTGTCAGGAGGTAAGAGAAGGCAATGACAACCCACTCCAGTACTCTTGCCTGGAAAATCCCATGGATGGAGGAGCCTGGTGGGCTGCAGTCCATGGGGTGGTGAAGAGTCAGACACAACTGAGCGACTTCACTTTCACTTTTCACTTTCATGCATTGGAGAAGGAAATGGCAACCCACTCCAGTATTCTTGCCTGGAGAATCCCAGGGATGGGAGAGCCTGGTGGGCTGCCATCTATGGGGCCGCACAGAGTCAGACATGACTGAAGTGACTTAGCAGCAGCAGCAGCAGCAGGAAGTAAAATTTTAAAAGGTGATAAATTTTTTCAAGTATTTCTGATTTTGGTCATAATCCAAAGGGGACTGTTAATTTCTTCTTTCCTGCAGCCATTTATAAGTGGGCCTGGTCAGGATGTTTCCAGTGAGCTCAAACAGAGGTATTTTAGCCCAACATTCAGACATGGGAGCCGGGGTTCCCAGAGATGGGCTGTCATGTATATTTCGCATGTGTGCATGCTCTGGTGTGTCTGGTTCTTTGCAGCCCCATGGACTACAGCCCACCAGGCTCCTTTGTCCATGGAATTTTCTAGGCAGGGATACTGGATTGCACATGGATTCTTTACCATCGAGCCACCTGGGAAGCCCTATGTATACTTCAGGTTATAGGTAACATCCCGTTAGTGATTAACTTATAGCAAAAGCACTAGAATAGAAAGGTTAAAGTAAAAGAAGCAGATCCAGTATGGAGTCACATTTGTTCTTCCCTAGTACACTTAGTGAAAGAAAGTGAAGTCGCTCAGTTGTGTCCAACTCTTTGCAACCCCATGGACTGTAACCTACCAGGCTCCCCTGTCAATGGGTTTTTCCAGGTAAGGGTACTGGAGTGGGTTGCCATTTCCTTCTCCAGGAGATCTTCCCAACCCAGGGATCAAACCCAGGTCTCCTCCATTGCAGGCAGATGCTTTACCATCTGAGGCACCAGGGAAGCCATAGTACACTTAGTGGAAAATAAAAAAGTATAGAAGAAAAAGTAGGGTCTAAATTTAAAAGTGAAACTATGACCTGCAAGGTGAGTAGTGGTAAGGATGCCTTACCACCCTCAGGAGCTCCTGCCTCCACTCCTGCGCCTGTTTTCGAGGAGTTGCTCTGTTGGCAGCCAGAACCTTTAGTCTGCACTTGCTCTTCCCAGTGGAAGGGTGTGCCTTTCACTTAGGGATGCTGTGCTCTTCTCCAGCTGGAAGCCTGTCCACACTCAGCTTACTTTGCAAATGTTTTCTAAATGTGAAGCCATAACTTTGACACAACACAGTTCACCCAAAGGAACACAGCCAAGGGCCACGATGGAGAAGTATCTAGAAACTAACCTACATGAAGAACCATTGAAGAATGCGTAATAGTTAGGCTGAAATAGAAAATGACCATTGCCAGCAATTTTTTTACAAAGTTGTAGTGAACAGGATGGCACAAACATTTCCTGTAGGATTCTAGTAATTAATGGTAAGTTGAATAGATATAATTCATTTTGTATTTCCAGTTTTATTAAGATACAATTGACACACAGCACTATATAAATTTCAGGTGTACTGCATAATGATTTTGACTTAAGTTTGTCATGAAACAATTATCACAATAAGTTTAGTGAACATCCATCATCTTCTATAGGTACAAAATTAAAGAAATAGGAAAAAAATGTTTTTCATATGACAGAACTTTTAGAATTTACTCTCAACAGTTTTTACATATAACATATAGCAATATTAACTATATTTATCATCTTTCTGGGGCCTGTTATACAATTTTTGGACTTCCGTTGGCTCCGTGGGTAAAGAATCCGCCTGCAGTGCAGGAGATGCCGGAGACAGGGGTTCTATCCCCAGGTTGGGAAGCTCCCCCAGGGCTTGGCAACCCACTCCAGTATTCTTTCCTGGAGAATCCCATGGACAGAGAGTCCTGGCAGACTACAGTCCACGGGGTCACAAAAAGTCAGAAATGATCAAAGCGACAGCGCACAAGTGCACACATTGCACCAATGGTGCTAATTTATCTTATAACTGTTACTTTGTATCTTTTCACTGTCTTCATCTAATTCCCTCTCCTCCCAACACCCCACCTCTCGGTAACCACAAATCTATTCTCTTTTTGTATGAATTTGTTTTCTTGTTTGTTTGACTTTGAAGTATAATTTACCTACAACACTACATTAGTTCCTGTTACATAACATGGTGTGGAATAGACATAAAGCTCTTTCAAACTCTAAAGTTTCATTCTTTCTATTCTTAAATTCTAAATCTATCTTTTCTAGAATTTTAATAAGAAACAAGAAAATCCTGATTGCACAAACAGCACATAGGAAAGAGATAAAGCTAAATTATTGTCCCTATCAAAATCCCAGGAGTGGAGATGCTATATTAAGACGGAGTGAGGAAATTTTTAACAAAGGGACTATTTGCAAAGGTTTGGGAAGTGTTAAGCAGAATCTACGAAAGGTAGTAGAGTAACTTGGGGCTACATGACCAACGTAGACCTGGAGGAACCCTAAGGTCAGCTCTAATCATAAGAAACCACCACCACCCACCACCCACCTGGTGAAGAGGGAGGTGGTCTTCAGTAGTGAGATACGGCCAACCCACCCTGATCACATGGGCAGTCAGGAGGGGAGGGGTGAGGCTAATTAATACCCCAACGTTGTTCTCCTGTGCTCTACTCTTGCCCTGATGCCTCCCATTGGATAAATCTAACTCTGAAGCAAAGGAGCTTATTGATGTGATCAGTAGGGTCCACTTACAACACCAAAGATCAGGTGGAGAAGGGCGGAAAGTGAGTGTGAAGAGGCAAGTTGGAAATGTACTGCATAGCAGTAGTATGGAAGAACAGACACTTTGTCAGCCACTGATGTTTGCTTAGAAGTGGGAAACAGTGTGGATACATTTGAAACCTCCAAATGTGTTTCTAAAGGTAAACCTTGGAAGTGGAGGAAGCACAGTGTCAAGTATGAAGAACACAACAGATGAAAGAGAACACTGCAGAAATTCTCATCAAATTTTAGGATTTGGAGGATTTAAAAAAATCTTTTATGTTTTGTTGATAAATAAGAGCTGTGGAGAATCTCTTCTTAAAATGCACAAAATTTGAGCCCCATTCCAGGTTTTCTGAGTAAGAATCTCTAAGGAAGCTATCTTAGAATCTGTATTTTTCACGAGTCCCCAATAATTCTTTTTTAAAATGCTTTATTTTATTTGGTATTTTTCACCATGGAGGATCTTAATCCCCGATCAGTGATCAAACCCATGCCTCCTGCAGCGGGAGGGCAGTCTTAAGCACTGGACCACCAGGGAAGTCCCTCCCCAGTGGTTCTTATATTTGTACCAGTTTGCACCCTGATGTGGCCCAAGACTACATTTTAAACATTGGGAATTAGCTAATGCTGAACATGTTGCCACCCAGTGACTGATTTAAGTGGTTCTCTGTGTTAGTCACTCAGTCGTGTCTGACGCTTTGCGACCCCATGACTGTATGTAGTCTGCCAGGCTGCACAGTCCATAGAATTCTCCAAGAATACTGGAGTGGGGAGCCATTCCCTTCTTCAGAGGATCTTCCCAATCCAGGGAATTAAACCTGTGTCTCTCACATTGCAGGCAGATTCTTTACTGTCTGAGCCACCAGCCGCTGCTGTTGCTGCTGCTAAGTCGCTTCAGTCGTGTCTGACTCTGTGTGACCTCATAGATGGCAGCCCAGCAGGCTCCCCCGTCCCTGGGATTCTCCAGGCAAGAACACTGGAGTGGGTTGCCATTTCCTTATTTGCCTCTAGTAACATACGTAATGTGAGAGAATAGGGCCTAATCGTGGGAGCTCTGACTCAGACTCTTGTGTTGACTAATAGAATAGACAATGCCTCCCTCCTCCACACCTAACCCAGATAAGTGCTTCTCCAGTTGCAGAGAATGTCAGAGAGTTCCGAATCTAAGTGTTGGACAAATTCCAAGAAGCCAGAGCCAAACCAGCACCATTACTCCTAGGGCTGACCTCTTGCCGGGGCCTTGCGAGGCCACTCTCCATCCTTAGCCTCTGTCACTCCCTGTCCTCGTCTGCCTCCTCTGACAGGAGTAGGTGGACCAGGGACATAAAGAGCTTTTTCTGGACAGGTGGTGGCAGTGAACCTCACTTATCCTCCATCTCTTTCCTGTTTGTTGGTGTCCTTGGGAAGAAGTTGGGGGTGATGGGGCTGGTGAGGTAGGCACCAATCCCCACTCCAGAGTTCCGAGCATCACAGTCAGAGCAGAAAATAGCATATAAGGAGAAAAAATGCTCCTCTGGTATGCATGCCTGAGGCAAATAGACACAGTTGCTATTAGACAATTGCTATGGTGCTGTTGACCTTGACTGTGAAAAAAAAATCAAGAAGCACTGTAAACTGAGGAAAGGAGAGCATTTTCTCAACAACTAGAGATGTGAAGGGAAAAGATACACAGGCAAGAATAATCAGTAAGCCCAATATTCAGTGCAAGAGGGAAAATGATCACACAAGACTGAACAACATCAAAACCAATATTATGAGAACTAAGCAAATATGACACTGAATTATTTAAAAGAGAGAAGCAGAGGAGGGCTTATGTTTTATAGATGACTAGAGGGGAAGGGTTACACAGGCCACAGAAACAGCATGTTTGTGTAAACTCGCTTGTGCTTTTTGCAACTGGAAATGACCTGCTTGATTTCTAACATCACCATGGCAGAGTCAGACTGCTGAAAACTGAAATTTGCAAGTGAGAATCATGGGGAAGATTCTCCACGTCGGTCACACCATCTCCTTGGGGCAAAACAGCCAGGAGGCCTGGGCTCTGCCTGGCGGTGCTGCACAGAGCCTGCTAAGTGATCAGGAATTCACTTGTCTTCTTTGGGCTCAGTGTGTGAGAATTAAAGCAAGGATATTGCATTAAATACTTGACAAGTATAAAATGCTAAAAACCAAGCAATAAATCTAGGCATATTTCAAACATGAACAAACCGTTTCTCTTTATGGCCTGAAGTCCTAAGTCACTGAGCCTGTTTCCAGCTTTTTGCATTGAATGGTTAACAACTTTCCCGTTTCTCCAGGGTCCCCTAAACTAAATCGCATGCAGTGCTGCCACCTGCTGTCATGAATGAACACTTCATGAGCACTGTGAAGACCTTATCTAACAGACTCTGAATCCATGAGGCTGATTCTGAATTTGTCCCTTTCTATTGACCAGTTTGAACTGTTATGCTTCTTGGCTATTCATATTTGAAGTGCGGTGAAATGAAGTCGCTCAGTTGTGTCCGACTTTTTGCGACTCCATGGACTGTAGCTTACCAGGCTCCTCCGTCCATGGGATTTTCCAGGCAAGAGTACTGGAGTGGGGTGCCATTTTCTTCTCCAAGAGATCTTTCCCACCCCAGGATTGAACCCGGGTCTCCCGCATTGTAGGCAGACACTTTACCGTCTGAGCCACCAGGGAAGTCTTACTCATATTTACCATGCACATATTTGTCTACCCACAACATAAACATTAAAAGAGTATACAAGTGAACATAAATATTGAGAGTATACAAAATAAGCAAAGTCGCTCAGTCGTTTCCGACTTTTTGCGACCCTGTGGACTATAGTCTACCAGGCTCCTCTGTCCATGGGATTTTCCAGGCAACAGTACTGAAGTGGATTGCCATTTCCTTCTCCAGTGGATCTTCCCGACCCAGGGATCAAGCCTGGGTCTCCCTCATTGTAGACAGACGCTTTACCGTCTGAGCCACCAGGGGGAACTAAAGAGCATACTGCTGCTGCTGTCAAGTCGCTTCAGTCGTGTCCGACTCTGTGCGACCCCAGAGACGGCAGCCCACCAGGCTCCCCCGTCCCTGGGATTCTCCAGACAAGAACACTGGAGTGGGCTGTCATTTCTCAAGTGAACACAAATTCAACATAAGTCTTGTTTCCACGCACTGCTCTATGTCCATATCCAATGTGACTCTTGTCTTTAAGGAAAGGGGAATTTATGACTGAGTAATATTCCATTTATATATGTACCACATCTTCCTTACCACTTTTCTGTTGATGGATATTTAGGTTGCTTCCATGTTTTGGCTATTGTCCTGCAACAAACATTGGGCTGCATGTATCTTTTTGAATTATAGATTTCCCTGGATATATGCCCAGGAGTGGCATTATAGGAATCATCTGTTAACTCTATTTTTACTTTTTAAAGGAACCTCCATACTGTTCTCCATAGTGGCTGCACCTGTTTACATTTCCACCGACAGTGTAGGAGGTTTCCTTTTTCTCCACTGCCCCTCAGTATTTATTAATATTATTTGTAGACTTTCTCATGATGGCCATTCTGACCAGTGTGAGGTGATACTTCATTGTAGTTTTTTTTGCCTGGAAAATTCCATGGATGGAGGAGTCTGGTGGGCTACAGTCCATGGGATTGCAAAGAGTTGGACACGGCTGAGCGACTTCACAAAAATTAGTGATTTAGGCATCTTTTCCTGTGCCTGTTGGCCATCTGTATGTCTTCTTTGGAGAAGTGGCTATTAGATTTTCTCATTTTTTGAATATTCCTCAGCCATAAAGAAGAATGAAATAATGCAATTTGCAGCAACATGGGGACCTACAGATTATCATACTAAGCGGAGTAAGCCAGACAAAGACAAATATCATATGATCTTGCTTATATGTGGACTCTAAAAAAAGATACAAATGAACTTATTTACAAAACAGAAAGATACTTGCAGACATAGAAAACAAATTTATGGTTATCAAAGGAGAAAGGGGAAGGGGAGGGATAAATTAGGTGGTTGAGATTAACAGATACTACTACTGTATATAAAATAGATAATGAACAAGGACCTGTATAGCACATAAATATATATATATATTCTTTTGAATCTTTACCCATATGAGTTATTATAAAACATGACTATATAATATATTAACATTTCATTATGTATTATATTTATATTATATATATTATATATTAATATGCATCAAAATTTTTACCCTTAGTATTAGAAAATATTGACTATTATCATATATTAGTATATCAATTAGCATTATATATTACTACATATCAATTTTTACTTTTATAAGTTATTACAAAATGTTGACTATATAATAATTAATTAACATATATTAAGATATTATATTGGGCTTCCCAGGTGGCACTAATGGTAAAGAACCCACCTGCCAATGCAGGAGACATAAGAGATGTGGGTTCAGTCCCTGGATCAGGAATATCCCCTGGAGGAGGGCATAGCAATCCACTCCAGTATTCTTGCCTGGAGAATCCCATGCACAGAGGAGCCTGGAAGGCTACAGTCCATAGAGTCTCACAGAGTCAGACATGACTGAAGTGGCTTAGTACCCACACACAATATATTATACAAATCCTAGTATATTAATATATAATATATACACATTATATTAATATATTCAATAATTAATATATTACTATATATTCAATATTTTGTAATAACTTTTAAGGGTAAAAAATTAAAAAAAGAATATATATATAGGAATCAATGTGCTATACATTTGAAACTAATGTCATACTGTAAATCAACTGTACTTTGATAAATAAGTAAATAAATAACAATAGAAAAGGAAAAAAGAGAAAGAGAATTTGGACACAGACACAGACATGCAGAGGGAAGACGGCCATATGACAAGGGCAGAGATCGGAGTTGTGCTGTGACAGCCGAGAAACACCTGTACTAGCAAAAGCTGGGTGAAGCAGGGAAAGATGCTTCCTTAGAGACTTGAGGCTGATACAGAAGTGAAGGTGTAATAGGTTTGGCTGATAAAGCACCTGTCAGGCATCTCAGAAATAGCTGGGTGGCTTGGGGGAATGGGCAGCAGACTCAGCTTCCTTCAGTGATGGTGAGGTCCAAACCAGAGAATCTGGTTTTGTGATTGATTTTTGGCCATGCTGCCTGGCTCGCAGGATTTTAATTCCCTGGCCAAGGACTGAGCCTTCTCCCTCAGCAGTGAAAGTGCTGAGTCCTAACCACTGGACCACCAGGGAATTCCCTATGATTATTATTTTGAAACCACCTTTACACTCAAGCTGTTACAACTTGTGTGTGTGTGTTGCTCAGTTGAGTCTCTTTGTGACCCCATGGACTGTAGACAGCCAGGCCTCTCTGTCCATGGGATTCTCCAGGCAAGAATACGGGAGCGAGTTGCCATTTCCTTCTCCAGGGGATCTTTCCAATCTAGGGACTGAACCTGCGTCTTCAGGATCGGCAGGTGGATTCTTTACCATGGAACCACCTGGAAAGCACAACAACGCAATTCACAAGCAGTTGGAGAGCATTTATTTATCATAAATACTGGAAAGTTAGGAGAAGTAAGCCTGGTCTGTGGATGGTGTTGATGGCTACAGTGAATTTTCCTCAAAATATTTCTTAGCTCTTTATGGCGTGTAGTTCCTACCAGCAAGACTAAGAGAGCTATAAAGCAAAACAAAGGCAGAGTCTTCATAGAACTGGACTTAGACTGCCATCTTGTGGATGTTTAGATTTGCAGTCTAGTGCTGACAAAAACAAATACGTAAACAAATGTACACATTCATTCTTAAGGTATATGAAAACTATCGGAAGAGAGTTGGTTATTCACTGAAGGCCCTCATGTTGCAGAATAAAAGCTTGAGGCCCAGAGGATGAAATGACCTCGTGACATTTTCATTTGGTCAATCTGATGGGCAATTCTGATATATCAACTATGCACTCCCAGCTCAGTAATGAAGACTGAATAAGTCCCAGGTTGGACAGATACGAGATTTGGGGTGAGATTAAAGAAATAGACATGGAACAACAGACTGGTTCCAAATAGGAAAAGGAGTATGTCAAAGCTGTGTATGGTCACCCTGCTTAGTTAACTTACATGCAGAGTACATCATGAGAAACGCTGGGCTGAATGAAGCACAGGCTGGAAACAAGATTGCCAGGAGAAATGTCAATAACCTCAGATATGCAGATGACAGCACCGTTATGGCCAAAACTGAAGAGGAACTAAAGAGCCTCTTGATGAAAGTGAAAGAGGAGAGTGAAAAAGTTGGCTTAAAGTTCAACACTCAGAAAACTAAGGTCATGGCATCTTAAAAAGTGAAGAGGAACTAAAGAGCCTCTTGATGAAAGTGAAAGAGGAGAGTGAAAAAGTTGGCTTAAAGTTCAATATTCAGAAAACTAAGATCATGGCATCCGGTCCCATCACTTCATGGAAAATAGATGCGGAAACAGTGGCTGACTTTATTTTGGGGGGCTCCAAAATCACTGCAGATGGTGATTGCAGCCATGGAATTGAAAGACAGTTGCTCCTTGGAAGGAAAGTTATGACCAACCTAGATAGCATATTCAGAAGCAGAGACATTACTTTGCCAACAAAGGTCCATCTAGTCAAAGCTATGGTTTTTCCAGTAGTCATGTATGGATGTAAGAATTGGACTGTAAAGAAAGCTGAGTTCTGAAGAATTGATGCTTTTGAACCGTGGTTTTGGAGAAGACTCTTAAGAGTCTCTTGGACTGCAAGGAGATCCAACCAGTCCATCCTAAAGGAGATCGGTCCTGGGTATTCATTGGAATTATTTATTCCCTAAATTCAGTCCCTACCAGAGCCTCTGTCTTACTGGACCACTCTGGACTCTTTATCTTCCAACCTCATAGCATTACTGTGTCATCTCAGACACCCTCGTTGTTTAGATCACACTTGTGTTTTCCTTTATAGAAATGTTTATGATTATCTTTTATCCTTGGTAATCTAAAAATGACGAAGATTTTTCACACATCCCTCTCAGCTATCAGGGAATCCTTCTCTGTTGAAAAGTTCTGTCTTTCCAAATTTGAGGATTCTTTCTATTAAAACTGTCTTTGATAATATCCTCTCCACCATTTTCTCTGTCCCCTTTTCTCTGGAATTCTAAATCAAAAGATGTGTTCTCTTTTTTCTCTTGTATTATATATCTTTCTCTTTATCATTTTGCTTCCATTTTTTGACATTTCTCTTTTTTATTTTTCTACTATTACGGGTTTGTTGGCAATTCTATTTTTAACCTCTTTACTGTCCTTTGCTTGCTCCTTTTTCTTTGCATTGATTCATGAATAAAAAGTCTTTTCGAATATCTTGAATTCTCATTGTTTCCTTGTGATTTCATTTTTGCTTTTCTCTTCTTTTCTTTTCCTTTTGATGCTCTCGTGTCTGGCTATCTTTGATTATCTTCATATTTAAGAATGAGAGATGGCATCTGGTACGGGCATCTCCTCTGCTAAATTGATTTCCAATTGCTTTCCTGATATGCTGCTCCATGGAGTGGAAATTCTGAGATGGAGTTGTTTACACAGATGGGAACTTGTGGAATGGCAGGCTTAGCTGTAAAATGAAATGATGTGGGGATGGCTGTCAGGTGGGGTTCCTTCAAAGGTAAGAGTGAGAAAACTTTACTGTGGGCGCCAGCTAGAAGCCTCAGCTCCCCAGATGAAGGAGGTGTTCAGAGGAGAAACGAACTGTCATACCTATTCTTTGTTTATATCTTCAATAAATCCATCTTTTTCTAGAACTCAGACCAATCTTTCCTCCTGAGTCCAGAGCCCCACTGAGGTTCTAGTTGGCAGATCATGGCACCCCCATCCCCATAATGCCCCCCTTATGGAACATTCCAGGCTTTGACTTCCTTTAGTGTGGTCCATCAATATACTCCCATCTGTGTTCTGTCTTCCAGGAGCTTATTGAAACCTCTCGTCTATTGGTTATTTTTGTCCCTTATCCCTGCTGTTTTCTGGATTGTGTATGTGTTTTGGAACTATTTCAGTGTGTGCTGGGAGGTACAGCATATAAATACAGTTACCCAGTCCAGCAACTCGAACAATTTGTTAGAATCCTTTTGATGTTAAATTGTTGTATTTTATTAGTGCTAGTGTTGCTTTCTGATTCTCAATAAAATATTCCGCCTCTCATTTGTCTTTTTAGGATGCTGGTTTCATGATACGGAAGTTGTTTCATATCTACTTTTTAGAGTAGGAATTCACAAAGGAACTTGGAGGCAGCTTCTGTCTCTTCCAGACCAAGAACCTTCATGTACTCTGGAACAAGATGTGCCCTTTGGCACATAGGAAACATAGCATATTATTCCTGCCTTCTGGGAGTTTAGATATAGCAGGGACACAATTATTCAAGCAAAAGAGAAATCAATAAAAGACATTACATCAGGAAATACTAAATTGTATAAAAATTGATTGTCCTTTGAGCTTTTTCAGCAGGATGAGAATCATGAGGCCTGGAGATTGCGTGGATGACTCCTTAGGGGAGCTAGAATCTGAGCTGGCTGAAGAGGGGACCGCAATCAGACAGAAGATGGGTGGGTGAGAATGATCAAGGTACATTCAGAGGTCCATTGAGGCCCGTGAGGACTAGATGGAGGCCAGCCTTTTATTGTCTGATGAATGAGACGAAACCTAGTCAAATGTGTGGAATCATGTCCTCAGTTAGTAAACATTAATTGAACATCTTCTATGTGCAAAGTACTATGTCAGCCACTGGATGACTAAAACAGGAAAAAGGATGTGAGAAAGCAATCTTTGTCCCTCATTGAAAGTGAAGGTGGAAGTGTTAGTCTTTCAGTCATGTCCAACTCTTTGCAACCCCATGGTATGTAGCCTGCCAGGCTCCTCTGTCCATGGGATTCTCCAGACAAGAATACTGGAGTAGGTTGCCATTCCTTTCTTTGGGGGATCTTCCTGACACAGGGATCAAACCCAGGTCTCCTTCATTGCCAGCTCACTCTTTACCATCTGAGCCACTTTCAAATGGCTCTCACCTTCAAACTGTCCCAAGTAGATTACATAAATAAACATAGCTGATGGAAACATGAAAATGTATATAAAGATAACTCCCATTTTAGGTCACTCAGTTTCCTCACTTGTAAAATCAGGTGATAGAATCTCTAAGTCTCCTTTTAAAGATTATTCAATAAGTTGTTGCCTATTTCATTTTTAATCCAGAAGCTTTCAAGCTGCTGGAAATGAATGTCAAGGACAGACAGAGTTGAATTAATCAATATTCACTAGTTTTTCAATGATAAGTATTAATGGTAGCAATATGATTAATATTTTAACTACTGTAATTGGTTTTATAACATTGTGGTAGGGTACTTCCCTGGTGACTCAGATGGTAAAGAATCTGCCTACACTGTGGAGATCTGGGTTCAGTTCCTGGGTTGGGAAGATCCTCTGGAGAAGGGAATGGCTACTCACTTCAGTATTCTTGCCTGGAGAATTCCACAGGCAGAGGAGCCTGATGAGCTACAGTCCATGTGATCACAAAGTGTTGGACATGACCAAGTGACTAACACACAGGGTAATAAAGCACTTCTTATAAGAGTTTTACTGTGAAAATACAGAAGGACTACACTTTGGGGCAGGGCTAAACTTATTATTAGTCAATAAAACTGGTGCAAAGGCCACTGGGGAAATGGGAAAGGAGAGAAATTGTACCCAGAAGTTTAGGAACATTTTCAACACGAAAATTAGCTTAACAAGAGGCTTGAGTGTCTCATTTCAGAAAAATGGAGTAATAAATTTCTAAGTCTACTTTTTTTTTTCCCATTTTTTCAGCAAGGTAGGTTCATTCTTAGTGTGTGTAGGCAGGAAATTGTCTAAAGACTGTAGAGAAAATTCAGGAAACATACCTTGGCTTCTAACTTTTTTCCCACTCTTTCAAATCCTTCGATCTAAAAACATTTACATTCCCTGGTCCCACAGTGTGCTCACCAGAGACTATATTCCAGAAATGTATAACTTTAACACTTGCAATTCATTAATTAGTATTGTTTCCAGTTGCAAGTAATAGGACATTTGTTTATTTTTTAACCTTCACTTTTTTTTAATCATAAAAAAGTAAAGTGAACGTGTAGATTCTAGTGACAGTTCAGGTGCTCAAAGATGTCCTGGACTGGATTTTCATGTCTTTTCTTTCATGACTTCAAGATGGCTGCTTCAGTACCAGCCATCACATCCATGTTTAAGACAGGATGAAGAATACATGGAAAAGATCCAAAAATGGCCAGAGAATAAAACACTTACAGCTATCCTCACCCCAGTGCACTTCCGTTTATGGATCAGAGCTACATCACATGGTTACCTCTAAGCCAAGTGGACTATGAAGCTTTTCAGCTGCTATAGAAAGAGACCACTAGGATGAAGGGATTGGGAATAGCTTTTGGGCCCAGTCATTAACATCTGACCCGTTTCCCCATAAGTCAGCAGCATATTTTAAACAAATAAATGCCTAAGCTTATGGATTTTCCCCTACAAGGATTTGCCAAGATAGTCTATGGATTGATATTCATCTACTTATCTGTTCAACAAATATTTATATTAAGCCTTATGCTGAGCCAAGTGCTATCATAATGATAAGTAAATGGCACAGTCTGTTCCCTCAGGGACCTTCCAGTGGAGATTGATAAATTGGAGCAAAAGGAGAACACCTAAATCAGCTTGAAGTTGGAAGGGTATGGGCAGAAATATACCATGTGCCAGGTGCTGTCTTAAGTATGGAAAATACAAAGTCCAAAGAAATCTCAGTCCAGTGGAAAGGGAAAGATAAGTGGAATAAGGGATCTAATAGAGGTCTTGTTGCCCGAGTTTTTCCATTATGAGGCCTGTGGGCCCAGGGAATCATTGCTTTTCTTATCCATTTAAAGACAGGAGTCTCTTAGTTGTTTCTTAACATCTGATAGAGCTCAAAGTTTTGGGCCTCAGAAACAATATTCTCTTGAAACCATGTAACTCACATTGGGGTGTAAACCCACAGTCTTTTAACTGAGATCACATACCTGGTGATCCTGGTCTCAGGATTTAATGAAGCGCAGGTTCTTGATGTCTCATCACAGAAGGAATTCAGTAAGAGACAAAATGATAGGTAAGAAGTGGACTTATTTAGAGAGAAACACACTCCACAGACAGAGTGTAAGTCATCTCAGAAGGTGAGAGCAGCACCAGGGTATGGGGTTATCAGTTTTTATGAGTGGGTAGTTTCATACCCATGGGAAGAGATGGGTGAGATGGTTGGACGGCATCACCGACTCAGTGGACATGAGTTTGAGTCTGAGGAAACTTGAGGAGTTGGTGATGGTCAGGGAGTCCTGGTGTGCTGCTGTCCATGGGGTCGCAAAGAGTCGACACAACTGAGCGAATGAACTGAACTGAACTGAATTTCATAGGCTAATGAGTAGGAGGGTATTCCAGCTATTTGAGGGGAGGGGTGGAGATTTCCAGGAATTGGGTCACTGCCTACTTTTTGACCTTTATGGTCAGCTTTGGAACTGTCTGTCATAGAGCCTGTGGGGGTGTGATTTAGCTTGCTGGTGTGTTACAATGAACATACACTGAGGCTCAAGGTCTAATGGAAGACCATGCATCTGTCAACTTGGACCTATTTGTACTAATCAGTTTTCGTCATGCATGTCCAATGCTTATTTCATTCTCGTAAAGGTTGTGCCCTGCCCCCTTTCCTCCTGTTTCACTTTCTACTCTCTACAGGCTCTCCTAAGTTAGGTTTTCTGGTATACACACACACATCCTCTTCCTTCATTCTCTAGATTTATGCAGCTGAAGATCCTATATTTCTTTCTTCACTCCATCCTTTCTTTCACTTCTATATCTTCTTTTCTCTCAACAGTCACCTTAAACTCATGAAAAAGTTTCATAACTCCTTTGCTTCAAGTGTTCACCTAGATCGGACATTCAATCAATATGACCGTGTGGGTTGTTCAGATATTGATATTTTCACAACATAGGCAAGTAACTACCACCCTGAGCCCCCTAAGTTTTTCCTGCACCCCCACACCCTAGCCTCTTCTCCTCACAATCAGAAACCAAGAGGTTAATACCTAACATTGCCTAAAACCTTTAAGTATTGTTAATATCTCTTCTGAGCTGTTCAGTAGAATACAGTCTGAAAAGCTCAAATACCTCCAGGGCCAGTAGGTGACGGAACTGGGTAAAGCTGACTGAGCAGAACCAGAGATTGTGCTACATTTTAGATGACATCTACAAGCAGTAGCCACTAGGAATTTGGAGTAAGCTACAAATAGAGGATTTGTCACTGAAGCTTTAAAAGAAGCATCAGTCCCAGAAACATCTTCTCTGGGTTTTAATTTCTCCTACAAAATCTGCACCTGCAGCTCATCAGAAAAACTCTTTGAGATGGATTATTTCATACACCCATGGAATATGTCTGGGACACCAGAACATCCTCAAAGAAAGTATCCTGCAGCCCACCCAGCTCAATGAGCTGGCCTTGAGCTGACGTGTCTGTATTAAGGCTCTTCCCGGAAAGCAACAAATCTTAGGTGTTCTTTTATCAGGTACATGTTGTCAATCGAGCTGCTTATCCTGAGCCACTGACAGGTGAAACAATGGCTTATGGCAGAGAGAAAGTTAATGTAAACTGTCAATTCAGGTAAACTGGACCAATTAGTTATTTTTGAAAAATTTTCATTCATCACATTAGGGAAAGGATGTGGATTGAATACACCATTTTTCCCGTGGACCTAACACTACTGGCCATTAGAAGCTATTAATCACTCAAAATTTCTCTTCTATTTAATTTTAGTGTCCTATTGGTCTTTGGAACTTCAGATTTCACATTTCCTCCATAATCAGATTTCCATTGGAAGATGAGGGCTTCCTATAGTGTTTTTCTAAAATTATGTAATTTGGGGGTATTTTGCTTAGTAAACATTGATAGAACATTTATTATATGTTTGATGCATGCATGCTAAGCCACTTCAGTCATGTCTGACTCTGTGTGACCCTATGGACTGTAGCCCCTCAGGCTCCTCTGTCCATGGGGATTCTCCAGGCAAGAATACTGGAGTGGGTTTCCATGTCCTCCTCCAGGGGATCTTCCTGACCCAGGGATCGAATCCGAGCTTCTTACGTTTCCTGCATTGGCAGGCAGGTTATTTACCACTAGTGCCACCTAGGAAGCTCATATATTTAGTACTGGTATGCAGGGTTTACTGCAATATTAACCTAAAATAAGTAAAAATAGCTTGGTTTATAAATAAGAGAAACTGAGGCTTTCCAGTTACGTTATGTGCCCTACATAGAAACCTTCAAGTTGCAAACTTTCGGAGATGTGAAGGTGCCTTCATCTATCCAGTCACATAAGTTATTAGGAGTTCACGTGTCTGGTGTCCACTGTCTTGTGTGTTCATCCTCTAAAGTGGTTGTGCATTTGTGTGCTTTACTGTTCAGGGCATAGAATACAGAAGTACAGTATCTTTATTTCAAGCCCAGGACATCCAGAAGCAAGCATAAAAGCAGCAGTGATGTAGCTGGTTGTTGCTGTTCAGTCACAAAGATGTCGAACTCTTTTGCGAACTCTTTTGTGAACTGTAGCCTGCCAGGCTCTTCTGTCCATAGGATTTCCCAGGCAAAACTACTGCAGCAGGTTGCCATTTCCTTCTTCAGGAGATCTTTCTGACCTAGTGATTGAACCCCTGTCTCCTGTGTCTCCTGCTGGTGCATTATTTACCACTATGCCACCTGGGAAGCCCTAGGTAGCTGGTACTACTGTACTTTTCAAGGTACTGGACTGTAAGATTAAAAATATTTTCTTTATTTTTTTGTGTTTGTTTGTGTATTGTTTGTGTGACGAGCATTATAAACCTATATCAGTACAGTGCTATATAGCCAATTGTGTTAGTTGGGTACCTAGGCTAACTTTGTAGGACTTACAAACAAATTAGACTTATGAATGCACTCTCAGAATGGACTCTTGTTCATATGTAAGGAACTTTCTGTAACTGCTTCATGAGAGGACAGTGAAGCCATGCCTCCAACCTAAATCTATTCAAAGCCATAAACTTGTCCCCCAAAACACAAAAATCCACGTTTCTGTCACATCCACTGTGCTCTCACCTTCACCCAGAACTAGTCTGAAAGCAATGGTTCACAGAACACATTCCTGGCTCCCTGGTGCTTTTGTTCACTCCAGAGGCAACGGTACTGTGTTGATGCCTGCAGAACACTGATCTAACTCTATTGTAAAGGACTGCTTACTTCTGTCACCCCAACTTGACAGGAAGGGCTTTTTTCACTGTTTTCTACCAGTACTTGGCCTAATGAAGAGCATGTAGTTGGGATTTAACAAATATTCATTGACTAAATGGATGAAAGATTCCAGGCTCACCAAACATATGCTCAACTTTGCCTTCAGCGCTTGATCTGCCTTGGGGGAGTGTCCATCTGCTTCGACTACTGTCAGATCTCCATCATTAAACATGTGGCGGTTGTCACATTGGCGACAAATATTTGTTGGTGACGAATCTGATAAACTGATGCAGAGAAATAACTTCTCTGATTACTTACAGGAGCAGTGAGAAATGCCCTCGAGTGGACATGGTAATAGCTGTACATTTTACTGAGGTTATTCTGGCTGTGCTTCTTTTGCTGCAAGTGGCATAAACCCAATTCAAAATAGCTTAGCAAAACGGATATTGATAACTTTTAACCTATAACTGGGAAGCGGAGTATTGAAGTTGCCTTTAGACCCTGGTGGGTCCCAGAGCTGAACAATTTTGTTTCTGTTTTCTATCTCTGCTGCTTCCTTTCTCTTGATTTTGAGCTTCTCACTCTGGCTTCATTCTGCAGAAAAGCTCTTTCGATTTGAGCAAAAAGGAAGGGCCAGGATAGGAAGAGCATAGGTCAATGGTTCTCAGAGTGCTCCCAGCAGAGTTAGCATTATCTGGATTCTGGCTGGAAATGCAAATTCTCAGGGCTTTTCCCAGACCTTCTGAATGAGAAGCTCTGATAGTGGAGACCAGTAATCTGTGCTTTTTCAAGCCCTCCCGATGACTGCAATACACACTACAATTTGAAAACCACTGGATTAAGGATGAGAATTAGGTGAAATGAGTGGACTTCACTCCGTGACCTTTCATCTACAGAAGTGCAGCAACACGAATGTGGCCCCAAACGAGAGCTGTATGTCTGGAATTCATCTGAAGTACACAGCACTCATCTGAGGAGAGCCTAATTCATTCATCTTGTTGTTGTTGTTCAGTCACTCAGTAGTGTCCAACTCTTTGCCACCCCATGGGCTGCAGCACGCCCGGCCTCCCAGTTCCTCCCCATTTCCTGGAGTTTGCCCAAGTTCATGTCCACTGAGTCGGTGATGCCATCCATCATTCGCCTTGATGATATATTTATGCTTATTTTATAGAGTCTTTTAAAAGTAAAGGATTTGAAGAAAATTTAGTAATGAATTCTATTTTGTTAAGCCTGACCTTTTAAGAGTGACAGAAAAATGGGAGGACACTGGGGTCTGTGTTCCATGCAAGAAAGGCATTCAGAGTCAAAATCCCAAAGTTTGCTAACAGTTTTGAGAGCTCTGCAGCTTTCCAATGTTATTTTTTGAGATTTTTTAAAAAAATTTTTTTAAAATTTAAGTACCATTTTTTTTAAGCTCTATAGTAATAGAATTCTTGGAATGAAAATTGTTGTTTGGGGAGACAGCACAAAAGAAGAAAGTTAGGGGAGAATTGTGATCCACTCTGTAACCAGTCTTGAGGAAATAGATATCCCAGTAAAGGGACTTCCCTGGAGGTCCAGTGCTTAAGAATTCACCTTCCAAGGCGGGATATGTGAGTTCAATCCCTGGTCAGGGAACTAAGATTCCACATGCTTCTGAACAACTAAGACCCAATACAGCCAAACAGATATTTTAAAAAAAGAAAAAGAGATCCCAGTAGATGAAAACAGAAGTCACAGCTCAGAGGAGGGGGAAAACTGCCTAAATTCTTTGTATTTCCTGAAATAGAGTCTCCCTCTCCTGCCCTCCCTCCCCTCCCCACCCCGAGAGTAACAAAAGCTCCCGAGGGACCTCAGTTCCCTTAGCAGTGGTAAAAAGTCACTTTGGAAGGCTGTGTTCTGCATTACCTTTCTTTTCAGATTTAACTGTTTTTGTTCTTGTTTGGTCTTTTAATTAAAAAAGACAGAGACTTTCACGACAGTCAAGATGGTGGCAGCAGCTTGGCAGTAGCTGAGCTGAAATAAAGGTGGCAAGAACTAAGAAAGAACTAAATAATTAAAAATAATAGACTTATTCAGAATGAAACAACCCTAAGGAGTTATTCTAAATAAAAATCACTCTAAATAATAATAATACTAATATGATAATAGCAAACACTCATTCATCCTTTGGTGTCTAACTCAATGAAACTCTGAGCCATGCCATGTAGGGCCATCCAAGATGGATGGGTCACGGTGGAGAGTTCTGACAAAATATGGTCCACTGGATAAGGGAATGGCAAATCACTTCCCTTGAGAACCCCATGAACAGTATGAAAAGGCAAAAAGGTATGACACTGAAAGATGAACTCCCCAGGTCAGTAGTTGCCCAATATGCTACTGGAGATCAGTGGAGAAATAACTCCAGAAAGAATGAAAGGATGGAGCCAAAGCAAAAACAACACCCACTTGTGGATGTGCCTGGTGATAGAAGCAAAGTCTGATGCCATAAAGAGCAATATTGCACAGGAACCTGGAATGTTAGGTCCATGAATCCAGGCAAATTGGAAGTGATCAAACAAGAGATGGCAAGAGTGAACATTTTAGGAAACAGCGAACTAAGATGGACTGGAATGGGTGGATTTAACTCAGATGACCATTATATCTACTACTGTGGGCAAGACTCCCTTAAAGAAATTGTGCAGCCATCATAGTCAACAAAAGAGTCCAAATGGACTGGACTTAGATGCAATCTCAAAAACGACAGAATGATCTCTGTTCATTTCCAAGGCAAACCATTCAACATCATGGTAGTCCAAGTCTATGCCCCGACCAGTAATGCTGAAGAAGCTGAAGTTGAACGGTTCTATGAAGACCTACAAGACCTTTTAGAACACCGAAAAAAGATGTACTTTTCATTATAGGAGACTTGAATACAAAAGTAGGAAGTCAAGAAAATTTGGAGTAACAGGCAAATTTGGCCTTTGAATCCAGAATGAAGCAGGGCAAAGGCTAATAGAGATTTGCAAAGAGAATGCACTGGTCATAGCAAACACCCTCTTCCAACAACACAAGCAAAGACTCTACACATGACATCACCGGATCATCAGTACCGAAATCAGATTGATGATATTCTTGGCAGCCAAAGATGGAGAAGCTGTATACAATCAGCAAAAACAAGCCTGGAAGATGACTATGGCAGAGATCATGAAATCCTTCTTGCCAAATTCAGACTGAAATTGAAGAAAGTAGGGAAAACCACTAGACCATTCAGGTAACAGTTCAGTTCATTTACTCAGTCGTGTCCGACTCTTTGTGACCCCATGAATTGGAGCACATCAGGCCTCCCTGTCCATCACCATCTCCCGGGGTTCACTCAAACTCACGTCCATCGAGTAAGTGATGCCATCCAGACATCTCATCCTCTGTCATCCCCTTCTCCTCCGGCCCCAAATCCCTCCCAGCATCAGAGTCTTTTCCAGTTAGTCAGCTCTTCACATGAGGTGGCCAAAGTACTGGAGTTTCAGCTTTAGCATCAGTCCTTCCAAAGAACACCCAGGACTGATCTCCTTTAGAACAGACTGGCTGGATCTCCTTGCAGTCCAAGGGACTCTCAAGAGTCTTCTCCAACACCACAGTTCAAAAGCATCAATTCTTAGGCGCTCAGCTTTCTTCACAGTCCAACTCTCACATCCATACATGACTACTGGAAAAACCATAGCCTTGACTAGATGGACCTTAGTCGGCAAAGTAATGTCTCTGAATATACTTTTGAATATACTATCTAGGTTGGTCATAACTTTTCTTCCAAGGAGTAAGCGCCTTTTAATTTCATGGCTGCAGTCACCATCTGCAGTGATTTTGGAGCCCAGAAAAATAAAGTCTGACACTGTTTCCACTGTTTCCCCATCTGTTTCCCATGAAGTGATGGGACTGGATGCCATGATCTTCGTTTTCTGAATGTTGAGCTTTAAGCCAACGGTTGCACTCTCCTCTTTCACTTTCATTAAGAGGTTTTTTAGTTCCTCTTCACTTTCTGCCATAAGGGTAGTGTCATCTGCATATCTGAGGTTATTGATATTTCTCCCAGCAATCTTGATTCCAGCTTGTATTTCTTCCAGCCCAGTGCTTCTCATGATGTACTCTGCATAGAAGTTAAATAAGCAGGGTGACAATATACAGCCTTGATGTACTCCTTTCCCGCTTTGGAACCAGTCTGTTGTGTCATGGACAGTTCTAACTGTTGCTTCCTGACCTTCATATAGGTTTCTCAAGAGGCAGGTCAGGTGGTCTGGTATTCCCATCTCTTTCAGAATTTTCCACAGTTTATTGTGATACACACAGTCAAATGCTTTGGCATAGTCAGTAAAGCAGGAATAGATATTTTTCTGGAACTCTCTTGCTTTTTTGATGATCCAGCAGATGTTGGCAACTCTGCCTTTTCTAAAACCAGCTTGAACATCTGGAACCATTTAGGTATAATCTAAATCAAATCCCTTATAATTATACAGTGGAAGTGACAAATAGATTCAAGGGATTGGATCTGATAGACAGAGTGCCTGAAGAACTATCGATGGAGGTTCATGACATTGTACAGAAGACAGGGATCAAGACTATTCCCAAGGAAAAGAAATGCAAAAAGGCAAAATGGTTGTCTGATGAGGCCTTACAAATAGCTGAGAAAAGAGGTGAAAGGCAAAGGAGAAAAGGAAAGATATAAGCATCTGAATACAGAGTTCCAAAGAATAGCAAGAAGAGATAAGAAAGCCTTCCTTGACAATCAGTGCAGGGGATGACCCAGAAAGTTGTTATGGGGAGGGAGGTGGGAGGGGGGTTCATGTTTGGGAATGCATGTAAGAATTAAAGATTTTAAAATTTAAAAAATAAAAAACTAAAATTAAAAAAAAAAAAAGAAATAGAGGAAAACAAGAGCATGGGAAAGACTAGAGATCTCTTCTAGAAAATTAGAGACACCAAGGGAACATTTCTTGCAAAGATGGACACAATAAAAGACAGAAATGGTATGGACCTAACAGAGGCAGAAGATATTAAGAAGAGGTGGCAAGAATACACAGAAGAATTATACAAAAAATATCTTCATGACCCAGATAATCACAATGGTATGATCACTCAACTAGAGCCAGACATCCTGGAATGTGAAGTCAAGTGGGCCTTAGGAAGCATCACTATTTACAAAGCTAGTGAAGGTGATGGAATTTCAATTGAGCTATTTCAAACCATAAAAGATGATGCTGTGAAAGTGCTGCACTCAATATGCCAGCAAATTTGGAAAACTCAGCAGTGGCCACAGGACTGGAAAAGGTCAGTTTTCATTCCAATCCCAAAAAAAGGCAATGCCAAAGAATGCTCAAACTACCTCACAATTGCACTCATCTCACACACTAGTAAAGTAATGCTCAAAATTCTCTGACCCACTTCAACAGTACATGAACCGTGAACTTCCAGATGTGCAAGATGGTTTTAGGAAAGGCAGAGGAACCCGAGATCAAATTGCCAACATCTGCTGGATCATTGAAAAAGCAAGAGAGTTCCAGAAGAACATCTATTTCTGCTTTATTGACTATGCCAAAGCCTTTGACTACCTGGATCACCACAAACTGTGGAAAATCCTGAAAGAGATGGGAATACCAGACCACCTGACCTGCCTCCTGAGAAACCTATGTGCAGGTCAGGAAGCAACAGTTAGAACTGTCCATGACACAACAGACTGGTTCCAAATCGGGAAAGGAGTGCGTCAAGGCTGTATTTTGTCATCCTGTTTATTTAACGTATGTGTAGAGTACGTCATGAGAAACACTGGGCTGGATGAAGCATAAGCTGGAATCAAGATTGCTGGGAGAAATATCAATAACCTCAGATATGCAGATGACACCACCTTTATGCCAGAAAGAGAAGAACGAAAGAGCCTCTTGATGAAAGTGAAAGAGGAGAGTGAAAAAGTTGGCTTAAGACTCAACATTCAGAAAACTAAAATCATGGCATCCGGTCCCATCACTTCATGGCAAGTAGATGGGGAAACAGAGGAAACAGTGACAGACTTTATATTTTTAGGCTCCAAAATCACTGCAGATGGTGACTGTAGCCATGAAATTAAAAGATGTTTACTCCTTGGAAGAAAAGTTATGATCAGCCTAGACAGCATATTAAAAAGCAGAGACATTACTTTGCCAACAAAGGTCTGTCTAGTCAAGGCTATGGTTTTTCCAGTAGTCATGTATGGATGTGAGAGTTGGACTGTGAAGAAAGCTGAGTGCCGAAGAATTGATGCTTTTGAACTGTGGTGTTGGAGAAGACTCTTGAGAGTCCCTTGGACTGCAAGGAGATCCAACCAGTCCATCCTGAAGGAAATCAGTACTGAATATTCATTGGAAGGACTGATATTGAAGCTGAAACTCCAATACTTTGGCCACCTGGTGTGAAGAGCTGACTCATTGGAAAAGACCCTGATGCTGGGAAAGACTGATGGCAGGAGGAGAAGGGGATGACAGAGGATGAGATGGTTCGATGGCATCACCGACACGATAGACATAAGTTTGAGTAAACTCTGGGAGCTGGTGATGGACAGGGAAGCCTGGCGTGTTGTAGTCCATGGGGTCGCAAAGAGTTGGATACGACTGAGAGACTGAACTGAACTGAACTGAGGCTCTTTAGTTGTATTGACACATTAAGTGTTCGCAACCACTGCCCGTTTTACAAATGGAAAAAACCAACACGGCGTATCCACATCAAATAGTATTTTGATTATAAATCTGTTAAGCTTTGTCCTTAGTTCTTATGCAGTTTATCATCCCATAAGGCTACCTCTTGAGAGAAAGTGAACTTCATCAAAGTATGCAGATGTTTGCTAACATTTAATACACGTTAGTGTTGGGAAGGCCACAGCATGTAGTTTTCCTTAGGAGCCCCTCCAGACAAAAAAATGGGATCCAGTTACCATCCTATTCTCATCCTGACCCTGCCAAAACAGCTAAGACATCAGAGAGGACATTAACTTCTTACTGAGAAGCATTTCTGTCTGCTGACCTTCCACAGGGATCAGTAGCATTACCTGTGACTTAGATTCTTCTTCACAATTCCGTGAAATTCTTTGCTGTGAAGGTTAAAGGCACTATCTATCAGAATCTTTTCTTTTTTTTTTTTAAATAGGGAAAGCTAACTTGAACCTAACTTGTGAAAAAACACATGAACCTTTGAAGGTCAAGTAACCTGTAACCTGACTTCACAGGACAACTGACATTCACATGCTGAGTTTCACTGTTAATTCATCCTGATTCTTGAAGACTGCTCAGAATGTTCATTGCATTTTTAATTTCACTGCTGGCTTAGCTGATGGGCTCTGTTTTTCTTATCTGAGCCATATTAAGAGTCAAGCAAGATCTCACATCATTCTACAGGAATAAATTTATAAACTCTGTTTATTTCAAGTTTCTAGTTGAGGCATAAATTTAGCAGCTACAAAATTACAGATAGCATTACCAAAAAGCTATTAAGCTATTCTCTTAGAGATAATATTTATAAATGAAACATAATTACCACCTAAAGCATGCTCTTTCCAGAGCTAAAAGCAATAAAGCTAAAGTAATAAAGAATTTACAATTAGTTCTCCTGGGAGGAGGAGGCCTCCAGCAGAGTGAGAAGAAGCTGGGGTGATTCATGGGCCTGGGATGGGGAAAGTAGAAAGAAGAGAAGGGGATAAAGAGAGGAGCTTGGCTTTTCCAGACAGTGGGCATATTCCAGGCTGCACTAAGAGAGCAGACTTTGGTGCCCAGAGAGACCAAAAGGCTCTTGCCTTCTCTGGGGGAAGAATTTTTAAAGTACTTTTCCAACCTGATAGAAACTTTCTCATGGGACTACTTTGTTCACAGATGTTTTCCCCAAAGAGTTCTCTTATTTTCCCAGATAGCTGCATCTTGAAAAAAAAATTAAATGAATACAACCCCAATGACCCACATAGTACGTGGCCATCATCCTTGATGTTTAAATTCAGGTCAGTAAATAATTATTGAGCAGCTACTATATATAAGATACATTGTAGGTATTTTGAGAGTACCAAGATGGAGTAAGATATGATCCCTGTGCTCAGGAAATTTAAAATTTCAAAGGGGAGGGACTTTCCTGTTGGTCCAGTGCTTGAGACACCATGCTTCCATTGCAGAGGGTACAGGTTCAATTCCTGGATAGGGAACCAAGTTCCCACATGCCATACGGTATGGCCAAAAAACAGAAGAAAAAAAAATAATGAGATAGCTATTTTTTAAAAATTTCAGTTATTTTTTAAAAAAAAATTTCAAAGGGGAGAGAAGAGATGTGATTGCAATCACTAATATCAGCTATTCTGTGCGAGGCTTTGTTCTCAATGCCTTACACATGTTAACTCATTCAATCCTAAGAGGATGGCGTTATTTAACTTAATAGATGAGGAAACTGAGTTTGAGCCTTATTATAGAACTTGTCAAACGTTACACAGCAAAGCTGAAATTCGAGACAGCAATAGATGAAATATTTGCCTTTTATTCTTACACTAAATCATTATCAGAGCCTAGGCTATAATTCAGCTGGAGCCCCCGATTCTCTGCACAAGGCTCCTTTTATTAAAGTACGAGGTCTTTTTGTTTTCTCCTTAATAATGAATGAGGCTAGAAAGGATTTCCATGCTCCATCTGAGACTCCTGCTTGCTTATTCTGAGAAAGTAATTAACTTTAACTCAAACTTTGTTTTTCTAAAGAGCCCCCACAAGTATTCACTAAGGGTTTTATGAAACCTTAAGCAAAGAACTGTTTGTACAAATACCATCTTGAAAGAGTTTTCTGGCTAGAACTAATATAAACGTACATTTACTGTTGACTTAAGGAAGGCCTTCATATGAATATCAGTTTTTGAAGTTTATTTATTTAAAAAAAAATCTCTCATTTATCTAAAAATGTATGTTTTGGTTCAGCACATTGCAATCAAAGCTTGTTAGATAATGTTTTTATTGGGAAAACTGGTTTTATTTACATAAAATATCTAAGGCACAACTTAAAAGAAATACAGTGATTTTTAAAATATCCTCTAAGCGATTTTTATGCTTAGCGAAATGTCAGACAAAAACAAATATTTTATGTTATCACTTAATGAGTATAACAACACAGAAATGGACTTAAAGAAATAGAGAACAAACTAGTGATTACCAGGCTGGTGGATGGGGGTGAAATAGAGGTATGTGACTAAAAGACACAAATTGCCAAGTATAGAATGAATAAGCAACAAGGGCAAATTGTACAGTACAGAGAAGTATAGTTATTTTCAATAACTTTAAATAAAATATAATCTACAAAAAATATTGAGTCACTATGTTGTGTACATGAAATGAATATATTGTAAATCAACTATGCAAGCACGCATGCTCAGTCGCTTCATTCATGATCAACTCTTTGAGACCTACTGACTGCAGCCTGCCAGGCTCCTCTGTTCATGGGATTCTCCTGGCAAGAATACTGGAGTGGGTTGCCATTTCCTTCTCTAGTGTATCTTCCTAACCCTGGGATCAAACGCACCTCGCTTCTGTCTCCCACATTGGCAGACGGGTTCTTTACCACTAGCACCACATGGGAAGCCCAAAAACCTATTATAGTGCAGTACTATATAACCGATCGCAGTACATATGGTACCCAGGCCAACTTCTTCAGACTTACAAAAAATTTGACTTCTGAAAGCACTCTCGGAATGGAGTAGAACTCATTTGTATGTCGGGGGCTTACTGTACTGTTTTGTCATAATTTTAGTCTCCTTTTATGTCTGATTGGAAATATCCAATGATCTCCTTTAGTCCGACACTGTCTCAAAAAGTCGTGGTGACAAACGTCCTTATAACTCAGGAGCAGAGGGAGGGTTACTTTGTTCAGATTAATTCGTCAGCTTTGCTAATTACCTTTCTGAAGAGAAAATAGAATTTTGTATGTCTTGAAAAGAAATGATTGTTAAAAAGGAGAGACAGCCACTTGATTATGGTGGAAAGACTTGAATTTTTAATGTTAGACCAATAGTTTGAGTTTCAGTACTGCCATGTACCAGTTTCCTAATCACGATAAACTCTCTTGACAGCAATCTCTGGGAAATTAAATTTACATCCCCGTTTGGTTATTTTCAGGATTAAAGAAAGACACAGTAAGTATTCATAAATAATGGCTAGTATGTTTCCTACATTAGTAGTAGTAATAGTAGTAATAATAATTAATAATGATACAATAGTAATAATGTTACCCCAAAGAGATGGAAATGGCATCTAAAATACATCTCATCTTTTCACAGTTTTGAGGAAGTTAATCCTATATTCCATACCCAAGAAGGGAAGAGTAGGCTGTCTTAGAAAGCTGAAACAAAAGATTCAGTATTTACTGTTGTGGTCAGACCTGCAAACTCCTCATCCTTTGTAAGCTGTGTTCAGCTCACCTATGTCTCATCTCCGGCAGAGTAGCTGTGTTGGACCTGCGAACTTCCAGGCCCAGACCTGCTCTTCACAATGTGGCAAAAATTCCACCCTGTAACCCTCCCTTGCTCACAATAATTTTGCTGTGCTAAGAAGGTAATGCATGGAAGCTGAAGAATTTCTGAAGAGCTGGCCATGTCTTTCAGATAGCATCTTTCAGGATTCTGACTACACGTGAATTTCAGATTGGTTAGTTTGGTCTTTTACCACCCCCTGATAGATCAGCTTCTTGCTCATTGCCTCTCGACCCCTCCCATTAGTCCCTGGTTTCCAAAATAGAGTGCTGGCTAATCGCTGGAACTTGCTTAAACCTGGCCAGCTTAGTCCACACAGTCTTTTAATGCATCAGAGAAACTTCAGTAGTCATTCCACACCAGCATTGGTCTCTGTAATTCTGTCTCAGGCTCTTTGGTGGCTTTCCTGCCTCTCCTGATCTGCTGCCTGTATCAGCACTACCATCAGTGCCAACCTGGCCCCACAGTCTGTGGCTCCTCCTCTGGCTTGTGGAATAAGATATTCAGGCAGAGATGTCTTTCTATAAAGTGCTCACTAGGGAGCAGCACATTGAAAGTTTAAAGCCTTTGTGTATGTGTCCACTGGGTGGATCTGTTTAACCTTCTATACAGTATTTTTTTATAAAGGTAAAATGTATACTTTCACAAGAAGTTTTTAATTGACTATTTTAAAATTAGACTTTCAGAACAAAACCAAACTGGTGATAACAGTGACCTGACACTGACTTGTTCGAGAAACTAGGTTTTGTGGGATGGTAAAATAGGCCCTGATGCTGGGAAAGATTGAAGGCAGGAGGAGAAGGGGATGACAGAGGGTGAGATGATCAGATAGCATCACTGACTCAATGGACCTCAGTTTGAGCAAGTTCCAGGAAATGGTGAAGGACAGGGAAGCCTGGCGTGCTATAGACCACGGAGTTGCAAGGACTCAGACACTAATGAATTACTGAACAACAGCAAGAAAAATAGATTCAGGGTTTACTCTGCAAAGGTCAGAGGACACCTTATTTTTCTTACTCTACATGACCACTATCATTCCATTTTGAGGGGAAAAAGTCAAGAAAAATGTCACATAGTTCTCTCCACTTCCTTCATTCTATCTTTTTTGTGAAATATGTGCTACTGCCAACAGCAAAGAACTTTCTAAACAAAGCAAAAACTTGTCTTTGCCAAAGGATAAAAAACAATCACACATTGGGATAGACTCCAATAGTGAATGGAAACTAATGCAGTCCTAAATCCCTCTTCTTAGCATGATCCTTAGGCTTGGACCCTTGACATGGAAGAGCAAAGGGTCATGGTGTTATGCTGGATGTACCACAGCAGCCAGAGACACAGGTAGAAACTTATTTAAGAGAAATAATTTCTGTGACCTTTGTGTGAAAGCATTAGTTGATCAGTTGTGTCCAACTCTTTGTGACCCCATGGACTGTAACCCACCAGGCTCCTCTGTCCATGGAATTCTCCAGGCAAGAATACTGGAGTGGGTTGCTTTTCCCTTTCCCAGGGGATTTTCCCAACCCAGGGGTCCAACCTGGGTCTCCTGCATTGCAGGCAGATTCTTTATAGTTTGAATCACCAGGGAAGCCCCATTCTATGACCTTTAACCATCTGAAAATAATATCCTTTTCTCTCTTTTTTATGATGGTCTCCTTTACTCTCTCACACACACATACAGTCACTCACACACATCCCACAGGTGTTAATTTTGCTAATTTTGTTAATTTTGCTCAAAACTGATAGTGGAAAAGAAAAATGTTAGGAGAGCTCAAGCCCCCTTATCTCAGTAGATGAAGCAGACTGTGACAGATGGGTTGTAGTTAGGTGAGATGAAAGCTCAAAATAAACACTGTTTTCCATGAGCAGTGACAAGTAGAACTTACATACCCATACAGTTCAATCCTATTGTACCAAGGGAAAAGAACTGATGTGTGCACATGTGATGTTCTGGTAACAGAAAGCTGCAGTAAGAGAGGGAAGATTAAAAACTAAATGCCTCTGCAGTTGAAACTGGAAAAATGTCAAGTGGAGAGCGTGGAAAAGTGTCAAATGTGAAACAAGGGTCCAGAGGGCAGATAACAAAGATTGGCCCCTGGATTTAAGATACGTGGGAAGGGAGAAATTACACTGGATTGGGCAAACTGGAATGGGAAAGAAAGAGGTTTAAGGAAAATATTTTTGAATGTTTTTTGAACAACCATTTATTTTTTGAAAAAAAAAAAAAAAACACCAAAAAACTAGGCTTAAGTAATGAACTGTGGTGTTGGAGAAGACTCTTGAGAGTCCCTTGGACTGCAAGGAGATCCAACCAGTCCATTCTGAAGGAGATCAGCCCTGGGATTTCTTTGGAAGGAATGATGCTAAAGCTGAAAGTCCAGTACTTTGGCTACCTCATGCGAAGAGTTGACTCATTGGAAAAGACTCTGATGCTGGGAGGGATTGGGGGCAGGAGGAGAAGGGGACTACAGAGGATGAGATGGCTGGATGGCATCACTGACTTGATGGACGTGAGTTTGAGTGAACTCTGGGAGTTGGTGATGGACAGGGAGGCCTGGCGTGCTGTGATTCATGGGGTGGCAAAGAGTCGGACACGACTGAGCGACTGAACTGAACTGAACTGAAATGATAGCATGCGGCTGTGACCCGCACACTAGGCGTGGGTGGCTGCGACTGGCACACTAAGTGCGCGGCCAAGAGGAGCTCCCCAACGTCCAAGGTCAGGGGCAGAAGCTGGGAGGACCCTATGCCAGAAGGGTGGCAGTCAAGAGGAGTTACCCCACGTCCGAGGGCTGCGGTAGCAGCCGAGAGTCCCAGGCTGCGATGGCACAGGAACGGCCGAGAGGAGTTACCCCGTGTCTGAGGCCAGGGGCGGTGGCTTGGAGGAGCCACCTGACGTCCAAGGAGCGGTGGCTGCATGGGTGCAGGAGGGCCTAGAGGAGCTATCACACGTTGAAGGTCAGGAATGGTGGCATGGCAGTGAGGAGACACCCCTCGTCCAAAGTAAGGAGCAGCGGCTGCACTTTGCTGGAGCAGCTGTGAAGAGGTACCCCATGCTCAAGGTAAGAGAAACCCAAGTAAGACGGTAGGTGTTGCAAGAGGGCATCAGAGGGCAGACACACTGAAACCATACTCACAGAAAACTAGTCAATCTAATCACACTAGGACCACAGCCTTGTCTAACTCAATGAAACTAAGCCATGCCCGTGGGGCCACCCAAGACGGGCAGGTCATGGTGGAGAGGTCTGACAGAATGTGGTCCACTGGAGAGGGAATGGCAAACCACTTCAGTATTCTTGCCTTGAGAATCCCATGAACAGTATGAAAAGGCAAAATGATAGGATACTGAAAGAGGAACTCCCCAGGTCAGTAGGTGCCCAATATGCTAATGGAGATCAGTGGAGAGATAACTCCAGAAAGAATGAATGAAGGGATGGAGCCAAAGCAAAAACAATACCCAGCTGTGGATGTGACTGGTGATAGAAGCAAGGTCCAATGCTGTAAAGAGCAATATTGCATAGGAACCTGGACTGTCAGGTCCATGAATCAAGGCAAATTGGAAGTGGTCAAACAAAAGATGGCAAGAGTGAATGTTGACATTCTAGGAATCAGCGAACTAAAATGGACTTGAATGGGTGAATTTAACTCAGATGACCATTATATCTACTACTGCGGGCAGGAATCCCTCAGAAGAAATGGAGTAGTCATCATGGTAAACAAAAGAGTCCAAAATGCAATACTTGGATGCAATCTCAAAAATGACAAAAACTGTTCGTTTCCAAGGCAAACCATTCAATATCACAGTAATCCAAGTCTATGTCCCAACCAGCAACACTGAAGAAGCTGAAGTTGAATGGTTCTATGAAGACCTACAAGACCTTTTAGAACTAACACCCAAAAAAGATGTCCTTTTCATTATAGGGGACTGGAATGCAAAAGTAGGAAGTCAAGAGACACCTGGAGTAACAGGCAAATTTGGCCTTGGAATGTGGAATGAGGCAGGGCAAAGACTAATAGAGTTTTGCCAAGAAAATGCACTGGTCATAGCAAACACCCTCTTCCAACAACACAAGAGAAGACTCTACGCATGGACATCACCAGATGGTCAACACCAAAGTCAGATTGATGATATTCTTTGCAGCCAAAGATGGAGGAGCTCTATACAGTCAACAAAAACAAGACCAGGAGCTGACTATGGCTCAGATCATGAGCTCCTTATTACCAAATTCAGACTCAAATTGAAGAAAGTAGGGAAAACCGCTAGACCATTCAGGTATGACCTAAATAAAATCCCTTATGATTATACAGTGGAAGTGAGAAATAGATTTAAGGGCCTAGATCTGATAGATACAGTGCCTGATGAACTATGGAATGAGGTTAGTGAGATTGTACAGGAGACAGGGATCAAGACCATCCCCATGGAAAAGAAATGCAAAAAAGCAAAATGGCAGTCTGAGGAGGCCTTACAAATAGCTGTGAAAAGAAGAGAGGTGAAAAGCAAAGGAGAAAAGGAAAGATAGAAGCATCTGAATGCAGAGTTCCAAAGAATAGCAGGAAGAGATAAGGAAGCCTTCTCAGCAATCAATGCAAAGAAATAGAGGGAAACAACAGAATGGGAAAGACTAGAGATCTCTTCAAGAAAATTAGAGATACCAAGGGAACATTTCATGCAAAAATGGGCTTGATAAAGGACAGAAATGGTATGGACCTAACAGAAGCAGAAGATATTAAGAAGAAGTGGCAAGAATACACGGAAGAACTGTACAAAAAAGATCTTTATGACCGAGATAATCACTATGGTGTGATCACTCATCTAGAACCAGACATCCTGGAATGTGAAGTCAAGTGGGCCTTAGAAAGCATCACTATGAACAAAGCTAGGGGAGGTGATGGAATTCCAGTTGAGCTCTTTCAAATCCTGAAAGATGATGCTGTGAAAGTGCTGCACTCAGTATGCCAGCAAATTTGGAAAACTCAGCAGAGGCCACAGGACTGGAAAAGGTCCGTTTTCATTCCAATCCCTAAGAAAGGCAATGCCAAAGAATGCTCAAACTACCGCACAATTGCACTCATCTCACATGCTAGTAAAGTAATGCTCAAAATTCTCCAAGCCAGGCTTCAGCAATACGTGAACCATGAACTTCCAGATGTTCAAGCTGGTTTTAGAAAAGGCAGAGGAACCAGAGGTCAAATTGCCAACATCTGCTGGATCATTGAAAAAGCAAGAGAGTTCCAGAAAAACGTCTATTTCTGCTTTATTGACTATGCCAAAGCCTTTGACTGTGTGGATCACAATAAACTGTGGAAAATTCTGAAAGAGATGGGAATACCAGACCACCTGACCTGCCTCTTGAGAAGTCTGTATGCAGGTCAGGAAGCAACAGTTAGAACTGTCCATGACACAACAGACTGGTTCCAAAGCGGGAAAGGAGTACGTCAAGGCTGTATATTGTCACCCTGCTTATTTAACTTATATGCAGGTTACATCATGAGAAACATTGGACTGGAAGAAACACAAGCTGGAATCAAGATTGCTGTGAGAAATATCAATAACCTCAGATATGCAGATGACACTACCCTTATGGCAGAAAGTGAAGAGGAACTAAAAAGTCTCTTGATGAAAGTGAAAGTGGAGAGTGAAATACTTGGCTTAAAGCTCCACATTCAGAAAACGAAGATCATGGCATCCAGTCCCATCACTTCATGGGAAACAGATGGGGAAACAGTGGAAACAGTGTCAGACTTTACTTTTTTGGGCTCCAAAATCACTGCAGATGGTGACTGCAGCCATGAAATTAAAAGGCGCTTACTCCTTGGAAGAAAAGTTATAACCAACCTAGATAGTACATTCAAAAGCAGAGACATTACTTTTCTGACTAAGGTCTGTCTAGTCAAGGCTATGGTTTTTCCTGTGGTCATGTATGGATGTGAGAATTGAACTGTGAAGAAAGCTGAGCGCCGAAATATTGATGCTTTTGAACTGTGGTGTTGGAGAAGACTCTTGAGAGTCCCTTGGACTGCAAGGAGATCCAACCAGTCCATTCTAAAGGAGATCAGCCCTGGGTGTTCTTTGGAAGGAATGATGCTAAAGCTGAAACTCCAGTACTTTGGCCACATCATGCGAAGAGTTGACTCATTGGAAAAGACTCTGATGATGAGAGGGATTTGGGGCAGGAGGAGAAGGGGACTACAGAGGATGAGATGTCTGGATGGCATCACTGACTCGACGGACGTGAGTCTGAGTGAACCCCGGGAGTTGGTGATGGACAGGGAGGCCTGGCATGCTGCAATTCATGGGGTCACAAAGAGTCGGACATGACTGAGTGACTGAACTGAACTGAACTGAACTGAATGATAGCACATTTATTATTTATTTATTTAAATTAATAATTTTTAATTGGAAAATTATTGCTCACAATATTGTGTTGGTTTCTGTCATACATCAACATGGAGTAGCCATAGGCATGCGTATGTCCACTCCCTCTTGAACCTCCCACGACCCACCTCTCTAGGTTGTCCCAGAGCACCTGATTTGAGCTCCCTGCTTCATACAGCAAATTTCCACTAGCTATGATAATGCATTCAAATTCTCTGATACATGTGGTGAATGCAAAAATGGAGGGACAATGGTGTGAAAGGACATCTTTGTCCTTTGAGCTGGTCCCATGTGAGGGTAGACAGAAGGAACTAAGAACAGAATTGACAGTGCCAGAGAGGGGAGAAGGGAAGCTTGTAACTCAGAGAAAATTGTTGTTTTGTCCTTGAGCTGAAATGGAATTTTGCTCTGTTGTTTAGAAATTTACGTGACATAGGTCTCAGAATATTTTTATAAATATATCGTTCTCTAGATGGAATGGGATTAGATGACCTCCAGCTCCGATAGATTGAGCAAAGGCAGACCATGGATTTCTAATTCAGGTTCTCACATCTGCACTGTGCTCCTCACCATGGGATACTGCTTTTTTTCTTTTAATTCTGAAGGCATAATCATTTCCTGTAGTTGCCTGGGACTCGTTTTGCCGAGAACTCACCTCTGGAAGCTGGAGATCCATCATGGAGCTCACATGAAAAACCTTGAGTATGTCTGAGATGGAGAATCTCATGGTCACATTCACTTCTCTGTTTTCCTCACTTGGCTCGTCTGCTATGTCACCAGGAAGCAGTCCTGAAAAGCTAACATGGTTTTATGGTGTCAAGAATGACCAGGTCACACAGTCCAACTAGGCAATTACTTTAGTGACCTCACTGAAAACACCACCCCCTCTTGCCACCCTCCACTTCCCACTCCATTGAGTCCTATAACTTTCTCCAATTTCCATGGTGACAGAAAGTCATGATGTTAGTCATTCTTTGGGGGAAATGGTTGTAATAAATATTTCAGGGTAGATTATAGCTCTAAGTCAAGGTTTTTCAATCTTTACGTTTGGGATGCTATTGACATTTGGAGCTAAGTAATCTTGTTGCTGGGAAAGATTGAAGGCAAAAGAAGAGGGGCCAGCAGAGGATGAGATGCTTAGCTCATATCATTGACTCAATGGATATGAATCTGAGCAAACTCCAGATAGTGGAGCGCAGAGGAAACTGGGGTGCTGCTGTCCATGGTGTCCCAGAGAGTAAGGCATAACTTAGCAAATGAATAACACCAGCTGGTCTCTACCCAGTAGATGTTGGTAGTACAAAATGTCCCTAGACATTGCCAAAGGATACTTTGGAGATAAAATCACCTTGAGAAGCACTGCCCCAAACCATTGTTTCCCATTAGTTACTTATGAATCAGTCCCAACTGTCTAGCAGGGCACTGAGAAAAATGAGAGGTTTCTAGAGCTCAAGGAAATCATTAGTTCAGGAAGCCTCAGGAAGTGGCTACAAAGGATAAATACACACTGGCTCTTATGGGGCAGAGATAACTTCCAGAACCACTATCAGAAGACTGATGAGGGGAAGACAGAGATAAGGGCACAAAGACAACTGGATAGAAAGAGAAGTATTAAGAACAATGTTGCTTTCACTTTATGACTTACACATGTGTGCTTCCATGCTAAGTCACTTCAGTCGTGTCCAACTCTTTGTGACCCTATGGACCTTAGCCCACCAGGCTCCTCTCTCCATGGGATTCTCCAGGTAAGAATATTGGGGTGAGTAGCCATGCCCTCCTCCTGGGGATCTTCCCGACCCAGGATTGAAATCACGTCTCTTATATCTTCTGCACTGGCAGGCGGGTTCTTTCCAGAAGGAAAACCACAGTGAAGAGTCAGGAAACCAAGGATCTGGTCTCCATTCTGCTCACCTTTTGGTCTTTAGACCATGGGTTTATCCTGGGTTTCCTGATCTATAAATTGTAGCAGTGTTTCCAGACCTGGTTATCTCAGATTGTTGTGTTAAGGTAACATATGAGAACATGTTTTGTAACTGTGTTGTCTATGAAAGTGTCAAGAATTACTGTTTTTGTACAGCTGTGCCTTGCATATAAGTCAGAAGGCTGAGAGGATGTTTCTTAGATCTGTAGAGGGCCTGGGGCTGGAGTGAGTCAGGTTCGTCCTAGAGCAGAATCATGTAGTTTGGTGAAAACCCAGGTCATACTTCATAACCTAGCCCTGGATTCTTGGGCATCTGAAACAGTTATTAACAGTGTGTATATCTGGGACATCCCTGGCTGTCCAGTGGTTTAGACTCCGCTTTATTACTGCAGAGGGTGCAGGTTTGATTGCTGGTCAGGGAGCTGAGATCCTGCATGCTGTGTGGTATGGCCAATTTTTTTTTTAAATTTAAAAAAGAGTGCATATATCTGAGTATATAGCATAGTAAAATTTAACTGTTAATATCTTCCATATAAAGGAATTTCTGTTAGTCTCAATGTATATTTGTGCTTCTTCCGAAAGGGAAAACCTTAGTAAATACAAGTAATACGCCCACGATACTGTTTGTATTGTTTGTGTTCTATAGTAGAAAGAAGATACTTGCCTGGCAAAAACTTAAAAAAAAATTTTTAAGTAACTGTATACAGTTATCATTTCTATTGCATGATAAATCTCTTCTCTCTTCTGACTTGTTAATTTTCTTTTATCTACCAGGACCACTGAAACCTGGGAAACATCTTGCAGCTGTGTGCCATAAAACCAGATGTTCTTTCCCATGAGAAACAGTAGGGTAATAAATGTCTCCTCCCTTGCCCCGCTTAGTAGGGTCAATAAACGACACCTTGAAACACTATCATTTCACTACAAAATAGACGGGGCAGGAGCAGAAGATATTAAGAAGAGGTGGCAAGAATACAAAAAAGATCTTTATGACCCGGATAATCATGATGGTGTTATTACTCACCTAGAGCCAGACATCCTGGAATGCAAAGTCAAATGGCCTTAGGAAGCATCATTATGAACAAAGCTAGTGGAGGTGATGGAATTTCAGTTGAGCTATTTCAAATCCTAAAAGATGATGCTGTGAAAGTGCTGCACTCAACATGCCAGCAAATTTGTAAAACCCAGCAGTGGCCTCAGGACTGGAAAAGGTCAATTTTCATCCCAATCCCAAAGAAAGGCAATGCCAAAGAATGCTCAAACTACCACACGATTGCTCTCATCTCACACGCTAGCAAAGTAATGCTCAAAATTCTCTAAGCCAGACTTCAATAGTACATGAACTGTGAACTTCCAGATGTTCAAGCTGGATTTAGAAAAGGCAAAGGAACCAGGGATCAAATTGCCAACATCCTTTGGATTATCAAAAAAGCAAGAGAGTTCCAGAAAAACATCTACTCCTTCTTTATTGATTACACCAAAGCCTTTGACTCTGTGGATCACAACAAACTGTGGAAAATTCTTCAAGAGATGGGAATACCAGACCAACTGACCTACCTCTTGAGAAATATGTATGCAAGTCAAGAAGCAACAATTAGAACTGTACATGGAACAACACACTGGTTCCAAAATGGGAAAGGAGTATGTCAAGGCTGTATATTGTCACCCTGTTTATTTAACTTATATGCAGAGTACATCATGTGAAATGCTGGGCTGGATGAAGCACAAGCTGGAATCAAGGCTGCTGGAAGAAATATCAATAACCTCAGGTACACAGATGACACCATACACAATGGAACTAAAGAGCCTCCTGATGAAAGTGAAAGAGGATAGTGAAAAAGCTGGCTTAAAACTCAACATTCAAAAAATGAAAATCATGGCATCTGGTCCCATCACTCCATGGCAAATAGAGAAACAATGGAAACAGTGAAAGTCTTTATTTTCTTGGGCTCCAAAATCACTGCAGATGGTGATTGCAGCCATGAAATCAAAAGACACTTGCTCCTTAGAAGAAAAGCTATGACCAAGCTAGACAGCATATTAAAAAGCAGAGACATTACTTTGCCAACAAAAGTCTGTCTAGTCAAAGCTATGGTTTTTTCAGTTGTCATGTATGGATGTGAGAGTTGGACCATAAAGAAAGCTGAGTGCCGAAGAATTGATGCTTTTGAATTGTGTTGGAGAAGACTCTTGAGAGTCCCTTGGACTGCAAGGAGATCCAACCAATCCATCCTAAAGGAAATCAGTCCTGAATATTCATTGAAAGGATTGATGCTGAAGCTCCAATACATTGGCCACCTGGTGAGAAGAACTGACTCATTGGAAAAGATTCTGATGCTGGGAAAGATTGAAAGCAGGAGGAGAAGGGAACGACAGAGGAGGAGATGGTTGGATGGCATCACCTACTCGATAGACATGAGTTTGAGCAAACTCTGGGAGTTGATGATGGACAGGAAAGCCTGGAGTGTCGCAGTTCATGGGGTTGTAGAATCAGGCATGACTGAGTGACTGAACTGAACTGACTGAACTGTATTCAGAGTAATCGTGGAATTTTTTCTCATAATTTATATGGAGAGCTGATAATATTTCTCAAAACATTTTTTTAAAGATGAGGATTGGCTAGTGGACAACAGAGAACAACAGGGAAGCAAGTGAAAACACCAGGTTGAAAACTTAAGACATCAAAACCTTTTGGAACTTCCTAAAAGATTACGTGGAGGATCAATTCAAGTTTAAAAGAAAGATTCAGTGCTTATTTGTTTAACTCTAGTAAAAATGACTAAAACATGTTTGCCCTCAGGAATCTAGACTATTGTACCTGGCCAAAAGGAAGAACCATGTTAGCTAAGATTAACCCAGTTTTTTCTGGAATATATGTGCGGTAGAATTGAGAAGTGTAGGTATAAGCACAAGAACTGGATTGTCCTTACTTTCAAATTTTCTGTTGCCCAAACTACAAATGGGATTTCCCAGGTGCCACCAGTGTTAACGAATCTGCCTGCCATCTGCAAGACACACAGGTTTGATCCCTGGGTTGGGAAGATTCCCCTGGAGAAGGAAATGGCAACCCACTCCAGGAGAATCCTGTGGACAGAGGAGTCTGGTGGGCAGTAGTTCATGGGACCACAGAGAGCTGAACCTGACTGAGCAACTAAGCAGCAAGAGCTGCTGCTGCTAAGTCACTTGAGTCGTGTCTGACTCTGTGCGACCCCATGGACAGCAGCCCACCAGGCTCCCCCACCCCTGGGATTCTCCAGGAAGCAATGGCAACAAATTACAAATAAAAACTGTGTGGAAAATGTTTTTGGGTTTCTGCCTCCGAAATACTGTTGCAAGTTGCAGTGTGCTAAACTAGATACTGAAAGCTTAATTATAGTAAAATCTGGTAGTGTAGGAGGCAGCTATTAGCTCCTGAGATAGCAGACTGCTTTTTGTTTCTGTCTGGTCTTTGTAGATAAATTCTAACTTTCTCCTTTTATGCCTGTCTCACATTTCATTTCCCCAAACAAGAAAGCTTAACCTATTTGCAAAACATTGTTATTGCAGTCATCTCCTGGGGTGTAATTAATCAGCAACCCCCAGTTTAATGATATATTGAATAGAATGGCTAGTTGCCCAAAAGGTAAAGGTGATTTGCAAGATGTTATAAGATTTTGAGGAAAATCCCTGCTTTAAATTGGCATTGGGTAGCTGCTTTATTTCTGTCAAATTCTGGGATTTCAACAAATGCATCTCCAGGACAGTATAGAGAGTAGTGTTAAATTTCAATGGTGATGTTTATTAAAAAATGGGGTAGGCACCCTCAAAGTTTGTGGGTTCCCTATCACCAATAAGAAGAATGATTTCTTTCCCTGTTAAAGAAACACCCAAAGCAGATAGACAAACCCTCATGTTTCCCACTTAACTTGAAATTGCATGATTTATACACGATATTGGCTTCTTAGAACTTTTGGGAGAGAAGTGCTGAAGCCATGTTTAAAAAGCAGGTCCATGGTGTGTGGCACAACATGTATGATACTGGGGGACAACAGTGTGGTGGTGGTTTAGGCGCTAAGTGGTGTCTGACTCTTGCGACCACTTGGACTGTAGCCTGCCAGGCTCCCCTGTCAATGGGCTTTCCCAGGTAAGAACACTAGGGTGTCTTTCCTTCTCCAGGGGATCTTCCTGAGCCAGGGATTGTACTCAGGTCTCCTGCATTGTAGGCAGATTCTTTACTGACCAAGCCACCAGGGAAGCCCTGGAGGGCCACGAGCCCATTACAAAGTGACCAACACTGTATGAGTCCACTTCTATGATGTATTTGAAGCAGCCAAACTCATAGAAACAGAGAGTATAATGATAGTTGCTGGTGGCTGGGGGAGGGAGAAATAGAGAGTTGTTTAACTGCTGCAGAGTTTCAAATTTGCAAGATGAAAAAGTGTTATATATCCGTGGTACAACAAAGTGAAAACACTTACGATGAAGGAACCAAACACTTGGAAATGGTTAGGATGGTCATTTGAATGTCTTTAACACAGTTAAATTTTTTAAAATTACTAAAAATTTATTTTAAACTTTTGGCAAACAAAAATACTTTAAAAAAAATTTTATTTATTATTATTATTATTTTTTACTTTACAATATTGTATTGGTTTTGCCACACATCAACATGAATCTGCCACGGGTGTACACGTGTTCCCAATTCCGAACCCCCCTTCCACCTCCCCCCCACCCCACACCATCCCTCCGGGTCATCCCAGTGCACCAGCCCCAAGCATCCTACACCCTGCATCGAACCTAGACTGGCGATTCGTTTCTTATATGATATTATACATGTTTCAATGCCATTCTCCCAAACCATCCCACCCTCTCCCTCTCCCACAGAGTCCAAAAGACTGTTCTATACATCTGTGTCTCTGTTTTTTTTTATTTTTTTAATCATATTTCTTTTTTTTATTTTTAGTTTTTTATTTTTTACATTTTAAAATCTTTAATTCTTACATGCATTCCCAAACATGAACCCCCCTCCCACCTCCCTCCCCATAACATCTTTCTGGGTCATCCCCATGCACCAGCCCCAAGCATGCTGCATCCTGCGTCAGACATAGACTGGCGATTCAATTCACATGATAGTATACATGTTAGAATGTCATTCTCCCAAATCATCCCACCCTCTCCCTCTCCCTCTGAGTCCAAAAGTCCGTTATACACATCTGTGTCTCTTTCCCTGTCTTGCATACAGGGTCGTCATTGCCATCTTCCTAAATTTGTGTCTCTGTTTTAAAACCCTCACAAGAATAACTGAGTAGGAGCATAGGACGTCAAGGCGACAGCTGAGTGAGTGTGATGATACCAGTCTATCAGATAAGTTTCAGATCCGAGAAGTGAAAGTGAAAGTCACTCAGTCAGTGTCCAGCTCTTTGCAACTCCATGGATATACAGTCCATGGAATTCTCTGGGCCAGAATACTGGAGTGGGTAGCCTTTCCCTTCTCCAGGGGATCTTCCTAACCCAGGGGTCAAACCCAGGTCTCCTGCATTGCAGGAGGATTCTCTAGTTGAGCTACAAGGGAAGCCCAAGAATACTGGAGTGGGTAGCCTATCCCTTTCCCAGGAGATCTTCCCCACCCAGGCATCAAACTGGGGTCTTCTGCATCCCAGGCGGATTCTTTACCAACTGAGCTATCAAGGAACGCTTCCCCTCCAAAAAAAAAAAATGTGCAGGCATGAGAAATTGCTTCAGTCATGTCTGACTCTGTGATATGCTATGGACTGTAGTCCACCAGGCTCTTCTGTCTATGGAATTCTCCAGGCAAGAATACTGGAGTGGGTTGCCATGCCCTCCTCCAGGGGATCTTCCCAACCCAGAGACTGAACCCACATCTCTTGTGTCTCCTGCTTTGCCAGGCAGGTTCTTTACCATTAGGGCCACCTGGGAAGCCTGGCTCAGAGAAGAGGAATCACTAAATTTTAAGTACAACAAAAGAACACCAATTTTACTGCTTATTATTGATTAAGTGACTTAGAAGAAGATATATCATGCAGTCTTCCAAAAAATATTTACTGAACAAAGAGGAGGCCAATCATTGTGCCAGGTGATGGGGATTCAGTGATGAATAAGACTGATTTGCAGTTTCATACTTCAGTCTACTGCAAATTTCCTCTTGCTGAGGTTGTCAATGACCTTCTAGTGACTGGCTACATTACAAGCTGATTTACAAGGCTTCCCTAGTGGCTCAGATGGTAAAGAAACCTCCTGCAATGCAGGAGACTTGAGTTTGATCTCTGGGCTGGTAAGATCCACTGGAGAAGGGAATGGGTACCCATCCAGTATTCTTGCTTGGAAAATCCCATGAACAGGGAAGCCTGGCAGGCTACAGTCATGGGGTTGCAGAGAGTTGGCACTTTCATTTTTGCAGAGCCTATTTCCTTCTTGAACCTTTCTTCTCTATTGGCTTCCTTGGCTTCACCTTCACCTGATTCTTTTTTAACTTCAGCAGCTTCTTCTAGCTACTCCATAAATATTGGTATTCTCTAGGGTTTTATCCTAGACCCCTCTTTCTTCCAAGTACGTACATCCTAGGAAAAGTCATCAATGTACTGAAGTGAAAGTGGAAGTGTTAGTTGCTCAGTTGGGTCTGACTCTCTGTGACCCCATCGACTGTAGCCTGCCAGGCTCCTCTGTCCAAGGAATTCTCCAGGGAAGAATACTGGAGTGGGTGGCCATTCCCTTCTCCAAGGAGGTCTTCCCAACCCAAGGATCAAACCTGAGTCTCCCACATTGTGAGCAGAGTCTTTACCATTTGAGCCATCAATTAGTAGGGGCTTCCCCGGTGACTCAGAGGTTAAAGTGTCTGCCTGAAATAGTGACCCTCAAATCTTACCTCCAGCTTAAACATCTTTATCTGGGCTCCAGAATGTTACATCTTATATACTATCAGAGAGCTCTACCTGAATGTCCCAAACTCAACAGATTTAAAACTCAACTTATTCTCTTTTCTGATATTCTTTTCTTCCTACATGCTTTTTTGTCAGGAAAGGACAGCATCAATAATTTAATTGCCCAAGCCAGAACTTGGGAGTCATTCTATATTTCTTCCTCTGTGTCGTCCTCACCAAGAAGGACCCAAAATAGTCTGTTAATTTCATCTGTTTAATAATGCTTAAATATGATTCATCCTCTCTTTCATCCTGCTGTCGCTGCTTGAGTTCCCATTTGAATGATTGCATTTGAATTATTTCAATAGCCACATCAGTTTCCACCCACCTTGGCTTGACTTGCCTTAATCCATCTGACACATTGCTATCAGACTGACCATGCCACACAAATCTGATTATGTTGTTTTGTCTGGGAAAAATTTTTTAATAGTTTCCCATTACCTCTAGGACAAAATCTTCACCCTTGTCAATGTCTTTTGAGATCTGCCCTCTTCTTAAAGCATTGTCTCTTACTTTTGTTATCTTTGCATCCAACTCTCAAGCAGGATTGAACTCTTTAGTTTGAGACTCTTTCATAAAAGAGATGCACTTTTCTTAGCCAGATGGAGTCCTATTTATAAGTGACTCATGGCTATTCTTTTATTATTTTATTGATTATTACTGATAACTTTGTTGTTGCTGCTCACTTTCCTCATAAACCTAAAATTACTAAAAAAAAAAGTCTATTACATATTTTAAAAGTACACCCTAATTCCTGAAAACAGGCAAGTAATCAGTTTGTTTACCATTTATGTCTGCTTTATCAAAACTGGTTCCCTGATAATACTGAACACAGGAATGTTAAGAAACTAAAGACGGTATCAGGGAAACACCAACAGACACTTATTTCTTGGCCTTGCTATAGTGCCAAACATTATGGGGGAAAAACTGGTGATTCTCGGGACGCTAATGAAAATTTTGTCTTTCTGTGAAGTGCCAGCACTGCCATACCATTGGGAGTGAATGAATAATCTGTCATTTAAAACAAAGAAAGATTATCTGGTTAATAGATATACATCTTTCAAGAAGAGAATCTTAATGACCATACTACTGCATTTGAAAAAGTAAACGTGGGATTTCCCTGATGGTCCATGCTGCTAGTGCAAGGGGTATGGGTTCAGTCCCTATTTAGGGAACTAAGATCCCACATGCTGCACAGCGAGGCCAAAAGATAAAAAATAATAGTAATATTTAAAAAAACTTAATTCCCTTGATGATGACGGTGATGATAGCAGCAGCGAGCATTTGTTGAAAAACTTATCCTGTGTCAAGAACTAAGCATTTTTCCTCATGAAATAAATGTCATCATTAGGCCCATTTTCCAGATGAAGGCTCACAAAGCTTAAATCTCTTGCTGAAGGTCACTCAGCTATTAAACAAAAGCATAATGTGAAAATCTCTAAGAGAATGTAGAAAAAGGGAATTTGGAAGTGAGAGAAGGTTTGGAGACCTAACTTCTTCGGACCTGATACACCGAACATTTCTCATTTCTTTACTCCAAAAGCTTTCCCTCATTTCAAGAGATTTGTGCCACTTCAGCCAAGACATGTGAGAAAGACCTTTGTCATAGTTGTTTTTTAAAACCCAGATTATATGAGAGCTGTAACTTCATTATCTCTATATTAAGTCACAGCAGGAGGAAAACTACATGAAAAATGAATATCTGATAAGTATTCTCTGCCTTGGGCAACATCTTCCCTTTGAATTTAAAAGAGAGAGAAAATTGTATAACTCTGTTATGAATGTGGAGAAGGGAAAATTCATAAAACTCAGATCCCTTTGTTAGAGATTCACACAAAACAACAAAGGGAGCATGTGATTGCTTTTTGCAGAATGGAAGCTCCTTTGCTGGTTTAAGCTGAACATGAAACAATGTTGGAGCAGGGTTTCTGAAAAGGGAATTAGATATCTTGAAGTTTCCAACAAGATAGAACACAACCAGACTCACACTGCGTACAAAAGCCATTTGGCACTAAGTGGAATGCAGAGAAAGCCTTGAAGGGAAAGATTAAATGGGTGATTCAGAGCCTCTCCCCTCTCTGCAGCCAGTCACACCAGGGCAGTAAGCTTTCAGAGAGAATTTTCCCTGGAAAAACAAAGGTACGGATGCTCTACCTTCACATTTCATCATGCTTTATTCTTTCCCAATCATGTTCACATTTTATCCTCATGACAAATTTGTGATGGCAATAAGGCAGGTACTAGTATTTCTATTTATTCAAGAAAAAAAAAGTGTCAGAGCCAGTGAGGTATTATCCGGGCTGAGTTCAGGGAGCTAATGAGGTGTGGGAAATGCGCTAGAAACAAGGATGGTTCTGTACTCATTGCTCATTAGGTCAAATCAAATAGAAGGAAACACTGGACCTCAGACATTCTACTTCCAAGGTCTAGGCAAGGGTATATGAAGTGCAAAAACATGCAGTGGAAGAAAAGATCACGTAAAGCCCATCAAAATTCACCCTTAGATTTGTGGAGTGAATGTGTCTTATTTGGGGCTCATAATGAACAGATTCCAGTGCAAGGATGTTAATGCAAGAAATTTGATTGAGAGGTGGTGATTCCAGGACAAACCAGATAGATAGTGGGAAATCAAGAAAAGGGAGAGAAATAAGTTAACAAAGGGTGCAAATGAATTCAGTTACCACTTTTTGTAACACTTTTTGTAATTTTCTCAGTATGTTGAAAATACACCTCATAGTTTGCTCCTCCAAAGGGTGAGGGTTCGGAAATGTCACAGAGGTGGGTGTAAGGTGGAAACACTGATTCCTCAGCAACCAGATTTATGCAAGCTCTAGCCTGCAGAGAAAGTCCTCAGAAAGTTGAAAGTTGGCTGGTTTTCACTCCAGTGATAACATCAAAAGGGGTGTAAATAACGACTTACAGGGACTACATCATAGTATCTCCAACAGAGTTCAAAAGTGGAAGAGCAAACATAGAATATTCTCATTCAGAGAAACATGGTATCATAATTGATTTTTCTCAGCATCAGAGGTAGTATCAGAAATGTGTGTGTGTGTGTGTGTGTGTGTGTGTGTGTGTGTGAAGCACTCAGTCATGTTCGACTCTTTGTGAGCCAATGGAATATAGCCCTCCAGGCTCCTTTGTCCATGGAATTCTCCAGGCAAGAATACTGGAGTGGCTTGTCAGTCCCTTCTTCAGGGGATCTTCCCAACCCAGGGATCGAACCTGGGTCTCTCGCATTGCAGGCAGACTCTTTACCATCTGAGCCACCAGGGAAGTCCCTCTTTGTATCCCCCTTTGTAAAGTTTTCTAAAAACTTTAATTAACATTTCATTGATCTTTTCATGTATCAATACTATACTCTTTTGATTATTTCAGCTATATACTAAGCCTGAATATTGTGAAGAGTGATTCCTCACAGTTTATTTTTAATTTTCAAAATTATTTTGAAAAATAAAAGTCTAGAGTCTCTTCCCTTCTGGATAAATTTAAAAGTAAGTTTATTTCTGCATAAAAGTTTCACAGATTTTGATAGGAATTTTGATAAACATATAGATAAATTTAGGGAAAATATACATTTATTATGTGGAATTTTCCAATCTATGAACATGGCATGTTCTCTCCAAGTATTAAAGTCTTCTTTGATTGTTTTCCTTAGAATTTTCTTATTTCCACATACAGATCCCATACAAGTTTTGTTAAAAGACTCTTGCCCTCTGATGCTGTCCTTCTGTACCAGTGTAAATCCAATGATATTCCTCTTACCGCAAGCAATGTTTTTGAAAGGGAGATTTTTGAGGAGTTTATGGAGCTAAAGCTATAGTAATTGTCACTATATAAATATATGTAATATATTTATATGTAATATATATATATATAATATAACACAAAACCTGGAAGTGACAATACCAATATAAAAGTTGTTGTAGGGTAGCGAGGTTATAGGATTTTATTTCCTCATGAGTTCTGAAATGATATTCAGATTTAGAGTTTGGAACTTAATATATTATATACCTTTTAGCTTTGATAGGAAAAAAAGATGTAACTGGAATTTTAGTTGGCCCAATTTACCTGCTTCCAACAGAAGGGAACATAGGACATTTTATGGAAGTATGGTCTTCTCACACTCCTCCCCATCCTGCAAGGAGAAATAAGGGAATTTTCATGGTTGCAAAAAACAAAGAAGGAAAGGACAGCTCTGGCATAATGGGGAAATTACTGTATTTTAAAGCAGTATGTTTATGTTCAATCCCTGGTCCTAGAATTACTAACAATGTAATTTAGAAACAAATCACTTTATATCTCTTAGCTACAATGTTCTCTTCTATAAAGCAGAACGTTTACTTCTAAAAGGTACCTAAATTGGTTCTCCAAACTTGCCACTGTGTCTCATGTTAGAAGGGAGTCATTTCCTCAGGGCAATTAAATAGCTGTTTCCACTAGATGGGATTAATCTCTGGGCATTACTGATGAAAACATTTTATGCATTGGTTCCGAAATTTGACCAAGATTTAGGAGTTATAAAAGCTGAGATTTAGATCCATCTTAAACTGAGTGGATCAGAGTTTTCATGGGCAAGATACATGGCTCAAAATTTTCAAAAGCTCTTCACGGTGATTTTTGATGATTGGCCATATTTGGGAAAACTAGTGCTTTTTAAACTTTAAAGTGCACATAATCCACCCAGGGCTCTTGTTAAAATGGAGCTTCCAGTTTGTGGACCTGGGTGGATGGGGGGAGTGGAGCTCAGGTGTTCTCAGGGGACACAGATGCTGTGGATTGAAATGAGGAGTACCACTCGTTAAGCAGCAAGAAGACTCTCCTTTGGGTCTTCTCTTTAAAAGGGCAGGTCACATACTGTCAAGGAGGTTCTTTCTAGGAAAAAAGAAACATGATTTTAATTCAGAGATCCCTTAAGTTTTGAGTATTTCAAATAGTAAGGAATCATAAATCATTTCTGGCAAGACTAAAATATAAATGCTTGAATGTGTAATGAAAATGTCAGCTTCAGTCAGCTCAGTTCAGTCACTCAGTCATGTCAGACTCTATGGCCCCATGGACTTCAGCCCATCAGGCCTCCCTGTCCATCACCAACTCCCAGAGTTTACTCAAACTCATGTCCATTGAGTCAGTGATGCCATCCAACCATCTCACCCTCTGTCATCCCCTTCTCCTCCCACTTTCAATCTTTCCCAGCATCAGGGTCTTTTCTAATGAGTCAGTTCTTCACATCAGGTGGCCAAAGTATTGGAGTTTTACCTTCAACATCAGTCCTTCCAGTGAATATTCAGGACTAATTTCCTTTAGGATTGACTGGTTGGATCTCCTTGCAGTCCAAGGGACTCTCAAGAGTCTTCTCCAACACCATAGTTCAAAAGCATCAATTCTTCGGCACTCAGCTTTCTTTATAGTCCAACTCTCACATCCATGCATGACTACTGGGAAAACCATAGCTTTGACTAGACAGACCTTTGTTGGCAAAGTAATGTCTCTGCTTGTTAATATGTTATCTAGCTTGGTCAAAACTTTTCCTCCAAGGAGCAAGCATCTATTAATTTCATGGTGTAGTCACCATCTGCAGTGATCTCAGAGCCCCCCAAAATAAAGTCTGTCACTCTTTTCATTGCTTCCCCATCTATTTGCCATAAAGTGATGGGACTGGATGCCATGATCTTCGTTTACTGAATGTTGAGTTTTAAGCCAGGTTTTTCACTCTCCTCTTTCACTTTCATCAAGAGGCTCTTTAGTTCTTCTCTTTCTGCCATAAGGGTGGTGTCATCTGCATATCTGAGGTTATTAATATTTCTCCCGGCAATCTTGATTTCAAGATTTCTTGATAGGATGATTTGTGTTTCATCCAGCCCAGAATTTCTCATGATGTACTCTGCATATAAGTTAAATAAGCACGGTGACAACATACAGCCTTGACATACTCTTTGCAATTTGGAACCAGTCTATTGTTCCATGTACAGTTTTAACTGTTGCTTCTTGACTTACATACAGATTTCTCAAGAGGCAGGTCATGTGGTCTGGTATTCCCATCTCTTTCAGAATTTTTCACAGTTTGTGGTGATCCACACAATCAAAGACTTTGGCATAGTCAATAAAAAAGAAGCAGATATTTTTCTGGAACTCTCTTGCTGTTTTGATAATCCAACAGATGTTGGCAATTTGATTTCTGATTCCTTTGTCTTTTCTAAATCCAGCTTGAACATCTGGAAGTTCACTGTTCATATAATATTGAAGCCTGGCTTGGAGAATTTTGAGCTTTACTTTGCTAGTGTGTGAGATGATTGCATTTGTGTGGTAGTTTGAGCATTCTTTGGCATTGCCTTTCTTTGGGATTGGAATGAAAATGGACCTTTTCCAGTCCTGAGGCCACTGCTGAGTTTTTCAAATTTGCTGGCATATTGAGTGCAGCACTTCCACAGCATCATCTTTCAGGATTTGAAATAGTTCAACTGGAATTCCATCACCTCCCCTAGCTTTGTTCATAGTGGTGCTTCCTAAAGCTCACTTGACTTCGCATTCCAGGATGTCTGGCTCTAGGTGAGTGACCACAGCATCGTGATTATCTGGATCATGAAGATCTTTTTTGTATAGTTCTTCTGTGTATTCTTGCCCCCTTTTTAAAATATCTTCTGCTTCTGTTAGGTCCATATCATTTCTGTCCTTTCCTGTGCCCATCTTTGCATGAAATGTTCCCTTGGTATCTCTAATTTTCATGAAGAGATCTCTGGTCTTTTCCATTGTATTGTTTTCCTCTATTTCTTTGCATTGATCATGGAGGAAGACTTTCTTATCTCTCCTTGCTATTCTTTGGAACTCTGCATTCAAATGGGTATATCTTTCTTTTTCTCCTTTGCCTTTCACTTCTCTTCTTTTCTCAGCTATTTGTAAGGCCTCCTCAGACAACCATTTTGCCTTTTTGCATTTCTTTTTCTTGGGGATGGTCTTGATCCCTGTCTCCCGTACAGTGTCATGAACCTCCATCCATAGTTCATCAGGCACCCACCAGATCTAATCCCTTGAATCTATTTGTCGCTTCAACTGTATAATCGTTAGGGATTTGATTTAGGTCATACCCGAATGGTCTAGTGGTTTTCCCTACTTTCTTCAATTTAAGTCTGAATTTGGCAATAAGGAGTTCATGATCTGAGCCACAGTTAGTTCCCAGTCTTGTTTTTGCTGATTGTATAGAGCTTCTCCATCTTTGGCTGCAGAGAATATAATCAATCTGATTTCAGTATTGACGATCTGGTGATGTCCATGTGTAGAGTCTTCTCTTGTGTTGTTGGAAGAGGGTGTTTGCTATGACCAGTGCATTTTCTTGGCAAAACTCTATTAGCCTTTGCCCTGCTTCTTTCTGTACTTCAAGGCCAAATTTGCCTGTTACTCCAGGTATTTCTTGACTTCCTACTTTTGCATTCCAGTCCCCTATAATGAAAAAGACATCTCTTTTGGGTGTTATTTCTAGAAGGTCTTGTAGGTCTTCATAGCACCATTCAACTTCAGTTTCTTCAGCATTACTGGTCACGGCATACACTTGGATTACTGTGATTTTGAATGGTTTGCCTTGGAAACAAACAGAGGTCATTTGTCATTTTTGAGATTCCATCCAAGTACTGCATTTCGGACTCTTGTTGACTATGATGGCTACTCATTCCTTGTAAAGGATTCTTGCTCACAGTAGTAGATATAATAGTCATCTGAGTTAAATTCACCCATTCTAGTGAAATGAAAATGTCAACTTCAAGAAGACATTAAAAGAAAAAAGGCAGCTGATCAAATATCATTGCTTGTTTTTATGAGTTACTTTGGAAGACACAAGCAGGAGTCATGGGTTGTTTTGCAAGTTCATAGATAGAGAAACTGATTATTATAACAATTTAGAATCATTTCAGACAATGGCCCAGGTAATAAAATTCCTTTTTTGTTGGAAAATTTCCTCAACACTGGAAATTAACTTGGAAATTCCATGTTTAATCATTCAAATTCAGATTTCTCATAAATATTGTAATGGTGTCAATAAGCATGTTTAATTATCGAAACAAGCTTTTAATGTTTTAGATGAAGTAAACATTAAAAACAACAAACTGACTTGGTGAATTTATCAGGATCCAAGATTTCATTTTCAGCTTTGTATGTTCAAGATACTGTGTTATAAAATTCAACCATAATATCAACATTATTAATTTACACTAACAAATAAAGCTGTTTGATACAATTGTTTCCTTTTTTCTAATCCATACAGATTTTCCTATAGGCAAACTAATGATGATGTTATCCATACGTATGTTCTCAGAGCAAAAGAATTAATTATATGCTCTAAATAATTAATATTATCAAATTCTGATAATTTGTTGTTTTGATCTCTGCAGTGGGGTTGCCTCTGTAATAGGTAAACACATACCTCAACCCAAACAAATGGGTACTGTCCTCAGTTAGGACTCTGGCTATAATCTACCAAAATGGTTCATACTTGCTGAATATCAGCCCAGTGTGCAAGGTAAATAGGACATCTGAGTCCATCATGATGTTCTAATCTTGAAACAGTGAATGACAAAGTCATTGTTTCTTATTTTCAAGCTTTTATTCCTGATCACTACAGTCTCTTTTCTTAGTCACACATTGAATACTACTTTTCTCTTCCTTTGGGGGGAAAGGAAGAAAATAGATTATACTCCTCAAGTTATGGTTAATTATGGCCATGTTTATTTTGTGATATTTATTATTCTCCATGACTAGGAACCATGCCCAACCCCATTTTCTTATCCCTTCAGTAGATACCCACTTTGTATCTGCTGTGTAAGTCTTTCCAATCCACCTTCCATAGCATACTTTAATTTTTGAAAAATATAAGGTGTGCTTTTCTGTCAGTTTAATACATGTAGATTTAATGCTGTAAAATAAAAGTTATAATTGCACTATCATTCTTACCGTTTTCCCACAATATTAGGTTCTCAATGACCATCAATGTTAGGAATTCTAGTTCATGACTTCTGACTGTGGCAATAGTAGTTCCACTGTGTGTGTATACTGCTACTTAACCATTCTATTGGTGATGCTCTAGAGGTTCTGTCCACCTTTGCTACTACAAGAACTACCCTGTTAATATTTTGGAGCACTCAACATCTTGATGGATATTTTTGGTCTAAGAATAAAATGACCAAATTAAAAGGTATGTGAACTTTACATTTACATTGGGTTTCCAATATTTTCCTTACTTATTTCAGGAGCTCCTTATATTTGCTCAATATTAAATTCTTGTCAGTTATAAAACATATAAATATTTTACCCAGTTTATTTATTACTTTGTCTAAGATGTCCTTTATAGAAGAACAGTTTCAATTTTGATATAATGTATATATTTAATTTTCCTCTTATGACTTGAACTTTTAGTATATTAGTTAAGACATTGACATCTTAGGAATAAGTGATATAAAATGGACGGGAATGGAAGAATTTAATTCAGATGGCCATTATATCTACTACTGTGGGCAAGATCCCTTAGAAGAAATGGAGTAGCCCTCATTGTCAACAAAAGAGTCCAAAATACAGTACTTGAGTACAATCTCAAAAACAGCAGACTCTCAATTCACTTCCAAAGCAAGCTATTCAACATCACAGTAATCCAAGCCTAAGGCCCAATCACTGATACTGAAGAAGCTAAAGTTGACAGTTTCTATGAAGATCTACAAGCCCTTCTAGAACTAAGACCAAAAAAGATATCCTTTTCATCAAAGGGGATTGGAATGCAAAAGTAAGGAGTAAAGAGACACCCAGATTAACAGGCAAGTTTGACCTTGGAGTACAAAATGAAGTAGGGCAGAGGCTAACAGAGTTTTGTCAAGAAAGCACATTACTCATAGCAAACAACTCTTTCCAACAACATAAGAGATGACTGTACACATAGACATCACTGGATAGTCAATATTGAAATCAGATTCATCATGTTCTTTGCAGCCAAAAATGAAGAAGCTCTATATAGTCAGTGAAAACAAGACCAGGAGCTGACTGTGGCTCAGATCATGAACTCCTTATTTCAAAATTCAGGCTTAAATAGAAGGAAGTAGGGAAAATCACCAGGCCATTCAGATATGACCTAAATCAAATTCATTATGATTATACAGTGAAGGTGACAAATAGATTCAAGGGATTAGATTTGGTCGACAGAGTGCCTGAAGAACTATGGATGGAGGTCATAATATTGTACAGGAGGCAGTGAGCAAAACCACCCCAAAGAAAAAGAAATGCAAGAAGCCGAAGCATTTGGTTGAGGCATCTTTACGAATAGCTGAGGAAAGAAGAAAAGTAAAAGGCAAGGGAGAAAGGGAAAGATATACCCAACTGAATGTAGAGTTCCAGAGATTAGCAAGGAGAGATAAAAAGCTTCTTAAATGAACTGTGTGGCCTACTGATCACAAAGAGGGCTAAGGCTGCCCACTGCCATCAGGGAGAGCATGAAGGGAACCAGCTGGCTGTGAGGCAGTGCAATACAGGGAAATAGCAACATCCCAGGCAAATGTAATCTCTGGAAACACAGCCAGAGCTGGTCTCAACAGACCACATTGTTGGAGGCAGAAAGAGAATGCTGCCAGGCTTAAAATGAAGTTTGCTCCTTGTTTGATTATTTCAGGATAAAATAAAACCAACAAGTAATTATGTATTCAATCCATAATTGAAGTAAGCTCCAACTGTTTCCGGCATTTATTCAATGAGACAGAAAAAATTCATGAACACTATTCCCTTATAGCAATTTCTTAAGCACCTTGAAATACATGATGAATGGACGTCTTAACCTTAGACTCAGATTCAAAAATCAGAATTCAGTTAGCTTTTCCTAGGTTATTTTTGCAGTCCTTTCATTATTTTTCTTCCCATCTTCAGGTCTCATAATCTACATTTTAATTACGCAGGACATTGAAATACCATATACATATCAGTAAATCTGACAGGATAAGAACAGGGGCTCAATAAAACACAAGAATTCTGCACATTAAACGGGAATCACATGAACTGATGGGACATGAAATTGACCTGCAACTAAAGATAATGGTTCAAATTACACTGGCATTTTCAACAAAGCAAAGCTGTCAATAAAGAAGTTCTAAAGCTATGTCCTGCATCTAGAAAGGGAAACTAACCTTTTTTTTTTTTTTAATGGGAACACGGTGAGAGGTCTAAAAAAGAAACATTTTTGCTTGTGTAAAGTCCTTGTCAGGCTCAGCAGGCTTGTCAGTTGGATTTGCATGTGAGAAGAACTCTTTCCAAATATGCAGGCTTCACTGCCATCTGCAAGACAGGACTTTGTAATCCTTCCATTGGCTCAAATTCAGAAATGTCTTCCTCCATAGTGTTCACTTACCCATCTTGATCTCTTTCCCTTGCCTTTTTTTTTTTTTTTTTTTAATTCAAGGCACTAGGAAGCCCAAGCAAGTAAAGCTTCCTTGAAGTGTTTGGGCTGGGAGACAGGGTTTTCAGATGGTTGTTATTTTTTGCTTCATGGAAATGGAAAATTGCACATAGCTTTTCTCTGCTTAAGGCTGAGAAATTATTTATACACGAGAAAGAAAAATAAGGGAGGGGAACCCGAGTAATTAGTCTGTTTCTATTGTGTTTAGAATTAAGATATGGGCTCTGTTAAATATTTGTAGGTGTGTTCTTAGCTATTAAACTCTCAGCACTGCATTTCTGGTATATGGAAGTAGCTTGACAAAGACAAAAATTAGAAAGACAGACTCTCTCAGCTTGCTATGTGTCATATTATACATTAATCTAAAATTTTTATTTTGGTACCTGAATATGGTTTGGAAATTTCTGTAACGTCACAGGCTTATACTAAATACACATACACACAAACACACAAGGAGTAATCACATGACCCATCTCTTATCCCTGAGGGAGAAGTGTTGATTAACATTTTTGGATACTGCTTCTAACATTTACATCCGTGTTGTATATTTATTGGCTATTTATTGTATGTTTATTGGCTATTTCTTGATTTTTTTCAACTTGAGTTATGGCTTCCTACTCTGGAAGATGAAGATTTAGTTCTTCTTTATATACTGTTCCTATGCACTTCAATTTCTCATCCTTTCAGCACATTTGGTTAAATCAGTATTAGGTTTAGATTGCTAGAAACATGTACCTGTTGTCCACAGAGGCATTTGGTATACTGCCATTACATTTTTTTCTCATGTAACTTTTCATTTCTCTTGAAGTTAACAATGGATTTTTTTTTCATTTGCTTAGTTTTCTAGGTACTATCTAGAAGGTGAGGGAAAGCCTTGAACCTCCTGGTGTTTCTGAGGTCATGGGTTTTGGTAGCATTCAAAGCAGCTTCATTTCTGAGATCCACTGAGAGTAACTCTCCAGCAGGCACGTGTGTAGGGTCAATGGGGAAACTGGTCCTAGGAGACAGGATTCACAGGCAGCATATGGCTGCAAAGTCTTGAGATCTTATTGGGATGCAGAAAGGGATAAAAATGGCTGCAAAGAAAGAAGGGCAGTAAATTGCTTGGAGAAGTTGTGTGTTAGAAATTAGGGAAGCTCTACTTATAAACAAGCACCAGTGGTTACGTGAGAAATAATTTACACCAAATTCTTGCCTGGGCTACTAAGTACATTTTCTAAGGGAAAATGGAAATTAAGACTTTTTAAATATGTGGGATCAAAGGGCAAAAAGAGGGTTTATGGATACTGAAGTGTCTCAAATGCTCTGAGAGATAAAGCAGTGCATATAGACAGATTTTACCCCCAGGATGGAGCAAGCATGTTATAACAATTAACCCCTCAGTGGAAAGTGTCTTAGAAATGAGTTTCAACTTACAGATTGTGAGCATCAGACTATTGTTCACGGACTGAATGGCATCCCTATCTAGGATGTCCTGAAGGCTAGATATTTCTCCCTTTATCTCTTATACTTCCTGTCTACTATTCTTTCCAAGATGATACTGACACTTCTGTAGGTATGCATAGCCTTAAATTCTGGAATATATATATATTTTTTCCCCTGGGAATATACCAGGGGCCAGAGATTTGTTTCACAGGTCTTATGGGTATGAAGACAGTAATATGATAAACTGTATACCCTATTGAGTGTGACTGGAAAAGAGGTACACACAAGTTTTAAAGTTGAAATAGCAACAGTTTGAGAGTTGCCAGTGGAAGACAGGACAGGATGCACCAAGCTGCTGATGACACCCAGATCAAGTATCTTCTGAACTGGGCTAAAGAGAAAACGGATTTTGAACTTAAATTATTTTAGTGGATGAGAAGGATATTCCATTTAGGAATTTAATCTCTCTGGAAACCTCATATTTAGACAATCTATGTTATTAATTTTTAGGGCCTTGTATTATTTGAGGTATTATTTATATAGTCACATGCTTCCCTGGGAGAGACTCAGGTTCAATCCCTGGGTAGGGAAGATCCCCTGGAGAGGGAAATGGCAATGGCAACCCACTCCAGTATTCTTGACTGGAGAATCCCATGGGCAGAGGAACCTGGCAGGCTACAGTCCATGGAGTCTCAAAGAGTTGGACATGACTGAGCAACTAACACGTCCACTTTCACTTCAGGATTTAAAAAAGTAAAAGAAAAAAAAAAGTGAAATGTCACTCAGTCGTGTCTGACTCTTCGCGGCACACAGTTGATGTCCCTTGTTCTTCTAGTCCCCTTGATGAAAGAGAAAGGTCCAGCTATTCCAGCTCTCTTTGTTCCAACTTCTTTAGCCTGCAATTGGGTGACTACCCCAGATTAATCCTGCCTATTTTTGATGTCTGCAGTTTGGGGTTAGGGAAAAAATGGCCCACTGTTGTGCTAAAATCAATCTTCCCAAAGAACACTGTGCTTTAGGAGAGAAATGAACAATCTGACTGACCATCAAAAAAAGCTGGCATCTTGAGTCTCATTAACTATACTGTCTTTGTACCTCTACTCTATTAACTATGGGATGGTGAGTCTTGCCATTCCCTCCTTCACAAGGCTTCCCAACTCACTGAATGACTGAGCAGTAAGTTGAGATATGGCACCTGTAGCTGCCAACCATGACCACATCTATATGCTTTTTGATAGGCCAAGCTGACAAGCACATGGCAAAGTGGGTCTCAAATCTGGACTAGAATTCCCTGGAGGTATTTTAAAAATTATAATGTCCAGTCCTAACTCCCTGCAGATTTGCTTTAACTGAACTGAGTTGGAGTCTTAGCTTTAATGGTTTCATAAAAATCCATGAGTTTCTAAATATGCAGAGTTGAGACCTAAATCAAATCAGAAGCTGAACAACAAATCCTCTTCCCCTGAAACAGACAGGGAACAGGTTTCCCAGTACTAAGAATGCTCCTTTCATTAAGACTTTTGTTTTCTTCTCCCATTCCTTCACTCTAGTGTCCTCAACAGGGGAAGAGCTATCATTAATAATTTATAGACATTATGTGTTCCCAGAGCCATAACCAGCATAGTTTCAGGTATTTAATATTCACCACAATAGTTATATTTTCATCTAATTGTAGAATCAAAAGCTAAAGGGAGGAGCTCCCCTGGTGGCTCAATGGTAAAGAATTCTTGTCAATACAAGAGACACTGGTTTGAGGCCTGGTCCAGGAAGATCCCACATGCCTTTGATCAAGTAAGCCAGTGCACCACAAGTATTGAGTCTGTGCTCCAGAGCCCAGGAGCCTCAACTATTGAGCCCACACACTGCAACTACTGAAGCCTGTGTGTCTAGACTCCATGCTCAGTGACAAGAGAAGCCACTGCAATGAAAAGCCTGCATACTACAACTAAAGAGTGGCCCCTGCTTGCTGAACTAGAGAAAAAAACCTGTGCAGCTATGAGAACCCAGTGTAGCCAAAAATAAATAAATAAATAAATAAAAAAAAATTTTTTTAAAAGCTAAAGGCAGAATAACTTTTCTGAAAACACGCTTCATAAGTGAAAAAGGAAGAGTAGAACACGCATCAGTTTGAATTACTCCATTATTTTACTGCAAACTTACATAGTTAATAGTTTTTAAGGTTTACATTTTTGTGTGGTTGTATCTTTATTTAAATTAAGCTTATTTGCAACTGTTTTAGGAGAGAGAAATGGAATAAAAGTGCCTTTGCTCTACTATTATAGTTGTAAGTCAAGGGTACAATTTCACCATGATTATTATCTCTAATTCCTCAAATGCCAGAGATGGTATAATTTCGTAGTTAAAAGGGCATGGGTTTTGGAGTATGACTGTATCAGTTCAAATCTCAGCTCTGCCTGTCTCTGTAACCTGAGAAGTCTAGTTAATGCCTTTTGACCTCAATTTTCCCATCTGAAAAGTGGGGATAATTTTTTTTTTCTGCTTTGTTCTGAGGCTTACATGTGCTAGTTTAAGTTAAGTGTTGAGAATGATGTCATAATTAATCAAAAGCAGGCTATTAATATTGTCTTGGTGTTGATGAGCAGCATTTGATCTAGGGAAAGTACACTGCTGCTACAATAGTTCACTAACATACTTTTCATCAGAGAACAAGATACTTTAAGATAGGTCGATTCAAGATCCCCATTAAAAGGATTTGTTCACCAAAAGACTTATAAGGAATTTTGACTTTCTTGAGCATTTGCTTCATGTCTGGCACTGTACTAAGTATTAATATTGTTTTATTTATTCCCTACAGTTGTAAGATATATTATTTCCTAATTATGTACTGGAGAACATATTTTTGGACAGTACACTATTTCAAGAACTTGGAGAAGAGTCACTTATATATTTTCTTTCTTGTGTATTTCACATTTGTTTAAGCACTAATGTTAATAGTTGTATTATTGGAGTATTGGTTTTAGGTGTTAGAATATTGGTCTTAGGTATTGCACACTAAGGTTTCTTACTAATCCATCAATGTTCCCATTTTTGCCTCATCCCATTCCTCATTTTTAACCCCTCAGGAAACAGCTGTAATAGCCTAGTAGTCTAAATAAAGTTTCCTAGGCTTAGTGTGTTGCAAACTACCCAAATATTTTTTCTTGAGGGTAGTACACAAACCAAACCTATTTTGACTGCAGGTGTTAAAACTTGTGGGTCTTGGCAGATTTAACAAATTCTTGATGCTGACAGAATAAGCAAAATGCTTAGGACTCTACCCCTTGGGTAGGATTTTGGCTTGGGGAGCTCAAAACCTGTAAAGATGGCTGCGTGCCAGCCCTTTGAGGTAGAGGCTTTGAATGTTTCTATAGAACCTCTGTTGGTCAGCTCCATGACTCCAGTGACTGCCTGCAAAATAAATAAATGAGGGGCCGATGTGCTGTACAAGTTACAACTGTAACTTGCTTGTTGTGCTGGTTTAGAAAGCAAATGTTATCCGTTCAAAACTTGTCACATCGAAAGCTGTGAATTCCTTTTGAATCTGGACTTTTTGCGAGAGAAAATAATTCAAATTTATATTGGCAAGTGTACCAATGTACTCTTGTAAAATGTACAATGTACCAATGTACACTGTGATTTATAAAATTATTCTTCTTATATGCTTTGCTGCAATAATGTCGTTACCTGTGTTCTTAGTTATTATTAATAATTTATAATCAATTTTCATATCTGTGTTACCCTTTTCAAGATTCAGTTCAGTTCAGTTGCTCAGTTGTGGCTGACTCTTTGCAACCCCATGGACTGCAGCATGCCAGGCCTCCCTGTCCATCACCAACTCTCGGAGTTTACTCAAACTCAAATCCATTGAGTCAGTGATGCCATCCAAACATCTCATCCTTTGTTGTCCTCTCCTCCTCCAGCCTTCAATCTTTCCCAGCATCAGGGTCTTTTCAAATGAGTCAGTTCTTTGCATCAGGTGGCCAAAATATTGGAGTTTCAGCTTCAGCATCAGTCCTTCCAATGAACACCTAGGACTGATCTCCTTTAGGATGGACTGGTTGGATCCCTTTGCAGTCCAAGGGACTCTCAAGCGTCTTCTCCACCACCACAGTTCGAAAGCATCAATTCTTCAGCCCTCAGCCCTCAGCTTCAGCCTTTCAACTGTCACATCTATACATGACTACTGGAAAAACAATAGCATTGACTAGTCTGACCTTTGTTGGCAAAGTAATGTTTTTGCTTTTTAATATACTGTTTAGGTTGGTCATACCTTTTCTTCCAAGAAGCAAGCGTCTTTTAATTTCATGGCTGCACTCACCTGCAGTGATCTTCAAGCCCCCAGAAATAAATTCTACCACTGCTTCCACTGTTTCCCCATCTATCTGCCATGGTGATGGGACTGGATGCCATGATCTTAGTTTTCTGAATGTTGAGCTTTAAGCCAGCTTTTTCACTCTCCTCTTTCACTTTCATCACTTTCACTCTTTAGTTCTTCACTTTCTGCCATAAAGCTATCTGAGGTTATTAATATTTCTCCTGGCAATCTTGATTCCAGCTTGTGCTTCTTCCAACCCAGTGTTTCTCATGATGTACTCTGCATATAAGTTAAATAAGAAGGGTGACAATATACAGCCTTAACGTACTCCTTTTCCTATTAGGAACCAGATTTTCAAGACTATGTGGTAATTATAGAAATATGAAACCATTCAAGTATGCTGAGTGTCTTGAATTTGTACATTTATAACATCACTGAGCAGACAAAAATATCTGACCAATGTGAGTTTACAGTTTAGATAACAGGATAACACATAAAACATGGACAACATACAGGACAGTATGCAAGTATTCAATGTCACAAATTTCAAAGACAAGACATATGATCAGATAAGGTTTCATAGAAAAAGAATGGCTTGAAGGAAAAGCCCTAAAGAAAGTTTCATGTGCTTGGCAAGATTTTTGTTATACGGTAATGACTTGAATTATGATATTGCCACAGGAATAAGTTAGGAATGATCACTAATGAAAAATTATCAATAGGTACATCAGCTGGAAGAAAGATTTGTGTTCAATTAAGATCCCTTTTGAGAAAAACACACTTATCTAAAAAAAACAACAACATTAATTGGAAAAGATACATGCATCTTAATGTTCATAGCATCATTTACAACTGCCAAGATATGGAAGCAACTTGAGTGTCCATCAGCAGATGAAAGGATAAAGAATATGTGGTCCATATATACAATGGAATGCTACTCAATCATAATAAAAATGAATTTTGCCATTTGCAGCAACATGGATGGACTTGGAGGCCATTATGCTAAGTGAAGTAACTCACACAAATATGAATACTGTATGATATCACTTGTATGTAGAATTAAAAAAAAACTAGTGAATATAACAAAAAAGAGATAGACTCTTGGATGGATATAGAGAATAAGGTAATGGTTACCAGTGCAGAGAGGGAAAGGGAGAGAGGCAATGTAGGTTTAGGAGAACAAGAGGTATAAACAATTAAGTATAAAATAAGCTATGAGGATATATGGAATTCCATGTTATAACATGGAATTATAGACAATATTTTATAGTAACTACAAATGGAGTATAACCTTTAAAATTTGTGAATCACTTTTAAAAGGGCTTCTCTGGTGGCTTAGATGGTAAGCAGTCCACCTGCAATGCAGGAGACCTGGGTTTGATCCGTTGGTTGGGAAGATCCCCTGGAGGAGGGCATGGCAACCCATTCAACTATTCTTGCCTGGAGAATCCCCATGGACAAAAGAGCCTGGTGGGCTACAGTACATGGGGTTGCAAAGAGTTGGACATGACTGAGTGACTAAGCACAGCACAGTATTTTAGAAAAGACACATTTATACATTTACTTGCCTTTTTGATGAAATTCTATTCACTAATACAGAAGTCATGTTGAAGTCGCTCCTTTTATGTAATTTAAGAGCATATCTCTTATTTTAACTTGTTCACTGAATGTTTATAGTGCTAATTAGTACTGGTCTCTGAGATTATTCTTCTCTAGTAATGGTAGAAGGTAGAAGGCTGAAGACGACATTTTCACTAGTTACTGTTTATCATCAACCTACTTTTTTGTGTTTGTCACATTAATGATGCTGCTGCTGTGTGTGTGTGTGTGTGTGTGTGTGTGTGTGTTAGTTGCTCAGTTAACTCTTTGCAGCCCCTAGACTGTAGCCTGCCAGGCTCCTTTACCCATGGATTTCTCCAGGCAAGAATATTGGAGTGGGTAGCCATTCCCTTCTCCTGGGATCTTCCTGACCCAGGGATTGAACCAGGGTCTCCTGCTTTGCAGGCAGATTCTGCTGGAGAACTTATTTTCAGTCCCACATAGGGATTCCTTTAGTTCCCTTTGCTGATAAACTAAAGTTCTCTTGTAGGAAGTCATATTGGCATCTCTTTTTGTTTATTTTTTAGTTTTTTGAAGAATTTAAGAAACATGGATTTAATCTTTCAAAAATAACATATTCATAATGACCTTATATTGATGTCATGTCAATGATATTCTAGTAATAGTAATGATTTATGGTAAATAGTTTACAACAAATTTTGTAGTTTGACAAGTAAGAAATTAAGTTGAATTAGATGTAGACTCATAGACATCAAAAATAAACTCAAGGTTACCAAAAGGGAAACGCAGGGAAGGGATAAACCAGGAATCTGAGACTAACACATGCACACTACCATATACAAAATAGATAACCAGCAAGGACCTGCTATACAGCACAATGATTGTTGTAACTCTTCCTACTACTAAGTGAGTGGAGGAGGATGGATATATGGGTATAAGAAGTAGTGAAATTATTCTCAGATTTCTGAGAATGGGCTATACTTCCTGTCTCCTCAAAGTAACAGTAACAGAGATTTGATCAGGTCAGCATTTCTATGACATTGTGGTTAAGATTATGAATTATGGAACCAAATTGCCTGAGTTTGAATCCTGGCTCCACTATTTTCTAGCACTGATAACTTGGTCAAAATATATAGTTTCTCAGTCCATGTGTACTTTTATCTGTAAAATGGAGATAATAATACATAGCTACCATTTTGGATGGTTCTAAGATTTAAATAATTAATACAGGCATTTTTTAAAGTGCTAGGCACAAAGAACACAAACTGTTATATAACTATGGTAAACCATTTCCTATTTTATTTACCACTGAATATCTTTTTTTAGCACTGAAAATTTACTACCATACAGGCTTTAAAAAAACCTACTTGGTGACTCAGTCAGTCAAGAATATGCCTGAAATGCAGGAACTTGTGTTCAATCCCTGAGTCGGGAAGATCTCTTGGAGAAGGGAATGGCAACCCACTCCAGGATTCTTGCCTGGAGAATTCCATGTACAGAGGAGCCTGGTGGGCTGCTGTCCACAGGGCCGCAAAGTGATTAACATTCTTGCTTTATACTTTTTATCTTTAACTATCATCTAAAATGTGTATTCTACTGGATACAAAGACTTGCTCTGCTACAAGACTCAGTATTCTACCTTGATTTTCCAGGGAGGGAAAAGGAAAAACAAAGAAGGATTTTCTACTTGCTCTCTAATCCTCCTCCCCACCCCAAACCTGCCACACACACAGACATATTGGCACTGATTTATCTTTAGGAGAATATAATAAGAAAACATGAATAAGGACTTTTAGTCTTCCACTTTTGAACTTTTGGACATAACTTTATACAAGTTTGGCATATGTTAGCCATATGTTTAAACGTCAGCCAAGTACTTAGATGTCTAATATTTGAACATAAACTACAAAATGTAGAATTGCGGTAGAAAACTCCCTGTTTATTCAGAGCTAGATGCATACAGTGGGGTTTTACATTGCATGATTCGAAGGGCACCAAACAGCCTTTTTCCCCTGTCCCAAGAGTATCCCCTTTCCCCATCTTGTTCTCAAAGTCTCTTCCTTTACTAATTATCTTTGGGAAAAATGATGAAGACTTGCATGCTAAAGCAAGTTGGATTATTTTCTGTCCAGGGAGTACTAGGAAGCATGGAAACAGCCAATGTATAGGAACACTTCAGTTGAGTAAGCAGAAAGATGGGGGAAAAAGGAAATACGGCTCTAAATTAAATCTTTGCTCATATTATTTTCTTGCTTAAAGGGTTTCTGTTTTCACTTACATAAAATTCTTTGAAGACAGATTGGTTCAATATAAGTCCCCCTATGTTATCGGGTAAGGCATAGTTGCCGTTTAAAAAATGAAACCACCAAGACTGCTAAGAACTGAACAATATTAGCTAGATCCAAGGACTGTGCCAATATAAACAAAGACAGGGACATTTCCCTTTGACAAATGATCTAACACAATGTTTGTGATATTGAATGAAAGATATATTCACTTAATGGAAAACAAGGATAGAGTATCCACTCTTTAAGCATAAATTATCCCTTTGTTTCTTCAAAAGCATTGCTGCTTATTTCTCTCTCTTGTTGCCAAATAAGTGCTAATATAGAAGGAAATTCACAAAGTATCTGCAAGCCTCTTGAGTTGTTCAGTTGCTAAGTCGTGTCCAGCTTCTTGTGACCCTATGGACCACAGCACACCAGGCTTCCTTCACCATTCCCCGGAGTTTGCTCAAACTCATGTCCAATGAGTCAGTGATGCCATCAAACCATCTCATCCTCTGTTGCCCCCACGACGTCTTTTCCTCCTAAGAAGGTCTTTGCCCAGCATCAGGGTCTTTGCCCATGAGTTGGCTTTTCACAGCAGGTGGCCCAAGTATTGGAACTTCTGAAGTCCTTCTAATGAATATTCTGGGTTGATTTCCTTTAGGATTGACTGTGACTACCACTGAGTTTTTTGAATTTCCTGGCATATTGAGTGCTGCACTTTCTTTCCTTCCAAGGAGCAAGCCTCTTTTAATTTCACGGCTGTAGGCCCCATTTGCAGTCATATGAGAAAAATTTTAATGGATAAAGATAGGGCTGATCTATTCAAATTTTGGTTTTGCCTCCATTTCCTTATTTGGAGTCTGTCCTTTTGACATTGTGTGTCAACACTTCTACTTCACAGATTTAAATTCTTGATCTTTAGACTTTTGGTATTAAAGGCTTGTAGGTTTGCTATTTCCCTTGGCAACTGGCTTTAATTTCACAAATAAGAGTACTTTCTGTGATCATAAACTAGAAGGGCTATTTGTAGTTTACCTTTTAAAATATTCTCTCTCATCTAAGATCTCTCATGTTCTTTCATGTTATTAAAAAAAGCAGAAATTACTCATTGCTACACAGGATTTGAAGTCCAGAGTGTATCTTTCTTTTCCCCCAGGAGGTAGTTTCCCTTACTTTACTCAGTAGCAGATCACAGTATTTGCACACTGTCTCATCACATAAATCACTTTCATATTCTCATCTGAACTTTATAATAAGCCTATGAAATAGTAGAATTGCTTAGTGAACCCTTGGGTTTTAATAGGTCCTTAAACAATGACTGAAGGAAATGTAGATTTAACGTTGCTGTTCAGTCACCCAGTCATGTCCGACTCTTGCAACCCCATGGACTGCAGCACGCCAGGCCTCTCTGTCCTTCACCATCTCTCAAAGTTTGCCCAAGTTCATCGTGTCCGTTGCATCAGTGAATGCCATCCAGCCATCTCACCCTCAATGCAGATATTAATGACTTATTTTTTAAAGTAAGTATCTGAAGTATGTGTAGTGAAAATGATTTTCTAAGGTCACTAGGTAGAGTTTGAACTCATGTTCAGCTTTTTTAGATCACAGGGCAAGTTTCTTTCTATTGTATTATGGCTTTAGTTTTTGTAATTTTTAAGGTAAAATTTAGAGTGAAATGTTCAGATACTAAGTGCACAATCTGAGTTTTGAGAAACACATTCACCTGTAAAGCCAACACATCAGGCAAGGTATTGAATCTTTCTGTTTCTGCAACATTTCCTGGGGACATTTTCCATAACTCCCAGTCCAGACGATCACTGTTGTGACTTTTTTTAACCACCAAAGCTCAGTATTGCCTGATCTAAACCTTCTGATAAATGGAATCTTATAGTAAATACTCTTTTGTATTTTGCTTCTCTCACTCAGCATAAATTTAAGGTTTACCCACATTTTGCATGCATAAGAACTTCATTCTTTTTAATTGCTAAGCAATAGCTCATCACGTGAATGTACTGCAGTTTCTTCATTTGTTTTCTTGCCAATGAATCAAACTGCTATAAACATTTGTGCACCAGTTTCTTTATGGATATAAATGTTCATGTAGTTTTTTCTTTTTTTGGAAATTGCTGGGTTTACATGCTAGATGACAGGACATATAAGAAACTGTCAAATTTTTCCCAAAGTGGTTGTACCATTTCACATTCCCGCCAATAATGTATGAATATTTCCGGTGTTTCACATCCTGTTGACATTTAGTATTGTCAGTATTTTAAATTGTAACCATTGTGGTGGGTTGTGTTGCAGTTTGTATTCTCTTGGTTAACCTGCAGAGCTTTTTTTCACAGGCTTATATGCCATTTGGGAATCTTAGTGAGGTGTCAAACCTTTTCCTTCATTTTTAAATAAGACTGTCTTTTTGTCATTGAGTTGTTGGCATTCTTTCTATATTCTGTATACAGATCTTTTGCTAGGTATATTGTGAATATATTCTCTGCATTGGTGGCTTGTCTGTTCACTTTCTAATGCAGTCTTGACTGACAGAATTGTAACACTTTTTCTCTTGTTGCTATTGCTTTCTGCACTCTAAGAAACGTTTGCCTTACCCCAGACTGCAAAGATATGTTTTCTTCTAGATGTTTTATGGACTTAGATTTACATTTTGGTCTATAACTTTAACATTTATATTATGTCCATTTTGTGTTAATTTTTCAGTATGGTGTAAGGTAGATGTTGAGGTTAGCTTTTTCCATGTGGATAGCCAGTTGTTTCAGCAATTTTCATTGAAAATATGTTTATTATCTTATTGAACACTTTTGTCTCTTTCAAGTCGATTGTGTAAATAGGTTTACATCTGTACTATCCCTTCTGTTAGATCCTTATGCCAGTACAATATCTTAATTACTCTACCTTAATGTGCCTTCCAATCATTTTGTCAAAATCTCTTTGACTGATATAGTCTATGCATTTCCATTTGAATTTTAGAAATAGATTGATAATTTTGATAAAAATCCTTCTGAGGTTGTAATTAGAGTGTATTCCAATCTATTTTGGAGAGAACTAGTAGCTTAACAGTAATGAGTGTTTCAATCCATGAATTTAATATTCCCTTCATTTACCTAGGTCCTTAATTTCTCAAGGCAATGCTTTGTAGTTTTTAGTGTGAAAGTGAAGTCGCTCAGTCATGTCCGACTCTTTGCTACCTATGGACTGTAGCTCACTAAGCTCCTCTGTCCATGGGATTCTCCAGGCAAGAATACTGGAGTGTATAAGTGTATAAGCCTTCAGATATTTTGTTACATTTATTCCTAAATATTTTGTTTAGATGTTATTGTAAGTAGAAGTTTTGAATTTTATTTTTTACCTGTATAGTGCAAGTATAGAGTTTCCCTGGTGGCTCAGACAATAAAGAATCCACTTACCACTGCAGGAGACCCGGGTTCGGTCCCTGGGTTGGGAGAGTCCCCTAGAGGACTGCATGGCAACCCACTTCAGTATTCCCACCTGGACAGTTCCATGGACAGAGGAGCTTGGTGGGCTATAGTCCATAGGGTTGCAGTCAGACATGACTGACTAACACACACATACACATACACACATGCACACACGGTGCAAGTAGGTAGACAAATTGTGCATATTGCCTTGTGTAGAGAACTTGCTAAACTCACTTAGTAGTTGTTTCACAGATTACCTCAGGTACTTTTACATAAAAAATCACATCTGCAAATAGAGACAATTTTACTTTTTAATGCACTTTATATTTTTCTTGTCTTATATAGTTGTATGATATAAGACTGTGTAAGGTGTTGAACAGAAATGATGAAAGTAGATACCCTCTTTATTCCTAATGTTAATATGAAAAATGCTCAGTGTTGCACCATTAAGTAAGATGTAGGTTTTTAAATATGTACAGTTAATCAGACTGAGGAAATTCTGTGCTATTCCTAATTTACTGTGAAGTTTTAGTAAGCCTGGTGAGTAATTTTGTCAAGTCTTTTCTGTACCTAACGAGATGACCATGTGACTTTTCCCTTTAACCTGTTTTTGTGAAGTGAAGTCGCTCAGTCATGTCTGACTCTTTGCAACCCCATGGACAGTAGCCTACCAGGCTCTGCTGCCCATGGGATTTTCCAGGCAAGAATACTGGAGTGGGCTGCCATTTCCTTCTCCAGGGGATCTTCCCAACTCAGGGATCAAACTCGGGTCTCCTGCATTGCAGACAGATGCTTTACCGTCTGAGCCACCAGGGAAGCCCATTTGTGCTGACATACTGATTTTCAAATGTGAAGCCAATTTTATATTCCTAAAATAAACACCACTTGCCAAGTGAATACGCTAAAACTGTTAAGGATTTTTACATATCCTTATTGCATGCCTGCAATGCAGGAGACTGAAGTTCAATCCCTGGGTCAGGAAGATCCTCTGGAGAAGGAAATGGCAACTAACTCCAGTATTCTTGCCTGGAAAATCTCATGAAAAGATGAGCTTGGTCCATGGGGTCGCAAGAGTTGGACAAAACTTAGTGACTAAACAACAACAATATTCCATTTTATATATACACACACCACATCAAGTCATCTGTTGATGGACATTTAGGTTGTTTCTATGTCTTGGATATTGTAAATAGTGCTGTTATGTACATAGGGGTGCAGGTATCTTTTGGAATTGTAGTTTTATCTGGGTATATGCTCCAGAGTGGGCATGCTGGATCATATGGCAACTCTTAGTTTTTTGAGAAACCTTTATACCCTTTTCCATAATGTCAGTACCAATTTACAAAGGAGTTCCCTTTTCTCCACACCCTCTACAGCATTTATTATTTATAGAATTTTTAATGATGACCATTCTGACCTGTGTGAGGTGGTACCTCACGGTAGTTTTGATTTGCATTTCTCTAATAATTACCAATGATAAGCATCTTTTCATGTGCTTGTTGGTCATCTGGATGTCTTCCTTGGGGAAATGTCTACTTAGGTCTTCTGCCCATTTTTTGATTGGATTGTTTGTTTCTTTGTTGTTGAGTTATATGAGCTGCCTGTATGCTTTGGAAATTAAGCCCTTGTTAGTCTCATCATTTGCAAATATTTTCTCCCAGATCTAGGCTGTTTTTTTGTTTTATCTGTGGTTTCCCTTGCTGTGCATACAGTGGCTCTGGCCTAACAGCTGGATGGCTTGTTTAGCTTCTGCCTAAGTTCTGTGAAAACAGAAAATATGTCTCAAATTTGCCTGATTCCATAGTTTTTGTTTTATGAATAATTTTAATACAATTGCTATAGTCAAGTCACTTGCTTTGCCTCCATTTTGTAAAATGATTCTTCTTTTTCCTCATGTTCCAAAGGCCCATGTATCTTCTCCCAGGGTGTTTTGGAGCATGAAAAAAAATATTTTTTAATGTGTCTAATTAGTTTTGTTTTGTGGAATTATCATACTTTATTCTTCAGGGAGAAAAATTTTGACTAAGAAATCTGATATATTTATTTATGGAGGAAACTTGCTTAAAGGAACATTATCTTTGTAGTTTCAAAGTTGATTACCCTTTTCAGGTTGAAGTAGACCAGAGGAAATTTCCTTCTCAAAGGAATTCTGCCTTTAGGAACCTTATCAGTTGAGTTTTGTAGTTATACCAGGCCCTAGTGGAGAAATGAATGCCTTAGGATATAGTGGTTTATTTTCCTGACTCAGAAGTCAGATCATATCACACTAGTATCTCAGGGACTCAGAAAGTTAACAAAGCAAAACAAAAAACTGTTGCTCAGTATAACTAAAAGCACATTCAAACAAAGATTGTGTGGTGAGGGTTCTAGAATTATTCCTGACTCTAAGCTAAATGTCTACAGGGAAGTTACAGAACTTTTTAAAATTCAGGTTCATTTTCTGTAAACTAAACATGATGTACAAGGTACCTCCTGTATGAAATCTGTTTATTCTTAGTTGTCTTACAGCTTCATTCTCTTTTGCATCACAAATTTCTTCTTCTTGACTGGAATATTCCTGTGAATATACAGATTTTTCAATATTTAAAATTTTTTTCATCTCTTTTTTGACCTCTTATCTCTACAACCATTGAAGGAAGTACCTCATCTTTCAGTCAGAAAATCTTTATTCTACAAAGCATTCCATGAGAACTTACTTAAAAGAGGAAGGGATGGGGTCTTTGAATGCATAGCATGAATTTTATCATAAATCTTATCACAAATCCTAATAAACCCTAAATTTGTTCTAAACTGCAGTATTTATTATCCTTCTACTAACCTCATAGCCTCAGAATTCTATGTATTGTTATGGCTTTCCCAGTGGCTCAGTGGTAAAAAAAAAAATCAACCTGCTAATACAGGAGTTGGGCTTTTGATCCCCGGGTTGGGAAGATCCTCTAGAGGAGGAAATGGCAAATCAGTCCTGTATTCTTGCATGGAAAATTCCATGGACAGAGGAGCCTGGCAGGCTACAGTCCATAGGGTTGCAAAGAGTCAGACACAACTTAGCGACTAAACAACAACAACAACAAGTGGCACTTATCAGTTCTCTCCTTTACAAGTAAGAATACATAAGTCAGACATGACTGAGTGACTGAAATGAACTGAACTGATATATGAATATTCAATTCAGTTCAGTTCAGTTGCTCAGTTGTGTCCAACTATTTGCAACCCCATGGACTGCAGCACGCCAGGCCTCCATGTCCATCACCAACTCCCAGAGCTTACTCAAACTCATGTCCATCAAGTCGGTGATGCCATCCAACCATCTCATCCTCTGTTGTCCCCTTCTCCTCCAGCCTTCAATCTTTCCCAGCATCAGGGTCTTCTCCAATGAGTCAGTATTTGCATTAAGTGGCCAAAGTTGTGGAGTTTCAGCTTCAGCATCAGACCTTCCAATGAATATTCAAGACTGATTTCCTTTAGGATTGATGGGTTTAATCTCCTTGCAGTCCAAGGGATTCACAAGAGTCTTCTCCAACACCACAGTTCAAAAGCATCAATGCTTTGGCACTCAGCTTTCTTGATAGTTCAACTCTCACATCCATACATGACTACTGGAAAACCACAGCTTTGACTAGACAGACTTTTGCTGGCAAAGTAATGTCTCTGCTTTTTTTTTTTTCTTTAGTTTTTTATTTTTTAAATTTTAAAATCTTTAATTCTTACATGCGTTCCCAAACATGAACCCCCCTCCCACCTCCCTCCCCATAAATATGCTGTCTAGATTGATCATACCTTTTCTTCCAAGGACCATGCGTCTTTTAATTTCATGGCTGTAGTCCCCATCTGCAGTGATTTTGGAGCCCTCAAAAGTAACGTCTCTCACTGTTTCCACTGTTTCCCCATCTACTTGCCATGAAGTGATGGGACCAGATGCCATGATCTTCATTTTCTGAATGTTGAGTTTTAAGCCAACTTTTTCACTCTCCTCTTTCACTTTCATCAAGAGGCTCTTTAGTTCTTCTTCACTTTCTGCCATAAGGGTGGTGTCATCTGTGTATCTGGGGTTATTGATATTTCTCCCAGCAATCTTGTTTCCAGGTTCTGCTTCATCTAGCCTGGCATTTTGCATAATGTCCTCAGCATATAAGTTAAATAAGCAGGGTGACAATATACAGCCTTGACGTACTCCTTTCCCAATTTGGAACCAGTCTGTTGTTCCATGTGCAGTTCTACCGGTTGCTTCCTGACCTGCATACAGGTTTCTCAGGAGGTAAGTCAGGTGATCTGGTATTCCTATCTCTTGAAGAATTTTCCACAGTATGTTGTGATCTACACAGTCAAAGGCTTTGGCACAGTTAATAAAGAAGAAGTAGATGTTTTTCTGGAATTCTCTTGCTTTTTTGATGATCCAACGGTTGTTGGCAATTTGATCTCTGGTTTGTCTATCTTTTCTAAATCCAGCTTGAACAACTGGAAATTCATGGTTCACATACTCTTGAAGCCTGGCTTGGAGAATTTTGAGCATTACTTTGCTAGCATGTGAGATGAGGGCAATAGTTTGAGCATTCTTTGGCATTGCCTTTCTTTGGGATTGGAATGAAAACTGACCTTTTCCAGTCCTGTGGTCACTGCTGAGTTTTTCAAATTTCCTGGCATATTGAGTGCAGCACTTTCACAGCATCATCTTTTAAGATTTGAAATAGCTCAACTGAAATTTCATCACCTCCACTGGCTTTGTTTGTAGTGATGCTTTGTTAGGCCCACTTGACTTCACATTCCAGGATGTCTGGCCTCAGGTAAGTGACCATACCATCGCAGTTATCTGGGTCGTGAAGATCTTTTTTGTATAGTTCTTCTGTGTATTCTTACCCCCTTTCTTAATATCTTGGGCTTCTGTTAGGTCCATACAATTTCTGTCCTTTATTTTGTCCATCTTTGCAAGAAATGTTCCCTTGGTATTTCTACTTTTCTTGAAGAGATCTCTAGTCTTTCCCATTCTATTGTTTTCCTCTATTTCTTTGCTCTGATCTCCGAGGAAGGCTTTCTTATCTCTCCTTGCTATTCTTTGGAACTCTGCATTCAAATGGGTATATCTTTCCTTTTCACCTTTGCCTTTCACTTCTTTTCTCAGCTATTTGTAAGGCCTCCTCAGACAACCATTTTGCCTTTTTTCATTTCTTTTCCTTGGAGATAGTCTTGATCCCTGTCTCCTGAACAATGTTGTGAACCTCCATCCATAGTTCTTCAGGTGCTCTGTCTGACAGATCTAATCCCTTGAATCTATTTGTCGCTTCCACTGTATAATCATTAGGGATTTTATTTAGGTCATACATGAATGGTCTAGTGGTTTTCCCTGCTTTCTTCAATTTAAGTCTGAATTTGGCAATAAGGAGTTCATGATCTGAGCCACAGTCAGCTCTCAGTCTTGTTTTTGCTGACTGTATAGAGCTTCTCCATCTTTGGCTGCAAAGAATATCATCAATCTAATTTCAGTATTGACCATCTGGTGATGTCCATGTGTAGAGTCTTCTCTTGTGTTGTTGAAAGAGGGTGTTTGCTATGACCAGTGCATTTTCTTGGCAAAACTCTATTAGCCTTTGCCCTGCTTCTTTCTGTACTTCAAGGCCAAATTTGCCTGTTACTCCAAGTGTTTCTTGACTTCCTAATTTTGCATTCCAGTCCCCTATAATGAAAAGGACACCTTTTTGGGGGTGTTAGAAGGTCTTGTAGGTCTTCATAGAACAGTTCAACTTCAGCTTCTTCAGCATTACTGATCATGGCATAGACTTGGATTACGGAGATATTGAATGGTTTGCCTTGGAAATAACAGAAGTCATTCTGTCATTTTTGAGACTGCATCCAAGTACAGCATTTCAGACTCTTTTGTTGACTCTGATGGCTACTCCATTTCTTCTAAGGATTTCTTGCCCACAGTAGTAGATATAATGGTCATCTGAGTTAAATTCACCCACGTCTAAATTCACCCACGTCTAAACATCTAAAATGTCGACGTTCACTCTTGCCATCTCCTGTTTGACCACTCATAGTTTGCCTTGAATCATGGACATAACATTCCAGGTTCCTATGCAATATTGTGCTCTATAGCATCGGACTTTGCTTCTATCACCGGCACATCCACAGCTGGGTGCTGTGTTTGCTTTGGCACCATCTTTTCATTCTTTCTGGAGTTAGTTCTCCACTGATCTCCAGTAGCATACTGGCACCTACCATCCGGGGAGTTCATCTTTCAGTGTCCTATCTTTTTGCCTTTTCATGCTGTTCATGGGGTTTCAAGGCAAGTTATATATTGCCATATACATATTATATATGTGTATATACATATGTATTTAATTTATAGATATTTAATTTAAGGGTGTATATAGGAGGCTCAGAGGGTAAAGAATCTGCATGCAATGTGGGAGACCTGTGTTCAGTCCCTGGGTTGTGAAGATTCCCTGGAGAAGGGAATGGCTATTCTGGCCTGGAGAATTTGATGGACAGAGAAGACTGGCAGGCTACTGTCTATGGGGTTGCAAAGAGTCAGACATGACTGGGTGACTTTCACTTCACATATAAATCGTATATGCATTCTGGGAAGAGCTGACTCACTGGAAAAGACTCTGATGCTGGGAGGGATTGGGGGCAGGAGGAGAAGGGGACAACAGAGGATGAAATGGCTGGATGGCATCACTGACTTGATGGTCATGAGTTTGAGTAAACTCCAGGAGTTGGTGATGGACAGGGAGGCCTGGAGTGCTGTGATTCATGGGGTTGCAAAGAGTCGGACACGACTGAGCGACTGAACTGAACTGAATGTAGTAATTGTTTAGATGACATTATAATGTGAGAAGTATGCTTCTTTCTCTATGTGGCCTATTTGAATGTTCAAATCTATTAATACCTTTCATCATTGTCTTTTCTAAAATCTAATCAAAAGCCTTTGTTTTATAGGTAGGCTCACTGTCCCACAGATTTGCTTCTAATATCGCAGATTCAGAAATCTAGCTTGGGATTCATGTTTGAAAATTTTATGCCTTTTTAGTTTAATATATGCCTATTTACTGCTTTGAAAAAAATAATCAGAGAGAACAATGGTTAGTCAAGTGTGCATCATTGCTTCAGACATCCTAAGTATCATTTTTCAACAACATATATTGTAACTGTTAGCAGCAAATGCTTGTTTATGTCCTAATGCTTTGTCTTATGTGAAATATAGACTGCATAAATAAAATGAGAGCTTTTACTTTCTCTGGCAAATCTGTTTTCAGTATAGTCACAGAGAAATCAGTTACCATGACTGCAAGATCATCTGGCCATTTATTCACTTATTAAATTACACTTTAGCAACAGTCATTCTTACTTCCTGGCCCAGGGATATGGTTTGACCTTTCATTTTGAATTGCTAAGTAAAATTATAAATTCATGTATTCAATTTCCTATTTAAAAACACTGGTTTTTGTGTTTCCTTGGTTATCAAAGTTAATTTTTTTCAGATTGATTATACTCAATGCTGTTACATGAGCTCTTGAGGGTGGAATCAGAGGTTATATTGGTGTCACAAGAAATAAAAGTTAATTGACTGCCCACAATGGAAACTGAAGTTTCTTTTCTTAGAAAATTATAGCATATTGGTGAGTGTCTGATACTGATGTTGCTGCTGCTCACATATGGGATTTCTTGAAATAAATTCAATCATATCAGCTAGCAATGACCAGATGTATTCTACATATTGCTGGAAGAAACCGTCCCAAATTAAGTTTCAGGTAGAATTGTAGTAGTGATTCCTTTTTGCTCTGATGGTCAGATTTTTTTACATTAAAAACAGTATACCTTTGGACATAGAAGGCATATACAATACTTGCACATTATTTCTGTCAATGAAAAAATGTTGCCTGCTGTATCAGTAAACAAAGGATGTTGACGCCATCAAGCCATCGTATTATAGCTGCCTCGATGGTGACCTCCAAGGGAATTCAAGATAGAAACAGGATGCCTACCATCAAGCCTCCAGCCGCTGCAGCAACCTGCCAATGTTTCTGAGGAGACTCAGGATGGGAAAACACAGAATATTGGCCCAGATAGCTGAGGTGTATATCAAAGGAATGATTTCAATGAGCCCAGACTTTTGCATCTTCCCATACATACAAAAAAGCTAAATTCATTAACTTGAAATGTCTGGGGGGAAAAAAGTGTGTTTTAGTTGCTCAATTATGTCCAATTCTTTGAGACCCCATGGACTGTAGACCTCTAGGCTCCTCTGTCCATGGAATTCTCCAGGCAGGAATACTGGAGATGGTTGCCATGCCCTCCTCCAGGGGATCTTCCTGACTCAGGAATCAAACCCAGGTCTCCTGCATTATAGGAGAAGGGAATGTCTACCAACTCTGGTATTCATGCCCAGAGAATTCCATGGACAGAGGAGCCTGGAAGGCTACAGTACATGGGGTCTCAAAGAGTAGATATGACTGAGCAACTAACATGGAGATCTGGTTGGGAGAGGGGCAAAATTTTTGCATTTCTAATAAGCTCCCCAGAGAAGCTGATGCACACTTTGTGAATCAATGGCCAACATGATATGTTAAAACATACTGTGTACTCTTTACCAAAAACATTGTGGTAACACTTTGTTCTTGAAATGCCTAAAATATCCTTCACTTCCCAGTAGTCTACCAAAACAGAAAGTGCTTGTATTGTGCATCCTTAACTCTGCCACCCACTCAGGGTGATCTTAGGTAAACCACAAAATCTATTTGTATTTAAGCTTCTTCTTACAAAGGAGAGCACTGTAATACTCTTACTCTGCAAATTCTGATTTTTCTAGGTTGAAAACTCTCTGACTAAAGAATTGAAAGTATGTAAGCCTTTTGTGGGGGCTTGCCAGGTGGTACTAGTGGTAAAGAACCTGCCTGCCAATGCAGGAAACAAGAGACACAGGTTCAATTCCTGGGTTGGAAAGATGCCCTGGAGGAGGGCATGACAACTCATTCCAGTATTCTTGCCTGGAGAATACCTGTGGACAGAGGAGCCTGGTGAGCTACAGTCCATGGAGTAGCAGAGAGTCAGGCACAACTTCAGTTTAGTTTAGTTCAGTTCAGTTCAGTTGCTCAGTCGTGTCCAACTTTTGCAACCCCCATGGACTGCAGCACACCAGGCCTCCCTGACCATTACCAACTCCCGGAGTCTACTCAAACTCATGTCCATTGAGTCGGTGATGCCATCCAATCACCTCATCCTCTGTTGTCCCCTTCTCCTCCCACCTTCAGTCTTTCCTGGCATCAGGGTCTTTTCAAAGGAGTCAGTTCTTTGCATCAGGTGGCCACACAAGCCTTTGGTGAAGAACATTAACTAAGCTCTAGTGATTCAGTTACATTTCCCCCAGAAATTATTTTTATAATATTCTATCATCAGCCAGACCCTGGAATAGCAACAACTGATATTGAGTGTAACTCAAACCAAAGGTTGACCTTGACCAGTCTTTTATGCCTTCTCTAGTACAAAGATACTGGAAGTACCTGATTTAGATGGGGATATTGTCTCTCTTCTTCCCCATCACAGAAGGGCAAACTACCCAGAAGAAAGTAGTCTTTGCCTTCTTTTATCTGTGTCCCAGGAGCACCTTAGTTCTTAAGACCTATACACATTCATTTGAACAGAAGTGTCATCTGAAATGAATAAAGTAATTTCCTGTTTCCCTGAGGTCTCAAGGCAAAAGCATCTCACACTCAATGTCTTTTTTCTTTTCTATTACAGAACAAGGTTCCTGATCTAAATTCAATTATGTGGGATAAATTTTTTAACTCTATTCTTTTTTTCCCTAAAGATTCAAATTCTAGAATCAGAACAGTTTTCTGGGGCTCTGTCTATGCAAGGCTTATGGATTTATAATAGCCATCTATTTTTGAGCTTCTCTGTATGGTGATACATGCAATGAGTTAATTGTGAGCACTTCAAGTTCACTTTCTCACTATTAGTTTCCATGCTTATTCATTTTTTTGAGGGATGACATTGATTGATACTGTCTAGACAAAATCATTGATTCTGTTTCTCACTGTTGTTTGGGGTGGGATTGACAGAGCATTGAAAGAGGTCTAGTTCTGATGTTGGACAGAGGTCAGATTTTGAGTTTTCTGTTTTGCATATTTGTGAGTTCTGTTCATTGGATTGACATTTAGATTCCAGCAGGCAGGAGAAAATGCTGCAGACAGTAAAAGACAGCAAAACTTTGATGAAAACCATGGTACTCTTAGAGGAATAATATACTTCACAGCACAAATTACCTTTCCTTGCTATTGTGGCAAAAATGTATTTATGAGTACGTTGAATGTAGAAGCCATTTTTCCTGGGACAGTCTTAGTTTATGCCTATTTTCTTGGCAAACTTATAAATAATCGTCTTTTAGGCTCCAAAGTGCTTCAGTTTGGATGGTAACCATGGTCACCTTTTTTTTTTAGCAGGTGTAAATCATATGCAAACAACTACTTTTTTGGCGTGTTCTTAAAAAGAAAGCTGGAAATATTTTCCAATTCGTTGAATGCTACTAGTCCGTAAAATATTGGGACAAACAAAAAGCATTTACTTCAGCAAATAATTAGCCTCTGATTCCAAGAAGGTCTCCCATAGACACAACGATGGTATAATGGTCTCGAAAATTGAGCTGTGGCACCGGGGTGGCACACCAGTCCTTTCATCAGATAGCTGGAAATTTATCACCAATTATTTCTATATCTGGAAGAAAAACTAAATACACTCTGGATTGTAATTATTCCTGTCTTCAGTGCAGATAAATTCTAGCAAATAATTCTGAATTATTCAGGAAAAAGAAAGCAAGTGTTATGGGTTATATTTATAAGTAAAGAGGTCTTTCTATAGGGAAGAGCAGAAAGTTTTTGAGTACAAGGGGTCTTCCCTCTGCTGTTCATTATCTATTATGCTTATTATTATCTACTTATGTTTATTACCTATTTAAGTCATAGGTACTCTTTCACAATATAAATAAACATGTTTGTCATAAAAGTTATATTCTGACAAGCTCTTTTCTGGTTTTAAATAAAAGAAATAGTTGGCACCAACTTTCTTCTTAGTGCTGTCTTAGGTTCAAGAGTATATAGAAACATCAAGTTCAGTGGAGAAGCATGAGACCATTATATAAAGGTAGATTCACAATAAAGAGGATATAAGATTATGTGACAGAATGTATGACTTGAAAAATTTAAAGGCATTTTAGAGGAGGCAACTAGAATTTGCCTGCTATTTGGGCCTTCGAATTATGCACAAAATACCTGTGCTTGGCATTTATATGCCAAACACTAATGCTTTATCGTCACTCATGCCAAGCGCTTGAACAAACTGCTGCCGAATATGAAGCCTGGGGAAACAAATGGCATAATAAAGAACTGCCTTTTTATGTCTGAATCAGTTACTCAGACTTAGGGGCCATTTTCCTCTGCATGGAATAAAGCTGCTCCCTGGAAATTCTGGGCATAGAAACAGATGGAGGAAGATATTGAAGTAATTAATGCTCTGAGAACATTAGAAGAAATTGGATTGATATGAACTGGCATTAAATAACACCAATTTGAAAAATTCAAATAGCTACCACATTTAGAATTGCCTTTCTTAAAGCTGCAGATTCAATTGGAGAGCAAGTGAGTACATGCTGAGAATTTACTAAAACCGTTTTCCTCTCAGGAAGATAACTAAAACAGAAAGGAGCTTGGAACTATTTCAGTCTTTGCATTCCAGGATGAAGGTAGCTGACCTTGACCATGTGAAGAACTTGGCATCAGCTGAGTGACAGCCTCTAGTTCCTTATCCTCTCTTTCTAGAACTATAATACTAATTTTTCTCTTTCAATTTACCCAGACCAGAGTAGTAAGCAGCACTTTTCATACATGCAGTTGTCATAAATAGCTACTAAAACAATGATTTTTCTTAAAGCCTTCAGGAGATACTGAGAAAAAAGGTTGCTATTTGCAGCATTTCAGATAAGAAGAGGAACTAAAAAGTGTCCTTATTAAAGGAAGCAAGTTTTTCTTATTGTGAAGTTCAAGCTAGGATATTTTGAAATTGTGTTCAATGGTTTTAGCACAATCGTTTCTATTACTAACATCCCTTTTGTCTGTACTCTCAAGAAAAGGTAAGGGTATAACACTGTAGGAAATGTAGAGTCAGGAAAGTGAGGTAGACTAAAGCTACCCCCAGAGGGGAGCAGAGTCAGAACTTAAACTGTTCTCTCAACATTTAAGCTATAATAGCAAATTTACCTTTAGGTAAGTACCTTCCATAGCTCAAATACAGAAAAATTCTCAGTAGAAATACTTTCACAAAAACTAGGTAATGCTAATTTCCTACTGTTTCAAAAGCTAATATTGCCCTACATAATATTCAGGCATTCAATTTCTTAAAGAAAATTGTTGGAAGGACTGATGCTGAAGCTGAAGCTCCAATACTTTGCCCAACTGATGTGAAGAGCTGACTCATCGGAAAAGACCAGGATGCTGGGAAAGATTGAGGGCAGGAGGAAAAGGGGGCAACAGAGGTTTAGATGGCATCATTGACTCAATGGACATGAGTTTGAGCAAACTCCAGGAGGTTGTGAAGGACAGGGAAGCCTGGTGTGCTGCAGTTAGTTCATGGGGTCACAGAGAGTCAGACACGACTTCGCCACTGAATGACAATATTGAAAGAAATGTTTTGTAAATACATCTGACTTATTGGATATTATTCTTCTCCATCTATTAAAGATTGTATTTATCTAAAAGGACCAGTTTTAAAATTCTCCATAGACAGAATTGACCTGAGACTTCCCTGGTGGTCCAGTGACTAAGACTCCACGCTCCCAATGCAGGGGGCCTCAGTTCAATTGCTGGTTGGCAAATTAGATCTCACATGTAGCAACAGTGCAACTAAAATCCAGCATGCTGCAACAAAAGATCCTTTATGCTACAACTAAGATTGTGCAGCCAAATAAACAAACAAACAAAAAATAAATATTTTTTAAAAGGCTGTAGGAGTAAATTTTAAAATTAAAAAAAAAAAACAAAACCCAGAGAGTTGATCTAAATTGAAATAAACAAAAGCCTGGTACATAAGCAGCACTCTTTACTTTTTCATTTGGCTGGATATCAAACCAATCAGTCCTGAAGGAAATCAACCCTAAATATTCATTGGAAGACTGATGCTGAAGCTGAAGCTGTAGTGCTTTGCCACCTGATGCGAAGAGACGACTCATTAGGAAAGAAGCTGATGCTGGGAAAGATTGAAGGTAGGAGGAGAAGGGGGCAACAGAGGATGAGATGGTTGGATGGCATCACCAACTCGATGGACACGATTTGGTGATGGGCAGGGAAGCCTGGTGTGCTACAGTCCATGGGGTGTGCTGCAGCCTCTGGGGTCACAGAGTCGCACATGACTGAGTGACTAAAGTGAAGTGAAGCAGCACTCAGACCAATTAAATCTATCTCTGGGAAACAGGAACGAGACCTCATTCTTGGAAGGGCGTGCATATTCGTTTGTTACAGCTGCCACAACAAAGCACCACAGGCTGAGTGACAAACAGAAGTTTTTTTTCTCACAGTTCTGGAGGCCAGAAGTTCAAGATCAAGGTGTGTTCATGCTCTTCTGAGGCCTCTTTCTTGTGCCGTGTCCTCACATGATCATGTTGCTGTCTGTGTTGTCTGTGCCCCTGTCTCCTCTTCTTATAAGGACACTGGTCCCAGTGGACGAGAGCTCGTTTTCATGCCCTCATTTTACCGCAATTTCCCCTTTTAAGGTGCCACTTCCAAATACAGCCACAATCTGAGTCTGGTTAAGACTTCTAAAGAGGAATTTGGGTGGGGGCAGGTGACAGGGAACAGCACAATTCAGCTCAGAATATTGGTTAGAAGTCTTACTTTAGGAGGTCTCAAGCTACTTAAACGTACTGCTTAAACATACACCAAGGAATGTTTGGAAAACAATTCCATGTAGTTCATCATTTTGCTAACAATAGGCTGAATCATGAAGGCAGTCTGTTAGAAGTCAAAAGCCCTGAGCTGCAAAACAGCATGGGATGGTAGAAACCTACAGCATTTGTCAATGGCAAAGACAGCTCTTTGACTAATATCATATGAACATGAAAGTGAAAGGGAAAGTACCTCAGTAGTGTCCTACTCTTTGTGACCCTATGGACTACACAGTCCATAGAATTCTCCAGGCCAGAATGTTGGAGTAGATAGCCTTTCCCTTTTCCAGAGGATCTTCCCAATCAGGGATCAAACCTAGGTCTCCCACATTGCAGGCAGATTCTTTACAAGCTGAGCCATCATATGAACATAGGTGTGTAATTAACTACTTTCTTTATCTGAAAAATGGGAAGAACATCCCTCTGGCAAGTTATTTTGTAGGCTGTAATATGGCATCTGGTCCCATCACTTCACAGGAAATAGATGGGGAAACAGTGGAAACAGTGTCAGACTTTATTTTTTGGGCTCCAAAATCACTGCAGATGGTGACTGCAGCCATGAAATTAAAAGACGCTCACTCCTTGGAAGAAAAGTTATGACCAACCTAGATAGCATATTCAAAAGCAGAGACATTACTTTGCCAACAAAGGTCCGTCTAGTCAAGGCTATGGTTTTTCCAGTGGTCATGTATGGATGTGAGAGTTGGACTGTGAAGAAGGCTGAGCGCCAAAGAATTGATGCTTTTGAAGTGTGGTGTTGGAGAAGACTCTTGAGAGTCCCTTGGATTGCAAGGACATCCAACCCGTCCATTCTGAAGGAGATCAGCCCTGGGATTTCTTTGGAAGGAATGATGCTAAAGCTGAAACTCCAGTACTTTGGCCACCTCATGGGAAGAGTTGACTCATTGGAAAAGGCTGTGATGCTGGGAGGGATTGGGGGCAGGAGGAGAAGGGGACAACAGAGGATGAGATGGCTGGATGGCATCACCGACTTGATGGACATGAGTCTGAGTGAACTCCGGGAGTTGGTGGTGGACAGGGAGGCCTGGCGTGCTGTGATTCATGGGGTCGCAAAGAGTCGGACACGACTGAACGACTGAACTGACTGAACTGACTGACTGACTGACTGAATATGTGAAGTGAGAATATAGTGCTGATAGATGGCAGTACTCAAATATTAGTAAAAATAGGGTAATTCTCCCTCTGCCATGTGTTAACTTCTGTCCTTGCATTCAATTTCTGTTGAAAAAATTACCACAAATGTATTGGGTTAAAACAATGTTGATTTATTGTCTAACAACTCTAGAGGTCAGAAGTCTGACACTAGCTTAAAATCAAGGAGCTAGCAGGGCTAGTTTCCTTCCTAGGGGCTGTTGGTAGAGGAAGAATATATTTCCTTGTCCTTTGCAGCTTCTAGAGGCTGCCGGCTATTCTTGGCTCATGGCTCCCTTCCTTCATCCTCTAAGCCAACAATGGTGGGTTGAGTCACTATCTCTCTGACCCTGCTTCTGTCATTGGTACATCTCTTTCTCTGACTCTAGACAAAGAAGTACTCAAGTGATTAGATTGGATACATCCATCTAATCTAAGATACACCTAATTAGATTAGATACATCTAATCTTAGATACACCCATCTAAGTTAGATTGGCTAACTTTCCATCTCAAGGTTCTCTACTAATTCACATCTGCCAAGTCCCTTCTGCTGAGTAAGATAACATATTCAATGATTAGTAATAATAAGGGCCATTATCCTGTCTACCACACTGGGGGCTTAGACGGTGAAGAATCTGCCCTATTTCCCACATAAATGGTCATTCCCAGCATAAATGGTTCAATCCTTGGGTTGGGAATATCCCTTGGAGGAGCGCATGGCAACTCACTGCAGTCTTCTTGCCTGGAGAATCCCCATGGACAGAGGACCCTGGCGGGCCCTCTGGGGCTCCATGGGGTGACAGAGAGTCAGACATGACTGAGCAACTAAGCACAGCACAACACAGCATCCTGAACACATTTTTCTCATGAGCCAATTCTTTAACAATAAAATGAACATATTATGGTCCCTGCCTTTACCTTGAGAGGTTTGTAAAATATAATACATGATTTTCTATTTGAGAAACAATACTTCAATAAGATTCCTTATCTTGTACAGCCATATGAGAAACCAAGACTGATTATTAAAACCATAAACAAAAATTCTATTTTTTCTCCTCACATGCTGATAAAATTCTTACCTTAATATCTCGCCTGCACCTGACCTGATTTTTACCTCACTGATTCTCTTTTACTTTAGTGCTTTAGTAATAGTACTCTCTTATATTCCAAGTTCAAGTTCCTATTACTATGGATTGGTCAAAAAGTTTGTCTGGGTTTTTCCATAAGTTATTACAGAAAAAATCCAAATGAGCTTTTTGGTCAACCCAATGCTTCAGAAGTGGACCACAATAACTACCACATTTTAAAATTAATTAGAATGCCTCATTTTCCAAGTGTTCTATACCAAAAATTTTTTTTGAAACTTAGCCATGATTCTTATATGTTAGATAGTGAACTTGAAGCTGAAGTTAAAGCCATATTCTAAGATTCCTGAAAGCCATAATTTATTGAGCTAGTCCTAAAATAAACTAAAGATATAATTTAGGAGTACTTGTGAATATTTTTCTTGGTATGTTATTCTTTTCCAATAGGCATGTAGAGACAAGTCCCATACAATGTATGAGAAATAAGGGACAATCAATATATACTATATTTTACTCTGTTATATTCATAGAGTATAAAACAATTCTTCATAATTTGGCTATTTACAGTCAAAGATATAGAAGTTTAACCCTTGATCTGCTGTTATTTACTAGCTGAATGGCCTTGGGAAAGTATCACCTTATATAAATTTTCATAGCCTCATCTGCTAAAAGGTGGTAATATTCTAACTTAAAAGTTTGATTTGAGGATTAAATAATGCATGAAATTTATTGATCACAGTGTCTAGCACACAGGAAGCACTCAATATTTAAATTGTTGCTTTATTTGTTTTCAGGTTTTCTAATGACTGATATGAAGAAAGTAGGAAAGGAGAGTAACGTAGACTGAAGGTAATAAGTGAAAATGAGTTTTTCTTTCCTATGTGAAGACTGACAGGTATTTATAGAAAGCAGGCATGGTCAGTAAATTGAAAAATATAAACCATTTCCAGGTGTTTCCCCTCTCCCTTGTCACCAAAAATGGTTTCAGCTTTACTCTGTCTGGTTTTTTCCTCTTTATTTTCTACCCAAAGAAACACCTGTCACTTTTAGGTTTGTCCTTTGAGCTTCTATAACGCAAAATCTGGAGAAATATGCAAACAGGAGGAGAAAGAAGGGGAGGAGCTTTTAGCTTTTTTTTTTTTTTTGAGGATTTGAGCAGAAATGTGCCAAGAGCTCTACTAGGAGTGAAAAGAAGAAAGGGGATTTTAAAACGTATTATTGTGGACTATCTATTCACTTCAAGATATTAAGGAATATAATTAAGACGTTATTTTCTGAGATTAGGTCATAGTTATAAACATTCATTTGCTATACAGCAAATTGTGATAAGCAGACATTGAGAGAGAAAGAGAGAAAGGAAGGAAAACAGACTGACAGAAAGAGCAGAGACAAATAAGGAAAAAGGAGGAGACTTAAGGCAAATTGCTTATTTCTGAATTCTGACTGAGGCTGGTCCAATCCTGCAATCTGAGTTGGTTGGGTCCATATTTAACTACGCAGAGTTCACATTTAAGGTCATATTTTTGGCAAGCCAAGACCACAGATCAATTTACTAACCTCAGATTAAAAAAAGAAAAAATCTTAACAACTGGTTTATTCTGAGTCTCCTGGAAACAAATGACTGACTTAAGCATACATTTTTAAGCTAGTGGTTTTGGCTCAGTAGTCACAGCTAGGATCAAGGATCAAAACCAAGCCTTGACAGTGACTATGTGGACACAGACATGTCAAACCAAAAGTGACATTCCTATCTCAGACAGAGATTAAGAGTACAGGCTCCCAAGGTTTAAACTTTGGTTTTGTCATTGGGCTATAATTCTAGTTCTGGTATGTTGTCCCTTTAATTTCACTCTTTTCTGGGAGCAATAGCAATTTTCACCCAGAGACTGGTCTTGTATCCAGGTAACTGATATCTGATGGCTCTTGTGATCAGGTGCTATTTTAACTTCTTTTAAAGTTCCCTGCCACATCCTCAGAAGCTCATCATACAGAAGATAGAAGCTGTCACAACAAAAAACTGAGAGAACAGCAATTTTTATGCTTTCAATTTAACACAACACATTGCAATTGAGTTATGGAAATCAAAAGCAAATAAGGCACAACTTCTACAGTTAACTGAATGGTTACCTGATTCATGAGACTGAAAAAACTATGAATCACCACAGTTCAGTTTAGTCGCTCAGTCATTTCTGACTATTTGTGACCCCATGGACTGCAACACGCCAGGCTTTCCTGTCTATCACCAACTCTTGGAGCTTGCTCAAACTCATGTCCATCGAGTCAGTGATGCCATCCAATCATCTCATCCTCTGTCGTCCCCTTCTCCTCCTGCCTTCAGTCTTTCCCAGTATCAGGGTGTTTTCCAATGAGTCAGTTCTTTGCCTCAGGTGGCCAAAGTATTAGAGTTTCAGCATCAGCCCTTCCAATGAATATTCAGGACTGATTTCCTTTGAGATTGACTGGTTGGATCTCCTTGCAGTCCAAGGGACTCTCAAGAGTCTTCTCCAACACCACAGTTCAGAAGCATCAATTCTTCAGGGCTCAGCTTTCTTTATGGTCCAACTCTCATGTCCATACATGACTACGGGAAAAACCATAGCTTTGGCTAGACAGATCTTTGTCGGCAAAGTAATGTCTCTGCTTTTTAATCACCACAATGGAAGTTAAAAAGGGCTCATCATAAGCCAAGTAATCTGTGAATACAAAGAAGGAAAAGGAGAAAGGTCAGTGGAAGTTTCACTGAAAAGATGTTTTTAAGTTTAATCCTTAAGATTCAGTTCAGTTCAGTTCAGTTCAGTTCAGTCGCTCAGTCGTGTCTGACTCTTTGCAACCCCATGAATCGCAGCATGCCAGGCCTCCCTGTTCATCACCATCTCCTGGAGTTCACTCAGACTCACATCCATCGAGTCGGTGATGCCATCCAGCCATCTCATCCTGGGTCGTCCCTTTCTCCTCCTGCCTCCAATCCCTCCCAGCATCAGAGATTTTTCCAATGAGTCAACTCTTCTCATGAGGTGGCCAAAGTACTGGAGTTTCAGCTTTAGCATCATTCCCTCCAAAGAAATCCCAGGGTTGATCTCCTTCAGAATGGACGGGTTGGATGTCCTTGCAGTCCAAGGGACTCTCAAGAGTCTTCTCCAACACCACACATCAAAAGCATCAATTCTTCGGTGCTCAGCCGTTTTCACAGTCCAACTCTCACTTGTATTTATTTTTAGTACTGCCAATAACTTATTTTTCTTATGAAAGTTATGCCTATGCAGATTATTTGACAAACACCAAAACTAATAAAAGATAATTTTATTTAAAGATTTCATTTTTCTTCTTTTTATGCATAGTTTCTATGTAGTTGAGATTTACATGAATTATTTATATCCCATTTATCTTTTTAAAAATTGTCATAAGCACTTTCTTGTATTTTTTTAAAACTTGTAAATAATATTCTATTAATGTCTATAAAATGTATTTGCCTTTACTATAATTTTAAATAAATCTCATTACTGGATATGCAAATGACTTCCTCTGTCTTTTTTTTTTTCTTTCTTTCATTGTTTTTTTTGGCTGTTGTTATGAGACAGTGTAATTACCTCAATACCTTTGGCATTGTCTTTGCTGCATTTTTTTTTCTTTCTTTAAAACAGTTTTCTAGAAGTAGACTCTTGAGTGTAAATATTTGGAGGTATAAAGGGATAGAGACAAAAATAACATTCTAGGTACAGGAAGCAGCATAATCACAGGCAGACTATTTCCCTGGCTTAAAAATGACTAAGGAAATGTAAATTTCATCTAGAAAGATGACCGTGAAATGTAGAGATGATTTTTCCACATAAGTCTTACATAACATGTGAATATAGAGTCCTCTGTACATGAAAACAAAAACAGCAGAAATCTGCAGGCATGTTTTAAAGACCTCATAATAGCTGAATATACTAACAAAGATACCTCCCAATGAGAGAAAGAGAAACTTACAGCTAGTCCAGTGGTCAGAGGCTTGGAAGTTAAAAGTAAAAAGTGATCTTAAGGGCTTCCCCTGCGACTCAGTCATAAAGAATTCACCTGCCAATGCAAGAAACTCGGGTTCAATTCCTGATCCAGGAAGATCCCACATGCCCCAGAGCAACTAAGCCCTCCTGAGCTACAACTATTGAGCCTGTGCTCTAGAGCCTAGGAGCTGCAATTATTGAAGCCCGCGTGCCCTAGAGCCTGTGCTCCACACACAGCAAGAGAAGGCAGTGCAAGAAGAAGCCCGAGCACCCCAACTAGAGAGTAGCCCATGCTCGCTGCAATGAGAGAAAGCTGATGTAGCAATGTAGACCCAGCAGGGCCAAAAATAAATAAATAAAGTTAGAAAATATTTTAAAAGTGATTTTAAGATGATGGAGCCTGTCAGTTACACGACTTGCTAATGGAGGGGCTGCAGATCACTAAATGCATAGTATCCAGAATCCTTAATTCAAAAATCATGAAAAGAAGAGCTAATAGTGAGCTGCTGGACAAACAAAATTCATACAGAAAATCTAAAGACAATCTTATTTTTCTAGGGATGAAATAGTGAGGCTGACAGAGGAGATGTGGACTGGAACAACCCAGGCATGGGCCCATGAGATCATTTCTTTTTTTAAAATAAACATTTATTTATTTTATTTATGGCTGCGCTGGGTCTTCATTGCTTTGCATGGCCCTTCTCCAGTTGCAGCGAGTGGGGACTGCTCTCTAGTTGTGGTGCATCGGTTTCTCATTGTGGTGGTTTCTCTTGCTGTGGAGCACAGGCTCTAGGCATGTGTAGGTTTCAGTAGCTTTGGCTCCCCGGCTCTAGATCACAGGCTCAGTAGTTGTGGTACAAGGACTTAGTTGCCCTGCAGCATGTGGAATCTCCCTGGATCAGAGATCAAACCCATGTTCCCTGCAGTGGCAGGTGGATTGTTTACCACTTGGCCACCAGGGAAGCCCAAGCCCATTTCTTTTGGTTAGAACAGAGGGATCATGGGAAGAACCTTGGAAGGAATTTTTGGATGCTTTTTTGGGGAGCCTAGCTGCTGAGTGACATGAAACCACTTCAGATCTAACTGGAAGGTCTTTTTTTTTTTTTTTTTTTTTAACGAGGTCAGGAAACACCAGTGTGCCCAACCCAACTAAAAAGATTGAAGAATTGACAGTCCTTTCCTACTAGCTGTGATGGTTGAACAGAAGAAAACAACAGGCAAGGGGATGTTCTTTAACCAGCAGTGGTCCCTTTTGGGGCTTCCCTGGTGGCTCAGATGATAAAAAATCTGCCTGCAATGCAGGAGATCTAGGTTGATCCCTGGGATGGAAGATTCCCCTAGAGAAGGAAATGGCTACCCACTTCAGTATCCTTGCCTGGAGAATTCTCCTATGGACAGAGGAGACTGGTGGACTACATAGTCAATGGGGTCACAAAGAGTAGGACACGACTGAGCGACTAACACTTTTTGCCACTGAGCAATAGCAACAAAGAGAAATACATCTACCAGCACACTGGCTGTTTCACACGGAGTTCCATTTTGTTTGCTTCTGTGCTTTAGAAACAAAAATACCCACTGCTAGATTCTCCTTCTTCTAGAACTAGAACCTCTCTTTCTTATAGGGAAGTCGGTGCATGTTATCCGGATGCAGCTGAGCTTTTCTCCAGCTAGAGGGGCTGGCAGCAAACATGATTGTGAGTAATTAGAGTACTCAACCAACTGAATACAATGAATGGTTTAAGGATGAGTTTAACACATGTGTCAGGACAAGCAAGGTATGTGAAATTTTTTCCTAGCAGAAAATAGCAAAAACTCTCTCTCTTGGGCTAGCCAGTAACTGTTTTTTTTTTCTTTCTATTTTTATGCTGTAATTGCATATTTATTTGCATGAAAACAGAAATATAAGTAAAATAAGCAGGATACATGACAATCACATATAGTAATTTAAATATATATTCTCATTAAAGTTGAAGATGTCTATTTAAGTCCTTTAGTCCCTTTTTACTCAAGTTATTTTCTTTTTTGTTGATGGAGTGAGATTTTAAGAGTTGGTGTGATCATGTTTGTGTACACACACCAATGTTTTAAGTAAAATTTAACATTATGTGCTTATACTAAAATTTTAGATACAGGAAAGACTTAAACTGCTTCACTTTTTTTGCAATGTCAGTCATTACAACACTGATTCAGAAGGAGCTGAGAAAGGTGGTTGGAGATCATTCAGGTTCAGTAACTGTTTTTTCCATCTTGTGCACAGAGAATGAAGAGAGACAAAATCCTTTTGTACTCTAATCCCCTGCATCCATCAATGCCTGAAGCCCTCATCCCTAACCTTCACAGTCATACTTGAGCTAGACTGCATAGTTTCTGTCAGCTATGACTGAAAATGTACTGATAACAATATTTCTAATGCTTGCGTGTATGCTAAGTTGCTTCAGTTGTGTCCGACTCTTGGCAACCCCATGGACTGTAGCCCACCAGGTTCTTCTATCCATGGGATTTTCCAGGCTAGAATACAGAAGTGGATTACCATTTCCTTTTCCCCATGATAAAAGAAAATTTCCTGGAAAAGTTCAAGGAATTTGTGTAGTAAAAACAAGACTAGATGGTCAAAGACTCGTACAAATGCTTATTACATTTTAAAAAGTCAAACAAATTCAACATCGAATGAACATCTTATTGATTTTTTTCCTTTTTATTTCAAAGCCTTTTATTTTATTGAGTTGCAGTATAACTGCTTTACAGTGTTGTGTTAATTTCTGCTTTACAATGAAGTGAGTCCGCTATATGTCTACATATATTGTCTCCCTCTTGGAACCCCCTTTACTTTTGTATAATAGATATCAATGAATTTCTATATACTATTCTTTGCTTGCTAGAAAGTTTTATGCTTATTTCTCCTCTACAATTCCAATAAAGTGGTTGTAAATTTGTTTTGCTTTATTGTATGCTAAGAAGTATTAATATTCTTTAGCCAGAAATGGTCCCTTTTTGGGCTTCCCTGGTGGCTCAGATCATAAAAAATCTACCTGCAATACAGGAGATCTAGGTTGGTCCCTGGGATGGGAAGATCCCCCTGGAGAAGGAAATGGCTACCCACTTCCTTCTACATTTCCTTCCAAGTAGTCAATTCTTTCTGGATTTTATAACTTTTAATTATTTGTGTCTAGATACAAGATCTTTGCTACATGCAGAATAATCTGGATGCTTGATATAAAAAGAGCTTCAGATGACAGTTGTAGTTATTTCTCCATGACTCTCCCAATACCTGGGTTAAACAATATTCCCTTTTCCTTTTACATGTTAGTTGCTCAGTCTTGTCTTACTCTTTGTGACTCCCTGGACTGTAGCCTGCCAGGTTCCTCAGTCCATGGAATTCTCCAGGCAAGAATACTGCGGTGGATTGCCATTCTCTTCTCCAGGAGATCTTCCTAACCCAGGGGCTGAATGTGTATCTCCTGAATTGCAGGCAATTTTTTTTTACCATCTGAGCCACCAGGGAAGTTCAGGTATAATTCGGCCTTGGTGCCTCCTCACAAGCTTGAAGATGCTTCTGTTTTTCCCTCTTTAGAGTAAAGTGAAGAGGTCCCTATCCTTGTACTAAAGTCACTGAGGATGTTTAACAGTTTAACTATTTACAGCCTTCTGGGAGACGCTGACCTCATGGCATACTGCCCTGTGGAGGTGAGACAGGCTGGTACCTGGACCCCTTTACTGCAGTGCTGCAAAGCTTGCACCTGGACACACCTCAATTTAAGCAACAAAATAAGAAGAAACTATATGGCAGTAAAGATAACTGTGTGCATGTGCAGTTGGGGCAAATGCTGAACCAAAAGACACAATGACTAAAAAAACTCCAACTGCCATTTCTGAAGAGTTGGGAGCAAAAAATTGTGTGTCAGGAGCAAAAGCAGGGTACTACGCATGTCCCCCTGCACTTAACACCACATCAGTTCAGTTCAGTCACTCAGTCGTGTCCGACTCTTTGCGACCCCATGAATCTCAGCACGCCAGGCCTCCCTGTCCATCACCAACTCCCGGAGTTCACTCAGACTCACGTCCATCGAGTCCCTGATGCCATCCAGCCATCTCATCCTCTGTCGTCCCCTCTTCTCCTGCCCCCAATCCCTCCCAGCATCAGAGTATTTCCAATGAGCCAACTCTTCACATGAGGTGGCCAAAGTATTGGAGTTTCAGCTTTAGCATCAGTCCTTCCAAAGAACACCCAGGACTGATCTCTTTTAGAATGGACTGGTTGGATCTCCTTGCAGTCCAAGGGACTCTAACACCACATAGGGGTGGACAAACCACCTAAGCCAGCCTTCCATCCCAATCCCTGGACATACCCCTACCCTCACCCAATATGAGGAATCCGTTCACCCCCCAGGGAGCAAGCAAGGGAATCTGTTACTTGTTTTCTCTCCCTCCTATAGCAGGCATAGGAACCCCAATAAAGCTTTGCCTGAATTTCTTGTTTGACATCTAGTTAATTTCTATTGATTGAGGGAGGCCAAGAACCCTGGTTGGTATCAGAAGAATCAGAAATTAATCTGTCTCCTTCCTTCCATACCCTAGAACCATCTCTACTCAGTTTAAGTAAGAATTGCCCATTAAAGAAACCTTATAAATTGATGTCAAAGCTATTTTGAGACAAGGTCTATTCTGGATACAAAAAAAGATGGATAGAGAGACTTTGGTATTCAGGTGCTGGATGGTGGCCTTATTCTTTATACCATTTTAATTAAACAAGTATTACTGTAAAGTTGGAAGTGAGAGACTTCATTAGCATCTCAGTTTCATCCTGTCTCCAGGAGCTATACAAATTATCCAGGTGCTTTTGTCAAAGCTCTTATCATTCAGAGGACATTGGAGAACTCTGTCTCCTTCACAGCAATGTGAAGATATGGCATACTGTTTTGTAGGGTAGCATGAAATGGTAACAATTTAGAGATATTTTCTCACTCCCACAAGATTCACAGATTTTTCAGAAAATAGCTACTTGATATATGTGATACGGGTTTCTAGCTCTGTCTCATTGGCACTCCAGACAAGACTCATTATACCCAGTGTACATAGATGAACACCATCATCATTTAGAGAGTTGGTTAAAATGCAGATTTCTGGGCTCTGCTCCTATATATTTTGGCTTAGTTGGACTGGAGTGGGCCCAGGATTTAAATTTTAAACATACTTCCCAGATGACTCTTAATATTAAAAGTATTCCGTGGGCTGTATTTGGAGAAACATCGCCATAGGAGTAATGTACTCAGCTGCATCATGGAAGCCCAGGGATTCTAACAAGCTCTATTGAAATGGGACATGCTGCTCGGCTGTGGTGTGCAGCCGGTAGGGTTTGACCAAGAGGTTCCAGGAGAAACAGTTATTTACTTATGGGTTCAGATTTTTGCACTCATGATTCATCCTTGACTCTTTTGAAAGGACATGATTTGCAACATGGAGGTAATATCTGTTGAGTTGGCAATCCAGAGTGCAGTTTAGGTCTAGTCCCTGCAGAAATCAGATACACATTATGGTTTGTGGACAGGTGCCCAGTCATTAGAATTAGTGAGAAGAGTTCCAATCTGCCTTAATTGGTCATGAATTTTATGGTCAAGGTCTGATCAATAATCAGCATCATTATTTGTCCAGCAGAAATTTTGTGCCCCACTCTAAGCTGTGACTTTAATGGACTGTTTCTAGCCAAGGTGGTAGCTGGAGACAGGATGTTGATTCACTGTTAATAATTTCAGCTGGAAAGATGATCACAATAGCACCTCTCTTGATTTTTTTGGCATTATTCCTAAGATAATATTCAGTTCAGTTCAGTTCAGTCACTCAGTTGTGTCCGACTCTTTGTGACCCCATGAATCGCAGCATGCCAGGCCTCCCTGTCCATCACCAACTCCCAGAGTTCACTCAGATTCACATCCATTGAGTCGGTGATGCCATCCAGCCATCTCATCCTCTGTCATCCCCTTCTCCTCCTGCCCCCAATCCCTCCCAGCATCAAAGTCTTTTCCAATGAGTCAACTCTTCGCATGAGGTGGCCAAAGTACTGGAGTTTCAGCTTTAGCATCATTCCTTCCAGAGAACACCCAGGGCTGATCTCCTTTAGAATGGACTGGTTGGATCTCCTTGCAGTCTAAGGGACTCTCAAGAGTCTTCTCCAACACCACAGTTCAAAAGCATCAATTCTTTGGTGCTCAGCTTTCTTCACAGTCCAACTCTCGCATCCATATATGACCACTGGAAAAACCATAGCCTTGACTAGATGGACCGTTATTGGCAAAATAATGTCTCTGCTTTTGAATATACTGTCTAGGTTGGTCATAACTTTTCTTCCAAGGAGTGAGCGTCTTTTAATTTCATGGCTGCAGTCACTATCTGCAGTGATTTTGGAGCACCACCCCCCAAAATAAAGTCTGATACTGTTTCCACTCTTTCCCCATCTATTTCCCATGAAGTGATGGGACCAGACGCCATGATCTTTGTTTTCTGAATGTTGAGCTTTAAGCCAACTTTTTCATTCTTCTCTTTCACTTTCATCAAGAAGCTTTTTAGCTCCTCTTCACTTTCTGCCGTAAGCATGGTGTAATCTGCATATCTGAGGTTATTGATATTTTTCCCAGCAATCTTGATTCCAGCTTGTGTTTCTTCCAGTCCAGCGTTTCTCATGATGTACTCTGCATAGAAGTTAAATAAGCAGGGTGACAATATACAGCCTCGACATACTCCTTTTCGTATTTGAAACCAGTCTGTTGTACCATGTGCAGTTTTAACTGTTGCTTCCTGACCCGCATATAGGTTTCTCAAGAGGCAGGTTAGGTGGTCTGGTATTCCCATCTCTTTCAGAATTTTCCCCAGTTTATTGTGATCTACACAGTCAAAGGCTTTGGCATAGTCAATAAAGCAGAAATAGATGTTTTTCTGGAACTCTCTTGCTTTTTCCATGATCCATCAGATGTTGGCAATTTGATCTCTGGTTCCTCTGCCTTTTCTAAAACCAGCTTGAATATCAGGAAGTTCATGGTTCATGTATTGCTGAAGCCTGGCTTGGAGAATTTTGAGCATTATTTTACTAGCGTGTGAGATGAGAGCAATTGTGCAGTAGTTTGAGCATTCTTTGGCATTGCCTTTCTTTGGGATTGGAATGAAAACTGACTTTTTCCAGTCCTGTGGCCACTGCTGAGTTTTCCAAATTTGCTGGCATACTGAGTGCAGCACTTTCACAGCATCATCTTTCAGGATTTGAAATAGCTCAACTGGAATTCCATCACCTCCACTAGCTTTGTAAATAGTGATGCTTCCTAAGGCTCACTTGACTTCACATTCCAGGATGTCTGGCTCTAGGTGAGTGATCATAGCATCATGATTATCTGGGTCGTGAAGATCTTTTTTGTACAGTTCTTCTGTGTATTCTTGCCACCTTTTATTAATATCTTCTGCTTCTGTTAGGTCCATACCATTTCTGTCCTTTATCGACCCCATCTTTGCATGAAATTTTCCCTTGGTATCTCTAATTTTCTTGAAGAGATCTCTAGTCTTTCCCATTCTGTTGTTTTTCTCTATTTGTTTGCATTGATTGCTGAGGAAGGCTTTCTTATCTCTTCTTGCTATTCTTTACAAATATCTGTGAAAAGAAGAGAGGTGAAAAGCAAAGGAGAAAAGGAAAGATATAAGCATCTGAATGCAGAGTTCCAAAGAATAGCAAGAAGAGATAAGATAATATTAGGAATATTATTATCAGCACTCTATAGTCCTAAGATACCTGGGTGGGTAAGGCTTTGTTTGCTTTGTTCTCATGTATCCTTGGATCATATTCCTTTATTCCCATAAAAGCTTTTGTTTGATACACTGGTTATCTTGAGTGCTTCAGATTTACCTTTTTTATTATTTTTATTTTTAAAATTAGAGTATAATTGTTTTATAATGTTGTGTTGGTTTCCACTGTACAACAACACAAAGCAGCCTATTGTGTGTATATATCCTCTCACTCTTAGGTCTCCCTCCAACTACCCCATCCCATCCCTTTAGGTCATCACAGAGCACCGAGCTGAGCTTCCTGTCCTATAGAGCAGTTTCCCATTACCTAGCTCTTTTACACATGGTAGTGTATATATGTCAATACTACTTTCTCAACTCATCCTCCCCTCCCTCCCCTTCCCTCTCTGTGTCCACATACCCATTCTCTATGTCTGTGCCTCTATTCCTGCCCTGCAAATAGGTTCATCAGCACCATTTTTCTAGATTCCGTATATATGCGTTAATATTTGATATTTGGTTTTCTCTTTCAGACTTAACTACACTCTGTAAGGCAAACTCTAGGTTCATCCACGTCACTACAAATGACCCAATTTCATTCCTTTTCATTCCCGAGTAATATTTCATTGTATGTATGACCACGTCTTCTTTATCCATTCATCTGTTAATGGACATTTAAGTTGCATCCATGTTCTGGCTATTGTAAATAATGCTGCAATGAACATTGGGGTACATACGCCCTTCTGAATTTTGGTTTTCTCAGGGGTACATGTTCAGTGTGTATTGACTGTTAACTAGTGATTAGGTCAATAATGCTACACTAGAAAAACTAGAAACCCACTTATTACAGAAAATCAATATGGATGTGAAATGTTATAATTTTTTATTGGAGAATAGTTTGGTAAAGATCACATAGATAAATAAATCTCAATTTGCCTAGTACATGTCTCATTTTTTTTTCCTATTTCTATTTTTTTCCCCAAAGCCAATAGAATGAGTTGGCTAGAGAAACTAACAATGTAAATTCTAAAATTCAAGCTGTAAGTGACATCATTTGGCTTCAGGACAGAAGCTGAGCACATGAATGGAAGCTAGCTGTCTCTTCTCCTGAGAGAAATGGAGAAAGACCAGCATTTACTGACTTGGCTATGGTTGCTGAGTTTGTTATATGTTTGTACAGCTGACTTTGGGGCCTCATACATTGAAAATATAGCAACAGGCAAGGATTGCTCTTTAATCTACAAACTATGCCCCATTTTTAGCCTGGCACCAAAAGTGAGCAGGTGGCATCACTTTATGCAGTAGATGAAGTCTGGAAAATGTGTTTGCACATTGAATTTTTATTTTAAAGTATCATGTATTAAATTTTCTGGAGGTGGACCATTTTCAAGGGGAATTCTGTAGTGATTGTTTTTTTAAGGTAAAGCCAGTGATTCTTTTTATAAATTTAAATCTTAAGCATTTCCATTTTAAAACTATACAGTATATCAGGGACCAGGAGAATGTAACCTGCCTACCAACCTCAAGAACACATTCATGTCTAAAATTTTAGGATTCTAATCTCAACTTTTTATGACTGGACTTCTTCAGAATAAAAGAGGATTAAGACAATAGCTATTAAACTATTTTAAAGCTGCACCATCCAATATGGTAGCCACTAGCCACATGTGGCTATTAAACTCTTAAATATAATTGGTCCAAACTGAAGTGTGCTGTAAATGTAAAAGTACACAGTGGATTTCAAAGATGTAATACAAAAGATTGTGAAATATTGTGTGAGTTCATTTTATATTAATTGTAGACTTCAATGATCATATATCAGACATGTTGGGTGAAAATAAATACATTAAAATAAATTTCATGTGTTTCTTTTTACCTTAAATGTAAATTATTTTACATACTTTATTTTTTGCCATTTTATTTATTTTTTTTAATTGAAGGATAATTGCTTTACAGAATTTTGTGGCTTTCTGTCATACATCAACAAGAATGAGCCATAGATATAACAATGTCCCCTCCCTCCCAAACCTCCCTCCCCATCCCACCCTTCTAGATTGTCATAGAGCCCCTGTTTGAGTTCCCTGAGTCATACTGCAAATTCCCATTGGCTATTTTACACATGGTATTGTAAATTTCCATGTTACTCTCTCCATACATCTTACCCTCTCCCCCCTTCCCTCCCCCTGTGTTCATAGGTCTGTTTTCTAAGTCTGTTTCTCCACTGCTGCCCTGAAAATAAGTTCATCAGCACCATATTTCTAGATCCAAAATATATGCATCAGTATATGATATTTATATTTACTCTTTCTGACTTACTTCATTCTGTATACTAGGCTCTAGGTTTGTCCACATCATTAGAACTGACTCAACTGTGTTCTCTGTTATGGCTGAGTAATATTCTGTTGTATATATGTACCACAACTTCTTTATCCATTCATCTGTCAAAGGACATCTAGGTTGGTTCCATGTTCTAGCTATTGTAATAGTGCTGCAATGAACATTGGGATACGTGTGTCTTTTTCAATTTTGGTTTCCTCAGAGTTTATGTCTAGTAGAGGGATTTCTGGGTCATTTAGACAATTAATAATGATCTGATAAATTGAAAATAGAAAACTGTGACCTCCATGTATGGCTCACATTATATTTTCATTGACAGAACTACTTTAAAAGGACAGTACAACCTACAAAGAGATCCTCCATTATTAATGGAAAACCATGATGATGTAGAAGACACATTATCATGGGATGAAACATTGTTTCCTAAAGTATATTTCACAGAATCCCATGAGGTGCACCCCATAGCCAAGTGAGTTTAGGCAACAGTTACTAGTTCATAGCATTCACTAGTATAATATTCATGCTTGAATGAATGAATGCTTGTCTTATATTAACATGTTGTTTTCCAATCATTTGAAACATAATCCTCTTTTAAAAATGATAACCAGCAGCAGTCTGCAGGCTCAAGAAAGGTGTTACTGCAGCAAATGCTGTTGAATTAAATAATCACCAAGTTTCTTTTGTCTCTGTTTATATAAACAATACTTGTTTCAGTGTATGCATCCTTCCTTTCTAAAAAATCACTCCCATTTTGAGTTTATTTTTGTGTGTAGTGTTAGAAAGTGATCTAGTTTCATTTTTTTACAAGTGGTTGACCAGTTTTCCCAGCACCACTTGTTAAAGAGATTGTCTTTACTCCATTGTATAGTCTTGCCTCCTTTGTTGAAGATAAGATGTCCACAGGTGTGTGGATTTATCTTTGGGCTTTCTATTTTGTTCCATTGATCTATATTTCTGTCTTTGTGCCAGTACCATACTGTCTTGATGACTGTGGCTTTGCAGTAGAGCCTGAAGTCAGGCAAGTTGATTCCTCCAGTTCCATTCTTCTTTCTCAAGATTGCTTTGGCTATTCGAGGTTTTTTGTATTTTCATACAAATCTTGAAATTATTTGTTCTAGTTCTGTGAAAAATACTTTTGGTAGCTTGATAGGGATTGCACTGAATCTATAGATTGCTTTGGGTAGTATACTCATTTTCACTATATTGATTCTTCCGATCCATGAACATGGTATATTTCTCCATCTATTAGTGTCCTCTTTGATTTCTCTCACCAGTGTTTTATAGTTTTTTATATATAGGTCTTTAGTTTCTTTAGGTAGATATATTCCTAAGTATTTTATTCTTTTTGTTGCAATGGTGAATGGAATTGTTTCCTTAATTTTTTTTTTCCACTTTCTCATTATTAGTGTATAGGAATGCAAGGGATTTCTGTGTGTTTATTTTACATCCTGCAACTTTACTATATTCATTGATTAGCTCTAGTAATTTTCTGGTGGAGTCTTTAGGATTTTCTATGTAGAGGATCATGTCATCTGCAAACAGTGAGAGTTTTACTTCTTCTTTTCCAATTTGGATTCATTTTATTTCTTTTTCTGCTCTGATTGCTGTGGCCAAAACTTCCAGAACTATGTTCAATAGCAGTGGTGAAAATGGGCACCCTTGTCTTGTTCCTGACTTTAGGGGAAATGCTTTCAATTTTTCACCATTGAGGATAATGTTTGCTGTGGGTTTGTCGTATATAGCTTTTATTATGTTGAGGTATGTGCCTTCTATTCCTGCTTTCTGGAGAGTTTTTATCATAAATGGATGTTGAATTTTGTCAAAGGCCTTCTCTGCATCTATTGAGACAATCATATGGCTTTTATTTTTCTATTTGTTAATGTGGTGAATTACATTGATTAATTTGAGGATATTGAAGAATCCTTGCCTCCCTGGGATAAAGCCCACTTGATCATGGTGTATGATCTTTTTAATGTGTTGTTGGATTCTGATTGCTAGAATTTTGTTAAGGATTTTTGCATCTATGTCCATCAGTGATATTGGCCTGTAGTTTTCTTTTTTGTGGCATCTTTGTCAGGTTTTGGTATTAGGGTGATGGTGGCGTCATAGAATGAGTTTGGAAGTTTACCTTCCTCTGCAATTTTCTGGAAGAGTTTGAGTAGGATAGGTGTTAGCTCTTCTCGAAATTTTTGGTAGAATTCTGCTGTGAAGCTGTCTGGACCTGGGCTTTTGTTTGCTGGAAGATTTCTGATTACAGTTTCAATTTCCATTCTTGTGATGGGTCTGTTAAGATTTTCTATTTCTTCCTGGTTCAGTTTTGGAAAGTTGTACTTTTCTAAGAATTTGTCCATTTCTTCCACGTTGTCCATTTTATTGGCATATAATTGCTGATAGTAGTCTCTTATGATCCTTTGTATTTCTGTGTTGTCTGTTGTGATCTCTCCATTTTCATTTCTAATTTTATTGATTTGATTTTTCTCTCTTTGTTTCTTGCTGAGTCTGGCTAATGGTTTGTCAAAAATAAACACAAAATTGATTAAAGATCTACATGTAAGACCAGAAACTATAAAACTCCTAGAGGAGAACATAGGCAACATAGGCAAAACACTCTCAGACATAAATCACAGCAGGATCCTCTATGATCCACCTCCCAGAATACTGGAAATAAAAGCAAAAATAAACAAATGGGATCTAATTAAAATTAAAAGCTTCTGCACAACAAAAGAAACTATAAGCAAGGTGAAAAGACAGCCTTCAGAATGGGAGAAAATAATAGCGAATGAAGCAACTGACAAACAGCTAATCTCAAAAATATACAAGCAACTTATGCAGCTCACTTCCAGAAAAATAAAGGACCCAATAAAAAAATGGGCCAAAGAACTAAATAGACATTTCTGCAAAGAAGACATACAGATGGCTAACAAACACATGAAAAGATGCTCAACATCACTCATTATTAGAGAAATGCAAATCAAGATCACAATGAGGTACCGTTTCACACCAGTCAGAATGGCTGCGATTCAAAAGTCTACAAGCAATAAATGCTGGAGAGGGTGTGGAGAGAGGGAACTCTTTTACACTGTTGGTGGGAATGCAAACTAGTATAGCCACTATGGAGAACAGTGTGGAGATTCCTTTAAAAATTGCAAATAGAACTGCCTTATGACCCAGCAATCCCACTGCTGGGCATACACACTGAGGAAACCAGAACTGAAAGAGACACATGTACCCCAATGTTCATTGCAGCACTGTTTATAATAGCCAGGACATGGAAACAACTTAGGTGTCCATCAGCAGAGGAATGGATAAGAAAGCTGTGGTACATATACACAATGGAGTATTACTCAGCCATTAAAAAGAATACATTTGAATCAGTTCTAATGAGATGGATGAAACTGGAGCCAATTATACAGAGTGAAGTAAGCCAGAAAGAAAAACACCAATACAGTATACTAACACATATATATGGAATTTAGAAAGATGGTAATGATAACCCTGTATGTGAGATAGCAAAAGAGAAACAGATGTATAGACTGGACTTTTGGACTCCAAGGGAGAGGGAGAGGGCGGGATGATTTGGGAGAATGGCACTGAAACATGTATACTATCATGCAAGAAACGAATCGCCAGTCTATGTTCGATACAGGATACAGGATGCTTGGGGCTGGTGCATCGGGATGATCCAGAGAGATGTTATGGGGAGAGAGGTGGGAGGGGGGTTCAGGATTGGGAACTCATGTACAGACGTGGCGGATTCATGTCAATGTATGGCAAAACCAATACAGTATTGTAAAGTAAAATAAAGTAAAAATAAAAAAAAAAGAAAAAGAAAAACACCAATACAGTATACTAACACATATATATGGAATTTAGAAAGATGGTAATGATAACCCTGCATGCAATTCAGCAAAAGAGACACAGATGTATAGAATGGACTTTTGGACTCTGAGGGAGAGGGAGAGGATGGGATGATGTGGGAGAATGGCATTGAAACATGTATACTATCATGTAAGAAACGAATCGCCAGTCTATGTTCGATACAGGATACAGGATGCTTGGGGCTGGTGCACGGGGATGGTCCAGAGAGATGATATGGGGTGGGAGGTGGGAGGTGGATTCAGGATTGGGAACTCATGTACACTGGTGGCGGATTCATGTCAATGCATGGCAAAACCAATACAGTATTGTAAAGTAAAATAAAGTGAAAATAAAAATTTTAAAAATAAAAATAAAAAATCACTCCCTATTTTGCATAAAATATTTCGTTCACTTTTCTAGGCTACTTGAAATGTCACCCATTAGATATTTTTGGGTAATCAATTTTACTCCTAAAAAAATCCCTGATTTGCCCCATTCTCCAAAGAACGTATATATGGTGAAGGGTTCAAGGGACAGGTTGTGTTGGTTTAGTAGCTAAGCCATGTTCAACCCTTGTGACCATATGGACTGCAGCCTGCCAGATTCCTCTGTCCATGGGATTTCCCCTGGCATTAATACTGGGGTGGGTTGCCATATCCTTCTCCAGGAGATCTTCCCAACACAAGGATTGAACTGGGATCTCCTGCATTGCAGGTGGATTCTTTACTGACTGAGCCACCTGAAAAGCAGAGGGGGAATACCAAAATGTGTGGGAAATATGAGAGGATGCTGGAAAGATGTTTGTCCTTTTTGAAATGTTATTTTAAAAGTATTTCTCATCAAGAAAATTGCAATGTTATGGGTTAACAGGCTGCTGTGGACAGGTTGGGGAACCTAAATATGATTTATAGTTTTGTTTTCCAGAGAAATTGCATTCAACATCCCAAGAAGCCAATTTACAACCAAATGCTAGAAGCATAAATTGTAGTTGGACACTTCCTGTGTATAGATTGACTCAGAGGCTCAGGGAATAGAAGCAATCAATATCCTGTATTTGTTTCAATACCTACCTTGTTTTTCTCAATAAGCCCTTTGCTTCCCATAACAAGGAGAAGATGAAGAGGATGATAGAACAAAAGTTTTCTATGACAATGTTTATAGGCTCTCATAAATCATTAAGGAGCATCAAGAAGGCATCAACAAACACATTCCTAGATTGCTGAACAATGAGATTTTATTCTTAAAAATACTCTGCCAGGGAATAAACCAAATTATTTTCTTCTATCATAAAATAGGTAAAGAAAGACTAGACAGACACATGTACATAATGCACAGTCCAAAATTCGTAAGTTCAGGCGCTCATTTGTGTTTCTAAAGGAAAAGTAAAAAGGTCTTTGGGCCCACAAGAGAACAGAATGACATTCACTTGCAATGGGTCTCTAGTGACTACAGGTAATTCAGGCCAGGGAGCCCGAAATGACATAGGAGCATGGACAATTCAAATGAAACTATTATTTTAAAATACAATATTGATACTTTATTAAGAGTGGGAAAAGTACAAATTAGAAACCTATACTGAGATGTTGAACATTTGTTTTAAATAGATTTCAGGATGGTTATCTTTGACATGTCCCCCTTGCTGAATTGCCAACTGAAAGCTCAGCATTCTTGAGATAGAATTCACATACAACAAATAAGCCAATTTTAAGCTTACAAATTGATGAGCTTTAGAAAATGTATGTAGTCATATGACTATCATAATAATCATAATGTAGGATAGTTTCTTCACCCTAGAAGCTTTACATGAGCCTCTCTGTGGTCTATTCCACTTGTTACAATTAACATAGTTAAAGATATGATTAAATTTAAAGCTACTATCTTGCTCATGTTTTCTGTTTTGCTCATCTGTTATTTTTTCCTTATTTCCTTTTTCTGTCTTTTTTTGAATTTAGTATTTCTTCCATTTTATAAACACTATTGACTTATTAGCTACATCTATATTTTTTGTTCTTGCTTTCATTTTTGTTTTAAATGGTTGTTAGGTTTACATGATACTCATTGAACTTATCATTGCACATCTTCAAATAATATAATTACATTTTACCATCTTTTGTTTCACTGTACTCATGTTTCCACCTACTATCCTTACCCTTGGCTGCTTTTTAAATGTTCTTTTTTTCAGGAATTTGATTTTTATGTTCCGTGGGGTTGTTTCCTCTGCTTTTCATTACTTAATGTCTAGTGAGCTTCTTGGAGCTGTGGAGCTTATAATTTGAGAAAATTGCAGCCGTTATTTGTTCAAATAGTTCTTTATTCCACCATCCCTTTCCTTTAGTTCTGGGAATCTAATTATATGTATGTTAGATTGTTTGAGTTTGCTTCAGATGCCACTGATTCTTTATTATTGTCTTGTTTCCTCTCTTTATTTTGGATTATTTCTAGTACTATGTCATTAAATTCCCCTGTGATTTTTTTTAGGACCTCATCTGGTGTTAATCCTAATGTTTTGTTATTTCAGATACTGTATCTTCAATCTCTAGAAGTTACAATTAAACCTTGTTTATATCTTTCATTTCTATCCTCATACTGTTCATGTCTCTATCTTCTTAAGCATATATGTCATATTTAGAAGAGCTAAGTTACTTGTTTCTTAATGCTATCATCTGACATATCTTGGTCTGCTCCTGTTGACTGAATTTTCTCCTATTTATGAATCATATTTTCCTATTTCCCAGCATAAATGGTCATTTTTGACTGGATGCCAGACATTGTAATTTTTATGTTGAGTGCAGGATTTGTTGTATACCGTTGTATAGTGAATTGGGTATTATTCCAGAATAAAATCAAGCTACCTGGACTCAGTTTGAAAAAAAAATTCAGACATCCTTTTAAGCTTTCTTATGGCAGCTGGGTCTAGGGCTAATTTAGACCCATAATTAACACAATATGCTTTGGAAGTCCTGCATATTACCTGATGCCCTGTGTATTACAAGGTGTTTTCATCCTGGCCAGTGAGAATACAAATACTATTGTCAGCCCTATGTATGCACCTCCCAATTTTTGGCCTATTTCTTTCCAGGGCTTTTTTCTCCAAACTTGAGGAATTTTTTCTCATCATGCAAAGGTCTATACTCAGCCAAAGGCTATAAGGAACCCTTCTGAAGATCTCTCCACATGTGTGCTTGTACTCAGTTGCTTCAGTCATGTCAGACTCTTTAGGACCCCATGAACTGAAGCCCACCAGAATCCTCTGTCCCTGGGATTTTCACAGCAAGAATACTGGAGTGGGTTGCCATTTCCCCCTCCCAGAGATCTTCCATACCCAGGGATCAAACCCACATCTCTTGTGCCTCCTGATTTGAAAGGGTTCTTTACCATTGAGCCTTTCTAGGCATTTTATCCAATAGGGTCTTATCAACTTGGCCTCCCCAAACTCCGATTTTTGTCTCCTTAACTCAGTACAACTGCCAGGCTCTGTTTTGAAATATGTTACTTCTTGGAACCTGCCATTTGGCAGGAAACTGGAACGACTATAGGGTTTACCTCATTCTTTCCTTTCTCTCAGGGATTATCATACTGTACTGCTTGTCATTCAAAGACTGAAAACCATTGTTTCAAATATTTTGTCTGGTTCTTTCTAGTTGTTTAATATGTAAAAACATCTAGTCTGGTCCCTGTTACTTCACCATGGCCAGATGAATGATATAATTTTAACACTGAAAATAAGACTCTGTGCCTACCGAAGCAAAGTGAATCTTGCTTCATCGCCATTCATACACTTAGTAATATTAACTTATATAGAAGTGACATCAGCAGGATGACTGAATAAGCTGTCCCTCGCATATATCCTTCCCTCGGCAACAATAATTTGACATGGCTACCTGGGTGGCTGAGCGGTAAAGAATCTGCCTGCCAATGCAGGAGATGCAAGAGATGTGTGTTCGATGCCTGGGTCAGGAAGATTCCCTGGAGAAGGCAATGGTAACCACTCCTGTATTCTTGCCTGGAAAATCCCATGGATGGAGGAGCCTGGCAGGCAACAGTCCATGGGGTCACAGAGAGTTGGACAGGACTGAACACACAGCACTCACATGGACAAAAGTGTCTTCGTGTGAGCTTTGGGATCCAGATTGTAGGCTGTGAAACTGAAGTGTAGTCAAAGACTGAGGCCATTTTAAGAAGGCAGTTCACCACCATATGGCTGACTTATGAACTGTGGTCCTGCCTACAGACAAACAGTTCCATACCCATAAGAACTCAGCTACAGCCCCTTTGGGTTTGGATCTGTTACCAGCACCAGATACCGAGGAAGCCTGGAGGAGTGACACCCACCTGTGCACTGGATAACAAAAGAGGCTCATGAACCCCCTCCAGCCCCTCTTGACCACAGTCTGAGAACCCCCAAAGGTAAGCCTCTGAAACTTAGTCCGAATGCAAACTCTGAAAGGGTCTTGTACCTGGGCTCCAGTCCATTCCAGCCAGAGTCCATAAACAATCCTGATGGCTCAGGAACCCTGCAGAAAACACTCCTGTCTGCACCCCTGGAGATCTTGAAAGGGCCTTACACTGGGGATCTAAGGACCTAAGTGTCCCCATCGACAGATGAGTGAACAAAGAAAAGGAGATGCATACATACACTACTGAATATTATTTCACCAGGCAAAAGAAGAAATCTTGCCATTTGCAGCAACATAGATGGACCTTGAGGGTAGTAGGCTAAGTGAAATAAGTCAGAGAAAGACAGTATCATGTGATTTCACTTACATTAGAATCTTTAAAAAAGCCAAACCAAAGTGGAATCGTGGTTGCCAAGGATGGGAAGTAGGGGAAATGGGGAGATTTTGGTCAATGTGTACAAAGTTCCAGTCACTCATCCAGTTATAAAATAATAAGGTCAGGGAATCTAATATTCAGTATGCTGACTATAGTTAAAAATACTGTATTTGACAGTAGCTGAGATAGTAAACCTTAAGTAGTCTCACGACAAAAAAGAAAAGGTATTGATACAGGATGCTTGGGACTGGTGCACTGGGATGACCTGGAGGGATGGTACGGGGAGGGACGTGGGAGGGCGGTTCAGGATGGGGAACACGTGTACGCCCGTGGTGGATTCATGTTGATGTGTGGCAGAACCAATACAATATTGTAAAGCAATTAGCCTCCAATTAAAATAAATAAATTTAAATTAAAAAAAGAAAAGGTAATTATGTGAGGTGATAAACATGATAAATATTATTGTGGTCGCAATATACACATGCATTAAATCATCAGGTTGTACACCTTAAACTTGCACAATGTTTTGTCAATTATATCTTAGTAAGGCTGGGGAAAAATAGACACTACCTTCTAAGCACAAACAGAAAATCTTCCTTCTGATTCTATTTTTAGAACAAATAGTTACATAGTCCCAGAGTACAGTAATGCCCAAATAAAAAAATTTATTCTTAATTTTGATCACCTCAGGGAGTATCACTACTCCAGTCACAAAGAAGTAAGCTTACCACTCTTATTATTGTACATAATTCAGGGTGAACACAAAATTTTACATGAAAATAAAGAGCATATGTTCTCTTAAAAAAATCATGTTATAATAGGAGTAATTATTACATATTATTGGGCTCAAATTTTAACATAGCATGGTTCTAGAGCATGAACAAACAGACCAATGAAACAGAACAGTCTCCAAACAGACCCATATATATGGGAATACAGAATTCGCTAAATGTAACATGCCAAACCTATGGAGAAAAAAAAAAATTACTTGTCCTTTTTCTTCTCAGACTCTCCCAATAAGTGATTAGCTCAACAACTTTACCCTTAATTCAACTTTACTTTGATTAAATTTGGCCCAATGAACTGACTACTTTCCTTATCCTCAAAGTGGACAGAGGCTGTTTTAATAAGAAAGCTTGATTGTTACCACACTTGGAATGCAAGATGTTGTGTTTATTTATGTCTATGTCTTTTAAATATTATTTAAAAGAAAGATCCTGCCTTCTCTCAGTGCTGTGAGGCATACGAGTACAAAGACAATATACGGAAAAAAGTCTTTTGACTGTTGCAAGTAAAACAATTACAAGAAAGCAAATATCGGTAGTGGTAGTGTGGTAATAACAACCCATCATTACTGTTCAAGAATACACAGGTTTCTGTCATGTGTAAAAGAACCAATGTGTTTATAATGTTCATTTGCGGAGAAGCCTGAGGCATGAGAGGAATAACTAATTTATATTTGTGCAATCTAAAGTTCTTCTGTAATTACCAGTTGGGACTTCTGCCAGTAGTTCTGTTTTAACAGGTCTGGATTTGCATACATCTGGCTAAGGAAGATGCTGGTATTGGAGACTCTAAAGTTCACTTCGTTAGTGTTTGACCTAAGAGAGCATCCAGATATTACAGTAGGCCTCTTTAGCAGCATATTCTTAATGGGCACTGGCTGAGTTTCATCCCCAAGTATAGCATGAGAGAATGAAAGAGATTGTATTTCTAGAAGATGCCATTTTAAAAACAAATTTTCTCTGCTTTCCTTTTCCCTGCCCTGTCTAAATGGGCTTTATTGAAAATGCATCACAGCTAAGTTACCTACTTGGTCCTTTAACATGTAGTTACCTAAACTTGTAGTTTTATGAATAGATGTGACATGTTTTCTTTACTTCTGAATCCCTTTTTTTCTTTCTCTTAATCCCTTCTCTCTCCTCACCTTCTTTTTCTCTTCTTCAAGAATGATAAATGTGGCTCTCTAAACTCATAATTACTACATTACCATCACCTCTCATGTCTCCATATTTTGGTTCCATGCTATTCCTTTTGATTAGATACTTTTACCATCTTTCTTTCCTAGATAACTTGTATGTACAGGTGACCCTTGCACAACATAGGGTTGAACTGCATGGGTCCACATATGTGTGGATTTTTTTTTTGAACAAATACCTTGGAAAGCTTTTTGGAGGTTTGCCACAATTTGAAAAAACTTGCAGATAAAACACATAGCCTAGAAGTATAGAAACAATTAAGAAAAAGATATGTCATGAATACATAAAAATATGTAGATATGGAGATCATATAGATATAAGGTGAGTGATATTTACTATAAAATTAATAATGTGTTAGTTTTCTTACCACTTATAACTTTGTTTTCAAAGAATCATATTACAGTACAATATACCACTCTCCCCAAATTGAAGAAACTATGTATCAGCTTATTGTCATGGGTAAGAGGTTTTTGGAAAATGTGAATTTTCCAATACTGTGTTATGAATTTGACCGTAATACTGTACACCATACAAATTTTATAATGGAGTCATTCATTGTGTATAGGCTACCCCAATATGAAGCAATCATACTGATTACATTAGGCTACTATAAAGGAATCATATTGCTGCTTCTTCATTATCAATGCATGAAATAAACATAAATTTTTTTTCACAGATTTTTCCATTGTTGACATCAAATATAATACATATAACATCTACAGTGCTTCATAACACATAAGACTATATTTCTATATGCACTATAGAATGATTCATTTTATAAACAGATGACATAAACTTATAGTATTGATAAACACAGTGCATGTATACATGTTCAGTTTCTTAGTTGTGTCTGACTCTTTGTGACTCTGTGGACTGTAGCCCACCACAGTACAGTGTTGTAACTGTGTTTTCTCTTCCTTATGATTTTTTAAATAACATTTTCTCTAGCTTAATTTACATAAGAATACAATATATAATGCATAAAGCATACAAAATATGTGTCAGTCAACAGTTTATATCATTGGTAAGGCTTCTGGTCAACAGTAGGCTATTAGTAGTTATGTTCTGGAGAAGTCAAAAGTTACACATGGGTTTTTAACTGTGTGAAGAGTTGGCACCCCTAGCCCCCTCCACTGTTCAAAGGTTAACTGTATTCTTCAAGGTTCAGCTCAGAAACCATCAGATGGACTAATGTGTCAAGTTACATGTCCAGTTTATCTATAAATATTTGTTCACGAATAAATGAAAGCATAACTGAAACAGTTTTTATTGTTGTTTAGTTGTTAAGTTGTGTCCGACTCTTTCGTGATCCCATGGACTGTAGCCTGCCAGGCTCCTCTCTCCATGGGATTTCCCACGCAAGTATACTGGAGTGGGTTGCCATTTCCGTCTCCAGCGGATTTCCTGACCCAGGAATGGAACCCTGTCTCTTGCATTGGCAGGTGGATTATTTACCACTGAGCCACCAGGGAAGCCCTATGAATAAAACAAGGCTTCCCTAAATTTGCTCCTTTCTGTTTCTTCATACTGATGACTCAAGAATAAGTCTACTAAGACACTATGGTGGATCACAGTATAGGCTTACAGTCTGACTTTGCCTCTCTGAATTCAAATCCTAGCTTTACCCACTAAATAGCTGTGCAAACTTGTTTTCCCTTTTGGCTCAGTATCTTCATCCTTACAACTGTGACCATAATACTATCTCTTGCATAGGGGTACTGTGAGAATATGATGAGATAAGACACGAAGGGCCTGCAATAGCATGTAAGAACCCTAAACATAGTAGTGATTATTATGAACAGGTGCTTATTTCTTTGCATCACATTCAATAAGTCATCAACTCTGCAATCCAATAGTCTTCCAAAATCTCTCCTAAAATGGCAAACTTCTCCTCTTACCACAAGAAAGACTGCCTGAATGTGACAGAATGTGAAAATTATGCTTTTTATTATATTCACATAAAATAGTCAATTACACCGAGTTGTCCAAATGCATTGGTGAATTAAAGCCTCCAACTTTTACAAAGTTTTATACATATATCTATGCATTTATAAATACACACATATGTAAAAGATATATATTTTCTTCTAAAATAAAGTGCCCAAATCTTAATATATGGGGGCATAATAGGGGAAAAAAGAATCATAAAGCTTTATCAGTTATAGACAGTTTCACAATATAAGAATCTGTTTTATACACATTTATTCAGATATAGTGAACTCTAACCACTCACTCTTTTCTGAATTCTAAGTGAATTAATTTATCCAATATATTAGAAGCCATGTAGCCAGTTTAAATGAATCAGAGGCTAATTCTTACTGTGCCTGGCACAGAACCTGGGCTCCCCAACAGAAGAGTAGTTAAGCATCATTTTTAATTCCCCTGTTTATTTGAATGTTGTCTTTCTGCTAAGATGATAAACATAGAAAGAAATGTAAATGAATAAATCTAATTTATAAGAATCCAATTCTGAATCCTCTATTAGCATCCTAGAATCCAATTCTAAATCTTCTATTAGCATTCAATAAAGTCAGGGTTTGGTGAAAAAATTCCTTTTGTCTTTATTTCACCCTGGGCTTGATGAGAAATGGCCTGGCAGATTTGAAATGAGGGGTCGTGCTGTCTCTGTTATAGTTAAGTCTTGTTGGAATCACAGAAGAATAATTAGGATGCAATGAGCAACAAACAGATCAAGAAGACAGTCAACTCAAATTGAAATGAAACTCTCTGTGACAATGGAAAACCTCGTGAGTGCATGTTTGAATTTAAGAACAGAACAAAGGTTAAAGAAAAACTAGATCATTTAAGATCATTCAGAAAAGCCTCACTTCAAATAGAAACTAAGGCTCTATTCTTCAGTACAACGTCTCAGCTACCCTTACTGTGTTTGCTATTGCGTGCATGCATGCTAAGTTGCTTCAATCGTGTCTGACTCTTTGTGACCCTATGGACTGTAGCCCACCTGGCTCCTCTGTCCATGGCATTCTCCCAGGCAAGAATATTGGAGGCTTGCCATGCCCTCCTCTAGGGGATCTTCCCGATCCAGCGATCAAACCAACATGTCTCCTGTATTGGCAGGCAGGTTCTTTACCACTAGCGCCACCTGGGAAGCCCTGTATTTTCTGTTATCTTAGATTTTTAGGATGATCATTTATAGGTTTCGACAAGGAATAGAATTTAAAATGTTTTTGAAAAGACTTCAACCTATGGAAGCAAGGCGAAGATGCTTAAAAATAGCTTAATATGAACCCAGTCAATTTAGAATCTAGTGATTACATGTTCAAACTGCAATACAGCATGTTTTATTTAAGCAGGCAAAAGAGAGACTGTCAGCACTGAAATTGCATTAAAACACTCTGCAACTTCCCAACATACGGAAGGCTTGGACCGGTGGGAAGCCCAAACTTCTCCCAGAGTTAGAACAAGGAATGTAGTATCTTCTTTTCTTTGGAGGAAGAAAAAGGGCAAGAAAATGTTTCCAATTACCCAAACCCACCTGAGCAGGGTCTTCCCAAGGACGGAGCTGCCTAACTGCTGATTTTGGTGAGCATCTTATTAATGGCTTGCTTGACGTGCGTGGTGGAGCTGCGTCGCCTCGTCTTGCCCTGGACCATCCTCCGGCGACGTACCTCTCGACACAGCTCGTAGAATATCTCGGTGATGTTCCCTTCTCCAGTGCAGGCAGAACACTCATAAAAAGCACATGCCAGTTCTGTGGCCAGCTTCTCCCCTTCTTCTGTACTGACCTGTCTGGAGTGGTCCAAGTCAGCTTTGTTTCCAACCAAGATGAGAGTCACGTTCTTGGGCTTTTTGATCTCATCCAGGATGTTCTTAAGTGGCAGCACTTCCTCAAAACTTCCTCGGTCAGTAATGTCATAGACCAGCACAAAGCCTTCCCCCCATCGCATGTGTCCTTCCCTCTGAATGGTGTCTTCCTGTTGGCAGGGAAAAAAATAGCAGTCGGGAGACCTGGAAGTAATTGCAGTGTATAGATGCTGCAATTGCTAACAGTGATCCTTTTAACAACCATTCTTTACATTCAGCAGCGTTGGAAATTCTTGGTAGACTGCCTGAACCAGCTGACCCTCTCAGTTTGGAACAGAAGCATAACTTAGGGAACTAAACATTTTCTAACTGTATGGAACCTAACTTTGTGATTCTAACTTTTTCTTGCCACATCATTAAATGTGTAATTGCAAGGACTGTAAAGAAATTATCCTCCTAGTTGAGCACACTGCCTCTGAGATTTTTCATCACAATTAAACAATTGGCCAATAGATAATAAACAAGTAGACCGTACCCCATCCTCTGAGATCAGAATTAGAGGTATGAATTAATGAATGGTTTTGATTTTGTTTTGTTTTTTAATCTTCTTTTCTTCAGATTAGAGACAATTAGCCACCAAAACAAAAGTGAAAAATTGTATAGAGTCTAAGTAAAGCTAGGGGATTTGGGCTTCATTTTCTATCTCAGCATCTTTGATATATTATGCAGTCTCAATAATGATAGAAACTCAATTGCTGTGATTCTCAAAAGGGGTGATCCCTCCTTCTTAAGAAGGTAGCATTTGAAAGCATTCTGAAGCAGGTGTGATTTGAAAATGTATCACCATTATAGGCTCAAATGACTTCTCCAGGCACGTATTTTCCTGATGTTTCTCTCCTTAGAATCAGTACTGGAAGGTGAGAATATATATGGGGAGCAAGTAGTGATGAGAAGGAAAACTGTATAACTAGCTGCATATATATTTCTTAGATTAAATAGTTTTATCAAGTAGTAACTGAAAAGCACTATGATATCCTTCAGTTTCCTAACTCTTATTCTTAGTGGTCACCACTATTCCTGGAAGGGCTTCGCTTGTGGCTCAGCTGGTAAAGAATCCGCCTGCAATGCGGGAGACCTGGGCTCAATCCCTGGGTTGGGAAAAACCCCTGGAGAAAGGAAAGGCTACCCTCTCTGGTATTCTGGCCTGGAGAATTCCACGAACTGTATAGTCCATGGAGTTGCAAAGAGTCAGACACAACTTAGCAACTTTCACTTTCACTTCTTTCATCTCTTGGGAACCAAGCCTTCCTTCCTATAAACTGTTTATAATTTCAGAATTGACTGGCTGCAAGGCAAATGTATATTAGTTTCATTTTAAAATAAGTTGTTAGCATTCAGTGATGTGGCTCAAATCTTTAATCTGATGTGATGAGATTTAGAAAGAATATTATAGAAAAGATTCTTAAAATATTCTGAAAAAAGATTCTAAGTTTATATAAGTCAAGAATATAAATATTGTAGATTTCTTTAAGATTCAACTTATATATAAGCATATTAAGGGTGCTGAGAACTTTTCCAGTAAAGATATATATTTAACTTGATCAGAGTATTTCAAAACACATTAACCATGAAAACCTAACATTAATACCTTGTGATCTCCCCATAATAGAGGTGAGCAATTATACTTTAGATGATAGCATATGAATGTTAGGGTATTTTCAAAACCCTTTTGGAGCACTGAGTAATTTATATGAGGACACATACATAAGCTATTGCAAATAAACTAATATAAAGCATAACTAGATAAGTCTTTAGGCATCATTAGTTAACCATAGAAAAGTGTCTTAATTCTGTTCATGTTATGCACATCTCATTTTTATTTATCCAGAAATATTAGAGCTGAATTCCTTTTCACCTGCCCAGCAGTATCTAGTATCTCCATGGTGACAACTTCATCATCAATGGTTGCTTGGTGTCGGTAGGTTGATTCTGAGGGAATGAGCAAAATGAAGGTAAAATGGTAAATAAATGCATAATTAGATTTGATCCTTGAAATTATAAATTAGTCTCCAATGTATACCTGTTTCCAGAGCATTAAAAAAACATGCAGCCTGAGGGGTGGGAGAAGGTGCCATTTTTATACTCTTAAGTTCTTAGGAGTAACAGATTCTAATATGGGATCCACAGACGCTCAGGATATAGCATGAGAGATTCCCTTTTTCTATTATTTTATTCTCCTGTGAGGCAAGCTTTCTAATACCCTTTTCTCTCTAAAATGAGACTTCCACATCCTAAAAAGAGAAAGTGATTCCCACAAGGGCATTCTATCTTGAGACTCCTAAAAATACAGTTTATGGAATTATGTTAATTCCCGTTCCTAACAAGATGGCAGACAGACAGAGGCTGCTCATTTCCATCTAGACCTCCACTCTAAGAAAAAATTAAACATTAGAGGGGGGCAGATCGCTATTCATGTAAAAACGACTGTGGAAAGCTGGCAGGAACCCTTGGGGCGGTTGAAGTGGTTGGACCCGGGTGTTCAGGGATTGTTAAGGAATGGTCACCCACAGTAGAGGACCGAAGAAGAGAGAGAAAAAAGCTGAGGTAGAGAGGCTGCTTAGTACCAGTTGAGGCTGGTGGCTCAGACAGTAAAGAATCTGCCTGCAATGCAGGACAGATTGCCTGCAATCAGATCTGTGTTCCATCCCTGGGTTGGGAAGATCACCTGGGGAAGGGAAGGGCTCCACACTCCAGTATTCTTGCCTGGAGAATTGCATGGACAGAGAAGCCTGGAGAGCTATTGAGTCTACAGAGGTTGCAAAGAGTCTGGCACGACTGAGACTAACACTTTCACTTCAAGATAATATCAGAGTAATCTTCAAGCTCTGCTGGGGTCAGAAGTCAGGAAGAATACAACCACTAGGTGGCTCTGAGGGTTCTGACATGAAATGAAAACCAGACATTAAAATGGTGTTGCTCTATATGAAAACGAAACAAATGACATAAAGCACTCCATACATGATTGACTGAGTTGATGAAGTTCAGGGTGAAACATTCTCCCAGAAATTACTAGCAAGTGATAAAAAGAAGGAAAACATGAAAGCAAAATATAAGAGGTATGGATAATAGAAATAGACATGTTATTTTCTCCTATAAAATGAGCCTCAAAGAGAGAATAATATACATAGAAGAGTGGAAAATAGTTGAAGCTGAGGTTGTAGCAATTGAGAATTTCCCAGGACTAGAGCCACTGAACGACTTCACATTAAAAGGACTATAAGTATAGAACAGATAAACAACATGGTTCTACTGCATAGCACAGGGAACTACAGTCAACATTCTGTGATAAACCATAGTGGGAAAAGAATATGAAAAAGAATGTTCACATATGTATATCTGACTTTGCCAGACAGCAGAAGTTAATACAGCATTGAAAATCGACTATACTTCAATAAATATAAGTTTAAAAAAAGGACTGACAGGACACACAAGGGGAAAAGCCCCAATTTCGACCTATTACAACAAAATGTAAAGATATCAATGACAAAGAGGGAAATTTTTGAAGATCTAGAGGAAAAAAAAGCCCATCACCTACAAAAGCATGTGACTCAGATTGACACTGGACTTCTCATCAGCAAAACAGAATTCAAAATCTTAATGGAGTCAAGCAAAGCGACAAAACTATACCAGAAGCAATTCAGAACCACAATTCTAGATAACACCAAAATATCAGGGTGGAGATGAGGGAACAGACCAGAGGCAGGTTTGAGGGAGTTAATGTACTTGTATTATTCCAAAGGATGATATAATAAAAAGGTATTTAGAACAGAAAAAAGTGAACAAATTATTCAACTCAATGTTTAGAAGAGGAAAACAAAGCAAATTCAAGAAGATATGAGAAAAGTAAAAGAGAAAATAGCAGAAAAAATTAGATAAGCAAAAGCAAAAGCATGGCACTTGAAAACTTTAAAAGAAGTAGGTGGGGGGAGAGATAAAGATCAGAGAAGACTAGTAAATTAAGAGAGAAGATGAAATCAAACAAAATGAGAATAAAAATAGGAAGTAATTACACATTCTGATGAAATAGAAATAAAATAATGTTATGAACTGTATACCAAACAAATTTCAAAGCCTGATTAATTCTTTGAGGAAAAAATGCACAAGTTGGTACAATGAGAAATAAGACACTTAACTAGGTCAATAGCCTGTGAAATTTAAATGATCACTGTAGATTTCTTATGAGAAAAAATGACTACCCAATTGGCTTTATAGATTTCTATTAAATATTAAACAAGTTGTTCTAGGGGGAGAAGAAAGGATAGCTACCCATTACATGAATTCCAGCAAGAAATATTAGAAAAGTAATGAGAAGAGAAAAAAAATGTAGGTTCATTTCATTTTTGAACATAGATTCAAAAATTCTAAAAAAGTAATATCCAGTTGAATCCAACAGTATAATAAGAAAAATACATCATAAAATAGTAGAGTTTATTTCAGGAATACAAAGTGTTTATAACTATCAGTGCAATTAACACATTAAAGAACTAAAGAAAAATCACGAGTACCTCTATAGGTAGATCTATAGCATGATAAAATGTATACAAATTTAAAATATGTGCATATATAGAATTTAAAAAAATATGTAATAACTAACACATACTGCTTACTCTTTGAACACAAATTGTTCTAAATGCCTTACTCATGTTATCTTATTTATTCTTTATATTTTATGAAGTATGTAATACTATCAGATCTATTTTATGTGAAGAAACTGAGGCACAGCAACATTTAATAAGTTGCCAAAGGTCACACAGATATTAAGTGGTAAATGGTACAGTTAAGACTGGAGCTCAGAAGACTGGCTTTGGGAATTTAGACTTTGAACCACTGTGCTAAGTATCAACCATATTAGACTATATGCCTTTGGGAACAGAGGAAGACACTGGTGTCAGAATAGGGGATGCAGGAAAAATAAAGTGAAAAAATAGAAAGCCTTTACATATGCATGACGTGGTGCTAGGAATAGAGCAGCATGATTGACTTAAATATTAACTCAATTATTTGCCCTTGAAGTACTCAAGTTACTAACCAATCAACCAACTAAATAAACCTAGAAATTTCTTTCCTACCAGGGTAACTGGTAAGCCATTGCTTTTATTTTTTCCTATAATCTATCCACCTACCTATTATCTATTATCTATCTATCTCATGTTTCTTTCTTCAACTCATCAACTATCTTACAGTTCTTTCTTGACCACAGTTTTATGTTACTTTGCTGTAAATCTAATCTCCTACTCAAAATACAAACCACAAAAAGGAAGCTTAGCTAAGCAGTGTAACCTAGCCATCATCGTATGTGATGATCATTCACAAAGGCACAACACACTGCAGATGTATTTTCTGAAAAATAAAAGTTTAAAATGAGTTATGTTTGTTTTATTTTTTTTAGACTCCACATATCAGTGATAGGATATAGTATTTGTCTCTATCTAACTTATTTCACTAAGTAAGTCCATCGACGTTGTGGCAAATGGCAAGATTCAATCCTTTTTTCATGGTTGAGCAATATTCCATTGCCTGCATGTGTACAATTATATATCTCACATCTTCTTTATCCATTTATCTGTCAATGGACATTTTAGGTTCCTTCTTTATTTTGGCTATTGTAAATAACTGTACAGCACAGAGAATATAACCAATATTTTATAATAACTATATAGTGTGTAATCTATAAAATATCAAATCACTATGTTGTGCACTTGAAACTAATATAGTTTTGTAAGTCACTATTTGTCAATTTTAAAAGAAATGAAAATGAGATTATGTTCAATATATTTTAATAAGTATATTTTACATTATCATCATTCTCCTGTAATACGTAATCCTTACAGGCTATGTATGATTCTCAATTCTAGATCATTCCACTCCCCTCTGTTATGTTAAATGGGAGATTACAGTTTTGTATAATTGAATGCTCTAAAGTACCACTGACAGCCACTACTCATTTCTAAGTGTTCTCTCAATTATTTCCTTTTCATCTTCTGGGCACCAGTCTGAAGAGGAGAAGCCCAGAGGGCAGTGCACATGCTAGGATCCATGCCCTTTTTGTTTCTCTCTCCACTGCTCTGCTGTGACCTTTGTGCTGCTTTCCCTTTTAAAGGACTGGCATCAGCCCTGGAGCCTGGAAAACAGAGTTCTGGGCTTTAGTCCATCTCTTTGCACCACAAGTTGTCTGACAGACAGGGACATTTTTCTGAGTTGCCTCCATGCTAAATAGGATATGTATTACAACCACAGAAGGCCACAGTAGGGGGGAATAAAATATAAAGAAAATGGTATGAAGTTGTGTGATTCTTTGGCTGTTTGTTAACTGAAATGAAAACGATGAAAGGCAGGAAATAAGGGAATGTTGGCCACAGACAGCAGTGGGAGGCAGCAGTGATTTCATCTAAGCTGAACACTGGTTTCACGCCATTTGAAGAATATTTTCTTTAAGTCCCTTCTCTCTCTCTCTCATTAGGAATTCATGGCTACATGTAAAACAGTGGAAATATTGCTTACAGAGGCAAAATGTACATCGGTGTGCTAGCTTTTCTGAAAATAATTCTAAAAAATGCACTAAGTACTGTTAGAATGGAATGAAACTCTACTATTCATTCTGGAAGTTAAGAAAAAATGTGTAAGTTTTTGTTAAGGAAGTTAAGCAAAAATGGAGAATGGAAATACTTTTCATTCATACTCACAAAAAAATGATCATTTTAGTCTTTTTTTCTTGAAGGATAAGGGGATGATTGTTTAAGAGATGCTTCAAAATGAACCAAATATTGGATACTGTAAGATCAACAGTTGGCATCACCTATTCAATGGACGTGAACTTAGGCAAACTCCAGGAGATGGTGAGGGACAGGGAAGACTAGTGTGCTGCAGTCCATGGGGTTGCAGAGTCGAACATGACTTGGTGACTGAACAACAACATCAACATTAGTTTCAAGATGGAATTATGGAGCTGGTGGTGGCAGTAATTTAGTTGTGATGGATTTTTTGTGACCCCTGGACTGTAGCCTGCCAGGCTCCTCTCTCCATGGGATTCTCCAGGCAAGAATACTGGAGTAGGTTGCCATTTTCTCCTCCGGGGGATCTTCCTGACACAGGGATTGAATCTGGGTCTCCTGCATTGCAGGTGGATTCTTTACTAACTGAGCCACCAGGGAACTCCAAGATGGAATTGGGCTTATTAAATATATATCTCAAGTTCACTGTATATGAGAGATACATGATTGAAAACCTGCATAATTTCATAAGCTGAAGTATATTTTTCATACGAAGAGAAACTGATGCTCAAAGGAATGTTTCATGCCATTAATCCTTTTACTAATTTAGCTCTTTTGCAAATTTCAACATATTAATATGGACATTTGGCTAGTGCAACAACAACAACGGTTAGTAATGTTGGTTTGTGCTAGAGTGGGAATTGTACTAACTGGAGTTCTATTGCTGATCTAACCACAAAATAGCCACATAATCTTGGATAAACTGACTTCATTGGACTTGTTTTATTATTTGCCAAGTGACGATCTCAGAGATCCTTGCTGTGCCAATATTAACCAGTTCTTAGAGTTGGCTAAGAACCTCTGCTTTAGTATCCAGTTGAGACAATTTGTTCTGAGTGTATCTCTTTCTTAGTATGAGTTTTTCCAATCAGAGGGAACTGTAATTCAGGTAGGGAGAACCAGTCACAAACTCAGAACACCAGTGGGTCCAATATGTCTCCCACTTCCCACTCTCATTTGTGTCTGAGCCTTAATCCATTCAAACAGAGTACAGTGCTTCCTAAGCAGTAATAGTTTCCCCCTCTCTCTCTCTCCAACTACCTGCAACACACATAGGTGTGCACACACACACAAGCACACATACACACCACAACTGTACCTGATCTAAATCTTTGTATTTTCTACCACGATCAGCATTTTCTGAAGGTAATATGACTCTGGGAGGTAGAGACTGAGCTCTTTTTTGGAATCTGAACAGGACACAGAAGCTGTTCTGCACCCAGAAAACTGCTGCCACTTCCATCATGCAGGGAGTTTTCTTGGTTAGATGGTCCAGTCCCAAATTCTATAGGCTTCAGTGTATGTGTGTCTGCGCGTCTGCGTGTCTGTGCGTATGTGCTTAGTCATGTCTGACTCTTCTCCTCTATCCATGGGATTTCCCAGGTTTGAATACTGGAGTGAGTTGGCATTTCCTTCTCCAGGGGATCTTCCCAATACAGGGATCAAATCGGAGGCTCTGGTGTCTCCTGTACTGGCAGGTGAATTCTTTAGCACCACCTGGGAATGGGTAGTTTTTAAAGGCAATTCACAGAGCACCTCTGACCTCTGACAAAGATTTCACTGGTCCATGGTGAAATGAGAAAATTTTAAGGAAAAATAACATTGTCCAATGTCAAGGACTGATTTTCTTCTTAGATTATATCCTTCACAACACATGGATGTTAACAATAGTTCCTTCTTATATGAAAATGGAAGTGCCACTAGAATTTTTAATTCCCCCTCACCCTCTGAGCCCTCCATCTGTAACTAGAATTCCTATGAGAGTTCCTCTCCTTAAAAAAATAAAAGTTTGAAAATCACTTGTGCTTATACTAGCAAACAATTTCTTTACAGAATTATTTCAGAGCAATAGATTCCAGGGCTGTTAATATGCTGAAGGATGTTCACAGTCTTCAGTTTCTGATGGAGCAAAAGTTCTGTTACAGGTTGAAAAACAGCACTATGTTTTCGAGGATGGCTCTGGACTCAGAATTCAAAACTGTTTTTACAAATAAGATACTTTGTTTTCAAAGGTAGCTTTCCTTTGGGGTGGTGGTCTTGAAACTCTCTAATAGTATGAAGTTATGCCCAGGAAGGGCTTCCCAGGTGGCACTAATGGTAGAGAATCTTCCTGCCTACACAGGAGATACAAGAGACTCAGGTTTGATCCCTGTCCATAAGATCCCCTGGAGGAGTGCATGGCAACCCACTCCAGTATTCTTCCCTGGGAAATTCCATGAACAGAGGAACCTGGCAGGCTACAGTCCATAATGTCGAAAAGAGTAGGACATTACAGATGTGAATTAGCACACATGCATGCTTGCCCAGGAAATGCTTGGTTCATCTTGAATCAAACGGATTGGAACTCCTCTAGGCTAGAACATTAGTGACTTCTTGTATATGAGTGTACACATACACACACACATCCAGTTTCCACGGTGACTGAATGAAAGCCTCACCTGGGAGTGAGTCATCTATCTGATACGCCTGAAGGCAGATGAGCCCCCTTGTTGCCTAGCAGCTGCAATTCTTGTGGAGCAGAACAGTACAAGGTCACTCAATAAAGTTTCATTATTCATAGTGAAGGAAGCCCATGGTACAAATAACTGGTGCAGGAGATTTCTATTAATAGCGTTTGTTTTTCAGAAGGAATAAAACCAAAGGGAAAATGGTTGACCTAAGACTAATTAAAAAGCAACATTAGTTACCAGAACAAATCTCAGACAGCATTCAAAAATTTTTAAGATCATCTTTTAGAAGCTTCATCTTTTGTTGAGTTGTACCGGTATAGATAAATAAAATTAGTATTTTTGTATTAAACTCCCATAAATCATTAAGGCTCTCAGGGGCTATAATCTTTATAAAGCTTATATAAACAATAAAATTATAAGAGGAGGGTAAGCATTTACATAAATGGGTTAAACAATAGATAATGATTTTTTTCAAACCAAGTACAATGTTTTAGATATAAATATATCATCTTAAGATTAAATTGTGGCTATATTAAAATGATGCAAAAATTATTGATGTTGAAAAACCTTTTATTTAAAAGTGAAATCAGAGAAGACTAATAAATGTAGAGACATGCTATTCTCTTATATTAAAAGAATGAATATCATAAAGCTGTGAATCTTCTCAAAGGAATGTATAATTTTAATGCAATTCCAATCAAAATTATTTCATGCTATGATATAGTTTTAAAAATTGACCTGAAAGAATAAACTAGAGATAGGAGCCAATATAATTTTGTTAAAAAGTAAAGAAGAAAGGCTTTCTCTACTGAGTATCAACATGTCCTAAGGAACATGCAGTTATCAAAAGAGTGTGGTACTGGCATTGGATGTGAAAAGCAAATCTAGAATTGCATCCTTGGGTGCATGATTCCATGTATTTTTAAAAGGCAGCATTGAAAGTAGTGGGGAAAGGTGGAGATAATTTAGTAAGTCATAGGAGGACAACTGGTCAACTCTTTGGGAAAAATGCTGCATCATCACTTTGTACTTCTCACTACAGTGAATTCTATAGACTAAAAAGTTAGAAATTAGATAAAATATAAGATCAGTCTCTACCCCCTTTCCTGTTCAGTTTCCCTTCATGGCGCTTATCACTATTTGACATATATTTGTTTACTAACTCTTCTCTCTTCACTAAACTGTAAGTTTAACAAAGCCCATGCTTTCCCCTTCTGCCTATTGGTTTATCCTCAGCACCTAGAATCATCTAACTCATAGGAGGCATTTAATACATATTTGTGGGATGAATGAGTGAAAGCAATGAAAGGAGCTCACAAGGGCAAAGAAAACCCCCTTTTAAGCTGGATGGTGTAAACCTGTATTAACAAACACAAAAACAGAAAAGAAACTGGGAATCATCTTTGCCCATTTCATCATTCTGAGTAAGGCCAGCTTGGTCTGGGACACTGCTCGGTAATAAAATGATGTATGCCTTTCCTTCTTCCTCTGGATTTCAACAATGTTGACCTTTACAAAACCAACTAGGGTCCCAAACCATAACAAACAAAAACTCAAAGGCTTAATTCAGAGTTAAACTTTAGCTCAATTTGAAACCCATGGATTTTCAGTGTTATTTTGAAGATGAGAACTAAATAGATTACCAGTAAGGACTCTGCTCTGGACTACAAAAAATACAGTTGATGAATACTTCATCCATCAATATTATTGCTACTTTCAAGATCTACAGATATCAACTTTTGCTTCTTTTTTATATTTTAAATAGGCTTAGATCGGATTCATTGGAGAGAAGAAGGGGGAAAAACATAGTTTATTTATACATTTTCCCAAAATGAGCATTCACAAGCTTTATATTACTATTATACTCTTCTCCCCATGCCCTTCTCTCCCATGCCCAATTAGCCATGTCCACTGCATCCTCTTTCTCCCACTAGAATGATGCTACATTTCCTGATGGAAGAGCATCACGTTGTACCCACTTCCTTCTTGTCTCCGGTTTGACCTGATTTCTTCATCTATGCATGAAAATCCTGCAGAGTTCTAAGCGCAGACAGCATACAACACACATCCATCTTCTTACAGGGCTCTTTGCGTGATTTGATAAAGCACTTCTCAAACGGCTGCAAGATGCTTAAAAATGTTGCAACAGAAAATGACATTCTCTCTTTCAGGTCAAAACTTTGATTGGAGAGGAGGATGAAATAAAATTTGACCTACCGAGGGTGGGATCATATTCCCAGATGAACCGTTTGGTCAAAAATCTCACCACAAGAGCTGTGGGAAAAAAGAACATTTCAATCAAATTTGTTAATTTTCTTAATAGCTTTTAACCCTCCTTCAGAAAGAGGAATAGCCCATAAAACTATATGTGTTTTATGGTTCCTTGGCAAATAAACTCAATATATCTATTTATGTTTATTCAAATATTTTAAAATTTCATATTGTGGCCTAAAAATTGGTATAATGTTTTAATGGTTTGTTGTACCTTAATGAACAGCTTAGATTTTTTTCCCTTGAATCTTGGAGTCGAAAACATCACAATGTGAAAATGCAAACATAATCAATTTTTAGCAAAACAATGAATTCAACCATACAGCATCACAATACTGGTGTCTAAAGTTTGAATACTGATAATGATTGATACAGGTCAGTTAAAATGTAATTATTTTTACTGTAATGAAAAGATATTTGTCGTATGCTGCTGCTTAATCGCTTCAATCATATCTGACTCTTTATGTGACCCTATGGGCTGTCCCGTGCCAGGCTCCTCTGTCCATGGGATTCTCTAGGCAACAGTACTAGAGTGGGTTGCCATGCCTTCCTCCAGGGGATCTTCCTGACCCAGGGATAGAACCAGGATCTCCTGCATTGCAGGCAGATTCTTTACCACTGAGCCATCAGGGAAGCCTCATTTGTATTACAAAACTATTCAAAATTAAGGATTTTATTAGTGAATCATTAAAGCCCATGAAAAGTAAAGCTGATGAGGTAGTTATAGAAAGAATCAGGATCTGGAATTATGCTAAGCACCTCACTTCCATGATCTTCTTGACCAGTACTTCATCTCTGTGAGGGAGGCACTAGGATTGACCCCATTTTTCAGATAAGGCAACTGAGGCTCTGAGAGGTTAACTGATTTAATTAAGCTCATCTAGCCAGTTAGTGGCTAAGCCAGGATGTGACTCCAAAAAAGGCTATTTCCAAAACCTGTAATTTCTCCATTGTCTACAACTGATTTTAAGGCCGAGGCCATCTGGCTAATACTTGAAGATGAGCCAGACAAAGAGTGATGCTGAGAGAGGTGGATTCTATTGTCCTTAAAAAACTGATGGGACAAATGCTGGACATTTTCTTAGACTTGTATTATAGTTGAAACAATGGCTTTTAATCTACAAAAAAAAAGTTTTTTTTTTTTGGAGGAGAGCATCACTGATACTTCGGAATGAAAGCTTTGGATTCTTTCCCTGGAGAAATGTATATACACACAGTCTAGTATATAATTTCAGCAGGCTCACTAGCCCTTTGAATACCCTCATGGTCTTCCTGGGATCTCATTGACCCTAACTAAAGAATCAGTGTTTACTGAAATTACATTATTTCTTTTTACTGAAATGCCCTGTATGTAGTATTCTAAAGATACTCCTTGGAGAAGCAAGACTATTTAATTGAAAGGCACTGTCAATCTTTCCTTTTCCTACAGCCTCTGTTAAGACCAACAGAGATATATACTCCCTACCACAGTGGCCTATATGAGAGAATGCAGTGCAAATAGCAATGAAAACTTCATGAGACAGACCACAAGGATACGTGGCTTGGCTGTAGACCGAAAGCTGCAATGTTCTTTCCAACTACAGAGTGTGAGGCTGGATTTGAGCCAAAATATTTGCAGTGCCAAAAGTAGCAAGGCCACTGACCCTATGGTACTTCCCACAGTGCATGTACTTGTGGTTTTATCTTCAATTTGCAGAGTCTGTCACCATCCACTCTCTTGAGACTGAGTCATTTAAAATTTTTTTTGTGTGTAAGAAGTAGAAAGCTCTAGACAGAATTTTTCTGCTTTTCAGTTGTCAGTGGTAGTAAACATAACTGCCTGCAGTATTCAAAGCATTTCAAAGTTTTGTTGTAATAGGGAGGTTTAGCTTGAAAGTTTGTGACTAGCAAAATACATTTATCTGGCATCTTTAAGCATGAGCTATTAAAATTAACAAAATTTCTCATACAACTGAAGTTCGAAGTACCCTGGTTCCTAGACCATTTACACTTTAATAATTTTTCAAAGAAATCTTTCTAAAACATTTTAGACATGCCATTACCTTTCAAAACCTAGTATACTGAATAGAACTAAATCATTTTAAATGTCTAGATCTTAGTAAAGAATCTATTAGTGCCCTGTGTAGTTGTGGAAATACTTCTAGAAGCTGCAGAGTGGTAGAGGCAGAACAATTCTAAAGTGCTATGGCTTTTGAATGATTTTAATTTTTTATTCTATAAATATATTTTTCATATTGTGTGTGTTCTCAGTCATGTCTGACTCTTTGCAAGCCTATGGACTGTAGCCCACCAGGCTCCTCTGTCCATGGAATTTTTCAGGCAAGAATTCTGGAGTGGTTTTCCATTTCCTTCTCTATGGAGTCTTCTTGACCCAGGGATTGAACCTGTATCTCCTGGGTCTCATGAATTGCCAGGTGGATTCTTTCCACTGAGCCACCTGGGAAGCCTGCATAACATGTGATAGGCATTTAACACACAGTAGGCAAAAGGAGAAGAGGGCAGCAGAGGACGAGATTATTAGATAGCATCACTAACTCAATAGCTATGAATCTGAACAAACTCCATGAGATAGTGAAGGACTGGGGAGCCTGGTGTGCTGCAGTCCAAGGAGGGGGTCCCAAGAAGTTGGACATGACTTAGAGATCAAACAACAACAAATCATCCAGTAAACAACTGAGACAAAAGATTTTTGAACATACCAAGCTTATATTCTACTAGAAGACAGATTAAAAAAATAAATAATTATATAGTCTGTTAGAGGTGATATGTGCTAAGGGATGAAAGAGGGAGAGTAAAGTAAGGGGGATTCCACGCTAGGAGATGAAGGTGTGAGAGTTGCTATTTAAGATTGGGTAACCAGGGTAATTCTTGCTGAAAAGGTGATAGAAGAAAGAGATGAGGGAATATATGTGGGGGGAATAGCATTTCAAAAAGAGAGAACAGCCATTGAAAGGTCCTAAAACAGGAATATGCACTTGATATGCTCAAGGAACATTAAGCAAGCCAGTATGACTAAAGTAGAATGAACAATAGCGAGAAAAGCTGATTAGATTATATCTTTCAGTCATGCTTTCCCCTTCCATAAATCTACCATCAACATCACCACCATCACCACCCTCACCACTACTACTAATAATTAAAACAACTAAAATGCTTCTTTGTTATTATCATCATTGTTATCATTTTACTTGATTCCTTCTCTAGAATGTATATTTCATGAAGGCATGGGATCTGCTTTGTTCACCACTATTTTCTAGTGTCTGGCACATGTAGACTTAAACATACTAATACTTGCTGAATAGAAGAAAAAAAGATGTATCAATTCACCATTCACTCTTCTTAATAGTTAAGTAATAATCAGTCATTGAGAGAAAAGCAGAAAGATTAACCCAAGAGAATTTATAGCAGAATCATGCTATAATGTTTTCCTAAAATGTCATGTAAATATACAAGCTGAAATGTCTATTTTATGATGCTTATACAGATTACATTTCTTAAAGTTTATTAAAACTATAAAATTGATCTAATTATCTTTTAAATATTCTGTGGTTTCCATCCCAACAATCCCGAGCAAAGGTCTTCTTTTGATGTAAAATGGTGGTATTGATAATAATTACTTCCACTAAGAGTATGACATATGGTTTTGTTTGTTCCTAAGTTTTAAGGTTTGACATATTTGATTAGTTACAAGTAAGTCTCTGTATTAGAAAATATCTTATTTTCTTCCTATTGCCTTGAAAACCCATACCTTTCCACTAAATAAGTAAAAAATCTCTAATTTAGAGAGCAACATTTTCCTCATTTTGTCTAAATTATAACCTACTTGAATAATTCTTCTTTCAGTTCAGTTCAGTTCAGTTGCTCAGTCGTGTCTGACTCTTTGTGATCCCATGAATTGCAGCATGCCAGGCCTCCCTATCCATCACCATCTCCCTGAGTTCACTCAGACTCACGTCCATTGAGTCGGTGATGCCATCCAGCCATCTCATCCTTGGTCGTCCCCTTCTCCTCCTGCTCCCAATCCCTCCCAGCATCAGAGTCTTTTCCAATGAGTCAACTCTTCTTTACATGTGGTTTATTTTTGGCATTCCTGGCACTGAATTTCATAATTATTAATGAAAGCTAGTTTCCAATGAAATGGAAAATTCGCTAAGTAGAATTTGATCCAAAGACATATTATTAAAAGTGACATCAAGGTAATAAATAAATAGGATAAAAATTCTGGTTAAAAGCAAGAGCTAACAGGTAAAATTTCTACTGAAATTTTTTCTACTATTTCTTTTGAAATAGTCAAACTATTTCTAAAGGTTAACAAGGCTGAGACAGTTATTCAAAATAATTCCTGATGTCATTATCACAATGAAGCAGACATCAGAAGTATCAGCTTTGAGGATTAGAATAATGTTTTTAAATGAAAAATGACTGGATATAATCTATGCGATAAACTAGCTTTTAAAAAGAAATGAACTTTTCAAAGTAAATGAAAACTAACACCCATGATATTCTTCCACTCTAAAAATAGTTAAGAGATATCCTCAGAAGACATTCAGAAAGAACTTTCAAAGGTTACTTTTTGAGCTCATATTCTTTATTTTATTTTATTTTTTTCATGTTAATTTTTATTTTTTATTTTTATTTTTTTTCTTTTAATTTTAGTTTTTTATTTTTTAAATTTTAAAATCTTTAATTCTTACATGCATTCCCAAACATGAACCCCCCTCCCACCTCCCTCCCCATAACATCTTTCTGGGTCATCCCCATGCACCAGCCCCAAGCATGCTGCATCCTGCATCAGACATAGACTGGCGATTCAATTCACATGATAGTATACATGTTAGAATGTCATTCTCCCAAATCATCCCACTCTCTCCCTCTCCCTCTGAGTCCAAAAGTCCGTTATACACATCTGTGTCTCTTTCCCTGTCTTGCATACAGGGTCGTCATTGCCATCTTCCTAAATTCCATATATATGTGTTAGAGCTCATATTCTTTAAAGAAAAGTCCTGTTATATCATTATTTTTCACTTATACAATCATGAAATAGCCTAATTAACAAGGTATCTGATACAATTGTATCATAGACACTTAGGTGTACTCAACTCCCTAAATATTTGTGATCATTGTCATTTCTATATTCTCTTAAAGATGTATTCTTCTAATACCTATCCAACTCAAACTCTTCCAGAAAATTGCAGAGGAAGGTAAACTTCCAAACTCATTCTATGAGGCCACCATCACCCTAATACCAAAACCTGACAAAGATGCCACAAAAAAAGAAAACTACAGGCCAATATCACTGATGGACATAGATGCAAAAATCCTTAACAAAATTCTAGCAATCAGAATCCAACAACACATTAAAAAGATCATACACCATGACCAAGTGGGCTTTATCCCAGGGAGGCAAGGATTCTTCAATATCCGCAAATCGTGTAATTCACCACATTAACAAATAGAAAAATAAAAGCCATATGATTATCTCAATAGATGCAGAGAAAGCCTTTGACAAAACTCAACATCCATTTATGATAAAAACTCTCCAGAAAGCAGGAATAGAAGGAACAGACCTCAACATAATAAAAGCTATATATGACAAACGCACAGCAAACATTATCCTCAATGGTGAAAAATTGAAAGCATTTCCCCTAAAGTCAGGAACAAGACAAGGGTGCCCACTTTCACTGCTACTATTCAACATAGTTCTGGAAGTTTTGGCCACAGCAATCAGAGCAGAAAAAGAAATAAAAGGAATCCAAACTGGAAAAGAAGAAGTAAAACTCTCACTGTTTGCAGATGACATGATCCTCTACATGGAAAACCCTAAAGACTCCACCAGAAAATTACTAGAGCTAATCAATGAATATAGTAAAGTTGCAGGATAAAAAATCAACACACAGAAATCCCTTGCATTCCTATACACTAATAATGAGAAAATGGAAAAAGAAATTAAGGAAACGATTCCATTCACCATTACAACGAAAAGAATAAAATACTTAGGAACATATCTACCTAAAGAAACTAAAGACCTATATATAGAAAACTATAAAACACTGTTGAAAGAAATCAAAGAGGACGCTAATAGATGGAGAAATATACCATGTTCATGGATCAGAAGAATCAATATAGTGAAAATGAGTATACTACCCAAAGCAATCTATAGATTCAATGCAATCCCTATCAAGCTGCTGCTGCTGCTGCTACTGCTAAATCCCTTCAGTCGTGTCCAACTCTGTGCGACCCCATAGATGGCAGCCAGGATCTGCCGTCCCTGGGATTCTCCAGGAAAGAACACTGGAATGGGTTGCCATTTCCTTCTCCAATGCATGAAAGTGAAAATTGAAAGTGAAGTTGCTCAGTCATGTCTGACTCTTAGCGACCCCATGGACTGCAGCCTACCAGGCTCCTCTGTCCATGGGATTTTCCAGGCAAGAGTACTGGATTGGGGTGCCACTGCCTTCTCCTACCAATGGTATTTTTCACAGAGCTAGAACAAATAATTTCACAATTTGTATGGAAATACAAAAAACCTCGAATAGCCAAAGCAATCTTGAGAAAGAAGAATGGAACTGGAGGAATCAACCTGCCTGACTTCAGGCTCTACAACAAAGCCACAGTCATCAAGATAGTATGGTACTGGCACAAAGACAGAAATATAGATCAATGGAACAAAATAGAAAGCCCAGAGATAATCCCGCACACCTGTAGACACCTTATTTTGAGAAAGGAGGTAAGAATATACAATGGAGAAAAGACAATCTCTTTAACAAGCGGTGCTGGGAAAACTGGTTAACCACTTGTGAAGGAATGAAACTAGAACACTTTCTAACACCATACACAAAAATAAGCTCAAAATGGATTAAAGATCTAAATGTAAGAACAGAAACTATAAAACTCTTAGAGGAGGACATAGGCAAAACACTCTCCAACATAAATTACAGGAGGATCCTCTATGACCCACCTCCCAGAATATTGGAAATAAAAGCAAAAATAAACAAATGGGACCTAATTAAAATTAAAAGCTTCTGCACAACAAAAGAAACTATAAGCAAGGTGAAAAGACAGCCTTCAGAATGGGAGAAAATAATAGCAAATGAAGCAACTGACAAACAGCTAATCTCAAAAGTATACAAGCAACTTATCCAGCTCAATTCCAGAAAAATAAACAACCCAATCAAAAAATGGGCCAAAGAACTAAATAGACATTTCTCCAAAGAAGACATACAGATGGCTAACAAACACATGAAAAGATGCTCAACATCACTCATTATCAGAGAAATGCAAATCAAAACCACAATGAGGTATCATTTCACACCAGTCAGAATGGCTGTGATCCAAAAGTCTACAAGCAATAAATGCTGGAGAGGGTGTGAAGAAAAGAGAACCCTCTTACACTGTTGGTGGGAATGCAAACTAGTACAGCCACTATGGAGAACAGTGTGGAGATACCTTAAAAAACTGGAAATAGAACTGCCTTATGATCCCACTGCTGGGCATACACATCGAGGAGACCAGAATTGAAAGAGACACGTGTACCCCAATGTTCATCGGAGCACTATTTATAATAGCCAGGACATGGAAACAACCTAGATGTCCATCAGCAGATGAATGGATAAGAAAGCTGTGGTACATATACACAATGGAGTATTACTCAGCCATTAAAAAGAATACATTTGAATCAGTTCTAATGAGATGGATGAAACTGGAGCCTATTATACAAAGTGAAGTAAGCCAGAAAGGAAAACACCAATACAGTATACTAATGCATATATATGGAATTTAGAAAGATGGTGACGATAACCCTGTATGCAAGACAGCAAAAAAGACACAGATGTATAGAATAGTCTTTTGGACTCTGTTGGAGAGGGAGAAGGTGGGATGATTTGGGACAATGGCATTTAAACATGTATAATATCATATAAGAAACAAATCACCAGTCCAGTTTTGATGCATGATACAGGATGCTTGGGGCTGGTGCACTGGGCTGACCCAGAGGGATGGTACGGGGAGGGAGTTGGGAGGGAGGTTCAGGATTGGGAACACGTGTACACCTATGGTGGATTCATGTTGATGTATGGCAAAACCAATACAATATTGTAAAGTAATTAGTCTCCAATTAAAATAAATAAGTTAAAAAAAGAGAGAATTCAGCGGAAAAGTGTTTTAAATGGCTAGGTCAGAATTTTTAGGATAGGAAAAGAATTTCTGCTTCAATTGAGAGTACTTCAAGGAATACTAATTTTCACCTGCCATTTTGGATAACTTTTGAACTTGCCATTGACCCTGGTAACACACTGAGTGAAAATCCTTGACGTCATATATATGCTAAGATGGTGCTTATTATCTTGTCTGTTTACATCATAATGAAAACTTATTAGGAAGAATATGTGTTAAGTGATGTATGTGGTTTTTGTTTGTAACCTGCAGGACTTTCATTAAAAAATATATTTATTTCCAAATTGTAAAACCAGGTAACTTTTAAATAATTTTAAATGACTTTTTACAAGAGTCTACTAAATTTAGGACAATTATTTCACAAAGAATTTTAATCATTCTGTGAAAAACCAAAAATTTTGTTATAGGAAAAGAAAGGAAATATGGGCAATATTAGCACAATCAAAGTCCATTCTGGGTTATAAGTATTTTTACCACTTGTTATCTGAATTTTTTTTTATTCTTTCGCAACCATTTTTTCAGTGTTTAAATGAATATAAAAGATTAAAAACCATGAAAAGACATTATAATAAACCTACACAGTATCTTAAGTGTGAAACGTCTCAATATTGTAATGTATAGAAAATAGAATATCTCTTTTCTTCTTCCTCCTCCTCTGCACTTCATCACGCTACTTACAATGTAACCACTTGGCCAGCAAAAATGAGAAGAAATGGTGATTACCAAGATTAAATGGGTGGCAAAAATCAATACTAAATTGCTTTCAGCTTGAATTTTGTGATATATAGGGAAGATATCACAATAAGTAAAGTATTTGAAAAATAATGGAAAAGGATGAAAGAATTCAATACGACTTCGGAATTGTTTTCTCACTCTACTAAGCACAACAACAATCTAAACAATATCATAAAGATTATAAACAGAAAATAGTCAAAAAATAGTGCAGTTTTTGTCCATATTGTTATCAAGTTTTATTTATTGAGTATGTGCTATGCTAGGTTGGTGCTGTGCTATATCTTTACATGTGTATCTTTACTCTTCATTGCTCAATAGCATGGGACACATATAGTATAGGATGTGACTATGCATATAGATACACTTATATAGGCATATAGGTAATTTCTTCTACTTCACAGAAGAAATTGAAGCTCAGATTAGTTACATTCCTTCCTGAAATATGTACCAACTCCTGTCTGACACCAGGAACCATATTGTTTCAGTGGTCACCCTCATTCATTCAATGGATGATGATGATGCTTCTTTTTTTTAAATACAGATGAGGAATTTGCCACTGGAAACTCTTATTGGTGGCCTCCTCTTCTGTTACTAAACTCTTAATTTGAAAAAATTTCTGGGAGAAAGTTGTATGTATTTTACATATAGGTTCCATTTTGAAGAAAATACATTATTTAGTTACCTAATACTGCTTTTGCGACAAAAAAGGGATCAAACCTGTGGTGAAAATAACGGCTGGAAATGTCTCTAGAAGAAAGTGAGTTTCTAGACACATGCTTCTGAATTTTCCTGGGCTTCTTTTATTACTTCTGTGCGAAGCAGTGACCCACTGTTTTCATTCTAAGACACAGACCATGCAATCATCCTCATGGTATATTTTGCTAGATCTGAATGTGGTTGGTTGTTGTTTTTGTTGTTTGGTCACTCAGTTGGGTCCAACTCTTTGTAGCATGGACTGCAGCAAGCCAGGCTTCCCTGTCCTTCACTGTCTCCTGGAGTTTGCTGAAATTCATGTCCATTAAGTCAATGATGCTGTTCAATCATTTCATCCTGTCATCCCCTTTGCCACCTGTCTATTACAATTTTACATACAATGCAGAGATCCTCACTTATTTTGAGTGTTCTGTAAATGATTCAGGGCTTCCCTGGTAGCTCAGTTTATAAAGAATGCTCCTGCAATGCAGGAGACCCCAGTTTGATTCCTGGGTTGGGAAGATCCCCTGGAGAAGGGATAGGCTACCAACTCCAGTTTTCTTGGGCTTCTCTGGTGGGTCTGATGGTAAAGAATCTTTCAGAAATGTGGGAGACTTGGGTTCAATCCCTGGGTTGGGACGATCACCTGGAAAAGGGCATGACAACCCACTGCAGTATTTTGGCCTAGAGAATCCCCACAGACAGAGGAGCCTAGTAGGCTACAGTCCATGGGGCCACAAAAGAGTCAGACATGACTGAGCAACTCAGCACAGCACATAAATAATTTCAGGTTGGTCCTTTAAAAAATTTTTTTACCCTGGAAAGTCCAAAGAAGCTAAAATCTAGTCAGCATATTATGTAGGTAATCCAGAATGGAACTAAATCAAAGAAAGGGATATTGAAATATGTATCTAGAAAGCAATGAACTCATAGATAGTTACTGCTCACCAGAGCATTTCTATTTGGAGTAACTAGTGAAGTATCACTTCCTCTTTCAAGTTTTCCTTGACTTTTCCAAGCCATAATCTCTGCCCATGGTGATATGAAATTGTCATTTGTTTCTTCTCTATTATAGAATGTGTACAACTGCCATATAAAATATTCACTTATATTCCTGTATGTCTTACAAATTGTGAATAATCTGATGTCAGAGATTAAGCCTTGTTCTCCTTTGTCTCTTCGGGCTGGAATACTGCCTGATACATAATATGTGCTCAACAAATATTTAAAGAGATGAATGAGGAAATGATTAAAATCTGGATAAACTATTTGACCCCCATATTACTACTGTACTCGTCAGTATTCTAGTGTGCTTTTATTATTTGCAAAAATCTTCTTTACAGTGGAGCTTCCATTGACTATAAGGCATCACTTCTCAGGTTCAATGCCTAGTTCAGATGCCTATTGAAAATCTGATTGGTCATCCTTGAGACCCACCAGGTCCCTTCTTTTGGGCCAGAGGGACCCATTGTCCTAGACCTCATACTACCATCACCCTGAGTTTAACTCCAAACCTTCAGTGGTCATAAGCTTCAGAGAAATAAAAATGAGCTTATTTACAAAAGCAGGTTGAGTTCTACTCTAGATCTGGGTAAACAGCTTATTGCTAAATAAATTAATTTTGTAGAACTCAGTACCCAGTTAATAACTATATGAGCTGTTGGATTAAAGTATATATACTTTTAGGAACACCATTAAGTAGATTTTAGCTATTATTTAAATAAAGACATTAATGGGATTTCTGGAATGGTAACTACCAAAAGGGAGTTCATATTGAATATTGACTACAAGCTTATTTATTTCTCATAAGCACTCTCAAAAGTAGGAATTCATGTTCCTATTTTACACATAAGAGACCTGAACTGAAAAGTAATAAACATATCTATTTTGCAGAGCAGGCAAATGACAGAACTGGATTGAATCGGGTTCATTTACTCTAAAATGCATGCTTTTTCTAATGTCCAATATTTACCACTATATTTTAATATTTCTGTGAATATGATTTAATTCTGAATGGTTGAAATTGTTTTCCCTATGAGCTTACATCTGATGAAGAAGTATGCTTTGAAAAGTGCATTTTTTGACTAGATTTCTTCATCCAGAGTGGAGGGAATATTGACCAGAAACCATGGCAACACAGAAAGAGAATATGAATTTCAAGATGCAAGAAGGAAACTTTTACATAAATAAGATTTTTGTTTTTCTCTTGAAAAGGTCTTTAAAAGATGCAGCAAATGGAAAAAAAACAGGTATGTAATGATACAGACATAAATTAATATGTGATAAATGACTGTTTTCTTGCTCGTTTCCTCTGACATCAACAAGTTCCTTCCTTTCAGCAATGCAAATGGGGTGTCAGGGAACATGGTAGACAGCAAAGAGGACAGCACAGAAAATAAGATGCAGTTCCTGTTTTTAAGAAGCTGAGAATTTGTACTTTTGCATATTCCAGGAAAAATCAAAAGACAGGCAGTTAATTTAGAGTATTGTCTAATTTGAGTCCTGTTATGATGCCCAGGTAAATGAAAGGAGGCCAGACTGAGGTGAGTTTAACCAACTTAAGTGCCTCAAAGTGAGAAAGCCTTGTGTTTTCCAGAAAGGAAAGTGTACAAGACAAAATCAGAGTAATATGTATAAATTGTCAATCCTGTGACTGCTTCTGTTCCATCTTCAAGATGGATGGGGTTTGGCTAAAAGGTAAGAGGAAGTTCAGTTTCATCTTTTTCCTCCCTCCCCTGGGCCTCTATCATCCTCCTGTCAATTTAAGCTTCCAAATCGAATTCCCCTATACTCCCCACCCTCATCGCACCTGGATCTGACACTTCTGTACCTTACTCCTGGGTCTGTCTTGAACCACCAACCCAAGGTTCATGTTCTTCGTTTCAGCAGTCTTCTCTTTCTATGACTACACTAACCTCCCCCAAGAAACATGGGCCACTGTGCCTCAAATCAAGGAGAAAACTATGCAAATCTCAGCAGAGACTTGATCTAGAAAGACCTGTGGGGGCCAGCACACTTCTTTGAAATCTGGGCTTAACAGTTGTAAGTGATGACTGAAACCAAGAATATGGCACTGTGGAATCTTAGGACCCTTATTCAAAGGAGCTAAAAGCGCTTTCTGAACTGAGAAATTTAACTGGAAAGGGATGGAAATAGGCTGGACTGGAAATGAGATGTCAAAAAAGCACCAGAAAATTGTGCGACTTGAAATGTCAGGTTGTTTTTTTTTTTTTTTGTAAATTTTATTGAAGTATAGTTGATTTACAATGTTGTGTTAATTTTTACTGCAAAGTGGTTTTGTTATACACATTTATATATTCTGTTTTATCTTCTGAGATGTCAGATCTTACAGAGGGGTTCAGAGCAAGGAATGTATACACAGAATTCAGATTTCAGATAGAATTACTGATATCTAAATTTAGTAATTTTCAAATGCTTCTCCATCTGGTTTTCTCATTAAGTCTTTCTCTCCTCCCCACAGATATGAGTTTTAAACACATTTATTTCATCATTAAATATTTATTGATCACTGTGCTAGACATGAAAGAAAGCAAGATTGAGAGGATTCCCTAAGCAAGATCTTTGCAGTGACTTCATATTAGACCTAAATTGAGAGCTGAGTCTTGGATGAATTAAAAGTTTGCTAACTTAGGGAGAGCACTGTGAGCAAAGAGCATCATGCTCAAAGGCCTAGACATGGGAGACTCTGGTTGGTTTAGGAGTGCAAGCGGTTCAGGGTAGGCTGAGTGGTATGTGGGTGGAACTATGTAGGGGGTAGTTTGTGAGGTTCTTCAGAGACCAGTCTATGAAGGAGCTTATATACCACATTGAAGAGCTTGAATTTTACTCTGAAGTCTAAGGGCACACAGATTCTGAGTAGAAAGGTGGCCTAATTTGAGCTGGTTACCTATAGAAATTGTTCACTGACTAGCTATAGAGAGTGATAGAGGAGCTGGTCCAATATGGAATAAAAGTATAGGAGTAGCATTATTCTCTGAGGCAGAATATAATGAAAAAGTCAGTTAAGAGCAGGTGAAATTGGACTTGAACATGAGACACTAATGACAATATCCAGGTAGACAAGTATGATCTCTGCTTCCATCCATCCATCCATCCATCCATCTTATATCCTTTCATTCATTCACTCATCTATCCTACATTCAATGTATATCTATTAAATACCTGTCATATTCCAGTCACAGGTAAGGATTGCCCCACAGGCAGCTGACATCACAGCATGAAGCTGAACAGAATTGATCACTGCTAAAATGATCTAGGGATTTGCAAATACAAAGGGCATGGTTAAGATGCCCCATGTAGAAAGTTAAAACAAGAACAGAGGACTGAGCACAGAACTCTATCTTCAGTCTCATCTTAACGGTGAACTCTTTACTTCGTATTTTCTTCTCCATGTCAACTCCTCAAATTTCTAGTCAAACTAAAAAACTGAACAGATCAAGTCAGAGGACAAAAATTTGTTCATATAGTTTCTGAAGCAGTACCACCCCCAATCCTCTACTCCCTGCTCCATTTCCTGTGATGGTCAAAATAAACTGAAATTTAAAAAAAAAATTGAAGCCTCATAAAAAGATGGAAATTGAGCAATTTAATGGAAATTTAAAATTAATGCAATATAAAAGTGGGTGCTTTATAATGCCAGAAGTTCAGATGAGAAGTAAATTGGTTCCAGATGGGGGTCTAAGTATTGCTTTTAAATTATTATTTAAGCCTGAAAATTTTGACTTGTCTTGCTTTCTGACAAAAATATCACTTTGAGAAAGAGTTACAAAATTAATGTCAGTTCTCTATGTAGGGAAATTCTTAAAGATAAATGGAGTAATCCTGAAGAATTATTAGAGATGCTTTTGTATCTGGAAACCTAGCCATGGAGTCTAGCTTCAGTGCATTTCAAGTCTTGAAAATTGACTTATTTTGCTATGGAATGGTAAGGTAAGGATTTGGTACTGACAATAGGGCTTTAGGATGACAAATCAGAATGGGGAAAATGGCAGGACCATGACTTATAATACTTAATGTTTGATAGAGAGTAGAGGTCTGAGGACGCTTATAAAGAATGCAAAATTTTTTAAAAAACTTTATTTTAAATTAAAAATTAACTTGTATGATTGACTAACAATAAATTCTTCCTGAATTTAACTTGAAAGTAGAAACAAGAGAAGTTATCTCTGAAATGTGGTAATCAACTGATTTGGTTTTGTTTCCTAGTTTGTATTTGCAAGTTACTAAGTGAAAAGCTTTGGATTCTGTGCCAAGGAGTTCAAACCAGCTTTATATAGGTTGGAAATTATTATTCATTTCAACTATAATTTAATTATAAGTGATGCTTAAGAAATAAGTCACTAAATTTCCTAGGCCAGAGTTTTTAATGTAATAATTTACAATTTATAATTATTTTCACTAGAATAATATTTCATACCAAGGCACTATATTTAAATAGAATTATGTATCTTATATTAAGGATTTTTCTAAATTTATCAAAGGATTTTGTCATAAAATTTGAATTTTTAATTTTTACTCATTTTTGGAAGAGGAACATGTTTGATGTTAATTTCTGAGTTTCTTTTCCTGTGCTCATATTACTAGAACACCCAAGAAATTGGCAACTGGAAATGTATAGAATTTGTGGGAGCATTAAAGTGATTCAGAGTGACTTAGTAGCCCAGACAAGTAGACAAGCAGAAGAATATCTCATATGATCCCCACTGAATGCCTTCTTTTATAAAGAACCAAGTATCTTACAATTTATTCTGCTTTCACAGACTCATTTTGCTTCCTGCCTATATGGACTAAGATCATGGCATCCGGTCCCATCATTTCATGGCAAATAGATGGGGAAACAGTGGAAACAGTGGCTGACTTTATTTTTTGGGGCTCCAAAATCACTGCAGATGATGACTGCAGCCATGAAATTAAAAGACGCTTACTCCTTGGAAGGAAAGTTATGACCAACCTAGAGAGCATATTAAAAAGCAGAGACATTACTTGCCAACAAAGGTCCATCAGTTTAGTTCAGTTCAGTTCAGTCACTCAGTCGTGCCTGACTCTTTGCGACCCCATGAATCGCAGCACGCCAGGCCTCCCTGTCCATCACCAGCTCCTGGAGTTCACTCAGACTCACGTTCATCGAGTCCATGATGCCATCCAGCCATCTCATCCTGGGTTGTCCCCTTCTCCTCCTGCCCCCAATCTCTCCCAGCATCAGAGTCTTTTCCAGTGAGTCAACTCTTCGCATGAGGTGGCCAAAGTACTGGAGCTTCAGCTTTCACATCATTCCTTCCAAAGAAATCCCAGGGTTGATCTCCTTCAGAATGGACAGGTTGGATCTCCTTGCAAAAGGGCTATGGTTTTTCCAGTAGTCATGTATGGATGTGAGAGCTGGATTATAAAGAAAGCTGAGTGCCAAAGAATTGATGCTTTTGAAGTGTGGTGTTGGAGAAGACTCTTGAGAGTCCCTTGGACTGCAAAGAGATTCAACCAGTCCATCCTAAAGGAGATCAGTCCTGGGTGTTCATTGGAGGGACTGAGTTGAAGCTGAAACTCCAGTACTTTGGCCACCTGATGTGAAGAGCTGACTCATTTGAAAAGACCCTGATGCTGGGAAAGATTGAGGGCAGGAGAAGGGGATGACAGAGGATGAGATGGTTAGATGGCATCACCGACTCAATGGACATGAGTTTGGGTAGGCTCCGGGAGTTGGTGATGGACATGGAGGCCTGGAATGCTGCAGTTCATGGGGTCACAAAAAGTCGGATATGACTGAGTGACTGAACTGAACTGAAATTAATAGATTTAAGAGGCTGTGCCTATGACTCTAGTCTGGGGGTCTCACCTCTAGCAGTTGGGTGTCTCCATTTGTAGCCGCACCATCACTCCTACAGGTACCTTCATAACCTCATAAGATAAAACCAAAACATGGGGCCTTAAAAAGTCACAGTGTACACGGAGAACTAGAGCCTGGCAAAATAAGAGTGCAACTAAGAGGAGTTGTGAGTGATTGGACTGGAAAAGGACCCACATTATGAAGAGCTAAGACATTTCTAATTAGGTTTAAAATGATACCAAGCTAAGACAGTGTAAGATGATGAGAAGCCATTAACATAGTATAAACACAAAGATGACATGATGCTTTTTTTGTTTTACAAAGGTCATTGCTGTTTCAGTGCCAAGATGAACTAGGAGGATGTAGGTAAAGCTGGAGATAGGAGGACTAGTGAAGGAGCTATTTTAGTACTACAGAAGAAAAAATAAAAAGACAGAATGACTTCTGTTCCACTCCTATCCACTAGTAAATGTGTCAAGTCATAATTGGAATTATATGTGACCTTTTCAGTCTGATGTCTTTCCCTAGCAATGTGCATTTTAACTTCTTCCATGTCAGGCCCTGGATTGTGAGCTTATTCCATTGTATGGGTATACTATAGTTTATCCAGTCACCAACTGAAGAACATCTTGGATGCTTCCAATTTTTGGCAATTATGTTTTGATCATGAATATTCACATGAAGGTGTTTGTGTAACAGAAGTTACCAGACAGTTTGGGTGAATATTTAAGAGTACAATTGCTGGATCGTAGTAAGATTTTGTTAGTTTGGTTGCAAATTTGTTTCTGACAATTTTGCGACCCCATGGACAGTAGCCCGCCAGGCTCCTTTGTTCATGGAAATTTCCAGGCAAGAATACTTGAGTGGGTTGCCATTTCTTTCTCCACGAGAACTTCCTGGCTCAGAGATCGAACCCACATCTGTGTCTCTGCATTGGCAGATGGATTCTTTGTCACTGAGCCACCTGGGAAGCCCCCTTCATTGTTTCAGGTTATAGTAAATCTTGATGTCGGGTGGTATCAGTTCAGTTTGGCTCTCCTTCAGGACTGTGTTGGCTATTCTGGGTCTTTTCCCTCGCCACATAAACTTTAGGATTAGTTTGTCTATGTTCACAAAATAACCTTGAGACTTCGAATGGTACTATAGTGAATCTTTAGTTTGAGTTGAGGAAAACTGTAATCTTGACAATACTGAGTCTTCCTGTCTAAAAACATGGGGTTTTTTAGTTTTTTGGTTTTTAAAATCAGAGTTTAGCAGTTTTCTCCTATACATCATAAACATATTTATTATGTATCTACTCAATTGTTTCATTTTTGGGTTGCTAATAAACATTATATTATGCTTTTAGTTTCAAACTCCACTTGTTCTTTGCTGGTATAAGGGCTTCCCTGGTGGCTCAGATGGTAAAGAATCTGCCTGCAACACAGAAGACCCTGGTTCAATTCCTGGGTTGAGAAGATCCTCTGGAGGAGGATATGGCAACCCACTTCAGTATTCTTGCCTGGAGAATCCCCATGGACAGAGGAGCCTGACAGGCTATAGTCCATGGGGTTGCAAAGAGTAGGACACGACTGAGCAACTAAGCACATTGTTGGTATAAAGGAAGACAATGGACTTTTGTATTTTAATCTCATATGTTGCAACCTTGCTATCATCATTTATTATATCCAAGAGGTTTCTTTCTTTTTGTCTACTTTTTGAGATTTTTCTACATATATGATGATGTCATTGTGAACAAAGACAGTTTATTTCTTTCTTTCCAATCTATTTCTACTCTTTTCTTGCCTTATTGCGCTTTCTAGAACATTCTACACTGTGGAAAAGGAGTGGTGAAAAGAATAATTTTTCCCTTGTTTTTGATTTTAGCAAGAAAACTTCTAGTGTCTCACCACTAATTATAATGTTAGCTATTGTTTTTTTTTGTAGATATTCTTTATTAAGTTGAGGAAGTTCCTCTCTGTTCCTAGGTTGCTGAGAGTTTTTAGCATGAATGAGTGTTGGATTTTGTCAAGTGTGTTTTTGTACCTCTAATTATGATTCTGTGATTTCTGTTCTCTAGCTTGTTCATGAGATAGTTCCATTAGCTTATGTCCAGGTAAGCTAATCTTGGCTATCATTTTCTGTACTCATCTTTCTAGATTTCAGGATATGGTATATTGCTTAGCAACTTCACTTTTTTGGTTGGACCAGAAAAAGTAATTAACTTTGTGTGGTCAGCTTTTTGTTGTTGTTGTTGTAAGGATAAAAGTGATGATTTAGAAGCACTTTACATTTCAGGGCTGAAATCAGATTGTGGTTTAGATTTTTTTACAGGATAAGTAAATTCCAGGGCTTCTTGATCTTATTGTTATTTCTGCCTCTTCAGTACTGTTACTATTCTTTTAGCTCAGCCGTATGTTATATATATTCCAGCATTTTTCATGTGGGCAATGCAAAATGGATTTTCCTGACCTATAGTGGCATCATAGGACTAGAAACAGCTCAATTAACAAGTATTTAATAATTCATTTTAAGTTTTATTTAGTTTTCATGACTCAAGTTTCTCATATTACCTAATTTCACAGATTATGTGAAAAAATATATTTGGGACATATATATATACGAATATATATTTATATGTGAATGTGAATATATCTAACATAAATATATATATATATGTATATATATATATATATATGTTAGTGTTAGTTATTCAGTTGTATCCTACTCTCTGTGACTCCATGGACTGTAGCCTGTCAGGTTCCTCTTTCCATGGAATTCTCCAGGCAAGAATACTAGAGTGGGTTTCCATGCCCTCTTCCAGGGGATCTTCCCAACCTGGGGACTGAACCTGAGTCTCCTGCATTACAAGCAAATTCTTTACCATCTGAGCCACTAGGGAAGCCTATATATATATATATATTTATATATATATATTTATATATATATTTATATATATGTAAACCATGTACTCTTTTTGTTGTTGTTGTTCAGTCTCTCCATTGTGTCCGACTCTTTGTGACTCCACGGACTACAGCACACTAGGATTCCCTGTCCTTCACCATCTCTCGGAGTTTCCTCAAATTCATGTCTACTGAGTTGGTGATGCTATCCCTCTGCGCTCTCTAACCAGAGGATGAGATGGTTAGAGAGCCCAGAGGGATGAACCTGCCTGAATATCAATGCCAGCAGACACCTGCAGGAACAATGGTGAAGAACTTCCAGTGCTTGATGGAAATCCATGCATTAATATCTTCCACATCACATCAGGAGATAAATAGGCAGCAACAAATCCCTACGGTGGACTATAAGTCCACTGCAAAAAATCTGAAGTTTCAGAGTAAACTCATAAAAATTGGCTATTTTAAGTTTATGTCAGAAAAGAGAATATGATTGGAGATTGAAATTATGTGGTTTTAGAAAAAATTATACCAGCCACATGAGCCCACAATTACACAGAAAGTGTGTTTACAAGCTCTTTGGGAGAAATTGTGGTATAGGGAAATACAATACTCTACACTTGAAATGGTAAGAATTAGATTTGAGTCCCACCTCTGCAACTTTCCAAAGAATTTAAAGCAAGGAAATTATGCTCTCTGAGCTCCAGTGGTTTTATTTGTAAAAGGAGAACAAGTAAATATACCTTACAAGACTGCTGTGATTATAAAATCCCATGCTATATATAAAAGTGTTTTAAAAACTATAAATGTTCTAAATAAAAGGTAAAGAAATTGACACCAGATGCTACAATGTACCAGGCTCCTTGTATTATGATAAATATATGTATTATGTTATATTTAATATATGTAGAAATTATATTATAGGGTTTCCCAGGTAGCACTAGTGGTAAAGAACCCGCCTGCTGCTAAGAGACGTGGGGTTCAACCCTTGGGTTAGGAAGATCCCCTGGAGGAGGGCATGGCAACCCACTCCCATATGCTTGCCTGGAGAATCCCATGGACAAAGGAGCCTGGTGGGCTATAGTCCATAAGGTTGCAAAGAGTCGACATGACTGAAGCAACTTAGCATGCACATAATTATATTTTATTACATTACCAAAGTGATTTAGCATGCACATAATTATATTGCATTACATTATATTATGTTATATTATATTATATTCCTGGTTTGCCAGGAGAGCCTTATTTTACTGCTATTGCCTTGGCATAATTTTTTAAAATGCCACTTTTACTCTCAAATGTATTTTTGGTTTAGATGATAAATTACATGGTCACCCTGTATATATGTGTCATACAATATCCTTGCAAGATAAAGTAGATATTTTTATTTTCTTTTCATAGATGAGGCACCTAAAGTTCAAATGGCCTGAGCAATTTACCTGTCCTCCCTCAGTGGGTTACACTGCCTTATCAGAAATCAAATCTAAGCCCACCAACTTGAAAGGCCAGGCTGTTCTATCTACTGTGCTATCATGGAAAGTACAAAGTTACTCTTTTGATTTGCCTTAGAACTGCCTGCAGGTATCTCATTTGCTAAGTCATGTCCGACTCTTTGTGACCGCATGGACTGTAGCCTGTCAGGCTCCTCTATCCATGGGATTATCCAGTCAAGAATACTGGAGTGGGTTACTATTTCCTCCTCCAGGGGATCTTCCTGACCCAGGGATTGAACCCAGGTTTCCTGCATTGGTAGGAGGATTCTTTACCACTAAGCCACCTGAGAAGCCCTTGGTGTATGTAAACTGAAACCTTTTTATTGAGGCACCTAGACTTAAAGTAGCAAGTCAAGAACACAGTGAAGGTTAATCCTTGAATTTCTGGGCAGGCAGCCTCCCAAATCCTGTTTATCTTCAGGGATTTGGACTTTGCACTGGACTGGCAAGCAATACAAAAGCATGCAGATTAGCTATAAGCAAATCAACTTGCAAAAAAATTACATTAACAACCCCTCTCTTCAGTTTTCTTTTTATTTTGGTTTCAGTCAAACATCCTTAAAAGAAAATCTCCATCTCCCTCAAATCTGCCTTTTCCTTGATATTCTAAAGCTTTTAATTCTGTCCAGTTTGTAAATCTAATTTAGTGAAACCTCAAAAAATGAGGGGGGCTATGTTTGCTGAAAGATGATGCTGTGAAAGTGCTGCACTCAATATGCCAGCAAATTTGGAAAACTCAACAGTGGCCACAGGACTGGAAAAGGTCAGTTTTCATTCCAATCCCTAAGAAAGGCAATGCCAAACAACGCTCAAACTACTGCACAATTGCACTCATCTCACATGCTAGTAAAGTAATGCTCAAAATTCTCCAAGCCAGGCTTCAGCAATACATGAACCATGAACTTCCAGATGTTCAAGCTGGTTTTAGAAAAGGCAGAGGAACCAGAGATCAAATTGCCAACTTCCGCTGGATCATGGAAAAAGCAAGAGAGTTCCAGAAAAACATCTATTTCTGCTTTCTTGACTATGCCAAAGCCTTTGTGTGGATCACAATAAACTGTGGAAAATTCTGAAAGAGATGGGAATACCAGACCACCTGACCTGCCTCTTGAGAAACCTATATGCATGTCAGGAAGCAACAGTTAGAACTGGACATGGAACAACAGACTGGTTCCAAATAGGAAAAGGAGTACGTCAAGGCTGTATATTACTGCTTATTTAACTTCTATGCAGAGTACATAATGAGAAACGCTGGACTGGAAGAAACACAAGCTGGAATCAAGATTGCCGGGAGAAATATTAATAACCTCAGATATGCAGATGACATCACTCTTATGGCAGAAAGTGAAGAGGAACTCAAAAGCCTCTTGATGAAAGTGAAAGTGGAGAGTGAAAAAGTTGGCTTAAAGCTCAATATTCAGAAAATGAAGATCATGGCATCTGGTCCCATCACTTCATAGGAAATAGATGGGGAAACAGTGTAAACAGTGTCAGACTTTATTTTTGGGGGGCTCCAAAATCACTGCACATGGTGAATGCAGCCATGAAATTAAAAGATGCTTACTCCTTGGAAGAAAAGTTATGACCAACCTAGATAGCATATTCAAAAGCACAGACATTACTTTGCCAACAAAGGTCCATCTAGTCAAGGCTATGGTTTTTCCAGTGGTCATGTATGGATGTGAGAGTTGGACTGTGAAGAAAGCTGAGTGCCAAAGAATTGATTCTTTTGAACTGTGGTGTTGGAGAAGACTCTTGAGAGTCCCTTGGACTGCAAGGAGATCCAACCAGTCCATTCTAAAGGAGATCAGCCCTGGGATTTCTTTGGAGGGAATGAGGCTGAAGCTGAAACTCCAGTACTTTGGCCACCTCATGCGAAGAGTTGACTCATTGGAAAAGACTCTGATGCTGGGAGGGATTTGGGGCAGGAGGAGAAGGGGGCAACAGAGGATGAGATGGCTGGATGGCATCACTGATTCGATGGACGTGAGTCTGAGTGAACTCCAGGAGATGGTGATGGACAGGGAGGCCTGGCGTGCTGCGATTCATGGGGTCGCAAAGAGTCGGACACGACTGAGCGACTGAACTGAACTGAACTGTGTTTGCTTAGTGAAGCCTGGAGTAAGGTTCATGCCAGATCTCATCTTAACAAAATGAATTCACTATCCCCTGGTAAACAGAGGATGAAAGTTATAATTATACTGGTGACCAGAAAGACTCTCTAGCTTTGGTTCACAGAATTCTGTGACCTTAAGTTAATACTATAAATCAAAAAGATGAAAATCTGGGTCTGAAAATGAATATTATTCATACTGTAAAATTTGCTCTAAGCAAAAGAGTGTTTTGTAACATTCTTGAACTAAAACTGTGTCTTTAGGAGCCAAATGAGATGACTATTTGGGGGGATGGTCTTAAGTTAATTTAGGCTGAAATAATCTGAATAAAGATGGAAGAAAATGGAATTATTTTGTAACTGTAACTTGGCAGATATATTTATTTTTTAGAACAGTTAGTGCATAAATTAGCATCCTGTTATACTGATATAAGATGGGGGGAGACTGAAACTTTGAAAAAATAATACATGTATGTGTAGAACCTGTATCTCAAATTATACCCACTGATCCAGAATACCTCCATCAAAATGTGATGAACTATTTAGCAACATTCAACAGCAAACAAAACATTGCTCTAGAATGATTAACTGAAGACAAGATCTGAATGCATTAGAAGGTAGATTGTGAGAATTTCATGTATTAAGACGCCAAACCAGAAAAGAGAGACCACTAAATTATTTTGTACTTGGAAAAAGGTATGTAAAAAATTGGGGCTAATCCTACCACTTCTATAAAAATATGTCTCTGGAGTCAGGCAACATGTCTCTGAGTCTTGATGGATAATAGTAGTCTGTGCACAGGAAATATGTCAAACATATATGTAAAGTACATCAGTTTCCCTCAGAATAACATGGAGGCATGTAAAATCTGAGAACTTCTCTCAAAGAGAGAGTGGTTAGGTAGATCTAAGAAAGTACTGCAAAAATTGAAAGCAGAGACACAACCCAGCCAATGAGAGCAGTATCTTCTTAAACAACTGAACAGAGAGAAAAAAGCCAGAGGGAGAAACTTTCCAGAAGACAAGGTTACAGGTGCATTCAAAACAAACTGTAAGTGAATTGTAGGTAATAAAATCAAAGGATACAGAAGACTAGGCAGACTGGCCATCATGGGGACTTTTTTATTTTCCAAAAGGAAAATACAAAATATTTTCCAGCTTTTTAACTGGAAAAAAACAAGAAGGGACAAATAAAATATGCAGAGACCAGTGTAGCCTGTAATTGATCAAGCCTTGTTCTCATAAGTTTCCATTACATTCTGCTCTTACGTAACAGACATACTCTTCATCACTTCCTGTATTTTCAAACACTTTTACAAGAATCATGTTATTAATGTATGCTCAGTTATGTTAAGTTTCTGAAACAAAGCTCAACTCAAATGATAAATTTTTTTTTTTTCCAAGAAACAGTGAACATCAGGCGTAATAGGGGGCAAATGATTATCAGGTGACTGAGCACGCAAGATACACCACCACTGCTGTAGTCTGGGTGAAAACACATAAGAAAATCATAATGTAAAACTAAAAAAAAAGGAAAAGAAAGTAGAGACCAAACCCAAACTGGCCTAAAAAACAAAACAAAAACAAAACAAATAGTAAGTGATGAGCAACGCCAGTAATGGTCTGCTTTAGTGAACCTTCCTGTTTCTGAAAGAATGTGGAGCTGAGTCCTGTAATTGTAAACATTTAAACACCCTGGAAAAATGTCTTTATGATGTCAGTACAAGAAACTTCATATAAAATAATCTAAACATATTAATTATCAGGGGAAAAGCTTTATGTGAGATGGCTTGATAAATCCGTCCTTGATGCCAAGGGCAGAGGCACTGGGGGGGCCATGAAGTGAACTAGACAAGGTCGCTTTTGTTAAAACCAGTGATTTTATGGGCATTTAGAGATTTTTTTTTTTAATATTCATATATTCCCACTCTGATATTAAGCTCTGAAATTTTGGTCTCTACAATGAATATCAATGATCAAGACAACAGTTCCATTAAATTCATTAGTGGTCCTTTAACTTTGGCCACCTCATGAGAAGAGTTGACTCATTGGAAAAGACTCTGATGCTGGGAGGGATCGGGGGCAGGAGGAGAAGGGGATGACAGAGGATGAGATGGCTGGATGGCATCACCGACTCAATGGACGTGAGTTTGAGTGAACTCCGGGAGATGGTGATGGACATGGAGGCCTGGTGTGCTGCTATTCATGGGATCGCAAAGAGTCGGACACGACTGAGCGACTGAACTGAACTGAATTGTTAATGCTGTCCATAATAGTAACTGAGAAGAACAAGACAGTGTTTGTTTCTTTGTTCTATACTAAAATATAGAAAATGTTCTCCTAGTTTTTACTAATTCACCTCAGGCTTTCCTTACGTGAGCTGAATTATGACACAATTCTTAGCATTTCTTTTAAATGTATCATTATTTAAAGTAAAAAATATGAATCCACACTTATTATGGAAAAAGGAAACACTGTGCTAGGCTCAGCTGGTGGGAGAGAGGGAAGAAATATAGATAAACAAGACGGAACTTATACTCCGGGGCTTTGCAGTTCTGATGCAGTTCAAATAGATATTCACCATAACGATAGCATAGCGCAAAATGTGACCTGAGTTACATGTCAGCGAGGCAGAGTTCAATTCTATAGAAGAGTATGGGAGATTTAATGCTAATGGAAGAAATTCCACTTTTAGTAATTTATTCCAAAAGCTATTCTGGACAAATACAAAAAGATAATCTGTACCTTGGTGATTCCTACGTCACAATTTAGCCTATCTTTACCAAACAATTAGCTGTCTGCTTGACTATGCCTACATATCAATCACTCTGTTACTGAATTTGGAGTTACTAGGAAATAAAATACATAAAAGAAAGTATGTCTATATCAATATATATCATATATATGAATGATATTTAAGGCCAGCCTACAGACACTCACTATCCCCTTCTATGCCTGTGACAGGCATTACTAATTGATCATGGCATACTTTGCTCTGTGTGCTCACTGTGGCCTTATGATCCTTCCTTGACATATTGTTCCTGAGAGTTGCTACCTACTGACTGAGGTCATGCAAGACAAGTGCATTTTATCATCCAGGATACAGGCCTTCGTTCTCATGTCCTGCTCCTTGGATCTATCATGGTCTTTGGAGCTTGCCAGGAGCAATGAAGGGAAGCAATACAGGTGGAGATGAGAGGTTTCTCACATTTGTTTTAACATAGCAGCTCCTCTGGTTAACATTTTGCAATTCAAAATAAGATTTCTTTTGAGCAATGGATTTTCTACTAAGAATTTGCAAACCATTAGGACTTTCTAACGTGATCCCTTTCTGTCTTTCCACAATCTTCGCAAGTGATAAAGACAAGATCCCTGATATTAAACAGCTAGTTCTGTGTGGACGCACACAATTTATGGATGACTATGTAATATGCTTCCACGCACATCAGCAAGCAAGCTATTCTGTCCCTGAGTTAGTTTGCCATAAATACCACAGCTTTGCTTACTCTTTTTATTCCTTTAAATTTTTTGATAGTTTATTCACATGATAGTATTTAACTACATCAAAAATGAGTCATTTCTATTGTGTAAATTTAAACTCATGTGCTTTTACAGGAGCAACTAATTATTAACTGATTTTCTTTTTTAAATCAAAAAAATATTTAGAACAAATTATCTTTTGTCCTAATGGTTTTAAAAATAAAAAGTAGCCTCTAATTATCTTAAGTAGGTTAAAAGTTAACTCTCTAAGGAGTATAAATTGCTACAATTATTTGGAAAAGAATATGGCAATAAATACTAAAGCTAAAAATATGCTTGCTCAAAAACCCAACAGTTCCACTTCCAGATTTTTTTTTTGACTGCACCACTCAGCATCCAGGATCTTAGTTGCCCTTTCAGAAATCAAACCCACACCCCTTATATCAGAAGCCCAGAGTCTTAACCACTGGACTACCAGGAAAGTCCTCCCCCGCATGCCCTACTCCTATGTCTTAATCCAATGGAAAGCATATGTCTAGTCACCAAAAGTCATGTACAAACATTATTAAAGCAGCAATATTCATAACAATATTCATATTTTTGGGCTTCCCTTCATAGCTCAGTCAGTAAAGAATCTGCCTTGCAATGCAGGAGACCTGAGTTTGATCCCTGGGTCAGGATGACTCCCTGGAGAAGGAAATGGCAATCCACTCCAGTATTCTTGCCTAGAGAATCCCTTGGACAGAGGAGCCTGGCGGGCTACCGTCCATGGGGTTGCAGAGTCAGACACGACTTAGCACAATAGCACAAAGGACAATATGCATGTTAGTCCCAAACTGGAAATCTTCCAAATATCCAAGGGTAGAATGGATGCACTGGGATTTGTCAATGGATATAAACTATATAGTAATGAAAATGAACAATAAAGATGAATCTTGCAAACATAAAACTGAGTGAATAAAGTCAGACACGAAAGGGTTAAAACAGGCAAACCCATCTATGTCCTGGAAATGAGCTTAGCGGTGACTGTTGGAAGCATTAGTGACTGGATGCATCCATAAGGATACGTCCCAAGGATCTGTCAAAGTTGTGATGCTCACTTCTCAGTTGACTTCATTTGTGAAAATTCATATAGCTTTAAACTTGTGATCTGTGCATTCTTATATATATATAATATATCTTATACTTCAATAAAAATTAAAGAAACAAAATGATAGTTAACCCACTACATCCAAAAAGGATGGCGAGCTCAGGCTTTATGATAGTCAAATCCAGGCTAGGATTTAGGTCTACTGGTAACTTGCTGGATCTGTTTTATTTTTGTTAGCTGAAACAGGGTGAAGCATATCGAACTCATAAGATTGATATGAGGGTTCAGTGGCATAATTACTAAAAAGAACGTAGTATAATGTCTGGGGCTTCCCTGGTGGCTCAGCGGTAAAGAATCAGCCTGCAGTGCAGGAGATGTGGGTTCGAACCCTGGGTTGGGAAGATCCCCTGGAGAAGGAAATGGAAACCTACTACAGCATTCTTGCCTGGAAAATGCCATGGACAGAGGAGCCTGGCAGGTCACAGGCCATAGGGTAGCAAGAATTGGACACGACTTAGCAACTAAACATACACGCACAGCATAATGTCAAATATGTCATTCAGTTCAGTTCAGTTCAGTTCAGTCGCTCAGTCGTGTCCAACTCTTTGCGGCCCCATGAATCGCAGCACTCCAGGCCTCCCTGTCCATCACCAACTCCCGGAGTTCACTCAGACTCACGTCCATCGAGTCAGTGATGCCATCCAGCCATCTCATCCTTGGTCGTCCCCTTCTCCTCCTGCCCCCAATCCCTCCCAACATCAGAGTCTTTTCCAATGAGTCAACTCTTCGCATGAGGTGCCCAAAGTACTGGAGTTTCAGCTTCAGCCTCATTCCCTCCAAAGAAATCCCAGGGCTGATCTCCTTTAGAATGGACTGGTTGGATCTCCTTGCAGTCCAGGGGACTCTCAAGAGTCTTCTCCAACACCACAGTTCAAAAGCATCAATTCTTCGGTGCTCAGCTTTCTTCACAGACCATATAGTAATAATAATACCTAACAATTATAGAGTGCTTCCCAGGTACCTACGTCTGTTCTAAGCACTTAGTTTTCTCTTAAAAAGCCTGTGGGGCAGGGCCTTTATTGACAAACCAGGAAACTAGAACAGACTTTAGGCTCATGCATGATCACACAGCTATGAGGGGGAAAAGCTTGAATTAAAATTCAAGGCTACATACTTAACCACCATATTATCTTCTATAATAAGAACTTAATCAATGGCAGTTATTATTATTACAAGAACAAATCCTGGCAGAGATGTGGGAGATTATAGGGATGAATCAAGTTTGGGCTGAATTGTTATTCTCCAGAAGGCAAATGGCAACTCTAAGGTTAGGCTTTGAAATTCTGTGCTAAATAAATAAATGGCTGCTATTATTATGCAATTACTGGACCTAATTTGAGACAGAAAATGAAAGTAAACAAATGCCATATTATTATTGCACTTTATAAATTGAGAAAACAGCTGCAAGGGAGGTTAATGACATGCTCGCTCTCAGTCCCTTGGAGCCTGTTCCCTGAGGACACACAGGGGACAGGCTCTAACGTTCCCTGGTCCAGGGAAGCAGACTATCTTGTCAGGCTACATCTAAAATCCGCCTTGGCTTTGGTGGAATTCCGGGTGATTTTTTTCCCTCTCTCTTTTCAACATTTTCTATAATGAACACATTTTATTTCACCATGGAAAACTCACTTTAAAAAAATAAAATGAAGTACAAACAAGGACCAATCTCTGTAAGGCAATAAGAACCACATGTGTTGTAAATGGAAAACATGCTGATTTCTCTTTTGTGTCTTGGAAGCAGCATGCCAGACACATAGTCCACAGCTTTGAACTGTTTACATAAACACACCCAAGCCAAGGGTTTGCACGCAACAGTTAAATTGCACGCACACTGGCATCTGAATGACTTGAAAGGGTATAAACTGGTATTCACTTCAGTTGAATTCGCAAAGGGCACACTAGCAACATTTGCAATAGACTGTAGCATTCCAAGTCCCTTTGAAAGAGAAATCTGCTGAAATGGAGTGGGGTTGGGAGAGTGCTAACTGGTAGTTGAAGGTGAAACAGATTGGAGTGACCCAAGAAGTTAGTTATCAGCCGCTAGAGGGCACTACCAGTATAAACAACACTTCCTCACGAAAGGTATGAACCTCCTTGAGAAAAAAAAATAGTGAATGTGCCAGTTGAGTCTGACTCTTGGAGACCCCATGGGCTGTAGCCCGCCAGGCTTCTCTGCCCATGGGGTTTCCCAAGCAAGAATACTGGAGTGGGTTGTCATTCCTTATTCTATGGGATCTTCCCAACCTGGGTCTCCTGCATTGCAGGCAGATTCTATATGGTCTGAGCCCTCAGGAAAGACATGAACATCCTTCTCACCCCCTAGTTATAAGCAGAGAAAGCTGATGGGATTAGGTCAACAGAATTCCACTTTTATTTTGCTTGCTCTTTCTGCATAAATTAGATGAGGTTTTTCTTCCTTGTGAAGGGATTGATGGACAGAGGGTCCCCTTACTCTTACGACTTTTAAACTGCCATAATCATTTGATTGTAAATATGTCATTTTACAACAAATGTTGAATGTTTCTCATGGGCTAAGTCCTGAGCTTGTCACCACCATGGTATAAATTAACTCCAAGACCACCCTCTTGCCGGCAAGTTGGAGACAAATAGCTTCTGAGATAACCAAGAGGCACATGAGATAACCCAGGAACTATAAAATATAGAAGGTTGATGCTATTTTGTTGTGCAATGCAAAATACTGTGGTTGACCGATGGGAATATCAGCCATGGTCATTTTGGAAAGCCATCTGAGAAAAGCAGAGAACAATGTACTACTAAAACAGGCAGAAAAGAAAGCAGAAACCAGCATCAGCAAAGTTACAGAAGTAGAAATTTCATGACTAAGGAAAACCAAAGCCTTTCATTTAATATTTCTGACAGTCTACATGGACTTAGAAAACTTTTAAATGCACCAATTTACCTGCTTTAGAGATCAAGTGATATTTCTGTCCCATCTACTGTAATTGGTGTTTTTTTTTTTCTTTTCTGAAGCTGTTTTCTATAGTGTTCAAATTTTCTTAACAGACTAGACTACGAAGCAAGCCACTTCTTGGAGACTGAGGTCCTCAGTGTGTCCTGCCTGATCCTGGACACAGTAGAGCTTTATTCCAAGAACAGAGAACACATGACACCATCCCATTTCTGCCTCTGAAACTCAAGTTATGTAGCAGTGCCCTAGGATTGAAGTTTAACATGGATAACTTGAGAAAATTCAGTGCAGCTGGAACACTTCCTTAGGGTTTTCCATGTACTAGGAATAGAAATTTGCAATGAACAAATATATATATATATATATTTTTAAATTTAATTTTCCCATAGGATTGGAAACTTAATAGAACTTTTTTTGATTGGAACCAGATCTATACACGTATTCTTAGATTCTGAAGCCTAATACAATAGCATTATTATTTGGGGGTGAAAAAAAGGATTCTTTTGCCATCATAGCTTTTCAAAAATAACACTGCTTTCCACTTACATTGACTTCTCTACTGTTTATGTTATGCTACTTAGGAAAGTGCTATTTTCTTGTTAAATTAATATGTGCAGACAAGCATTTACTCACCACACATCAACATGACCTCCCTTATAAGTCATCACTCCTAATATTTATGGTCTAAGAATGAGGTAGTTTGGGTGAGTCACAGATTTATACTTAGCCCAGAGATTAAGAAAAAAATTAACACAACAATTTCCCTTAAGTAATGGAAAAACTGTGACTTGTTACACATTTCTTTTCTGGGTTAGTGTTTTTCCAGGCAATTCACAGGGTCTTAGGATCACCCAAGGTTTCTTTAGTTTTTCTTGAATGGAAGAACAGGGAAGGACTTCCCTAGGGGTCCAATGATTAAGACTCTTCACTGCCACTGTGGGGGCGGGGGTTCATCCTTGACTGGAGAAATAGATGCCATATGCTGCACAGAGCGCAGCCAAAATGAACAATGAAAGGGGGGAGTTGTGATGGGTGCTTGATTTTAAATTTCATTACAATTCTATGCTACTTTAAAAGAACATAGATAACCACTGTGAAGGTTATTGTTGTGGACAATGAAAAACATTAAGCAGTGGTACAGACTCTGACTGTTTCAAATGAATGAAATTGAATCAAGTTTCCCAAATAGCAGGGTCTCAGATGTGTATTTTACTTACAAAAGCAATCCTTTACCCATTCTTTAAACATGTGCTTATCCGGCATAAAAGAGGGAGAGTCTAGTGTTTATGAAATGTAAGGGGAGCAATGAAATTTAGAAAAATGCCAACGAGGTCTATGAGAAAACAGTAAAGAACCACAGTCTCTGGAAAATGTAGGAATAATTGAATAGCATTGATAATTTGTAGAACAAGAACATTCATGGTACTTTTGGCATTCTATCATCTAAATAAGATATCTAGAATTAAAAAATTAACAGAAGCTAAGCTGTCAGATTCACATAAATTTTACTTATAGTTACAAATTATTCTTTCTGGTGGTTTTTCATGATAGATATTGTTATGAGTTGAATTGATATTGGGGTCTAGAGTGGCTCAGATGGTAAAGAATCTTCCTGCAATGCAGGAGACCCAGGTTCAATCTCTGGGTTAGGAAGATCCTCTGGAGAAGGGAATGGCTACTCACTCCAGTATTCTTGCCTGGAGAATTCCATGGACTGAGTTGAAATTGATATTGAAGTCCTAACTCCCACTGCCTTTGAACATGAAATTAGAACTTATTTGGAAATAGAGTCTTTGCAGATGATCAAGTTTAGATGAGATCATTAGGGTGGGTCCTCATCCAATGTGACCACATTCTTATAAACAGGAGAAATCTGGCCACAGAGACAGACACGTGCAGAGGGGAGTTAGTGTGAAGACACAGAGAGAATACCGTCTGCAACACAAGGAATGCCTGAAGCTACGGGAAGCTGGGAGAAAGGCAGAAACAGATTTCCCCTACAGCCTTTATAGGTACACAGTTGGGACTTCCCTGGTGGTCCAGTGGCTAATACTCCAGGCCCCCAATGCAGGGGTCCTGGGTTCGACCCCTGGTCAGGGAACTAGATCCCACATGCCACAGCTAAGAGTTCACAGGCCATAAAAGATCCCACATGTCACAAGGAAGACCCGGACAGCCAAAGAAATAAACAAATATTTAGAAAGGAAGGAGTGAACCATGCTGCTGACGCCTTGATCTGACTTCTCACGTTCAGAACCATAACACATTTTTGTGGTTTGAGACACCCAGTTTATGGTACTTTGTTATGGCAGCCCCCCCAGAAATAAATCCAGATAGCTATTCCTGATGTCTGTCTTGTAGTTTGCCATTTACCACCGAGTCTCCTGCAATTAACAGAGCACAGAATTTGTATCCAGATTGCCCTCAGAGCCAACCACCTGGTCCAGTGCTGGACCATCTCACTCTACCATACACATAAGGCAAGTTCCTTTTAGAATTGGCCAGAGCAAAGCAATTAGGAGGGTGAATCTGCTGCAGAAACTCATATATTGCATTATGAAGCCAAATACCTTCGATTTTGATTATTGTTCAAATAATTAGAAAAGAATATGGGGTTGACTGCATTTCATGATCTTCAAGGGAAATTTGGCCAAATGGCTAGAGTAGGTCTGATTCATGGAATAGTTTGCAGAATGTAGAAAATACTGGGATTACAAGAAGCAATCATGGACATCCATTGATACATCTGGTACTTCCATAATGTGGCATTTCATTGGTCTCCTGCCTAATGGGGCAATAACGCAGATTAGAACTTGCCTCAGTCACACTCAGAAATCATGTTTATGAACATTATCTCTGATATCATCTGGGTCAGATGAAGACTTAAAAACTTGCATGCAAGTGGAATTTTTAAGTTATAATTTTTAAGATATGTTAAACCTCAGAAGGGACTTGTCCTAGTATTTGATAAAGGAGCTTCAAAGAAGCTAGTTTAAATGTGATGATAGTATCACACCATTTTTCATATTTGAAATGTAAGTTACATGTGCTATTGTGCTAAGTCACTTTAGTCGTGTCTGACTCTTTGTGACCTAATAAACTGTAGCACACCGGGCTCCTCTGTCCATGGGATTCACCAGGCAAGAACACTGGGATGGATCACCACTTCTTCCTCCAGAGGATCTTCCCAACCCAGAGATCAGAGCTACGTCTCTTATGTCTCCTGCATTGGCAGGCGGGTTCTTTACCACTAGTATCACCTGGGAAGTCCCATAAGTTACATGTACTTAGGCATTTAGACATTGATGCCACACTGTCTTGATCCTTGATCCATAGAGACTTGGGAAAGAAACTGAATAGTTTATGTATAAAACGAACAGTTCTGATGAACAACTCAGCTAAGAACTATTCAGACTGCATAAATAAATAAAGTAAAATAAAAAGATCAAATAAGGACACCTAGATGAAGAATATATGAAGCAATAAGAAAACAAACAAAAAACAAAACGGAAAGGAAGCAGACATTTTATTTGCAAAATATAAAGAAATCTAACCCTACTAACTTTGTCATCTTTCATTTTCTAGCAAGTGTCTATGATGTATTGTAAGTATCAGGAAAATATGCACACACCTGGTGCCCCCTGTGTAGGTGTGACCAGAATTCTGCCTGTTGCAAAGGAAAGGATTAAAACACATGAAATTAGAGAAAATGACACATAAAAGAACAATTGAAGTTTTCAACAAAGTAAATATATAGCTAAGTCGATCAACCCTCCAGCAAAGTCCTCCTGGGCTGTGTTTTCTCAGGAAAACGAGGGTGGAGAGAGTCACAAAAGTCTTGGCTCTGATCCACCCCCATGGCCTGCTGACACAGGCCCGGCTCCCCAGAGCACTGGGGTTGCACTTGAGCTGCTGCCAGGAGAGCTGCTTTCATTAAAACTGAGTAGGAAGGAGTACAGCAGTGGGGCTGAGCAGAATAACTGCCCAGACTTCTGGATTCTGGAAGGGGTTGGGGCTGGAGCGGGGAGAAGGTTGCTGCAGCTCTGAGTAGGATGTACTTGGTAGAACCTAACAATTATCTTGTTCTAGCATTTAGAACTTTTATTCATCCCTGGGGTCACTGCAATTTTCCAGGGTACCCTGAAAGCAGCCAGCTGTTAAGCCAGGCTATTCCCTACTCAGTCTATGTTGGGGTTTGTGCTACAGAGCAGAACTCCTAACCATTTGCATGCCATGCACCATTTTGGGATGGCTAGTAAATCAATTAACAGGATAACATTTTAAAATACATAATATAAAAATATAATTACAAATAAAACTTGGGTTGAAATACCACTATTAAAATATTGATGTACAAACTTGTGATATAGCAATTACACATGCTTCTTGAACATTTTACAAAAGCTCTAGTCATGAGTTTAATAATAATCTAATAATTATCATAATTTCAAGTTAATTATGAGTACAGGTGACATTTTGAAATAGGAGCAGCAACTGATATGACTGAAAATATCTGTGATTTCTAGTGTTGACAGGCACGGTGTTGCTAACAACACTTTGATTTGTATCAACATCATAATGGAAGACAGTGCTAAATTTCACTTATACGAAATTTAAATGTTAGTGAAAATGAAGATGAAATATATTCCCATCCAAGCTGACAGACCCTCCGAAGACTGTTTGGTGGGTCTGGACCTCAGGTTAGAAACACTGCTATAGAGGTTTACCCATCCTGATACAGAACTTTGCCACAAACACCTCATCAGTTTTAGAGCAATCATATTATGATCACCCACTTCATAAAAGTGTTAACTTGGGACTTCCCTGATGGTCCAGTGGTTAAGACTTTGCCTTCCAATGCAGCAGATGGGTTCGATCCCTAGTCTGGGAGCTAAGATACCCCATACCTCACAATCAAAAAAACAAAACATAAGACAGAAGCGGTATTTTAACAATTCAATAAAGACTTTAAAAGTGGCCCACATCAAAGAAGTGTTAATCTCTATCTCTCTAAAGATCCAGAAGTCACTTAAAAATCTTATATTGCCAAGAGGTAACACCATAAGGATCAAATACTATCAGCCTGTAGATTGGAGGAATGTTTGTTGATGGAATCACTGGGTTCAGAAAACAGATAGTAGTTTCTAAACCAAGATGTGCCACATATTCTGTGAAAGTGGTTGACATTATCACTGCACCGTGAGTCCTCAGGGGAAAAAATATAGAGCAGGGGAGTCATTATAGTTAATAAGACAGGGTGCACGGGCTTCCCAGGTGGCTCTAGTGGTAAACAAAAGCAAAAGTGAAAGTTGTAGTCCTGTGGACTCTGCAACCCCATGGACTGTAACCCGCTAAATTCCTCTGTCCATAGGATTCTCCAGGCAAGAATACTGGAGTGGGTTGCCATGCCCTCCTTCAGGGGATCTTCCCAACCCGGGGATCGAATCCAGGTCTCCCAAATTGTAGGAAGATTCTTCACCATCTGAGCCACCAGGGAAGTCTCAGCCCGTCAATGTGGGAGACATAAGAGATGGGTCAGGAAGATCCCCTAGAGAAGGGCAAGGAAACTCACTCCAGGATTCTTGCCTGGAGAACCCTATGGACAGAGGAGCCTGGCGGTCCACAGTCCACAGGGTCACAAAGAGTCAGACATGACTGGAGCCTGAGCATGCATGCAAAGCCTAGTAAAGCCTACTCTGAAGTCAGGCAGCATTTCATTCAAATTGTCCAAATCACAACTCTTCAGCTCACATTTGCCAAATCGTTTTGTTACTCTAAACTTAAGCTATCTGAATTGCCAAGTGGAAATAAAAGTAGTGCCCATCTCAGAAATATTAATGGACCAAATGAGACAATGTACCCTAATGTACTAAACCAGTGCCTGCCATAAAGTATCCCTCACTTGTTATGAAGTGAAAAAAGGAGGACCAGCTACAGATTAACAGACGTCTCTCAGCCTGGCTTCCTTTTCAGCTTCTTTCCTTGGACCTGCTCAAGGATCTTCCCTTTAGCATACTATGAGCTCTGTTTTTCGTTCTGACCTCTGGATCTCTTTGGTTCAAGAGGGCAAAAGAAAAGAAAAGAGGCCACTTAGATTGCATTTGAGGCAGATGTGCAGGACATACCAGAATAGTTTAAAACTATGTGCAGTCAGCAGATAAGAGCATAGGTCTGGTATCAGCTCCAAAATATTTTGTAATTTTGGGAAATAGTTTACAATCCAGCCACCCCCACTTTTGCTTTGCCAAAATGTCATGAGGGACATGCAGGAAGCTAGAGAACTAGCAAGTAATTTTTCATATGAATTCCCACTAGTTGGGGCTGAGTTAAAGGATGTAATTTATGGCCATTCTTGGGAAACAACCATACTCCCGTTTCATGAAAATATGGTCCTAAAACTGATCAACTGCTTCCTGTCTTAAAGTGGTAGGGCTAAACTTAATAGGAATGTCCCTTTTTCACTCTTTTTGGTTTCCACTTTATACTTAAGGATGCAAAGAATAAAAACAAAACAAAACAAACAAACAAATAAACAAAACTAAATCAGAACTTGTACATAAAGATAACTGATGACTAGGAAATGACAGCTTTGGCTGCTTATTTTTGGAAGCTGGGCTTTATTTTCTTTTGCTGCATTTCATCACAGTGAAATACAAATGATGGCATCTGCTGAAGGGAAAATTTTGCTATTCAACATTTTGGTCACTTTTTTGGGGACACTTAGAAAGACTTAGAAAAAAGCTAAAAAAATAGAATAAATAGCTCTTATAAATTCTTTATTGAGATCCACCCATTGTTTATAATTTACCTCATTGGTTCTGTCATTCTCTCTCCCTCTTTCTCTTTATGTAATATATACTATACACAATCTGCATTTTTTTTTTACCATTAGAGCGTAAGTTGGAGATATTGTGCATCCTTACCTCTAAATATTTCAATATGTGTACTTAACAAGGATATTTTGTATTATAGCAATATAATTACCAGTATCAGAAGATTTAACATTGAAACACTAATATTATCTAATCCACAGTCAATATCACATTTCTTCAGTTGTCCTCGTAATACTCTTTATACAGTTGCTTTTTTCCCTCCTGTCCAATATCTAATCCAGGAGCAAACATTGAAATTAGTTATTATTATTTCAACTTGTTCTAAAATTGGAATATTTCTTTACTCGTATATACATATATATATATTTCAAGGTTTTAACATTTTTGGAGAGTACAAGGCAATTGACTAGATACAGCTTACACATTTGGGGAGAGAAATACAACAGAAGTTACAGTGTATTCTTCTCAGTCAATTATATTAGAAGGCACAGGTTGATTTGTGCCTCCATTGGTGAAATTAACTTTAATCACCGGATGAAGGTGGCATTGTTTAGATTTCTCTGCTGTAAAGTCGCTATTTTTATATTTCCAATGAATAAATAATAGGTGAGAGATCCTCTAAGACTATGTAATTATTAACATCCTGATCCTCATCAAACTTTCACCCATTGGAACTTTTAGCATCCACATACAAGTCTTCCTTTAATCAATTAGTACTACAGTGGTTCTCAAATGGTAGTTACCTAAATCTGCTGTTCATTTCACATCTGATATTCTTAAGTAAGTCATTTGTTTATATCAACCTGGACTCATAGGGGACTTCCCTGGTGGTCCAATGGTTAATAATCTGCCTTCCAATGTAGGGGATGTGAGTTTGATCCTTGGTCAGGGAACTAAGATCCCACATGTTGTGGAGCAACTGAACTCATGTGCTGAAACTACTGAGCCTATATGCCATGACTAGAGAGTCTGTGGGCCACAACGATAGACCCCACGTGATGCAACTAAGACCCTATGCAGCCAAATAATAAAATAAATAGATACTTTTAAAAGACATGGACTCATATATTATTTTTTCAAGGTTGAAATTCATTATTACCAATATTTATTTTGTCCCAGAATTGTCTAGCAAGTACCCTTTCAAGCTCCTATGTCCTTTTGACAGGCTCCCATTATTTATTTGTTGAACACAACAATAATAGTATTTCATTCTTCTGCAAAATTTGTTGCCTTGCTAATACAGAAATAAATCTTTGATTCTTTGATAAAGATGATTCATTTTGCTTTAACAGGAAGGAGAATAATGATTAATGATTGATTTAACTACATATATGTATTTTTTAAACTATGTGTTTTGCTTTTCATGATTTGTGGTTTTCTTTATGTCAGTTGTTGATTTTAGGCACTTCTTTTTACTTACGGATACAAGCATCAATCAGGCCAAAGACAAAACCAATGACAAAAATATTTTAACCAAGTTTATCTTCCTGAGAATAGAAAAACAGAGACTTAAGGGCTTAGAGACTCAACAGAGGTTTTAGACAAAGAAGGAAAATTGTGATATTCTATTGTTCATATGAGAAGGAAGACAGCAGTAGAGATTGCCTTAAATGTTGGAAAAGAGAAAAATAGTCATAGCTACTTCACATCTATGACAAATTTGTTTTGTATAAAACTGCAAATATGTTTCATTATAGTGGCTGATATACTTTCTCTGTAGTTGAGCATATATATATATACACACACACACGCATATATATACATATATAGTATAGTGTATATATAGTATATATCTCTATATGTACACATATAGATGCATATATATATGTGTATATATACATATATGTATAGTATATATTATTTACATATATCTATATATAGCACATTTATGTCATTTTTCTTTTAAACCCTTTCCTTAAAACTGAACTGAAAGAATTAGTGTTAGATTGTGTTGATTTCACTAGTTCTCAGTCTGAAGCACTATGACCCTTGTTGGGTAGCATAGTAGCCCTGCTGTTCCCAGGCCACTTCATGAGCTAGAATGCGGCACACAAGGATTGAAGCAAATGTAAGAGACATGCAGATACAACTGAAATGTGGCTCCTTAAAACCCACATATTTGGAAAATTCTGAAAAGGTTCCATCCATAAAGAAAACCTAAAAGAACCGCACAGTAGAAGGTATGTAGAATTTGGGGTGTGACCTTAAAAATGTCTTTTAAGCTTTTAATCAGAACTCCATCATCTCTAAAAAAGGGATGATAATACTTACCTTACCTGTCCTACACGTTATTATTGTAAAAGAAAATCTGCACAATAAAATACTCTGCATGTGACAGAGTCACATTAATTATGATCACACACATCGTTCAAAGACATTTGAGGACATTATACTGATTATTGGATTAAGACTTTAATTGCTCCCATCACATGGGAGAGATGGAAATTTAAGAACTGAGTTGGGAAAATACATCTTGGGATGCTCAACAATCATTAAAACCTTAGGGAATAATGCTTTTTAATAGCAGGGGCATCACTGAAAGTTCCAGTCTATCTGGTATAAATAAAGTATGCCACTGCATCACACTCTCTTGGTGGCTCAGCAGTAAAGAATCCATCTGCAATACAGGAGACATGTATTTGAGTTTTGGGTCAGGAAGATCCCCTGGAGAAGAAAATGACAACCCACTCCACTATTCTTTCCTGGAAAATCCCACGGACAGAGGAGCCTGGTGGGCTATAGTTCATGGGGTTGCAAAAGAACTGGACGTGGCTTAATGACTGAACAACAATAAAAATGGGCTAAGGAAAACCTCAGAGTCAACAGAAGTATATCGTTTGGAGCCTCTTTATCTCCCCTGGAAGCCTTTCTTATCTCAGGAGTGAGCCGCTGCTGCTGCTAAGCTGTTTCAGTTGTGTCCAACTCTGTGCGACCCCATAGACGGCAGCACACCAGGCTCCTCTGTCCCTCAGATTCTCCAGGCAAGAATACTGGAGTGGGTTGCCATTTCCTTCTCCAAGGAGTGAGCTAGTCACTGAAAACCCTGGGGCAGTGCACAGACCTGCTCTCCATATGCTTTGGACCCCACTTCTGCCCTCTTCTCATTTGTATTTTGCCTCTTCAGGAACTAGCCAGATTCCCTTCACTCAGTCTGAATGGCTGAGGTACTCAATTAATTCTCCTAGAAATACATTCATTTTAGAAGAGATTTGAGAGATTCATTCACTCACTGTATATTTATCAAGCACCAGTTCTGTGTTAGCAGGTCAGGCTCTGATCATGCAGAAGAAACATACAATCTCTGCTCTCATGTAGTTACAGTTTGGTGGTGGAGAGGTGATCAAACAATCAATAACGTCAACAACAATAATAATAATAACAACTAGGGCTTCCCTGGTGGCTCAGTGATAAATAATCCGCCTGACAATGATGGGGACACAGGTTTGATTCTTGGTCTGGGAAGATCCCACATGCTGTGGAGCAACTAAGCCCATGAGCCACAACTACTGAGCCCATGCACCTAGGGCCTATGCTTTGCAACAAGAGAAGCCACCGCAATGAGACGAATTACAGTGAAGACCCAGTACAGTCAGAATAATATTTTTTAAATTAAAAAAATAATATTAACAAGAACAGGTGGTATTGCTGAGCACTGACTAATTGCCAGGCACTGTTCTAAGTGCTCATGTGAAAAATTCTCCCCAAAACATGGATACATACGTGCATACACACACACACACACACACACACACATATGCATACTCAGTCGTTCAGTCATGTCTGACTCTTTGCAACCCCCTATGGACTTAGCCCGCCAGGCTCCTCTGTCCATAGGATTCTCTAAGCAAGAATACTGGAGTGGGTTGCCATGCCCTCCTCCAGGGGATCTTCCCAACCCAGGGATCAGATCTGAGTCTCTTGTATTGCAGGGTAATTCTTTACCACTGAACCACCAGGGAAAGCCATACACACACACACACACACACACACACACACACACACAGTTATTATTCTCACTTCACAATTAAAAAAATTAAGTCTTGTGAAGCTGAAGTAACTTTCACATAGTTACTACCTGGCAGAGGAAGAATTTAAAACTTGGCTCCAGTTGCCTGTACCCTTTGGTAAAGAAAGTATAGGGCAATCAGGAAATATACTCTAACACACGCTAGGGATAGAAATGAAAATGTTTCCTGAGAAAGTGCTGTATAACCTAAGACTTGAAAAATGAGATACTACCTTTGTCAAAATGAATCTCTTATGCAGCTTTAAGTGTCTGTATGCAGGACAACAGGAGGGGATTGAAAAGAGGAAAATTTGAGGGCAGAAGAATTCAAATCTCATCACTGAAATGGCTGCCCACTCTAATTATGCCCAAAATGGAACAAGGCCCATACATCACCCTGACAGGGCACTGCCACCAGGAGAAAGAATGGGTGGGTCAATCAGGATAAAGAAAAAAAACAAAATCAGGGGATCAAGTCTTCCACTATACCAAAATTAAGATATTCCAAGCTAAGAAGGGTGGGAGAGCTTGAGTATATGAAAACTAACTACGCAAACTGAAAATGCAGAACCAAAAACCCCACTAGGCTTTTGTCTCACCCTCTGCACTGTTTCTAGGGTAAAAGGACAACATTAAGTATGCATGATACATTAAAGGAAAAGGGGGGTAATATGGGTAGGAGTATGGAAGAGGGAAAAGCCAGCAGAGAAAGGTTTTTCTTTCTTTGTTCGTAACAATCTCTTTTGCTCTCAAGGAGGAAAAATAAAGCATGATGAGTGTATAATATACATCTATATTGTGAAAAATTTAAATTCTACCATTAACAGTAGCTTTATACGATGATTTGTGGTATGCATAAATTTTTGCTAAGAATTTGACAAACTTTGCTGAAGCAATACAAGCAATAACCACTTACTGTACAGTTATAACTTTATATTTATGGGCTGTTAGAGATTTGTTATTGTTGTTCAGTCACTAAGTCATATCAGGCTCTTTTCAACCCCGTGGACGGCAGCATGCCAGGCTCCTCTATCCTCCACTGTCTCCCAGAGTTTGCTCAAATTCATGTCCATTGAGTTCAATTACCTTATTTTGTAAATGTGAAAATAAACCCAGAAATGAAAGTCTTGCTTCTGGTCACACAGCAAATTATTGGCGTCATGAATATGTACCAATTCTTGGAATCCTATAATATACATCTTATGTTGCGAAAAATTTAAATTCTACCATTAGCAATTGCTTTATGGAATGATATTCATGATAAGTATAAATTTTTGTTAAGAAGTTTAACAGACTTTGCTGAAGCAATACAAGTTATTGTTTTCTGTGGAGCCCCTGGCTGTGTTAATGAGGATCCCTAGCTTCAGTGGTGACATGGCATTTCTGCCTTTTGTTGAAACATGACAGATGTAGGTGGAGATCATGAGTGCTTTCCTTTCACGATGAGCCAACAATGCCAGAAGCACTACACAGACTTGGGCAGATGCTACCCCTGTCAGGTGGCCTGATATTCAGATAGGAGAAAGGAATAACATAGTAGGAAAAGCAGATGACTCAGGCTGCAGAGAAGAAGAGGGGATGGGAATTAACATCTATAATTTCATTTTGTGACTCATAGAGCCATTTTTCCTGCGTTGTATTTCAAACGGTGCCAGCTAACTTTAAGATGAATATACAGATTTGAGATGAAAAGGACACAATGACCCCAAGAAACTAAAATTAAACATGGATGTGAAGGATAAGGCTAGAAAGGGGAAACGTGGGACTTCCCTGGTGGTCCAGTGGTTATGATTCCGAGCTTCCTCTGTGGGTTCAATCCCTGGCTGGGGAACTAGGATCTCACATGCTATAGCACAGCAAATAATAACAGTAAATAAAATAATCTTGAAACACATCAGAAACAACTCAATTTTTAAAAAAAAGGAAAGAGGAAATGTTTCCAGTAGAGGATAGGACATAAATGTGAAACAGGGGAAAGGAAGTAATTTAATAGTCAGATGGTCTCTGATGCAATTCCACACCTGCTCATCATGAGTGTACCCTAGGGTCTTGCCAGGAGCACAGGAAACCACCATGGGTCTTTCGAAAAGAAGGGCTTTAATAGAGGGGAATTGCTATAGAAAACAATGAAAGAATGGAAAAACCAGATGGAGATGGAGATGGACAGGCAGAAGCGGAAAGCTGTAATCACAAGTAGAGGTGATGAGATAACAGGAGGAAATAGGTAACCAGGGCCAAGCATCTGGAGCCTTCCAGAAGGAAGTATAGAATGCCATGTAGGAGACAGTCTCATGGAAGGAGGTGCTCTTTTGAAGTAATGAGAATTTAAGAAGAAATGTTGTTACTGCAGGAGACAACAAGGAGCAGACACAGAAAGAGGGAGACATTCGGTGGCTTTTCCCTCCTCTAGCCCTTCAGTCTTCTGTCATTGCTTCATACTGGCCAAATATACAAGGGGGCAAAGGACATGGGAGCCTAAACAATGTAGTTCATTTGCAATGTAGTCCATTTCCAAAGCAGAAGCAGGGCAGAAATGAATCTGAAATTACTGTTTGTTGATCAGAACACATAGCAGAGTTAATAAAGTCTGACTCCAGCAGATCCCCATTGCATTGATCTCTGAGCCAGTCCCAAGTGAAGAAAGTTTTCCATTAGGACCTCTGTTAGCAAAGGGTCTGTATTTGTCCATCTTCCTCTTCAGTACTTTTGAAGTAAGCTCCAAACTCATCATCTATTTGCCAAACTTTAGAGTTTTGCTAAACAACCAAAGTGTCTGGGCTATAAAGTCAACCTCCAGCTCACCACAAGAATCCATTCTGATCCTGAAGCATTTTTCTGAGACTCTGAAAGCCTGTTAGTAAGCAGCTCTTATTAACTCCCTCTTCTAGGGGATATAAGGCCTAAACCCTTAATTTTGGATGAAGATACTGATCCACAATGAGTAGATCATCAGCCACCTATGAGACATCCTGGATCATCACCAGTATGACCCTAGGATTTGTGTCCCCATTCACCAGATTGGACCTCCTCGATATGGCCAATACCAGAATTTCCCAAGAAGCACCATGCCTTCTTTCTGAGGCTACCAGCCTTGGGGGCAACAGAGCCGCCATTCAGTTCTCTGCACTCAGATTGCCCCTGGTCCATAAGCAGTCAAATTGAGCTTTCCTTCTCTATCTGTCCTTCAGTTATTTGCCATCCATGAGAGAGGTTAATCAACACAAAAGATTCAAAGGTGTCTGAGAATAAGATGGAAACACAACTAAATTTACTTTGGAATCTTGACCTTTCTCCCTGGAGAGAATCACATGTGAGCTAAGTCACTTCAGTCATGTCCGACTCTTTGAGACCCCATGGACTGTAGCCCACCAGGCTCCTCTGTCCATGGGACAGTCCAGGCAAGAATACTGGAGTGGGTTGCCATTTCTTTCTCCAGGGGATCTTCCCCACCGAGGGATTGAATCCACGTCTCTTATGTCTCCTGCATTGGCAGGAAAGTTCTTTATCACCTGTGCCACCTGGGAAGCCCCAGAGAGAATCAAAAAGGGCGTTACTGAAGTTTTCCATTGAAGTGCTCTCTCCATGAAGTCAGTGCACCACTCTGAAAATGTAAATAGAAGAGCAGATGGCACATAATCCTCTTAGCACTGAGGATTCTGCTCTTTCTTCAAGGTTTCAATCTGCTCCTTCAGAGCAGACTCTGAGTTAAATAAAGATGGGAAGCAGGGTGTCCTGAAACCCCAGTGGATCTGAGGACGCAACCAGCTGTCAACCCTTCCTTCTCCCTATGGCACTTGAGAGCTGAAGACGAGAGGAAGGGTACTTGCTTTGCTGCTGAGCCCTAGTGGCATTAGTCACGACAGAGCAGCGGCCACTGGCAGACTGCAAATTACAACCCTCTGCCTCTGCATGTAAACTGTCCCAGTACCACTCAAGAGACCAGGATTGGAAGCTCACATACCAACCCCTTCTTCTAGCCAACAATCTTTTAACTTCTGCCAAGGCTTTTCTCACTAAAACAAAGTTGCTCGGCCTCCAAAAATAACATCTGTTGCTCAGAGTAACATTTTCAAACAACATAATAAACTGTACTTCCAGAAAATATATACTCTGTGCTTCCCTGAGGGTCCTCACAGAATGGATGATGTGGAATTCTGGGCTCCCTCCTTCCACACATGCACTGTCTACCCTTCGGCAACTGGTTTTGTTGTCACGGGTGGTGCTACAAGTTACCATGGGAAGGTGTTTCCATCTGCAGCATGCAGGGACCAGCGAGGCTTTAAATAACAGTCCTATCCAAATTTGTAATGTAGGCTTTCACAAGTAGAACATTTTCTTTTTTTTCCCCAAACCTGGGTTATGGTGCCCCGGAGTTAGTATCAGGGAGACCCAAGAAGTTTAAACAAATAGCAATAACCATAACACTCCCAGCTTGTACATTTTTAGATTCCCTGCAAATTAACTCTGGTTTCAGGGATCAGCTAACCCCATCACTCCAACCCTACAGGATTCATCTGCACTTCACTCATCTTAGAATATTATCCTCTCCATCTCCCCCTGTCAGTCTTTTTGAGATGGAAGGATGTGCTTGGATCACAGTCTGCTCCATGACTATACTGAGCTGCCCTGATCATCTCCACAGTGTAATTACAGGAGCTCTGAGAGAGGATGTGTAAGTGGTGGACAGTCAGCACCACTGGAGATCATGCAAGACACTCATTTCTGTAGGCACAGGGTGGAGAAGGACTTAGATCCATGAGGACCCTATCATTTGTAGTCAGTCAAATGTAGACTATCATTTGTAGTCTGGGCAAAAATTCCAAAGACACTTCTATTATTATCAATCTCTTCTGCCTTGGAAGAACCCTATTCCACCTCCCCATGACAAAGCCTGACTCTTTTGGAGCAGTTGTTTTCAAAGTTCAGAGTCACTAGAATCTCCTGCTGGGGTTGTCATCTAGATTCCTGGACCTCCAGTTTTAGAGTTTCTGATTTAGTAGGTCTGGGGTGGTGCCTGAGAACTTGCATTTCCAAGACAATGCTGATGCTTGTGTTCCAAGGACTACACGTTGAGAATCACATTCTTCAGGGCCAGCATCTATCAGCTCAGTTCAGGTCAGTCACTCAGTCATGTCTGACTCTTTGCAACCCCATGGACTGCAGCACACCAGGCTTCCCTGTCCATCACCAACTCCCAGAGCTTACTCAAACTCATGTGCTGGTATCTAAAATAACCTTTTGAATGTGCCTCAAAAATAAGCAGTCTCGTGTGTTGATTCTGATGGCACCTAGCATAGAAAAAAGCGTGTTTAAAAAGGTAGATGATGAGGCTTCCCTGGTGGCTCAGTGGTGAAGATTCTGCCTGCTAGTGGACTAGTGGAGGAGACATGGGTTCTGTCCCTGCACCACAACTATTCAGCCTGTGCTCTCGAGCCTGGAAATCTCAACTATTGACCCCACGTGCCTTAGAGCCCATTCTCTACAATAAGAGAAACCATTGCAATGAGAAACCTGAGCACCACAACTAGAGGGTAGTTCCCACTCACCGCAGCTAGAGAGAAGCTTGCGCAGCAATGAAGACCCAGCACAGTCAAAAATAAAAACAGATAATGGATATAAACTTTTAAAATAGATAGCATTGTGATATAAGTTATATCCAAATAATGTTTTTTCATGTAGACTTCACATTTTAATATTTATATAAAGACACAAAATCATCTTGTATTGTTCATTTGTTTGCTTAATCTTTTTATTTTTATTTTTTACAAAGTATTTATCTTTATAAATCTTCCCAACAGATGTCCTATATGAGTGTATGTAAAATTAAATGTTGCTTCTTGCAAAGCATACTAGTTTTACACACTGGACATCTAATTTATTTATTTATTTTTATCTGTTGCTTTTTTTAAAATTTAAATTTATTTATTTTAATTGGAGGCTAATACTTTACAATATTGTATTGGTTTTGCCATACAACAACATGAATCCGCCACGGGTGTACAGATGTTCCCAATCCTGAACCCCCTCTCCCCCCTCCCTCCCCATACCATCCCTCTGGGTCATCCCAGTGCACCAGTCCCAAGTGTCCTGAGCTATTAAAACTGAATAACATTTTAATTGGTTCTTTAATCAAATCAAGGTCAAAGGCTTTCAGATGGGCAACACAGATTTACAATTTGTCCTTTGAAAGTTGAATAAGAATTAGGAATTAGGCCTTGAGAGAAGGTAAGGTCCCTTTTAGATCTGTTTTCCCCTTCATTATACTTGCAAGTTTGGCTTATGATTGCTTCCCATCCATTAAAGTGAAAATGAAGTCGCTCAGTCATGTCTGACTCTTTGTGACCCCATGGACTATAGCCTACCACGCACCTCCATCCATGGGATTTTCCAGGCAAGAGTACTGGAGTGGGTTGCCATTTCCTTTTCCAGAGGATCTTCCCGACCCAGGGATCGAACCCGAGTCTCCCGCATTGTAGGCAGGCACTTTACCATCTGAGCCACCAAGGAACCCCATCCATTAATAATTGACCAATTAAGCTCTTAGCCTTTCTTGTTGTCACACTCAGAGCTCCAAGGCTCCACTTTAATAGTATACTGCATCACAACAAAATGTGTACAGTTCCCTAATCTCCTAAAAAGGCTACATTTCCTGAAATTTATGTGCTCTTTTTCATTCTCAGTATTAATGACATGGATGTGCACCCTCTAACTTCAATCACCCACTATTAACCAGAGTGAAGTGTAAGCACGGTCCAACCTCTGCCTCACTTGGTCCGCCTGCCTGGCTAGCCAGTGAGCAACCCAGCAGAGTACGTGTCCTCTTCTGAATTTAAAGACAGCCTCTATCCAGCTTTAATGCCCATTGGTTCCAGAACCCGGAGAAGCCCTTGACCTCCCAGACATTTTTCCATTGTAAAGTGGAGCCAATAATCAGTGTCTCGACTACTTCACTGTGCTGCTTTGATGATCAAAATAAGAATGAGATAACAGGAGTGACTGCATGTTGGAAACTTGCGTTAGAAAACAGCAAGGTTTCCTTCTGCTTGGTGTTGTGTTACGGGCACTCTATTCACAGTGATGGACTGTTAGTTCGTCCCGGTCCCTGTTCATAGTGAGCAGTTTACGAAATGTATGCCTGGATTCTGATGAGAGAAGATGATGGCTCCACACCCGCTGACCACTGCAGCAGTGCTGACATTTCTTTGCTGTGGTATGAGTAATAAAGTCACATTCAGACACACGGTCCCTCTCAGCTCTTAAATCCCTGTACAGTTATAATATGATTTCCTCCACTTTACAGATGGATAAACAAAAACACAGACTCTTATTGTCTTCCCAAGTATACAGTAAGGAGCAGAACCCAATCCTCTCAAAAAGTCTTTCTGTCACTAAGATGCTTTTCTTACGGGAAACCAAATTTAAATAATTAAAGAACAGGTAGGTAGGTAGATAGATAGACAAGTGATAGGTAGATAGATAAATAATGGATGGACACATAGACAGATAGCCAACCAAAGGATGTGATTCATCCATATACTAAAGTTTTCTCCTTTGTGAAGAAAATTACTTTAATGACTTTTGGGACAAAATACTTTGACTTAGTTTTCAGCATTTTTTAAGATGCACTTTCTGGAGTTGTAGGCTTTAGGATCATGGTTATTAAGTACGTTTCACAAACATGCAGGGGCCAGTGCTTCCAATCTCTCAGTGCAATAGGTTGGTCTGAAGGCTAGATTCTAGTGTAGCTTTTGGTCACAGACCCTTGTTCTGAATGAACGTGTTTTGTAGAGGAGATGATGAACAGCCACAAGGGATCCCAAAGCAGGAAAGTAAAGCAAGAGAATGGGAGTTACCTCTGATTTGCCAGAGAAATGAGCCCTAAGCCCAAATTTTGATCTATAATGCCCAAAGCAGTGTGGTTTAAATGGTTTCAGCTCATGACAGGTTCAATGTGTGCCAGCCTATAAAGACAGATCTGTAGCATTTCTTTCAGCTAGAAAGCGCTCCCTCTTTTAAATGTGTGCACAATTTTATTTTTATGAGTTCCTAGCCAGGCATTCATGTGACAGCAATTCCTGACCTGTACTAAACTTCCTCTTTTAATGACTAATCCACACTTCTTTTAGATAGCAGGAGCTGGGAACATAAACAGCAATTAAATGAGGGCACACACCAACACATCATCCATTTAAATGAGTGTGTGCGTGTAAGAGAGAGAGATCTCAATGAAGGAATTCTGAGACCAGATATTAAGACTTAGATTTAATCTCTGTAAACCCCACCAAATATAAAGTAAGACATGAATATACAAAAAAATGGCCATTATGACTGAATTCAACAACTCTAATGATAATCAAGACGTTGGACCACTTTAACATAAAACACAATTTTATTTAAATAAAATCTATGTTCTAAATAATTTAAAAATAAATATTAAAAGAGTGAACCCTAACATAAACTTGGTTGACTATGATATGTCACTATAGGCTCACTGATTGTAACAAACGCACCGGGACGGTAGAAATTAACATGGGAACTCTCCATACAGTCCATTCAGTTTGCTATGAATGTAAAACTACTCTAAAACACAGTCTATTGTAAAAAAGAAATAGCCTTCATTTTTAAGGTGCACTTTCTGGAGTCTTAAGTTTTAAGACCATAGTACACTTCTTAAACATGCAGGGGCCAATGCTTCTGATCTCTGAGTGCAATATATCTGAAGGCTAGATTCTAGTGTAACTTTTGGTCACAGACCTTTGTTCTGAATGAACGTGTTTTGTAGAGCAGACTATGAGCAGCCACAAACCAAGGAAACCTGCAGAATTCTGCAGTGTTAAGGCACTCTAGGTAAAAATGACATTTCCAGCTCTCGCTGAAGATAACATAGCTTTCCCATACACACTGCCTCCTAAATACTTTAGCTCCCCAAAGAGAAAATGACCCTAAACAATCACTTTTTTTTTTTTTTGGCTGCACACTGCATGCAGAAATCTTAGTTCCCCTACCAGGGATTCAGCCTGAGCTCCCTGCACTGGAAGCACAGTTTGGGAAGTCCTGACAGTCACTTTTAAAAATATAAATCGCTTCCCTAACAACCAGGGAAATAGAAATCATCTTTTTCTTTTACTATATTTGTGCATATTATCTGCTCTGCTGACAACTTAAGGGAGCTTTAGAAAAACTCACCTATAGCATAGGTTATTATTGTCTTTGATTTGCCAACACAGAGGCTTTTATTGATGTATTTATTGGCACTCTGCATAGCATGAATGATGATTTTCAGGTCTCTTTGGCTTGCAGCATGATGTTATTGTCTTGCTTTGGAATGTGTGCATCCCTCTGTTTGGGAAGTTGTAATCAGAGCTAAGAAGCTGTGTGGATTACAACAAACTGTGGAAAATTCTTAAAGAGAGGGGAATACCAGACCACCTTACCTGCCTCCTGAGAAACCTGCATGCAGGTCAAGAAGTAACAGTTAGAACTGGACATGGAACAATGGACTGGTTCCAAATTGGTGAAGGAGTATGTCAAGGCTGTATATTGTCACCCTGCTTATTTAACATGCACAGACTACATCATGCAGGATGCCAGATCAGATGAAGCACAAGCTAGAATCAAGATTGCTGGGAGAAATATCAACCACCTCAGATATGCAGAGGACACCATCCTTATGGTAGAAAGTGAACAGGAACTAAAGAGCCTCTTGATGAAGATGAAAGAGGAGAGTGAAAAAGCTGGCTTAAAATTCAACATTCAAAAAACTAAGATCATGGCATCCAGTCCCATCACTTCAAAACAGATAGACAGGGAAGCAATGACAGTAACAGACTATTTTCTTGGACTCCAAAATCAATGTGGACAGTGACTGCTGCCGTGAAATTAAAAGACACTTGCTCCTTGGAAGAAAAGCTATGATGAACCGAGATAGCATATTAAAAAGCAGAGATATCACTCTGACGACCAAGATCTGTATAGACAAATTTGTGGCTTTTACAGTAGTCATGTACGTATGTGAGAGTTGGACCATAAAGAAGGCTGAGTGCTAAAGAATTGAAGCTTTCAAACTATGGTGCTGGAGAAGACCCTTGAGAATCCCTTGGACCGCAAGGAGATTGAACTAGTTAACCCTCAGTTCAGTTCAGTTCAGTCACTTAGTCGCTCAGTCGTGTCCGACTCTTGGCGACCCCATGAACTACAGCACGCCAGGCCTCCCTGTCCATCACCAACTCCCCGAGTTCACTCAGACTCAGGACCATCGAGTGAGTGATGCCATCCAGCCATCTCATCCTCTGTTGTCCCCTTTTCCTCCTGCCCCCAATCCCTCCCAGCATCAGAGTCTTTTCCAATGAGTCAACTCTTCACATGAGGTGGCCAAAATATTGGAGTTTTAGCTTTAGCATCATTCCTTCCAAAGAAATCCCAGGGCTGATCTCCTTTAGAATGGACTGGTTGGATCTCCTTGCAGTCCAAGGGACTCTCAAGAGTCTTCTCCAACACCACAGTTCAAAAGCATCAATTCTTCAGTGCTCAGCCTTCTTCACAGTCCAACTCTCACATCCATACATGACCACAGGAAAAACCATAGCCTTGACTAGACAGACCTTTGTTGGCAAAGTAATGTCTCTGCTTTTGAATATGCTATCTAAGTTGGTCATAACTTTTCTTCCAAGGAGTAAGCATCTTTTAATTTCATGGCTGCAGTCACCATCTGCAGAGATTTTGGAGCTCAAAAAAATAAAGTCTGACACTGCTTCCATTGTTTCCCCATCTATTTCCCATGAAGTGATGGGACTGGATGCCATGATCTTCATTTTCTGAATGTTGAGCTTGAAGCCAACTTTTTCACTCTCCTCTTTCACTTTCATCAAGAGGCTTTTTAGTTCCTCTTCACTTTCAGCCATAAGGGTAGTGTCATCTGCATATCTGAGGTTATTGGTATTTCTCCTGGCAATCTTGACTCCAGCTTGTGCTTCTTCTAGCCCAGCATTTCTCATGATGTACTCGGCATATAAGTTAAATATCCAGGATGACAATATACAGCCTTGACATACTCTTTCTCCTATTTGCAACCAGTCTGTTGTTACATGTCCAGTTCTAACTGTTGCTTCCTGACCTGCATACAGATTTCTCAAGAGGCAGGTCAGGTGGTCTGGTATTCCCATCTCTTTCAGAATTTTCCCCAGTTTATTGTGATCTACACAGTCAAAGGCTTTGGCATAGTCAATAAAGCAGAAATAGATGTTTTTCTGGAACTCTCTTGCTTTTTCAATGATACAGCGGATGTTGGCAATTTGATCTCTTGTTCCTCTGCATTTTCTAAAACCAGCTTGAACATCTGGAAGTTCATGGTTCACATATTGCTGAAGCCTGGCTTGGAGAATTTTGAGCATTACTTTACTAGCATGTGAGATGTGTGCAATTGTGCGGTAGTTTGAGCATTCTTTGGCATTGCTTTTCTTTGGGATTGGAATGAAAATTGACCTTTTCCGGTCCTGTGGCCATTGCTGAGTTTTCCAAATTTGCTGGCATATTGAGTGCAGCACTTTCACAGCATCATCTTTCAGGATTTGAAATAGCTCCACTGGAAATCCATCACCTCCACTATCTTTGTTCGTAGTGATGCTTTCTAAGACCCACTTGACTTCACAGTCCAGGATGTCTGGCTCTACGTGAGTGATCACACCATCGTGATTATCTGGGTGGTGAAGATTTTTTTTGTACGGTTCTTCTGTGTGTTCTTGCCAACTCTAATAGAGTTTTGCCAAGAAAAAGCACTGGTCATAGCAAACACCCTCTTCCAACAACACAAGAGAAGACTCTACACATGGACATCACCAGATGGTCAACATCAAAATCAGATTGATTATGTTCTTTGCAGCCAACGATGGAGAAGCTCTATACAGTCAACAAAAACAAGACCAGGAGCTGACTGTGACTCATATCATGAACTCTTTATTGCCAAATTCAGACTTAAATTCAAGAAAGTAGGGAAAACCACTAGACCATTCAAGTATGACCTAAATCAAATCCCTTATGATTATACAGTGGAAGTGAGAAATAGATTTAAGGGACTAGATCTGATAGATAGAGTCCCTGATGAACTATGGATTGAGGTTCATGACATCATACAGGAGGCAGGGATCAAGACCATCCCCATGGAAAAGAAATGCAAAAAAGCAAAATGGCTGTCTGGGGAGGCCTTACAAATAGCTGTGAAAAGAAGAGAAGTGAAAAGCAAAGGAGAAAAGGAAAGATATAAGCATCTGAATGCAGAGTTCCAAAGAATAGCAAGAAGAGATAAGAAAGCCTTCGTCAGCAATCAATGCAAAGAAATCGAGGAAAACAACAGAATGGGAAAGACTAGAGATCTCTTCAAGAAAATTAGAGATATCAAGGGAACATTTCATGCAAAGTCAATCCTAAAGGAAATCAATCCTAAATATTCATTGGAAGGACTGATGCTCCAATACTTTGGTTCCTGAGGTGAACAGCTGACTCATTGGAAAAGACCCTGATGCCAGGAAAGATTGAGGGTAGGAGGAGAAAGGGGCAACAGAGGACGAGATGATTGGATGGCATCATCGACTCATAGACACGAGTTTAAGTAAACTCCAAGAGATAGTGAAGATCAGGGAAGCCTGGTGTGCTTCAGTCCATGCAGTCACAAAGAGTGAGACGTGATTGAGTGACTCAACAACCACAACAACAGTCAGAGCTGGTGACTAGAGCTGATTTGGGGCCTTCTTGCTGCATTTGTGTGAATTAACACAATTATTTTTTACTCCACCTTGTGGTCTTCTGATTTTTCCCCACATATCTAGACCTTGAGCTTACAGTACTTATAATATATAGGAGATATTGAACAAATATTTTAACCAAAAGACTAATGAAATAAATGATGAATAAATGCCAGATGAGTTCAGAGACCAAATAATTTGCATGATTTTCAGGGTTTATGTAAGAATGGCAGATAAGGCTGGCCACTGGAACCGAGAAAGGGTTCTCAGTGGGGCACGAACACTGAGAAACAGTGAAAGCAACAAAGCACACTTCAGTAGAACTGTGATTAGGAGTGATGATGAGTCAAAATAAGTATCTAATAGGCACACTGATGACACTTGCACCTTGGAAGAAAAGCTATGACCAACCTAGACAGCATATTAAAAACCAGATACATTACTTTGCCAACAAAAGTCTGTCTAGTCGAAGCTATGGTTTTTCCAGTAGTCATGTATGGATGTGAGAATTGGACTATAAGGACAGCTGAGCACCGAAGAATCGATGGCTTCGAATTGTGGTGTTAGAGAAGACTCTTGAGAGTCCCTTGGACAGCCGTGAGATCCAACCAGTCCATCCTAAGGGACATCAGTCTGAATATTTATTGGAAGGACTGATACTGAAGCTGAAACTCCAATACTTTGGCCACCTAATGGGAAGGACTGACTCACTGGAAAAGACCCTGATGCTGGGAAACATTGAGAGCAGGAGGAGAAGGGGATGACAGAGGATGAGATGGTTGGATGGCATCACTGACTCCATGGACATGAGTTTGAGCAAGCTCTGGGAGTTGGTGATGGACAGGGAAGCCTGGCTTGCTGCAGTCCACGGGGTCACAAAGAGTTGGACACGACTGAGTGACTGAACTGATAAATAATACTGTTATAAAAATTCACTTGTATGGTTCTATGTAAACATATGTTTCCTTTTTATTGGATGGGTATATACCTAGAAGAGAAGGAGAAGGAAATGGCAACCCACTCCAGTATTCTTGCCTAGAGAATCCTGTGGACGGAGAAGCCTGGTGGGCTGTTGTCTATAGGGTCGCACAGAGTCGGACACAACTGAAGCAACTTAGCATAGCTAGAAGACTTGCTTTACCATATAGTAACTCTTTAACATTTTGAGGAATTGTCATTTTTTTTCCCAAAGGGCTACACCATTTTACACACCTATCAGCACTTTTTGAGAATCCCAACTTAAAGTTGGGATTGACATCCTTGTCAATATTTATCATTGTCTGTTTTTCTTCATAGCCATTCTAGTGAGTACAAAGTGATATCTCATTATTGTTTTCGATTTGCATTTCCTTAATGGTTAATGACATTGAGCATCTCTTTGTGTACTTATTGCTCATTGTATATCTTCCAGGGAGAAATGTCTATTCAAACCCTCTATTCATTTTTAATTTGCGTTATTCATCTTTTTTATAATAAGTATAAAGCTTCTTTATAAAATTCTGGATATAAGTCCCTTATCAGATATTTGATTTGAATGTACTTTCTCACAATCTGTGAGTTATTTTTTCACTTTCTTTGTAATGTCCTTTGACGCATGAAAAATAGCTAATTTTGGTGAAGTCAAATGTATCTTTTTTTTCCTTTTGTAGCTTGTGTTTACATGTCATATCTCACAAACCCAAAGTCACAAATACCATTATTCTTTTTTCTTTTAAAAATTTATAGATTTAGCTCTTATGTTCAGATTTACGATCCATTTTGAGTTAGAAATGTTATACAGTGTGGTACATGTCCACATTCATTCCTTTACAGGTGTATATTAACTTGTCACAAAACCAGTCTTGAAAAGACTATCCTTTCATCACTGAATTGTCTTGATACTTCAGTCAAATATTAATTGGTCATAAATGTGAATTTACTTCTGGGCTGACAATTCTGTTCCATATTTCTATGCTTATGCCAGTGGCGCACTTTCTTGATTATTGTAGCTTTGTAATCTGGGGATATGAGTCTCCAATTTTGCTCCTCTTTATCAAGATTGTTTAGCTACTCTAGATTCATGAAATTTCCATATGAATTTTAGGACCAACTTACAAATTTCAGCAAAAATAAGCCTTCCAACCTTTTCTATCAGACTCTCCCTGTGTCTTGGGACACAATTTCAAGGTCTAGGCAGTCAGTTTATGGCTCTGCCTCAATGTCACTTTCTGCTTGCACAGAGCTTTAGGATCAGCCACACAGGAGAGACTGAGGCCCTCTCAGGTCTTTTCTGAGCGTGCATATATCTCTGTACATGCGTCCAACCTTCCAGATCCCCACGAACACTACAGAGCTTTTCAAAACCCCCTGTGAATGTCACATTTCCCTTATCTTCCTTTCATGTTTCTAGTCAAGCTCATTTGTCTGTGATGTTACAGAATCACTACTGATTTTTTTTTTTTTTCTGACAAATGCCCTGGAGATAGGTTTTTCTTTTTTCTTTTTTTTTTTCCTCCAGCAGGTGTCCTGAGTCCGATCAAATAACAACATCCTGAATTGGGCTTTTCCCCTGGCTGTGAGAAAAGTCAAACAGTGACAATGTGCTCTAGGTAGGACTTTCTGTGGGGCTCCCAACCTGACCTGCCTGTCCCTCCAGTGACTCCGAGTCTGCCATTTTTCACAGTTACACGGTTGTGAGACTGGTTTTCAAGGTCACTGTGCAGAGCTGGGAAAAGAGTGATAAAACAGTAGATCGATCAAGTTAAAATGACACAAACCCTATAGTTCTTAAGGTTTAGCATTTTTTTCCTGAATAAACTATTCTCAGATTGTTACAAGACTTTAGCTAATTTCTTGCGGTCTAAAAATGTTGACTTTGATGGTTTTGCCAGTGTTTTCATTGCTTGTTTGGGAAGGTGAATTTACAGAGGTCTTCATTTGGCCACTCCATGTCTCCTACCATTATTCATCCTTAAAGAGAAATGTAATTCGATTGAAACTTTTCATACAGTATAAGTAGTATTTGATCTTTGTTTTCATATAATTTAGGAGATTACATATAGTTCAAAGTTCATGAATTTATGACATATGACATAAATATAATCTTTCCAACTTTTTCCAGTCCCTTCTTCATATCACATAGTTCCTCATATTACAAATAACATTAAATCTCCTATGTGGCCCTCTTTCCTTTCCCCTTATTTTGATTGTGCCTTTGTTGCTCTTGGTACTTAGAATAGAACACAGTATTTCTATGCTGTGTTCAGACCTTTGTAGAACATAGGAGAACTTTTTTGTCTTCCTGTAACAAGTATTATGATTATATTGCTGTTGTTTTTCAGTATACACACCTGCCTGAGTATATGAATCTGCATAGATTATTATCAGCTTGAAATAGGACACTGAAAAATGATAATTGTAAAACATATGCTGTAAAAGTTAGTTTTTCACTATTCAAAGTCAGGAACATTGCAGTTTGGAAATGGTCAGAAGGCTAATGGTCAGAATGCTGACACATATCTTTCAAATTGCCTACCACGACGCATAACTATTTTAGGAATAAACGGAAAGAAAATATCCCACCCATCTTTCATGATTATAAGGATATAATTTAAAATACCAGCACACACAAAATTTTACTTGGTACTTTTTTGTGTGTTCTTTAAAGATATTTTAATTGTTTTATTTTAAATCCTAGATTAATCTACTTTCTTCTTCCATTGGGAAATGCATTGTCTCAGAACACTTTTCTAATAATATTTGATCTTTCAACAAAATAACTCACTTCCATTAACTAACTGGGCTTCCTAGGTGGCTTAGTGGTAAAGAATCTGCCTGCCAATGCAGGAGATGCAGGAGACATGGGTTCGATCCCTTGATCAGGAAGATCCTCTGGAGAAGGAAATGGCAACAGACTCCAGTATTCTTGCCTGCAAAATCCCATGGGCAGAGGAGCCTGATGGGCTACAGTCCATGGAGTCACAAATAGTTGGACACGACTAAGGATGCACACATTAACTAATTACCCCTTCCACCCCTTAAGTACCGATAATGCAAACAAAAAGGGTAAACACGTTTATTTGACTACTATCTTTCTGATATCTTACTAAAATGTTATCATAATGTATGAAAATGATTGATTTTCCTGAAAATGTCATCACTCAATTTTTCTACATCTAAATGGTATACAGGTGGGTATAATCTTTTCATTTACTTTCAAATCAATTTAAGAGTATATTTTGATATTATCACTTCTAATTTCTTAAAAACTTTAACATTCATATAGAAAAACTCTCCCTCTATAATTTAGCCAATTTGTTTATGAATTTTTTCTGTCATTCATACCACTGCTTATTGTGCATGCTAAGTTGATTCAGTCGTGTCCAACTCTTTGCAACCCCATGGACGGTAGCCCACCAGGCTCCTCTGACCACAGGATTCTCCAGGCAGGAATACTGGAGTGGGTTGCCATTTCCTCCTCCAGGGGATCATCCCTACTCAAGGATCAAACTCACATCTCCGGCATGTCCTGCATGGGCAGGAGGGTTCTTTACCACTAGAGCCATCTGCGAAGAGAGCACTTCAAAGTGCATTTCTTTCTAGTAAGCCCAAAGTCTCCATGTTTGACCAGTAAAGGCAGCAAAAATAATCACAGTACTTCAGAATTAAAGGCAACTAAGCTGTCAGCTTAAAGGAGCACTTTTATCAGTCTCACAGCCTACAAACACATTGACTACAGCTGAAAATCTAGAGAGACCAAACACACACACACACACACACACACACACACACACACACAAAGTCCCTTACACACAAACCTTCAATTTGTGAACTTTCAAAGATGTCAACATAGGTTTCCATGTCCAATCATGTAAGTTAGTTCATGTGTCTCGTGTACACACACTGTCATGTGTGTGCATCTTCAAGTGGTTGCGCTTTTGTGTACTTTACTGACTGTACTGTATAGAGTACAGTGGTCCAGGATCTCTATTTCAAGCTCAAAATGTCCATAAGCAAGCCTAAAAGCAGCGGTGACGTGGGTGGTACAGTACTACATTGACTCACCCGGTTGTTTTTTCAAGAGGGTAGATAGAATTGAAACCATCAAGGAACCAGAACCTGTGCCATCAACGTCAGGTGTAAGCGAAATTGCAGCTTACCCTCTATCTCCCACCACTGACGATGCTTCAGCTCTGCCGTCTCCCACCTCCTCCCTCCTCCAGTCAGTAACACTTCCTGCCTGTTCACTCGATGCCAGCCCTTGTGTGCCAGTTGCTGTACTGCACTATTGTACTTTTCAAAGTACTATAAGATTTAAAATGTTTTTTTTTTATTTTTTGTGTTTATGTATTATTTGTGTGAAAAGTATTATAAACCTATACAGTACAGTACATATAGCCAGTTGTGTTAGTTGGGTACCTACGCTAATTTTGGTTGGATTTACAAACAAATTGGATTTATGATTGCACTCTTGGAATGGAACTCACTTTTATGTAGGGGACTTACTATATATATTATTACATTATATATATTTTATATAATAATTATTACATATTAATAATTATTATATGTATTGCAATATATATTACTATATATTTAATATATTATTACATTATAAAGACAGAGCCTATATGAAGGACATGAGGAATAAAGAAACAAAAGACATAATAAGAGGCTAAAATTGTGACATCTCTTCATTCCACCTCTTTTCTATTTTTATCATCTATTATTTTTGCTGCTTAAAAACATGATATCACACTTTACTGTTTGTTGTATTAACAGAAAGTCAGAGCACACGGGACAAAGGGAGCTGGAAGCATACATTTAGACATTTGCATGCTATCATTTCCAGATTTGCCTTTTTCAGTATTTTTCCCAAAATATTTAAAAACCCTTCCCTGGATGACTGAGGAAACAGACTTCACATTTTTAATGCTAAATTAGAGCAAAGAAGGGGAAAGCCTAATGGTATAATGGACAGATACTCTGCAGTTCTTGCATTTTGACTATGTGTTAAGAACTTGATTCTACAATGTAACAGATTCAAGAGTAGCTTTATGGTCTTTAGAAATTTACTGATGACATTTTTCTTATTCATTTCAACCATTCTTCTGACTGAAGCTTTGTACTTTCCCACTCCATTTAAAATGACATTCTTGGGTTTTCTACAATATTTATTGTTACATATTTGAAGGATTGTAGTGAAAATATGAAGACTGGGACCTTGGCAGTAATGAATAGGCTTGATCTATACTCTGCAAAGTTAAAATACCAGAAATGATTAATATAGTATCAAGGAAAGTACCCAAAACAATATCCATCTATTTATTTTCTATTTTTTTCATCAATTTTACAGACTGTTTTATTTGGGGAGAGAATATGCTTTGGATTCATATTTGAGTTCCAAGTTCTTCTTTTGCCATGTGATCTTATACAAGCTACATGTTATATTTGAGCATTAATTTTCTCATCTGTAAAATATGGATAACAAAACCTGATGTGAGGGTCAAATCATAAACATAAATTAAATGATTGCACCGAAACAAAGTTTGACTCCTACAAACCCCAGGACATTCATCCAGGACATGTACATTGCAACATTCTCCAGATTCCTCTGTGTTTTGGAGATTAGGTATAGGGACCAACCCTTGTTGTTCAGTTGCTCAGTCATATCTGATTCTTCGAAAATCCATAGATCGCAGCACGCCAGGCTTCCACGTCCTTCACCATCTCCTGGAGTTTGCTCAAACTTATGTCCATTGACCTGGTGATGGCATCCCACCATCTCATCCTCTGCCGTCTCCTCCTACTCTCAATCTTTCCAAGCATCAGGGTCTTTTTCAGTGAGTTGGTTCTTTGCATCAGGTGGCCAGAGTATTGAAGCTTCAGCTTCAGCATCAGTCTTTCCAATAAATATTGAGAGCTGGTTTCCTTTAGGATTAACTAGTTTGATCTCCTTGCTGTCCAACGGACTTTCAAGAGTCTTCTCCACCACCAGTTTGAAAGCATTAATTCTTTGGGGCTCAGCCTTCTTTATGGTCCATCTCTCACATCCATACATGAGTACTGGGAAAACCACAGCTTTTACTATAAGGACTTTTGTTGACCAACTCATGTCTCTGCTTTTAAAGATGTGGAAAAAAATAGCCCTTCCTGAAGAGGATCTGTAAATAACTGTGTGCTTTTCTAGAGTTACAGAAATCAGGTCAACTCTTTTATCTCAGTTATAAGAGGTGAATACCTACAGTAAAAGTTTCTTAATTATTTACTAAAAGTTCGTGTTGAAATTATAACTTTACCTTCTTTAGTTGGTGTGTTGCCTAAAACACAATCATTTCCCCATGTCCCAGTTAAATGAAGATTTTGGACATCAGAAATGTAAAAGGAAAAGAAATAACGGGAAAGGAAGGGAGAGAGCAAGCAAGAATGTGTAATTATATGGGGTGAGGGGATGAGGAAGAAAGTAAGTGTAAGTGTGTGTGTGTGTGTGTGTGTGTGTGTGTGTATGGAGGAGTGGCTGAGGATGGCTGCTGTTGTTGTTGTCACTAGTAGTGTCCAACTCTTTGCAACCCCATGGACTATGCCCACCAGGCTCCTATTTCCATGGGATTTCCCAGGCAAGAATACTGGAGTGGGTTGCCATTTCCTTCTCCAGGGGATCTCCCTGACCCAGGGATCCAACCCTCGGCTCTTGCATTGACAGGTGGATTCTTTACCACTGAACCACCACAGAAGTGCCTGAGGGTGGCTACTACTTAGCTGGGACCAAATTGAACTCTTCTATTGTCAGAATTAAATTTGTATTATATTAATTAAATTCAATTGCTTCTAAAAACAGTAGTGATTTTCTCTTACCTCATCAGCCATAACTTTTTTGCAGTCTCAAAGGCAGTTTAGAAGGGAAGGATCTTCAAAACCAGTGTAATTTGGAGCAAGGCTGAAAGCTAGTGCTAGGTACTGTTTTTATCTAACTATTAATAAATTAAACTGTAGAACTGCATTAAGGTCTCTGCTAGCAATCTCTGTTCAAGCCAGGATGAGAGTTCTGTACCTGGGTGAAAGCAACCTCCTGTCCCACCATACTGCAGTTAAGTGTGTAGATTTTGTGAATTTCCATTAAAAAAAAAATTGAAGTGTCTGGCTTATTCCCCTGAATGCATTAACTTCCAAATTTAGGTTGCCTCTTTCTCCAAAAAATTGTTAGGAAACATTTGCTTGCTGCCATGTAACATCCCAAAATATCAAGACATTAAGAGATGTGTGAGAAAATGCCCACAGGTTTTCTCATTCCAACTGCCATCTCTGAAAGCCACAACAGAGTGACTCATGGCTTTTCATAGAGAAAATTACCGATCAACAGAGAAAGCTAAATGAGGCACTGAGGGATACAGTGTGGGCAGCTGCAATTCTGGTCATGCTTTCTTGCAGCTTCTCCACCACACAGCGGGAGCTTCAATCATGTCTGGAAGCGCATAGAACAGCACTTCCCAAGCTTGGACCAGATCATCAGGGTCAGTGGTCAGGCCAAAGTTGTAATGAAAAGCAGATGGGTTGAGTTTAGTAGTTGGGGGAGAAGAAAGAAGAGACAAGAAATTCACCTATATGAACATAGCTGGGGAGGTTTCCAGTGAAAGAAAATAATTTTTTAAAAAAATAAAAACAGTATTTCTTGGCTAGAATTGAACTTTTTCTAGACTGAAAAGTCAAAAAATCTCATGTAAGACTACCCTTTCAAACAGAGAAGAATGTCATTTCACAGGAGATCTTGGAATTTTACTGTAAAAGACTGATATAGGAAGTGCATAATGGTTTTTAAATTGTAAAATTACAAAGATGTATTAAAGTGTGTCCAACACTTTGGGACCCCATGGACTGTACCCCACCAGGCTCCTCTGTTCATGGAATTCTCCAGGAAAGACTAGTGGAATGGGTAGCCATTTCCTTCTCCAGGGGACCTTGCTGACCCAGGGACTGAACCCCAGCCTCCAGCATTGAACCCAGGTAGCCTGATTCTTTACCATCTGAGCCACCAATAAAGTAAAAAAATATTAGGAGTAATAAATTAGGAGTTTGGGATTAACATGTACACGCTGATATACATATATACATATATATATATATATATATACACATACATACACACACACACACATATGTATGCTGCTGCTAAGTCGCTTTAGTCGTGTCCGACTCTGTGGGACCCCATAGATGGCAGCCCACCAGGCTCCGCCGTCCCTGGGATTCTCCAGGCAAGAACACTGGAGTGGGTTGCCATTTCCTTCTCCAATGCATGAAAGTGAAAAGTGAAAGTGAAGTCACTGTGTTGTGTCCAACTCTCAGCGACCCCATGGACTGCAGCCTACCAGGCTCCTCCATCCATGAGAGTTTCCAGGCAATAGTACTGGAGTGGGTTGCCATTGCCTTCTCTGAAATATGTGTGTGTGTGTGTATAATTGATAAAAAAACAAGGGCTTATTGCATGGCACAGGAAACTATACTCAATATTTTGTAGTAAACTATAATGGGTTTCCCAGGTGGTGGTGGTACAGTGGTTAAGAACCTCCTTGCCAATGCAGGAGACGTAAGAGATGTGGGTTTAATCTCTGGGTTGGGAAGATTCCCTGGAGGAGGGCATGGCAACCTCCCTCCATGAACAGAGAAGCCTGGTGGGTTATAGTCCATGGGGTTTTAAGAATCAGACACAACTGAAGTGAGTTAGCACAGCACAGCACAGCACATCAGGGAAAATAATCTGCAAAAGAATATCTATCTATCTATCTATCTATCTATCTATCTATCTATCTATCTATAACTGAATCACTTTGCTGTGCATCAAATTAACATGACAGTGTAAATCAAATATACTTCAATGAAAATTAAAAAAAGATAAAGCTGCAGCCTGATTTTCCACATGAAATGAACCTATAAGTCACATCCACTGCGGATCCTGAGAACCCCTTCATAAGGCCATTCAGGCCCTCAGGAGCCCTCTTCAAACCACCCCTTCCTGTCCTGGAGTGCAGCAGGGAGAGGGGGAGATCTGCGGCCCTGAGTGGGGAGGCCTGAGGCCCCAGCTCTGACTCTGGCAGGAGAAGGAGCCCTGCCTCTCTGCAATCCCAACAGCCAAGCTTCCTGTGAGCAGTAGCTGCCCAGGCTGTGGCCAAGAATGTTCAAACGCAAAACTTTACACCCTTAAGGCAAATCTAATAAATCATCCCCAACAGCCTCCAACTGGAGGCACAGGCTTGGAGACTGAAGTCATACTGGCTGAAGGCAACAGGGAAAATGTGGAGCCCTCCTGTCTGCTAGAAGCTGGGTGACTCAAGCTCGTTCACAGCACTGCTGATAAACCCGAGGTGACTGTCAGCCTCACTCAGTGGTAAAAGCCTCATGAAGACTCCATGGGGACATATTTTCCCCTTCTGATTTGGCAAGGCATGGAACTGGGGGTGGGGGCCCTAGCTTTCAAAGAGAAAAGCAGAATTATCCAGTATTCTTTTTTTTTTCCAGGCAAGGCTTTCTTGGGGCCCCTGCTGCAGCAGTAGGGAGTCAGAACAAACAACAGGTTCCCTTGCTTGCTCCCCAAGGTGGAGGTGAGTTTGTTCCTTATATAGGGTAGGGGTGTGTGCAGGGGTCAAGCGGGAGGGGTGGATTAGGTGGTTGGCCCACCCTTTAGGTGGTATTGTGTGCGAGGGGCATGAGTAGTACCCGCTTTTGTTCAGGGCTCTTCAGAAGTGGCAGTTGATGTTTTAGTCTATTGATATCTTTTGTCCAGAATTTGCCCCAACTGCTATATACCCAGGCAGAGCAGCTTCATAAATTTGGCAGGGAAGTATCACTTCCCTCGTCTGGTTAACAGTTAAGAAAGCCCAAAGTTCACCTGGTTTCTTCCCCTCTTAGGCCCCTCAGTGGCTATTGTTGTTCTTTCCCTTATTCTTTTGACCTTAAACTTTTTGGTTAAGTTTGTGTCTTTTAGGTTCCAACAATTTGAAGTAAGGCTCATAGCTCAAGGAATTCAGCCCATTCCAGCAGAAAGTGGCCCAGGTCCTTGTAAGAGTCAGCGAGGGACTTCTATACCTCTAAGATGGGCCAGGGTCTGAGGCCCCTGTCCAGCAGGAAGAAGTTTCAGAAGAGACCTGTGGCTCTTTAGTCCTTAAGGATAAGGGTGTAGAGTGTCTTGTGGAGAATGAGACAGGCTGGGATATGGGACCCTTTTCAGTGCTGCAATGCTTGGACCTGGACACACCTCTCCTCAAGCAACAAAATACAAAGAAACTACATGGGACCAAAAATAACTTCATGCATGCACAGTTAGGTTCAGTATTCTTTGTGCAAACTGGGGAATAGGACCACACAGCCAGGTTGCTCCTAGTTTTTTAGGCAGGCCATGAATTATAAAGATATCTCATGCATTCTCAGTCTCAATTCTTGTCACATGTACAAATGATGAAGAGTGACAATTCTATTGTATTCAGACATTTGTTTTTTACACTTATTTATTTTTTTCCCTTGAGAAGAAACCAAGCACAGACATCAATATCTTCGAAAATCTGTTTTTGGTTCACCTTCTGCCTCCAAGACGCTGACTCTGATTTCATTTAGAACCAGCATATACATAGCAATCCAAAGAAAGCCATCAAACCTCCCAGTAGAGGCCATGAGCCATTCCCATAATGACTGAGTCATGTGGATTTAACCCAGGAACCCAATCGCTAGTAAAGGAGTCCTCTCTGTCATGAAGAATTTTAACAATCTAAACAATATGTGAAATAGTAAGCTAGGACACTTTTATGAAATTCCACATCCAATTTAAAAGCTGGCATGGGGTTTGTTTCCTTGTTTGTGTTCACAGATATGCCATTTATCAAGCTGCCTAATAGTTGGGCTTTGAAGACTTAAAGACAGAACAGTAAATAATTATAGGGAGATTGCATCACCAACTCAAGTGAATTTGAGCCGACTCTGGGAGATAGTGAAGGACAGGGAAGCCATGTGCCCATGGGGCCACCAGGAGCTGGACGCTGAACAACAGAGACATAGTACAGAGCGCTGGTGCCCGTGTTGCTAGGTTTGAAATCTTGGTTGTGCCACTTCTTAAAATTAACCCCCCCTCCTCAATTTCCCCATCAATAAGCAAGGGATAATGCTAATTTTCATAGAGCTGTTATAGCATAAATTTATTTATATATATATAATGTTCAGAACAATTCCTGGAACATCAGAATAGCTCTGTAAATGTTAGGGTACATACTCTCCATCCCATATAGGAAGAAAGGAAAAGACAAAAGCCTGCTGAGATGGCTCTCTAAATTTACATCAATGAGAAGAGAGTGGAGAATGGGAAAAAGAAGGTGAGAAGTGAGGTCATACTTATAGCCAGGTGAAAAATGCCCAGGGAGGTTGTTACAAAGGTATGGCCAAATGGTTCTGGTATTCATACAGTAAAGTTTGGAAGAGTGTCACTGTGACCACTGGCAGGAGCCACCAGGAAATTCAGTCACTTTCTTTTATATATATATATGTGTATATATATATATATATATGTTTAAAATTACCATATTGTTAAAAAAATTATGATGAGAAGGCATTTAAAAATATTTATTTTTATTTTATTTATTTGGCTGTGCCAGGTCTCAGTTGTGGCATGTGGGATCTTCCATTTGCGGCATGAGAACTGTTAGCTGCAGCATGTGAGATCTAATCCCCAACCAGGGATGGAACCTGAGCCCCTAAGTATAGCATCTTAGCCACTGGACCACCAGGGAAGTCCCTCTCTTTTACACTTTGAAGAATTAAATTATAGTTCATGAGACAATTTTATCTCAGAAGAAGAACTAACTGGCAGATTAAGCTTGAAAAAGGCCTCCTGGCTCCTTGCTAAAAGATCTATCCATCCATACAAAGCAAGTCCTGCCAAGGGTTAAACATACTGGAACCAAAGGAAGTCTGTTCGCTAGTAAGAATCTCAGAAGTTAAAAAAAAATAAAATAAAATATTGACTCAAAGATGTAAGATCACATCCTAAAGTACATATCTTTTTTTTTTTTCCTCTCCTCCTCTAAAGCCATTAAACTATATATAATTCTAGGAAAGATGAGTCAATTGCCAAACTGCAAAACATGTGCTTTCTACATAGACATGTTGATTTCAGAATGACATCAACAATGAGTGATATAAACAGTTCATCTTTATGTTCTGACTTAACAACAGTGATCTTTCACTTCCTGATGACCTCAAAATATTTTACAGACATTATCTCATTGAGAAGGTATTAAAGGGAGATTTGTGTCCAAACATTATGAAAAAGTATGATGGAAGATATGTGGGCTGAAAGACATAAATTCCAGTGAAGGTAATAATAACTTGAAATGTAATAATAATGTATGTAATAATATATAATGTAATAATTCATATCATATCATTTTTTATGCTTTAAAAAATCTTTTTAGTCATGATGCTATTTAAATTTTAACATAAACCTGTGGCACAAACAGAACATATAATAATCTGTGATTAAGAAAGCACTAGAGTACTAACACTGACTAAGCAATTTAATTTAGAATTTTAAAAAGTAAATGCTAAATAAAAATAATTTTGTTTACAAATTTAAATGTGTAATGTATACTCATTATCTGTCTTGTTTGCAACTCAAAAATTTCTGCCATCTTCCTGAAATATATCCTGATACACAAAAGTCTTTCTTTTTGGCAGCCAAAACATGTAAGTGTTTATCTCAATTGTTTGGAGAAGGAAATGGCAACCCACTTCAGTATTCTTGGGCTTCCCTTGTGGCTCAGCTGGTAAAGAATCTGCCTGCAATGGGGGAGACCGGGGTTTGATCCCTGGATTGGGAAGATCTCCTAGAGAAGGGAACCCCTACTCACTCCAGTATTCTTGCCAGCAGAATTCCATGGAGAGAGGAGCCTAGCAGGCTACAGTCTGTGGGGTCGCAGAGCTGGACACTCTTGAGCGACTTTCAGGTCACATTACACCTTGGAAGGTGGTACATTGGTAAAGAATCTGCCTGCCAATGCAGGAGACACCAGAGATGCGAGTTCGATCTTTTGAAGATCCCCTGGCACAGGGAACAACTACCCACTCCTGCATTCTTGCCTGAAAAATTCCATGGACAGAGGAGCCTGGCGGGTTACAGTCCATCGTGTCGCAGAGTCGGACACAGCTGAGCATAACAACAAAGAAGGAAAAAATAAAACAAAACCTTGAAAAGGACTCTCTCAGCTGCCATTGGTCTCACAAGGGGTAACGAAGGTCACCAATGAGTATCTCTTCATGTGCTAGGAACAAAAGCAGCTAAACAACAATATCTCTATTGTTAAAGAAAACCAAACAAGGCAGGAAATATGGCATTCAATCCAAATTTCTAGTTCAGGTGTACAATTTCTAACACAGGAAGAGTATTTTCCCTGATGTTATGTAAAGTTTTATGCCTTAGAGTATGTTTATTTTACAATTTGTCATTATGAGATGTCAAAAAGAATTAGAAAGCTATTAAGATGTTTTTTATTCTTTAAATAACAGACCTGCATATATCATTTTAGAAAAAATATTTTATTACAGTTCAGTTCAGCTGCTCAGTGGTGTCCTGAACACTCAGGACTGATCTCCTTTAGGATGGACTGGTTGGATCTCCTTGCAGTCCAAGGGACTCTCAGGAGTCTTCTCCAACACCACAGTTCACAAGCATGAATTCTTCAGCACTCAGCTTTCTTTATAGTCCAGCTCTCACATCCATACATGACCACTGGAAAAACCATAGCCTTGACTAGACGGACCTTTGTTTGCAAAGTTATGTCTCTGCTTTTCAATATACTGTCTAGGTTGGTCATAACTTTCCTTCCAAAGAATAAGTGTTTTTTAATTGCATGGCTGCAATCACCATCCACAGTGATTTTGGAGCTCCAAAAAACAAAGTCAGCCACTGTTTCCACTGTTTCCCCATCTATTTGCCATGAAATATTGGGAACAAAGCTAGTGGAGGTGATGGAATCCAGTTGAGCTATTTCAAATCCTGAAAGACAATGCTGTGAAAGTGCTGCACTCAGTATGCCAGCAAATTTGGAAAACTCAGCAGTAGCCACAGGACTGGAAAAGGTCCATTTTCATTCCAATCCCAAAGAAAGGCAATGCCAAAGAATGTTCAAACTACCACACAATTGCACTCATCTCGCACGCTAGGAAAGTAATGCTCAAAATTCTCTAAGCCAGGCTTTAGCAATACGTGAACCGTGAACTTCCAGATGTTCAAGCTGGTTTTAGAAAAGGCAGAGGAACCAGAGATCAAATTGCCAACATCCGATGGATCACGGAAAAAGCAAGAGAGTTCCAGAAAAAACATCTATTTCTTCTTTATTGACTATGTCAAAGCCTTTGACTGTGTGGATCACAATAAACTGTGGAAAATTCTGAAAGAGATGGGAATAGCAGACCACCTGACCTGCCTCTTGAGAAACCTATATGCAAGTCAGGAAGCAACAGTTAGAACTTGACATGGAACAACAGACTGGTTCCAAATAGGAAAAGGAGTACGTCAAGGCTGTATATGGTCACCCTGCTAATTTAACTTATATGCAGAGTACATCATGAGAAATGCTGGACTGGAAGAAGCACAAGCTGGAATCAAGATCACCGGGAGAAATATCAATCACCTCAGATATGCAGATGATACCACCCTTATAGCAAAAAGTGAAGAAGAACTAAATAGCCTTTTGATGAAAGGGAATGAGGAGAGTGAAAAAGTTGGCTTAAAACTCAACATTCAGAAAACTAAGATCATGGCATCTGGTCCCATCACCTCATGGCAAATAGATGGGGAAACAGTGTCAGACTTTATTTTTCTGGTCTCCAAAATCACTGCAGATGGTGACTGTAGCAATGAAATTAAAAGACACTTATTCCTTGGAAGGAAAGTTATGACCAACCTAGACAGCATATTCAAAAGCAGAGACATTACTTTGTCACCAAAGGTCTGTCTAGTCAAGGCTATGGTTTTTCCTGTGGTCATGTATGGATGTGAGAGTTGGACTGTGAAGAAAGCTGAGCGCTGAAGAATTGATGCTTTTGAACTGTGGTGTTGGAAAAGACTCTTGAGAGTCCCTTGGACTGCAAGGAAATCCAATCGGTCCATCCTGAAGGAGATCAGTCCTGGGTGTTCATTGTAAGGACTGATGTTGAAGCTGAAACTCCAATATTTTGCCCACCTGATGTGAAGAGCTGACTCATTTGAAAAGACTCTGATGCTAGGAAAGATTGAGGGCAGGAGAAGGTGATGACAGAGGATGAGATGGTTGGATGGCATCACCGACTCAATGGACATGGTTTTGGGTAGACTCCGGGAGTTGGTGATATACAGGGCAGCCTGGCGTGCTGTGGTTCATGGGGTTGCAAAGAGTCGGACAAGACTAAGAGACTCAACTGAACTGAACTGAACTGAACTGCATGGAACCAGATGCCATGATCTTACTTTTCTGACTCTTGAACTTTAAGCTAACTTGTTCACTCTCCTCAAAAGGCTATTTAGTTCTTCACTCTCTGCCATAAGGGTGGTGCCCTCTGCATATCTGAGGTTATTGATATTTCTCCCGGCAATCTTGATTCCAGCTTGTGCTTCATCCAGCCCAGTGTTTCTCATGATGTACTCTGCATATAATTTAAATAGACAGCCTTGACGTACTCCTTTCCCATTTTGGAAACAGTCCATTGTTCCATGTCAAGTTCTAACTGTTGCTTCCTGACCTGCATACAGATTTCTCAGGAGGCAGGTCAGGTGGTCTGGTATTCCCATCTCTTTCAGAATTTTCCACAGTTTATTGTGATCCACACAGTCAGAGGCTTTGGCATAGTCAATAAAGCAGAAGTAGATGTTTTTCTGGAATTCTTTTTTTTCAATGATCCAGCAGATGTTGGCAATTTGATCTCTGGTTCCTCTGCCTTTTCTAAAACCAGCTTGAACATCTGGAAGTTCACGGTTCACATACTGTTGAAGCCTGGCTTGGAGAATTTTGAGCATTACTTTGCTAGCATGTGAGATGAATACAATTGTGCAGTAGCTTGAACATTCTTTGGCATTGCCTTTCTTAGGGACTGGAATGAAAACTGACCTTTTCCAGTCCTGTGGCCACTGCTGAGTTTTCCAAATTTGCTGGCATATTGAGTGCTGCACTTTCACAGCAGCATCTTTTAGGATCTGAAATAGTTCAACTGAATTCCATCACCTCCACTAGCTTTGTTTGTAGTGATGCTTCCTAAGGCCCACTTTGCATTCCAGGATGTCCGGCTCTAGGTGAGTGATCACACCGTCATGATTATCTGGGTCGTGAAGATCTTTTTTCTATAATTCTTCTGTGTATTCTTGCCAACTCTTCTTAATATCTTCTGCTTCTCTTAGGTCCATACCATTTCTGTCCTTTATTGAGTCCATCTTTGCATGAAATGTTCCCTTGGTATCTCTAATTTTTTTTTAAAGAGATCTCTAGTCTTTCTGTTTCTATTGTTTTATTACAGTTTATCCTAAATCCATAAAAAGCAAAGTTCTTACACAGGCCCATGAATAGGGTAGAAGAAAAAGCTCATCCTGATTAAGCGTAAACTCATACATTTTAGGATTAGCCTGCCATGAACCCAGCTGGGAATAATGCTCAGGGTTTTTTTTTTTTTTTTTTTAATATACTTATTTATTTCAACTGGATGATAAAGTACTGTGATGATTTTTTCCATACATCAGTATGCATCAGCCATAGGCATTCATGTGTCCCCTCCATCCTGAACACCCCTCCTGTCTCTCTCCCCACCTATCCCTCCAGGTTGTCTGGAGTATAGTTGCTTTACAATGTTACATTAGTTTCTGCTGTACACCAGAGTGAATCAGTTATATATTTACATATCACTCCTCTGTTTTAGATTTCCTTCCCATTTATGTCACCTGATAGCTCAGTTGGTAAGGAATCTGCCTGCAATGCAGGAGACCCCAGTTCGATCCCTGGGTCGGGAAGATCCCCTGGAGAAGGGAAAGGCTACCTGCTCCAGGTTTCTTGGGCTTCCCTGTATCTTAGCGGGCAAAGAATCTGCCTGCAATTCAGGAGACCTGGGTTCTAATCCTGGGTTGGGAAGATTCCCCTGGAGAAGGGAAAGGCTACCCACTCCAGTATCTTGGCCTGGAGAATTCCATGGACTGTATAGTCCATAGGGTCGCAGAGTCAGACGTGACTGAATGACTTTCACTCACTTCATTTAGGTCACCACAGAGTTCTGAGTAGAATTCTCTGTGCTCTACAGGAGGTTCTCATTAGTTATTTCAACTATGTATCCCTTCATCTTTTCTGAAGAGTCTAATGAAAAGCCCTAATATCTCTGCCATCACTTCTCTGTCCTACTATCAAATTTTTGTAGGAAGCCAACTAACGTTTCTAAAAATTAAGTATATGATGTGAATTTATGGAAATGTACTCTACAGCGCTGTCACTCCTCATCTCCTGTAACCAAGACACCCAACATCAAACCCGATGACACTCGCCTGTCAGAATGTGATGGGGAGCACCAATCAGAGAACAGAAGAAAAGAGTGAGTCACCACAGCTTTCATCCCATTTCCTCACCCACACCAACAGTCTTCCAAGGGACGCAGGAAAAAAAAAAATCAAACTGTTCTTTCTATTAATTTTAATCTCATCTTTTAAAAATGTCTATATTTTATACATTTCTATGATGAAAATAATATATCAGCACCATAGTGACAGGTAATGAAACTAAATGGGCCTCGTTCAAACATAAAGGGAAAGATGCTCCTTTGTATGTAGGACTAGTTTTGCAGGAAAGCAGGTCTTATTTCTCCTCAAATGGATGTTGCTGGTTTTTCTAAACTTTTGGCTTGCTTCTTCCAAAAAAAAAGAAAAAAGAAAGAAATCTGACCCATGACATTTTTCTTAGAGAAGACACAGTAAGTCACAATGCCTGAGCGTTTAAACCCAGCTAACTTTCCCTATGCATGCTACGTGATCATACCAGCCTAATGCATCAGGAATGCACATAGATCTAGGTCATTATTACAAGCTGTAAACCTGGGAAGAGAGTGTGTTTGAACTGATGAATTTAATAGCATCCAATGACAGCAAATCACAATGACAGAGTGTGTGTGATTAAAGACGTCAGAGGTGAATTATGAAAAACGCATATTACTGAGTCAGTTTTGGGGCAACTATACTTCTTAAGTGGGCTAACCCTCAGGAGTTCTTTCAGAGTATGAACGGAGATACTCATAATGTCTTCCTTACGTGACAAAATTTGAAATACCACAGAGAAGAGTAGTGGCAGGCATAAAGGATATTCTGTCTTACATATAATTTTATTTTCTCTTAACCCAACTCTAATGGAAAGTGACAGAAAAGCAGCCCCAGTAATTTGTGAAACACAGACATGTGTGTTCCTTATGCATGGCACAAAAAGCCTCCATATAATTTCCCCAATATTTACTTTATTCCCAAGCAGGCAACATCTTAGGGAAGGGTGCATGTCCATGGTATTTTTTTTCCTTGTGGCTATATTTATATAATATCCTTTCCCCCTAAAACACTTAGATCTGATGTTGATTGCCGCAGTTGCCAGAATACACATACTTTGAATCCAAATCATGCAATGTTTCAACAACTAGAATATAGAATACAAAATATTTAGTTTCTTTGCTCTGAAGGTATGTTCTATATTCTTAAATAGTACCTGTTAACAAGTTAAACCTCAAATGCATTCCTTAAAAAGGAATAGTATGGACTGGGATAGAATTCTGTGAGTTAAAGCTTGATATTCTAAGACTTTCATTATTAACTTCACATTTAAAAAAATGTGCTTCGTTCACCCTTTTTGTAGAGAGGGAAAAGTTGTGGGTAATTAAATTACCTCAGTTTGTCTGATTATTTTTCCCTCTACATAATCTGGCCCTGGAGAATTCAACAGAAGGCTTTCCCTCCATATGGGAATTCATACTAGCTAGAGAAAATAAGTTATATTGTTGCCAGATAGGTTGCTAAAATTCCAGATATTGAGTTAAAGAAGAATTTAATCTGTTGACTTGATTTTGGGATTAAAGAACACAGACATACTAAAATAATCTCTACTGATCATGCTTTTTAATGGAAACTAAGATTGATTGGACAACATACAGGAATTTCCAAATGCCTGTGTAATTTTATGTTTACAGCTCTATAGAGCAGATGTTAGTTGTTCCCACTTTACTGGAAATAAAACTGAGCCTCAGAATTTAAGTAACTAGTCGAAGGCCATGGAGATATGTGATTGCAAAGCACATTAATCCCAGGGCTTTCTCTTCTACTCCACACGATGCCAACTTTACTGGGTTGGTTCTAATAAATCAACAACTTCAGTAAAATGCCTGTTCAGAATATTGTGGTCAACACACACAATACAGTCACAGCATTGAGTCACAACATGTATAAGCCACTCCACCACCCATCTTCTTGAGTGTAAAGCCTGTGTTTGGCTTTGAGTCAATGAAATATGGCAAAGGTGTTGGAATGTCCATCCCATAATCATACGTTACACAAAACTGGGATGAGAGAGAGTCCCTGGCTGGGTTTGAAGAAGTAAGCTGCCATGTTGCAGGAAGCTTGCGTGGCAAGGACCTATGGGCACGTTTAGAGCTGACAGAGGACCCCGGCTGACAGTCAGCATGGGAATGGGGACCTCAGACACACAGCAGCAAGGCAATATATTCTATGAAAATCCTAAGTGAGCTTAGAAGCAGATTTTATCCTTAGTCAAGCCTCTCAATGAAACTGTATGCCAGTGATTCCTGGATTGAGATCCTGAGAAGAGAACCCATCTAAGATGACCCCTTAGCAGAGGACCCATCTGAGATGATCCTAGACACCTGTCCCATGAAAACTGAGATCATAAGTAGGAATTGTGTGAAGCCACTGCTGCTGCTGCTGCTAAGTCACTTCAGTCGTTTCTGACTCTGTGCGATCCCATAGACGGCAGTGCACCAGGCTCCCCCATCCCTGGGATTCTCCAGGCAAGAGTACTGGGAGTGGGTTGCCATTTCCTTCTCCAGTGCATGAAAGTGAAAAGTGAAAGTGAAGTCGCTCAATCGTGTCCGACCCTCAGCGACCCCACGGACTGCAGCCCTCCAGGCTCCTCCGTCCATGGGATTTTCCAGGCAAGAGTACTGGAGTGGGTTGCCATTGCCTTCTCCACTAAATGTGCAGAAACGTGTTATACAGCAATAGAAAGCTAGTACAAATATTCCCTATCTTCATAACACACAGGGCCTCAGACATGCAAGGTTTGTGAAGATGAAAGAGTTAAACTGCTTCTTCTATGGTAACGCACTTCTGAACAATGCAAAGTCAATCTCCTTAATGATATTCATCTGTGCCAATCTATAAGGCACATCTTATCCACCCTCTCAAGGAATGCTAATGAAAGATGAGCTTTTAAGAGTGTCCCTCCATGGCATGCAAGTGTCGCAGAAGCCATCAGTAGCACACTGGCACTGCGTGCTTCAACATGAATCCACTGGCTCTGAGGTTCGCTTTCGAGGTCAGAATTCCTTGATTTCCAAGATGGTAAGGAAACCACAGTGAAAAAGTGGTATTCATTTTAAATCTCTTCTCTTCCTTCACCTCCTGTCTCCAAATGTATAATAAACATTCTCTGACTTCTGGGAATGAATGCTACCTTGAGCCCCATGGATTCTTTTTTTTTTTTTTTTTTTTTACAATAATTATGTTTTCATTTTTAAAAACTCTTTATTGAATTTGTTACAATTTTGCTTCTGTTGTTTCATGTTCTGTTCTTTTGGCCAGGGGGCATGTGGGATCTTGGCTACCTAAGCAGGGATCAAACTCGCACCCCCTGCATTGCAGGTGAAGTCTTAACCACTGCCAGCAGGGAAGTCCCAATCCTTGGGGATTCTTCCCTTCACCTTATGTTGCTGGGAAATCCTTCACTGACACTAATAATTAATTCCAGGGCAGCAGTTTTGGGAAATGCCTACTAAGCTTTATGTGTTGAATGGTCAATGGCCTCTTAAGAGGCAAATCATCTGTTTGCTTTGGTAAGGATAACTAAATACCTGAATGATCAACTGGCAGAAACAGAGGCTCCCATTGCTCTATTTCCCTTCCTAAATCACCATCTTCTGCCACAGTAGTTCTAGAGTTGTCTGACTACTCTAAGAACATAATATATTAATTTGACAGCAAAGATGAGAACATGCAAAAAAAATAGTAATAACAAACATGCATTCCCCAAAGCTACAAATTAGTTGCTCCTGTCTGTTTTGAAGATTTGTAGGGTTGATTAATTCACTATTTGGAAAACACTGCTATTTGCTCTCATTCTCAGCTATGATAAGCTAGGAAAGAGTTAGATAATGAGTGAGAGATTCAGTTATGCAATTAGAAAACAGACTATAAACCTCTACTGTGGGCAACAAACTAAGCTGGATTCTGTGCTAGGCAATAGCTCTCAATATTGGCTCCTCACTGAAGGTAGAGGGGGACTTTAAAAAATACTGATGCTGGGTCTAGGATGTGGTCAAAGATTTTTTTTAAAGCTCCCAGATAATTCCAGTATACACTGACAGCGTGAGAATCAGTGGATAAGGAGGCCAAAGTGGATATGAAATCCCTCAGGAAGTTTGCAATTCAGTTTAATTTGTTGTTCTTATTCAGTACCTAAGCTGGGATCCAACTCTTTGTGAACCCATGGACTGCAGCATGCCAGGCTCCCCTGTCCTTAACTATCTCCCAGAGTTCGCTCAAATTTAATGAAATAGAATTTGAACCCTCAAAGAACAATCAAAACATTTTTTCCTGGAACTTCCCTGGTGGTCCAGTGGTTAAGACTCTGTGCGTCCACTGCACTGGGGAAGGGTTTGATCCCTGGTTGAGGATCTAGATCTGATACGCCGCATGGCAAAACAAACAAACAAAACACAAAAACCAGTTTTCCTCGAGAGGTCAGGAGGAAGTTGCAAGTTTCTTTCCTCTACCTACCAGATAATCTCCACCTTTGGAGGTCTACGTCTTCTTCTCCTTTCTGACTCATGACAGCATTCTGGGCAACTCCAGCCTTGTGTGTGTGTGTGTGTGTGTATGTGTGTGTGTGTGTGTGTGTGTGTGTGTGAAAACTGTATTAAAGGAACTCATTCGTTCCCATTCATTCAAAAAATATTTATTGAACAGTTATTCTGTTCTGGGTATTATACTTGGCACTAGGGCATTAAGCAAAATCACTTAGTTCTTGCCTTAGTAACTAGAATCTAGTGGGAATATAGCATGCATGCATGCTCAGTTGCTCAGTCATGTCTGACTCTGCAACCCCATGTACTGTAGTCCGCCATGGTCCTCTGTCTAAGGGATTTTCCAGGAGTGGAGTGGGTTGCCAGTTCCTCCTGCAGGGGATCTCTCCAACCCTGGGATTGAACTGGTATCTCCTGCATTACAGGTGGATGCTTTATTGCTGAGCCACTGGAGAAGCCTCAGTGGGAAGATAGATGAGTCTTTTAATAAACAGCATACTCTTTACACTTTTCAAGGAAGGTATAAATTTCAGGAGAAAAATTACCAAAAGAAAACTTAAGTCTGATTGCATGTGGGCTCAGTTGCTTCAGTTTTGTCTGACTGTTTGCGACCCTAAGGATGGCAGCCCAATTAGACTCCTCTGTCCATGGGATTCTCCAGGCAAGATTACAGAGTGGGTAGCCATGCCCTCCTCCAGATTAGAGAAGTGGAAGAATGCTTCACACACAGAAAGCAAGCTAAGCCTGGAAGGATATATATTACATTGCCTAGTAAACAAGGAGATAGTTTCTCATGGTTAGAATAAAAACAATAATAAAACTATAGGGGCGCAAAAGAGAAGTGTGAGCACTGGATCATCCGTTTGAGTTTGTAGGAACAGAAACAAGGTGTGGGACCATTATCAAGCTAAAGAAGGCCTTCATCATTTACCAGGTTCTTGGGGAGTGTCACAGATCAGGTGTGTGCTTTTAAAATGTATTCTTGCTGAAATTTCATGGGACATATATGCATTAGGTAAATTATTCCACTTACAGATGAGAGAATTGAGGGCCAGAGAGGCCAAGGGCATTGCTCCAGGATTGCAGGCAGCAGTAGTAGTTCTTATCTGGGTCTGATTCCAGAGTCTAATCATCACTTGATCCACTATACTGTCTCCATGTAAGGAGAAGGTGATACAGCTAGGCAGGTGCCAAATTTATAACCATGTAATCATTTGGCCTTCCATGAGAGTTCTTAGTCATTTCTCATCATCCATGTCTCCTTTGGAGTTATGAAATTAGTAACCTCTCCCTGTAACAGTCCCCTCTAGCATTGGTCTTGGCTGTGATCTAGACATCAAGATTTTGAAAGCTCCCCCAACCTAATTCTAATGTGCTCCCAAAGACTGAGAATCATTTGACAGGGGAAACAAAGATGGGAAGGAATATTCCATAGGGAGCCTGCAGTTCAAATCAGTGAAAATTCACCCTTAGAATCCCTCATTCCCCTGGATCTGCTGGGAAGCCACTACTTTTCACCGGAGGAAAATATTTCATTTATTGTCAAGAAACCTCTTTAATATGTGTGAAAGCAATGGCATCACTTTTGAGCAATAATAGGGTATCTTGGGCTTCCTGGGGGGCTGTGGTAAAGAATCTGCCTGCCAAGGCAGGAGGTGCAGGTTCAATCCCTGGGTCAGGAAGATCCCCTGGAGAAGGAAACAGCAACTCACTCCCATATTCTTGCCTGGGAAATCCCATGAACAGAGGAGCTTGGTGGGCCATATAGTCCATGAGGTCGCAAAAGAGTCAGACATGACTTAGTGACTGAAAAACAACAACAAAAGGTATCTTAGGCAAAAATTCTGAGGTTGGACTCTGGGGAAAATAATGATTTTAAGAGATCTTCTTGTATTATTATCATAGTCCTTGTTACTGCAATTAAGAAATGCTAGTGCATGATGGTGTGTGAAATAGACAGCTAATGGGAAGTTGATAGCACAGTGAGCTCAGTCTGGTGCTCTGTGACAACCTAGAGGGGTGGGATGGGGTGGGAGATGGGAGGGAGGTTCAAGAGAGAAGAGACATGTGTACACCTATGTGTAAACCAGCTGATTCATGTTGATGTATGGCAGAAACCAGCACAGCATTGTAAAGCAATTCCCATGGTGGATTCATGTCAATGTATGACAAAACCAATACAGCATAGTAAAGAAAAAAAATAAAAAAGAAAGAGCAAAATAAAAAAAATAAAAATAAATAAAATTTTTTTCAAAAAGAAATTACTAGCATGATGACAACATTAAGAAATGAAATTGCTGATTCTTTCTCCTGTGCTGCTTTCATAGCCATCCATGGTGTCTGGAAGTTTGCCGAGTCCTTCTTGGCTCAAGATAAAGATTAACCCCCCATGGGGGAAAAAATAAAAAAGCAATGCACAATAAATTCTAATGCTTTAAATCTTCTGGGGAGGAAAAGGTTAAAAGGAAAAGAAAATGGTGAATATCAATCTGATATACTACTTAGAGAATTTGTCTTGGTGTCAAAGAGATGAAGGAGAAGAGAAGAGCATGGAGAAGGAGGAAAGGAAGAGAAGGAAAGGTCAGAGGAGGAGGGGAAGGGAAAGTGCTTGGAGGAGGAGGAGGAAGGGGGAGGAGGAGGAGGGAAAGTGCTTGGAGGAGGAGGAAGGGGGAGGAGGGGAGGGAAAGTGGTTGGAGGAGGAGGAAGGAGGGGGAGGGGGAGGGAAAGTGGTTGGAGGAAGAGGAAGGAGGGGGAGGGGGAGGGAAAGTGGTTGGAGGAGGAGGAAGGGGGAGGAGGGGAGGGAAAGTGGTTGGAGGAGGAGGAAGGGGGAGGAGGGGAGGGAAAGTGGTTGGAGGAGGAGGAAGGAGGGGGAGGGGGAGGGAAAGTGGTTGGAGGAGGAGGAAGGGGGAGGAGGGGAGGGAAAGTGGTTGGAGGAGGAGGAAGGGGAGGGGGGAATGGGAGGAAAGGGGGAAGACAGAGGGGATGGAGGAAGAGAAAGGGTGGGGAGGAGGGGGAGAGGGGAGGAAGGGGATAGAGGAGGAGGGAAGTAAACTGCTTGATTCAGAAGGAGAAGAGGAAGAAATAAAAAAGAGGAAAGATTTAGAGGCTACTTTTTCACAGCCATATGGGGTAAGTGACAAAGAACAGGCCCTGCTATTAATGAAAATAAGCTGCTAAAGTACAGGACCATGCAGAAAATAACAAAGCATTTAATTATACAGTGACAGTTGCAGCCCTGGGGATTTCCCGGAGATTAATGGAGCAGCTGGGAAGAGTCGATGGCCCTGGGGACAGCCAAAATGATCCCAGTCAATGAATAATACCCAGGAAAAGCCTCTTGTTAACTTCGCTATGAAGCGGAAAATGGAGGAGGACTTGGGTGCTTGGTTTTTGCCTTCTTCTTTCTCTCTTCCTATTTAAAAAATAAAATTAACAAAGGGGACAATTTGGTTTCAATTAAGATTCCTCCAGAGATAATCAGACTGTCTATTTCATCTCTCACTCTTCAAGTCTCTGAACTAGGGGTAAAACTTTTCCGTTACCCCAGGCTAAACTGGGAGTCATGATCAAGATCATTCTTGAGAAGGTGGGAAGAGGGATGAATAGATATTATGAAAACTGGGATTTCAAGAGGAGGGAAAATCAGAGTTCGAGTTAAGGCATCATGATGAATCCTAAGTAAAAGACACTACTCTTTCTGGAAAGCAAAGCTTACAATGAACCTGAGAGTAAATGTAGTATTTAGCACAACCAAATGCTAAGTATGAATATATTAATGCAAAATTTAAATATTATTTGACTGGCAGTCTGAAAGTTTTTTAGGTTTGGAGTTTTAGCACTATTACTAATTTGCTCACACGTCAACAACCAGATATAACATTGTCAGCTCTTAAGTTTGACAATGTTAGGTACAAATGGGAATTAAGGTTGTACATATATACCGCTTCTTCTTGGTATTTTGCTTATTTTTCTTTTTTTGGCCACTCTGCACTACCTGTGGGATCTTAGTTGCCTGACCAGAGACTAAACTTATGCCCCCTGTATTGGAAATACAGAGTCTTAATCAGTGGCTCTCCAGCAAAGTCCCATTTTTAATAGCAAAATGAAATACTCTGAGGCCCTGTTTGACGTTATACTAGGGGAATTACAGTGAAGCAAGACTTTATGATAATTTTATAAGACTGCATACTGCTATCCTCTACATCATCAGGAAATAAATACCGAAGATACAAGGACCTAGAAAATTTCCTCCTGTCAGAGTAAATAAGACTAAAGAATACCAAACTGAATTCTAGAGTTCCAGAGCTAGAAAGGTTCTTTGACAGGCAGTAGTCATAGTTTAAGGATGAGATATGGATATCCAGAGAGATGGATGACTTACTTGCTCAAAGTCACAAGGCAAATTAGTGGCAAAGTCAAGACCATAGCTTATGCCCCCATCCTTCACCCAATCCAATGTGCAGGTACTGCCAGCAGTGTTTTCTTTTGCTCACATGGCCAGCTTTAATGCCTTCTCAGTGAAGAGATGTTTATCTTTCATGCTCTGATAGAATAGGCTTTCAACAAAGGATAAGAAAGCACAGCCTGCTCAAAGATCCAAGGTTGAGCAACCACCATTACTTGAAGAAGGTCACAGTGTCTCTATAGCTATATTGAGGAAGTTACACAAACCGATATACAGAGAATTCGAATCTACTAACATTCTTTGATCATCATGCATGAAGAAATGCTCAGAAAGAAGGCAGTACAAAGTACAACGACGAACAGGGAATGGTCTTTGGGATCAATTCTTGTTCTAACGCTAGCTCCTATTCTGAACATGTCATTAACTTTTTTCTGAACTGTAACTACCAAGAAATAAGATATCCTTTATATACTTAGAGTGGAGCTAAAAATGAGATACCATCACAATATTGTAAAGTAGTTAGCCTCCAACTAAAATAAATAAATCTAATAAAAATAAAATTTAAAAAATAAGATACCATTTAAACTGTATTTCATACATAATGGGCACACACAATGTGTTCTTATACCAATGTGATACTTAAATTGTATTTAGCACATAATGAATGCTCAATAGCTAGATTTTATTTGCTCTTCCTTCAAATGGCTTTTCTAGCCCAAATTAAAATTCCTAGAGAGAAATAAGGGGGCTTCCCTGGTGGCTCAGACAGTAGAGAATCTGCCTGCAATGCAGGAGACCCAGATTTGATTCCCGGGTTGGAAATAACCCCTGGAAGAGGAAATGGCAATCCACTCTAGTATTCTTGCCTTTCTACCCAAATTAAAATTCTTAGAGAGAAATAAATGTTCTACTTAATAGAAGGAGGAATTCCTTCCACAGCTCTCTGTTCTCCACTGGCAGGAGTTAAGAGAACACTCTAGCCCCTCACGTCCTTTCAGACTAAAGAGATCAAGGAATTTCTTGACATCAGTCCCTAGAAGAAGCCAAGGTATTTCAGACTGTGCCTCTTCTTGATAAATCAAATAGAACTTTCTGTGATGATGGAGTTGCTCTGTATTTGCACCGTGTTACCTGAATTATTAAATAGTCTCCTGACCAGCCTCTCTCTTCCAACCTTTGGTTTCAATCTCTTTTCCCCACCTCTGTGTCCATACTGTATACTTGGTGTAGAAATTAGAGTAGTTGTATTAAAACGTAAGCTACATCATGTCATCCCTCTGCTTAAAATATTCAAATGGCTTTTTGTGTCATTCCAGTAAGAGTCAAAGTCTTTACAGTGACCCCAAACCAGCATGATTTCATCAGCCTCAAGAATCACTTTGATCTCTTTCTCTTCCTTCTCTCCTCTCCAACTAAACTGGCTTCCTTCTTGATGTCCTTGCTGACATCAGACCTTTGCACTCACTGTTCCCTTTGCCAAGAATGTTCTCTATTCAGATAACCACATGACTCACTCCCTTATTTTCTTCAAATCTTTGCTTTAATGCGGTCTTACTAAAATCTTCTCTGATCAGTCTATTTAGAATTGCAATCCTCAACACTCTGTTTCTATTCCCATATTTGTATTTTTGTTCCCATTACAGCCATCATCATCTGATGTAACACACGTTACAAATATTCATTTTATCTCTGACCCTTTAGAGTGCAAATTCCATTGTTTTTAATAGTTTGTTCATTGCTGTATTCCCAGAGCCTCAGACAGGTGGCTGGTATATGCTTCTGCTGCTGCCAAGTCTTTTCAGTCGTGTCCAACTCTGTGCAACCCCATAGATGGCAGCCCACCAGGCTCCCCTGTCCCTGGGATTCTCCAGGCAAGAACACTGAAGTGGGTTGCCATTTCCTTCTCCAATGCATGAAAGTGAAAAGTGAAAATGAAGTTGCTCAGTCGTGTCCGACTCTTTGCTACCCCATGGACTGCAGCCTACCAGGCTCCTCCGTCCATGGGATTTTCCAGGCAAGAGTACTGGAGTGGGCTGCCATTGCCTTAGTAGATGGTAAGTAAATATTGGTTGAGTAAATGGTTCTACAGCTAGAGTATTAGGAAGAAAGGGCTTCTGGGAGAGAAATTTACATGACCTTCTCCATAAATGAGAAGTAAAGAGAAGGACTTCCCTGGTAGTTCAGTGGTTAAGACTTCATCTTCCAACATAAGGGGTACAGATTCAATCCCTGGTTGGGGAGCAAATTTCCCACATGTCTGGCAGCCAAAAACCCAGAACATAAAACAGAAGCAATATTGTAACAAATTCAATAAAGACTTTAAAAAAAATGGTCCACATCAAAAAAATCTTTTAAAAAGGGGGAGAGCTTGGTATGAATAAATCTCATCCTCAATAATTCATGAATAAGACAGAAAGCCACAGTCTCCTAATTATCACCTACTTTAGTCAGGATACAAGCCAGACATTAAGGAATCTGTATGATTTCTTAGATGCTGTACATTTCTAATTATGCTCTTTTCATAATCATCTATCTATTTCCTAATATTAATTTAAAATATTAATTTTCTTTGTAATAGTAAGACAGAGAGCAGTTGGGGCTGCTCTATGTAGAGTCCAGCTGAGAGATTAGATTAGGAGGTTCAAGAGCTGCAAAAATTAAGGCAGATGTTGACAGCCTAAATCCTAAATCCTAAAAACATCTTCCATCAGATGTTTCTGACAGGGCCTATGGTAAGGGATGCAGGAGAGCTTGCAAGGCAGCTTGAGTCTATGACAGGCCCTCAGAGATTGAACAATGGGAAGACGTTTGGGTTGCTCCAAAATCTGGAAGCAAATGTCACTGGTCATGGGTTATGTACACATCAAAGCTCTAGAGTTGTCCAAATATGGTAAAATGTTCCTCAATTTTTAAGTTAACCCAGTTTCTGGTACTAGAGCCAAAAAGATTTTCTGATTTTTGGAACATTCGGGTTAAGTCGCAGAAATTTAAGTATGGATAAAAACAAGAAGATCTCTGGTTGAAGATACTGAGAAAACAAACAGAGTTTAAGATAGGAAATACGAAGGAGGGAATAAAGGCATCTGAAAAAGTGTATTCATTTTTTGTGGCTGCATAAACAATTGCAACAAACATAGGGGCTCAAAACATCCTAAAGGTATCTCATAGTTTCTTGCCTCACTACACTGCTCAAGGTCTCACCAGCTGCAATTAAGGGGTCAGCTGGCAGAAAGTGAAGAGGAACTACAAAGCCTCTTGATGAAAGTGAAAGTGGAGAGTGAAAAAGTTGGCTTAAAGCTCAATATTCAGGAAATGAAGATCATGGCATCTGGTCCCATCACTTCATGGGAAATAGATGGGGAAACAGTAGAAACAGTGTCAGACTTTATTTTGGGGGGCTCCAAAATCACTGCAGATAGTGACTACAGCCATGAAATTAAAAGACACTGACTCCTTGGAAGAAACATTATGACCAATCTAGATGGCGTGTTGAAAAGCAGAGACATTATTTTGCCAACAAAGGTCCATCTAGTCAAGGCTATGGTTTTTCCTGTGGTCATGTATGGATGTGAGAGTTGGACTGTGAAGAAGGCTGAGCACTGAAGAATTGATGCTTTTGAACTGTGGTGTTGGAGAAGACTCTTGAGAGTCCCTTGGACTGCAAGGAGATCCAGCCAGTCCATTCTGAAGGAGATCAGCCCTGGGATTTCTTTGGAAGGAATGATGCTAAAGCTGAAACTCCAGTACTTTGGCCACCTCATGGGAAGAGTTGACTCATTGGAAAAGACTGTGATGCTGGGAGGGATTGGGGGCAGGAGGAGAAGGGGACAACAGAGGATGAGATGGCTGGATGGCATCACTGACTCGATGGATGTGAGTCTGAGTGAACTCCAGGAGTCGGTGATGGACAGGGAGGCCTGGCGTGCTGCGATTCATGGGATTGCAAAGAGCTGGACACGACTGAGTGACTGAACTGAACTAGGGACTGTGGTCTCCTCAGAAGCTTAACTAAGGAAAGATTCATTTTCAAGTCTTTTCAGTTTGTTGGTAGAATTCAATTTCTCATGGCTTTGGGTTCCTCATTTTGTGCTGGCTGTTGGTGGTGGGGGCTCTCAACTCATAGAAGTTACCCCATAATTCCTTGCCACGTAGCCTCGTCAAAATAAAGCATCTTACACCTTCAAAGCCAGCATCAGGGTCTCTCTCACTCCAGTCTGCTAAGAAAGAGTCTTTTACAATGTAACTTGATCACAGGAAGTGACACCCATTACCTTTGCCATTTCCTGTTGGCTAGAAGCAAGTTCCAAGTTCTGTCTGAACTCAAGGGGAAAGGGACCTAACTCATTAGGGATCATCTTAGGGTGTGTCTGTCACACTCACACTAGCATCATCCTAAATCTCCAAATACTCATATTTGAGTCCCAGGCCACTGCCATACAAGAATTGAATGACAGTAAATCCTCTCTCTGCCTCACCATCCTCTTACAGTCTAGCATTGATTTCTGTTGCTTATTCCTTCCTGAAACTTCTTAAATCTCTCCACTTTCTCTTTAAAGTTTCCCTGGTGGCTCAGACAATAAAGAATCTGCCTGCAATGCAGGAGACCTGCCCTCACCATGGTGTCAAGGCCATTGCTTTCCCTTGCTTGGACTCTTGCGGTAGCCTCCTACTTGATCTTCCTGCCTCCCTAACTCTGTCCCACCCTCCTGTTTAACCTGGTCCTCACAAGGAAGCCAGAGTGTTTTCTAAAATACAAAACTAATAACAAGTTAGCTATTTCTTTGTTTTTCAAAGATTCTATGCTTTTTTTTTTCTTTTGCTCTAATTTTTTTTTCAAGAATTTTTTTTGACATGGACCATTTTTAAAGTCTTTATCAGATTTGTTACAATATTACTTCTGTTTTGTGTTTTGGTTTTCTGGCCTTGAGGCATGTGGGATCTTAGCTCCCCAACCAGGGATTGAACCTGCACCCCCTGCACTGGAAGGTGAAGTCTAAACCACTGGACCACCAAGGAAGTCATCTCTTGCTTCCACCTTGATATACTGTTTCTACTGTCTTTTACCCACCCTCTTCAACCCTATATCCCCTCTCCACTCAACCAACTTAGCTTGTTGTAGTCATCTTCAGTTTTGTGACTTCTGATTCTCTAAGCCTAAGTTAAGCATTGCTTCTGTGTTTTCATATAGAACCATGTACTTCCTTTATCCTGGCACTTACTGCTTTGTTAGGCTCTATCTGGCCAGCTAGCTGCTAAATCTCTGAGTAACTATGAAATGAACAAATGCCAAGTTTTCTTGAAAGCTGCTATCTTGCCACCATCCTTGATGTCTTACACTCATGTATTTTCCAGTGTTGAAAAATACAAAGTGAGAGCTCAGTTGGTAAAGAATCTGCCTGCAATGCAGGAGATCCCAGTTCAATTCTTGGGTCAGAAAGATCCACTGGAGAAGGGATAGGCTACCTACTCCAGTATTCTTGGGCTTCCCTTGTGACTCAGCTGGTAAAGAATCTGCTAGCAAGGGAGACCTGGGTTCGATTTCTGGGTTGGGAAGATCCCCTGGAGAATGGAAAGGCTACCCACTCCTGTATTCTGGCCTGGAGAATTTCATGGACTGTATAGTCCATGGGGTCACAAACAGTTGGACACGACTGAGCAACTTTCACTAATTAAAAATCACAGTAATTTTTCATTTTGAGGTAAATTGAGACTTACAGAAAAGTTATAAAAATAGAGAGCTCTGTATACCTTTCACCCGCATCCATGTAAATATAATACCTCATGTAACCACGGTGCAATGATCAAAACTAACATATTAACAGTGATACTATACTATTAACCAAACTACAGATTTTATCCGCGTTTTACCAGGTTTTCCAATAACGCCCCTTTTTCCCTCTTCCAGGATACCATCCAGAATGCTATGCTGCATTCTGTATCATGTCTCCTTAGTTTCCCTATATTCTGTGACAGTTCCTCAGACTTTCCTTTTCTCAACTTTCCTGACATTTTGAAAGAGTACTAGCCAGCTGTTTGCAGAATATTCTTCAATGTGGGTTTGTCTGGCATTAATCCATGATTAGAGTAGGATTATACATTATTGGAAAGAATGACACTGAGGTGAATAGTACCATTTAGATATGCCCTATACATAGTGATTATTTGATTGATTAACTTATTTACTTATTATTTAATTTCCCCTTTAGTGCTTGTTTAAAGTGGTGCTCGTCAAGTTTTTTCACTGTAACATTACTATTTCTTCTTTTCTTTTCTTTTCTTTTTTTTTTTTTTTTTTACTATTTTTTCTTTTGCAATTAGCAAATGTTTATTTTAGGGGAGATCTCTTGAAACTATGCAGATATCCCATTTGGGCTTAAACTTTCACCCATGAAATCCATCCATGGTTGCCTGCAGAAATAATTACAGTGATGTTCTGGTGTTCTATTCCCCTCATTCAGTCTGTACTTATTCACTGGAATTGTTTTGTAAAGAAGGCTTGCTATTTCTTCCTCTTTTACTTATTTACTTGGTTATTTGTTTCCATCAGTGTGGACTCAAGGATACCCATGTTATCCATCGGGTTATAATCAGTACTGTTATTGGATTTATGTTGTCATTTACGTGGCTTGAATTCTTCCAGCTCTGGCCAGTGGGAGCCCTTGCAAGTTGGAAAATATGCCTCTCCCCTCTCTTGTTTCTCAGCACTTCCTCACTTTCTGGTGCCACAAAAGACGCTCACCTTTCATTCACCTGGCTCTGCCTTGGGACCCCTTCTCCAGGGAATTCCAGTTCCTTTCAGTCCAGAATTATACCTGTTCCTCTGACACTGTGACAGTCTTACCTGTGCACTCATTCCCACATTCCCCACAATGGGGTCCCCTCTTCTGTTTTCTTCAAAGAAAGACACACTTACAATGAGTTTTAGAAATTCTGTGGGTCCAGGACACCATAGTGGAGACATGGCAGTACAGTGTAGCAGAAAGAGCACTGAACCTAGAGCTGAGGGATATTTCGAATAATCTGGCATTTTGACTCGGGGTCTGGATTGGAATGAAAAGATATTGTAAGTAAAGGAAATGATGAATATTATTTCAAGTGAGAAAAATCTGCCTGTGAACACTTGGCTATTATTTCACCATTCATTCTCATGTTCTCAACTTTCAGAGGCAGGCAAATGATTCAGTTATTGTTGTTGTTCAGTTGCTAGGTCATGTCCAAATCTTTGTGAGCCCATGGATTGAAGCATGCCAGGCTTCCCTGTACTTCACTATCTCCCGGAGTTTGCTCAAACTCATGTCCCTTGAGTCGATGATGACATCCAACCATCTCATCCTCTGCCACTCCCTTCTCCTTTTGCTTTCAGTCTTTCCCAGGATCAAGGTCTTTTCCAATGAGTCCACTCTTTGAGTCAGGTGGCCAAAGTATTGGAGCTTCAGCTTCAGCATCAGTCCTTCCTATGAATATTCAGGGTTGATTTCTTTAGGACTGACTGATTTGATCTCCCTGCAGTCCAAGGGACTCTCAAGAGTCTTCTCTAGCACTACAATTCAAAAGCATCAATTCTTTGGCACTCAGCTTTCTTTATGGTCCAACTCTTACATCCATACATGACTATTGGAAAAACCACAGCTTTGACTATATGAACCTTTGTTGGCAAAGTGATATCTCTGCTTTTTAGTACTCTGTGTTTGTCATAGCTTTCCTCCCAAGGAGCAAGTGTCTTTAAATTTCATATTATTTTTATACTATAAAATGGCATGAATGGGGAAAAGAGTGCCTTCCTTCTTTATCTTCTTGACTTTCCCACCCTTCTTTCAAGAGAATCTGAATCTGAGATTTTCTATTTGCCAGCAGGAAAAAAAAAGGTAAATACCTTTACAAGAACAATCAAAACAATGACTCACAAACTCAGGGCAGGGATTTAAGATTATTTCCCTGGTTTGAGAACTTCGGGGATTATGTTATATTATTTGCTGAAGGATGAAAAAGAAACCATGTGGAGCTGGACAGCTACGCTTGCCTGACATGCATTTACAGGATCCAGGCTGGACTCTAGACAACAAACCCTGACTTCCTTCAGCAACACATTCCAGGCCTGCTGTGCAGGGAGCAAAGGCAGAAGGCATTCCAGGAGGACCGTAAATGATCCTTCCCAGGTCCCTAGAAACGGATCTCTTTAAACACCCTTTTCCTATCCCCTCTCACATATGGTCTGCTGCTCCTCAACTCTCCACATTCTCCTTCCAGAACCTATGCTTTTGACAACAGGCTTTATTAGACTGCATGTTTTTAATTAAGAGAGAAAAAAAAAAGAAGATTTCTGATCTCCTGGAAAAAATAAAACTGGTGTTCAAGTGAAATCTGTACAAGGAATGCTTTACTCTTTTATTGACATTTCATTAGCTCAGACTCATGCACCGTATATACACTCATGGTGTCGTTTAAAAGCCTGGATCTCATCTTTTCCAGGCATGTTTCGCATGATGTCCAGTTGCCAGTTACCAAGAAAGAAGTCCTCATTTGCTTTATCGGCCAGAGCAATGCTGCTGACAACAGCAGGATCTCTTGCTATGTCAATTTTTCAACTTCTGGTTGCTGCACGATACTGGGTTGATGGTCTGACCACTGAGAACTTGATGAAATCCACAGAAAAAAATCATACCGTTGATGTTATGCTCTCCAGCCATGATTTTCATGCATGCATGCATGCTCAGTCATGTCCAATTCTTTGTGACCCGATGGACTGTAGCCCACCAGGCTCCTCTGTCCATGGGATTCTCCAGGCAAGAATACTGGAGTGGGCTGCCATTTACTGCTCCAGGGAATCTTCTCAACCCAGGGATCAAACCCAAGTCTCTTGCATTTCCTGCATTGGCAGGCAAATTTTTTCCCCCTGAGCCATCTAGGAGGCCCATGATTTCCACAACCAACTCAAAATGCACTATCTCAGCAAAACCAATTTCCAGTTGCCAGATTGTATGCGGTAACTTATGTCAAGGAGTCATCCCTTTACATCCATCAGAAATGGAGTTTGGGGGGTTGCTTTGCTTTTTGAAATATCCTATCTATATTATCTTCCATAATACACTGCATGGAAAAGTTTAATGCATCAACCAGAAAGCTAGAGAACTTCTCAAGTGAATGCTTGCAAAGTGGCCTGGGTCTAGCCCTTCTGAACATCATTAGAGTCATAGCTAACGAACAAACAAGTGTTGAAATGGAAAGATTCTAATTAGCCACCTGGAGATGGTGGCAGAATTGAGATTCCCATATTGCCTTCAGGAATAAGGTTCTGCTTTGGGTAAGGTCCTATACAGCTGAGAGTGAACCTAAAGTGGCAGAAAGGGAATGAGGTGTCAATGCTATAGGACCATCTCACCCCACGGCTTCCCACCTCACACACAAAGGGTGCTGCCCTGAATGCCAAGCGTGCCTAATTAGGAAATGAACAATTGGATCAACAGAGGTCATTGTTGATCTCTCAGTAGTTTCTGCCCACTCATTTTTTTTTTCTTGCTAAGTAGGTGGCCTTCACTCTGCCTTGTGAATGATTGTACATCCTGGTTCTGTAGCCATCCATGGAAAAATCTCCATTTACCTTGTTAATGCACAGAAAACTTGGCTGTGGGTTATTAATTTGTTTTCTCTTGTTGGTTTAGTTAATTATCCACATCCATCAGCATTTATTTGTCTCAAATTGAACTGAGGTCTAAAGAAAATCAGTTCAGGAAGGTGGGAGGAAACAAACACGGGTTACCACAGGGCACCACACTGAGGGAAGCAGATACCCGGAAATCATATCACTGATAATGGATACACTGCTCATATGCCATCCTCCTGTCCAGAAGGCTCACAGCTTCTGTTCTGTCCCATGCTCCTGTCCCCTGATCATGGCTTAAATTGGACAACAGAAGGCAAAGAGCCGCTCAGTCGGATGATTTTAGATTTTGCATATCGTGAGACACATTACTGGCTAAACAGACAAGCCTGTGGATGGGATATAGCCATATCCACCCATGAAACTCAGTGGGCTGCAAACATGCCCCATGAAAGCTGAGTGTGTGAGCCCTAATCACCTGAAGAATATGATCCCATCACTTCCTAACTCCTTTGAGGACATTTAAAAATCCAAGAAAGAGGTTGCTACTCCTTCACAAGTTTGCAAAAGTGAGACCTCTCTAGTCAATGATTTGGTGAACAGGAATCATCTTGAGTCGAATGAGAAAGCAGCCCAGGAGGAAAGATGCTGTGAGAAGGAGCATACCACCTTTCCCAATAAAAGGGTGTGGAGGCAGAGCTTTTATTTATTTACAAGAAAAAAAGAACATTTTGTTCTGCCCAGGCAGAGCTTTTCTGATGGAAGAGACGACCCTGTCTTCTCGGAAAGAGATAATTAACATTATCAGCTTGTTACAAGGTTGGCAGAAACATGCAAGAAAAATGACACCTTGTCTGCATCATCATTTTCCCCTGAACAAGGATTTATCAAACAGATGCAACCCCATCCTTGGGCTTCATATTAAAGTGAAGCCATGCTCAAGTTCAAAGCCCTGGCAGAAAGGTCAGTCAGGTCTCTTCTGCTACAGAGGCTGTGAATCTTACACAAAAATATATGCTAAGAATCAACTCAAGTAAACACATCTGACGGGAAAGCTATCTGATATCTTGTGAGCTCTTGGTTTAAAGTGAAAGCAAAACCCACCTCTCTGGGCTGAGAAATGGTTTTGAAAGACCTTTAGAAGTGGTGATTTGCCAATTACTGTCAGTAATTCATTCGGAGAAAGGTATTTTATATATAACAATACTGCAGAGGAGAGATTATTCTTCAGCATTCATAGCACAGTTTATATTTTAGAAATACTGCGTATCTTTAATTGCTGCCACTGAAACAAAACAGTCCTAGGTGAGACTGAGAAGAGAAATATGAAAGGTCAGGAACTGTATAACAACCATACCTCCTCGAGGGATCAGAAACCTCCTGGACCACAGACCAACCACGTCAGTTTCATATACAATAACAATCGCTCACAATGGTAGAGTACTTACTCGTTGTCAGCCGCTGTTCTAAGTATGTTCATGGATTCTTCCACTCAGTACTTACAGTGACAACTGAAGCAGTCATTTACTCTCCAAATATTTATTTAGCACCTACAAAGTGTCAAGACTTCCCAGGTGGTTCAGTGGTAAAGAATCCTCTGGGTCGGGAAGATCCCCTGGAGGAGAAAACGGCAACCCACTCCAGTATTCTTGCCTGGAAAATCCCATGGACAGAGGAGCCTGGTCAGTTACAGTCCAGGGGGTGGAAAAGAGTTGGACACCCCTTAGTGACTAAACAACAACAATGTGTCAAACCTAGTCTGGGAGCTGGGGCTACTGTGCAGATCAACACACACACAAAGGCCTGCATTCTGTAACTTCGCATAGCCAGGATTTGAATCCAAAGAGCCTGGCCGCTGGGCTGTAAAATCATCATAGTTATCAACACGTGTCGCAAAATGAAGCATCTTTTGGGGACCAATGAGAATCTCCTAGATTGCAAACAGTTAAATGCGAAGCAACTGGGAGAGATGTGTATGCTGGGACCAGTGTGGCTGGATTACTGAGACTGACCTCATCTCCATGGAAATAGTTGGAGCAGGGCCTGAAACTGAAGAGAGCTGGTGTTTGGAGTCAGCCAACTTGTGTTCAAGTCCTGGCTCTGCCATTTATACCATGGATGCTTAGGGGCAAGTTGTTAAACCTCTCTGAGTATCATCTGGAAGACAGAAATTATAACAAGACCTGCATTTCCTGTGTTGTGACGAGCTATTAAATGAAATAAGAGAAATAAAATACTGGGTAAAATGCCTGGAATTATAGAAAGTAAACTATTCTGGGACTTCCCTGGTGGTCCAGCAGTTAAGACTCTGAGCTTCCACTGCAGGAGGCCCAGGTATGGTTCCTGATTGGGGAACTAAGATCCCATATACCTCCGAATGCAGAAAAAAAGTGTTTTTTTTTTTTTAAAGTAAACTATTCTTCTTCTTTGTTATTTAGCTGTCTGCAAACCCAGGCAAGAGAATATGAGAAACTGAAAGAAGGCATCTTGGATGTCAGCCCTGCACTGGATAAATGCCTAACAGCACAGATTGAGGGGAGCGGAGGTCTCTGGCCCATCTGTCTTCAGTGTGCGTGTGCATGGATGTAGGCAATAGAGAGAAAGAAGGCACAGTGCCCTGCATTACCCAGGGGCACTGAAAGGGAGCTCCTGTGTCAAGAAGCCTGAGTCCTTCATCCCCTATCATCAGCTCTTCAGGTCTCTGTCTTCAACATGACCTGATCACCCAGGGCCCATTGAAAGCAGAGATGCTTGAAGTTCACTTATCACTTTGTCCATGAGGCTGTCTCTTGGTCTGGCTACTCTATCCCTGGGGCCTTGGTCCTCTTTCATTTACAACCCCTGTACCTAACTTTCTTGGGTTTCTATCTTCCTGTCCTCTCTCTTCGTGGGGATGCTTCCGCTGGTCAGTCTCTATGGTCTGACCTGTTAGTAGCCTCCTCTCTGTGCAGTACTCACAGGCAACCCCCTTCTTTACCAAGAAAGATGCAGGACTCAAGTCCTCTCAGGTCATGCCTCACTCAAGTGATCACTCAAGGCAATTTCCTAAACTTGGAAACTAACCAGCTAGGATTCGTCAGGATATTGGTCATCCCCATCCACTTGGTCACCCTCAAGTCTGATTTGGGATTCATTCGTGAGTTTTCAACAGGCTTCCCTGGTGACTCAGATGTAAAGAATCCGCCTACAGTGCAGGAGACCTGGGTTGGATCCCTCAACTGGGAAAGATCCCCTGGAGAAGGGAATGCCTACCCACTCTAGTATTCTTGCCTGGAGAATTTCATGGACAGAAGAGCCTGGTGGGCTATAGTCCACAGGGTCACCTACCAGAGTCTATCCATAATTCTTGGCTAAAGTTCACCTTCTTCTACCCTCAAAGCCAGCTGCATTACATATCTGTGTCCATTTCTTCTTATTCACATTTCCTCTTAACCTTGGCCTCTGACCTCTGCCTGGAAAGGTTCTTCAATGTCAGGGAGTCATGTAACTCCCTACTAAGCTGGGCACACCTGAATAATCTAGGATAAACTCCACAATTAAGGTTCATAACTCCAACCACACCTGTAAAGTCCCTCTTGCCCTGTAAGGTAGCATATTCACAGATTCTGGAGATTAGGACATCTTTGTACATCTTTGTAAAGATGTACAGATTTGTACATCTTTGGATTCATTATTCCATCCACTGCATTCCTCTCTCTGGCCCTTAAAGGGAATTCTTTGTGCAAATATATTCATGCCATCCTAAGATCCTCAATATTTTCAATGCATTCTAGTATCTACTCAAAGTCAAAAAATCCCAAATCAAAAGTCTGGAATCTTATTATCTATTTCAGATAAACCAGGATGGCTGGGGCTCTAGGTGGCAACATAAGGTAGCCTTTTTTCCAATGGGGGTGTTTTGAAATAACTCAATTGCTGTCTCTATAGTTTACACATTTGGTCAAGGTTTCCACTTGGTAATGAAACTGTATTTGGAAGTGTTTTTGTATTGAAAGTGTTTTTTTTTTTCCTTGCATGTCCCACCATGCCCACTGTAGGCCATTATTATCTTCCATTCTGACTACAACTCTCTGCTCCCAGGGTAGAGCTAGTTACATGTTTTTTTCTGATATTCCTGTATTCTAGGCTCGTGCTTGCCACATATGGACGGAAATGCTAAATATGAGACTAAGTAGAGACTAAATATTAAACCCACTAGTATCTTAAAATTTTTCATGGGTTTAAAATGTATAAAATACGGCCATTCATAATTGGTTGAGGTTCAGATTTTCTGAACTAGCACTCTTAGCTAACACAGACACACACACATATAGACACACAGAGTCACATACACACACTCATCAGATAACAGTGATTTGAAAATTATCTAATTTGATCTAATGACTAGTCCAGTATCTTTAAAATGTGGAACTTGAAGAATTCAGTTTTGTTTCTAACTTTATCAATACATCTTTATAGAAACAGCATTCCAAGATTAAAATGGACTGGATATTTCCTGGCAAATTCTTTTTGCTTGCATGTGTCTCTCAATAAAATGAAATCCTTTCACTCCAGTAAAATTACTCTACAGTAATTTTTGAGCCATTCAAACTAGAACACACTAGAAATAAAACCTTTAACAGTGTGAATGCTATTGGCACTGGGCACAAGGTATGTTAGACTTGACTGAGCAGACAGACAGAGGTATTTGGGAGATTATAATGAACATACTGGGGGCTTCCCTGGTGGCTCAGTGGTAAAAGAATCCTCCTGCCAATGCAGGAGATGAGGGTTTGATCCCTGGTCCAGGAAGGTCCCTAGAGAAGGAAAGGGCAACTCACTCCAGTATTCTTGCCTGGGAAATCCCATGGACAGAGGAGCCTGGAGGGCTATAGTCCATGGAGTCATAAAAGAGTCAGACATGACATAGCAACTGAACAACAACAATGAATAAACCAGAGGTGACCAAGTTAAATAAAAGTGTTCAATAACTAACTATGGAAAAGCTACACTGCATAAATAAAAGATAATACCCCCCCCCTCAAAATCTTGTTTCATTACACCTTAAATAAAATACAATTAACAAAAGCTCATGTTTCCTTGTGATGGTTGGTTGAGAAATTTCTGAATTCATATGGAACAAAATCTTCTTTTCACTGAATCTGAAAAAAACGACTTAAGAAAATTGTATGTAAAGTTTCCACTTTGCCATCAAGGCTATTTATAGCAATTATTCACCCAAAACACCACCACCATAACATAATTTTGAATAATGAATTACAGAATCAAAAACAATCATCAACAATGATGACAGTGGTCTCTTTGCCTTTATAAGCATCCTAGTCTTCAATATTTATTGACCTATATGTCTCCAGCAATAATTAATTATGAATTATTCATAGCAGATAAAAGATCTCCAGTTATCTGATGGGATCCAGTCCTACCCAATCTGCCCTCATAAAATGTTTGAAGGCTTCTGGCATTTTGCCCTGTGTAGGAGCCCGAGTCTTTCAGCTATTTGGTTCACAAGAACATCTTGTATTTCAGGGGAGGGAAAAAACACCCTCCTATTGTGATAAATAATGAAGAAACTCTGCAATCCAATATTTTTAACACATCCCATCATTTAAAAATTTTGACTTGACTATCTATTTTCCTTAATGTTGACATCCCAGGACTTGCACATTTTAAAATAGCTTCTGAGTTTTGCTTTTGGTGCCCTTCCAGGTCAAATTATTAATGTATCCTCCCTTCCCACTGAGGATATTTAACACACTTCACATTTTTCACATATTCAATGTTAAGCTCTCTCGTCTTTCTTTACAACTTCCACTCTCCTCCAGTAACAACTCCTTTATATATAGTTGCGTCTCCAAGTCCAATACGATGTTTTAGCATGAAATCATAGGCAGAATTTGGAATAGAAATATTATTTTAAAAACTGAGCTGAAGAAAACTGTAATACAAAGCTAGAATATCTCTTGGTAGTTTAATCACAGTTTCCTCTGTCCTGATTCTTTATTTTTCCTTAGTAATGGTTCCAGTGAAGTGAAGCACTTTCCTTTTTTCTTTAAGAAATGCATTCATTTTCTTTTTTTAAATGATTTTATTCATTTTTAAATTTTTGGCCACACCCTGTGGCATTTGGGACCTTAGGTCCCTAACCAGGAATTGAACCCATGTTCCCCACATTGGCAACTGGAGTCCTAATCACTGGCCACCAGAGAAGTACCCTAAAGTACTTTTCATGCAAGTATGCATATGCAATCACTCAGTCATGTCCCACTCATTGCAACCCCGTGGACTGTAGCCCGCCAAGCTCCCCTGTCCCTGGGATTCTCCAAGCAAGAATGCTGGAGTTGGCTGCCACTTCCTCCTTCTGGGGATCTTCCTGACCCAGGGATCCAACCCGCATCTCCTGCGGCTTCTGCACTGGCAGGCAGATTCTTTACCAGTGAGCCACCTGGGAAGCCCAGAGTACTTTTCATAGATACTGATTAATCTAAATGAAAGTTCCCAAGTAACAGGGAAGAGAAGACAAGAGAAGGAGAAAGGAAGAAGGCATTCTCTGAGCATGTACAGCTCTGGCCTGGCATTTTGTTAGACATTTTTCAAGTACTAAGGGTAACAGCACAGACACAGGAGGCAAACTGCCTGGGTTTGAATCCTGTCTGCTGGAGTTCTGTCTCTACCTGTAAGACCCTGGGCAACTTATTTATATCCTCCTCAATCTCCTCATCTGTTAAGAAGGGATAATAATAGGGCCAGTTCATAGAGGAGTGGTGATGATTATATGAACTCATATGTGTCAAGTCCTCCAACAGTGGTTGGCTTTTAGTCAATGCTATAAGCATTAGCTAATTATTATGATGCTGGTTATCATCAGATTTCACATGGGTTTGGTGCACAACGGCCCTAATAGAAGATGCTTATTATCCTCTGCATTTTACTGAAGACAAAACTGAAGTGCACCGACGTGAAGCAAGCTGACCACACACACAGTTAACATATGGCCTGTCAGGCTCCAAACCTGTGTTCTTGCCACTGAAGAGAAATGAGGGCTGAAGAGCTGGCACTGGGAAGCTTTAAAAGGGCCTTTCCTACAACTAAATCAGCAGGATTCCCAAAGCTCTTCACTCTCCTTAACCATTATCCAGTTCCTATCCCATTCGTTTATCACTTGGTTATCCATTTTTCCCTCCTAACTCCAATATTAATGACATATGTGAATTGGTATGAAGAAAACATCATAATTTTGAAAGATAAGAAATGAGAGAGAATCATAAAAACCCCAATGAACGTACAGTATTTCAGTCTCAATGCCTCCCTCAAAACCTCCCCAAGTATCTCCCACTGATTTTTCTCTCTTCTTAATCCCTATAGCACATGTGGCCTGAACTCAACTGCTAGAATGCCATCTTATGCACAGTTTAAGACACTAACTTGCACAGATCTCAACAAATATAATTTCTGATAGTAAACAGCTTATCGAATTTCACCTTTTAAAAACTCATGATGAGATCTGAGTAAACCCCTTCCAGCCAAGGATGGACAAATTTGAACCTCAACAAGAATGACTACAGTAAAATAAAATACATGACAACAGCCAAAACCACAGAAGAGTGAAGATATATCACTTTTTGAGGAAGAAAAGGAAACAACTTATTATTCTGACAGCTGATAATAGAGAGTAAGAAGTAAGCAATTTTTTTCTATCTTTTCTGTATATACTGAACTTCATAGTAGCAAAGTAGTTGTTAAGAGGAAGTTTCTCTTTATAAAAAATACTACAACTAATAAGCAAAAATAGATATGGACCTCTTCCATCATCAGAGAAATTTCTATTGGAAAGTGCTGTTCTAGAAAGCATAACTCTAGACAATGAAGGTCAATTTCTACCAGACACTGATTGACAGAAGTACATAATAGCACCTGCAAAACAGACAAATTTAAAAAAAAACTGAATAAAATGAATCCTCTGGATCTAACTACCAATTTTCTGTGTTTACAGGAAATGTAGGAGACAGAGGACTGTTACACAACATTATGAGGATCCAGTCAGCAAAGTCCAAAGATTGTGGATCACCGACCAGAACAAATGATGCACTTTCCTTAACAAAAAAAAAAAACTCAAAAATTGATGGAGGAGGAAACTTAAATCTCATAATTTTTTTATGAAATGAAAGAAACATATCAAACAAAATTACAATCCACAGCCCTTATTAAAAGGCTGTTTCAAACAAACTACAAAATAAATAATTACACATTTTAAAACAGTTGAAGTCTCTCCTTCTGTATTGCTCTCCCATTGTCTTTTCAAATGGACCCTGAGACTGAATGGTGTCAAAAGTCAATCTTTCTAAGAGGTGCAGCTTAGTTGTATCCATATTATACAACTGATACCCTGTCCATGTTAGTTTCCTGGTTTTGATAATGGTTATGTGAGGTGTAATCATTGTGGGGAAGCTAGGTGAAGGGTATACAAGTATTCTGTCTGTTTCTGTAGCTCTGACAAATTTCTAAAAATATTTCAAGACGTAAATTAATGAGATGGTTGGATGGTCTCACTGACTCAATGGACATGGGTTTGGATGGACTCCAGGAGTTGGTGATGGACAGGGAAGCCTGGCATGCTGCGGTTCATGGGGTCACAGAGAGTTGGACACAACTGAGTGACTGAAATGAACTGAAATTTGTCAAAATCCATCAATGGGCTCAAAACCATCACCAGGTGATTTCTAGCCAGACAGGTCCAACAAAACATTTAGGTCCTTGAAGAGAAGGACAATCCCTCCCACAAACACTGGCATTTTATTGGGAATATGATGGAAAGGTGGAGAGGGTGGAAGAATTGGGAACATAGAAGGAATTTCACAAATCTTTGTAAATTGTTAAATGGGAGACATTAAGAAAGCATGGGTTAAATTTTGGGACTCAAATACTTAAATGTATGGTTACTGTCCTCCTGATTTCACCTCTTTTTGGAACACTGCTAGAAAAATAAATTCAAGATATAAAACATTTGAGCGGAAAAATAGTCCCAGGCATTGGAACAGACAACCATTACTCACACTACCAAGTGTGGCTGAGTCTTCCTTTAAAACATCTAACTCAACACATGTTGCCAAATGACTAGGAAGCTGGCTCAGTTATTAGGTTCGGTTGTAATTTATGAGATTCTTAATGCAAAAAGAAGTCAAAAGCTTTTCAGACAGATACACAGTCCCAACTTTTTATTCTAACTTTTAAATTGTTGGCTTCACCTCTTAAATGACTACCCAATGGCATAAAACAAAAGAGGACTTTTGAAAAATATTTTTTAAAAAAACAGGAAATGCATCATTGAGAAAAAGATGTTATCTTTCAATCCAAAACAGTGGAAATTCATGAACTTTTCTCAATATTGCAATTCTGTCTGTTCAACCATTGCATAAGTTTTATAAATGCCACTGTCAGCAAATGATTGAAAATTATTTTTTCCAAATGTTGGAGAAAGAATAACTATTGTATATTAATTAAAGCTAATCTACAGTAGTGGGCTTTCTCTAGCTGCAGTGCATGGGCTTCTCTTATGGAGCACAGGCTCTAGAGCATGCAGGCTTAGTAGTTGTGGCGTGCTGACTTTCTCTAGTTGTGGCTCACAGGCTTAGTTACCCTGTGGCAGGTGGGATCTTGGTTCCCCAACCAGGCATTGAACCCACATCCCTTGCATTGGAAGGCAGATTCTTAACCACTGGACCACTAGGGAAGTCCTTAACATGGTTTAATAAACTCAGGCTTATCAGTTTCAATTCCTATATGGTCTATTTAGCTTTTCTCAGTATAATATTTGGTACCATGGTCTTAGACCATATGTAATTCCCAGACTCTAGTAGTATAGCCCAACCTACCCCTGTGGTAGTGGTGGTTTAGTCGCTAAGTTGTATCCAACTCTTGTGACCCTATGCAGCCCGCCAGGCTCCTCTGTCCATGGGATTTCCCAGGCAAAAATACTGGAGTGGGTTGTCATTTCCTTCTCCAAGGGAATTTTCCTGATCCAGGGATCAAATCTGGGTCTCCTGCATTGCAGGCAGATTCTTTTATCAACTGGGTTACCAGGGAAGCCTTAACATACCCCTACTATTGCTAAATAGCTCAAGGTATCATCTTAAAAACAAAGCTCAGTATGTCACAGTTTTTGAGGCTTATACTGTTTCATGTTTTAAACAAAACTTATCTTGCTATGAAGTGAATAAAAAGTCTACTCTTAAGAAACTACAGAAAAGTCTCACATTTGCTCTGCCCCAGTGGAGTATTTTTGGCTCATCTAGTCTACTCCCACTAGAATATTAGCTTCATGAGGGCAGAAAGATTGTCTGTTTTACTTACCTTTGTATCATCGGTTACACATGACATTCCTGGCACTCAATGTTTATTATGTGCAGCTCACAAAAAGCTATATGCCTTTTCAAAGCTGAAAACACCTATTTCAAATGGAAACTGAACACTCGGCAAACTTAAACAATGGTTCACAAAATGCGATCCCCAGACTAGCAGCACCAGCATTCTCTTGGAATTTGTTAGCAATACAAATGCTCAGGCCTACTGAATCAGAACCTAAGGAAGGGAGACCTGAATCCTATATTTTAACAAGTCTTCCATGTGATTCTACGAGGCCTCCCAGGTGGCTCAATGACAGAGAATCTGCCTGCCAATGCAGGAGACACTGGTTTGATCCCTGGGTCAGGAAGATCCCCTGGAGGAGGAAATGGGAATCCACTCCAGTATTCTTGCCTGGAGAATCCCGTGGACAAAGGAGCCTGATGGGCTACAATCTGTGGGGTCACAAAGAGTCAGATATACCTGAGCGTGCATGCACACACACATACACATACACAAACACACACACACACACACCCCTTAGCTTATTCTGAGGCAGATTTAAGTTTGTTATCTCTACTCTTATCATCCAATGGAGAAAACTCTTTCCCAAAGTCATCTCTGATTTGCATCACATAAGTGAAAGAAGAGGCTGAAAAAGTTGGCTTAAAGCTCAACATTCAGAAAACTAAGATCATGGCATTTGGCCCCATCACTTCATGGGACATAGATGGAGAAACAGTGGCTGACTTTATATTTTGGGCTCCAAAATCACTGCAGATGGTGATTGCAGCTGTGAAATTAAAAGACACTTACTCCTTGGAAGGAAAGTTATGACCAACCTAGAAAGCATATTAAAAAGCAGAGACATTACTTTGTCAATAAAGGGCCATCTAGTCAAGGCTATGGTTTTTCCAGTAGTCATGTAGGGATGTGAGAGCTGAACTATAAAGAAAGCTGAGAGCCAAAGAATTGATGCTTTTGAACTGTGGTAATGGAGAAGACTCTCGAGAGTCCCTTGGACTGCAAAGAGACCCAATCAGTCCATCCTAAAGGAGATCAGTCCTGGGTATTCATTGGAAGGACTGATGTTGAAACTCTAATATTTTGGCCACCTGATGTGAAGAGCTGACTCATTTGAAAAGACCCTGATGCTGGGAAAGATTGAGGGCAGGAGGAGAAGGGGATGACAGAGGATGAGATGGTTGGATGGCATCATCGACTCAATGGACATGGGTTTGGGTAGAGTCCAGCAGTTGGTGATGGACAGGGAGGCCTGGCATGCTGCGGTTCATAGGGTCGCAAAGAATTGGATACGACTGAGTGACTGAACTGAACTGAAGCTCAATTATTTTAGTACTGAACATACATACATATCCTGGAATGTGACTAGAAAATGACTTTCAGTATGGAATAGATATTTGGACCAATAAGAGTGTATCACTGTTATGCCCTTTGTATAACAAGATGCCTTGAATCTTAAGACAAGAATGTCCGAGACAAAAAATGTTAAATAAAATGGCAAACAAGGGATTATAACTGCAAGGCTTTCTCCCAGACAACCTATTTTATGGCACATCTAAACAGAACTTAGTTAATGAACATAGAAGTAATGTGATATGGTGTTAATGTCCTCACACCAAGAGCCAAAGAGCTTTGTTTTTCTTTACTAGCTGAAAATAATCCAAAAAAACCCACTGGGATCCTTCATCATTTCGATGAGCTAAATAATACCAAAGTGGAAAATTCTACAATTCAATAAGAGCATCCAGGGCCTAAAATGTTCCAAAACCAACATATTTCTAGATGGCAGAAAGGAGTGAAGGATGATACACATGCTGGATCCAAAAGGCTCCTGACATGCTGGAAGAATGAATTAAATTTAACACAACAGTATTTAAGGGGACAAAATTAACTCCTATTCCTGAATGAAATATACATACCCTCAGGTATAGGCTTGGGAAGACTTGACTCAACAGCATATATATATATATATATATATATAGCAAGATATATATAAAAGAACATATACACTTCATTTGCAGTATACATTCCATGAGTCAACATTGTGCCCATCGTGACTATAAAAGCAACAGTGACCTTAGAATGTCTAAGCAGAAGCAGAGGATCTAGTATCAAAACCACAGCTGTGCTCTGACCTGGACTGGGCACCCCACATCTGAAACACCTGCACTCATTTCTAAGCCCCACACTTCATGGAATGCACAGCTGCAATAGGACAGAAAGGCTGATGCTGTGGCCAGAAACTGATCTCTGCAGAGCAAGTGAAATACACTCTGAGTGCTAGACGATGGAAGAGAAAACTCAGGCATGGGTGGAGGCAGGCTCTGCATGCGTTTGTGCTCAGTCATGTCTGACTTGACGCTATGGATTGTAGCCCAATGGGCTGCTCTGTTCATGGAATTTTCCAGGCAAGAACACTGGAGTGGGTTGCCATTTCCTCCTCCAGGGGTTCTTCCCAACCCAGGGATCGAACCCAGGTCTCCCACATTGCAGGCAGATACTTTACCATCTGAGCCACCAAAGAAGCCCCAGAATACTGGAATGGGTAGCCTATCCCTTTGCTAGGGCATCTTCCCAACCCAGGAATCAAACCAGGGTTTCCTGCATTGCAGGCAGACTCTTTACCAGCTGAGCTACCAGGGAAGCCCCCAGAGGCATGATAGCTGTCTTCAAATATGTTCAGGGCTATCTTAAGGAAGAGGGATTTAAAGCGCTCTATGGAACTCTCCACTCCAGCATTCTTGCCTGGGAAATCCCATGAACAGAGAAGCCTGGAGGTCTACAGTCCATGGAGACACAAAGAGTCAGACACAACTTAGTGACTAAACAATAACAGTGGAACTTTAAGGGAGTTAAGCTAATGAGTAAAAGCTGATGAACAGCCTTTGGTTCCAAAGAAGGTAAAATAACAAACTGGAAGACTTGTGATCACTTCATGAGACAGTCTGGCTGGGCTCTAGGACCCAGTTATTCAATCAAATCTTGTAGGAGTTACAGTAAAGCTATTGTGTAGAGATGGTTAACATTTACAATCAGTTGACCTTAAACAAGGAATATTACTCTTAATAATGTGGGTGGCCCTCATCCAATTATTGGAAGGCTTACAGTACAGAAACTGAGGTTTCCCAGAGTCACAGAAATTCTGCTTTGAGATTGCAATATTCTCTCCTCTCTGAGGTTTTAGTCTGCCGCCTTCCTTTACAGATTTCAGTCTTGCTGCTGTTGCTGCTGCTAAGTTGCTTCAGTCATGTATGACTCTGTGTTACCCCATAGACAGCAGCCCACCAGGCTCTGCCATCCCTGGGATTCTCCAGGCAAATCAGTCTTGCTAGCCCAGATAAATACAGACCCATACATAATTTGTGCGAGTGAGTGTATGTCCTATTGGTTCTGTTCTCTGGAAGACTATGATTGATACAGTTGCCCAAGAATGGAATGGTCTATTTCCCATCATGCTGAGTTCCCTTCACCCAAGATATTCAAAGGCAGGCAAGGAAACCACTTTGGTTATGATAAAGAGACCATTTAAAATATGTGATTCTTGGATTTCCCTGGCAATCCAATGATTGAGACTCCATGCTTTCACTTCACAGGGGCAAGGGTTTGATCCCTGGTTGGGGGACTGAGATCCCATTTGCCTCACAGAGTGGGTTCCCAGGTGCCACTAGTGTTAAAGAACCGGCCTGCCAATGCAGGAGACTTGGGATTCAGTCACTGGGTCGGGAAGATCTCCTGGGATAGGAAATGGCAACCTGCTGAGAATTCCATGGACAGAGGAACCTGGCAGGCTACAGTCCATGGGGTCACAAAGAGTTGGACATGACTGAGCACGAATGCACACACACACTCACATATATATACGATTCTTGATGAAATTATGTAGATGTATAGGCCACATGGTATTTTTAGTATTAGTTGCTCAGTCGTGTCCGACTTTTTGAGACCCCATGGACTGTAGCCCGTCAGGCTCCTCTGTCCATGGGATTCTCTAGGCAAAAATACTGGAGTGGGTTGCCATTTCCTCCTCCAGGGGACCTTCCCAACTGTATATAAAGGAGACTTCATTAATGTGCATTAGAGGATACCCCAGGTTAACCTGTTACAGAAAACTGTCTCTTGAGTCTTTAAATTTTATACCAATTCTACACCTCTGGTTGGCCGATTGTTTCTTTATTTAGCTTTTAAGGTGAATGACCTGGGGCTATTTGTTTCTATCAACCTGACTGTGAATCTAAAGGGACAGTTGAAATGTTTATTTTTCTTGCTATCCTCAGAACAGACTGCTGCAAATCTACTCTATGATTCTCATTCTTTTCAGCTTACAATACAAATAGCTTATTATTTTTTATGACCTATGTCTTATAATAAAGCAGTGCTGAAAAATTAAATAGAAGAAAGTTCAGTTGACATATAGGCTACGAAAATGATTTGTTGGTAGTGATTTTTCAGTTTGATTCTAAATAGATTTTCGAAGAAAGGCACTTGGGAGACATGGTTCAAATTTTGCTATTTAAGGTATCTTGAAATTATAGGCTCACTCTTCCTAAAATTCCAAAAAGCATACAGCTTTGGCTCTTAAGGGTATAGCAGTGATAAAAGCTTTCATAATCATTTCTAAAAAGCAACACTTCGTAGTTTTCTCTCTCCAATGGTTCTCTAATATACTTGTAGAAGGAAGGCAATGGAAAACCAAGAATAAAAATAGCTGAGCTCTCCACAATTGGGCTTCCTGCCTACTTTCCCTGTTCAAAGAAGAGAGGAGATACCATCTTGCAATAGAGGCTTCATAGACAACTGGGCTTCTCCAGTGACAGCTGGCATTTGATGACCACATAAGTCCAACTCAATTTATTCAGTGTATTGAGGATGCTGTCTTCATCTGCTCTGGGGACATAATAAAGAGCAGAAATAGCTACTCTGCCTTTTTAGAATGTATATGAATCCTGTACCATGAGCAACCTATCCTAGAATACAGAGTGGTATTAAACACACACTTGTTGAATGAATAATTGAATGAATGAACAAAAGCATAGTTTAAGATTATAAGGAAAATAGACACATATGGATGGGCTCACTTGGTGGCTCAGATGGTAAAAGAATCTGCCTACAACACAGGAGACCTGGGTTCAGTCCCTGGGTTGGGAAGATTCCCCAGAGAAGGAAATGGCAACCCACTCCACTATTGTTGCCTCAAGAATTCCAAGACTGAGGAGCCTGTCAGGCTATAGTCCATGGAGTCACAGAGTCAGACACAGCTGAGTAACTAAAACTTTATAGATACATATATTTATATATACTTTTGAGAAATCTTTCTATCAAAAATGTGTAAATGTTTAAAACTTTAATTTTTTAATAAGGATAACATTTGACTATCAAAAAATTTTATAACATGCCATACTTCCTTCTCCAATAAGGCATAAGTTCAAATTATTTTCCCAAATCCACCTTCCTTTTTAACTCTCTTACATAATGATCCTAAAAAAATGCCCCAACTCAACGTGCATTCATTTCATACATTTGAAAGTGCAAATTCCTTCAGAAGAAAATCTATAACCTTCCGATAGTCTGTAATGGTATACATTCAGTGGAAGAACACTCACAGATGCCTACTGGCCTGAGCGTATCCATCCAGCCCCCTGTGATGGACAGCCAGGAAACTGACCATACTGCTTTTCCAAACACAAATGTTAAGGAACACAGGGGAAGAACTGCACAGATATCAGTAACAAGAGCATGATGACTTCCCTGGTGGCACAGTGCATAAGAATCTGCCTGCCAATGCAGAGGACACAGGTTCCATTCCTGGTCCGGGAAGATTCCACCTGCTGTAGAGCAATTAAGCCTGTGCTATGTGCCACAACTACTGAAGCCTGCATGCCTCCGAGCCCAGGCTCCGCAACAAGAGAAGTCACCCCAGTGAGATGCTTGTGCACCGTAGCTAGAGGGTAGCTCCTGCTCTTCGAAACTAGAGAAAGCCTGTGTGCAGCAATGAAGACCCAGGGAAGCCAAAAAGAAAATTAAATAATGAATGAATGAATGAATTTTTTAAAAGAGTATGATAATATTAGGAGCATATTTTATATCACACTTGTACTTTTTCAAAGCACCTTCACAACCTGACTGGCATCACAGGAAAAAAGCAAATAGATGTATCATTTGACAGACGAATGAAAAGAGAGAGTGATGGATGGTTTGAAGTTTAAACCCCAATCCTGATAGTTGGTTGGGCACTTTTTAAAAAAAATTATATCATATTGACAGAATATGGTACATAATATTCTTTGATAACAGCAAAAAAAAATGTATCCTTTCACAGCAGATGATTCAACAGCCTTCTTATGTTTGATCCAAAGCTGTAAGAAATGGAATACTGCATTTTAGGGGAACGTCCATATACACAGCTTGCTTAGAATGTTGACTGAATTGACTGGCAACTTATCTGGGACTCCCAGGGGTCTTTGTCACACACTGGTAATTCATTGATTACTGGAAATCTCTGATAAAAATAAACTTTAGTTTTTTTTAAACAAAATTTGTATTACAAAATTCTAATGATCATTTAATTTTCTAACATAAGGTGTTTGAAAGGAATAAGGTATTACAAAATGAAAACATTTAGTAGCAAAGTTGCAAAAGCTTTGCAGTCATAAACTGGGCTTTGTGACTTGGCTGTGATGATCTAGGTAATAATCTTTTTCATATATATATATATATATATATATATATATATATATATATATATTTTGTGACCCCCATGGACTGTAGCCCACCAGGCTCCTTGGTCCATGGAATTCTCAGGCAAGAATACTGGAGTGGTAGCCATTCCTTTCTCCAGGGGATCTTCCCAAACCAGGGATCAAACCCAGGTCTCCTGCATTACAGGCAGATTCTTTACTATCTAAGCCATCAGGGAAGTCCTCTCTCTCACATGTATGTATAGGAGTTTTACATATTTTCTTATTCCAGGCTGAAATTAGCTATTTCAGGCTGCCTGGTCTTCATAATATAACTACTTTCATTTTTAATGGGATGGAGGATATTATGGCTGTTTTTCTGAAACCACATCAATTTTCAAAGGCACCGCGAGCAACAAGGACGTGTTTGCACTGGAATTTTGGCTTCAAGGCCAGTACCACCTTGAAAATTTGGCTGATTTCCCCAAACCCATAAGTTGGAGAAATACCAGTAATAAAAAGAGGAATTACAAGGATGATTTACAATTTTCTCCCCTCCCTTTCCTCAAAGTTTGTCTTTGTCAGTTGCCAAGAAAACAAGATCAAAATGGAACCAGCTAGCGACTGATAATTAACTACAGGGAAGTATTTCAACGAGTAAATTAGCTATCAGATAAAAATAAAGGACAATTGAATTCTAATAATACATTTCAACAGAAGAAAAACAGGACAGAGATATGCCCTTTTGACTTTGAAAAACAGTTCTTGATTTGTTTGTTTTGTTTTCCAGTATCGTTTCTTCCAAATTATATATTTTTTAAGAGAAAAGTTTAAGAATTGGTCACTGCCAGCCTACAAAAATGTTTACCCACCAATAAACAACTGATTTTGATGATTTTAATTTTTTCTTTCCTCTTCTTTCTTTCCTTTCCATTTTCTAAACCCTTATAATGGAGAAGGAAATGGCAACCCACTCCAGTGTTCTTGCCTGGAGAATCCCAGGGATGGGGGAGCCTGGTGGGCTGCCGTCTCTGTGGTTGCACAGAGTAGGACACGACTGAAGTGACTTAGCAGCAGCAGCAGCAGCAGAAGCAAACCCTTATAAGCATGATCCCTCATGTTTGCTTGACTTCCTGGGCATGCAAGAAAGGTCAGTGTGACTTAAGCCTTGCATAAAGTCTGACTTTTTGTACATTTCCCTAGGTATAGCCTTCCCCATTGACTCAGCAGTAAAAGAATCCTCCTGCAATTCAGGAGCTTCAGGAGACATGGGTTCAATCCCTGGGTCGGGAAGATCCCCTGGAGGATAGCATGATAACCCATTTCAGCATTCTTGCCTGGAGAACTCCATGGACAGAGGAGCCTGGTGGGCTATAGTCCATAGGGTTGCAAAGAGTCAGACATGACTAAAGCTACTTAGCACTCACATATAGGTAGACACCTGCAATTTGAAAACACTCTTTTATTCCTCTTGGGGTAGAACAACCAAAAGAAAATCAACTTGTTTTGGCTGTTTGCCTCTTTCTAGTTTTCCATCTTTGCAGGTAAAGGAAGGTATAAAATTTCCAAGGCCACATTACCATATTTTATGATAAGAGAGCATCTATTTTCCAGCCCCATTGAAACATTTCAATGTCACTTTCCTCTCTGATCCAGTCCACACAAAAAAGAAACAATTACTTCTCTAACCATCAACTAACTACACAATGACCAATGGCCCTCATTGCTGGTAATCTTTAAATTTCAACAACTACTTAGGAAAGGCGTCTTCATACATACACACATATACACCCACACAGACTTCTTCCAGGAGCCATGGAAGTTCTGCACCCACCTGAAACACAATTTGTCCCTCTTTTTACCTAAACAAATAGCTAAAGAAAATTTACCATTACGATTATATTGTATAGTCTTAGAACAAGAATAAACAAGAATTTGAAGAGCTGATTGGCTCTTAAGTAGGTAAAGTACAGGAGTCACTGCTCACATCATGTGATGCACACAGCTGAACCTGCTTGTTCCTGGAACTGCACCCGATGCCCACGTGTTATTGAAGCCACAGATCGACCTGCTATATCTTCATGAAGAGTCTCTTTTGGTCACTGATTTTTAGAGAAATTAAGTTTTATATTCAAACAGTATGGTATGTTAATATTCACACATTACTATTAACAATTTAATGATAATATTATATACATATTTTAGTTAATATTATATATTCAGTTCAGTTCAGTTGCTCAGTTGTGTCTGACTTTTTGTGACCCCATGAATTGCAACACGCCAGGCCTTCCTGTCCATCACCAACTCCCAGAGTTCACTCAAACTCACATCCATTGAGTCAGTGATGCCATCCAACCATCTCATCCTCTGTCGTCCCCTTCTCCTCCTGCCCCCAATCCCTCCCAGCATCAGAGTCTTTTCCAAAGAGTCAACTGTTCGCATGAGGGGGCCAAAGTACTGGAGTTTCAGCTTTAGCATCAGTCCTTCCAAAGAACACCCAGGACTGATCTCCTTTAGAATGGACTGGTTGGATCCCCTTGCAGTCCAAGGGACTCTCAAGAGTCTTCTCCAGCACCACAGTTCAAAAACATCAATTATTTGGCACTCAGCCTTCTTCACAGTCCAACGCTCACATCCATACATGACCACTGGAAAAACCATAGCCTTGACTAGACGGACCTTTGTTGGCAAAGTAATATCTCTGCTTTTGAATATGCTATCTAGGTTACTATTGATATTAAATTTTGCCTATATTTATGTAATCAATAAAACATACAATAGAATTACATGACTGTAATGAGATGCTTATATGACCCAATCCCCTAGATCTTTCTCCTCCCTTTATTTATTTAGTTTTTTAAGATTTTTTGATGTGGCCCATTTTTAAAGTCTTTATTGAATTTGTGACAATATTGTTTCTGTTTCATGTTTTAGGTTTTCAGCCTCAAGGCATGTGAGACCTTAGTTTACGTATCAGAGGTCAAACCCACATCCCCTGCACTGGAAAGCAAAGTCTTAACCACTAGATCACCAGGGAAGTCCCCTTCTCCTTCAATGTTTAAGAAGTATCATACTACACTGTTCAGTATAAATGAAGGATATAGACTGGTGTAACTACTTGAGTAAAGAAAAAGTTCTAAAACATAAAGCTTAGTGCTATAGCATTAAGGAAATTGACCTACCCAAGACACCACTGATCTTGTTTTTATTTAATACATTAATTATATGTGATCTCATAAACATAACTCAGCCATAAAGGACACATCCATATTAAAGCAGTGTCTGATGCTCATTGGAAGAGTTACATTTAAAACCAGCATTGTCCTTGCCTGTCCTACTTGAAGCTGAAAAGAACTTTTCAAAACTTTTTATAATTGAGAGGGAGGGAAAATCAAACACGAGCAAGAGAAGGGAAGAAAAAAATAAATCTCTCTGTGCCAAGGGAAGCGATATCACATGCTTGCTTGTGTTTGGCACCCCAGTTTACAGCCCAGCAATCTGAATCTATGAACTTAGGCCTTCATGGATGAGTGAATCAACTGGCTTTTGAATTAGAGAACAAGCATTACTCCATTACCTTTGAGACTAGCCCTTTCAAGAAATATATTTAGCTAAGGCACACAATATTTCAGCCCTAAAATGAGAATGTCAACTGTGAAATGGAATTGAAAATTTCAGTTGTTTCTGTTCCGGCTCCTCCCACACATACTACCTATTTGAATACTGTGAATCCAGGAAGTATTTACATAATAAATATGGTGTGCATTCTAGGTTTTACAACAGGTCTTTTTGCTTTCATTACTCGTCACATTAGAGGCTGATGCAAACATGTAAGGAAAATCTATGTCCTACATGCCATGTTATTACTGGCTGCCTTATCCTTAGCCAGAGAAGAAAAACATTTGCTCTGCTGGGGCAACAGAAAAAGGAAAGGGTTGTGAAAACTTGGGGCTTCCCTGGACTCTACTCTTTGAAGCATTCACACAGTGCTCCCCACGCTGAACCAGTGAGCTTGCTAAGCCAGAAAGATCACTTGAAGACAGAACTGCAAGAACTGCCAAAACTAGACAGAAGGAAGAAGAATCTTCCTGATCCAGAAGACCCTGTAAATACTGCAATACACATACACACACAGACATACCCCATGTGTTTGGTAATTAACACATTATTAAATTTCGCCCATGCTGACGCGTCTAATGTCAACCTGTCAACCAAAGAGTTCTGGTTACCGTTAAAGTCTGTTTTAAACATGGAGGGCTTATCTGTTACCTGGGCTTAGGAAGCCATCAACTACATACCAGAAGCGCTTTCAAATTTAAGAGGTTTAATTTATTAAGGATACCAAAATATTTCTGGCTGTTTTTCCCCAAGATTTCCAAGATATTAGCCAGGAGAAGTATTGTTATGATCATCAGTGGTCAAGCTGTAATTGACATAAACCAGACTGTGGATTTAAGAAGAAAGAGACAGAAAGTGTGTGTGTATGTGTGTGTGTGTGTGTGTGTGTGTGTGTGCTGAGCAGTGACACAGAATTTTTTTATTATAAGTTTTCTGACTTTTACTGAAAACCCAAATACTCACTTGAGTAGAAATATATATTTGTATGTTCTCACTAGACAACTAACAAACTTAAAGGGTACACCTTGAAAACTGTAATATACTTGAGCACTTCCACTGTGCCGGATACTGATCTATAAAACTTGTGTATATTTCACTCAATTCTAACAACAACTCTTAGAGATAGGCCCTATTATAATCTTTGTATAATTGCAGAAATTGAGAATTTAAGTGCCGTGTCAAAGTTGTCAAGTTCACACAGCTAATAAAGTGTAGAACTGGGAGTCAGACCTAACAGTAGGACTCAGGGGCTCTTGTACTTGACCCCAGGCCACCTGAGCCACTGTTAGCAAATAGACAATTGGTCTTATTTACCCTAAATGCCCAGGCTTCCCTGGAGATTCAGACTATACAGAATCCGCTTGCAATGCAGGAGACTTGGGTTTGATCCCTGGGTCAGGAAGATCCCCTAGAGAAGGAAATGGCTACCCACTCCAGAATTCTTGCATGGAGAATCCCATGAACAGAGGTGCCTGGTGGGCTACAGCCCAAGGGGTCTCAAAGAGTTGGACATGACTGAGTAACTAAGCATGCTAAATTTCAAATTGGTATTGAGTATGGAGGAAAGCAGATAGGCCATGTCAGACTTGAAGCCTCTGAAGCAATTCACACAGTTGTTCAGTTGCCGAGTCGTGTCTGACACTTAGACCCAGGTTCAAAGCAGAGACACTCAGTTTCTACCACTCCAAGGTCACCTGTTGCCCCGCCCATCCTAGGAATACCTCTGCTGGGTGTTTGATGAGAAATAGGTTGTTAGAGCCCACAGGTAGATCATGGTCATTTGGGGAGGCATTTGAGTAAGTGAGGAGCTGAATACATTCCAGAAGGTATTTCTTGCAGACTTAAAAAAAAAACAAGTTACTTACAAAACAGATACAATCTATGCAATAGGAAGATGAAGGTAGAGCACAATGTCAAGGCAGAGATGAGCTATCCATACTAATAAAGGACTAGAATAAACATGAATTCACCATGGCTAGAGTCTGGTTTCAAAGCTGATAGGTTATCAAGTCCTCTGTGGTTGTTTTCACTGAACTCTGGGAAAAGGTCTTAGAACTGACTCCCATACATAAGTTAAACCAGCACTGCTTTTTAAATGGGAGGAGTGGTTACAAGGTCTCGGGAAAACAGTCTCATGTTGAAATAGGAAAACACCGCCTGTTTATAGATGACAGACAAAAAGGCAATTGTTTAAAGGCATGTGGTCTATCACTGTCATCTTCACCTAAATGAAAATAAACACCCATGGCAGAATGTATATAAGGTGGAATGAGAAATCAGTCCAAAGAAGAGTTATTAATCAGAATCATAGGATTTAAGACTTGGGAAGGACCTTAACAAACAAGTTCCACTTCTGCACGTCCATAAATTAAAACCAAGGTCGGCAGAATGTGGACTTCTTGTGCAGGTATTATCTTCAAGCTCTGGGCACTGAGGGCTCATTCCCTGAGGGTATGGAGAGTGAAGACAAGAGAATTGTATATGGAAGCTGGAAGCCCCAATCTTTGAGAGGTAGGCCAGTAAACAGTAGCCCCGAAGCAGCTGCTTAGGGTCAAAAGAGAAGTGGCAGGAAAGCCATGCAGGGTGATGTAGTGGGAGCCTGGGAAGGCAGGAGTTTTAGGAAAGAGTAAGCAGTAGTGTTAAACAGTAACAAGAATTCTAAGAACTGGGAAAGAGTCATTGGATTGGTTGGTTATTGATCAGTGGTGTATGTGTGGTCAGTCATGTCCAACTCTTTGCAACCCCATGGACTATAGGCCAACAGGCTCCTCTGTCCACGGGATTTTTCAGGCAAGAATGCTGGAGTGGGTTGCTATTTCCTCCTCCACGGGATCTTCCCGACCCAGGGATCAAACCCTCATCTCTTTCATCTCCTGCACTGGCAGGTGGATTCTTCATCACTGGGTCACCTGGGAAGCCCTGACCTTTGTAAAATCGGTTTCAGCAGTATGATCACAGTGAAAGATGTTTAAGTAATGAATAGGAAGTAAAAAAAAATAGTTAAGACACTGAGGCCAGAGCCCGTGTTCAATAACCTTGGAGAAAAGAAAAAGATGGAGTGGTGGACAAAGAAATGCTCAGGGGAAAAGGTCGGTAGAGAATGAGAGGAATCCTTGAAACAAGGATTGAAACTACTTTGGGGAAGACAAAGCCAACTGAGGTCTATGCTCTGACTGACGGATCAGCCTTGACAGAAGGAGACACCCAGTTTGTTCAGAGATAATACAGATGAAAAGGGGGTGGTTATAGGGTACATGGGCTTCCCAGGTGATGTTAGTGGTAAGGAACCTGCCCGCCAATGCAGTAGACGTCAGAGATGCAGGTTCAATCCCTGGGTCAGAAAGATCCCCTGGAGGAGTGCATGGCAAGTCACTTTAGTATCCTTACCTGGAGAATTCCATGGACAGAGGAGCCTAGTGGGCTACAGTCCATAGTATCGCACAGAGTCAGACATGTGACAAGCAACTCAGCATGCAGCATGCATACAGTACAGAAAGTAAGTGGTTCTCTCAACTGTATTTTTATTTTCATGATTCACTTTCCAAAGCATGTAGACTTTCTTTTGGTGATGACATAAGCTTTAAAAATTCCCCTTCCCGTATTGCCTGTGTTAAATTGTGAATGAATGGATGTTAAACAGTGAGTTCTAAGCCTTGATCCCTCACTGGTGAAAATTCAGGCCAGCTCTTGTGGGCAGAACGGATCTTCCCACACACTGCTTCACCCTCATCCTCCACTCACTGAAACAGTCTCCTCATTCTCCAGATCATTCCACCAGCTACAAAAGTTAGGTTCTCACACCATCAGGAAGGCTCCCCAGGTGGCACTAGTGGTAAAGAACACCCCTATAATGCAGGCAGCATAAGAGACATGGGCTTGATCCCTGGATCAGGAAGATCCCACGGAGGAGGGCATGGCAACCCACTCCAGTATTCTTGCCTGGAGAATCTCAATGACAGAGGAGCCTGGCAGGCTACAGTCCATAGGGTCACAAAGAGTCAGACATGACTGAGGCGACTTAGCAGGCATGCAAGCAAGCATGCATGCTTGCCATCAGGAAACTAAGATGAATAGGGAGGAGTTTAACAATTTTAGAGCTTGTGAAAGCTGGCAGTTTCTTAACCTTGCCAACTGTCTATTACTTTCTTTACCTGGTTTCTGCCAAAGGCCAAAGCAAATAGCAAGTGGGAAAAAAGGGTGATGGCAGAGAAGAGCCCTCTCAAGAAAATTAAGAGAAAAAGAGAGAGGAAGACTTACAGTAGGCAGTATTTACTGCTGAAATTAAACTAGAGACCCAATTTGGAAAGAGAGGTTGGTCCCAGAATTAATGACTGCTCATATGTGTTTGGGATATGAATTTGAGCAAACTTCGAGAGATAGTGGAGGACAGGGATGCCTAGTGGGCTACAGTCTATGGTGTCACAAAAAGTCAGACATGACTTAATGACTGAACAACAACAACAATGTACGTGTTTAAGATTATATGGATGACCTGTTGTATCGGATGATCTGAACAGGCTTCTCTCTATGAACACACACACACTGTCTGTTAGAGTCCTTTCTTGAGAACTAAAAGCTCAATGGACAAAGTCAATTATGAGTCATTCTTCCGTAAGAGACCAAAGAAACGTTCTCTGAAAAGCCACGTTACCCTGGCATTTTAGCAACACCTGCTTAGTACTCTTTAATTATAAAATCTGAGATCTGTTTTTCAAGTTGGACTAGATACATTTTTCACTTCCCCCATTTTGCCCTTCACCTGAAAGGGCTGCAAACCTTTCCTCAGGTGTGGAACACTAAAGGTTCTCAATTACCGAGGAGCACCACAACCCAGTCATTTAAATTCACCCTGGAGGTGCTGGCAATATCTGTCTCACTTGAGGTCAGGCACATCCCAGCCTTCACAGTCCTCCCTGATTTTAGACGTGTCGAGTGACAACGAAATGAAGCAGAACCCTATGGCCCTTCCCCCCATGTCCTCTGCCTGCCTTTTGTCTGTGGAAAAACCTTAGCCAAAGAATACATTTAATCCGAGAAGTGAGAACATGAAGAAACAAAGGAAAATAGTCAAAGGAGACCAAATAATAATAATGTCGTCATTAAGCAAAGTCAAGGACCCTTAGTTCCTTCTCAAGGGTTGTAGATAAGATTCTGAGCCATATCCTGTGAGCTGTCTTAAAGATACTGAAAGCCCTACCAGGTAGAGAAGTTAACTACAGGATGGCCAGACTGTAGCTGTGACATAAGCTGCCACAAGTCCGAGAATTGGCCTCAAGGACATGGAAACACACTGACCTGGGAACTGAAAATTAACTGTACCAAAAACAATCAAGATGATGCTGGTCAGATCATTGATGACCAATTTCAAGATGACTGTCACAGCTGACTGTGTCGTTTCTGCATGTAGCCCCTTCCCTCTGTCTTTAAAAATTCACGTGCCCTGATGGGGGTACAGGGGAGTCAGCCTTTAGACAGATGTCCTCTCTCCCTGACTGGCTGCCAGAATCCAAAATAAAGCAAACCTTCCTTTCGACCAATCTGGTCTCTTTATTGACTTTTGAGCAGCAAGCAGTCAAACTCTGCTTTGGATAACAATAATAGAATTCTTCTCCTTGGAAAGACGCATTTATTCAGCACTCAACACATACTTGACATTGAGCCGGTTGCTGAGCATATCGAGATTGATGAGATATTACATTGGCCCCTCAGGATCTCATATAGACAAAAAAAAAAAAGGAGCAAATGTATTTTTTAATTTCTCTGATCTTATTTCTCTGGAAGTCAGATATCCTCCCTTGGAATATCAAGACCTCTGACGTATCCATTGCCTTGTGTATTATCAACAGCACTGCTTTACCATAAAGAAGCAAAAGAGGATATAAAACCTGATATGCAAAATGAAAATCTGAGCTAAAGAGAAAGACGCTTCATCTAATAGAGCCACGCAGGAGAACAGGAGATATGCCAACCGGCCCTCCCCCTCCCCCCCCCGCTCAGTCAGTAACAAAGCACAATAAAAAAGACACACAAAGACACACACACACTACTACTACCACAACAAACACCTTACCTGACTTGCCCACGCCTGCTCTCCCAAATATTGCCAGTTTGACCTCTGCACTTTTAGCCATGCTGGGTGGTGGTAGACAATTCACTGTGGTTCAAACTAAAGAGTTGAGAAGATCTTTTTGGTTCCAGCCCTGGGATTCACCATATCATGGTAAATCTGCAATCCTTAAACAAAAGAGATTTGTGAATTCACAAATGACTGGAGAATTTCATATTTATTAAGTATCTTCTATGTGCCAGAATCATTGACTTGATCAGTATCTTCCCTGTTGATCACCACCACAATCCTGCAAGAGGGCTTGAGCAATTTACTGTAAACCATTCAACTAAAAAATGATAGTTCCAGGACTTGCTCTTCAACCTGTCTGGTTCTAAAACATACTTTTTTTTTTTTTTTTTTTTACATAAGATAGCATTTTCAAAAGCACTCCTCAAAGAATGTTTTATGTCAGTAACTGATAACAAATCCTTGTCTGTGAATACAAGTATTTATCATGTGCCTGTAAACACCCAATATACAAACACACACAATAGGGACAGTCACATTTGGAATTCTATTTCCCTTTGGGCTGACTAATACACATTCCTACTAGCTAACCCCACTGTAATATGATTGAATTTGCCTTTCAAGGTTTAAGTTTTATCTCCATTCACTAGATCACAAGGTCAAGTCATGTCACAGATACCCACATTCCTAAAACTGGTATATAACATCTAGATATTTTTACATGTTCCTAGGCACAATGCCCTGGAACACAAAAGATAAATGCTATTAGAACAACCTCAAGTACATTAGTTTATGGCATTGTCCTAATACTTGGGTGTTCAGTCATGTCTGACTCCTTGTGACCCCATGAACTGTAGCCTGCCAGGCTCCTCTGTCCATGGGATTCTCCAGGCAAGACTACTGGGGTTGGTTGCCATTTTCTCTTCCAGGGGATCTTCCTGACCCAGAGATCAGAAACCTCTTCTCCTGCATGTCTCCTGCACTGGCAGGCAGATTCTTCACCACTTCAGTTCAGTTCAATTCAGTCACTCAGTCAAGTCCAACTCTTTGCGACCCCATGAATCACAGCACGCCAGGCCTCCATGTCCATCATCAACTCCCGGATTTCACTCAAACTCATGTCTATCAAGTCGGTGATGCCATCCAGCCATCTCATCCTCTGTCGTCCCCTTCTCCTCCTGCCCCCAATCCCTCCCAGCATCAGAGTCTTTTCCAGTGAGTCAACTGTTTGCATGAGGTGGCCAAAGTACTGGAGTTCCAGCTTTAGCATCATTCCTTCCGAAGAAATCCCAGAGCTGATCTCTTTTAGAATGGACTGGTTGGATCTCCTTGCAGTCCAGGGGACTCTCAAGAGTCTTCTCCAACACCACAGTTCAAAAGCATCAATTCTTCGGTGCTCAGCTTTCTTCACAGTCCAACTCTCACATCCATATATGACCACTGGAAAAACCATAGCCTTGACTAGACAGACCTTTGTTGGCAAAGTAATGTCTCTGCTTTTGAATATGCTATCCAGGTTGGTCCTAACTTTCCTTCCAAGGATGACATTATGTAAACATAAGCTTCCCAGGTGGCACTAGTGGTAAAGAATCTGCCTGCCAATGCAGGAGATGTAAGAGATGTGGGCTCAGTCCCTGAAAACCCCCTGGAGGAGAGCACTGCAACCCCTCCATTATTCTTGCCTGAAGAATACCCTCGACAGAGGAGCCTGGCAGGCTACAGTCCATAGTGTCACATAAAGTCGGACACAACTGAAGAAACTTAGCACGGATGCAAGCCCACTTTATATTACAGGTACTTTAGGAATGACACCAAGGTCCTTGGTACCATGGAAATGTAAAATTGGAAAGTCTTGGAGTTAATTAAAAAAACATCCTCCAGCCATCACAGGAGCCCTTTCATATGACCAGGCAACCATCTAATAACCACTCAGGGTCAAATTTACCACTTCCAGAGGTGGGGGGAGGAGCAGCATAACATCAACTTTTTCTTTTCTTTCACTCGGAGCCCTTCAAGTACCTAGCAATTACTAGGAGCCTTTGTCTCATTCTAGACATCTACTTTCTAGGAAAGTGAGACCCCATCCTCTTCCTTGGTTCTACACGGAGACGTCTGTTCTCGTTTATGCTTTTTGACCCTCACCTTCCCTCTTGACCATATGCAGCTCCCTTCTCTGGCATTTGCCATTTTAATCACTCTAAAAACATGGCATCCTCTGCATTCAGCCCCTTGAAACGTGACCTGACAAATGACCCAGCACAAGTTTCATGGGATTCTTCCTCTTCTTCAACAAGGCATGGTGGTTATATTCATATTAAGGCTCACATTTTTCACATGAACTGCAGGCTCCCCCATTCTGAATTTCTGCAATCGATGTTTTCATCTTAAATACAAGACTTCACTTTCAAGTCTGTTATCTAAACATATAAACTGCTCCTGCCAGAGTTTTGGCCTTTACAAATTTTCTAAAAGAGCTTTTCCAGAGAAAGAAAAAAAGGAAAAGTTCTTCTGAAAAAGTATTTCTACAAAGACATTAACATGTAATTGTTTCCTTCCCTGTGCATCTAAACCATTGACCTCTGCCTCACAAATTCTGTATTTGCTGACTTCCACAGTGTCAGAGCTTCCTCCGAAGGACAGAAAGGTCAACATTAACATTGGCTGTTGTTTACTTCATCAAAATAATGAAAAAACTCCTTAGTGATCATTAGTAGCACAAAACACAGAAGTTGTAACATCTGTAATTTGTCCAGTCCCACACTTTCAGCTAAAGATAAAAGAATTTTGTTTTCATTTTATGTGCATTAATTAAGAAAAAAAAAAAGAAAAGGCCTCTATGTTTAAGGTTCAGTGCTTCATCACAGAAGCATCACAGAAGCCTAATCTATTGAGATATATTAACTAAATGAATTCCAAATAAGAATGGCAAGCATTTCTTTGAAACATAGAACATGCAAGTGTCTGGAGCTTGTATAAACAACAATTTGCTATCTCATGCAGGACTGCTCATTCCCATGCCCATAAAAATCCAAATAATTTACTATCTGATTTATGCTTCAAGAGAGTAGCCATCAAATGTGATTTGAAAGAAAAAAAAAAACACTTGTTAAGTCAAGTTTTTCAGTAATTCCCAAATGGCCTCAGAGGCATAGGAACTTCACATTAGAAAGAGAAATTGTGTGGGTTGAATGTTTCATATGTAATATAATAAAGATACAGCTAGTTAGTGTCAATTTTATGTTATATTAAGAAAAAATCCTTAAAGGGAGACACAAAACTGACATACATCTTTGAACATTTTCTCACATGAATATGTGAAAAAGTTACATTTGATAAAGACAGGAAACAAAGATAAATGTCAGTTGTATTAATAAGGAACCTGTTGCCAAGTCTCTGATGTTCAAAATAATTCATGATCCAGGACCTTCCATAACACGGATGGAAGAAAACATCTGTTTTCATGTTGTTGGGCAGAAGTATTCTGCCTGGGTCTCGAAGCTGCCATTCAGTTTTTAGGTGGACAGTGTTTTCATAGGACAAAAAAATTTTCTCAGTTTCTATCACTACTAAAGCTAAAATCACAGGTAAGAGGTTCATTTAAGAGATTAAAGGTGTACTGATCTTTTTCCTAAACAGAACGGTACCAAAAGAAAGCTTAGGAAGACTCCAAATTCTGTTACTGTTAACGCATGCATTCAGTCATCCCACATTCATGCTAGTCACAAATGGTCATTTTCAAAGAGCTTACAATCCTGTAGGCCTATGACATTTAGTTCACTAAAAGCTGATCTTATTTATTTTTTTAAAAATTTATTCATAATAAATCCCTGAACTATTATACTTACCACAGTCCTTGCTTTCTACGTCTTCTTGTGGGGAGGGGAGGAGGTTGGAAACACAAGCATCTTTATAAGGTAATACTTGTTTCAACTTCTGTGTTTATGGTCTCATCAAAATAAAGTGCAGGTGTTTAGGGAAACAAAGAATCTAATCTGACGGTGGGGATGAGATTCTCTTTGGGCCACTCCTTCTCTAGCTCTGAAAACAAGTTTTGCCAGTCTCATTACCAGGAATTGTCCCTCATCTTATCACAACGCAGCACGCACGGGGAGGAGGAAGATGGTAGGAGACCCCTGGCTATAGTGTTGCTCAGAAAGCAACAGGTATCCTGGAATGATAAGCCCATCGTGGACTGCAGCTCACTTGCTCTCAATCTAGGCGGCGGATGGAACCTGAGTCAAAAGGACATTTCTGATCTTAGCCCCGGACGGAGGGCGCTGTTAAGCCCCTGGCGTTGGCGCTCACATCACCCTCTCGGAGACCCCAACCCCCGCCTGGGAGGACCCAGGGACCAAGAGGACGGCCCCAGAGGCCGAGCGTTCAGGGGCTCCGAAGGGTCTGCAGGAAGTCATCCCGAAAGGGCCACCTGGGCACGTGCGTTACACTCACCTGTTCACACTCTCCAGGCCCGGGAGAGCCGTGGTCCCCTGGCAAGTTCGGAAGCTGTTCCCCGGGACCGCTAACCCTCCCACGTTGCGCAGCGCAGTCTGCGGGGGGCGTTTCCCAGCCGCTGGGCTGAGATCGTGGGTGGGAGCGGCGGCAAGCGCTGGCGGAGCGGCCGGGGGCTCCTCGCTGCCGCTCGCTCCGACTAGCGGCCGAGGGACTGCGGCAGGACCGAGCTCAGCCCGGGAGGCCGCCGGGATGCTGCAGTGCGGCGCTCCGGCGCCCCCTACCGGCGCCAGCCCCCGGCTCCCCCCGCGAGGCTGCCTCCAGCTGCAGAATGCGAGCATCGAGCATCCACAAACCCGCCTTCGCTGCACCCCAGCCCCACTCAGTTCCCGGCCTCTGGGTTCTCACAGAGGGACCTCGCCCCTTGGTTAAACCTCGCGTGTGAACGCATCACTGCGTGATGTTTTCTATTCCCTACTTCAAACCATCCTCACACCATCCTTTAGAGGCATGTTTAATTATCCCCATGAGACTCAAGAGAAAACAGAGGATAAATAACTTGTCCTGGGGCTTCCCGGATGGCTCAGCCGTAAAGAATCTGCCTGCAATGCAGGAGGCGCGGGGTCGGTCCCTGGGTGGCGAAGATCCCTCGGAGAAGGAGATAGCAACTCACTCCAATATTCTTGCCTGGGAAATCCCATGGACAGAGGAGCCTGGCGGGCTATAGTCCATGGGGTCGCAAAGAGTCTGACACGACTGAGTGGAAAACTTGTCCCCAAGGCTAGTAAACGCTTGGAATGAAATTCGGGCCGGATTGGAAGCAGAGATGCTAGAAGAGACATTAGTTCAGTTCAGTCGCTCAATCGTGTCCAATTCTTTGCGACCCCATGAACCACAGCGCCAGGCCTCCCTGTCCATCACCACCTCCTGGAGTTTACCCAGACTCATGTCCATTGAGTCAGTGACGCCATCCAACCATCTCATCCTCTGTCATCGCCTTCTCCTCCTGCCCTCAATCTTTCCCAGCATCAGGGTCTTTTCAAATGAGTCAGCTCTTCGCATCATGTGGCCAAAGTATTGGAGTTTCAGCTTCAACATCGGTCCTTCCAATGAACACCCAGGACTGATCTCCTTTAGGATGGGCTGGTGCATCTCCTTGCAGTCCAAGGGACTCTGGAGAGTCTTCTCCAACACCATAGTTCAAAAGCGTCAATTCTTCAGCACTCAGCTTTCTTTGTAGTCCAACTCTCACATCCATACATGATTACTGGAAAAATCATAGCCTTGACTAGACGGACGTTTGTTGGCAAAGTAATGTCTCTGCTTTTTAATGTGCTGTCTAGGTTGGTCATAACTTTTCTTCCAAGGAGTAAGTGTCTTTTAATTTCATGATTGCTATCACCATCTGCAGTGATTTTGGAGCCCCCCAAAACAAAATCAGCCACTGTTTCCCCATCTATTTCCCATGAAGTGATGGGATCAGATGCCAAGATCTTAGTTTTCTGAATGTTGAGCTTTTCAGAAACTTTTCACTCTATTTTAAGCCAACTTTTTCACTCTACTCTTTCACTTTCATCAAGAGGCTCTTTAGTTCCTCTTCATTTTCTGCCATAAGGGTGGTGTCATCTGCATATCTGAGGTTATTGGTATTTCTCTCGGCAATCTTGATTCCAGTTTGTGCTTCTTCCAGCCCAGCGTTTCTCATGATGTACTCTGCATATAAGTTACATAAGCAGGGTGACAAAATACAGCCTTGACATACACCTTTTCCTATTTGGAACCAGTCTGTTGTTTCATGTCCTAACAGTTCTACTGTTGCTTCCTGACCTGCATATAGGTTTCTCAAGAGGCAGGTCAGGTGGTCTGGTATTCCCATCTCTTTCAGAATTTCTCACTGTTTATTGTGATCCACATAGTCAAGGCTTTGGCATAGTCAATAAAGCAGAAATAGATGTTTTTCTGGAACTCTCTTGCTTTCTCCATGATCCAGCGGATGCTGGCAATTTGATCTCTTGTTCCTCTGCCTTTTCTAAAACCAGCTTGAACATCAGAAAGTTCACGGTTCACATATTGCTGAAGCCTGGCTTGGAGAATTTTGAGCATTACTTTACTAGCGTGTGAGATGAGTGCAATTGTGCAGTAGTTTGAGCATTCTTTGGCATTGCCTTTCTTTGGGATTGGAATGAAAACTGACCTTTTCCAGTCCTGTGGCCACTGCTGAGTTTTCCAAAGTTGCTGACATATTGAGTGCGGCACTTTCACAGCATCATCTTTCAGGATTTGAAATAGCTCAACTGGAATTCCATCACCTCCCCTAGCTTTGTTCATAGTGGTGCTTCCTAAGGCCCACTTGACTTCACATTCCAGGATGTCTGGCTTTAGGTGAACGATCACATCATTGTGATTATCTGGGTCATGAAGATCTTTTTTGTACAGTTCTTCTGTGTATTCTTGCCACCTTTTCTTAATATCTCTGCTTCTGTTAGGTCCATACCATTTCTGTCCTTTATTGAGCCCATCTTTGCATGAAATGTTCCCTTGGTATCTCTAATTTTCTTGAAGAGATCTCTAGTCTTTCCCATTCTGTTGTTTTCCTCTATTTCTTTGCATTGACCACTGAAAAAGGCTTTTTTATCTCTCCTTGCTATTCTTTGGAACTCTACTTTCAAATGCTTATATCCTTCCTTTTTTTCTTTGCTTTTCGCTTCTCTTCTTTTCACAGCTATTTGTAAGACCTCCTCAGACAGCCATTTTGCTTTTTTTGCATTTCTTTTCCTTGGGGATGGTCTTGATCCCTGTCTCCTGTACAATGTCATGAACCTCCATCCATAGTTCTTCAGGCACTCTGTCTATCAGATCCAGTCCCTTAAATCTATTTCTCACTCATAGGGATTTGGCTTAGGTCATACCTAAATGGTCTAGTGGTTTTCCCCACTTCAGTTTAAGTCTGAATTTGGCAATAAGGAATTCATGATCTGAGCTACGGTCAGCTCCCAGTCTCATTTTTTGCTGACTGTATAGAGCTTCTCCATCTTTGGCTGCAGAGAATATAATCAATCTAATTTCAGTGTTGGCCATCTGATTATGGCCATGTGTAGAGTCTTCTCCTGTGTTGTTGGAAGAGGGTATTTGCTATGACCAGTGGGTTCTCTTGGCAAAACTCTATTAGCCTTTGCCCTGCTTCATTCTGTACTCCAAGGCCAAATTTGCCTGTTACTCCAGGTGTTTCTTGATTTCCTGTTTTTGCATTCCAGTCCCCTATAATGAAAAGGACATCTTTTTTGGGTGTTAGTTCTAAAAAGTCTTGTAGGTCTTCATAGAACCGTTCAACTTCAGCTTCTTCAGCATTACTGGTCAGGGTATAGACTTGGATTACCGTGATACTGAATGGTTTGCCTTGGAAACGAACAGAGATCATTCTGTTGTTTCTGAGATTGCATCCAAGTACTGCATTTCAGACTCCTTTGTTTACTATAATGGCTACTCCATTTCTTCTGAGGGATTCCTGCCCGCAGTAGTAGATATAATGGTCATCTGAGTTAAATTCACCCATTCCAGTCCATTTTAGTTTGCTGATTCCTAGAATGTCGATGTTCACTCTTGCCGTCTCCTGTTTGACCACTTCCAATTTGCCTTCATTCATGAACCTAACATTCCAGGTTTCTATGCAAGATTGCTCTTACAGCATCGGACCTTTCTTCCATCACAAGTCACATCCACAACTGGGTGTTGTTTTTGCTTTGGCTCCATCCTGTCGTTCTTTTTGGAGTTATATCCCTACTGAGCTCCAGTGGCAAATTGGGCACCTACCGACCTGGGGAGTTCATCTTTCAGTGTCCTATCTTTTTGCCTTCTCATACTGTTCATGGGGTTCTCAAGGCAAGAATACTGAAGTGGTTTGCCATTCCCTTCTCCAGTGGACAACATTCTGTCAGACCTCTCCACCATGACCCACGTACTGAATTTAATGGAAACTCAGATCTGTACATTTGAGAAAGTTCCTAAAGCTTCACACTCTGCTTGCAAGATCAGCATTTATAACAGTTGAATTGAAGTCACTGTCCATCGTCCTCAAAACCTAGCAAAGATAATTAATATTCGTGCTATGCTAGATCACTTTTCACATCTCTTTATCTCATTTGGTATTTATACCCTCTAAGGAGATCCAACCAGTCCATTCTGAAGGAGATCAGCCCTGGGATTTCTTTGGAAGGAATGATGCTAAAGCTGAAACTCCAGTACTTTGGCCACCTCATGCGAAGAGTTGACTCATTGGAAAAGACTGATGCTGGGAAGGATTGGGGGCAGGAGGAGAAGGGGACAACAGAGGATGAGATGGCTGGATGGCATCACCGACTCAATGGACGTGAGTCTGGGTGAACTCCAGGAGTTGGTGATGGACAGGGGGGCCAACGTGCTGCAATTCATGGGGTCGCAAAGAGTCAGACAGGACTGAGCGACTGAACTGAACTGATCTGAGGTAAGCACTCATATTTAAAATTATTACCTTTTCAGGGATGAGGAGATGCATTTCAGAGAGGTTGAATGATTTTCCAAAGACTACGACACTTCTGGTTAGAGGAACAGGAAACAGCTAGGTTGTTTTTTTTCCTTTGAAACCTAGGTATCCTTTGCAAGATACCAGGTGGACTCCAGGAAACTATCACATAGAGCAGACAGGGACCTGGGGCTGAGTGTACAACCTGCAGTGTGTTCTTGATGGGAGAGATGTAAGCAGGGAGGCTGTTTCCAGGGCCGGCTCACCTGAAAAGCCACTGCATCCATGAGTTGTGGGCCACACTGACCAGAGCAGTTGGGTCTGGGACAGAGGCAGGAATCTCCTTGCAGCTTAGGAGTTGTCCTAAGAATTCTTTGAGAAATCAAATACTGTCTCCTCTGAGACTTTTCTGATCACAGACCTATGCCCCACTGCTAAATACACACTTGCATTAGATGACCCAACTCAATGTCTCCTAGCACCCTGTGCTCCATCATTACATTGGCATTGTAATCATTTTTATTTCTCAGTCTTCTCCATGAAACTTTGACGTTCCTGAATGTAGGGATATAGCATAATTGTCTCTGTACCTCCAGGATCTACAATCATGTTGGCACATAGTGGGTGTTCAAAAAACCGTTGAGTGAATGAAGAGAACAAATTGGGACTGTGCATATTGGATTTATTTGCACATGCTTAATTTGGGATAGAATAGCCAATAAGAAGTTGAACATATGAGTCTGAAGCTCAGGAAGGAGGTCTGAGAGAGAGATTGAAATGTCTCAGCATACAGGAAGTTTTCAAAGCTTCTGTTGTGAAAAGAATGATCCAGGTAGATTATATGGAATTTTATAGAAATCCAGTTACATGGAATTCTGTGGCTTTAAGGTGTTTAGGTTTCACATGTTACCTTCCTCGCCTATCAAACCCTGTATTCATGGAAAGAAAGAAAAAAGAAAGTGATTATGCTCAGTCGTGTCTGACTCTTTGTGACCCCATGTACTGTCCATCCAAGGAATTTCCCAGGCAAGAGTACTGGAGTGGGTTGCTATTTCCTTTTCCAGTATTCATGGAAGGAGTTACCAAAAATATCTGTATTTACATATCTGTATGTAGATATCTATTTTCCTACTTACAGAGACTTAAGTTGAACTCCTACTTTGCCACTCTTATCTAATTGGAATTATTGAAGAGGGTCCAAGCCAGGCTCCTTTTGTAACAGTTCTCGGAAACTTGTCTACAAAATCTGTTCTCTCCATCCTACTTAGCCCTTGTAGGTAGGCCAGCATTCCCCTTTCAATTAGGGAAGCACTTGCGGGCATACCTACAGCTCTCGATGTGCTGTACCCACGGAGATGAAGTAGCCACATTGGAGCCTGATACCCGTTGTGTGATATTTTCAGCACATACATGCGTGCTCAGTCACTTTAGCTGTGGCCAACTTTTTGTGCCCCTATGGACTGTAGATGACCAGGCTCCTCTGTCCGTGGGATTCTCCAGGCAAGAATACTGGAGTAGGTTTCCATGCCCTCCTCCGGGGATTTTTCCCCACTCAGGGATCCAGCCCGTGTCTCCTGTAGCTCATGTGTCACAGGCGAGTTCTTTACCACTGATCCACTGGAGAAGCCTCAGTATCTTCAGTAGCCTATATTCTGTGAGAGTAATGTCACAGCATATTTGCTTGCTAGGCAGCAATAGCCCTCGGGAGAGCTCCTGTTATCCTCTGGTCCCTCAGCCTGACTTCAGGCTTAAGCAAAAACTTCTAACACAAAATTAGTAGATGAATCATCAGTATAAGCCCCAAATACCCATTACAGACTGGAATGTGTGTGTGTGTGTGTGTGTGTAGTTGCTAATCAAGTTCATTGCAAATAATTGGAGTAGTTGAAAAATACAGAGAAGAAAATCACACTCCAAATGATGTCATCCAGAAATAACCACTGTTATCATAAGAGAACCTCATTAAAGATGCTTTAGAACATAAATGAATCAATGGATGGATATACTGATATTAAATGGCATGTAGATATGCTGAGGGCTATCATATCCTTTTAATAATAAATAAATGCTATTTTTTAATTTAATAAATACACTAAATTAAGCAGAAGATAAAGAAATGAAAGTGAACCTTAAAAGATTGTCTTCACTTTAGATATTTACTCACTTTGACAGTAAAAATGTTAGTCTCAGTCTTGTCTGACTCTTTTTGACCCTATGGACTGTAGGCCGCCAGGCTCTTCTGTCCATGGAATTTCCCAGGCAAGAATACTGGAGAGGGTTGCCATTTACTTCTCCAGGAAATCTTCTGACCCATGGATCAAACCCAGGTTTCCAACACTGCAGGCGGATTCTTTCCCAGCTGAGCTACAGGGGAAGCCCCTATATGGTTCATATTTAACCACATATTTTAGTCAATGTCAGTTGACTTCTTGCTATTTAATAAGGAGGAAATTAGCCTCTTACTTTCCCATCCCTCTTCCTATATTTTTAGTTCTGTATTATTTTTTATCAAGATTTTATAATATCTGCATTTATTCTGTAACTCTAAGTCCCAAAGGGCTTTAAACTTAGTCCTGTAATTAAAATAAATAAATTTATTCAATTATTTTGCTGTAGTTTTTCTACTTGTGATTATTTTGATTCATCCCTTTTCATTTCTTCCTGATGTAATGTTCTCAAGAAAGTCTTGGATGGGCTGTATTGTATAATGGAGAATATTCAACTGTTTCTTTCTTTGCTATTTTTAATTTATTTTGTTATTACTCTTCCTTTGTTCATGTGATCCCCTTCCTCCTTTTTTCTTCCAAAACATATTTTTCTGTTTATTATATTGTTTATTTTAATCAGATATCATATTTGCTGCAATACATAATAAAGGAATTCTTCCTGGCTCTGTTCCTCCCTTATCTGAAACCTGTTTGTTTTTTACTGTGGAGCCATGGCTTGAGGGCTAAGCATTTCACTCTGTCTATCATGCTGAGATGTGAAGATAAAGCAAAGAGGAGAGGTCACTGCAGTTTCTGTGTAGCCTTGTTAATGGCCGAGTGCCAGGATTTAGTGTAGGCAATCAGGATCCACACTATTCCAAAGAAAAGATTCCCCCAGGCTTGAGAGGCTCCATTCATTCTCAGAGCCCTCTATACTCTCTCTTAAGCCGTTCCCACTCACCCTGTCCCTCCTATTAGAACAGGAGAAGGATAGTTGCTCAGTTTATTTCTCTCCAAAATTGGAGGTATTCATTATTGGTGAAAAGAATACTCAGGATTTGATGACTCACTGAAACTGCTTCAGGAAGTCAGAGCCAGTCTATACCATAATCTTTTGTTTCATTAGGAGATTCATTTTAAAGTTTTATGGCAAGAAATCAAAACCATTTCCTGATTTTGTTGCTGCAAATGACTTTTTTTTTTTTTTTTGGTCTGTGGATGGGTGTTATTTTTGTTATTCTCTATTTAATTAGATATTGCTCATGCTCAGTTGCTTCAATAGTAAGCAAAGGAAATTCTGATTTGGGCCATGGCTGGACTTTCCCTGTGTCTGGGAACAGATGGAAAATCTTGTAGAAGCTGGTCACAGAGAGAGAATTCCAGATATTTGCATAGACATGCCCCTGGGACCTTGGCCAGTCCATGAGCTTGCCCGTTGTCTCATGAGTCTCTGGGAGACCTAGGAGAAGAACAGCTGTGTGGTGTCTGAAAGCTGGGCGGAGATTCCAGAGATCTCAGAGTCCTCTAAGAGACACTGGAGTTGACCCAAGCCAGAGTTCAGAAAACTTGGTGAACATCCTGGATGTTTGTTTGACTGAAACTTCAGTAGGCCCATATCCTAGGAGTAAGAGTCATGCTTGGGAATAAGAACAAGAATCTAAGAAGAATGGTAAATGTGACATACATTCCCTCCCCTGAATGAAAACTAAGACGAGACCTTGAAAGGGACAAGCTAATCCGCTGGTAAATTAACTGCCTGCTAAAACAAAACTGTTGAGAAAGAGAACACGATCCAGAGCTTCTCTAATCATCATCCATAATGTCAGACATTAGCATTTGTCTGCTTGGGCCGCCACAGCAAAATAACACAGACCGAGTAAAGTAAACAACAGAAACTTATTTCTCACAGTTTTGGAAGCTGCAAATTTCAAGATCAAGGTTCTGGTTAAGTAGGTGCATTAGGAGGCCTCCTTCTTCTGCTGGCTCTTAGGTGGCTGTTATTTCACTGTGTACTTACATGACCTCTTCTTTGAGACTGCAGAGACCCTGGTATCTCTTCTCACTGTGCTCTGTACAGTGCTCAGTTGCATCCGACTCTTTGCAGCCCCGTGGACTGTAGCCCACTAGACACCTCTGCCCATGCAATTTTCCAGGCAAGGATACTGGAGCAAGGTACCCTTTCTACTTCAGGGGATCTTCCTGATCCAGGGATCGAGCCTGCTTCTCTTGTGTCTCCTGCATTGGCAGGTGGATTCTTTGCTGCTGCTGCTGCTGCTGCTGCGTCGCTTCACTCGTGTCCGACTCTGTGCGACCCCAGAGACAGCAGCCCACCAGGCTCCCCCGTCCCTGGAATTCTCCAGGCAAGAACACTGGAGTGGCTTGCCATTGCCTTCTCCAATGCACGAAAGTGAAAAGTGAAAGTGAAGTCGCTCAGTCGTGTCCGACTCTTAGCGACCCCATGGACCACAGCCCACCAGGCTCCTCCATCCATGGGATTTTCCAGACAAGAGTACTGGAGTGGGTTGCCATTGCCCTCTCTTTACCACTGTTCAATTAAGTTCAGTTGCTCAGTCATGTCCGACCCTTGGCAGCCCCATGGACTGTAGTACTCCAGGCCTCTTTGTCTATCACCAACTCCAGGAATTTACTCAAATTCATGTCCATTGAGTTGGTGATGCCATCCAACTATCTCATCCTCTGTCATCCCCTTCTCCTCCTGCCTTCTATCTTTCCCAGCATCAGGGTCTTTTCAAATGGGTCAGCTCTTTGCATCAAGTGGCCAAAGTATTGGAGTTTCAGCTTCAACATCAGTCCTTCCAATAGATATTCAGGACTGATCTCCTTTAGAATGGACTGGTTGGATCTCCTTGAAGTCCAAGGGACTCTCAAGAGTCTTCTCCAACACCACAGTTCAAAAGCGTCAATTCTTCAGCACTCAGCTTTCTTTATGTGAGAGTCCAACTCTCACATCCATACATGACTACTGGATTCTTTACCACTACTGGCACCTTATCTCCTCTTATGAGGACACTAATCCTGTCAAATCAGGGACCCACTCTTAAGGTCTCCTTTAATCCTACTTCTGTAAAAGTCCTATGTCAAAATAGAACCACATTGAGGGGTGGGGCTTCAATATATGAAATTTGGAGGGACACAGACCTTTAATCTGTAGTACATACGATAAAAAATACTAAAAAAAAAATGGTACAGATGAACCTATTTGCAGGGCAGAAATAGAGATGCAGATGTAGAGAACTGACATGTGCACACAACAGGAGGGAAGAGGAGGGTAGGTCGAACTGGGAGAGTAACATTGACATGTATACACCACCATGAGTAAACTGACCGCTAGCAGGAAGCTGCTGTATGGCACAAGGAGTTCAGCTCGGTGCTCTGTGATGACTTAGAGGGGCGAGGTGGGCTGGGGAGGTGGGAGGGAGGCTCAAGAAGGAGGAGACAAAAGCATACATATAGCTGATTCACTTTACTGGACTGCAGAAATTAACACAACGTTGTATAGTAATTATACTCCAATAATAAAATAAAATAGAATAAAATTACCAGACAAGCAGGAAGCATACAAAGATTTACCTCTAATGATATAGAGAGAAAAGTCAATAGGAGCAGGCAAATAGATGACCTAAACCTTGGAGTAACTAGACTAGACCTTCAAATTTTCTAGGATTATTTTTCTAAAGGAGATAGTGAACAAATACATAAAAACACAAAATATTTACTATACTTTGTCCATTTTGGGGTTTTAATAGAGAAATAGAACCTATAAAAATGATGCAGCCCAGACTGACCGACACGGAGGAGTAAGAAGATCTGGAACTCGCCTCCCTCCCACCACAAACTTGTGCAAAATACATCGACATACGGAACGATTCTACTGAAACCTAACTCTAAGCTAGCGAAGTCGCTCAGTCGATGACTCTTTGTGACTCCATAGACTGTAGCCTAACAAGCTCCTCTGTCCATGGGATTTTCCAGGCAATAGTACTGGAGTGGGTTGCCATTTCCTTCTCCAGGGTATCTTCCTGACTCAGAGATTGAACCCGGGTCTCTCGCACTGTAGACAGATGCTTTACTGTCTGAGCCACCAGGGAAGCCCAACTCTAAGCTAGCAGGACTCAAATGCGACCAAGGCTATGTGAAAGACACAGGTATGATCAGGTAGGAAGGGAACAAATGCAACCTGTGCCCCTGGGAGGTGACTCAGAGGAAAAGCGAGATTACGTAGGTAGGCAAACACTTGCCCAGGGGAATGAGCTGTGTGAGCCACAGACTAGAGACACAGTTCTGGAGTCCTCCCCAGGGGAGATAATTCCTCCCAGCACAGTGCATGCATGCTCAGTCGCTCAGTTGTATCCAACCCTATGTGACCCCCATGGACTATAGCCTGCCAGGCTCCACTGTCCATGGGATTTCCCAGGCAAATATACTGGAATGGGATGCATGGGTGGACCTAGAGAGTGTCCTACAGGGTGAAGTAAGTCAGAAAGAGAAAAACAAACACGTATATGTGGAATCTAAAAAAGTGATACAGATGAACCTATCTGCAGGGCTGGAAGAGAGATGCAAATGTAGAGAACCGACATGGAGACACAGTGGGGGAAGGGGTTGGTGGAATGGACTGGGAGACGAGGATTGTCATATATACACTTCCATGTGTAAAATAGATAGCCCAGGGAGCCCAGCTCAAGGCTGTGTGCTGACCTAGACAGGTGGGATGGGCGAGTAGGGTGGGAGGGAGGCCCAAAAGGGAGAGGAATATGTGTATACATACAACTGATTCTCTTTGTTGTACAGAAAAAACTAACACAACATTGTAAAGCAACTATACACCAAAAAAAAAAAAAAAGACAACAGAACCCATTCAAAGCAGGAAAGGAATAGTGACTTTAGGTACTGATAAGGAATGAACTCCAAGATATGTTGTTAAATGGGAAATAAAGAGCAAACCAGTATGACACAATTTGTATGTTTTGAAATTGTCTTTATACACATGCATATGTCCTCACGCATATGTAGACTGTCTCTGGAGGGAGGGTATACAAGCCACCGGTACAATGGTTTCTTCTGGAAAACTGAACTGAAGGCTTGAAGAGGTACTTACCTGTCATTGTATACCATGTTTACTTCATTAATATTTTATTACATCTATGTAATTACCTGTGAAAAAATTTAAATTTAAGTTAAACTGTAAAAAACATCAGAAGATGTGTGGTTTAGTCGTTCAGTCATATCTGACTCTTGTGACCCCATGGAGCCCGCCAGGCTCCTCTGTCCATGGGATTCTCCAGGCAAGAATACTGGAGTGGGTTGCCATTTCCTTCTCCAGGGGATCTTCCCAACCCAGAGATCGAACCCCGGTCTCCTACATTTCAGGCGGTCTCCTTATAGATTGAGCCACCAATGTAACTCTTTAAGAAGAGGAAGGGAAATATATATATATAGCTGATTCCCAAATATGCTGCCCTGTCTCCAGGATGGGGAGAACTCTTTAGTACTAACCTTCCACCCACACTGTTTTGGCTGCCATGAGAGTCTACAAGTATACCATACCAGATGCCCTTTGACTCGACTGCTGGCAACCTTTAGGAGCCTTGACCTTGCCCCATGGCCAACAAATAACTCTTTGACATAGTTCCACTTCTCCATTTCCTGGCAATTGAACCATCCAAGTTGACTCAACACCAATCAAATTCCCCTCACATTTACCACTGTGCTGAATATACTCCCCGGAGGCTGAAAATCTAGCCAGGCTTCCTGGAAAACTGGCCCCAGTGCAGCACAAGTATAGAAAATCTGCAGAAATGAACCAAGAGGTACCATTGGCAAATGAGGATTTGAGAACAAAGGATGATAACATTTCAAAAGTGAATTCCTACTATTAAGGATTTTAAAGAAAACAAGAATCACTTCTTTCTGTTCATATTTATTAGAGCAAATCATGTGTGGTATTTATGCCAACTAAGTAGTTAAATCAAGCTTTCCCTCAGCCAGAACTGATTTTCACAGACATTAAATCAGGGGCAAACAAAAATAGCTCTGGATGGCAATGATTGCTACTTTATATGATCAAGAAAGTATATCTTTGTACCAGAAAGCCTCTTTTCTACCAGGCAGAAACCTAATTACCATTGTTCCTTAAAAAGAAATTGATACATTGATTGAAATTTCTAGATTCCAATGTTTAAAGTTGCTTTCTAGAGTTTAGAAAATGCTAAAAATTATCTTTCAGTCCAAAATGGCTTCAGACAACAATGTTCCAGTAATGGATAAAATATTGTTTAAGCCGTTTTGTCTTAGTTTTGAGCCTTTTCAAAGGGAGAGAATGCAACTAAACAACTGTGAAAATTAATCCTGAATCCTAACAGCTAAATCTTCATTTAAAATTATATATACAATTTTCTAGCTCCACTAGATAATTTGAACCACAAAATCAAAACAGAATTTATAATTAAAAGCTTCTCAGAGCCTAAGCTCTATTAAGGTAAATTATATGGCATTCTTTAACTAGAAAATGATGCCCTGCTTAGAAAGCAGATGGAGAAATATTAATTCAACTTTTCATACATTCTTAAATTTTTCTTGTTGTTTGGAGTATGATATACATTGCATGCATTCTTTAATTCATTTGTATATTTACTCATTCCAGACAAACATTTTTAAGATTATTCACTTTATTGCTGCTTGGGCAGTAGAAACCATCAGTATATAATATGCTTATTCTACCTCAGCCTAAAAATGGATGCCTCTGCTCAAATGTCAACTTTCTGAACCAAATGAGAGAAGCAGCAGTTATGTTTAGCAGTTCGGTAATACTGGCTGATTTTCTAGTAGTTTTTGGTTTGGCTGGTTGGTTTTTTGTTTTTATTTTCAATTGTGCTTTTTTGTTTCAGTTCTTCTCCCAGTCCCACAAAAACTTTCAAACTGAAATGTGCCCCATGGTGCTTACCATCTGTTAAATTTTGTTACTAATCAAATGAACTGAAGACAATTGACTTGTGTCTAAAGGGTTGCTTCGTGAAGCTTTTGGTTCCCTGGCACTTTTAATTTTACTATCAATTCTAGTAGGTCCCAACATGTCCCAACAAGTAAAGGACGAATGGACTAGGTCTGTCAAAGAACTAAAGGAACCAAAGGAAGGTTCATCTCTGCTCGAGAAGGATCTATGGTGGTAAGACTTCACTTTTATTCTTCAACCTGCTATACCAGCCTTCTATTTTTCACCTCTGCTGCTGCTGCTGCTAAGTTGCTTCAGTCGTGTCCGACTCTGTGCGACCCCATAGACAGCAGCCCACCAGGCTCCCCCGTCCCTGGGATTCTCCAGGCAAGAACACTGGAGTGGGTTGCCATTTCCTTCTCCAATGCATGAAGGCGAAAAGAGAAAGTGAAGTCCCTCAGTCATGTCCGACTCTTAGCGACCCCATGGACTGCAGCCTACCAGGTCCCTCCGTCCATGGGATTTTCCAGGCAAGAGTACTGGAGTGGGATGCCATTGCCTTCTCCACTAAGCTCCTTCAAAAGTTCCTCCTTACGTTATGAACACTGAAGCTTCTTGGAGCCTTTAAATGGGTCCCTCTGCTCTCTCTCTGCCTAAATTTTCTCAGGTAGTCTGATACTGTAAATGTTATCTTCACTACTGTATAGATGACACCTACATTTACATAGCACAATGATGACTATGAGAAGAATCCTCTTGTCAATGTAGGAGTAAGATCCCATGAAGAAGGGCAAGACAGTCCACTCCAGTATCCTTGCCTGGAAAATCTCATGGACAGGGGAGCTTGGCAGGCTACAGTCCATGGGATTGAAGAGTCAGACATGACTGAGCAGACATATGCAACACACACCTCTAATACTTGATGAGACGCTGTTTCCCACTAAGGAGTATCTTCCTGGTCAATATCTCAGCTTGATTCTGTAAGGTTTCAGTCACTTTTGCTCAATTGGTCTCATTCTGCTTCTAAGACTCAGACCCGTCTATTTGAAGACTTTGATCTCCTGTGAGATTTAGCTGTTCTCCCCACTCCACCAGCCAGCAGGCTGTTGGCAGTTCACGTGGCTCTGAGTGGAAGGAATTGGTCCTTCCTGACTGTTTCCCTCACTGGATCTGGGGTAAGAAGAGACCAGGGTGACAGAGTGCTCTCCTCTTTGGCCATCTTTGCAAGGCCTCCCCCATCTCCTTGTTTGCTTGGTGACTGCTTTTCCATCTCATTGTCTGCGACCTTCAGTGGCTGGGTGGTAACACTCTCCTGGGCATCACTGGTCTCTTGTAACATAAGCCATGTCTTCCATCTCCTTGCCATAATTGTTCCCACTATATTCTTATGACATATGTGCCTCTTATTCCACATGAACAAGCATACGATCCTATCCTTTCTCTAGGACCTCTCCCACCCCTGAAGGGAAATGTGAGACTCCTCACATCTCAGAAGCTGGGAACCCACAGCAGGGTGGAGGTTGTCAATATCCACTCCCCTCTGATTCTTTATGCAGCATACTAAGTCGCTTCAGTCATGTCCAACTCTTTGCAACTCCAAAGACTGTAGCCCACCAGGCTCCTCTGACCACGGGTTTCTCCAGGCAAGAATACTAAAGTGGGTTGCCATTTCCTCCTCCAGGAATTGGTAGCACAGAGGGCTCAAACACTGGGGAAGAGCCCATTCAACCAAATCCTAACTGTCAGGCTCCCCTCATATTTACCTCCCATCACCCAACAAACTCTGAGGCTCATTTAGGAAGGATGAGAAAAAGAAAATGGAGATTATGTAGTCACCACATTGCCAGGTTCCACAAATCTCTGAAATCTGTTCTAATTCTGTTCTTCCTAGGATTCACATAAATGAAGGCATTTCCAACTGAAACTGTTTACAAAGCAGAAAATAGTGACTCCTACTACTACACATAAACCAGAGGCATGTATATAAATGCAAGCATCGCCAAGGACCATGTTCAAGAGCAAATGAGTAGGAGTGCTTCCTTCCCTAACACGCAGTTTTCTGGATGCTGTAGGTGATTGTCTGCTTTCTTCAGTTTTATTTTAATTTATGTTTGAATAGCTCAGTGCTTGTAAAAGCATGGTTCATGACAGGTAAGTAAAGAAATGGAGAACTAAGAATGATTTGACATTGACATGATATTCAAGCCTGTGGTCAGTGAACTCATCTCACTGAAAAAAGATGAAGCAATTTGAGTGTTTTCTTTATATTTCATTTTCTTAGTAATGCATTCCTTCTTGAAAAGTAGCAGTCTGTGGGGAAAAAAAAGAGAGAAGAAAGGAAGAAAAAAAGAGGAGGAGGAGACAAGGCAGGTAGACAGGAAGGAAGAAAGGGAAAAGAAAGCTAGCTCTTTTGGTATGTAACATATATTCTCTGTAAACGGCCTGTAATTCCTTATATGAGGTGACAAGGCTTCCCAGGTGGTGTAGTGGCAAGGAATCCACCTGCCCATGAAGCGGACACAAGAGATTTGGGTCCCAGGATATCCCTGGGTCGGGAATATCTCCTGGAGAAGGAAACGGCAACCCACTCCAGTATTCTTGCCTGGAACATTTCATGGTCAGAGGAGCCTGGTGGTCTGTAGTCCACAGTGTTGCAAAGAGCTGGACAGGACTGAACATACACACATACACAGGGGATAAAATAAGTACATAAACACCAGACTTCACCACCTTGATTCTCTTCGCTGCTAATTTACTCTCCCTCCCTCTGATGTTCTCTTTCCCACTCCATCCAACTATATGCAGCTACTGTCTTCCCCACCTACCTGTCCAATTTCCTCATCACCACACTGCCAACTGCTGCAGCTTGGCTTCAATTATGTTGCTTGAAATGCTATTTAAAGAAGTGAACATAAATCATGCTTCCTAAATAAAAATGCTCTTGTGTTCCACAGCAGACCATGATCTTTAATGGATGTTTGATGCCTTAATCACTTGTGCCTAAATTCCTTTATAGTTTATCATAAAATTGCATTTCTACCTTCTCAAGTCCCACACTTCACAGGTTATATAAACTTCTTTCTTTAAGCTTCAGGAAAATTAATCAGTTTGCTTTAGGAAAAGCAAATAGTAAGAGAAACAAGGGAAAATGTTTACATAATGACGGTGTTACACATTTTCCTCAGTGCAATCAGTTGAAAACTCTTACTTAAAAAAGAAAGATAAATAAATTGAAATCAGTCAAGTTTAGCTCAGTTTGATTATAGAGGTTCTTTCAATACATAACAAGAAAATATCTTGTTAAGGATCAACTAATGATTGCTGTTACCTCAAACATGTTTGGCTTTTTATCAATGTTAGTTTGGAATAATTTTTTTTCCACATGGAGAAAATATGCCAATGTACTTGTCCACAAGAAAATAAAACAAAATTCAGAAACATTTTGGTCCTTATATTTGAGTTTCCCATCCACTTGATTAAAGATTTGGTTAAAATGAAAACAGAAAATTGGAATTTTATGAATTAAGAAATTTTAAAAAATGTATGTCCAGAAATGTATTACAGTAAACTAGGGCTTCCCAGGTGGCACGAGCGGTAGAGAGCCCACCTGCCAATGCAGGAGACTAAGGAGACACAGGTTCAATCCCTGGGTCAGGAAGATCCCCTGGAAGAGGGCATGGCAACCTACTCCAGTGTTCTTGCCTGCAGAATCCCGTGGGCAGAGCAGCTTGGCAGGCTACAGTCCATAGGGTCGCAAAAAGTTGAACACAACTGAAGTGACTTAGCATGTGCGTGAATGCCTAATACACATGAAAAATTCTAGAAATCAGGAAATCTAAAGACAGACAGCAGTGCAACAGAGAGGAGATATGCAAAAAGTGTGTGTGTGTGTGTGTGTGTGTGAGTGTCTGATTGGGGGATAATTTCATTTATATTTCTAGAGCATAATAATAATAATAATGATGATTCCATTTATCATTTTAAAACATTTTTTCCTGTGTTACTGACTCTTCCATTCCAGGAATGTTATTTCTCCTCTCCACACTGGAGTGTAGCAACAGTGAAACAGCTAGGGATTTCACTCAGTGGTCTGACAAGCTCTCACAAATGCGTTGTTTACAGCTGAGGAACATAAATGTCTATTTACATACATCTCTGGAAAAATTTCTCTTCCCTATCTGATGGACATTAATTTGGACTTAACCAGTTTGCTGTAAAAAGAAATTGCAAAGGGCCTAGGAAGAATATGATGTGTTTGACTAATTTCCTCTGCCTGCTGTAGACATTAAATTAAATTTACATGCTAATTATGACCACAATGGCCCTTTGGATGATGCTACACTACAAGCCGCAACTGAAATGAGGTCCCCAGTTGTCACTGAGAAAATCAAAAGAATCTTCGTTTGAGGAGTAAAGATGTGATTATAGTGATTACGTGTGAATTGTGATTATATTCTTCAATAAAGAAAACAGACTCATGTTTACAAGTTTCCTCTTGAGAATCAATCAGTGAATTAACACATATTGAACACCCACAGGGTTTCTGGAGCTGAACAAATAAATTACTTCATCAACCTGTAAAAAAAAAAAAAAAATCAGCCCTAGTGCGCTAGTGGACTGAGCTGTGCAATAAACCCAGCTGAGCATGACCCCAAGCAGAACCATTAAGCAGGCAGAGTTTATCTTCACTGTGGCTAGCATTTGCATTGTTCATGCTGCAACAGTGTGGACTAGAAGTCCGGTCTGGACTCTGCTTCTGGCTCTGTTACCTGATAGCTGCGTAATAATGACCAAGACAATTTACCTTTCTGAGTTTTGATTTCTTAATTATAAAATGGGAAATCATTGCTGCATCTTCTGGAGAGTCTCAGAGGAAACAAGGAGTAGCAATTTACTTTCAACATTATAAACAGTCTACATCCATACCATATTATTTCCCTGTTTCATTTTTTTTTCTCAAGACTTCTTCAAAGGGTTGGTTGTTCTCATGATTTCTAATCCCTCTTTCTTTTTCTTCTAAATCCTCACTCCAGTGACCTCCCATTGTGGCCTCAAAACAGTAGCCAGTTCTCAGCTTTCACTTTACTTATCCCAATCAATAGTATTTGACACAATCCACAGGTGAGTCGTCTTCCTTGAAACATTTTCTTCATTTTGCTTCCAAAGATACATTCTTGCTCTTCTCCCTAAACCACTGGCCATATTTTCTGTAATGGTTCTTCCTTTTCTCTCTAATATTTATCTTTAGAGTATGCAAGGGCTTAAGTTCTTAGACTTCCCTTCTCTACATCTGTTTCCTTCTTTTCTCTCTGTGTGCATGAATGTTAAGTCGCTTTAGTCATCTCCAACTCTTTGTGACCCTATGGACTCTAGGCCACCTGGCTTCTCTGTCCATGGGATTCTTCAGGCAAGAATATTGGAGTGGGTTACCATTTCCTTCTCTATCTTTTCTCTCTACACTCATCTAATGTCATAATTTTAAATACTATCTCTAATCTGGATACTTTCACAGCGATCTAGACCTCCCTTGCAAACTCTACACTCATATTCTACTTGTAGCCCCACTGGGTTATCTCATATAATTTTTAGAAAAAATATGTTCATCACTTATTGACTCATCTTCTCCCTTACATCTACTCTTGCACAATTCTTTTCTATTTCAGTTGGTGGTACTCCAGCTTTCTATTTGCACTAGACAAAATTTTAGTCATACTTGACCCCTCTCTATCTCTTTTGCCCCATAACCAATTCCTTTATCCCCCACCCCTCAATAAATCCTGTTGGTGCTGTCTTCAAAAGCTATCTACTGATTACCATTTTCATCACCGTTACCCTGGAGTAAGCCATCATCATCTCACTCTCTCACTAGCCTCCTAGCTATTCTCCCTACCATTCTACAGTTTATTCTCCATAAAGCAGTTAGAGTAATCCCCTTAAAACATACCCCAAGTCATGTCACTTCTTTGTCAAAACTCTCCAAAGACCCCCTTATTTAAGCAGAATAACATACAAGACTCTTACAATGAACCATGAGGATGGTTCAGAAATCTTGCAGGATTTCTCACATGTACTGGTAGAGACACAGACATAGACACACACAAACACACGCACACTTACCCTTATGTCTGATTTCATCTCTGACTAATCTCACTTATTCTGCCCCAGGTGCCATGGCCTCTTGCTCTTCCTTGAAAACTCTGGCTCTCTCCTGAAGTTTGGGGGAGAATGGGTACATGTATATGTATGACTGAGACCCTTCACTGGTCACCTGAAGCTATCACAATGTTGTTAATCTGCTATGGCTAAATACAAAATAAAAGATAAAAAAGGATTGTTCTCTAATGATAATGATTATCAAAGTAAAAAAACCCTCTGTCTCCCTTCTACCTCAGGACACCTGCTTTTCCAATTCCGTTCTTAGGCATATACCCTAGTAATTAATCAGTGAGTATAATGACTTCTCTGCACCAAGATACATATATTAAGAATGTGAAAGTGAAAATGTTAGTCTTTCAGTCATGTCCAACTTTTGCAACCCTATGGACTCTAGCCCACCAGGTTCCTCTGTCCATGGAATTCTCCAGGCAAAAACACTGGAATGGGTTTCCATTTCCTTCTCCAGGGGATCTTCCTGATGCAGGGACTGAACCCAGGTTTCCTGCATTGCAGTCAGATTGTTTACTGTCTAAGCCATCAGGGAAGCCTAAGAACGTGTAATAAGAAGCAAAATGAGAAACAAACTTGATACAGATATAGATAGCAAAGTAAATAAACAGAACATAATCTTCTTTTTCATTGTCTTATTTGACATACAAATTATACTAGTTTCAGGTGTTCAGTTAAGTTCAGTCACTCAAGCGTGTCCAACTCTTTGCAACCCCATGAGTCGCAGCACACCAGGCCTCTCTGTCCATCACCAGCTCCTGGAGTTCACTCAGACTCACATCCATCAAGTCAGTGATGCCATCCAGCCATCTCATCCTCGGTCGTCCCCTTCTCCTCCTGCCCTCAATCCCTCCCAGCATCAGAGTCTTTTCCAATGAGTCAATTCTTTGCATGAGGTGGCCAAAGTATTGGAGTTTCAGCTTAAGCATCATCCCTCCAAAGAAATCCCAGGGCTGATCTCCTTCAGAATGGACTGGTTGGATCTCCTTGCAATCCAAGGGACTCTCAAGAGTCTTCTCCAACACCACAGTTCAAAAGCATCAATTCTTTGGCTCTCAGCCTTTTTCACAATCCAACTCTCACATCCATACATACCACTGGAAAAACCATAGCCTTGACTAGACGGACCTTTGTTGGCAAAGTAATGTCTCTGCTTTTCAACATGCTATCTAGGTTGGTCATAACTTTTCTTCCAAGGAGTAAGCGTCTTTTAATTTCATGGCTGCAGTCACCATCTGCAGTGATTCTGGAGCCCCCAAAAATAAAGTCTGACACTGTTTCCACTGTTTCTACATCTATTTCCCATGAAGTAATGGGATCAGATGCCATGATCTTCATTTTCTGAATGTTGAGCTTTAAGCCAACTTTTTCACTCTCCGCTTTCACTCTCATCAAGAGGCCTTTGAGTTCCTCTTCACTTGCTGCCATAAGGGTGGTGTCATCTGCGTATCTGAGGTTATTGATATTTCTCCTGGCAATCTTGATTCCAGCTTGTGCATCTTCCAGCCCAGCATTTCTCATGATGTACTCTGCATATAAGTTAAATAAGCATGGTGACAATAATCAAATCCCTTATGATTATACAGTGGAAGTGAGAAATAGATTTAAGGGACTAGATCTGATAGATAGAGTGCCTGATGAACTATGGGACAGAGGTTCATGACATCGTACAGGAGGCAGGGATCAAGACCATCCCCATGGAAAAGAAATGCAAAAAAGCAAAATGGCTGTCTGAAGAGGCCTTACAAATAGCTGTGGAAAGAAGAGAAGTGAAAAGCAAAGGAGAAAAGGAAAGATATAAGCATCTGAATGCAGAGTTCCAAAGAATAGCAAGAAGAGGTAAGAAAGCCTTCCTCAGTGATCAATGCAAAGAAATAGAGGAAAACAACAGAATGGGAAAGACTAGAGATCTCTTCTATAAAATTAGAGACACCAAGGGAACATTTCATGCAAAGATGGGCTTGATAAAAGACAGAAATGGTATGGACCTAACAGAAGCAGAAAATATTAAGAAGAGGTGGCAAGAATACACAGAAGAACTGTACAAAAAAGATCTTCATGACCAAGATAATCACGATGGTGTGATTACTCACCTAGAGCCAGACATTCTGGAATGTGAAGTGAAGTGGGTCTTAGAAAGCATCACTACGAACAAAGCTAGAGGAGGTGATGAAATCCCAGTTGAGCTATATCAAATCCTGAAAGATGATGCTATGAAAGTGCTGCACTCAATATGCCAGCAAATTTGGAAAACTCAACAGTGGCCACAGGACTGGAAAAGGTCAGTTTTCATTTCAATCCCAAAGAAAGGCAATGCCAAAGAATGCTCAAACTACCGCACAATTGCACTCATCTCACACGCTAGTAAAGTAATGCTCAAAATTCTCCAAGCCAGGCTTCAGTAATACGTGAACCGTGAACTTCCAGATGTTCAAGCTGGTTTTAGAAAAGGCAGAGGAACCAGAGATCAAATTGCCAACATCTGCTGGATCATTGAAAAAGCAAGAGAGTTCCAGAAAAACATCTATATCTGCTTTATTGACTATGCCAACGTCTTTGACTGTGTGGATCACAATGAACTGTGGAAAATTCTGAAACACATGGGAATACCAGACCACCTGACCTGCCTCTTGAGAAATCTGTATGCAGGTCAGGAAGCAACAGTTAGAACTGGATATGGAACAACAGACTGGTTCCAAATAGGAAAAGGAGTATGTTAAGGCTGCACACCACAGCAATTTGCTAATTTTATACACTGTAAAATAATCCTGTCATCATCCATTGTACAAAAGTGGTTACAATATTAGATCCGAATATATTCGTACAATGAAATACCTTGCAAGAATGAAAAGAAGTGAACTAAATCTATAAGAACAAGGATGACTCTCCCAAATAAGATTTTAGAAATCTGACAGGTATGGTTGCCCAGATGTTGTCTTCATCATAATTATTTATTAAACTGAATATGTGTGTGTGCATGCATGTGCTCAGCCACTCAGCCGGGTCAGACTTTTTCCAGCTTCATGGACTGTAGCCCACCAGGCTCCTCTGTCCATGGGATTTCCCAGGTAAGAGTACCAGAGTGGATTGCCATTTCCTGCTCTAGAGGATCTCCCTGACCCGGGGATCAAACCTGCATTTCTTGCATTTGCAGGTGAATTCTTTACCGCAGGGTCACTTGGGAACCCCAAACTGAATATACATATTCTTTCTCTGTGTAATTATATTTCACAACTGAAGCATCTAAATGTTTTATTAGACAGAGAAGCATCATTCGACCAACCCTATTCACACAGAATCTGGGAGGGTAAAAATACTGTAATAGTAACAACGAAATTTTGTTTAAGGAGAAGAAAAGAAAGTAGGTATTTGGTAAGGAGTTAGCACGTGTCCGCTGCACATAAGCTATTCATTATCTGAGATACTTAAGTGCAATTATAGTTTTAAAGGTATGTATTTTTTATACAACCATGTGCATAAATAAAAGCCAACTATTCATCTGATGGTCAACCAAAAACAAAAGATCTGTTTGAAAACTTGAAGCAGAAATTTTCTACACTGCACTCACTAAGAATCAATATATCCGTGGTTAACTTGATTCATTTCTAAAGGATTTTCCAGAGACAGTGCGCATACTTTAGAACTAATCCCTGCGTGAGACAGATGTAGACCATCCCACTCTGTGGATTTGGTTTTTCCCCAACTTGGCGTACTGCTCTGGAGACTGGCAGCTTGAAGTATTTCCTGACTCTGCTGAAATCCTGAGGCCATAAAACAGGCTTCAGCTTTTCAGGATTTGTCATTGAACTTTCACCCCTTGCACAATTTTTCTAAATTCCAGAGGGTTTTGTTTTTTTTTTTTTTTTTTTTTTTGTAATTTACCTTTTGTAGGTTGCCTGAGTCAACACTTACCCACCACCGCCTTCTCCCTAGTTTCTCCCTAGTAACCTCTCTAGGGTTGGTTCTGTGGGAGTAGAGAGACAGAAGCAGAAGGCTGATAGGTGGGGCTCCTTAGAAAACTTGCTTTATTGATACAAGGGACCTTCTCTTAGTGCAGTAGAGATATAGACAGGTGTGAGATACAGACAGGTGCAGGCGTTACTTCAGTCATGTCTGACTCTTTGTGACCCTACAGACTGTAACCCGCCAGGTTCCTCTGTACATGGGATTCTCCAGGCAAGAACAGGGAGTGGATTGCCATCCCCTCCTCCAGGGGATTTTCCTGACCCAGGGATCGAAACCGAGCCTCCTGTATCTCCTGCATTGCAGATGGATTCTTTACCTCTGAGCCACCAGGGAAACCCCACTGGCAGGTATATCTCTCCACAATGAAGCAGCAGGTTTGAAGACTAAAGCAAATATACCATAGCTTGTGGAGCAGAAGCTTGGATCAAACCTAGGTCCCCATCAGGACGGCTGAGCAGTTGCAGTGACCACGAACCTTCAGGATCCCAATACCATCAAGTTCAGAGGCTGCATCCATAGATCAGGTGTTTCCAGAACTATTAGAAGTGCAGAATTATTTCTCTTCAGGGAGATAAACAGGCCCCATCTAGAACCCTATGCCATAAATTGAGTAACAGTCATTTGAAATTGGACCTAATAACATACCTAGGTAAAAGATAATTTCAAAACCAATTTAGTGAACTGTTAGTGAGCTATAAAGTTATAGGAAGTCTTATATTAAAAATAAAAGCAGTGGAAACTAAAACTAAACAAAGGTGAAGAGAACTTCCAATGCTGAAGAAATAGCACTGGTTTCGGAGCAGATGTTTCTGAAATTCATTCCAGACCTTTTTCTTTTTTACCTTGAAAAAGTTCCTTAACAGCTTAGTCTCAGTTACCTCACCTGTTATATTAGTTAATAATTTCTTCCTTACAACACTGTTGTTACATGTGGAAAACAGCAATTCCACTCCTGCAGCATGCTACTTATTCAATAAATAAATAGTAGCTATCATTGAGGTTCATAAAAGCAAGTTATTTTCTAATGTCAATAGTTTTGTGATCTTGAGGTTATTGATTTTTCTTCCAAAAAAAAAAAAAGTGAATTCAATTAAATGACTCCCTGCCATTCTATAGGAACTACATAACACAGAGGTGGCCCCTGTCATAAACCCACATCGTATCAGGGGAACTGTTCAGAAAGAGTTTGACTCCTGGCTTCAAGTGTCAACTCTAATCTTGCCCAGATATTTGACCTTGGTCCGGCCTATGAAGTAAACTTAGAATCCTTCTCTGTAAAACTGCAGAGTTGAGTGAATATGGTCTCCAATATGTCTGAAACTTTTGGTATCAGATCAAATTCTCTAACACTTTTGGTCCTGGAACGCAATGGATAATAGGAAAGCAAAAGCACAAATGAATTGAAAGTTAGAGGAATTCATTTCGCTGATACCATAGTTCATGATCAATGGCTGAGAATTGCTGTCTGGCACAATTTTGATCAAAGGTACAAGCCTGCTTGTCTTGACTTCAGTATCTAGTGTCGAAGGAACTGTATTTGAGACAAAGGATAAAGGATTATTCCCTGCTCTAGGATAGAGAGGGAGTTCCAGGCTTATGTCAATGAAACAACTATAAAGTAAGGATGAGTGCCTACGCAGTCACTCAGTTGTGTCCACCTCTGTGCAACCCCATAGACGGCAGCCCACCAGGCTCCCCCGTCCCTGGGATTCTCCAAGCAAGAACCCTGGAGTGGGTTGCCATTTCCTTCTCCAATGCATGAAAGTGAAAAGTGAAAGCAGTCCCTCAGTCATGTCTGACTCTTCGCAACCCCATGGGCTGCAACCTACCAGGCTCCTCCATCCATGGGATTTTCCAGGCAAGAGTACTGGAGTGGGGTGCCATTGCCTTCGAGTTACAAGTCCAAAAACCTGAACATTCTCTTTGAATTTAAGGGACAAATTACTTGGGGCAAATGCAGTGGGTTGCAATCATGTAAATGTAAGTAGCTAGTTAATTTTGGAGGAAAAGAGAATTTTAGAAAGCTTCTGCTCACATAACAGTCACAAATGTGACCGTGCAAAAGAGCCCAAAGCAACAGAGCTTGGCTTAGTCTGTCAGTAAGGAATCATTTATGATGCTGTCTGTGTGGTCTGCGTCTCAAGCTGTTTGAAATGCTTAGACGAATTTGATCTACTATGTTTGTGCATCTGATTTATTTGATTTACAAATGCAGGGCTTAGCAAGATGTTGTTAGATCTGTATTTGAGTATTTAAAGTAAAATCTGTATGTATCTTAGATGATTAATCATTTGAGGCAATTCAGCTACAAAATATTGAAATTGTCACTGTAGTTTAAAACATCTGAGGGAATTTGATTAAAAATGTAATGATTGACAAAAGTTTGATGATATATCAAATTCAAAAAAAGCATCTTTTCCCAAAGTCCTATATGCTAAAAATAAAATAAGGTCTTACAGAAAAATCTTAATAAAATTTAATTTTCAAATGGTAACTTTCACTGAAGAAATACTGATTAAAATCCAAATATCAGATAGAATCCCTGTTCTTGCAAAAGCAAGAACCGCTTGTATTTCTCCTTCACTATTTTTCTTTCTATAGCCCTGGCTAACTAAAAAAGTCCCACAAAATAGGTAAAAGATTCCCTTTCTAAGTATCTAGGCAGGAATCTGAAAAACAAATTTTTATTCCAGTGCCTGCATTTGTAGTGCCACCTAGTGTTAAAGAAAGGCAATGACAGTTTTGGAAGTTGACGTTCAAACTATTCAGCATAAAAGCTGCTGCTGCTGCTACTGCTAAGTCGCTTCAGTCGTGTCCGACTCTGTGCAACCCTATAGACGGCAGCCCACCAGGCTCCCCCGTCCCTGGGATTCGCCAGGCAAGAACACTGGAGTGGGTTGCCATTGCCTTCTCCGATGCATGGAAGTGAAAAGTGAAAGTGAAGTCGCTCAGTCGTGTCCGACTTTTCTTGACCCCACGGACTGTAGCCTACCAGGCTCCTCCGTCCATGAGATTGTTCAGGCAAGAGTACTAGAATGGGTTGCCATTGCCTTCTAGATACAATATGGGGAATATAGCAAATATTTTATCATAATTATGAAAGGAGCATAATCTTTAAAATTATGAACTACTATATTATACAACTGTAACATATAATATTATTCATCAATTATACTTTAAAAAATTGTTCAGAATTGAAACAGAGAAAAGAAATGTCAGTCCAGAGTGGAAACATGGAACACATTTCAGTTACACTGTTAACAATCTTACCTAAAGTGCTCAAGATATAAAATCTATTGGAATTATGGTTTTCCCCCAAATTATGCCCCACTTTTTCCTTCGGATACTTTATGAAACTTTGTATTTTGCTTTTTGTATCCTCATAGTACATTCTATTTGTATTATTGAGTATTTCTCAGCTTTAGGATTAGAAAAACTCCTACCTTCAAAGAGATTATGTTCTACTTGTATTTATCACAGTCAGTTTATATCAGAATCGAATATATATATCCACCTCTCCTTTTGCTAGTGTGCTTTTTTTCCCCTTCAAACTACTACTTTACTACAAGGCTTTGCCTTGAGTTGGTGTTCAGTAAATGTATGTGGAATCAAACAGGTATTTGAAGATAACTTACAAGTGAATTAACTTTATAGTTTCAATGACCTGGTTTTCTCTTTAAATCTTTGGTCAACAGTCATTCTGTCTGTCTATTGTATGCTGGTTTTGAGAGTCCCTTTGACAGCAAGATCAAACCAGTCAACCCTAAAGGAAATCAACCCTGAATATTAACTGGAAGGACTGATGCTGAAGCTGAAGCTCCAATACTTTGGCCACCTGATGCGAAGAGCTGACTCATTGGAAAAGACTCTGATGCTGGGAGGGATTGGGGGCAGGAGAAGGGGATGACAGAGGATGAGATGGCTGGATGGCATCACCGACTCAACGGACATGGATTTCAGCAAACTTCAGGAGATGGTAAAGGACAGGGAAGCCTGACATGCTGCAGTCCATGGGGTCGCAAAGAGTCAGACACAACTGAGCGGCTTGTGCTGGTGTGCTCTCAATCACACCCTTCACCCCCCCACGTCCCCTCACCTCCCCCCGCTACAGCGTGGGCCCCAAAGCCATGATTCAGGGCTTGGTTGGATGAAGGAAATGAGTTTTGAACTGAAGATGGAAAGATAATTTTTATTTAGATTTGACTGAGCATTTTCATACCCAAGAAGTAATCATGTTCTTATAACACCTAAAAGTGGCTGGAAAGCTATGGAATGACACCAACTAAAATGAACAGATGGGGAAGAGAGATGAGACAGAGCAAAAATGAAAATAGTGACTGGAGGAAAATACGAAAGCATGTGCCTTTCAAGTTCCACTCATTCATAAACTGTTTACTTGCAGGCATTTATGGTCTCTTTCCTCATTGCTGTATTTACAAATTTGTATAAATAATATATTCATCACTAGGCATTCATCAAGAAAAAAAAATTACTTCCTTGAATACCTAAAGAAAGAGGCCCAAAAAGGAAGCTAATAATTACTGATGTGTACTATGGTTTGGGGTAAAATCCTCTTCATCCCTTTAATGCTCACAGCTATCCTAAGGCATGAAATTGTTTATCGGTTAAGGAATTTGAAGATCCGAGATGGTGAGTGATTTGGCCCAAGTCAAAGCAATTGGAAATGGTAGAGAGAGAATTGAAATTGAGTCTTATTTTGACTGAAGGGTCCTTTAGTTTCTGATGGTCCATTCTTTTCATCCTGTGAAGGAAACAGCAAATGTAAGATTGGCCAGCCTCGGCTACAGTTCTGTGGACATTTAGCTCAGGTGTTACAGCAAACACACTGGCTCTTCAAGAGACCTCAGTCTGCCTGGACTCACCCACTTGCCCTGACCAAGGTCAAACGGACTAAGAGGAAAAGGGGTGTGTGCAGTCTGGTTTCTAATCCAAACAGCTAAAGAGCAGGGAATGAGCTTCCCTACTGAACCATAAATCAATAAACTTCACAACAGTTACCCTTTACTGGGGAAGCAGTGAATTTCTTTCCTATTTGTAGAGAAAGACTCCTATTTTAAGTTAAATTAATGTATTCAAATTCCATCCTCATCTCTGGGCATCCCTTCAGCTGTCTGTACATTTTCCTTTTCTCTTTGATCCACTGAAACAGTTCTTTTTGATATTTTAAAGATGATGCTCCAACATCCTCTTTCATTCCCCTCCTGCCAGTCATGTGAGGTTTTCTAGGGGATGGGAGTTATACTTCTTCAAGTTTACATCTTCTTTTCTTAGATTTCTAAGTTCCTCTAGTAATTGCGCACTACAATACTTTGCTCAAATTCCGAAGTACAGAATAATATTTTCTGCTTTCTATTTGTTAGTTAGTTTGTTCTTTTTTTACTAATTCATGCCAATTATTCAGGCCACAGCTAGCCAGCATTACAGAACATTTGCTGATGTCTCTCAGGCGTGTTTAACTCTTCATGATCCCATGGACTGCATCACACCAGGCTTCCCCGTCTTTCACCATCTCCCAGAATTTGCTCAAATTCACATCCATTGAGCCAGTGATGCCATCCAGCCATTTCATCCTCCATCATCCCCTTCTCCTCCTGCCCTCAATCTTTCCCATCACCAGGGTCTTTTCCAATGAGTCAGTTCTCTGCATAAGGTGGCCAAAGTATTGGAGTTTCAGCTTCAGCATCAGTCCTTCCAATGAATATTCAGGGTTGATTTCCTTTAGGATTGTCTGGTTGGCTCTCCTTGCAGGAGCTGGGAAAGTTTCAAAAGTTTCTAAACTATCTCAAAAAAAGGAGCTTGGAAATTTTCTAAACTATCTCATTTAATATATGAGGAAATAGAAGAGCTGAGTGCTGTGTTCCATATGACACAGCTAATAAGTCATTTTACCTGGATTACTGGGCTAAGAGTGATTCTGAAGTCATCTGGAGACCCTGCTGAAGAGGGCACTATGACTGTCAGAGCCTCTGCCATGGGCGTGGTAGAGGGTATGACTAGTGGTAAAGAATCCACCTGCCAGTGCAGGAGACCTGGGTTCAATCCTTGGGTCAAGAAGATCCCTGGAGAAGGAAGTGGCAGCCCGCTCCAGTATTCTTGCCTGGGAAATCCCATGGACAGAGAAGCCGGGTGCGCTACAGTCCATAGGGTTGTAAAGAGTCTGGCACGACTGAGCTCACACACACACACACACACAAATACTTGCTCTTGCCTTCCTCTACCCTGCTGTCTTCTAGAGCAGTAAGCCTGGGGCACTAAGTCATGTCTGACTCTTTGCTACCCCATGGACTGTATGTCGTCTGCCAGGCTCCTCTGTCCATGGAATTTTCCAGGCAAGAATGCGGGAGGGGCTTGCCATTTCCTCCTCCAGGGGATCTTCTCCTCGCTGGGATGGAACCCAGGGTGCTTGGGCAGGCGTTTTCCCCTCTTTGGCAGGCAGATTCTTTTACCTCTAAGCCATCTGGGTGGCTCTTAAGGGTCTGCCTTAAATTGGAGACCAAAGGGTAGCAAACTCCAGCCTGTAGACCAAATCCAACCCAAAGCCTCAAACAGTGTTCCTCTGGAACGCAGGCCACCTCTGTTGTTTACTTATGATCTATGGCTGCATTCAGGCGCCAATAACACAGTAGAGTAGGTGTGGTGGCAGAGAGCAGATGGCCTGCAAAGGTTAAAGTAGTTACTACCCGGCCCTTTATATTTAAAAACAAAAAATTGCCCATCCCAGTCTTGGAGCATGGGTTGTCAACCTTGGTTGCATGTCACAACGACCTACTGAATTTTTTAAAATCCAGACGCCCATGCCACACTCAGCATCTCAAGGGAATTAATTCAGGCCATTTAATTCAGGATCTCAAGGGAATAGGACGTCATTTTTTCCCCCTTCTACATATATATCTTCTTAAAATATTTACTGCGGTATAGTTGCTTTGCAATGCTAGTTTCTACTGTACAGCAAAGTGAATCAGCTATTACATACAGGTATTTTCCCTCTTTTTTGGATCTCCTTCTCATTCAGGTGATCACAAAGCACTGAGTAGAGTTCCCTCAGCTATACTGTGCATGCGTACCTGCTGAGTCTCTTCAGTCGTGTCTGGACTCTTTGTGGCCCAGGTAGGCTTCTCTGTCTATGGGATTCTCTAGGCAAGAAAACTAGAGTGGGTTGCCATGGCCTCCTCCAGGAGATCTTCCCAACCCAGGGATGGAACCCACATCTCTTATGTCTCCTGCCTTGGCCGGCAGTTTCTTCACCCCTAGTACTACCTGGGAAGCCCGAGCTATACAGTCTGTTCTCCTTCGTCTATTTTATACATAGTATCAAAGTGTATGGGCATTATTTTTTCTTTTTTTTTCTTTTTTCTTTTTTTTATTTTTAATTTTAAAATCTTTAATTCTTACATGCGTTCCCAAACATGACTCCCCCTCCCACCTCCCTCCCCACAACATCTCTGTGGGTCATCCCCATGCACCAGCCCCAAGCATGCTGCACCCTACGTCAGACATGGACTGGCGATTCAATTCTTACATGATAGTATACATGTTAGAATTCCCATTCTCCCAAATCATCCCACCCTCTCCCTCTCCCTCTGAGTCCAAAAGTCCGTTATACACATCTGTGTCTTTTTTCCTGTCTTGCATACAGGGTCGTCATTGCCATCTTCCTAAATTCCATATATATGTGTTAGTATACTGTATTGGTGTTTTTCTTTCTGGCTTACTTCACTCTGTATAATTGGCTCCAGTTTCATCCATCTCATCAGAACTGATTCAAATAAATTCTTTTTAACGGCTGAGTAATACTCCATTGTGTATATGTACCACAGCTTTCTTATCCATTCATCTGCTGATGGACATCTAGGTTGTTTCCATGTCCTGGCTATTATAAACAGTGCTGCGATGAACATTGGGGTACATGTGTCTCTTTCAATTCTGGTTTCCTCGGTGTGTATGCCCAGCAGTGGGATTGCTGGGTCATAAGGTAGTTCTATTTGCAATTTTTTAAGGAATCTCCACACTGTTCTCCATAGTGGCTGTACTAGTTTGCATTCCCACCAACGGTGTAGGAGGGTTCCCTTTTCTCCACACCCTCTCCAGCATTTATTGCTTGCAGATTTTTGGATCGCAGCCATTCTGACTGGTGTGAAGTGGTACCTCATTGTGGTTTTGATTTGCATTTCTCTAATAATGAGTGATGTTGAGCATCTTTTCATGTGTTTGTTAGCCATCCGTATGTCTTCTTTGGAGAAATGTCTATTTAGTTCTTTGGCCCATTTTTTGATTGGGTGGTTTATTTTTCTGGAGTTGAGCTGCATAAGTTGCTTGTATATTTTTGAGATTAGTTGTTTGTCAGTTGCTTCATTTGCTATTATTTTCTCCCATTCAGAAGGCTGTCTTTTCACCTTGCTTATATTTTCCTTTGTTGTGCAGAAGCTTTTAATTTTAATTAGATCCCATTTGTTTATTTTTGCTTTTATTTCCAGAATTCTGGGAGGTGGATCATAGAGGATCCTGCTGTGATTTATGTTGGAGAGTGTTTTGCCTATATTCTCCTCTAGGAGTTTTATAGTTTCTGATCTTACATTTAGATCTTTAATCCATTTTGAGTTTATTTTTGTGTACGGTGTTAGAAAGTGATCTAGTTTCATTCTTTTACAAGTGGTTGACCAGTTTTTCCAGCACCACTTGTTAAAGAGATTGTCTTTACTCCATTGTATATTCTTGCCTCCTTTGTTAAAGATAAGGTGTCCATATGTGTGTGGATTTATCTCTGGGCTTTCTATTTTGTTCCATTGATCTATATGTCTGTCTTTGTGCCAGTACCATACAGTCTTGATGACTGTGGCTTTGTAGTAGAGCCTGAAGTCAGGCAAGTTGATTCCTCCCGTTCCATTCTTCTTTCTCAAGATTGCTTTGGCTATTCGAGGTTTTTTGTATTTCCATACAAATCTTGAAATTATTTGTTCTAGTTCTGTGAAAAATGTGGCTGGTAGCTTGACAGGGATTGCATTGAATTTGTAAATTGCTTTAAATCCTCAACAAAATTCTAGCAATCAGAATCCAACAACACATTAAAAAGATCATACACCATGACCAAGTGGGCTTTATCCCAGGGATGCAAGGATTCTTCAATATCCGCAAATCAATCAATGTAATTCACCACATTAACAAATTGAAAAATAAAAACCATATGATTATCTCAATAGATGCAGAGAAGGCCTTTGACAAAATTCAACATCCATTTATGATAAAAACTCTACAGAAAGCAGGAATAGAAGGAACATACCTCAACATAATAAAAGCTATATATGACAAACCCACAGCAAACATTATCCTCAATGGTGAAAAATTGAAAGCATTTCCCCTAAAGTCAGGAACAAGACAAGGGTGTCCACTTTCACCGCTACTATTCAACATAGTTCTGGAAGTTTTGGCCACAGCAATCAGAACAGAAAAAGAAATAAAAGGAATCCAAATTGGAAAAGAAGAAGTAAAACTCTCACTGTTTGCAGATGACATGATCCTCTACATGGAAAACCCTAAAGACTTCACCAGAAAATTACTAGAGCTAATCAATGAATATAGTAAAGTTGCAGGATATAAAATCAACACACAGAAATCCCTTGCATTCCTATACACGAATAATGAGAAAGTAGAAAAAGAAATTAAGGAAACAATTCCATTTACCATTGGGCATTATTTTTAAAAATCATTTTAAAAAAGTCTCTGGGAAGTTGAGAACTACTATTTCAGAGCAAGCATTCACAAATGTTGGTGAACACAAGAGTCACCCAACCGGACTCAAAAATGCAGAGTCCAGGGCCACGTTCCAGGGAGTCCGGTCTGCCCGGTCTGCTATAGGGCCCAGAGGTCTACACGAATACACCAGTGTGTTTTCTACAGGGCCCCCAGCACCTCACTTCAGAGGTAACCATGTCTTTGCAATGCCATAGAAACGTTCTTTCTGAAAAGTTCTACACCAGTTCAGGTGTTTACAGAATTCTAACTCACAACAGTGAGTCATTTTTATAAAGTACATCCAGTACCAGGGACTGGACTTCCTACCAAGAAAAACGATCCTGCACACAAGATGTTTTACTGGTGCCCTGATTTTCTTAACCTCTGAGTGTCATTACTGCCATAAACTACAGAAGAAAAAGACAAGCTTTCTCAGAATGAGTCACAGTCTCTATAAGTTTATTTAAGAGTTTGCCTTTTTTTTTTCAGAAACTTTTTATTTTGTATTGGCATATAGTTGATTAACAATGTTGTGACAGTTTCAGGTGGACAGTGAAGGGACACAGCCATACATATACATGTATCCATTCTCCCCCAAATCCTCCTCCCATCCACATAATACTGAGCAGAGTTCCACAAAGACTTTGCTTCTATAAATGTGGGAAAGGGATGTGGATAACTGCTACTAAATGATTTGAAACACTTGGAGAGATTTGGATCCCTCTGACTGGGTTTGGGATCTGCCTGCAATGTGGGAGGCCTGGGTTGGATCCCTGTTTTGGGAAGATCCCCTGGAGAAAGGAAATGCTACCCACTCCAGTATTCTGGCCTGGAGAATTCCATAGACTGCAATAGTCCATGGGGTCTCAAAGAGTCAAACACTACTGAGCGACTTTCACTTCACTAGCAGCATTAATAGCTCATTTTCATTTCGTTGTAATATTGAAAAAAATTAGAATAACCCAGTTTCTAGGGTATAAGCATAAGGGAACCAAATCTTTAATCAAATTATGATAAATGTATTCCAGACCCAATGCATTTGGTCACTGTAAAATCTGCCCACTGGCAAGAACATCAGATCAGCAGTTTGTACATGCCCTTCACTCTCTCCATGTGCAGGAGATGTGTGTGGCAATGGCTTTCAGAGAAGCATTCCTCCCCCTTTCGGGGCATTACTTGGACAAACAAGGAGATTAAAGCAAGAGGGTAGCTCCCACTAAGCCTGGGCTTTGAGTCTGCTGACCACAAATAGTGTGGCTTCATCTAGGCCTTTCGCAGTTTCACTGAAGAATCACCATCTCATCACTTATTTATCCTTTGTTTGTCCTCCTGTCTACGAAATGTTTATTTGAATCCTGGTTGATTTGTGTGTTTAGAAATCTGTTTCAATGAAGGGTGCTGCCCAACAAAGAGAAGAAAAATGAAAGAAAGCACTTGGAAGGCATTGTTTGCCTGCTTCTGTTCCCTGAGATTCAAAGAAATCAAAGTATTTCCTGCAGTTTGAACAAAAAGCCCGCCACACACCTTCCAGCCGCAAAATTCATTTGGATATATGGATTGAATATCTAGACTTCCGCTGGACAAACATATTTTTGGAAAGGGTGAAATACATTGTTGGCTTTTTGTGTTTTTTTAAGAAGCAGAGATGCTGAGCATTAAAGAGTGCAGCTGGAAGGAAACAGGCTCGGGTCACTCTGCTTGTGGTGAAGAATAGTTCTTAAGCAGGCGATTGGCGGCTGCTTGCTATTCCCCACTGCAGTTTCAGAATTGAGAGAAAATCAACAGAGGTCATACCTCTGTTGGCCACTAGATGGCAGGACTTCAGCACTTTCCTGTAGATGAAAGGCATCCTCTTGCCATCAGGGTTAATATCGCTAGATGGTAGTAATTTCGGCTTGACTCTCTCCTCTCAAGAGACTTGACACTCTCATAACTGAAATACAAATACGGTTCAAGGACTTCTGTTTTATAGTTTTAAAATGTCAAGAGTCAGCCATTCATGTAATATAGTTGGCATCCACAAATGGAAAGCTATGGGGAAAGTTCTGGCTTTATTTATTAATGGGTCTCTCAACTCTCTCATTGGATGAGGTCTGGGGAGCCGCCTGGATGCTGTGCTCCTTTGTCAAGGATTTCTCAGAAGGAGCAAGTAGGAAGACTGCCATTGCAGGCACAGTTTTTGCACCTTCCACAGAAAAGCGTGGGGAGGCAGAGGGGGCAAACTTTCAGGGCAGAAATAAAGGGGAATTTGTTGAAGGAGGAGTTGTGTTTGCACTTGGAGGCATGAAGGGCAGACATGGAGGTGCCTCAAGCTTAGCGGAAAACCATAAACACATAAAGCTGTACCACAGTGATTCATCCATGTGTCCAACCAATCTTTATTCAAAACTATTGACTTCCTAGGACTGTGATGTTCCCAGGAACGGAAAGATGGACAAAGCACAGTACCGCCTTCAAAGAGCTGTTAGACTGTATCTAGAGATGGCTGAGAAAAACAGAATCAACTATGGAACAACTGGGAAGGAAACTGGACAAGCTGCAAGCAGACGAAGAATACAGAGGACAGCAGGCAGGATTAATACCAAGGAAGAGGAGACAGTGAGATAAGATAGAGGACTGGAAAAGAAGTCACCCTAGGGAGTTGAGGGTTTAATGTTTGCAAAATCCAATTAGGGCCTGCTGTGAAACTAAAATAAAAAAGCAGGAACAGAACAACTGAGAAATGGAATATTTCCTGCCATCTTAGTAAACAAAAGATGCCACAGCCCTTAGTGCTTGCAGTCTTGCAGTTGAAAGCCTTGAGAGAATTTAGTAAGGAAAGAATCCTGCCATCTGTTGCAGCCATCAGACTGCAGCCACTCCCAGACCACTGAGGTGCATATCAAAGGAATGATTTCAGTAAGCCCACATGCTTGCATCTTCCCTTACACAGAAAAGTGCTAAATTCTTTGCAACACTTGGTTCTCCTTTAATTCACAATAAGTTGCTTCTATGTAACCTGGCTCCCCACTTTGCCTCAGAGCAGTTATCTCACGGTCACAGGAGATACTACCTTCTGGACTTGCAGTCCTAAGAATTCCCACTGAATAAAACTTAACTCTCAGCTTTAAGGTTATGAATCTTTTTAAGTCCACACAACATAACTGCAACCACAAACCCTTGGGTTTCAACCCTGACTCCAAGACGGGCTAGCCATAGGATCTTTACAGTCAGGCCAATCTTTCTGAGCCTGATGTTTTGATCTGTATAATGGAGCCTGTAGTGACTAACTCAGGGGGTTACTGAGAATATTAAAGGGGAAATGTGAGTGGATGTGTTGCTGGCCAACATCTTGCCCACCAAAGCTGAATAAAAATGACAGAGATGGAGTTTGGAGGAAATAGAAAGGTGGCTTTAATTCTCAGCCGGTGGAGAGGGGATCACAGTAGGTTCATGCTTCAAGAAATGAGGACTCCCAGTCAAGAGTCAGTGATGAGGAACAAAAGTGTTAGGATCTTGTCAAAAACAGGCATAGTCTGGCGTCAGTAATGCAGTAATTGAGTCTGGCAGTTTGGTAGCTCTGAGGCCTGCTTTCTGATAATATAACTACAAAGAGAAGGATGTTGTAAGGGTAAATACCAGACACAGGATGTATTTAGCATAGAGTCAAAGGAAAATCGGTGCCAAGTGTAGCTTCTGCAGAGTTAGGGGGCAGAAAACAAATTTAGTTACAGACATACAGGGTTAGGAACAGTTTTAAAAACAAAAAAAAACAAAACTAGGAATGTTCAAGCCTGCTCACTGTTCTCTTTATCTTCCTTGTTCTCAGGAAAGGGGAAGGAAAAAAAAAAAACAACACCTTATCCCTCTTTTTTTCCTCTTCAATGCAACAGATGTGCCTGGCACACATTGTTAGCTACAGAACATACATCGCTTTACTTCTCTGTCAAAGCGTTTACAAAGTTAGCAGAAAATGCAAGGAGGATATGGACACCCATGCTGGGCACACAAACCCGCCGCGAAGTTGACCACAGACCCTTTAACACCTGCTCAGCACTAGGAACTGTAGAAGAGTTAAGTGACAGCCTGGGCTCCAGGTCCTGAGAAAGACGGAAGCATCTCACCAAGGAGACCTGGAGAGGAGCCACTTGTTTGCTCGTTTTGCTACCACAGATATGAAGACACTCTCCTTGCGACAGACAGAGACAGAGAGAGTGAGTCTAGACAGTGAGCCCTCCTGTCCTCACCCTCGCATGCCCGCCTCCTCTCAGTCGCATGACACTCTGAGATGTGTGGGTCCCGCTTTTGGGTTCTCTGTGTATGTGTGTGTGTGTCCCTATATGCACATCTCCCCATAGATCTGTACGTATGCTGGGTTGGCCAAAAGTCTGTGTTTTTCATACCGACTTATGGAAAAACTCAAACAAACTCTTTGGCCAACCCAATAATTCAAATGCTGCTCGTTTCCAACTGAAAACCCTGTGTCTTCTTTGCAAACTGGAAGCTGAATATAGCCTTTTCCTATGGTCTACGTAAAGGAAATTCACTCTCTGAAGTATTAGGGGGCGGTGTTAAGTTTACCGACGGGTCCCTCTCTGCTAAGCATTTCTTTGTCTTTCAGTGTTCTTGCATCACGCCCACTACCGACAATCCGGGTTCTCTGACGCACCACGCTGGACACCGCACTCGCCCACTCCCACCTCTATCTTACTTCGTCTCTGTCCCCTCTCCCATGTACTTTGACCATCAGGCTAAGATACTTTCTTAGTGTACAGATTCAACAAAAGTGGTCTCTTCCCACAAAACAATTCCTGTGCCAGTAATTCTAAAGGTTAATTTTTGTTTCATATTATAATGCCTCCATAAATGTAATCACATACCTAATTATATATATTTATAAATTTGCTTTTTAACATAAAATGGGATTATAGAGTCATATTACACACACGGTTTTGTGATTTTTAGTTGCTCCTCAATTTTCTATCTTTTTTTTTACAAAGCTTCCCTCATAGCTCAGTTGGTAAAGAATCTATCTGCAATGCAGGAGACTCCGGTTCCATTTCTGGGTCAGGAAGATCCCCTGGAGAAGGGTTAGGCTACCCACTCCAGTATTCTTCAGCTTCCCTTGTGGCTCAGTTGGTAAAGAATCTGCCTGAAACGTGTGATCCCTGGGTTCGATCCCTGGGTTGGGAAGATCCCCTGGAGAAGGGAAAGGCTACCCACTCCAGTATTCTGGCCTGGAGAATTCCAGGAACTATAATGGCAATCCACTCCAGTACTATTGCCTAGAAAATCCCATGGACAGAGGAGCCTGGCAGGCTGCAGTCTATGGGGTCGCAAAGAGTCGGACACGACTGAGTGACTTCACTATACAGTCCATGGGGTCGCAAAGAGTCAGACACAACTGAGTGACTTTCACTTTCACTTTTCAGAAATCAATCACACTCTTTCATTACTGCCTACAATTAACACTTTAATGAGAGACAAGGTAGATTGCTTTGTGCAGGACTTTGGTAAATGGAAAGACACAACATAAAATAATTCAGGGTTATGATGTGAATTCATCAGATAAGATATTGGAGACATTTATTTTCTTGGAAGAGCTATGAAATTAATATAAACTACATTAGCTATATAATGCTAATAAGGAAAATTGCTCATACTTCATCAGCATTTTTCTGTGTAGCAGGAACTTTTTCTAACCATTTGTATGCATCATAGGAATAACCTACTACAGCTATCCCACAGGAGTAACCTACTATGAGAGGCTACTGTGGTGACTCAGTGTCAAGAATCTGCCTGTTAATGCAGGAGACGCAGGTTCTATCCCAGAATCAAGAAGATCCTCTGGAGAAGGAGATGGCAGCCCACTCCAGTATTTTTGCTTGGGAAAACCCATGGACAGAGAAGCCTGGCGGGCTATAGTCCATAGGGCTGCAAAAGAGTCAGACATAACTTAGCAACTGAACGACAGCCTACTATGTAGTAGACTCTTTGGTCATTCTGAGGCACACGGAAGTAGATACATTGCTCAAGGTAACACAGCCTCTGAAGTGACATTGCCCAAATGCAATGAGTCTGGCTGTAGTCTGTATTGTTAGTCTTGTGTGGCCAATCACATCGTATATCCAACAGGAAAAACACTGTGCAGTCTTGCTTGCCAGGGGCCTGCACCGGGTCATTACCAAAGTTACTAAGAATTCTCCCTCCCAGGAGAGCTCCAGCTGACCCTGATGGGACTCTCTGTGCTGCTCCAAATTGGGCAGTCCGGCCAAAGAAGACAAGTAGCAAGCAGGCAGAATGAAGAGGGTAAAGTCTGCTGAGCAAGGCACAGTGTCGAGAGTAGAATGGGGAAAAACAAAACCAAGAAGAAATGAAAGGAGTCAAAAGAGCGTTTGCAGAGGAACACTGCCAGGTACCTGGCCCTGCTGAAACAGCCTCTGGGGTGAGCATGGCGAATCTCAGTAGCTCCCAGCTCTGAGCCCAGAGCCTAGAATAGCTGCAAGGAGGCGAGCTGCCAGAGAGGCACTTACAACAGCCAGAGCCGAGAGCACTTAATCAGATGCATCCGGTTTGTGTCCACAAGATACTAGGGTGGAAATATGTGGTCAACTGCAATGAATTGGCATGCCCTGAAGTGGGCTAGCCCTCGCCGGAAGCCAGATCTCCTGCAAGTGGAAACCTAATCTCTCTTTCCTCTGAGTGCCTGCCACATAGCTAATTGATTCTGCACATTTTATCCCTTTATAATAGACTCTCTAATGAAGAGGAAATATTTCTGCCTTGTGATGACTGAACAGAAACTCAGAGTATCAGCTAGCCGTACTACATCCATGGACCACTCAGGTCAGGGATGCCATCAGACAAGGCCAGTCCCCTGCCGATGGCATGTCACAATCCTGCTGGTGTCACCCGGTGCCATCAGCCCCAGGGAGGTGAGCCTAGAAAGCAAGACACCAGTATGAAGATGGTCAACATGACCTTTAGAACTGATGAGACTCCCCCTAGTGGCTCAGGTGGTAAAGAATCTGCTTGCAATGCAGGAGACCGAGGTTCAATTCCTGGGTCAGAAACATCCCCTGGAGGAGGGCATGGCAACCCACTCCAGCATTCTTGCCTGGAGAATCCCATGGACAGAGGAACTTGATGGGCTATAGTCCATGGGGTCGAAAAGAGTTAGACCAGATTAAGTGAATAAAGTACACACTTTTCTCCCAGAAATTCTTACAAATGATGTATTGTCATTGTTGCCAGTTGATTTCAAGATCTGATTGGACTGCAATCTACAAATGAACTATATCCAGGGACTTTGGGTGTTTACTATTGTCTGGGATATTTCCTTGTCCTGAGTAAGACTGCATGGCAGGTGTTCTCTGCCCCCCTCCAGATTTCCCTCACCAGGCCGGACTGCCTGTCTCCCCGTTTCTGTTACTGTTGCTCTCCCCTCCAGAAGGTTGCCTCCTTACCAGCATATACCTGGGAAATTATGCTATTCCTCCAAGTGTTCTGTGGCTCACAACAGGCTGAAGTGGGCTTATAACAGCTGGTCCTCCTTGCCTCTGGGCAGAGCAAGTCTTCTGTTGCAATCACATACTCAAATTCCCTGTAGGATCTGTCTGAAGCTAGGATTCTCCTAACATTATGATTTTACCTAGCTTCTTCTCCTGCCCTTCTTCCCTTCAGGTTTTTCCTGAAAGCCTCCCCTTAAGAAATCACCTGTACAGAAATCCTTGCCTCAGGCTCCACGTCTCAGGAATCCAGCCTAAAACAGCACGTAAGATGTTTTTGTCAACAAAAGTGTTGGTTGCTCAGATGTGTCTAATTCTTTGCAACCCCGTGGACTATAGCCCGCCAGGCTGCTCTGTCCATGGAATTCTCCAGGCAAGACTACTGGAGTGAGTTGCCATTTCCTCCTCCAGGGGATCTTTCTGACCTAGGGATCAAACCTAGCTGTCATGCATTGCAAACAGATTACCATCTGAGTCACCAGCGAAGCTTGTCAACAAAGCCCATAAGTTATGCCCAAAGCCCTACAAGCAACACAGTACAATATCCCTCAAACACTCAGCTATTCACCCGCACTATTTGACCATATTTGCATATGACTGATGCAACTATTTATCTAAAAGTTGTTTTTAAACGGCTTTTAAACTACTTTTTTAAATGAGTATTTCTGAAGCATGCATTTGAAATTCTAATTAAAATTTTAACACACACTAAAATATATATATATATTCATCTAAATATCATTTAATCAACCACCATCAAATGCACATGGTACAAACATGATAAAAGTAAAAATACTTCCATCTGATTTGAAAAATCTGTTTTTACTGGTTTATAGTATTTCTGCAGAGCTGTGTTCATATCCGGGAATTGGTGATGGACCGGGAACCCTGGCATGCTGCAGTCCATCCGGTCGCAAAGAGTCTGACATGACTGAGCGACTGAACTGACTGTGTTCATATATGACATGGAATAATTTATTGTCATTTTTTTTTAAAATTTCAATGCATATTTTTGAATTTTATCTTAATTTCTGATCTTGCCAATAATCCTAAGAGTCATGCTGATGACATAGAATAAAAAAAAGAAAGAAGTATCCATTTTTAAAAAACAAAAGTAGGGACTTCCCTGGTGGTCCAGGGGCTGACAGTATGATCCCAGTGCAAGAGGCCTGGGTTCAATCCTTGGTCAGGTAACTAGATCCCACATGCTGCAACCAAGGATTTCAAATGCCACAAAGAAGATTGAAGATCCCATGTGCCACAACTAAGACCTGGAGGAGCCAAATAAATTTTTTTTTTTTAAAGAGAAGCAGAAACAGTTCAAAAATCCTTTCGTATCTGCATTTTGTCATCAATGTTTGAATTTTCCTAGGTCATCTGACATGTTTCTGTTACCTCGTTTAATGATTAAATTGAAGTTCACTTAACAAGGAGAGATCTAAAAACTTGAAACACTTAGGATAGTAATGTAACATCACTAAGCTCAGATGATTTTCTTGAAGGAGGAAGAGGCATCAGTGGCCATCTGCTCAGGTTACTGGGACCATGATTCTCACAGCTGGGAGCTGAGTCAAGGATATAATCTTCAAAGAGAGACTTACAGGATGCACCACTTTATCACAGGCGAATGCAAACAAAGGCAAACAGATGATAAAGACCCTGGGATAGTGGCTCTGTATCCTGGCTTTTCCCATCTTCACTGGATTGACTATGGAATTTTTAATGACTCTTCTGATAAAAAAGAGTGTGTCAATGTGCAGACGATGAGCCAGTTGTCAACAAAATACTTTAGGGTCAAGGCTTTGCTCCTCGTCTCCAGCATAATAGGCTTTCTCAACCACCTAGCTGTGACACATTCCTCCTGGAACAACTGCAGCACAGAAAGGCTAGAACCTTGAGATCCACTCTATCTTGAAAAGCAAGCTTTGTACACTTGCAAAAATTGCTACAGGTTGAACCCAATGGGCGGAGAAGGCAATGGCGACCCACTCCAGTACTCTAGCCTGGAAAATCCTATGGACGGAGGAGCCTGGTAGGCTGCAGTGCATGGGGTCACGAAGAGTCGGACATGACGGAGCAACTTCACTTTCACTTTTCACTTTCATGCATTGAAGAAGGAAACCGCAACCCACTCCGGAGTTCTTGCCTAGAGAATCCCATGGACAGAGGAGCCTGGTGGGCTGCCGTCTATGGGGTTGCACAGAGTCAGACACGACTGAAGCGACTTGGCAGCAACTGAGTACAGTTTTGGTAAAATAGTTCCTCCTTACTGGATCTTAAAATTCTTCCCAAAATAAAAAAATATTTTTCAAGAATATGACTTTTAAAGAATTTTAAAAGAGTGAACAGCTTAATATTTTTATCCATCTGTTGAATGACAAAATCTGCTGACAGCTGAACTTAAGATCCACTAATATGTCAATTAATCTCTTTGCATGTTTTCTTACGTGAGAAAGTATATAATCTAGGTGTCATCCTGATGTTTAATCTTGAGATAGCAAGCAGTTTTCTTTTACAAGGAATTTGCTTTAATTTTCCAATAGTTCAGTTCAGTCGCTCAGTCATTTCTGACTCTTTGTGACCTCATGGGCTAGAGCACGCCAGGCTTCCCTGTCCATCACCAACTCCCAGAGCTTGTTCAAACTCATGTCCATCGAGTCAGTGATACCATCCAACCATCTCATCCTCTGTCACCCCCTTCTCCTGCTTTCAATCTTCCACAGCATCAGGGTCTTTTCCAGTGAGTCAGTTCTTCACATCAGGTGGCCAAAGTGTTGGAGCTTCAGCTTCAACATCAGTCCTTCCAATGAACATTCAGGACTGATTTCCTTTAAGATTGACTAGTTTGATCTCCAGTAGTTACATAAGTTTAAATTTTTGAGTATGGTCCTTATATATTCATTCATTCCTAGAAATGTCCTCGGTATTAAGGTCTTAGTCCTGAGTAGATATTTTATTTTTTCATACAGGCTCTTAATTGCTGCAGTAGTTGCTTGAGCGGCCTCTTTGCTTCCATCGCTCAACAGTTATAGCGTTGGGAATGTAATTCCCTCCTTGTAGTCTTCTAATTTAGCTGAGTAAACACCATAACCAAAAGCCAAACCAGCCTTCTCTGTGTTGTGAGATATGGATTACAATATGAGAACTTTGAATTATATATTTTAAATTTAAAAAGATAGGAATTTAACCATTATTTACCTGTCACGTGTAGATGGATACAGGTGCCTGAATTTACTCTGTATGTAAGATAGTCTTGTGTCACGTGAGGTGACTGAGGCAAGCTGGGGGAAGGGCAGATTCTAAGTTACATTCTAAGTACAAAGTAGGTGACGGCCATGGCTTCTTGCCTGAGATGTCATGCAAGAAACCTGACCTAAACATAATACCAAGAATTCATAGGCTAACAGCAAACATTGGTAGACACCTCTATTCCTAGTTTGAGCTCTTTGTCAAGCACACCAAGGGGAAGAAACAATGCAGATGTAATCAGATAAGACAAGAAAGAAGCCAAAATAACTCAAAATTATCGAGGCTATTTGAATCTCACATTAGGTGTATTTTCTGCCTTGGAATGTTAGCTAATGATAATGTGGAGCCATCGCAATTAGTAAGACATTTAGAATCTAAGCAACCAGAAAATGCAGACAAACCTTTGCAATTTTTTCCACTGATGCTTCAAGCCACATAAAACCCAATTTGCTGACCTTTCTAGTGATAATAAGTGACTTACAATAATATGCTACCCATAAAATATGTTTCCTAAAATAAAAAAATATTTAATCTGTTCCTTCTAGGCAAAGATTTTAACAAGTGAGAAACTACCTACTTTTAAAAAGAGCTCCTTGACATGCAAAGTACATTTTGAGAACTGCTATCTTCTCGTGTCTCCATCACTGTGTGATTTGGAAAATGGTATAAGTGTGCCATCTATGAAAATTTCATATTCACACACTTAAAAATATGACCACAGATTTACTTAAGCAGTTTCAAAAATTTTCCAAAGAGCTTTGATGCATGTTAAGTCATTTTCTTAAAATATAAAAACACAACATATTTCCACTTATGTTCCAGAAGAATGAGTGCATTTGGGGAGATAGAAATATAACAGCTATGTTCCAACAAAAATTTCTCTATAATTGATATATGGAATACAAAAATCAGTACCATGATATGAGAAGCATGAAAAACTATGTACTTCATTCATTTACATCTATTTATAATTGAAGACATCTTTTTTCAGATGGGATAGCCATTCGAATCAGTTTTCAAAATAAAATGCATTTAGGAACTCCTATTTCTGCCAAAGACAGTAATAGTAACCAGATTTACCCTCTAGCCTGAAATTATTTTTTAAGAAACAGATACAATAAATAAAATGATCATTTTTATACCACTGGAATTCAGGCATAAAGAACAGTGACTCATGACAAGCAGTGAACAAATAAAATATACCCCTGATGGTGCCAACTTACTGTTTTAAGAGAGTGCTTTGCAGGAACTAAAGGTGGGAAAACTGAGGTGGTGCCAAGCTGAGGAAACAAGCTCTGGGTCTGGGAAGACTAAAGCGGCTAGAGTTTACAGGATAGGGTACCGGAGAAGAAAGCTGCAAAGGGAGGTTAGCCAGAGATCGGCAACAGGTGTATTCTCAAGTCATCTGCAGAACACTTAGTGCACACATGTGAGAAAATTGCTCATTTCCAGGAAAGAACTGCTGATTAGAAGGAACAACAGTCAACACTCACACCGGGTTGGAGGTGGTTCTAGTTCCCACTAGCCAGATGGAGAAACCTCATAATTAATAGTCCACTGGGTAGAGTACTCAGAAATCTTGAGGTATTGCCTCATGATGGGGATTAATTCACCTGCTCGGGTCCCACAAAACAAATCAGAAACAGTCTCTATAGAATAATCTATTTCCAAATAGGTTCTCAGCTGCTTCTTGTTTTTTTTTTTTTTTTGGTTAAGATCAAGTGTAGCGTGGGGGCTTCCCAGGTGGCACAGTGGTAAAGAACCCGCCTGCCAATTTAGGAGACGTATGAGATGCAGTATCAGTCCTTGGGTTGGGAAGATCCCCTGGAGGAGGGCATGGCAACCCACTCCAGTATTTTTACCTAGAGAATCCCATGGACAAAGAGCCTGGTGGGCAGTCCATGGGGTCACAAAGAGTCTGACGCAACTTAGCACAAATTACTATTTATTAAGATAGACCATATTTGGGCTCATAAAACAAGATTTAACAAAATTAAAAGGATTTAGATCTTTAAAAGTGTGTCCTTTAGCCAGAATGGAGTTAAATCACAAATTAATAATAGAAACAACTCTGGAAAATCCTCAAATATTTGTAAATTAAGTAGCCCTTGGATCAAGGAAATCAAAGAGAAAATTATAGCGTTTTCAACTAAAACACCATATCAGACTAAAAGATGCTTGCTCCTTGGAAGAAAAGCTATGACCAACCTAGACAGTATATTAAAAAGCAGAGATATTACTTTACCAACAAAGGTCCATCTAGTCAAACCTATGGCTTTTCCAGTAGTCATGTATGGATGTGAGAGTTGGACTATAAAAAAGCTGAGCACCAAAGAATTGATGCTTTTGAACTGTGGTGTTGGAGAAGACTCTTGAGAGTCCCTTGGACTGCAAGGAGAGCCAACCAGTCCATCCTAAAGGAAATCAGTCCTGAATATTCATTGGAAGGACTGATGTTGAAGCTGAAACTCCAATACTTTGGCCACCTGATGCAAAGAACTGACTCACTGGAAAAGACCCTGATGCTGGGAAAGGTTGAAGGCAGGAGGAGAAGGGGGCAACAGAGGATGAGATGGTTGGATGGCATCACTGACTCAATGGATATTGGTTTGGGTGGACTCCAGGAGTTGGTGATGGACAGGGAGGCCTGGCGTGTTGCAGTCCATGGTGTTGCAGAGTCGGGCATGACAGAGTGACTGAACTGAGTACATACCAGACTTGTGTTAGTGTTTGTTGCTCAGTCGTGTCCAACTCTGTGACCTCATGGACTGTAGCCCACAAGGCTCCTCTGTCCATGGGATTCTCTCTGTGAAAATACTGGAGTGGGTTGCCATTTCCTGCTCCAGGGGATCTTCCCAACCCAGAGATCAAACCCAGGTCTCCCACATTGCAGGCAGATTCTTCACCCCTGAGTGTGCTGTGATTAGTTGTTCAGTTGTGTCGGACTTTTTGCAAACTCCTGGACTGTAGCCTGCCAGGCTTCTCTGTTCATGATATTCTCCAGTTAAGAATACTGGAGTGGGTTGCCATGCCCTCCTCCAGGGAATCTTCGCATCCCAGAAATCAAACCCAGGTCTACCCGCATTGCAGGCAGATTCTTTACGGTTAGGCAGATTCTTTATGGTCTGAGCCACCAAGGAAGCCCTTACCCCCTGAGAGATGCATCTAAATCAGTGGTTCCCGACTAGGAGTAATTTTGCTCCCTCTCCCTCAGGGGACATTTAGCAATGTCTGGAGACATTTTTGCTTGTCACAATGATGAAGGGTGAGGAGTGAGGGATCTTACTGACATCCAAAGAGTACCAACAAAGGATTCTGGTCAACATTCTACAATGCACACAACTTCCCATTAAAAGAATCATCTGCCCCCAAATGTCAATAATGCTTGCATTAAGAAATTTTGATTTCAAGCAATAATTAGGGGAAATTTAATAGTACTAAACACCTATATTTCAAAAGAAAAAACATCACAAATAAGTGAATTCAGCCTCTGCTTTAAGAAGCCAGAATAAAGAAGCAAATTAAACACAGAGTAAGAAAAGCAAAAGAAATAGCAAAGACCTGACATAAATCAATTAATGAAACCAAATCTTGATTCATTATGATCAATAATATTTATAAATCTTTAGCCAGAATGATCACGAAAAAGAAGAAAGAGGACACAAATTATCATATCAGAAATGAAAGAGGTGTTAAAAGGGTAATAAGTTCATTCAATAAGAAATAGATAACTTTAATAGGCATAGCTATAAAATATATTAAACTATTAAAAATTTTCCAACTAAGAAAATTCTAGCCCCAGATGGCTTCACTGGTGGATTCTTCAAAGTAGTGAAGAAGGCCACCATATTAATTCTGCACAAACTCTTCCTGAGTATTAAAGAACTGGTGAAGAGAGAGTGAAAATTGCTCAGTCATTTCTGACTCTCTGCAACCCCATAGACTATACAGTCCACGGAATTCTCCAGGCCAGAATACAGGAGTGGGTAGCCGGTCTGTTCTCCAGGGGAATCTTCCCAACCCAGGGATCGAACTGACATCTCCTGCATTTCAGGCAGATTTTTTACAGTCTGAGCCACCAGGGAAGCCCAAAGAACTAGTACTACATCCCAAATTAGTCTGCGATCAGTGTTACTTTGATACCATAACCAGACAAAGACATTAAAAGAAAAGAAGCTACACTACGGTGTCCCTCATAACATAGATGCAAAAAAATCTTTTAAATTATTTTGAAAATTCATAAGGCTGTTTATATATTGAAAGATTCAATATTATTAACATGTATTTCCTCTCCTGGTGGCTCAGTTGGTAAAGAGTCTGCATGCAATGCGGGAGACCTGGGATCAATCCCTGGGTCAGGAAGATCCCCTGGAGAAGGAACACAGCAATCCACTCAAGTATTTTTGCCTAGAGAATCCCATATACAGAAGAGCCTGGTGGGCTACAGTTCATGGGGTCACAAAGAGTCAGACACGACTGAGTGAGCAACTCTCTCACTTTTTTTTTCCTCTCCCAAGTTGATTTATAGATTCCTCATAGTCCCTATCATATCTCAGTACACTTTCTGTCGATATTTACAAGCCGATAAACAAATTCTTACAGAAATGGAAGGGACCTAGAATAACAAATCGACTTTGAAAAAGAATAAATTTGAAAGACTAATACTACTAATAGTAATAGCACATAGCCTAATGTAAAGCTCAGTAATTAAGGCAGTGTGGTATTGGTATCAAAATAGAAAAACAGATCTAGGGAATTCGCGGAAAGTTCAGAAACAGATTCCTGCATTCACGGACAAGTTATGTTTCACAAAATTACAAAGGTAATTCATTGGGAAAAGACAGTCTTTTTAAATTATTTATTTTTAAAGTTTTTTGTGTGTATGTGGACCAGTTTTAAAGTGTTTATTGAATTTGTTGCAATATTGCTTCTGCTGTTTTTGGCTTTTTGGCCACAAGGCATATAGGATCTTTGCTCTCCTACGAGGGATCAAACCCACATCTTCATTGAAAGATGAAGTCTTAACCACTGGACCACCAGGGAAGTCCCAAGATAGTATTTTTTAAAGTGGTGATATAAAAAATATGGATAATAGACCTAAATGTAAGTTCTGAAACATTAAACTTGTGCAAGGAAACCTGGAAGAAACTCTCTTTGGTCTATAATAAGGCAAAAATTAAAGATTTTTGAGATACAACAAATTAAAGATTCTTAGATACAACATCAGAGACATCATCCAAACAGAAAGAAAAAGCATGATAAATTGAATTACATTTAAATAAAACTCTTCTGCTACTTGAAGGTCACTGTTAAGAGAATGAGCTACAAGGAATAGGCTGGAAGACAGCTGAAAATTGTGTACGTGATAAGGGACTTTATCAGAAATACATAAAGAACTCCTGGAACAAAAATAAGAAGAAAACTAACCACTAAACAAAAAATAGGCAAAAGATTTAAACATATCACCAAATAAAATAAACAGATGGCAAATAAGTACATGGAAAATTATTTGCATTATTAGTCATGAAAGTAATGCTATTATGGTAAGAGATTCCATAACTGATATAACAACTGAGCACCCTACTGTGCTTTGGCAAGGATATGCAGGGACTAAACTCTCATACACTGTTGGTAAAAATCTAAAACGATATAATCATTCTGAAAGTCAGTTTGAAGTGTCTTAAAATTTAAAAATGTCTTTATCATATGACCCATTCATTCCACTCCTAAGTATTTACCTAGAAGAAATGAAAGTATATGTTCATTCAAAGATTTGTATGTGAATGTTCACTTCAGCTTTATTTGCAATAGCCACAAACTGAAATTGACCCAAATATTCATCAGTAGATGAATGGATAGACAAATTGTGGCATATAGATACAATCAGTTCAGTTCAGTAGCTCAGTCGTGTCCAACTCTTTGCGACCCCATGAATCGCAGCACGCCAGGCCTCCCTGTTCATCACCATCTCCCGGAGTTCACTCAGACTCGTGTCCATCGAGTCCGTGATGCCGTCCAGCCATCTCATCCTCGGTCGTCCCCTTCTCCTCCTGCCCCCAATCCCTCCCAGCATCAGAGTCTTTTCCAATGAGTCAACTCTTCGCATGAGGTGGCCAAAGTACTGGAGCTTCAGCTTTAGCATCATTCCTTCCAAAGAAATCCCAGGGTTGATCTCCTTCAGAATGGACTGGTTGGATCTCCTTGCAGTCCAAGGGACTCTCAAGAGTCTTCTCCAACACCACAGTTCAAAAGCATCAATTCTTTGGAGCTTAGCTTTCTTCACAGTCCAACTCTCACATCCATACATGACCACTGGAAAAACCATAGCCTTGACTAGGTGGACCTTAGTCGGCAAAGTAATGTCTCTGCTTTTGAATATACTATCTAGGTTGGTCATAACTTTTCTTCCAAGGAGTAAGCGTCTTTTAATTTCATGGCTGCAGTCACCATCTGCAGTGATTTTGGAGCCCCCCAAAATAAAGTCTGACACTGTTTCCACTGTTTCCCCATCTATTTCCCATGAAGTGATGGGCCCGGATGCCATGATCTTCATTTTCTGAATGTTGAGCTTTAAGCCAACTTTTTCACTCTTCTCTTTCACTTTCCTCAAGAGGCTTTTTAGCTCCTCTTCACTTTCTGCCATAAGGGTGGTGTCATCTGCACAGCTGAGGTTATTGATATTTCTCCCAGCAATCTTGATTCCAGCTCGTGTTTCTTCCAGCCCAGCATTTCTCATGATGTACTCTGCATAGAAGTTAAATAAGCAGGGTGACAATATACAGCCTTGACGTACTCCTTTTCCTATTTGGAGATAGAATTCTATTAATCAATGCACTATTGACAGATGCAGCAACATGGATGAATCAAATTATAATGCTGAAGGATGGAAGCTAGACAAAAAAGACCACCTATTGTATGATTCAATTTATGTAAAGTCCTAGAAAATGCAAACAAATAGGTTGTGAAAGAAAACAGATTTGTGGACGCTTGCAATGAGGAGTGGCAGGAGAGAGCATTTGCAAAGAGGTACATGAAACCTTTGGAGGTGATACATATCTTCATTATTCTGAGTGTAGTGATGTTTTCAAGGGTCTGTATATATATGTGTGTATATATATAAATACTTTTATCAACATTTATTTAATTGTACAATTTTAGTATATGTGTATACCTTATGTATACTAGTTGTACTTCAACAATGATATCAGAAATATTTTAAAAATTAAATTTAGGATAGATATTGAATCACTGTTTCACAAAATGTTCAAACTAAGGTTTTTAATATTAGTAAAACCTGATCAGTAGCATTGCTCTCACTAAAGCATATTGTTTGTAATATGCTTTTATTGAGCACTGAATGTTTTCATTTTATCAAAAATAAAGTACTTCAAATACATTGTTTTATTTAGCTGTATCCCACCCTTAAATATATATCCTTGTGTGTTTAAAAGAGTACATATTTTATCAGAAGAGTTATACATGTATGCAGTTCACAAATTTAAATAATGCTCATACTTAATGTTTTAGTACTTTTTTAAACTAAAAAAGTGAAAGTGTTAGTCACTCAGTCAAGTCTGATTCTCAGTGATCCCATGGACGGTAGCCTGCTAGGCTCCTCTTTGGCCATGGGATTTTCCAGACAAGAATAGTGGAGTGAGTAGCCACTCCCTTCTCCAGGGGATCTTCCTGACCTAAGGATCAAACTTGGGTTTCCCACATTGCTGGCAGATTCTTTACAGTCTGCGCCACCAGGGAAGCCCCTTTTTACCTAATGAAAGAGCTTAAAAAAGCTTTAGGAGCTACTGCTTTAACAGTGTAAAGTTACAATATTAGAGGCAGTAAGGATAAATGAAGCTTCAAAGAATATGCAGGTAGGCAAGTACTATTTGTATGTCTAGATACAGAATACAGCTTGAATGGGCTTAGGGAATAAATCTTCTCTAAAAACAGATTCCTGTTAATGTCTATTACAAACCAGCCTGTTCCCCATTTGGCTACATCAAAAGCTTATATTTTCCTTCTACTAGTGGTCTTGATGAAAGTTGTTTTGAATTTTCTGAACCTAAACAGATATCTTTTTCGAGTCTGCAAAATGTATTCCCAGTATAATTTATGTTAGACACTTGACTCTGCTTGGTTTTCTAAAGTATACATATTTTAAAGGTTTTTAAAATTGTTTATTCATTTTTGGCCCCTGGGTCTTTGTTGTTGCATTGGGACTTTTTCTAGCTGTGGCCGGCAGGGACTCCTCCCTAGCTGTGGTGTGCAGGCTTCTCACTGCGATGGCTTCTCTTGTTGCAGAGCACCGGCATTAGGGGTTGGGCTTCAGTAGTTGTGGTGCATGGGCTTAGTTGCCCTGCAGCATGTGGAATTTTCCCAAACCAAGGATCAGCCCATGTGTCTGGCATTGACAGGTGGATTCCACTGGATCACCAGGGAAGTCCCACATGGCTCTTCTGATGCTCTTCTTCTGCTGTGTTCTCTTTTTCTGTCTCTAAACTGTATACCTTCACTTTCATTCTGAGTCAGATATCTTCAATCTTTTTTTCTCAGGGGGATCTGACCTGTACAGACTACATCAACAGGCTCGCTTGCTTTGGGTTTGGTCTGCCAGTGGGAAGCCTTGGAAGGAAGCTAACAATTATGCATGTACCATTAAGAATACACGTGAAGATGTACAAGTTTCTGGGATGTAATTCTGACCATTGAGGATGTCTGTTTGGCTGGGCACAAGACAAATACGTTCTGGGAGAATGGCAGTCAGTTATTGCAAATTTAATCAGGAGGTGATGCTAATCACAGTTGTGGCTTAGAATGTGGAATCTGTTAGAGAGAATTAGCAAAACTTCTGATAGGTAGCTATTTCTGTCTACAGGACTTTCATCCACAACCAGTTGTCTGCTTACAGATAATCTTATTCACTGCTATGATAGCCCATCCAACATCACATCCAGGTGAGACCCCTTTATATCCCTGGAAATGCAGCAATGGACTCTTCTCACAATTCACTGATGATTCACACGTCTGATTACCCAGAAAAACCAAGCAATGAAATGGTCTGTTGAGGATTCACAATCACAGCAGCTGCTATGAACCCCTTAGATACTGGGGTGCTACTCTTTTGAATATGGAATATATCTTCAGACAACCAATATACAAGATATAAAACTGTTTTCACAATACCCATCAGGGATGGGGGTTATGCATGCCTCGACAACCTAATTGCTCCTCACCAAGTCTGGCTATCACCTCACTGCTGAGTGCCTAACCCATCAACCATATGAAATCATAGCTGAGTCCTCACATGGTACTATTTTCTACACCTTGGGCTTGCTACCTTGTGCCAGGTTGATTACATTGGAATGCCCCCATCTTGAAGGTCAGAACTTTTTCCTCCAGGACTAGATTCTTTTCCTGAGATCCAAATGTTCTCTGTCTTGTTTCTGTAATTTTCAACATATTCGCTACTCTACACAATGACAGTTTTCTGTAATCTGAAAGTGAAAAAGAAAGAAATGTACTTGATTGCCCTTAGTGGAGAATGTGAGCTACTTTTTGAAGCCCAAACTGAAAATGAATTCACTTCAGGGGATTCAGTGCCATTGCATGTCATGCCTGTGTATTCTCATTAGCTAGCTTCCCACCAGCAACAGGTCAGGAATTAGTTTACTTTATGTTCATTATGTAGTAGTCACAAAAGTGACTTGAGAACCAGGCAGAAATATTTTAAGAAAAAATTTGGGGATGAAGATCTAAAATTAGGACCATTTTGGCATTAAAGTGTGGTGATTGCTGTGATTACATTTAATTATAAAATGCCCTCACTAAATCTCATATGACAACTGACTACTTGAAATTGAATTTCTTCCAAATCAGTGTTACCCAAAGTCACTTACCAGGTACTCTATATAATATCAAATTAAATAATCTTATTTTATTATCAAGAGCCAGATTTTTGTTTCTTTGTATACAAGGAGAAGCATAAACTATTAAATGTGAGGTTCTGGGGTTTTGGCTATACTGAGTAAATTGCCTAACCTGATTATCATTACTATGCTATTTATTTTTTGATTGAACTGATCAGATAGATTGTTTTAGCCTATTGGCTTGAGGGTTAAATAGTACACACTAATAAAATAATTCATGAAAAAAAAAAACAACCACTTGCCATGTATTCACAGGACAGAGTATAGTATATACCCCACATAAGCACCCAGAGTAATAGATGCCTCACTGCAATATTGAAGGTGATTTATTCAGTATAGTCCGGATGAATGCCTTCTGGATTTTGTAATTATGATTGGGAGAGTCCTGGAGAAGAAAGTCACCATCCTGTTAGCCCACCAGCTTGTAACCACTACTAATCCCACCAACATTTTTTAGAAAACCAAAGCTAGGTGAGACTACAGCCAAAGAGTATGTAGAGAGCTCAAGGAAGGCTTTGCTGTAGGATAACACTGTTCCCATCCATGGGGAAGAAGGGGAAGGTGTGGCTCTGGCTATGTGCATGTGAGTGGCTGGCAGAGGCTCTGAAGCTAAGGAAACTTGCTATTTTAATATATTTTTTATTGGAGTATAGTTGCCTTACAATGCTCTTAGTTTCTGGCATACAATGAAATGAAACAGCTAGGTGTGTGTGTTCATGCTAATTTGCTTCAGTCATGTCTGACTCTTTGCAACATATGATACAATAACTATTATTTACAAACAGTGCTCAGCATGAATGAGCACATGTAGAATCTGAAAAATTCTTCAGTCATCAGACATTAAAGGTGTACAGAGAGGATTTTGTCTTCAGTGTCATGTTAATACGGATACTCTCTCCTGTCAGACATATTCTTAAATTGTATCACATATAATTATAACCAGATCTTATTTTTTTTATGGTAATATGGCACCCCACTCCAGTACTCTTGCCTGGAAAATCCCATGGACTGAGGAGCCTGGTGGGCTGCAGTCCATGGGGCCACTAAGTGTCGGACAGGACTGAGCGACTTCACTTTCACTTTTCACTTTCATGCATTGGAGAGGAAATGGCAACCCACTCCAGTGTTCTTACCTGGAGAATCCCAGGGGCGGGGGAGCCTGGTGGGCTGCCCTCTATGGGGTCACACAGAGTCAGACACGACTGAAGCGACTTAGCAGCAGCAGCAGCAAGCAACATAAAATCAGAATTCGTATTTTTAGGGTCCAACTAAAGCCAAGAATGCATGCTCAGTCATTTCAGTTGCATCCGACTCTTTGTGACCACATGGACCATAACCCACCAGGATCCTCTGTCCACGGGATTTTTCTGGCAAGAACTGGAACTGGAGTGGGTTGCCATTTCCTATTCCAGGGGATCTTCCCAACCCAAGGACAGAACCCACATCTCCTGTGTCTCCTTCGTTGCAGGCAGATTCTTTACCCACTTAGCAACCTGGGAAGCCTAACTAAAGCCACACACATACAATGAATATATTTGGAAAGTAAATGCTTTATGTGTGCCAACTGTTAATTATAAAACATAAGTTTTGATCACTCATGCTAAAAAAAAAAGCTGTAATATATTTCTATTGGTCAACCAAAATGATAGTGCAATATTATTTTCAGACAAAGAAGCAACCAGAGTATGAACCAATAACTGGCAAAAATTACAACAAGATTATGACAGATAAAAGTGTAGGTTATTTTTCCAGATTTTCATGATGCCTGTGCAACTGTTAACTTAACATTTTGGAGTTCATTGTGATTTTTCTCTCATCCTAAAAAAATATTTACTTTCACATCGAATTTTGGATTTTCATTTTTTAATCTTTTTCTTTTAAAAAGCTTCCTAAACTATAAGCTTTGAGGTCTTAGGTCTATCTCTGGGCTCTGAAGTTGTTTAGCGTCAGTTCAAAGAATTATTTCTTCCTCATCGACACACACCACCATGCTGTCACCATACAGAGTCCAGTATGGTTATTTGACTTTGCTCTATTAAGACAATTTGGAAATTAGATTATAGTTACTTATAGAAGACAACGAATGGAATTTCTCAGACTTGAGTTTCTAGGACCCACAAAATTACCATGCACTGAGGTATGATACTTCCCCCACAAATAAAACTGAATCCTTTCTAATATCCTGAATAGAATAATGTAAATTTGAAAACATTTATTTTTAAATATAAATGTGTCTGTCTGTCACTTGTTTCCACACAATTTCAGTCTTCAGAGCTGATTTCCTGGAATCTTTTATTAATTATTTAGAAACATCTCACATAAAATATGAACATGTCAAAGTACTTTATCTCTGATATGATTTGAGGGTAGATATAAATGCATAACTCTTTCCTTTTGTGACTGGATAAGTTATTATGTTTTGAGATTTAAAATATCAGAAAGACAAGTGACCCAAAAAAATGCCCTTAAGTAAAAATTTGTGCTTGCTTGAGTCAGAAATGTAAAAGATATTTTATTCCTGTAATGTTTGGGATCGAATCATGCACCATTTGTGGGTGTGTGCATGAAAGCAAACAATCAAGACACATTTTTTTCATTTTTTTTTCCTGTCATCTCTGCTAACCATAACAGGTTAATGGAGATATCTCCCTGGCTCCATTATTTCGATACAGATGTCACTAACTTCTCTCAGACACATTTTAATTGCTGTTAGTTTCTAATGAAATTCATAATCCTGAGGGAAAGTTAAACTCATTGAAGGCTCTTCCTGGCTCACTGCAGAATATTAAGCAGCACAAATGTCTGATACTGACATAATTAATAATATTGCACAGAAAGAATTTATTCTAAAGAGCCAGCAAAGAATTAAATGTATTAGATATTATACAGAATAACATAAATTTTCTAACCTCTTGTCATTCCAATGTAATACATTTGCAACGACAACATTGATTTTTTTTTTTAAGTGGACTGAAAATAGCTTATTTGCAACTCACATGTTTACAGCCATTGTTATATATCTGTCTTCTGTCACAGACACCCAAGTGAAATAGGCCAACGAAGATGGCAGCATTGCTCTTAGTCATGTGGATCTAGTTTGAGGAACTTCTTCCTACAGATGTTTTTTAGTATGTGACTACTCTTTTATGTCTATTTCAAATGCATTCATTCTGTTCCCACTTATACCCTCAGTATTTTCAGGTCTTTAGTAAGCAATTCATCTGCCTATTTTTCAACTAATTCATAAGGTTCTAAATCTTTCTTGTCATTGGTTTTTCTGTGTGTATCTATTTGGTGTAAAATGTTTTTATAAAGCCAGTGGGCCCATCAAATATATTTTTAATGTAAAAATTTTCAGCATTGTGAAAATATGTTGAATAAAATGTAAAAGCTTTGCATCCTCTCTGCCCTCTTCAGAAATCAGTTCTCCTGGCAGTTTTTCCTGTCTACTTATACACATGCATATTTTTGTACAAGTGGCATTACAGAATATATATTTTTCTACAAATTATTTCTTCTTGGGCTTTCCTGGTGGCTCAGCTGGTAAAGAATCCACCTGCAGTGCAGGAGACCTGGGTTCAATCCCTGGGTTGGGAAGATCCCCCGGAGAAGGAAATGGCCACTCACTCCAATATTCTGGGCTGGAGAATTCCATGGACTTGTATAGTCTATGGGGTTGCAGAGTCAGACACGACTGAGTGATTTTCACTCACTCACTCACAAATTATTTCTTTTTAATTACATCTGGGAAAGCTTTACATTTCAGTCTATGTAAGAGCATCTCATTATTTTCAACAACTTTCCTTGGTTTTATCTTCTATTTGCTAACCTTTAAAGCTACATGCGTTACTCATTTATTTTTAAATCTCTGTAACACCAAAATTCAGACCAGCAAATTTCAGGGCATTCATTATCTTCTACACTTCGCTGGGTTTCATGAACTATTCATGGAAAGTGTGACATTTAGTTATTGATCTTGGTATTCCTAAATATGTTTTTCTCATTGAGTGCAAGTAATGACATTTAAAACTTCTTGCTTCTGGAATGATTTGCATTTTTTTGTAGACAAAACTTCACGCATTAATAATTTCTAAATTCCATCGCCCAGAAGCGTGAGGCTTCTAACTATTTCTTTGTAGCTTTGGAGCTTTCTCAGACCCTGGCATATGCTTATGCTTTTCTTTGCACATCTGTAAGAAGACAAGTTTTCTTCAGGTTGGTATGGATCTTTATCTTTATTTTATGCTCCAGTTCTATTCTGTGACTTAGTAATGGGAGGTAATTTCACACTTTATGAAGAACCATGAATGTTTCGGGATACTTTGTTTTCAAGAGATAGAAATGTAGGCTGTTTGGTTGCTGCTATAACTGATATTATGTGACACGGTGATTTAGTATCAACTTAATTTTTCTACCATTTTAAAGTTCAAAAGTTATAAGGAAGATTCAGAAGGGACATATGTTACCCATGTAAATAAGTCACTTTTTACTAAACCATTGTCAATATGCTCACTTAATTAATGAGACTCAGCAAATCTGGAAATTGGAAATAAAACTTCTGCAGCTTTTTAAAAAACTATTTACCTCACCTTGCAGTTATCATGTAAAAAATAACTATTAAGGAACACTGAGCTTTTATATTTAAGCAAATGAAAACAATAAAAATTCATGATATCAAAGATAGGCCAGTGTACTTAGTCTAAGATCAAAAGCCCAACAGTAGTTCACATGGATCAGTGGGGACCTGCAAGAATTAGTAGCTTCAGAAATAAAGCAGGGAGATTCCCAGAACATCCTTCAGCTCTTCAAGGTCATTGCCAAAGAACCCCAGGACTCCAATATTTAATTGGCTTTTTAAGCTTGAAGTAATTGAGCTCATTTGACTTTATAAGATCTTTGGATGTATCAGTTGTGGGATTTTAAAAAATCATTTTTATAACAAAGTTTCTCAACATGAAATTTTGCTGATGTTGCTGTAGTTATAAAAACAGAGTGGATGCATTCATATTTGATTTTTGCATATCTATTTTCAACAATCTAAAAATAATAATATTCACACTTGGTTTCTGCTGAAAATTCCAACTCAGAGTTTTTCAAAGAATAAGGAATAGAAAGATAGTAAAAATATCGATGTTTATAATCACAAGACCTAGCCACAAAAATACTGAACACATAGCAGGCACTTAACAAATAGCATTTGAAAAAGAATAAACAAATGAGAACTTTTTTCTAATCAAGGGTCCAACTAATGGAAAAACACATATTAAGCCAAAAAAGACTGAAAACACTACCAACAAAATGTTTAGTAAAGTGTATAAACATATAGATGCTACATATTCAGATTGTTCTATTAAGATAATGATACTTATTTTATAAATTGCTCATACTATCAAATAGCTATCATACAACTATCATACATATAGGTGGACAATTTATCTTCACCATGATTAAGGGAGAGTAGGTTTTTCTCTTCATTTGTTTCTAAGGAGTTTATTGCTGCATTTTGCAAGGCTCGAAGTTGAAATAAAGCTAATTCTCAACCCTTTGATTTCTTTTTTTCTCTATCTACACTGTCCCTTGATGATCTCAGTTTCAAAGTTTTAAATACCATTTATACACTGAAGTTATTTAACTGTATAACTCCAGTCTAGATTGAACCCCTCATTTCCAGAATGATTTGTCTATGTCCAATCTACCTGTCTAAAGAGATGTCTAATAAATATTAAACATTAACATGTCTAAAACTGAACTCCTAATCTATCCTCAACACCTACGCTAGCTCAGTCTTCCTTTAATCAAATAATAGCATGCCCATCCTGTCTAAACTAAAAACCTGGGTGTTATCTCAATTCCTCTTTTTACTTATTCTCACTAATTCATATCTGATTCCTGAGAAAATGTTTTTTATTCCTGACTCTCAAACTTTCTCAGCATCTTCACTGCACATTATTTCTTATCTGCATATCTAATAGCCTTCTAACAGGTCTTCTAACCTCTTCCAAGAGGATAGTCTCAACACAGAGGCTAGGAGTACACCTAAGTTAGATAATATCACTCCTCTACACAAGACTCTGAACTGGTTTCCTATCCCTCTGGTTAAAGTCAAAGTCTTCATAATGATCTTCGAGGTCCCATGCAATCTTCTGTAAATATCTCTCACCCTCATCTACCACCAATGTCCTCTATAAACATTCCATTCCAAACACACTGGCCTTTAGGTTGTTCCTCAAACACAGCACTTGAACACATCAGAGAGATCACTGCCTCCAGGGCCATTCCTGGTTTTGTTCCTATTCTGAGCATTAAAACAGAGCCTGGCACATAGTAAGTGCACAATAAACATTTGTCAAGCAATTTAATAAATTATAATTTAAGGCCTCTGTTAATTTAATTTGTTTTATCAAAAGGAAAGATTTTTAAATGCTTCATATAGTGCCAGAAAGTAATAATAGGCTTAAAGATCAATGGAACCTAATAAGAATGACCAGAAACAATTTTGAAGGGACTCAGATAATTTAAATTGCCAGAAATGGAGTTCAGGGAGACCTACACTAAGTCCGTAGAAGTGAAGCATCAAGAAAGGAAAACCAAGCAAACAAACTGAGCGACACCGTGAAGATGAGTAGGTATAAGACAGCTTGAAAGCTTGACAGAGCAAGCAGGTTCTACAGGTCTCAAGTGGAAAGCGTTTCTCTTGGCTAAACCATATGTGCGGGGCAGGGTGTTGTCTATGGCAAGGCTCTTGTGCATAGCAAATCAAGGGTTCACAGAGGTTTGAACATCTTCTTACCTTCACGAATCTTTTACTTCTGCAGTCACTTTCCCAATACAGATCTTATAAATGATTAATTTAGTTCAACTTTTACTAAAATTTGGAATCCCTTGATACTCTCTTTTTTCCCAATCAACCCATCTTACAAAAAAAAAAAAAAAAAGTACACTCAGACCATTTTTTTCTACAGGATCCAGTTCTGATCATGTAACTGCAAAAATATTTCAATAGTCCCAGTTCCCTTAACTTGGCCTTTGATGGTCTCCTGGTCTAAATATATCTTTTCACCTTTCAGATCATGGTCCAGAGTGGGTTGGCTGGTGTTCTCTTTTCTTGCAAAGGCCAGAGATCAAGGGTCCTTTCATCTTAGGATTCTTAACTTCTCTAGGTCATTAGAGGCTTCTCTCTTCAGGATGAAAGTGAAGATTGTGCCTGGAGGTTTTTATGGACCAGGCTTGGAGATGCACATAGCTTTTGCCACATTCCATGACTTATCTCAATACTTAAAGAGAAACTGGGAAGTGCAATCAAGCTGTGTGCTCCCAGGAAGAAGAGACAGATATGGGTATTGGTGAGCAAAGGAGTTTCCGTATGCCAATTTGTCACCCCAGCTCCCCTAATTACTCATGTTTCAAGGCATAACCTGGGTTTTCCAGATTCCAGGATCTTCAATTATGTAAACAGTCTCTCCCCTTCTTGAATGCTTTTAGCATTTGTCTCTACTTTTGCTTTTACTTCCTGTATTTTGATAGTTCTTTTAGTATACCATTTTTCCACCAGGTTGAAAGCTCCCTGAGCTGTTTTTGACTGTCTTGGCTGTGCCCAATATGGCACAAGTTGAAAAATATATGTATGTTGAGTGACTTAATGAATAATCCATGTAAATCTCTCAGTTAAAAGGAGAAAAAGTGGATGAGAGCTAAGTAATTTCATAAGCTTAATCCTAAGATTTTATCCTGAGATATTTGGGGAGAGTCAATCACACTGTAACTAAAACACTGTTATCTTTAAACATTTTGAAATGCTCTTAGAAATGCTGATACTCCTACTCCCATATAAGAACATAAAATAATATTTTCATTTTAAAAACTATTTTGTCATGGGACAGAATGCTTTTGACCATATTTAATTCTTGCCTGGAATTTTTTTTAATTAAAAAATACAGTAAAATTCATTCTTATTAAGGTAAAGTTTGATGAGTTTTGACAAGTCTATGTCATGTGACTGCCAACAAAATCAAGACTTAGAACCTTTCCATTACCCTAAAAGTCCCCTTGTGTCCCTTTTGAGTCACTCTCTCTCATCCCCTCTGGCCATTGGCAACTGCTGATCTGTTTTTTTTCCTTTTTGCCTATAGTTGTGCCATTTCCAAAAAGTATCATCAAACAGTGGGTGGATTTTTGAGTCTGACTTCTCTTCACTTAGCATAATGTATCTGAGATTCATTCATTTGTGGCATGTAGTTTATTTTTATTCCTTAGTAATAATTTGTTGTTGTATAGATCATGGTTTCTTTATCCATTCAAAAGTTAAAGGATTGCCTAAATTTTGAGTAAAATTATCATCCTAATTTGGAAGATTCCCTGGAGCAGGGCATAGCAACACACTCCAGTATTCTTGCCTGGAGAATCCCCATGGACAGAGGAGGCTGGCAGGCTGTGGTCCACAGAGTCGCAAAGAGTCAGACATGACTGAGCAACTAGGCACAGCACAGTGCATCATCCTAATAAAAATTATTTGCCCTTCTGCTTTCCTCTTCTTCATCACTCACTATTCTTAGCTGCTGTGCAAGGTTTCTCAGGATAAGTCATACTATTACTATTACTTTGCTGACACTTATCTGCTGTTTTATAAAAAAGCCTAAGTGAACCTGGAGTAGAGATTTGCATCTTGAACAATCAGACAAAAACATTAACATAAATAGTTCATATGTCATTTTTGATAGTATAATTTTAATTGGTAATTCTGTTGCTTTATTCATTACACCAATAGTTTCTGGGTACTTACTTTTTTCCTGAAACTGACAAATCCTCTGGAGACAGTGGCAAGCAAATACTTGACATAATTTCTATGCTTGCAGAGTTTACTGTCTAATTCAGTTAGGTAAATGGTGATTAAAAAAAGAAAAAATATCAATAATAAAAGTACTAATGGGCTTTGAAACGTGAAACTGTGAGATAAGGCTCAGGAAGTAAAGTTTAAGCAGACATCAGATTAAAGAGAAGAGAGGAGCATTCTACAAACAGAGAGCAGACACATGACTCTGCCAGGAGGAGGCATAGTATGTATGAAATTTAGAAGTTGAGAGAGCAAAGGAGATGGAGGTGGGACAAGAGACTTGAAATGAAAGGTAAGAGACAGAAGGACTTAGGAGCCACAGTCAGTCAGGAAGTTCAGTCGCTGAGTGGTGTTTATTTATGGAAATAAGGTAATTCTGGTGGAATTATTAGGAGCTCAGTTTCAGACTTTTAAAATTTGAGGTGTTTTAATTTTTATTTGAAGTAGAGTTGGTTTACAATGTTGTGTTACTTTATGGTGTTCAGCAAAGTGATTTTAGCTATCACTGGGAAGCACGTATATGGTAAAGAGTCTGCCTGCAGTACAGGAGGCACAGGAGATGCAGGTTCGATCCCTGCGCCGGGAAGATCCCCTGGAGGAGCATGGCAACCACGCTAGTGTTCTTTCCTGGAGAACTGCATGGATAGGGCCATCTGGCAGGCTTTGGTCCATCGGGTCACAAAGAGTCAGACTAAACCAAAGTGATTTTGCACGTATGCACGCATGCACACACACACACACATTCTTTATTATATTATTTTCAGTATGTTTTATTATAATATATTGAATATCCGTTCAGTTCAGGTCAGTCACTCAGTTGTGTCCGACTCTGTGCGACCCCATGAATCGCAGCACGCCAGGCCTCCCTGTCCGTCACCATCTCTCGGAGTTCACTCAGACTCACGTCCATCGAGTCCGTGATGCCATCCAGCCATCTCATCCTCAGTCGTCACCTTCTCCTCCTGCCCCCAATCCCTCCCAGCATCAGAGTCTTTTCCAATGAGTCAACTCTTCGCATGAGGTGGCCAAAGTACTGGAGCTTCAGCTTTAGCATCATTCCTTCCAAAGAAATCCCAGGGTTGATCTCCTTCAGAATGGACTGGTTGGATCTCCTTGCAGTCCAAGGGACTCTCAAGAGTCTTCTCCAACACCACAGTTCAAAAGCATCAATTCTTTGGCGCTCAGCCTTCTTCACAGTCCAACTCTCACATCCATACATGACCACAGGAAAAACCATAGCCTTGACTAGATGGACTTTAGTCGGCAAAGTAATGTCTCTGCTTTTGAATGTACTATCTAGGTTGGTCATAACTTTCCTTCCAAGGAGTAAGCGTCTTTTAATTTCATGGCTGCAGTCACCATCGGCAGTGATTTTTGAGCCCATAAAAATAAAGTCTGACACTGTTTCTACTGTTTCTCCATCTATTTCCCATGAAGTGATGGGACCGGATGCCATGATCTTCGTTTTCTGAATGTTGAGCTTTAAGCCAACTTTTTCACTCTCCTCTTTCACTTTCCTCCAGAGGCTTTTTAGCTCCTCTTCACTTTCTGCCATAAGGGTGGTGTCATCTGCATATATTGAATATAGTTCCCAATAAGGTACAGTAGGACTTTGCTGTTTATCTATTTTATACATAGTAGTTTGTACCTGCTAAACTCAAACTCTTACTTTATCCCTCTCCCCACTCTTTTTCCCCTTTGGTTAACATAAGTTTGTTTTCTACATCTGTGAGTCTGTTTATTTGTGTTGTATTTTAGATCCCACATATACTTCACATCATATAGTATTTTTCTCTTTCTGACTTACTTCAGTTAGTATGATAATCTTTAGGTCCTTCCATGTTGCTACAAATGTCATTATTTCATTCTTTTTTAAGGCTGAGCAGTATTCTATTGTGTGCATGCGTGTGTGTGTATGTGTATGTGTGTGTGTGTGTGTATAAAGATGTGATATAGATACACCATTCATCTGTCTATGGACATTTAAGTTGCTTCCATATCTTGCTTATTGTTAACGGTGTTGCTATGAATACTGGAGTACATGTATCTTTTTAGTTTTCATCTTTTCTGGATCTAAACCCAGGAGTGGGACTGCTGTATCATATGGCAATTCTATTTTTAGTTTTTTAAGGAAAAGGAATCTTCGTATGATTTTCCATAATGGCTGTGGAATTTACATTCGCACCAACAGTGCAGGAGGGTTCCCTTTTCTCTACACCCTCTCCAGCATTTGTTATTTATAGACTTTTTAATGCTTAAGGTGTTTTAAACATTCAAAAGTACTTCTAAGCATGCAGGCTTGGGCATGGTTCAAAAGATATAACTCTTTGGATAGTCTGCCTAGGTGGGAATTGAAACACAGTCGTAGGTTAGAATGCTAGGGCATAGGTACAGAAGAAAATAGTAGAAATTAAGGTTAATCTTTTAAAACTGCAACATTAAATGGACAGGACGGGGAGAATAATCCAGCAAGGGAGATTTTAAAAGAACATCCAGAGATATACAAAAAAGCCAGAAATGTGCAGAATGATGAAAATTCAGAGATCAGAGTGTTTCAAAAAGGAGGGACAAGTCAACATAGCAAATGCTACCAAGTGAGAGCAGTGTTAGAGAGAGAACGAGAGTAGAAGTCACATCAGAGTGGTTTGAAGGGTAAATAGATGATGAAAAAATGTAGACAGAGACTACACACAACACTTCAGAAAAATATTACTGTAAAGGGGCAGTGGTGAAACATCAAGAGAAAGAAAATGTGGCAACTGAGAGCATGAATGATTTGATGAAGGTTTTCTTTCCTTTAATCTTAAAGACATGAACATGGCTAAAAAAGCTAAAGGAGGGACTTCCTTGGTAGACCAGCAATTAAAACTTTGCCCTCCAATGCCAGGGGTGTGACTTCAGTCCCTGGTTGTGGAGCTAACATCTCACATGCCTAGCAGTAAAAAAAAAAAAAATCAAAACATAAAGCAGAAGCGATATTGTGACAAATTCAATAAAAACTTTACAAATCGTCCACATCAAAACAAATCTTTTTAAAAAAGCCAAGAGATGGAATATATTAAAAGGGAGGTGTTTAGAATAAGAGGGCAGGGGAGGCTGGAAGGAATGGTTTCTAGAAAATAGGTGGTGGAATTAGCTTTAGGTGGTTATTAAGAGAGAGCTCCTTGCTTTTAATAAGAAAGATAGAAAACAGATACGGGTGGTATTATTTTTGCTGTCAGGGAAGACAAAAAAAAGTTGTCACTTAATGGCCAATGTTTCCTCTGTAAAATGTTAGTTGCTCACTTGTGTCCAACTCTTTGCGACCCCATGGATTCCTCTGTCCATGGAATTTTTCAGGCAAGAATACTGGAGTGAGTTGCTGTTCCCTTCTCCAGGGTATCTTCCTCCAGGGATCAAACCCTGGTCTCTTGCTTTACAAGCAGATTCTTTACCATCTGAGCTGCCAGGGAAGCCCATTTTCTCTGTAAGGTAGAAGGTAAATCAAAACAGTGAAAGAGTCTGCAGGTCTGAGTGTTGGTGGTTTAAATTGAATAGAAAAGGTTGGAAATGACAGCTGAAATGTGAGACAGTGAATTAACAGGGACTGGCATAGGCTTGACATGAACTGATCCCTTCCTGGATTGCATTCAAATCATCCTCTACCCATATGTTCAACGCTTACCTTTGTAACAGTCTCTGCAGTATCGAATTACCAAACAAATGAGAGGAAATCTCTACATTCAACTCTTTCTCCCAAATTGTTCCTTTCACAGATAGTCATACTATGCAGACATATCTAGAAATGCACAGCTTCACAATTATGCCTTTTCTTTATGTCCCTTCACAAGGAAAATGTTATTCCCGTGGGCACTGGAATTTCCCCCAGAACATTTGTGGCTTCCTCAAAATTTTTCTTCTAGATCCTTCTGCTGAGATATCAATCCATCGGTGGCATTCCCCATTCCTCTTTAGACTATAGGCGTCTTCTCACGGATTTGAAAATATTATTAACTTTGTGATTTTTAGCATAAAAAATTGATTTGGTGTAATTGGCCTGCAGTAAAATTGTCCATGTAATATTTTGTGCCTCTTGGTAAAGTCCTTCACAGCTAAAACAGTGCATTATCAAAGTATGTGATTAATGTTTTCATAGTTTCTATGAATCACTATGACCAAATTTTCCATAATATATATTGGCAACCACTTTTTAGTAACACAAATATAGACACTATGTGTGTCACGTAGTAGGCAGTGAACATTGCATTCCACCTTTAATTTGAGGGAAGTAAGGGAAGAAGAGAAGGAAGGATCTACAGACACCATGTCCACTTTGCAGCAGAATATAATAAAATATATTATAAATTGAAAATATGTCTTTATTTATAAATTATATTCAAGTTTTACTCATGCCTTTTGCTAAGCTAAAGTGAATCCTCCCACGCAGGTGTTAATGCTTTAAATTATAATTGGTCAAGAAGCCTAGTTGTGAAGAAAAATTAGATGCTTATATGATATCAATATCTGGGTGCTCAGAAAAATATATAATTAAAGTTCATTAGCTAATGCATATAAACAAAATATAAAATAAATCTGCATGACTTAAGGCTTTTTAATGTATTCTTTTTTAAAAAATTTTGTTCTATTAAAGAAAATGTTAACAGGACACAGCAATTTTAGAAAATAACTAAGAGGGAATAGTATCTTAAAATGAGCATTTACCTTCTTGATTTAGGATCACTTATCTACAGCCTGTAGTCTGTGTCCAGGGCTAAATATTTGCTAATGTTTTCTGTTTTATTATTCCTTTGAGTGGATAATTTTGTGTCATGAAGCTTAATAGTACAATATTCTTACTTGATTTTTCTTAAAACCATGTTATAGTCAAGTTAAAAATATATATATAGATGCCTTAACAGGAATAATTTACAAAAAAAAAAAGAGGTAATGGGAAAACAAGCTACATGCAAAAGCAAAAATGACCTTCTGTAGTGAATTTCACTGTTTTTCAAGTGTGGCAAGAATAATAAATCTTGGCAGTTGAAACTTGCTGTTCACCTGAGGGCTGCCAATCACTCCCATTTTGAGAGACAGAATTTGTGAATTGTCAACACATCTTTTAGGCGAGAAACCAGTGTTCATCAAGAGTAAAATGAAAACAAATGCTCAAATAAATTGAAAATCAAAATGCTTCCTGGTCATCTGATCTTGAGAACATATTACATACAATCTACAGTACCTATGTGATAACAACTGTAATATGTACGATACAGATGATAAAATGCATAACTCTTAGTGCGCTTCTTAGACAGATTATATTCTGGAGATCAGTGACTGGAGTTTTTTCTGCATTCCTTAAACAGTAAACTATTTCTCATTGAGCAACTCCCATAAATACAGCCCTATCACACTAAAACTGCTGACAGCCTGGTAGGCGATTTCAGTGGTGGAAGCCAGGACTAAACACACTGAACTACATTAGAGTTGGTCCCCGGAGGACAGAATTGAACTTCATTGGCAAGGGCACAGTAAGAGTTCCATTTGACTCCTCATTAAACCTCTCATAGGGATTACAGCTCCTTCTCTGTGGCTACTATTGCTTCTCTTTCTACAGAAGAGATAGATGTGAATGCTTAGTCCTGGGTATTGTTTTTCTTTTTTTTAGGAAAAGATTACTTTTCCTAACCAAAATAAAGTCTCTTGCAGATTAAAAAAAATGGTCTTCTAGTTTCTCGCTCATTAACCATCTTATTATTTCCTAAGGAAGTAGAGAGCTTTATTTCATTTTGTGAGAATTCTTTTTTTTTTTTTTTGAGAATTCATTTTTAAATGCCTGTCTTAGGGAATGCAAGAGATTCTGTTTTATTTGCATTTATTATTTATCCCAGAAATGCAGCATTACGGAGGAAACAGTTGGTGCTAACAATCTCAGCCTTCTTAATCAAGCAGTGTCATTGTGATCATGTCATCACAACAAACATTTTGAAGCATACATTACTATAGGCACCTTATGTTGCCCATGGCCATTATTGTGGATTTGGAGTCCTGAAAAGAGTGAAATAAGATTCACCATCCTTTGGAAGTACTGCACTGGAAAAACCAATCAATAGTTCAGAAAGCACACCGCAGGCTCTGTGGATTGGAAACCCCACGCAGGTGATGATGCGGCATTTGCATTCTTCTTGGTTGTCTCTCCCAGAAAGACTCTCAAGCCTGTTATTTTTTTAAGTGCAATAAAAACAAATGAAAGTATTTTTTTCCAGCAATGGCTAAGTGACTTATCTTCTCTGAAGAGAACATTTTCTCTGATTATGAAATAACACCCTCAGTATTCAGGCCACCTAATCACAGTATCAGAATGGAATATTAAAAATGTTAACAACTAATTCTTCACTGGGGAATGTTTTACTGCTTACTGTTTACTGTTATTGCTCTCCCAAAGTGTACAAGGGCATAAAGGGCTAAGCAAATTGTGATGCAAGTGATAAAGAGAAATACAGAAAAACAACATAGAAAAGATGGTTATTGTAAAAATGCACATTATTGTGAAAGTTCTTTTTGCATTTACATGATGAATGTATGATTAGTAGACTATTTCTAACACTCTATATACATCTGTTAAGCCTATATCCATGCAGTATCTATACATCCATTCGTGGGTGCTCAGTCACTCAATCGTGTCTGACTCTTTGTGACCCCGTGGACTGTCGCCCATCAGGCTTCTCTGTCCATGGGATTTTCCAGGCAAGAATACTGAAGTGGGTTGCCATGCCCACCTCCAGGGGATCTTCCCCACACAGGGACTGAACCTGTGTCTCCTACCGCTCCTGCACTGCAGGCGGATTCTTTACCACTGAGCCACTGGGGAAGCCCAGCTACACGTGCATACATGAACCTGTGCACACATATATGTATCTTTATATATATCCATAATCCACAACATGGGCACACGTACTTTAAAATCTAACTTTATTTAAAGTAGAAATTGTTGGAAACTTATGAGTGTGGTTTTGGCCTAAACATCTTTTTGGTTCCAGACATGAGATCATTTCACTGTCACTTTTGGGAGTGAGTGAGAATAGAATTCTGCTTTTAGGAGCTTCTGAATATAAAGGGAATATACCAAACCAAAACCCTACAAGTCTAGTCCCAATAATAAAATTTTCAGATAGCCCATGACTCTGACTTAGAGGGATGGAGAAATAACTAATATTTTCTCAAGAGAAAAAAGAAGGTCCAGGCCAATCAATGTGGACATGAGGGCACTAAATTGAGTATGTGAAGAGAAGAAGGTGAGAAGGAAAGTAGTTTCTAAAGGAAGACACCAAAGGCAGAAATTCAGACCATTATTCTATATTTATGCAAATAAGAAATCAGTACACATATATACTCATGTAAATATATTCAATTTAAACCTTTCTCAGATGCACAAATACGTACCAGTCATCTGTGCAAACAAATATGGAATCCTTATGTTGTACCTCTGAAACTAATACGATGTCATATGTCAATTATAGCTCAAAAAAAAAAAAAAGTACAGAAAGGTCTCACGTACCTCCAGCCAGTTTCCTTCAAGAATAACATCTTATATAACTATAGTATTTAGGTATTAAAATCAGACAACTGCCAGTGGGAGCATTCACAGACCTTATTCAAATTTCACCAGTTTGCACTCATTTGTGTGTGTTTCTGTACAATTTTATCATCTGGGTAGATTTGTGTAACCACAACCAGAGTCAAGATACAGAACTATTTTTTCACCACTTTTAACTTACACACCCTCTCTTTCCCCTCCTCCTACTCATACTTTGCTAATGGGAATGTAAAATGACACAACAACTCTGGAAATGTTCAATAGTTTCTGTAATCATTAAACATTTTAAAAAGTATATAAATGTTTATATGCTTATAAATATGAGTCATATAATGTGGATAAACCTCCTCCTATAGTCCACTCAGGTTTCAAAGGACAGCTCTTGCAGTTTACAAAACCTCTGACTTCAAACAGAAAAAAAAAAAAAAAAAATATATATATATATATATATATATATATATATATATATATATGCTAGTTCCTCCTGGGTGAGTGTTGGATAGAGAGAATGAGAGTGTTTATTTATTTTACTAATTTTTATTGAAGTATGAAGTGAAAGTGAAAGTCACTCAGTCCTGTCCAACTCTTTGAGACCGCATGGACTTCTCCAGGCCAGAATACTGGAGTGGGTAGCCTTTCCCTTCTCCAGGGGATCTTCCCAACCCAGGGACTGAATCCAGGATCTCCCGCATGGCAGGCGGATTCTTCACTAGCTGAACCACAGGGGAAGTACAGCTGCGTTACAATGTTGTGTTAGCTTCTGCTGTACAGCAAAGTGAATCAGCTCTACTTGTACATGAGCACATGCTAAATAGCTTCAGTCATGTCTGACTCTTTGCGACCCTATGGACAATAGCCTGCTAGGGTCCTCTGTCCATGGAATCCTCCAGGCAAGAATACTGGAGTGGGTAGCCATGCCCTCCTCTAGGGGACCGTCCCCATCCAGGGATCCAATCCACCTCTCTAATGTCTCCTGCATTTACAGGCACGTTCTTTTTTACTAAGGCCACCTGGGAAGCCCATCAGTTCAGTTCAGTTCAGTCGCTCAGTCCTGTCTGACTCTTGCAACCCCATGAATCACAGCACGCCAGGCCTCCCTGTCCATCACCAACTCCTGGAGTTCACTCAAACTCAAGTCCATGGAGTCGGTGATGCCATCCAGCCATCTCATCCTCTGTCGTCCCCTTCTCCTCCTGCCCCCAATCCCTCCCAGCATCAGTCTTTTCCAATGAGTCAACTCTTCGCATGAGGTGGCCAAAGTACTGGCGTTTCAGCCCCAGCATCAGTCCTTCCAAAGAACACCTATACCTGTATATATATCTCCTCTTTTTTAGATTTCCTTCTCATTTAGGTCATCACAGAGTAAACAGCAAAACTCTGCACCATACAGTAGGCTGGAGAATGGGAGTATTTGAATGGGAGGAAGAAGAGAGTGGAAACAGGAAGGATTATCCTCCTGAGTGGGCTTCCTAGGTGGCTCTAGTGGTCAAGAATCCGCTTGCCAGTGCAGGAGATGCAAGAGATACAGGTTCAGTCCCTGGGTCCGGACGATACACTGGAGTAGGAAGCGGCAACCCCCTCCAGTATTCTAGCCTGGAAAATTCCATGGACAGAGGAGCCTGGCGGGCTACAGTTCATGGGCTCGCAAAGAGTCAGACACACTCGCGCGCGCGGGCACACACACACACACACACACATACACACACTGAGTTCCATCACTACATTCACAACCAGTCACTTCCCCCCACAAGGGTTAACTGCAACTGGTAGCAGATGTAGGTAGATCTAGAGGGGACCCGGGTTTCCAGCTCATGAGTTGCTCAAGAGGAGTCCGGGAAGAACTCTTGCGTCCCAGAGACTGTGGAAAGCGTTGGGGCGGAGCCTGGAGTGAGGGGCCGTTCAGCGCTGCGAGGCGGCGGGCGGACCCTGGTGGGAGGGCCCCGCGGCTGCTGTCACTTTACGAGTCCGCAGCCCGGAGCGTGAGTATCTCGGCTGCCGGAGGACCGCGGCGCGCGGCGCGCAAGGCCCCCGCCTCTCGCTCCCCACGCGGACGCCGCGCCAGAGCCTCGCCCACTCCAATCCCCACCCTCACCATCCTTAACTGTTAAAGAACAGCCGCGCCTGGCGCGTTCCTAGAGGATCCCGGGTGCAGAAGGCGGAAGGGGAGCAGGCGCAGGGGCACTGGAAAGGCAGGATGCGCCCTCCCGGAGCAACCTCGGCGCCCAGGGTCTGAGGCTGAAGCCCCAGCTCGCCATTGTGAGCCGCCCGCGGAGCCAGGCGGCGCCACCGTACTCCCGGCTCCCCGTCCACGCCGCGATGTGGCACCTGCCCGCGAGGACGCGCGGCGGCCGCCGCCTCCTGCCTCTGCTCTGGCTCTTTGTGCTGTTCAAGGTAGGGGACCGCCCTCCCCGGCCCCCGCGGTCCTGCCTGCGCCCGCGCTCCGGCGCCCCAGCTCTGCCGCCGGGGAGCCGCGCGCCCCGCGGGCGGGATGGCCCGGCTGCCGGCAGCGCCAGCTGTGCCGCCGGAGCGCACGCTTTGTTGTCCTTGCCTCTGCGTGTTCCCCGCGGGCTTAAGGGATGGGGTGGAAGAACAAGGAAGTTTGCTCCCTCCAGCTTTGACCCTTTGTGCTCTTTGACCGCCTTCGGCATCTTCATCAAAGGTCGGCTCTCCGGTGGTGCTTCCTCAGACAAAATGAGGTCACTTTCCCTTCTGGTCGCTACTGCACCCCAATGCTGCTTCACCTTTCTACCCTCCCCCAACGAGGTTGTGGAGTCTTTGTCTTAATTTACTTTCTGCTGGAATGATACACCGGGGGCTGAGCTCCCTGGCCGAAAATGGACTGCCGGGGTGGGGAGTGAGCTTGATTGTCTTTGACTAAGTAGTGTAAGCTTGAGGCTGGGCAGGACCCCTCTCCCCACGTTCTCCTCTCCAACCTTTACAAAGTCTCTAGACTTTCCCTCACTATATTTACTGAGGATGCTACCTCTAAATTTCAGTGTCAGACATCTGTATAATTAACTTTGTCGTGTCTTCTTTGGAATATCTTCCTCAGTGTTTTACTTTGGGGAATATAAACCAGACAAGGGCTGCTTTAAAAGAAATCCTAGTTTGATAACTATACTGTACATAAAAATTTTTAACGAAATTTAAGTTAGATGTCTTTGGAGAAGTGTTATGAGGTTATAAGGAAGGTAATTGTCTTTTCTTCGTGTCTTCCGGGTGCCTACTTCAGTTGTGTTATTTAGTCCTTTTTTTGGCAAAGCAAACTCAAGTGTGTCGACAGGTGACCAGGAGCTATCCTTTCAGCACCACAGCGCTATCTACCTTAGAGATGGATGAAATATTAATGGATGCAATCGTTTTCTTATCAAAGAGTCATTTCTTGCTCATACGCACCATTAATTATGAATGTCTGATAAAGAGCCAATGGATTGAGAACAGCCAGTTTTAAATATTCCATATTTTCATTTACCTTCTTGGAAAAAGGAAAAATAGTTTCTGGGAGAACCAGCAATAGAGAGCCTAAACATGATTCCAAATTATACTTAATATGTTTTTACATTTTCTGAAGCTATCAATAATTTTTTTAATTTGATAAATAATGAGCTTGGTCGTATATTTTTACTCTAAAAGGTTGCTCTATAAGTAGATACCATAAATGTGTATGTTCTATGAACACACACAAACTTTGAAGTTCCTATTAATATTTCTATTTGTCATATTCTGTCATGTCTATTATGTCTATGCAACACTTGTCATGAATGCAAAGTGAGAAATTGAATAACCACACATTTTACTAAGTAACAGCTAGGACTTGCACATATGACATCTGATCCAAATTGAACCTTTGGCAGTATCTCAGGTTTTTATTTGAATGCTTTATACTGAACAAGAATTTCAGAAATGATCAAATGATGAGTTTGGGAGTGGAGGAAGAGTGCCATAAATAAAATGGAAAAATTTGTGGCAGGAGTTCTAATCAGAAACTTGATATTGGAATTAGAAATTGCAGTCAGTGATGGAATAGACTAATAGATGTTCACCCAGTTCCACATAATAAATGTTTTCCTGCACATTTGTAGTTTAGTGTAACTTATGATAGTAAGTACATTAATAAAGCTTGCCATTTAATAAATACTGTCATGGGACAAATGATCTTGTAAAGAAAATCATTATTTTATATTTCATGTAAATGCAGCATTTTATGTCTCCTGAATATAAAGTATAACAGAGAAAAGATATATATATATGAAAGTGTTAGTCACTTAGTTGTATCCGACTCATCGCAATCCCATGGACTGTAGCCCACCAGGCTCCTCTGTCCCTGGGATTTCCCAGGCAAGAATACTGGAGTGGGTAGCTATTCCCTCCCCTATATGTCTGTGTATATATACATATGCATATATATATATATATATATGCTGAATACCCACTATGTCAGTCTTCTAGGTATTTTGCATATGCTATTTCATTCACTTATTTTGTTACAACTGACAAGAAAGTGGTTAACCAGGCACATAGAATAATGTATTTACATTTTTGAAATAGTATATTTCACAGTAAATTTGGTTCACAGCATAATCTTTCCACAATTTGGAGATGCTTTTGCATTCAAGATCCTGAATAAGTGCCAGTCAAACAGTCCACTGGAAACTATCACAACATTGTTAATTGGCCATATTCCAACATAAAATAAAAGTTTAGTAGAAAATAATTTTAAAAATTAAAAAAAGGAAACATAGCATTCCATTATTAAATGTCAAGTTGTTGGTTGAATCTCAGTGATGAAATCTCAAAAGGTTTATCTGTGTTGAGTCAGAACAAACCCATTTCCCTATGTGATTGACTATAACCAATTTCATTGCTGTAGCCTCAAGATGCCTGGCTAAGGAAGCCTTTGTGCGTTGTTCTCTGTTCATGGTTTAGAGATGGACACATTTAATCAGGCATATCCAATTGTTTAAGTCACCCACTTTGTGTTATGAGGTTAATATCTGCATAATTGATGTTTCCTAAGCACAATGTTGGTTATGAGGATTTCTACTTTCATATAAATAGTGGCATAAAAATAGAAAACAAAAGGAGAACTTTGTTATCAAATATACTGGGATCCTACCAAACTCACTTGAGCTTCCAAGGTGGCCCAGTGGTACAGAATTCACTGCCAATCGATGCAGGAATGCTGGTTCTATCCCTGGGTCAGATAGATGCCCTGGAGAAGGAAATGGTAACCCACTTCAGTATTCTTGCCTAGAAAAATTCCACAGAGAGAGGAGCCTGATGGGCTACCGTCTGTGGGGTCACAGACTCTGACATGACTGAGCACACACACACGCACCAATCTCAAAGTGTTCTACACATGCTGTGCTGTGCTTAGTCGCTCAGTCATGCCCGACACTTTCTGACGCCATGGACTGTGGCCTGCCAGGCTCCTCAGTCCATGAGATTCCCCAGGCAAGAATATTGGAGTGGGTTGCCATGCTCTCCTCCAGGGGGATCTTCCCAACACAGGGATCGAACCCAGGTCTCCTGAATTGCAGGAAGTTTCTTTACCATCTGAACCACTGGGGAAGGCCAAGAATACTGGAGTGGGTAGCATATCCCTTCTCTGGGGATCTTTCCGACCCAGTAATCGAACCAGGGTCTCCTGCATTGCAGGGGGATTCTTTACCAGCTGAGCTACCAGGGAAGCCATTCTACCCATATGTAAACATAAATGGAGTAGTGTTAATATTTATCTGGTGATTCTCCCTCTCCATACATCTTCCCATGATTACAGGGAAACAATGTAATTTCTCTTGCCCAGCCTATCTTTACAAAACCTCTCCTTGAAAATTACTTCTTATATCACTTCACTCCACATCAGTATTTTCTCAATGAAGATGTAAATTGTGGAATATGACATCATAGGAATTAAAATTCTGTCTTCCCTGATATGGTTCCCATTAGTGGTCAACTGGAAGGTTTCCTTAAAGTCATCAGCTTGGCATGAAACCTTCTTTCTTTCTGAACCTCCTCTCTATATTTCCTTCCATCTCTGCTCTTACTTGATATATAATCGGGGAACATTAAATTTGCAAGGGCCTCAATTACATTTTCTGAAAGAAGTTTATGTTTAATTCTATAAAGCATAACTGTTATCATGCTGACCATAGTATTTATTCAGGAGAAACACCCGCTTTCCAAGGTCTGTCTGTCTTTCTCCACTTCCTTTCCCCTGCCCCTGTTTTTGGATGTGGGCCATTTTTAAAGTCTTTACTGAATTTGTTACAATATTGCTTCTGTTTTATGTTCTGGGTTTTTTTGGCCATGAGGCATGTGAGATCTCAGCTTCCCAACCAGGGATGGAATCCTCACTGCCTCCATTAGAAGACAATGGGCTGCCAGTGAAGTCCCTTATCTTTCTTTTTCTCGCTAATTCTCTTCACCACCTCCATTTCTCTCCCTCTTTCCCTGCTCTCCCGCCCACCGCCCCCCCCGCCACACACACAGGCACAGACACACAGAGAAATCTTCACTTTCCTTTTTGAAGTTTTACATTCACATTCTATATCACACAAGGTTGGCAGTTGAACCATAATCTTTTCATCTTTCTGAAGCAGCTTATACCATTATCCTTACAGTGAAGTTCGCTGCCATTAATTTCTTTGTCAATTGACTTCCTTGGCAAATGTTGTTGCCAACCTATTAGAAAAACTCTTTTACATGTGACATCCCTAGTAAATTGGAGAAGGTTCACTGGGCTGGACTTCTTCAGGGAATTGGGTGATAATCCTTCCCAATGAAGCATCTGTTTGCTTCTCTTCTTTGCTATGTGAAAGATTGTTGCTCTGTGAAAGTATAAAAAATTCAGACTTACCTGTTTCTCATTTTGCCTCATAAGAAAATATGTGTCTGTATGAACAAATAACTTAAAGCAAGAGGAGTTTTACTTTATTTTTTAAATGTAGTGCTAGTTCTAATATTTAAATATCCAACTTACAGGTATTTAAATTTATAAGTACATTGATTCTTTTGTTTTATAAACATAATTTTGACTTGAGTCTTTAGTGTTTCCAAAGGATCTTGGTGTTGGATAGAGTTGGTACATCTGTGTAAGCCATTGTGATTGGTAGCGGCTTAGTAGAATGCCTCACAGCTGTGAGCACAGATATTTATTTTTCATTTTCTTCCTAATGTAATACCTTCAGGTACACAGTTCCAGTGATGTTGTATTTTCAGAAGTATAGTATAGTGCAGTGATGAGCTTTACAGGAAAAAAGCAGTATGTTCATTTTGTTACTCCAAATACATTGTAAATGTTTTTGAAATAAAGCCAAGTCTATTGTAAATTTTGGGCTTCCCTTGTAGCTCAGCTGGCAAAGAATCCACCTGCAATGTAGGAGACCTGGGTTCGATCCCTGGGTTGGGAAGATCTTCTGGAGAAGGGAAAGGCTACCCACTCCATTATTTCTTGCCTAGAGAATTCTAGGCAAGAGTTGAATACGACTGAGCGACTTTCACTTCCACTTTCATTGTAAGTTTTTGTCTTCTATTGTGCCTAGTATGCAGTGTTAGGCATATGATAGAAGTTTAATAAACAAGATTTAAATTTTTGGCATTGTATAAGTAGTTTTTGACAGAGATGTGGTTAAGTATTAATATTGAGTTGTGAACTCATCTTTAAGGAAAACATGAGGAAATTAGCATTGTGTGAATTAAATCATTATAATTACAATGCAATCATAGTACCCATCCCTTATATTCAGTTCAGTTAAGTTCAGTTGCTCGGTCGTGTCTGACTCTTTGCGACCCCATGAATTGCAGCACGCCAGGCCTCCCTGTCCATCACCAACTCCCAGAGTTCACTCAGACTCACATTCATCGAGTCAGTGATGCCATCCGGCCATCTCATCCTCTGTCATCCCCTTCTCCTCCTGCCCCTAACCCCTCCCAGCATCAGAGTCTTTTCCAATGAGTCAACTCTTCGTGTGAGGTGACCAAAGTACTGGAGTTTCAGCTTTAGCATCATTCCTTCCAAAGAAATCCCAGGGCTGATCTCCTTTAGAATGGACTGGTTGGATCTCCTTGCAGCCCAAGGGACTCTCAAGAGTCTTCTCCAACACCACAGTTGAACTTATAAAAGTCTTAAATCAAAAAACCTACATGGTCAGTTCAGTTCAGTCGCTCAGTCAGGTTGGAGTCTTTGTGACCCTCTGGACTGCAACACACCAGGCTTCCCTGTCCATCCCCAACACCCGGAACCTACTCAAATTCATGTCCATCGAGTTGCTGATGCCATCCAACCATCTCACTCTCTGTCATCCCCTTCTCCTCCTGCCTTCAGTCTTTCCGAGCATCAGTGTCTTTTCCAATGAGTCAGTTCTTCACGTCAGGTGGCCAAAGTATTGGAGTTTCAGCTTCATCATCAGTCCTTCCAATGAACACTCAGGACTGATTTCCTTTAGGGTAGATTGGTTTGATCTCCTTGCAGTCCAAGGGACTCTCAAGAGTCTTCTCCAACACAGTTCAGAAGCATCAATTCTTTGGTGCTCACCTTTCTTTATAGTCCAACTCTCATATCCATACACGACTACTGGAAAAACCATAACTTTGATTAGATGGACATTTGTTGGCAAAGGAAATACCCATATGGTATTTCCCTCCAAAAGAATACTTTGGATTGCTCATTTATTCATCACTGTTACCCCAACTGCTATTAACTGTCATCGGTTAAAAGTTTGTGTTGAGGACTTCCCTGGTGGTCTGGTGGTTGGGAATCCCCCTGCCAATGCAGGCAACATGGGTTCAATCCCTGGTCTGTGAGAATCCCACCTGTTGGGAGGCAGTTAAGCCCATGTGCCACAACTACTGAAGTCCATGCTCACCTCAACTTGAGAAAGTCTGCATCAGGAAAAACCCAATGAAGCCAAAAATAAATAATATGTTTAAAATATGATATATTTTGTAGAAGTTTGAGTTAAAATACTATGAGGAATAACTTTCCTTACCTTTATATATGACCTACAACTTCAGCCAATATGTAGAAACACAGGTGATATTTTTGCTTCCTCTTCCATATCATCCTTCTTCTGTGACCAGTACCAACTGGAACTGACAAAGATTTCTGCATTCTTCTAATAGAAATACCTCTGAGTTTTTGCCATAACTTTGCTTTTAGGAGATGAGGCCTTTTGTACAGCCTAGTGTTAGTCATATCTGCGGTAGTGTTCAATCCAGGGGCATAAACCAATGCAAAGCCTTAAAGAACTCTTCTGTGGTGCCCCTGGAGCCACCTTGGCATCAGCTCCTTCTGCCAAATAAATATGTGGGAGACCTCCATGTGCCCTTGTGTCACTGATTTGAGAAGCTAAAACAAGGTTAACATGGCACCAGTGGAAGGAACACGAGGGTAAATGGGGTAGGACAAAACTAGAGACAGAACACAAAGTCTCTTGTTCTCTCCTCTTCTGGTGCTGTTGGTTCCAGCAGGTTCCATATTGTTTCTATCAGTGATTCAAAAGGGTGTATAAGTAACCTTCTTGAACACCTCTTATGTAATCTGTCATCACTAATTACTCCTAATTAATGAGCTTGTTCTTTCCTAAGCTTGTTCTTGGTGTTCAGAGTGCTGATTTCTAGTTTTCTTTTTCCTCTGAACATGGTGCCTTCCAATTTATTTCTATGAGTATAACCATATATTATCTCTGTGTCAGAAAATCATCCTCAACTCATTCATTCAGAATCTAATTCTCCAGTAAAATGTGTCTCTTTTCCCTAGGCATTCTAGATCAATTCCTCTTACTTCTAAATATACTAAAATCACCAAACAAACAAGAGGGATGTTTGAGACAAGGTTGTAGAGGTTTCTGGAGAGAGCAGTTTTCCCCTCCTTTTTGTCAAGAAATTGAGATGAAAGAGAGAGAAATGATATACGCTTGAAAAAATCTTTCAGAAACAGAGAATCAGAATTGAAACTAAGAATCTGAGTTCAAGGGCTATGTTACAAATGATAAATACTCATGGTAATTTCTGTAAGAAAATGAATGTAGAGAAAATTAAGGAATCAAAAGAAAAAAGTTTGATGAAAATAGTATATTGCCAACCTTCTATCTATATTTAAATGTGTTTCTTCTTGAATGCTCTTCATTTGTTTGGTTTCCCACTCTTCCTAAATGGGAATACTGTGCAGTTCATTTTTCTAACAATAAAAATGTTGTTTTCTCTCATAAAGCAAATTAAAACCAAATGAATCTGGTCATTTTGCACCTTTACTAGCAAATAAAAATAGTAGGGATGTGATTTATCTACAATGTAGAGGTACAAAATCAGAACTATTTTTTGTAACACTATTATATATGTGATTTAAATTATGAATGTTTCTCTTGTTTTGTATCATCTCATTAACTGTTACTTAGAAAACTGAGACTTTTGTTGCTTTTTTTCAGACCCACTGTTGTGAAAAGCATGGTAGCATTTAGGAAAATACAAATTTATACACATGGAAATCAAGGGATGGAAGTCAGCTTAAGGAGATTCCTACATGCTGTGCCAGAATGTAGAGTCTTTACCCTCTAGGTGAAGAAGACTATTGAAAGGTTTAATCAAAACTGAATGGAATAAGATTTGCATTTTTGATAGAGCCTGTGGCTGTAGGAAAGGCTTTCTCAAAGGTATACCAGATAGGGAAGCAGTTAAACTGCTAGGAGGTTATTGTAATGATCCAGTTAAGAGATATAATGCAAACCTTGACACTAGGGTGATGGGAAAAGGGACCAAAGGAAGAGAGGTGGTGTTCAAAATAGCTAAAATGACAAGACTGTCACATGTGGGAAATTAACGAAAGAGGAGTCCAAGGTCTTTTCCAGGTAACTGATACCTTTACCTGAAATGTTGCCACTATTATGATACCAAGTGGGCTGGTGGTATCTATTCTCTCCTCCAAATCAGCATACCCCTTTCTCCACCCACAGTGCCAGGGAGCTCCCCTATAAAGGCTGCTTCTTCAGGTCCCCTTGCCCTTTGGCCTATAGTGAGTTTGACTGATAGGAAGCATCAGAGTCTTTATTCCCCCAGTGTCCACCTTGGCTTGACCCTGATAGGCAGTAGATTCCGTCTCTCTTCCAATCTTGTAGTCAGCCTTTCTATTAAGGCCAAGTTCTGGCCAAGTTCCAGAAACAGCTTCTTGGTCCCTGTAGGATAATAGCTTCTCACTGCTGCTTCTCCCTGGATACTTTAACATCCCTATTTAGTATCATCATTTCTGCTCCACACCTTAATTAACAGTCTTTTGATTAAACTCTATGAAGTTTCCCCTGCCTGCACTGCTGGGACCTCTACTGCTGTAGTGCATGATGAGGTTAGTAGAGGGCCTCTTGAGTTTGACTTGCCTAAAAAAGCAGGTGCTTAGTTAGATATGAGTCTGATCTAGGGGAAAGGGCAAACCTGAAGTTGTGAGTGGGAATGTTTCAGCAGAGGGCAAAGGAGAGAAGGGCAATGGGCCAGGGTGGGACCTTTGAGGAGCACTGACATTTAATAAGGAACCTTGGAAGGTGAAGAAGGAATAGCCAGAGAGGTATAAGAATCAAGGACCCCAAGCTCTGGTTTTGAGTGGGAGTGATTTGTCAACAGCGTCAAAACAACCTCCTGTAAACTTGTTTGTTAGGATAAGCATCTACGTCCCTGTCTACATTTATACTTTGCAAATAAGATGTAGAGAAAAAAATGTATGGACACCAAACGGGAAAGGAGAGAATGGTAGGATTAACTGGGAGATTGGGATTGACATATATACCCAATGGATACTATGTATAAAATATATAGCTAGTGAGATCCTACTGTATAGCATGGGGAGCTCCACTCTGTGCTCCATGTGATGTAAGTGGGAAGGAAATTCACAAAAGAGGGGATATATGTAAACACAGAGCTGATTCACATTGCTGTACAGCAGAAAGTAATGGCACTCCAATAAAAATTAGTAAAAAAAAAAAAATTACCACTTTAACAAGAAAAAAAAAAGATAGATATTGTTGGGCCAGAGAGACCTGATTTCAATCTCAACTCTCTAGGCTGTTCCTCTTACTAGCAGCAGGATGTAGGGGAAATTATTTGTCTTCTCTGGGGTTCCTATGGTGATTGGCTATATTTATCTCGGAGGATTACTGTCAGGAATAATTGGGATAATGACCATAAAATATCTTAAACAGTGCCTAGAATACAGAAAGCACTTAGTAAATGTTGTCTAAAAACAGAAATAGAAAGAAACAGGATAATAAAAATAACCAGTGGAAAATCAAAGAAGATGAACAATTAAAACTGTATCCACAGCAGCATCTTCCTAAATGTACCCCATGGAACACTAGAGACTTGAAATATTAACAGGTGTTGTTAAAAATAAACACTTTGTGCAGACTTGAATTTGGGAAGTAATCTATTTATTAATATCTTTGTTTTAAACTAATATCAATTAATTTATTATTTTTTGTACCAGGATTTCTTAAAAAGTTTACTATGTTAATATTCATTGTGTTTTCAGAAGGAAGACATAGTGTGTACCATTTTCCAAGTTTAACTGCAGAATTCTGTTTTTAAAAATGATTCATGTGTATGTGTATGTATGTTAGTTGCTCAATTATGTTCAACTTTTTGTGACCCCATTGATTGTAGCCCACAAGGCTTCTCTGTCCATGGGGATTCTCCAGGCAAGAATACTGGACTTGGTATCCACTCCCTTCTTTAAGGTATCTTCCCAACCCAGGGATTGAAGCTGGGTCTCTTGCATTACAGGTGGATTCGTTACCATCTGAGCCACCAGGGAAGCCACAAAATGATTCACTGGAATAGTGAATACACCATAAAATATGGAAAACATATGCATTTTTTTCTTCCAAAAGAGCTGAACATCAGTCCTTGGAAAGAAAGCAGGGAATAGTTGCTCTCCTTCATGCAAATTCTTCAGATGCTGAAATTTAGACTATGATAAATCTTACTTCTATGTTTTCCCTATCATTAGGATTATTTTCTTTATTAAAAAAGAAAGACATAAAGAAAAAAAGTGTCTAGTGTACAAGTGTATTATTTCTTAAGGTGTATTCACTATAAAATGCTTCATGGAAATAGTGAATACACCTTAAGAAACAATATGCTTGTACACTAAGACAGTTTTTTCTTTGTTTCTCTTTTTTATGAGGAAAGTAACCCTAATGATAGGGAAAACATAACAGTAAGATCGATCATAATCTAAATCTCAGAATCTGAAGAATTTGCATGAAGGAGAGCAACTATTCCCTGCTTTCTTTCCAAGGACTGATGTTCAGCTCTCTTGGAAGAAAAAATGTGCATGTTTTCCTTATTTTATGGGTTATGCTAACTCTGGGTTTGGTAACTGTACATACAAAAATTTCTTTGGTCTTTATTAAAAAGATGGAAAATTAATTTTAACATTATTTTTCAAATATCATTGTCTTAATATATGACTTGACTTAGAACAATTTTGTTCAGTATATTTCATTGAATATAAAACTGTACTTTTCAAAAGTCATGTAATTCAATGCTTGAAGTGAAAGTGAAGTCGCTCAGTCGAGTCCGACTCTTTGAAACCCCGTGAACTGTAGCCTACCAGGCTTCTCCATCCATGGGATTCTCCAGGCAAGAGTACTGGAGTGGATTGCCATTTCCTTCTCCAGGGATCTTTCCAACCCAGGGATCAAACCCAGGTCTCCCACATTGGAGGCAGATGTGTTAACCTCTGAGCCACCAGGGAAGCAAGCTTCTACTTATCTAATATGACTGCCAATTGGTCATTAATGGAAGAATTGCTGTCAGCTGAGAGGTAACTGTTCCACTTTGGAGCAGTCATTTCGTTGTTTGGCTTGGTGTTGAGGTAAGTTGGCTCTGGCTGTATCTTTCACATATTATTTCTATCCCTGTCTTATTTTAGTATGGGACTATGTTGTGACTGTTCCTGCTTTCTTGAATGTTCGGAACAACTGCTTGCCAACAGACTTGTCAGGCTATAAAAATAGTTTGTGAGAAGCTTGTCATTGCTCTGTCTTGTCCTCAGCCCTCTATCATACCACTTTAAGCTGTTTAAAGCAGCCCAGAATTTCTGCCTATTGCCATTCTTCTCTTTCATGGCCATAATAGCCATTCGGGCAAAAGACAGTTCTCTTTCTTCTCAAGTTCTATGATGAACCATCAAGAGCGCCCATCTCTGCTCAAAGAAAATTCTTCAACATGTTTTTCCCAAGCAGCCAATCTAAAATCACCCCATCACTCCAAAATACTACCACTTTTATGCAGGTTCAGTTTCTTAAGAAAAGGTATTACTCCCTCCATGACATTATACCAACTCTTTATTATGACTTAACTCCTCTCCTGGAATGCATGTAGGTTCCATGAAGGCAACATCTTAATTTTTTTTTGCTGACTGCTGTATCTCCGGCTGTTGGAAGGGTGCCTAGTCCAGGGTAGACGCTCAGTAAAATATTTGTTGAATATATGAATGAACATTGAATGAATACACGGAGTGAGAAAGGTCAAACAGGAGTTATGGGACAGGCTTGAGACAGAGGAAGAGCAGGTTGCAAGCAGGTGCAAGTTCCGGGCACAGAGCCAACGCGCAGTGACATGAACCAGGAGGAAGAGTCCATCAGGCGCGCAGTGCTGAGCAAAGCTCCGGGAGAGAGTGGAGTCAGAACGCGGAGATAATCTTGAAATGCTGTTTTATCGGTCTTGTGGAGGAAGCAGAGGTTTTATTACCACAGTGACAATGAAGTCTTTTGGACATTAAGATAAGCTTCTTCATACATTCCCCCCCTTGCTATTGTATTGTCAGAATAAAGTACTGACAAATGGTGTATGTTCAAGCAACGGATGTGTTCCCCTCTGTGGCAAATTCTCATCTGTAGCAAAGTAAAAACTCAGCCTTTCTGATCACTTATTCTCTATTTTATTCACTGGCTATGCATACAGTTTACTTGTTCTACAATTTGAGAATATCAAAAAATAAAAATAATTTTTAAAATAAAACTTTTCCTTTATTTTTCTCTCACCATGCATATTAATGTGCTCAGGATGTAGACCACTAAAAACATTTTCAGAAACTCGCATGACTGATTGAAACTCAGATGATTATTATTTTCCTTCAGTAATTGAAAGCTAGGATTCCCTTATGCCTTAAAATAATATATATATATTTAAAAATACATGTTAGTGTCTCCCAGAAAATTTTTAATGGATTTTAGATAATGAATGTCTTCTCTTGTATAAGATTCCAATAGGTCATTTTATATAGAAACAATGGTAATTTTCATATTCAATTGAATACTAGATAATAAATATTTCATTATCCAAACATGGACAGACCATTAAATAGTCTGATTGAATTAGTGTTGTAGTCATTAAAATGTTAGTACGTATATACCAGTGACTAAAATATAAAACTATATGCATAAAACACATACTATTTTTACTTATGCTGTTCTGCTAGAGAATTGAAAGGTACTACATTGTCTTGTAATATACTACATTTTGTCTACAGTCTACTCCTGTATTGGTAAAGAGTGGGATTTTTAGTTACTTGCAATTCCTTTTCTCTATGACTAATTTTCTTTTTGTTTGTTGATAATTCAATATCTTCTCAAGAGTCAAAAACAGAGGAAAATTGTGATCAGATAACTTGTACACTCACATAAATGGCTTAAAAAGGATTTTCCCCTTCCATGGATTTATGATAAGGAGAAATGCATGTGGAGAGTATGAAAATAATATTAATAATTCTATGATTAATAAATTTTTTAAGACTTGTGCTTTTTTTAAAATTGAAATCTGTAGTTATTTATTTATTTGTTTATTTGTTTTAGCTACCCCTGATGGCATGTGGTATCTTAGTTCCCTGACCAGGAATAGAACCTGCGCCCCCTGCAGTGGAAGCATGGAGTCTTAACCACTGGACCTCCAGAGAAGTCCAGATAAATTTTTATTTTATAAGTTTAACAGTTTTCTTTCTTTCTTTCTTTTTTAGTATCAAAGCAAAATTTCTAGAAATCTCTAAGAACACAATTATATGAGTCTCTTTCTGTCTCTGTGTGGTTCCTCAGAATTTGGCTAATTGTCATACATCATGCTTTCCTATTGAAGTCAACTTGGTGGTCAAGAAAATATAGTCTAGTAATATTGCTTTGGGATGTCTGTTTACTTTGATGTTGTGCTGAAAACTAAAGTGTAATCCGAAAAATGGAGTGTCTTCACAAACGCCACAAAGTAGTAAGCATCATTTTTACAATAAGTGTTGACAGCATTACCATAAGAAATCCCTTATTACTTGGATGTACTAAAAATGCCTAGATTTTATCTAGGAAGAAAAATTGACTTCTAATTTTCTGAATGTTAAGTGGATTAATAAGGTGAATAATAAAAAGCCAAGGGAATTGTATAATGTCTGTAATGTATTATTAAACAGTAAGTCATGTGGTGCTCCCTTAAAGGATTTTAGAAAAAGCTGGCTTATTATAGAGTTATTTACATATAAATATAGAGATTAGATGTAGCCAAGTTAATTTTGCATCATCATGGGGACTTTCTTCCAGTTTCCCGAACTAAATTATACTTTTTAATTAGTCCTTCAGAAATAACTATAGGCCTCACTCAAGATGGATAACTACTTGGAATTTATGATATGAAGATTCTGGTATTATCAAAACTGTTCAAAAATGATTGCAAGGACTTAGATTTAAGTTCAGTTCAGTCGCTCAGTCGTGTCCGACTCTGCGACCCCATGAATCCCAGCACGCCAGGCCTTTGTGTCCATCACCAACTCCTGGAGTTCACTCAAATTTACGTCCATCGAGTCAGTGATGCCATCCAACTATCTCATCCTCTGTCGTCCCCTTCTCCTCCTGCCCCCAATCCCTCCCAGAATCACAGTCTTTTCCAATGAGTCAACTCTTCCCACATGAGGTGGCCAAAGTACTGGAGTTTCCGCTTTAGCATCATTCCTTCCAAAGAACAGCCAGGGCTGATCTCCTTTAGAATGGACTGGTTGGATCTCCTTGCAGTCCAAGGGACTCTCAAGAGTCTTCTCCAACACCACAGTTCAAAAGTGTCAGTTCTTCGGTGTTCAGCATTCTTCACAGTCCAACTCTCACATCCATACATGACCACTGGAAAAACCATAGCCTTGACTAGACGGAACTGTGGACTTAATCCTGAAAATTTAGCTTATCAGTTGTTGTTCAGTTGCTAGGTTGTGTCCAACTCTTTGCGACCCCATGGACTACAGCATGCCAGGCTTCCCTGTCCTTCACTATCTCATGGAGCTTGCTCAGACTTATATGCATTGAGCTGGTGATGCCATCCAACCATCTCATCCTTGTCACCCCTTTCTCCTCCTGCCCCTCAGTCTTTCCTAGCATCAGGGTCTTTTCCAATGAGTTGGCTCTTCTCATCAGGTGGCCAAAGTATTAGAGCTTCAGCTTCAATATCAGTCTTTGCAATGAATATTCAGGGTTGAGTTACATAACAGTTTTACCTAATTAAAAAGAAGTCCCTTATCAATTGCTTCTTTTTAATTAGGTAAAATTTAAATCTGCAAAAATAAGCCCCCTACCTTTAGACGTGTTCCAGCTTCCTTCCACGAATTTATTTTTTTGTCTACTTGCACTTGACAAAAGACAACTGTATTTCTAATTCTTTTCTGCATCTGATTGCTGCCACATCTTTTTATTTATTTTTTGAAGGCTAGTTGGAAATCTAATAAGACTCTTTCATTGAAATTCTTGTTGCTATGTTGAGGGCTTCAATTAGCCTTTTTTTAAAACCATGTGATTTCTTGTGGTTCTGAAGTAGGGAGTTCTTAATTTGAAATAAGTCTGAATCAGGCATGCATCACCAAACACAATTTTCTAAAATGGATTAAAAATTTGAGAACTAATACATGTTCACTGTGGAAAATGTATAAAATACAACCAGCAGAAAGGGAAGAACGTTGTCATTCCTACACATTCAATTCTAAAATAACTACCATCTGGGGATATATCATTCCAATTTTTTTTCCCATGTCTGTGTAGCTGAGTGGGTAAGTAAAAAAAAAATAGCATCAAATTGTCCTACTATTTTAGCATGCTCTTTTCACTTAAATGTATTATGATAATTTTTACAAGACCTGAGTGTTTTCAGTTCTCTTCAATTTATGAATTAAGCCACGGGTCTGAGGGTCAATTATATTCAAGTCCCAGTTGTTTTTGCACCAGTGAAGGACGTGGATAATCATACATATTGATTATGACTGTGAACTGCTGGGGATCATCACCTATATGTGTGCCTTCCATTAGCATGATTAGCTCAGAATTAGTCACAGAAAAACTTCAAAGGCTATGTTGATAGGCATTTATTTTCTATTTTTCCATAGTTTAAATATCATGCATAAAAAAAAATTAAGAATAAGGACTTCCCTGGCAGCCTATTGGTTAACCTTCCAGTGCAGGTGGTGTGGGTTTGATCCCGAGTTGGGGAGTTAAGATCCCAAATGCCTCAGGGCCAAAAACAAACAATCAAACAAGCAAAAAACCCATGAAACAGAGACAACATTGCAACAAGTTCAAAAAGACTTTTTAAAAAACTTAAGAGCATAGGCTCAGTCCTGAAGAAAATCAACCCTGAATGACTCTTCCAATACTCTTCCCGTACTGCCAAAGCTCCAATACTTTGGCCATCTGTTGGGAACAGCAGACTCATTGGAAAAGACCCTAATGCTGGGAAAGATTGAGGGCAGGAGAAGAAGTGGGTGACAGAGGATGAGGTGGTTGGATGGCCTCATGAGTTTGAGCAAACTCCGGTAAATAATGAAGGATAGGGAAGCCTGGCATGCTTTAGTTCATGGGGCTGCAGAGTTGGACATGGCTTACTGACTGATCAATAACAACAACACAACAATAAACTCTGTAGTCAAAAAGATACAGGGTTGAACTTTGGCTCTGCTCTTCTAGCTGTGTGTCATCTGATGGTGTACTGACTTTGTACTGACTTCTTCATTGAAGACGCAAATTACAGTGACTGCCCAAATCATTATTTTTCCAGTGGCCAAGTCTGCCATCTTCTCCACCACCTGCCATCTTTTGAGGAAAACACCTTTTTGATTTGATTTTTATAATTGGAAAGGGTCCTCCTTGACCTTAATGTCCTGAGCAGAGTGATCAGTCGAGGGGTGAACCCCGACCTGAGCTAAACCCAATGAGGACTGCACCCCACCACTGTCTTTGAGATTGGCATGAGATCTCAGCCAAACCTATCAGAATCTTTCCCTGTAATTACTTCTAAAATGGCAATGGTGGGAAAGAATACGCTTCAGCTGTGACATTAGCCAAGACATAGGAGCTAAGACACGAGCCTGAAAGCTATCCCCAGTAAAGCTGATTCATAAGAAGAAACATGTTCTAGCAGAGAAGAAGGAGGTAGAAGCAATGGAGGGGCTTCCCCAGTGGCTCTTGTAAAGAACGTGCCTGTGAACACAGGAGCCGTGGGTTCAGTCCCTGGGTCGGGAAGATCCCCTGGAGAACGGAATGACAATCTACTCCAGTATTCTTGCCTGGAAAGTCCCATGGACAGAGGAGCCTCCCATGGGCTATAATCCATGGGGTTGCAAACTGTCAGACACAATTTAGCAACTAAGAACAACAACAGAAACAGTAGCGGCTTCAGCAAGACATCTTTCATTGCACAAAGACTATCTCACTTCTTGACTCTAGCTTCACTATACTGCAGTCTACAAAAATGCAGTTCTATCACACTCAAGCAGGCACAGGAATGCTTGGAATCTTTAAGAAATCTGAATCTTGTACACCTAAAGCTAAGACAACATTATAAATCAACTATACTTCCATTAAAAAAAAAGAAGTGTGAATCCGAGTTGGTATGATACAATTTATCATACAAACTGGGGCCCTTCCAAGACTGAAAGGGATCATTATGCCAGGACAGCAGACATAAATTGGCCTGTCCTGGAAAAGCAGGACAGATGGTTACTCCTTTCTGAATGTACTAACAGGCATGTTTGATGCAGTATGGAGTCACTAGCTCCTTGCCCATGTCATCCATCTCTGAAAACTTCTGTTCTAAACAAGACAAGTTGGCTGTGTAAGAGGAATTGTAATTATCTTTGTCAAAAAACTAAAGCTGGTATAGGAATGTTTATAGTAGCTTGGTTTGTACTAGCCAAACACTGCAGATAACCAAAATGACCTTCAATAAGTGAATGGTTAAACAAACGGTGGTATTTTTGGTACCATGTGATATTATTACTCAGCAACAAAAAAGAATAAATTATTAAAACCCACAGGAACCTGAGTGAACCACAAGGAAATCATGCTGACTGAAAAAAGCCACTCTCAAAATGTTGCAAAATGTATAATTTCATTTATATGAAAGTGAAAGTGTTAGTTACTCAGTCGTGTCCGACTCTGTGACTCCATGGACTGTAGCCCACCAGGCTCCTCTGTCCATGGGATTCTCTAGGCAAAAATACTGGAGTGGGTTGCCATTCCCTTCTCTAGGGGATCTTCCCGACCAGGGATCGAACCCAGGTCACCCATATTGCAGGCAGATTCTTTACCATCTGAACTACCAGGGAAGCCCTTCGTTTATACAGCACCCTAGAAACAACAAAATTATGGAGATGGAGAACAAATTGCTGGTTCCCAAGGATTAGGGATTAAGTGGGGTGGAGGAGAAGCGCACATGACTACGAAGGCATAACGTGAAAGAGGCTTATGATAAGTGAGCCATTGTGTATCTTGATCATTGTGAGAGTTACCTGAAATTATACACGTGATCAAAGTGTGTAGGTCTACATATACACACACAGATGAGGACATTACCATTTGTGGAATCTTAGTAAATTCTGTGGATTTTACCAATGTCAGTCTCTTAGTTTGAGTATTTCCTTGTTGGGGATATTTTCTTGTTTTGGTATGCAAAATATCAACCTTGGAGGAGCCAGGGTGAATGGTGCATGGGACCTGCCCGTACATTTCTTTGCAACCTCCTATAAATCTATAGTTTTCCAAAGAAAAAGGTTAAATAACTTTGTTTAGTTTGTATTATCTTCTCTTTTTTTCTGTGCCTGGCACTATGCTAAGTATTTTAACTGACTAATTGATACAGACTTTTAGTGATGAGGACTGTATGTGAAAGACAGTAATTATACGTGCAGGGAAAGGAAAGCCATCTAAGCAAATGTGAAAAAAAATAAGGAAAATACACAAGGACTTCAGTATAATAAGATTAGCTGCAAACTCAAATGCATTATGAGAAAGATAGCATGTTGAACAATGATCTTACGAGATAGCTACTGAATCCTGGAAAGGAGCAAATGTTAAGGCATTCCTAGTTGCCGCGGCCAGCACAAGCAAGAGTCGCACCTGCTCAGGGAGAGAACGGAGCGTCCCCGCTAAGAAAATAAGAGATAGACAAAAGATGGGGTTGAGAGGATCAGACCAAAATGGCTGATACCTTGCTTTATTGTGCTGCGGTATATATAGGGTAAAGTACGTGACTTAAGGCACTCACAAGGTTGTTTTTTAATCTCAGGATACAATCACCAGACCCTTACCATTGTATACAGAACACAATCAGAATATCTATCTTCTATGAAATATACACAATAAGATAATCTATCTTCTATGAAATGTTGCCGAAACCAAACATCTTGGAGCCTTAAGGGTTATAAAAACTCTTGAGGGTGGCGGGACAGGGAGCTTAGGCACGTGTCCTAGGGCCCGGCATACCTGCCAGGGAGCTCCCAAGACTTAACCCTTCACGGGTCGTCCCCCGCAGCTCCCCTCTCTTTATTTTTTAAAAGCTCCATAAGATGTTGGTGTTGCAACATGTTTTTATGTATTAAAACTCTCATATGTAAAAATTCTTTAACAATGCTACGAATAAGGCAAGGAGCTAAACAAATTATGATAAGCACAACAGTCAGAACCGCGCCCATAGCAATTATACTTCGCCACAGTGAATGAAGGCTAGGAAAGTTAGAAAATAAATTTTGTAAAAAATTATCGACGGTATCAGCTATATTCAAAGTAGCTTTTGGAGAATTTTCGATGTCAAGAATTTCATTGTGCAATTGTAAAAGATCTAAAGAAACATTAGTATTAAACCAAATTCCTTGCAGATGTTTTTTCACCTTATCCCACGGAAAGTCAGAAGTATTGTAAGGCTTTTTTGTAACACAAATCCATTTATAATTAGCATGGCATTGAATTTTCATGCGAAAATTAATGCTCTGAACTTGTTCTCCTAGAACTCTAACTACATCATATAAAGCGGATAATCTATCTTCTATTTTTTTATCTATATCTTCTTGAGTTCCCATTACTTTAGTAACATTATATGACAAGGAATCTACAGTATGAGCAGCTTGAATGGATTGTGCTAAAGATACAGAAGCAGTAACAGCAGTTGCTATAAGGGTGATTAAAGATACTATACCCAGAATAATCAGGCTCAGACCTCTTTTAGGACGGCTAAGAGCCGTATTAATGCGTTGTAACAATTCTAAAGCAGTCTCATCATACCATTCTTCAGTTATTTCAACAGGTAGCATTACAAAAGCAGGTTGTTTTACTATTATAACTTGTTCTCCTTTGGCTACACCTCTAATGCAATTAGTAAGTATGCAATTAGAACAATTTAAATGATAAATATTCAATGACAGTGTTATTTCCATATGGCCTTGTATCAACATGAATGGATAAGGGACACAAGCTCGGGGATATAAAAATCCTGTAACTCCCACATCACCATATTTGCTCCCACTAATATTGGGCTGTAAATATAGACTATTGCCATGACCAAAAGCAGCCAAAAGTTTCCATAGTTCTGTCTGATATATAGGAGCAGTGTTTACAGAGAGAATGGGTGGATGCTGTCCTCGATATTCGGGGAAATCAGGTGTTCCTCCAGGTGCCCAGTCCCATAAAAGGGTGGTATTGGCATTGTTGATGTTATACACCGATGCAATTCGTGCTCGACATAAAGTCCAAGGAGTGTCTATTCCTATGCCGATGCTTAAATGTTTGTCACAAAACGGAATGTCGAGGGGTCCGGTTCCGTCACGGTACGATCTCTTTCCGGTTTTTTCATCAATGCCTGAAATAGTCACTCGAGGATAGGATATATCAGCTGACACCTGTATACAATGAGGATGCTGTGATTGATAAGAAAAGCACATAGGGTATTGAGTAGTAAGACCATAAAAGGAGATATTGGCTTGCTGAGGAGAAATGTGAATATCTGATTTTCCTCCTAAAAGACTTGTATCATTAACATATACAGGTACTGTTTCTTTATCCCATCCTAAGGATTGAATCATAGGCGGATCAGGAATGTATGCCCAAAAAGCCGCAGCTGCCCCGTTTTGTATCCGCTGTAACAATAATAATAACATGATCAGTATATTAGTAGGTGTCACTGGAGGTTGTACATGAGCCTCATTCCAAGCATATCGCATCAGCGCCTCAATTTGCCTCTGAGTAGGCAGCTCACTCGTGGGCTCGCTCAGTGTCATGCGTTGCATTTGATGTGTCAGGGAGTTCCTCTGCCGCGCGTACCAGCCTTTCCGGAATCCAGCGCGGCGCTTCGGCATCCTGTGGAAAAACACAAACATGCCCTCGTCCCCATATTAGTACAGGGTCTGGCCCATACCACAGATTGGTAAGTGGATCCTTCCATCGTACAAGTGGTTTTTTGCATGAGGATCGTTCTCCCCAAAAACGCTGGGCTGCTGAATTGCCTTCTGCGTCTAAAGTTAAAAAATTTAAAACATAAAGAGCATGGTTTAAGGCGTTATGCGGTGAGGGGCTATACAGTTCATTCCCCTTTTTTTGTTTTAATAATTGATGTTTAAGGCGTTGATGGGCTCGTTCCACAATACCTTGTCCCTGTGGATTATAAGGAATTCCTGTTTTATGATGAATTTGGAAAGAAAGACAAAAACGTTGAAAAGAACGGCTAGTATAACCAGGTCCATTATCTGTTTTAAGGGTTTGTGGGATTCCTGAAGTAGAAAAGCAAAACAGCAAATGTTGAATACAGTGACGTGTTGATTCTCCAGTGTGAAGGGAAGCCATGAGAAAATTGGAAAAAGTGTCAATAGAGACATGAACATATTTAAGACGCCCAAATTGAGGAATGTGAGTAACATCTGTTTGCCAGAGGTGATTAGGGCGTAAACCTCGAGGGTTGACACCATATTGAGGGAGAACAAAGAATTGAGGACAGGTAGAGCAAGATTTAACAATTTGTCGTGCAGCTTCACGGGAAATTTTAAATTGCAACCGTAAAGAATGACTATTTTGGTGATGTAAATCATGGGATTTTCGGGCTGCATCAATAGCTGATTGGAAAAACACTTGTTTAGTAAGAACGTCCGCAGTGTGATTGCCTTGTACGAGGGCACCAGGAAGGGTGGAGTGTGCACGAATATGTCCAAAGAAACAGGGGTGTTGGCGGCAATGGAGAACCTGTTGAATTAATGTAAATAAGTTAAGAACTTCAGGAGAGGTGGTGCCGATAATTGGAACAGTTTCAATCATCTGTAAGGCACCGACCACATAGGAGCTGTCTGTAAATAAATTGAAGGAAGTAGGTACAGTTAGCAACGCTTGGTGGACTGCAAATAATTCCACAACTTGAGCAGAAGAAAAACTGGTTTGTGCGTAATAGGTTTGATGGTTAATGATTAAAGCTGCAGTTCCATTAGAAGATCCATCTGTAAATATAAGTGTCGCTTCGGGAATAGGTTGTCGGCGAACTATTTTTGGAAAAATAAAGGCATGAGAGCTAGCAAATTGTAACAATTTATCAGAAGGGTAATGATGAGTAATCCGTCCTGGGTAATTTGCAAAAGCTATAGACCAATTATCTGAAAATTGAAAAAGCCAATCTTGTTGTTCTAAAGCATAAGGAACACAAATGAAGGGGGGTTCCATACCAAAATATTGGATGGCCTCGTGACGTCCCTTTGCTACAATTTTTGCAACAAGTTCATAGTAAGGGAGCAGATGTTTAGTTGGAGTAGCAGATAGATATATCCATCGCAAAGGTTTATCTTGATAAAGTACCCCTGTGGGTGCTCGGGGGGTAGGAAGTATATACAAACCCCATGATCGTTGGTAATCACAATAAGTAATCTGTTGTTGTCTAATAGCTTCTTCTATTGATTGTAAAGCAGTTCGTCCTTCTAAAGAAAGTGTTCGGGGTGACGCAGGATCAGAGTCACCTTTAAGGATGTCAAATAATGGCTGCAAGGTATAAGTGGGTAATTTTAAATAAGGACGTATCCAATTAATGTCTCCTAAAAGTTTTTGAAAGTCATTTAGAGTTTTTAAATGGTCAGTCTGTAATTTTACTAATTGGGTATTATAAACGCGAGGATATAAGGAGAAACCCAAATAATTATAAGGAAAATGAGTCTGAATTTTTTCATCAGCAATAACAAGACCATTAAGGCTTAAATGTTGTTTTAGAATCGAAAAAGCTTGATACAATAGATGTTCGTCAGCATGAGCTAGTAATATATCATCCATATAATGAACCAAATATAGCTGAGGAAAACGTTGACGAACGGGAGCTATTGCTGTAGCAACAAATTTTTGGCACAGCGTAGGGCTATTAGTCATTCCTTGCGGGAGAACTCTCCATTGATAGCGTTGCATAGGCTCTTTAAAATTAACAGAGGGTAAACTGAAAGCAAATCTTTTACAATCTTGAGGTGCAAGAGGAATAGTGTAAAAACAATCTTTTAAATCTATAACAATGATATAGGATTTATCAGGTATAGCAGAAGGAGTGGGCAACCCAGGTTGTAGGGCTCCCATATGCATCATTGTTTCATTTACCTTACGAAGATCTTGTAGCAATCTCCATTTCCCAGACTTCTTTTTAATAACAAAAATTGGGGAATTCCAAGCAGAGGTAGAGGGTTCAATATGCCCAAGTCTCAGCTGTTCCTGCACCAGCTGTTGTGCGGCAGAAAGTTTTTCCTGTGTTAGGGGCCACTGATCGACCCATACCGGTTCCTCAGATTTCCAATCAATAGGATCGGCATGTGTCACAGGAGAATCAGAGGTCCCTAGGGAAAACACCCCAAGCCTTTTCGATCTTGATTAGGTTTTAAATCAAGGGGCAAAATGATGCCTTGATGTTGTTTACCTAAACCTTGATTTGGAAGTAAGCCCTGATCTAACATCAAATCTGTCACAGTGGGTGAAGGACTATATAAATAAACACCCATTTTGCTTAATATATCACGCCCCCATAGATTAACTGGGCGCCACCTGCCGCGGCCAGCACAAGCAAGAGTCGCACCTGCTCAGGGAGAGAACGGAGCGTCCCCGCTAAGAAAATAAGAGATAGACAAAAGATGGGGTTGAGAGGATCAGACCAAAATGGCTGATACCTTGCTTTATTGTGCTGCGGTATATATAGGGTAAAGTACGTGACTTAAGGCACTCACAAGGTTGTTTTTTAATCTCAGGATACAATCACCAGACCCTTACCATTGTATACAGAACACAATCAGAATATCTATCTTCTATGAAATATACACAATAAGATAATCTATCTTCTATGAAATGTTGCCGAAACCAAACATCTTGGAGCCTTAAGGGTTATAAAAACTCTTGAGGGTGGCGGGACAGGGAGCTTAGGCACGTGTCCTAGGGCCCGGCATACCTGCCAGGGAGCTCCCAAGACTTAACCCTTCACGGGTCGTCCCCCACACCTAGTCATAATTCCCATCCAATCAGTGTTATAGACAACATTTTCATGACTCTTTAGAGAATCAGTTAAGAACGGAGTCATGGAAACTACCATTTAGGGAGATTAGGACAAAATACTTGGATGAAGTAATGTCATTCTTCCATTCTTTTAGCAATTATTAAATGGCATATCTGGAAATAATATAAATAAATCAGAATGAAATAGTAAGTTAAAGAACAGCTTGAGAGGCTTTAGCAAAACAGGGGCAATGAATGGAGGATATATGAAGGTGAATAGACGTTTAATATTTCAACTAACCTCTCATCAAACAGGTATTTAACTGTACATAAAAGAAAAGTGCTGTATTCATCATTTTTAAGAGTAGAAAACAAAGTTATGGGACTTCCTTGGTTGTCCAGTAGCTAAGACTCCATACTCCCATGGCAGGGGGCCCAGGTTTGAACCCTAGTCAGGGAACTTGATTCCACACGCTGCAACTAAGACTTGGTGCAGCCAAATAAATAAATGAATATGTATATGTATAAAGAAACAAACAAAAAAAAGTTATGTCCTCAGGAAGTCTGTCAAACAAGGGAAAAATAACATAAACATGTTACATGCTAATGAGCTATATGTATATGACTTACCACTGTACGAGAACCCTGAAGTAGTAACACACTAATTTGCAAAGCAATGAGACAGACACCTCTATCCAGCCAAGTGTCTTTCTCTTCAGATAAGGGAGAACACACTTAGGCTTGAGGGAGCACTGGTTTCATGAACGAAGACAGATTTTGATTTAAACCTTGTCTGTTGAAGCTCAGACAAGGTTAAAGAAAACATTCCAGATAGAAGAAACAGGAACAAACACAGGAAAGTGAGAAAATGTAAGTCCTGGTTAGGAGAGTTGAATAGAAACAGGGCGGATGGAAGCGAGGTGGTTTTGCCCAGCCATGAGCTTTTATTCATAACCTTCTGTTCAGTAGTGCTACAAAGGCAAACATTAAAATGAGCTTTAGCTCAGCAGTGGTGTGCAGAAAAAAAAAATTATACCTCATTTTAGCTTTAATTGCTTTTATAATTCTGAATTTGCTGTTAAATGCAAATGCTTAATTCTAAATACTTGTGCTCTGTCTTAATTAGATAAAATAATCCTCTGTTGCTTGGGTAGTTTGGGAAATTAGTCCCTACGCTTAAACTCCCCCGGATCATGTTGTTTATGCATTAATCTTTATGCATTCTTTAGAGATAAATGGAAAATAAATGGGTTTATTTTTGCAGAGATAAGTTGTAACTGTCAGCATACTTTCAAATTTATATCCTCCACATGTGACTGAAGAATTGCCATGTTTATCATAGTAATTATTATTCACATGTATATTATCCTATACATGTAAAATTTCTTCTGCAGTTTTATACTTCACTTAAAACTGCTTCAGTTAAAATTACATGTTGCTAGTCAAAACTAAATAAAGACTCTAAACCTCTCTTTCATGTATTGGATTGACCAAAAATTTCATTCGGGTTTTTCTGTAAGCCGTTATGTAGTAAAGAATCTGCCTGTCAATGCAGGAGATGCAGGTTGGATCCCTGTTGTCGGGAAGATCCCCTGGAGGCGGAAATGGCAACTCATTCCAGTATTCCTGCCTGGAAAATTCCATGGACAGAGGAGCCTGGTGGGCTACAGTCCATGGATGGCAAAGAGTCAGACACAGCTGAGCACTCATGCACACACACTTATGAAAAAACCCAAAGGAAGATTTTGGGCAACCTAGTGCCTCAACATCCTGCCAACTCAGAAATCAGTGAACTATAAATTGTGTTGCATAAGGCTTGCCCCAAAGGAAGCAACCAATACAAGTGTCTCAGGCAGAAGTCAGAAGTTCCTCCAAGCCTCACTGGCTTGCTGAGAACGATGGTGATGATAACTGAAAATCACTACCATTTACTGGGTAGCTGCTGTTTAGAGGGCATCCTTATCTAATCTTGAGCATCACCACTTTAGTAATGGGGAAACTGAGTTCCAGAGAGGTAGTGAAACAGTTCAGGAGGAAACCTTCGACTGACCACAGAACCTTTGCACACTATCCCATATTGTTTTTTGTGAAAACTCTGACACAGCTTTTACTTCCCCACTCTCTAGATTACAACCTCTGCCTCTTCCTCTAGAAATATCCCAAGACGCAGGCAGCTGACTGAATTGGTTTTGAAGTCCTTGGTGAGGACTGCCATTTGGAGAGAAGTGGGAGATGGGGTGGGCTTCGCAGGTGGCATTAGTGGTAAAAAACCCGCCTGCCAATGCAGATAGACTTAAGAGACACAGGTTCGATCTGTGGGTCAGGAAGGTCTGCTGGAGGACGGCAACCCACTCCAGCGTTCTTGCCTGGAGAATCCCACAGAGAGAGGACCCTGGCGGGCTACAGTCTGTGGAGTCACACAGAGTGGGACACGACTGAAGCGGCTTAGCACCCATGCAAGTGTGGGGGATGGAGTAGCCCTGGGGACAACTGATTCCCATTCATCCCCAAATCTTCCTGCAGTTTCTCTTCTCTGTCAATCAGTCTGAGTCACATGTTCCCTGACCAAGGTCTGCTGACTGTCAGAGGATTCCTGCAAATTCACAAGTGTCAGATTTATGCTTTTGTTTATCACCTTCTTCAGTTTAGTGGATCTGTGGTGTCTGCGCTTTGTTGGATAATTGCACAGAGCTGAAAGGAGTGGAATGTGCTGATGCGGGGGGCCTGGGTTTTGGTTTTTGTATATCCAGAGCTTTCAGTCAGTGCTAGAAGCACGAGGGAAGATTTTTGCACTGGCTTTAGAAACCTGCATGGAATTCTGTGACTTGCTTCCAATATGTGACATTTATACCTCAGACAGGCCTTTCCCCCCGTGAAAGATACCACTTGGACAAAAACAATTTTAACACTAATGTCTTCCTCTGATTGCATTAGATTTGCAAATTAAACAGATTAGTGGCAGGGTTCTGTGTTCCTCTCAGCTCTTCTGTTTAATACTCTTATCTGACAAAGTGTAAACAGAAGACATAATTAATTACTCATAACTTGCATGTCAAGTTGAATAAAAAATTACCTCCCCTAGAGGCCCATTATTACATATTGGACTGTTCTGTGAAATTAGTTTTGCAAAGGAAAAGCATACCTAAAGATAAGAGTTTTGTTTGTTTTTCTCTCCTTATTATTTAATTTAGTAGAGTATCTGAATAAAGATATGGAGGAACAACATTAACTGTTAACATAATTTTAAGGAGCTTACTTCACTTGCCCAAGAGGATGTTGTTTCTCTCTTTAAAAAATTTTTGTGTTTGTGAGATACCAAACCCTATGAAAGTTATAAAAATGACGAAGCTTCTATAAAGGAAAGCCTCAGAATATGATTATTATCCTTCTAGAAAATCTATTATCCTGCTAAGAAAGTTATTAGTGAAGCAGACTATGCCATATCATCCCCTCCATAAACTGCCTGAATCCCGAGCCAGGAAATGTACTACTATGACTGAAAACAAAGTTGAGTAATTGTTAAGCCGTTTCTTCTGCTTCGTCTGTCAAGGGTTGATCCGAATAAAATGATGCTTCTTCTTTAGCTGGAGAGCTTAGCATTTCATATTTAGCCCTCAATCTGTTTCATGATAATTTTTGAAGGAGCAAACTGCTCATGACAAAATGTGCTGTACTATTATTAAAGGTGTATTGCCTTTATAGATTTCTATCACTTTGAAGCAAAATGATGGCTAGGAAGAGATGTTGAGTGAACGTTGTTTCTAAGTTTCAATAGCTATTTAATAACATGTAGTATAGTGAAAGTGAAAGTCAGTCAGTCCTGTCCGACTCTTTGAGACCCCATGGACTATATAGTCCATGGAATTCACCAGGCCAGAATACTGGAGTGGGTAGCGGTTACCTTTTTCAGGGGATCTTCCCAACCCAAGGATCGGACCCAGATCTCCCACATTGCAGGTGGATTCTTTACCAGCTGAGCCACGAGGGAAGCCCAAGATGTAGTATATGTGTCCCCAATTGCTCAGCAGGTAAAGAATCCGCTTGCCAGTGCAGGAGACACAGGAGATGTGGGTTCGATCCCTAGGTCAGGAAGATCCCCTGGAGGAGGAAATGGCAACTCACTCCAGTATACTGGAGCTTGGACAGAGGAGTTCGGCTGTCTATAGTCAACAGGGTTGCAAAAAGTCGAACACGACTGAGCACACACGCATACTAAGTATATGCCTTGGGTTAAAGAAAACCAAATATTTGATGAAAAACAAGTGAGAGTTATCAATAAAACAAGGCAGCATAAAGAAAACTTGCCCACAATCACTTAGTCACACAATCTCTCTGCAAAAATGAGACTTATAATCATTTTCCCCTCCCAGGATTACATTGTCTATAAATGAGATAATCTGTGAAATCTCTTTGTAAACTGTAAAGCAAAATTTAAATGTAAAATATTATTTTATTGAAACTAATTGCACCCCCCGTTTCATTTAGTCTGGTATAGAGTTGTTCTCTTTACCCACGTGTAACTGATCATGTGTGTGGGATGTGTCATTAAGGCCTGTAATTAACATTGCAATACATTCATTTTCTTCTTAAAAAGTAAAATTCGCTATACCCAAGTTAACTTTGGGTCTCCTATCATCATAACTTGGTTATGTAACAGTTTATTAAATGTGGCAAAATATTTTCAAATCAGCTCTAGCTCTCATCTACTGATCAGATCATTCTCATAAGAAAGTGATTTTCATTTAACTTCATGATATAATATTGTTGAACAGTCTATTCATACAGGTTTCTATCTATGATTACCTGTCACCTTTCATACATGTTCAACAATTATCCATTCTTTCTCTCCATGAACATTTATTGACCAACAATTGTACGCTAAATACTGTTCTGAATATCCACTGTTTCTTTGGGTTTCACTCATCCATGGTATAAATAACTTCATATTTACAATAATAATTCCAATTATAGAGGCACACAAAGCATCCACCTTCTTCCTACAAAGTGCTCACTCAGTATTTCTCAGACTACCTAGTGGGGCATGAGCTATGGAACCCTAGTTCTTCTGGGTACCACCTCTGCCCTTCCAAGGCCTACATTACCCTTTTAGACATCTCTCCCATTCCACCAGGTACTACCCCTGCCAACCCCAGCACCTTTCCTGATATATTCAAAAATATGGGGAAAGAATCTTAAAAAGAGGGGATATGTGTATATGCATAACTGATTTACTTTGCTGTATGTCTGAAACTAACACAACACTGTAAATCAACTATACTCCAATAAAATATTTCAAAAAAAAAGAAAAAGAGATTTATATTCCTTTGATAGCTCAGCCTTTCTTACTGACTCAAGCATGTATTTTTTGAAATTTTATTTTTATTGTTTTTTTCCCCTAGGGGCTTGTCAGCCATAAGCCAAATAGATTTCTGAAATTCCTGTGCCACTAATTTTTGAAGCATGTGTAATTTCCATTTAGACATAAGCTTGGTTCTCCTCCCCCAGACTTCATCACATTAACAATAGCAAAAACTACTCATCTAATTTGATCTTATTTGCCTTGTCCACCTTCTAGTCAAGTTGAATAAACTAGCGGACAGTGAAATATCAAATGTTTAGTAACTAACTGGAAGATTTTTTAAAAATGAAGACAACATAACGAAGAAAGAAAAAAGCTTGTGTTAAATGCATTCTGTGTTATGACCTTTATAAAACTTTGGCAACTGAATGTAAAAATAATAGATACAAGGTCAAATTTAAATACATTTGATATTCTGTCTCAGGCACTTATTTATATTCCCAGGTGGCGCTAGTGGTAAAGTACCCACCCGCTAATGCAGAGGATTTAAAAGATGTGGGTCCAATTCCTGGGTTGAGAAGATCTCCTGAAGAAAGAAATGACAACCCATTCCCATATTCTTGCCTGGAAAATCCTATGGACATAGGAGCCTGGTGGGTTACAGTTCATAGGGTTGCAAAGAGTAGGGCATCAGACATAACTGAAGCAGCTTAGCATGTATTGACATATTAAAAATTACTAAGACAATTATTTATATAGTTATATCAAGGGTATTTGCATTTTACATTAGATGTCTGAAATAAGTAGCCATTTTACATAAATTTACAATTAAAATTTGAAAGAGCTTTATTGTTTTATGAACATGTTCTAACTTAAAATAATTTTTATATGAGTCTACTTAATAATTAGGCTTCCTTGGTGGCTCAGTGGTAAAGAACCTGCCTGCCAATGCAGGAGATGCAGGTTCTATCCCTGGGCTGAGAAGATCCCTTCGAGAAGAAAATGGCCACCCACTCCAGTATTCCTGCTCCATGGATAGAGGAGCCTGGTGGGCTACACTCTATGGGGTCGCAAAGGAGTCAGACATGACTTAATAACTAAACAACAATCTAATAATTATCATGTCCTAGCAAAAATAGAAGAAAAATATAGAAAGCAGGTTTTATATCTTAAAAAAAGATTTTATATCTTAAAAAAAAAAAAGGTTTTATATCTTAAAAAAAAAAAGATGTGTATAACGGACTTTTGGACTCAGAGGGAGAGGGAGAGGGTGGGATGATTTGGGAGAATGGGAATTCTAACATGTATACTATCATGTAAGAATTGAATCGCCAGTCCATGTCTGACGTAGGGTGCAGCATGCTTGGGGCTGGTGCATGGGGATGACCCAGAGAGATGTTGTGGGGAGGGAGGTGGGAGGGGGGGTCATGTTTGGGAACGCATGTAAGAATTAAAGATTTTAAAATTTTAAAAAAAATTAAAAAATAAAAAATAAAAATAATAATAAAAAGGACTTAATTTTAAACCCTAAAATAAAGGAAATAATAAGAAATTTGCATCATTTCAAGATTTTCAATTTTGAACATTATTAATGCTAAAACTCCCAGAATTATGGGAACATGGGTACTATGTCATACTGTGAGTGTAGTGCTTGCTGATGACTTCATTTTCAGAATGATCAGTGAGCAGAATCAAATGGCTCTAAAATACATTCATTTGGAAATTTAAGTTCCAAGAGCAGATCACCTTCAAGTAACAGGATGTATTTCACAGACATGGCACCGATTTTTCAGAACATGTTTACAAAGGATTGCCAAATTCTATTAGCTCTCCTTCTATAGATGTCTTCTAAAACAGGGGTATATGCATATAAGTCAGTGAAAATAATATCAATTTCTTCCTCCTAACTCAGTAACTTAAGATTAATAAAACACCTATTAAAAGAAATGAAAGCAAATGTAGTATGTATTATTGAAAAGGGTCCATGTTATAAATTAAAACTTCTATATGTGATCTTTCAGATCATAAAAAATTCACATGCTATTTCCTTAAAGAAAATTTCCAACCGCTATATGGAGAAAAATGTTTTAAGTTGGTGATTTCATGGCTCTTGTCATATGCTGATCTCAGTTCAATATCAAGTCTCTCTCTTTTCACAAGCCATCTGGGAGATTGACAAGCTGCGTCTCACCAGATGGCCCACCATACCAACCCTCTCCCTTCCATGGCACCACACCTTCACGATAAATCCTGGAATGCTTTGATACAAAGTCTCAGCTCAGGAAGGAATCCGTCGCTCATGGCATTAAGGTTCATCACTGCCTACTTCATTTCCCAAGGTTGAAATGGGATATAACTTCCTAAACAATTCTAGGGCACAGAAGACCAAAGTGACTCCACCCACCAGCTTCCCATCATCCCTGCTTTCCACTACTGCCTCTCTCTCTCTCTGCTCTCTGGTCTATTACTTTCATGACTACCACACTGCATAGAGGGCTTCCCTGGTAGCTCAGTGGTAAAGAATCTGCCTGCAGTGCAGCAGACCTGGTTTTGACCCCTGGGTTGGGAATATCCCCTGAAAGAGGAAATGGCAACCCCCTCCAGTATTCTTGCCTGGAGAATCCCGTGGACAGAGGAGCCCGGTGGGCTATAGTCCATAGGGTCACAAATAGATACACTGAACACGCACACACTCACACTTTATAGAAAAATGGCCCTTTCTTCTTTCTTCCTTTCTGTTTTTCTCCTCTACAAATCACTGGAATATATACATTAAAGAATCAGAAAGTAACTACACAGTTTTGAGCTCTGTGTGAATGATAATATCATCCTGAGTCTGGCATGCAGCTTGTTTATATCTTGTAACAAGAAGTTTAATTGCCTGTGTCAATTATTTTATAGAAAAACTACATATTTAAAATGTGTTGCCTGTGAAGAGGCTCTCAAGACCCTCTGTCTTCCTTTTGTCTTTATAAATATCAGGGAGACACTAGAGAATTTGTGAAGGACAAGGACATGCAAAGGGGTCTTTTTGTTTTCCAATTTAGAATTCCTCTCATAAGTTTTAAAACTTCCTCCAGCTCTTTAGTTTTTAAGAACAAAGTGTAAATCAGAAACCTGTGCAAACACAATAGGTTTCATTTATCTGGTGTCAGGGCATCTTTCTTTTTAATAGATTGGATTTTAGCTTCTAAAGTTCTGCTTTCTTTTTTCATTTTTGTTTGTTGACTTTTATACCGCCTCTGAATTCTTTGACAAAGGTATGAACTTCCCATATTCTCAAAACCATGTTCTGAATGTCAAGCCTGAGTACTCCCTAAGCTTTTCTTCTCATTAAAGAGTAATTGGCTGTCATAAATGTACTACCGCAAGAAACAAACCCCATCATATAGAACTTTGCCTTTACAGATTTTATTTCAAAACTTCTTTTTGCTCAAGTTTTCAGTGGGCTATCTTATGTATAACTTTGGTTCTCCCATTGCATGCCCCACTTCGTTGTTGGTTAGTTGCTAAGTTGTATCTGACTCTTTTGTGACCCCATGGACCATAGCCCTCCAGGCATCTCTGGTCATGAGATTTTCCAGGCAAGAATACCGGTGTGGGTTGCCATTTCCTTCTCCCTTGGCCAAGGATCAAACCTGTGGCTCCTGCCACATTTCCTGCATTGCAGGCAGATTCTTTACTGCAGAGCTACTGGGGAAGCCCTGCCCAGCTTGAATATGGTAATGTTTTATTTACTACTTGTCATCACATTTCACAAAACTTGGCTCACATAGAGACTCTAATACTTTTAGAATAAAAGTATGAGTTCATAGTAACTTCATAAATACAAAGTACAGCTGCATTGTTTTCACATATGGATGTTTGCTTTTCTGTCTAACAGACACAGAGTCATAGGAAACCTTCCACGGGCTTGTCAGAGACAACTTGAGGGAACCTCAACTCAATCCAATCTGATGTTGATCCCAAACAAGTTGAGCACTTCCCTCTGATATGCTTTTGCAGACTAGAAGAACATCAGCCAACCTTTTCAAAGAATCCGGCATGTTCTCTTTGTTGTAGAGAAAAAGAGAAATAGAATAATGAATGAAAGAGGGCTGACTCCATGTAGCAAGAATAGGTTAGTTCCAGCATAGCAGAGGAGGAACTACTGCTAATTCAGATAGTCAACGGATAATGGGGTTGGACAAGATGGAAATCTGTCATCTCCTCTCCCTACTTAAAACACATAGATGGCTTCCCATGATTCTTTGGAGGAAATCCACCCTTCTCCCTTAGCCTCCCTTCCTGATCTGATATATGACTACTTTTCTGGTATCATTTCTCTCCTCATTCCTCACTTTTTATACTGTGGTCATTCTGAATTTTTCTCAGTTCCTCAACCTTCATAGTCATTCTCACCCTCCAATCCTTTGTACATGCCATTTTCTCTGCCTGGAAAATTCCTTTTTCCCACACTCTCCCCTTAATTCAACAAGCACATATTTACCCTCCAGGTCTCAGCTAAGATAACCTTTTATACAGAGGCCATTCTTGACCCTCTCTCCTTCTGAACTGGGAGAAGTGCTTAAGTAAGTTTTTAACCTTCTCTTTAGGTCTCTTCTCTCCTCCATCCCTCTGTGTTCATCCATCTGGAATAGTTCTATTTATTCCTCAAGATACAACTTAAAATCTCCTCCTATTTGAAATCATCCCAGGCTCATTCCAAGTGTGATAGATTTCTTCCTCCTTCATGTATCACTGTAACTTGAAAATATGTCTATTATTGGTTATATTACATTGTAGTGGTGATATTTGGCAGTATCTTTGTATTTCTGACCAGACTGTAATATTACCTTTTGAAGAAAAACTTTGTCTTAGAGTATAATATGCCTTTATTATTTTTGTATGCCCAAATCTGTTCTTTCCTATATGTATTTCCTACAGGTATAATTTGCTTAATTATCTGTCTCTCAATTATTCTGTATGCCTTCTAGGGGAGGGACAATGTTTTATTTACTACTTGTCATCACATTTCACAAAACTTGGCTCACAAAGAGACTCTTATACTTTTAGAATAAAAGTATGAGTTCATAGTAACTTCATACAACTGATAAATCTTTCTGTAATAAGTCACAGAAAGGACAGGACAAAAGACTCTTGACTTTAAGTAGCCTTTACTAATAATATTGATGATTTATGGTAGGTCAGAGGTTGAAAAAGATTCATTTGGTCTATTTGGTTACAACTCATTTACATTGTTCCATGAAGGGCAAACATCTAGAAAACATGATGTCTAGCCTTTCTATAAAAAGTTACAGTGAATAAACCAGATAAGAATATCAGATTAAGATAGAAAGCCCAGAAATAAACCCATGCACCTATGGGTACCTTGACAAAGAAGGCAAGAATATTCAATGGGGCAAAGATAGTCTTCAATAAATGGTTCTGGGAAAACTGGACAGCTACATGAAAAAGAATGAAATTAGAACACTTCTTAACACCATGCTGCTGCTGCTGCTAAGTCATGTCAGTTGTGTCTAACTCTGTGCAACCGCATAGATGGCAGCCCACCAGGCTCCTCTGTCCCTGGGATTCTCCAGGCAAGAATACTGGAGTGGGTTGCCATTTCCTTCTCCTCCTAACACCATACACAAAGATAAACTCAAAATGGATTAAAGACCTAAATATAAGACTAGAAGCAATGAAACGCTTAGAGGAAAACATAGGCAGAACACTCAATGACATAAATCAAAGCAAGATCCTCTATGACCCACCTCCTAGAGTAATGAAATAAAAACAGAAGTAAACAAGTGAGACCTGATTAAACTTAAAAGCTTTTGCACAGCACAGGAAACTATAAGCAAGGTGAAAAGACAGGCTTCAGAATGGAAGAAAATACTAGCAAATGAAACAACTGACAAAGGATTAATTTCCAAAATATACAAGCAGCTCATACAACTCAATACCAGAAAAACAAACAACCCAATCAAAAAGTGGGAAAAAGACCTAAGCAGACATTTCTCCAAAGAAGACATACAGACACATGAAAAGATGCTCAACATTGCTCATTATTAGAGAAATGCAAATCAAGCTACAATGAGATATCACCTCACACTAGTCAGAATGGCCATCACCAAAAAGTCTACAAATAGTAAATGCTGGAGAGAGTGTGGAGAAAGGGGAACACTCTTGCACTGTTGGTGGGAATGTAAATTGATACAGCCACTATGGAAGACAGTATGGAGATTCCTTAAAAAAATTAGGACTAAAACCACCATCAGTTCAATTCAGTCTCTCAGTTGTGTCCAACTCTTTGCAACACCATCGACTGCAGCACACCAGATTTACCTGTCTAACTCCTGGAGCCTACTCAAACTCATGTCCATTGAGTCAGTGATGCCCCAGCAATCCCACTCCTGGGCATATACCCTGAGGAAACCAAACCTGGAAAGGACACATGTATCCCATTGTTCACTGAAGCACTACTTACAATATCTAGAGCATGGAAGCCACATAGATGTCCATTGGCAGATGAAAGGATAAAGAAGTTTGGTACATATACACAATGGAATATTACTCGGCCATAAAAAGGTATGCATTTGAGTCAGTTCTGATGAGGTGAATGAACCTAGAACCTATTATACAGAGTGAAGTGAGTCAGAAAGATAAAGATAAATACCATATTTAACACATATATATGGAATCTAGAAGAATGGTACTGAAGAACTTATTTACAGGGCAGCAGTGGAGAGACAGACATAGAGAATAGGCTTATGGACATGGGGAGAGGGGAGGAGAAGGTGAGATGTATGAAAAGAGTAACATGGAAACTTACATGACCATATGTAAAATAGATAGCCAACGGGAATTTGCTGTATGGCTCAGGAAACTCAAACAGGAATTTGCTATATGGCTCAGGAAACTCAAACTCTGTATCAACCTAGAGGGGTGGGATGGGGAGGCAGATGAGAAGGAGGTTCAAAAGGGAGGGGATATATGTATACCTATGGCTGATTCATGTTGAGGTTTGACAGAAAACAACAAAATTCTGTAAAGCAATTATCCTTCAATATAAAAAAATTTTAACCCATCAAATTGTTTATCAATGGCCTAATACACTCAAAATACCTAAATACTAATATATCTGCATACATTTATTTCTGTCACTCAGCACATTATTTATCAGTTAAAATATTCTAGGCTCTTTTAATAGGCAGAATATTGGTTTCCCAAAGTTGATTATACCCTAACCTTGAAATGTATAAATATGTTACCTTATATGACAAAGGAGACTTTGCAGGTGTAATTAAGATTAGAGATCCTACAGTACTGAGATTGCAATACTGAGATTATCCTGTAATTCCAATTGGGATCAATCTAATCCCATGAATCCTTAAAATTGGAAGAAGGAGGTGGAAGAATAGCTCAGGATGCCCTCAGAGGGAATCTACCATTGCTAGCTTTTGAGATGAAGAAAGTTGGGCACAATCCAAACTGCACAGCTAAACTCTAGAATGTCAGCACAGTCCTCAGCTGACAACTAGCAAAGAAATAAGAACCTCTGTTGTACAACCACAAGGAGTTAATTCTGCCATCAAACCTGAATGAGAAGAAACATTTACCCCTAGAGCTTCTAGAAAGGAAGCCTTGCCAACACCTTGATTTTAGCCCAGATTTCTGACCTATAGAATTTTAAGATAATAAATGTATGTTTTAAGTTGCTGTAGAAATTTATTATGGCAACAATAGAAAACTAAGCACTGGACTAAACTCTCGGGGGGAAATATGATTAAGATATAGTCTTAATTCCAGTCTCTTCTTCAAGGATTCTTGAAGACCACAGAAGAGTCTGGTCAGAAAAGCAGATTTATGGACAAATAAGACAAATTTAATGTAATTAATACTATTACAGGAATATATAAGATTTATGATTCACAAAACAGTGATGGAATTAAGGAGGGAACCAGCTGTATTTGGAGTGGGGTCAGGGAAGATTTCAGAGAAGAGAGGATTCTAAGATGGGTCTTTAAGTGATAAATCCTAGTTATCCAATTGGCTGTGTGGATAGATAGCTTGCACACCAGTTAGTAAGATTTAGGTGAAGAAAGGGTGCGATGTGAGATAGAGTATATAGATGGGTAAGTGACACAGGGACTTATTTATCATGTAAAATACTTTGTCAAGGGATTTGCATTTTTAGAACTTTACTCCAGCAGCAGAATGTAGAATGAAGAATAGAGGAGGGGCAAGTCTGTATGTAGGGAGACTGCTATAGTATTCTGAGACAGAAACGATGGAGTCTCTGCTTCATACCAGCTACCATTTACCAGAACTTTGTTATGCCTCGGTAGCTATGTCAACATTGTATGTATGTAATCTAATTTAATTCTTATTAGTCAGTCCTAGTGAAGTAGATGCCATCTCTATTTCCTAGATGAGGAAATTAAGCTTAGGCTGACACAACCTTCAAAAAGATAGAGGTCCAAGAAGGAGGGGATATATATATGCATATAGCTGGTTCACTTTGTTGTACAGCAGAAAGTAACACAACACTGTAAAGCATCTACACCCCAATAAAAAATGATATGCACCCCAAAGAGGAAACAAAAATGAGATCTAAGCTCAGGTGTTAACAGGGTTGGAACCTGAAATCTAATCCTTTCTGCAGTTTTGAAGCAGGGACCCCAAATAAGGGGACAGAATGGAGAAATATAATAAGTAAAAATCAAGTGAGCTTAGACGGAGTAGATGTGGTAATAAGAGAGAATTAGGGTTCATTGCAAGTTTTATGACTGGAATTATCCGATTAAAGATGGCACTGTTCACTAAGAGGCCATAGAGAAATTTTCTAAGTCAGGGCAAGGTAAAATAAAAGTTAGTTTTGGTTGAATCTGAAGTGTAAATGCAGGGACTTCCCTGGTGGTCCAATGGTTAAGACATCACCTTCCAATGCAGGAGGTGCAGGCTGAATCCCTGCTCAGGGAGCCATGCATGCGTGCTAAGTTGCCTCAGTCTTGTCCGACTCTTTGGGTTCACATGGACAGTAGCCCTCCAGGCTCCTCAGTTCATGCGATTCTCCAGGCAAGAATACTGGAGTGGGTTGCCATGCCCCACTCCAGGGGATCTTCCCAACACAGGGATTGAAGCTTTGTCTCTTATGTCTCCTGAACTGGCACCACTAGCACCACCTGGGAAGCCTGGCTTGGAGAAGCTAAGATCCCATGGAAACCAGAACATAAACAATAGAAGCAATGTTGTAACAAATTCAATGAAGACTTCAAAAATGCTCCACATTTTTAAAAAAGTCTTTAAAAAAAGTATAAATGGGATGTCCAATGAGAGATACCTAGAAGCCCCTTAGATATGCATGCAGAACCAGGATATGAATTGAAGATAAGGATTTGAAAGGCATCTACCTATAGATAACTTTTATAGACTAGAATGTTTCATATGAAAATCTTGGAGAAGTTTCCTATTTCTAAAGGATAATGTATGAGTCTATCCTTGACCCTGTTCTGAAAAAAAGTCTCATCTGAGGCTAGAAGATGGCTCAGCCAATACTTTAGCGATCTGATGTAAAGAGCCAACTCACTGGAAAAGACCCTGATGCTGGGAAAGACTGAAGGCAAGGAGGTGAAGGGGACGACAGAGGGTGAGATGATTGGATGGCATCATTGACTCTAATGGATGCAAGTTTGAGCAAACTCTGGGAGACAGTGAAGGATAGGGAAGCCTGGCGTGCTGCAGTTCTTGGAGTTGCAAAGAGCTGGACACGACTTAACGACAGAACAACAACAACATCAATGTGCCGACCGCCAGAGTGGGGCTGCTGGCAGAATGCCAGGTGACCAAGCAGCCTGGGATCCTACCCAGGTGTCCTGCCTAACAGGGTCAGAGCCCTGTTCCCATGGAAGACCCTCTATACCAACCAGCGTGAATTTGAGCTTTTCCTCTAGATAACATTTTAACCCCTTCATGAACATGTAGAATCATCACCCCCCACCCCCAGGTTAGCTGCATATCTGACAGTCAGCAGACTGATAGCTCAGCCAAGGGAACAGCAAAGGCCAGTTTTGCAGAGAATTGTTAAATCTGGTTTGAGTTTACGAGTGGAAAATGGGAGAAATTGAGGGCCATACTGCTTCCCAGTCCCTGACCAAAATCTTTTAAATGAAATAACTGTCTTCAAATATTCTGATATAGAATTTCTTGAAACTGTCTGGTGACTTCATTAGAGGGAGAAGCAGCCACTAACTGCAAAAGACTACCTCTGTTGTACCAGACACACAAGAAGAGATTTTCACGATTGCAGAGCTATTTATTCACAGCCAGCTTCTGTCCTCAGTTCACGCACACACACAGCTCCCATTGATATCGGTGGAAGCTATAGACATGTGGCTGGAACAGAACTTGGCCCACGGAGCTGCAAGGCTTGGCATTCTTTTGCTCACCCTGACAACTCCAGCACAGGATCCCTCAGCATATCAGCTTTTAGAGAAGAGTTCTTAATTTCTTTTTTTCTTTCTCCCTCCTTTTCATGGCCTTGAGATACAAAAGGGAAGCCCTGAGAAACTCCTGGTGGCAAGGGGCTTCTTGCAGAGAATAAACTGTGTGAGGGATGTGGAGAAACTGTGACCTCCAAGTGTCTGTATTCAAAAACTTGACAAAATAATTTCAATCATTGTTGTAGTCCCCAACGTACAGATGAATGATCTGGCTCCAGAGTCACCCTGGAAGTAAAAGCAAAAGGTGTCTTGAAACAACTTTTGAGCCCATAAAAATTCTCAGGTCTGACATTTAAATTTGCAAATGACATGTTTCAATATGGGGCTTCTCACGTGGCTTAGTAAAGAATCTGCCTGCCAACGGAAGAGATGTGGGTTCAATCCCTGGGTTGGGAAGACCCCTTGGAAAAGGAAATGGCAACCCACTTCAGTATTCTTGCCTGGAAAATTCCCTGGACAGAGGAGCCTGGTGGACTGCAACCCATGGGGTCGCAAAGAGACGGACATGACTGAGCGACTGAACACACACATATTTCAATAAATATTTAAAATCTGTCATGAATATGTAGCTTATATTCTTCTTTATAGGAATTGTTCCTTCTCTAGTCCAAGTGATTCTAGTGGGACTGTCAATAAGATTCCTGTCTCCATGATAAGGTTATATGTAAGGCTGGGCAATCAGGGTATCCAATCCCCTTGGGCACAAAAACTGCCACAAGTGGGCACAGAAACCAAGAAGAGATAATCAGGCTAAGCTATTTTAAAAATTATAGAGGGCATATGTATACCTATGGCTGATTCATATTGATGTATGGCAGAAACCAACACAATATTGTAAAGCAATTATCCTTCAATTAAACATAAATACATTTTTAAAAAATTATAGGGGAATTCCCTGGTGGTCCACAGGTTAGGACTCTGCTTCCACTGCAGGAGGCCCAGATTCAATCCCTAGCTGGGGAAATAAGATCCTGCAAGCCGCATGGCATGGCCCCCAAAAAAAGTTTAAAAAAAAAGATTATAGGGGCACAAGGAAACTGAGACTTTCTCGAGATATGGAGATGAAAGGATACAAAAGCACTGAGCTGTCTGGGCTAGTTTTCTACCATTTAGAGAAAACTTGACACATGATGAAGCCAACAGAGAGGAAGGTAATGATATTAAAGGAAAAAATACACATTTTTGAGGATATCATTTAAGTACCTGGATCTAGCCATGCCTCACTGGATTTCCATAATAAGAAAGAAAGTGAATGCTTTTTATTCTCAACCTATAGAGATTTTATACAAAATCTTGTTCAGTTAAGATTTTTCTCTCTGTCCCCAAAATATATTTGACTGTAGGGATGACAAGAAAGCTCATTCTCCTTCTATTTTAAAGTGTGTGTCTATTACTGAATAATAGGAAGAGGGACCATTCAAAGTGCTTTGCATATGTTGTCTTACTGAATATTGCAACAGGCCTATGAGACAAGTAGAGGGACCCACATTTTACAAATGAGAGAAACAGGGCTCAGAGATGTGAAGTAACCAAGCAAATGGGTTTGACTCCAAAGCGCATTCCCAATAACCACTAAGTACATCGTTCTATATTGTAATGAGACTATAGAAAGGGTCTCTAAAGACTCAGATTCTTTCTGCATGTAGTTACCAGCACAGCCACTTCACCACACAGCATATACCTTTTCCTTTAGTGTGGACTGATCTTCTCAGCAGTATGAATTTTGAAAGGCTAAGTAGTAAAGGAATTTAGAGTGAGGCTGAAAGGAGAGAGGAAGGAAGAGAGAAGCACATAGATTGAAATGAGTTTGGAAATTAAGGCAACTATGACTCATGTTGGCGTTATTTCTCTCTGCCTCCAAACAGGGCTCTCACCCGAAATGAATCTTTTGTAGGTTGGGCTGCGTATCATTCTGGAGTTCTCGCTGCTTCACTCTCAACTCTCTTCTCCTCCAAAAGACTGAAAATAGTGACCAGAAACGACCTCTCCCGTCAATAGTCATAGCTCGGTTTGGGTTTCACGTGAGAAGTTAGAACTGTGCTCTCCTTTCCCACTGATTTCTACGTTCATTCATGGTCTTGGGCAGATAACTGGGCTAGGACTCTCCATTTTCTGCCCAGCAACAGCCCAGTGCTTTCTGGGTAATTTTAGTTCTCACTATTAAGGAAACACATCAGTATGGACAAAGAGTGTCTGCTAAGTCTTCTCCTGAGAAGCAGTGTTGCCTTCAAATCCAGGACAAGAAATGTAGGTATTTACTTGTAATCTCTGACTGACTGCAAATCAGTCAGAGATTTGAGAGTGGCATTGTCATATCTATACTACAATGTGTAAAATAGATAGCTAGTGGGAACCTGCTGTATAACACAGGAAGCTCAGCTCAGTGCTCTGAGATGACCCAGAGGGGTGGGGTGGGGAGGCATGTAGGCTCAAAAAGGAGGAGATAGATGTATACATATAGCTGATTCATGTTGTAGAGTGGAATCTAACATGACATTGTAAAGCAATTATTCTCCAATAATAAAAATTTTAAAAATCCTATTCTCATAGTTTTCTTCATCTGAAGTTAAAAAAAAAAAAATCACACTTGAAATCTTACCGGACAAAAGAATATTTTGGTCAGCTCTTTTAAATCTGAAAATCAAGTAGCTTCACTAAAAGTTAATAGAAGGTTTAATATTTATTAGACTGAATTGTTAGGTTGGAAACTCCTTGTAAATGAACCCTGAAGTTTTCTGTGGCTATTTGTATTATTACATAAAAGAAAAAAAAAAAAGCTTTTATTCATTTGAGGAGGTAGCTGGTATTTGCTAGCAAAGGAGAACTGCCATATAATCAACTGTGTCAAAATGTTTTCTTTGTTCACAGTTAATCTAACTGCAGCTGCTAGGAGGCAGAATGCATAAATATGACTGTGTACTTTTAATTACAGAAAATGACAGGCGTAAGTTGTGACTGGAGCCTTGCCTGATATTGTTATAGGCGAAAATGTTGCTCAGAGACTCATTGAATTAATAAGTAGCCTTTTGTTTTTTGTGTTTTTTTTTTTGGTGTCAAAATTTTATAGATGTTAATAGTGATGAAAATAAAATTAAAATTCTAAATTCTATTCAGCCAAAGGAAATTAACATGAAATCAACAACATATTGAGAAATGGTGGTACACAAAAACCATTTTATATCAAGTTTTACCCAGAATAATGTTTCATGCATGTGACTTTGTCTTGGGGAAAGAAATGCCCAAATATGTGAATTTTCTAGAGGCATTGGTAAGAATCGAATTATTTTTTTTTCCAATTTCCTTTCTGTTCTTTGCAAAGTCACCCCAAATTTAATTTTGATCCTGGGTGCTCTATTAATAATGAAGAAAAATATAATTCATACTTGCTGACCTTTCTGATTCTGACGATACATATAGCCCATACAGGAAAAAATGGGTACTCCTGGGCCCTCAAGTTCATTCACCTCTAAACATTTATGCTTATTCAATTCTATTAACTGGAAATGAAGCAGCACTTTATTCTTTGAGACACTATTCTCTTCTTGCTCCTCTCTCTTCTTTTGGTGGATGGTATAGAAGAACGTTCACTAGGTTTTACATCAAACAACATGTTTTATCTTCTTTGTAATCCTGAGCAAAGTATTTAAAACCTCTTTGAAAACCATTTCATTCTTCTCTAAGTATGTAATAGAATAATCTGTATTTAAATCTTAAATCCAGTGGTTGCTCAAAATGTCATTTTTTTCCTTTGTATGTCTTTCCTCTATGATTATTTTTTAATCATCCATTTTCTTCTGTCCTTCTTATTTATTTTTTTCTGTACAGTGTTAGACAGGTAGAAGGTATGGTTTTGGTTAAAGAGGTTTCAAGAGTCATGGTCAAGGCTGTTGGATAAGCGCTGTTTTCAGCTTCCCTGTTGCCTTCATTCCACTGTTTAATCCCCCTATGTGGTCACTGTGGGCGTGGCTGTCACCTTGGTGACAGCAGTTTTGTGCAGCACACGTGGTGTGAATGCTAGGCCTGTGTGAAGTATAAACAGGACCTGCTGTCTCAAGTAATTCACTATAAGCAGGCAAGCTATTGCCTTTGTTCTCTTAGCAGCTCTGCCGCTGAAATACACTAATAATAGAACATGCTAGTTGAAATGGTGCCTCTCCATCTCTAATTACTGCATGCCAACGTATTCTGACTGCTACCGTCAACAGTTGATGGCTGGGGGTGGGGGTGGGGGTTGTTTCAGCTTGCGCTCAAGGGAGTTCTCCTGCTCATCCTGTCTTCACCCCCTGCGTGGCATGTGCGGTGACTTGACTGATTCATTTCAGTACGCTGAATGGTTTCAACGAAATAGAAGTGAACATTAAGAAAATATTTTCAGATGAGCAGATGTTCATTGTGGGTCGATTCTGTGGAAAGGGAAGTGAACAGTCCTAGAAATTTCTCAGTTAAGACAATGCATCCATTCTTGACTCCAGCGTCTCTGCTCTTGTTAGAGACAATTATTCAGTTTCACCTCTACAACTACCTGCTCTCCACAAGTCTCCCTATATTTCAGACAGTCCTTCAACCATGAACCTAGATTTCTTCCTGCCGTTGTTGTTGCTCCATCTCCAAGCTGTGTCCGACTCTGCAATCCCATGGTCTGCAGCATGCCAGGCTTCCCTGTTCCTCACCATCTCCCAGGGGTTGTCCAAGTTCATGTCCATTGAATCAGTGGTGCCATCCAACCATCTCATCCTCTGTGGCCCTCTTCTTCTTCTGCCTTCAATTTTTCCCCAGCATCAGGGTCTTCCTGCTGCGGATAGTCAATTCTGCTCAGTCAGACTTTGAGGGTTTAGGCAATCTGTAATCCAAGTTGCATAAGTGAAAGAAGCTTGATGCTAAATGATTAGTCCACGTCCTCCCAGCAGTTAAAGCAAAGACAGAACAAAAATCCAGGTTTCCCATCTGTTGATCTACGTGCTTTGTTCCTCACTTCGTTGGATCTTTTACCTGTTAGTTCAGGTCACAGATGTTGCTGATAAAATGTGAACAGAAGTTGGCAGTGGCAGGTACAAGTCCCAGGCCAACAAGAAAAGTTTCTCACTGCAAGAACTTCTGTTCAGTGTTAGTTACATCTGCTAGAGATTTTATGCTCAGTTTGCATGAAGCTTCCAAAAGACTCTTGGCATTTTTACATCACTTTCATTTACTCCCTCCTCATACATTTTATGGCATAGATCAAAAGCTCAGGGTACAGTTTACACATTTCTGCACTCAAAGCTGAATTTCAGGTGCATCCAAGAATTTGGTCTAGTTCTGTAAAATAAAACCTGAGTTGAAGTTGGGCTACACACCGAAACAAGTGTGATATAAGTGAGTTACAAAGACGTCATGTATTTTCCAGATCCAACCAGCAATTTCTTAAAGAAAGAGTACATGATCTCAAAGACCACTAGAAGCAAATTGTGGGGAGTTTTGCCTTAAAAAAGTATTTATTGATTTATGTTTTAAATTAATTTTTCTTGGAATTTAGATGATTTAGCTTGCAATGTTGTGTTAGTTTCTGCTGTACACCAAAGTGAGTGTTATACATATACATATATCCACTCTTTTTTAGGTTCGCTTCCCATATAGGTCATTACAGGGTATTGAGTAGAGTTTCCTGTGCTATACAGTAGGTTCTTATTAGTTATCTATTTTATATGTAATAGTGTGTATGTGTCAATCCCAATCTTACAGTTTATCCTTTCCCCCCCGACCTTTCCCTCCTTGGTGTGTGTTGTATGCTCAGTCGTATCTGACGCTTTGTGACCCCATGGACTATAGCCCGCCAGGCTCCTCTGTCCAAGTGCATCTATTATCAAAAAACCACAAATAATGTATAATAGTAATGAACACACATGATAAATAAAAATTGTAAGATGCCCTGTTTCAATAACTGTCCCAACATAGTATGCAGGAGAAATAACAAAAAATCAATGTGATTAACCACCAGAATTTAAACAGTCTATAATCTTTTTAGTCATATACATACTTTTAAACTTGTAATATATAGTTAGCTATTAAAAATATATACCACTAAAACAAAATATATAATAAATATTTAATAAATAGTTCAGGAATGACTTGCTTAAGAAACTCAGGATAGCAGAAGAATGCTGCTTATTTGGTCAAGGTTCATTAACAAAGTGTTCTGCTAAAGCACCTAACCTCTACCACAAGAATAAAAGGCTATTTTGATCTATCAAAAAAAAATGAATTGTGTATCGAGTAGTGCATCTGGTTTTGTTGAAGAACACAAATGACTAAAGGAATCAATGAATTAAAACATTAAATTAGTTGTGATGTTTGGTGAGTGTTAAAAAAAAAAAAAACTTTGAAATTCTGTCACCATGTAGATTCTGTGTTATACTATACTGCCCCTAATAGTCAACAATAAATCAAATTTGTGTGTAAAAGAGAATAACTTTCCCTTCATTATTCCTACTCTTATACCATGCTCTTCTGGAACAAGCATAACCTATGAACACAAACTTTCCCATTGACCCCACTTATAAGGACTTTCTGTGCTTCTGTTACTGGAACGCACACTGCCATTGCATCCCATTCTCCAAGCTTCTGAATAATCTCTGAAAATCACTGAAGACCCCAGGTTCACCAGGAACTGTGAAAGCCATCAGCTACTGAGAAAACAACAAAAATGAAGTGCAACCCTGGTTGTGAACAGTAAATATGGATTAGGATACTGAGTCCATGTGGGACATTTTCAGCCACGTTCATCAGTGCTAAATGTCAGGTTTTGTACAATAGTGTCACATTTATTAAGTTGGCTAAAAAGTTATTTGGGGTTTTTCTGTAACATCTTGAGGACAAACCCAAACAACCTTTTTGGCCAACCCACTACTTTTATTTCACATATGAAGTATAATTCCAGTTTAGAAGTTCACCTATAGCATTGACATTATACACTACCATGTGTGAAATAGATAGCTAGTGGGAAGCTGCTGTGTAGCGCAGGAGCTCAGCTTGGTGTTCCGTGATCACCTAGCTGGGTAGGATTGGGGTCGGGGGTGGAAGAGAGGCCCAAGTGGGAGAGGAGATATATATATATATATATATATATATATATATATATATATATATATATATAGCTATGGCTGATTTTATATGTATATAGTTATGGCTGATTTGCATTGTTGTACAGCAGAAACTAATACAATATTGTAAATCAATTATCCTCCAATTTTTAAAAATTGCTTTAAAGTTCATCTATTCTTAAATGTTTCTAAGTACATTTTATCTAAATATTTTCTTAGATTCACTTTGAATAGGTCAGGCCTTTATAAAGCAAACAGCAAATAGAAAATACTTGATATTTACAGAGCATTTTCTCAGGTTAATGTATCTTATTATCATATGCCCTTTCTTCTATGATATAGTTTATAAAGTTTTAGAGAATACCAGAAAATGAATTGGGACTTAGGAACTGGGTCCAGTAAAACAGGAACCAATACAACAAAAGGAATAATTTCTTAATTTAGAGGTAATTTAAACTATAATTTAAACTATAATGAAGGTCTAGTTCCAAATAAATGAAATTTGAGATGCATATTCCACAGATACTAATAAATTGCATGATACTTTTTTAAAAGTATAAATCTGAGTTAAGTATTTTCATTATCATAGACTAATGCACACAGAATTTTCTAATTCTAAATTGGAAAAGTTAAACCTATTCACTAAAACATTTTCAATTGAAACATTTTAAAAACATTATATATATTTTCATTATTACTTGAGGTTTCTAAAGTTAAATATACAAAGTAATCTTGAGAAACCTTGCAAAATGTGATTAAAATGAAATTTACAAGAAAGACTAAGCTATAAATTCAAGATGGTAGAAATTTAATTTCTATGCTGACCTTGAGTATGTCTTGGGATGAAAATTGTCATCCACTTAACAAAATAAATCCAAGCTCAGTTTCTGTATGGAATGAAGTTTAAAGTGAATATAGAATGAAAGTAAATATTTAGAATATTAATTCCTTGAGCTCCTCAATATCTTAGTTTTGCAAAGACTTCAAAATCATCTTCTCTGGGGACAAAAGAAAGTAATTACCTCTCCTCCACATGGTGTTTAATCATGGTCTATTTTTCGAAGAACAGCTGTGTAACACTGGCTGGGCTACAAAGTAAATACACCTCCTTCAACTTGCCTAGATTTAAAAGATAATGAATGTGTTGGGTGACAGAATCTAAGTTTAAAAGTTGAATAGGCTGGAGCTATAGGCTGAGAAAGAGATGAAAGTTATCAAGGATAAATATAACTGTTGTACTTGAGTCCAAGAAACCAAGTGAACAAACACAGGTGAAGAAGGTATGACTTAAGAGCAAGAGAGCAGCAAGGGTAAACTAAAAATCGCAAAATCTATTTGACAAGGAGCTAAATATGCCAGTAGTTTGATCTGATTAACAGAAAGAGAATGTGACTCATACTACATTAGTAAAAGCATTCATGAATCAAAACCTTAGTTTGACACAACAAAAATAATTGTGGCAGACTTATGGCTCTTTGAGGCTTCCCTTGTGGCTCAGCTGGTAAAGAATCTGCCTGCGATTCAGGAGACCTGGGTTTGATCCCTGGGTTGGGAAGATCCTCTGGAGAAGGGAAAGGCAACCCACTCCAGTATGCTGGCCTAGAGGATTCCATGGACTGTATAGTCCATGGGGTCACAAAGAGTTGGACACAACTGAGGGACTTTCACTTTAATGCCATCACTATTCATTTAAAGTTTCGTTACACAGAGGTTGAAAGATTTGCACTGACATTATTACCAGTAATACTAAAACTCCAAGAGATTGTTTTATGATGGAATTTGTAAATTCATCAGTACTTGGTGGCATCAGAATTTTATGCACATGAAAATATTAGCAAATATGCAATACATGAATCAATGATACAACATGAAGCTAAAATGAAATTATAGTGGAGAACTAAATATTTAACTTATACCTCACTTGTTAATGGCTTCCCCAATGGCTCAATGGGTAAAGAATCCACCTGCAATGCAGGAGGACAGGAGACATGGATTAGATCCCTGGGTGGGGAAGATCCCTGTTAGGAGGAAATGGCAACCCACTCCATTATTCTTGCCCAAAAAATCCCATGGACAGAGGAGCCTGGTGGGCCACAGTCCATGGGGTTGCAAAGAGTTGGACAAGACTGGGTGATTAAGTACGAATCTCTTTTTAAATCTACATTTTCATGATTTTGGCAAACACTGACAATTTCCCTTTGCACAATACAGAATAAAAAATATGGTGAACATAAAAATCACAGGAGTATTTGGGACTATGACATATAAGACGTTTTTGAGGCTTCGCTCTGAAGAACAAAGAGTGCAACATGACACACGTGCCAGGAGATAAGGTAAACCTCTAAGCATATGTAAAAGAGAGAGGTTATCAGTACCTTTGTGAATATTCATTATTACCGAATTGGTACATTTGCTAGGTGGAAAAAGTGTTTTCTTGGCTTCTCTCTACAAATACATCACTATAATAAAAACCCTCAAAGGAATGCCAGGTGGATTTTCTGGTAATGTTTACCATAATTGATTCCTGTGGGTTCCTAAATGCTTTAATCCAAAACCTCATTTATCAGCTTTCTGTCTATTTCATGGTAATTACAGGGTTTCCTATTACTGTATCATGGCAGGTCAAAGCAGTGTTGTGACAAGGAGCCTCTGTATTAGGAGAGAAGCACATTCCACATACCAGCGCAGCAATCCAAGCTCTTGACTGTAATTAAACTTGCAGGGGAGTTATCCTTAATGACAGGGAGAAGGTGGGATGATTTGCAGGACTTACTAAGTCTTAACAACAATGCAGATATCTGCCCCCAAACTTAGCTTGAATTTTTGCAGCATCTGTACACATCTGGCTGAAGAAAAAAAGACTGAGTAATTTTATTCTGCAACAGAGAGATGCACCCTGATATTTCTGAGCCATACCCTTGAATCCTAGAATCATTGGTCACATTAATTAAATGGTAGGAACATGCCCTTTAAATAAACTGATCAACCAAATTTTGCTATTTTACTGCTAATTCGTTGCAGATAGAGACTTCTGGCCTGGAATCCAGAAACAATGTCATTTTTTTAAAATGGGTTGATAGCTAAATCTATTAACACTGCATTCTGACCTAGTCCTTTTTTTTTTTTCTTTTCTAGATTTGACTTATTTTTCTTTTTACTTATTTATTTTTCAAGTTTTCTTTTATTTTTAACTGCAGGGTAATTACTTTAAAATATTGTGTTGGTTCTGCCATACATCAACATGAACCAGGCATAGGTATACATATGTCTCCTCCTTCTTAAGCCTCCCTTCCACCTTCCAGACTTTCCCACCCCTCTCGGTTGTCACAGAGCAACTTCGTCCTTGCTCTTCCTCACTTCTGTGGCTTTGACTATTGACTTCTACCTTTGTCAAGAATTTAGAATCTGGTTTTGACTACACTGCTTCTTCTTCACTCCACAGGGCCTCTTACCATTCAATGGCAGTCCTGAGGAAGCTTATATTCTAGATCCCTTCTTCCATCCCACCCCCGCCCCCCAGACTCCCACCAGAAATCTGACCAATCCACATGACTGTTCGGTTTTTGTGAGTTTCAAACAAAAGTGTAACACAAAATAGAAGTGATTCAGACTTTTGAATAGTACTGTTTGAAACATGTTCAGGTCCTCTGGGATTTAAAAATTTGCTCATTGCCACCTGTTTTTTCTTTTGCTTCTGGGGGGAGGGGAGTAGTTTTTTAATAGCTGAAAATCTATTTTAATATGTATCTTCTAAAATAGCAAGACTTTTTGGTAATGTAAATTGGAACACCTGGAAGTTGTATTTTAATCCAAATAATACATTTATATTAAAGGAAAGAGCCCTTTAAGGAAAATGTGTTAAGCTAAATTAGATACAATCCAGAATAGCTTTGAGTGGCTGAACAAATAGGCTCACCGTCATGAGTACAAGTTCCACCAGACAAGACACAACCATACAAGCTGCACTTGCTAAATAGTATTCCCACTCACTCAAGCTTCCATGGCTGCTACAGAAAGTAAAAAGCCCTCCTTATGGAAAATGGCAAATAATGAGCTTGTTACTGAGAAATGGAGTATTTCTTGCTATATTGGTAAATAAGGATGTCACAGTCATCAGTAATGCCAGCCCTCCAGGGCACTTAGGAAGGAGAAGAATACCTGAGCTATGTGGCAACCATCAAGCTGCAGTCACTCCCTACAGGGAACCCTGAAGAACTCAAGATATAAAATAATTGCAGAATACTGACCGCAGATAGCTGAGATGCACATGAATGATTTCAGTGAGCCCAGACTCTTGCATCTTCTCATATACAGAAAAGCACTAAATCCTTTAACTTGAGTTACCTGATTTTCTTTAATTCACAAAAATACTTCTGATGTTCAGACTACCTGCCCTTTGTTGCAAGCTTCTATATAACCTGACACCTTACCCCTCCTCCTCTCCACCCCACTCCCTCCAAGGGGCAGTTCTCTCAAGGCTACTTGAGGATGCTGCCTACCAAGTTTGAAGTTCTAATGATTCCCACAGAATAAATCATAACTTTCAACTTTCAGGTTGTGACTACTTTTTTAGTTGACACTACCAAACCCTGATTTCGGCTATTTCGTATGTCATGCTGTAATTGCTCATTTTTATCCTTTGGGGAAAGGAAATGGAAAGCTATCAGCAGAGCTGGAGTCTGAGACAATGTTGAGAGAGAAGTTAAGAAAACAAACAGCATTCCCAGAGTAATATTTAAAGGAAACCAGGGGGAAAATAAAAGAATGAGACTCATGGTGCCTTTCCTATCTCTACTTGTGTTGGATCCCTGTGCTGCTTACAGGAATTTGGCTTTCTGTCCCTTCTCACAGCTTCTTCTTTTTTTTTTAATTTTTATTTTTACTTAATTTTACTTTACAATACTGTATTGGTTTTGCCTTCTCACAGCTTCTTGACTGTTTCTTTTGTTTTCTTTACTTCAACTGAAAAAGTATGGTTTTAACTCCTCAAATAGATCTTTATTATTATTCTCGTTTTACAGATGAAGAAGCTGTGGAACAGGGAGGCATGTCACCCAGTTAATAAGCAGAAGAGCAGACTATTTAACTACTAAGCTATACTAATGTGCTCAGTCGCTGAGTCATGCCTGGCACTTTGTGGGCCATGGACTGCAGCCCACCAGGCTCCTCTGTCCATGGAATTTTCTAGGCAGGAATACTGGACTGGGCTACCATTTCCTTCTCCAGGGGATTGTCCCAATTCAGGGACTGAACCCACGTCTCTTGTGTCTGATGCATTGACAGGCGGATTCTTTACCATTAGCGCCACCTGGGAAGCTATGTTGTTGTTGAGTCACTAAGTTGTGTCTGACTCTTTGAGACCCCATGAACTACAGCATGCCAGGCTTCCCTGACCATCACTGTTTCCCAGAGTTTGCTCAAATTCATGTCCACAGAGTCTGTGATACTATCTAACCATCTCATCCTCTGCTGCCCTCTTCTCCTTTAGCCTTCAATCTTTCCCAGCATCAGGATCTTTTCCAGTGAGTCAGCTCTTCACATCAGGTGGCCAAAGTATTGGAGTTATACTGCCTCCGAAGGAATCTAAAGGTAGTAATATGAACTGGTGTCTACAGTGGTAGCAACAAGATCAATAAAGTGGATCAGTTTTTTGTGATTCTTGTTTATTATAGGCTGTGTATGACTACCAATAAACAGCGTTATTTAAACCCACAACACAGAAGATTTTGAAATGCTTGTTTCAAGGAAATGGCAACCCACTCCAGTATTCTTGCCTGCAGAATCCCATGGACAGAGGAGCCTGAAAGGCTACAATCCATAAGATTGCTAAGAGTCAGACACAACTGAAGCAACTTAGCATGCAAACCCACAACACAAAAGACTTTGAAATACTTGTTTTATACAGACCTAGCCTAAGTTTTCTCAATTTTTCTGTGGCTATAGAAACTTCACTGTGGAATATCCTTTGCATGTATAAAGCATCTTTTTATACATCTGACATATCCTAATTTAAAAAATCAATAAAATATGACAGTGTCTTTTTCTCCATTCCATTAACAAAGAACATCCTCTTCAACCCAGTAGGCTGCTTATAAATGCATGCTTTTATCATAAGAAAGGCAGAACCAAAATTTGGAGACGAATCAGTATGCATCCAATACTTGCCACTAAAGGCTAAGAAGGGTAAGTGCTTGTGACTGGATGTGCTGTGTGTGCTTAGCCGCTCAGTCATGTCTGATTCTTTGTGACCTCATGGACTGTAGCCCACCAGGCTTCTCTGTCCACGGGGATTCTCCAGACAGGAATACTGGAGTGGGTTGCCATGCCAAATGGTAGCAATAACTAAATATGTTAGGAATAGCATTAATCCTGGATCTCAACCAAGCAGGTGTTTGGGCAAGCGCTGCTTACACACACAGTTGCTACTTTCAAGTAACTCATAGCTAGTTGATAGAATATGTAAAACTACATTTAAGTACATCTGTAAAATCACTTTCGTAAGTGAGGAGTGCCAGAAAGAGCCAGGTGCTCCATAGTGCCAGGTATCAGTGAAGACATCAGGTGCATCCTCAAAGCAAAGTCACAGTTATTAGGTGACAAACACCTCGCAAAACCTCTGCATGATGTTTTGAGTTGTAATTTTTCTTCTGTTCCTTTTGTGATGTTTCCATGGGGTATTTCTTAAACATAAATTATGTCTGATTAGAGTGCCAAAATATTGATACTTTAGACTGCTAGTTCGTAGCCTACTCTTTACTAAGAAGATTGTCATTCATGTTTTTCTGAGATCACAGAATAGCATTTCACAGATAAGTTACCAGTAGTATCTAGTATCCTTAACAGAGGGAGGGGAAAAAATTAAAATGATTGATATACTCTAAGTTAACAGTTTAATTGATATAGTATACTAAATTTATATTTAATTTAATTTATATATACTTCATTCTGCTATCTATGTTTTTACCCTAAGAATGCTGAATGTTTTTTAAAAAGCATAGTTGAAACTTGAAAGTACCATTTTTCTTATATGTAAAAATATTTAGTATAATATTTATAGGAATTTCAATGAAGATTTTAAGATAAAAATTGTACACAAAGATCATTTTATTAAGAAATATATGGGTTATATAATTAAGATAGCACCTAATTCATACTAATAGAGAAAAATTCTTAAGTTTGTTGACTGAAATCTTACCTTTTTACCTGTCAAAATGTGCGCTTGTATGTTTGTGTGTGTGTAGATTCTAAATATAACTATCTGGTGACTAATAAGCTAAGCAGGAGATGGTATAAATTAATAAATATCAGTTAGATCAGATAATCAAACTACCTACTTGTTTCAGGTAGTAGCTGAATATTTGAATATTTCATTTATGTATTTCATATTTATTTCAAATTAGCAAAAGATTTTATAATTAAAAAATTAAGAAGCTCAAGGAAAAAATGCAAAGTTACTCACTAGTGACAAAATTGAGTGAAGGAGATAATGCGATCACTCCACTCCATAAATACACACAAGGTACATGCTATTTCTGAAAGCAGGAGAAGGAAGTTGTGATGATTCATTTCTTCATCACAGCTAAATTAGGTCAATACATATTTTCTGAGCATCCATTTTAAGATAGCAATTTTCTAGGCTCCTCAAGAATGCAGATACACATAGCCTTTGGTATCATACCTCCAACAAAAAAACTTATAAAGAAACATTCAAAGAGCAGGAATCAAATTACAGCACAAGATAAGAAGCACTGCAGCAAGACACTAAGTAAGTGGTATAAACCACTTGTGTACCATGGCTGAGGAAAACCTTACCTAGAAGCAGGGAGCTAAAGAACTGGTAGAAGTCTGATGGTTAAAAAGAAGAGGGAAGAATATTCTTGAATACTGTGAGCCTGGTAGGCTACAATCCATAGGGTCTCAAAGAGTTGGACATGACTGAAGCAACTTAGCACACACATGCGCATCATACGAGTTAAATGAAAAGGTAGTAAACGACTCTGAATGGCAGTTTTAAGTCTGACATAATCAATTCAATGAAAAAAAATAAAAAACCACAATAAATTACAAAATGATTAAAGACATATTCAAATTAAAACTGTAAAATAATTTTCAAAAAATATGTGAGCAGTAATTTAATTATACCATATGGAAGACTTCTCAAAATATAATTCTATAGGCATATAAATTTAACCCTCTGTATGTCAAATTTCATTATAAATAAAATTAAAAACCAAGAAAAATTAAGGGGAAAGGATCATTCACTATGTAGGCATCACAGGTATCCTAATTTTATATATTCCTGATGCTTTTAACATATTAAGGATTTTTGCAAATCAATTCAGAAGATGAATATTTCAGTAGAAAAGTAGGAAAAGGAATTAATGAGTGACTCCAAAACTAAGTAAAAGTGTCTAAGAGCCATGAAAAATAGTAATAAATATTGTAAAAATTTACAAGGAAACTTTTACCTTTTTTTGCACAAAAATTATGATTCTCTTTGTTAGCAGTGATACAGGAAAACTATAAACTTCTCAAGAGCAAGTGACATAAATAATCCAAAGGCTTGCAAATGTGAATATATTTAACCCAGTAATCCTACTTAAAAGTCTATCCTAAGGGATTAATAAAAGATGATACAAAACCTTTGTCAAAGATGACTGAAATGATACATATGAGGAATGTTCATTGCAACAGTACTTAGGATATTAGCAAAATTAAGCAGCTTAAATTTCCAACCAGAGATTATAAATTAAAGCATATTTATACTTTTCAAGCAAGAACATTAATATTGCATAAAATTCCAGCAATATAAAAAATCTTCATGATGTATTGCTAAATGAAAAAATAAATGGGCTTCAATAACTATAAAACATAATAATATGGAAGGATTTTCACCAAACTATTTACATTAACTTTTTCAAGTTGGTGAGAGAATGATTTTCCAAATTTTCTGCAATGAGCAAATATTATATGATATTTATAGTTAGCAAAACACTTATATCTTGTAAAAGTTGTAATACTTTGCAACCAACAAGTAGTCAGTAAATGTTAAAATAGCTAGCAAAATCTCAAACTCACATTTTGATTTTAACCACTGATTACATGAAAATGAGAATCCTTAGCATTCACTAAATCAACCATTTATTGCATGTATGTGTGTGTTTGTAACTTTATTCCATATGTGTGCAGGATTTTTATTTTTTGGAAATTAAAAATTATCTTTTAAAGAAGTTTCACTTTGTAAAAATTCTTAAATTATGACTCCTCTAAAAGATATAGTGTTCACTAACTTAATTCTTCTGTATCCCAGGTATTTGTGGTATATTAGTGGTGATGTGTGCTCCTAATGTATCACTCATTGGAATGTACTGAGAATGTTCTCTGCCTTCTTAGCATGTGTGTGGGTGCTAAATCACTTCAGTCATGTCTGACTCTTTGTGACCCTATGGATCATGAACCCCCACCCCCATTTCCTCAGGCTCCTTGTGCATGGGGATTCTCCAGACAAGAATACTGGAGTGGGTTGCTATGTCTTCCTCCAGAGTTTTTTCTCCACCCAGGGATCAAACCGGCCGCTCTTCTCCTGTACTGGGTCTCCTGCACTGGGAGGTGGGCTCTTTACCGCTAGCACCACCTGGGAAGCCCTCTTCTTAGCATATTGTGATGCAGTTTAAGAACTGAGATACTCAGGACTTCCCTGGCAGTGCTGTTTTTAAGACTCTGTTCTCCCAATGCAGGAGGCACAGATTTGACCCCTGGTTGGGAAATTAAGATCCAGCATGCCTCACAGTGTGGCCTAAAACACAAAAACAAAAACGAATTGAGACACTTGATTAACAAGAATCCTATAGCCTAAGGAGAATACATTTGAAAGATCTTCACCTTTTGCTGTCTGTAGTAAGAGCCATTTGTACAATAATAGCATGTTCAAATTCCATGATATCTTTTATCTGAAAGACTCTAAAGTCCATTATGGAACCAATTAGAAGATTCCTACCTATTATAAAACACAGTACCTCTGGTTAACCACAGTTTGACCATGTGGCAGTAGAAACTCAATTGGGTAGTTTCTCATCTGTCTTAAGAGAGGAAGTAAAGAGTAACTTCTGTAATGAAAACTCCTATGATTTTATTTTTCTTTAAGAGGGAGGACAGTGTCATTACACAGATTGGAATGCAGCAAAACAACAAAGCTAAATACTTGAAAGTGAAGTACCCTGCAAGAATTTACCAATAATAAGTTGTTGAAGGTGGGCAGATGGGCCTGGCAATGATACACAGGACTCTCCCTACTGGCTTGTGAATTGAACAAATAAATCGCTATAGATAAGCTAGATGTTGATTTTGAAATATAATGAGAATACTCAATTTTCATCTATAGTTTTGTCAATGTGGACCATTTTTAAAGTTTTTATTAAATTTGTTACAATATTGCTTCTCTTTATGTTCTTTTTGGGGAGGGCGGGCATGAGGCACGTGGGATCTTAGCTCCTTCACCAAGGGTTGAACTCACACCCCCTGCATCGGAAGGCAAAATCTTAACCACTGGACTGCCAGGGAAGTCCCCTTCCATAATTCAGCCTGAGAAATAAGTCGTCTGTCTTATCAGTGCCCAGAATTTTCATAAGCAGTGCTACCGAGGATACGTTATCTTGTGCTAGATCCAGGCTAAAACTGGTGCAGGCAGGTGGACCATCTATATTTGTCAGTTGATTAATTAGACTTGGTTCTGAGTCAGTTAATGACATGACTGTCACAAAGGCAAATTGGAATGTAAGTTTCTAGGACAGGCAGTAATTAGTGTCTCCAGATGTTTTACATGGAATCTAGTTATAATACATGGAAAAATTAAAGTGGAAGTAATCGCAGTACCTATGAGAAGTTGATACAATATTCAGATCCATATCCAGAGTGCTAAGTAAAGTGGGCACAGGGGCTTGGTAGAAACAAACATGATTATGTAGCTATGAAGCTGAACACAGGCTTTGCTGTCTTGGACCATTAATACTAGCATGGTGATGGCAAATTGTCTTGTGAGAGACACACAATAAGACAGGAGAAGAAAAGAATTTGGGCCTTGAGACTGGTATCACAACTGAGGTTTCCAACAGCACATTTTCATGAGTTGTTTTATATTGTTTCACACTGAAAGAACTTTTGGAGAGGCAGATCTTAGGCGTGGTGGAAATTGAAGGATTTCTAAAGTTTCCCAAAGTTTATTTTGAATCTCTTCTCAATGTCATCAGTAGTTTTTTTTTTAATCTTTTTCCCTCCACCCACTCTGCTGTTTCTTGAGTATAACATATTATCAAACTATCCTAGTGTTTTTTTTTTTTTATTTAGGGCAGTGTTTCTCTATCAAAAGTTAAGGAAACAGGGAGGCTGAAATAATATAAGTAAAGTAGTGTTTATGCAAAATATAATTAGGCACTTAATATGAACAAATCATTTTATATAACGATGACTGACATTTAATTGGCACTCAATAAATGTTGATTTCATCTTTCATGCTTACTACCAGTGAGAAATTTTTTCAGAGACAAAGATGGTAGAAAATATACAAATAATGATTATAAACAACTTACTTACTTAAAGTCGCTCAGTCGTGCCTGACTCTTTGCGGCCCCATGGACTGTAGCCTACCAGGCTCCTCCCTCCATGGGATTCTCCAGGCAAGAGTACTGGAGTGGGGTGCCATTTTCCTTCTCCAGGGGATCTTCCCGACCCAAAGATCGAACCCGGGTCTCCCGCATTCCAGGCAGACGCTTTAACCTCTGAGCCACCGGGGAAGCCCGATTATAAACAAATGTAGCATAAACACTGGGAGAAATTGTTCCAGAGATATTTTAGGGATTCAGGACCATAACACATTATAAAAAATATGCATTTTTGTACTCACATGTATATATTGGGAGTGAAAGTCCATACCATTCATTACATTTTTTCAAAGATTCTACCACTCCCCAAATCCAAAGAACAACTGATTGAAGAAAAGGAGTGAGGATATTGAATCAATTAAAGAAAATACTGATTTGTATAGACATTTGTTAATACTTTTGCTTTGAAAATATTTTGCAATATGTTTATTACCTAGTTTGGAATGGTTCAGAACAATTCCAAGACTGATATCCATATGAAAGAACAGTGTCATTGAAATATTGGAAAGAGAGTAAGGTAAAAATAGGAGTCAATAAAAGGACTTGGAGCTTATAGGATATCAGAGTGGTAACTTCCATAAATCTATTCTATAAAAGAATGAAAATAGACCCTCCTATACCTGAGAGGAAAAAAAAGGAGAATGAAAACAGAAAATAAATTTCCAAGTCAATTTTTCAGAGCTCTAGAAATTAACCAAGGTTTTACAACAATCTGAGATGCATTTATTCAAGAAAAGCTGCTGAACCTCAGTAAGAGCAAGATTTATGGCTATTTAACTTGACCTACACTTATTCCCTGCTCGCTCCCCAGTTCTCAAGCAGCCTTGAAAACTAACAGACTTGGAGCCATGACGGAGACAGACAAAGTCTAGATCTTGTCATATAGTCTCATCCTTAAAGCATCAGTATTATTTGATTTGTCTCAAATCTTGGAAAATCTAAGTCATTATCATTATTTGACCTGATTTAGAGCTCAAAAATCCTACCTCCAGGTCCTTTGTTGAAAATAATCAGTAGAAATTAATATCCCAGATGCCTACATTAATAATTGTGGCAAACAAAAGCCTGGACAAACTATAAAAGGAAGGTATATTAATGAGATGTTCATAGGGGTTTTTGGAAAGCTTGAATATGTTGCTGAGAATTTAGAAAGGCATAACTTTCTCTTTGGAAGGAAAGTTATGACGAACTTAGGCAGCATGTTGAAAAGCAGAGATATCACTTTGCCGACAAAGGTCAAAAGCTATGGTTTTTCCAGTAGTCATGTAACAGCTGGACCATAAAAAAAGCCTGAGCACTGAAGAATTAGTGCTTTCAAATTGTAGTGCTGAAAAGATGTATAGAGCAGTCTTTTGGACTCTATTAGAGAGGGAGAGGGTGGGATAATTTGGGAGAATGGCATTGAAACATGTATAATATCATATACGAAACGAGTCACCAGCCCAGGTTCAATGTATGATACTGGATGCTTGGGGCTGGTGCACTGGGATGACCCAGAGGGATGGTACGGGGAGGAAGGTGGGAAGGGGGTTTAGGATGGGGAACACGTGTATACATGTGGTGGATACATGTTGATGTATGGCAAAACCAATACAATGTAAAGTAATTAACCTCCAATTAAAATAAATTTATATTTAAAAAAAGAAAAAGAAAGAGTACCTTGGACTGCAAGGAGATCAAACCAGGCAGTCCTAAAAGAAATCAACCCTGAATATTCATTGGAAGGACTGATGCTGAGGCTGAAGGTCCAATACTTTGGCCACCTGATGCAAAGAGCAGAATCATTGGAAAAGACCTTGATACTGGGAACGATTGAGGGCAGGAGGAGAAGAGGAGATGGTTGGATGACATCACCACCTAAGTATACATGAATTTGAGAAAACTCTGGGAGACAGTGAAGGACGGGGAGGCCTGGTATGCTGCAGTCCCTGGGGTCGCAAAGAGCCGGACATGACTGAGCAACTGAACAGCAACAGCAGCATATTCTGTCTATAAGAAAGGCACTTCAGATTCAAAGATATAACTAGATTGAAAGTTTAAAAGATGAAAGAAAAATACCATACAAACAATAACCAGAAGCAAAACCTCTTAATAGAAATGAAGGGAGAAATAGACAATTCAAAAAAATTGATTGATGAATTCAGTATCTCACTTTCAAAAAATGAATGGAACACCTAAGGGGGAGATCAGCAAAGGAATAGAAGACTTAGACAACACTATAAACCAACTAAACTGAGCAAACATCTATAGCATACTCCATCCACCAATAGCAGGCTAGACAGTCTTCTCAAGTGCACATAGAATATTTTACAGGATAGAAAACGTGCTAGGTCATTGAACAAACCTCAGTAAATGTAAAAGAATTGAAATAATCGAAGTACATTCTCTAGTCACAATAGAATTAAATTATAAATCAATTAGGGGAAATTTGAAGAATTACAAAAATGTGGAAATTAAACAATACATCTAAATAATCAATAGTTCAAATAAAAAATAGCAAGTAAAGTTTAAAATGCTTTAAAATGATTGAAAGTGGAAATACAAAATACTAAAACTTATGAGGTGCGGCTAAAATAATGTTAACAGGCGAATTTATAGCTGTGAACATCTGTCTTAAAAAAAGAAGAAGAATCTTATATCAATAATCTAATTTTCCTATTTAAAAAACTGGAAAAAGGAGAGAAAGCTATATCTAAAGCAAGCAAAAGGAAGGAAGTCATTTAAGAAGTTAGAGCATAAATAAATGAGATAGAGAATAGTAAAGCAATAGAGAAAAATCAATGAAGCCAAAATTGGTTCTTTGATCTGCAAAATTAACAAAACTTTGCTAGAATGATCAAGAAATGAAGAGAATACAATCAAATTACTAAAATCAGGAATAAAAAGGAGATAGCTTAGATAACTTAGACAAAAATGACAAATTTTTAGAAAAACACAAAATACCAAAAGTGATTCAAGAAGAACTAGAAAATCTGTACCTGTGTATGTCTATTGGCACATTTCCCCCACTTTGTTTCCTCTTTCCCTAAATTTTAATAAAAAATTCAATAATAGATACATTTGCCTTTTTTAATGGCAAAAATCGACTTAAAATGTTTAATTCCTTTCTCCTTTTCCCTAAATGGAAAAGATCTCTTAGGCAGTGTTTATGTCTAAGCTTCAAACTCCTAGTTGGAAAAATATTTGTGTTTAATGAACATTTTGTGGCTTTCTAACTTTAAGTGACTTTTAAACTGCGAGTTTAAAATTTCCTTATCTCTAAACTGGAGGTATTATAGCTTATAGTAGCCTTTGATAGAGGATTTACTGAGCAAAATAATTTAGGAAAATCTAAAAATATTTCTTATTATTTTACAGCCATCCTTGTAAAGCCCAGATTCTCCAGCAAACAGAGCCTTAATGAAAGCTCTTGTGTTATTGCTTTATTAGGGAGGGCAATTCTCAGAAAAGTAGGAGGAAGAAAAAAGGGAGATAACATAGAATTGAGCACAGTCTGTGTGTGATTACCAAGCCTGCCACTGCTTGGTACCAAGCAAACTGCAGCATATATTTTTGACAGTCTTTCAAGAGGCTGGGTGAATCATCGCATCTCAGGATGGCCCATTTGGGAGACAAATAAAGAAGAGTTTATCTGCCAGCTCCCATCTCTCAAAACTCCCGAGATTTACCCCAGCAGACATTAGCTTCCCCACACTTCCAGGTGACGGTACATGGACTCTGAGCAGCCTTTGTTATCACATGTCTCAGCTCCAACAGGGAAGCCTTGGGATCAGAGAGCACAGGCACTGATGAGAGAGACAGAATAGACCAGCATGAAGTCCATTAGAGCCCGTGCACAGATGAAAAGGTGGCAGCAGCAGGGGTTTCAGAGGCAGGTGACCCGAAGAGGGAATGAGACAGGGCACAAGTGTGTCTGATTCAACATCCAACCAAAGTCTCCAAGGAGAAACTAGGCACGTGCTAAAGGCCTCCGTTGTATCTGACTCTTTGAGACCCTATGGACTGCAGACTGCCAGGCTCCTCTTTCTATGGGATTCTCAGGTAAGAATACTGGAGTGGGTTGTCCTGCCCTCCTCTGGGGAATCTTCCCTACCCAGGGGTCGAACCCACATCTCTTAAGTCTCCTGAACTGGCATGCAGGTTCTTTACCACTTTCAAATTCAAAGTAGGAAGCCTTTTAAATGAATAAGTTATTGTTTTGTTCTTGGGGGAAAGACACTGTTTAAAGGCTTGATTATATAACCACTTCCAAAGAACCATAAAAATTAGAAATTTTTTAGTATATTGCGTCAAAGCACAACTTCTGGCTCTCATTGTGAGTTTTTATACGTACTCTAATTTTTATTGATGAGTTCGCTGTATTAGTCATCTCGGGCTGACAAAACAGAATGCCATGAATTGGGGGCGTAAACAACAGAGATTTGTTTTTTCACAGTTTTGGAGGCTGGGAAGTCCAGGTCTGTTCCTGGTGAGCCCTGTCTTCCGGTGTGTCAGTGGCTGCCTTCTCACTGTCCTCCAGAGCAGAGAGAGAAAGAGATCTCTTTCTTCCTCTTCGTATAAGACCACCAGGCCTATCAAATTAGAACTCATGTCTTTATGATCTCCTGTGTGGGTGCTCAGTTGCTCAGTCATGTCTGACTCTTTGCGACCCCATGTACGGTAGCTCACCAGGCTCCTCTGTCTATGGATTTTTCCAGGCAAGAATACTGGAGTGGGCTGCCATATCATTCTCCCGGGGATCTTCCTGACCCAAGGACTGAACTTGAATAGCATACATTGGCAGGCGGATTCATTACCCCAGAGCCACCTGGGACGCCCCTTTATGATCTCATTTACTCTCAATTACTGCCTAAAAGTCCTGTCTCTGAATACAGTCATGTTGGAGGTTAAGTTTTCAATGTATGACTTTTGAGGACATACAATTTAGTCATAGCACTCACTTATCACAAAGAATAAATCTACTGAAATGTTAAAATGAAATGGAATGTGAGTAATCCAAAACGTTTACATTTTTATAAATTACTATAATTAAAATATCTTTTGGTGCCAATAATTTTGAGGTATCTCCATATACGACACAATTTTCTTCTCAAAAATGAGACGTGTGAAAAAATAGAAAGTATCACTATAACTCTGAAAGCATTGCTTCCTTGTCAAGTTCTCAGATAAGAATATTTTAGATAGTACCACTAAATTGATATATATATGAACCAGTAAATATATCCACACTGATTTATTTGAGCCTAATCCTAGTGTCTCACTGGTAAAGAATCCACCTGCCAAGCAGGAGAAGCAGGTTTGATCCCTTGGTTGGGAAGATTCCCTGGAGAAGAAAATGTCCACCCACTCCAGTATTCTTGCCTGGGAAACCACATGGACAGAGGAGCCTGGCAGGGCTACAGTCCATGGGGTCGCAAAAGAGTTGGCCGTAACTGAGTGACTATTCAACAACAAAGCCTATATATGCGTCTACGATTAAAGATGCACTACATATTTTGAGTTTTCCATATAAAGGCAACAGAAAACCTCATTACCGCTCAAAATTCTCAGAGTCCTGTCTCATAATAGTAACACGTTTGCAGGGTTGTAGATCCCACCCACAATGTTGCATCACTTAGCTCCACTCACGATAAGAATGCTTAGTATTTAACTGGCTTTGTCAGACACCCACCCATACGTCTACCTCTTCCTCCATAACAGACAAGTATCTAGACCTAAGGCTCTCATTTCCCCTGGAAACTGCTTGTATAAATAGCTATGCCACCTTGCTCTTTATTTTGGGCTGCCGGGTATTAGTAATACCAGATATTAGGTTGGAGACTCATTTGAAATATCCGCTGGAAAGCCTTTCTGTTTTCGTAAGCCACATCTGTCTCAAAATGAAATAACATGAGCAACCTGTAGAAAAATGTTGCTTTCCTTACAGAGTGCCATGTTATTGCCCCTGGGGGGAAAAAGTCCAAACCTCTTAACAACCTGTTACAATGAGTTGGGGGAGGAGGCTGCCCTAATACCACAGAACTTGTAATATCCCACATATGGTCACTCCCTCCAGAGCTCCATGCCTTTCCTCTTGCTTTTTCTGTGCCCATAGATTCTTCTCACCTGCCTGGTGATGCCTACCCCTCTTCCTCAAGTGTTATGTCCTCAGGGAAGCCCTTCCTGATGTCCTCAGCAGAGTTGATGTTTTTTCCTTTATGCTCCCTTGATATTTTAATTTTTTTAAAAAGTCTTTATTGAATTTGCTACAATATTGCCTCTGTTTTTTATTTTGGTTGTCTGGCCTTGAGGCATGCACTATCTCAGCTCCCCAGTCAGGGATTGAACCTGCACCACCTGCCCAGGAAGGTGAGGTTCCAACCACTGAACTACCAGGGACGTCCCCATCCCCTAGTTTTTTACTCATCTCTCCAGCTGCCTCGCCCGCTTGGCCAGCATTCACTCTTGGCAGGGGTCCTGCCATCTGAGTATATCTGTATCTAGAACATACCTGGTACTGTACCTCTCTACTGAATGAATGATGGTGTTGTTCAGTCACTCAGTCATGTCCAACTCTTTGCAACCCCATGGACTCTTGACTTCCCTGTCCTCCACTGTCTTCCAGAGCTTGCGCAGATTCATATTGATTGAGCTGGTGGTGCTACCTAACATTCTCATCCTCTGTCAGCCCTCCTCCTTTCTGCCTTCAGTCAGTCTTTTCCAGCATCAGGATCTTTTTCAGTGAGTCATCTCTTCCCATCAGGCAGCCAAAGTATTGGAGCTTCGACATCATCAGTAGTCCTTCCAGTGAACATTCAGGGTTGAGTTCCCTTAGGATTGACTGGTTTGATCTCCTTGCAGTCCAAGAGAATCACAAGATTCTTCTCCAGCACCACAATTCAAAAGCATCAGTTTTCAGCACCTAGCCTTCTTTATAGTCCAACTCTGGTTGGAGTGATGTCTCCAGAGTCCATGGAGTCTGGTCCATGGTCCAGAGTGATGTCTCTGCTTTTTAATATGCTATAAGTTTGCCATAGCTTTACTTCTAAGGAGCAAGTGTCTTTTATTTTAACGGCTGCAGTCACCATCTTCAGTGATTTTAGAGCCACGAAAATAAAAATCTGCCACTGCTTCTTTTTCCCCATCTACTGAATGAATGAATCAACCAGCAAATGCATTAAAGACCCATGATGCAAGTTACTGAAATAAAAGAAATAATGCTTGAAGACTAGAATTTAGTTCATAACAAGCCAGAAAAATCATAAACAGTGGTTTTCAAAGTCAGAAGCATATCCTTCTGATGACACCAGTCTTAGAAAAAGAGTTTCTCTCTTGCTATTGTTATGCCAGAATTCAAAGACTTTTTTTCTGGTTATTCCAGAGACTGTAGCTGTACATCTACAGGACTAGTTATTTCTCTGATCCCACAGTTTAAAGTATGTGAATCACAGCACTCTACAAGGAAAACAAAAAGCTGTAAACAGTGTTCCTAATAGCACAGCCTCCAGTAAGGCCATTGCTGGAGGCCTGTGTGCATGCTTGTGCATCCTTCAGTCATGTCCCACCCTTTTCCAACCCCATGGACTATTGCCCGCTAGGTTCCTCCATCCATGGGATTTCCCAGGCAAGAATACTGTCATGGGATGTCATTTCTTCCTCCAGGGGATCTCCTCAGCCCAGGGATTGAATTCAGGTCTCCTGCATTGCAGGCAGATTCTTTACTGTCCGAGCCACTGGGGAAGCCCACTGGAGGCCTTAGGGAATTCTAAAGGAGAGTGCATTTTTTTCCTTGCAAGCACAAATTATTTTTTTAACTGTAAAATGCAATGTGCAAGTTTGTCTCCCTCATGGAAGTATGGCTAATTTTCAGCACACAAGAAAATAATATATACATTTCAAGGAAAAAATATGTAAATTCAAGAACAAATACTGCATAAAAATTTTTCTGTACCTCTTTTGGATGCTGTGGAAGAGCCACCCACCTGCCCTCACACCAGTTTTGTTATAAAATTCTGTTTTTTAATTAAAAAGACATTGAGGCTTTTTTTTCTTCCCATACTTTAAGCTGCTCAGAAATGATAAGATTTGAAAGACCTTTGGTCATTGCCAGAGAGTAATGCCATTAACAAATGCAAAAGAATAATAAAATGCCTAAAATGATAAGGTATTAGGGTCTGAGATAAATAGTCCTTTCATTGGAAAAAGTTCATGTGTTAATATTCAACATTAAGCAGTGATTAGTAGATACAATATGTGCTTTTTTTTTTAGTAGAGTAGATAAAATCTTGTCCAATTTTAATGTAAATTTAGTGGAAATTTTAATGTCCCACTCTAAAATGCTATGATTGGTTTCAGAGGAATTAAAAAAAAATGTCTTTATCAGTGAGCATATCCATAAGGTTTTAACAACAAAGTTCCTTAAATAATTTTACTCTCTGAAATTGTTTCATAACTGGCAAGAAGATTTTCATGTTTAATAAGTCCATATTATATCCCTTGTTTAAAAAAGGAAATCCAAAAAAAGTGTTCATTCTTGTCTTCATCTTAGAAAAGCTGTTTGACCTCTTTCCTTGCTCTCACTGAGCGATTTTTTTTAAACCTATTTTTTTCTGTCTTCTTCAAGAAAGACATATTTTGACAGTATTTCTTTCCTCCAGGGAATCTTTAAATAGCCAGGTAACAAGAATTCATTGTGCAAATGGTACAGTGAATGTGAAAGTAAAGAATGACATTTGGACAATTTTTACTCTAGTTTCATGTTCAGGGAGCTCAGTTTATTAATGAAGAGATTTGGTCTAACCACATTCCCTAAATATTGCTGTCACATTAAATAATTTGCAGGTTTTTATTTAATCTGAGACGCTCATCCTTTCTTACAGCTTTTCTATCATCCAATTCCTTCCTTTCACTTTAGATCAAGTGTTGGAATGCCAAAAGATTTCTGGATGAAGTCCATGTTCAGTTCCATCATCTGAGATTAGACTGTTAATCTCCCCAGTCCAAAATGTAGCTAGCTCCTCTCTCAACATTACTTATTTCCCATTGACAAAACCAGTTGTCTATCCAGGCTCAAGAAGTTGGTATGCAAGTTCTAGCTGCCCCTTCACTTTATATTTCTAGAGCTGTTGTGGTTTAGTTGCTAAGTCATGTCCAGCTCTTTGCCTGTGGACTGCAGCACTCCAGACTTCACTGTCCTTCACCATCTCCCATCTTCATCATCTCAAACTCATGTCCACTGAGGTGGTGGTACCATCCAACCATCTTATCCTCTGTCATCCTTTTCTCCTCCTGCCTTCAGTCATTCCCAGCCTCGGGGTCTTTTCCAAGGAGTCAAGTCTTCACATCAAGTGGCCAAAGTATTGGAGCTTCAGCTTCAGCATCAGTCCTTCCAATGAATATTCAGGGTTGATTTCCTGGTTTGATCTCCTTGCTGTCCAAGGAGTCTTCTCCAGCACCACAGTTCAAAAGCATTAATTCTTTGGCACTCAGCCTTCTTTATGGTCCAACTCTCACATCTGTACATGACTACTGGGAAAGCCATAGCGTTGACTATATGGACCTTTGTCGGCAAAGTGATGTCTCTGCCTTTTGATACACTGTCTAGATTTGGCTTCCTTGGTGGCTCAGACAGTAAAGAATCCCCTTGCAATGTGGGAGACTTGGGTTTGATCTCTGGGTTGGGAAGATTCCCCTGGAGGAAGGCATAGCAACCCACCTCAGTATTCTTCCCCAGAGAATCCCCAGGGACAGAGGAGGCTGGCAGGCTCCAGTCCCTGGGGTTGCAAAGAGTCAGGCATGGCTGAGCGACTAAGCAAGCACACACTAGCACTAGATTTGTCATAACTTTTCTTAGAAGGAGCAAGCATCTTTTAATTTCATGGCTGCAGTCTCCCTCCACAGTGATTTTGGGGCCCAAGGAAAGAAAGTCTGTCACTGTTTCCATTTTCCCCCCATCTATTTGCCATGAGAGTCTCCCAAAAAAAGTTTCCTTCAAAAGCATTTTCAAGTCCTATGTTAAACTCAGTTTCTCCCTAAAGCAAACCAGAGATCACTGCTTGTATAAAGGTAGCTTATTTTACTGAGGAATATAATCTTAGAGATCAAACATGGGGAGCACAGATTTTGAACAGGGAAAGAAGAAAAACCAATGTGGAGATGTGTTACTGATAAGACACCACAAGCACAACCATTGTTCAGTCTCACAGGATCTTCTGGAAGCCTTGTGTTTCAGAACTGATGGCTTGGCGGCAAGAGGAGGAAGCATTTATCCATTGGTCCTCATCTCTAGTACTTAAGGTTGGAACTTAAGTGATACACTTCTGGTTGTGTATACCTTGGAGCCAAACATGGTCCCATGGGTATCCCACACCCTTGTGCCAAGCAGTTTTTGGCAGGAAGTAAGAGTTACATGGTGAAGGCCCCAAATCAGGTACTGTATGACTGAACCAGGGTGAAGATTGTTGCAGTATTTTAAAAAACTAGTCAGCACAGCAGTGGTTACAGTCAGAGATGGGCTGAAAGGATATGAAATGGTCAATATAACCCATCCCTTGCACCACTCAGATCCACCATGCCCTCCACTAAGTGCAATCTGTCAGAGTCCCCTTGGAAGTCGTGATCAACATTAATCTGTGAGCAGAATTACTTCCAGGATTTATTGGGACGAACTCCAGTCCCCACTTTTGCAGCCAGCACCAAGGTCAGAGTTGACATGAATCATCTCCCTTCTTGTCTATTCACTCTATTGACTTCCCTCACTCTAACCCAGTGCTTTGACTGGCTTAGATTTCTTGTTGCTGAGATGACCTTGATTCTCATACTTGAGAGATCTGAGCCCTTAGTTGCCTTTCCAGTTGGTGGTATGTTTGCCGTAATGGCCCATTCACATTATCTTTTTGCACAGAAATACAAATATTTACTCCTCATGTATGTTACAGTTCCACACAGACTCCTTCCTGTTCCCGTTCTGTGTCACCAATCCTAGCACCGCCCAGAAATCTGAGTCAGTTGCCTCCACTTTGGTTGCTGCAATGGCGTGAGCAGCCCAAATGACCAAGAGGTAGCTGTAGCTTCAAGTTAAAGTGGAAAATAAGAAAATAGTTCTACTTTGTCCTGTGGTAAAAACAGTCCCTTTCCAGAGATCAAGCTCACTTATCCTGCAGAACCTATATTTATGGAAATGAGGAGCACACATTCCACAAGTGAGTCCCTGAAGAGTGGTCAGATGGATCCTGCTCCTTGTTTCTGGGACCCACACATTCTAGCTGCTAGAGGCAGCAGCATATATTAAAGCCACTGATTTGTGCATATACACATCCTAGAAAGGGCTTCCCTGGTGGCTCAGATGGTACAGAATCTGCCTGCAATGCAGGACACCTGGGTTTGATCCCTGGATTAGGAAGATCTCCTGGAGAAGGAAATGGTAACCCTCTCCAGTATTTTTGCCAGGGAAATCCCATGGACAGAGGAGCCTGAGTCCATAGGGTCACAGGAGTTGGACACGACTTAGCGACTAAATCACCACCATCTAAAGGATTTATAAATGCTTAGTTGCTCAGTTATGCCCGACTCTTTGTGGCCCCAAGGACTGTAGCCTGCCAGGGTCCTCTGCCCATGGAATTTTCCAGGAGAGAATACTGGAGTGGATTGCCATTTCCTCCTCCAGGGGATCTTCCCAACCTAGGGACTGAACCCTCATCTTCCACATTGCAGGCAGGTTCTTTGCCACTGAGCCATCAGGGAAGCCCGGCACTAACATGAAACAAACAAAAGAATACTTTTGTGCCCAAGGCCATAGATCCAGTCTCATGCATCTTCCTAAGATTCCATTGTCTCATCTTCTACTTATCTTTCTCCAGAGTCCTGACTGAATAGCCGAACCATTTACTCTGCCCAGGAGCCCAAAGCCAAGGCCACTTTTTCTTCCATGCGAGGTGAACTTCCAAATATTAGTTTTGAAACTTTACTTCCCTTACCACATCCTAAGTGAGCCTCACTTCAGTTCAGTTCAGTCACTCAGTCGTGTCCGACTCTTTGCGACCCCATGAATCACTGGGCTGTAGCAATTATCCAGTAATGCTAGCATGAGTAAATTATTGGGTTGGTCAAAAAGTTCATTTGGAAAGATCCTGTGGAAAAACTTGAATGATCTTTTTGATCACCTCAAAGCATCAACTTACCTGTGAAGCATACCCCAATTGTTGTCGCCTCTTTTATTCAGTCATGGTGGTGGGAGGGGGTTGGTGCCATACAAATGGACTTGGGGGCTTCACCACCCGTTTATGTAATTTACTTCTGTCTTTTGGAACTTCTCAGACTTCATCTTGAATGGTACTTTTATTAGATATCACTACACTTTCTCCCCAAACTTATGATTTAGTGGCTTAGATAATATACAGTTCTATTCCCATAGTCAACCAGGCTCTAAGATTGTGTGTTTGGCCTCTCCTGGGATCTACTATCATGCCAGGAACTGTTTTTCAAATGTTACATAACTGTCTACTACTCAAGGAATGGCCTTGCTCTAATACACTAGGGGTTTTTTTTGGTTTTGTTTTTTTTTTTTTACTATGAGCTTTTGTCTATTGAGGTTTGCCCTCTGGCACATAGGCAGCTTATTAGGATGCCTAAAGGGCTGGCCAATTACTGCTAATCATGTTCAGTTTCTATTTATGTCAGCAATATTGTAATCCAACTTGAGGTGTTACAGAATATAAAAATGATCAAGGTCCCTGCAGCCTATATAGTGACAGAGAACAGGAGATTTAGTTTAGCTCCGAGGGAAGAAAATGAATGTATATTGTGCTTCCTGTGGAAAAGTGACCTGATTTTTATTTCTGTCATCAAAGAGGGTTATGGAGAACATGTCCACCAGATCACTAGTTGCCACAAGCTACCATGTCTAAGAGGCTGACTTGATCTAATACCAAAAAAGTTACCTCTAACATGTGGTAATTAGGATGACCGCTGATTAAGCTTTGATGTTTCATTGTCATTTGCCCTGATACATCTGGATTATTCAAAGGCCAGACAAATTAATTACATGGTATTATAAAGAGAATCTCCACTTTTGCAACCCTTAGGATTTTAATGGTGGTACGAATGTCTGAAATTCTTCTTGGAATGAAGTACGAGTTCTGACTGCTGTCTTTACTGGAGGTGGTAAGGGCGGATACAATTTCTAGGGCTTTTCTTAGCTTTTCCTGCCACAGTGACTGCTTCTTCCTAATGAGGTACAGTTTTTCCAACCTCAGAGTATAGCTGTATCCAATTTATACATTCAAGAGCCTGGAGAAATAATGAGGTTTTGTCCATGTTCCTATTAAACATTTGAGATGGACTTGAACCCAAACTCAATTTATCACCTATAGAGGACAACACAGGAGTGGAAGAAATCATGTATAATATTGGTTGGCCAAAAAGTTCCTTTGGTTTTTCCATAACATCTATGGGAAAAACCAAATAAACTTTTTGGCCAACCCAATAGCACAGATGAGAACTCTGATAATATTAATATTTAAGAGGGAAGCAGAGGGGAAACTTGCAGGAAAAAAAAAAAGAGAGAGAGTGGAGTCAGAAAGGAGAATGAAGTGAGAGCAAGCAATAATCAACAAATGTAGGGAAGAAAATCTTTTTAGGAGGGAGAAGTGATAATCAATGTGAAACACAGCTGAGTATCACATTCAAAGTTAGAATGACTGAAGTCAATAGGTATAGACAATATGAAGACATTTTTCCTTTGCTTGAACAATTGAAGCAGAAGAGCATGGGGCAAATGCCAGATTGCAAGGGGCTGAGAATTAGAGGGAAACTGAAGAAACTTAGGCAATGAGGTGGCTCAGACAGTAAAGAATCTACCTGCAATGCAGGAGACCTGAGTTCAATCCTTGGGTCTGGAAGATCCCCTGGAGAAGAAAATGGCAACCCACTCCAGTATTCTTGCCTGGAGAATCCCATGAACAGAGGACCCTGGCAGTCTACAGTCTATGGAGTCACAAAATCGAACATCACTGAGTGACTAACATTAAGCTGTTTTAATAAACTGACCCATGAAAAGAGGACAAGAAGGGATGATGATTTGAAGGGAAGAAGAACCAGAGTAAGGTGTAGCTGTTGCTGTTTTTATTTGGTATTGAAACAGTATGAATGAGTTTTAGTTAGATGAGAGAGAGAAATCAAAAGTAATAGGAAGGTGAATAAAAAAAGATTCCTTTTTCCCCTAATCACTTTTATTCTTCCAATTCTTATGTGAATAATGAAAGATTTCCCCATAGCCCCCTCTAGAACCAAATTTTTAGTCTTTTTTATTGGCTAATTTTACAACCAACGTTTTAATTTTATTTTCTTATTGCTTGCAGCTTAGTTCAGGAAGATTTTGCAAAACTATTAAATGTTACACTGCAGCATAAGAAAAGGCAGGCATAATTCTACAATTACCTTGCTCAAATTGAAGCTGTCCAAATTTGAATTATTGGAGCTTTTAAAGAGATAACGACCTATTTCATTTTATTGTCTCTTAATATATGACAGCATTGTAGAATTAAAGATCACACACACTGATGATGAAAGCCCTTGTATTGGAAAATGGGATATTCTGGTATGCCTGAAAAGATTGATTAAGAAATGAACCAAGATAAGTGTGTTGTTGTTTCAAAGTAATCAGGCCTTTGGGACTACTTAAGGTTATAAACAGAAGCAGGTGTCTAATTTTTTATGAGTCATTTTTACCACTGAGAACACAGATCACATTGTGTGTGTGTGTGTGTGTGTGTGTGTATAGCATATAATTTCTGGAAGATACTGTATGCTGCAGAAATTAATTTCCTTTAGTTCTTTTTACAAGTGGGATCCTTCTTTGGATGTATTCTCGTGGAAATATATCTGAATATATGTGATGTGTTATGTACAAATGTATTTGTGAATTTGCACATAAATACACAGGTTCGTATGTATATATAGGTGCATATATTTGTATGTTTGTATGTGCAAATTAAAGTTCAATCATCGGTGTTGGACTCATTTGAATCACCCTTGTGTGTTCAATTATGATTTTAAGATTTCCTTTCAGGTGTGGGAAAATAAGTCAGTTAAGTATGTATGCTTAGTTCAGAAAAAAACATAGATAAGTTATACTATAGCCTTAAATGTTACTAAATTACCATGTTTTACTGAGAAATTATTGACATACACCACTAAGGCATACAGCATGAAGATTTGATCTACATGTATTGTGAAATTATTATTGCAGTAGTTCCAGTAAGCATCCATCATCCCAAAGATACAATAAAAAGACAGTAAACAAGAAAAGAAAAAAACTTTTCTCCTTGTGATAATTCTTAGGATTTACTCTCATAACAACTTTCCTATATAATCATATGGCAGTAATGGGCTATTATCATGTTGAACATTACAGCTCTAGTACTTATTTATCTTACAGCTGGAAATGTGTACATTTTGACCATTTTCCTCCAGTTCTCTCCTCCCCCCACACCCTGCCACTGGTCACCACATATCTGATCTCTCTTTCTACAAGTTTGGATGGTAGGTTTAGGTTCCATATATAAGTGAGATCATACAGTATTTGCCTTTCTCTGTCTGACTTACTTCACTTAGTTTAATGCCTTTAAGGTTCATCCCATTTTGTCACAAATGTTAGAATGTTCTCACTTTTTTATGGCTAAATAACATTCCATTGTGTGTGTATACATATACATTCCTTTTACCATTCCTTTCCATTATAACTTATTGCAAGATATTGAATGTAGTTTCATATACTATAACTAGGGCCTTGTTGTTTATCTGTAGTAGTTTGCTGATATCTTTTATTTACTTGCCTGGTTGCTCAACGTAGGTACCGTGTTGAATAGGAGTGGTAAGAGTGGGCACCATTGTCTTGTTTCTGATTGTAAAGATAAAGCTTTCAACCTTTCATCATTGAGTGTAATATTAGCTCTGGGCTGATCACGTAGGTCTTTATTAAGATATGTTCCTTCTCTGCCTAATATCTAAGACTTTTTACCATGAATGGATGCTGAATTTTGTCAAATGCATTTTCTGTACCAGTTGAGATGATTACGATTATTCTGTTTCATTTTTTTAATGTGATGTATCATACTGATTGATTTGCAAATGTTGCACCATTCCAGGGATAAATCCCACTGGATCATGGTGAATGATTCTTTTAATGTGCTGATAAATTTAGCTTGGAAGTATTTTATTGTGAGTTTTTGCATCTATATTCCCCACTAGCAGTTTTCATTTCTACTGGAGTCGTTTTCTGGCATTGGTATCAGGATAATGCTAGCCTCACAAAATGAGTTTGTGAGTGTTCTCTCCTCTTCAATTTCTCAAAAATGTTTCAGAAGGATTGATGTTAATTCTTCTTTAAATGTTTGGTAAAATTCACCAGTGGAGCCGTCTCAGTTCAGTTCAGTTGCTCAGTCCTGTTCGACTCTTGCAGCCCCTTGGACCGCAGCATGCTAGGCCTTCCTGTTAATCACCAACTCCTGGAGTTTACTCAAACTCATGTTCATTGAGTCAGTAATGCCATTCAACCATCTCATCCTCTGTCAATCCCCTTCTCTTCCCACCTTCAATCTTTCCCAGCATCAGGGTCTTTTCAAATGAGTCAGTTCTTTGCATCAGGTGGCCAAAGTATTGGACTTTCAGCTTCAGCTTCAGTCCTTCCAATGAACACCCAGGACTGATCTCCTTTAGAATGGACTGGTTGGATCTCCTTGCAGTCCAAGGGACTCTCAAGAGTCTTCTCCAGCACCACAATTCTAAAGCATCAATTCTTCAGCCTTCAGATTCCTTTATAGTTCAGCTCTCTTTATAGTTCAGCTCTCACATCCATACATGACTACTGGAAAAACCATAGAGTTTCCTAGACAGATCACTGTTGGCAAAGTAGTGTCTCGGCTTTTTAATGTGCTGTCTATGTTGTTCATAACTTTCCTTCCAAGGAGTAAGCGTCTTTTAATTTCATGACTGCAATCACCATCTGCAGTGATTTTGGAGCCCCCAAAAATAAAGTCAGCCATTGTTTCCACTGTTTCCACATCAATGTGCCATGAGGTGGTGGGACCAGATGCCATGATCTTAGTTTTCTTGAGTTTTAAGCCAACTTTTTCACTCTCCTCTTTCACTTTCATCAAGGGGCTCGTTAGTTCTTCTTCACTTTCTGCCATACAGGTGGTGTCATCTGCATATCTGAGGTTATTCATATTTTCCCCGGCAATCTTGATTCCAGTTTGTACTTCATCCATCCTGGCATTTCTCATGATGTACTCTGCATATAAGTTAAATAAGCAGGGTGACAATATACAGCCTTGACATACTCTGTTTCCTATTTGGAACCAGTCTGTTGTTCCATGTCCCAGTTCTGACTGTTGCTTCCTGACCTGCATATAGATTTCTCAAAAGGCAGGTCAGGTGGTCTGGTATTCCCAGCTCTTGAAGAATTTCCCAGTTTGTTGTGATCCATACAGTCAAAGGCTTTGGCATAGTCAATAAAGCAGAAGTAGATGTTTTTCTCAGAGAAGGCAATCACACCCCATTCCAGTATTCTTTTGCCTGGAAAACCTCATGGATGGAGGAGCCTAGCAGGCTTCAGTCCATGGGATTGCTAAGAGTTGGACATGACTGAGCGACTTCACTTTCACTTTTCACTTTCATGCATTGGAGAAGTAAATGGCAACCCACTCCAGTGTTCTTGCCTGGAGAATCCCAGAGAAGGGGGAACTTGCTGGGCTGCCGTCTATGGGGTTGGACAGAGTTGGACACGACTGAAGCGACTTAGTAGCAGCAGCAGCAGCAGATGTTTTCTGGAACTCCCTTGCTTTTTTGATGATCCAACAGATGGTGGCAATTTTATCTCTGGTTCCTCTGGTTTTTCTAAATCTGGCTTGAACATCAGGAAGTTCATGGTTCACATACTGTTTGAAGCCTGGCTTGGAGAATTTTGAGCATTACTTTGCTAGCGTGTGAGATGAGTGCAACTGTGCAGTAGTTTGAGCATTCTTTGGCATTGCCTTTCTTTGGGATTGGAATGAAAACTGACCTTTTCCAGTCCTGTGTCCACTGCTGAGTTTTCCAAATTTGCTGGAATATTGAGTGCAGCACTTTCACTGCATCACCTTTCACGCTTTGAAAGCTCAACTGGAATTCCATCACCTCCACTATTTTGTTCATAGTGATGCTTTCTAAGGCCCACTTGACTTCACATTCCAGGATGTCTGGCTCTAGGTGGGTGATCATATCATCATGATTATCTTGGTCATTAAGACCTTTTTTGTACAGTTCTTCCTTGTATTCTTGCCACCTCTTCTTAATATCTTCTGCTTCCGTTAGGTCCAGACCATTTCCGTCCTTTATTGTGCCCATCTTTGCATGAAATGTTCCCTTGGTATCTCTAATTTTCTTGAAGTGATCTCTAGTCTTTCCCATTCAATTTTTTTCCTCTATTTCCTTGCACTGATCACTGAGGAATGGAGGAATGATCACTTTCTCATCTCTCCTTGCTCTTCTTTGGAACTCTGCATTCAAATGAGTATATGTTTCCTTTTCTCCCTTGCCTTTTGCATCTTTTCTTTTCACAGCTATTTGTAAGGCCTCCTCAGACAACCATTTTGCCTTCTTTCATTTCTTGGGGATGAAAGAAGGGGATGGTCTTAATCCCTGCCTCCTGTATAATGTCACAAACCTCCGCCCATAGTTCTTCAGGTATTCTATCAGATCTAATTCCTTGAATCTGTTTCTCGCTTCCACTGTATAATCATAAGGGATTTAATTTAGATCATACCTGAATGGTCTAGTGGTTTTCCCCACTTTCTTCAATTTAAGTCTGAATTTGGCAATAAGATTTCATGATCAGAGCCATAGTCAGCTTGTTGTCTTGTTTTTGTGGACTGTATAGAGCTTGTCCATCTTTGACTGCAAAGAGTATGATCTATCTGATTTTGTTATGGACCATCTGGTGATGTCCATGTGTAAAGTCTTCTCTTGTGTTGTTGGAAGAGGTTGTTTGCTATGAGCAGTGTGTTCTTTTGGCAAAACTCTATTAGCATTTGCCTTGCTTCATTTAGAATGTTTGGCCTTCATTCCAAGGCCAAATTTGCCTGTTACTCCAGGTATTTCTTGACTTCCTACTTTTGCATTCCAGTCCCCTATAATGAAAAGCACATCTCTTTTGGGTGTTAGTCTAGAAGGTCTTGTAGGTCTTCATAGAACCATTCAACCTCAGCTTCTTCAGCGTTACTAGTCAGGGCATAGACTTGGATTACCGTGATATTGAATGGTTTGCCTTGGAAACAAACAAAGATCATTCTGTCATTTTTGAGATTGCACCCACATACTGCATTTTGGACTCTTTTGTTGACTATGATGGCTACTCCATTTCTTCTAAGGGATTCTTGCCCACAGTAGTAGATATAATGGTCATTTAGTTAAATTCACTCATTCCAGTCCCTTTTAGTTCACTGATTCCTAAAATGTCAGTATTTACTCTTGACATCTCCTGTTTGACCACTTCCAATTTTCTTCACTGCAGATTTTCTTATTACTGATTCAATCTTCTTACCAATTTATTCAAAGATTTTATTTCTTCCTGATTCATCTTGGTAAGATGTATGTCTCTAAGAAAGTTCCCATTTCTTCTAGTCTGTTGGTGTATAGTTGTTCATTATAGCATTCATAATCCAGGAATTGTCACCAACTCTTCTGGTAAGATGAGGCTGTAAGAATCTCTTCAAAGGGGGTAGGGCTGTGACTCAGCGCCTTTGCCTGGATGCAGGCAAACTGGGTTTGAGGGCCAGTGAAACTCCTCATTAGAGGACTCAAGTCAGGCAGATATGAGTGCCCTGGTCAGAGTGCACCCTTGATTTGATGGTGCAGATGAATAAAGCCACTGGTTGGGATTCCTACTTGGGCACTGCAGGTAGGAACTCAGTCCACCAGGATCCATGTGCTGGATGTTGCAAGCCCCTCTGCCCTTCTCCATCACAGATTCTCAGTGATTGAGCCCCACAGATGCCACCACAATCCCTGAGGTGTGAGAAGAGAGTAGGGCTTCCCACAGAGGAAATACACAATGCTGGGGGTGGAAGCTACTTGTTCCCCTTGGGTTTTTCTTTTTCCACTGGAGGGACTGAAGGCTTAGGAAAGACCTCTCTGCACTGTGCTAACCTAGAGGAGCAATACAGTCTTCAAGTAGCTGTCCTCGTACCGTTCTAACACAGTCTGTCTTGGTCTCTAAGGAGAAAGGAGGTGATTCAGCCTCACCCCAGTGTTGTAGGATTCTTGCAGTGGTATCTTGTTCTTGAATAGTTTTGGCTTTGAATAGTTTTATTCTTATAAAGAGGAGGAGCAAAATCCTAGGAACGCTTGTATCAGCATTCTAGTAATATCACTTCTACTCTTTTTTAAATGAGTTTTTGCATTTATTATTTTTATTATTCTAGTATTTATTTTGTAATTGGACTATAACTGCTTTACAACATTGTGTTAGTTTCTGCTGTACAAGAATGTGAATTGCTATATGCACACATATATCCCTTCCCTCTTAAGGGGATCCCAGCTCCCCGTGCATCCCATCCCTCTACATCATCACGGAACACCGAGGTGAGCTCCCTGAGCTATACAGCAGCTTCCCACTAGCTATCTGTTTTACACCTGGTATTGTATACAGGTCAATCCTACTGTCTCAATTCGTCCCATCTTCTTCCCCAACTGTGTTCACAAGGCCACTCTATTTTTTAATCTTCCTTTTCCTCCACTCTTTACATAGTTAAGAACTGTATAAAATTTGAATCCCAAGTATAATTCTTAATGTGATGTGATAATAATACATGATTAGGAAAAAAATCAAAAGGAAAATTTTCAATGAAAAAAGAATCCAGAAACAAAAATTCATAGGGCCAGATAAGGTATCTACAGGCTTATTCCCTATTAAGTTTTTCATCTGACATCAGCTCACACTTCAATGTTATATGAATTCTTATGAGCCTGTAGAGAAAGAAAAGAAAATCAAGTTGAGAGAGCATCTTTATTAGGTCATTTACTCCTCTTAACATAGTCCTTCCATTTGAGCATTTACAGTGAAACAGACTTAATTCTCTGCCTCCCTATGGGAAGTTTAACAAAGAAGATGAAAGTGTAGAAGGGGCCACAGATCACAGACAAAGTATTTTTGCAACGTATTTTTACAAACTCAGTCAGGAACTGACTGAGTTCTGTGACTGATGTAATTAAAACCATCTCTGGGAGTTTTGCCATTGGATATCTGGGAGCTGGGCACATATGTGAATTATTGGATATTTCTCCTTCACTTATAATTCATCACTAAATTCTAAGGCCATATGATATTTGTCCTCAATAGAAAGGTACTATGATACACTGAAATAATTTAGTGGTTTAGTCACTGGCCTACCATCAAAATTTGTAACTCAAAGTTTGTGTTTCTTTCTAATTACATTTGCTTTCCTTAGTCACCAAGACCTAAGCAACTGATAATATTTATATCTCTAACAACTGTGTTTGATTTATACAAAGGAAGAACACAAACAAGCTTTCATTAAGCAATGACTGTGTGCCAATCACTGTGAAATATGCTTTCACATGTGGTGTTTACTCCTTGCAATAACACTAAGGGATTAATATCATTATCCCCATTTTACAGGCAATACAATGAAGAAGTTAGGTTCCAAGCGAGTTCTCTCTGGTTGAAAAGCCCTGGTTTGTGCTGACAGTCAGAGGAAATGAGGACTTTTTTCCATTAGATTTTTTGGAATCGGCCTCAGTTATCCAGTGTTTTTCAAAACAGTCACACTTTAATAAACTTGGATTTCACAAGCTCATTTCACCTTTAAGAGTGAAAATGTGAATATGTACAGCAGTATATTTGGTCTTATTCATCCACTCATCAACCTTTATTGAGTATCAATGTGCAATCAACTATTTAAGGACCTGAGAACAAAACAGGAAAAGCTCTAGCCATCAAGAGCCTCACGTCCTAGTGAAGTCTGTGAGGGAAAGCCCCAACTCCATTGATGAAAATAATATACAAGAGTATTCTGAATACTAATTGACCAATGCTATTGAAATATACCCTCCTAAGGTACGCCTTGTGGAAGTGGGCCTTATGCATTACTATGGCAATGGTTTATCTCCCAGACCTCAAACTTTTTTTCAGTTACCCTGAAGAATTAAGAATATAAAGAGTAAACCCCAAATCAAAACCAGTGTCCACAAGACAGTCAGTATGGAGACAAGGCAAGAATTAAATGATGCTTCCAGCACAGTGTGACTCCCATCTTTAATGTGAAGATAAATATAAGAGAGATAAGGAGAAATTTAAAGTGGTCACAATGAGACTGATGTAAATGAATGGTGAGCCACTCTATATAATGACAACATGGATAGCAGCACATAAAAAGGCTGTATATTTTATTGGTGAAATCATTTATTCATACAATAAATATCCACTGTTTGGATATTCAGAAACAGTCTTAAACTTCTCGTTTTTTGGCCTACCATTTTTAAATAATGGTTCTTTGGCTCCCTGAAGTCAGTTCTTCCCATGTGCAGTTTTACTTCTCTTATTACTTTTGCCCTTTAAAGCTTTGGATCAGTAGGAAAAAAACTGACAGAAATGTGTTCCAATTCTAGGTCTGCTATTTATATACCAGCTATAGCTACATGTATTTGAAAAATAACTCCCTGAATGTTGGTTTCTCAGTTACTTTACTGTAAGAACAAAACTAAACTGTTGGTTAGTTGCGGAGTCGTGTCTGACTCTTTTGCAACCCCATGGACTGTGGCTCCTTAGGCTCCTCTGTCCATCGGATTTCCCAGGCAAGTATACTGGTGTGGGTTGCCATTTCCTCCTCCGGGAGATCTTCCTGGTCATACCTGAGTCTCCTACATTGGCAGGCATGTTCTTTACCCCTGAGCAACATCAAAACAGTAATACCTACCATAAAGGTTTGTGAAAAATAAGTGAAATTTAAGTTGCCTATCATGTAAGTAGGAATTTAGTAAATTTAGTTAAATCCCTGGAATATCTCTTCTTGTTTCAACACCATATAAATGTAGTTCTTTACAGAAACTAAGTTTTTAAAATTATGTGCCTAATTCAAAGTAGGTCTTCAATAAATACCTGTGGATTAAGTGCTTATATTTTATATTTCAAGTATTTTAAATTCAATTCACTTAAGGAAAGTAACTATGTACAACTTAGTAAGCATCATGTTTGGGGCATATCAAATTATTTTACCACTAGTGTATTAATTCAGGATGGAAACCCAGTCTTAGTGTCTTCTTTTTTTGTTTGTTTTAGAGTTTGGTTCAACCCTTGAAAAGCTTTCTAACCATTAGAGCTACCCAATGGAATGGAATGAATTGTTCAGGAGTAGGCTCCAAATTTCTGCAAATGCTAAAAAGGCTGAATAGACATCCATTAGGAAAGTGGTAGAGAGTTCTAAATTAGTTGGAAATTGTCCAAGATGATTCCCAAGGTCTCTTCTCTCTCAATGATCTCATAACTCTCAACAGCATACAGTGCTTCACTTAGCAAGTAAGAGAAAGAAGCTATGATTTCCCAGTGTGTCTTTCGCAGGAACACTTTAAGTATTATTTCATCTCAAATCCTCTTTATAGGTAATAATAATAGCTAACAATATTGCAACTCCACCAGGTACTGTTCTGAGTTCTTTATGTGCATTCACTCATTTAATCCTTACAACAATCCTAGGAGGTAGGTACTACTAGCATTGCTATTTTACACTGGAGGAAAGTCACGAGTAGAAACAGTCAAATAACTTGCTCAAGGTCAAGTAAGTAATTGATGGAGCTGGGAATCAAATCCAAAGGAGGGCCAGCTCTAAATCCTACTAGTATGTGATACCAGAGGGTCTCCCACAATACAAGCCTATTTCTCACAGATCCAGAGTTTGTCCCACTAAACTAGAAGTTCATAAAGACGCAGACCATATCTATTTATATTCATCCTTGAAACTATGGCACGACCCCACTCCAGTACTCCTGCCTGGAAAGTCCCATAGACGGAGGAGCCTGGTGGGCTGCAGTCCATGAGGTCACTAAGAGTCGGACATGACTGAGTGACTTCACTTTCACTTTTCACTTCTATGCATTGGAGAAGGAAATGGCAACCCACTTCAGTGTTCTTGCCTGGAGAATCCCAGGGATGGGGGAGCCTGGTGGGCTACTGTCTATGGGGTCGCACAGAGTCGGACATGACTGAAGCGACTTAGCAGCAGCAGCAGCAGAAGCAGCAGCAACACAATAAGTAACCAATGAATGATTTTCTTGCTGTATTAAGATTAATCTGGCTCCTCTTTTTCATGTTTTTAAAAAAGTTGTGTGTTGTTGTTTAGTCGCTAAGTTATCTCTGACTCTCTGTGACCCAATGGATTATAGCCCATCAGGTCCTCTGTCCATGGGATTTCTCTGGCAAGAGTACTGGAACAGGTTGTCATTTCCTTTTTAGGGAAATCTTCCCAACCAGGGGTTGAACTCATGTCTCCTGCATTGGCAGGCAGATTCTTCCCACTGAGCCAAGGAACCTCCCTTTTAAAAATCATATCATAGAAAATTGTGTTGTTTAGCTCTTATACTAAGATTATTATTTCCCTGATTAGAGATAAGAAGTAGCTCAGAAATGCTTGTTTTTACTGTATTTAGAACCAAAATGCTGAAGCTCCAGTATTTTGGTCATCTGATGTGAACAGATGACCTATTAGAAAAGTCTCTGATGCTGGGAAAGATTTAGGGAAGAAGGAGAAGAGGGTGTCAGAGGATGAGATGGCTGGACGACATCACTGATGCAATGAATATAAACTTTGGCAAACTCTGGTAGATAGTGAAGCACAGGGAGGCCTGGTGTGCTGCAGTCCATGGGATTGCAGAGTCAGACATGACTGGGAGATTGAACAACAGCAGAACCAAAAGACCTTTAAGGTGACCTAGGATGAATACATAAAACATGGTAGGATGACCTACATTAGAAGTAGGTAAGAATAAAAAGCAAAACCAAGGGCAGAAACATACCAAGGAGACAGTTTAATATATATATACATGCTATCCCATACAATTACTTCAAGTGGGACACACGTTTGTTCTGAGCTTTTCAAAACACAGTCACAGGAAAAGGGAAATTGATCAACTTCAAATTTTAGCTGTCCTCAAAATATAAAAAGAATATTTCTCAAGAGAAGCAAATCTATTCTTAGTGTCAAACTAGGAAAAAATCTCTTGCAAAGATCAAAAGCGACTTCAAAAGGAAATGAACAATGTCTTCCAGAAAATTCTGTGAGTATTTTTCTTGACACTACCTTTTATATGAGATTAAGGTCTTATACCAAATCTCTTTAGTTGGGAGGGGGCCACACAGACAACAGTTTCCTCCTCTGTAACCAGTCGGTATTCAGTTTCAATCAGAAGACTGAGGTGAATTGCCAAGATCCAAAGTGATAGTCCAAATCACTGTTTAATTCTGAGTTAGAGTTAGCAATAAATTGAGTCAATATCCTGCATAAACTCTTTTTTCGTTGCTCTGTTTTTTCTAAATTTTACTTTTTAAGGGGTAGTTAGAGACTTTGGGAAGGTCATGTACGCACTGTTGTATTTCAAATGGATAACCAACAAAGACTTATTGTATGGCACATGGAACTCTGCTCAATATTATGTGCCAGGCTGAATGGGAGAGGGGTTTGGGGGAGAAAAGATACATGCGTATGTATGGCTGAGTCCCTTCACTGTTCACCTGAATTGATCACAACATTGTTAATCAGCTCTACCCCCATACAAAATGTTTTTGGTCATAAACTCTTTATTTTTTAAAAAAATCTTTCTTATTTATTTATTTTTGCACAGTAGCTTGAATCTAACGGTCCCTTCAAATGCTGTCTCCCATTTCCTTTAGGCCAAACCTGCAATTCTTTTTTTTTTTTTTTTTTTGGTTTTCAATTTTGAATTGCAAGATAATTGCTTTACAATTTTGTATTGGTTTCTGCTGTACAACAAAGCGGATCAGCCTTAAGTATACACATATCTCCTCCCTCGTGAGCCTCCCTTCCTTCCTTCCATCCCACCACTTTAGGGCATCACAGAGAACCAGGCTGGGTTCCTTGCGTTATACAGTAACTTCCCACTAGCTATCTGATTTATGCTTGGTGTATATGCCAATGCTACTCTTTTGGAGAGAGTTGGAGGAATCAAAAGAGTAAGCCTACAGTTCTTAACAAGATCCACAAGGCTCCCCAGCAGCCTCACCCACCACACCTTTTTCCACTGTACCTACTGTTCCCAGTCCTTACGCTAAATTACCATCATTTCTTCCTCATGCCATTGTCATTCCATGTCAGTGGTTCTGCACACGCCATTCTATTTGCTTGCAACTTGTTCTCCTTTCCGACTGCGCCATCCCTTACCTAGTTAATTCCTGCTTCCCAAAAGTTACTCTTGGACCAGGATGTCATCTCTACTCCCCTTAAGTGGACTGGGCACCTTTCATCATTACCAAAGGTCTTCACACTCTGAAAAATATCAGTGCTTCATGAGCTCACTCACTTTATCCTTCATTTGTTTAACAGTTAATCTCAGATGAGCATCTCCTTTGAACTAGGTACGTTTCTAGCCCTGAGATACAGCCATGAACTAAGTATACAAATATTCCTACCCTCACATAGCTTTCATTCTAATGTGTGGAGCTATTAATAAACGTCTTCACTAAAATACAAGCATCATGTGGTCATTCACAATTTCTGTCTTACTCACTGATGCAACCCCTAGCATCCAGCACAAGATGTTCATAGAATTTATATCAGAATAGCATGGGTATAGACATGGAAGCAAATGATCCTAAAACTGCACTGGCTTAAAGCAATATAGGTTTGTTTTCTGACCGTTTTATATAACTGGGATCTCCTCCTATCCTCTCATCACAGTCATTCAGGGACATAGATCAGAAGAAAAGCCATCCTTACAAATACTGCTGATTATTATACTAGAGAGAACTCTCCAGAATTGTAACCAGGAGTAAATATCTCTCCAAGGTTTCAACCAAGAGTTGAATACTCCACGCCTGAAGTGCTGCACAAGACACTTCCACTTATAACTCACTGGCCAAAATTAGTCAGATGAATCACCTGGCCACATCCAACAATTAATACAAGGGGCCAGAGGGAAGAAACAGGTATTTGGCAGCTGTCACTGTTGATTGCAACAGAGAACTCAATGAACATTTGAGGAAAAGAAGACTGGATCACAGTGAGGACCAGTTGTGACAAAGATGAAAACCATGTCCTTTCTCTGCATGAATTCCTCTGTGGAATATGTTTGCTCCTATTGTGCCATATGTAAGGATTAAGCTAATGATAAATTGGGGAGGTATTGCTTCTGCTCACATCATGTACTCATAGCTTGATTAAACACAACCAGGGATGGCAAAATGGTTATCCACAAAATATAAAGCAGATATCCTTCAGGCAAGATAACTAAAATTTCACTATGTATTAAAGTGATTATTCAGATGAACTATAAAATATTTCATAGGTCGAATTTCATTAGACTAGTTCACATGGCTATTTTTGCACTGCCTTGCAAATCAACCTTAAACACATTCTGCAGGGTTGATTGAAAAGCAAACTCTATTACACATTTTGCTCTCCTTGCCAACTATAATTTTGTATTTTGCCTGAATATTCAATTTTCTGTATTTAATTAAAAATTAATTAAAATTCATTAGAGTATAAATTGTAACTCATAATTCCATTGAATCCTAACTATAGGTCATGCTTCTTAAACACAGAAATGGCCTAGCATTTTATTTCAATATGAGTGGAAGAACTGTCAAGATTATAGTATTTTGTTGCCCAGATGGGGATTTGGTTTTTGTTTGACTGAATTCTGTCTTTAATTTAGGACCTGAAAGGAGCTTTGGGGACTTAAATTAGAAGGTTTAGCCAGAGCAATAAGAAAACCTAATGGGGCCAGCCCAGACAGAAATGCGGGCGGAGAAGCCTGAGCCAGAGCCCGACCAGGAGCACATCTCCAGGGCTCCAGCTGTGGGGACTGCTGGGTCTGGCAGCGGTGGTGACGCTGTGGGCCGGCCTATTAAAAAAAGAAAGAGAAAGAAAACCCAGCAGGACATTCTTCTTGAAATTTAGGGTCTTTTTTTTTTCTTGTGTGAGATATGTTTGCCTCTGCTTAGTGGGATTTTTAGCTATATAATTCTGACAATTATGAGCCCCTACCTGAAGGAATAATCCACAATACTATGCTTTAGAGCTATGCTTCCCACTTGGGGTCTTAGGACAGACAATTGGGTACCAGAACATTTCCTATGTAAGTTGTTAAATGTTCCATTTCTATTTGATGATGATTCAAATGCATAGATAAATAAACACATATATATATAAATATTCTAGATACTCAAGATGATAAGTGCCATCATTCCTTTTATTTCTGACTTTAATCTTTGTTTGAATTATATTTATTTATTTCATTAAGAATATAGCATGAGCTCTGTCCTTTTACAATACACTATTCTTGACTCTTGGTACCCTGTTAGACAGCAGATCTCTAGAGCTTATTGAATTTTCTTAACTGAAACTTTATGCCTAACCTATTAATAATGTCCTATTCCGCCCTTCCTTCTAGCCCTTGGTGACCATCATTTCAGCCTTTGATTTTATGAATCTGACTCCTTTAATTTTCTCATATAAGTGGAATCAAGCAGTACTGGTCTTTCTGTGGCTTGGTTCACCTAGCATAATGTCCTCAAAGTCTGTATATTATCCCATATCGTAGAACTTCCTTCTTTTTAAAGATTGAAATAGGTCACGTTTTCTTTATCCATTCATCTGTTGGTAGACATTAAGGCTGTTCTCACATCTTATCTATTTGAATAGTTCTACAATGAACACCAGTGTCCTTGCATCTCTTTGAGATCCTTATTTCTGTTGTTTTACTGACACCAAGCAGTGCTACTTTAGTTATTCAAACTGTTGAATATATAGAATGCAATGGGAAAATTGAGAATTTAAGCAAGTGAAACATAAATAATAAGCTATGAAAGAGTAGTTGTAAAATAACTAGAATAAGATTGGTTGTAATGTAAGTACATATAACCAAGAACCTATACTGTCACAGTTGGTGCTAAATGCAAGCATCAAAGGCAATGCAGTGTCAGCAAAGAATATCTGCCACATTAAATCACTGTTGGCAATTTCAGTTTTATCAGTTGTGTAATTTTACTTCCATTTGATTAGTAAATTTTTAAAATGTAATTGTTTTTAGTTGAAGGATAATTGCTTTACAATGTTGTGTTGGTTTCCGCCATATGCCAACATGAATCAGCCATAGTTATATATGCGTCCCCTCCCTCTTGAACCTCCCTCTCACCTTCCACCCCTCCCATCCCCCTAGGTTGTCTCAGAGCCCCAGTTTGAGTGCCCTGAGTCATACAGCAAATTATCACTGGCTATCTGTTTCACATGTGGTGGTGTATGTGTTTTCATGCTGCTCTTTCCAGTCACCCTCCCTCTCCTTCCCCCGTGTCCACAAGTGTGTTCTCTATGTCTTTGTCTCCATTGCAACCCTGCAAGTACTTTCATCAGTACCATCTTTCTAGATTCCATATACATGTGTTAATATACAATATTTGTTTGCCTCTTTCTAACTTAACTTCACTCTATATGATAGGCTCTAGGTTCATCCACCTCATTAGAACTGACTCAAATGCATTCCTTTTTAGGACTGAGTAATATTCCATTGTGTATATGTACCACAGCTTCTTGATCCATTCATCTGTCAACAGAAGACATCTAGGCTGCTTCCATATCCTAGCTATTGTAAATAATGCTGCAGCGAACATTGGGGTACATGTATTTTTTTCAATTATTGTTTCCTCAGGATATATGCCCAGTAGTGGGATTGTCGGGTCATATGATAGTTTTATTCCTAGTTTTTAAAGAAATCTCCATACTGTCTTCCATAGTGACTATATCAAGTTACATTCCCACCTAATTGGTAAATTTTTAGTTTATATTCTACCTGCACAGTAAACATTTGCCTTCTTATTCATTTGAAAGTTTGTACCCGTTTGATGTTGCACTAAGAGTAAAATTCAAACCCTTTTCCATGATCCACAAGGTCACGATCGACCGGATCGCTTCCCTCCTGGCCTCTTGCCATCTTGCTACACTTCTGGTGTCACTTGCTCCAACTCCACTGGCTTTTCTGACAATTCTTAAAGCACACCAGCCCTCTCTTAATTCAATGTCTTTATACTTGGTGTTTCCTCTGCCTGGAAACGTTTTCAGGCTCTTAACAGAACTAGTAGGGAGTAGTGTCTCATCTCTACAGTTTTAGCTTAAAATACCCTTTTAAAAGGGGCTTTCCCTGACCTCACTATCTCCTCTACCATTGTTTTCTGTCAGAGTCCCTGTTTATTTCCTTCATGGTACTTAGCTCATTTACAACCTTTTGTTTATTCAGTTGATCATTGCTTGACTCCCCTGAACAACACACACACCTCAGAATATAAAGTCTGTGATTACAATGATCCCATTGTCTTATTCTTCATTTTGTCTTCATTTCTTAAAAGAATGTTTGGTCCATACAATAATATTTGACCCAATAATATATGCATCCATCACAAGTCTCCAGTACTATCTTTCTTTCTAAAAATCTATGTTAATTTCATCAATGAAGGGTGGCATGTTGTGTTTTACATATTATTTATTGTCTCTAATTACTTATGGCACTGAACATTTTTACATATTTATTGGCCATATATATTTTTGCTGGAAAATTTCATGTTCTTTGCTCACTTTTCATTAAGGGGAATCATTTCATTTATTAGTAAGCATTATTTATGTAATCAAGATTTTGATCTCTTAACCATTTGCCCATTACAAATATGTGACTTGCAATGTTTTATAATTTTTGTACCCAGTACTTTCTCTTTTTGATATGAGAGTTTTCAGTGTTTTTCGGGTGGATGTTACTAATCATATTTCACAGGTGAGTAAACAGAGACTGAGAGAAAAATTTTACAAATGATTCATTTTTTATATGAATTCTCTAACTCAAAACTCATAGTTTTTTTCATTCTCCAGATCAGCTGATTTCTGCACATTTAGAGATGCAATATGTCTCAATGTCTGACAGTGGATATTTAGCCAAAGTTATATTTCTGTGCGTATGTTTAAGAGAAGAAATAAGTTTGATTGCTTTATGTCACATTCACATGAATATATCATGATGCTATCTAGTAAAAGATCTCAGGCCCCAGGGGGAATAAATTAGCAATTTGGGATTAACATATACATACTACTATATATAAAATAGATAACTAACAAGGACCTACTATATAGCATGGGAACTATATTCAGTATCTTATAATAAAAAAGAGTTTGAAAAATAACTGTGACTTTGCTATACACCTGAAATTAACACAGGTTTGCAAATCAACTAGATGTCAAATAAATAAATAAATAGATTCATGGAATCTCAATTTGAGAGAGGCTGTTCTGATGTTTTTCATGGAAATTGCTCATTTGCCTTCATGGAGATCATGTGGGCTAACTGAAACCTATATTTCTGAACTAAGGGCTAACTTGTTTTATAATCACCTCAGCATGGCAGCAGTGATATCTTGTCCTAATCAGACCCTCTAATTGATAGTCCTATATATCCTTGGCTAATACAAATGGGAATATGCATGATTTCCTAATTAGTTATTAGATGGACAAAAATGTTTAATAATATAAAACCCATTTGAGGAGAAGAAAATCAATGGTATTCTTCTTTGTGAACAAAATAGGAACCATTATCCAAGATTATCTTAATTTTCATTTGACTCTACAGAATATTGTATAATACTTGATAGGTGAATAGAATACCTACCATTAAGGGATCAAGTACAAATTCCCAATGTTTTTGTGTAGTTACTCAAAGAAACTACATTTCATATATTTCAGATATTAAAGTCAATAAATCTAATTTTTCATTGTGTTGTTTAATTATTTTATTTTAATTGGTGGTTCTTTTTGCCTTTTGGCCACCATAGCATAAGAAGGTACTGGCAGCATTGGGACCAGAATTCAGCGGTCACTGAGTCCATTATAATATTCTTGTAACCATAACTGACTATTTCTAACTCAGAGGATGGTTTGATTTGTAATTATCACAATTATATATGCAACCCATCTTCTACTGGCCGCTATATATGCAGTTATTGTACATGCAACCCCATGGATATAGCCCACCAGGCTCCCCTGTCGGTAGAATTCTCCAGGCAGGAATACTGGAGTGGATAGCTGTTTCCTTCTCCAGGAGAACTTCCCAACCCAGGCATCAAACCCAGGTCTCCGAATTGCAGGCAGATTCTTTCCACCATCTGAACCACCAGGGAAGCCTGGTCATTGCGCCTGGATACTCTTAAAGCAAATTTCACAAAGTGTGTAAGGATATATGGCAAGTTTCTGTAAGTCCAGAAAAGATATAAAGAATCATGAAACATCAAATGAAATTCATGTTTCTGGAGCAGCCAAATCAATCAGGAACCCTGAAACTTTAGTCCAAGTGCATGCTTTGATCAGCTTATAGCCCTATTTACACTGTCTACCTTGAAATATTGTCATTTTTTAAAGTGATTTAGGTACTGATTTTTAATCTTCTTTTTATTTTTGGTATTACATACAGACTTTTGTTTCCTTATTTTCTGATTAAACTGCCTTATATGCATTTTTCCTCTAGTGAACTTCCTTGGTTAAACAAAGCTGAAATGACATGGTCTTAGATTAAGTTTGGTGATGACTGTCTCCTCAAAGATTTGAAATTAGGTCACAGTAAAAAGTAAGTGCCGTCCCGAAAATAATTGTGCTAACAGAAAGTGCACACAATGTCATATAAATGATGAGACCCCAAAAGGATTATTATAGTATTTTGTTGATTTTCAGTTTGTTAATTCTCAATTTATGTTTGACACATCAGGATAAGGAATCAAAAAATCATAACAAGAGAATAATTTTGCACCAGCATAAAGTGGAATAGTATTAACACAATATTTAGCTTTAAAAAAAAAAGTTTTACTAGTCACTAAAGTGGCATGGACTTGAGAGACTAAATGATATTATCCTGATTAAAAACTAAACTAAAACAAAGATGTGGAAATAGTCAGTGGTTTGGGTACATAAAGGATTTTACAGCCATTTATTATTTGCGCTATTTAATTTGGTCACAGTCTGAGAGACTTTTCCCAAGTTTTGGATCCCAGGAACAAGATTATCACTTTTACATGGCTTAAACAATAAAGAATCTGCCTGCAATGTGGGAGACATGGGTTCGATTTTTGGATCAAGAAGATCCCCTGGAAATGGGAATGGCAACCCATTCCAGTATTCTTGCCTGGAGAACTTCATGGACAGAGGAGCCTGGAGGGCTACAGTCCGTGGGGTCACAAAAAGTTGGACATGACTGAGCAACTAACACTTTCACTCTCACTACATACTTCAGGGTTGTGGTCCCTTCATCATTTTCCTTAAGATAAGCTTCATCTCTGAGTTAAGGGTAAAAATGTATTCTAACCTCCAATTTTTTTAGACTCAGCATTATTTAGAAAAAAAGCTAAGAACAATGTCAGTCTAGATCCTGCTGTGGCTTGTAATCAATAATAGAAGTTATTTAAAGACTCATGAAAATTCATTTTGTACATAAACACAAAAATACCAACTTCTTTTCTCAGCTTGAATTCCTGGAATTTAGTTCTGTGTCTAATCCAAAACGTACTAAAAAATATCAATCTGTGAACAATTCTGGGCTCTGTGAAGGGAAACAGGATAAGTAAAAAATGCATTTTTCCTCTTCAGTAGCTTACTATATGGGAGAAGGAAATGGCAACCCACTCGAGTACTCTTGCCAGGAGAATCCCAGGGACAGGGGAGCCTGGTGTGCTGGTGTGCTGCCATCTATGGGGTCGCACAGAGTTGGACACGACTGAAGCAACTTAGCAGCAGCAGCAGCAGCAGCTTACTATCTACTTAAGAGTGCCAATACAGAACAAAGAAAGAACAAAACTATATGTATATTATTGCATAATGAGCTTCTGTCCAATTCTGTAATTACAACTGGGATTTCTAACTTTTCTCTTGCCATAACCCCAAACATTTTTATTCTCTTCCTCTTTTTTATTGTGTTCATCGAATATGAAAATTAGACCTCAGAGGATTTCTAAAAGAAGGAGGAGAAAATGAAAATGAAGAAAGACAAGAATGTAGATGACTATTCCTTCAAGTGTTTTATGGTCTTCATGCAGGACACTTGAAACTATCTATTTATTTATCAGGCTCATTCAGTTTGCCCTCCTAGCAATTTCAAAGTTGACTGCTCCTTCAAGATAAGGAAGTTAAAGGATGAGAAAGAGCAGGCACAGATGGTATGGGATGGAGGATTGGATCGAAAAGGCTGATTTGATTTCCTTAAAATCCCAAACTCTAGCTCAAGATTATTTTCTTCAGTATTCTCTCTTATCATTATTTAATTTTGGTCTCCATGATTGAGACACTATTGTCCCAAGAAAGAATACATATTTTATATTAACCATTTGAGTATTTACCTCCTTTGGATATTTGTGAATGTTTTTCTATGTTGAGGGAGGGAGATTTTTAATGGTATTGGCCATTACCGGTATCTGCTAGAATCATCACTGTTTTCTTCATTATCATATATTAGAAAAGCAGAGTGAAGATTTTAAGTATTGAAGTAAATACCATTTTTACTTTACTACTCTATGAAAGGCTGCATTATCAAGTATCTCTTCCAAATAAGGTCAGTGACATTCTGTGTTTGATAAAATGTCCATAGTTTTAGAAAGCAGATCAGTCATATGAGATTCCATTATCTTTTTAGGTAATTTGAAAAAGGTTTTAAGCTTGATGGAAGTCAAATTTCCTGTTTTTCACAAATGTTATCTCTGAGGTGTGAAAATAAAGGAAATGCACGTTATTTTCCATTAAAGGTGATCTAGCATACCGTAATTTCCCCTCAGCCATAATTTTTCACCTGTAAAGTGGAAGTACTCATATCAATCTGCTTGAGTTGTCAAGAGCATTAGGTATTTATAAAGAACTAAATTTGACAGATAAATATCAAATAAATGGTACTTGCTATTGTTTGTAATATATTGTCTACTTTTTCTTCAAGGTTGAATTCAGGTCCTAATTTTTCTTTCAAAATCTTCCCTGAAAATTCAACCCTTTGTGATCACTACCTATTCTAAACACTTCTCTGTATTTGTCATGTGTATTTTGGTATACACTACTTTGTACTTGGGCTTGCCAGGTGGTGCTAGTGGTAAAGAATCCGCCTGCCAATGCTGGAGATGCAGGTTTGATCCCTGAGTTGAGAAAATCCCCTGGAGAAGGAAACGGCAACCCACTCCTGTATTCTTGCTTGGAGAATCCCATGGGCAGAGGAGCCTGGCAGGCTATAGTCCATGGTGCCCCAAAGAGCTGGACATGACAGAGCTACTGAGCACACACACTCTTTGTACTTATATTTGTGTTTTTCATGTTTGTCTAATCTCCCCAGATAGATTGTAAACCTCAAGAGATAACAATAAATAATGCCATTTTGTATCTCTAGGATCTACCTAACATAGTACCCTGTGACTAGTTGACTCTCAATAAAAATGGAGGATAATTCAGTAATATTTCTGCTTCCATATTTTCATGATAAATGTGATTTCTATATTAACATCTTAGAGTTAAATAGTATTTTATAATAACTCCCTTTGAAATTCCAAACTGTCATTGGAATCTAATGAAGAAAAAATGAATCTGGTGGAAGTCAGCTAGTAAATATCACAATTGTGTCAAAACACTACAGCTGATTTCAAAGCCTGGCTTTGATTCTCACTCCGCCAATTTACGTTCCCCAAGATGTTCCAAGTTGGTGAAGAATCTACCTGCAATGCAGGAGACCTTAGTTCAGATCCCTGGGTCAGAAAGATCCCCTGGAGAAGGGAATGGCAACTTACTCCAGTATCCGTGCCTGGAGAATGCCATGGACAGAGAAGCCTGGCAGGCTTCAGTCCATGGGGTTACAAAGACTCAGACATGACTGAGTGACTAACACTGTCACTAAGATGTTTCAACTATAAGGGTCCTGACAACAAAGAGCTCAGAGACATTGCCAATGTACACAGACCCATGGCTTGGTTGCCTCTGTTGAGAAACATGCAGGACGTTTTGTCTGACATTTAGAGTTGGGAAACCGCACAAGCCAAGAGAGTATCTGCTTTCACTTGTCAACTAGCAGACAAGTATGTAAAAGTAATGTTTATTGTAATAACTATCCGCAGGAAGTAAGCTTTTATCAGCCTATAAGATGCTGATGCTCTCTCTCTTACTCTCAGAGTAGGGACCACTAGACTCAACAAGTGGAGGAAAATGTAAGAAGAGACAGCCTCATAGCAATGATGCCTGCTGATTAAGGTACACTGCAAAGTTATTGGTTCCAAATGATGGGAAAAAAGAGACAGACAGACAGAAAAAAAGAAGGGGGAAGAACATTTACAGATGTAACTAAAAAGAAAAGGAAATAAAAGATTGCATAAAGATGACACTGAAAGTGAAGTCGCTTAGTCATGTCTGACTCTCTGCGACCCCGTGGACTAGTAGCCTACCAGGCTCCTCCCTCCATGGGATTCTCCAGGCAAAAGTTCTGGAGTAGGTTGCCATTTCCTTCTCCAGGGGATCTTCCCGACCCAGGGATCGAACCCGGGTCTTCTGCATTCCAGGCAGACGCTTTAACCTCTGAGCCACCGGGGAAGATTTTTTTAATTTTTGGCCACACTGCACAGCATGTGGGATCTTAGTTCCCCAATCAGGGATAGAACCTGTGCCCCTGCGTTGGAAGTGTGGAGTCTTAACCACTGGACCAGCAAATGGTGTCCCAAAGATGACACTAGAAATATCAAGTCAATGAACAGAACTAGTGAAACATATATAAGGTGAATAGTTCCCTAAATGCAACAGGATCTGTAATGTGAGAGCAAATGTTAATCAGAATTAGCACAAAACTTCATGACTATTTCTTTTCCCCTCACAGGTACACAATGAAATCAACAGGATTATTGTTGAATACATTACCACTCAACATCAGTGTGCCAGAGGGAAAAAACAAAGTATGCAAAGATCGATGGTCTTCATTTCGAATCAAGTCCCTCTCTTTCATTTTCTTAATGTGTAGCCATAGTAAATTGTTCTGAGTCTCAGTATCCTAACTTAATAATGGAATTTTTTCCTTCCTGATGATTGAACATTCAGTAGGGTGGTTCCTATTGTATCCTATTTGTATAGAAGTTTTGGACTTAAAAAATGATCATCAAAGTTAGCACTGTGATGACTTAACATTTGATTATTATTTGAGGGGTGGCCAATAATGTCTAATGTGAACTGGGCTAGGTTGTGAGCTGTGTGCTTTGAGGGAAAACCAGAGAACTGGAAGAGCTATGAAGGAGACTGACTCTGAGAGGGTGAAAGCGAAAGTGAAAGTCGCTCAGTCGTGTCTGACTCTTTGCGACCCCATGAATTATACAGTCCATGGAATTCTCCAGGCCAGAATACTGGAGTGGGTAGCCTTTCCCTTCTCCAGGGGATCTTCCCAACCCAGGGATTGAACCCAGGTCTCCCACATTGCAGGCGGATTTTTTCACCAGCTGAAACAGAAGGGAAGCCCAGGTGTGAAGAGATAAATCTAGAAAAGGGAAGAAAGGAAAAAGGCCTGGTATTGGGTACCATACGTGTGAAAGCCTTGATGATGATATATCCCCAGAGGCAAGGCAAGAGGTTGCTGGGATAGTGGTAGATTGTGCAGTGGTGGTGGCGGGCGTGAGGGGGAGGTGGGGAGAAAGGATAATGCTGATGTTTTTGAACTAGTTAACAAAGAGGGTTCATAAATAACACTGTATTATTGGAAATTCTTTAAGGTAATCATGTTTGTTTACTTTCATTTACAATGTCAGGTTTCAGTATCCATTATTTAAGCTAAAATAATAGCAAACTAATAATAATATGTAATATTTATTATTTGCTATTTACATCATATTTACAGGACTTCCCTGGTGGCTTAGACAGTAAAAGAATCTGCCTGTAATGCAGGAGACCTGAGTTCGATCCCTGGGTTGAGAAGATTCCCTGGAGGAGGACATGGCAACCCACTCTAGTATTCTTGCCTGGAGAATCCTCATGGACAGAGGAGCCTGGCGGGCTATAGTCTATTGGATTGCAAAGAGTCGAACACAACTGAGTGACTAAGCACATTTACATCATATGGGTTTATGGACTGTCTCTAAATATTAACTGTGTTTTCATGACCCAAACATACAAAAGTGATTCTGTGTGAATCACTCCTTTGTAGTTCGTGTGCACTGGCATTTTCTGATTCCTTTTACCAGGAGAAAAAGAATTGAGAATGAAATTCATGTTGATGTATTGCAGAAACCAATACATTATTGGAGAATAATTGTTATTCTCCAATTTAAAAAAAGAAGCAAATATCATGCTAGAAAAGCAAGTGGAAGTTGAATATAATCCTATATATTCTGTATTAATTAAGTTACGTATACTTTGGGTGAAAATGGATTTCATTAATAATTTACAGATGTAATTGTAAAGATAAATTTACATTATTCTATGGAAACAATTTAGTCTATGAATTAAATTCAGATCTGCTTGTCATCATCAACTAATAGAAAGTCCTGCCAATCATGAAAATATTATTGCATCCTAATAGAAATCTAAGCATTAAAATAGAGAATACTGTAATCAGGGGAGTGAAATTTAGAATCATTCATGATCAGGAAACCACAGGTTCCTTATTGAAAAAGTGATTTATTATTGACGTTCACATGTAATGTAACACCTCATATTTGACAGTAAAATTGGAAGGAGAGTGATTTAAATCTTGGCATGAAAGGAATTAAGTGTCCCTGACAGCTAATTTTCCAAGCTGAGATCAGGATGCTATGCAATTAACTTCCTAAAGGAATTACATGGACAATTATGCAACGTTTTTGGTAATGAGGAAATATTAACTCAGTAAAGTCTGAGGAAGTAAACTGTTATGAGAAATGTGAAGTTAATGATTGCAAAAATTATATTTGAACTGTATCTTAAAGATAATGAATGCCCTTTAGGTCATTCAGTAATTTTAAAAATTACCTAATTAAAAAAGCAAGAAGGATATTTGGTAACTTAGACTGTATCTTTTCTTCAAGTCAATAAAAGCAATGATTCAAATCTTTAATCCCATCACCTCCTAATTGGTATACTCAGATAACTGTATATGGTTCAAAATAGTTATTTGCCTACATTTTTCTGAATATTTGATTCCACTGGCTTCATGTAAAATGTAAACTACAGCTTAATGTAAAAATAAAATAGAGTTCTGTGCAGGGGTTTTTCCTGGTAATAGAGCAGGTTTGCTTCAGAGCAAGTAGTCCTATCTTTAATTTCTTTAAATAATCTACTTTTATTGCTTCTCCTGGGCATGTGCCTTGCCCTTGGGAAGGGAACAGAAAAGGTTAAAATATCTGTAGAGAAGCTGAGAGCAAAGTAGTGGAGTTATAGACTCTCCGCATATTCACCAGTGACTGTGAATTGATACAGAAAGTTCTAATGTGTACAAATCACTACCATTCTAAAGTCTGACCATGACACTTGACCACATTCAACCCTGACCTAAATAGTTTGGTGGACACATTTGATATTTAAGATAGAAAGTCTAACGGACCACACTAAATACTACCATGGTGTTTAAATTAGGCAATCAGAATACAATCTCCTTGGAAAGTGATTTCCTGTTATTTCATTTTTTTTAATTTTTACTTTATTTTACTTTACAATACTGTATTGGTTTTGCCATACATTGACATGAATCCACCATGGGTGTTTTTTTTTTTAATAATTTAATCCTCACATAATTTAACACAGTGATTCAACATGTTTTGGGGTCATTTTACTCTACGTAACCTAGCCCTGTCACAGTTTGTGAGAAAATTAGCTATACTGGCCAAGCTGCATGCTTCAAGAAGTCTAAAAGCCATCTAAATTATTATCATTGAATAAGAAAAGAGACAATCATCAAGTGACTGGGAGAAGGGCTTGTGGGATGTTTCGCCAGGACCAGTTACTGCGTGTATATTTTCTTCACTCACTGGACTCTGATCCAAGTGTTGCAAAATTGCAAAACGTCTCTGGGGTCACTCACATGTGGCTGGGAAACTGTGAATTTTTAATTTGGAAACACCAGATTTTCTGGTGAGAATAAAAATTGAAAGATAACTTAATGCTATTTTAAGATACCCAGTCTTATTATTTCTTGTCCCAAGGGATACTGTTCCTTTTGAAAACCATTTTGAGAAATCAGTTTTGTCAGTATTTTGTATGTCTTTAAACCTAGGTACACTGTCAGTTACATCTTATATACATTTCAAGAGAGTTGAGGCTTTTTTATTAACAGGGCTAAAATCTGGCTGATACAATGCTTCAGAATAAAATGCTTTACAGTAAGAAAGGGTATCATGAGGTCATTGGGTAAATTACCCAAAATGTTTTTGTTTCTTTCTTTTTGTTAAGATATGTTTAGCTGCTGCTGCTTTGGGAGTGAAGAAAACCAACCCTTAATTAGCATTACTGTAACTTCTACTTTTTTTTGTCATCCTAGTTATAACTAGTTGACTCATTATAGAAAAACAACGTAATAAACAAACCAAAGTAATTGTTTTGAATAGTGTTTATTTTTTATCTTCTTATAAATGTATATTTGATCATCTTTACCTTCACGTGCTCACCATTAATTACTAGAAATAGTTTGTTGTTGTTGCTTAGTTGCTATCATGTTCGACTCTTTCTGACCCCATGAACTGTAGCCAGCCAGGCTCCCCTGTCCATGGGGTTTCCCAGGCAAAAATACTGGAGTGGGTTGCCATTTCCTTCTCCAGGGGATCTTCCTAACCCAGGGATCAAATCTGTATCTACTGCATTGGCAGGCAGATTCTTTACCACTGAGCTTCCAAGGAAGCCTAGAAACAGTATTATAAAGCTCTTGAAGCTGGAAAAGGCAAAGAAACAGGTGTTTCCTTGAGTCTCCATACAGAGCAGGTTCCTGTTAACACCTTGATGTTGGCCCCGAGAAATCGACTTCAAACTCTGACGTGCAGAACTATAGGACAGTGAATATGTGTTGTTTCAAGCCAAAACAGGACAAAAATCCCCCTTTGTGTACTTGCAAAAAATTACAGGCCAATGAACAGATGTTCTCGTTACAATTAATGTTTGGCTATGACTGTAAGTGGGATGACTATGCTTTGACTAAAAATACAGTTGTCTATTTTAAATCATTACTTTTTGAGATTAATAAGGTTTTAAAATATTTTAAATAATTAAAAGATTTGTTAAGTGGGAAAAATATTTATTTGATCTAATTGTTCCATGGCTAAAAAGAAGGTTTAAAATGACTGACATTTACTATATAGCACGGGGAACTCTGCTCAGTGTTATGTGACAGCCTGGATGGGAGGAAAGTTTGAGGGGAGAATGGATAAATGTATATATATGGCTGAGTCCCTTTGTTGTTCACCTGAAACTATCACAACATTGGCTATACTTCAACATAAAATAAAAGTTTAATTAAAAAAAGACTGACATGGCATCAAGGAACATATTTACAATTAAAGTTTAAGTGTCAATATGTTAAATAAATATTCCCATTTATCTAAGTACAAAATGTAAATTGAAAAGTAATTAGAAGAGAAACAATTGTTCTTTACCCCATCAGCTTTTATACAGTTATTTATCTAGTACAATGTTTATCAGACTCATCTAATCATAAGAATTTCCTGGGTCCCTTGTTAAAATATGATTCCCAGAAGTAACTGAGCACATCCTGACATACTTTTAGGAAATGTTGATTTATTTTTTGCATTAGAAGTGGATGCCTCAAAACTTACATATGGATGATATTCATAAGATTTAGGAATCTTATTAAAATGCAAATTTAGATACATTTATTACAAGCTCCCAAAAGATACAAACAGTGCTGTTCTGTAGACCACGCATTGAGTCAGCAAAGCATTCTAGAAGCATACAAACACCCACCACAGTGTCTCCTATGTAGCAGGTCCTTAGCAAATGTTTGCTGCTCAATCAGAATCTAGCTAGAGCCATTAAAAATAATGAAATAATGCCATTTTCAGCAACATGGATGGACCTGAAGATTATTATACTAAGAGAAGTTAGAGAAAGACAAATATATAATATTCTTTAGGGCGTCTGTCTGCAATGCAGGAGACCCAGGTTCGATCCCTGGGTTGGGAAGATCCCCTGGAGAAGGAAATGGCAGCCCACTCCAGTATTCTTGCCTGGAAAATCCCATGGACCACGGAGCCTGGTAGGCTACTGTCCATGGGGTCGCAAAGAGTTGGACACGACTGAGTGACTTCACTTTCACTTTCATTTTCATATGTGTAATCTGAAAAAACAATGATGCAAATGAACTTATTTACAAAAGAGAAACAGACTCACAGACTTAGAAAACAAACTTATGGTTACCAAAGGGGAAAGGTTGGGAGGGCGGGATAAACTGGGAGTTTGGGACTGACATGTACATATGTACCATTGTATTTAAAATAGATAACCAGAAAGGACTTGCTTGTAGCCCAGGGAACTCTGTTCAATATTCTATAATAACCTAAATGGGGACAGAGTTTTAAAAAGAATAGATACGTGTATATGTATAACTGAATCACTTTACTGAACACCTGAAATGAAGACAACATTATTAATCAATGATACCCCAATATAAAATAAAATTTTTTTAATCTAGCTAGATGCATTGATATAAATCATCTCCTTTTCTTTTCTTCTTTGTTCTCCCTGTCTTAACTCAATCCTCTACAAGAAGCTATTTTATCTTATCCTGGTAAATTGAACACTTACATTTGTTCTGTGGGAATTGTGCCCTTTCTGTGAAGTAGCTGTCTAATGGTCTGAGTCATGCTTTTGACGGTATTTACTTCAATTTTTTAATTTATTAGCTACTTCAATCATAATCATAAATTACCTTTTAGGAGGGCTTCTTTTCTTCACCATTATCTCGACCAGAAACTCAATTTTCTGAACACCTGTAAGAGAAGTAGAAAGTTTCTACTAACCTTTTATTTTCAAAAAGCACCAAAAAGGGAGGAAATGGATGTGATTATTTTTTCTTGAAAAGGAAATTTAGTCATCTAATACAGTCATTTAGAAAAGTACCATTCCCAAATCTGTCCTTGATTTTCTATGTTAAATTGGTCTAAATCTATCCAATTATTTTTTTAAGCCTATAAATGTTACCACAGAGAGTGTGAAGCCATTACTGTCCATTAGTTTCTTCAAAAACAAGCTCAAAAGCTAACTCCACCAAGATGGTGTGGACTCTAACAGCCATTTTGAGCATGAGAAGCTCTAAGAGAAATGGTGGTGAGCAGGCATACCTCAGATGGAGAGGCCAAGAAAGAACTGAGACAGGACTCAAACTCAGCTGCCATGCCCACTTCATAGGAAAACGCTCAGATTTTGGAAAATCCATAAATAATCTAAACTGCTTTCCTTGCTGACCCATCTGGCTGCCCCAAGGCAAAATGCCCTAAACAGCCTCTTTGCAGTCTCCCAGATAGTCATCAGCTTGCTTAGGAAGAGGGAAGAGAAATCGTCCCCAGCATTTTCTTCTTTCATGCGACTTCCTTTTCTATAAGCCAGGGTTTTTATTAGATGAAACAAGTGTATGTTGTTGTTCAGTCGCCGAGTTGTGTCCAACTCTTTGCGACCCCATGGACTACAGCACACTAGGCTGTCCTGTCTTTCACTACCTCCCAGAGTTTGCTCAAATTCATGACCACTGAATCAGTGATGCTATCTAACCATCTCATCCTCTGCCACCCCCTTCTCCTTTGGCCCTTCTCCTTCAATCTTTTCGAGCATTGGGATCTTTTCCAATGAGTCATCTTTTTGCATCAGGTGGCCAAAATTTTGGAGCTTCAGGATCAGTCCTTCCAATGAATATTCAGGGTTGATTTCCTTTAAGATGGACTGGTTTGTTTTCCTTGCAGTCCAAGGGACTGTCAGCACCACATTTCAAAGGCATCAGTTCTTTGGTGCTCAGCCTTTTATAAAGAAATCCAGCTCTCATATCCATACATGACCATTGGAAAAACCATATCTTTGACTAAATGCACCTTTGTTGGCTAAGTGATGTCTCTGCTTTTAATACACTGTCTAGTTTCCTCAGAGCTTTCCTTCCAAGGAGCAAGTGTCTTTTAATTTCATGGCTGCAGTCATCATCCGCAGTGATTTTGGAGCCCAAGAAAATAAAATCTGTCACTGATTCCACTTTCCCCCCTTCTATTTGCCATGAAGTGATGGGACTGGTTGCCAAGGGTTTTTTTAATGTTGAGTTTTAAGCCAGCTTTTCCATTCTACTGATTCTATAAGGAAAATAATGTGCAAAGAATTAACTATTATATGTCTTTCTCTTACTCTTTGGAAAGAGAAATAGTGTTTAGTTTAAAGAACTATCTAAATGTAATTGTGATAGCCAGCCTCAATTATTAAAAGGTCGTCATGAAGAAGATAGCAGAAGTTTCATTTTTGCTACAGAAAAAAAGTCAACAAGTGTGACTCACATGATAAAGAGCTTTGTTATAATCAAAATCTCCATAATATCTCATTTAAACTCAAAGATTGTATAACTTAGACATGGGGCAAACAGCACTTATTATATATTTTAATCTCTAATTTATTTTTCCATAAGTTCCATCTGTAAGCAGTGGACTACTTGAGGCCAGGGACTATTTGTCCTTCATCACTGTATTTCCTGCATCTGTACAGTATCAAGCTCATATTCCCTGAACACGTTTACTGAGCAGTGCTGAAAGGCACAGACTCAAGACTTTGGAAGCTTTGCCATGGCACTGTGAATGAATGGATGAGTCATGTCTTTCAAGCATCCGTAACGTTTCCCACTTGCCATGATTAATGATCAGGCTAAATCTTAGCTCCTCTCTGTTAATCCAATTTTCTGAGCTCTTTATTGGCAGCCCTATGTTAGCAGTTTCTCTATATTCTGGCATAGTTTTACCACTTCCTCTTTTCTTGGCAAATTGACATGCTTATCTCTGTGACTAAGTGGAATTGTGCAGTATTTTCTCTAACTTGTAAACAGTAACACAAGTTCTTTGACATTTTTTTCATTACCCTTATAAATTTGCTCTTATGTCTGTGGTCGGCCAGAGAAAACCGATAGTAATATAAAATCAGTATACCATATGAGAAGTGGAAAAGTGGCTGGTATATAAATTTTATATTAAATTTCTATCTAAACACTCTTATACAGATTGCATGTAGTTGCAAGATTCTCTATTTCTTATTTACTCTAGACCTACCTGTGCCTTCCTAAGAGCCATAGGACTCTAGACTCAAGTGCTTTATGAAATTATCTGAACAAATTTATGGAAATGGTCAGGTCCTTTATTCCTACACAGTCCACCTACCTATATGCAAAGGGACCCAGCATAAGCTTTGAAATTTTAATTGACAATACTTGTGAAAATATAAGTATCAAGAGAAAAATGAGTGCATTCTACTCATATTACTTATAAGGTTTTAAATAACTCTGAATATAATAGAGGATCTTTAATTCATATCTTCAAAAGAATATGTTGACAATGACTGAGCCCAATTTGCTGTGATGCTGTATGCTTTGAACTGTAAATACCACAAACACCAAACCTCATGACTCAGTGTGATCCACTATCGAGCAGCATTCGAATTGTCTGGAAGCTTGTTAAAACTGTAGAAACTAGGGCCTGCTCAGACTGACTAAATCAGAATCTAATTCTTATTAAGGCCCTCAGGAGATTTGTATGTACATTATGTTTGAGAAGATACTTTAATGAGTACATAGTAAGTATTGATCACACTCCAATTCCTTCTCAGAAAGGAGCTGATGTAGTCTTAACCAGAGTGATATAAAGAATATAATTGAAGGACGGGAACACTGGCCTGTTCGAAATTCACTTCTGTGTCTGTGTTACCTCCAAAGTGAACTCTGAACTGGGATTCCTTGGGGCCTTTAACACTAGGATTTCGTCTTTCCTTAAGCATGTTCTCAAATCATAGCTTCTGTGGACTGAGTTCACAACTGATAATTCCCAATAAGGTGGAAATATGCTCTGTGTAGTAGTGAGTCACTCAGTCCTGTCCAACTCTTTGCAAACCCATGGACTGTAGCCCACCAGTCTCCTCTGTCTATGGAATTCTCCAGGCAAGAATATGGAGTGGGTAGCCAATCCTTTCTCCAGGGGATCTTCCCAGGACTTCTGCATTGCAGGCAGATTCTTTACTGTCTGAGCCACCAGGGAAGCCCAAAAGGGAATGTACTCTAAAGCAATGCAATCCAAACAGGTCAGAAGACTGGTTGCCCATCTGTGAATTCTTTCTTACTAGTCTTCAGCCAGATAAGGACTTGGTAGAATATGAAGGATGACATCAGAAACTTGTGTAGAATATGAATTGCCTACATCACTAGAAAGTGAAGTGAAAGTGAAAGTCGCTAAGTTGTATCTGACTCTTTGTAACCCCATGGACTATGCAGTCCATGGTGTTCTCCAGGTCAGAGTACTGGAGTGGGTAGCCTTTCCCTCTCCAGGGGATCTTCCTAACTCAGGGATTGAACCCAGGTCTCCAGCATTGCAGGCGGATTTTTAACCAGCTGAGCTGCAAGGGAAATCTCTTAATTTCTGCTACTATTTTTTTTTTTTCTTAAAGAGTTACTCAACGAAGGCAGCATTGTGTTGATTTCCATTTGAGTATGAGCTCATGGACTTTGTCATGGAAAACAGGCAAAGAGATTAAATGAAGAAGTTTTCTGTATTCACTGCAATGTAAACGTGCTCAATCACTCCAAGCTCTTCGTACTATAGGAACTCCCTGGTGGCTCAGCTGGTAAAGAACCTGTCTGCCAAAGACACAGGAGATGTGAGTTTCAAACCTGAGTCAGGAAGATCCCCTGGAGAAGGAAATGGCTACACTCCATGGGGTCGGGTAGCAAACAGTCGAATGTGATTGAGCACACACATGCTTCATAGTATAACACAAATCACTCGTATAGAATAATTTGTCCATAAATACCATTATTTTCATTGTATTCACTACTGAGTTTCTGGAAGCTAGCACAGAAATGGACTTAAATAAATGTCTATAGAACAAACAAACCACCTAACTCAATTCCTGCTATAGTTGTTTTCTTCTTTTCTGGCTTGGATAATGAGTTTTTTGAGGTATAGATGTAGTTGATCTTCTTTAAAGGGCTGTCAGCAGACATGACTTTAGGAACCAACCACATTCTACACGTGCATACATAAACATACACACACACAAAATATTGTAATAAAAGTAGAAAATTTTGATGCTTTTGAAAGCTTTAGGAGCATGCATATGTACCTTTGTTGTGCTTATGGTCTTTCATTGAACTGATTTATTGTCCTGTATTTCCTTCTGGACTCTGAGTCTCTAGCTTGCTGGCTAAAATATGGTAGGAGGTCAATACAGGTATGTGTGTGTGTGTGTGTTTTTTTTTTAAAGGAGGGGGAGAAACTGAGGAGAAGGGTAGAATGAAGGAAGGAGAGAGGTTCACATAAAGAAGCAAGATAGCTGACATTAAAAGATATGATATAGGGAATTTCCTGGTGGTTCAGTAATTAGTACTCATGCTTTCATTACTCAGAGCATGGGTTCAATCCCTGGTCAGGGAACTTAAGATCCTGCAAGCTGCAGAGCTGGCCAAAATAAAGAAAAGAGAAAATATAGTACAAGTAGTGCCTGATTGGCATTAAGGACCAAAACCAGAGTTCTAGAGAGATGACTCAGGAACCTGTAAATAGCAAAGTCTAATTTGTGGGAAGATTGTTACTTCATTGCCTGGACTAGGTAGAAATGAAGAGAGAGAAATAAAAGCATGTGATTTTCTTATCATCAAGGTATCAGAGTGTTTTCCTTGGAGTCTATATCTCTACCATATTCCGAATAATATATGATAATATTTATCATTTCTGAAACCACTTCAGTATTCTTTCCTTGAGAACCCCATGAACAGTTTGAAAAGGCAGAAAGATAGGACACTTAAAGATGAACTCCCTAGGTCAGTAGACATGCAATATGCTGCTGAAGAAGAGTAGAGAAACAACTCCAGAAAGAATGAAGAGATGGAGCCAAAGTATATGCCCAAGTATAGATGTGATGGGTGATGGAAGTAAAGTCCGATGCTGTAGAGAGCAATATTGCATAGGAACCTGGAATGTTAGGTTTATGAATCAAACAGGAGTTGGCAAGAGTGAACATCGACATTTTAGGAATCAGTGAACTAAAATGGACTGGAAGGGGGGAATTTAACTCAGATAACCATTATATCTACTACTGTGGGCAAGAATCCCTTAAAATAAATGGAGTAGCCCTCATAGTCAACAAAAGAGTCCAAAATGCAGTATGTGGGTGCAATCTCAAAAATGATCTCTGTTTGTTTCCAAGGCAAACCATTCAATATCACGGTAATTCAAGTCTATGCCCTGAAGAGTAACACCGAAGAAGCTGAAGTTGAACAGTTCTATGAAGACCTACAAGACCTTCTAGAACTAACACTCAAAAAAGATGTCCTTTTCATTATAGGGGACTGGAGTGCAAAAGTAGGAAGTCAAGAGATAACTGGAGTAATAGGCAAATTTGATCTTGGAGTAGAAAATGAAGCAGGGCAAAGACCAGAGTTTTGCCAAGAGAATACACTGGTCATAGCAAACACCCTCTTCCAACAACACAAGAGATGACTCTATACATGGACATCACCAGATGGTCAATACTGAAATCATATTGAGTATATTCTTTGCAGCCAAAGATGGAGAAGCTCTATACAGTCAGCAAAAACAAGACTGGGAGCTGACTATGGCTCTGATCATGAACTCCTTTTTGCCAAATTCAGATATAAATTGAAGAAAGTAGGGGAAACCACTAGACCATTCAGGTATGACCTAAATCAAATCACTTATGATTATACAGTTTGAGTGAAAAATAGATTCAAGGGATTAGATCTGATAGGGTGCCTGAAGAACTATGGACAGAGGTTTGTGACATTGTACAGAGGGCACGGATCAAGACCATCCCAGAGAAAAAGAAATGCAAAAAGGCAAAATGGTTGTCTGATGAGGCCTTACAAATAGCTAAGAAAAGAAGAAAAGCGATAGGCAAAGGAGAAAAGGAAAGCTATACCATTCTGAATGCAGAGTTTCAAAGAAGAGTAAGGAGAGATAAGAAAGACTTCCTCACTAATCAGTGCAAAGAAATACAGGAAAGCAATAGAATGGGAAGGACTAGAGATCTCTTCAAGAAAATTAGCCATACCAAGGGAATGTTTTGTGCAAAGATGGGCACAATAAAGGACAGAAATAGCCCTAACAAAAGCAGAAGATATTAAGAAGAGGTGGCAAGAATACACAGAACTATACAAAAATTTTTTTAATGACCAGATAACCACAATGGTGTGATCACTCACCTAGAGCCAGACATCCTGAAGTGTGAAGTCAAGTGGTCCTTAGGAAGCATCACCACGAGCATAGCTAATGGAGGTGATGGAATTCCAGTTCAGCTATTTCAAATCCTAAAAGATGATGCTGTTAAAGTGCTATACTCAATATGCCAGCAAATTTGGAAAACTCAGCAGTGGCCAGAGGACTGGAAAAGGTCAGTTTTCATTCCAATCCAATGACGACCCTGTATGCAAGACAGGGAAAGAGACACAGATGTGTATAACGGACTTTTGGACTCAGAGGGAGAGGGAGAGGGTGGGATGATTTGGGAGAATGACATTCTAACATGTATACTATCATGTAAGAATTGAATCGCCAGTCTATGTCTGACGCAGGATGCAGCATGCTTGGGGCTGGTGCATGGGGATGACCCAGAGAGATGTTATGGGGAGGGAGGTGGGAGGGGAGTTCATGTTTGGGAACGCATGTAAGAATTAAAGATTTTAAAATTTAAAAAATAAAAAACTAAAAACAAAAACAAAAGAAAAGCAATGCCAAAGAATATTCAAACTACCACACAACTGAACTCATCTTACAAGCAAGTAAAGTAATGCTCAAAATTCTCCAAGCCAGGCTTCAACAGTACATGAACCATGAACTTCCAGATGTTCAAGCTGGATTTAGAAAAGACAGAGGAACCAGAGATCAAATTGCTAATATCTGTTGAATCATCAAAAAAGCAAGAGAGTTCCAGAAAAACATCTACTTCTGCTTTATTAACAACGTCAAAGCCTTTAACTGTGTGGACCACAACAAACTGGAAAATCCTTCAAGAGATGGGGATACCACAACACTGTACCTGCCTCCAGAGAAATCTGTACGCAGGTCAAGAGGAAACAGTTAGAACTGAACAGGGAACAGTGGACTGGTTCCAAGTTGGGCAAGGAGTACATCAAGTCTGTATATTATCACTCTGCTTATTTAATTTATATGCAGAGTACATCATGAGAAATGCCACACTGGATGAAGCACAAGCTGGAATCAAGATTGCCGGGAGAAACATCATTAACCTCAGATATGCAAATGACACCACTCTTATGGCAGAAAATTAAGAGGAACTGAGGAGCCTCTTGATGAAAGTGAAAGAGGAGAGTGAAAAAGCTGGCTTAAAACTCAACATTAAAAAAACTAACATCATGGTATCTGGTCCCATCACTTCATGGCAAGTTAATGGGGAAAAAATGCAAACAGTGACAGGCTTTATTTTCTTAGGCTCCAAAATCACTGCAGATGGTGATTGCAGCCATGAAATTAAAAGACGCTTGCTCCTTGGAAGAAAAGCTATGACCAACCTAGACAGCATGTTAAAAGCAGAGACATCACTTTGCCAACAAAGTTCCATCTAGTCAAGGCTATGGTTTTTCTAGTAGTTGTCTATGGATGTGAGAGGTGGACCATAAAGAAAGCTGAGCACTGAAGAATTGATGTTTTGAACAGTGGTGCTGGAGAAGACTCTTGAGAGTCCCTTGGACTGCATGGAGATCCAATCAGCCCATCCTAAAGGAAATCAGTCCTGAATATTCATTGAAAGCACTGATGCTGAAGCTCAAGCTCCAATGATTTGGCCACCTGATGCGAAGAGCTGACTCATTGGAAAAGATCCTGATGCTGGGAAAGATTGAAGGTGGGAGGAGAAGGGGATGACAGAAGATGAGATGGTTGGATAGAATCACCGACTCAATGGGCGTGAGTTTGAGCAAGCTCCAGTAGTTGGTGATGGACCAAGAAGCCTGGGGTGCTGCAGCCCATGCGTCGCAGAGTTGGACACAGCTGAACTGAACTGATCGTTACTGAAGGGCTACTTTGTTTACACCATGTGACATCTAGTGTGAAGAAAAACAAAGTACAAAGCTCAAATATCAGATTGCCTAGGGTCTGATTCTAGTTTGACCTTAACTAGCTCTGTGACTTTGAGTAAGTCACTCTGTATTTCAGTTCTTCATTTTCAAAGTGGGAGAGTGTTAGCACCAACCTCCTTGTATTGTTGAGAATACATGACACTCTTAAGACCACATCTGATTCATGAATTTTTTAAAAAATTTTATCTGTTAATATTAAAATCTAGTTAGAACAAAGAAAAAATGTGACATTTTTACTTAAAAAGAGAAAAGAAAGAATGATTCCCTCTCAGATGCTTCCTTTGCCACAGAGTTGCTTAAGCAAGGCTTTGCAACAATTATAGAATAACTTACCCCAGGGAGTGGAATTTGAATATTGCTACACTGAGGATTATGTAGCCACTACATAAATATGAAGGTGACGACTTGGTACAAAGATGGCTTTCTAATGGGTGAAATAGCAATAAATAGCTTGAAAGAGGATTATAATAGGTATGTTATCTAAAATTGAGTGCCTGATGTGTTCCAAATATTTCATATATCGGGTCAAACCGAATAATATTGACAGTAGTTGATATTTTTAAGCTGAGAAATTGCTACATAATAAGAATCCACCTAATTGCATTGCTTCCACTCCTCCAAATAGAATTTTTATTTTTCAGGAATGAAATTGGAGCTCAGGGAAGTTAGGTGACTTGCCTAAACCACACAGTTACAAAGTGACAGCATCGGGATGTGGGTCCAAGTTTCGAGGCTCATCCCATTAGTGGCTAATTCCAACATTCTTCACATATTTCCTGGTCATGTACACAGTACAAGTCACAATACATGTTTGCTATACAAATGAGAGACTGGGTAATAAGACAGTAAATATTTAAAAGAGGGTATTTAGTGATTAATTAAAGATAGCACAAAGCATGTTGATGTTTTAGCAGAAAATATGGATTAAAGATGCAAGCCCAATGTCACATAAAACCAAAGAATGTTTCTCCTCTGCTTAATAATGAGGTAATTACTATCTATCAATTCCTGTGTATTAACATTGTACATCCTTTCTCCCTAAATTCTAAAAAGTTACGGTCATATTGATATGAAAAGGGAATTTCTTATTTGTTTGCTTAACTTTTTAAAGGGAGAGTAGGAAGAGAAAATATTATGTATTCGGGGAGAGAATCATCTTAGAGAAAGTGAAGAAAAGATTGAGTGGAGGCAGGGTCATGGTGGAAAGTGCCCTCCCTACCCCTTCTTGCAACCCCTGGGTGGGAGAGGAACTGAGCTCCCTGTCTTACTTCTCACTAACTGTTGTGAAACCTGGGAAAACCCCTTACCTGGGCCTCCAATTCCTCTTCTATAAAGTAAGGTGGCGGAATCATCTTCTTCTCTGGATATATGCTCAGGAGTGGGACTGCTGTAACACATGGTAGCTCTATTTTTAGTTTCTTAAGGAACCTCCATGCTGCACTTCACAGTGGCTGTACCGATTTACATACCCACCAACAGTGTAGGAGGGCTCCCTTTTCTCCACATCCTCTCCAGCATTTATTGTTTGTAGATATTTTGATGATGGCTAGTCTGGCTGGCGTGAGCTGATATTTCATTGTAGTTCTGACTTGCATTTCTCTAATCATTAGCAGCATTGAGTATCTTTTCATGTGCTCCTTGATCATCTGTATGTCTTCTTTGGAGAAATGTCTATTTAGGTCTTCTGCCCATTTTTTTGATTGGGTTGTTGGTTTTTATGTTATTGAGCTGCAAGAGCTGTTTGTAAATTTTGGCGACCTTGTCAGTTGTATCATTTGCAAATATTTTCTCCCATTCTGTAAGTTGTATTTTCATTTTGTTTATGGTTTCCTTTGCTGTGCAAGAGCTTTTAATTTTAATTAGGCTCCATTTGTTTACAAGGATCTCTATAGGACAGGGAAGCCTGTTCAATATCCTGTAATAACCTAAATGGGAAAGAATTTGAAGAATTGATGCATGTATAACTGAATCATTTTGTTGTACGCCTGAAACCTACACAACATTGTTCATCAACTATGCTTCAATAAAAGGTAAATATAGTAAGTGAGGTGGCTGAGCTAGATGCTTTCCAAGGTTTCTTTTTTATATATATATATAGTTTTTTATTTTTTAAATTTTAAAATCTTTAATTCTTACATGCGTTCCCAAACATGAACCCCCCTCCCACCTCCCTCCCGACAACATCTCTCTGGGTCATCCCCATGCACCAGCCCCAAGCATGCTGCACCCTGCGTCAGACATAGACTGGCGATTCAATTCTTACATGATAGTATACATGTTAGAGTTTTTATAACTTATTGATCTTGTAAAATTAGACAATTATCTTTTGAATGTATGCTTTGCAGAATGCTGCGCTTAGTTGCTCAGTCATGTCCAGCTCTTTGCGACCCCGTGGACTGTAGCCTGCCAGGCTCCTCTGTCCGTGGGCATTCTCCAGGCAAGAACACTGGAGTGGGTTGCCACTCCCTTCTCCACTGCAGAATGCTAAGGTTTAAGAATAGATTGGTAAAACATGAATTAGTCTGTGATTGGAAATAGTCTATTTAATTATAGTTTATTTCTTACAGGAATATAAACTGAGGTGGGTTGTAGTTAAACCAATATTAGGCCAAAGTGTGAAATAATCAGCTCAGTGTGCTTAAATATTTTTGAATAATCAGTAATCAATGACTATTCTGTCCATAAACTCAACTTTACTATCTACTTCAGCCTTAAGTTAAAAGCAAGCATTTTGATTCATTCATATCTGTCACAATTTGGGGGACATAGAAGGGTTTGTTTGTTTTGTTTTGTTTACATTTACACATTGGCAACTCAGGTTTATGTGGTTTCAAGAGTTGCTTTTTGGTTTTCAATATCATTCTCATAAGGCAAGAAATAGGAAAATCGGAGGTTCCCTCGCATACATTGCTTCCGGCTGTCAGCACCCTAATGACTCCTCTAACCCATTTAGATGACTCACACTCAGTGCCATGAACCCTGGTGATAAGAGATGATGCTAGGAGTAACTGACTGTAGTTCCGTCCCATCTCTCTGCTTTTACCTTTCCTCCAGCTGAGAATTTAAGTCCACAAGTTGGAGATGAGTCTGGTCATCAAAAGGGAATTCATTAGCCTTTTAAAATATGACAAGCTAATTGCCCAGGCAACCTACAAGGAAAAGCACTTCTGACTTGCAGGACAGCACTTCCAGTCATCACCAATTTTCTGGCACTTTAAATTTTAACTGAATAGCCTCAAATGCATACTGTAAGAAAATGAAACGTAGCATATGTATTCCCTTTTCAGTGAAATATATTATTTATTTGCACAGAACACATTCTATTTTAAATTTTGTATTTATGGAACGTCAAAATTCACACATTTGACAAGCTCTTTTTTTCTGTAGAGGCTTTCTCCACTAGAGCATGAAGATGGGAATTTAAAAATGACATTGATTGATGCTTAAATTTTCCTTTACCATTTGAAAATGTTACACAATTATGTTTTTAAGTAGCAGCGGACCTATTACTGTGGAATCAACTTGTAATTATCCACAAAAATAGAAGTATTTTAAAATAAATATTATTCATTCATCATTTACAAAGATTAAGTCTCTAATATAAAAATTAACAACTAAAGAAATAAACAAATGATTTCCTGGTGTTTAGGATGATTGTAATCTTTTGGAGACATGCACACAGAATGAGAAAACAAGTCAAGAGATGGGGAGGAACCCATAGTTAATGTATAAACCAAAAAATAAGTGCATGAAAGGGGGGACTTTTTATCCCTTTTGAGATGCTAAGGAAGCTCTCCCAGAAGAGAAAACATCTACAGAATGCACAGAATAGTCCCAGGATGAAGAAATAGAAGCAGGTCGTTTCAGATAGAGGAAATACCAACAGATGTTCATGAGGTGTGTGAAATACTCAGGGAATGGTTGCAAGGCCAAGGCTGTTCAAGAGTAAAGGTGACGGTGAGCTGGGGCCTCACTGTGTAGGCCATTTGAGGTGGATGATTATCACTCAGTAGGGAACTAGGGTTCATAGGTGAGGCTAGACAGTGGTCCCCCTTCTCCCTCAAACATCAAGTCATTCCTTCCTACAGCTGTGGTTATTTCAAAACTCTTTGTATTTTCCCAGTTACTAGAAGTTACAGTAAGTAAGATTTTGGACTTCCCCTGTGGCTTAACCATAAGGAATCTGCCTGTAATGCAGGAGACAAGGGTAGACAAGGGTCCAAATTTCCATTCCTGGGTCAGGAAGATTCCCGGGAGGAGGAAAAGGCAACCTACTCCAGTATTCTTGCCTGGAAAATCCCAGGGACCGAGGAGCCTGGCGGGCTCAGTCCCTGGGATCACAGGGTGGGACAGGACTGAGCACGCATGCACAGTAAGATTGAGCCTCGTGGCTTTCACGATTCTTTGATTTATATTTTTCCCCTATTTTTCTCACTAGCTATAGTTTCCTTTGTGACTTGCTTTTACAATAATGGTTTCCATTTGTTAATTTTATATGTTCTTATGCTTGTACAATATTTTGCTTGTTTTGTTATTTTGTGTATGATTTTATTCCCACACCCAAGCTTTATTTTTAAAGATTTTTAACAAAAACTTGTGTGCATGGGTGCATGCATGTGTGTGCTCAGTCGTGTCTGACTCTTTGTGACCCCATGGACTGCAGCACGCCGGGCTTCCCTGTCCATCGCCAACTCCTGGAGTTTACTGCAACTCATGTCCATGGAGTTGGTGATGCCATCCAACCATCTCATCCTCTGTCATCCCCTTCTCCTCCTGCCTCCAATCTTTCCCAGCATCAGAGTCTTTTCTAATGAGTTGGCTCTTTGCATCGGGTGTACTATAGGCTCAAGGAAGTATTGTAGAACAGGAGAATATAGCCAATATTCTGTAATAACTGTAAATGGAAAGTAACCTTTAAGAATTAAAATAAGCAAAAATGACAAAGAAAATTGTCTAAAGAGTTTGAGGCAGAGAACAACATGACCAGTTTTATATATTGAAAAGATTATCTGAATACAGTGTATAGAAAAACTGAAAAGGTATAAGAAGAAAATACCCTAGAAATCCAGGCAAAATTAATGAGGGAATGTGGGCAGAACTAAGAAATTAAAAAGGATGGGACTTGACAAGTTAAAGAAGACAAGAGAGTGTGAGGGTGAGAGATGAATTGGAGGTGATTCCCTCATTTTCAGATTGTGCAAAGGATGGATGGTGCACCATCTTCAGAAATAGGGGAGTACCTAATAAAGGTTAAGTTTAGGACCAAGGTTTAGTTTGTTTTAAGAATCCTGAGTTTGAAGTGTCTCCCAGACATTCAAATAGGTATTTCAAACAGGTAGCTAAATATACAGGTCTAGAGCTCAGAGGAAATACCAAGGCTGGAGAAACAGATTTGAGAGTTTTCAGCACAGATGGTTGGTAACTAAACCACAACCCTGGATGAGATCACCAGCAAAGATAGTAGAGGGAAGAAAAAAATAAAAATCTAGATCATGGGGGAATTCCTTGGCAGTCCAGTGGTTAGAACTCTATGCTTTCACTGCTGAGGACCTGGGTTCAATCCTGCAGGTCACAAGGGATGGCCAAAATGAAAAGGATGCAGAACATGAATATCAAAAACATGCAGAAGGAAGATGGTAGCGGCAGGCAAAGGAGATTGAGGAGGGGCTGGGCAGGGGGAGGTTCCATGCGGAGTTTGTGGTGAAACAGAAGCCCAGAGGGCGCATCTCTATAGAGAGGTCAGAGAAGATGAGGAGAGAAAATGAAATTTCAGACGATAAAAGGGGTCTGAAATGTTACTGTCAGGACAAGGTATGACCAATACCTCTTCAAGTCTGTATTGTGCATGAGTTAATGTCTGAACCACTCTGAAGCCAGATTCTCAAATGATCCTAATAAACATTTAGCTTTGTTGAAAACAGTGTTTTCATAAAATACTTGGAAATAGTAAAGTCGATTTCAATTTTTGATGTTAATCTTGATTAAAAATTGTTTATTCATTTGAAAGTAAAAGTGTTAGTTGCTCAGATGTGTCTAACTGTTTGAGAGCCTGTGGATTGTAACCTGCCGGGCTCCTCTCTCCATGGAATTCTCCAAGCAAGAATACTGGAGTGGGTTGCTGTTTCCTACCCCAAGGAATCTTCCCGTCCCAGGGATCAAACCCAGGTCTCCCACTTTGCAGGCAGATTATTATCTGAGCCAACTTCCAATAACTCCAAGGACAAAATGATTGATGACTATTTCCAGTCCTAGGATGAAATGCCCTGAGTACTTGGCGCAGGAGTTCATAGTTGGTCCTTGATTAAAAAAAAAACAGGAAAAAAAAAAAAAAAGAAAAGAGTAGCTATTTCCCTCAGAGACACTGCTGAATATCACAATATTAGACTCTAAAGGGGCTTCCCTGGTGGCTCAGATGGTGAAGAATCTGCCTGCTGTGCGGGAGTCCCAGGTTCAAACCCTGGGTCTGGAAGATTCTCTGGAGAAGGGAATGGCAACCCACTCCAGTATTCTTGCCTGGAAAATTCCGTGGACAGAGGAACCCAGTGTGGTACAGTCCATAGAGTTGCAAAGAGTCAGACACGACTGAGTGACTAACTTTCTTTCAGACTCTAAAAATTAGAATTGTAACCAAACAAGGCTTTCTTTAGTGTCCAAATGAATGGAGTTGGGCTTGAGAAAGCAGATGGACTGGCATTCCTCCTCCTCTCAGATGGGATTTATTCATTATTTCATTCACATTGAAAGAATGTGCTTTCAAAAACTGAACCTACTGGAAAGCCGTATCACTTAATCATTTTTCTCCCCCAAATATCATGAAGTATTTCATTTTTCTCTCACTTCAGTTCTTCAAAGTTTTTACAATAAAGTGTCATGTTCAATTACCTCTTTTTGTAATTAAAATATTTTAGTGGATGAGCAAACTAATTGCCGAACTACACAAGACCTATGGTTATTTTAAGAGGCAATTATCATTTTAATGGTTCTAATCATCCTTATAGTTCAATGAATTAAGTTTTTTGTGGATGCAGCTATAAAAGCAAATGGAAAAAAAATTCAGGTACTTTTCAAAGGGATTATTTACTCTTGCATTTGGCTTTTTAGTTTAGAAAAAATTAATATTAGAAAAACTTTGCATGAGGTTTTGAAGTTATAACCAAAGGACTATATATTATTTAAACGCCTATTTACTAATGTTTAATCATTTCCACTGCTGTATAGCACAGGGAGTCATATTCAATATCTTGTAATAATTCATAAAGGAATGTAATCTGAAAAAAGCTGAATCTCTATGCTGTACAGCTGAAACTTACATAATATTATAAACCAACTATACTTCAATTTTTTAAAATTTGTTTTAGATCTGCATTCTCAACCTAGAGGAGCATGATTAGTTTCACTTCATAATTATGCTGCATATTATCACATGGCAGTCTTAGCTAATAGTCCCTGACCACTCAAGCACCTTTGATTTGTTTAAATTAATGTGCATTGTGATTTTCCAGTTCAGCAGTTTATTTTTCCTTCTTTCGTGACAAAATGTTATCCTGTGTCTTATCCAAAGCTCTCTGTGCATTTGCTAATAAATACTTGATCTCTGGGTCACCATGTAGCCACTGAATTTCTTTTCTGTGCCTGTATCACAGGTCCTTTCTACCCAACATGTGAAAAAAAATTGCACATTTAAAAGGGAGTCATCCTTTAAAATGTCCCCGGTGGAACTGTTTCCATTATTAGTATTACAAATCTTATTAAATCTTGGCACAACTTCAGGAGACTTTTTATTATTTTTTAAAAATTTTTATTGGAGTATAGTTACTTTACAGTGTTGTTAATTTTTAACTGTACAGCAAAGTGAATCAACTGTACATTTACATAGACCCCTCTTTTTTGGATTTCCTTCCTTTAGGTCACCACAGAGCACTGAGTAGAGTTCAGTAGTTATCTATTTTAGACATAGTATCAATAGTGTATATATGTCAATCCCAAACTCCCAATTCACCCAGTCCATCCCATTTCCCTCCTTAGTATCCATGTTTTTTTCTCTACATCTGTGTCCCTATTTCTGCTTTGTGAATAAGATCATCTGCATCAGTTTTTTTCAGATTCCACATATATGCATTAATATACAATATTTGTTTTTCTCTTTCTGACTGCAAGAGACTTAAAATCATTCAAAAATTATTGCTTTATCAAGTGAAAGCAGATGTAGACTCAGATGAAATATTTTATGTGCAAATGCATTAATTTCACATTTCATATACAATTTTAAAATACCTTGTAGGTCTCAAATTAACATTTTGGTTTTGATCCACAAGCAAAACAGTGGCACTAAAAGTAAATCCATTTGGATAGCGTGTCTCCCATATAAGGAAAATTAAAGAGGTTGAGAGCAAGTGCTTTATTTTCTTTCAGGTGAATGATAAAGTAGCAAAGATTGATATTTCCTAGAAAAGGAAAAATTCTAATGCTTGTGCCAGGGGTCTGAAAATCCATTTGAATAGCAATCATGGTTCACAGAAAACATAGAAAGTATGACTCACACATATATGATGGGACTTTTTCCCAATTTTATAGGTGCTATAATGATTAATACAACAGAGTTTATAGCAGCCTTTTGAAAATTTGACCAAACTGAATTGATTTCTCCTAGCAACTACTAGCATTTCAATCCAGTGGATGTCTGAGAAACTCTCTGACATTTAAAAGAACTTTTGAATTGTGTATAAAGGTTTATAGGGTTGTTCAGTATATCACTAATTATAGCAGAAGATGTGAGACAGCCTAAATACATGAAAATAAGAGTTTGATTAATAAATCATATGATATCTATAATTATGTCCCTTCAGGTTGCAAGAACCACAGACACAGCCAGTTTCAAAATAATAGTAGTTACTGCAAAGAAGCATAGCAGCTGTGCTATCAGACACAGCTCCTGGGCTCTTCTCAAGGGTCTCTATTGGTACACCTCCTGCTTTCCCAGATGCTCAGACAGTAAAGAATCCACAGGCAATGCAGAAGACAGAGGTTCATTCCTTGGGTCGGGAAGATAATCTGGAGAAGGAAGTGGCTACCCACTCCAGTATTCTTGCCTGGAGAATTCCGTGGACAGAGGAGCCTGGTGGGCTGCAGTCCATGGATTGCGAAGGGTCAGACACAACTGAGTAACTAACACTTTCACACTTTCACACTTCACAGTTTCTCTTATACTTAACTTGTATAAGCAGAGACTGTCTGATCAGATTATTCAGTCACTGTCATATATGAAGCATCTCCCATAATCATAACATGTGGACAGGAAGCTAGGATGGGGTCCCCGACCTTCCCAACTATCAGACAATAAGAGTAATCGCAATAAAAATATGACAGCCTTCTCAAAGTATATGAAATTAGCCATTATTCATAAAACATGATTCTGTATGATTTAAGGTATTTTTACAAAACACAGTTTACACCTATCTTAAACTAAAGCAGAGAAACCCATACAATTTTTTGTGCAGCTGACATGACCTATGGGTCATGTTGTCCCTGCTTGCTTAGTATTTTGTCTCTCTTTCAAAAGTAATTTATTAATGTCAATCCTGATGCAGCTTTACACTGCATGGGCTATAAATTTGTTCTTTTAGCATTCGGGCTAAGATTGCCTGCAGCTATTTAGTAAATGAGTTCACAAAGCATTTCACCTCGCCTTGGCCATCTCCCTCTAAAATGCTTCCTTACCTCCCTCAATTTTTTGCTTTCTCCGTATTTTCCACTCTATATCATCCTGTTTTCTTCTTTCTCCTGATTTAGGAGATCTGGAGGGGGAGAGGGGGTGGTGGAGGAGAGAATGGTCTAGAGCAATCAGCTCTCCAAAGTTAGAAGAAATAACCAGGCTCTAGTGATAAATGATGGTTCAGTACCATGGAGAGCAGAACACGTGCTTCCCAAGATACTAACCCATACCCTACCAAATGTCAGTTGCCATGCTATTGAAAACATTCTTATCAGCCAGCTATTGACTCAGACTGTGATTCATGTCAAGAAGTTCCAGCAAGATTGGTTTTACCTTTTTAACTATCTATACTAAAGGAACAATACCCCTCCCCCAACCTAGATGGACCAATACTTCATCAAAAACAAATGCATGAAAAGTTAAATTGGGTTAAAGCAGACATATAAAATACAAGTCCCAATTTGTTTTTCATTACTGCATGACAACAGACATAAAACAGTGTGGCAAATTGTGATAAATGATTTTGATACTTACCCTCAATTGATGTGCTTACTTTGTCACAGATGATTAATAAATGGCTATTAGACTGGTTCTGTCCCACAGACCTTCCTTTGATTAGTAATTACTGAGGATCATAGCACTTTTTTTTCATTATTGGCTTCATAGGTGGCAAACACTATAAAGTTTCAAGCACCCCAAAGTGGAATACTACACAGTCACTCAAATAAAAGAGAATATTTATTGATTTGCAGAGATTTTCCCCATATGCTAATTTGTAAAAGCATGTTATAAAGAAGCATAACCCCATTTTTATTAAAAAGAATAGTAATTTGGTGAAAGGAGGAGGGCATGGCAACCCACTCCAGTAGAGAATCCCATGGGCAGAGAAGCCTAGCAGGCTGCTATAGTGTCTCAAAGAGCTGGACATGACTGAAGTGACTTAGCACATAGAACAACATGGAAAAAGTCAGAAAATGTAACAGTGGTTCCTGGGTGATGGATATATAAAGGACTTTTTGCTGTTAACTTTTTCTTTCCTATATATTTAAAATTTTAATACCATGATTATTTATTAGAATATTGAGACTCACGGAAATGAACTATTATTTTTAAATTGATCATTCACTCAATATTTTTGCATTTCAATTCAGAGTCTATCACTGTGTCTCTTTATGCTTTGATAAGTAACTGGTCTCAGTTCAGTTTAGTTCAGTTGCTCAGTCTGGTCCAACTCTTTGTGACCCCACAGACTGCAGCACCTCAGGCTTCCCTGTCCATCATCAACTACTAGAGCTTGTTCAAACTTATATCCATTGAGTCAGTGATGACATCCAACCATCTCATCCCCTTTCATCCCCTTCTTCTTTGGCCTTCAATCTTTCCCAGCATCAGGGTCTTTTCCAATGAGTCATTTTGTCACATCAGGTGGCCAAAATATTGGAGTTTCAGCTTCAGCATCAGTCCTTCCAATGAATATTCAGGACTGATTTCCTTTAGGATTGACTAGCTTGATCTCCATGCTATCCAAGGGACTCTCAAGAGTCTTCTCCAACACCACAGTTCAAAAGCATCAATTCTTTGGTGCTCATCTTTCTTTATGATCCAATTCTCACACCCATATATGGCTACTAGAAAAACCATAGCTTTGACTAGACAGATCTTTGTAGGCAAAGTAATGTCTCTGCTTTTTAATATGCTATCCTGATTTGTCACAGTTTTTCTTCCAAGGAGCAAACGTCTTTTAATTTCATGGCTGCAGTCACCCTCCACAGTGATTTTGGAGCCTGAAAAAATAGTCTGTCACCGTTTGCATTGTTTCCCTATCTATTTGTCATGAAGTGATAGGACCAGATGCCATGATCTTAGATTTTTTAATGTTGAGTTTTAAGCAAGCTTTTTCACTCTCCTATTTCACTTGCATCAAGAGGCTCTTTACTTCCTCTTCACTTTCTGCCATAGAAGTGGTGTCATCTGCATATCTAAGTTATTGATATTCTCTCTGCAATCTTGATTCCAGCTTGGGCTTCATCCAGTCTGGCATTTCTCATGATGTACTCTGCATATAAGTTAAATAAGTAGAGTGACAATATACAGCCTTGAAGTACTCCTTTCCCTATTTGGAACCAGTCCATTGTTCCATGTCTACTTCTGACTGTTGCTTCTTGACCTGCATACAGAGTTCTCTGGAGGCAGGTGAGGTGGTCTGGTATTCCCATCTCTTGAAGAATTTCCCACAGTTTGTTGTGATCCACACAGTCAAAGGCTTTAGCATACTCAAAGAAGCACAAGTAGATGTTTTTCTGGAACTCACTTGCTTTTTCTATGATCCAACGGATGTTGGCAATTTGATCTCTGGTTCCTCTGTCTTTTCTAAATCCAGCTTGAACATCTGGACACTCTTGGTTCATGTACTGTTGAAGCTTAGCTTGTAGAATTTTGAGCATTTCTTTGCTAGCATGCTAGCCCATAAATAGTGTATAGAGCCTTGTGTGTGTGCTTAGTCTCTCAGTAGTATCTGACTCTTTGTGACCCCGTGGGCTATAGCCTGTCAGGCTCTTCTGTCCACGGGATTTTTCAAGGAAGAATACTGGAGTGGGTTTCCATTTCCTCCTGCAGGGGATTTTCCCAACCCAGGGATTGAATCTGTGTCTCCTACATTGCCGTCAGATTCTTTATCCACTGAGCCATGGGGGAAACATGTAAAAGAAATGTAGAAAGATTTATTATATGGAAGTGGAAGGGCTGATCTTATTTGATTTTTATTTTCAAAACATTCAGTTTCAAAGATGTATTTGATTTAATATCAGAAATTTCATTTGGCTTACCTAACATTAAATGAGTTATAGCTAAGTAAGATTTCCTGTCCCCTTTTTCTAAAAATTTTATTCAAGTTCCCATAACAAATAGATAATCATTACTCTTATCTATTTTACAAAATATACCTTGGTACCCCCATGTAGAAAAAAAATACTCCAATATAATGTTCCAATCTTAACTGACTGACAGAAACAAGAAGTTCTGCAAATATCTGCTTGGTTTCTGCACTGTAAGTTATCTTCAATTAATTAATCCTTATCTCTCTAGGGCAAGCCTTTGACATGTCTGGAACAAAACTCAGCCAAATTTCATAATAGGAGGGACAGAAACAGCTCAAATGAAACACATCTGCCAAGTCCAGCTTAGATGAATTTATTTCTTCTGGGGCAGAAAGCACTTATGAAATTGATATTTATAAAGTAGAGTTGGTAGCATATTTATAAAAATTATTAAATACATATTTTTTTAAAAAGTTTTATTGGAGGATAGCACTTTGCAGTATTGTTTTGGTTTCCTATATACATCAACATGAATCAGCCATCTGTATGTGCCTCCCTCTTGACCCTCCCTCCCATCTCCCACCCCTTCCCACCCCTCTAGGTTGTCGCAAAGTACTGGGTTGAGCTTCCTGTGTCACACAGCAAATTCCCACTGGCTGTCTATTTTACATATGGTATTAAAATAGTGAATCACTTAGAACTCTAATACCTCATTAATACATCATTAATATATTTAGAAAAGGCATAAAAGAGAATTATTCCTCAGTAGATTATTCTAATATTCTTCAATTTGTACAGAAATAAACAATCCAAACTTTTTTTATTAAACTTTTGGTTTTTTAAATTTAAAATTAAAGTTAAATTTTATGTTAACCAAGTTTTAAATTTTACTAATATATCCACATCTCCGTACTTAAAGTCTCCTTGTCAGGGTAAAGAGAATTATTCAATGAAACAGAATGAGAAATACATGCATTTTAAAACCTTCTAAGTACTTTCCTGGTGGTCTAGTGGTTAAGGCTTCACCTTCTAATGCAGGGGGTACAGTTTCAATGCCAAGTCAGGGAGCTGAGTAAGATCCCACATGCCTCAAGGCCCAAAAAAAACAAAACACAAATCATAGGCAATATATTGTAATAAATTCAATAAAGACTATAAAATTGGTCCACATCAAAAAATCTTAAAAAGTAAAAATAAAACCTTCTAGTCCTCTTCCAAGAGACGGGAGGCTAGAGGCCCCACAAGAGCAGTAGCTGTGGAAACACCTCAAACAACAGGAGGATCAGATAGCCCTCTCTTATTTACAGGGGGCTCAAAAGCAAAGGAGGGAAAGAGTCCTTTCAGTGCCACCAAGATCCATCTGATGGTGCCAGCAAGGAGTGTTTTAAGAAAGACTTTCTTGTGAAGGGGCTTCTCTGGTGGCACAATGGTAAAGAATCAGCCTGCAACGCAGGAGCAGCAGGAGATGTGGGTTCGATCCCTGGATGGGAAGACAGAGGAGCCTGGCGGGTGACAGTACACACGGGAGTTGGACATGTCTGATGTGAGTTAGCATGCACGCACACTGTGAGCTTGGAAAGAGCAGACCAAGTTGTACTTGTCTCTCTTCTTTTTGTCATTAGAAGACAACAAAAAAGGAACACCTGCATAGATCCTACATTACTGGTGCTTGGGTTAATTACCATGCCTCCTTTGTGCCACGCCCCCTTCCCTGTATGTTGGCTCACAGCAAGTGGCCCAACCTCCGTGACTCTTGTGGTATTTGCTTGCAGCTGAGGCACAGCATATGAATCATCAAGCACACCCAGCAGAGGGCTGCCTGGAAAAAAATAAGATTTCAGTTAGAAAACCAGTTCTATGGATGCAAGGTTGAATCTTACTGTATAACTCTTAAGGCAAGTAAAACAGGATAACCACCAGTGGTCACACTGTTCTCTTTGTTAATGGATGTCAAAGGGAGAAAGGCCATAGAAAGGGTAAATGTCATAAAAGACTGAATATTCAGTTCCAAAATTGTGCACAAGTAAATCTGAAAAAAAAAAAAATCACAGCAGGTTCTTATTGCTCAATTCCAGCCCATTGACAGAGAATAAAAAGGCAGAGCGATGTGAGTGAAAAGCAAGATATCAGGCTCAGCAGGACTTTGCCACCTTAGCTTTGCATACTGCTGCATTTATGAGTTTAACTCCTTTGCTACCAGCCTTCTCTGATCTCACTTGATCCAAAAAGATAGTGAAGATCTGGATGAACTAGGCTCCGCTGACACAAAATTGCTGTTGTTAGGTTGCTAAGTCGTGTCCGACTCTTTTTCGACCCCACGGACTGCAGCCCACCAGACTCCTCTGTCCATGGGATTTCCCAGGCAAGAATACTGGAATGGGTTGCCCTTTCCTTCTCCAGGGGAATCTTTTCAACCCAGGGAATCAAACCTACATCTACTGCTTGGTAGGGGGATTATTTACCACTGAGGCAGCTAGAAAGCGTGGACACAAAACTAGGTATAAGAGTAAGATAACACATACCATGATGATGGAATTACCAACTTAAAACCAACTAATGAATTCCTGGTAGAAATCCTGATGGATGCATCCAGTAGTTGATCCTTGAATTAGTCACAAACCTAAATGCCTCATAACTATTATTTGCCCCCCACCCCCCCACACACAAAAATCCAGGAAGCTGTTTTTGAGAGCTAAATTTGCCAGCAACATAAGTGGGCTGCATCTTATTGTCCTCAAACAAAAAAGAACAATTGCAGGCATATTGGATTGCTGGTTCTTTTGAAACTAAGGATTCAATACTTTATTTCATGTTCATTTCAAAAGGATTGCCATTGATAAAAGAGAAATTGTGGATTTCATGTGAGTCTTCTCAGAAAATGTTTATTTCCTGTTGAAGTTTAATTTCAGTTGAGCTGCCTAGCAGAAAGAAGTAAACATTGCTACTGTTGTCACTGAGATTGTGATTTCAGTTTTCAAAAACTTCTAAATTGTGTTTACTTCTGGGGACTGTAACAATAGAGTCACAAATCTGTAACAATATTATAACAATGTAGCTGCTGCTCCTGTTGCTGCTGCTGCTGCTAAGTCGCTTCAATCGTGTCCAGCTCTGTGCGACCCCATAGCCGGTAGCTCACCAGGCTTTCCCATCCCTGGGATTCTCCAGGCAAGAACACTGGAGTAGCTTGCCATTTCCTTCTCCAATGCATGAAAGTGAAAAGTGAAAGTGAAGTCGCTCAGTCATGTCCGACCCTTAGTAACCCCATGGACTGCAGCCTACCAGGCTCCTTCGTCCATGGGAGTTTCCAGGTGGGAGTACTGGCGAGGGTTGCCGTTTCCTTCTCTGGATAGCAATGTAGAACTATTAAGAAACGTATAATGTATAGCTCAGTTCTTTAGCCTGTCACATCCTGATGTAATTTGGTTACAGATCATGTTTAAGTAAGTAAGTAAGTAATAAAGTCACTCAGTCGTGTCCAACTCTTTGTGACTCTGTGGACTTGCAGCCCACCAGGCTTCTCAGTCCATGGGATTCTCCAGGCAAGAATACTGGAGTGGGTTGCCATTTCCTTCTCCAGGGGATCTTCCCGACCCAGGGATCGAACCCGGGTCTCCCACATTGGAGGCAGACGCTTTTACCTCTGAGCCTGTTTTTCTTAATACTCGGAATTTTTCTTATGATATCTTATGTTTTTTAATGGAAGTATAGTTGACTCATTGGAAAGGTCCCTGATGCTGGGAAAAACTGAGGGCTGAAGAAGAGGGTGTCAGAGGATGAGATGGCTGGATGGTCAGAGGGCATCACCGACACAATGGACAAGAACTTGAGCAAGCTCTGGGAGATGGGGAGGGACAGGGAGGCCCAGCATGCTGAAGTCCATAGGATCACAAAGAGTCTGACATGACTGGGAGACTGAACAACAATAGTTGATTTACATTGTGTCAATTTCTGCTATACAGCAAAGTAATTCAGTTATATATATATGTGTGTGTGTGTGTGTGTGTGTGTATATATATATGTATATATTTATGTATATTAAATGTCAATCTCATGGCAAAAGTGAAGAGGCACTAAAGAGCTTCTTGATGAGGGTGAAAGAGGAGAGTGAAAAAGCTGATTTAAAGTTCAACATTCAAAAAATATTATCATGGCATCCAGTCCCATCATTTCATGGCAAGCAGGTGGGGAAAAAGTTGGAACAGTGACAGGTTTTATTTTTATGGATTCCAAAATCACTGTGGACAGTGACTGCAGCCACAAAATTAAAAGATGCTTGTTCCTTGGAAGAAAAGCAATTACAAGCCTAGACAGCATATTAAAAAGCAGGAACATCACTTTGCTTACAAAGGTTGGTATAATCAAAGTTATGGTTTCTCTAGCAGTCATGTATGAATGTGATAACTAGACCGTAAAGAAGGCTGAGCACTGAAGAATTGATACTTTTGAATTGTAGTGCTGGAGAAAACTTTTGAGAGTCCTTTGGACTGCAAGGAGATCAAACCAGTCAATCCTAAAGGAAATCAGTACTGAATATTCATTAGAAGGACTGAAGCTGAAGCTGAAGTTCCATTACTTAGGCCACCTGATGCGAAGAGCTGACTCTTTGGAAATATTCTGATGCTGGGAAAGATTGAGGGCGAGAGAAGGGGACGACAGAGGGTAAGATGGTTGAATGGTACCATCAACACAATGGACATGAGTTTGAGCCAAGTCTGGGAGAGAGTGAAGGACAGGGAAGCCTGGTGCGCTGCAGTTCATGGGATTGCAAAGAGTCGGATACGACTAAGCACATACCTGCATGCATGTCTTAATCCCAAACTCCCAATCCAACCCTCTGCACCCCTCTTCTCCCTTGACAACCACAAGTCTGTGCTTTGTGTCTGTGAGTCCATTTCACAGATAAGTTCATTTGCATCAAGTTTTAGATTTGACATGTAAGCGATATCATATGGTCTTGGTCTTTCTATTTCTAATTTCATTTATTATGATAATCTCTAGGTCCATCCATGTAGCTGCAAATAGCATCATTTCATCCTTTTTATGCTTGAGTAATGTGGAATCTTATTTAAAAGAATCCATCTAGGGTTATAGTTTTGCCTATTCCATATTCCCCTGTCTTGCAAAATGCATTGATTTTAAAGGAAGGGTAGCAAAGAATCGGGAATTAGCATTACCTGTCTGGGGGTTATAAGAAGGCCTTATACAGTAGATTCTATAAAACACTTGTTGAATGGTTTCTTGCTCACAAAGTTCGAATTCTTTGCCTGGCTTTCAAGACTCCTCTTCATTTTCTCTGTGTGTGCTCGTTGCTACAGTCATGTCCGACTCTTTGTGACCCTCTGAACTGTAGCCCACCAGGCTCCTCTGTCCATGGGGCTCTCCAGACAAGATTACTGGAGTGGGATGTCATGTCCTCCTCCAGGGGATCTTCCCAACCCAGGGACTGGACCCATGATCCCCATTGCAGGCAGATTCTTTACCACTGAGCCACCTGGGAAGCCCCATCCTCTGAGTTAGCTCCTCTCTGAAGTACCTAGATGACAGTATTTGATGCACATTTCTTGAGTTGTTTTGCAGGTGTAAAAAGCCTTCCCCTCTCCAACAAACGGAGGATGTTAACTACTTGACGACCATGAGCACATAGCCCTAGCCCTCCTGAACCCAAAGGACTGGTCATGTTCACCCCTGTGACACCACCCAGCTACCTCACCATCAGCCAGTCAGAGAATTGTGCACTAGCTGATCACAAACCCTACGACCACCCCTCTTCCTCACCTGGCCTATAAAAGTGCTTTGCGAAACCCCTGGGAGAGCTCAAGGCTTTTTATTGCATGCGTGAGACACATGGTCTCCTTGCATGGTCCTGCAGTAAACCTTTATCTGCTCCAAACTCCAAGGATGATTCCGTTTGTTTGGCCTCACGGTGCATCAGGCACATGAACTTGCACTAAGAAATTCATATACCTTGTAATTTTGAGAAGCTCTACTAAAGTACGACATTCATTTTCATAGTATGAAGTAATACGAAAGCTATTTCTCTTATGCTATAACTTTTTGTATGTTTGTGCCTAAATGCAGTGAAAAACCCTCAGTTTTTTGTTCTGTGATTTTAATTTGTTCATTTGTTATAAAAAATGATCAATTCTGCAAGCAGTCTCCATCTCTCCTTGGAAAATCATCACTTGTATACAACAACAGACTCCAACTCTGTCCACTCCACTCATGTGAGGGCCAAGTTTACCTTGTTCAGGCGCTAAGTCCTGTTGAGCTCTTTGCAGCTCCATGATCTGCAGCATGCGAGACTCCCCTGTCCTCCACTATCTCCTGGAGTTTGCTCAAATTCATGTCCCTCGAGATGCTATCTAATCATTCCATCCTCTTGCCCTCTTTTCCTCCTGCCCTCAATCTTTCCCAGCATCAGAGTCTTTTCCAATGAGTTCGCTCTTTGTCTCAGGTGGTGAAAGTATTGGAGCTTCAGCATCAGTCCTTCCAATGAATATTCAGGGTTGATTTCCCTTAGGAATGGCTGGTTTGATCTCCTTGCAGTCCAAGGGACTCTCGAGATTCTTTTCCAGCACCACAATTTTAAAGCATCAATTCTTCAGCACCTAAGTCAGCTTTATTTCTTATGGCAGAAATATTTAAAAAAAATTAATTGATTTGGTAGGTTTGGGAGGATAAAGTAGCATCATGGAAATATCACTGGGATGAGTTCAAGAAGACCTGCATTTCATAGGCATCTTCCTCTAAGCAGGTGGATACCCCTAGGCAGACCCTTTCCCGCCTCCTGGCCTTGGGTTTCCTCATCTGTATTAAGGAGTTTAGACAACATAATCTCCAAGCCTCAAGCCTCCTTCCCACCGACAGCTTGTTGGGACTTTACTGATTCTTCCTTAGCAGATCCTTCATTGCCACCCTTGTCTCCTTGTCCAGATAAGTCTTGCTTCAACTATTACCACAGCTTTCTTTTTTTAATAGCTTTATTTTATTTTTTTGAATGTGCTTTTTGTACACTTTTTTATTGGATTATAATTGCTTTACAATATTGTGTTAGTTTCTGCTGGACAACAACATGAATCAGCTATACATATACATATATCCTCCCCATCTTGGATCTCCCTCCCCCCTCTCACCCAACCCTCTTGGTCATCACAGAGCACCAAGCTGAGCTCTCTGTGCTATACAGCGTCTTCGCACTAGCTGTCTAATTTACGCATGGTGCTGTACGTATGTCAATGCTACTCTCTCAGCTCATCCCACCACTTCCTTTCCCTTCTTGGTACCCATACGCTTGTTCTCTACATCTGCTTCTCTGTTTCTGCTTTGTAAATAAGGTCATCTAAACCATTTTTTCAGATTCCACATATATGCATTAACATATAATATTTATTTTTCTCTTTCTGACTGACTTCATGCTGTATGTCCATCTGCCTCACTGCAAATGACCCAGTTTTGTTCCTTTACCACGGCCTTCTAATTGATCTTCTACTTCGTTTCACCCTGTCTCCATCTGAGCTCCACACCACTACTTCTTTTGTTCTCAGAAGAAAATCTGCTCATGGCCATCGATGCTTAGGCCACTTCAGTGGTCCCAAGGAGATGCCCAAACAGGTGAACATGGTCTGCAAGCCCCTTCCTGTTCCTTGAAGATGCTCTGCTGCCCCCTGTCCCTATACACACTGCTGCTCTCAGCCTGTCTCCTGAATCATCCTCTATACTCTAGCCTGTTGACCACTGAGTCCTGATCTATCTTTCAAGCATCAGCTTCATCACCACTAGGTAAGATATTCTTGGCGACCAGAGGACATGGGGCTTCTCGTCATAATTTTTGCTGCTCTGACTGTAATGGTTCACTTAGAATTAATCTTTGTGAAGGCTGAATTTGTCTCCCTTGCTCACTGTCATGCTCTTGTAGCCAACACCAAGTAAGCATTACAAATTATTATTTGAATTCCATCCTTTGCTTCCTAGTTATTGATAAAATAATAATAAATGCTAAATATTGCTTTAAGGATTGGGCATAATTCATCTAAACATCTAGAATAAACCTTGGAATATATTAAGCATTTAATATATGCTAGCTGTTGCTATTGTTACTATTCTTTTCTTTCTTTAATTATAGCAGTTTAGTATGGGCTTAATTATAATTACCTGATAAGTAAAAATCTCTTTCTCACTCTCAATGCTAAATGAAATACACAAAGTAGATGCATTAATCAACTAAACAAATGCATCAGGTTAATGGTATTTCTTGTTCCAGTGAAACAGAAAACCATATTGTTATGTAGTAAATATATATAATTAATCATATCTACTGTAAATTATACAGCAATATAGTTGGAAAATATAGTATTGAATTATCATAAAGTATTGCTAAATTCTTCCAGTAAATGTTCCATGTTTTGTTTCCTTGAAGCTTAAGCTAATGGAAAAGGCTTGAGAGAAATAGTCATTTTGAAGAAAACAGACCATGGATACTTATGACCTAAAAGAAAATCTGGCATGCATATCTTAATATTCTTAGACATTACTCTTAGGTTCAGCTTTTATTAATTCATAACTCTTCAAAGTTATGAATTAAAAGGGTCCTGTAGCCCAGTCTCCCACCCAATATTTGAATCTCCATGGCACCATCTTAGCTAAGTGGACGGATGGCCTCTGCATGGGCAGTTAGATGATTAAATCTCTATTAGTTCCCATAGCAATGTATGATTCATTAATGGTTTATCTATGAGTTTTTAGGAATATATTATCTGCAAGTTAGAAACAAATTATATCATAGTCACAGGAGGAAAAAAAAAGAAAGTGGATATGGATAAGGAAACAATTGAGAGATTAATAAAAATTTAGCTTGATTTTTGTCTCTATCATATATTAAGTAATAACATAGAGTCGTGACCAGCAAAGGTATAAAATGTGTCTTATTCTGCCACTGGTTTATTGTTCACAATTACTTATTCCAAGTTTACAAGTTTTCTTCATTATCTCTCACCTATTCTTCCTTCATATCCCTTTAGTCTTACCTCTGTGCCTAATTCCTGCTTTCTCTCTACTTACTTCCTTGCCTTTCTCCCTAATATGTTTCTTACTTTGGCCAAGTATTCTTTTGGTTTTAAAATACAATGATATGATTTTGCCATAATAATCCAGAAACTGAGCTGCAATAAGAAATTCTCTGACATGTAAGAATAAGCTGAACAGACACAGAAAGAATATGTGGTTGGGGGCTCAATAACTGTAGGGTAGGTAGATGAATGGCTAAATGGATGAATTTCAGTTGATAAATATTTATTAAGTTCCAAATAGTAAATTGCTGTGTTAGATTCTGTGATAGATAGTAAGTGACGCCTGATTCTCTGCCTTTAGGAGGTTAAAATCTACAGGAAATTTATACACAGAACTAACCAAACATAGCCCAAGACAGACCGTGAGTAGCAACTTGAAGGGGAAGAAAAACTGGGGGGGAGCAGGAAGGTAGAAAAGAAGGGAGACATGAAATATTATTCAAGAAGGAGGAAATAAAAAGTGGAGTAGTTAGCAAATAGAAAATTAATATTGAATATTATATTTCAGGATATTCAAGAAAGGAAAGTTGTGTTTTAAAACTTAAAGCACATGATATTAATTTGTAAAAAAAAAAAAGTCATATAGATCTCACAGTTGGCCACAACCTAGTGAAAGTATTGCATGCTGACTTTAATTAAGGCTCTGTGTGTGTGTGTGTGTGTGTGTGTGTGCACGCGCGAGCACACTCAGTCATGTCCAACTCTTTGAGACCCCACGGACTGTAGCCCACCAGGTTTTGTTACTAAAGATATTTTGTTTAACATAAATTGTGTAGATTATTGCAAATTGGCATGAGGTACTTGTATCAGGCCACCAGTAACAGCTGTTGCCTTTAGGAACAGAAACTAAAATAGTGATCAAAGATGTAGACAAAGATTTAAACATTTCTGTACAGAATACTATGAAAAAGTTTTACCTTTACCATTCATTTCTGTCCCATCAAAATTTTCTAATGGTAAAAACCACCTTTAAAATTATTTCAAGGATACAAACATTTCTATTTTTGTCACCTTTTCAATTACATCTTGTACAAGGCAATAAGAAGCTATTTAATGATGAAATGCCAATTAACAACAAGTGCAGTATGTCAAGTAAAAGTAATGATATTTCCTCACCAAATACCACAGCATGATTTATAGAAATGCCATCCTTTCTCAAAGAATGGGATCCTTTCATTTGGTGCAGTAAATTGCATACTGTTTTTTTACAGCTGTTCCCAAAGACAAGATATTCTTGAGCTTCATTTATAAAATTTAAATATAAGGTTGTTGTTCCAACCTTCTTGTAATTCATAATAGCATCAGCGATGGCTGAGCAAATTATTCATGCAGTGGAAAGTAAGAAATGGTGACGATTTCAAGTTAACATTGTGAAATGAAGATGAATATGTACAACATTAACCTCAAATGGTTCAAATAGATGTTATGAACACTTAACATGAGGCTAGCAGGATCTTGGTAAAAGAGCCATTCAAAATTATTTCCGCTTCCTACTGTAAGATAGATAAAATTATATTTATCTTAGACGGTTGTTAAGAGAATTAAGCAAAGTAATGCGTAAGAAGTATGAACACAAAGTGTATTCTTTTCTGTTGACTGATTGCCCCTTCTGTACCCCAATATCGCATCATCATGCTGGCTCTTCATTTTCTTTCCAGCCCCTCCTCTCTTATCAGGGTTTCCCTGGTGGCTCAGACAGTAAAGAGTCTGCCTGCAATGCTTGGGTTGGGAATATCCCCTGGAGGAGGGAATGCCTCCCTACTCAGTATTCTGGAAAATCCCATGAACAAAGGAGCTGGAAGGCTACAGTCTGTGATGTCTCAAAGAGTCGGACATAACTGAGTAACTTTCACTCACCCCTCTCTTATCTGTCCCTCTTTCTTTCTGGAATAGGCCATTCTTTTCTTTGTAATTTGAATAACAGCTTAGCTGTCTTTTTTGAGGATTTTGTTTGTTTGCCTAGATTCTTCTGTTCATACTGTTAGAATGTTCCTTTCTGTCTCAAGTGATTCCTTATCAAGTATTGTTTCATTAAAAGTTCCCCCACTAAGAATTTAACATAATAAACGAATGTAGTAGTTAACATAATAAATGTTTTGCTTCTATAGCAGAATGCAAATCTGATTGTTTCACTCGTCTGCTTGATAACCCATACGTGGCTTTCCATTACCTTGAGCAGTAAGTCTCAGTTTTTTTTAGAAGGACTTACAAAGTATCCCGTGATCTAGTCTTCACTACAGGACATTCTGATGTCATTCTGGTTTCTCAAATACCTTGTGCTTTCTCCAGCCCCTAAATCTTCATATACACTCTTCTTCATAGATAGTATTTTTTCTCCAACTCATCAGCAGTCCAACTCTTACTATAGCTTGTACTTACCTGCAAAGGCTCTTGCTTTCTCTGCTGCTGCTAAGTCACTTCAGTGTGTCTGACTCTGTGCAGCCCCATAGACAGCAGCCCACCAGGCTCCCCTGTCCCTGGGATTCTCCAGGCAAGAACACTGGAGTGGGTGCCATTTCCTTCTCCAATGCATGAAAGTAAAAAGTGAAAGGGAAGTCAGTTAGTCGTTTCTGACTCTTAGCGACCCCACGGACTACAGCCTACCAAGATCCTCTGTTCATGGGATTTTCCAGGCAGAGTACTGGAATGGGGTGCCATTGCCCTCTCTAGGGTAATTCTATTGCTAGGTCTTCTTTTATCATCATTCACTTCTTTACAAAAATGCCTTTTCCTCTTGTAATTATTTAATTATCCAAAAGAGTATAATTTTTCTTTTCTGCTGTAGACTCCAAACACCCCTGGGACCAGGACCAAATTTCTTTTCTTCACCATCCCCTCTGCATACTGCAGATACTCAATTTTCAAAACTACATGAAGATACACATTGAGCAAAGCATGTGTGTAAAGTATAGCGTGTCATCCTTGACTTCTGGGCTTTAGTTTATCTGGCATGGGGGGAATCCGTCTTCTGAGAAAATCACAAAGTCCCAGTACTGGTGGAGGGCATAAAAAACTATTTGCCTTAGAGGTCTGGAAGTTCTGCTGTTGACAATGTTACCAACTCAACGAGGAGGGAGTCAAAGGGCAATGCTTACAGAAGGTCACAGGGATCCCACCTAAATTTGCCATGAACTGTGTGTTTTGTAAGCAGATGGCACTCTTTGTTAACTGTCCTCGGGATTTATTAATAATTAACTGCTGCCACAGTTGGAGAGATACTTCATGCCTGTGGAGAAATTTGACTGAATTCAACCACTCTAAAATAAATGATTAATAGATAACTAATGAGAACCTACTGTATGTCACAGGGAGCGCTACTCAATGCTCTGTGGTGACAAAGAGGGCCTGTATATATATACGAATAGCTGATTCACTTTGCTGTACAGGAGAAACTAACACGATGTAGTAAAGCAACCTAACTCCAATAAAAAATTTTTTAAGTATTTAACTTTTTACTGTATGTCCTACAAAAATTTACCTTCTTTTCATTCAGCAATAAATTTTTATATTAGTTGGTGGCTCAGATGGCAAAGAATCTGCCTGCAATGCTGGAGACCTGGGTTCAAACCCTGGGTCGGGAGGACACCCTGGAGAAGGGAATGACAACCCACTCCAGGATTCTTGCCTGGAGAATTCCGTGGGCAGAGGAGCCTAGCAGAGTTGGGGTGGTCGGGGTGAGGGGAGGAGGCGGGGCGTGGGCACTACAGTCCATGGGGTTGCAAAGAACAGAACATGACTGAGCAGCTAACCCACTTTGGGCTTCCCTGCTGGCTTAGATGGTAAAGAGTCTGCCTGTAATGCAGGAGACCCGGGTTTAATCCCTGGGTGAAGAAGATCCCCTGGAGAAAAGTGTTAGTTGCTCCAGTCATGTCTGATTCTTTGCACCCTCATGGACTGTAGCCCACCAGGCTTCTCCATCCATGGGATTTCCCAGTCAAGAATACCAGAGTGGGTTGCCATAGAAGGAAATGGCAACCCATTCCAGTATTCTTGCCTGGAGAATCCCGTGGAGAGGTGCCTGGTGGGCTATAGTCTATGGCGTGCCAAAGAGTCAGACACCACTGAGAGACCAACAAAAAAATAAATGATTAGCACCATCATCTTTCACATTATCTTTCAATAAGTGGGACAGCTACATTTTTACAAGCATCTTTCTGATGCTTAAAACCTATAAATCCTGGAAAGAATAGAGAAGAGGGATGGGGAATTTAAAAATTCAGGCAAAATAATATTTGTCAGGGCTTCACGTTGTGAAAATAATACTTTTTTCACAGAATTGACCTGTCAGGGACCCCGATTTTCCATGACATATTAAGCCAGAAGAATGTCACACATTTGCAGACCTTGCCTGGTCATTGAATTGTTGAGAACAGATGTATGTCATGGCTTCCTGGATGGCAGAGCCACCTCCTCCTGAGTGTATCATCAGCAAGGCATGGCTTCCCAGGTCTTTAAACTTGTCAGCACAGTAGGTCTTAGAAGCTGTTCCCATAGTAACCTTCAGTCAAACATGTTGGCTCAGGCTGTCACGTACAAGCATGATAGAAAAAAAAAAATGCTGCCCACTTTTGTTCAGGATGCCAACCAAAGGGATAATATTAATTATTCAATAAGTAGACCAAAAGAGTGGTTATGGAACCATTTAGGAACCATGGTGCTAGTGTCCTAAGAAGATACATCTGCTAAAATTTACATGTCCCTAAATATATAACTAAGATTATATATATGTGCTTTTCTGGAGCCACTTTATCTATAATTATTTGATGGGGAAAGTAATAAATTCCAGGTTGTTGTTATTCAGTCACTAAATTGTGTCTGACTCTTTGTGATCCCATGGACTACGGCATGCCAGGCTCCTCTGTCCTCCACTATCTCCCACAGTTGCTCAAATTCATGTCCACTGGATTGGTGACGCTACCTAACCATCTCATCATCTGCTGCTCCCTTCTCCCTTTGCCTTCACTCTTGCCCAGCATCAGTGTCTTTTCTAATGAGTCAGCTCTTCACATCATGTGGCCAAAATATTGAAGTTTCAGCTTCAGCATCAGCCCTTCCAAATTCCAGGTGGTCTATTGTATTTTCTAACTAAACTTTCCCTTTTAGGTACACATGCATACCCACACACGTACATGCATATGTATACACATACGTATGTCTATATTGTTTTTATATCTAATGTAAATCTTAAATAGGACCATGATTCTATTCCTGTTGGTAATCTCCCAAGAAAGTAAAAATAAATCAAATTTACATAGCCCAAAGAGGGGTATGTAAAGAGAATCAAGGAGAAAATTAGGTCATAAATAATATAACAACAATTAGCTAATGTTTTTGAAGGCCCTAAGTATCTATTATTCAACTGGGCAATACACACATGTAATCTTGTTTTTCCCCCCAAATCTGATCATAATAGGTTCTAGCTTTCCATAATTTATGAGAAGCAAAGGAGGCTCAAAGAATTAAAATGAGAGACAATCACTCAAGTGAGATTTGAATCCAGGTCAGTCTACCTCCAACATTTCTTTTTTATCTCCCAAACTGATTTTTTTTTCATGATATCACACTTTTTTTAGCATGTCTCAAGCATGACCTAGAGGAAAAAGTCACAGCTTGTATTGAGGGAGCTTACCACCAATTAAGGACAACCACAGGGCTTCCCTTGTGGCTCAGCTGGTAAGAAATCCGCCTGCAGTGCAGGAGACCTGGGTTTGATCCCTGGATTCTGAAGATCCCCTGGAGAAGGGAATGGCTACCCACTCCAGTATTCTGGCCTAGATAATTCCATGGACTGTACTGTCCATGGGGTCACAAAGAGTTGGACATGACTGAGCGACTCAGTTTCACTAAAGGACAAGCAAGTGGCTTAAATGGTAAAGAATCCACCTGCAATGCAGGGGACCTGGGTTCAATCCCCAGGTTGGGAAGATCCCTTGGAGAAGGAAATGGCTACCCACTCCAGTATTCTTGCCTGGAGGATTCCATTTCAGAGCTGCCTGTGAGGCTACAGTCCATGGGGTCACAAAGAGTCAGACACAACTGAGTGACTAACACTTTCACTTTTCATGAAAGTTAGCTTTTGGGAAATCTTTTTGGCTCCAGGATCTGACGGTATGGGGACTGTGGTAAAATAGTCATAAAATTTGTAGTTCCAGCATTGCTTTGAGCACCAGCTCCTCCACGTAACAGTAGAGTAGCCTTAAGAAACCTTCATTTCTTTGGTTTCAGTGTGTTCATCTGTGAAATGAGATAATGACTTAATGGAAGTTTCTGAGGATCAAATGAGAAAATTTATTTGAAGCATTTTATAAAATATAAAATTACTGTTATATGTAAAACATAAAATTGCTATTGTTATTATCTTACATAGTATATTCAGTCTTGGCATATATCTTCACCATAAGTTCCATTACCCTTTAAAAAATGCCACATTGAAAAAAAATAAAATTAAAAATTAAAAAAATTAAAAATGCCACATTGAATTCTTTCCTCAAATTAAACTAATGTGTTTGCTTTAATCCACAAAATTAAGAGTTCCACAGAGCTTCTACCCGCAGTCCATATCAAGAGTCAGGAAATAATTCCTGCATTAGTATATATAATAAAATGCCACTTTAGTCATTCATAGGCACACATACATGGCAACTTGCTAAGTATATATTTTCCATATTTATTTAAATTAATGCGTAGTGGGTAAAAATTGACTTATCATTCTGCACTCTGGTTGGACAGAGCAAATAGAGTACAATTGAATGCTGAAAGTGCAAAGATAATCTGTTTAATCAAGGACATGGCCAGTACAACAAATTCAAGGATTATAATGCTGTAGCCCATGGGCTGAGACTGGACTGCAAATGTATTCTTCTTTTTTTAATTCTGGTATGGCACTTTTTATTTGTAACTAATTTATTTACAATATAACCAGTGTCCATGAACCCAGAATCTTATCACAACTCCAAAACAAAGCCAATACAAACATTCTCGTACACCTGTGCATTCATTTCTGCTGAGCATGTATCTAGAACTAGAATTCCTGGGTTATATGCTATTTAAATATCCAGCTTTAGTAGATATTGCCAGTTTTCCAAAATGCTTAAGCTAATTTCCACTACCACCAGCAGAGAATGAAAATACCTCTTGGCCTGAATCGTTGTCAACACTTGCTTGTCTTTAAATTTTAACTGTCCTGTGGGTGTGTAGTTTATCTTACTCTTTAGCTCCTTAAAAGTTGTCTTGTTCACTAATACTTTATACTAGCAAAGGATGTGCCCTTTAAAATGTCACTAGGAACTTCTTGATGACCAAATCTAAAGGCTTTTCTTCAATCCTTGCCCTTCATCTCTTAGCAGTGTCTGACACCACTGACGACTGCTTTCTTCTTGACCCTGTATTCCTTCAACTTCCATGATATTGCATTGTCTTAGAAGATATATCTCTTTTAATTGGAGAATAGTTGCTTTACAATGTTGGGTTAGTTTCTGCTATACAACAACATCAATCAGCTATATGTATACATACATCCCCTCCCCCTTGAACATCCCTCCCTTCCCCTTCCCCCATTCTGCCCGTCTAGGTCATCACAGAGTACTGAGCTGAGCTCCCGTGCTATATAGCAGATTCCCACCAGCTATCTATTTCACACGCGGCGGTATATTTATGTCATTAAAAGCACCATTCCAACAAAATAAAGATATACTGGCCAAAGAAGACACATGTGTTTGCCCCTAGGCAAACAAAATAAAGGGTATACTAGACTTTGGAACTGTGGCTAAAGATGTGCTTTCTATTTATGATAGATTAGGTTTGACATAATACATCTTTATCCACAATTCCAAAGTCCAGTATAACCTTTATTTTATGTTTGCCTAGAGGCAACTAAATGTGTTTTCTTTGGCCAGTATATCTTTATCTTTGTTGTAATGGTGCTTTTTAATGATGCTTTATGACAATGCCTGTACCTCCCCATTTGATAACTATTCCATCATTCAATCCTCTTATACTTGACTGCTTCACACATTTATATTACCTGGCTGACATTTGAGTTTAGGCCCCTTTACCAAGAGGCCAAAGAAATGAGGGCTCTGTCTTATGAAGTCACAAAGACAGAAATGGCTGTATCTGAGCATGTTAAAACATGAAGGGCAGAATTGGTATGAATGTGGGCTCACGTACCTAGTTAGAACTGATGTATTCCAAGCGAAAAGATACATTTGGGACCCACATAAAGAAGTCTGGCAGTACAGAGCAGATTGTAAACATATTCACCCAGAAAGCCATTATCAAGGACCTGATGTTTGGTGAGTGAATTAAGTCAGACAGAGAAGGAGGAACATCATATGACATCCTTTATATGTGGAATCGAAAAAGAAATGATACAAATGAACTTACAAAACAGAAAGAGACTCACAGACTTAGAGAATGAGGTTACAGTTGCCAGGGGGAAGGGATAGTTAGGGAGTTTGGGATTGACATGTACACACTGCTATATTTAAATTGAATAGCCAACAAGGAACTGCTGCATAGTATAAGGAACTCTGCTCAGTGTGATGTGGCGGCCTGGATGGGAGGGGAGTATGGAGGAGAATGGATACATGTATATGTGTGGCTGAGTTGCTCTGCTGTGCACCTGAAACTATCATAACATTGTTAATTGGCTACAACACAATACAAAATAAAAAGCTTAAAGAAAAGAACCTGCTGTATGAGCTTTCTACTAGTACGCAATAAAAAGTGTATAAATGAATGATCTTTATTATAATATGGTCATCATTGTTGCCATTGTCATTGCTATGATTATTGGTCAGACACACTTCTAGGAAGGACAGAGTCACATAAGGCCTGTCTTTCTCTTTATTCACAAATTGAATATATCCCCAATGTCTTGCACAATTCCTAATATATGCTGGTTGCTCAAAACATTTCTGAAGAATAATCAGAATAAATAATGGAAGATTAAGAAGAGGCCATCCTTAGCCTTTGAGACCAACATCCAAATTCTCCTCTGACAGTTTCTGAAAGACAGTTGTCAATCATTCTAGGAAGTTGTCAGGGCAGCTCTAGGACTCTGATCTTCCTGAAGGAAATGAAAGGAAAGACTGTGTGTGCTCAGTTGCATCTGACTCTCTGTGAATCTATGGACTGTAGCCCGCCAGGCTCCTCTGTCCATGGGATTTCCCATGCCAGAATACTGGAGTGGATCACCATTTCCTCCTCCAGGGGGATCTTCCCGACACAGGGATTGAACCTGTGTCCCCTGTGTCTCCTGTATTGCAGGTGGCTTCTTTACCACTGCGCCAAGACTATCTTGTTGGAAAAGGTTTCCCAGGAACCAGACAGGAGTCTAAGTGGATGCATTACATAATGTCTGCAGAGAATTATGGTCGTAAATGCTATATAAGCACTGCTAAGCCGCTTCAGTCATGTCCAACTATGTTCGACCCCATAGACGGCAGCCCACCAGGCTCCACCGTCCCTGGGATTCTCCAGGCAAGAACACTAGAGTGGCTTGCCATTTCCTCCTCCAATGCATGAAAGTGAAAAGTGAAAGTGAAGTCGCTCAGTCGTGCCCAACTCTTAGCGAGCCCATGGACTGCAGCCTACCAGGCTCCTTCGTCCATGGGATTTTCCAGGCAAGAGTACTAGAGTGGGTTGCCATTGCCTTCTCCGAATATAAGCACTAGACACCATTAATATTACTATTTTTAAAAACTGAGCATTCCATCATTTCCTATGTGGTAACCTTAGCATAGCAGAATTGTTTAAGTGTTCCCTCTAAAATGCCCTCTGATAAGACTAATCATTGATTGGATTGCCAGCTGGTGCACTGGTAATTTTCTAGAAGTACATCACACAGACGGATCAACAGGGGCAGATGTGGTGCACTTGCTCAGAGACTGCTCAGGTCTTATGTGAACTGTTACAACAGCCTCCTTACTTTCTCCTGGCCTTAGATGGGCCCAGGCAGACAATTCCTAACTATACTGGTCCATTCTCCTGACTATATTGGCCTTTCTAAATTGTGATCTCTCTAATCATGTCACTTTTATACATTAAAGCCATTTACGATTTCTTTTGGGCTAAAATACATCCTGATTCCTTAGCAAGGCACAAATTGTGCTAGGGCTCTCCAACCCCTCTTCTGAGCATCCTGCTGCTGCTGCTGCTAAGTCGCTTCAGTCGTGTCCAACTCTGTGCGACCCCATAGACAGCAGCCCACCAGGCTCCCCTGTCCCTGGGATAATCCCGGCAAGAACACTGGAGTGGGCTGCCATTGCCTTCTCCAATGAATGAAAGTGAAAAGTGAAAGTGAAGTCGCTCAGTCATGTCCGACTCTTCGCAACCCCATGGACTGCAGCCCACCAGGCTCCTCCGTCCATGGGATTTTCCAGGCAGAGTACTGGAGTGGGGTGCCATCGCCTTCTCTGTCTGAGCATCCTACCACTATCTAACTACTCCAGAGCACTGTGGAGTCTCTTCCCACTTCTCCAGGTGACTTTTCTGACCGTTGTACCCCTGGGAAACTTCTAAGTAGCTTTCAAGCATCACTTTCACCCTGAAATCTTCCCTGATATCTAGCCAAAGAAACAAAATGGATCACTATCTTCTTTACACGTCTATAATCCTGGACAATATTCTTCTTTCAAGATCTTTGGCTACAAATTTTTGGAAGTCCAGCTTTAAACAACTTAAGCTATAAGCTGGAAATTATTCACTCATGTCACCAAACTGCACGGTGGGTGGGCCTTATGATGACAGAGACTGGAGTCTTGGAACAAATCAGAAATTCTCCCTGAAACAACTATCTTCAAGGGGCAGAAATTACAGACACTGACTTCCCCAGCTCTGCATCTACACACGCAAGAGACCGGAAGGGAAGGGCTCCTTCTCACTAATTCTAGTTAAAACTTTTCAGAGGAAGCATTTTGGTTGTCTGGCTTGGTCCACGTGTGTGTCTCTGTAACTGTCTTCTTGGGGAGGAGATAGGTGCTATGATTCACCCAAACTGAATCCTGGGGTGCTTTGACCTGGGAGTTGGGCACCATAATCAGCAACCCCATCAGCATCCTTACAGGCTTTATAATGGAAAAGAAGCAGTGATCCAGAGAAGAGGGTACAATCTAAGTAGGGATTTCAGATAGGCAGGAAAAACAGGTATCAACCAGTTTTTCAAAGTTTTTAACTAATGATTTTCAGCTGGGTTATAACTATGCCCCTCTCCCTGGAGTCAGAGCTTCTGGAGTTTAAGTATCCTGTCTTATACACTTCTCTTTCACTAACACCTAACACGCTAGCACTATGCCTGATGCCATGTTGTCAGTTAGTTAATGTTCGTTGTTGAATTAATAAATGCTGTTTCTCCAAGGATCTGTGATTAAAACATCCAGTGAACATACCTACTGAATTTGGCAGGGTTTTGAAGCTCTTTAAGTGACTATTTACAGAACCTTCCTAGTTGAAATGTCATTGAATGGTTCAAAACATAACTAAAACAAAACCTTTTTTTTACACACTCCAAAATTTATACATACACATAAAACTTAGAAAACAATGTCAAATTTTATGAATCCAAGAGTAGGGATATCTACATTATATGGTCTTAAAAATACAAGCAGTCAATAAGTTATATATGATGCGACATTTTGAATTTGATGTGGTGGTGGAATGATATCACGGGTTTTTTTTTTATCTCATGGTCTTTGTGTGAATGATTTTTATTTTCTTCATTAATTTGAAAGACATGCTGAAACAGAAAAAAATAGAACAGCCACTGAATGAAACATTTATACCATGCAAGACAGTACCATCAGGAACATTCCAAGATATTCCTTTTTTTTTTTTTTTGTTAACTTATTGGAAAATTTTAGCCCATGATGTTAATTACAACTTTAAATTTTTTTGAAGCTTGCATTTTTCTCTTTAATGGAATGGAATAATAATTATAAAATAGATGTCTCTATTTTGCTTAGTCAGTCATGGGTAATTATTTTTACCATCTTTATGGAGGTATAATTGACAGATACAAATTGTACATATTAAAGTTTGATTTTTTAAGGTTTTATTTTATATAGGAGTGTAGTTGATGAACACAATAATTTTGAAATACAGCTAATATTAATTCATTTCACACTTTTAGCACTTTTGTAAAAGCCATCTAACCCTTACAAAAATCCCATGAGTTATAGGAATTATCCCTGTTTTATATATTAAGAAGCTATGGTTAAAAGATACCTGGGATTTCCCAAGTTCACAAGGGTAATGCTCTGCCCCAAAAGAATAGAAATTCAGACCCTCTGATTCCAAGTCCATTGGTGTGTTCTTAAGGAAATTATTTAATATCTCTGAGTAAAATAGGAATAATGACACTGATTTCTTTTTGAATTGACTATTTACTTATTTATTTACTTTTGACTGCACTTGGGCTTTCTATAGTTGTGGCAAGTGGGGTCCACTTTTCCTGCGCTGCTTGGGGTTCTCATTGTGGTGGCTTCATTGGTTGTAGCTCACAGGTTCTAGAATGCAGGCTCAGTAGTTGTGGCACACAGGCTGAGTTGTCCCACAGCATGAGATCTTCCCAGGCCAGGGGTCAAACCCTTGCCCCTGCATTGGGAAGTAGATTTTTAACCACTGGACCACTAGGGAAGTCCCAATAATACTTACTTCTAAAGAAGGTTGTAAGGAATAAAAGGAAAATATACATATGTATGTATCAGTTCAGTTCAGTTCAGTCGCTCAGTCATGTCTGACTCTTTGCGACTCCATGAACCACAGCACGCCAGGCCTCCCTGTCCATCACCAACTCCCTGAGTCCACCCAAACCCATGTCCATTGAGTCGGTGATGCCATCCAACCATCTCGTCCTCTGTCATCCCCCTCTCCTCCTGCCCTCAATCTTTCCCAGCATCAGGGTCTTTTCCAATGAGTCAACTCTTTGCACAAGGTGGCCAAAGTACTGGAGTTTCAGCTTTAGCATCATTCCTTCCAAAGAAATCCCAGGGCTGATCTCCTTCAGAATGGACTGGTTGGAACTCCTTGCTGTCCAAGGGATTCTCAAGAGTCTTCTCCAACACCACAGTTCAAAAGCATCAATTTTTTGGTGCTCAGCTTTCTTTATAGTCCAACTCTCGTGTATATACATATATATATCAGTCAGTTCAGTTCAGTCGCTCGGTCATGTCCAACTCTTTACAACCCCATAGACTGCAGCACACCAGGCTTCCCTGTCCATCAGCAACTCCCAGAGCTTGCTCAAACTCAAGTCCATTGAGTTGCTAATGCCATCCAACCATCTCATCCTCTGTCGTCCCCTTCTCCTGCCTTCAATCTTTCCCAGGATCAGGGTCTTTTCCAATGAGTCAATTCTTCACATCAGGTAGCCAAAGTATTGGAGCTTCAGCTTCAGCATCAGTCCTTCCAATGAACATTCAGGGTTGATTTCCTTTAGGATGGACTGGTTTGATTTCCTTGCTGTCCAAGCAACTCTCAAGAGTCTTCTCCAGCACCACAGTTCAAAAGCATCAGTTCTTCGGTGCTCAGCTTTCTTTATGGTCCACTCTTACATCCATACATGACTACAGGAAAAACCACAGCTTTGACTAGATGGGCTTTTGTTGGTAAAGTAATGTCTCAGCTTTTTAACATATATATATAATGCTTAGTGCAAAGCTTCGTACAGATCAAGGACAGAGAGACGGGTCAATACACCACAGTTGCTACTTTTGTCAAGGGTGCTAGAAGAGATTCTTGGACTTCTGATGAGTCCATACCTGTAGCCAATTCACGTCCTTATCCCATATCCGAGGGGATTCATCCCCCATTTTTTCTCCTCTTTAGTACTGCCCACTCTATTTCCAGTAGCTTCTTTCTCCCAAGACTGGCTATAGAACAGGTGGCAGGCTCCTGGGCTCCCCTTCCTTGCTGAAGACAAGCCCCCAGGCCCTGTTTGGCTGCCTCAAGCCAGGTACCTCCAGTTTAGAAAAAGAGAAATACCAAGGGGCACCAGAACGTGTGGAATCCAGACCTTGTTCTGACATCGACTATCTGCCTGACATTTGCACCACTGTTCTCTCAAGTGTGAAATGAGGGTGTTGGACCAGAGAAATTCCTATAGTAAACTTTGTTCCGCAAAGGACATTCAGTGAAAATATTTTTACTGTAGAGTCAAGCAATAGCATTACCAGTCTCAGAAGGAAAAAGAAAAGTTTTAAATATTTTTCTAGCCACCAAATAAATCAGCATTGGCCTTGCCTTAGTGCACCAGATCCATTTAGATTATTTCTAACACTTCTTTCTGGCCCTGCTTCTCAGCAAGGATAGCATGCCTGCAGCATACATTCAGAATTTTCTCCTGAATATAGATTCCAGGAAAAGCTGGAGCAAAGAGGACAGAGAAGAAAGAAATAGCATAGATGACATTTCTTTTAGGCTCACTGCCTAGATCGCACTTGGCCTGCTGCCTTCTACTCATTAGTTCCACTGACTGAATCTGATTAGCCCACCCTGATTTATTTTTGGCAACCTGGGAGCACATGGGCCAATGCTTATTTTCATGGCTGATACAATCATCCTCAAAGCTGTTGTTAGCATTTGGAAGATTAGTTTCTTTCCCTGGAAGCTGTAACTGTCTACAAAGCATCATGACACATGAGACATATATTTCTTCAACACGCTACAAAATTGAGTTTATTTATTCTTCTTTTCGTTATCACAAACACTTCCAGTTTACTGGCTGTTAAAATATACAGCAAAGAATTCTTAGGAACTGCATATTCTATGTCTGTAAACTTATTGTTTTCTGAATTAGTGAATCGACTTCTGTAATCAATAAGGTATAAAAACCAGATTTCAGGTCTATTGGATATTCAGGGCTTGCATCAGCCTCATGTTCCACCTGACCACTGGCAATGGAGAATGGGTCATGTTTTAGATTTGATCCCAAAAGTACAGAACTCAGTTTAAAAAATCTGCACATGTATCAGAGGATGAGAGACAAATGTGAACAAAGAGTTCTGGGACTTTCCTGGTGGTCCAGTGGTTACGACTCCGTGCTTCCATTGCAGGGGGCATGGATTTGATCCTTCATTACAGAACTAAAATCCCATGTGCTACAGGCTGAGACCAATTTTTTTTTAAGCAAATCTGGGGGCTTCCTAGGTGGTGCTAGTGGTAAAGAACCTGCTTGCCAATACAGGAGACATAAGAGACCTGGGTTCGACCCCTGGGTAGGGAAGATCCCCTGGAGGAGGACATGGCAACCTACTCCAGTATTCTTGCCTGGGGAATCCCATGGACTGTGGAGCCTGGCAGGCTATAGTCCATACCATCACAAAGAGTCGGACATGACTGAAGTGACTTAACACACAGGCATGCAAGTGGTACTGTAGCTATTGTTTGGAGTCCATTTCACTAACGTAAAATAAATGTATTTTAAAAAATAAAGTAAATGTGCACTGACAGTCCCATATTAAAGAAATTTTCCCAGGCCTATTCAGCTCACAAACCACTTGGCGTATGCCATGTACTGGTCTTAGAGCTGAAGACACAGCTAGAAATAAGGTACAGTCTCTGCTCTGGAGGACTTACAGACTAGTGAGGTAGGGATGGTATTCATACCAATACCACTATTAAGTCTACAAAATGTTAACATAGAATTAAACTTCTCTTAATAGCCAGATAGTCTTTATAAGTGGTGCTAAGTCGCTTCCATCATGTCTGACTCTGTGTGACCCTATGGACTGTAGCCCACCAGGCTCTTCTGTCCATGTGATTCTCCAGGCAGAAATACTGGAGTGGGTTGCCATGCCCTTCTCCAATTCTTTATTAGTACCAGGACCTTTAAAAACTAGGTTTCTTTAAAAAATTAAATAAGAAGAAAAAAATCAGTATATTTTTGCATCTTCTTTTAAAGGATTGATGTGTCACCTGCTTGATTTGTCTTGACACTATGTGAGGTGCCAAAATCAATAAGCAGATTAATTCCAAGAGGAGAAGGCTCCCATATAATTAGTATAATCAGCAATTCTTTCATTCATTTTACAAATGCTTATCAGCTATATACTGTGTGTCAGTCTCAATGTTAGGAAAATAAGTCAAGAGGAGAAGACAAAGACACGTGGAATGATCAAGCTTGATACTTGTACAGATAAGTGGTTAAGAGTCTGAACTATATGTTTGATCTGGATCAAGTGACTTAATCTTTCGGGCTCTCAATTTTCTCAGCTACAAGCCGAGATTGAAAATAATAATATCTGTCTCCTGAGATCCCTATGAATCTTAAATGTGATGATTACGTCTATAGCTTACCTACCTTGGTACCTGGATGCTTGTAAGTCCTTGACAAGTTTCAGCAATTTTTCTGTCCCACTTTCATGGAAGAAAAACCTGAGGCTCAGAGCAGTGGAATAATTTGTCCTGGACATCACACACACCCAGAAGGAAAAGTAAAACAGAACAGCAAATGTTACGAAGTACACGAGTCTTGTCAAGATGAGAGAACTGATGTCCCAGTCTGCCTATGGAGTGTGGGAAAAAAATCAGGCAGGACTATTTAAACCAACTACACAAATGATTTTTCAAATACTGATCATAAACAATTACCTGGGGACTTGGAGCAAAGTTTTCAGTGCACTGACTGCTGACTTTTCCATCAATGCCCACGGCTTTTCAGTCCAGTCCCTTCTTCAAAGAGCATCATGGTTTCTTTTAATGAGGGCTGGTTAAAATTTAAAGAGAAGGATTATAAGGTTTTTCAGCCCTGATTTTTTTTTTTTTTTTTAGTTGTCAGAACTGGCAGATGAGATGTCAAAGAGAAAATAACTGCGTTGAAACATTCTTCTAGAATTTTCCTAGGACTACAGCAGGACTACTCCCTCCCAAGTAAAACAGTGCTTCTTTAAACCATATAGCTTTTTCAACAGAGATGAAAACAAGCACTTCTCTGAAAGTTGAGTGCCAAGATGATTTTCATTCACTTATTTTTACACAGTTCCATGATGTTTTTATTTTGTGTTCACTACATGGCACAATCCATGAATTGGAAGTAGCTTTTCAATCCAGAAGAATGCTAAAAGTAAAAAAGCCTGAGAAGATCAACAGCCACAATAGGGCTAATATTCCTCTTTTTGATTTTCTGCATATACTAAAAATACCTGTGTAACCTTATTTCAGGAAGCAATGCTTGTCACAACATTAGTTTTGGGGAAATTATCTCCGTATAATTTTAATGAAAATAATCTGAAACTTGACCTCCACTTTCTTTTTCTCTGTTTTCTTAAACAGGATGCTACCACATTCCACGTAACTGTCCGAGATGATAATAGCATCGCTGTCTCTTTAGAAGCTTCAGACGTCATGAGTCCATCATCTGTGTATGTTGTGAAAATAACTGGTGAATCAAAAAATTACTTCTTCGAATTTGAGGAATTCAACAGTACTTTGCCTCCTCCCATTATCTTTAAGGCCAATTATCATGGCCTATATTATGTAATCACTCTGGTAGTGGTAAATGGAAACGTGGTTACCAAGCCATCCAGATCAATCACTGTGTTAACAAGTAAGCATCATATGTAATATGATCCTCTGTGTTTCTTTGTTGGGTGTATTCTCTTTTAGTTCTCAGAGTCAGTCCAGAATGGCAAGATCAACTGCCTTCAAATCCAGTGACAAAGTTCAAAGTTCTGCTTCACTTTGAATATAGTTTCTCACAGAAGTTGATCACATTATATTGTAACCTTTTGTTTAAAAAAAAATGTGTTTTAAACAAAAAAGTCAATCTCAATAGTGTATTTTGAGACTGAATGGCCATTTTACATGATTGGACCATGTAATTTGCTATTATATAATTTAATAGTATGATCATAATTAAGTTTTGTTTTCCCACTAGAACATATAGTCTCATGTTAAGCAACTTGCTTTTTGAAGTAAAGAATTTATTCTCATATTTAGCTGGCTCAAATTCCAATTACACATTTTTAGCTGAGAGAGAATAAAAGACATCATTTATCAGTTGCTTTTCCCCACCTCAGCCTGAAAATAGCCTGTTTCCAATGCCCAAGAAAAAAACTGAGAAAATAAAATGTGCCTGACATTTTAATCTTTAGTAACGCCTGCCTTAAGAGGTCATGCTGATATTAGAAATTTTTTAGGAGTGGTTTTATCTATATGTGATTTTTACTTTACTCTCTGACTTTAAAACGTAATCTCAAAGTAAAATTCAATTCTACTGTATAAGGTGAGGTTGTTGTTGTTTAGTTGTTAAGTTGTGTTGTGGACTGTAGCCCGCCAAGCTCCTCTGTCCATGGGATTTCCCAGGTAAGAATACTGGAGTGGCTTGCCATTTCCTCCTCTAAGGGATCGTCTTAACCCAGGGATGAAGCCTGAGTCTCCTACGTTGACAGGTGGATTATTTACTGCAGAACCACCAGAGAAGCCCCATAAACTGAGGTATAGATAAAAACTGTTATCAGTTCAGTGGCTCAGTCGTGTCTGACTGTTTACAACCCCATGGATTGCAGCACGCCAGGCCTCTCTGTCCATCACCAACTGTTATCTAGAAGATGGTAGAGTTTATCACTTAAGCAATGTAATGTCTCAGCAAAGTTCTTTTTGTTCATTGTTCCTCAGTGCAAATTTTCCAGCGACTGCAACCTTTTAATTGCCGTCTGAAAGTGATCTTTCTGGCTACAGTTAGGGAGAAGGACATAGTGATATTTACACTGGGGTAAAAAGAAAAACACCAAGAAGCAAGAATGCAGAATCAACCTACAGGACCTATTTTTAACATGTCTGTCAAAAAGTAATTAAAGTTTCCCTTGGCAGAATACCAGGAACAGTACTGAGTTCTAAAAATCAGGAATGGCACAGACCCAAGACCTTCAAGGTTTAAAGATTTAATGAACAAATCTATAACCTCACTGAATCAAAGAATGGACTTGCTTGGTGAAATACTATCTTAAGCTTCAGAAATAGTGAATTAGAAGCTAATAGAGCCAGGCAGCAGATCTAGGTACATAATGCCTCTAATATAACTCCTTGAAATCAGAAGCCCTCTGATTTGATGCAAAGAGCTGACTCATTGAAAAAGACCTCGATGCTGGGAAAAGACCCTGATGCTGAGGGCAGTGGGAAAAGGGGAAACAGAGGATAAGATAATTAGATGGCATCAGTGACTCAGTGGACATGAGTTTGAGCAAACTCCAGGAGATAGTGAAGGACAGGGACGTATCTTCATAACGTCAAAGGAACATCTAGTATAACCCTTATGCTTAATTGGTGATCAATAAATATTTATTCAGTTTAGTTAAGCAAGTAACAGGAAAGAGAGCCGGGGGGGAAAGGGCTAAGACACAGAGAAAAATAAAGCTGTAGTGACTTTTGCTGACCCAACACTCATTAACATGAGCTCAGCTACTCTGGATTAGACAAAGCTGGAGAAGCCAGCTTTTAGTTAATGGTTCACAAAGAAATTTAAGTAAGTAAATAGTGAAAGATTTCTGGAATATCTTGTTGATATTTTAGCACATGAAGTAAGTTCTATTCAAAGTATCTTCTATTTTCTTTTGTGATTTTATTCTTTGATATGTGGGCTGGGAGATATGTTGTTGACTATCCAAAAACTGGGCAATTTTGCAGAGCCTTTTTGTTGATCTAAGTAAATGAGAGACCATTGTTGCTGTTCAGTCACTAAGTTCTGTTTGACTCTTTGAGACCCCATGAACTACAGCATGCCAGCTTCCCTGTCCTTCACTATCTCTTGGAGTTTGCTCAGACTCAGGTCCACTGAGTCACTGTTGCCATCCAACTATTTCATCGTCTGTTTCCCTTTTTCCTACTGCCCTCAGCATCAGGGTTTTTTCCCAGCATCGAGGTCTTTTTCAGTGAGTCAGCTCTTTGCATCAAGTGGCCAAAATTGGAACTTTAGCTTCAGCATCAGTCCTTCCAGTGAATATTCAGGGTTGATTTCCTTTAGGACTGACTGGTTTGACTGCCTTGCTGTCCAAGGGATTCTCAAGAGTCTTCTCCAGCACCACAGTTAGAAAGCATCAGTTCTTCAGTGCTTAGCCTTCTTCATAGTCCAACTCTCATATCCTTTGATGACTATTGGAAAAACCATAGCTTTGACTATATGGACTTTCGTCAGCAAAATGATGTCTGCTTTTTGTCTAGGCTTGCCTAGGTTTGTATGTGGTAGCTTTTCTTCCAAGGAGCGAGAGTCTTTTGATTTTGTGGCTGTAGTCACTGTCTGCAGTGATTTTGGAGCCCAAGAAAATAAAATCTGTCACTGTTTCCACATTTTCCCCATCTATTTGCCATGAAGTGATGGGACCAGATGCCATGATCTTAGTGTTTTGAATGTCAAGTTTTAAGCCAGCTTTTTCACTCTCCTCTTTCACCCTCGTCAAGAGGCTCTTTAGCTCCTCTTCGCTTATGCAAATTCAATTGTGCAAATTCAATCGAATGGCCTATCTTGTTATGCATTCCGTGAGCACTGGTTGAGTGATGTTATAATAAATGTCAGTTTAGGTCACTTGGTTGTTCAAGTCTTCTATCCTTAATGAATTGCTTTCAACTTGTTCTAACAGTGATTGACAGAGAGTGTGGATCTGTTTATTTCACCTTTCACGTCTTTTAATTTATGCTTTATCTCTTTTCAAGCTCTGTTGTTATGTTGTTAGGTGCAAATACTTTTAGGATTACTATGTCTTCCTGTTGGAGAAGGAAATGGCAACCCACTCCAGTACTCTTGCCTGGGAAATGGGTTAACTTTCTTATCTGTATGCAATGTCCCCCTTTATCCTTGATCAAATGACTTGTGTTGAAGTCTATTTTGTCTGATATTAATATAGACACTTTAGTTTTCTTTAAATATTTTCATAGTATACTTATTTCATCTTTATACTTTAACCTACTTGCATCTTTATAGGTAAATGGGTTTCTTGTAACAGCATACAGTTGGATCTGCTTTTTTCCCCCAATCTGAAAATCTCTGTCTTTTAGACTAGCACTAGCCAATCATCACATTTGTAATATTAAATTTTCTGCTAGACACATATTTTCTGAAAAGGTGAAATAAATTTTAATAACATAGTTTACTTAACCAATTACATTCAAAATGTTATTGTTTTAGCATGTCAACTTAAAAAAAGTACACACAACCTGAAAGTTGAAAGTTAAGTTTTGTTCAGGAGACATACTGCAAACTTCAAGCTCCAGAGGCAGCATCTCAAGTAACCCTGAGAAAACTGCTCCAAGGAGGCAAGTGGGGAGCTAGGATATATAGGAGTTTTGCAACAAAGGGAAGATAGTAGGAACAGCCGATTGTTAATAAAAGAAAATAAAATATCTCAAGGAATGTAGCCATCTTCTATGTATGGGAGGGACTTCCTGGAAAATGCTAGTGGGAAAGAATCCACCTGCCAGTGTAGGAATTGCAAGAGCTGTGGGTTCGATCCCTGGGTTGGGAAGATCCCCTGGAGTAGGAAATGGCAACCCACTCCAGTGCTCTTGCCTGAAGAATCCCCATGGACAGGGAAGCCTGGCAGGCTACAGTCCCTGGGGTCACAAAGAGTCAGACACGACTGAGCATAAATGCACACACTGCCTGTAAGCATCAGGAAAATGTTAGTTGCTTTCTTCTCTCCAGCTTTAATGGTGCTCCTTCTTTCTGCCATGCCCTACTAAAGGGAAAAGAGCGGCAGTGTCCCCTCTGGTGTCCCAGAGGGGCTCGTCTTTGGAATTTAGTTCATTTGGCTGCCTTGCAATCTCATGTCTCTGATAAACTCAAGAAAAATTATGTCTCATGCATTATTTGGCTTTTTCTTCTCACTGTTAGATGTCGAGGGATAATACTGAATTGCAGTTTTCTACACCCTAAGTGAAAGAGGAAACCTGCATTGATATCTAAAGAGTAAAAATTAATTAATGATGGTTTATTGTCTCTCACCTTCTATTCCATTTTCAAATACTTAATTACACCATCCCAGTTTTGAAAGCAGTAATAGTTTGGGACTATAAGAACTGGGTTTTTTGGTACAAATATTTCTGGAACATTATTTGGGTTTCAGCTTCCTCTTTTAGAAAAGAGAGTTAAAATGGATGACTAAGATTACTTTTGAGCTCTAAAATTACCATTATTTATCAGCTAATGATGTATTTTTCCCATCTTTATTTTTCTAAGGGGAAGGTTTCTTGAAAGTTTACGGAACATTTGTAGGATCTGCTCCCATAGCTGACAAGTCGAGAATAAAAGGGTACATTTGATGCAGTCGTTTCTTGTGTGTTAGATCTTTGTCTTCATGAAATAAGCAATGACAAAGCAATTGGCCCTAGGGCAGCCCTTTGATATCTCTCTACAGTTGTTCTGAGTCTGGCACTCTCAGAGAAAGCTGAGGAACATAGCAAAGAATAAATTCAGCACAAACAAGTCATTTGGCCAGTTCAAGAGTTTCATAACCCTTAGGTTCTGACATCTGATTAATATTTAACTATTTGAGAACCTTCAGCATATCATGGGCACATTAGAAACAAGGAGTAGTTTCTCAGGAGATGAAGTAATACATGAAAACAACTTCTTAGAAAGTTGGGAAATCCTCTTTACACACTACCGTCTCCTGTGTTTGTGAAGTCCTAGAGACATAACTACAGAGCGTACATGGGGCATAGAAATGCAGCCATGGTAAATAAAAATGATGTCTGAGTTTTTACTTTATACATCGTCTGCATTCTCTGTGCCACATCCTAGGTGGCAGAGAAACAAATAAAATGCCCACTCTCAAAGATGGTATACAATAGTGGAAAAGATAAAGAAAACATTACAAATATATGATAAGTGCTGTCAAAGAATTATGTAAGAGACTACCCAGCCTTCTTAGGAAACATTGGGAAGGCACCTCAGAAGAAACAATGATGAAAAATTTAGTGAAAACTTGCCAAATGCATAAGCAATGGAAAGTGTTACACTCAGACTTAAAGTGAATCATAGATTTTAAAAAATGCAGGCATAGGTATGTAGCAGGGCACGCCTGTGAACTCCAAGAGTGAAGATGGCAAGCATCTGTGATTCCAGAAAATGAAGAAAAAGGTCACTAGAAATATTGGGAATAGCCTTGAATACTTTACAAAAGTGTTTAGACCTTAATCTTTAAGTGACAAGGAATGAGGACAGGTCTTATACAAAGGAATGACATACAATTTGATTGGGGGAAATCTCTTTTAACAGAGCTGCAAGACACATGTTCTGAATCTTGCCTTGGAATGGACAAATTATCACGCAGATATTTTGAATAGTGGATCAAAGCATGAACTTTAGAGTCAGAGAAATCTGGGAACCATAATGTAGACTTTGGCAGATTATTCCATTTTTCTAGTTTTCTAATTTATAATCTAGTCCACTGGTTAGCCAACTTTTCCTGTAAAGGCCTAGGTAATAAATATTTTATTCTTTGTGGACCATATGGTCTGTGTTACAGTGATTCAACTCCACTATGTTAGCAGAAAAGCAGCCATAGATAATACATAAACAAATAAGCATGGCTGTATTCTAAGGCAACTTTATTTTAAAACAGCAAAATTTGAATTTCACATAATTTTCATATGTCATGAAATAGTATTCTTCTGTTGAGTTTTGTCAACCATTTTAAACTGTAAATAGCCTTCTTTGCTCAGAAATCATACAAAAACATGTGGCAGGCCAGATTTGGCTTGTGGGCTGTTGATTACTGATTTGGTAGTGGGTGCTATTAAATGATGTAAATTTTTTATACTAAAAAAAATTTAAACAAACTCCTTAACATAGTTTGTAGCATCCAGTGTAAGATCACTAAGTATAATTAATACCAATGACATTAAATAGAAATTTTCTCAAGAAGCTGAGAGCAAAGGAGAAACAGAAAAGATCAGATGGGGAAAAATCAGTGAGGTGGAGGTGACAGATTTATAACAGAGACTGACAAAAGTGAGAATATCAAGTAGCCTGAAAGCTTAAAACATTTAAACAGAGATAAGAAAAATTAAGGTGAGGTTGGAGGCAGGAAGAATAATTTAGAAAGTTATTTAAATATTTCAGGAGAATGGAGAGGAAGAAATTCCTACCTACCCTTCCAGGTTTTTCACGCTGGTCTAAGAATTAAATTGATGTGAGACAGATGAACAAAAGAAAATCAAACTGAAATGTAATCAATTGTGTAGATGGGAGACCCAGGAAAACAAGAATTCTCTGAAGTGGCCAAAACCTTCTCCTTAGAAACCATCTTCAGCTAAAGACAAAAGAAGATGTTGGGGTAGTGATTTGAGACCATAAAGGAGGAGGAAGGCAATGTACATGAAGATGGAAAAGCAGATGTTTGATAAACAAATGTTTGCTGGGCCCTGAAGAGACCACAGGACACAGAGAGGACTCTGATCTCCAAGCCCTGCTGAGTTTCTCTCACCACTTCCAGCCCATATTCTTTGCCAATCCCTCTGGTGATACTCTACTCCAGGGACAGGCCCTCTATCTAAATTCTTTTAGGCAGTTAGGGGGAAGATCAAAGTTTCTTCCTGATTCTTCTGTTTCTTAAAAAAGCCTCATGCCAAAGAGACACATTTTGTGGTGGCAAATTTTACTCTCCCACAAAAGAAATGATGAGGACTTGAACTAAGTTAGTAGATGCAGTGTTAAACATCCTTCCTGGGCCACAGGTGGCTGCTGCTGCCAGCTCAACTCAGTGGCCAACTTAGATACAGCTGAACCATTAGGTCAGGTCCCAGGCTGTATCTAAGCATCAGACAAGAGTTCTGGCCTGGGACCTGGATCGTTCCCTTTTCCCTACTCCTGACATCAGAAGTGGGAGACTAAGCCCAGGTTTGTCTCCATCAAGAGGATTATGTCAGAAGACACATGTCCTTAGGTTGGTCACATCAGAAGCAAAGGATACTGAGCTTTCCTTTTAGTTCCTAAAAACAGAGCAATCACAGGAAGAAATCACCTCAGCAATTAGCAGATATTAACAAGTACAAGCCTACAGCTGCTTTCTTAAAACAGTACTTACTCCGCATTTGCTTTCGTTTTTTCATCTTCTAAGATAGTCACATCCAGAACTTTAATAAGAGTCTTCCTATTTATGAACTGTCATGACGGTTCAAAGGGAATTAAGAAACAGGAAATATTCAATTTGAACATAGTTTTTATTATGTGGGCCACCTAATGAGGAAATAATAACCCTATTAAATGCCATTTTTAATTTTTTATTGAAAGAAAAAATGGGACTCTATGGTAGGGTTTTTTAGTAAAAATAATGCGGTCAATTTCTGCTTTGTCGTATATTCTTTGCTTCCACCACAAAGTGAAAAGAAAACCAGAAATATATTTCTAGGCTCAGAAATAAGATAGGTGTCTCCATGAATCAGAAACTGAAAGTAGGGAAGAAGGCTGAAGTCATGGAGCCTTTGTGCTCTGAGTCTGAAAGAAGACAGTACTGAGTCTGGGTCACCAGAGGGTAGGAAGGATTGAATTTGTACACGTTAGATATGACACAGAGCCAGGCTCACTGTTGAAAGCAAAGATTCTCCCTGCTTACCAAAAAAGGCACATGTGGAGTCCTAAGGGTGCAAGAGATACATAGTCTTACTGTCAAGTACCAAGCTTAGTTACCCTCTTACTCAGAGAACGAGTTTGTGAAAACACCTATATCATCCATAATATCAAGTACCCCAAAGTGATATTATATGCCCTGGCCCTAGACTACAGCTTCTGGTGAGCTGAAAGGATGCTAAACTGCCTCAAAACAGTGAAGAAAAAAACAAGAAATGGGACAATGAGAAAGCAAAATTTGGCCAAGGGTTTATGGTTTAGAACAAACAAAATCTATGCTAAGCAAGACAGACATCAAAATTATTATTTTTTTTTTTTTTAGTTTTTTATTTTTTAAATTTTAAAATCTTTAATTCTTACATGCATTCCCAAACATGAACCCCCCTCCCACCTCCCTCCCCATAACATCTTTCTGGGTCATCCCCATGCACCAGCCCCAAGCATGCTGCATCCTGCGTCAGACATAGACTGGCGATTCAATTCACAGGATAGTATACATGTTAGAATGTCATTCTCCCAAATCATCCCACCCTCTCCCTCTCCCTCTGAGTCCAAAAGTCCGTTATACACATCTGTGTCTCTTTCCCTGTCTTGCATACAGGGTCATCATTGCCATCTTCCTAAATTCCATATATATGTGTTAGTATACTGTATTGGTGTTTTTCTTTCTGGCTTACTTCACTCTGTATAATCGGCTCCAGTTTCATCCATCTCATCAGAACTGATTCAAATGAATTCTTTTTAACGGCTGAGTAATACTCCATTGTGTATATGTACCACAGCTTTCTTATCCATTCATCTGCTGATGGACATCTAGGTTGTTTCCATGTCCTGGCTATTATAAACAGTGCTGCGATGAACATTGGGGTACATGTGTCTCTTTCAATTCTGGTTTCCTCGGTGTGTATGCCCAGAAGTGGGATTGCTGGGTCATAAGGGAGTTCTATTTGCAATTTTTTAAGGAATCTCCACACTGTTCTCCATAGTGGCTGTACTAGTTTGCATTCCCACCAACAGTGTAGGAGGGTTCCCTTTTCTCCACACCCTCTCCAGCATTTATTGCTTGCAGATTTTTGGATCGCAGCCATTCTGACTGGTGTGAAGTGGTACCTCATTGTGGTTTTGATTTGCATTTCTCTAATAATGAGTGATGTTGAGCATCTTTTCATGTGTTTGTTAGCCATCCGTATGTCTTCTTTGGAGAAATGTCTATTTAGTTCTTTGGCCCATTTTTTGATTGGGTCGTTTATTTTTCTGGAGTTGAGCTGCAGAAGTTGCTTGTATATTTTTGAGATTAGTTGTTTGTCAGTTGCTTCATTTGCTATTATTTTCTCCCATTCAGAAGGCTGTCTTTTCACCTTGCTTATATTTTCCTTTGTTGTGCAGAAGCTTTTAATTTTAATTAGATCCCATTTGTTTATTTTTGCTTTTATTTCCAGTATTCTGGGAGGTGGATCATAGAGGATCCTGCTGTGATTTATGTCTGAGAGTGTTTTGCCTATGTTCTCCTCTAGGAGTTTTATAGTTTCTGATCTTACATTTAGATCTTTAATCCATTTTGAGTTTATTTTTGTGTGCGGTGTTAGAAAGTGATCTAGTTTCATTCTTTTACAAGTGGTTGACCAGTTTTCCCAGCACCACTTGTTAAAGAGATTGTCTTTACTCCATTGTATATTCTTGCCTCCTTTGTCAAAGATAAGGTGTCCATACAGACATCAAAATTATTATCACATGTTGGATTATGTTTTATGTAGCAACATAACAAAAATGTGTAGTATGTTATCATGAATAAAATGATAGATGAAAGAATTATACTTATTTAAAAAGATTAAGCAATAATGAAACAGAAATTGGCAAAAATAAAAGAAACATTTAGAATAAATATAAATTTAGATTTTTAAAAACAACAAAAAAATATTTAGCTACAGATTGATACAAAGTAGGTAACTGTTGAATGAACTAAGTCAAAGTTAGGGTTCTTATGTTATTGAAATTGAAATTTCAAAGTGTAAAACTTAAACTAAGTCTATTTCATTTAGGCTATAGATGTCCAAGGATCCTCTTGTTGCTAAAACTTTGAATCAAAATCAGTTTTTTCTATAAGAGTTGATTCGTGCTTTGTTGCTCAGTCGTATCTGACTCTGCAACCCCACAGACTGTGTCGATTGGATTTTTTAGCTGAGAATACTGGAGTGGGTTGCCATCTTCCCCATTCAGGGACTGAACCTATGACCCCTGTACCTCCTGCTTTGCAGGTGGGTTCTTTACCCGCTGAGCCATCAGGGAAGCCAATAAAGAGTTAACTCCATGCCAAATTATTTTAAATATTTTCTTGAATGAAATGCATGCTAGTAAGACTCATTCATTAGTTCCTACTAAAGAGTGAAGGGACTCTGGCATTGTACAAGACTTGGGCTGAAAAGTGGGAATGGAGGAGATTCAGACGTAAAGCAATCAATCTGTTATTTTAAAAATGAGTATTTATTTACAAAGTTTTGTGATATGTTAACAACTCATACAAAATAAAAATCAAACATTTTTAAACTTCTGTAGAAAGGTTGATAAATATCATGAACTATAATTCTCATAATATAGGATGGTTTGCAATCTTATACTTAATATTTTAAAAGTGCTAGGCTCACATGAAGAAATAACTGATTATTAAAACATTTATGCCTGGTCAGAGCCAAAACATATTTTCTATTGTACTCAGTCATGTCCCACTCTTTGTGACCCCATGGACTGTAGCTTGCAAGTCTCCTCTGTCCATGGAATTTTCCAGGCAAGAATATTGGAGCAGGTTGCCATTTCCTCCTCCAGGGAATCTTCTCCACTCAGGAACCCAACAATACAAGTCCTTTGCATCTCCTGCATTGGCAGGTGGATTCTTTACCACTGCACCTGCCTCCCAGAAAGCCTATTTTCTGTTGCTTGTCTGTTATTAATATCAAATTTTCTTGACTTGGGGGAAAAATGAACTAGGAATCTGTAGATACAGATTCCACCATGTCCTAGTTAAATTACCTTTGACAAGTAATTTAAAGTCTCAGTTATCATTATTTTTCTATGTTAAATGATGATATGAATATTTGCTCTTCCTAGATCTTAGGATTGTTGCAAAAGGCAATTGGAAAAATGAATATGAAAGTTTTTTGAAAAGCAGAAATTGCCACATAAAATAATTACTGCTAAGGAGAACAGTCAGCTCAGGAGTACTGAGGAGTTTAGTGTCTTACAGATAATTAAAGTATGTGTAAAATGCTAATAGGTGTCATCCTTGGCACTTCCAAGTATTGATAATGGTATTTTGCTCTTTTCCCAATTCCCCTTTCTCCATTAACTTTCCTTCTGCAGAACCTCTTCCTGTAACCAGTGTTTCAATATATGACTATAAACCTTCTCCTGAAACAGGAGTCCTCTTTGAAATTCATTATCCAGAAAAATATAACGTTTTCACAAGAGTAAACATAAGCTATTGGGAAGGTAAAGACTTCCGGACAATGCTATATAAAGGTAAGAGGCAACAGAAAGAAGAAAAATGATGACTCTTACATTTTACATAATTTCTGCCAAATGGTTTTGCTCTTGCTCTTGCTTTGAAGAAGTCTTATAATTCACTGTTTGATCATAATGAATTAATAAAAATAGTTACTGATGCATGAAAATATTGTTATGAGGAGACTTAAAATGTTTGGTTCATTATTTTAGAGTCATGTGTCATGCATAAACATAAGAAAAACTCAAATTATTATGACTTACATGTTATTCTTGCCAAATAGTATTCCTGCATGTCTGGTGCAGGAAAAAAATTTAAATTTAAATTTAGAAGCACAGCACCTAATCATTTCCTTCTGAGTGCATTAAGGCATTTCCAGACCTGAGAGGTTAGATGGGGGTCTCTCAAAAAGTTTCATTTGGAGATGGTCCAACATTATTCTCGAATGCTTAAGGCAATACTTTTCAGTTCCTTTGTGTGTATTTATCTGTATGACTAGTTAAATGACTGCATTAATATACAAAAATGGGTTTCACTATTTTTACTGGCTTGATTGGAATCTTGTGGTCAGAGAGAGAGAGAAGAGGGTCCAGGGAAATTAAAAATTTCTAAAGAAATCCAGTCAATTCCTCTGAATAAGCTAGAGAGCAGAAGTGGGCCAAGTGGGAGAGGGACAGGGAGAGGACAGAGGACATTCAGTTTTGGGAACTGAACTGGACAGACAAATATTCTCAGGACACAGAGTCACTACATTTATCTGCACCAAGTGTTTCTGGTCTCAAAGTTGATTAGTTGTGAATGAAAACCAGGTAGAGGATACTGACTCAACAACCTATGGCATGATACCCAGAAACATCCCACTTTGACTTGCTGCTTTTATAAACTCCTGAATCTTCCATGGATTTTTTTTTTTTTAATAAGACAATGTTTAAGGCACATGCAGTAACTCTACAGGTTTTTTTTTAAACTTAAAAAAATCAAATAAACAAAAATAGACTCCATAACTGCATTCTTTGTTTTCAGTGAAACCAGATTACCTGAAAATTAGTAATTGGGACCTTGTTTGCTTATTGATCACATGCAAATATAAGTTTATAAATAACTGAAAACCATCACTGACACTTTCGTTGAGCTAAATTCCATGAGTTTAAAAATGTTAACTAGTATGCTCTTTTTTCAAGTTAACTAATTTTTCAAATTATTTTTGGCTTTTCATTCAATAAGTGGTATTTTCAGTTCCTTCCCCTCATTTCTTTCCAACTTGGATTGGGTTTTTAAGTTTATTATTATCTTCCAAAAAAACCATTTTTTAAATAAAATTCAATTTTTAAAATTTTCTTCTTTTTCAGTAAGGTCCCATTTGCCAAATGACAAATCATTTTCTTTTAAAAAAAAATAGGCTATACTTTACAAGTGAGTCTAGTGAAAACATTTCTTGTAAAATTATTTTTTCCTAAGTAATAAATTGGCAAAATACCTTGGGTTCTTACAGTAAATGATTAGCATAAACCTAATCTCTACAATTTCTATATGTTACCATTTCCACTTAATACATCAAATGTTCCTATAATAAAATTTTAATTCCAATTGTATCTAATTCTTGCAGAAAAAGCCTTTGAGTCTAAAAATTTCAATTTTCATCTCTAGCTTTAAATCAAGTTTTTATTACTGACTATACTAGAAGTCACATGAAATATTATTTGACAGATAGTCATAATTGTTCAAAACTTTCTAGAAGTCTGCGATATTTAGAAAACCAAAAATTTAATATAATTGTTTTTTTTTTCTCAGATTTTTTTAAGGGAAAAACAGTGTTTAATCACTGGCTGCCAGGAATATGCTATAGTAATATCACCTTTCAGCTGGTGTCTGAGGCAACTTTTAATAAAAGCACTCTTGTGGAGTACAGTGGTGTCAGTCATGAACCCAAACAGCATAGAACTGGTAAGTCATTTGAAAAATCAAATTTAGTGAAAAAATAATTAAATTATATGTTATTGTTATATATATGTTTTCTGTCATTCTAAGGAAAATTCTGTTCCAGAACTCAGAAAAAGAATACATGTTTCAATAATCTAAAATTAATTTTCTATCAATGTAAAATGAACTGAGCAAAATACTCAATAAAAAATTTAAATGTCAATGAAATCACAGATTTTTAATCTTTGAATAAAATAGCATGTGATATTACCAAAAGGTATAAGTAAGCAACTTAACTGAATCAAGTAGACATCAGTAAATCTACAATATGACATAATAACCATATGGCAGAAGAACAGATGTGAGATGTTCTAGTATAGATTATCTAATTATTAAAAGAAAATATTAGGATTCAGATACACCTAAAACTTGGCGGTGCTTAACTTTAGTATCATCACTAATATGAAGCACAATCATAGGATGGATAGATGGATGAATGGATGGATAGATAGATAGATGGGTGGGAAGGTAAAAGAATGGATGGGTAAAATAAATATACACATGCTAGATACCCATCACCAATACCAATATAACTGACATTTTCCCCAAAAAACATGCTTAAGTATTCGATAAGCATGAGGAATTCATACAAACATTGGAAATGGGTTATAATAGATCACCAACAGACCCTGCCAATCTGAAATTTTAAGATGTCATGATTCTCATTCTTTAGGCCAAAACAAAGAAACTATTTCAGCTAAATATTAATATTTTATTCACCTCACATCAACACCTAAGATTCTACTTGTAGTTTTCATTATTCAAGTAAAGAAGCTAGTTGAACATCTTCTACCTGGGAGATTTTTAAAGTACCGGGAGAGATGAAGACAAAGTTCACTGAAATGGTTTCCTGGCCGCAAAAATGGTAGAGGTACTACTGGCACTCATGGGCTTCCCTGGAGGCTCAATGGTAAAGAATCCACCTGCCAATGCAGGAGACATGGGTTCAATCCCTGGTTCAGGAATATCCCCTGGAGGAGGAAATGGCAACCCACTCCAGTATTCTTGTCTGGGAAATCCCATGGATAGAGGAGTCTGATGGGCTACATCCATGGGATCACAAAGAGTTGGACATGGCTTAGCAACTAAACAGCTATTGGCAATCACACAAGGCAGAATGCAAGAAATAGTATTAAAGACTCAGACACGACTGAAGTGACTGAGCATGTACACACAAAGTCATATAGCAGCATGAAAGAGCAAAAGATTAATTTTTATTAAGAGCTCCTAAGAGGTGAGTGTTGAGCTGCTGTTTGAAAGATACGTAGAATTTGTTGCAGGTAGAGACCACGCAGTGGCCTTCATAATTTTCTACCACTAGAAAAGCATACTTCCATAACTCATAAACTTATTCTGTGGGCATAGTTTTCATTTTGAGAGGTTGAAAGTGAAGCCATATTTGCAACATATGTGTTAAAGTTTCTAAAGGTAATTTCGACAGGCAACTCTCCTAAGTGCAACTATGTCATAGGGAGTATTTTTAGCCTTGATAGCTATAAGACACTATAGCTGCTTTTTTGTAAAAAAAGATCTAGTGACAGAGACTCAGATTTTTAGAAAGGAGATTGTGATAAGCTGAAAAATATGAATGTAACTCTACTTTGGAAATGGTTCAGTCACCACTTCGACTAACATAGTACCATTTAATGTATTTGAAGTGTTAATGTGTGCACATCATGTACAAAATCTTAGATAGACATATACTTGAAATGACACTTGTTCTTGATGTAAAAGGACAATTAAACTCTGTTTTCTGAATCTGCTTTTATGTTTGACTCATTAATAAAGTACTCATTATAATAGTTTAAAAATACGTAAAATGATAATTCTCTTTCTTACAGCTCCTTATCCACCTCGGAATATCTCAGTTCGTATAGTGAACTTGAACAAAAACAACTGGGAAGAAGAGAGCGGCAGTTTCCCAGAGGAATCGTTCATGAGGTCACAAGATACAATGGGAAAGGACAAAGTCTTCCATTTTACAGATGACACTCCTGAAATTCCCTCTGGCAACATTTCTTCTGGTTGGCCTGATTTTAACAGCAGTGATTTCGAAACAACACCGCAGCCATATTGGTGGGACAGTGCATCTGCGACTCCTGAAAGCGAAGATGAATTTGTCACTGTACTTCCCACAGAATACGAAAACAACAGTACACTCAGTGAGACGGAGAAATCGGCATCCAGCTCTTTCTCTTCTTTCCCTGTACAAATGATATTGAGTTGGTTACCACCAAAACCACCCACTGCCTTTGATGGGTTCCATATCCTCATAGAAAGAGAAGGTAAAGTACTAGAAAATCAGAGGACATAAGAAATGGTGCAAAGGTACAGGCAATGGGAACTTTTAAAAATTACATTTAGAAAGAAAGACTGAAGGTAGACAGTTAAGATATAAAGAAAAATGGGAAAGAAAATGAAGAACTTCTTGAATATCCCAAGGCCGAATGAAACCAGAAAACGAAAATGAACAGATTGGGTCAGAACCCAGTTTGGGTAGTTCACACATCGCAAGTATAGGCAATTGTCCACATTTTATTGCTGACATTTCACCTCCCCCAGGCCACTGAGGAAACTTTGAATAGATGTTGAATTAGATTTCTAACCATCACAAATTACAGAATATCCTGGAGAAGTGTTCTGTTTTCCCAGAACACAAATTTGGGAAGCATGCAGCAAAAGAATCTTGCCGACAACATGGCTACTTTCCCTAGAGTAGCGGACCTGGGTCCTGCTTATCAGGCTAGTCTTATTCCCCTCAGGGGGTGCTCCCCTGGAGCCAGCACCACTCACATTTTTCCAAAGAGGGACTGGTAGTAGAATAAAAATACATAGCAACTGGTATTCTCACTCTAGCTGCCATATTATATATATTGTATTCACTTAGCAGCCAAGAGACATTCTTTATATTTAACCTGTTACTTTATGAAAAATAGGGCCATGGCATTCAGTAAATTTGGGTCATGAATCATGTCTGAATTGTTGTTTGGTAGATTTTCATAGTTATTTGTTGTTTGTCTTTTTTTATAATGGCATGATTCATTTTTTGGTCTCCAGTCTAGTAGCTTGAGTGGCAAAAGTTGTCAAGCTGTCAAAATTTGAGATTAAATTGACAGCCTGACTTACATGCTAGGGTATTCAAATCATATAGTCTCATAGATGACATACTGTTTGCCCCTATTTTATCCAATAGAATGAAATACAAGATTTGTGAATTCCTCTATATTGGAGTATAGAGCAACCAACAATACCCAAATATTATATAAAATTGAACTCCTTTGTCATTTACAATTATTTGAGTCAAAAGTCTTAACATCTGCCTGAATTGCCTATATTTTTAAAAAGTTCCCTTAGTCTTTTATTTTTCTGTTCCTTGATATAGTCTCTAGAAAATAAGGTCTTATATCTTAGAATACTTTGTAATGCTTATTTCCATGAAAGTTCAATCATGCTTTTATCTGACTGCAGTGTGTTCTGTTAAAGGCTACTCTGGTCACCAAATGATAAAAAAAAAAAAAAAAAAAACTTCAAATGAAGTAATAAGCAGCAGGAGACGGACCTTTGAAGCAATGTAAAAATCATTTTTACTTTTAAAAGTTCTGGAAGTCAGCCAATGAAGCAAAATATAATGTATCAGAAAATATACCCAGAGGATTATTTCTAACTAGAAAATAATTCAATATACTTTAAGATATTTATGGATATTTAATGTTATCACAAAGAACTTGCACAACATTTGGTACTATTTCTTTTAATTCTTTATATCCAAATGAGAAAGTTGATCATTGCTATCTTCTCCTAACATTATACTTCCGTTTTGTGTGTATCATTTTACTGGCTGACAGTATGTAAGAATGCAATATATATCTATCCATATTTTTATTGATTTGGACACCATATTTTAATTTAGTTATTTTAAAGTACTGTAAGAAAACAATTTGAACTCTTAACCATCTTTTTTCAATAACAATTTTAGTTTGGAGATTTAATTCAACTCAACATAGGGAAAGAGGCAATATAAGAAAATACTTTTAAAAAAAATTAATTGACTTGTCTATAGCCAAGGCTGTTCGAGATATCAATTCATATATATTCTCTTCTTTATATATGATTTAGAAAACTTTACTGAATATTTGACAGTGGACGAAGAAGCACATGAATTTGTTGCAGAACTGAAGGAGCCCGGGAAATATAAGTTATCTGTGACAACCTTTAGTTCCTCAGGATCTTGCGAAACTCGAAACAGTCAGTCAGCAAAATCACTCAGTTTTTATATCAGTAAGTACCAAAGAGATTATTTTGCATTTACAGAGGAGCTAGAACAATGGAGCCGGTGAGATGAATGATGCGTAAGCATCAATTATTCATCAAACCTTAGAGACCCTGAGAATTCTTCAAGGTCATGAGAGGCCCAAATCCATGTGATTTTTGACAGCAGAGAAAATAGATGTATGTTTCATCGTAACAAATTTACCCAGGGATTTAACTTGAGGATTCTTTTTATTATTGAGATAATTGAACATTTGTTAAACTGACTTTTCACACTAGTGGTAACAAACTCTCCAAGGACATGGACAAGTAGTTGAGGAAAGAGGACTTTTGTTTGAAGCCATAATGAAAACTGGTATTTTTGAACTGTGTGAAAAGGCTCATTAGAGTGTTGAGTTTGGGGAGCTTGAAAGAAGCACAGAGATTCAAATGTAGTAAGACCCAGGTGGTCTTTCCAAAAATTAGCACAAACTAAGACAGAGCATGGGACTTCCCTGGTGGCTCAGATAATAAAGAATCCACCTGCAATGCAGAAGACCCAGGTTCAACCCCTGGGTTGGGAAGATCTCCTGGAGAAGGAAATGAGAACCTAATCAAGTATTCTTGCCTGGAAAATCCCAGGGACAGAGGAGCCTGGTGAGCTACAGCCCATGGCGTCCCAAGAAGACAGACATGACTTAAAGACTAAACGACAACAATGAAGCTATAGCATCATGAAAATACCAGTGTCAAGTCTTAGGGCAGCTTCTACTGATTCCATCAAGGATAATAGCAGGCCAATAACTAGCCTCAAAAAGCTACACAAATAGTACACATAGGTAATGTTTTCTGCTAGTCTGACTATGCTTACCAGAAATTTAGAGGCCAAAAATCTGTTTCCTAGCTTATCCGGAGTTAAATGTGCCTCTGATCAGCAGAAAAAAAAAAAAAAAAAAAAACCCAGAAGGCAATGGAAAAAAACTTCATTCCGAGAAGGATGATCACCATATGTTATCTCCTCCTCCAAAGGCAAAATATGACCTTTCATTAAATGACCCTCAAAAAGACAGGCGAGATAAAAAGGAAGAGGGCAGAGGAGAGAAATCAGTTTATTTAGCAGCCAAAAAATGTTGAAAAGACCCTGTATAACAATTTTTCTAAGGAAATCAAAAACGTCACCACTGGTGAAAAGGCTTGAAATATCCACTAGACAAGCAGAAAAAAATATCTGTGATCAGCCTGCACGTCTTTCAGTTACAGATCTTTGGCATGGCATCATTTGAGAATGAAAGCAAAGTTTAGTATTGAGTTCTTCCCATGAGGCTAAAAATGTTTCATTAACCCAGAGATTCCCTTGTCTGCCAGCAGAGACCCACTGCAAGTTCCAGGAAAACTCCCACAACTGTTCAAGCCATTAGCGCTTCCCTGCTCTGAATTTCTACTGTGTTTCATAATGAAGTGAAAGTGTTTGTCAGTCAATCGCATCCAACTCTTTGCGACCCCATGGACTGTAGCCTACCAGCCTCCTCTGTCCATGAGTTTCTCCAGGCAAGGATATGGGAGTGGGTAGCCGTTCTCTTCTCCAGGGGGTCTTCCTGGCCCAGGGATTGAACTCAGGTCTCCTGAATTGCAGGCAGACTCTTTACAGAGCTTATCTCTGAGTGTGATATTTTTCTAGATGGATTTTATTTGCCTACCTCTTGTTTTTTCATGCCACATAATAAAACCCTAAGTTGGGGTTATACTCTTTGCTTATTTATTATTTCTGTTGTACATTCAACAAATGTTTATTGAATCACTTTCTAGTGATAGGCACTTTATTCTTAGAGTATCCAAACTGACCAGAGCTGCTGAGAATGTCAGAATTGCTCACAAATATGATTCTTTTGAAGAGATTCATGTTAATATTCATTTAGGAAAATATACAGTACTAGAAATTTTGCTGTTTCTTTGCCAATAAAATAACCTGTTTAGAGCTTCAGATATTCTGTTCTGCAGTAATGAGTTATTCAGGTGTACTATGTATATACCTTTGATTTTATAAGAATACTGTATTTATGTAGTTTTGAAGGCTTTCCTCAGAGATGAAAATTAAGGTAGAAATTTGCATTAGTCTCCCAAAAGGCTTCTGAAGGGAGCATTGCTATTATCTTCATGTTTAGGTGGAAAAAAAAATACTTAGACACAGAAAGTTTAGCCACTTAGTGTGAGAAAGAGAGTCAGACTCTAGAAATCTTTAGTAGTAGAGTCCATTTCCATGGAGTCTGCAGTGACCTATTACCTTGGGTTGATGATCAGGTCCATCCTATTATAAAGCCATTAAATGAGTGAATTTGTTTTGCCTCCATCCACCTTCTCTCTCTCTGCCTCTACCACCTCAGATCTTCGTAATAGTAATAACACTTCACATTTGATAGCTTTCTAATACATTACAATCTCATTTGATCCCAGCAACAGTCTTGTAAAGTAGACTAATCATATGGCATCTTGATGAGTTAACACAAAGCCCTGACCCAGGAGATAGGCATCCTAGGTTGTCTCTCAATACTCACTCTGTGACACTGGGCAGGTCATTCACATCTCTGGGCCCTAGTTTCCCCATCAATAACCCACATTGGAACTCTAAAGTCCTTTCCAATCCTAACGTTCTATGATTTGTCCATTGACCGATGCAGTGACTGAGATTCAGAGAAGTCATTTGCCCAACGTTGTATCGCTAATAATGAGCAAAACTGAGTTTGGGGCCAACTTTCCTGTTTCCAGATTCATCCTTCTCACAGTTTCATAGTGCTCCAGGAAGTTTCACACAGGGGTTAAGAGCATGGATTTTGAAACCAGACTTCTTGTGTGTGAATCCCAGCTCTACTTATTCTATCTCTGCCTCTGTTTCCTCATCTGAAACTGAAACCAATCCAATACTTATCTCATAAGTTTAGTTAAGAAAATTAAAGAATTAAAATATGTAAACATAAATAAGCTTAAAAGAGCCTGGCAAACAGTGAGTCCTACATCTCTTTGCCACTGTAATTATTATCATTTATATTATTTTTATTTTCTTTGCCTCATTTCCCATGAGCTTGAGACTGCCCTCCCCAGCAGAGTCACTTATTCCTCCCCTTTTCCTGGGCTCCAGGAATACAGCTTCTTATTGAGAGAACTGAGGAATGTAACCTAAGCAAATAAAAGAAGTTGCACATTTGCATTTTAACAGGGACTTTCAGGAGATAATAATCACCTTACCGTTTCTTGGGTCTTCACTATGTGTCAGGCACTGTGCTAATAACCACTTTGGAAATTTAAGAGAACAAAGCTAATGGCGGGCGCTTTTAGGGAGAAAGTTTATAATGAGGATCCCACCGTGTCCTCAAATTATCACCCAGGTTTCCACCAGCTTCTATAATTGAGCCTGTCTGTTGCCTATTTCTTCTCTAAGGGAGTCACACTCTGCCTCTTTGATCCTCCTGTCACCGAATTTAAAATTTTCTTTGCAGGATTGCAGTGGAGGCTAATTTGAATCTCAACATAATTATTTCTAGAGCCCAAAGATCCTAACAGCAGAGGAATCACAAGCGCTCATGAAACCACCCTGCCACACACACTCTTTGTTAAAAGAGAGCTAAATTCTCTCTGGTGGAGAAGTTACCAGAATAATCTCAGAGGCATGTAATAAGTGAAGTGGAGCTTCCGTCTCTCAGTAGAATTGGTTTCATTGCTGCCACCAGGCTGTTGCTTAGGTCGATGGGGAGGTCACCCAGTGGAGACCGTAGCTAAGCAGAGGAGGTGAAGACTTGCTGCCAATCTGGCTGCCAGTCTGACTTGGAATGTCTTTGTAAGGGCAAAAGGAAAACAGCATGGTTTTTAAAACTATAGTCTATCTCAACCCGCTCAGCCTGAAACCTCCTCTGTGCTCTGGTTTGACATCCAGGTCCTTCAGGAGAATGGATTGAAGAACTCACAGAGAAACCCCAGCACGTGAGTGTCCACGTTCTAAGCTCAACCACTGCCTTGATGTCCTGGACGTCTCCCCAAGAGAACTACAACGGCACCATAGTGTCTGTGGTGTCACTCACCTGCCAGAAACAAAAGGAGAGCCAGAGGCTGGAAAAGCAGTACTGCACTCAGGTAAAGGAGAGGAAGGGCCGTCGGGCTCACGCACCTCCTGCAGCCCAGCCTCGCAGGAGATGCCAGGGTGCCACCGTGGCAAGCAGCCGTGCCAAGGTCTCTCTGGTGCATAAGGATACAGGAGCCAGGAAGTCAGTGCACAGGGTCTGCAATCACAGTCACCTTCCTTTCCTCTCTTAGAACTACCGTCTTCCTTTTACTTCCATTCCTCATTCAAGAACATATCCTGAGCACCTGTGATGTGCTGGGTACTAAAGGAGATGGTGGGAATCTAGACAATTTGTATACATCCTGCTCTTGCTGAGTTTACAGTCTAGAGAGAACAATAGTAAGAACACATGCTATTACTGCAGAGTATAAGACCTAGGCTAAAAGTAAGTGATGGTGTGGCTCTATGAATTCACAGAAAGAAGGGCATGAATAAATATGGATTGGGGCAAAAGGATTTGAAAACTGATCAGAAGAACTTTACCTTCTAGGGGAGGAGACAGGAAGCAGAAGGTTTAGGGGAGATTTGGTTTACTTGGTGCAGATTTTTTACTATTTCCATTTTTCCTTGTTGTCTTAACTATAAAGGTAATACATGCTCACTGAAAAAAAAAACAATTAAAAAATTTCAGGTACATAAAGTGAAAAACAATCCCTCACTAATATAAATGAAGACTTTTAAGGGATAAATAGCAGTTAGCTGAGTGAAAGGGGTAGGTGGGGCAGGTGGAGAAACCTGGGAATCTGTAGTTCTGGGCGTGGCTACCAAAATGAACTGCCATGCCCAGTCATCAGTTCTGAATGAAACCACCAACCTGGGCATCTAAGCAGACTTTGCTCTCAGATGCCCTGAATACATCCACTGGAAGCCTGCAGCTCAGTCCTATTTTCCTAAACCTGGTTTTACTTTTTTTTTTTTTTTTCATAAGATCAAAGAAACTGATTCTTAGTGTCTTACAAACACAATACTTTTTAAATTGGAGTGTAACTGCTTCAATGTTGTGTTAGTTAATGCTGTACAATGAACTGAATCAGCTATATGTATACATATAGCTCTTCCCTCTTAAAGCTCCCTCCACCCCCTCCCCCACACCCCACCCCTCTGGGTCATCACAGAGCATCCAGCTGAGATCCCTGTGCTATACAGCTGCTTCCCACTAGTCGTCTGTTTAGCATATGGCAGTGTCTATAGCAGCAGCAGCAGCAGCAGTGTATACATGTCAGTGCTGTTCTCTCAGTTCCTCCCACTCTCCCCACCCCATGTCCACACATCCATCCCCTGCTTCTGCTTCTCTATTCCTGACCTGCAAACAGGCTCATCTGTACCATCTCCCTAAATTCCATATGTATGCATTAACATACATTCTTTCAAACACAACCCTTTCTTGCTTAAAGGCAAAAATAGTTTAATTATTAATTTATGTGGAGTATGCTGGAAAGATAATAGGCACTCAAAACAGGTGTTTGCTGTGTGGAAGCTATTTGGAGTGTTTCCATTTATTCCACGAAAATCAGGCATTTAGTGTAATTCAAAGGGTGAGGAATTTTAAATTAAGAGGGTGAATTCAGGAATCATGGCCTTTGGAGCTCTCACAAACCCTAGAGAGCTGAGATAAACCCAGCATGAAGATGAGGCTACCCTCTTGCCTTGAATTAAAGAGTAAACACGCTAAACAGATTAACTAGTCATCACAGCTCACTGTGCAGTTTATTAGCTTCCTCCCCTGATTGTACCCAGCACGACTGACTCTTCACATTGATAGAAAATGTGTTGTGCTCCAGAACATGACTAGAACTTGACTGTTCTCAGGTATGATTTTTCTTCTTCCCTCCAATGTATAAGTTACATGTCTTATACACAGAAGTGTTAGTGTTAGTCGCTCAGTTCAGTTCAGTTTAGTCGTGTCCAACTGTTTGCGACCCCATGGACTGCAGCATGCCAGGCCTCCCTGTCCATCACCAACTCCTGGAGGTCACCCAAACTCATGTCCATTGAGTCGGTGATGCCATCCATCCATCTCATGTCTGTCGTCCCCTTCTCCTCCTGCTCTCAATCTTTCCCAGCATCAGGGTCTTTTCCAGTGAGTCAGCTCTTCCCATCAAGTGGCCAAAGTGTTGGAGTTTCAGCTACATCAGTCCTTCCAATGAACACCCAGGACTGATCTCCTTTAGGATGGACCGGTTGGATCTCCTTGCAGTCCATGGGACTCTCAAGAGTCTTCTCCAACACAATAGTTCAAAAACATCAATTCTGCAGCACTTCTTCTTTATAGTCTAACTCTCACATCCATACATGACCTCTGGAAAAACCATAGCCTTGACTAGATGGACATTTGTTGACACAGTAATGTCTCTGCTTTTGAATATGCTGTCTAGGTTGCTCATAACGTTCCTTCCAAGGAGTAACCGTCTTTTAATTTCATGGCTTCAATCACCATCTGCAGTGATTTTGGAGTCCAAAAAAATAAATTCTGCCACTGTTTCCACTGTTTCCCCATCTGTTTGCCATGAAGTGATGGGACCAGATCCCATGGTCTTTGTTTTCTTAATCTTGAGCTTTAAGCCAACTTTTTCACTCTTCTCTTTTACTTCCTTCAAGAGGCTCTCTAGTTCTTCTTCACTTTCTGCCATAAGGGTGGTGTCATCTGAGGTTATTGATATTTCTCCCGGCAATCTTAATTCCAGCTTGTGCTTCTTCCAGCCCAGTGTTTCTCATGATGTACTCTGCATGTAAGTTAAATAAGCAGAGTGACAATATACAGCCTTGACATACTCCTTTTCCTGTTTGGAACAAGTTTGTTGTTCCATGTCTAGTTCTAACTGTTGCTTCCCGACCTGCCTCCAGATTTCTCAGGAAGCAGCTCAGGTGGTCTGGTATTCCAATCTCTTTCAGAATTTTCCACAGTTTATTGTGATCCACACAGTCAAAGGCTTTGGCATAGTCAATAAAGCAGAAATAAATATTTTTCTGGAAGTCTCTTGTTTTTTCAGTGATCCAGTGGATGTTGGCAATTTGATCTCTGGTTCCTCTGCCTTTTCTAAAACCAGCTTGACCATCTGGAAGTTCACAGTTCATGTATTGCTGAAGCCTGGCTTAGAGAATTTTGAGCATTACTTTGCTAGCGTGTGAGATAAGTGCAATTGTGTGGTAGTTTGAGCATTCTTTAGCATTGCCTTTCTTTGGATTTGGAATGAAAACTGACCTTTTCCAGTCCTGTGGCCACTGCTGAGTTTTCCAAATTTGCTGGCATATTGAGTGCAGCACTTTCACAGCATCATCTTTCAGAATTGGAAAGAGCTCAACTGGAATTCCATCACCTCCACTAGCTTTGTTCGTAGTGATGCTTTCTAAGGCCCACTTGACTTCACATTCGAGGATGTCTGGCTCTAGGTGAGTGATCACACCATCGTGATTATCTGGGTCATGAAGATCTCTTTTGTACAGTTCTTCCGTGTATTCTTGCCACCTCTTCTTAATGTCTTCTGCTTCTGTTAGGTCCATACCATTTCTGTCCTTTATCGAGCCCATCTTTGCATGAAATGTTCCCTTGGTATCTCTAATTTTCTTGAAGAGATCTCTAGTCTTTCCCATTCTGTTCTTTTCCTCTATTTCTTTGCCTGATCACTGAGAAAGGCTTTCTTATCTCTTCTTGCTATTCTTTGGAACTCTGCATTCAAATGGGTATATCTTTCCTTTTCTCCTTTGCTTTTGGCTTCTCTTCTTTTCACAGCTATTTGTAAGGCCTCCTCAGACAGCCATTTTGCTTTTTTGCATTTCTTTTCCATGGGGATGCTCTTGTTCCCTGTTTCTTGTACTATGTCATGAACCTCTCTCCATAGTTCATCAGGCACCTGTCTATCTGATCTAGTTCCTTCAATCTATTTCTTATTTCTCTCTCAGTTTTGTGCAACTCTTTGTGACCCCATGGACTCTAGCCCACCAGGATCTTCTGTCCATGGGATTTCCCAAGCAAGAATACTGGAGTGGGTTGCCATTTCCTCCTCCATATACATAGAAGCCAAAGGCTAAAAGTGTAAAGAGATATTGTAAATTATATATGAACCAGAAAAGTCTGGTCTAAGTGCTTGCTGACAGTGGCTTCTTTGAAATGCAAACGTGAAACTGTTGAAGATTGTAAGCAAGGAGGGAAAGTAGAGGGCAGAAACTAGACCACTGTTCTGGGTGTTATCTGTTATCGCAAAAGGATTGTGTTAGTATTACATCATTACGTCACCATCATCACACACACACGTATATTTTCAAAGAAAGAAACATCAGTTCAAAAATCTCAAAAACTGGCCTAGAGAGAAATCCAAAATATGCTCTCACCAACCTTGGTCTAGCTTAGGTTCTTTCTTAGAGCAAACATTATCGAGAGGGAAAGAAATTATAACATTTCTTCAGTTCTCTTTTCAGTGGTACAGTGATTATGTTAAATTGAAAATTCAAAATGCAGCTCAAAAATGAGAGTGATTCTAGAGCCAAACACAGATGAATAATTAACCACAATGTTTTATTCTCTCATACTTTCATTCTCCCTACTCTTTCTCTACCATCATCTCATCACCTGTACCACAGGATCACTGCTTTATCGATTATCATCACCCATGAGATTCGGTGCTAGTTCCCCTGCTCCTCCCCACAGTTTCTTTGATTTGTTTTCTAGGAGGTTCTGTGTGAGATGATAGAAATAAGAACAAATTTGATTTGAGCCTTGATTTTATGGAGCTTAAAGTCTAGCCTTTCATGTAGGTATGTTAAAGTAAGGTGAAGTGAAAGTCACTCAGTCATGTCTGACTCTGCAACCCCCACGGACTGTAGCCCACAAGGCTCATCTGTCAAAGGAATTCTGCAGGCAAGAATACCGGAGTGGGTAGCCGTTCCCTTCTCCATGGGACCTTCCTGACTCAGGAATCAAATCCAAGTCTCTTGTGTTGCCGGCAGATTCTTTACCATCTGAGCCACCAGGGAAGCCTCTTGGTACCTCTCAATTTGAATTTGTCCGCATTAAGTATATGTACTTCATGTCTGGTTGCTGTTTTGTGTGAGTTCATATGTGAATATTCATGAGAAAGAGAGTTTTGTAATATATTCCTGCTAACAAACATTGTCAGAGAAGGCAATGGCACCCCACTCCAGTACTCTTGCCTGGAAAATCCCATGGACGGAGGAGCCTGGTGGGCTGCAGTCCATGGGGTCACTAAGAGTCAGACATGACTAAGCGACTTCTCTTTCACTTTTCACTTTCATGCATTGGAGAAGGAAATGGCAACCCACTTCAGTGTTCTTGCCTGGAGAATCCCAGGGATGGGGCAGCCTGGTGGGCTGCCGTCTATGGGGTCACACAGAGTCGGACACGACTGAAGCGACTTAGCAGCAGCAGCAGCAGCAACAAACATTGTAGTTCTATTCACTAATAAGCCTATGTCAATATAGTGAGCATAATAAAGCCAGTGCTCAGAGTCATAAACAGGACTCTCCAAAGACTCACACACAATTAGGAATTTCAGAATAAAGAAGCATCATGTAATATATGGATGTATATTTATTATCTTTTAAAGGCCAGATCCATTCTTTTTTTCAATTTTTATCCTCACACATGGCGTGTGGGATCTTAGTTCTCCACCTAGGGCTCAAACCTGTGTTCCAGCAGTGGAAGCATGGAGTCTTAACCACTGGACCACCAGGGAAATCCCAATGTACATTTGTTTTTACATGTGGTCTGCTTGGTCCATACATGTTTGGTCACAATTTACAGAAGTGTGTAATAACTAAATGACTAAATTGAAAAGAAAAACCAATCAGTTAGTCTGTTAGTGTTACAAATAAGGAAATGATAGAGCTAAGAGGCTGAATATTGAAGGGACCTACCTGCAGTCACACAACTGATTAGTAGCAGAACTGAGACCCCATCTCAAGTGATTTGACTTCCAGGAGAGAACTTTTTCTTGTTCATTACAGATGATACACTAGGGGAAGGTCATCCTCACCGTTCATCCTGATGGAGTCAAGAGTGTTGACTAAAAGAAACTCTAGATTCTAGACTCAAACAGAACTGAGTTTCAGACCTGATTTTAGCAGCTACCAGCTCTGAGTTCCATTCCTTCTAAGTCTTACCATCTGAATCTGTAATAGAAGGAAAACCATATCCTACCTCATAGAGCTGTAATAAAAATAAGAGGACTTGATGCTTAATGCAATGTTTGGAATATAGTAATAGAAAGGTGTGCTAGAAATTAACTTTTATTATAATGCAGACCTAACTGAATACTTTTTGTGTCAAGGGAAGAAGACGAAGAGGTTCTAGAGATTCTCCATAGAAACTGAGTAACTATAATAAGTGTACAGAAAGATGCCATGGAAAGAGGATTCCATAATATACACATAAGACCATTTCTGGGGAATTCCCTTGTGGTCCAGTGGTTAGAATTCCAAGCTTCTACCGCCAGGGCCCAGGTTCAATCCCTGGTTCAGGAACTAAAATCCCAGAAGTCATGTGATTCAGCCAAAGAAAGAGAGAAGACCATTTCAGATTTAAAAGAACTCTCATCTAGTTTAACCTCCTTGCTTATATTTCCTATGCTCTATGGTGTATCTTCAAGGAGATCCAAGCAGTCCATTCTGAAGGAGATCAACCCTGGGATTTCTTTGGAGGGAATGATGCTAAAGCTGAAACTCCAGTACTTTGGCCACCTCATGTGAAGATTTAACTCACTGGAAAAGACTCTGATGCTGGGAGGGACTGGGGGCAGGAGGAGAAGGGGATGACACAGGATGAGATGGCTGGATGGCATCACTGACTCGATGGACATGAGTCTGAGTGAACTCCGGGAGATGGTGATGGACAGGGAGGCCTGGCGTGCTGTGATTCATGGGGTCGCAAAGAGTCGGACATGACTGAGTGACTGAACTGAATTGATGGTGTATCTTTCCTCCATTTCTTTAGCTGAGAAAGGATAGGGCCAGGGCCTAGATGGAAATGCATTGGGCTGGACTGAATTCTCTGGAATGGAGACAAAGCCAGTCAGAAATGAGAGAGAGGAAATACTGGAATGCAAACATAGGGTGAAAATTGAGGGAGAAGTGTGGAGTAATCCTTTAGAGAATGAAACATGCTATTTAGTAAGTAGGGTAATACTACTTGGGGCTCTCCATGTGGCCCTAGTGGTAAAGAACCCACCCGCCCATGAAGGAGAGGTAAGCAACGCAGGCTCAGTCCTTTTGTTGGGAAGATCCCCTGGAGAAAGAAATGACAACCCATTAAACTAATCTTGCCTGGAAAATCTGATGGACAGAGGAGCCAGGCAGGCTATGGTCATAGGGTTGCAAAAGAGTCAGACATGACTGAATTGACTTAACACTAGTATAGGAACATTTCTCCTCCCCACCACTAATCCACCCCGAAGCAGGTCCAGGAAAAAGGAAAAGATATGAATGTATAGAAGTGATGTAGGTGTCTCAGTTAAAGTAGGGGGAAATTAGTATTTATATTAATAATTTGTGACTAAAGTCAAGTGCAATATCATTTGCCCTCTTCTCATTTTTTTTAGTAGTGTGATATGTATACACATTATTGGTTCTTATTTTTTTAAGGCAGTGTAATTTTTCTGGGATGAATTTATTAGGGTAGCATATTTAAGTGGTTATAATTCCAGGAAGTCATTTGAATAATTAGAGTCAACCAGTGCCTAAAATATTATCAAACCAAAGAAACCTTACCATCACCCTGAAACAATCTACACTTTGTGTGTTATTCTAGATATGCTAAATGAAAGCACAGTTAGATGGGCAGGTATGTTCACATGCTTACAGTTCAGTTCAGTTCAGTTCAGTTCAGTTGCTCAGTCGTGTCCGACTCTGCGAGCCCATGAATTGCAACACGCCAAGCCTCCCTGTCCATCACCAACTCCCGGAGTTCACTCAGACTCATGTCCATCGAGTCTGTGATGCCATCCAGCCATCTCATCCTCTGTCGTCCCCTTCTCTTGCCCCTAATCCCTACCAGCATCAGAGTCTTTTCCAATGAGTCAACTCTTCACATGAGGTGGCCAAAGTGCTGGAGTTTCAGCTTTAGCATCATTCCTTCCAAAGAAATCTCAGGGCTGATCTCCTTCAGAATGGACTGCTTGGATCTCCTTGTAGTCCAAGGGACTCTCAAGAGTCTTCTCCAACATCACAGTTCAAAAGTATCAATTCTTTGACACTCAGCTTTCTTCATAGTCCAACGCTCACATCCATACATGACCACTGGGAAAACCATAGCCTTGACTAGACGGACCTTGGCAAAGTAATGTCTCTGCTTTTGAATATGCTATCTGGTTGGTCATAACTTTTCTTCCAAGTGTAAGCGTCTTTTAATTTCATGGCTGCAATCACCATCTGCAGTGATTTTGGAGCCCCCAAAAATAAAGTCTGACACCATTTCCACTACTTCCCCATCTATTTCCCATGAAGTCATGGGACCAGATGCCATGATCTTCATTTTCTGAATGTTGAGCTGTAAGCCAACTTTTTCACTCTCTACTTCCACTTTCATCAAGAGACTTTTTAGTTCCTCTTCACTTTCTGCCATAAGGGTGGTGTCATCTACATATCTGAGGTTATTGGTATTTCTCCTGGCAATCTTAATTGCAGCTGGTGGTTCTTCCAGCCCAGCGTTTCTCATGATGTACTCTGCATGTAAGTTAAATATACAGGGTGACAATATACAGCCTTGGAACCAGTCTGTTGTTCCATGTCTAGTTCTAACTGTTGCTTCCTAACCTGCATACATGTTTATCAAGAGGCAGGTCAGGTGGTCTGGTATTCCAATCTCTTTCAGAATTTTCCACAGTGTATTGTGATCCACATAGTCAAAGGCTTTGGCATAGTCAATAAAGCAGAAATAGATGTTTTTCTGGAACTCTCTTGCTTTTTTGATGATCCAGCGGATGTTGGCAATTTGATCTCTGGTTCCTCTGCCTTTTCTAAACCCAGCTTGAACATCTGGAAGTTCACAGTTCATGTATTGCTGAAGCCTGTCTTGGATAATTTTGAGCATTAACTTACTAGCATGTGAGATGAGTGCAATTGTGTGGTAGTCTGAGCATTCTTTGCCATTCCCTTTCTTTGGGATTGGAATGAAAACTGACCTTTTCCAGTCCTGTGGCCACTGCTGAGTTTTCCAAATTTGCTGGCATATTGAGTGCAGCACTTTCACAGCATCATCTTCAGGATTTGAAATGGCTCAACTGGAATTCCATCACCTCCACTAGCTTTGTTCATAGTGATGCTTTCTAAGGCCCACTTGACTTTAAATTCAGGATTTCTGGCTCTAGGTGAGTGATCACACCATCGTGATTATCTGGGTCATGAAGATCTTTTTTGTACAGTTTTTCTGTGTATTCTTGCCACCTCTTCTTAATATCTTCTGCTTCTGTTAGGTCCAGACCATTTCTGTCCTTTATCGAGCCCATCTTTGCATGAAATGTTCCCTTGGTATCTCTAATTTTCTTGAAGAGATCTCTAGTCTTTCCCATTCTGTTGTTTTCCTCTATTTCTTTGCCTGATCGCTGAAGAAGGCTTTCTTATCTCTCCTTGCTATTCTTTGGAACTCTACATTCAGATGCTCATATCTTTCCTTTTCTCCTTTGCTTTTGGCTTCTCTTCTTTTCACAGCTATTTGTAAGGCCTCCCAAGACAGCCATTTTGCTTTTTTGCATTTCTTTTCCATGGGGATGGTCTTGATCCCTGTCTCCTGTAATGTCACGAACCTCAGTCCATAGTTCATCAGGCACTCTATCTATCAGATCTAGGCCCTTAAATCTATTTCTCACTTCCACTGTATAATCATAAGGGATTTGATTTAGGTCATACCTGAATGGTCTAGCGATTTTCCCTACTTTCTTCAATTTGAGTCTGAATTTGGTAATAAGGAGTTCATGATCTGAGCCACAGTCAGATCCTGGTCTTGTTTTTGTTGACTATATAGAGCTTCTCCATCTTTGGCTACAAAGAATATAATCAATCTGATTTCGGTGTTGACCATCTGGTGATGTCCATGTGTAGAGTCTTCTCTGATGTTTTTGGAAGAGGGTGTTTGCTATGCCCAGTGCATTTTCTTGGCAGAACTCTATTAGCCTTTGCCCTGCTTCATTCCGCATTCCAAGGCCACATTTGCCTGTTACTCCAGGTGTTTCTTGACTTCCTACTTTTGCATTCCAGTCCCCAATAATGAAAAGGACATCTTTTGGGGGTGTTAGTTCTGAAAGGTCTTGTAGGTCTTCATAGAACCATTCAACTTCAGCTTCTTCAGTGTTACTGGCTGGGGCATAGACTTGGATTACTGTGATATTGAATGGTTTGGCTTGGAAACAAACAGAGATCATTCTGTCATTTTTGAGATTGCATCCAAGTACTGCATTTCAGACTCTTTTGTTGACCATGATGGCTACTCCATTTCTTCTAAGGGATTCCTGCCCAGAATAGTAGATATAATGGTCATCTGAGTTAAATTGGCCCATTCCAGTCCATTTTAGTTCGCTGATTCCTAGAATGTCAATGGTCACTCTTGCCATCTCCTGTTTGACCACTTCCAATTTGACTTGATTCATTGACCTGACATTCCAGGTTCCTATGCAATATTGCTCTTTACAGCATCGGACCTTGCTTCTATCACCAGTCACATCCACAAATGGGTATTGTTTTTGCTTTGGCTCCATCCCTTCATTCTTTCTGGAGTTATTTCTCCACTGATCTCCAGTAGCATATTGGGCACCTACTGACCTGGGGAGTTCCTCTTTCAGTATCCTATCATTTTGCCTTTTCATACTGTTCATGGGGTTCTCAAGGCAAGAATACTGAAGTGGTTTGCCATTCCCTTCTCCAGTGGACCACATTCTGTCAGACCTCTTCACCATGCCCACCTGTCTTGGGTTGCCCCACGCAGCATGGCTTAGTTTCATTGAGTTAGACAAGGCTGTGGTCCTAGTGTGATAGATTGGCTAGTTTTCTGTGATTATGGTTTCAGTGTGTTTGCCCTCTGATGCCCAATTGCAATACCTACTGTCTTGGGTTTCTCTTACCTTGGGTGTGGGGGATCTCTTCACTGCTGCTCCAGCAAAGTGCAGCCACTGCTCCTTACCTTGGACAAGGAGTATCTCTTCACTGAAGCCCCTCTGGACCTTGAACGTGGAATAGTCCTTTTAGGCTCTCTGGTCCCTGCATAGCCACTGCTCCTTGGACATGGGGTAGCTCCTCCCGGCCACCGCCCCTGACCTCGGATGTGGGGTAGCTCCTCCCGGCTGCCGCCCCTGACCTTGCACGTGGGGTAGCTCCTCTCACCCGCACTCTGTGCGCCGTCACAGCGCCCCCCCCCCCCATGCTCTGCACGCCATCACAGCGGCCCGCGCATGTTTACAATGGTTGTTAAATTTAAAGGAAAAGTCTGGAGCAATATTTATGGTATAACACCTGTATGGCTCAATTCTTAATTGTTTATGGATATATGTATCATAGAAGGTCTAGAAGACTGCCCGCCAAAATGTGGGAAGTGGTGAGAGGACACCAGAAAGACTACAAATTGACCTCATTTGCTCTTCTATAGTGTGACCAGTTTTAACAATGAGGACTATTAGTTTTATCACTTAAAATGTGTTTTAAAGAAATAATACAGTGCTAGAATAAATCCCATTTGATCATGGTATATGATCCATTTTATGTATTGTTGAATTCAGTTTGCTAATATTTTGTTGAGAATTTTTGCATCTATAGTCATCAAAGATATTAGCCTGTAATTTTCTCTCTTGATTTTGGTATCAGGGTAATGGTAGTCTTGTACAATGAATTTGAGAATGTTCTATCTTCTTCAATTTTTGGAATAGTTTGAGAAAGATAGGTATTAACTTTTCTTTATATATTTGGCAGAATTTCCCTGTGAAACTGTCCAATCCTGGACTTTTGCTTGCTGGGAGATTTTATTTTATTACAAATTCAGTTTCACTACTAGTGATCAGTCTGTTCCGGTTATTCTTCTTAATTCAGTCTTGGCAGGTTGCCACAGTAGCCTTGTAAAGTGCTTGCTGCTGTGTCTTGGTGCTTGGCCCATATCATGGAGTGGAGGTCATAATGCTAGGCTTCCAGTCCCAACACTGATCCGAATATGTGACCTTGGCTATTCTCTAGCTTTACCTTCTTGATCTACTGAATGAGAAATTTGGACTAGATAATCTCTGAGGTCGTTTCCATCACTATAATTAGATATTTTATGCCTCTAAGTGTTGAGAGACTAAAGACATTCAAGCACTGATCTTTGTATGTAATCAGCTGACACTACAATTTAGGATGTCAGACCATCCTTATTTTATTGCTGATTTGATTTTGGTTAGAGGCTGATGTGTCTCTAGTGTACATAATTACAATTGACATTGACGGGTATAGAGCAGTTCCCAAGGCTTATTAAATCCAGCCATAGAATTTGAATGTTCTGGGTTCCCTTCAGCCTTCTCATAAACTATAAATCATCCTAATGTGGAAACTTGACCTTCCTCAGCATGAATAAAGGCTTCTGGATTTCAAAGGCATTTATGAGTTTGCAGTGTCCCTGAATACAATGTTATCCTCTGAGTCACACGCTGAAAACCCAGTTCTAAATAGATCTTATTGGGTGTTTGGTTTAAAGGTGAACTCAAGCAAATCTATTATTGAAAATCTCGTTCCTGGTGCCCAGTACCAGGTTGTGATGTACCTAAGAAAAGGCCCTTTGATCGGACCACCTTCAGATCCTGTGACATTTGCTATTGGTAAGTTGCCAGCCACAAGAAAAATACCTTTATCAGGGTATTGTTTGGAGCGGTGCCATGTCTAACTTCGAGTCATTATCATCAGTTATGGGAGGTCCATACTTGTTCACCCAATATTTAACCTTCAGAGTAATTAATGACCACAATTGTATACCTGGAAGGCATCCTTAAGCATTCATTACTTAGGAAAAATAAAATCTCAGGCAAACATGGTTAGTTCTCAATGATTGTATCAAAATAGTGAAATACCTAGTCAGTCAGTAAGTAGGGATGTGAAGCCATTGTTAAGATACTAAACATTCCTTCTTGACTTTCTTTTTTCACTCCCCTCCCTTCTTCTTAGTTCCAACTGGAATAAAAGATTTGATGCTCTATCCCCTGGGTCCTACAGCAGTGGTTTTGAGCTGGACCAGACCTTACTTAGGAGTGTTCAGAAAATATGTGGTCGAAATGTTTTATTTCAACCCTACAACAATGACATCAGAATGGACAACCTACTATGAAATAGCAGCGACTGTCTCCTTAACTGCTTCAGTGGTAATTTTCCTTAACAAGCTGTCACATTTTCCTGTGTCAACATGCATTCACATACTAACTGTGTCTGAAAAAATTATTATGTCTGTAAACTAGATCATTTGTAAACACATGCAGGTAACTTGCTACTTTCAAGTTTGGGATTGTTTTAGCTCTTACTTTTATTTTTGTATTTTGAGAGAGAGAGAGAAAACTGTGTGAAACTGGCTTTCACTCTTAATTGAGTGTATTTGCTAATCCCCGTTTAGTAGACCTGTCACATGCTTGCTTCCTTGGTGGCTCAGCTGGTAAAGAATCTGCCTGCAATGTGGGAGACCTGTGTTGGATCCCTGGGTGGGGAAGATCCCCTGGAGGAGGGCATGGCAACCCACTCCAGTACTCTTTACCTAGAGAATCCCCATGGACAGAGGAGCCTGGTGGGCTATAGTCCATGGGGTCACAAAGAGTCGGACATCACTGAGCAACTAAGCACGTCACATGCTTATTGTTTCTTTCTGGTCCTAAAACAGAAAACACATTTTCCTTTAGTTATTCAGTAGTAAGTGGACACTTCTTAACTTGAGTGATGACTATTCTTGATCTCAACAAATCAGTTAAATACCTGCAATGTCAGACCATTAGCAATGTTCTTCAAATGAGCAGGTAAATATTGCTCTTTTGGAGACTGGAATAATTTTAGAAGTACAGGTTATCTACAGGTCACACAGAAAGCAAACAACTGTCCACTACTCAGCTGCCAGCTCTCATGATTGCCACCCAGTGTGAATACATGCTAACAGTCCAAGACGAGAGAATGTAGAATTGTGAAAGAGCACGTCTTAGAAATAGGAAGATGTGTCCATCCAGTGACTTACAAATAAGTACCAGTTCACTCGTGTAATTTAAAAAACTGCAAACGAAAACCCATTTTGAAACTATCTATATCTTCGAATAATTTTTTAAATTGTGTTAAATTTATGTGTATCATTTTATTTACATCTCACTTCATTCCAAAGAGAGTATTTTAATGGAAAATTTGAGAAGTACAAAATCAACTGTAGACAGTAAGGTTCCTCTGTCCATGGGATTTCCCAGGCAGCAATACTGGAGTGGGTTGCCATTTCCTTCTCCAGAGGATCTTCCCAACCCAGGGAATGAAGCAGCGTTTCCTGCATTGACAGGCGGACTCTTTACCACTGAGCCACCAGGGAGGCCTCCCAAAGGCACAGAAAGGAAATTAAAAATTACTCATTTTTTCATAGCCTAAGAGAAATATATAACTCTATTCCAAAAATGTGATTTTCCTTCTGGGCCTTTTTCTTCTTGCTTTTTTTAGAGGATAGCGAATCTGTTGCCAGCATGGTACTACAACTTTCGAGTTACCATGGTAACGTGGGGAGACCCGGAACTCAGCTGCTGTGACAGCTCCACTATAAGCTTCATAACAGGTGAGTGTGTGGGAAGTGGTCTCATGAGAGCACATGCCTATTTTGAGGGAGTTCTGAAGGGGCTCATCTCCAGAAAATGCCAGTCCTTCACCCAGGACCGATTGAACATCACTTTCATGGAAGATTCTGCTGCTGCTGCTGCTGCTAAATCGCTTCAGTCGTGTCCAACTCTGTGCAACCCCATAGACGGCAGCCCCCCTGGCTCCTCTGTCCCTGGGATTCTCCAGGAAAGAACACTGGAGTGGGTTGCCATTTCCTTCTCCAATGCAGGAAAGTGAAAAGTGAAAGAGAAGTCACTCAGTCGTATCCAACTCTGTGTGACCTATAGACAGGCAGCCCACCAGGCTCCTCCGTCCATGGGATTTTCCAGGCAAGAGTACTGGAGTGGGGTGCCATTTCCTTCTCTGTTCATGGAAGATGATATACTTGATTCTGAAAGTTCATGATTTGTTTAAATGATAGCCTTTAAAAATTAAAATAGAATTTTTACTCTAAGTTACTGTCCTTGATTTCTTTTTATCCTGAGTCACTGCCCTTGATTTATGCACCACTGTTTGGAATTGATTAGAATTGAGATGTAACAGGCAGAGCTTTCAGCTTCACACCGCACTGAATTGATTTTATCCATTTGATAATTGTATTTGCTAGAGTGCCTCCATTTCCTTATTAATTAAGCCATTTGTAAAGTCACAGGCTGACTGCAGTATGGTCCATGGCAGGAATTAAAACAGGCTTGCAGACTTGTAGACTTGGGTGTGAGTCACAACTTTGCTGCCTTCTACCTGTAAACTCCAGCAATTCTTCTAAGCCTCAGGTTTTTTCAGTTGTAAAATAAGGATAATAATAGTATCTATTATCTGTTACTATTATCTATTATTACGTCCCAATTAAATAAGCTATTTAGCAAAATACATGGCCTAGACTTAAAGTACTTACAATACTGTTAGTGACGGATCCTCAGGACTTTAAATTATGTATTAATAGTTCACTATCATATGGCAGAGACAGCGGAGGTAGCAATAAAGAAGAAATTCAACCAAGAACAATAACCCTCGTTGTCTGAACTAGGACTGTTCAAGAACTTTTGATGGGACTGCAAAGCTGTCATTAGAGTTATACTGAGAAAAGAAAAATATTGTTTAGATGAAGAATCAGTTCAGTTCAGTTCATTTGCTCAGTCATGTCCGACTCTTTGCAACCCTATGAATTGCAGCACGCCAGGCCTCTCTGTCCATCACCAGCTCCTGGAGTTCACCCAAACTCTTGTCCATTGAGTCAGTGATGCCATCCAACCATCTCATCCTCTGTCGTCCCCTTTTCCTCCTGCCCCCAATCCCTCCCAGCATCAGAGTCTTTTCCAATGAGTCAACTCTTCGCATGAGGTGGCCAAAGTACTGGAGCTTCAGCTTTAGCATCATTCCTTCCAAAGAAATCCCAGGGTTGATCTCCTTCAGAATGGACTGCTTGGATCTCCTTGTAGTCCAAGGGACTCTCAAGAGCCTGCTCCAACACCACAGTTCAAAAGCATCAATTCTTCGGCACTCATCTTTCTTCACAGTCCAACTCTCACATCCATACATGACCACTGGAAAAACCATAGCCTTGACTAGACAGACCCTTGTTGGCAAAGTAATGTCTCTGCTTTTGAATATGCTATCTAGGTTGGTCATAACTTTCCTTCCCAGGAGTAAGCGTCTTTTAATTTCATGGCTGCAGTCACCATCGGCAGTGATTTTGGAGCCCAAAAAAATAAGTCTGACACTGTTTCCACTGTTCCCCCATCTATTTCCCATGAAGTGATTGGGCCAGATGCCATGATCTTAGTTTTCTGAATGTTGAGCTTTAAGCTAACTTTTTCACTCTCCTCTTTCACTTTCATCAAGAGGCTTTTTAGTTCCTCTTCGCTTTCTGCCATAAGGGTGGAAACTTTGTCAAAATATTTCCCTCACTGGACAGCTAGTTTTATAGGCTTGAGATGTATCAATTAAAAAACAATGGAAAGATAGTGATCTTGTGGATTCTTAGACAGTTAGCTGACATAGTTCACTGCTTTTCTTTATTGGCCGATGTCTGGTACTTCCTTTGTTCCAGATGTTAACAGTAATATTACGGTAGAAAAGTGAAAGGCCACCCTAAAAAGAGAAAATGCCAATTATTTGACAAGCCCTGTGTTAGGCTTTTTGACTGCATTAATAATCACCAATTTAATTATAATTAAACTTTACTGTGTCAGTAGTTCATACACAGCTTGATTGAGATAAGTGGTCTGAGAATGCTCTTTCCTTGTCAGAAGGAGCAGCTGTCTAGAAAAAGCCCAGACTTCACATCTGATCACTTATTGAGCAGATCTGACCTTGCTAATTTCCAGCTACAGATCTTTAAGCAAATTAACTTAAGGATCCTGAATTTCTATTTTCTCACAGGTAAGACTGAAAATATTGCCTAACAGGTGGCTAATTGGACAAAACTAACTGTCTTAGAACTCACTGCAGTGCCGGGAAACTGCCTGGACAGAGGCTCTGCGGTGTCTCCCAGGAGTGACATCAGAAATGAAGTACTAATAGGATTTGGAGTTCTGGACACAAGTGCTTTAGGCGTGCCTTTCAAAGCTGGAACCACCTGGGAATAGGCGGACATCATGAGATAACTGTTTAGGTGGACAAAGCAAGTCTGCATACATAAACTTTGATTAGTAAGCAAGCTACTTGCCTAAGTGAGCACTCTGTTGTCTCCAGTGAATTGATCTTTGGGAATTTCTGATTTTTTCCTGGGATCAACTATTAAGTCATGCTGACACTGGCAGTCCACAGTCTTACCTAAGCATATTGACACAGATGGCTTCAATTTCCATATCTATATAACGGGTATAGGGACTTCCCTGGTGGTCCAGTGGCTAAGACTCCATTGCTCCCTCCCAATGCAGGGAATTCAGGTTGCATCCCTGGTCAGGGAACTAGATCCCACATGCCCCAGCTAAAGATCCCATGTGCTGCAACTGAGACCCAGGGCAGTCAAATAAATTAACAAATAATTTTAAATGGGCATGATAATACCTCACAGGGTAGTGTGAGAATTAAATCATGTAATCTAAATTGTTATTAAAACATATATGTACCTGAGCTTTATTTTTATAACTATATCTAAAACTATTTGAAATTTTAGCCTTTTTCGGGGTGAGGGGAGCTTTCTTCCCTCATTTCAATTTTAAAGCAAATAAAGATCTGATACTTCACTTTCATATGCTTTTTAATCATAATCCAAATTGACAAATTGTGTAGTATAAAAGGAAATAGGAATAAAATATTTTAATAAGGTCTGATTTGTTAGGCCCTCAAGTCTACCATCTATCAAGCAACTTGTCTGCAAGTCGAGTTCATAATTATACTAGTGTACCAAGTAATGTTTAATAAACAAATAGTGACATCTGGTGGTCTTTCAGCAACACACTGGATTTGAAAGCAACAACACGAAGGAGAATGATCTGAAGACTTAGTACTTGTGATGGGGAGACGTATATGTCTGGCTTTGTAATTTTATTTTTTTAACTCTTTATTTTGTATTGGGGTATAGCCAATTAACAATGTCGTGATAGTTTCAAGTGAACAGCAAGGGAACTCAGCCATATTTGTACATATATCCATTCTCCACCCAAACTCCCCTCCTTTCCAAGCTGCCACATAAGCAGAGTTCCATGTGCTATACAGCAGGTCCTTGTTGGTTATCTATTTTAAATATAGCAGTGTGTACATGTCCATCCCAAACTCCCTGTTATTTTGAATATGTTTCTTGTCTTCACTCAAATTAGAACATGAAAATATACCCTTTGAAGAAGCATTAAGCATAGGTACTTGTAAATAATGAAGTATGTAGAAATATGTTAAGCCAGGGTTATTATGCTTAATTAGAATTTTCTGCATTATGAAATAGGTTTGTGCCATTTGTTATAGATATTGTTGACAATTTAAAATTTTCATTGTCAAACATATAGAAATGCTATTCATACACAGTATGAAATGGAAATGTGTTTTTTACTCTGTTAAAATCTCTTCAGTAAATAATTATTTCTGAATACATAGATATGAATGTTCATTATCTGTATTAGGGCATGTTGAAAAAATGTCTTTTTTTCAATTACGATTTATTATTTTATTTGTTTACTTTTGGCTGTCCTGGGTCTCTGCTGCTGCACGCAGGCTTTCTTAGTTGCAGTGAGCGGAGCTACTCTTCATTGCAGTGTGTGGGCTTCTTATTGCAGTGGCCTCACTTGTGGATCATATGTTCTAGGGGCATGGGCTCAGTAGTCATGGCATTTGGGCTTAGTTGCTCCCCAGAATGTGGGATCTTCCTGGACCGGGGATCAAACTCATTTTTCCTGCATTGGCAGGTGGATTCTTTACCACTGAGCCACCAGGGAAGCCCCTAAATAAGTCTTTTTTAATGTGTAGAAATTCTCCTCTAACCATTAGTTGATTTGGGGCTGAATCCTGCAAAGAACATTTGCTTAGCTATCTTTCAAGATCACATGGAATTTAAATTCAACTGTGTATGTGTTTGTTCAAATCTTCAGAATTATCAGTTACTCTTAAAAACAATTAAAGTATGCTTTCAGAACTTATGTATTACAAAGCTTGTGATAAACTCTCGTCCCCTACTGGAATTCTTAAAAATTTAAATGTGTAAGATTATACAATAAATTAATAAACTTGGTATTAGAATTTAGCTTTGAAGCATGATTTTCAAAATCCTTTCCTTCCTTTCTTTAATACTTGCTTCAGCAACTTTATTTAGAGCCCTACCTTCCACAAAGCACACTGTCAGTGCCATTGGCTTGTAATCTTTTGGACATATTATTTAGTTTTCTGTTCCTTTACTCATTGATCCTACTGTCTATCCTGTAAACTTCTTTGCTGCCACAATAAAAAAGATTTATTTTTACAGGACCCCAGAGTTTTCAGTACTGCTTGGAAAATAAGTCTGCCAGTGCCTAATAATATTAATTTATTGATGCAGCAACAAATTAACAGAACAACTGACCCAAACAAGTTAATGTTTTAGTAATCTTATAACTGAAATTTTTGTAAAAAAGCATGCTCTCCTCAGGCATAGTTGAGTCTGGCTGTCTTGGGTCTGAGCCACGCAAGGCAACATCCCACAGAACAACTGCCCACCTCATACCGTCCAACTTCACTATATTACAGACATGTCCACGAGTCCCCAGGACTATCATGCGTGCTGTTGTGCATGTATGCTAAGCCACTTCAGTTGTGTTCTAACTCTTTGCAATGCTATGGACTGTAGCCCACCTAGTTCCTTTGTCTATGGGATTCTCCATGCAAGAATACTGGAGTGGGCTGCTATGACCTCCTCCAGAAGACCTTCCTGCCCCAGGAATGAAACTCCCATCTCTTATGCCTCCTGCATTGCCAGGTGGGTTCTTTACCACTAGTGCCACTTGGGAAGTCCATCATGAGGTGCGAATTTTAATTCTTTAAACTCTGTGTAGAGTTTGGTTTCCCTGGTGGCTCAGACGGTAAAGAATCTGCCTGTAATGTGGGAGACCTGGATTTGATCCCTCTGGGGATCCCTTTGGGAAGATCCCCTGGAGGAGGGCATGGCAACCCACTTCAGTATTATTGCCTGGAGAATCCCCATAGATGTAGGAGCCTGGCAGGCTGCAGTCCATAGAGTCACAAAGAGTTGGACACGACTGAGTAACTAAGCACAAGCTCTGTATGGGATTTCATGTTCTATTGATAAGTTCTTTAATTACCAGTAGTCTACTAAATTAAAGTGTGTTTCTTTCCTCCATTGTAGCCCCAGTTGCTCCAGAAATCACATCTGTGGAATATTTCAACAGTCTGTTGTACATCAGTTGGATCTACGGGGATGACACCACAGACCTCTCCCATTCTAGAATGCTCCACTGGATGGTTGTTGCAGAAGGAAAGAAGAAGATTAAAAAGAGTGTATGTTTCTTTGAGTCCCAGTATTGGGCACCTGACATTTATTTGCATATACTATTGAAAATCATGAAGCAAACATTTACTGAGACATTAAACAAGTGTTTGCACACCGATTAGCACTGTTTTTGGTTCTGGAGATTGTGCGTGTGTGTGTGTGTGTGTGTGTGTGTGTGTGTGTGTGTGTGCGCGCGCGCGCATGCGCAGGCTCAGTTGTGTCCAGTTCTTGCAACCCCAAAGACTGCGGCCCGCCAGGCTCCTCTGTCTGTGGAATTTTCCGGGCAAGAATACTGGAGTGGGTTGCCATTTCCTCCTCTAGGGGATCTTAGAATCTGCTCTCTCTTGAGTGTCCTATATTGGCAGGCAGGTTTTTGTTTGTTTGTTTGTTTGTTTTTTACCACTAGCACCACCTGAGCAGCCTCTCTGGAGATAGGATACTGAACAAAACTGAAGTCCTTCTTTCACAGAGCTTACCTTTCAATTTTTAATAATTGTAATTGTTGTAATTGATTTCACCTATATTTAAAGTTATGATTTGAGCTTTTTCTTCATAATACCAAACATTTTCAAGAAAATCACAGTATTTTCACTTTTTTCTCTATATGTCCCTAACACCCTCAATATTTGGAGACTTTGGAAGTATTGATTTCTCTCCTCGTTTATTTAGCTTTTTGACATTGTGTTAGTTAGGGTACCAACTAAACAATTGAAATAAAAATTTTTTTTAAGATTGTGGTTTAAAAAATATCAACATCTATATCTCTCTCAAGGTGCCCAGGACTAAAAGGGTACCTCTGCCATGAGAGATTATTCAAGAGTCAAGATTTGTTCTATTTTGCTGCTCCATCTGCCCCTGCGTATAGTCATCACCTGCATAGGTTAACTCCGTTCAGTTTACTGCCACATTCCAGCCCGCAGGAAGGGAAAAAGAGAGGATGTGGAGGCCCAGCACTTAAAAGGTGTGAACAAAACTCTAAGTTGACCATGGGACTTCCTCTTACAATCCATTGATTGGAATTGAGTCACATGGTCCCCACTATCAATATTAGAAACTGGGAAATGTAGTCTTTAGTTAAGAGGCCAGGTGTCTGTGGATATGGGTAAGTTTCTTCTGAGCTTCTCAGCTTGAGCTGAGCAATGTTCTTATTTTTGCAACCCAGCAATTGCTTTTTCTAAAATTTGCTGTGAATGCAAGAGGGACAAAAAAAAAAAAATTCATAGTAATACCTACTCCAAACAATGGAATTAATCACAAAAAATGTTCTGATCTGTGTTGTGCTTATTTAGAGCTACCTTGTATTTGGCTCAGTTGAGAAATTTGTATAATTTTCAGAGGAAATAACATATCCATAGGTTTAATCAGCTGTAGACTGCAGCACAGAACAGAGATAGGATGTCTGTGATAGCCCTACAGCTTGATTTTGGTGATCTTGCAGGTAACACGCAATGTCATGACTGCAGTTCTCAGCCTGCCTCCTGGAGATATCTACAATCTCTCTGTAACTGCTTGCACAGAGAGAGGAAGTAACACCTCCATGCTCCGTCTTGTCAAGCTAGGTAAGAAGAGAACACAGGTGTGTGTGTGTGCAAATAATCATGCTGGAGGACTAGTGTTTGTATCTCTTGGTTTAGCATGGTCTTCTCAACTCAAAGAAAAGGAAAAAACTGGTTCAGTGTCTTTTATAAATGCAAAAAAGACTTTATCAAAAAAGTACATTCAACATGTGTTTCTGTGAGGACAGTGTCTACTGTGTTGGGAGAAGGGAGTTCATTGTCCATAATATTAGAAGAACCACAGAGTCTTAGGATTTTAGAGATGGAAGGACCTTAGGTATTATCTAGTGCGATATTCTCAACCCTATCAGATACTATTTCCCTTTTACATAAATAAAGCTAAACTTCATAGATAAAATAATCCACATATTGATTTTTCAAATTTGATGTAGCATCCTAACTCTAAGATAAAATCAAGATAAAAGGACAATAATTTATAAAAAAAAAAACCATGGATTCCCTATGTATGTGTTCAGATACAGAATTAAAGATTTTAAAATTAAAAAAAAATAAAATTAAAATAAATAAATAAATAAAAATTTAAAAAGTCATAATGGGACTACTTGATGACTACATACAATGAAAATAAATAAATATGAGTTTGTAGGAAGTAACAAGAACTGTAATTCTTCCATACAAGAAGGATAAAAATAAAGGAATGAACAAATTTGTATTAACTCATTTATTACTATTAATTAAAAATAAATAACTGTCAAGCTTAAGTGCAGTTGGGCCCTACAATAAAAACTAGAGTTAGGAGAAATATTAAGAGAGTAGATATATTTCCTTATGATGAAAGAAAGTGGAAAATAATGTTGGTTAGAGTGGGATAACATGCTAAGGAGAATGATGGGCTATAAGGGAAAATGAGGAAAGTATCCTCTTACAAATGAGCTGGAACTTATTGCATGGTGTTAAAATAATTATATTATGAAAAGCAACTGGGAAGTGACACTATGTAATGCAAAACACATCTTCTACATTCAAAATATCATGTGTTAAAATATTTAGTTTCTGGTACTTAAAGGGACCTCAGAGATGATATCCTATAATTGGCAAAAGAGAACATATTGGCAAAAAGTTGGGTGGTAGACTTCTTGGGCAGTGTCAGCTTAAGGATGATAACCCCAAAATAAATGCACATCAATACACAATTTTTACAGCAGAGACCTCATCATTATAATAGTTGAAAATAAAGTCTATACATGACTAGATGTCATGAAATCATTTAGTGATCAATAAAAATATTGAATAATTACACTGTACACTGAAACTAATGCAATACAATATTGTATATCAATTATAATTCAATAAAAAATAAATTTACATATAGAGTGGCAATAAAAATATTTTCAAAACACTTAGTGCAACTTACCGACATCATCATTTCAGATGTCTGCCAGCTTGTACTCTGTGTCTGTCCATAAAAATCTCAAATCATCTCTGTTATTACTATGTTCATATGTACTGCTATAAGTGAAGAATGAACCAGGGTGATTTAGTAGCAGCTTGAATACCAGGATCAGTAGTGCTGTCAGCAATGCTTTAGAAACACTTGGAAAATCTGAAACAAAACAAAACACAATATTTTCTCAGATTATCCGCTAGTTGCATTTTCTCTATAATTCAGTGCACAAGACATTAAGTTTTAAATCTTTTTTGTCTCCTATTTGCTGTGATAAAAACTAAACTCTTGCACTGAAAACATTTAGAATTAAATAGATAATTGAAAATGCATGGTGTACTAAATAGACAATATGGGCAGTAAATTATTGAGTAGTTTTTCAGTATCATTTTTAAAAATTTATTGAAGTTCAGTTGATTAACAATGTTGTGTTAGTTTCAGGTGTCCTGCTAAGTGATTCAGGCATACATATACATATATTCATTCTTTTTCAGATTCTTTACCCATATAGATTATTAAGAATATTGAGTAGACTTTTCTGTGCTATATAGTAGGTCCTTGTTGGCTATTTATCTTATATATAGCAGAGTGTGTTTGTTAATTCCAAGCTCTTAACTTATCCCTCCCCTTCCCCACATTTTCCTTTCAGTAACTATAGCTTTGTTTTCTAAAACCATGAGTATGTTTCTGTTTTTCAAATAAGTTCATTTATAGCATTTGTAAATTCAATTCCACCTATAAGTGATATCACATGATTTGTCTTTCTCTTCCTGACTTACCTAGTTTAGAATGATAATTTTTTTCCAATATTAATTGTGCGATAAAGTACTTGTAATTATATTTATAATGAATTTATTCTGGTGGCAAAATTAAAAGTTTATGTGGAATGTGGAACATGGGACAATTTTTCTCTTTGCAACTTTCTTGATCATAGAAAGACATCTAGAATTTCTGAGCCCTGCCCACAGAAGTCTGACTGACTGTGACTTTGTGATCTTTTGTGACCGCTAAAAACATTTCTGCAAATTTCCAAGCACCCTCAAGGGGGCTCTACTTCTCCTATCAAGACTCATGAAAGTGAAAGTGAAGTAGCTCAGTCGCGTCCGACTTTTTGCAACCCCATGGATTGTAGCCTACCAGGCTTCTCCGTCCCTGTGATTTTCCAGGCAAGGGTACTGGAGTGGGTTGCCATTTCCTTCTCCAGCACTCATCAAGGCTCATGAGTCAAGTTCAATCTTTCTTGCACTGCCCACGATCTACTCCTCCCTAGCTTTTACTTTTCACTTTTGTGCACTGGAGAAGGAAATGGCAACCCACTCCAGTGTTCTTGCCTGGAGAATCCCAGGGACAGCGGAGCCTGGTGGCCTTCATAGTCCAGTCTATGGGGTCACATAGAGTCGGACATGACTGAAGCGACTTAGCAGCAGCAGCAGCAGCAGTCTATACTTGAATTTCAGGAATGTGGAGATCACCAGTTTCCAACACTAGATGATCTATTTATTAAGAAAAAAGTCATCTGCTTAGCAATTCCAACCATTATCTCTGATTTTTTTTAATTTAATTTATTTATTTTAGTTGGAAGCTAATTACTTTACAATATTGTGGTGGTTTTTGCCATACATTGACATGAATCAGCCAAGGGTATACATGTGTCCCCCCGTCCCAACACGCCCCCCACCTCCCTCCCCATCCCATCCCTCTGGGTTGTCCCAGTGCACAGGCCCTGAATGCCTGCTTCAAGCATTGAACTTGGACTGGTCATCTATTTCACATATGGTAATATACATGTTTTAATGCTACTCTCTCAAATCATCCCACCCTTGCCTTCTCCCAGAGTCCAAAAGTCTGTTCTTTACATCTGTGTCTCTTTTGCTGTCTTACATATGATTTTTGTCTTCTGTACAAATGTTAGTTCAAAGTTTGCTTACAGGTAACTGGAATTACTTGAAGACTCAGCCTGTGTTCCCCAAGGCTTTCTCTTTCCAAGCTTCTAGATGCTTTCTCCAATTCATTTGATATGTTGGGCTCCCTTAAAGTAAAAGTTCAGGGGTGGTCTTCAAAGTAGCATTCAGTGGCCTATTGTTTTGCTGTCATTTTTACGTGACATTATGAATGACCTATGAAGTCTCAGGAATACGGGTTAAAGTCATAAACTGGAACCATTACACTCACACAAATAGGAGTGGGAGTAAGAAACTGTTTCCCAAACTTGCCATTGGGTTTTGAGCCTCCACGCTGCTGCTGCTGCTAAGTCACTTCAGTCGTGTCTGACTCTGTACAACCCCATAGACGACAGCCCACCAGGCTCCCCCATCCCTGGGATTCTCTAGGCAAGAACACTGGAGTGGGTTGCCATTTCCTTTTCCAATGCATGAAAGGGAAAAGTCAAAGTGAAGTCGCTCAGCCGTGCCCGACTCTTAGCAACCCCATGGACTGCAGCCCACCAGGCTCCTCCATCCATGGGATTTTCCAGGCAAGAGTACTGGAGTGGGGTGCCATTGCCTTCTCCTTGAGCCTCCATACCTCTCCATTAATGAACAGGATTGCCTATACCAATTTAGGAAGTTCCTTTAAATGTTTCAAGTAGGGAAGCAAGTTACCACAGCAGTTATTTCTAGTGAATCATTACCCTAGAATCAATCAGCTATTCCATGTTGGTATCTTAATATCAGACAGAATATTGCCTCAATCTTGTTCCTTTCTGAAAGCAAGACAATCTTTATATAATGTATGTGTCCTCAGCCTTTCTTTTCTGGAAACAAAATAACATACTTTTTATCCATTTGTTTAAAGGTCTATTTTCCATTCTGCTAATCACATTATTGTGTTTTATAAGCTATTTTAATTTTCTAAAGCACTTTGCCTTCTCTGCTCTAGATACTTAATAGGTATTTGTTGAATGGAAATGAAACTATAGACTTCAAAGTTGAAATTAGTATTATCAATAATATTTAACCAAAACAAGTTCCATCTTTCAGATAAGTGAAATATTTTGCTTTAGTAATAACTGAGTTGCAAGTTTTTTTTTTCACAAAACATCCATTCTTGCCATCTGAGGAAAGAAACCATTCTATAAGTGAATCCAGAACAATATAAATTAATCCAAAATGGTACACTACCAAAATTATCCAATTAGTATGTCATCAGTGGACATCCAGGAGAAGACAGTACTGCTAATGGTGCTGTTTACAAGGCTTTGAGCCAGTCATCCCATTAAGAATTTTAGATTGCCAAGAGTTTCATGGTACTACAATGGTAAATGATGGCAGTTCCCTTTGGTAGTCAACACAAATGTCAATCAAATCTGCATTAAGACTTGTCATTTTACAAGTACTCGTTGGTCTGCATGCAATCATGGCTTCAACCAGCAACCAGTCATAAATTCTAGTCTTGGTGAATCCACCTGGAGCTCTGGTGAAATGTTAGGAGTATTTGTAAGTTTATATCAGACAATCAGTTTTACAACTGAAAAAAACAGGAAAAGAAGGAAGGAAGGAGTGAGGGAAAGAAATAAGGATGAATAAAAAATAAGAATGAGATTCATAAAATAGATCCATGGTAATGTTGCTGGAAGAGGGACCTGAGAGTGGGCCCAAGAGTGGGCTCTTGTTTAACACTTGGAAATGAATTGTGGAGACACCCATGCTGACAAAGCAAGAGATTTTATTGGGAAACGGTGCCCAGGTGGTTAGGAATAGAGTAAGGGAAACTGGGAGAACTTCTCTGCCATGTGGCTCACAGTCTAGGGTTTTATGGTGATGGGGTTAGTTTCCGGGTTGTCTCTGGGCAATCATTCTGACTCAGGGTTCTTCCTAATGGCACACATATTGCTCAATCAAGATGAATTCCAGCAAGAAGGATCCTAGGAGGTTGGTGGGACATTTGGACTGAAATTTCTCCTTTTGGCCTTTTCTGAATTCTTCCAGTTGGTGGTAGCTTGTTAGTTCCATGTCCCTTACCAGGACCTTCTGTTGTAAGATAACTCATGCAAGTGGTTACTATGGTACCTGGCCTGGGTGGGTGGTCTCAGTCATTGGTTCCCCTAACAGTAATAGCATATCCATTCATTAATTTACTTAACAAATATATGCTGAGAAACTTCTAAGCACTGTTCAGATGCCAGACTTCTTATGTGTATGTGCTCAGTTGTGTCCGACTCTTTGCAACCCCCCTGGACTGTGGCTCACCAGGCCCCTCTGTCCATGGGATTCTCTAGACAAGAATACTGGAGTGGGCTGCCATTTCCTCCTCCCAGCAATCTTCCCAATCAAATCCAGGTCTCCCACATTGCAGGTAGATTCTTTACCTTCTGAACCACCAGGGAAGAGCATTAAAATAGGGCAGTACAATGCAGATGGCTTTCCAGTAAAAGCTTTCTCTGATGAAGCAATGAGAAGAGATCTGAATAACAAGAAAGGACCAGCCACGAAAAGGTTGGGCAAGAGCACCTGGGCAGAAAGAAGCAGGAGAATTCAGATTATATAGGATTATAAGGCTTGGAGTTGAGATTTTATTTTTAGGTGCATATGTGAAGTCATTTAGGGAATTAAACAAATAATCTGATATATTTAAAACAATCCTTCTGGTTGCTCAAGGGAGAAAGGATTTGGAGATCAAAAATAAAGGTAGGGAATCAGTTAAGGGGTGAGTCATCACTAGCCTTAAAAACAGCATTCTATTTCAAATAAGTACCCTGGGAAATGATGGTGACTTTGACCAAAATGGTAGGAAGTGAGATGGAGGGAGGTGGGCAGAATTCGGGAGCTGTTTTGAAGGTTGTGGCCACAGAACTTTCTGATGGGGTGAAAACAAGAAATGAGAGAAAGAGAAATTAAGAATGGCTCCTAGACTTTGCTCTTGAGCAACTAGGGTGGGGGTAGGGCAATTTATTGAGATTGAAAGGACTAGAAAAACTAGATGAGGAGTCACCTGGGCACAAGTTGAGAGGCAAGGATTCTTCCTCAGACATAAAAAAAATAAAAATAAAAAATGCAGTTGTCGAGTAAAGAGACTAGTGATATGTAGTGTTAGTGTTAGTCACTCAGCTGTGTCTGACTCTTTAAGACCCCATGGACTGTAGCCTGCCTTGCTCCTCTGCCATGGAATTCTCCAGGCAAGAATACTGGAGTGGGTTGCCATTTCCTCCTCCAGGAGATCTTCCCCACCCAGGGCTCGAACCTGGGTCTCCTACATTGCAAATTCTTTACCATCTGAATCACCAGGGAAGCCCATTGATATATGTATCTGGAGGTCAGGGGAGAATTCTAGGCTGGAAATATAAATTTGGGAGTGACTGAATAATTAGATACTAATTAAAAATAGAGAAAAAGAACTCTGGACTAGGCAAGAAGAGCTACCCCAGTATTTAGTGACTGAGCAGAGAAAGAGGAGATAGCAAGAGAAACCTGGAAGGAACAGGCAATAAAGTCAGAGAAAGGCAAAAAACTGTATGTACACCAACATTGTAAGAGTTCTGCTTTATCCTGACCACAGACGTGTTCAGACAGGTTCAAGGTAAGCACTCAGATAACTTTAGCTCTGGAAGAGATTTGGAAACAATTTGGTGTCATGTGCTCCCTTGGGCAAGCTGATATCTAGAGAAATCTGACCCATGTTACACACTGTTGAGCCTGGATCTAGGATCAGTACTTTTTAATCTGTTTAATGTTTTTAATTTATTTCTTGCCTCTTTCTGGATTGGGGGTGGATTTTTTCTAAAACTTCATGTTTCTATGAACACATTTAACAGAGCAGGGAAGAGCCTCACACCCATTCCTGTGGCTTTCTGTTCCTGTTTGGGAATTTGAGCATTGTGAAATTGGCTTGATTTCCTAAGTCCCAGTCATGAAAGTTTTTATATAGATTAGAAATCTTTAAAACATAATTTGACTATGGACACAAATATTAGGAATTGGAAGGGATATTTGAATCTTCTCACTTCTCCTATCTTTCTCTCTCTCTCTCACACACACACATCAAATTTCAATAGATTACAAATAATTATATCCATTTTGATGAAATGTAATTTCTGACTTTATAAGAGCCCAGCCATTGCAAGGTACTGGCCTTCTGAGTCTCATTCTTAGTTGAGAAAATGTGTTTAATTCTTGTGTTGAAGTCACTGAGTTTACAATTTTGGAAATAGTTACTTAGATATAGGCAGCTCTTATTTTTGGTAAGAAGTGACTGAAGTGTTGTGAGTCACAGCCAGCTGATGTCTAAGGTACCTTGCCCGGGCCACCCACTGCTGTCTGTGAATCCTCTTCCAATGAGTGATTACCTTGTTATCCCCCACCAAAACAAATAAGCAGGAGTGAGTTCAATAATAGGATGAATACATCTGTGTCAATGTGGCACAGAGAGGGGACAGGAAAATGGACGAATGAATGGATTGAAGGGAAGAAGGAAATGAGAAAGGAAAGAAAGTATGTGTATTATTTATATATATACATAGAGACAGATATTTTTATTTCGGTTTTCCTGGTGGCTCAGAAGGGAAAGAATCTGCCGGCAATGAAGGAGACCTGGTTTCAATCCCCAAGTCAGGACAATCCCCTGGAGAAGGAAATGAAAACCCACTCCAGTTTTCTTGCCTGGGAAATCCCCTGGACACAGAAGCCTGGTGGACCACAGTTCATCGGGTCACAAACAGTCAGACACAACTGAGCAACTAAGACTTTAGGTAGTTATTCTATTAATTTGGGGTAATTGTATGACTGTGGTGGCTGGCACAAAGTTTATCAAGTCAAACATACATACATATATATATATATATATATATATATATATATATATATACATATACACTACCAGTCAATTAGAAGCTAATAAAATAACTAAGGTACTCTACTTTTAAAAAATTAATTGATTCTATCAATAAATCTGTACTAAACATTTATTGTGTACTACACACTAATCTAGGTACTGATGATAGAGAAATGAACAAAGTTGACAAAAAATGTCTACCCTCATTCTCATGGAGAAAAAGAAATGATCAAATAAGCATAAGGATGTCAAGTGGTGATGAGTTTTGTGGAGAAAAATGAAGCAGGAAATGAGAAAGGAAAGGAAAGTTCTGGGCGACTGGAGGGATGCACTTTTTGCAGAAATGGAGATAGAGTAAGCTTTACAGTGAAGACGCTATTTCAGACAGATCCTGAGGCAGCTGTGGGAGGGATCTGGGCAGGAAACTGGGAGAAGTTATAAGAAGCAGCCATGTAGGGAAGGAGGGAGGAGGGTGGCTCAGGAAGGGGGGATACATGTGCACCCATGGCTGATTCATGTTGGTGTAATGAAAAATCCATCACAATAGTGTAAAGTAATTATCCTCCAGTTAAAATAAGTTAATTTTTTTAAGAAAAAGAATACCATATAAGTGGAATTATACTCATCAGGAATTTTTTGTTTACTTGGCATGATTTTCTGGCATAAAATTCATCCAAATTGTTGCATGTATCAGTTGTCATTCCTTTTTCAGTGCTGTGTAGCAGTCCGCAATGTGGCTATATCATAGCTTACTTAATCATTTATCCATTGAAAGCCATCTGGATTGTTTCTAGTTTGGGACTATTACAAATAAAGCTGCTATGAACATCTGTGTTTAAGAAAAAAAATCAGCAATGTGCCTAGCACGTTCAAGGAAAAGTCAGGAAGGCAATGTGGCTGAAATGCAATGAATGAGAAGAGGGAAGAAGCGTAGCAAGGGAGCAAATCATGCAGGGTTTTTGTCTTTCATATTTTATCTCTGGCTGCTCTGGGTCTTAGTTGCTGCATGTAGGCTTTCTCTAGTTGCAAAGAGCAGGGGGCTACTCTTTGCTGTTGTGCATAAGTTTCTTATTGTTACCTGGGAAGCTGAGAAAATGGGCAGTAGCTAATGATAAAAGTTGTATTTGTTTAGCTGGTTTTTGTTTTATTTTTCCTTCCCTTTAAGTGGAAAAACCTTGTCTTTGAGCTAATCAGAATGGTTCAACAAAGCAGGTGAAATGACGATGCAGGATAGTTAGAGGCGAGATTTGTTGGGGTGATGTCTTTAACTGGGCCAAAGGATTTGGGACCCAGGGTGCCAGCGGAGGGGGTGGCCTTTGGCTGGGTGGATCCGTAGTAAGGCAACAAATGACAGAGTACATGGGCATTATGGGGCTGTGTGAGTAAATGGAACTGAGGGAAGAAGCTTGTAACAGTTTTCATCTGTTTGACCTCTTATAAACACATGCAATTTCCTTTGGTTTGCAGAGGAAACCCACTTGCATTGATTAGGCTGCCATGCATGTCACTGTTTCATGGCTTTATTCCTGGGCGCAAGGCAAATCGATACCTGTCTTCAACATATGTCTCCCCCATTTCTCATCACGGTGATTTTCTGAGTAACGCTGAAATTTGCCAGCTGTCCACAGCCCTATCACACTTTCAGCACTTCCTTAAAAGCATTTGTCCTGCCCACTGTAAAGTGACTTGCCTGTTTTGCTTGTTTCTCTTCAATATATTACAAGAATCTGGATGCTGGACTGATGGGGCAGCTATTGTGATGTCTGACACAGATTTAAATACACAATCAAGCTCCTGCTCTGGAAAAGTTGGTCTTCTGGACAAAGGAAGTTTCCAGAAGTTTCATCATCTGGAAGTTTCATCATCTCCACTTATATGGAAGTTAATGGAAAATGTTCGTATGTTTAGGAAGGAAATCAGGTGCAGAAGGGAGACCCTTAACTGGGAGTACTTGCCTTCATGGTCAAATTGTGTCATCTTAGAAAGATGACTCAGGCCCTTTGAATTTCAGCTGCCTTTTCTACAGAATGAGGTTCTGGACTAAATGATCTTTAATGTTCCTTTCAGTTTTAGGATTTAGTTCATAACTGAGTTCAGAGTAAAGGCAATGAGGCAGATGACATAGTAAGAGTAGTGACTTTTTTCTGGGAATTGTGCAATATGTAAGTCCCAACTTAAAAAAAAAAAAATGCCAAGCAAAAACACACATTCCTGGAACCAACAAAGGAGGAAGTAAGATCTTTTGTTTTAAACTAAGTAAAGTTCAAAGAGAGATTTCTCTGAAAAATGCTATAAATGTATAGAAGCTACTTGAGCTGTAGTACCATAAACTTACCCAATGATTCATAAAAAAGGATTTTACTCTTGCCATCATTAAGCCATCAAGAATTTATTTAAAATGTCATGGAAACAACAGGACTTCCCTGGTGGCTCAGTGGCAATGAATCCACCTGCCAATGCAGGAGACAGAGGTTCAATCCCTGGGTCAGAAAGATCCCTTGGAGAAGGAAATGACAACCCACTCCAGGATTCTTGCCTGGGAAATCCCATGGACAGAGAAGCCTGCTGGGCGATAGTCCATGGGGTTACAAAAGAGTTGGACAGGACTTAGCAACTGAACAAAAACAACAATGGAAATGACAGGGATTCCTGAGAAAATTCTATGTTCTGTACATAAAATGGGCCTAATTAATTTAGTGCTAAACATTTGCCTGAATTATTATATATTCTCCAGTGTTACTGTAAATGTTCTAATTACTTACGAAGTTTATGTAGGAAAAGAAATCTCCTGAAGTCAATAAGAGAATAGGCCTGAGAAATGTCAGATCTAACAAAAGTGTCTTGTTTAATAAGCATTTTCCTCTTTTTAATTTCATGGCATATCAATCTTAACTCACCCTTAGGGTTTTTTTTTTTTTTTCCTTTCAAAGAGTGTTCTCTTCTGCAGATGTTGTTTTTAACCAAGTTGAATATAATTTATGCAGCTTACACCGCTTAAGTCACAGATGTTTTCTTTGGCCAAGTTCTACGGTTTACACTGCTTAAGGCAGAAGACTTGAGTTGAGGAAAATAAAAATAGATTTCAAAGACTTACTATACTATAAATGTTAAAGACCAACTTTTGTGTGAAGAGGACCGTAGCAATTTACTGTCAGTCAGGCTGAGGACTGAAAATAGATTTTGCCATGTCAGTCATTTTTTACAATGTTTTTCTATTGAATTCTCCATATCTTCAATGTCACACATTTGTAAAACAACTCACCAATTTTAAAGGTGTAAAACACAAATGGAATAAAACCAGTTGACTTTCATGGATAGCATCTTAGCCTCATTAACATAATTCAATTGACAGCTAAATGAATGGGTCACATTAAAATAAGAAACAATATAATAAATTATTGATTTTAAGCAATAAATATCTTCCATTCCGATCCAAAGCTGAATATTATACCTGACTCCCTTTGGAATTCCCGAGGAAAGAAAGAGATTTGTGCTGGAGCAGAGAATGAGAATCAAATACAAAAAAAAAAAAAAAAGAATCAAATACTTGCTCATACTTCACTGGAGGTCACCTTTGCTCCCCAGAGATCCAGTATCGTGAACCTCTCATAATCCATCCTACATTAAATGGGAGGGAGAGCATCATGGCTCTCCATTCAGCTCATGTTCTGTGCCTGGTACTTCATTTCCTATAAAATTAGGTTGGATTCCCAACTCAAACAGGAGTGGCATTGAAGGGGAGAGATGAGAAGTAAAGAGAGGGCCAAGCAGTCCAGTATAACACATGTAATGCTAAGAGTATTTAAAAATAAACAACCCTGTTGGCCTTCCCTGCCTGTCCAGTGGTTAAGACTCTGTGCTCCCAATGCAGAAGGTGCAGGTTCGATCCCTGGTTGGAGAACTAAGATCCCACATACCACAGAGTGTAACCAAAAACTAAAAACAAACAACTGTGTATCTACATCCCATTTTGTAAAAACAGCATGTCTGTCTCCTTTCCCCATGTCCATAGGTTCATAAATCAAATATCATGGATTCTGAAATTATTTTAAACCAAAGGACATCAGACATTATGGAGAAGAGGAATTTTGAAAAAAAAATAAAGTATCATTTAGATAGAAAATGATACCTGGAAGATGTTCCATAACTAGTATGTCCATGACTCTTTGTTATATACAGTGTCTTATATACATTAAACTAAAGCTCATTTACTCTTCATAACATTAACAAAGTCTTCATATCTCTCCCCCTTGTGAGCTAGACTGAATTTGATATTTTGAGCAGTAAGAGACTGTATTAGTTTGCTAATACAAAATATTAGCAAATTTTGGGGCTGCCAAAACAAAATACCACAGACTGTGTGGCTTAAACAAAAGAAATATATTTTCTCAAAGTTCTAGAGGCTATAAGTCCAAACTCTAGTGAACTGTGCATGCAGAGTATCTAGGCTGTGCCCCTCATAGTTTCAGGGAAACCAGCTCAGGGGTCCCGCTGATTCTACATTGTAGTGAGTTGTATAATTATTTCATTATGTATTACAATGTAATAATAATAGAGAAGCTTCCCTGGTGGCTCAGTGGTAAAGAATTTGCCTGCCAATGCAGTAGACATGGTTTCAATCCCTGTGCCAAGAAGATCCCCTGGAGGAGGAAATGGCAACCCAATCCAGTATTCTCGCCTGGGAAATCCCATGAACAGAGGAGCCTGGAGAGCTACAGTTCATTGAGTTGCAAGACTTGGATACAACTTAGGGACTAAACCACCACCAACAACAACAGAAATAAAGTGCCCAATAAGTGCAATGTAAACCATCTCCCACCCCACGCTTGCCCCAGATCAGGGAAAAATTGTCTTCCACAAAACCGACCATTAGTGCCAAAAAAGTTCAAGACCACTGTTCTCAGCCATCCTAGGCTATGGGGCTGAGCTGACCTTGCCTTCTCATGAGAAGAGACACAGCAGCAGGGGGACCATCTGACCAGTTTCTGCCAAGAATTTCCAAACTTCTCTACCAAATAGGAAGGAATGTTCTAACCCAGCATTATCCAATTCAAATATGGCAAGAGCCACTTATGTAATTTTAAATTTTTAGGAGCCACACTACAAAACAGTAAAGAGAAATAGCTGAAGTTGACTTTAATATACTTTACTTAACCAGTAAATCCAAAATAGTTTCATTCCAATATGTAGTCAGTATAAAGAACTATTAATGAGATATTGTTGTTCTTTCTTCATATTAAAACAAAGTCTTTGAAGTCCAGTCTGTATTTTACTCTTACAGCATCTCTCAATTTAGACTAGCCAGATTTCAAGCATTCGGGACCAAACAGAAACAGAAGATATTAAGAAGAGGTGGCAAGAATACACAGAAAAACTGTACAAAAAAGATCTTCACAACCCAGATAATCACGATGATATGATCACTCACCTAGAGCCACAAATCCTGGAATGTGAAGTCAAGTGGGCCTTAGACAGCATCACTACAAACAAAGCTAGTGGATGTGATGGAATTCCAGTAGAGCTATTTCAAATCCTGAAAGATGATGCTGTGAAAGTGCCACACTCAATATGCCAGCAAATTTTGAAAACTCAGCTGTGGCCGCAGGACTGGAAAAGGTCAGTTTTCATTCCAATCCCAAAGAAAGGCAATGCCAAAGAATGCTCAAACTACCACAAAATTGCACTTATCTCACACACTAGCAAAGTAATGCTCAAAATTCTCCAGGCCAGGCTTCAGCAATAAGTGAACCATGAACTTCCTGATGTTCAATCTGGTTTTAGAAAAGGCAGAGGAACCAGAGATCAAATCGACGACATCTGCTGGGTCATGGTAAAAGCTAGAGTTCCAGAAAAACATCTATTTCTGCTTTCTTGACTATGCCAAAGCCTTTAACTGTGTGGATCACAATACACTGTGGAAAATTCTGAAAGAGATGGGAATACCAGACCACCTGACCTGCCTCTTGAGAAACCTATACGCAGGTCAGGCAGCAACAGTTAGAACTGGACATGGAACAACAGACTGGTTCCAAATAGGAAAAGGAGTACGTCAAGGTTGTATATTGTCACCCTGCTTATTTAACTTCTATGCAGAGTGCATCATGAGAAACACTGGGCTGGAAGAAGCACAAGCTGGAATCAAAATTGCCGGGAGAAATATCAATAAGCTCAGATATGCAGATGACACCACCCTTATGGCAGAAAGTGAAGAGGAACTAAAAAGCCTCTTGATGAAAGTGAAAGAGGAGAGTGAAAAAGTTGGCTTAAAGCTCAACATTCAGAAAACAAAGATCATGGCATCTGGTCCCATCACTTCATGGGAAATAGGTGGAGAAACAGTGGAAACAGTGTCAGACTTTATTTTTTGGGCTCCAAAATCACGGCAGATGGTGATTGCAGCCATGAAACTAAAAGACGCTTACTCCCTGGAAGGAAAGTTATGACCAACCTAGATAGTATATTGAAAAGCAGAGACATTACTTTGCCAACAAAGGTCCATCTAGTCAAGGCTATGGTTTTTCCAGTGGTCATGTATGGATGTGAGAGTTGGACTGTGAAGAAAGCTGACTGCCAAAGAATTGTTGCTTTTGAACTGTGGTGTTGGAGAATACTCTTGAGAGTCCCTTAGACTGCAAGGAGATCCAACTAGTCCATTCTAAAGGAAATTAGTCCTGGGTGTTCTTTGGAAGGACTGATGCTGAAGCTGAAACTCCAGTACTTTGGCCACCTCATGCAACGAGTTGACTCATTGGAAAAGACTCTGATGCTGGGAGGGATTGGGGGCAGGAGGAGAAGGGGATGACAGAGGATGAGATGGCTGGATGGCATCACCGACTTGATGGATGTGAGTTTGAGTGAACTCCGGGAGTTGGTGATGGACAGGGAGGCCTGGCGTGCTGCGATTCATGGGGTTGCAAAGAGTCAGACACGACTGAGAGACTGAACTGAACTGAGCCACATGTGCCTAGCAGTTACTGTGTAGCACAATACAGTCCTAATATTTTAATACATCCCCTGGGGCAAATGGGGCTTCCCTTGTGGCTCAGCTGATAAAGAGTCCACCTGCAATGCAGGAGCCTTAGGTTCGATCCCTGGGTTGGGAAGATCCCCTGGAGAAGGAAATGGCTACCTGGAGAAAGGGATGGCTACCCACTCCAGTATTCTGGCCTGAAGAATTCAGTGAACTGTATAGTCCATGGGGTCACAAAGAGTCACACACAACTGACCAACTTTCACTTTCACTGGAACAGATGTTGTCCTTAGTAGTGAAATTTAATAAGAAGTCACTCCTAATCCAATTACACCTCCACTTATGAAATATTGTGATAACTTTCTTTATTTTCTTCAGAATAGCATGGTGGAATTTCTCCCCAGTCTATCTAAGAAAATATCCCTACCACAGAGATCATAAGTCTTTTCAAGCAGGTGACTTGTGAATATTTCTTATTGACCTACAGAACTGAAATGCATAATGTCTTTCAGAAAAAGATGCAGAAATAATGGGTACAGTGATTTTGGAATAATCTATTCCTTATATACCACCTGAGGGGGGAAAATATTGTTGCTTGGTTTTTAGAGGTTCCAGATCCTTTGGATATTTTCCTAAGGATCCACTCATAACCTGCATCCACATTCTCAGCCAGACCAGAGGAATCATGTATTCCAGTATCTAAGTCTTACTTATTCAGTCACTGAAAATACTTCTAATTCACAACAGTCTTTCACTCTGCCACTGAGAACTGATTACTTTTTACAAATATAATCACCATACAAAGGCAGAGAATGTCAAAATTCAATGCCGACGTGTCTGATCTTACTTGATGCTTGAATCCTAACACCTCTGCTTAATGAATCTTGACTTAGGTTTTAAATCTGTCAATAGGTAAGATTTATTGCATCCCTACACATGGCTAGTTCAAAATGAAGACAAAATAATTTATTACACATGACCGCAGTTCTTAAAGGACCCAGTAGAATCAGGACTTCATTCACACAGCTCACACAAGAAATAGTTAAGGGTGAGAGAAGGTCAGAAAAGGGACAGAGCCTCAAGAGACAGTCATCCAGTAAGGCTTGAAGGAGAAGGTAAGACTTTTTCTTTAAGATGATCAGAAGAGCAGAAAGAACACACTGAGGGTTGAGAAATACATGAGTTGAGAAAGAGTAATATCTGTGTAATGGTCAGCAAGAAGACTGGCTTTATGAGGACAGCATGTCTGTACATGAAAGATGGTGGTGATGGGTAGCAGGTGGCCAGAGTATGTAGGATCTTGAACACTTAGCATACAGTAAACTCCCTACATACAATGAGTTCCATTCCAAGAGCGTGTTTGGAAGTTCAACAAAGTCAGCCTAGGTACCCAACTAACACATTCAGCTATACAGTACTGTACTGTAATAGGTTGATAATACAGGCAGGAAGAGTTACTGGCTGGAGGAGAGGAGGTGGGAGATGCGAGATGGTAGAGCTGAAGGATTGTCAGCAATAGGAGACAGAGGGCAAGTTGAAATTTCACTCACACCTGTTTTTGATGGCCCAGGTTCTGGTTCCTTGCTGGATTCAATTCTATCAAAAACCAATACAGTATTGTAAAGTGAAAAAAAAAAACAGTACTAAAAAATAATTTTCAAAAATAATTAGATTTTTCTTTTTAAAATAAAACTTTCAACTTTAAAAAAAAAGGTACTATACCACTGTACTCTATACAGTACTCTACAGTTAGGTACACAAAAGCACAGCCACGTGTAGGGGATGCACACACATGACAATGTATGCCAGACATATACACTAACTTAACATAATTGGACATGTGAATGCATTCGCATCTTTAACAGTTTGCAGCCTGAAGGTTCATATGTAGGGGACTTACTGTATTTGGATTTGACACATTAGAAATTGATCACAGTAAATCATTGTACAGATAGAATCTAACAGGAGCAAAGTGGTGTTTTTAAACAATTTAAACCATCGTTGACAAAACAAAGAAGCAAGTAAGAGGCAGGGAAAAGGAGTAAAGGGCTGTTGTAATGATTGCTAAGTGTGATGGCAAAAGCCTGCACAGGGTGTGCAATATAATAAAAGAAATAAAAGGAAGAGATGAAAGGAAGTATTACAAGGTAGTACAAAAAAGGAAGAGGAGAGCCTCAAAACTGTCAGCTTAGACAATTGAAATGATGTTGTTCATGAGAGTATCAGGGAGAGGTGGAAAGCAGAATTGATTTGGGGAAAGGACTCCATGTTCCATTTTAACCTTATGGAGTTTGGTGTTAATAGTCAGATACCTGAGTAGACACAGATGGAAAATCAATCAGATTTGGAGATTAAGATCTGGACAATGTTCATATCAGATGATACAGGGGAAGCCAAGAATACTGGAGTGGGTAGCCTATCCCTTCTCCAGGGGATCTTCCTGACCCAGAAATCAAACTGGGGTCTCCTGCATTGTAGGCAGATTCTTTACCAACTGAGCTATTAGGGAAGCCCAAAATAAAACTCCTTCTTCCCCGGGTGGGACTCAAACCCACAGTCCCTGCCTTAAGGGGCCAGTGCCTTATCCATTAGGCCACAGGGGCTGATTCATAACAGATAGCTGAACTGAATTTATCAACCCAAAAGGAAAAAATATAGAGATTTTCTAGGTGTTCTAATCACTGTCCAGGAAACTCACTCTGAGGAGCAATTCTGTGGTGTGCATCTTTTAAAGAGACATAACCCAGGTTCAGCCTAACAAATCACCCGTTTCTGCCTCAGACAACCTCACGCTTGCTTCCAACCATTCAGGTTCTACAGGAGTCAGAATCACTGGAGGATTTGGTCTCTGACTCATAATCCAAATAGCAGTGACAGTTATGAAGGACATAAGAAGTCGAAGTAAACCTGTGTTTCATCAACAGTCTTCATCAGAGGGGAAGTGAGACGGTACAATGTTTAGAGGAGTAAATAATTTATAGCAAATAAGAAAGGGGTCTGACATCTATTGTGAATTATGCTTGCCCAAGACCAACTCATCGCTTTATTCCTTCAACTCTTCTGCCCAGCCTTCTCAGGTTGCCTCTGGAAAGGAAAAATGCTTCTTTTACAGTTGGACACAAACTTACTCTGTTGTAGTAGGTCACATCAAGAAGGATTCTGGCAAACTTCTTGGTTCTGGTCATGATGATGATATTCCAGAAAGAAGGTCCAGACCTTCCCCCACAAAGACATATCATTTCTCAGAGTGAAATGCCCTCTAGGGCTTTTTCAAGCCCCACTAAATGCCAGGAGTCTTAGAACAGACTTGGGAGTGTGGGACAGAGAATGAAATGAAACTCAAGTGACAGGTAAACAGTGCAGATAGTTGCCTGTTGTGGCTGTCATGCTAATGGGCCAAGTATGCCACTACATGAACCTGATGGCTAGACATTTCCAAACAAGCAGGTAAGAGGGACCCTGGCTTAACAACTTGGATGCAGGCATAGTGTTCTATGTATTGGAGGAACTTGAGAGCAAGGCAACGCTCAGAGAAGAGGGGCATAGGCAGGGGATCAAGAGAGGTTCAGCAGTGGATGAACAAGACAGCAGAGCAACGCCTAGAACTGGGAAATAGACAGCAAGCCAGTGACTCAACTACTGGAAATGTATGTGAAATGGCACAAACAGAATGGCTTGCTTAACTAGTGGATTAATTTATTGATCAAGACTAACTGGCTAGGGATTCCATGAAAAACATCTATTTCTGCTTTATTGACTATGCCAAAGCCTTTGACTGTGTGGATCACAATACACTGTGGAAAACTCTGAAAGAGATGGGAATACCAAACCACCTGACCTGCCTCTTGAGAAACCTGTATGCAGGCAGGAAGCAACAGTTAGAACTGGACATGGAACAAGAGACTGGCTCCAAATAGGAAAAGGAGTACATCAAGGCTGTATATTGTCACCTTGCTTATTTAACTTATATACAGAGTACATCATGAGAAACGCTGGACTGGAAGAAACACAAGCTGGAATCAAGATTGCCGGGAGAAATATCAATAAGCTCAGATATGCAGATGACACCACCCTTATGGCAGAAAGTGAAGAGGAACTAAAAAGCCTCTTGATGAAAGTGAAAGAGGAGAGTGAAAAAGTTGGCTTAAAGCTCAACATTCAGAAAACGAAGATCATGGGATCCAGTCCCATCACTTCATGGCAAATAGATGGGGAAACAGTGGAAACAGTGGCTGACTTTATTTTGGGGGGCTCCCAAATCACTGCAGATGGTGATTGCAGCCATGAAATTAAAAGATGCTTACTCCTTGGAAGGCAAGTTATGACCAACCTAGACAGCATAGTAAAAAGCAGAGACATTACTTTGCCAACAAAGGTCCATCCAGTCAAGGCTATGGTTTGTCCAGTGGTCATGTATGGATGTGAGAGTTGGACTATAAAGAAAGCTGAGCGCCAAAGAATTGATGCTTTTGAACTGTGGTGTTGGAGAACACTCTTGAGAGTCCCTTGGACTGCAAGGAGATCCAACCAGTCCATCCTAAAGGAGATCAGTCCTGGATGTTCATTGGAAGGACTGAAGCTGAAGCTGAAAGTCCAATACTTTGGCCACCTGATGCGAAGAGCTGACTCATTTGAACAAGTGTATACCCGTGGTGGATTCATGTTGACGTATGGCAAAACCAATACAATATTGTAAAGTAATTAGCCTCCAATTAAAATAAATAAATTTAAATTTAAAAAAAAAAAGACTCTGGTGCTGGGAAAGATTGAGGGCAGGAGGAGAAGCGGACAACAGAGGATGAGACGGTTGGATGGCATCACTGACTCGATGGACATGGGTTTGGGTGGACTCTGGGAGTTGGTGATGGACAGGGAGGGGCCTGGCGTGCTGAGGTTCATGGGGTCACAAAGAGTTGTACATGACTGAGTGATGAACTGAACTGAACTGAACTGAATTCCATGATGGTTCAGTGGTTGAGAGTCTGCCTGCCAGTGCAGGGGACACAGATTCGATCCCTGGTCTGGGAGGGTTCCACATGCCATGAGGCAACTAGGCCCATGTACCAAACTACTGAAGGCCAAGAACTCTCCATGTGAAGACTCAGCACAGCCTAAATAAATGAATGAAATTATTTTTATAAAAAGATTAAATGTCTATAGAGAACAGACTTACGGACACAGCAGGAACAGGAAGTGATGAAGTGAAAGTCACTCAGTCATCTCCTACTCTTGGACTATATATAGAGTCCATGGAATTCTCCAGGCCAGAATACTGGAGTGGGTAGCCTTTCCCTTCTCCAGGGGATCTTTCTGACCCAGGAATTGAACCAGGGTCCCTGTATTGCAGGAGGATTATTTACCAACTGAGCTATCAGGGAAAAATTGAGAGAATAGCACTGAAATATACACATTACCATATGTAAAATAAATCGCTAATGGGAAGTTGCTGTTTAATACAGGGAGCTCAACCCTGTGCTCTGTGATAACCCAGAGGGATGGAATGGGGTGGGAGGTGGAAAGGAGGTTCGAGAGGGAGGGAACACATGTACACCTATGGCTGATTCATATTGATATATGGCAGAAACCAACACAACATTGTAAAGCAATTATCCTCCAATTAAAAATAAATAAATTTTAAAAAGATTGCCTAAAAGAATAAGATAAAGAAATCAGTCCTCTAAAATTTTATCTATAATCAACTCCTCTTTCGTCAATCTTTTTCTTTAAAAAATTGTGTTCTCTCTTTAGCTTTACCCCTCTCAATTTTGTCTAAGTTTTCAAGAAGCCATTCCTCTGACTAAATGAGTCCAAATAATCTCTCGAGAAAGGAAAGCAGGTTTTTGGCCTTGACACCAGACTGGATCTCTCCATGAGAAGGGAGCACATCACTTTCATTTTTCTGTCTTTTCAGTACCGGATTCTCACCCAGAAAGTTCTGTACCTATGGGCAGTCCTAATTCCATTGTAGTTCCACCAAAGACTATTAATAGATTATGGCTATAATAAAGCTGAAGTAAAAAACAGAAGTGTCCCAAAAAGAGAAGTATAAAATGAAAGAGGATAAAAAAGGCAAAAAATTCTGCCTTCCAAGTTAGACGACGGTCTTGGTGAAACGACATATTTCACAAAGCAATAGAAAATCTGTAGGGTGCTTTTAACTATCTGTGTTTGGATTTTTGTCACCTATTTTATCCTTCTGATTAATGAAGGAAGGATATGTTAGGTGAAATTAATGTTTTAAAACCTATCTTTGCTCAGAACCAGCTCCTCCAAAGTCCCTCTTTGCAGTGAATAAAACCCAGACCTCGGTGACTTTGCTGTGGGTGGAAGAGGGAGTAGCTGATTTCTTCGAAGTCTTCTGCCAGCAAATTGGCTCCAGTCAGGAAGCAAAACTCCAGGTACTGTATGTTTGGATTTTCCTTTCCTGAATTCATTTCGATTAAGGCTCATTATCTGAGCAAAGTGAAAATCTTTCTTTGAATGATATAAAAGGAAAACTCTGCATGTATGGTTTTGTGTTCCAGTGATAGAAACTTAAAATTATTCTTATAATGGGCCCCAGATATGTTATAACTAACTTGCCAAATTACAAAGTTTATTTTCATCTTTGTATCAGTCTTCTGGCTCCAGTTTTTAGCCACTCTGGGTCATGCTGGAGAGTTTAATTGAGGCGGCTGTCTGTTGTCCATTAAATTGATATAAGGTATAAAAATAGACTGCCATATAAAATATAATTTAACAAATGTGAACTAATTGGCATTTATGTGGCAGACATTGTATGGGACACAAATGTTAGAATCACTGTTGTTGTTGTTTAGTCACTAAGTTGTATCTGACTCTTTTACGACCCCACTGTAGCCCACTAGCATCCTCTGTCCATGGGATTTCCCAGGCAAGAAGACTGGAGTGGGTGGTCATGCCCTCCTGCAGGGAATCTTCCTGACCCAGGGATTGAACCAAGGTCTCCTGCAATGGCACCCCACTCCAGTACTCTTGCCTGGAAAATCCCACGGACAGAGGAGCCTGGTGGGCTGCAGGACACGACTGAGTGACTTCACTTTCATGCATTGGAGAAGGAGATGGCAACCCACTCCAGTGTTCTTTCCTGGAGAATCCCAGGGACGGGGGAGCCTGGTGGGCTGCCGTCTATGGGGTCATACTGAGTCGGACATGACTGAAGTGACTTAGCAGCAGCAGCTCCTGCATTACAGGCAGATTCTTTACCATCTGACCACCAAGGAAGCCCAAGAACGCTGGAGTGGGTAACCTATTCCTTCTCCAGGGGAAATTCCCAGCCTAGGAATTGAATCGAGGTCTCCTGCACTGCAGGCAATTTTTTTTACCAGCTGACCTACCCGGGAAGCCTGGTATAATCAATACCTTCAATTATTTTTTCATTTAATTGTGGATATTACACTAGAGCAGAAATAATTAAAATGAAGTATAAGTGCCAGAAGTGAGACCCATATTACTAAGAGAATTTAAAAGACATTAGTAAGGAGGATAATTTTATTTGGGAAAAAATGAAGGCTGAGATAGGTGAGTGTTAAAGCTTTAGAGTCACAAATAACGGATAAGACGAATACTGAGTTATCCATCAGGTTAGACTGAATGGAAGGAGACAGATGAGCCTTGGGATAACAAAACAAGACAAAACTATGTTATAGTCAGACATGGAAGAAAAAGGACACGTTTTTGAGGCATGTCCCAAAATACAGTGCAAAGATGAATACTATGAACATAAATAATTGATGCTTTTAAAATAATGCAGCTCATGAGATTGAAAAGAAAAAAGGATTTCTAGCAGTATGAATCTTTTTCTACTGAGGGTTAAAGATAATTTGCTTTGATTTCTCTCCCCTTTTGATAGTCTGGTGTACAAACGCATCTCTTTTTGATTTGTACTGAACAGCTGAATCCTTTGGATCCCAAGAATCCTTTTGGAAAAAAGCTGCTCTGCCAGTAATGAATTTAGTTCTCTGTGACTACAGTAATGTCTTCCTTTAAGAAAATGATGATCAGGCAGCTACTTTATACAACTGAGTCCTGTTAGCAAAAATCTTTTCTCAGAAGCATTCTTTTATAGGATAGTGAAAGAAGTGAGAGTGTGAAATCCTTGCTGATGGCTCTCATCTCTTTAGGTAGAGGTGTTTCCAACCCTTGTTTTGAAAAAGGATGTTATGCTGGTTTATATTGTACAGTTGTATTTGTCAGTGGATGGCCATTGGTCCACCAAATTAACAACTTTTACTCAAGAATAAGTTAACATTAAACATTTTGGAGAACACAGCATCTTTATGCCTTTGGTGGATGCTGTTTAAAAGCAGAGAATGTAGACAAAAGGGGGTAGTGTTCTTAATATACAAAAGTGAAAGTCACTCAGTCGTGTCCAACTCTTCCCCATGAACTATACAGTCTTTGGAATTCTTCAGGCCAGAATACTGGAGTGGGTAGGCTTTCCCTTCTCCAGGGGATCTTCCCAACCCAGGGATCGAACCCAGGTCTCCTGCATTGCAGTCAGATTCTTTATCAGTTGAGCCACAAGGGAAGCCCAATATTCAAAGATCTACTACAAATGAAAAAGATAAAGATCAGCAACCCAAAGCAACTATTTCATAGAAAATAAACATAGAAGGCTCTTAAACATATAAAAAGATGATCAAGCTCACTCATGGTGAAAGAAATGCAAAATAAAACTACAGTGAAGGACAGTTTCCGCTAATAAGATGGGAAAAGTTCAAAAAGTTTGCAAATTGTATGCAATTTGTTGTGTAACAACAAACATAGGGAAATGGGTATTGTCAGGCACTGACAATAGGTGGGTCCCTTGGAAGACGTCTATGGAAGATAATTTGTCTATACCTTTCAAAATTAAAAAGATATAACTTTTGACCCAGCAGTTCGACTTCTAAGAATATGAGTGTTTGTATATGTATGACTATTCATGCACATACATACACACACAAATATATTCACAGGTTTTCTGTATGAATGTATATATGTATATATTATTGTTGTTTAGTCACCAAGTCATTCTTTTGCAACCCCATGGACTATATAGCCCATCAGATTCCTCTGTCCATGGGACTCCCCAGACAAGACCATTGGAATGGGTTGCCATTTCCTTCTCTGGAGGATGTTCCAAACACAGGGATCTAACCCACATCTCCTGCTTGGCAGGTGGACTCTTTACCACTGAGCCACCAGGGAAGCCCTTGTATATATACACATATATACACACATACATATATAAAATGAGTGTGTGTACATATGCATCTGTTCCCATTAATTGTGAAACTGTTGAATTGTTTATAGCAACAAAAAATCAGAGATCACTTAATCATTTACTAATAGAGGACTGGCTAGATAAAGTGTGTTCTTTCAATGGATTTCTATGCAGCCATTAAAGTGAAATAGCTTTATCTGTACTGGTATGGAAAGAGTGCCAAAATATACTGATAACCAAGATAAAAATAAGTAGAATAGTGCACAAACTATGTTATCACTGTATTCTTATATGTTTATACATCCATAAAATACAGATGGAAAGAAGAAAAAAAAAAAAAACCTACAACAGCGGCTGCTTCCACGGAAGGTAATTGGGTAGATGGGAAGTACAGGAAGAAGGAAACGTTTTTCATTGGTTCCTTTTTTGTTTCTTCAATTTTTCTACTCTGTCCATGCGTTACTCAATTATGAAAAGTAATTTAAAAGCCAAACTAGATGAAGAAAACATAACATTTATCTTGTTTTCTGCACCTCCAGGAACCAATTTCTGTTTCCTCTCATGTCGTGACCATCTCCAGCCTCCTTCCTGCCACTGCCTACAACTGTAGTGTCACCAGCTTTAGCCATGACAGCCCCAGTGTCCCTACATTCATAGCAATCTCGACAATGGGTAAGTAGAGGCACCAGTGGAATCTAGTATCTTTGGAAATTATATCTTTCCTGATTTGCCCTAAATTTTCCTTTTAAATATAAATAATTCATCTCTTGTAAAAAGAAAACTCACATTTCACTGAAAAGTTTCAAGCTCTGAGTTCAGGGAAACTTTAATTCCAACTCCAAACTGTGCTTACCAGTTATGTGATTTAGGGAACGATAGTTACTATTCTGAAGCTTTGTTTTTTCATCCCTAAAGCTGGAATACTAATATGTACCTGTTGACATGTTTTGAGGCTTAGAAACCAAGTACCTAAAGCTCTAGTACATGCTGTCTAAATGCTAGCTGTTTTCATCATCAACTTCATCATCCCCATCACCCTCTTCAGTGGTACCCACAGTATTGTAAACAACTCAGGTGCATCTGTTGTAGTCTTGACCTTGCACTCTCACTGATCGAATAATGATGAACCTAAATTACTGGACCAAAGCCAGAAAATTTCCAGTCAAGTAGAATGCGTAATTGGGGAAATTAGAAATTAACGAAAAGTTTGGTATAATGCTGTTCCCTTATTCTTTTTCTGAGTTATATTATTTGTTTTACTCCTCTGCTTGAGTCTAATTCTGTCATCTAAGACCCTCCCTGAAGCTGCCTGTAATAAAGCTACTCTTACCATCACATTATACTTTTAATGGGCTTATTTTCATTTGCGTATGTAAGCATTAATCATGTTTAGCCACTATATCCAGTGACCACTAGAAGAAATTTTTTTTCCTATTTTTAGTTTCTGCTTTTTCAGAAGAAAGAGCAAAAATGGAGATGAAAAACATACTAATGGTCTAGCATTTCAACACCTTTTTCCATTTTCTAAAAATACTTTAATGTTCATACTTCCTTGTCATCTGTACAGCAACCCAGTGAAACAGGTGATATTATTAAACATATTTGCTAGTGAGGAAAAGTAGACCAGGAGAGACTGATATCAGAGCTTCCCCAAATGGAAGGTCAAGCGAACTTGAACAGTCTCTCTACGAGTCTAACATTGTTTCTGTTCTAATACTTCTGTCTGTACAGTGGAACCAAGCTGGCCCACATGGGAAGTGGCAAATGCCCAAAGCCTTAGGGACTGTGCGGGTTGGCCAGTTCTGTGATGTGACGATCAGTGCCGAGGATGGTGTCTCCTCTTTTCCTCTGATCCGCTTTTAAGAGCTTTACAAAAATCTTTGATGTATATTTGCACCTTTAACACCCTGATCTTCTGAGTAGTATGTAAATCAGGCAATGTGTAAGTGCACTAAAGGATGGATCACAGGAAACCTAGTGTGTGAAAGAGAGGCAACCCCTGTTCGTAAAGGCCCTAAATGTATTAATAAGTTTAATCCCTTGAATTATGCAGATAGAAAAACCTTCAAACATATGGTTACAGATCATCAGAAAGCCTGCTGCTAGCGATGCGTTAGTGCTGCAGCAGATGGCAGGGTGCTAATGCCTTTTTCATAAACGTTATTATGTGAGGGAAATACACAGTTGTGCTTTCTGACTTGAAAGCCATGGACGTGAAATAAGAGCCTGCCTCTCTCTAAGCTTTTGAAAATGTTAAACAGTGATGATACATGATAATGACTTCTAGCATTTTTGTTTTCAAATGAGTTTAAATCATGGCACAGGCATTACATACATTTCATGGTTTCCTTTAATAAGAATGTCCTAAACGTGGGCCTTTGAAGTGGACTCAGTTCTTCCACCCACCCAAACACTGTTTGTCAATCTATTCTACTAAATAAGAGTTGACCAGCAAGAAGCCATCACTGACTCAGAGAAATGTCATTGTTGCTACTGTTGCTATGGTCATAAGTGTGTTAGTCTTTAGATGAGATATGATGAATGGTGCTGTTAGTTTCCATGTCTTGGAAGCCCCAGTGAAGATGTATGGCTTTTATCTTTAGTTACAGAGATGAATCCCAACGTGGTGGTCATCTCCGTGCTGGCCATCCTCAGCACACTGTTAATTGGACTGCTGCTTGTTACCCTTATCATTCTTAGGAGAAAGCATCTGCAGATGGCAAGGTAAGTTGCATTTTGCTCAACTTTTACCCATAGGCTTTAGAATATTATTATCTATCCTGGGGACTTTCCTGTGGCTCCAGAGGAAAAGAATCTGCCTGCGATGCAGGAGACCTGAGCTCAATCCCTGGGTTGCGCTTATCCTCTGGGGAAGAGAATGACAACTTACTTCAGTATTCTTGCCTGGAGAATGGTGTGGACAGAGGAGCGTGATGAGCTATAGTTCATGGGGTCCCAAAGAGTTAGACACGATTGAGTGATTAGCATATTTACCATGTACGTGTAGCTTTTACATATAGGCTTCCCTGGTGGCTCAGTGGTAAAGAACATGCTTGCCAATGCAGGAGATATGGGCTCAATCCCCAGGCCAGGAAGATTACCCTGGAGAAGGAAATGTCAACCCAATCCAATTTTCTTGCCTGGGAAATCCCATGGACAGAGGAGCCTGGCAGACTATAGAGATTAGTTAGGAACAATATTGCAGCAACCGCGTAGTGTCATAGGAAGCATGCAATAAATGTTAGCTGTTAATAGTAATAGTGAGGGGGGTTGGTAACAGAAGTAGAAATGGGAGTAGGGGTATTTATGAGGGTATTGTTGCAGAAGGGTCCTTTGTGATGGATTTAGGAGGAATGATTCTACTTCAGCCAGCTTGTCATCAGAGCAGAGATTCTTAATATTTTTTGTACCTGGTTCTTTCTGGCAGTCTGATGAAGCCTGTAGATCTCTTCCAAGAATAGTGCTTTCCTACTAAATGCATAAAATAAGACACATAGGATTAAAAAGGAAAATAATTATATGAAAATGTGGTAATCAAAGTGTTCAGAAAACAGATGAGTTGTATGCTTCTTTATTAACACAGTTGATAACAATATTTAGTAGGAACTCTAAGTACTCTCAAATTTCATCAGAGTGATGATGATGAACAATATTTTAAAACCTGCAGCAGGTCTATTGTAGAAAAAGTCTTCAGTTTCTATTAGCAAATCTCACAAGTGCTGATGGTGTCACTGGGGCTTGTTGTATACTTTAATACTTGAAGCAATTACTAAATTTCAGCTATAAATTGTGAAAATAAAGATGTGGGTTTTTTCCCACATATGTTCTTAGAGCTATAAATTCCACCCTTGGATCCTAGGTCAAGAACCCTTGAGTTAGAGAATAAAAGAAATCCCATATGTAGGAAATTGATATAGGAAAATTAATTGATGATATCCAATTTATAATATATACCACATGAAATAATAATATGTTAGTGTGCTTTTCAAGGAAGAAAGCTGTTCTTAGAACACTAATGAGGACAGACAGATAACTGAAGTAATGACATGGTGCCAGTAATGTCAGAATCTCTGCTCCAATTCTGAATAAGCCCATCAATTTTATAGAGAGAAAAAAATGAAATGTATGCGCCCCAGTGAGCTATGTTATTTCCACATGTTGTTAACCAAAAGGCGGAGAAAGCATGAGAATTATGTCTACCTTTTCCCTCCACTTCTGGAAAAAAAAAAAAACTTTAACAATATTTTCTACTGATGCATAAGCCAATCCATTTCAGTATGTATCACTCTTTTATCTCAAGTGATGAATAATATGGGCATAACAACATAAGAGGAAAGTTTTGGAGGGAGAAAGCAATTCAGTTTGATCCACCATCTATTAAAGAGGAAATCAAAATGCTGTAAAAACAAGGAATAGTTGCTGAAAATGGAAAACCTTTAGTCTATGTAAGAGCATTTCTATACCTTACTAGTGAAGGTTTTGTAAAAAAAAAATAATAATAATAATGAAAGTATTCTACCCACTATAGTTCATTCAACAGTTAATGTTACAATCATGAGTGCACTTTGGTAAGGACTGTGAACCAAATATTTTCAGCTTCAAATAACTTGACTTGGGTGTGTGCACCCCTGTGAAAAATTTTGTCTTTCTACTTTGCATCATATCCATATGTGGAATGCAAGCAACTTATATTGACTTTTTAAATTGTTAATGCTCTGATGATTAGTTATTAAAGACTCTTTTTTGTTGTTGTTCAGGAACCCAGTTGTGTCTCACTCTGTGCCCCTGTGGACTCTAGCACACCAGTCTTCCCTGTCCCTCATCATCTCCCAGAGTTTGCCCAAGTTCATGTTTATTGCGTCAGTGATGCTGTCCAGCCATCTCATCCTCTGAGATGACATCAAGGCTTTTTACCTTAAGATAACTTTTTACCTTGACATAAAGACTCTTGACTCTTTTATGTCAAAGTAAAATGTGCTCTGTCAAACGCTGATCTTGATTTTTGCGGTTCTTTTCCAACAGGGAGTGTGGAGCAGGAACTTTTGTCAATTTTGCATCCTTGGAGCGGGATGGGAAACTCCCGTACAACTGGTGAGTACTGTTTTGGAACAAGTCTCTAGGTAGCTTGACTATGCTGTGTGTGCTCCAAACTTGATTGTACTGTATTTGGAAATAGATGGTTTTGCCTGGTTATCCTTTCATAATTTCAGTGAGGGTGAACTTGAAGATGACTTCTTCACAGAGTACATTAGTTTATATAAGCTTAATTTAACTAAGAAGGAGAGAAAATGAGGTGGTCAGCTCTGTACTGATACATTACACGAAGGAATGAAATGAAGCAGTTGTGTGAGTTGCCTGCAGCTGGGCTGATGAAGGGTTAATGCAGGAGGGTCGTGGAGGGAGTGTGGCTGAAGATGGAGGAGGATAGTCCAGGGAAGGAGACAAGAGACAGAACAGCATCTCGGTTTAAAACTCAAGCTTCAGTGCCTGAGCCACCACTTCTGTTGAAAAATCAAGAAGTATTCAGTTCGGGGCTCTCAACTCTTATGCTTACAGGAAGATAAATACCAAAGATTCCCTGAGAAAGGTAGCCTCATTATTTCTATATGCTTGAGTATTAAGGACTTGGAGGGAGGAGGTATTCTGAGAACTAAGAAAGCATTGTCATGAAGTTAAATCAGTTGACATTATACCTAACAGTAATTCATATGAATTAATGACCCTATGCACAGCAATGAATATCCAACAAAACTGCCGATTAAGTAACCATTTACTATGAAGCCACTGCTTACATATTCTAGTTTCTTTCACAAGCAACTCCATGCAAAATACCTTTAAAGATATACATTTCATGTTAATCCCCAGTGATTTTTTTTCTTTTTTCCTAACCCCCTAAAAATGTTTAATCTGAAAGAAGTAGATATGTGATACTAGAAATTTTACTCTCAGAATTAATGAGGAGGGTGCTTATTTAAACTGTAAATGTTAAATGGGCAACTAGTTGAGACCACTTTAGCTGAAAATCTAGGTGCTGTCAGATTATTTTTAATAAGACAATATGCTGTGCTATTTTAAAATTTCACCCTGAATGGAATTTTGCTACTCAAATATGATTCATCCAACTGTCAAAAGTAATCCATAAACTCTTGATAGTAAAAAGTTAGAAAACATTTCTAGGTTGGTTCAAATATTATTAGCACTCTCTCCAAGATTAAGAGACTGACTCACTGATATTCATTTCTTGCCTATGCTCAGTCACTCAGTTGTGTCAGACTCTTTGCAACCCCATGAACTGTAGCCCACCAGGCTTCTCTGTCCATGGAATTTTCCAGGCAAGAGTACTGGAGTGGGTTGCCAGTTCCTACTCTAGGGGATTTCCCCAACCCAGAGCTCGAACCTGCATCTCCTGGTTAGCAGGTAGATTCTTTACCACTAGCACCACCTGGGCAATCCCATTGCTTGCCTATCTCACCCTTAAAAAAGACTCATTCACAGAGCAGTGATGAGGGACCCATCTAGAAACTGATAACATTGTACTTGTGACTCAGATGAATATATTTACTAACTACACAACTGGTCACAATTTACAAACTTTTTGAGAGATCAGTTAAGGGAGAACTGAAACAAGAGAATTCATTTCAGGACATTCCTATAAAAGTTAAGAGAAATTCTTCTGCAGCTCTGGGCAAAAGACAGTGTTGCCAATGCTAACATTTTCTGGCTAACTGAGAATACATATCTCAGTGGAGATGTGTAATAACTAAAGTAACAAACTGACAAAGTCATTTTCCCTAATTCTCAGAATAATTGTAAATACAACCAAAGGATATTTTAAGATCTACATTAATAAGTGTTTTATTTTACTAGGTTTTAAATATCTGAAATTTGATTCAAATCAGGCATTTTAAAATCAACAGTCTGCATTAGAATTAACGTGAAGCTAAGTAATTTTGCTCCTACTCCATGGAATATAAGTAAGATTGGAAATTAGGCAGTCAGTGAGCTACATAGTAATATGTTGGATGAATGGTATGTGGATGTCATGCCATGCCCTTGTTTTAAGGATTATTTTGAGGAATGGTGTATTATAATCATTTATATTTTAAATAATATAGAAAGCCATACCTAGCAGCGCATCTTTATATGAATGTGTTCTGAAAGCTTGTTTACCAGAATCAGTGTACTCAAACTAACCATTTGTATTCCTTACACAAGCTGCTGTTAGCTATCAAAAGATGTTATAGATTTCTTAAAATAACCGTAAGCATTGCAAGGGTAATATCCAAGAATAAGACTGGAGGTAACTAATGAGGCATTTCAGAGCCTCATTTAAATGAATGCAAAATGTAATCACCTAATAGCAGGCTAATTGACACAAACCAAGTTGAAAGAAATATATCTGATTACAATAAGGCCACATGTGAATAAAACTGATTTGGGCAATATTATAGCATTTAAGCCCTCATGTTTAAATTTCAGAGAATGGAATAATATTTAACTGTAATTAAGGTGCTTGTCATTTTAATTGATCCCAGTCAGTAATTTGTTGATCTCTGTTCACAGTTTGTATTACTAACTCTTGCCACTTTTTCATCTTTACATCTGTTGTCTATCAACGCTCACAGGCGTAGGAGTATATTTGCTTTCTTAACCCTGCTACCCTCATGTCTTTGGACTGATTATCTTTTGGCATTTTATATTAATCCTTGGTAAGTGACTTTTTTACTGTTTACCTAACACAAAATCTTTAAAAGTTAGCTTTCAAGAAGTAAACCAAAGAGAAAACCCTTTTTAATGATTTTATGTGTTTAGCAGCATGTGAAATTATTAATCATGTACTGAAATGGAATAAAGCAGCTAATGGTACCCAGATGCTAACTATAATGTTTTCCCAATTAAACCTTCTTCTTGTGATGTTCTTGGCAAGCTTTTCTTCCATCTATTGTTAAGTTATTCATTTCATTGTTGAGCTAGTCCATGGCCTCTCATCTTTAAAAATGATGCATTCCATTTTTCTCACAATTTCCATTGGTTAGCTCCATATTTCCAAGAAAAAAAAAAAAAAAGAAATGCAATCAGACAAAGGAACCCAGAGCACTGTACTCTGTTTGAGGGGGACTTTATGTTTTTATAATGATGCTCACTCAGTGAATATTGAACCACTGACTATGTGTGAGCCTCTTTGTATAATCCTTTAATTGTCCCCACACCTCTGCAAAGACTGTTATCAGCATCATCTTACAGTGGTAGAAATAGAGGGGAAAGGAGATTAGCTATCTTGACATCACATGACTCTATAGAAAATTCAGATTCCAAACCCAAGTATCTCCGAAATCTATTCTTTCCTCTCTAAAAAGCCTCCTTTAAATTCTTATTTTCTTGACTTTTAAATCATTTTAATAATCAAATCTCAAAGAGTATCTTTTAGTTTTTATAAAGTATAATGATCATGATCTTGAATTTTGAGATTAATGTATCCCGAAGAACTATTTCTTTTTCTGAACCATAAGTCAGCATAAGGCACCAGTTTCTCAGAGGGGAAAAAAAAAAAAGTCATTGTCCTTAAGTATTAATCTATGGTGTTTAAGTACTAAATTATGTACGAATGGATCCAGAAACCTGGACAAATTGAGAAGGACTCAGATAAAAACAATAAAAAACAGTTCATGAACTGGAAAAAGGTCTCATGGTTGGGGAGGGGACAGAATTCAATATTTAAAGCATTCTGGAGAGTTAGCCAATCAATTAAAATTGATCAAATGTTCGGCTCCTCTGAAGACAGAAGAAATACAGTGGGCAAAGTTACAACTTTGATTTTCAATGGGAAAAGTATAATAAACAATGTCCTCACAATGGAGATTGTTAATACCAGAATTTCTATTTTCTTTATTAAAAAAAAAAAAAAGACTAGTTGAAAAACTTCTGAAACATGGTAGACGTGCTGTGTAAGTAATAACGTCAGAGGAATGTGCTGGATGAGAAAGACCACTTCACTATTATCCCTAGTTTATTCTTAATAACAGACTCCTGTATAGGACTTCACCACAGTCAATCAATATTTTAAATATTTGACATCAGATGGTGTTCCTGTATGAGTGAAAAGTGAAAAAGGTAGTAAAAGTGTTAATCGCTCAGTTATGTCCAAGTCTTTGAGATCCCATGTACTATAACCTGTCGGGCTCCTCTGTCCATGGAATTCTCTTGGCAAGAATACTGGAGTAGGTAGCCATTCCCTTCTCCAGGGGATTTTTCCAACCCAGGGATCAAACCCAGGTCTCCTGCTTTGCAGGAGGATTCTTTACTGTCTGAGCCACCAGGGAAGCCCAAGAATACTAGAGTGAGTAGCCTTTCCCCTCTCTAGGGGATCTTCTCAATCCAGAAATCGAACTGGGGTCACCTGTGTGGCAGGCTAATTCTTTACCAGCTGAGCTACCAAGAAAGCCCTCCCACTGATGAACACAGGTTCAAATTTCAGCAACCCCTTCAAGGTCTGTTCATTCAGTAATTTTTAAAAGAATGGTCCTGAGGCTATAAATGGTTGTCTCCAGATGAAACAAGAAAGCAAAAGATGGAGCCCCAGGCTTTCTGCATTTTCCATCAACTGCACACATAAGGCGATGGCACCCCACTCCAGTACTCTCGCCTGGAAAATCCCATGGATGGAGAAACCTGGTGGGCTGCAGTCCGTGAGGTCACAAAGAGTCGGACACGACTGAGCAACTTCACTTTGACTTTTCACTTGCATACACTGGAGAAGGAAATGGCAACCCACTCCAGTATTCTTGCCTGGAGAGTCCCAGGGACGGGGAGACCTGGTGGGCTGCCGTCTATGGGGTCACACAGAGTTGGACACGACTGAAGCTACTTAGCAGCAGCACACATAACAAGCAATGAAAATATACTGAACCCAAACTGTTTCCAGCCCTAGACTTGTGCTATGCAAGATATAAAAAAGGTAAAATGTATGGTCCCTACTCCTTTAATTACAGTTCAGTACTCTGACAAAGCCACCCAAATTCCCTACTCTTTGCTACTTTTCTCTTTATCTCATAAATTGTGGATATTTTCCCCTGCTTTCATTTGCTAGGTAGTCTTTTAAAATCCTCCTTCAGATACGTCTGTCTTCATATTTCACCTCTCTATTAACAACCACCCCAAATAACAGAGCCATTCCCTTCGTTCTTAACACTGCCTGGCTTCATGTCTAACCTGTCAACTTCTTGGATAGATACGTTCCTGATGATTTGTCTAAAATCCTCCTGATGCTTCTCATGGTTTGTGTGGAAATCCAGTGATTCTTTCTCCCTCATATTGATCTGAGGTGGCCTCAGCTGGCAATGGCTTGGAGTGGGCTGGGTCACAGTGGCGAAAACACCAGGTCCTAGCCACCAGACCAGTGGTCAACGACAAGACCCCTGGCCCTTCAGCTTTGCAGAAAAGAATTTCACAAAGAGGGAAATTAATGAAACAAGTAGAGTATTTATTAAGAGGGAAAATGTACAGTACATGTGGATGGACACACAGGCAGACTCAGGGAGAGAGAGAGTCGCTAAGTCACACCCTCATGGCAGTTTGAATTGCTTTTATTGGGCATTTCTTCTGGGTTTCCTTCGGCCAATCATTTTGCTTTGCTTGGTTCACAGTCCATATTTGATATATCTCGGGATCCTCCCATGTTGTGGGAGGATCCTGCCACACATCTCTACCTCAGTCATCTGGGCAGGGCATCCCTTGACATTATTCCCCCTTTGACCTCCAAGGAGCCTTTCTCTGCAAGTGTAGTCAGGGAGGTCTCCTGACTCCAGGAAGAAGAAATACGTGGTCTGAGCAAGGCCTAGCCTCCTCCCTTAATTGTCCTGCTATTCTTTTCTTGCCAACAGAGAATGAATCTCCAACTGGTTTACCCTGCCAGGCCCATCTGTCTCCTGCCTAAATAGGGTTGCTCACATCTTTTCCCAAGTAGTGGCAGAATCACCATGGAGCCTATGTGTCCATTGGCTTAATCTTAAAATTGCATTCTGCCAGGATTTCTGACTTTAGTGATCTCAGATTGTATTTCCTATTCAAAGAAAACCATCTCATTTGGACCAGCTCTCTCCAGATTCAGTGTTGTTACTGTCTTTTCTTTACCATCACAGTCACCTCATGCCCTACTCACATACTCATCTGCCTGTTCTAAATCCTTAATAGTCAGTATTTTAAGCATGTTGCAATATTACTGCTCAGCTTTACTCCTGTTTGTTGCATGTTCTATTCAGAGAATGACATCACTCTAAAGACCTATTTAAGATGTGAAGATGATTTGTGTTTGTATCATGAAAAAGTACATACTGCTTAGGAAATTTAGAGCTTTTTGAGTTTATTGTTTTCAGGTTTACTTTGTGCTTGTTTTTAACCATCATAGACCCCATGTCTCTGCCATTGCCTGATATTCCTCTTGGAATGAATTCCATTCTGGTGGGCTTTCCAAGACAGTCATAATCATGAAGAACTTATAAAGAATGCATCTTTTTAAAAAAATGTATTTATTTTTAATTGGAAGATAATTGCTTTACAATATTGTGTGGGTCTCTGCCATACATCAACATGAATCAGCCATAGGTATACATATGTCCCCTCCCTCTTGAACCTCCCTTCCACCTCCTAGTGCATCTTAACTTCTTGAAGTCATTAGGGTTTTGAACCATATCTAATGCAAGTGAAAGAGAAAAAGTAAAAGAAGTACATAATCCTATATGTGTACATACTATATGTCAGATGGGTGTTATTAATCAGTTATTCAGAAAATCTTTTGCAATGACAAGATGATGACCTCAGCATCACCCAAAATGCTCACTGTGGCATGCACACACTCATGAGCTCTGTCCATAAAGTGATGAAGGAAAAACTGCTAGCAAAGCCTGAACTTACATGTTTAAAAGCTAATTTTCCCTTGATTTGAGTCGTAGGATCAGTACAGCCATTGAAAATGTGGGAACATTCTCAGTTTTGCTGTGAAGTCCCACAATTCAGTACTGGCATGTCCCTTAGCTTTACATAACAAGAACCCTTGGGAATCTTCAGCAATTTAGTAAAATCTAATCAGAACAATGAAAGTCATACACAAACTATAAAGACATATACTTAAGACAAGAGCATACAAAACATGTGGTAGAATTTCACATTGTATTTTACGTTCATTCAATCAGTGAATGCAACAGAAAGAAAAAAGTAGTGCCTCTCTTCCACGAATCAGGTTTCCAGACAGCTGTGGAACAGTAGCGGCTTAATATTTCAGCACTATATTTATTCAGTGTTACCCTACCACAGACATTTTTTTCCTCCTGGTTTCCCTTAAAGTCTGTTTGGAACAGAAAGGTTTTGCGTTTTTCTTTTTTTAATTCCACTCTGAATTACAAAATATGTTGGCAACCTCCAGAGTTACCAGAATTGTTTCTTATTATGCTAAAATTCTGCTTTCATCAGGCACTAAAGTAGTGGGCTCCTCCTACAGGAAGTAAATGTATGATTCCTAAGGTTAAGTAAGTTATCATTACAGTTCAGTTCAGTTCAGTTGTTCAGTCGTGTCTGACTCTGTGACCCCGTGGACTGCAGCACGACAGGCCTCCCTGTCCATCACCAACTCCCGGAGTTCACCCAGACTCATGTCCATTGAGCTGGTGATGCCATCCAACCATCTCATCCTCTGTCATCCCCTTGTCCTCCTGCCTTCAGTCTTTCCCAGCATCAAGGTCTTTTCCAATGAGTCAGTTCTTCGCATCAAGTGGCCAAAGTATTGGAGCTTCAGCTTCAGCATCAGTCCTTCCAATGAATATTCAGGACTGATCTCCTTTAGAATGGACTGGTTGGATCTCCCTGCAGTCCAAGAGGCTCTCAAGAGTCTTCTCCAAGACCACAGTTCAAAAGCATCAATTCTTCGGCACTCAGCTTTCTTTATAGTGCAGCTCTCACATCCATACATGACCAGTGGAAAAACCACAGCCTTGACTAGACGGGCCTTTGTTGGCAAAGTAATATCTCTGAGATCATGCATGAGACAGGGTAAACTCAGAGGGATGAAATCGGGAGAGTGGTGGGAGGGGAGTTCAGGATGGGGAACACATGTAAACCCATGGCTGATTCATGTCAGTGTATGGCAAAACCCACTCAATATTGTAAAGTAATTAGCCTCCAATTAAAATCAATAATTTTTTAAAAAAAGAAATTCACACAGATTAAGAAAAAGATAATATCTCTGCTTTTTAATGTGCTATCTAGGTTGGCCATAACTTTTCTTCATTACTAGAGCAGAGTGAAAGAATTATTCAGTAGCACAGGAAGCTCAGCTTGATGCTCTGTAATGACCTAGAGGGGTGGGGGAGGGGTAAGAGGAAGGCGATAGATGTGCACACCTCGTGGCTACACTTCATTGTATGGCAGAAACGAACTCAACATTGGAAAGCAATTACTCCAATTTAAGATAATTATTCAAGAAATGATTTCTTTAGGTTCTCAAACACCTATGTGGCACAGCTCTGTCCAATATGATGATGTTTTTTTTTTTTGTTTTTTTTGGGGGGTGTGGTTTCCTGTGGGAGGAGATGATGAAGAGGCAAAGTAAAAACCTGAATGTTTATTCCTTCTAATTCCCAAATATGGAAGATAAAAAGAAGCTGAGGGAGAAAAGAAATGACCAGAACTATTGAATGGATTCTCTTCACTAGAAATTGGGAAGAAATAAAAACTCTCTGAAACTAGAAAAGGAAAAACAAACACCACTCTCGATTATGAATCCGTCCTTCCTTCTGTTACTTCCTCTTCACCCACAAGTGCCATCTCCCCAGTGGGATCCTTCATGAGACCAAGTCTAATATCCAATTCTTCATTGCATCATTAAGTAAAATTGTGAGGATGATATAATAAAGATGTTTTGTTTCAATTCAATTAAATAAGCATTTATTGGCCACCCACTAGTGTTCCATGAACTGTACTCAGCTCTGAGGGCAAAGGACAGTCTAGCAAGGAGGGCATGTACAACTCATGGTCAGACCACATGAGAAATACTCCATGAATCAAGCGCTAGAAATTCCAGAGGAAGTAGTATTTCATTTGCTAATGACTTTCCAGAAATGAGGGTACCCAAATATTCATAGTTTTAAATATCAATAAATATTTTGTCACATAAGGGTACTCAGATTACAACTGGCTATTTACTACCTATTGTTTGTGCTCTGAAGGTCTGGGTGCTCCCATCAGTATTTCAAGGTCTTTGAAAACTACTTATAAAAGTTGTAACACTCAATCATGTATCAATATCATTTATTTAAGACAATCTAAATAGAATAGTTAAGGCTTTCAGCAGATACTATCCTAGCCTTAGGTAATTTAGGTCAGTTATCTTACATGTTGGTAGAAAATAATTACCCTTTAAAATACTCTTAAAATGTAATTAGCTGGAGCATAATTAGTATTATGTGTGTTTGAGTTTGCAGACTAGGAATGAATCAGAAACAAGCAAGTAATAGGTGTAATTCTTCAGATAGCTTAAAACTTTGTTCAAAACTGAGTAAGAACAATGCTATAGTAGAATTTATGACACATGGCATCACTGATAGCACAAATTCACATTCCTGTTGAAAATGTCTAAAAATGTTATTTTTAGTTTTTAAGTAAAAAACCAGTACGTCCATTCTCTGTCCATCAGCTGTCACCTTTACTTCCCAATTTTTTCCCTTCTTGCTTGTAGAACCTGGAGTGTTCACCCAGTAGATATTTCTACATATTTACAAAACACTTCAGCAACTTAATACCTAGGAGCAAGAAATTATATTTCTAGAACTCAGCTTTTTTGCAAATCTGAAATATATAGGTTGCTTCTGAAATCTAATGGAATTTTTTTTAATGAATCTGAAATTTTTATCATTATCTTTTCATTTAAGGGAAAGTAATCAAACAAATTAGGCATTTTTAATAAAAATTTAATATAATAGAGGTGCCTGATATACAATAATCATTTAAAGCTCCCTAAGCTTAATCATATGTTAATCAATTCTTTAGCCCAGATAAATTTGCTTTTCTTTTTTTAATTCTCAGGAGTAAAAATGGCTTAAAGAAGAGGAAACTGACTAAGTAAGTTTTTCTTACTATTTCATTTAAAAATATTCTTCATAATGATCTTCACTTTCCAAGTTGAAAAGATTGTGTGTCTTTAACAGAAGGAAGCTTAAGAAAGAGGCAAATGCATATTATGTGTTGGTGTGTTTATACGTATGGATGTCAGCGACCACCAAGAAAGTGTACCAACAGAAAACATTTAAAGAATAAGGAAAATTCTCACTGCATGAAATCTGAGGAAGAATGGGTTGTTAGGAATTATAAAAGTCTTACCGAAGGATGTCTACTCTTCTACATCTATAAAAAATATATAGTGTTTAGCTACATCAAAGTAGTACAAAAACCTTTGCCATTTTGTAGCTTCAAATGTCATGCTTATTGCAGGGGAAAGGCTTTTATTCTATTTGATGTTATAACAAATACTTGATAAATGCTGTCTCAGGAAATCTTTATAATAAATTGAAAAGGATAATTGCTTTAGCTTGCCTGTGGTTTCACTTATCTACTGAATGGTTAAGTCATAAGAATTATACTTCTGAGGGATGAAAATGAACTATCAGTTGATTTCAAGAGCCTAATTAGAGTATCACCTCTAGGCCTTTAGTTAAAAACTCTATACATAAAGAGTCAATAATTTCTATAAATAGACTTTATTCTTGATACTTGCCTGGGACAGAGTATTGGTGAATTCATTAAGGAGCCAACTAAGCCAATTTCTGTCAGTTCTATGGTATCTGTGCTAATGGAGTACATAACACAGAAGAAAAGTTAATCCAAAATATTTCTATTAAGCTTTGAGTGACATATAATGTTTTGGCACATGTAGATGACAGAATATTTTTTCCTGAATTTATTTCAAATTAATACTCATTCCATTGGCGTCTATCAAGTGAGGCAGGAGAGGCAAGATCAGCTAAAGCAGAGGAGAGGAACTGTCAGCTTGGAAGGAATGGTTTGACAGAAACACTTTGTTGCCCAAAATTTTTAGATGGGTTGTTAAGTGAGGTCCAGAGGCATAGATAAGCGCAGTTAGAGGTTGGAGTCTCAGGACCGAGAGGGGACCTAAGATGGAGGCAGAGAGGAGAAGCAGGAGGTGGACTCAAGTTTGGAGTGGTGTATAGATGTGGCGGAACCTGCCCATAAGCCAAAACCCCATGTCAAGCTAACTTCCTCCTTCCCTCTTCTCATTTGCCCTCTAGCCCTCTCTCCTTCTTTACAGGTCATTTTTGAGGGACTCCCTCCATCTTTCCATTTACTTTCTCTTTATCTTTTCTCTTTCAGTCCAAATGCCCCACCATTACCACCTTCCCTCTCTCCACTTACCTTTGTTCCTCTCCTTTCTCACCTCCTCTTTCCCTCCTTGGTCTAAATCCTCCCCACCCTGATTGATTTCTGCTCCTTACCAGCTTTCTCTCTCTTCTCCTCCTCTCCCTGATGCCCGTCCTTCTACTTACTGGTCCTTCCTCTGACTTTCTTTTTCCTCCCCTTCTTGCTTTTGCTTTTTCTAATCCCATTTTCCTCCTAGTGGGATGAGAATTAGAATCATTAAGCCCAATTTTAAGGTCATCGTATTGCTCAGAGAGAATGGGGAGGGGACCCTCTCCCCCACCCCCAAGTTAGCTGTTCTTTTAGAAGGATGGCAAGTTTGAATGAGAAAGCTTTTAACCAGGAATCCTTCTCCTTGGTTATCCTTAGCATTCTCTGGCTTACTTCCCTGGTGGCTCAAATGGTAAAGCATCTGCCTACAATGTGGGAGATCTGGGTTCAGTCCCTGGATCGGGAAGATCTCCTGGAGAAGGAAACGGCAACCCACTCCAGTACTCTTGTCTGGAAAATCCGATGGACGGAGGAGCCTGGTAGGCTACAGTCCATGGGGTCACAGAGAGTCGGACATGACTGAATGACTTCACTTTCACTTTCTCTGGCTTAGTAGCCCTAAGATCTTGAATTCCTCACTTAACTGTCTCAGCCTTGGCTCTCTCTGGAGCTCCTTCTGAAAAGTGAAGTGAAAGTGTGTGTTAGTCATTCAGTCGTGTCCTACTCTTTGTGACCCCATGAACTATAGCCCACCAAGCTCCTCTGTCCATGGGATTTTCCGGGCAAGAATAATGGAGTGGGTAGCCATTCCCTCCCCCAGGGGATTTTCCCAACTGAGGGATCGAACCCACATCTCCTGCACTACAGACAGATTCTTTAGCATCTGAGCCACCAGGAAAGCCCAAGCATGAGGCTAATGTTGTCCATGTCTAACCTCAACCATCAACCAAGTAAGATAACACGTAAGCATATTTACAGTTTATAGTATGTTTTAAGGGCTTCCCTGGTGTGATTTTCACACACACACACACACACACACACACACACACACACACACACACGTACTTAAGGGTACCAGTCAGTGTTATTATTATTAAATAAAACCATTACAATTTGTGTTATCTGGGAGGCATAATACCCTTAAAATCTACTAAAATCTTAACATAAATTAATCAGAGGAGCTAATAAACAACTTTGAACAAATATCTATTATATGCTATGTATTTGCTAATAAGAAATAAGACCACAGGTGGATGACATAAGCTGAGTAAGTTGCAGCAAGACTAAGAGAAAGGCTAAGTCTGTGGACCCTGGTAAGGTGGAAAGCCTTGGGTTAGGTGACAGAGTGCTGTGTCTTGCAGAAACTCCGAGAACAGATTGGGACAGATAAGCTCTAGAAGAGATAAGCAGCTAGAGAAAACTACAGGAAATACAACTAAATTCTTATTCCACAAAACAAAAACAGAGCGAGAACTTCTGTGGCATATGCAGAAATGTAAAGTCGGATGTGTTACTTTATTTTACTTACGAACTCTTTTGAGACTTCTGGAGATGTACAAGGTTCTGAACACAGCCCTCTCTGAGCGAGGCACTGGGAACTCCCTGGAGATGTGCTTCCAGCCTTTCTCTGGGGAGAAACAATTCCCTGCCTTTGTCAAACTGTTTAAATTTACAAGTGTCTATGATTTACAAGTGTCAACCTTGCGATGTAAGTGCCCCATGATATTTCATAGATGAGCATGTTAAATCTCAGGGAAGTTAAGTAAATAAAGTAAAACTATAATTCAAACAGGTCTTCAGGCTAATCCTATGTTTTTTCCTATAAACTGGAGTTTTCTAGAAACAACACATATACCTGTGTGTGTATGAATATGTGTGTGTGAAATATGTTGCTGCTAAAGTAAAACTCAGTGGAAAATCTAGAGATTTTTCCTATCTCAAGGAAGTTAAGTATATAGGGCTCTCTTTTTTAATTATAATATATAAGGGTTGGTAATTTTAACCCTAAAAAAATGAGTGCTAACCTGTGAGAAATAAAACAGCTATTTTCTACAAGGAAATTGTTCATGTTTGAGAAGTAAGGCATTAAACATTGTATGACACCTATCAGCAGGACTTTTAAAATGTACTTTTCTTTGTGTTTGACAAAGCCCGGTTCAACTGGATGACTTTGATGCCTACATCAAGGACATGGCCAAAGACTCTGACTATAAATTTTCTCTTCAGTTTGAGGTGAGTAAAGTATTTCCTGCCCTCTGGGGGCACTGGAACTGGCAGACTTGTACCTGCATCAATCCTCTGCTCACTGGGCAATGCTGAGTGTGATTCATAAAGGGCAGAATGATCACTGGGCTCAGGGTTGTCTAGGGTGCTGGTTCAGAGCGAAGGGTGTCATCCCTTGGTAGGTCAGTGTTTGGGTGGCACAAACGAAGGAAAGGAGAGAATAGATGTAGGCACTGGGGTGAACAAACATGGTAACAGGAGACGTTTTTCATGGTAACACTGAAAACCAGGGGATGGAAAGTGAGGGGGAAGCAAACTGAGGATTGAGAGTCAGAGCAATTTCTCTTTCAGGGAATTTTTACTGTGTTTCTCATGTCATTTAGGCCACAGTAAGTGTGGATGGTGGATGAATTGGACTGGAGCCCCTTGTCTCCTGAGCATAAAAGAGCCTGGTGTTTCTTATAACCTTGGGAGATTTGGCAGTCTATTGGACATGCAAGGTTTTGTTTGCTTTTCTTGGAGAAACTGGAGAGAGATACACATGCTTTGTGTAGAAGAAGAACAAAATTAGCGACATCTACTTTTTCTGAAGCACACTTTTTTCTTTGAATCCAAGAATGTGTGTCAGAGTAGATGGAAATGAGTCTAGGATCACTGTAGTGTGAGGGGTACAGCTGGTCCCCAGGTTTTCTTCTCACATATTTCACAGCTCAGAACACAGTCTGGAGCCTTCTACAGCAAGGCTCAGGTGACTCGTGATTCACAGAGACCAAAAAGACAGGAAAGATAAAGTGATTTTTAAATTGTGTCATTTTTTTTTAAAGCCTTTTAGGCTTTTTTTCCTGTGAGACACTAGGCTGGTGAATAAAGCTGCCTTCTCCTCATTATCCATATTCATTTCTTCTTTCCCCGCATCAGTCAAGAATAGCTTTGTTCTGCAAGAAGCAGCAGGAGTCTTGGTGTGGATATTCATCCCAACAGGGGATTTAAGGATGAGAAGTGTCTCATACATTATCAAATACAAAGCCCCCAACTATCACCTGTGTCTTGAGAAATGTCACATAAAGCCTGACTGAGTTATCCATTGTATGCAGGTGGCATATGAAATTATAAATGCTACACCAGATGCTCAAAGAACAGAAACCCAATTTGAAATGGAGATCTACGGGAGGATTGGGGGCTTCCATGGTGACTTAGTGGTAAAGAATCCACTCGCCAATGGAGGAAACTCAGGTTCAATTCCTGAGTTAGGAAGATCCCCTGGAGAAGGAAATGGCAACCCACTCCCAATATTCTTGCCTGGGAAATCCCATGGACAGAGGAGCCTGGTATGGGGCCACAAAAGAGTCAGACGTGGGGCATGGGGCATGGGGCCACAAAAGAGTCAGACATGACTTAGCAGCTAAACAACAACAAAATGGGAAGATGGTATTTCAGAAAAGCATACCAATGAAAGAAGGAGGCTTTTTATAAGAAAACATAGGGCTAAACTCAGAAGAAAATAATATCTAAATAATTCTCATCATGGTGATGAAATTGATTGGGTTAGCCAAAAAGTTCATTTGGATTTTTCCATGTCAGCTTACGGACAAATCCAAATGAACTTTTTGGTCAATACAATATGGTATAGGTACACTTTCAACTTTGTTGAAGCCTCAGTCATTTAATTCCTATTAGGTGACTTGATCTCACTGGCACAACCAGGGTCATTGCCTTTGCTGGCAGGCAGATTTCAGTACTTTGCTGAAGTACTCTCAGTTCATGCCGTCAAACCCCAGTGTAATTATTACTGGGCTTCTGAATTGCATCACTCGTTTTTTAAAAAAAAATTCAGAGAATCATTTTCCAGTAAAAAGAAAATATTTTTTTTTCAGACAGAAAAAAATTCTGTGAATGACAGAAACACAATTCAAACTGGTTTAGACCAAACATAACGGGAACTTGTTCAATGAAAGCTAAGATCTCTTATATAATCAAAGGGAGGATTGAGTGGCTATACCAGGAGGGGAGCAGGGAAGCAGCTGAGACTCAGGAATGGCTAAAATCAGGGGCCAGATAACCCCTCTTTAGAGAAATAGAAATTTCTCATTTCTACTTCTCTCTCCGCCTTGGCCTCACTTTCTCTGGCCCAATCCAACCTCTTTCTCATAGTGGATTGTGGAACCACCGACAGCCTCAGTGTTGCTCAAAGTGGAATCGCTCAAAAATTATTAAAGAGGCCAGATGGTTGGAAAGGCAAGTTTGCTTTATTTTGGATGCCTGTCCAAAGGCCAACTCTCCCCACAGACGACCAGTGGGCAAGAGCTTTTATAGACGGAAGGAGGGAGCTACACTCAGAAACAGGAGTCAGCTCTGACAGTCACCTTGAAACTGGTCATCAGTGGTCTGACTAGCATCGTCTTGGTTGTTTTAGGTACAGTTAATCTTCAGGTCCAGGGTCTATTCATTTCTGTTTCTTTGAGGCCAATTCTCAAAATTGTGGCAGCTTATGTCATGGCTACAGTCTAGTCATCATACAGTTAACTTCTTCCACCTGGTGGGGGTTTCAGTATCTATGAAACAGCTCACAGGACATGGTTCAGGATATCATCTATAGCCCTTGAGAATATTATCTATAGCCCTTTAGTTCTTCCTTGAGAAGGAACTAAAAGTCCTTGACTATACTTAATGACTATTATCAATTATTATTATTTGGTTTCCTTTGACTGTTTCCTTTCTGCATGTTCTCACTTCTCTGATTAAACTTATTCTTAGGCTACAGTCTTCCGCAGACAAAAGGCAGGCAGAGGACATAAGGAGAAAGGACCTTAGAGTCCTGCTCCATTTCAAGAGTATCACACCTATGGTTTCCAGGAGTTGTTGGCTCTCCTTCTTTTTCATTGTTTGAAAAATAGCAGGGAGGATTCTGACTGGCTGGCATGGGTCATGATGTCTGTTCACACTGTCTGTAGCCAGGGAGGGCAGAATCACAGAAGAACAGGAATTCTTACTGGAACCACGTGGCTAAACCAGAGAGAGAGAGCATTATTCCCAAAATTGTTATGTTGAATTATGTTCAGTTTAAAAAACGGCAACCCACTCCAATATTTTTGCCTGGAGAATCCCATGGACAGAGGAGCCTGGAAGGCTATAGTCCATGGGGTCACAGGGAGCTGGACATGACTGAGTGACTGTCACTCAGTTTAAAATCTAAACTGTTGCTGTGCATGCTTGCATCAGTCGTGTCTGACTCTTTGTGACCCCAGGGACTGTAACCCACCAGGTTCCTCTGTCCTTGGGATTCTCTAGGCAAGCATACTAGAGTGGGTATCTATTCCCTTCTCCAGAGGATCTTCCTGACTCAAAGATTGAGAACCTGGGTCTCCTTAATTGCAGGCAGATTCTGCATTGCTCAGATTACTGTTTGAGCCATCAGGGAAGCCCATACACACATATGTAATATATGTTAAATTAATTATATTATTACGGAATCATATATTGTATGATTACTATACTGTTGTATTTTATAGTTATTGTAAGTATACTATATATGATGTTATCCTACATATGATCATATAATAGAAATAGATGATAGATAGATAAATACAGAGATGAATGGAAGGATTTATTTGAAGAAATTGGTTCACACAATTGTGGAAGCCGGCCAGTCTTGAAATCTGTAAGGGGTCTAGGGATAAGATGCTGCTGCTCCCCAAGTCCAAAGGCAATCTAGAAATAGAAATTCTCCTTTGTCGGGGGTCATTGATCTTTTTTCTGAGACCTTCAACTAAGTGGATAAGATCCACTTGTTTTATAGAGATTAATCTACTTTCTCAAGTCTACTGATTTAAATGTTAATTGCAACTAAAACATACCTTCACCCAACATCTAGACTGATGTTTAACCAAGCAGCTTGGTGCTACAGTGTAGCCATTAACGCATAGAATCAGCCATCACACCATGACTTGGAGACATGTTTAATGTTTTTATTATTAATCTTTTTTGCATATCCCTTTGTTCTTAAAACATTATTGGTAAAATATGTAATTTATTTGGTGCCAAGTTCTGATATTGTATCTCTGCTCTGGTGAGAAAATACAGATTACTCTCTAGAAGTCCGTTTTCAATCACAGGCTCAGATTGTAGGTTTTGTACTAACATTTGCTTAAGCAGTGACCCAGTGGTCTGACTCATTTCTTTTTTCGTTTGACAACCTTCCAGGAGTTGACATGGAAAAGGCAATGGCAACCCACTCCAGTACTCTTGTCTGGAAAATCTCATGGACCGAGGAGCCTAGTAGGCTGCAGTCCATGGGGTCATGAAGAGTCGATCATGACTGAGGAAGTTCACTTTCATTTTTCACTTTCATGCATTGGAGAAAGAAATGGCAACCCACTCCAGTGTTCTTGCCTGGAGAATCCCAGGGACAGCGGAGCCTGGTGGGCTGCCGTCTATGGGGTCGCATAGAATCGGACACGACTGAAGCGACTTAGCAGCAGCAGCAGCAGGAGTTGACAACCTTTAGCTCCACCCCACCCCCACATCCTCAGGTTCAGAGTCAGGAACCTCATCTGTTTTCAAAGGCCCATTGTGCATCCATACTTGATTTCAGGGTGCACATCAAACCTTTCACATGGCAGCCCTCAAATTTTCCAGAACTTGATCATTAATGGAGGCTTAAGGATGAAAAATGTTTCTTGCTTTAATGGGACCTCAAGAGCATTTGTTGTTGTTGTGTAGTTCAGTCTTTAAGTCATGTCCAACACTGCGACTCCATGGACTGCAGCACACCCGGCTCCTCTGTCCTCTGCTGGCTCCTGGAGTTTGCTCAGATTCAGGTCTACTGAGTTCAAGAGCATGTAGAGATGGCTGAATCAATTAGACTAGCTAAAGTCAGTATCTGTATAGTTATTTGTTCCATTTATGTGAATACTTATTCACTTTGTATTCATATTCATTCAGAGTGACAAAAGATACTTTGTCAAATGTATTCACTTTGACACTGACCTTGAAAGATCATGCTCATGTTGAAAAATTACATCATTTATAAGCATCAAGCAAATTGAAACTAATGTCTGGGTTTACATGTATTATCAGCACAACTGTAAGTCGTACATAAAGCTACATGTGTGTGTGCTCAGTTGCCAAGTCATGTGCCACTCTTTGTGACCTTGCGGAAATGTAGCCCACCAGGTTCCTCTATCCATGGGATTTCCCAGGCAAGAATACTGGAGCCAGGTTGCCATTTCCTTCTCTAGCCGATCTACCCGACTCAGGGATGGAACCTGCATCTCCTGTGTTGCAAGCAGATTCTTTACCACTGAGCCACCTGGGAAGGCCAACATGAAGCTACACTAGTTGCTAATTTGCATTTTCTGAACAAATTCCCTTTTTAACTTTACATATGATTTTGAATATGCTGGAAAGATTGATTATCCTTCTGATGAAAACATACATCATTTCTTAAGGAGGTTTGAGATCCAGGGGTTAGATTCAATTCCTCATTTCCTGTGTCTCACGTTGAAAACATTTTGAAGATCCAGACTTTAGAGCTCGGAATTGGAGAGCCCATAAGACATGGCACATATTGTTCATTTTGCCATTAATTTCTGTGCTTTGTGTTTGATTTGGATGCTAGGGAGAGCCCTCACCACCTTTGCTCAGAAATGTGGCTGTAAAGGTCAAAACAAAACTATACCACTTGCCATATGGTTCACAGGAGATGACCTTTGATTTCTTGTTATTTGTAGCTATTTTTACTTGCTTCATTCCAGTTCCCTGGAGATCTACCTGCAGCATTGCTGAAGTAAATCAACTCAGATCTTCAACAGTCTTATACCAGGTGTCTTACTTTGTTCCCAGACCTGATTTTTCTCTGCTCTTCCTCCTTGCCTCAGTTTGATCTCAGCTTCCAAATGCCGGTACTAGTAATTTGTCCAGTGATTGGAGTATTTCCCTTAAATCCCATCCTAGAATCCAGGGCCCTGCTGGCTGCTGCTAGACTTTCCTGAGGCTGACGTTGTTCTTTCCTGGTCTTCCATCGTGTCCAAGTTTCCCATTCTTCCTTCAGAGTACCTGTTAAAGTTTGACTCATATTGTCCAAAAGATATGTTTGAACCCTAATCACTCATTCCTCAGACTGTGACCTTACTTGGAAATAGAGTTATTGCAGATGTAATTAAAATGAATGGGTTCATACTGGAGTAGGGTAGGCTCTTAATCCAGTATGTCTGGTGTCCTTATGGAAAGACAGAAGACATGGAGACAGAGAAGAAGACCATGTGGCAAAGGCAGAGGCTGAACTTGGAATCATGCACTTGCAAGTAGGGGAGCCAAGGATCGCCAGCAAACCTTCAGAAGCTAGGAAGAGGCAAGGAAGGATGCCCCTGTCGGTTCAAGAGGACACATGTGCCTGCTGGCACCCTGATTTGGGCTTCCTGGCCTTCTTTATTATTAGATGAGAAATTCCTGTTATTTTTAAGCCACCCAGCTTGTGGCACTTTGTTATGACAGCCCTAGGGAACTAATACAGAACCTCACCAGATACCTTGTTCTAAGTCCTTTCTTCTCCCTTTGGGTTTACCTGAAAAGTAACCAGTCATTGCCCAGTCCCACAGGACCTTTCACTTGCCATAGATGGAACCTCTCATGTCAGCACCATAGGCCGCATTGTTTCTCCTGGCTTGTCTTGTAGTCTAGTCAGCTAGCTCATCGGACTCTAAGGTCCAACCTTATCCCAAAGCAAACAAGTGCTGATTAGCTGCTGACATTGTTATAGACTCTAAAGCCAGAATGCAACTTGTGCTCTTCTCAGAAGATGGGGGTCCGTGTTACAGACTGAAGCTGCCCCCATTTCTCAAAGTCATATGTTGAAGTCCAAGCCCCAGTGTGATGCTATTCGGAGATGGAGCCTTTGGGAGATAGTTAGGGTTAGATAAGATCATGGGGGTGGAGCCCTCATGATGGGATTAATTCCCTTGTATTAATAAGAAGAGAAACCAGAGACCTTGCTCTCTCTTCCTCCCAATGCCCACCATGTACTCAAGAACAAGAGATCGTGTGAGCACACAGCCAAGATGGTGGCCACTTACAGACAAAGGGAAGCCTCACAATGGAACCTACTTTGAAGTGAAAGTGAAAATGTTAGTCACTTACAGTTAGACTTACTGTACACTATATACATATATATATATATATACACACATACATACGCACCTATATATGAGTGTGTGTTACTTGCTCAGTAGTGTCTGACTCTTTGCAATCTCATGGACTGTAACCGGTGAGGTTCCTCTGTCTATGGGATTCTCCAGTAAGACTATTGGAGTGAATAGCCATTCCCTTCTCCATGGGATCTTCCTGACCCGGGGATCAAACCCAGGAAGCCACAATGCAGATAGGTTTGAGCCACTTTATCATTTGAGCCACTAGGGAAGGCCTGAAACCTACCTTGCCAGTACCGTATTCTTGGACACCTTAGCTTCCAGAACTATGACAAGTGCATTTCTGTTCCAGCTGCTCAGCCTGTGCTGTTTTCTTACGGCAACCCAACCTGACAAATACAGGGCATGTGTTTGTGCTCTGATTTTCAAGACTGTATGCTTCAAACACAGCCAACACAACACAGACTGCCACTGGCTTCAGTCACTCTGTTAGTTTTCTAGGGGGCTGCCACAACAAATTACCATAATCTTATTACTTCAAACAATAAAAATGTACTTTCTCACAGTTCTAGAGGCCAGATGTCTAAAATTAAAGTGCTAGCAAGGCCGTGCTCCCTCCGAAGCCTCAAGGGGAGTATCTCTCTTTGTCTCTTCCAGCTTCTGGTGGACCCAGGCATCTTTGGCTTGTAGCTATATAGCTCTAATCAATGCCTTCATCCTCACATGGCTCTCTTCTTCTCTCTTTTATCTTATTTTGTTTTATTTTACTCTATTTTATTTAATGTTGGACATTGCCTCCATCTTTTTTTTTTTTTTTCCTTGATCATGCCACATGGCATGTGGGACTTTACTTCTTCGACCAGGGATTGAACCCACATCCCCTGCATTAGAAGCCTGGAGTCTTAACCACTGGACGGCCAAGAAAGTCCCTCCTGGGGACTTTTATAAGGACACTTACCATTAGCTTCAGAACCCATCCAGATCATACAGAATGATCTTATCTTGTGATTCTTAATTACAGCTGCAAAGACTCTTTCTTAACAAGGTTCCAACGTGGACATATCTTTGGAAGGATCAGATTTAGCCCATGGTAGATGACTGAGTAACCTAGGAAAAAAACCCACAATGATAAATTACATTAGAAACAATACTGGCAAAAGAAAATTCAAAAATGATGTATGTGGGTTTCAGGCTATCACCTCATACTTTGCATTCATGAAGATTTAAGCCACTGGACTTTCCATCTGGCTGGAAAGAAAATAACTGCAAAGCTACTGGGCTAGAAACTTAGTATTTAATTCCCTACCTAGTGACAGCCTAAATTACAAAAGATTGCAAGGCATTTTGTGTACCCTTGCCTTCCCTGCTTTGCTGCAATTTAACTTTGGCAATTTACATTTACAGTGTTCAGCCAATTAAACGTCTCTTATCAACGTAAGGCATTTATAGCGGGAAGGCAACACACAATTAAAGTTCTATCAGCTAGTCAGCTCCCATATGTGCTCTAGTGCTGACTGTCAATCTGTTTCCACAGTTTCTTTTCATACCGGAGGCCTTTTCCTGTGGTTGATCAGTCTGTCTGCAAAGTGAGGGCTTAGCGGAGAGAGTTGTACAGTTAGCACAAATGGCAAAGGAGGGAGAAATAATGGAGCCAGACAAAGCAAAACAAAGAATCCTAGCAGAAGCATTTCACAGTCATGATCAATAAGTATTGCACTGATGTTTACTAAGCTCAATCATTCCATATGATAGCCACCATATATCAGGGAGGTATGGAAAAACTATTAATCTTATCTGATACATAATTAAACTAATAACACGTTACAGAGAATTAAACAATGACAGAACTAGCTAACCTACTTTTTCAAGACCCTACAGTTTATAAGGGCTTCCCAGGTGGCTCAGTGGTAAAGAATCAGTCTGCCAATGCAGGAGACACAGATTCAATCTCTGGGTCAGGAAGATCTCCTGGCAGAGGAAAAAGGCAATCCACTCCAGCATTCTTGCCTGGAAAATCCCATGGATAGAGGAGCCTGGCAGGCTCCATGGGATCACAAAGAGTTGGACATAACTGGGCATACGTGCACACACTTTATCAGTGTTCCACCAAAATAAGCCAGGTATTTACATAAATAAATAAATTTATTTATATAACTTTATTTAAATGAAATAGATCAAAATGTAGACAGTTTTATCTATAGACACTCCCCAAAGGAGGTATGTTTCCAAAATATTTTAAGCAAAGGAAGCATCATTTAAGTAAGCTTAGAGCTGCCAAAAGGAGGTAACCCAAAAATAACACTGGTTAGGTTGAAGTTTGCTAAAAATAAGTTTTGGTTCTTATAAGAATATTATCAGTCTTTGACAATCCTTTTTAAAATGGAGAAAAAAGCAGTTATAAAGGAAAAGTGACAAACTTCTGTTTGATGGCATTTGGCAAGCAAGGGTTTTGACTGAGATAGGAAAAACATCCAAAAGTGTAAATTGAAGATCAAAGTCAGCACTGTTGGTCTTGAGATTGACTTCGACTTGGGCCAAGAGCTTGACATTTTGTGAGCTTGAAAAGCGAAAAATGATAAAAAAAAAAAATCAAAGGAAGAGAGAAATCTGGATAATCAAGTCAGTTCATTCATGCTGTCTACAGCTTGCTTTCCAATTTCATTTAGCACACAGCCTAAGCTACCGACAAACTTCTTTGTGGATGCAGCAGGATTCCCAAGAACTGGGTGTCTCCAATATTTGCTTTGCATGAGCCCTTGAGTCAAGATACTAAAGGCACACACATACACACACACACACACACACAGAGTTTCCCTGTTCAATCTCTCAAAACATGATCAAATGTCTCCAGCTCTTCTCAAAAGTCTTTCAAAGGTGCTCCAAAATTCCTTTCCCTGAAAAGTATACCTCCAGCTTCTGATTCTTTGAAGGAATAATTGGGAGGAATCATGAAGAGTAGCATCCCATGCAGGCTCAGTCGCTTCAGTTGTGTCCATTCTTTGTGACCCAATGGACTATAGCCCGCCAGGCTCCTCTGACTATGTGACCCTCCAGGTGAGAATACTGGAGTGAGTTGTCATGGCCTCTTCCAGGGAGCCTTCCCAATCCAGGGATTAAACTTGTATCTCCTGCATCTCCTGCATTGTAGGCAGAATCTTTACCACTGAGCCCCTGGGGAAGCCCCAGCATCCCATATAAGTAAATAAAATTTCGAGCAAGTGGTGTCTATACTTCTTCACTTAATAGTCTTTTAGAAAAATGCATACTACCTAAGTAACCCCATTTTGTAGTTGGTTACATAGACATATGGTTACACAATATTGCCTTCAGATTTGTACGTGATCTGCTGCACTGGTTATGCACTGCACAACTCCAGGGAGCACCATTCTTGTAGACCACAGCATAACAGATGCCTCTGGGGAAATTCAGGTAGTCTGACTCCAACCCCTTGTTTCCTTCCACACATAACTTAGCAGCTCAGAAACCCCCTTTTCCAGTAATGTAGACTTTCTGAGGTATGTTGGTTGTCTGTTTATATAAAAATTGCTGTAACAATGCAGTTTCTGATAACAGAATTTATAATGGTCCTGATACACAGAAGCAAATATTTGAATGTTCCTCTTTTCATGAAAGGGTTTGCGCACCCACTACTGCTCCATCCTTATTTTGCAGTTTCATTACCAGATTTCTTTGTTGCTGTTCAGTTGCTCAGTTATGTCTGACTCTTTGTGACCCCATGGACTGCAGCACTCCAGGCTTCCCTGACCTTCACCATCTCCCAGAGCTTGCTCAAACTCACATCCATTGAGTTGGTGATGCCATCCACCCATCTCATCCTCTGTCATCTCCTTCTCCTCCTGCCTTCAATCTTTCCCAGCATCAGGATCTTTTCTAGTGAGTTGGCTCTTCACATCAGGTGGCCAAAGAATTGGAGCTTCAGCTTCAGCATCAGTCCTTCCAGTGAATACTCAGGATTGATTTCCTTTAGGATGGACTGGTTGGATCTCCTTGCTGTCCAAGGGACTCTCAAGAGTCTTCTCCAACACCACAGTTCAAAAGCATCAGTTCCTTGGAGCTCAGCCTTCTTTATGGTCCAACTGTCACATCCATACATGACTACTGGGAAAACCATAGCTTTGACTATATGGGCCTTTTTTTGGCAAAGAAATGCCTCTGCATTTTAATACACTGTCCAGGTTTATCATAGCTTTTCTTCCAAGGAGCAAGAGTCTTTTAATTTCATAGTTGCAGTCATCATCTGCAATGATTTTGGAGCCCAAGAAAATAAAGTCTGTCACTGTTTCCATTGTTTCCCCATCTATTTGCCACGAAGTGAAAAGACTGGATGCCATGATCTTAGTTTTCTGAACGTTGAGTTTTAAGCCAGCTTGTTCACTCTCCTCTTTCACTTTCATCAAGAGGCTCTTTAGTTCCTCTTCACTTACTTTCTGCCATAAGGGTGGTGTGTTCTGCATATCTGAGGTTATTGATATTTCTCCCAGCAATCTTGATTGCAGCCTGTGCTTCATTCAGCCCAGCGTTTCTCACGATGTACTCTGCATGTAATTTAAATAAACAGGTTGACAATATACAGCCTTGACTTACTCCTTTCTCAATTTGGAACCAGTCTGTTGTTCCACATCTGGTTCTAACTGTTTCTTCTTGACCTCCATACAGGTTTCTCAAGAGGCAGGTCAGGTGGTCTGGTATTCCCATCTCTTTAAGAATTTTCCACAGTTTGTTGTGATCCACCTAGTTAAAGGCTTTAGCACAGTCAATGGAGCAGAAGTAGATGTTTTTCTGGAATTCTCTTGCTCTTTCTATGATCCAACAGATCTTAGAACAGACAGACTTCTGGTGACTGTCAATCCAATATCTTGTAACATGGAGAGTATTCTATACTTTTTGTTCCTCACTCTCTCCTTTATTACACTTTCTTGAAAGTTCATTGCTTATAGGAGAAATACCTACAATTTCTCATAGAATATGAAATATTTTTGCAAACTGCATAAATTTCAAGTTTCCTTGTATCTCCTGAAAACTCTGAAACACATCTGTTTTCAACTCTTCCACACCCTGAGAGTGTACACTCAATTTTTACCTTCTCTCGGGGATCACCTACCTATCCAAGGTATTTATGTATTGCATCAGTTAGCCACTACTGCAGTAAAACTACGTAAGAAATGACCTCAAAATCTCGGTGACCTACAACACTTATTTTTCTCACTCGTGACTGGGGCTGGGGAACAGCTGAGATGGTTCTGCTTCAGGCTGTGAGTCAGGGTCAGGTCTGTTCCATGTGGCTTCTCATCCTGGGATCAGCAGTTTCTCTGGGCACATTCTTTTCCACCATATGGCAGAAGCCCAAGCAAGCAAATCAAGCTGAGCAAACACATTTAAAGCTTCAGATTGGACATGAGTTCCACCCAACTTCATTGGCCCAAAGCAAGGTGACAGCAGTAGAATGGAGAAGTACACTCTGTTTCAAAAGGGAGCCAAAAGAAAAGTGAAAGTGTTAGTCACTCAGCTGTGTCTGCTCTCTGTGACTCCATGGACTACAACCCACCAGACTCCTCTGTCCATGGGATTCTCCAGCAAGAATACTGGAGTGGGTTGCCATTTCCTCTTTCAGGGGGTATTCCAGATCCAGGAATGAAACCTGGGTCTCCTGCATTGCAGGCAGATTCTCTACCATTTGAGCCACCAGGGAAACCCCTGCAACATCATAAGGCAAAGGGGTGTGATCACTGTGGTAGTTCTATTAGAGGCAGGAAGTGAAAAATAATCCACTATGGGCAGTGAACCAGTGTGGACAATAATCCAGTTCCACAAGAGTGGGATTGCTGGATCATGTGGTAACTCTGCTTTTAGTTTTTAAGGAAACTCTATACTGTACAACATACTGGCTACACTTTTCCACTCTAACTTTTAATATTTTTCTTCTTATTCTTTGCAAATGACTTCTATCAAATAATCCCTCTGATGGAATCTTAAATGTTTTCTGTCATTTACAGGAATTGAAGTTGATTGGACTGGATATTCCACACTTTGCTGCAGACCTTCCACTGAACCGATGTAAAAATCGTTACACAAACATCCTACCATGTAAGATGGTCAATAATGCTGATCCCGCTCTTGTCATCCAAAGGCTGAAGGGCTGTTATGGCAGATGAATCAGTTCCACCAACCTCTAGCCAGGCCAGGAATGATCTGTATCCTCAAGGCCATGTCAGCAATTGCCTTGATTGCGTTGGTGCTTTCATATCATTAGATCTTGTTGTGTGTAGGAAGATTTAATCATCATGCTTTTAAACGAATTGTATCTGAACAGAAAAAACTGACCCTTTGACCCTTTGGAGATCAAAACATCTTAGCCAAATAAGGGATAAGATAAATTGTGCTCATAACCTATTTTCAGTCAATTCATTGACAGTTCAGTTCAGTTCAGTTCAGTCACTCAGTCGTGTCTGACTCTCTGCGACCCCATGAATTGCAGCATGCCAGGCCTCCCTGTCCATCACCAACTCCCGGAGTTCATTCAGACTCAGGTCCATCAAGTCAGTGATGCCATCCAGCCATCTCATCCTCTGTCGTCCCCTTCTTCTCCTGCCCCCAGTCCCTCTCAGCATCAGAGTCTTTTCCAATGGAAGGGGGCAAATAGAAAGGAAATGCAAGGTGTGAAAAAGGCTCCTTTATTACTTCTGGCAAGGTCTGCTGTTCCTTATTATTTTGCAGTAAAAGCAACATTCAAAGAAAAAGTAACACAAAGTACTTAATAGGACCATTAAAACACATTCTAATATAAATTTAACATTCTATTCTGCTACACTCTAGTGGGGGCTGGGAACGAAGGGAAAAGTGCAGACCTTTACAAAGAACCTTCATGAGGGTTTTTGACAAAATTAGGTAGGATTAATATTATTATGAGCTTCCCTGGTGGCTCAGTGGTAAAGAATCTGCCTGCAATGCAGAGGTACAGGAGGTACAGGAGCTGCAGGTTTGATCCCGGGGTCAGGAAGATTCCCTGGAAGAGGGTATGGCAACCCACTCCAGTATTCTTGCCTGGAGAATCCCATGGACAGAGGAGCCTGGAAGGCTGCATAGTCCATAGGGTTACGCAGAGAATCAGGCAAGACTGAAGCAACTTAGCACAGCACAGCACGATATTATCATATAACACTTTACATCTGTATGCATTTCAGGATTTATTATCTTCATTTGAAGTCCATTTACAATAAGCCCATCAACACCATCTTCTTTTCTCTAGGCTTCCCAAAGGTAGTGAATTCTCTGGATATCCCTGAAAGTGAAAGTGAAAGTTGCTCAGTCATGTCCGACTCTTTGCTACTCCATGGACTGTGGAATTCCCCAGGCCAGAATACTGGAGTGGGTAGCCTTTCCCTTCTCCAGGACATCTTCCCAACCCAGGGACCAAACCCCGGTCTCCTGCATTGTGGGTGGGTTCTTTACCAGCTGAGCCACAAGGGAAGCCCAGAATACTGGAGTGGGTAGCCTATTCCTTCTCCGGTGGATCTTCCCAACCCAGGAATCAAACTGGGGTCCTCTGCATTACAGGCAGATTCTTTACCAACAGAGCTATCAGGGAAGACTTGAGTGAAATGGAAATCCTAGGTTTCGGTTACATTCGATAGCCTTTACACAACCCGCCAGATATTTTAGTTCCTGTACATATTCTCCACAATTCCCTGCAAAATCTAGAGACCGCTCTTTTAAGAACAGGAGGGCTGGTGGGGAGGACATAGTGGTTGGGAGGTACTTATATATTTATTTAAACAAGAAACTAAGGTTGAGATATGGCTAAAATATAAAGCTAAAATAAACTTTATCTACCTACCCTATCACTGACCAATTTAACTTGATTTGGGGTACAAATATTGAGTACAGAATTGTCTTGACAAGTCTTCATTTCACTCTGAATGTTTTTCTTTTTTCCTCTTTTGTTTTTTATTTGTTAATCCCAAGCTCCTAATTTATCCCCCATCCCCCCCCCGACTCATTTCCCCTTTGGTAACCATAAACTTATTTTCTATATCTATTTCTGTGTTATAAATAAGTTCATAGGCATCTTTTCTTTTAGATTCTACATAGAAGTGATATGTGATGTTTGTCTTTTTTTGTCTGACTTACTTCATTTAGTGTGGTCATCTCTCGTCCATCTAAGTTGCTGCAAATGGAATTATTTCATTCTCTTTTTTGCCTGAGTGACATTCCATTGTGTATGTTCGCCACATCTTCTTTCTCCATCCATCTGTTGATAGCCACTGAGGTTGTCTCCATGTCTTGGCTACTTGTTAGTGCTGCACTGAACATTCGGGTACAAGCATCTTTTCAAATTAAACTTTTCATCTTTTCCAGATATATGCCCAGGATGGGATTGCTGAATCATATAGTTACTCTATGTTTAGTTTTTAAGGACCCTCCATACTATTCTTCATAGTAACTGCACCTTTCTGCTGTGACGTTTAATATTTTTCTCCTTCTTCTTTACAGATGACTTTAGCCGAGTGAGATTGATCTCCATGAATGAAGAGGAAGGTGCAGACTACATCAATGCTAATTACATTCCTGTAAGTGAAAAAAAAATTAAAAGTTATTAAATCAGGCCTCCAAAAACAAACAAACAAACAAAACCAGGCATCCAAATTCTACCCCAGCCAGAGGAAGACTATTACAGCTGCAGAGATGAGTCGAACAGTTCAATAGAGAGTCATTCTTCACCAAGCACTTCAACTATAAAGAACAGTTTCCATTATTCCATTTTAGAATGAAGAATGGTGGGGAGAGGGGGAGCCCAGAGAATAATAATTTTCAAATATCTTTGAAAATGACTAGTGAAAGTGAAAGTAGATAATTATACTAAAGATCTACTTTCCTATGCTTAAATTTCAGTGTCAGTGCCAACCTGTGCTTTTAAAATGTGTCTGTATAGACACGTGGTTGTTATTGTAGAAAGGTGTGGGTGTGATTTTGTAACTTCCCAAGAAAAATGTTTAAAATCACACAGATTTGTGCAGTTAGCTACTATGACTATCTCTTTAACAGAAAAAAAGAGGAGAAAATATAATATAGGTGTATGATCCCTCACCAGGTTTATCCCCAGTAAATTCTCAGTCGCTTCTCATTTGTGTGGAACAGCAACTGGTGTTGATTTAAGGCTTTCCTGGTGGCTCAGATGGTAAAGAATCTGCCTGCAATGCAGGAGACCTGGGTTTGATCCCTGGGTCAGGAAGATCCCCTGGAGAAGGGAATGGCTACCCACTCCAGTATTCTTGCCCAGAGAATTCCACAAACAGAGGAGCCTAGTGGGCTACAGTCCTTGAGGTTGCAAAGAGTTGGACATGACTGAGTTTCACTTTAGCTCCTTAAGAGACAACTTTGTCTTTGTCTTCCAGGGGTACAATTCACCCCAGGAGTACATTGCCACACAGGGGCCACTGCCTGAAACCAGGAATGACTTTTGGAAGATGGTCCTGCAACAGAAGTCCCAGATTATCGTCATGCTCACTCAATGTAATGAGAAGAGGAGGGTAAGTACTTTCAATCCTTTGAAAGTAAAGAATTCAGTCTCACTTAGCAGTAAAACCTGCACCAGCCACTGCCAAGGAATGTGCTCACTGTGGGAGGGAAGGGAAGCTTAGAAGGGAGGGGACATATGTGTACCTGTGACTGATTCACGTTGCTTTATGGCTGACGCCAATACCATATTCTAAAGCAATTATCCTCCACTTAAAATTTTTTAAAAAGTGTGGGTATAATTATATAGGCTTCCCAAGAAAAATATTTAAAATCATATGGGTTTATGCAGTTAGTTACTATGATGGCCCCTTTGATGGAAAAAAAGGAGAAAACATTACATAAGTATATGTTCCCCTTGCTTCATTCTTTATCCTCACAGTAATCCTATACGATTCTTCAGAGGCGAGTCATTTGCTTTCTCTAAATGATCACTGACTGTTTCTTCCCCAGCCTGTTGGTCTTAAAAGGTTATGCTATTGCCCCCTTAGGTGAAATGTGATCATTACTGGCCATTCACAGAAGAGCCCATAGCTTATGGTGACATCACAGTGGAGATGATGTCGGAGGAAGAGCAGGACGACTGGGCTTGTAGACATTTCCGGATCAACTATGTAAGTCACAAACCAGGCTTCAGGGGCCATCCCCACGCTGAGGGAATCCCCAGGCTCAGGAAGCCCATTCTCCTTCATGGGAGACTGTGAGTGCTTTAGACTTGGCGACACTGCTTCCTCCAAGAGAAAAATGCCACATACAATGTGCTTGTTTCCCGTCTCCTGGAGGGTGATGTGGATAGAACGCCTGGTCCAGACAGCCAGAGGACATGGAATCAGAAGGCTGCACTGATCGGTGTCAGATTCACCCAGGGCAATAGAAGACACGGTGACCCATGGCTCACCAGCATGACTAAGGAAAGAAGTGTTGCCACTACTTATACTGACTATGTATGAGTATAAGGAGGATATGCAAAATAAGGATATACTTACATTATAAATTCAATTGTAATTTTAGAGGTAGTGGTTTAGGTTTTGTTTGGCTTTGTTTCTTATTTTGTTGTAGTTTGGTTTTTATTATTTCAAAGGTACTTCTGGACCTTATTAATCATGGTTTCATGGCTCTTTTGAAATGCTGTTGATTCCTGGTGGTTAGGATGTCAGAAAAGTCCGTTTTTCCTGAAGGCAGACTTTTGAGCTCAAGCTGAATGTTGGTGCACCAGGCTAGGTGCTGACATCAGTCACAGTCGCTCTGGTTCCTTCTTGATGGATCCTTCACAGACAGCAGTCCTAAAAATAGGAGGGAAGTTTTACTAGTACTGTGTTCTCCAGTGGAGTGTGCTCTCTGTTGAAGACAAACAATAGGAAATGCCTCATTAAAACTCACTTCTCTGCTTAGAAACAACCCTTCCTCACAGTACGGGTCAGGGGATGAACAAAAAGAGGCTGCTTTGTGAAGCCTTTGCTCTAAGAATGAGTTTTGCCTTTTAAAAGTTGGAAAAAATTAAAGGAAGAATACTATTTCACAACAAATAATATATGAAAATTATACAATTAAAATACAAATGTCCATAAGTAACATTTTATTGAAACATAGCCACAAACTTGTTTACTGACTTTCTATGACTATTTCTGTCCTACATCAGGCTTGTATAGTTGCAGCAGAGACTGTATGATCCACAGAATCCAAAATGTCTGTCTGCCCTTTGCAGGAAATGCTTGCTGACCATTTAATACAGACAATGAAAACTGGCTTTTTGTTTCAATATAACGTAAGCCCTCAAGAACTCACCATTTATTGATATTTACAAGAAACAAATCACTTCTTAACCGCTAGCAGTTAACAATGGCTTTAGCTGCATTAAGAATGTAGGCAGATCCCAGTGTAACTGCTCCATGCTGTTCCATCTCTTTGAAATGCTCATCTCCTCCCATTCTCTAAGAACATCCCTACTCAGAGAGTCAGCTCAAATGTCAACTCTTTATCAAGCCTTCCCTAGTCTCAAGAGACCCTTCTCCCTTTCCTCCCCTGCTCTAATCCCATGTGTATCACTCCAGTGCACTATAAGTGGTCACAATTCTCTGATTTCCTGTCTGCCTCCTCAACGTGCTATGAGCTTCATATACAAGTATCCTGTTTTGATAATCCTTGTAGGGACTTCCCTGGTGATATAGTGGTTAGGACTTTACCATCCAATGGCAGGGGTGTATGTTTCATCCTTGGTCAGGGAATTAAGATTCCACATGCTTCCTGGCCAAAAAAAACCAAAGCATAAAACAGAAGCAATATTGTAGCAAATTCAATGAAGATTTTAAAAATTGTCCACATCAAAAAAAATCTTAAAAAATAATAATCCTTTTAATCCAAACAGTTAGCCACTTAATAATCTTGTGAAATGTAAAAAAAAAAAAAAAATCAGTGAATGGATGTTTTCAAAAGTAAGGGAGTATTAAGAAAACATCAACAGATTTAACCATCAGAGAAATATTTAACAATAGAAATTTTATTTGAACTCTGCTTTCTGTCTTGGTTATGTCAACCAGAAAGCAGTGCAAACTGCTAGACAAATATAGAATAGATTTGAATAGAATAAATCTTGCCCTAGGTTTTGCATATAGGAGAAAAAAATTGCAAAGTAAACATAAGGTATGTTCCCTTGACAGGGAAGAGTGACATCAATTATGGTATGATTCATATTACACTTCTTGTCCTTGATCTTAAATGATGACCTTTCAATGACAAACGTGTGAAGGGCTTGAAGCAGACGAATAAAATGTTTAATGACAGAGTTTTCTGGAAATATTTTTATAGTCACAAGCATCTGGTCCCAGAGTGCCCCCTTTGGGCCATAAATATACAGAATCTAAGTTTTAAGCTCCTGCAATGAATACTAAACTGAAGACTGTCATGCTATTGCTGATAAATAGACTTTTTTTACTTTTTTTTCATTTTTGGCTTATACACTTCTTTATCTCCTCCATATTTCCATATGGAATCTTTCAGAGTAAAACCAGATAAAATTACCTAAATGAGAAAATCAGAGACATTTTGGAATGACTAAGATGTAACCAGTAAGGTTTTCTCATTTAGTAAGAAAGGAGGAAAATGACTGTAACACACAATTTATCACTTTCCAGTACTTGACACTTGGCATGAACTGAATAATAATTGGAAACTAAAAACCAGCAAAAACTGGTTTGTTCCCATTCACATGTGCCTTGCTATTCAGCTAACAGGAATCAGCCCTCTGATGCAAAGACCTCTGCCTTGCAGCTACAGAGAGACAGACGACAGTTTAAAGAATTCCTATTTTTGAACCACTTTCATATTTTAGCTGGATACCTTGTCAGATCAACCAGAGGAGACTTTATATATTTTCTATATACATAAAACTACAGATATAAGATTGTATATATTTATATATGTGCATGCATAGCCCACCATGTACAAGTCTTGTGCTCAGTCTATGATCCTCATTTGAAAGAAGCATTTGCATGAACTTTTCTGGGCAACCACAGATATGTGGTGATGAAATATCCTTAAATCCTCCTGGTGTTGAGTAATTCATTCATTCTGCACAATTTATTCTGCTTGAGTTACTTTCTTGCCGTACTTCCTGAAGACAGCGGTGAAGCTGGCCAGCGTCTTTGCAGATTTCATGCTTCGTGTATCCAAGACAAAGTCCTTGAACCTGTGCAGAGAGGGAGGCATTGAATGTGGCTGGGGATGTATGGCCTTAGGCCAAAGAGACAGTGGGTCTAGTTGAAGTGCTGATATATATATACACACAAATATTATATTTTATTTATTCTTATTTATTTTTGTGATTTTACCTCACCCAAGACCACAGACTCTTTGAAATGCATTTCTCTTTAATACCTGAAAACCTAAACTTTATATCCAGACAAATTCTTCCAAATTACAATATAATATTCCATCTCCTGAATGGATTCAAGAGTCTTAGCAAGTTTGGGAGATGAAGGATGCATTAGATCTTTGTGAGGCTTGGATTTGGAATATTTCTGGTAGTTGATAAGAGCAGAATAAAACTGTATGCTTATAAGGTAGTAGGGGGCTAAAGCACGTAATTCTTGAAGGACATATATCCTAGTTGTTATTTACTCAGGTCAGAGAGAATAATAATATGTTTGGTGTATGGGCTCATATGAATAGGAAAATATAGAAAATATCCATTTTTGGTGATTCCCAGAACCACTCACTGAAACGCGCTGTGCTGCGGACTTCCCTGGTGGTCCAGCAGGTTAAGACTCTGTGCTTCTACTGCGGGGGCACAGCTTCTATACCTGGCCGGGGAACTAAGGTCCTGCACACTGCCCAACTCGGCCAAAAAGATAAATAAATAAAAGGAGAATGTTTAAAAATAATAACAATTTTAAGAAAAGATATGCACTGAGCTGGATGAGAACAAGTGGTAGTAATTACGTAGCAGTAGTGACGAGGCTATCTAACAGAAACCACCCTTCACAGACATGTTCACACTTAATTCTCGCAACAACCCTTGTTAAAAGTATTATGAGACCCTCTTCAAGTAAGAGAACACTGGTGTTCAGTGAGTGCATCTTGTGTTAGGTCCCCTAGTATCAGAACCCAAGACAGGGATTGTCATACATAGGGTTTTTTGAAAGTGTCGTATTGGGTGAAATCCATACAAGAAAAGGGAAGCAGGAGAAGACAAGAGAGTTGTCTTAGCCTGACATTTTGCTCCCTGGTGGAGGAGCCTGATAGGCTGCAGTCCATGGGGTCGCTAAGAGTCGGACACGACTGAGCGACTTCACTTCAGTTTTCACCTTCATGCATTGGAGAAGGAAATGGCAACCCACTCCAGTGTTCTTGCCTGGAGAATCCCAGGGACGGGGGAGTCTGGTGAGTTGCCGTCTATGCGGTCGCACAGAGTCGGACATGACTGAAGTGACTCAGCAGCAGCAGCATCCATCACAAAGGGGCTTCCCTGGTGGCTCAGTCGATAAAGAATTGGCCTGCAGTGCAGGAGACCCGGGTTTGATCCCTGGGTTGGGAAGATCCCCTGGAGAAGGAAATGGTGACCCACTCCAGTATCTTTGCCTGGAAAATCTGATGGACAGAGGAGCCTGGTGGACTGCAGACCACATGGTCACAAAGAGTTGGGCACGGCTCAGCAACTAGGGCACAGCTCAGCAACTAACACTTACTTATTACTTACTTATCAATCACAAAAGGGAAAGGGGGCAGCAGAGGATGAGATGGTTACATAGTATCATTGACTCCATGGACATGAGTTTGAGCAAACTCCAGGAGAGAGTGAAGAACTGGAGAGCCTGGCATGCTGTGGTCCATGGGGTCGCAAAGAGTCAAACTTGGTGACTGAATAATAACATCCATCACCCAATCACTGTGGTCTGCCCTCAGCCTGGGAACCTGATCTCTTAGGCACTTTCCAGCAGGCAGCTCCCTTTAGTGGGAGACAGCTGTGAGGGATGGGGCTGCAGCCAGATGCTTCTAGCAGCACCAGGGAGACAAAATAGATCACCGGCCAAGCAGACCCAAGCTGGCCACCAACCGCATCTTCCAGTGTTTAATTCATTGCCCAGAACTGATGTAACTTCTGAATGGCAGAACGAGAATGCAAACCCTGATTTGCTTAAGCTCTTATCATGACCCAGGCATGGATTAGCCTATTTATCCTACTGTTTGAAGCTTTATACAATTAGTATTTGTTTTTCTCAGGGCCTGCTTTGAGCCGGACACATTGCTGAGAGCTAGAAAGGGAGGTGTGCTGACCGGGAGTGGAATGCAGCCTTCCCATCACTCAAGAGCTGCCATGGAGGCCTGAGCCATCCTGACTGTGGACTGAGAGATTAATGCTTGTTTTTCTCCCAAAGGCTGACGAGATGCAGGATGTGATGCATTTTAACTACACTGCGTGGCCCGATCACGGGGTGCCCACAGCTAATGCTGCAGAAAGCATCCTGCAGTTTGTACACAAGGTCCGACAGCAGGCTATGAAGAGCAAAGGCCCCATGATCGTGCACTGCAGGTAACCTCCTCAAAGGTGCTGGCTGTTAGAAATCATGGAGGGAATTGCCCATCATTCCGTAAATCTCTGATCAGATTGAGTTAACTGGTCAATGAGTTATAATTTTTTAAAATTTAAATGGTGGTGAGGGAGGTGAGAGGGGCATTCAAGATGGGGGAGACACATGTATACCTGTGGCTGGTTCATGTTGATGTATGGCAAAAACCATCACAATATTGCAATTATCCTCCAGTTAAAAAAATAATTTTAAAACATTTAAAAAATTATGATGAATGAAGTCTTACTAAACACATGATTTACATATAATATGGCTATCTTAGGGCTTCTCAGGTGGCTCAGAAGTAAAGAACACACCTGCCAATGTAGGAGACGCAAATTTGATCCCTGAGTTGGGAAGAGCCCCTGGGGAAGGAAATGGCAACCCACTCCAGTATTCTTGCCTGGAAAATTCCATGGACAGAGGAGCCCGGCAGGCTGTAGTTCATGGGGTCACAAAAGAGGCATATACAACTTAGCAACTAAAAAACAGCAACAACATTGTTTATCAGAGGTAGCAATGAGATAAAGATGTCAGAGGAGGCTTTGGTAGCCAATAAGCCTGGATCTGCCATAAGGGTGGTGTCATCTGCATATCTGAGGTTATTGATATTTCTCCTGGCAATCTTGATTCCAGCTTGTGTTTCTTTCAGTCCAGCGTTTCTCATGATGTACTCTGCATAGAAGTTAAATAAGCAGGGTGACAATATACAGCCTTGATGTACTCCTTTTCCTATCTGGAAACCATGTGTTGTTCCATGTCCAGTTCTAACTGTTGCTTCCTGACCTGCATACAGATTTCTCAAGAGGCAGGTTAGGTGGTCTGGTATTTCCATCTCTTTCAGAATTTTCCACAGTTTATTGTGATCCACACAGTCAAGGGCTTTGGCATAGTCAAGAAAGCAGAAATAGATGTTTTTCTGGAACTCTCTTGCTTTTTTGATGATCCAGCGGATGTTGGCTATTTGATCTCTGGTTCCTCTGCCTTTTCTAAAACCAGCTTGAACATCAGGGAGTTCACGGTTCACGTATTACTGAAGCCTGGCTTGGAGAATTTTGAGCATTACTTTACTAGCATGTGAGATGAGTGCAATTGTGTGGCAGTTTGAGCATTCTTTGGCATTGCCTTTCTTTGGGATTGGAATGAAAACTGACCTTTTCCAGTCCTGTGGCCACTGCTGAGTTTTCGAAATTTGCTGGCATACTGAGTGCAGCACTTTCATAGCATCATCTTTCAGGATTTGAAACAGCTCAACTGGAATTCCATCACCTCCACTAGCTTTGTTTGTAGTGATGCTTCCTAAGGCCCACTTGACTTCACATTCCAAGATGTCTGGCTCTAGATTAGTGATCACACCATCGTGATTATCCAGGTCGTGAAGATCTTTTTTGTACAGTTCTTCTGTGTATTCTTGCCACCTCTTCTTAATATCTTCTGCTTCTGTTAGGTCCATACCATTTCTGTCGAGCCCATCTTTGCATGAAATGTTCCCTTGGTGTCTCTAATTTTCTTAAATAGATCTCTAGTCTTTCCCATTCTGTTGTTTTCATCTACTTCTTTGCATTGATCGCTAAAGAAGGCTTTATCTCTTCTTGCTATTTTTTGGAAATCTGCATTCAGATGCTTATATCTTTCCTTTTCTCCTTTGCTTTTCGCTTCTCTTCTTTTCACAGCTATTTGTAAGGCCTCCCCAGACTGCCATTTTGGTTTTTTGCATTTCTTTTCCATGGGGATGGTCTTGATCCCTGTCTCTTGTACAATGTCATGAACCTCATTCCATAGTTCATCAGGCACTCTATCTATCAGATCTAGGCCCTTAAATCTATTTCTCACTTCCACTGTATAATCATAAGGGATTTGATTTAGGTCATACCTGAATGGTCTAGCGATTTTCCCTACTTTCTTCAATTTGAGTCTGAATTTGGTAATAAGGGGTTCATGATCTGAGCCACAGTCAGCTCCCGGTCTTGTTTTTGTTGACTATATAGAGCTTCTCCATCTTTGGCTGCAAAGAATATAATCAGTCTGATTTCGGTCCATGTGTAGAGTCTTCTCTGGTGTTGTTGGAAGAGGGTGTTTGCTATGACCAGTGCATTTTCTTGGCAAAACTCTATTAGTCTTTGCCCTGCTTCATTCCACATTCCAAGACCAAATTTGCCTGTTACTCCAGATGTTTCTTGACTTCCTACTTTGCATTCCAGTCCTCAGATATGCAGATGACACCACCCTTATGGCAGAAGGTGAAGAGGAACTAAAAAGCCTCTTGATGAAAGTGAAAGAGGAGAGTGAAAAAGTTGGCTTAAAGCTCAACATTCAGAAAACAAAGATCATGGCATCCGGTCCCATCACTTCATGGGAAATAGGTGGGGAAACAGTAGAAACAGTGTCAGACTTTATTTTGGGGGGCTCCAAAATCACTGCAGATGGTGACTGCAGCCATGAAATTAAAAGATGCTTACTCCTTGGAAGAAAAGTTATGACCAACCTAGATAGTATATTCAAAAGCAGAGACATTACTTTGCTGACTAAGGTCCGTCTAGTCAAGGCTATGGTTTTTCCAGTGGTCATGTATGGATATGAGAGTTGGACTGTGAAGAAGGCTGAATGCCGAAGAATTGATGCTTTTGAACTGTGGTGTTGGAGAAGACTCTTGAGTGTCCTTTGGACTACAAGGAGATCCAACCAGTCCATTCTGAAGGAGATCAGCCCTGGGATTTCTTTGGAAGGAATGATGCTAAAGCTGAAACTCCAGTAATTTGGCTACCTCATGGGAAGAGTTGACTCATTGGAAAAGACTCTGATCCTGGGAGGGATTGGGGGCAGGAGGAGAAGGGGACGACAGAGGATGAGATGGCTGGATGGCATCACGGACTCAATGGACATGAGTCTGGGTGAACTCCGGGAGATGGTGATGGACAGGGAGACCTGGCGTGCTGCGATTCATGGGGTCGCAAAGAGTCGGACACGACTGAGCGACTGAACTGAACTGAACTGAACTGAAGCCTGGATCTAGCATTTTTTGCCTTGTGAGCTAGAATGACTAAGTGTGTGAGTGTGTGTGTGTGTGTGTGTGTGTGTCAGGTGGAGGGGTGGGGGTTGGGGGGTGGTAGTGATAGTATGTGTCTCCCTGGAAAGAAAAATGCCCCGTAACCTACCAAGTTTCTGACTAGGGAGGCTGCACTTGCTGGCAGTCATTCCCAGGCCAAAAAGCTTTGCTTCACAGAATGAGGTTACCTAGTCTCAACATGCTTCCTTCCAAGAGCGGAAAATAAAGCTGCTCAACCCTTGTCAAACACGTGGCCTCCTTTCACGCAGAGAGTGGGTACAGTTCTGGATGTGGCTTCATGAGTGTTCACCCAGGCCCAGAAACAGTCTACGTGAGAAGATAAGAGGGAAGAGTTGCCTGGTAGAAAAAGCAAATCAGGGCTCTGAATTTGTGGTTTTCCATGTTGGATTTCTCTCCCAGCAAATCTCACAAGCAGATTGCTTTTGATTGCTTTTCATTCCCTTTTCTCCTGAGTGCATGTACATATGTTGTGAGTCGTGTCCAGCTCTTTGCGACCCCCATAGACTATAGCCCACCAGGCTCCTCTATCCATGGACTTTCCCACAAGAATACTAGAGTGGGTTGCCGTTTCCTTCTCCAGGGGAATCCTCCTGACCCAGGATCAAACCTGCATCTCCTGCCTTAGCAGGTGAATTCTTTACCATCTGAGCCACCAGAGAAGCCCTTTCTTTTTCTCGTATTTCCTCATAATTCAGAGTTCAGAGTCAGCTGGCACTTCATCCCATGAGTGATTGGAAGAAAGGAGAGCTGAGTTTTTCTGTGACACTGGGGACTGTGGTGATGAACTGGTTCGCCTGAATCACTCCACTTCCCTCTATACTCAGAGTGCTGGGACTTGGGGACTGAAAGATACTGGATCCAAATATTAAAGCTGATTTTGAGGCAATTACCTCAAAGATCCCTGGGTGCCTGAAGCAGACCAGCACCCACTAGCAGGGCAGACACGCCCTAAGGAAGGTCTGAGACAGTAAACTTGACCTAGGGCTGGATGGCCCCCGCGCTAGATCTGGAGTGTGGGCATCTCAGCTCGACTTTAAAGTTGGACAGGAGGGTTTAACTCTGAGGCTCCTCAGAAGGCTGGAATTGTTTACATGTATCAGCTTCTTGGGCTTCCCTGGTGGCTCAGTGGTAAAGAACCCACCTGCCAAACCAGGACACATGGGTTCAATCCCTGGGTCGGGAAGATGTTCTGGAGGAAGAAACAACCACCCACTTCAGTATTCTTATCTGGGAAATCCCATGGACAGAGGAGCCTGGCGGGCTACAGTCCATGGGGTTGCAAAAGAGTTGGACATGACTTAGCAACTAAACAACAACAAGATCATCTCCTTGAGGGCTGATTCTTGCCTGGTTCCTGCTGGTTCCAGCAGGTTCCATATGAATCCTCACTTTCCTAAGGAATAGAGAGCCCAGGGACAGGAGGGCCAGGGGTGGCCAAGGCAGACCCACAGCAGTCTAAGGGAGGGAGCAGCGATAAACCTGTAATATTAGGAGACACACCAGCCAGGACTGCATATAAACATCAGGGAGGTAAATAAGTTCACTTGTATCACTTCTTTTTAGATTCCTCCTATAAAGAATGTCATACGATACTATTTACAAAACGGAAATTGACTCACAGACTTAGAGAATTCATGGTTGCCAAGGGGGAAGGATGCCGACAAGGGACAGCTAGAGGGCAAGGGAGTTTGGGATGGGCATGTACACACTGCAATATTTAAAACAGATAGCCAACAAGGTCCTACTGTATAGCACATGGAGCTCTGCTCAATGTTATGCAGAAGCTCAAATGAGAAGGGGAGTTTGGAGGAGAATGGATACATGTATATGTATGGCTGAGTCCCATTGCTGGGCACCTGAAACTATCACAACATTGTTAATCGGCTATACTCCAATATAAAATAAAGAGTTTTTTAAAAATAAGGGCGTCCCTGGTGGCTCAGTGGTAAAGAATCTGCGTGGAAATGCAGGAGACATGAGCTTGATCCCTGATCCAGGAAAATTCCGTATGCTGAGGAGCAAGTAAGATCATGAGCCACAACTATTAAGCCTGGGTTCTAGAGCCTGGGAACTGCAACTATGAAAGCTGGTGCGCCCTAGAGCCCTTGCTCCACAACAGAAGAAGCCACCACAATGAGAAGCTGTCAAACCACAACTAGAGAGTAGCCAACACATCCAGAGAAAAACCGGTGCAGCAATGAAGACCCAGTTTATAGCCAAAATCAATAAATACGATTATTTTTTTAAAAAAAAATCAGTTGGGAAATGTGAATTTCGTCTTCTCTTCTCAATGATGGTACGTATAGTTTTGGTGGATTTTACACTTGTTTCCAACAATGTAGAAAGTGAAAGTGAAACTGAAGTTGTTCAGTTGTGTCTGACTCTTTGTGACCCCTTGGACTATAGCCCACCAGGTTCCTCCGTTCATGGGATTCTCCAGGCAAGAATACTGGAGTGGGTTGCCATTTCCTTCGCCCCGGGATCTTCCTGACCCAGGGGTCGAACCCGGGTCTCCTGCATTGCAGGCAGATGCTTTAACCTCTGAGCCACCAGGGTCCCCCTCCAACAGTGTAGAAGGGCAATCTGTAAGTGTCGTGATATCGGAACCTCTTTTTCAGTGCTGGAGTCGGTCGGACGGGAACGTTCATCGCCCTGGACAGGCTCTTGCAGCACATTCGGGATCATGAGTTTGTCGACATCCTGGGGCTGGTGTCGGAAATGCGGTCATACCGGATGTCTATGGTACAGACCGAGGTAGGAACTGAATCATAGGCATTTTTAAATTGGGACTTGACTGAAAAACTTCCCACTATTCAATCCCATATTTCAAAACCATTGTCTCAAAATGTTTTTTTGCATTTGCTGTTCCTAGTTTCTTACTGTGCACATTCAAACTGCTCCAAGGTATAAAAGAAACAGATAACCATTCGGTATATAGTGTCTACACTTTTATTGGTGTCCTATGCCCTCCAGTAAGCCAGAGCACATGGATGTATCTATAATGGAATAAAACCTCTTTGAACAGACCGAGAGTTCAGTGAGGGTAACAGCCATCTGGGGAAATGCCACCAAGTGGAGACTTTGGAATTGGTGTGATTTAATTTCTATTTAAAATGCTAGACTCAATTCTGTAAGTTTGTCATTGGTTTGCCCTTCATGTGACTCTGTTCACTTGTGAGGATAATATGTGTTGCACATGTGCTTTCTGATGAGATAAAAATCTTTATGATTATAAGGGTTTCCAGCCCTTCATCCACCAACACAGACAGTCTCCTTGAGCTAAATGAATGGATTCCTTATTGTAACAACACAGAGGCATCTCCAGAAATAGCCATCAGTGCTACCTGCCCCCCTCCCCGGGCTGCCTCTTCTCCCAAGCCCTTTCCTCCCGTGAAGCCTTTGAAATGCACTCAGGCTGGAATGGCAGCCTCGCCCGGTGCCCGCACACAGCAGCACAGCCTCTGAGCATCCGTGGGTGTACACTTGTGTGTGCCCCAAACCAGAGCAAAATAGCTTCTTGGTAATCTTAGTCACCCAGCCTTACTCGCAACTTCTTAGCTTCAGGCGAACAATAATAATCCTCCTCCTCGAGGAGTGTGTGTGGGAGGAACACTTGCGGAATAGAATATAACCTGGCCTGACCGCTGATTTCAGTTCCCAAGGGATTAAAGCCTGCCTAACCTCTTCCCTCTGCTTTTCCCTCCAACCACCACTAGATGTCAGTGCAGCGCAAAAGCCTGCGGTCCTGGCTCCTGTCTCAATGCTTCCGGTTTTCTCCCTTTCCTTGCCCTTTCCCATCTGGCCAAGGTTCTGCACAGCCATTCATTCCAATGTGTTTATTTCTGAGCTATAGCAACATCATAGCACTTTAGAAACAGTAACTCATTCACGTTCAGCTGCCTCAGGGATGATTAGGAAACAAGACATCTATTCGTGTCCTCCTCGAGATCACTCATATCCCAGCCCGGTTGCCTTCTAATTTACTGCCATGGGGACATGAACATCACCTTGTTATCATAAGTTTAAAAATGTCCCGGTTTCCCAGACAAGCCCAACTATCTAGTAATTAAACATTGCTTTATGAGTCCATCCATATTTTTGGTTTTCACTTCCATAAATCCATATCCTACTATGTGATTAAAACTCCCTGTTATGTATATTAATCCCCAAGCTTCAAAGGGCCAATCCTTATTTTAAGTATTTTGGATTTGATGAATTGTCTGCCCTCATTGACTTAATTTATACCTTTTATAATTTTATAGACTGTGATTATAGCCTGTTAGCTTTCAACTTCCCAGCAACAGGATCTTAATCCCTTTTTAAAAACTACCTTCACATGGCAGACCCTCTATCTGGTTTCCAGCATCATTATCCTTCTTCAGGTGTGGACATGAGACAAGGACTGCACCATGTGCCTTTCTGCACAGCTGAGAAAAAGTCCGATTCCCTCCCTAACTTTCTTTCCTCAAATTTTGATTGCTGCTTTGTTTATGGTAGTATTGTAGGTTGACATCTCCAGGGAAGATGGTCTTTTTAAAGTATGATATCCCTTCCCTGAACTCACATGGGAAAATTCAAGGTCTGCAGAAGAGGCAGAGGTCACCACGGGTCACTTATTTTTCCCAGCTGTTCCAGTCCACTCTCAAGTTCCCTCAGGATTTTGCTGGGATCCTCTCTAGCTCAAGTTGTTTGTTTATGTCAACTTCGTCATTAGTCATGTCTGGAACATCTTGTCCATTGACTTACCTCTGTTTTCCCTCATTCCTATGCTCTTTGTGGTTCAGCCTGTAACTTGAATGTTAGGATTTTTCCTAACATGCTCCTTGAGCTCATTCATGCCACATTTCTGCAGCCTCCTAGTTTACTGATGGTAATAAATAAAAAGAGCTGAGTCAACAATTATTTTCCTTCAGCATCCCAAAGCGCTTCTTTGACACTAATGGTTTTCAAGAGGCCAGAGTAATTCTCCAGCTGAGTCTATGTAAATACAGAAACCACAGTGCTGTATACAGGTTACCTCCCAGGCTAGTTTCTGATTTTTCTAGGTCCTCTTGATGGCCCATCACCCCAACCACTCTACAAAGAGCAGAATTCACTGATTAATTTGGCCATGTCCTCAGATGCACGTGTCAAGTGCCTGCTGCATGGGCTGTATCGTGATGAACCCTCCTCCTCTTTCTCACCTGAGCAGATGTACCGTGTGGGTCCCTACATGAGAGCAGAGAGCAGGGTGGTCAGATCAGACTCTACGAGAGGCCTGAGTCCCAGCTTGACCACCGCACAACTCACTTCACCTCTCACAGCTCCCATTCCGATGAACAGATACACACAGACATATAAAATAGGTAACCAACAAGAACCCTGCGAATAGCACAGGGAACTCTGCTCAATATCTTGTAATAACCTATAAGAAAAAGAATCTAAAATAAAAGACATAGATGCGTGTATAACTAAATAAATTTCCTGTACTTCCAAAATTATCACACTGGGGCTTCCCAGGTGATGCTAGTGGTAAAGAACCCAACTGCCAATGCAGGAGACGTTTAGGAGTCTCAGGTTCAGTCCCAGCGTCGGAAAGATCCCCTGGAGGAGGGAATGGCAACCCACTCCAGTATTCTTGCCTGGAGAATCCTATGAACTGAGGAACCTGGTGGATTACAGTGCATGGGTTCACAAAGAGTTGGACGCAACTGAAGCGAATCAGCACACATAAATCCAGTTATGTGCTCTTTCAGTCATGTCCAACTCTTTATGACCCCATGGATTGTAGCCCATTTAAAAAAGTTTAAAAAAATTTTTTTAAATGTTTTTTGGAGTTCCCATTTCTCGTCTATAAAATGCAAAGGACATTCATGAATTGTTTGTTGTAAAGTATGCATCCGATGAACAGATACCATCAAGATAAGTGCTTTGAAACTATAAAGTGTGGATGGCCTTCACCTTTCCTGGGCTCTCTTCTGTTTTTATCAAAGGTTTTCTTTCATTTTCCTCTCACAGGCTTTCTCTGGAGGTCAGCTAGGTAGGGCCTTGCTTTGAGCCTCCAGGCCTCCTGACTGGCAGCTTAGATTTCTCCTGAACTCTCAGATATGTGTCTGTTAATAGTCTTTTGTTTACTTTTCCTGTGGCCTAAGTACTTTATTTATTTATTTGACACAAAGTTTTACCACTGTGTCATTATGGGTTGAGAAACCAGGCATTCTCTGCCCTTATCAATGCCCTGTGCTTGACTCAACACCGGAGACTGTGGAGGGATATGTCATAGTGAGAAAGGGAAGCTCAGTTACTGATGTGATATTGTTATGAAATAAGGGAATATATTTTCTCCCAACTTAAAAAAAAAAAAATACATGTGAGTCAAAGCCAAGAGTCTGAAGTCTTTAGCCTCATCATTTGCATGAAGTTGTCAAACAAGAGACTCCTTAAAATCCTGCGGGTATTTTAACTAGTTCTTATTTAAAGATCATTTTTAATGGTATTACTTAGAGAGAAAGTCTGGGAAATAGGGAAAAGGAAATGGGATAAAGATAGCTACTGTCAACATTTTGGTATTCGGAAAGATTAAAGGCAGAAGGAGACGGGGCTGGTGGAAGATGAGATGGTTAGATGGCATCACTGACTCAATGAACATGAATCCGAGCAAACTCCGGGAGACAGTGAAGGACAGGGAAGACTGGCATGCTGCAGTCCACGGGGCCACAGAGAGTCAGACACGACTTAGCAACTGAACAACAGCAATAACAACATCTCGGCCTTAGTCAAGTATAACGTTCACGTGATTGTACTCATATGCTCTATAGACATATCATAATTTTGCATTCTGAATTTTCACTGAAGATTTTGCTATGTGTATCATCCTAAATTGCCTAAAACTCTATAAATCTCATTTTAAAGACTGAATACTCCCTCACTTCCTTCCTGCTTTCTTACTTCTGTCCATCCACACAACGTCATTTATTAGCATTTTATTAATTGTACCTCCACCAACTGGTTAAAAATGGCTGGTTCAACAAATTCAAATCATCATTGAATGCTACTTTTTAACTTTACTCACTTCGTAGATTTAAAAAAATAATTGTTTTAGTTTACAGTTTTTTTATTGGCCATTTTTTGTACATGTTTTAATATTTTCTCAGTTTACCTTAAAAAACATTTAGGAAGTACAAACAAAGTGCTGGGTATTAGGAATAAAAAACACCCAGGCCCTGCCTTTCAGGAATATTTGGTCTAGTGGCTCAGAGGTTAAAGCGTCTGCCTCCAGTGTGGGAGACCCGGGTTCAATCCCTGGGTCGGGAAAATGCCCTGGAGAAGGAAACGGTAACCCACTCCAGCATTCTTGCCTGGAGAATCCCATGGACGGAGGAGCCTGGCAGGCTACAGTCCACGGGGTCGCAAAGAGTCGGACATGGCTGAGCGACTTCACTCACTTACTTACTTACTTAGTGGTTAGTAGATTTTATCTATTTGCCAATTTAAGTGTGTATGTTACTGATATGGATGAATTTTAAACAGAGATAAAGGTGTTGACATTTGTCATAATTCTTGAAAATATTTTTCCCTCTCAGTTTCTATTTTGCCCTTTATGTTATTCTTTTTTCTACTTTTTACATACAACAGTTTGACATCTTTGTTCTAATTTATTTCATTGTTTAAAGTTTAGAAAGCCCAGGGGCCTCCCTAGCAAGTCAGTGTTTAAGACTCTGTGCTTCTGATGCAGGGGGTGTGGCTTTGATCCCTAGTCCAGGAACTAAGATCCCATATGGGGTATGGCATGGCCAAAAAAAATTTAGAAAGCCCTTCCATAAAGTAATCAGAGAAGAATTAATCTATATATGCCTTTATATTTTTATGGCTTAATTTATTAAGCTTCTTGGAATTTATTTCAGTGTATTATGAGGCAATGTGCAATTTTTTTTGAAAAAGCCCCATGATTTACTGATTCAATATTCATTGCCTTTAGCATTAAGTAGTGTAATCTAAATCCTGTTATTAAACAAAACATTTTTACAGTTGATTCTCTTGGATCTTCTAGTTTTGAAATTGTATGTTACAAATAATGAAGATTGTTTCCTTTGACATTCATCATAGTATTTAATACTCCCATAGTATTACAAATATTATTTTTTGCACAAACATATCTTTTTTTATTTTTGGCCTTGCCGCATGGTATGTGGAATCTTAGTTCCCTGACCAGGGATTGAACCCATGCCCCCTGCAGCTGAAGCACAGAATCTTAAGCACTGGCTCCAGGGAGGTCGTTACATAAAGATGCCTTGCTCTAAAGCATCTTAATCTTTTGCTCCAGGAGCAGTACATTTTTATCCATCAGTGTGTGCAACTGATGTGGATGAAGAAGAAGCAGCAGTTCTGTATCAGTGACGTCATCTATGAGAATGTCAGCAATTCCTAGCTCAGAATCCCAACAAGTAAGTAGAGAATACCCCATCATGGGCACCCTGTCTTAGAACAGTGAGAGAGGATATGATGGGATAAAGCAAAGGTGGCAGCAGCTATTTGCACTGACTCTGCCCCCACAGAGTTGGCCATAGGGAAAGAGACAGTAGCAGATCTTAGAGCTTCAGTGTGCCTTGGTTGGTGAGTACGGCAATGCAGGAGCTTCAGCAACTCACAAAGATTGGAGCTCTATTCCCTCCTGCCTAAAGTTTAAATTACTCTGATATTAAATCTGTGCCTGCAGATCCAATCAAGATATTACCATCCAACCCTACTTGTAACCCACTCCAGTATTCTTGCCTGGAAAAATCCCATGGACAGAGGGGCCAGGTGGGCTACAGTCTATGGGGTCACAAAAGAGTGGGAAATGACTTAGCGACTAAACCACCATCACTATTTGTCTAGATACTTTATGCAAATATTTTGTTGACTACAAGTGCCATAGAAAGAGTTACAAAGGAAATATGAGCTGAAGTCAACACTCCCAAAGAAGAAAAACAATATTGACAATAGTCTCAGGTTATCGGAGTTTGGAAATGCCTTGATTTCATCTGTTATATGAGCAGTTACTTGAGGACATCCTGAAAAAATTATACCACAGTCAATGCCTTGCTCTCACATTCTCCATTGATCAGATTTTGGAGGTGCAAATAATTGTGCCTAAAGTAACAAATAATCTTAAAAGATTCAATTGGGTAAACAGAGCATGGCATGTGTCTGAATATATTGGTATTGGGGGCACCACTGACAGGAAGAGAAAGGAGAGGGATGCCTTGTGGAAACATGAAAGGATATGGACCAGTGGGTACCACGATAGGATTAGCATTGGTCCTTTATATCCGTCAACAAAGAGAGACAGGAAGCACGAGGAAGCAGGAAGGATAAAAAATAAGAGAAGACGTGTGTGTCCTAAGTCACTTCAGACATGACTGAAGGACTCTTTGAGATCTCATGAACTGTAGCCCACTTCTCCATGGGAAGACAGACAGAGACAAATTTGCAAGCAGAAGGAAAGTCATCCAGAGCCATAGAAAGGAGGATGTACACAGAGAAAGATGCCCAGGTAAACCCACATCCTCGTGGGCTGTGGGGTTGAGTGTAATGAGAGCTAGTGATGGAGTCAGGAAGTGATCAAAGAAAGCACGTCCAGCCACAGGGTTGTTGATGAGTAGCTTTGCTCTCCCAGGCTACTTACCATCTCTTTCTCTCTTTCTCTCTCTCTCTCTATCTCATTCACAGGACAGAACATGATGTGTACCCATCCCCCTTTGCTCCCAGAGTTTTTTAGGGGGGCCCTACTAGCCATTTGCTAAAAAAGAGCCCCACTTTGTAGTATGTGGCCAAGGAGATAACTTATCTCATATGAGCACCGGAAAGACTTAGCCTTAAAGAGCCTACTGTGTCTTTTGGACTCTTTCACTTCTGGACATTCAATAATGGACCAAATTCGACCAAACACCAGAAAGGTCCAGATGCTCTGCAGAGGGCAGGCAGCATAACACTTTCGAAGAGTTTCACAGGCCCTTTGCTGGTTGGGCTGAGGTTTTTGTTGTTGTTTTTAAGTGCAATAATTTTTGTACCTGTGTGATTTTATCAGAACATTACCTTGTTTTCTGCCTGCACTGTTGATCAAACTCATAGCCCAAGAAGGAACAGATATTGTTAGTGTCACATGATACCTCATTGTTAAAAGAGGCATGGCCACACATGAAGAAATAGCACTTCTGCTTCAAGGAAATTGAACCAATCATATCTGTGCTCCAACCCAGGCTATTGATTAGGATCAGGGAGGGTAGATGGGGGTAGAAAAAGGGGTTCTCCTCACGGACCAAGCGTGTATCTTTTCCAAATATGAAAAGCTGTAATTCATCTTCAAAGTAGAGTAGAAAAAAATATTTAAGTCTTAATTGTTCTAGTTTTTTCTTTTTTTTTTTTCCTGGTTAATGGTTCAGTGTTTCTTCCTTGGCCCTCTTGGACTAATATCACTGTCCAGATTCTTTTTCAACAAACTAAATCTGATTCAGAAGACTCTGTGAGGTCTGACTCTTTAGACTCCATTGCTATTGGGGCAGTCTTGGTGCCTAGAGTTTGCATTCTTTTTTCTGTTGACCTGCATACATGTACAAACTATTTTTTTGCAAGCTATAAACACGCACTTTCCCCCAAAGAGCTGGGAATTTATGAAGTTGTGGCAATGAACTACAGCATGCTAGGACAATGATTTGGCTACATTTTGGGGGGGGGGGGGTTAATATTGTCAAGTGTCCCTCTGGATTCCGACAGAGATCTCTTTCTGTTTTGTGTTCCTTTGGGCTGTCAGTTTCATTTTAACCCATGTAACTAGCAACGCTTTATTCTTTGCATTTTGTATAATTACAGTACATGATGGTGTCTTGTGACATGAACTGCTGTCAAAATGGACACGGATGATATCCTGAAGCCTGTTACTTTGTGTCACTTTCCTGAGAAAGAAGAGGTGGTGATACACAAAGGAAAACACTTTGAGTTGAAAGTAAACACAAACTGGCTGTCTGGCCCGGGCTTCCCGAACTGTCCTGTGTGCGTTTCAGAAGGCTGTGTCCCCCTGTCTGTGTATCCTTCCCTCGCCCTGGCTCCCCCTTATCCTGAGAACCTTCAGGAAGGTGATATCAGTTTCATAAGTGATCAGTGACCTTAGTGATGGTGAAGGATGCCAAGGGAACAGCTCTGCACCCCACTGTCTCTTGTCACTGAGAAGGCCTGGCCACAGCAGAGCTTGGCACAATCCTTTGCAAGACCTGGCCAGAGAGTCTCAGGCTGGCATCACTGGGGGAGTGGGCAGAGGTGGGCCAGACCCTGCAGGTTAACAGCTTGGCTTCCCTGGGTGTTATCAGTTTTGACTTGCACTCCCCTCCTTCCCCTTCTCACTTCCCCATTGCCCCCTCCTTCTCTTCTCACTCCCACACCTGAGATCCCTTCTTGGACATGTTAATAATGTACTGCTCCATTCCCGGGAACTAAAAAGTACCAAGTGTTTATGTGTGACTTCCTTAGGTGTTCGCACACAGACAGGTCAGGAGTGAAGTGTGCACCCTGGGGTGAACTGATAAGACACCTGCTGGTACTAGTGCATTTCCCATGCTCACAGACTGGAACTTTACTTCCCTGAAACTTAAAGCGCTTTGTAAATATTTTATGATTGTCTTGAGCACCCCTTCTTAGCAAGGATCAAATAGTCCCAGATCAATTTTCCCCAAAGAGAAGATGAAGTATCCAGAGATAGAGGGAAGGTTCAGGGAAAACTCACACCAGCTGCTTTACCAGATCCTCCGTTCAAGGGTTTTCACAGCCATCACTCTGCATACCCCTGGTACACCAGTGCTCCTAAAATTGTGAAGTTTATGGTGGGAAAAGCATCCATCTGTCAGAAGACTTGGATTTTCATCCTATTAGAGGACTTTGAAATTTATCTGTCCTGAGTCTCCACTGATGGACTGTGGAAGTGCCTACTAAAAGCACTGTATTTCACAGGTGTAAAAGGTATCAGAAATGATATTTCATGCAAAGATGCTTTGTATCTTATTCTTTCTTGTACCTTAGGGGATTCTCGAACCACCTCAATTTCCACTCTAGGATTCAACTTTAAAAATTCAGAGCAGAGGCAGTCAGGGCCTCTGTGTTGTTAACTAAGGTGTTTTTAAATCATCTGAGTAGTGCTACGACACAGTGAATATGGAGGCATTAGCACGTGTGGTCCACAGTAGCCTACATGGTGCTTAGAAAGAGCTGAAGAGTCTGATTTTACATAAATAGCTTAGAGAATATCTTTGCAAACCACGGTTTCCTAACATATTTATGTTACAACACATGACATAAAACTTTTTGCAGAGGGGGTGGGGAAAAGTGAAGAGAAAGGAGAGGAAATAAGATTTCAAAATTAACCTTAAGTGATAAGCCTAGATATTTGGCAATTATTTCTTAATAAAAATCATGGTGTTTTAAGTTTGAAACATATCTAAAGTGCACTGCATCAGTTTACTTAAAAAGTCAATAGTGTCAAATGTATTTTTTGGGCAACAGATTTCCCTTTCTAAATATATTCTGAGTCACATAATTTTGGATTAACAAGATATTTAACTTTGAATGATACTGAGATCAAATTTCTGGGCTGCAAAAGCCAATTTGGGAAGTTAATTGAGAAATGACCTCGAGGCTCTAATGTATAAATTTAATATCTAATACCAATATATCCATACCTACATATTATATTAGTCTTCCCTTGTAGCTCAATTGGTAAAGAATCTGCCTGCAATGCAGGAGACCCAGGTTCAATCCCTGGGTCGGGAAGATCCCCTGAAGAACGAAATGGCAACTCACTCCAGTATTCTTGCCTGGAGAATCCCCAGGACAGAGGAGCCTGGCAGGCTACAGTCCATGGGGTTGCAAGAGTCAGACACAACTTAGCAAATAAACTACCACCACGCATTATATGGCTTTATTTAACTTGCAAAGGAAGGAAGGTAAAAGATGGTAACCTTTTGCTGTGTTCTAATCCAGGATTTATCATTTTCCACTGCAAAGTCAACACTGCCCTCAAATTTAAAGTGAGAAAATTTAGTAAGGTTTTTTTTTTTTTTTGAAGTTCCTATAAAATCTTTAATCAGATTTTATAATCTCCGCCTTTTTCTAAAATCTGTCCCTGTCCCCAGAAAGGTGATACATCTCTCAAACAAAGCTGGGGTGTCAACATTTAAAGCAGGGGCTGGAGACTTCGAGAGTTTTTTTGCAGACCTTATGAGAGCTGCTGGCTAGGGGATTGGCTCTCAACCAAGGAGGTGCAGTTACTGAATTCGATCTCTAAGAGCCAAAATCCTCCCTGCTTTCTAGGAGGCCTTCCTTTCCTCCTCGGGAAATGTCTGATGTAATGTGCTTCAAACTAACTGGCTGCATTCCTAGCTCACCGATCACTCTCCTGGGGCTTGGCACAGGCTCAGAGCTCAGAGGCCTTACCCAGCTCTGAATAGAACATCCACTTTGGCCAAAGGGGTTAGAAAGAAACAAAAACCCAACATACACCAACTCCTACCTCTACCTCTGGTTTTTTAACCTTCCTGTTTGGATGCATTTGAAGGAACCTTAAGCCATCATCTCTCTAATTCCTGACCTTCCAGGACAGCAGGATTTTTGTTTGTTGTTTTCAGTTTCAACTTATGCTTATCACAAAACCTGATCCTGGTGGGCCACTCAGTAAAGGATGAAGGGCCATGTATAGCTCTGGCAGTTGTATTATGAAGGACTTGAGCAAACTGAAGATTGTCCAGGGCGGGTTACCAGAACCCTGAGCGACGCCAAAGGCAAAGGTCAGGACTACCAGACCTTAACAGACTGAGGCCATTCAGCCTGGAGTCAAGGATGAGTCATTAGTTTTTTGAATCATTCATTAAACAAATATGTGTTTTTGTAATCACTTTGAATGAACCGATCAATCAACCAAAGAAAGATTTTTTGATCACTTACAATAGGCAGGCATGAGAGCACAAATCTAGAGAAGGGAATGGCAACCCACTCCAGTAATTCTTGCCTGGAGAATCCCATGGACAGAGGAGCCTGGTGGGCTACAGTCCATGGGGTCACAAAGAGTTGGACATGACTGAGCGATCCAGCTGGAGAAGGCGATGGCACCCCACTCCAGTACTCTTGCCTGGAAAATCTCATGGATGGAGGAGCCTAGTGGGCTACTGTCCATGGGGTCACAAAGAGTTGGACATGAATGAGCAATCCAGCACACACGCAGACCATGAATAGTTGCTATAGGCTAACTTGGAAAAATATGTTATGGAATCAGTTTGGTTGCTGTTGAAAGCACTAATAAAGCAATCTGACAAATGGAACAAGGTTTTTTCTACATTTTTCACTTCTGTAGCTCAAATGTTGTCAATACATCTGTAATGGTACACCAGTAATGGCGGTGTACCTTTTGTCCCAGTAGCTCATAGGACAGAAACACCACGTTCTCGTGGCTTTTGTTACTCAGCAGTCACCATAGACCCTGCCATGCTTCTTCTTCATGGAAGAAACATACTGGATCAGCAAACCAGCCTAGTCTCCTACTCAAAATCAGACTCTCCTCCACCGCATCCCTGGCAGATGGCTAATTCTTTTCTATGAACCACTTCCAATGTGCTTCTGGAATTGCCATCTCTAGGGCAGCCCATTGCTCCATTCATCAGAAAGGGTTTCCTTCTCTTGCTTACACATCTAAGGACCTTATTCACGACAAGGGTGTCTGGCTCTATACATCTCATGGAGAGAGGCATGAAGTCCAAATCCACTTCCCCATTTTGGTAAAGGGCACTGTCCAGGTTACCTTGACAGAGGCTGACTTTCAAAACATTCCATTTGAGAAAAAACAGTAAATGTATAGCTCTCAAAGAAAATTATTTGTTGACTCAACGTCCCACACTAGGCACCGTGGAAGCGACTGGGGTTGTGCTATAGAGACAAGGTCACTGCTTCAGGAGTTTACATTCTAGCAGGTGGAGTCAGTGGTAAAGAATCTGCCTGCCAATGCAGGAGGCTCAAGAGACATGGGTTCAATCCCTGGGTCTGGAAGATCCCCTCAAGTAGGAAATGGCTACCCACTCCAGTATTCTTGCTTGGGAAATCCCATAGACAGAGGAGACTGACAGGCTACAGTCCATAGGGCAGCAAAGAGTCACACACGACTGAGTGACTGAGCGTGCAGGCACACAAGGGGACGTAGGAATGGAAAGTAAGGGCAACAGAGTAGTACAGATAATGTGATGTGTGCTTGCTGACTTCAGTCATGTCCGACTCTTTGCAATCCTATGGACTGTAGCCCACAAGGCTCCTCTGTCCATGGGGATTCTTCAGGCAAGAATACTGGAGTGGGTAGCCATGTTCTCCTCCAGGAAGTCTTCCCCACCCAAGGATCGAACCCAGGTCTCCGGTGGCAACTGCATTGCTGATGGATTCTTTACTGCTGAGCCACAGGGGAAGCCTGCAGATGATGTGCTAGAAACACATAAAGCAGGAACTGTCGACCCAAGAGCACAGATGATTTCTTTCTGGAAGGGTCAAGAAAGACTAGACTGCCATATTAAAGTATTTAAGACTACAGAGCTACATTAAGGGATGCTAAGGCTGTACACCCTACTTTGCAAGCAGCAAGCATTCATAAAACACCCACGCCATTCATCGCCAGGGCACATATGGGTAACCAAACCTCCAAACCCACCTTCTGAAGCTTTTCTTCCTGGCTGACTCTCAAAATGACAATTTCTTTCCAGGACTCCACAAACTGCTCCAGCTCATGTGTTTTTCAGCAGAAGCAAGTGGGTTTACAGTCACTGCAAACATAATTGAACATACTGGGAGTCACATTTCCAAGGCACTTAAAGTCAGTTTTGCTCTATGGAAGGAAGGCAGAAGTAGTAGGCTCTATTCCCTGGCCACTCGGCCCTGACAATCAGCCTGGCGAAGTCCCGCCTCCCCCCTTCCATCTCCCCTCCCTTCACTTACGTATCACCTCCAGATAAACATTTGTAGTTGTCTAGTTGCTCAGTCATATCTGACTCTGCGACCCCATGGACTGTAGCCCACCAGTCTCTCCCATCCATGGAATTCTCCAGGCAAGAATACCGGAGCAGGCTGCCATTTCCTCCTCTGGGGCTCCTCCCAATCCAGGGGTTGAACCTGAACCTCCTGCTTAGCAGGCGGACTCTTAAGCACTGAGCCACCGGGGAAGCCCGCAGGTAGACAGGGTGGTGGCAAAAAGGTGGAGGGGGCTGCGTCCCTGAGGCGACACCTGACGTCCCTGCCTGCACTGGCCCATGACGTGATCCAGCAACACGTTTCCACTGTGTCGTCATGAGGTTCTAGCATTGTCGGTTACGGTAGTCAGCATGCCCTTAACTCCTATGGCAGCACAGGGATAACCTTTTCCAGTGTGTTCCATCTCAGTTATGGTGGGAGTTTCTCAGGGCAGTGGTGTATGACTCTCCAATAAAATTTGCAGAAGACAGGTTAAATGTGACACAGAACAGAGAGAGGGTAACACACAAGGCAAATAATGGCTCAGGAAGAGACCACCACAACGTGATGCTGCTTTTAATAAATAAACTTTTCTATGGAAACACATGCACTCTTCTCCAGAAGTGGTTTTCCTCCAAGTGAGAGCTCTCGTACACTCTCTCTTTGTCCCTTTCCAAAACCATAACAGGGCTTCCCTGGTGGCTCAGTGGTAAAGAACCCACCTGCCAATGCAGGATACATGGGTTTGACCTTTAGATCAGGAAGATCCTCTGGAGGAGGAAATGGCAACCCACTCTAGGATTCTTGCCGGGGAAATCCCATGATCAGAGGAGCCTGGTGGGTTACAGTTGGTAGGGTCACAAAGAGACACAACTTAGCAACCAAGCAACAACAACAAACCCCATAACGAAACCATTACGTAGGAAACCCACTCAAATTTTTCAGCCATACTTGGGACTATGGACTCTGATTCCTGGGTTTCAGCAAAAAAATAGGACCCTGGGTGGTTCCACATCAAGGAGAGATCAAATATAAGGGAGGCCATGAAGTTTGGCACATGGGGAGCTGCTGAGCCCGGGTGTCACGGTGGGTCCAGGGCTGTGAAAAGGAGCTCAAAGCCAGCTGACACAACCTAATTTTGTTCAGTTCTAAGAACCCCAAAAGTCTACCGGGCTGTTTCAACTAAGAAAAGTTAGCTGCAACCACTATTGCCTTTACAAATGCAAACAACAGAATGGGCTTGGAAGGGTTCTTTCATGTTCAAAACCAACTAAATCACATTCTCCCTTAATCAGCAAACTTGGGGAGCCGGACAGGACAGGGCCTAGCAGTATAGCAGATGAAGCAGGTTAGAACCACAGACTGTGGTTGGAGAGAGACTCAGCCCCTGGCTTTGACTCAGTGGCCTCATCTGTGAAATGGATGTAGTGATGGTAGCTTTTTCTCAGGGCTTCAACAAATAGATGATGTGCAAAGGGCTGAAAACCATTCCTGGAATGACTTAATATATTACATGGCTCTCTGGGAAACAAGTGAACTTACTATCTCCAAGGGCCATCTTGAAATTCTCGAATACATTTGATAAGAGCATCTAAAGCTGGTGCCTGTGCTGGGCTGGCTCAGTGCCCCCAGGGTGACACCTGAACCACCCCCCTTCCCCCCCTACTCCCAATCGTCAGGAAAACTTTGGGTTATAGAACAGGTTCAGGCTGTGACCCAAGGAGGACCCTCATGCCATAGACAAGTGGTGCCCAGCAGGAGCCGAGCCTCTGGATCAGAGTCCTGCACCACCCGGCCTGGCTTTTCAGCTGTGAATCTCTGCTGTCAAGTCCACACAAGCAGGTTTCCCAGAAAAGCAATGCCAGGGCTTGGTCCACATTCAGTGGAAAAATCTGCAGTAGCAGTGCAAGGAGCCTGTGCAAATCTGTGGCAGGAAAATCCTGTCTGAAAAGCCAGCTATTTGTTCTGAAATAAAAACGTCAATTTGTAATTACAAACATCAATGCCCAAACCCACCTGGGCAGGGCTAACAGTGAACAGGTGTCCCTGGTGAACATCACTGAATCACTCTGAGAACTGGTTGTCTTGTTCATGTAAGAGAGGGAAGTGAGTGAAAGTCGCTCAGTCGTGTCCAACTCTTTGTGACCTGGTGGACTATACAGTCCATGGAATTCTCCAGGCCAGAATACTGGAGTGGGGAGCCGTTCCCTTCCCCAGGGGATCTTCCCAACCCAGGGATCAAACCCAGGTCTCCCACATTGCAGGCAGATTCTTTACCAGCTGGGCCACCAGGGAAGCCCAAGAATACTGGAGTGGGTAGCCAATCCCTTCTCCAGGGGAACTTCCCAACCCAGGAATTGAACCAGGGTCTCCTGCATGGCAGGTGGACTCTTTACCAGCAGAGCTACCAGGGAAGCCCTGTCTTGTTTGAAACCTGGAATAAGAATAGTATCCTCTACAGGGCTGTGCTGAGAGCTGCTTACTGTGATGCCTGGTGGTTTAGGGACGTGGAGTGACATGGTTAAAACAATACGGACTTTCAAGTCATGGTGCTCTGCCACCTAGCAGCCCTGTGCCCTGGAGAAGTCATCTATTATCTCTGAGAAAGTGAAAGTGTTAGTTGCTCAGTCATGTCCGACTCTTTGCAACCCTGTGGACTGTAGCCCACCAGGCTCCTCTGTCCATGGGATTCTCCAGGCAAGAATACTGGAGTGGGTTGCCATTCCCTTCTCCAGGGGATCTTCCTGACTCAGGGATCGAACCCAGGTCTCCTGCACTGCAGGCAGATTCTTTACCATCTGAGCCACCATGGAAGCCACCTACCTCTGAGCCTGAGTGTCCCACAAGACACAAAGCACTGTCTACTTTGCGGAGTTGTGGGAAAACTCAGAACTGGTCATGTAAAGTGTAGCTGAGGACAGAGTCAGAATGGAATACATGCTGTGTGATTCTCCAAATTTCTCTCTCTCTCTTTGTACATTTAGACCACTAGACCCTCCCCCTCATTCCAGCACCCAGACGTCTGCAGAGTAAGCCCACCCAACTGAGTTCTCATCACACTGGGTACCCTGATCGGGAGACCCTCTCCAGTAGATGGGCTCCCCACACTGGTGGTACCAACCCTCTGTGCTAAACACTGCCACACTTGGCATCAGGAGCTCTGAAGGAGAGGCTTATCCACATATGTCTATCAGGATTGTGGGACACTCGCTTTGACAAATGCTAAAAACAGTGGGACATATATGAGCAATTCTAGATAGCTGTTTTAATTTGCATTTTGCAAATTACCGAGGCATAAAATAACGATAGTCATTCCCTCATTTTTTTTTCCTGTTGCTGCAAGATAAATGAAATGATTTACCCAAACATCCACATTCTGCCCTATGATAAGACTGGTTTTAGAGACGAGGCAATAAACTAACTCCCTGTTGTTGTTTAGTCACTCAGTTGTGTCCCACTCTCTGCCACCCCATGGACTATAGCCTACCCGGCTCTCTGTCCACGGGATTTCCCAGGCCAGAATTCTGGAGTGATTTGTCATTTCCTTCTCCAGGGTATCCTTAGATCCAGGGATTGAACTCAGGTCTCCTGTATTAGCAGGTAGATTCTTTACCACTGAGCCAGCAGGGAAGCCCACACCACAGATTAAATCGCAGCAAGTATGGATCCATTCCTGGTTCTGGCGTGGCTATCGTAGGGACGACTGAAATGAGGAACAGCTCGTTTTGCCCTGATATAATAGCATCTGACATAATTCTGCTCCTAAGCAGTATGGGAGGGTATTCTCTTTGGTGAGGGCAATTCTTGGACAAGGTCTTAGCTGTGAGTTACCAGCAGTTGCATCCCCCAACAGCAGGGGATAAGAGCCTGTGTCCCATGGGGGCAATCTGGTAGTGCATAGAGGCATCTGTTCCACTCTTCCACTCTCAGGAATTCCCTGATGCCCCAGAAAGCCAACTGTGTATGCAAAGCTCCAGCCTCAAGAAAAGATTTCCATCTTTAGACATCGGAGCAGAGGAGGAAGGCAGGTATCATAGCAGGATCTAGAAATAAGGAACTGTGAGGGGATGTCAATGGCAATTATCTTGTCTCAATAGAGCAGTGTTTTGCAGGGATGAACAGCCATCTGAAATTATCCCAAGATGTAAGTGACTGTTGTGACCAAGCACTGTATTTCCTGGTCTAATTGTTGCTATGGAATGATCAGTTTTCAACCCACCTTCCAGTGCATCTGCAAGGGCCATTATAGAGGAGGAACTCTGTGGAATCTGGCCAGTGGTTTCCAAATGAGGCTCCAGGTCTCCTCTCTGCAGCTTCAATGAGAGGAACTCTGAATTTTACCCATTTTGTACAATGGGATACCACATAAAATTTCACATTTTAAAAAGATGCTTTTTCTGCTTAAAAGTTTTTTTTTTATATATATACACTGACCTATGATGTCTGAAAGAAAAGAGTTGCAGGATATAGAGAAGTCTCTGAGTTAGTTCAGATTTCAGTTGTTCCACTCACTGTGCAACAAGCTATTTAATTTATATCTGAGTTTCAATCTCCTCATCCACAAAGTGGGGAACATATGTGAAAGTTTTCAGCACACAAGAGTTCACTTTCCATTTTGTTTTCTTTAAGAATAGATGAAAGGTAGGCTTCTCTGGTGGCTCAGTGGTCAGGAATCTGTCTGCCAATGCAGAAAACACGGGTTCAGTCCCTGATCTGGGAAGATCCCACGTGTCTAGGAGCAACTAAGCCTGTGTACCACAACTATTAAACTTGTGCTCTAGAGCCTGGGGGCTACAACCACTGAGCCTGCGTGCTGCTGCTACTGAAGCCCATGGTCCACAGCAAAAGCCACCATAATGAAGAGAACACACTGCAGCTAGAAAGTGGCCCCTGCTCTCTGAAACTAGAGAAACACCCTCGCAGCAACAAAGACCCAGCACAGCCAGATAAATAAATATACAAGGCTTCCCAAGCAGTGCTGGAAGTAAAGGATCTGCCTGCCAGTGCAGGAGACATCAGACTCAGGTTCAGTCCCTGGGTTGGGAGGCTCCCCTGGAGGAGGGCGCAGCAACCCACTCCAGGATTCTTGCCTGGAGAATCCCACGGACAGAGGAACCTGGCAGGCTACAGTCCATAGCGTCGCATAGAGTCGGACACGACTGAAGTGACTTAGCATGCATGCATGCGTAAAAAAAGAAATCCACACACAATCCTCACAGGATTATAAACAAAGAACAGATGAGAGTAAAGAAGGCCTTAGTGTATGATACCAGTTCAGAGTAAGAAACCACAAAAGAGGACAAGCTCTTGGAGACCTAGAGATAATAATTACTTACCATTCGTGTGTGTGTGTGTGTGTTTTATTCTCGGATTTTTTGTTATCTGAAAGAGATGACGTGTTCATTTGGAGGAGTAACAGGAATGACTGAAGCTAGAGAAATTATCTTTTACTCCATGGCCACGCTTGGGGGACAAGGCTGACTGTTTTAGGACCCAGGAGGTGGGGCAGCCCAGAAAAGCAGTAAGACTTGGGCCAAGTGCCTGGAACCACAGTCAGGAAGGGAAGAGCCGAGGCAACCAGCCAGCACCAGGACCATCTGGGCTTGGCAGGAGCCCTGGTTCTTTGCCCACTTGGTCACAGCAGCAAACTAGATGAAGTATGCCTAGGGCTCTTCAGGAAGCACATCAGCTGTTAGAATATCCCTAGTGGTACAGAATCCAGTTTCGGAACCTCACTCCCCACGGAGCATCTGATAGACATATCTCACCCCAATTCAGGTCAGAGTCTAGCAGGATAGTTCTCAGTAATTCCTTTTATCTTATCAGAATTTTACTCGCTTTTTATCTGATAACCTTTCCCTCACAAATGCGATTTGAAACACCTGAACATTTGGGTACTAGGAGATATTTCTTTTCTTGGTAACTGTGTACCTCCTGCATCAAACAAACAAACATAAAAAACCTGAGGATTTCTTATAAAACTGAGCTCAGAGCACTGGCTTCTTCGCCTTCTGTCCCAAACATGCCAAAAGAAAGTAACAAAGAGGAGAGGAAAGGAGGCTGTGAGTGATATAAGGCCAGTGACGTGGTGTAAGACTGTGATGCAAGCTGGTGGGAGCCTGTGACATGGTGTGAGGCTGTGAAGTTGTGTAGGATTCAGTCCTGGAGAAGCCTGCATTGAAGAGGGGATTGAGGACCAAGATGGTGGAAACAGAATGGGTTGGGCTGGGGGGTAGATGGGAGTACTGAGTAAAATTCCTGTCCAGGACCCAGAACTGCTGGAAATAGACCCCTTCTCTGGAAATTGCTTATAGCAGCCACAGCTTTTTGAGCATGTTATGTTTTAAATAAGGAAAAGAAGATCCAAGAGTAGGATGGTAAAATGGTAACTACTTGCTACTTTCTCCTGATTCATCCCCAGGGGCCCTTGACACAACCTTACAAAGATCTCTGAGTAGACTAACTTAAAAGCATGGCTTTTGGGACAAACCAAATGTCACATGTATAAAATCAGTCTCTGGGAAGTCAGCACTGATTTTTGGTGGTTTTAAGATGTAATTTTGCCCCATAAGAGACCAATAAGACTAATCCCAGGGATAAATACAGCAAGTTGCCAACAGTTCTTCAGATTGTATATCCTCTGAAGGCAGAGGCTACCTCTAGGATTCTCACTGAATATGCAGTTCTTAAAGCTGCTGCTGCTGCTGAGTCGCTTCAGTCGTGTCCGACTCTGTGTGACCCCACAGATGGCAGCCCACTAGGCTCCTCTGTCCCTGGGATTCTCCAGGCAAGAACACTGGTGTGGGTTGCCATTTCCTTCTCCAGTTCTTAAAGCAGACCCTTACAAAATGTTTACTGAGTGAATATTGTCTTTTCCTATTCAGAAAAAACCAGTCTTTATAAAAACCCCTGTGAGTTTGTACAACTTTTTAATATTGTTCCGTGTAAGCACTGGGAAGAAAGAGACCAGAACCAACCTCATGAGATCTTCACTCAGCAGCAACACAGCCTCTATAAAAAAGAGCTAAATGTAAATTCTAGCACTGACAAAATATAATAACTAAAAAGAAGATTCACTGGATTGTCTTGACACATACTGGAAGACAGACTACAGGGGAGAAAAAGAGTTGGTGAAGCTGAATACGTTACAAAATTTTTTTTATTATCTTTTGGCTGCACCATACAGCACATGGGATCTTCATTCCTCAACCAGGGATCAAATCCATGCTCCGTGCAGTGGAAGTGCAGAGTCTTAGCCACTGGACCAGCAGGGAAATCCCAAGCTGAATACATATGGATATAAATTTCCAATCTGAAGAACAGGGGAAAAAAGGATTTTTCATATATTGAACATTAAGCAATAAAAACTGGAAAATAAATGCATAAAATCCTACAGTTGCTCGTTTTCTGCCTAGGTGTGGCTTTCAAACTTCAGGGCAGGGAGAGAGAACTGAGGTGGAGTTCAGTAGACTCCTTGAGTTGAGAAGACAAAAGCTTAGAGAGTAACAAGGGCAAGGGAGCTAAAATTCATAGCACACAGTAACAGAGCAAAGAAAGCTGCTTGAAGAGAGAGCTCTGGAGATATACACAGGGTCCCCATAGAGTCCTAAGCTGAGGACGGCTCACTGCATGCCTATTAGAAAACTGCTCAAGCCTGAGGAAAAGAATCACATGAAAGGATTTAGGAGGACAATTCTCAGAGCTCCCCAGAACCAGGCATAGTCCCTATCATCTGTTACAGTGGGAAACATAATGCGTGGAGTAATAGGTTGAGGATTCAGGAGAGTTTTGCTTCAATAGTTCAATAAAATTGGTTGTAATATAAATATTGCTCTGGTTCCATCTAAAAAAAACATAAAGAAAGGCAAGATCAGAAGGACCCAACTCTTACTATGTAACTGAATAGCATCCCAAAACTAAGCACAATAACATTTGAAGGTATACAAAAGTATCCAGACACTAACAAGGTAAAATTCACAGTATCTGGCATCCAATTAAAAATTACATTAAACGTGAAAGATACAGAAAAGAATCCTGAAAGTGGTCAGAGCTTTTAAAATTTCAAGCACACAAAGCAGAAAAAAAAATTTCATTAAAAAATCAATCATAACTAACCTATAAGTTATGATGATGACAGAATTAGTAAGCAAGAATACTAAGATATTTTTACTACCTTCCATATGACTGAAAAAAAATCAAAGAAACATTGAGCAAGTTAAGTAGGGACAGGAAAGATATTTTTCAAAAAGGAAAACTTTTAATGACGAAAACCCTAATATCTGAGATGAAAAACACAGATAGAAAAGATGAAAAGCAGATTAGAAATTACAGAAGAAAAGATAAGTGAACTTGAAAACAGGAACAGAAACTACCCAAAATGAAATGATATCATCGACTCAATGGAGGCGAGTTTGAGCAAATTCAGGGAGAGAGTGAAGAACAGGGAAGCCTGGTGTGCTTCAGTCCATGGGGTCACAAAAAGTAGGACATGACTGAGCAACTGAACAACAAATTATGAAACACCAAGAAAAAAAACTCAGTAAAAAATTATCAGTGACCTTAGGAAAACTTCAAATGGCCCAGCATACATGAAATTGGAGACTCCCAAGGACAGAAGGCAAGAAGGACAGAAAAAAAACAAAAAGCAATAATGACCAAAACTTTACCAAAATTAACAGAAAACTATAATCCTAGTCTCCAAAAGCTCAATGAACATCAAGAACAAAAACGAGAAATATACAAAGGCCATGCCATAAGCAAATGGCTTAACACCAGTGATGAGATCTCCACTTTGGCAGAAACAGTTGATTGGTGATAAAGTGATCCTAGTTTCTAGTTTTTTCACTCTACGTTTTCAGAACTATCATCACTGCACCACCCCGCCCCAACCCACCCCAGAGGTAAACTGTCCAGAATCGTCTCCCTCTTCTTCGAGCTTCCATGCCAGGTCTCCAGGGGTTCTCTCCTCTGTGTTCGTGAGGCATCAGCACCAACACCAGACAGTGCCTCCTCTTCAGAGGTCTGTGTCCCCGCTCCCAGGGGCCTTCCTTTCTTCAGACTTCTAAACACTGGCAAACCCAAGCCCCTTCCCTGTGCAACCCTAGCCCAAGGGGCAGGGGCTGCTTCCTATTATTCCCACCTCTGTGATGCCACAGTGTTTTCTTTTTGTCTGTTTAACCAATTGCTTCTGTTATATGCTGTTTAAACAACAGAGAAAGATGACTGCATCTTGTTGGGTAAAATAATAAACATTTATGTGTATGCTTATATATTTTTACTTTATTCTTGTTGCTCCCACTAATGTAATCTCAAGGAAAGACTTTGCCAGTCTTTTCATTATGATAATCACAGCATCAGAACCATTCCCAGTACATAGGTGGATAAATATATGAAATTTTTAAAAGTTGGAAGTTTGCTATAAGAGGTTATAGAATCCAATTCAAACTAAGACTGCAAAGTGGAGTTAGACAGAGACAATTTAAGTTGGGCCTGGAAGTTCATTAACAGTTCATTTTACAAAGATTTATTGAGCATCTACCATGTATCAGACACTATAGCAGAAACATTTTTTGATCATTTTATAGAATTTCAAAGATGTATTAAAAAGTGTAGATGTAAGCTAAGTAGCCAGAGTTGAAACAGGTTGATTATTGAGCTGTTCTCTCAGTTTCAAACCTAGCCCTTTAGTCTCAGCTTTGCAATTTGGGGCTTTGCCAGGCGGGTGACCAATAGATTCTGCCACAGGTTCATAAGAAGCTAGACAGGGAACAAGGGACTTGCTTCCTTCTGTTTTACTTGCTGTTTCTGTCAACATCACCTTAATAATAGCCCTCCACTTTTTAAGTAGCAATTGATTCCCAATAGGTTCCAGTGACTCCCAAGGGCAGCCTCCTTATTCTCCCTCCGGAAATCCCAGTTTCAGCTGCCTGGCCTGTTGTCCTTAAATATCTGAGTCCCAGCTCCATGGATTTGCCCAACTATTTTATTTCTTTTTACTTTTTATTGGAGTATAGTTGTTTTACACCGCTGTGTCAGTTTCTACTACACAGCAAAATGAATCAGCTGTACATATACATACATCCCTTCTTGTTTGGATTTACTTCATATTTAGGTCCCCACAAAGCACTGAGTTCCCTGCGCTATATAGTTGGTCCTTGTTCTCATTAGTTGTCTATTTTATACGTACTGTCAGTAGCGTATACGTGTCAATCCGTCTCCCACATCATTCCCATCCTCCTCTCTCTCCCTCGGTATCCATACGTTTGTTCTCTATGTCTTTGTCTCTATTTCTGTTTTGTAAATAAGATCATCTATACCTATTTTTCTAGAACCCACATACATGTGTTAATATATGGTCTTTGTTTTTCTCTTTCTGACTTTATCCCACTACTGGGCATACACCGAGAAAGTGAAAGTCGCTCAGTCCTGTCTGGTCGTGGGATTCTCCAGGCCAGAATACTGGAGTGAGTAGCCGTTCCTTCTCCAGGGTACTTTCCTGACCCAGGAATTGAACTGGTGTCTTCTGCGTTGCAGGCGGATTCTTTACCAGCTGAGCTACCAGAGAGGCCCATATACCCAGAGTAAACCGTAATTCAAAAAGATACATGTTCACTGCAGCACAGTTTACAGTAGCCAGAACATGGAAACCAACTAAATATCCATCAACAGAGCAATGGATAGGAGAAGATGTGGACACATATACAGTGGGATTTTACTCAGCCATAGAAAAGAATACAACTGGGTCATTTGTAAAGATGTGGGGGGGCCTATAGACTGTCATACAGTCAACAATTTTTTTTTAAGCTGAATTATTTTCTGAATTCCTGAGGCAACAGCACGAGTTAGGCTCTGCCCCATTCTGGGAGGTCTGTTTATTTACCAGTGGTGGGAACTTTTCTCCAGATTTCTCATCCCAGTAGCCTAACTCCTCAGATTTCTGGCTTAAATTCTTCCTCTAGCTTTTCAGTTCCATGAATTCCAACTCTTCTCTTTGTCGTCATCACCCTAAAGGATGTAACTACTTCCTGCAATTACTACCTCTGTGATATTTTCCTCTGGAATTTTATAGCATAAAGACATAAATGACACCAATTCTTTTCGAATCAGATTATGCTATACTGCACACAGGTTATTTTAACTTTCCTATCCTAATTCCTTTTGCCTTATCTCTACATTTTCAGAGATTTTCCATAAGGGCTAAGCTATAAATGTGCATCAGGAACCTTCCTGGTGGTCCAGTGGTTAGGACTCTCTGCTTCCACTGTGGGGTGAAGATGGGTTCAATCCTCAGTCAGGGGATTAAGGTCCTGCGTTCCATGTGGTATGGCCAAAATATTTTTTAATTAAAAAATTAAAAACATTTAAAAATAAACACATGTGCATCCATGCTTATGAAATGGAAAAGATAGACGATAATTATTATTCTAATGTTTGTCTCACTTTGTCTGAGGGACAGTACTTTGGAGGAACTGAGAAATGGAAAATAAGAGGCTCTCATATTCCCCATGATTTGGGGAAAATTAACCTCTAGGAAGCTAATCCTCCCCACATATAATATACAGCTCACAGGTTATTGTAGCTCTCTATCAAGGCGTTTATATGGCAGCACTTCATAATCACAAATGCGGGGTGTAAGTTTGTTTCTACTACTGGGATCAACTGGACTTGCTGGTAGAAGAAAATGTGATGAAATAAGAGAGGTGGAAGGAAGAGAAACTGAGGAAAGTAATCTAGAGCAGTTTTTACCCACCCAGAACTTCACTGGAAATCAGTTTAAAAAGGAAAAAAAAAAATGGGCCTCTGTTTTTCCCATTCCACTCAACCGTGATCCCCGTTCTTCATGCCAAAGGTCCCTTTTGCCAATGAGACAGAAGCCATTTATTAACATACAGCAAATACTGTTTATTGCAGACTCTCCAGCTGACTCATGTGAAAAAGGCACTATGAAAATTAATGAAACTAGATAATCTCTCTAAATGGGTTTATGTTAAAATATACAACATTCTTACATAACATCTGTTTTATATATGTGAAATAATATAACATTTAATGACAAAAATCATGTTTCCAAAAATAACTTTGTTGAAGGTTAGGTCTCTTTCTTTTCTCTACCTAGAATCTTTCACAGGATCAAAATATGTGTAGATTATTTCTTATTACCAGAAAAACTTGACATGGATAAACACATAAGATGGCCCCAATTTGCTTTTAACTACTTATATCAATATTCAGGACTGAGGCCTTCATTAAGCAAAATACTGTAACACACACCAATGCAGGCTATTTCCTGTGACAGATTTTGAATGTATGTGACCTCTTTTATACTTGTGCTTTCTTAATATATAAGAACACAGTATAGGTAATAAGCAGAATATAAACTAAATCAAAATACAAGCTATACAAGGAATTGTGAACAACAGAGCCATGACAAATAAAATGTCTCAGGAATGTTCCAAAGGTTTCTATTTGTATGTCCAAGGCCTTGTTGTACTTTACAATTCATTAAATGTTTCAGTTTTTTTAAACTGTTGGCATTAAGAACTTTAAATAAATCTAAATAGTCTATATGTCCAAGAAGAGACCTAAGTAAGCAGAGACTAGCCTAAAGTAAGCTACACCCTGGATGATACACAACACAGTCACAGGCAAAACTAAAAATATTTAGATTTTGAATCATGGGCATATCTATCTTTTTGTTTTGCTGCAATTAATAAATTCACCACTATCAAAAAAATCTGCTTATGCATTGAGACTGAGATGAAATAATTAATCCATTAAAGGAAACCTCACCTTGGTCAAATATGCAAAATATTTCCCAAGGTCAAAAATTCTGCTTAAAATTTTTAATTTTAATAAAAATAATGGGCCCAGAAGCAAGTCCTCTGCTTACTTAGGTCTGCATTGTTTCTTTATGGTGATAGATTCTGTACACCAAGAAGACAACTCTGACATTCTTGTCATGGCTTCTTAAAACAAAGCATGGTGGAAACGTGCCAAGAATGATAGAATTCTGAAACTAATTAGTGATGCTTCCCTCATCAAAAGACTCCACTCCTGAGTCGCTTGCAGCAGCACTGATTTTTTCCTGTCGTCTTCGCATGATTTCTTGCAACTCAGAGCTGCCACTGTTATCCTGAAAAACAAACACGGTTCAGACAAGATGGTTAGTGGTTTGTGAGGCTGCAGATCACCTAATGAAATGGCTCAGGCTAAAAGTTCTTTGTGTTTTTCTTCTCACGTCTCTTGGCGGGGAACTGAAGGCTGCCCTTCAGGTGAGTGATGATTTGGACTTCACTGACCTCACTTTTTCACTGATAGTGTCTAAAGATCATTCATTCACCATGCTTTCACCTGAACATGTTAAAGGTAAATCAGTAATGCATGTGGAATGCTTTAGATTCCCTGGGAGAAAGAAGAGATTGTACAGTAAGCACAAAAAGATGGTAACTTATCAAAGAATGCTCTTTAGGTCAAGCAAGATATTCATCTATCTGCTGTAGGGGATTCTGAATCAGGCCCAAAGACTGGGCTCAGAAAACTCCAAGTTTCCCCACACCAAAGGGTTGTGACCATCTGACATCTTGTTGGTTTCTGTCCTTTTGAAGTCTGACCTACAACCCCCGTGCACCCACTATAATCCTCTCTCATCAACAGAAGTCTCTGGCGACACACAGGTGAGTAAACAATGAACTAGATACAAGAGAAGGGCATGATGGGAAGGTGCCTGGGGAAGATGCAGAACCTCAGGTAACAATTCACATCCACAGGAAGAGGAACAAGAGGCCAGGAGGACACGGACAGTCAGGGAAAATGACAGCAATAGGGAGTCGGGACGGAAGGAACTCAGAAATGTTAGGGTTATGGAACTTACTTAACCCGTAGGGAGTAATTTACACATTCTCAATAAAAGCAGAATGTATAATGGTAACTAAACAGCCTGAGGAAAGATATAATCCTGATTCATATTCAACAGACAGAAAGCCTAATATAGGACCAAGCAAGATCAATGTGGTGGGAAAAATTTCCAAGGGAAATATTTCTTCTGACTGAGAATGGTTACAGGGTTGCATGCACGAGGCTATTTAGTACATTATTTAACTGTTGAATTTACACAATATACCTGCTAGAGATAACTGTGTATTGATTTCACACCAAAGCCTATATCATTTCATTTGAGTCTGAGTTTAATTTTCACGAAAGCTATTAAGAGCTGTGAGATGTAACAGTTAGAAACTACTACCTTTACACAGCCCATGTTAAGTAGAGAAGGATATTGGAAGCTTAAGTATATCCAATCTGGAAAAAATTTACTCTCTTGCTTTCACAGAAACAACTATACCTAAGGAATTACTCTTCAGGGCTCTCTGTTTCCAGTGGTCCCTACCTAATATTTTCCCTCTGATTATTTAGATGTATAAGCAGGTCTAGGCTTATCTGATAGCTCAGTTGGTAAAGAATCTGCCTGCAAAGCAGGAGACCTGGGTTTGATACCTGGGTTGGGAAGATTTGCTGGAGAAAAGATAGGCAACCCACTCCAGTATTCCTAGGTTTCCCTTGTGGCTCAACTGGTAAAGAATCTGCCTGCAATGTGGGAGACCTGGGTTCGATCTCTGGGTTGGGAAGATCCCCTGGAGAAGGGAAAGGCTACCCACTCCAGTATTCTGGCCTGGAGAATTCCATGAAAAGTATAGTCCATGGGACTGTAAAGAGTCAGACATGAGTGAGCAACTTTCAGTTCACTAAGCAGGCCTAAGGCACACAGCCACGGTTTTAACACTTTATAACCTCTAACCTGGGTTTCCCTGGTGGCTCAGTGGTAAAGAACCTGCCTGCCAATACAGGAGATGCAGGTTTGATCCCTGGGTTGGGAAGATCCCCTGAAGAAGGAAAAGGCAATCCACTCCAATATTTTGCTCGGGAAATCCCATGGATAGAACAGCCTGGTGGGCTGCAGTCCATGGGGTCACAGAAGAGTCAGAGATGCTTTAGCAACTAAACAACAGCAATCTCAAACTTGCTAGAATCTACAAACTAAACGTTAAGGACAGGCAAAAATGTTCTGGCCTCTTAGGTCATTTATTCACTTGAAGTAAATGAGTAAATAAAATTTCCACAGAAGTAGTTAGCACATATAAAATGAAAGCATTAGGCTTTTTATTAGACATCCAAAAATACATGAAGCTTCATTTTGCAGGCACACTTAACAATAAATTAATCTCCCTAAAAGTGGTCACTGATGACTCCAGTAATAGATTATTAAACCTGATTCAAGTTGAATTCAGCTCTGTATGAAAGGCAAAGAGAGTGACCAATACGGACACAAACATTATTTCCAGAGCTTTCAAACTGCAGTCCACCCTCATGACTAATACAGAAAAACACCCTCTTAGGTTGATAGTCATACCTCTAATGCAGCTTTCTGAACAGTGATTTGGCTAAAGACTCTGGCCCCTTCTGGACAGACGGTTCTCAGTTCATCTTTATTGAGAGAGAAAAGCTGTGCACCATTTAATACTCCAAGACTATTAACAGTCCTGAGAAAACAAAAGAAAGAAAAGAAAAAAACAGAACATTAAAAATACTGTCTGAACTCGTGGTGGCCAAGGGGCAAGGATGAACTGAGAGTCTGGCATTGGTAGATGCAAACTAATACAGATAGGCTGGATAAGCAACAAAGTCCTACTGTACAGCACAGGGAACTATATTCAACATCCTGGGGTAAACCATAGTGGAAAAGAATAAAAAAAAAGAATGCATATAGATGCATAGTTAAGCCACTCTGTTTATAGCAGAAATTAATACAACACTGTAAATCAACCATATTTATATAAATATAAATTACAAATACATACATACATACAAACTGTCTGGAAAAAAGCAAAAGGCAAGTTTCTGGTCCTCTACAATCTCTCTTCTCTAGGTGTTCTATACACTGCAAATCATAAATGGTACTAGAGTGCTTAGGGCAATAAGATCACTAACCATAAGCTATCAAAAAAGAGCCATCTGGGTTTATTATTCTTATTATGTAGTAGCAATTCCTTGAAATGTGGTGTTTTGTAGAAGGAATAGATAACTTTCTAGCAGTCAGGCAACTGACTAACCATTCTTTTCAGTCATAGATGAGTCCCATGTGTCAGGTTCTCTTAAATACGTATTGTTCAGAGTTCAAATACACATGTTCAAATATGTGTACCAAATATACACAAAATATTTATAATTTTTTAATAGAAAAAATGGAAACTTCACTATGGATTTCCAAAAGGAAAGGCTCTATTAGGTTATAACCCATGATAAGTAACGTCATCTATTTTTTTATTTGCTTGGGGTCCACATGCTACAACAGGAGGAAAGTTTCTGCTTTGTGTCCTCTGTGGCCTGGGGAGTCTAGGTTAAGACCACAGTCTACATATGTGACCTTCTGAAAGATAAAGACAGCTGCCAACAGATTGCTTCAGAAGCCAATGATGAACAGACACCACCATCTAGAAAATGGGGAGCCAACGAAAGACAGTTATTTCCGGGCTTCTTGCAATTCGTTTTTTAGCTATAAATGGCTAGAGTCATTTCCTAAGTGTGACGGATGCAGCTTGGGTTCTCACATTTTCTAGGAATCACTTGTGCATCTTAGCGATCAAACTGAAAACACTGCATGTTTCACGCACTGAACTGTAATGGATCCCCAGAGAGACTTACACAGGGTTGAAGCCCTTTGACTGCAACCACGTCTTCACTTCCTCTGGGGTGGAGTCATAAGTGATATTGACAACTGGCACGTTCTGCCGTGGCACGTGAAACTTCTTCTGGGCGGCGCTCCGACCAATGGTCAGTCTGTGGATAAGTTCATCCTGCACTTCCTCCATCTGAGATTTCCTCCCTAGATACCAACACAGAGGAGGTTATTTTTTTTTTTTTAAAGCTCCAACGACTCACTCTCTCTAGTACTCCAATGCCAACAATCTTTGGACCCCAGCAGGGCTGACAATCTAGTATTCCTCCTATCTTCCCTTCCATTCTCACCAAGCATAAACTTCATAATCAATTATTAAAATCACTCCCTGTTTCTTCTCTGTCTTCATTGTATTCATTTGGCAAGACCCCCACCCTTGTTAAATCTTAACTTTCTTATTCTGTGCTACACCTGCACACCAAATAGAACACAACAGTGCTGAGTGGGCTCATGTTAATTTCATGATTATGAATCTCCACTGGGCAGTTAATGCTCCCTGATAATCACACTACATTTCCTGTGGCCAGTGGTTTTCAACTGGGTGGGGGATTTTGACTCCAGGGGACATCTGGCAACAGCCAGAGACACTTGGAAGATGTCACAAATGGGGGTCAAGAAAGAAGGGAGTTACCATCATGCAGTGAGTAGAGGTCTGATATAACAAGACAGGCTGCAATGCACACAGGTCAGTTTCCTATAGTAGAGAATTACATAGCCTCAAACGTCCACAGGGCTCAAGGTGAGAAATCCCACCTTGGACCATACAATTGTCTGCTGTTAGACAAACATTTCCTATGTTCTTCCTTCTGTGAACCTCCCAACACCCAGTCTCCAATCCTCACCCTGAGCTGATGATCTCACTTTCATCATTTCTGAGTAAAATAAAGAAGTTAAACTTAGATCCCTAAGTTTCCTTAGCAGCTCCCCCTCTAAGATTCTCTAGTAGCTCTCCTCACCACCAGCACCACCAGCACTACCAACACTTTCCCTGTACACTCCGCCAGCTGTCCTTTATTACACTATAGACAAGTGACTCCACAGTCCTTAGGCAACCCCTCCACAAGTGCACTAGACTCCACGTCTTCTGTCTATTTAAATCCTCTGACAGTAATTTCCCCCTGCTTCTTCCATGTTATCAATTTTCCTCTGACTGAATCATTTCAACCAATTACAAACATGCTATTATTTTGTTACTTCTCTCACATTTAAATAAGTCCCTTTTTTTTAAGGTTTTTAAGTGGACCATTTTTAAAGTCATTACTGAACTTGCTGCAAACATTGCTTCTGCTTTTATGTTTTGGTTTTGTGGCCGTGAGGCATATGGGATTTTAGTTAGCTTCCTGAGTGAGGATCAACCTGCACCCCCTGCATTGGAAGGTGAGGTCTTAACCACTGGACTGCCAGGGAAATCCCTAAATAAGCCCTTTCTTAACCCCATGTACCCTCTCAGCTACTGCCCATTTCTCTGCTCCTCTTTTAACAAAACTAAAAAATCTGTCCAGACTAGCCTGCTGAAACTCCTGTTCTTCAGTTTCCCCTTAAATTCACTGCAATTAGGCTATTGGTGCATCTCTCTGCATCATTTTGCTAAACTCCAATGGTTGATTCCCAATCATTTACTTATGTCATCCATCAGCAACATTTGAAGGAGGCAACTCCTCCTTGAAACACCTTCTTATGGCCTTCAGGACACACACACGCTCTGATTTTTCCACCTGTCTCACAGACCTCAGTATCCTATTCTTGGAACTGTCTCATCTCCCTAACCCTCCAGGACTCAGTCCTTAGACATCTTTTCTTGAGGCACTCTCTGCATCAATGATCACTGTGGGTGGTCTCATGGCTTTAAACGCCATTTAAAAGCTGGTGACTACCCAAAATATTCCTGCAGTCCAGGCTGGTCCTCAGAACTCTAGACTCATATTACACCAACTCTCTACTTGATATATTCATTTGGATGTCTACTAGATATTTCAAATGTAACATGTCTACATTGGAATAACTCATCTTCTCCTGAAGCTTGCTTTTATGCTAGACTTCCCAACTTAGTTGGGAATTCTATTTTTCCAGTGCCTCCAGCAAAATACCACTGAGGTATGCCTGATTCCCCTTTGCCCTCAATTACATCCAATCCACTGGCAAAACTTGTTGGTCCCACCATTAGAATACACCACACATCCAACACTTCACTCCGTCTTCTTTCTGCTGCCAGCGTGGTCTGATCCAGCAGCCTGTTCATAGATCTCTTTGCCGCTTCTCTACATGATCCCACCCTTTGTTCTTCATTCTTTTCTCAATACAACAGCTAAATTGATCCTTTTAAAATCTGAGTCAGAGACATACACATACATATTTGTAGTATATCACCTTCAAGGGTTAAATACAAAGAACTGATACAGTAATCCAATTTAACTAACTTGGCAAGTGACAGTGACTTGGTCACTAAGGGAGCTTTTGTGACCACTCTTCTGATTCTTTTTTCAGGGAGAGTATTTCAGAAAGTATTTGATGTCCCTGGGAAATAAGTGAAAGTGTGAAATAATAAGATAGTGTTATTTTAGCCTATTTTTTTTTAATTCCTCAAGTACCCAGGAAAGATTTTGAAGAAAAAAGAAGTCAAAAGAAAGAGAAATAAGTGAAAGGAAGAGAGGGAACGAGGGAGGATGAGAGGCTAGAGAGAGAGGGGATATTACCAATGGTTACATTTAACTAATACACGGCATGCATTTTATTAGTTAACTCTTTTAAATCACCATGATTTAGTCACACTGCCATACAACAGAGAGAACATCTCAGAGAAATAATACAAAAAGTATCACCACAGTAAAAGATTTATTTCCTTATCTGTTGACTTAGCCACTACAGGGCAATCTCCAGTCTAAAGTACAACCTCTTTCCAGGGAATATAGAAACCTCTTGTGATGTGTTCCTGGCTTTGGTTTCCACTTACAATGTTCTAGCACATAACAACACACTAGACTAACTTTACACCTTTCTCTAAAACAACACTTCTTATAGTACTAAAGATTAAACTCAAATAAAAGGAGTAACATTTCAAAGGAAGCAGAAGACATGCAAAACAACTGAAGCACTGATCTCTTCAAAAGTGGGAAGAGGAGAGCCTTTTTGAAAACTATGATGAATAGAACTGAATAGCTTATATGACAATAGAAAACAATAGAATGGGAAAGACTAGAGATCTCTTCAAGAAAATTAGAGATATCAAGGGAACATTTCATGCAAAGATGGGCACACTTAAGGACAGAAGTGGTATGGACCTAACAGAAGCAGAAGATATTAAGAAGAGGTGGCAAGAATACACAGAAGAACTATACAAAAAAGATCTTCATGTCCCAGATAACCACAATGGTGTGATCACTCACCTAGAGCCAGACATGCTGCAGTGAGAAGTCAAGTGGGCTTTAGGAAGCATCACTAAGAACAAAGCTAGTGGAGGTGATGGAATTCCAGCTGAGCTATTTCAAATTCTAAAAGATGATGCTGTTAAAGTGCTGCACTCAATATGCCAGCAAATTTGGAAAAACTCAACAATGGCCACAGGACTGGAGAAGTTCTCATTCTAGTCCCAAAGAAAGGCAATGCCAAAGAATGTTCCAACTACCACACAATTGCACTCATCTCACATGCTAGCAAAGTAATGCTCAAAATTCTCCAAGCTAGGCTTCAACAGTAAATGAATAGAGAAATTCTAGATGTTCAAGCTGGATTTAGAAAAGAAAGAGGAATCAGAGACAAATTGCCAGCATCCACTGGATCATAGGAAAAGCAAGAGAATTCCAGAAAAACGTCTACTTCTGCTTCATTGACTACACTAAAGCCTTTGACTGTGTGGATCACAACAAACTGTGAAAAATTTTAAAGAGATGGGAATATCAGACCACTTTACCTGCCTCCTGAGAAATCTGTATGCAAGTCAACAGTTAGAAGTGGACATGGAATAACAGATTGGTTCCAAATCAGAAAAGGAGTACATCAACGCTGTATACTGTCACCCTGTTTATTTAATTTATATGCAGAGTACATCACACAAAATGCTGGGCTGGATGAAGAACAAGCTGGAATCAGGATTCCCGGGAGAAATATCAATAACCTCAGATATGCAGATGACAACATCCTAATGGCAGAAAGCAAAAAGGAACTAAAGCCTCTTGATGAAAGTGAAAGAGGAGAGTAGAAAAGTTGGCTTAAAACTCAACATTCAAAAAACTAAGATCATGGCAATCGGTCCCATTACTTTATGGTAAATAGATAGGAAAACAATGGAAACAGTGACAGACCTTGTTTTCTTGGGCTCCCAAATCACTGCAGATGGTGAGGGTAGCCAATGAAATTAAAAGACGCTTGCTCCTTGGAAGAAAAGCTATGACCAACGTAGATAGCATATTAAAAAGCAGAGACATTACTTTGCCAACAAAGGCCTGTATAGTCAAAGCTATGAATTTTCTAGTAGTCATGTATGGATGTGAGAGATGGACCATAAAGAAAGCTGACTGCCAAAGAATAGATGCTTTTGAACTGTGATGTTGGATAAGTCTCTTGTGAGTCCTTTGGATGGCAAGGAAAACAAACCAGTCAATCCTAAAGAAAATCATTGGATTTTCTTGGATATTCATTGGAAGGATTGACCCGGAAGCTGAAGCTCCAATACTTTGGCCATCTGATGCGAAGAAGTGACTCATTAGAAAAGACCCTGATGCTGGGAAAGATTGAAGGCAGGAGGAGAAGGGGATGACAGAAGATAAGACGGTTGGCTGGCATCACCAACTCAATGGGACATGAGATTGTGCAAGCTCCAGGAGTTGGTGATGGACAGCAAAGCCTGGTGTGCTGCAGTCCATGGGGTCACAAAGAGTTGGACACGACTGAGGGACTGAACTGAACTGAGCTCATATGACACAGGCTCCAGCAGTTGGTTTGAATCAATGGACCTGTTGACTTTTTTTCCTTGTCCATAGCTATCTGGTAACATTTTTATGGGTGAGTATTCAAATTACAGATCCTTCAATTTTATTATCTGAAGTCTTATCAGACTTATCAGAGACCATATGTGGAGAACATAGGTAGCACAAAATGTATATTTTGAAAGAAACCAGGCTACCAATAAAAAAATGTGTCTGTTTGCTTCAAAAAGACTGTTGAGAAGCCCCAACATCCATTCAGAAGAAATGTTCTCCAAAAAGTGCTCACAAAGATAAAAAATTATCATGAGAATATTTGTTTTACCAAAAGGATTATCTTTATTTAGTGACAAACTGTTTTTTGAGCTATCTCTAAAAGGAACATTATATAAGTAAATGTAGAATGTTACTAGTGTAAGGAAACAAGTACAAGTGTTCATCTGAGGAGAGATGTTTATGTTTTACATACCAATGTCACCCTTTTACTTATGAAAAACAGACTTAAAAATGATGAGTCACAATTATCAGGAGAGTTCTCTATCTTTATAAAATTCTAAACATGCCTCTTTCCCATTAGGTTATTCTTAGTTTCTAAGACTAGGACAAAGAACAAATTGTCCCAGCCCACAGACTGTTCCAAAATTGGGCCTGGATGCCTATGAACCCTGATTCCAGGCCTGGAAAAAAAGTGCCACCATGTCAAAGATTACTGCACTGACGTATCAGAGAAGGGAGATATTATAAACTGGTGGTAAGAATGAAGAAACTCTCTGACAGCAATATTTTCCTTGGGGAAATCAACAAAAACATTTATAGAACTTTCTCATCTCAAAACTGTGTCTTTATTGTCTGAAAAGAAAGAAAAGCAACCTTTTAAAAAATAAACGGAAATATAGCCATTTTAAAATTTAGTAGCCAATTATACACACACTCTCAACCACACATGCGTGCAGGCATAGTTGTTTTTGCTGCACAAAAAAAGTTCATCATTTTTCCAAAACTTCATTTTTCCATTAGTTTCTTTGGTAAGATCAAGATATGGATAAGAAGGTAATTTAAAATTTAATGCATGTAAGAATTAAAGATTTTAAAATTTAAAAAATAAAAAACTAAAATTAAAAAAAAATAAAAATAAAAATGGATAAGCAAAAAAAAAAAATTTAATATACTTCAGTTGAGAAAATAATGTATAAAAGTAGGTTTATGTTTATTGTACTTAACCAGAATTTCTAGAACAATTAAACAGTAATAGTTTCAGTGTCTTCTTTTAAAAAAAAAAAACTTTTAATTTATCAAGAAGGACCGCAACTGAATAGATGGGGCTATGATTTACCGAGATAAAAACTTGAATCTCAAGTATCCCATCCAGCTATAAAGTTAATAGTTCAAGACATGTATCTGGATGCCAGAGACGAGATTTCACATGAAGATGAATTTTCGAGTTACTCCAACAGTATAAATAATAATGAAAGTAAAGAAAATAGAGTGATCATCTACAGTAAAAGTATGTTTATATGAGAAAAGAACAGAATCCAGAACTAATTATATTAAGCTAGCGTGATATTGTGTGTGTGTGTGTGTGTGTGTGTGTGCACACCATATATATGACAGGGACAGAGTAAAGGGACGAAAGAAAGTGAAAGTGTTAGTCACTCAGTCATGTCCAACTCTTTGTTACTCCACGGACTGTGGCCCATCAGGTTCTTAAGTCCAAGGAATGCTCCAGGTAAGAATACTGAAGTGGGCAGCCAGTTCCTTCTCTAGGGTATCTTCCCTACCCAGCTGTCAAACCTGGCTTTCCCACATTGCAGGCTTTACCATCTGAGCCACCAGGGAAGCCAAGTAGGTGGTTAAATAGTTAATCCCACTAGACGATTGTAAGTAAAAAATATGGGAGACCCCTGCAAGTTAATGATTACTCAGCAAAGTAGCTTTGCTTAACCACAAAACCAAGCAGACATGCTTAGCCACAAAACCACGCAGCAGAAGCACGAGACGTCCCAAAACAATAGGACAACGGTGGGGTGAGACCCACATCCTGCGCAGCGAGCTCAATAAGTCAGTGATCCCTGGGACATGCTCTGTGCACACATAAACAATAATTTGTGGACCTAGTTTCACGAGGCAGGGACAAGAAAACTCCCCTGCCTGACCTGGAGGAGGAGCTGATGATGGAAGCATGATGTCCATTCAACAAAGACAAAGAAGTTCTTTTTCCCCTCTTGATGTTCCCTTTGATTATAAAACTGTAGCCCAGTAAGTTCTTGGGGCAGGGCATCCCTTGTCGACCAGTTCATAAGCCTCACAAGTGTCCTACTGTAATAAATCACTTTTTATCTGTCTCTGTGCCTCTCGCTGAATTCTTTTTCTGCACTGAGACATAAAGGACTACGGTACTAGAGCTCTTCAGAGCCCTGAACGAACACCCAACAGTTTCAGATATATATTTAGGCTTCCCTGGTGGCTCAGATGGTAAAGAATCTGTCTGCAATCTGGGAGACCTGGGTTTGATCCCTGGGTCAGGAAGATCCCCTGGAGAAGGAACTGGCGACCCAATCAAGTATTCTTGCCTGGGAAATCCCATGGACAGAGTACTCTGGTGGGCTAGAGTCCATGGGTTTACGACGAGTCAGATATTAAAGTATAGAGAAAATAATTACATTGTTGAAGGTCTCATGGCCAGCAAGTGATGTTCCACTATACAGACAAGCCTGTCTGGCTTCAGAGTCTGCATTCAGCCACCACAATATATTGGAATATGTGTAGAAATACACACATTAGAGAGTAAAGAGGACTTCCTGTTTCTTAGAATTACTTGGAGGATAAGAAATGAGATATAAGGGACTTTGCAATCAATGAAGCACCATGCAAGTACAAAGGACTACTAAATATATTTAATAATATTTATTACCAGCAGAGGGGCTTCCCTAGTGGCTCAGTGGTAAGGAATCCCTGCAATGTAGGAGCTGCGGGAGATGCACGTTCAATCTCTGGGTCAGGAAGATTCCCTGGGGGAGGGCATGGCAGCTCACTCCAGTATCCTTGCCTGGAGAATTCCATGGACAGAGGAGCCTGGCGGGCTACAGTCCATAGTGTCGCAGAGTCGGACATGACTGAAGTGACTTAGCATACACCAGCAGAAACAACACTCAAAAATTTTTACCTAGTAGTGCTTTTCATTCACAGGAGAAACTGAGTATTTTTGCCTCCCTGGGAAACTTACGGTCCACAGGAACTTGTTTTTGTCGCTGGCCATCTCGTACAATACTGCCACCACTGTCGCTGGAGCTGCTGTTTTGACGGGTGATGTTTGCCGGGAGCTTTGACACAGGAATAGGTGCTGGAGTGGAAGGCGGGAGGGGGACAGGGACAGGAGCTGGTGTTGGAGGAGGTGATGGGGCAGAAGGAACGTCGGTTGCTCTTGGGCCATACTCCATCCTTTGTTTCTACGAAGAAACAAATAGTTCATTCAGAATTGTGAGGATATAAACCTAGGCTAGGAAAATAAATTACACTTTGGATGTTGTTGGCTATTTATTTGTAAACTGACTTGCAGATCCACAGCAGATTTGTGGGTGTGTTAATGCACACACATGCACACATATAACCCTCCAATCCTACATGATGCAACAATTATTAAAAATTACTTTTAAATATCCTACACATTTGTTCAGAATCAAAACGTAAATTCAGCAGTCAAAAGTACATACCGATAGCAAACAGGAGTACTGATGACAGTAATAAATGACAAGAAAACTAAATTCGAGCCAGAAATCATACAACAGCAGGGTAGGCAAAAGAGTTCTGATATCAACAATCTAAGGCATTAGTTACTCCTTATTTTAAATGCATGTTTTATTCAAAAGTGTTTAATTCTGTTGTTTCCAAGTAATTTTCTAAAAAGAGGGATAATATTTCAATAGATAAAAGGATTATGCTTTAAAATAAACAATTTTAGAATACTGTTAATTTTTTCAAACCATAACCTTTTGGGGCATCATGTTAAAGCTAATTTGTTAAATTTCTTGTTAAAAATAGGACTGTGGTGAGGGTCATGAGATAATCTTTCATTAAATGTTTATGACTACATCTCAAAAGCATATTATTAGAAAAAAGGTCATGTGGGGATTTGCATTTTAAAAGGCAGATGTGACAGAATATATAACTTTCAGTAATTTTTAAATGATTTAGGCTATTATAAAATAATCTTTATATATATATATTCCCTATTAAACTAAAAACAATAGTTAAAGCTTTAAACAAAATAACAGATAACTGTATTAGAATAAGTTCCAAATTCTCAAAAGGCAATTTTTTGGATCAGATCAAAGCTACAGAGCAATGACTTATAATTTAGGTAAAGTTTAGATACAGTACTGGCACAATTGTAATTATTCTGAAATTCAGGATTAGACAATAGAATACAAAAATCAAGCCTTTTGGTAATCTGGTTCTTTGTCTAGAAGAGTTTTTTAATTTCTAAATTGGCCCAAATATAAGGCAGTGTTGATTTTAAGAGAGGCCTTCCCAATTTCCACAGAGATCAAAAATATCAAAACACACACCACACACATTCATCACTGTTTCTTACTTAAGGAACAACACACCATCCTCAGAGGCACCATCACAGCAAATGAGTAACACCTGTGGAAACCGGACGGGGACGCAGCACCGGCTCACTGCTGTCCCTTTAAAAGCTGCCATTCACCCTCCCGTGGGCAGGGGAGGCAGGAGAATTATGAGCCAAGGATGGGAGAAGAACTGAGAGAAGAATTTGTCCTGCTGCTGTTTCTTGGAGGGGGATGGGAGCGAGGAGCAGTTAAATTCACAGAGCAAGCCGTGGAGTCAGATGGGAGAGAGACAGACTTTGCCGGCCCCTCCACATCCAAGGCCTGGAAACATTCCTAATATTCGATAATCGAGTACATTGTTATTATCATCTACAAAACAACGTTCCTATATTTGGGCCAATAAAATATTTCGAGCAATCAAAAATACAGCAAACATCACAGACCTGTAACACTTAGCACACACCAATGTCATCTGATTGACATACACACAGTGTTCCCTTGACAAAAATGTCCTTGGCACATGATTTCATCAAAGGTTAGCGAATTCTCAAGTTAGGATTTCAAAAGTGTCAGCATTTAAATGATTGCTTTTAACACTTAAACAAACCAAAAATTGCTATCAGCTTCTGCATTCCATGATATGATTCATATTTTTCTGCTTTCAAAAAAACAAGAACAGCTCGTGTTTTGCTAGCCATCAAATAATACTGTGAACAGCTGAATACCTGTGTTATTGTCACAATCAAGCCTGCACACAGGCTCACCAAATCTTCTGTGCCTCGTTTCAATCATCTGTCATTGCTACATAATATAAGTTTGTCAGTATAACCTATCACAGGCTTAAGATATATATATATATATATATATATATATATATATATATATATATATATATATAATATGCAGAGAAACCAAAGGAAAATGTTTCATGAATTAGGTTGTAAATTTTATTTACTTGCATATTTCCCCCTTTTTGTGGGCCTCCTACCTGCCTCATGCTTCCAACCCCTGAAGTAAAAAAGGGATGGGGCAGGGAGTGCCTTCCTTAAATCACCACAACCTGTTCCGAAACGAAGGTGGCTTTTCCATGGAAATGGCTAAGTCATCCTCCATGGGAAGGAAAGAGAATCAGGCCTGACTCGTGAAATCACTTTTCTCTCTCTGTGCCCCCATCTTCTCCACTGTCGTCTACTTACCACCCAGTCACTGCTCTTCCCCTTCTTCCCCTAACTGTTTCTCGGTTACTTCTGGTTGGAAGTAGAGAGCCCATCAACTTAATGGAAAGTCTTAGAGAGTAGAATTCCACCCCGAACTTTCTTCTCCTGAACCAAGGGTGCTGAGTCTCCAAACCCAAAAAGAAATCTTGGCCAACTATTCCCATTTTCCCTGGGACCCTCCCAGTGTTAGCACTGAAAGCCCCACATCCCTTTGGAGCCCTCAGTAGTGAGCAGACAGGGATGATGGGTCATCTCGGTGTGGCCCTACTTCTCTACCATCATTGGTACTTCCTAACTCCTGTCTTTTATCTCCCACAAATATATTTCAAGTTCCGCTTAAAACAAAATCTCTCTTGGGTTTTTTTCTCTTTCTCTGAAAGTCAGAATTGCTAGATTCCATGGAACATGTTGGCTTCCCAGATGGAGGTAGTGGTAAAGAACCTGCCTGCCAACACAGGAGAGGCAAGAGACTTGAGTTTGATCCCTGGGTCGGGAAGATCCCCTGGAGCAGGAAATGGCAACCCACTCCAGTATGCTTGCCTAGAAAATTCCATGAGGAGACTGGCAGACTAGAGTCCATGGGGCCACAAAGAGTTGAACATGTGACTGAGCGAGTGAGCACACATGGAACATGTACTTTCTGTTGATAATTAAATCCAGTGAGTCACTTTTCTGTAGCCACTAAAGCTAAGTAGAAATTCTCAAGGATTAAAGAAAGAGATTTGTCAATAAGCTCTTGATTCATGCAAGATACTGCTTCAGAGGGGAAATTATGCAAGCAAGGCCAACAAAGCCATTAAAATTGAACTGTTCTTAAAAATGGATCTACACATTTTTTTTTCCCCTCTAAATTTAGTCTCTTTGGCATACTGCAGTGAAAACTAGGCACAGCTGGAACATTTGGAGGGTGTTAAGTCCAGAGATTGAATCCAAAAAATTACATCAAAAAAGAAGTGCCTTGAGGGAATAAATGTGGGTTACCTCTGACAGCTCGCCAAGTAATTGCTATTAGGAAAATGGAGCAAATCACGTCAAATGAGAAAATTTAACATAGGAGATGGAACTACAACAATATCAATTATACTTCACATCAAATATCACAGAGTGTGAGATAATTAGGTTTTGGCAGTAAAATTACCTGCCCACAAATCAACCAGAGAAAGAGCCTGTAAATATACAATTAATTTCCACCACTATCCAGTCATATAAAACAAATTATATAGACTCACACTATAGTATAAACAGTGTGGAGTTTTTCAGTGATGATTTGTGTATCCAAGTATTGTTTTTAAAACACTAAAGTAAGGGTTCATCTTATAGTTCATAAAGAATATAACTACAGTTCATTACATGTAAGACTAATTCTTCTTATAAGTTGCTTTACAAAAGGAAATACATCTATATATCATGATTTTTTTAGCAAGTTGAACTTGTAAGCACTTAAAATTTTATAATTGTGTACACATGCATGTTGGGCAGGAATTTCTATATACATGGAAAGAGAGAAAAAGAGTAGGTATTATTCAAATTATTGCAAGAAACATTTGGAAAAATTTCCATGCATGAAGCAGAATAAAAGTATCTAAGACCATCCACCATCCCAGTCTAAAGATCATGCCCCTACTTAATAGATGAATAGAGTGTCCTAAGATTAACTTCAAAAAAAAATTTAAGAACTGAATATTATTAGGATGTTGGTCTGCTGGAATGAATATAAAGACATCTTCAGTAAACTTTTCCCCTCTGCCCAGCAATATCTGAATATTGAACCTGAAAAACAGCGCATTCATAACAGGAGCTGAAATCAGTAGTGCTAGTGGTGTAGTATCCACCTGGAGAAAACATCTCCACTTCTAATTTACGGCTACTTACACATGCATATGGAATATAAAGGAATTTTATATCTAGACCAGATTCTCGAGATCATGAAACTTGGTCCCTTCCATTTCACAACTCAGCAAACTGGAGCACAGAAAAATAATATACGAGTAGCTCATGGAGCTCAATATCAGAAAAACAAAAAAAACCCAATTTAAAAAATGGGCAGAAGACATAAACAGACATGTCTCCAAAGAAGATATACAGGCAAATAAATACATGCAAAGATACATCGCTTATTATTAGAGAAATGCCAATCAAAACTACCACGAGATATCACCTCACACTGATTAGAATGGCCATCAACAAAAAAATGGATAAACAGTAAATGGTGGAGAGGACGTGGAGAAAGGGGAACCCTCGTGCTTTTTTGGTGGGAATGTAAATTGATACAGCCACTGTGGAGAATAATATGGTGATTCTTTTAAAAACTAGAAATACAACTATCGTATGACCCAACAATCCCACTACTTGGCATATACCCTGAGGAGATGCCTTCTTCAAGGTCATACAGCTACTCAGTGGCAGAGCCAGGATTAAAATCCTCATCTACCAGGACCTAGACTGGAGCTGTCTCCATAATACAACATCTCTCGCTCTGCAATGGAGCAGACAGGAAAACTTTCTGTTGATCTTACTGGACCATAATGACCAGACACTCAAAATTATATGCATCTTGGTAGGGAAGCATATCTATAATAATAATAAGCAGAGACTTAACAATAATAATAAAGAAAAGAGTTCTTCAGTCAAGCCTCTGAGGATACTGGAAATAATAGAAGAGCAGGGTTTGGTTTCAGACTTGGCATTCAACATGAAAATCGATGTCATGGAGATCAGACTTATGGACATGGGGAGGGGGAAGAGAAGGTGACATGTATGGAGAGAGTAACATGGAAATTTACATTACCATATGTAAAATAGATAGCCAATGGGAATTTGCTATATGTCTCATGGAATTCAAACAGGGGCTCTGTATCAACCTAGAGGGGTAGGATGGGGAGGGAAATGGGAGGGAGGTTCAAGAAGGAGGGGACATATGTATACCTATGGCTGATTCATGTTGAGGTTTGACAGAAAACAACAAAATTCTGTAAAGCAATTATCCTTCAATTTAAAAATAAATTAAAAAAATAGACACATGTACCCCAATGTTCATTGCAGCACTGTTTATAATAGCCAGGACATGGAAACAACCTAGATGTCCATCAGCAGATGAATGGATAAGAAAGCTGTGGTACATATACACAATGGAGTATTACTCAGCCGTTAAAAAGAATTCATTTGAATCAGTTCTGATGAGATGGATGAAACTGGAGCCGATTATACAGAGTGAAGTAAGCCAGAAAGAAAAAAATAGAGATATACCATATAGCATGATTTTAAAAAACCTATGTCGGCAAAAGGGTGATTTTGATAGACAAATAGTCCAAGTGCAAGACACCAGGAAGTCAAGTCAGAAGACCTACAGGAAACTTGATGCGGCAAGTAGATGCCAGGAGGGCAGGAAGCATCCTGGAGGTCCATGTGTTGTCCAGTGAAAGTAAGCCAAAAGCCTGGAATGCTCGATGACAGTATTTTCATCAAAAGGTAGGTCATTTATGTTCATTTCTCCATCATCTCTCAGGAACATTTACTTCTTTTTCCCAGTGGTTTCATCCAACCTTTTTTTTTTTTTAATGTCCTGCATCTTTCATAAATTCTTTATTACCTCCCTTCCCTTTAATTTTAAAACTTTGCTGAAGCCATGGGGGAAAACACTTTCGGTGGGAACGGCTGTCTTTACAGAGAGCTGTTAAAATTCACTCCAAGTGTGAGGATCTTAAGCAGGCTGGACTCGCGGGGACATCAGGTGGCAACTCAACAACTATTTCAGACTGGTGCCAGGTACGAGCATCCCTGCCAACAGCAGACAATCTCTACCCAAAAGTGCGTGAGCCACAGGCAACGGCTGTTCTCATGCCCCTCTTCTAGCAACTGCCACTAGTTATTGATTGCCCCCCAAATTTGTCTGGGCTTTTCAGGAGCATGGCATAGAAAACCTGGACAAATGTTTGGGCCAGCCCACTATATATACTTATTTACAAGAAATGTAAGCATACGAAAATAACAGTCCTAACACTGTGCCTTTTAAAAATTCAGTGCCTTGCAGATGCTGCAAGTACTTCCCAGGTGGCTCAGGGGTAAAGACTCCACTTGCCAATGCAGGAGACTCAGATTTGATCCCTGAGTTGGGAAGACACCCTGGAGAATGGAAAGGCTACCCACTCCAGTATTCTTGCCTGGAGAATTCCATGGACAGAGGAGCTTGGTGGGCTACTGTCCATGAGGTTGCAAAGAATCAGACGTGACTGAGTGATGAACACTTTCACCTTTCACAGTGAACACTCTATGCCTATGCAAAACAGGGTATCAATCTTTTCTAAGCACTATTTCCCATGTCAGTCAAGTATACCAGAGCGTGGGTTATGATTCTAGAGTCCCAGGGCCCCATCCTGGCTTCACGCAGTTGTGTCATTGTGGGCAAGCTCCTTCTCCGTACTTAAATTTCCTGATACATAAAATGTACTGACTTCACAAGTTTGAGGTAGGAATTAAATATCCTAGTATTTGTGAGGTCCTTAACGGACATGGCAGAGAGCCTGAGCATCTTTCTGTGGTACAGTACAGAGATTTAGAATGTTTTCATTAAGAAGTTTCTTTAAATTTCTGTAAAATTTTGGTATCATTGGATGGATGAGATAACGAGAAAAGGGTCAGTCACTTCTGAGCAGAGAGAGGGTCATTGCTGTTGATACACGAACACAAAGTAAGGGCAAAGCCAGGGGAGATGGCCCGGAGATTTGATTCTGGGCAGCATGCTTTTATAGAGGATCTGCTCAGTGCTAGTCTTCATCAAGTGCAAGATGCTAGCATTCAATAAATATTTGCAAGGTGAATGGATGAAAGATGAATAAGACACAGAATCCACTTTTAATATGTTTGTAATCCAGTGGAGTTCTATCAGATTAGGGTGTTAGGATTACTGAAACCAGTAATACGGTGGCATCTTTATTTATTGTCATTCTGAAAACAGCTGCATAATTTTTATTTAGATACTTTAAAGTATCTGGTAACACTTGTAGAGATAAAATAACTGGCAAATATTTCTCAGGCTATTTTTCTTTTCTTTTTCACTCGATCTAGTCACCTTTCTCTGAGTGTGTTACAAATACTTTGAGAATAGGAATTCTTTCAGAGTCATATTTATGCCAGATAGCAGATTTTCAAGCTTGCTTATTAAAATTTTACAAGATTTTGGTGGTTTTGCTGGGATCAGACCAAAGTTTTCAGGAGGTGTTAAAAAAAATAGATTGCTTTTAATACCTTTTAAAAGTGGTGTTTCCAAGCTAAGCATGCACGCATACACACACGGCTTCTATCCACATTTCTATGTACTTCGCCACATTCAGAGCTATATCCAGAAAATTTCAACAGACAGTCAGATAGTGTTGAAAAGTTTAAAAGGAAAACAGCCCAAACAAGCAATCCCTACAAGTTTCTATTTACATAAAGTAGCCAAGCAAACTCCTGAAACCCATGAGCACTTAAAAAATTTCTTGGTTTTGCCAAAGTTGACAAAAAATATCAGCTTGAGGCTCTGTTCAAGGAAGGAGAAATAGATTTTATGTTCTCAGAAAGTACTCTACCTATGATATGTATTCATAGTTTTGATTCAGGTTTAGACAGAAGGAACCTTTAAACAGAAAGTCAACTTATGGCCCAAGCCAGGAATCTGAACTGAAGAAAAAGAAGACTGAACAGTAAACAGGAAAGGGTAAGAGAGGTTAAACTCCCCAGGAAATCTCAAGTGGGCAAAAATACTTAGAATTCACGTTTGTATTTGCAAGTTTTAGGTATCTTATTTTATGGGAGTTTGCCATTCCTAGCAACCAAGCACACAAATAAAAACACAGTTGGCTAAGTGTTTCTAACACTTTATATATAAAATCTGGGCTTCTGTTCACATATAGCAACTCAGGATATCCTTTGTGAATTGTGAATAGTGCTTCTTATTGTTTACCATGAGTTAAATATTAAAAACAGTGCTTACAACATATACACACTGCTATATTCAAAATGGATAACCAACAAGGGCCTCCTGTATAGCACAGGGAACTCTGTTCAATGTTATGTGGCAGCCTGGATGGGAGAGGAGCTTGGGAGAGAATGGACACATGTACACATATGGCTGGGTCCCTTCGTTGTCCACCTGAAACTATCACAACATTGTTAATCAGCTCTACCCCAAGACAAACAAAAAAGTTAAAAAAAAAAAAAAACAGTTGTGATAGCTCAAAGGGTATACACTCTATCACTGGTTTAGGCATACACTCCAACACTGTTTAAGGCATTCAGTCAAAACCTCTATAGCAAAGAACACAAATAACTGATATTTACAACCAGACAGAAGCTTATATTTGGTCAGGTAATCACATCACAAAATCAGAAAAGTAAGAACTTAGGAAAGAAAAAAGTATTAAGACTCGATTAGAAAATTCACTTCAAAAATCCATGAGAAAGAGAGTAGACCGTACCTTGAATAACTCAAACTCCTTCTTTGGCATCAAGAGCTAATGACAAATGATGAACATAAAATAAGTACATGATACATAAGAAGGCTGGCCCAAACATAAGCACAGCAAACAGGATTCCCACTGCCATCACTTTACGTTATCAAGATATATAAATTGTACGTCGATTCTTTATTTTAAATGTTTGCTTGATTCTGGAATTCCAGTAAGGTCAGATGTCTCTCCGGATAACTGTGGGACGTGCACTGGGCTTGAATGCTGTGTGAAGCCCGAAGTCCTTACAGGATGATGGTAACAGCACATGACCACAGTTCTAGGCGTGGACAACCTGTGTTTTACTAAGCCCATGGAATTTCACGATTTCACTGCATATTCTACATAGTTTCAGCTTCCACTCAAATCTGTGAAATTATTATGCAGTCAGATGGGACCTTTTGCTCAAAATTCTGAAAATGAAAAGAATTTTCCCGGGGCCATGGGAAGGTAGTCACCACGGGTTCAAAGACTAAGCATGGGACAGTCCATCCATTCCATCTCTGCTGACAGGTCTGACTCTAGAGAGCAGGTCACGGATTCAAAAGCACATGGTACTGGCCCAAGTCTCACGTGATCACCAAATGTGAAGAAAGATAATGGTGCTAAAAATTGGGTGGAGGGTCTGCCATGTGAAGGTAGTTTTTAAAAAGGGATTAGGATGCAACAGTCGGAAAGTTGAAAGCAAACAGACTATAATCAGTCTATTCAGAGGATGAGAGCAAAGTCTGGGGAAGATGAACTGGCAGACACTCCAACCACTGTCTCAGTGCCATCGTCTATCAGGACCCTTGGGCAGGAGGGCTCTGGGTAAGGGTGAAGAGGCAGAAACACTACTGGGTTGGCCAAAAAGTTTGCTCAAGTTTTTCTGTAACATCTTAAGGAAAAACCTGAATGAACCTTTTGGGTAACCCAATATTTCTCCAAATGTCAAAAATATTATATGGTAGAAAAACACAGTATTCAGAGAAACGGTCACTGAGATAAAGATCTTAAGCAATTCCCTGAAGAGGTAAATCAGAAAATATATGTACAATTCTTCCTTACGTCCCTAGCCACTGTCCCAGCAACCTAGGGAAACAAAGGTATAAATTATACAATCAGTGAAGTCTCAAAATGACTAGTACATAAAAAGTGTTTAAGTGCTGTTGAGGGGCAATGAATCTAAAAATTTGAAAAAGTTAAATTTTTGCTCAAAAATCATAATTACCTGTATGGTATGTGTGTAAGGTGGATCAGCTCGTCCTAATCCAGATTCTGGAGGTCTCACGATATCCAAAATGTTATTTGGCACAAATCCAGAGTCTCCACTTGCATTTCGAACTTTCCACCATTGCTTCCTGTCATCAAGGATCTGTCATCATGCAAGAAAATAAGGATGTCATTTCTGTACCAAACTAATCTATGAAGGAAGTTCAATCTTTATTCTTAGACCAGGCAAATGGTTTCACTTCTAATACACTGACTCAACCCCAACATACTGTGGGTTAAATGATTCTTAGGAATTACACTAAGAATTACAATGAGTAATACAGAACAGGTATGGTACCATTCCACCCCAGGTCCATATTACTTCCCAAAAATGTTTAACTATTTGTGGCATCAGAAGTGTTTAAGATGAGTCACTTGGAAAACGTCTATTGTTTCCACTGTTAGAACAGACAGGAAATATATTTTAAAACTTTTTTTTTATAATAACTATTATGACTTGGCCACATTATATATTAAAAAAGATGACGTCTCAGTTATAACTAAAGAAAGAGATTTTGGTCATGGTGGATTATTCCCAAAACCATTAACACACTCACTGCTGGGTACATTTGTGCAAGGGTACTAAAACAGGAAGGAGGAAATGTTCTCTCTTTTTAAAATAAGATGGTGTCCCACTACTAGGCACATACCCTGAGAAAACCATAATTCAAAAAGATGCATGCACCCCAGCGTTCACTGCAGCACCATTAACAATAGCCAGGATACAGAAGCAAGCTAAATGTCCACTGAGAGATGAATGGATAAAGAATATGCAGTACTTATATACAACGGAATATTACTTGGCCATAAGAAGGAACGAAATTGGGTCATTTATAATGATGCAGATGAACTTAAGAGTCTGTCAAACAGTGAAATAAGTCAGAAAGAGAAAAAATATCATTTATTAATGCATATATAAGGAATCTAAAAGATGACACTAATGAACTTATTTGCAGGGCAGGAATGGAGATGCAGATGTAGAGAATGGGCACGTGGACACAGTGTGGAAGGGGAGGGTAGGACAAATTGAGAGAGAAGCATTGACACATACACACTAGCATGTGTAACACAGACAACCAGTGGTTATCTGTTATCCAGTTATCCCAGTAACTCCATATACTGGGAGTTCAGCTTAGTGCTCTATGAGGACCTAGAGGGGTGGGATGGGGCAGTAGGAGGTAGGCTCAAGAGGGAGGAGATAAATACACACACACACACACACACACACACACACACACACACAGCTGATTCACTTTGTTGTACAGCAGAAACACAACATTGTAAAGCAATTATATTGCAATTAAAACAAAAACAAAAATTATGGTCCATCTACATCTGAAGTGATAATCAGCCTTGATTCCAGAGAAAAGAAAGGCCAGAAGAAAGAAGAGGCCAAAGTAAGCCAAGAAATCCAACCACATTCCCCACGAAACAAACACAAAAGAGACAAATCAGATATCCCTTCCTAAACAGACACAGATATCTATAATATGCTGTATCCTTGGAAAGGTAAAATATACCAAAGAATAATTTCTTGAGCTCAGCATTTCTTTGAGGAAGGTTTAGATATACGCTGGAAAAGGAAAACAATAAGTTTACTTTACTAAGAGTATAAAAAGGTAAAATTCTATTACCTCTAAAATATCATCCTTTTGAACTGAGAGCTCACTGTTGTTTCTTGCCACAAAGTCATACTTGGATTTGGCGTATTTCTTGGGTTGTAGATCATAATTTCTACAAAAAGAAAGAAAAAACATGATCACCCTGCTAGCTTTTCCTAAGAAAAACAAAAGTAAAATGCTAAGGCAAGCCAATTTCTACCAGAAACCATTTGGACAAGTTATTTAGATAGTAGTTATTTGATTATATCTTATAGAATACGAGAACTAAAATAAACTTTGGCGATTTTACCATTAAAATGAACAAACTATGGTCAGGGTAAAAATAAATAATGCAAAATCACAAAGCTAGTTAGTGCAAAGCCAAATCTAGAATGCAAATCTTTGAATTCTTTGTCCATTAAATCCAATATCCAAAGTATTGGATATTGTTTTGTAAACCAACATTTGTACCATGGAAGGGCCAGGATAATGATCAATGTTACCATGTGTCATAAAATTAAGAGAGACTGGTGATAATTTCCAATTGTGGTAATTTAAATTATATGTTGATTTCACTGATTCAAGCAATGACTTCAATTCAAAAACCAAATATCTATGAAAACATTATGACTAAGTGTTAATTTTTAGGAAATCTTTGTCTTGTTATCTATATTGCAAAGGAAGGTATGGATTAAGTACAAGACAAATAACACCTCTTAATTTGTTAGTTAATTTACTATAAACTTATTTTAAGAGTAAGAATATGTATATTTTTAAAAAGCTTTATTTTGTATTGGGGTACAGCTGATTAACAATGTTATGTAAAAAACAAAAACAGCATTATATATAGTTTTAGGTGCCCAGCAAAGGTACTCAAGACATAAATATACATGTATCCATTTTCCCTCAAACTCCCCTCCTATCCAGGCTGCCACATAGCATTGAGCCGAGTTCCATGTGCTATACAGTAGGTTATTGTTGGTTATCTGTTTTAAATATAGCAGTGTGTACATGTCCATCCCAAATTCCCCAACTATCAAGAACATGTATATTTTTTAAAAGGAAACTTTCTTTAAAAACCAAACACTTCCTTTAATCATTAAATGACAATTAACAAATTTAACAACGTAATTTTAAAATGCTTTTATATAATATAATAAAACCAGACATATCAACAGTATACCAATATTTTCATTGCAATAATGAAATAATAACTTTATTTTAAAATTAATTTTACTCCCTAATCTTCTCCTCTATTTACATTCCCACGTTTCCTCATATATTTCTGTCAGAGAAAAAGCCGGTAGGAACTAAAGATGCTTGGTCTTTCTTCCCCTGTGAAGTGGCCATTCAGCTTGTTGCCCACCTAGATCGTCTGTAATATCGAGTCACAGTGGGGGCTGCAGGACAGTCTTTGCTATTTTGTACGTCTTAGAAGTAACTGCCAGCATGCATTTACAAAGTGCTTTAGAATTTACACATCTTCACGGTTTATAGTTTCTTGCCCTCTATAGATTAAACATGGGTAAGACACTGACCATAGTCATCAATCTGAGAATCACACTTTGCAATTTTTTAGATGTACCAATGCTTCTTTTTTTTTTTTTTTTGTGAGTCTTTTTTTTTTTTAATTTTAGTTTTTTATTTTTTAAATTTTAAAATCTTTAATTCTTATAAGAGATCTAGCATGTATCAAAATGTATGGTCTCTGTTTCTGATTTGCAGTAATAGATACACACCTGATACAGGGTCTGCACATAGAGATACACACCTGATACAGAGTCTGCACATAGACATACACCCTTGATACAGAATCTGCACATAGACATACGCACCTGATACAGAGTCTGTATATAGACATACACATCTGATACAGAGTCTGCACATAGAGGTACACCCCTGATACAGAGTCTGCACATAGACATACACCCCTGATACACAGTCTGCACATAGACATACACCCCTGATACAGAGTCTGCACATAGAGATACACACCTGATAGAGAGTATGCATAGAGATACACCCCTGATATAGAGCAGACACAGAGAAGGTAATGATATGAGACTTCTAAAAAAAGCCACAAATTGCTTTTGAATAGCAGCAAACTATAATCCCTCAAAGGTGTGGGCTCTGAATTCAAAAAGTGCTTTCCCTAAATGGCACTATAATTTCAATGAAGAGTGAATATACTTCATATGGTATTTACTGCATTTCTGGCATATAGTAAGAGTTTAATAATAATTATAAAAAAACAAACTCCAAATCTCTGTATTATATTTCAGACCAGAAAACTTTCAGTTTTTGTAAGAATGATGACAAATTTTCTTAGCAACATCAATGATCCAGGTGTCTATTAACTATTCAGCTTCTGTTAATAATAAACCCAGCTGAGAGAGACTGGACCCCTGAAGATAACTGAGATATTCAATTTACTCCTTTAAAAAATTCTTTCTCTGGCTAAATATTGACAGTTTTAAGGTCTCTATGCTTGAATATCCCTTCACTAATGGAATTTCCTTCACTAATCTGAAATAATTTCTAGAATCATCACAGCTAAGACAGAAAAAAAAAAGGAAAAGGATAATATTAGGATGAGGAACAAGTTACTCAAGAAGAATTTCAATGATATAATTTTTAAACTTCAAAACTGATTTTCACCTGTATCTACTAAAAATTGAATCTATAATTAAAACTTCTTTCATAAGTTGACATTTTCAAAATGTATTACTCATTGCTGACTTTTCTTTGTACTCAATTTAATATGATACTAGTGCCCTTAGAATAATAACTGTATAATTTCCATATCATTTTACTCAAGTATTACCTCTGTTATCACTCCCGGCAAAAATAAAATTTTAACCCCACCTTGTCTAGATTCTAGTAAGGAAAAATATATACTGAAATTAAGGGTGTCTAACACTCATAGTAAGAGATGCTTTGAGATAGGAAAGTACTGGGGCCAGCTCTCTACCCCACTTCATCTGAATGATCATTCTCCTACACCTTTGTTATCACTGTTTCACCTTTTCCTTTCTCTTATGTACATGGGTTATCTCCATATAAGCCTCACATACAGTTTACATTGGAAATAAGATGGAAAAAGTGAACCTATTTCAATGCAATTTGTTTCTTTCTCATCTTAATTCTCCATTTTTGCCTACACTGAATTTTTTGAGAGAGTAAACATGGGAAAATAAATGAAGTATGAAACTGAAAAGTAAAAATGAAATACAGAATGAAATGGTAAAATGGTAAATAAGGCATTGATTCTATTTAAATATTCAGTTTATATTTAGTTTAAGTACTTTAAACCTATCTAAAGGAGGGTTTGTTTGTTTTTGCTGGGAGAGACAAAGATAGAAATTATTTCCTTTAAAAGTTACAGAGCTGGAAAGATCCTTAGAGACCATCTGGTACACACTAGAGTTTCAAAACAATTCTTAATTCACAGATTCTGTCAGAAGCATCTTTTAAAACATGGAAAGTCATCCAATGGCATTTGTGTTGTTAGAATTATAGATTGGAGACCTTGCTCACCAAAGCCAGTGCTACAAAGGAGCAGCTGAAACTTTAACAAATAATTACTAGATGGGAAGTTTAAAGAAGTAGTGAACAATGCAGACACTGGCACCTCTATCTGTGTTAAGCCAGAGATAATCATCTACAGCTCTCCAAATCAGGCCAATGAAAACTTACCTATCTACATGGCGAAGAGGAGTTGGCTTAAAAGCAACAGCAGCCTCCCCTTGGTCCGAATGGGGCCCTCTTCCATAAATGTTATTGAATGCCGTATACCCATCAGCTGAAGGATACTCTGATGCACTGGAGTGCTGAAAGACAAAGCAGGGAAGGTTAAAAAATCACCACAACTGCTTGCATGAGCACTGGCATCCGTTAGCAAGAACCAACCATCTACTACACCGTGATCAACTTCATTTTCAAGTGATTGACTCTTATTACGTGTTAATGTATATGAAATGGAAGGGTGATACATTTTTGGCAAAGGCCTACTTATGATAAAAAAAGGTAATCAATGCAAAGACTAAATCTTAATTCCAGAAATAACCAGGTATAAAAACAAGAAATTCTTTCCTCTGTGTGAGTGGCTCAGTCGTGTCTGACTCTTTGTGACCTCATGGACTGTAGCCTCTCAGGCTCCTCTGCCCATGGAATTTTCCAGGTAAGAATACTGGAGTCGGTTGCCATTTCCTATTCCAGGGGATCTTCCCCACCCAGGGATCAAACCCACATCTCTTGTATCGCTTGCATTGGCAGGTGGATACTTTACCACTGAGCCACCTGGGAAGCCTTCTTTTCTCTGAAATTTCAATAATAGGTGATTTTGGTATTAGGCAGACTTTAAGAGCTTGTATAAAAAAAAACTGGTTGAAAAACAACAATAATAAAACTCTTAATCTTTGCTTTGTATGTTTAAGAAACAAACCTTTAATACCCTACCAAAGGAAATACTACTGCAAGAAAATCATCTGAACTCTACATATTAAAATTATACTACTCTCTCTTTATTCTTAATTTTAAATGTACATGGACACTATGTTTTTCTTAAAAATGGCAGCACTATTATCAGATTTACTATTAACAGAAACACAGAAAAACATTGATCTTGACAGCCAATAGTACAGGATAAGAAAATGCTGAAGGCATTTCTTTTTGCAGTTAACACAATTAACACAGTTAACAGACGTGAGCCTACTGGGCTACTAAAAGGGAGAACCATTATCTACGGGTCCCATTAAGCAGCATAGCTTTAAAGATATGGCCAAAAAAAAAAAAAAAAGGCAAACAAAAAAGCTCATCTAAGGATTCTTGTATTGTTTCCTTATATACAATGAATTGTGATAGCTAGTTCCAAGTGGCATCAGTGGTAAAGAACCTGCCTGCCCACCTTGCGGGCTACAACGGTCCGTAGGGTCACAAAGAGACAGACGCGACTGAAGTGACTTAGCACACATGCACGCATGTGGTAACTGTACAACAGACCCTAAAGCATTAGAATTCCTTGGCTATTTCAACTGCTTATGGATTCACTGGGACAAAATATTTGAAACTGGGAATGTTTCAGAAAAGTTTTGAATGCATGTTTACTATAGTTAATTCTAGAGACTAAGTTGGCAGGCATAGGGCTAAGTTCATCCACAGACAGAGGAGGTGAAGATGTCTCCAATGGACTGCTGCTGATGTCAAAATGCCCATTTCATGTAACTCCTGTGGAATATTTATCAGGATGCTGCACTTAACATACAAATACAGATAAATAATTTTTACCATTTGAATACCTTAGCTTAAACCATCAACAGAGTGAAAAGGCAGTCTGTGAGATGGGGCAAATCATGTATCTGATCATGTATCCAAAATATATAAATAACAACTCAATAGCAAAAAGCAAACAATCCAATTAGGAAATGGGCAGAGGAATTGGATAAACATTTCTCCAAAGACATACAAATGGTCAATAGACATATTATGTAAAGGTGTTCAACATCACTGATCATCCTGAAAAAGGATATCAAAACCACACTGAGATATCATGTCACACCTGATAACAGCTATTGTCAAAAAGATAAAGGATAACAAGCATTGGTAAGGATGTGGAGAAAAGGGAACCCTTTTGCACTGTTAGTGGGAATGAAAATTGGTTCAGCCAGTATGGAAAACAGTTATGAAAGTTTCCCAAAAAACTAAAATAGAACTTTCATATGATTCAGCAGTCCCACTACTGAGTATAATCTTGAAGAAGATGAAAATAGGAATTCAAAGAGAATTCTGAACCTCAAAATTCACTGCAGCATTATTCATGATAACCAAGATATGGAAAGAACCTATGAGTCCACTACAGATGAGTGGATAAGGACGATGCAGTATGCGTGAATATACAATGGGCTATTATTTGGTCATGTAAAGGAAGAGAATCCTGCCATCGTGACAACATGGATAAACCTTGAAGGCATTATGCTAAATGAAATAAGCCAGGCAGAGAAAGACAAACACCACTTGATATATGTGGTGTGTAAAAAAGAAAAAAATCAAGTTCATAGAAACAGAGAGTAAAAAAGTGGTTGCCAGGCTTGCGGGGGTGGGAGAAATAGGGAGAGGTTGGTAAAAGGGTATAGACTTTCAGCCATAAATAAATAAGGTCTGAGGATCTAATGTAAAATGCGGGGACTACAGTGCATAACATTATATAATTAAAACTTGCTAAAAGAGTAGAACATAAATGTTCTCAACAACAGATAAATATGTGAGGCGATGGGTGTGTTAACTAACTAGATGGAGGGCAGGGAATCCTTTCACAATGTATACCTACATCGAATCACAATGAAGTAGACTTTAAAAAGCTTATATTTTTATTTGTTGATTACACTTCTATGAAACCCTAAGTAAAAAATAAAGAACAAATGGCTTAATTTAATTGTGTATCACATCCGTAGGAGCGAGCACAGGCACTAGATGATCAGGCCATCTTTATTAAACGCTATTGTGAAGGGAAGAGTTGAAGAAACAAGAACCACCCACACCTTCTGCCTGGCTCTGAACATGACAGTGTGGTCAGATGGTATGAAATCACTGGTTTTGAGAATAACTGGGAATATTAGCAGGGAGGAAAGAAATGATGACAACTGACTAACTGTGATGACTATACAACGTAGTTTAGGCGGCTGCTGGTTTTGAGGAAAGAGAGTATCGTCACCCATATTTGCGACTCCTCATCACCTATGCCTTTCAATTCAAAACAAAATCACCAGATCCTGAATCACCCAAGTCTTGTCCTGAATGCATCTACTATAGTTGCACTAAAGTATAATAAAATCTCTCTTCTGGGGATGATTGCATTTTCTGCATTGTTAAATCACCATTACTTTAGCCTCTTTTCCAACAAAATTTTAAGGCATAAAATCCCCAAGAACTGCTAGCAGGTGCTTTTCAGTTCCTTTTTTTTTTCAAATGTCTGAATAAGTGCTCAAGCCATAAAATGGAAAATAGTTTACCGTGGGAAAATGATAACTCATTACAAGGAAGAATTCTCAATAATTCTTGTAAAGATACTTATTCACTGAGAGTAGACAAACTTTTATACTGGAAGCCAGGACATATTACTCTCTCTTTAAATGCACAAATTGAAAGACAACTCACAAAAGTGAATTTCTGAGGCATTCATTATTAAATGGATAAATTTCCTTCTTTAAGGTCTGAGGACTGTAAGCAAGAAATTTCATGATTTGAAAATACTCAGCTGTAACTATAGCAACAGCAAGTGTATCATAATTTCATGATTGATTACATTTTTTTTCCTCTAGAAAAGTCACCCTTTATGAGGAGGGAAAATTCACTGTGATGAGGTCTGAACTATAAAATACAGCTAGGGACATATGTCTGCTAACCAGGGCCAAGAACTGTGAGGTCATCTTTTTAATTACGCAATTAGAGGGAAAGGCAATTACAGAATTCACCCCGACCATTATCTGCAGCCAGAGAAAAAACAGAGTAGAAAAAGATTATTTTCAGAGTAGTATATTTGCTTTATTTGCAAAATTTCAGAATTTAACCATTCTTTTATAACACTATGGCTATTGTCCAAAGAACTGATTTTAAGAAATTTAATTTATATAAATGCTTCTCCCCTAAAAATGAGGATTTACTTTGATTTGCTATTTCATTCCTTGATATCAAAGTTGCCACACTGTAAATACCCACAGGGATCTGAGAAAATTAAGAAATTCAATAAAGGAAATGAACAGGACTTTGAGGAGGATCTACTCATGAATTTTGTGTTTCTCCTTCCAACTAGACCTCATTTGTCTAACTCCTCGGGTTCCAATCATGCTATTTGATTTGGTTCCACTTTAAATGGTGTTTAATTTGCTGTCACAGAAAAACTCATTTTTAAGGAATGTGAAGAGATAACATACCCAATTTGAATCCCTCGATCTGCTCTCCCCATAAATTAGTCTAAAGCCTACCAAAGATCATAAAAGAAGCAATAAATTTTACGATCTCCTCAGGGTGTAATAGTGGTGTAAGTCATCATTTGGACCTAGGACTCGAGTCCAGGAGAAGCTCTGGCCTTCTAGCCAGGCTGATAGGACTTGGGAAAGCTTAGTATGAAGCAAAAAAAGTAAAAGAAAGAAAGAAATGAGGCATTCAGGAAAGAGCAGCTTGGAACAGGCTTAGAGGTCCTGGGTCCAAGGGGACTGTCTTGAGGGTCTGATGATGGAAGAGGAACATAGGAAAAATGAGCCCAGCAGCAGCGAGGCAATTTCCTGATAAGCAGAGAAAGTACAGAGTCCAAAAGATGGGATCATCAGGGCTCAAGAGCTCTGGCATGAAGGGCAGGGAGGAGAGCCAGCAGGCTGTGAGGTGTGATACTGGCTGGGTTCAGGCTTCACAGGGAAACAGAGCAACTGTCACCATGACAACGAGGTGAGAGGTAACTGAGAGCGTCAGGACATCTAGTCACTAAGTCGAGAACAATCTTCAGGTCAATAAAGTGAGAATTCACAATCAGAATTACATGAGAATGCACAGATCACTGCACCTCCCTCAAAGGATGATGCCAAGGACGTCCCTGGTGGCTCAGTGGACAAGAATCCGCCTGCTTGCCAGTGCAGGGGACACCACTTTGATGCTTGGTCTGGGAAGATCCCACATGCAGCAGGGCAACTAAGCCCCTGTGCCACAACTATTGAACCCTCCCGCCTCAACTGCTGAAGCCGGTGCCCCACAACAAGAGAAGCCACCGCGATGAGAAGCCCCTATAATGCACTGAAGGGCAGCCCCCGCTCACCACCACTAGAGAAAGTCTGCATAAAGCATTAAAGACCCAGTGCAGCCAAAAATAAACATTTTTTTTTTAATAGATGATGCTGAAAGACTACCTCTGTGGATAATCTCTTTGTTTCTTGCTTGCGATGATGTTCTGCTGCGTTTGCCACAGACTCATTCAGTTGATAGAGATCTGGCTCCACTGACGATCCCATGAAGTTCAGCATCGGCGGCTCCCAACCACTGCGGAACCGAGGGACGTACGGTGGAATAAACTGTTCTTTTGGCCACTCTGCTCTGCGGGAGGACATTAAGACAAGCGAACAATCTTAAGAACTTAAGAAATGCTTCTATGCTCAAAATGACCTTCAGTAAGGCTGGCCACACACACACACACAAAACGAAAACAACAACAAAAACAATTCACACCTAGCCTGCCCTCTTTCCATCTAAACAGAGAACCTTACACATTTACGCTTATATTTAAAGGTGATACGTGAAAGGAAGGCCGAGTTCTACTTCATGATCTGCTGCCACTACATTGCCTTAATGCTCCATCAACTCAACTTTTAACACGGATATAGGTCTTTGACAATTTGAGGAAAGAATGCAAAGCTAGAAGTGTGATGAGTACTTAGTGCATAAGGTTCTCCAAGCATCTAAAGCAGTTTCTGATCTTCATCTTCTTCTTCATTCCCCTCCCATCACCATGATACTTCCTGATATATATTTTTCAAAAGAGAAACAGCAGACAACATTCTTAAGGCTCATGACTTTTTAAGTTATGAAGTCTCCTAAAATGAAGCAGGTTACCGATTTTATATATTAAATGGATCAGCTAGATTTTCATCAGTAAAATCAAGTGAGGCCTATCTGTAATAAAATCATGACCCATTCATTACTTAATAACTCTGAGACTTATTCCTGCAAGCTCCTAATCACGTAAGAACCACAAAAACAACTAAATGGGAGAGACATTATTAAATTCGGCTAAAATATGTTGTTTATGTTTCACACGATTTAATTCTTCAGGTTATATTTCTACTATGATGAAGTGAGCTATCATTCAGATTGTTATGTACCTTTATGATTCTTTTTTATCTTTATGAGTTTTAAAGTCAGCATATTAATTTCCTAATACTCTAAATAATCAGGATAGGAAATGACCATTTTCTCATGTCAAAAGCTAACAATATGAGTTCCTTTTGATGTCGTTTTCCTGCTGCTGCTACTGCTGCTAAGTCACTTCAGTCGTGTCCGACTCTGTGCGACCCCAGAGACGGCAGCCCACCAGGCTCCCCTGTCCCTGGGATTCTCCAGGCAAGGACGCTGGAGTGGGTTGCCATTTCCTTCTCCAATGAGTGAAAGTGAAAGTGAAGTCGCTCAGTCGTGTCCAACTCTTAGCGACCCCATGGACTGCAGCCTACCAGGTTCCTCCGTCTATGGGATTTTCCAGGCAAGAGTACTGGAGTGGGATGCCATTGCTAGTAGTCATTAATTTTCTCATTTTGAGGTAGGACCCAAGACAAAGAAACTAAAAAGCCTAGACTATTTTAATACTATGAGATCTGATAAATTGAATAAAGTTTATGGAAAAAAGCAAAAAGATCTCTACCTATGCTTACCATAAAATCATAATCTACATAAACCTAATAGATTTAAGAAACTTATTTAACCAGTTTTTACATAGTATGAGATATACAATACATTCTGTATTAATAAATTAATATGCATAAATAAATTTAGATAATATTTTCAATATAAAAGCAGCAAGAGCAATGCTCTTTAAGAATCTTCTGCTTGGTAAACCACTCCACGTGTAAAGTACATTCCAACACAGGCAGTTGCCAAAGTCCAAAATATAAATGGGAATGGTTTATATATATTTCAATAGAAAAAAGGAGAAAAAGATATGAATTGGTCAATTACTTTTAGGCTAGCTTAAAAGCCTTAGGAAGACAAACTGCCAAGTGATCGTATGAATGATTTACTCCACGCAGTGAGATTAATACAAAGATTGGAATAAATGAGGAGAGAAGACAGTATTTAATCCCATATAATGAAATGAGAATTATTTATAAAACTTGCTTGGCCCAGCAAACTCGAATCCTGCTATTGTTAATGATTACTTTTCCACAGTCACCTTACTGACAAAACATAATTGTAAAATCATTCCCTCTTCTTTTCCGTGTCCACCACCACAGTTCTTATCTCAGGGAGTGCTGACTAATAAGGAGCCTCTACAATTGCGTCATTGTCCCAAGGGTCCTCATGCCTTGGGTGAATTTTGTCCACGTCATTACTAGCGTTAATGACCAGACTGCCGTTTTAAAGGTGTGACTGTGTGTGTGTGTCACACTCCTACTCACAAAGCTACTGGTTCTCCTCAGCACTGCACTGGGAGCCTTCAGAGCGCAGCCTTGCTTATCTCTGTACACCTCGTTCGCCACCATTCTCCCACTCCCTGTTCTCCACAATCCTCTACAACTCAAAGTCTATACTCCAGCTAATTCCACATTCATATTCCATTCTCTTGACTGCTTGCTTCATGCCTTCATTCATGCCACTCTCTCAACTGGACAGGCCCTTTCCCTGCTACATGTTTGTGGAAACCCTACTAAGCCTGTTGAAAGGCACCTAAGCAAAATAACTATGAACATCTACTCCAGGGCCAGACTGCCTAGGTTTGCAGCCTAGCTCTGTCATTTATGAGTTGTATGGCTTTGGAAAAATTCCTTAATCTCTCTTTGCCTTAGTTTCCTCACCTGTAAAACAGGCATAATACAGGGACCTATGTACAGTGCATGGTAGGGTGCCTAACAAACACTATATGTATACATATGATTATACACATGCACCTACTGGGGTTATCATCTGATGATTTTAAATGCCAGCCCTTCTTTGGAAGTTCCCCTGGAGAAAGGAATGACCATCCACTGTAGCATTCTTTCCTGGAGAATGGCATGGACAGAGGAGCCTGGTAGGCTACAGAGTCCACGGGGTCATGAAGAGTCAGACGTGACTGAACATGACCAACACATGGCTTCTTTGAAAGTTAATTGCTTTCCTCTCCAAACCGTCTTCCTGACAGCTCCATCTTGCCAAGTGACAGTTTTAATGAGTTTCTCCTGGGACACATCATGCCTTACACGTCTATCTTCTCCAGCTTTTTAAGAATTTAGGCCTTCTCATCTACAACATCTACTCCTTCAAACATAGAAGGTTTTAATGAAATAGCTCACTAGATTTGTGTACTAAACAAACAACACTTAAAAGTTATTATAGGTGTGCTGTCCTCAGTCACTCAGTCCTGTTTGACTCTTTGTGATCCCATGGACTGTAGCCCACCGAGCTCCTCTGTCCATGGAATTCTCCAGGCCAGAACACTGGAGTGCGTAGCCATTCACTTCTCCAGGGCATCTTCCCAACCCAGGGATCGAACCCAGGTCTCCCACATGGCAGGCGGATTCTTTACCATCTGAGCCACCAGGGAAGCCCTAGTAAATGTGCTGTGCTTTAAAAAAAGGTATTATAGGTATTCGATGCTAAACACGCATGTATGTTTACCTGGTTTTCATCCAAGAATCTCCCAGTGACATCCACAGCTGCCTCTCATCGGCACTGACTGTGTAATTTAAGAAATCGATGGTGTCCTTCGTCAGTAGGGGGCTGAGCACTGAACCAGCCAGCTCAGGACCTCCTGTTGCCTGCACCACCTAAAGTGGCAACAAATCACTTTTTAGCAAGAAGATGATGATTATATGTACATTTTCAAAATGTGTAGATTTAAAAAAAAAACATGAAAAAAACAAGTGGTCTTTATACATTCCAATTAAATCTTGATCCAGATCAATCTGCCCAGCCCAATGGTGACTAATAATTTAAAATGAAAAGTTAATAGTTTAACAATTTTCACAGTATCTGTCTATTGGCTTTACATGACTGTACATTCCCTGGAAAATATTCATAGTTACCCTGAGAATTCTTAGTCAGATGGTTTAACTATTGCTGCCTTTATATATATATATCTTTACTGGAAAATCTATTATGCCAAACTTGAGAAATATAGTTCTCGAAATGAATACACTAGGGAGAAACAAGGCTTGAGTTAACAGTCTATGACTGTGCCTATAAAGACATAGAAAAATAAAGGCATCCAGAGGGAAAGGTGAGAGAAGGAGGAGAAATGGTCCTCTGAATCTATGGTATTGCTTCCCAGAATTTAATTCAAGGAAATGCCCTGATATAAAATAGATAACTTCATGATTAGCAAATGCGAATAAACAGGTGCAGCTCTCTGATAAGCAAAATGATGATAAGTAGATGTCTGAAATCTGCTCCAGTGTTACTTCTAAGGGGCTGTTTCCTGGCTAAAGAATGGTAATCTCCTAGAGCAGAAACCAGAGCCCTTTTATAAAAATCTCACCTTCCTGGAGATATGGCACAAGAATAAAGGGATCTTTTTTCTAATGGCGCCAGACCAAAAGTCAGTTTCTCTCCAGTCATCCTGGTGTGCTGAGCCTGCCACGCTGTTTTATGTCTGTGTCTCTACACATACTGGTTCCCAGCACCTCCAGAAGGCACTTCCTCATCATTTTAGAACTCTGCTTGGGTCCCACCTCCTCTGAGAAGCCCTTCCTAACCCTACAGTGTAACTCTGATGCACCCTGGGGCCTGCAAGCATGCATATCAGTCACACATTTCACTGTAACATGGACTTTTTTTTTTTCACTTCTCCTCCCTTGAGAACATGGACCAAAGTTTATCTGACTTTGAACTACAGAAGACACAAGGTTAGGGGAATGAATGAGAATACATGAAAGAAAAGATGAAGGATAAGGAAGGTAGGCAGACTCTTATTTGAGAACAAAACCTACCGTGACAGCCTGGCACAGGGATTTTTAAACTTCCAAGCCCTAGAACCTCTAATAAATAGACAGCAATGACTAAGAGGGAAAGTAAGTAAGTAAAGAAACACTAAAATCTTTGGTTTAGCAGTGGGAATAGGAAAGGGACCAAAAGAAAGTAAATAAAGGCATGGGCCAAAGTCCCCTCTTGAGAATGTAAGTAGGCATGTGGGCACATGTTTGTGCTGTGGGTTTGCTTGTATGGAAATGCTGAGGACACAGGGAGGTACCCATGAAGTCTTATGGTTTAATCAAATGTCTTTGTTTAAATCGGAGATAACTGCTTTACAGTGTTATGATATCTTCTGCTATACAACAAAGTGAACATGTATATATATATCCCCTCCCTTCTAGCCTCACTCCCACCCAAACCCCATCCCACCCCTCTAGGTCACCAGAGAGCACTGGGCTGAGCTCCTTGCGCCATACAGCAAGTTCCCTACTAGCTATCTATTGTACACATGGTAACTCACAAGGTTTAAAACCACAGAATTTTGTCTGGCTGGTAGCAGGCACTGAATAAATGTACCTATCCACTTCTCTTGTCTAAATAAAATGTGACTAAATATGTGACTCAGTAGGCAGTACCCTGAATGAAGCAACTGAAGTGTTACGTTTGGGAGACCATTAATAAGGAGTCATTTTTGAGAAATGAAAATATAAAATAAATCAGTGTTTTCAGATGCATAGCCTGATTACAAAGAACTAATTTTCGTATGTTAGGGAAACCAGTCCCATTATTTTATAGTTCTATTCTATGTAATGTCTAGATACCTACTTATGATCTGTGAAAGACTGTGAACAGAATGAAAGGAGGTGGCAAAATTGCTTTCTAAACAATACTTCCTAACACTCGAACTAAGAGAGTTTTAAATGTGTTGAAGAAAAAAGAATACAAATTTTGTTAATGAGCTAGAATCAGTTTCTTTGCATATGGAGCCTTGATCCAATTTTTTAAAGTGCTTAAAAAGCAAGAATTATTCAACAATAACTAGGCAAGTAGAAATCAGATGCTCTATTTATAGCAACAACATAGGGACACATTCATAAATTATTGATGTAGCCTTGAACTTTCATCTTCCATCTTGCTTATCGCAAGGTAGTTCTGAAATTCATGTTGATGAGGTTACTTAATTTCCTATGTTTGTAAAACAGTATTCATTTCAGATTCTACTTCAGGTCTTGTCTGGCTACCCTTGGGGAAAGAAAAATGAGGTGTATTCCTTTTTGTTACCTGGATTCTTTTTCTTATTTTTTCTGATATTCAAGCAAAACCTATGAGAAATGTTTGAATTTGCTCCATTTTTTATAAAGAATGAAGAACTCAGTGGCCATGGTCTTCATATGCTCTAAATCAAATTAGTGAAATTTATCTGCTTCATAGTTACCATTCTTACCCTTTAAAAAAAAGATCACAGAAATAACACACAGAGCAGTCACATACCACTAACAATTATCATTATTGCTATTGTCATTCTAAAAAGCAATCATTTGCTCTTTTTATAGGATGAACCATTCAAAACCACTCCATCAAACAGAAAACCATCCTTCTAGAGGTATTTAAAAGAAAGAGATTCTGTCTTCTCACTCCCTCACTTGCCCTCCCCACAAAAAGAGGAATGACACCAAATGTGTGGTCTTATACTGTATCTTAGAAAAGAGTGATTTGTAGCCCAGTCTCTTTTGGGATCTGTACGAAAAGCTAACAACTGTTCCACCTGCTTTCTGTCGCCATGCTTTTCTTAAACCCAGTGCTTTTGTTTGTGCCCTCAATTATTTCAGCTAAATTTCTTAGCTGTCCACGAAGACAAGACAGCGGTACACGTTAGCTTGGAAAACCTGCTATTACACAGTTTGTAAATATAAGAAAGAGAAAATGGGAAGGAAAGTATATTACTGTACCTATTTCATTAAACGTATAAGAAAAGACTATACCTGGATATGCAAAATCTAGAAGATGAAAATGTGTATCTTGGATCCCGGCCTACGACACAAATGGTATACCCTTTTGCTGGATAAAGTCATGGAAATATCCGGCTTCTTCATAAAGTGACTGTTCCCAATGTACCATTTTATTAGCTTCAAAAATTACACCTTATATAAAAATATGCTTTTTACAAAAATACAGGAAGGGGGGTTTTCTGCAGGAAACCTGTGTTATGAACACATTACTATACCTGGCATGTATGGGCCTTCAAAGACTGCTAACTATCCCCTAGTATCCATTCTCTCCTTCCTTCTAAAAAGAGAAGCCCCTGCATTTTAGATGGACTCATAGCTGCTCCGATGGAGATGCCATGCTTCTGGTGTTAGGCATGGCCATATGACTAAGTCCACACCATTTGGATAATGCCAGTAACTGTTTAAGCTCAGTCACCTTCTTAAAGTTATTTTTCTTTGTCATTGTATGGCTGTTATTAGGACACAGAGATAAGTTAGCTTCCACAATAGAAATGCCTAGCATGAGTATCTCAATTCTTCTTCTTGCAAACATTTTCTTCATTTGGCTTCTAGAATACCTACTATGATACTCCTGTTTTTCTTCTCCTGATTTCCTGTTTATTCTCACTTTTTTTGCTGATTCTTCTTACTCTTTTATCACTGAAACTACCTAAGGCTCCATCACCCCTTCTTTTTATTTATCATCATATTCTTGGTGGCACCATCCAAATTCATGGCCTTGTATGCAGAGGATATTCACAGTTATAACTCTAGCCTGATTTCTCCATGGAATCCCAGATTCATACATTCAACTACCAATTCAAATTTCTCCATCTGGACATAACTCACTTTTGACATTATCTAAAGAATATTCCTTCAGTTCAGTTCAGTCGCTCAGTCATGTCCAACTCTTTGCAACCCCATGAATCGCAGCACGCCAGGCCTCCCTGTCCAGCACCAACTCCCGGAGTTTACTCAGATTCACATCCATCGAGTCAGTGATGCCATCTAGCCATCTCATCCTCGGTTGTCCCCTTCTCCTCCTGCCCCCAATCCCTCCCAGCATCAGAGTCTTTTCCAATGAGTCAACTCTTTGCATGAGGGGGCCAAAGTACTGGAGTTTCAGCTTTAGCATCATTACTTCCAAAGTAATCCCAGGGCTGATCTCCTTCAGAATGGACTGGTTGGATCTCCTTGCAGTCCAAGGGACTCTCAAGAGTCTTTTCCAACAGTACAGTTCAAAAGCATCAATTCTTTGGCGCTCAGCCTTCTTCAGGGTCCAACTCTCACATCCATATATGACTACTGGAAAAACCAGAGCCTTGATTAGATGGACCTTAGTCAGCAAAGTAATGTCTCTGCTTTTGAATATACTATCTAGGTTGGTCATAACATTTCTTCCAAGGAGTAAGCGTCTTTTAAATTCATGGCTGCAGTCACCATCTGCAGTGATTTTCAGTTCAGTTCAGTCACTCAGTCATGTCCGACTCTTTGCAACCCCGTGAATCGCAGCACTCCAGACCTCCCTGTCCATCACCATCTCCTGGAGTTCACTCAGACTCACGTCCATCGAGAAGTGATTTTAGAGCCCAAAAAAATAAAGTCTGACACTGTTTCCACTGTGTCCCCATCTATTTGCCATGAAGTGATGGGACCAGATGCCATGATCTTCATTTTCTGAATGTTGAGCTTTAAGCCAACTTTTTCGCTCTCCTCTTTCATCAAGAGGCTTTTTAGTTCCTCTTCACTTTCTGCCATAAGGGTGGTGTCATCTGCATATCTGAGGTTATTGATATTTCTCCTGGCAATCTTGATTCCAGCTTGTGTTTCTTCCAGTCCAGCGTTTCTCATGATATACTCTGCATAGAAGTTAAATAAGCAGGGTGACAATATACAGCCTTGACGTTCTCCTTTTCCTATTTGGAACCAGTCTGTTGTTCCATGTCCAGTTCTAACTGTTGCTTCCTGACCTGCATACAGATTTCTCAAGAGGCAGGTCAGGTGGTCTGGTATTCCCATCTCTTGAAGAATTTTCCACAGTTTATTGTGATCCACACAGTCAAAGGCTTTGGCATAGTCAAGAAAGCAGAAATAGATGTTTTTCTGGAACTCTTTGCTTTTTTGATGATCCAGCGGATGTTGACAATTTGATTTCTGGTTCTTCTGCCTTTTCTAAAACCAGCTTGAACATCAGGAAGTTCACGGTTCACATATTGCTGAAGCCTAGCTTGGAGAATTTTGAGCATTACTTTACAAGCATGTGAGATGAGTGCAATTGTGCGGTAGTTTGAGCATTCTTTGGCATTGCCTTTCTTTGGGATTGGAATGAAAACTGACCTTTTCCAGTCCTGTGGCCACTGCTGAGGTTTCCAAATTTGCTGGCATGTTGAGTGCAGCACTTTCACAGCATCATCTTTCAGGATTTGAAATAGCTCAACTGGAATGCCATCACCTCCACTTACCTCCTGCCAAAAACCCATTTTACTCACAGTCTTCTCCATCTCAGTTAATAATTAGTACATCCTTCCAGTCTCAAGCCAGAACTGTGGAGAAATCTTGGAGTCTTACACAACAGTTACAATCTGCCAGCAACTCCTGTTGCTTCTGTTTAATAACAAGAATTACACTTCTCACCACCTCCAATGTTAGTTACTTGGTCGCAACTACATAATCTCCCATCAAGAATTTTTCCAGGGCCACCTCAGTCCCTTCCTCCCTCAAATTTCTAAACACTGTAGCCAAAGCAATCCTTTTCTGCTGTAAACCCTCCAAAAGCGTCAAAGGTTTCACAATCATCAGTGAAGACCAATAGGATATGTCCTCCTGTTTGCTGACCTTATCTCCCTCTAGTTGAGCTCCCTTTTATTCCATTCAAGTGACAATAACTATTTCTTCCAAGAACAGGAGTTACATGTTACCATCTCGGAGCATCAACATTAGCTGTTTTCTGCCTGGGAAGTCTCTTCCTTCAGAAATCCACATGACTCATTTCTTACTTCATTTCCTCAAATGATACTTTTTCAGTGAGTCATTCCCTTAAACAACCCTATTCAAAAAAGTGTAATACTTCATAACACACACACACATACATGGCACTCCCTGTCTCCTCCTCTGTATTTTTTCCACACAGGATTTGAGTGAATTATTTATACATTTTTCAGATTATTGGCTGCCACTACATAATACAACATAAGTTCCAATAAGAATTTATGTGTTTTATGGTCCAAACGGATACATGCACCCTCATCGCAGCACTGTTTGTAACAGCCAAGACATGGAAGCAACCTGAACACCCACTGACAGAGGACTGGATGAAAAAGATGTGTAACATATATACCATGGAATTTAGTAAGAATGGAATAACGCCATGTGCAACAACATGGGTGGACCTACAGACTATCATTCTGAGTGAAGTCAAAGAAGAAATATTGTATTACATCCCTTAAACCTGGAATCTAAAAGGAAATGATACAAATGAACTTCTTTAAAATAGAAACAGATTCACAGACTTAGAGAATGAACCTATGGTTGCTAGGAGAGAAGAGAAGGAGGAAGGGATAGTTAGGGAGTTTGGGAGGGACATGTACACATTGCTATATTTAAAATGAATAACAACAAGGACCTACTGTATAGCACAGGGAACCCTGCTCAAGGTTATGTGGCAGGCTGGATGGGAGGGGAGTTGGGGGAGAAGGGATACACATGTGGGTATGACTGAGCCCCTTTGTTGTCCACTTGAAACTAAAATTAAAAGGTTAAAAAAAGAATTTATGTGTTTTGTTTCTGCTGAGCTACCAATAATGCCAAGCATATAAAGTGAAAGTGAAGTTGTGTCTGATTCTTTGCGACCCCATGGACTGTAGGCCACCAGCCTCTTCCGTCCATGGGATTTCCAAGGCAAGAATACTGGAGTGGGTTGCCATTTCCTTCTCCAGGGGATCTTCCCGACCCAAGGACTGAACTTGGGTCTCCCACATTGCAGGCAGACGCTTTAACGTCTGAGCCACCAGGGAAGCCCATAGCATGTAGCAGGCTCCCAATTAATATTTGCTGAATAAATAAATGAATGAACAAGTGATTGAATCAGATGCAGCTCAGGAGATGGAGGAAGATCTCAGTGAAAGAAATCTGGAACTCTGGGTAACTTCATAGAGCAAAGCTATTTGTCAGCATTGGACTCCTCATGCCTAGCCTGTTTTGAGAGAAATAAAACTTTCTACATTGTTCAAGCCATTTACGTTGTATACTAGTATATACTAAAACACTGGCATTCAAAAAATTTTCTTTTTTCTCATTTTCTTAGTGTTGTCAAAGACATCAGTTTCCTCAGCTAATAAATTAAGCGTTTGAACTAGGCAATTTCTAAGTTTCTTTTCAGTTCAGTTCAGTTGCTCAGTCCTGCCTGACTCTTTGTGAACCCATGAACCGCAGCACGCCAGACCTCCCTGTCCATCACCAACTCCCGGAGTTTACCCAAACTCATGCCCACTGAGTCAGTGATGCCTTCCAACCATCTCATCCTCTGTCTTACACTTCTCCTGCCCTCGATCTTTCCCAGCATCAGGGTCTTTTCAAATGAGTCAACTCTTCACATGAGGTGGCCAAAGTATTGGAGTTTCAGCTTCAACATCAGTCCTTTCAATGAATATTCAGGACTTATTTCCTTTAGGATGGACTGGTTGGATCTCCTTGCAGTCCAAAGGACTCTCAAGAGTCTTCTCCAACATCACAGTTCAAAAGCATCAATTCTTTGGAGCTCAGCCTTCTTTACAGTCCATCTCTCACATCCATACATGACTACTGGAAAAACCATAGCCTTGACTAGACGGATCTTTGTTGACAAAGTAATGTCTCTGTTTTTTAATATGCTGTCTAGGTTGGTCAAAACTTTCCTTCCAAGGAGTAACCGTCTTTTAATTTCATGACTGCAATCACCATCTGCAGTGATTTTAGAGCCCCCAAAAGTAAAGTCAACCGCTGATTCCACTGTTTCCCCATCTATTTGCCATAAAGTGGTAGGACCGGATGCCATGATCTTCGTTTTCTGAATGTTGAGCTTTAAGCCAACTTTTTCACTCTCCTCTTTCACTTTCATCAAGAGGCTCTTTAGCTCTTCTTTTAAGCTTTCAAATTTTACATCATCAATGTCCACAAGAGACGCCAAAAGAAATAGTACCCAAGCAAGGCAATGAAGAAAAACTATCAAGATAATCTAGACAGATATGTGGGCTTGATAAAATGCTAAGAACAATTACTTTCTGAAATTAACAAAATCTTACCATATTTAATGGAGTAAATAAAAAATGAACCAAATCTGCAGCACTAGGATTCTGGATGTGAGATTTCAATTTGGCCTGTAAGATTAAAAAAGCAGGCAAACACATTACTACAATGTAATCAGGCCAAAGACAGACATTCGAAAAGGTTCAACACAGACTCAAAAGAGGAGGTTTTGCTACTAGTTTCACCTTTGGAATCTCAATTAGCAAGCACTGAATTAGATTAGGAGAACTTCATTTTAAAAATTAGAGTCATCCTTTTTTGATCAAGTGTCTTAGATGTATAAGTTTTACAATCTGCTATGCTAATTAAAGGCAAATAAAAACACACAAAAAAATCTACAATAACAGTTTAATCTCTTAATTTGATCAGGTACATCCTGGCTAGACTCTGATCTCTTCCATTTGTTGCTTCAAATAGTACACAAATAAATTTCACTTACCAGAAGGTTAAATCCATGTTTAAACTTTTGGAAACAGTCCACAAATGCATCAGGAGGTGGAGGTTTTGCCCGCAGTGTTAAAACGCCCTCTAAAGAATTAAATAGGAGAAGGGGGTAGATGAGGGCAAAGTTCCAAGAAAACTTATTCAATGAAAAGAAAACACATTTATGTTTGTAAAGTTTGATGATCACATCAGATATCATGCTACCTAGTTACCTTCCCACTTCTCATAGACTGACTGTAACAAATTAAGATGACTCAACCTTTGAAATGGATTACCGTACCCTTAGGCACTATCAGATTACTTATCAGGTTCCATAAATTTATACTGCAGCCCTTCTACATGCTAATCATTGTGTTTATCACTGTGAAGACTATAAAAATGTGTAAGCTGTGTAAGTTATACATCCTACTCCTAAGGCCCTAAAAATCCATAGACGATATGAATCAGATAAGTAATAGAGATGTGTCAACTGAGGCTACAAAGAGACTACCGATGAGGAAATGTATACTTAAGGCTATGTCCTGGGAAAAGCAGTTTTTAGATGGGATTTGGAAAGTCTTTTCCAGGGCAGTTTGGTAAGAAAAACATCATGGTTGAATAAAAGCAGCATTAGCAAAAACATGGAGAAAGGAAACAGTCTCTACCTGAAACAACAAACAGAAAAGCAAAGACACATGAGAATGGAAAAGTAGATCAAGGTGAGACTGTGAATGACCTTGACCGCCAGGGTGAGGAGTTTGAGTTACATAAAGCAATAGAACATGGGATTAACAAGCTTTTCAGCAGAAAAAGTAAAGTAACTGCCTTACAGCTTTAAGAAGAATGTCTTCACAAAGCGGAAGACTAGCTTGAAGGTTGCTTAGAAAGCTGGGTAAAAAAATGAGGTACCTTGAAGCAGCTGCTGGATATGAAACTGAAAAGGGAAAAAAACTTTATACAAGAGAGGCTGAAAAAATAAAATCAATGTTGGTTATAAACTAAAGTATAGACTCACAAAAAAATCTATGATTCTGAATTTGGATGACCAAGAAGATGGCATACCCTTTGTAAAGAGTACAAGAGCAGCAAGTACATGAGAAAGCAATAATACTGAATTTCAGAATATATGAAGTAAAGTATATCCACATACACACTTCTAGAAGACAGGTCTACTGTCATATGCTTACGATGTAGATAGAGCTAGAGAAAGATGTGGAAGTCATGTGTAATGGAGAGAATATTTATTCTTCTCATATATTTCCATCTATACCATTTTGTTACAAAATTATAATTTTATATATCTTGAGGTCACTTTACATAACTGAACTACAGCATATGTAAAAACTGCTTGAAGGTGACCTGAACATACTGTTTGGAGTTTTGTGATAAAAAATTAAAATCCACTGACATGTTTAACTATTTTAATGAGCAGAGTCAATCCTTTAATTTAACAAAATAATGAGATTCTATATTTATAGTAAAATAAATTTAAATATGAGAAGAATGGCACTATGGCCTTCTTTAACAGACATTATCTTTACAATGACTAACAAAAACTATAGACAGATGGCCACTATTTAATGAGTCTCTAATTAATTTAGGCAGAATGTCTTAGAGTCTTTCTTTACTGTAGCCAAATCGGGACCAAATGGGCTATTCCTCAGGTTTATCGTACTCTCTGCCTACATCACTAGTTCTCTCAAAACCAGAAAAGGGACCCTGGTCTCTGGGCAATGGAGTCCTGTTTAACAACTCTGAAGTGCCAGCTCTGCCTAGCACTGGCATTCTGAATGGTTCTTTAGAAGGTTAAGAAAATCCAGCTTACCTCCTGGCCCTTTCTTTTTACCTTTCTTAGCTTTCTTCCTTTTAGAAAGCTCAGAAAATGCTTCAGCTGCTTTTTGGAGTTTTGTGATAAAGAATTCAATGTCATCCAAAATGTGGTTTAAGATTTGCTGAAATTAGAAATTACAGAATAAAATATAAAGCAGAAAAAAACTATTTTTGCCTTAGCTTTACACTGTGAAGGAAAATCAGAAAGTTTAAAAGAAAGAAGGAAAGAAAGAAAAGAAAAAGGAAAACTTCCCACATATAAATTTCAAATTTATCACTGATTCTAAGAAAAAGTATTCAACTAAGTATACCTGTGGCTAAAGTCTAACATTTACATTTTTATTTAGTTTTATTTTATTCTATTTTCAATATTATAAAGAAAACATTCACAATATATATTCAGACTAACTATTTTCAATTACTCTAATCTTCTCATTGTGTTCTTCCCATATAAAGTTGTGGGGGGATTCCAAGAAAACAGTTTGTTAGAATAGCACTAGCATTTCAGTTTTTCTAATAAATTTCCCAATAAAGCAATGACAATATTATTTTTCAGGACTAAGGGTATATAGAATGTTGTGATAACCTAACACACACATTGATAATCTGTAACAATAGGCATTAATAAGAGTTTCTACAGGGTAAAGAAGAATTAATGATGCACTATGCTTTCACAGATCATGGGATCAACTTCAATTATATTATATATTATATCATATATTATATTAATATATACTGTATATTATACATACTATAGTCTTTCTTGACTTCCTTTTATGTGTGAAACTTGACATTCTTCTAAAGACTAAAAACTGAGATTAAATAAGCTTTTGAGTATTAAATAAACCTTTAAGTATTAATAAGTAACACTGTAATATAAAAATTAATTTCAAACTCTAAAGTCCTTTAAGTATTTGTTTGCAAATAAGCTCAGAACATAAGTAGAGTATAAAAAGCAATTATACTGACATCATATTTTATAATTATGTTACAGGACAGTATCATTTTGCTAGGAAATTATTATAGAGAAATCAAAATCAATATAGCCTTATCTTTTAAGTATTAAAATATACTTATCTACCCTTAAGAAATGCCACATAACTTTTATCTTTTAGGCATTATAAAACACTTTAGAATAAATTCCAGGAAGACAAATTAATAAGATATTTTAATTATAGATTACAAACCACAAAAAAAGAAAAATCCCTCAAATCTTGACCATTCAGCTTAAACTCCTTTGTAAACCAGTTAATATCCTAGTTCTATCACAGCCATAGTCTACTAGCTAAAGGTAAAGGCAAAAATTGTTAAGAAAAAAAAAAATAATTCAAAGGTCATAGCCACCACTGAAAAGAGAAAATATAGTTTCCACAAAATATATTTAAATAAACTTAACTTTTCCTGTTAACATTTTTTCTCTAAAAAAAGAAAGAGCCAATGGTCTAATGATGACTGTTTCACTTACCACATCCCTGTCAATTCGGGCTGCCATCATCTCAGGTGTTTCTTCCTGCTGGTAATAATGTCTCTGTTTCTCAACTAAAGAAAAGAAAATCATACATCTCTCAACCTGTTGTGTAAGTGATACCAATATAGATAACCAGACATGCAAACTGTCTAGAAAAGAGAGCCACTGGCAAAAGTAAACACTTGCACTGGATACAAAAATCAAAGCTGTGCTCATCACCTCTGGCCTGTACCCTCGCCACTAGCATCTCTGACACGTATCCTCACCACCCTCATCTCTGACACTCATTCCCACCACCACACTTGACAGAGCTGAAGTACCAGCCTTCCGTCTTCATGGTATTGATTTACCCTGTAATTTCCCCTCTATTCTCTCTTTTCTAAAGTCAGATGCCTGTGGAACCTATCCTAACTTAGTACCCTTTAACTACTACAGAAGAAAAAATATACATGTTTTTTAAGCACCTATTTCTTAAAAGGTGCTTTTAAGAAGTTCTAAGTTTATTAAGTTAACTAAGTTCTAAGTTTTAAAGCTCGTCATTCTCATACTTTCTAACATCGTGATAATAGTAAAGCTTTGGGTCTTCTGATAGTAAAGGGCTTCTAATATTCCAGTTGTAATTAAGCTTAAAGCCCATAATGTTGGGCTAATTCTCATTTGAAGCTATATGCTTTAAAAGCAGAAATACCTACAAGAATTTGCAAATTGAAGAACAAAAGTCTCGAGATACTATGTCAGCTCAGCTGGCTAGGGCGTGATAATCAGTTTCATTATCTGAACTCGTTCCAGCTACAAGACTGTTAACACTTTCAATTAACACAGATACTCATTCCAAGATTTCTCAGTAGAGGAAATGAAAGAAAGAGGGATGGATGGAACAGGAGAACTGCATCATTACTAAATGGAAACACAACTCATGATGGATCCTCATGGCTCATCATGTTCAATTAAGAGAAGTGCAAAAAATACTGCAAACTGCTATGCCTCCTCTATGCCTAACTTTACCCTTAAATGGAATATTCACCAAAAAAGAAAAAAACAAATCACTGAGTCTTACGAAACTTAATCAGTACAATTTCCATATATGCAATCTAGCCAGTTAGCTGCTGTTTTTACATGTGGTTGGCTGCTATCTTGGCTATAGGTATACCGGGCAGCAGTTAAGCTGAAGCTGAAATATAGGTATTAGGAACTCTACTAGGTCCCAAAATATCATTTGGAGGACACAGTGAGAGATATGCAGTATTTCTCAGAGTTTTTCATAGTCTGAAGCACTACTAGGAACGCACTGCAATTGCCACTATTCTACAGAGATCTCTTCTGGAGTCAGGGTAGGGCTATGGCTGCATGTGTGCCTGCATGCTAAGTTGTGTCTGACTCTTTGGGGCCTGTGGACTGTAACCTGCCAGGCTCCTCTATCCATGGGATTCTCCAGGCAAGAATACTGGTGTGGGGTGCCGTTTGCTCCTCCAGGGGATCTTTCAGACCCAGGAATCAAACCCAGATCTCCTGCACTGGCAGGCAGATTCTTTACCACTGTGCCGCCTGGGAAGGCCCAAGAGCTATGTCAAGGTTAGGAAGAAGGAGACATCGAACCTAAGTCAGCTGGAGCCTTCAGGCGAACAGAGAGATACTCCCCTTAGAGGGCTTTCAACTACAAAGTGTCCTGGATCCAGGCAGAACCTCACATGGTAAGCAGTGTGTTCTGTTTGACCTAGTAGTAAACTAGAAGTTCTGAAAAGCTTATCTAACTGCAACTTGATAGATGAGACTGTACAGAGTACTTTAGACAACATCTAATGAGGGACTTCACTGATGACTCAGACTGTAAAGAGTCTGCCTGCAATGCAGGAGACTGGGATTCGATCCCTGGGTCAGGAAGATTCCCCTGGAGAAGGGAATGGCGACCCACTCCAGTGGCTCAGATCATGAACTCCTTACTACCAAATTCAGACTTAAATTGAAGAAAGTAGGGAAAAACTGCTAGACCATTCAGCTATGATCTAAATCAAATCCCTTATGATTATACAGTGGAAGTGAGAAATAGATTTAAGGGCCTAGATCTGATAGATAGAGTGCCTGATGAACTATGGAATGAGGTTCGTGACACTGTAAAGAAGACAGGGATCAAGACCATCCCCATGGAAAAGAAATGCAAAAAACCAAAATGGCTGTCTGGGGAGGCCTTACAAATAGCTGTGAAAAGAAGAGAAGCGAAAAGCAAAGGAGAAAAGGAAAGATATAAGCATCTGAACGCAGAGTTCCAAAGAATAGCAAGAAGAGATAAGAAAGCCTTTCTCAGTGATCAGGCAAAGAAATAGAGGAAAAGAACAGAATGGGAAAGACTAGAGATCTCTTCAAGAAAATTAGAGATACCAAGGGAACATTTCATGCAAAGATGGGCTCCATAAAGGACAGAAATGGTATGGACCTAACAGAAGCAGAAGATATTAAGAAGAGGTGGCAAGAATGCACAGAAGAATGGTACAAAAAAGATCTTCACGACCCAGAAAATGACGACGGTGTGATCACTAGTCTAGAGCCAGACATCCTGGAACGTGAAGTCAAGTGGGCCTTAGAAAGCATCACTATGAACAAAGTTAGTGGAGATGGAATTCCTATTGAGCTATTTCAAATCCTGAAAGATGATGCTGTGAAAGTGCTGTGCTCAGTATGCCAGCAAATTTGGAAAAACTCATCAGTGGCCACAGGACTGGAAAAGGTCAGTTTTCATCCCAATCCCAAAGAAAGGCAATGCCAAAGAATGCTTAAACTACCGCACAATTGCACTCATCTCACATGCTAGTAAAGTAATGCTCAAAATTCTCCAAGCCAGGCTTCAGCAATATGTGAACTGTGAACTCCCTGATGTTCAAGCTGGTTTTAGAAAAGGCAGAGGAACCAGAGATCAAATAGCCAACATCTGCTGGATCATCGAAAAACCAAGAGAGTTCCAGAAAAACATCTATTTCTGCTTTCTTGACTATGCCAAAGCCTTTGACTGTGTGGATCACAATAAACTGTGGAAAATTCTTCAAGAGATGGGAATACCAGACCACCTGACCTGCCTCTTGAGAAATCTGTATGCAGGTCAGGAAGCAACAGTTAGAACTGGACATGGAACAACAGACTGGTTCCAAATAGGAAAAGGAGAACGTCAAGGCTGTATATTGTCACCCTGCTTATTTAACTTCTATGCAGAGTACATCATGAGAAACGCTGGACTGGAAGAAACACAAGCTGGAATCAAGATTGCCAGGAGAAATATCAATAACCTCAGATATGCAGATGACACCACCCTTATGGCAGAAAGTGAAGAGGAACTAAAAAGCCTCTTGATGAAAGTGAAAGAGGAGAGTGAAAAAGTTGGCTTAAAGCTCAACATTCAGAAAACTAAGATCATGGCATCCAGTCCCATCACTTCATGGGAAATAGATGGGGAAACAGTGGAAACAGTGTCAAACTTTATTTTGGGGGGCTCCCAAATCACTGCAGATGGTGACTGCAGCCATGAAATTAAAAGACGCTTACTCCTTGGAAGAAAAGTTATGACCAACCTAGACAGCATATTCAAAAGCTGAGACATTACTTTGCCAACTAAGGTCCGTCTAGTCAAGACTATGGTTTTTCCTGTGGTCATGTATGGATGTGAGACTTGGACTGTGAAGAAGGCTGAGCACCAAAGAATTGATGCTTTTGAACTGTGGTTTTGGAGAAGACTGAGAGTCCCTTGGACTGCAAGGAGATCCAACCAGTACAATCTGAAGGAGATCAGCCCTGGGATTTCTTTGGAAGGAATGATGCTAAAGCTGAAACTCCAGTACTTTGGCCACCTCATGGGAATAGTTGAATCATTGGAAAAGACTTTGATGCTGGGAGGGATTGGGGGCAGGAGGAGAAGGGGACAACCGAGGATGAGATGGCTGGATGGCATCACTGACTCGATGGACGTGAATCTGAGTGAACTCCGGGAGTTGATGGACAGGGAGGCCTGGCGTGCTGCGATTCATGGGGTCGCAAAGAGTCAGAAATGGCTGAGAGACTGAACTGAACTGAACTGAACCCACTCCAGTACTTTTGCCTGGAAAATCCCATAGACAGAGGAGCCTGGTGGGCTATAGTCCATGGGGTCACAGAGTTGGACATGACTGAGTAACTAACACACACAATAAGGGCTCAGAAATTCCTGGGAATAGATTTTGTTGTTGTAAATTATAGGTTTGATGGATGTTTTTATAGGTTTATTCAGAATTTCTAAAAAACTTAAGGTGTCTTACCCTTCCTCAACTTCAAGGAAGACCATTTTAACCTCTCTCAAAATAAAGCCCACATCTCCTCTACCAAAAGAGTAATAATAGCTAAAATACTCTAAGTACACAAGTAGAAAACACTATAAAATTCCACTTAGCACTGTAAATGCAAAGTGGAAATGTATATAAAGTGTTAAAAAGTTACAGTAACTAATAATTATGCTACTTTATTTTTGAAAAATGGATGCTTCAAAGATTTCTTTCTTTCATCTGTTTGGTAGCTGGGCTTATATGTAAACTGAAAATAGCTTTAAGGACACAAGAATCTAAATAAAATGGAAAGTGATTGATAAAATGAACTCAATTTGGCAAAAATGACTACCTACTATGCTGTTCCAGGTACTATCATATATATTATTCCCTTTCAGATTCTCAGAAACATATGAGTTTAACTCATTTCCATTCTGCAAGTGAGGCATAACTTTTAAGGTCACACAGGTATATCCCGGGCTTGCCCCAGAGCCTAAATTTGGTTCACAGACTCAAAGGACAGTCCAGTATCACTCATTTTGTCAATTAAGTTTTTTGGTTTAACTACACTGCTAGATATTCTCATGAATGATGCTTTACTAGTTAAAGAGTAAGTGATTTAAGCAGTCACACTGAACTAGGAGGTAAAAGAACTGACACTATGGTCTCCATCAAATTCAGACTCACCAGATCACAATTTATTTACCTTTATAATCAAGAGATTAGACCAAACATATGTTAAGGCATTTTCTAGTTATAAAAATTTCAGACGTAGTGAAACATTCTGACATATATTACACTATGTTCTTTGATATGGTTCTTTCTTTTAAGAATATCAAAGCAAAATGACAGTACAGACATAGGACCCATTAGGTAAATTTACATGGTGATGAATGCAGTTTATCCCTTTTCCACCTCCCTATCCCCTGTCCTGACAGCCTGCCCTTATAAACATGAACAGTTTGTCCAAGAGAGGACAGTGTAAGATAACAGTAATGGAAAGAACTTCGAAGAATTATCATTTTAAAATATTGATCTAAATTATATTAAATATTAAAATATTTAATTTATATATTAAAATATTATATTAAGTGTAATACACTATATTTAAATATATTTTATAATACTGAGTATATTAAAATATTATATTATCACTCTTTTAATTGTTAGTTGAGTCAAACTCCCTCTTTGAGTGCTTTAAAAAGAAAAGACTCTAACACTAGATTTATTAAAAGACTGGTCTTAACTCTTAGAAACAATAATCTTACAAAGCCCTTAACTTTCCTTTACATAAGATCTATTTTTACAAAACCAACCTCAAGTTTCAGCTTAGAAATCAGCATCAGAGCCTGAAAGCAAGAACTGGGTCACCACTCAAAGTAAATGTTCAATAAGTACCAATCCCTGGAAGTACTCACAGTCTCCTTGGTCAGCTGCCAATGCAGACCAGGCTGCCACTCGACTCCTAACATCCACCTGGGTCACAGTGCCAGGGGGTACGGGGGCAGGAGCTTTGGGTGGAGGTGGTATACCAGGGTCTGCTTTGGAAATCATCCTGAAAACAGATGAAAACAAACTGAATATTTACCATCTCTATTTCTATAACACATCAGTTCTCTCAGTTTTATGTATTAGTTCTTTAACCTCAAGAAGTATGCCTTGGGGTAGAAAAACAAGGATTTCTTAACCATTCCATATTATGTATATTTATAAATGTATATGAAAAGTATAGAACATTTTCAGTTCAGCTGAAAACCAGATTTAATGTATTTTTCTGGGTCTCCTATGATTAGCAAAGGGTATTAACACTAGAGTCCTAATATCTATTTATATTCCCTTAGGCTATCTTCCCTTAAAATGCCACTCTTTTGTTCATGAGTCTCTAGGACAACAGAAGTGGGAAAAGCCATACCAGAGAAATACCAGAATTATAGAGAGAAAAGTCATGCACACACACATACACACCAACAACCTTGGGAAAGCAAATGAGCTGAGATTACAGACTGTAATCTGTAAAACATGATAATATACCTTTGCTAAAAATATTTTAATTTTTAAAGAAAAACATGACTACCAATTCTAGCCCTTAACTTCTTTTAATGTTTTTACCTCAAGACATCAAGCCGCCTCTTCTGCTTCCCTCCTTTACTGTCACTGATTGCACTCTCAATATCTTCACTAATTAGGTTTGCCTGCAACGAAAGACAAATTACCTGGGAGGTTATGGATTTCTTTATCTTGGTATGTAGGTTAAAACAGAAAGAGGGATTATGTTCGCTGTCCAAATCAATAAATGTCTTGATGCAAAAGAAAAGTGACTTTTTAAAAAATCTGCTTTTGAAACATGACACTTGTAGTTTTTTTCAGTGAACTTTGAAATGAAAGGATCCGAAAATGGAAGGAATTTTTAAAGATTATTTCATCCAGACTCCTTTAATTAAAAAAAAAAAAAGCTATACTTGTATAAAAGCAAAGAGAAAAGGGATTTGCATATGTTGAAAGTGTAATCACACGCTGAAAATGTAACTGGGTTAATACCTCTGCCTGGGAAGAGGTGGAGGAATCGGAAGTACCAGCATATGCAGCAATATCCCTCCCCTCCCCCATCCTCACCATCCACTGGGCACCCATTAACCGTGGACATACATAACTCAGTTCCAGCAGAGCCACTCCCTCAGTTTAAGACAGCCCCAAGTCATCACTAGGTGGACCCCAACACTTGGCTGTAACCCTTGTGATAACCCTTTTATTCTGTCATTTCAGGTTAATAAAATTTAGCTTTCTCCAAAGGAATGATGTTTCTGATACTTTTCCAACAAGAGCATTTGAATGTCTGATGTGGTTTTCTTGGGAATCAATGTGAGATTAGCAGCTAAGAAGTTTGTTTGGTTCTGAAGTTTATTTATAGCCAGTGATTATTACTGTATATCACATTCTTGCTGGGATATATTCATCTCCTATTTTATGTCAGCTTGTTCTCTGTAATTATGTATGTTTTCCTCAAATACACACACACACACACACACACACACACACACACTCACACACATATTGTTATTTAGTTGCTAAGTCGTGTCTGACTCTTTGCAACCTCACAGACTGCAGGCTGCCAGGCTCCTCTGTCCATGGCATTTCCCAGGGCATTTCAAGTATACCGAAGTGGCTTGTCATTTCCTTCTCCAGGGCATCTTCCTGACCCAGGGATCAAACCTGCATCTCCTATACTGGCAGAAGGATTCTTTTACCATGGGGCCACCAGGAATGCTCCCACATACACACATACATACATACATAGTTATATATTATACTCTTTACCATAGGCACAGGTAGTCATAAAATTTTAAAAGTGAGGAGACACTTAAAGATCATATAATCTTTTCTTGTTTTATAATTAGTAAAACTGAAGAATACTCATATGATGATTTGGCCTACGTCACACACCTATTAAACGAGAATGCTAACGTGTCCTAGTCCAGCATCACTTGGGTAAGAACACCCTAGTTTCAGGAAGAATGTCTAGGAGTCCTGAATTTCCTATGGGCAGGGTGTGGAGTTGGCTATCATATTTCCAAGAAAAAATTTATACTGAGGTGGGCAGGAGCACTGTATAAAGTCCCATAATAAAGAAAGGTTAAAACTCAAAAGGGAAGCTGCAAGATGACCCATATAAAAGAAACTACATATATCACTGCATTTATATTTCTAACAGGGCAAGGGAAAAAATCCATCCAAAATGTGGAATATGGCACCAGTGAGTACATGCATAGAGCTGTGTGGTGGTACTCAAGCTTTTAAGCAGGACAAAACAGCATTCAGTAAATCTGTTTGGGACCCATCAATATCATCATGCCCCAACAAATAAAGCAAGCCCTTTATCCTCAAAACTGGAATCCAGAAACTTCACTCGGTCCAATAACAGCTTCCAGGGAGAGATTTTCGAGCACTGAGACATATAGCAGATTTAAAATGTCTTTAAGCATAGCTCTCTGTGCATAAAATGTTTGAATTAAATTTCACTGTTTTCAGAGTAAAATATCCATCTTATTCCTTACTGATGTAACAAATCTAACCTTGCAAAAAAAAATTCTTAACGTGTTTTATGACTTTACAAAGGCAACATATGAAAAGTCGAATGAACTTATACAAATTATCTATTGCCACAATTGTTTCCAAGTAAGAAAGTCATTTACTTAAATAGTTTTTAGAAAGTCATTTATGACATAAATTGAAATAAAGAGAAAATTATAAAATATACTATTTATAGTCAATCTTAATTTACCTATCATATTTTAATGCCAAAGAATTACAGAAAAAATCAAATGACACTTTATGCTAATCTCCCAACATTTCTTTATAAGAAAAAGAATGCCTGTATATATTACATACAATCAAGTGGTAAATCACTGTTCTTGGCAAAGCAAAAATCAACTCAATTAAAAACATTTTCCTTTTTAGAGAAATCAACTCATGAAATAAAGATTCAAGGTTGCAGATAAATTCTAACATCCAATAAAGCATCACAAATTACAGTCACTTGAAATTTACAGTGTACTTTGAAATATAAATCTTCAGGATATGGCGTATTATTACCAGTAACTATGCTCAACTCTTGTCACATTATGACTTGGGGATTACATAACTTGAGCAATTTTTCAAGTCACATAATCAAACAGTAACCCTTAAATCAGTACCATGGAAAGCATCCAAATGTTCCACTGCGATAACCCATGCTATGTGATTGGTGCCAGCACAAAACAGAATGAAACAGATGACATGGTTATTGTCTGTGAAGCATGATTTTTGAAGAATCAGTCTTTAATTATAAGTCCAAGTCCCTCAGTGAAGAATTTAATTATCTGCACATTTTTAAAATAAACAGAATGCATCTGATTTTTTTAAATAACACTCAATCTTCTCTTTATTTATTTAGCCTAAACATTCTGGGGAAGATACTGAGGTGCTTTTCCTTACAAAACTGTAAGACACTAAAAATCTAGTACCGAGTAGCCATATGATTGAAGAAGGTAATCAAAAGCTAGAACATCTGCTTAAAGCGAGAGAAAATTCACCAGCCTTTTACCTTAATCTCATCACACTGGAAAAGATGAAGGTCTGGCTTGCTCTGGGTTGGCTCTTTGCACACCAGGGCAAGAATCGAATCATAGCTACAGGAGTGCATCACAGCTTGGCAATGCTGAATGGTGTTCAAAGGAAAATTCTCCAATTCATTCTAAAAAGCAAAAATACAACTTGCCTTACTTTTCATTGGATATGTAAAATCTGCTCCACAAAGAGCTCTAGGCATCATACCAATAATTTTTAAAAGTATGCAAACCACACTGACAATGAACACTAGTAAACACAGAAAATATGGAGGACAAGTAGGTACAAGGAGACAGAAAATACACCATCCTGGGCTAGAGGAGCAGTGAGAGAAAGCAAAAAAGATGGAAATATTTAATAAAGGAATGTGGTTCTGTTCTTATAAACAGAAGAAAACCTGAAATTAGCAGTACTGATTTCCTAAGATTATGGGATAGACAGGATGCCTTTAAGAGAAAAATTAGGTAAACTGAGGCCTCTTTCCAAAGTTATTATCCATCTTACCTGGTATTCTTTTCCTTGTGGCTCTATAATATCAAGGTTTTGCTATGTTTTGTTTTTACTTGAATATTACAGTCAAACTCTTAGTTTTTATCTTTAGTAATCACAAATGTTAAGCTAAGAATAATACATCATTTGTACACTTTTTATTTCAGTGAATCTCTTAGATGGAAAAATTCACTATGTAAGTTTCTCCAGCCAAAAATATTAGGGTTAGAAGAATCTTGCTAAAAAATACATTCTTTGAAATGATTAAGCTATTTGGTCATATGAAATTGAACAGTCTCTAACCAATAAAAAGGCATGCCAATAAGACCCTGATAGATCAAATAATTACTTCTGAAACAAATTAATTTTCTGTTCATAATAATAATGAATTCTTTGTTAATGAGATACATTTAAGGTGGTTATCCTAACATGAATGGCCTTACACAAATGGCAAGCAGTGTCATGATGTGACTGATGGGAGAAATGGTGGCTTTTTATAAGTAAACAAAATCCAACATCCCTGATAAGTGGAACATAAAAAAAACAACAATAACTTTTATTACAGACAGCACATATACACAGACATCACACCATAAATTGATTCTAAGCCTTCATTCCTTGGGACCCAGAAAGGTGAAACAAAAAATGCAGATTCCATTAAAACAGAATGTAATTTCTAGGTCACACCAGGGAGATAACAATTTTCTTTCAAAATAAATTAATATTCCTTCTCTATAACTACTTGAAACTAGGAGGATTAGAGAAGCTCCCGGGTATTATTCTCTCACAGAATGCAATGGATGAGATGAAAGAAAGGGCAAATTTTACACCATACTCCTATCAGAATACTTTAACATGATTACAAAAGTTATTTTCTTTATCTTAGCAACTCAAATGCCTTCTAGGTGATGGGGCTCAGAAAAGGCCTCTTTTAAGAGCTCCAGCATCTTACCTGACTACCTGTGTGAAAGAAAGGTACCCAGTGTTGACCTGGTGGAAGTTCAGGCACATACACACAAACTCCTTCATCCCAATTCACTCACTGCGGTTCAAACCACAACACTTGGATATGGCTTGGCCTAGCATATAATTAACATATGTCTTAAAGAACAGTGCCCTATAGGGGCTTTAGTTTAGCGCTAGGTATGTTTTTCCCACTTCTTCCATCTCATCATATATGGTTAAAGAAACATTGTATCCCTCTATTTCTGGTTTAAAAACATAATTGTGCATGCATAAAGAATATGGAGAAGGACTTTTTTCCTTCAAATTCACTGGCAAGAGTATTTTATGGTGGCAAATATTTAATATTTACCCATGTTCAAACAATCTGACCTAATGTGAACATAAATATTTTTAGACTTTTTGAAAATAAAATGGTATATGTTTTTCAAACTTGCCTTTGATTCTAAATCGATCAGGCTCACAGCTTTCTCATCCACCTGAAGAATCATATCTTGAGTCCACACTTTGCCCTTAGCATCGAGCAATTTCAGCTTCCTTATTCCATCATCAACAGTTATCATAGCATCTTTCCGATCCAAAACAAAGGTGGTCAAGTGCTTACGATTGAGAAAAGAAAAAACATAACACACATAGCCTCTTAATAAACATTTTCCCCCCAAAATTGTAAAGTTAACCTAACTGAAGTCAGCTAGTAGAGGGGAAAGACAAAGATTGGGTTGGTCAAAAAGTTCATTCAGGATTTTCACACCTCTTATGTGAAAACCCGAACGAACTTTTTCACCAACCCTATACAAAGTACTTTAGAACTTCATGGGATTATCCCTTACTGGGATAATAAAGTCAAAACTGGTTTTTAATGAATAGAGGAAATGATGCCTTGAATCATAAAATACCTAAATCTGTTTAATACTGAGCCTTGTTGAACTAGACAAACATGAGAAAAACAAACTTTAAACAGCTTAAATAACATGCTCTTTATATTCCATCTTTGTTATTTAGATGTTTAACAACAGAAGGTGGTCAACAAACCAGCCTGAAAACTAGAGATACTGGCAGTTGAGAGCAGCAACAGCAATTCTAGTTCGCAACAAGTGTCAAACTTTTCACTCCACTGAAACAAAACTTTAAATTTCATTAAGCATGCTTGAGGAAATAGAAACCTAAAAACAGGAGCAATTTAAAAAGTATTCCCTAATTCAATATTTTCTATTATAATAAGCAAAGTTCACCCAAATAGATTCCAATTAAGAGCAAGTATCTTAAAAGACAGCAATAGAGGGGAAATTTTTAAAAAAGAGACCATTGTTTAAACAAAACTTGCAATAACTTTAGACAAAACCATCAAGGCTTATTTCAAGAAGATTCCATAATACAAAATAGACGTCTTTGTTCTGTTTTTATCCAAAAAAAGGCTGATAATGATAAATGAGTAGTTATTTTAACTTATTCTCCATGAAAACAGATTAACTAGATACTTTTATACTTAACATGTTTTTTAAAAATCTAAAAGAAAAATTTCAACCCAATTTACAACATCATAGACATGAAATAAAACATCGCTCTGATTTTACTATCAATTTTTATGTCCCTCAAGCTTCATTCTACATTGTAGCAAACATCAAAGTATCTTACTTCAACACGGTATTGGGATATATCTGACACGCTGCTGACACTGTCCCGTGCATAATTCTTCCTTTGTTCTGGAAAAGAAGTTTAAAAAGCTGTTATTTACCTATGAATAGGCTGAACTTCATATAGCAGTGTCTCATGGCCATCTCTAAAACTAGTCTATCTCATATATAAGTACAGTAGTTGACAAGTCACCATTGTGTGGTTATCTGAAAATACTCATTATTCATATTCAATGAAAAAGTCATGGAAAAGCTTACATGAAATGTAAAAACGATATGACCAACATAAATGATTATAATCCCAAAAGTTAACAAGATTATTCATGTGTAAGGAAAAAAGTTATTTCATCTAAAGATGTTATTAATCAGGGATGTCCTCTTGACCAGAAAAGAGAACAATCTGGCTCGTAAATTTCATCTTTTAATACACTGAGAACAAAATGGAACTGCAAATACTGTCATGGATACTGTATTATATGAGTTAGACTACATTATTAAAATAGACACTGCAAGGCACATGTTTCAACATATCCACACTAGGGAGCGGGTTAGAGGAGATTTAAAATATGATTCAATCACACTTAATGCCATTTAACTCTAATAATATTCACACATCTACAGAACACAAATGTGATACTCAGAACTGTAGGTATAAGCTGTTAGAAAAAATAAGAAAATTAGGTAGAAAGTTACTGCACCAACTAAATAAAAAGCAAAAAGCAACCTGTTTTTCTTTTGCAAAATGCTGCAAAACCAAAATAAAATATGTGACGGTAATATTTTGTACTTGTTGCTTTCTGATCAAGCAACTTGATCATTTGTAAATTTGGGGTTGACCGATTTTTTTTCCTGCGGTGGAAAAAACTAAGTGGGAAGCAGAAAAGTTTGGATTATCGCTTTTGTCTCTTGTCACTAAGTAGGAGACTGATTTTGGCAAAACTCTGCATTTCAGCACCCTTATTGTAAATGCAAGGGTTAAGTAAGCTCAAATTTCAAGATTCCTACAGCACTAAAATTTATTCTCTCTCTGCCTCTGTCTCTACCTCTCTCACATAAACATACCTTAGCTTTCCTAATAACCATATTTTTATCCAAATATAAACCAGTTTGTTTCAGGTAATATAGAAATTTTCTGATTTTGCTACAACAGAAGTTGAAAAGTTCTGCTGAACATAAAAGCAAAGTAAGTACAAAAATACTAACTCAGAAAGGTGATACATAGGATTTTTTAAGACGATAACTTTCGGTTTCACAATACCTATGAAAGTTACAACTTTTCATTTACATTTTTCTTAAAGCTTAAGTGAGAATATAAATATGCCTTTTATTACATCACTCTGATATTATTCCAATACATTCTGATTTTGCTTTTTGCAGCATGAAAGTTATTTACTAAAAATGGGCACACTATAACATTCACCAACTGCTACCTTTCTTTTTTTGTTTGGACGATGATCTGAAGAAGTATGATCCATCTGGTCCTACCAAAACAATGTCACCGAAAAGAAACATCTGATTTCACCTTAAATTTTCTATTCCAATATGACAAAACATAAACCTTAATTTACACCTTTTTAAGAGCAAACAACCATAATTTTTCTGATTATTAGCCAAGGATTAATCAATGTGAAATATGAACAAATGGATACTTGATGGGTTAAGGAAAGTATCTTAACCCATGATAATTCTTAAAAAGTCAATATTTAATTCAGGGACACATCTGAGAAAAACACTTTTAAAAAGAATCAGTATTTCAGAATCACTGGTTCATCATATTCTAACACAATTCTCCATGCCCAACTCAGAACATGAGGGCAGTTCTGTTTCCTTTTGTCCTCAGGACCATAAAAGAAATGCCAGCGGTTGCCATGGTCTCCAATACTGATATGGCAACCCTGGGATGTTCAAATGCTTGACTGAGTTTTTCAGTTAAGTGAATGGCAAACACAATTGAAGATAAAAACTATTAGATGTTTTGTAATTAAATATTCTCATTACAAAACAATAAAACTTTGTTCCCCCAAATTTCCTAACACATAGTTTCTCAATCTACAGAAAAATACTTTACAAAAGTAGAAAACACTGTTTGATAGCATTCATAAACAGTCTGATGCTAACTGAAAGATAAGGTACCATTCCTAATATTCTAAATTAAGGATCCATTGTAGGAATTCCTAAGCTCTTTCTCTCCAGTGTTATACAATAAATAATATGTATGTGTTACAAGAAATCACCTTTTAAAATGTGTAAATGCCACCTAAAAATGTGTAAATGCCATAAAATGGATTTACAAATAAACTAGTAGTTTCAGTGATTTAAGTCAATGAATAAAAGTTACCATGAACATTTTAATAGGAAATTTTGAAATAACGCTCCTAAAAGGCAATTAGAGTAACATTTAATTTTTTTTTTTTTAAGAAAACGAGAAGAGTTTTATTTATTTATTTATTTATTTTTTGGAGTATTTAAAGATTGGTGCTTTTTATTTTTTTATTTTTTTTTTAATTTTAGTTTTTTATTTTTTAAATTTTAAAATCTTTAATTCTTACATGCATTCCCAAACATGAACCCCCCTCCCATCTCCCTCCCCATAACATCTTTCTGGGTCATCCCCATGCACCAGCCCCAAGCATGCTGCATCCCGCGTCAGACACAGACTGGCGATTCAATTCACATGGTAGTATACATGTTAGAATGTCATTCTCCCAAATCATCCCACCCTCTCCCTCTCCCTCTGAGTCCAAAAGTCCGTTATACACATCTGTGTCTCTTTCCCTGTCTTGCATACAGGGTCGTCATTGCCATCTTCCTAAATTCCATATATATGTGTTAGTATACTGTATTGGTGTTTTTTTTTCTGGCTTACTTCACTCTGTATAATCGGCTCCAGTTTCATCCATCTCATCAGAACTGATTCAAATGAATTCTTTTTAACGGCTGAGTAATACTCCATTGTGTATATGTACCACAGCTTGCTTATCCATTCATCTGCTGATGGACATCTAGGTTGTTTCCATGTCCTGGCTATTATAAACAGTGCTGCGATGAACATTGGGGTACATGTGTCTCTTTCAATTCTGGTTTCCTCGGTGTGTATGCCCAGCAGTGGGATTGCTGGGTCATAAGGTAGTTCTATTTGCAATTTTTTAAGGAATCTCCACACTGTTCTCCATAGTGGCTGTACTAGTTTGCATTCCCACCAACAGTGTAGGAGGGTTCCCTTTTCTCCACACCCTCTCCAGCATTTATTGCTTGCAGATTTTTGGATCGCAGCCATTCTGACTGGTGTGAAGTGGTACCTCATTGTGGTTTTGAAAATGGGCCAAAGAACTAAATAGACATTTCTCCAAAGAAGACATACGGATGGCTAACAAACACATGAAAAGATGCTCAACATCACTCATTATTAGAGAAATGCAAATCAAAACATTTAATTTTTAAGAAAATCTTATGTACTTTCAAGTATAGCTGTAAATAGTAATTATGCTCCTAAGCCTGAACTATCTCACCCAGAGCTCTAAAACCCTCAATAAAGTCACCATGATACTTAAGATAAAGTCTCTACTGAGGTCCATCACTTTTTCTAAGAAATGGTTCTCAACCTTGGCTGCACATTAGAAAATGAATGTTAAAAAACACTGCACGCCCTTCCCCACCCACACTGCATAGCCCAGGATTCTAATGTAGTTGGTCTAGGATGCAGTCTGAGCATTGGGCTTTGTAAAAGCTCTCCAGGAAATTCTAATTTTTTTCATTCTAATTCCAAGGTTGGAAACTACTATTCCAAAATCAGTACAAAGGGCAACTCAACTACCACCTCCTAAGTTGAAATTGTTTTCTTTCCAAATTAAGAGTGTAAGTCACGGTCAAATAGTCTCTCTCTCTGAGACAATTAGAGTTAGGAACAAACTCGGCTTGACTGTACTGCCACTGATGGTGCTTCACTGTTTTTCCTAATGGCTTTATTCCATGGACCAGATATACAAACCCAAACGGATGGAATTAGGTGGATTCAGTTAGCAAAGATGGAAATTCTTTATGCATTACTGTAGTGTTATTGAGCTGACACAGTGTTGTGAAAACTGCTATTTTACTTCTGGACCAGGTAGTTAAACTTTGGTTTCAGTGAACTTTGGACGATTATCTTGTATCACTATAGGTTCATCAAATCTAACAGGTGTATTCCTCTGAAGGTGGCTGCTGACAGTGGAGGAGGCTAGGCTGTGGGGGTTTATGGAAAATCTTGGTACTCCTCAATTTTGCTGTGAACCTAAAACTGACCCCCAAAATGTCTTAATTTTTTTTAAAAAAAAAAGGTTTCACTTAACTCTTGAATGAGTACAATGACCACTATAACAATACTCAGGTCTCAGCATTTATACCTAATTCTCATTTGCCTATATTGCTCTTTACACATAAGACAGCAATATTTGAAACAGCTAATATTCAGAAAATTGTTATTTTCTCTTTCTCTGAAAACAAAGTGCTGCTCAGAAAGCAAGGATTTGGTTATTAAAAAGAAAAAGTGTAACATAAAAGTGAAAGTGAAACTCACTCAGTAGTGTCCAACTCTTTGCGACCCCACGGACTATACACTCCGTGGAATTCTCTAGGCCAGAATACTGGGGTGGGTAGCCTTTCCCTTCTCCAGGGAATCCTCCCAACCCAGGGATCAAACCCAGGTCTCCTGCATTGCAGGTGGATTCTTTACCCGCTGAACTACGAGGGAAGCCAAACATAAAAGTAGCTGCCAAGTATTCCTCTAAGTAAAACAGTGGGTTATTGTTCATACTACTTTACAGTTATAGAAACTTTCAGCCATAGGAAAGGAGAACTCCTTGACCATTATTTTAGTGTTTAATTTCTGTACAGGAGAGGTGACTTAGCGGGAATCAGTAAGAAGCTAAGCTAAGCTAAGTCACTTCAGTCGTGTCTGACTCTGTGCAACCCCATAAACGGCAGCCCACCAGGCTCCCCCGTCCCTGGGATTCTCCAGGCAAGAACACTGGAGTGGGGTGCCATTTCCAGTGAGTAATAATTACAAGCTCTCAGGATGTAGGCAACTATAAGCAAGACTGACACATCAGTCTTTGAACAGATCACTTTTAAAAACAAACAAGGTCATTTTTACAAAACCACAGTTTTTAAGAATTCATTTTATTGCCTGGTCCAACAAGTTGTTAAAATAGCTCATCCCCCAAGGAGAAAAAGAAAAAGCTTTAAAACTTTCAGATAACATAGGAAAATTGCTAAATTGTCTTTTTGAGCCACATGCGCTTGACATGGATGTGGCTGGATGTTGACTCTAACATTGCCCAACCTCCTGGTAATATACAGTCAAGAGACTTTTACTTACAGTTTTTAAAAATGTTTTTTCTTAAACTATGTATTTTTTCCAAGTAAATTACACCTTGTCAACGATGAGGATGGAAATAAGAGAAGTGGGTTTTAACCCTTTGGTGCCACCTGAATTTATAAGAACTCTCCTAGATTTCAAATGGGACAATTAAAGAGACTAATAATTCCAAACTAAGAACTGAAAGAAAAAGAAAGATAAGAACAAAATGGAAAATATGTGGGTCAATATCTATTAAGAAAAGCGGTATATTTGAGAACATTGAGTTGAGCACTGTGTAAAAATACAGCAAAGTTTACAGTCAGTTATACAGAAATGAAGCATACAGATAACAGATTACTGATGCTCACTTTACCAGTATCTCCATAAGAAGAAAAAAGAAAAGCAAGAAAAAAAACAAATATATCTTCCCACATGTTAACATCACAACAGCATTCAAACTTCAGGTAAAATGAAACTTGAGAGACTGCCTGTCATATTTATCTTTTACTACATCACCGCCCAACAATATAATAAATGTAGGTCATGACAATAAAGTATGACTAACTGGTAATTCTGTGAAACATATTTTTCTGGTGACAGGATGACATTAAACAGCTGATTAGTTATGGTAAGTTGTCATATTCCAAATTTAGCTCATTTTAAGGAAAGTCACTTTTCAAGGAAGTTCAGCTGTTCAGAACACAGCAAAGAACCCACACTTAAATAAAATAAGCCCTCTGAGTGGAAGACAGAGATGTCATAATATCTAATGTTAATATTTGCACATTTTAATGCATAGACTCTCTATTCCCTACTTACAACCTATATGAAATACTCACAATATTTCCTATTTGTTTCTTACCCTACATATATCAAAAGCAAAGCTAGAAGCAGGCACGTTACCAACAAAGGACAGTTCACCTGAGTTTATTAAAACTGCTTGGGACCTAGCCACACAGGAATATACAACAGCTTCAAATACTCCTAAGGGAAAAGATCCTATATGGTTTGGTGTAAAGTTAAGGAATGGGCTTCCCTGGTGGCTCAGTGGTAAAAAATCCACCTGCCAATGCAGGAGACATGAGTTTCATCCCTGGATCAGGAAGATACCCTGGAGGAGGAAATGGCAACCCACTCCAGTATTCTTGCCTGGAGAATCCCATGGACAGAGAAGCCTTGCAGGCTACAGTCCATGGGGTCGCAAAGAGTCAGACACGATTGAGCAGCTAAACAACAATACCAGCAACAAAGGTAAGGAATGCAGTCTCTGAGCATCTCACAGTACACAAGCTGGAGTATACGCCTCCAGCTGACCCTCTGAGTCATGGACAAAGGATTACAGGAGCCACGCCCCAACAAAAGGGAATATCTAAGGCTTTTTACAAGCATTTCCCTTAAAAAAAGACTTTGACAAGCAGGCTAGCTGGAAAAAAATACATAAAATTTTCAATTCCCTGATAATGGCAGCCAAATGAAATGTTACCACCGTGAGACAAGAAAAGAAAGAAACTGTAGGAAAGAGAAATTAATATGTATTTCCTACTTATGTTGTCAGGGAGTTTATTGATGCAGAGCCTCTCACATGCTGGCTTTAAAATTTCTTGTATAATAATGAATAAATGACAGTTTAGGGTGATTAAAACTGCAGCAAAACTTAACCATTTTCCTTGAATAAATTAAAGAATATAGCTAGAAGAAGCAAATTTATCATAATTGTGCAGTTCACATTCATAGGACTTATAAAAAATATTTCTAGTGATAGCTGGGATGCAAACTCTAAAATATATGATGAAGATTACCTCTTGTTCCTGGCAAAGTATCACTGAGATGAGATGTATGACATCATTTGGAGGTAACAGTAAAATATTAAATTTGATGCATCTGAGAACCCATGACTAAAAGTTAACCTCCTATACCCTTCCTCACTACCATGATGGGTTCACTACCTCTATTTTTTCATATACACAATATTATATGTATATGAAGCAATATTATCATCATTTCTATTTTGCAGTTGAGGAAACTGGGACCAACAGATTAAATCATTTACTCAAAACAGCGGCCCTTTTGGTAGAAGTGCTATGATTCAGCCACGGATCACGTGGCCCCCCCAAACCCATGCACTGCCTCTCTGAGAGAGATACTGAAGCAGTCATAACAGTGCATTATGGTGTCAGACTGAAAAGTGTTCTCATAAAAAAGACCAAGCTGCATGAAACTCCTGACAGGCTCTAGCCTGTGCTCGGTACATAAAAAACAGTGGTCATTACCATGAAACTCATGTTGCAGCATGCTAAATAATGCCCACACATCCCAGAGGAATCCATGTGCTACCCATGAAGGTGAGTGAATTCTTGAAAGATTTATTCAACTGGTTTAATCATCAGAGAGGAGAAATCTTAAAGGCATACACGGTGACACAATAAATGACATTACAAATCTCTCTTTTCATTTCATTTCAGTTCAGTTCAGTCGCTCAGTGGTGTCCGACTCTTTGCGACCCCATGAATCACATCACGCCAGGCCTCCCTGTCCATCACCATCTCCCGGAGTTCACTCAGACTCACGTCCATCGAGTCAGTGATCCCATCCAGCCATCTCATCCTCTGTCATCCCCTTTTCCTCCTTCCCCCAATCCCTCCCAGCATCAGAGTCTTTTCCAATAAGTCAACTCTTTGCACGGGGTGGCCAAAGTACTAGAGTTTCCTTTACCAACATGTTAATTACAAAAGAAAAGTTAGAACTATGCAGTTTGGGAGGCTAAACAGTCCTAAAATTAACTAAATAAAGTTAGAGCTTCCACTGGAATTTTATTCCAGTTGAATAAACTAGAAAAGGTTTGTTCAAAACCTGAACATGTTTCTATGCTGCCATTCATCCATATAACTATTCATCCCATTCACTCATTGCATTTACTGGAAACCTGTCAGAGAGAAGGTATAATGTACATGTGTGTCTTTGTGGACAGTGTGCTGAGAGGGAAAGGTGAGTATTAGCTACAAGGAGGAGTGAAATGTTACCTGCAACTTCAAGGAATTTAAAACCCTCTGACATCTAAGCCTAACACGCTGCTGAGTCTTCTTTCTTACTGATGATTGCTTCTTGCATTTGCCTGTTTCCATCATTCTATTTATGTCCTCTGTTTACCTATATGCTGCTCATTTTTGTCACACTATTACAAATTAACTGTTACTTTTTCTTACAGTCAAGATTTTAAAATTTATGTTATTTTGACAAATTACTTCACCTTAGAAAGGAGCCCCAGTTTGCTTTATATATAAAAAGGGGGAATGAAAATTTACTACTTAAAAGCTAAAGATGCAGTTCCTAGGTATGAAGACTCAATATTGTGAAAATGACTATACTACCAAATGCAATCTACAGATTCAATATGATCCCTATCAAATTACCAATGGCATTTTTCACAGAACTAGAGCAAAATGTTTCACAATTCATATGGAAACACAAAAGATCCCAAATAGCCAAAGCAGTCTTGAGAAAGAAGAACAGAGCTGGAGGAATCAATCCTCCTGACTTCAGATTATACTGCAAAGCTACAGTCATCATGACAGTATGGTACTGGTACAAAAACAGAAATATAGACCAATGGTACAAAATAGAAAGTCCAGAAATAAACCCATGTACCTATGGGTACTTTATTTTTGACAAAAGAGGCAAGAATATACAATGGGGCAAAGACAGCCTCTTCAATAAATGGTGCTGGGAAAACTGGACAGCAACATGTAAAAGAATGAAATTAGAACACCTCCTAACATAAAACACAAAGATAAACTCAAACTGGATTAAAGACCTAAATGTAAGACCAGATACTATAAAACTCTTAGAGGAAAACATAGGCAGAACACTAGATGACATAAATCAAAGCAAGATCCTCTATGACCCACCTCCTAGAGTAATGGAAATAAAAACAAAAGTAAACAAGTGGAACCTGATAAAACTTAAAAGCTTTGGCACAGCAAAGGAAACTATAAGCAAGACAATCCTCAGAATGAATAGCAAATGAAACAACTGATAAAGGATTAATTTCCAAAATATAGAAGCAGCTCATACAAGTCAATGACAGAAAAACAGCCCAATCAAAAAGTGGCAAGAAGATCTAAACAGATATTTCTCCAAAGAAGGCATACAGATGGCTAACAAACACACGAAAAGATGTTCAACATCGCTCATTAGAGAAATGCAAATCAAAACAACAATGAGATACCACCTCACACTGGTCAGAAGGGCCATCATCAAAAAGTCTACAAACAGTAAATGCTGGAGAGGGTGTGCAGAAAAGGGAATACTCTTGCACTGTTGGTGGGAATATAAATTGATACAGCCACTATGGAAGATGTATGGAGATTCCTTAAAACACTAGGGATAAAATCACCATATGACCCAGCAATTCCACTCCTAGGCATATACCCTGAGGAAACCAAAATTCAGAGAGACCCATGCATCCCACTGTTCACTGAAGCACTGTCTACAATAGCTAGAACATGGAAGCAACCTAGATGTCCACTGAAAGATGAAAGGATAAAGAAGTTGTGGTACATATACACAATGGAATATTACTCAGCCATAAAAAGGAATGCATTTGAGACAGTTCTGATGAGGTGGATAAACCTAGAACTTATTATGCAGAGTGAAGCGAGTCAGAAAGTGAAAGATAAACATCGTATTCTAACACATATATACAGAATCCAGAAGAATGGTTCAGTTCAGTTGGTCAGTTGTGTCCGACTCTTTGCAACCCCATGAACCACAGCATGCCAGACCTCCCTGTCCATCACCAACTCCCGGAGTCCACTCAAACCCATGTCCATTGAGTCAGTGATGCCAATCAACCATCTCATCCTCTGTTGTCCCCTTCTCCTCCTGCCCCCAATCTTTCACAAAGGTCTTTTCAAATGAGTCAGAAGAATGGTACTGAAGAACTTATTTACAGGGCAGCAATGGAGCAACAGAAACAGAGAACAGACATATGAACATGGGGAGAGAGGAGGAGAGGGTAAGAAAGAATATGTATGGAAAGAGTAACATGGAAAACTTACATTACCATATATAAAATAGACAGCCAACGGGAATTTGCTGTATGGCTCAAGAAACTCAAACAGGGGTCTGTATCACCCTAAAGGGGTGAGATGGGGAGGGAGATGGAAGGGAAGATCAAAAGGGAGCGGATATATGTATACCTATGGCTGATTCATGTTGAGGTTTGACAGAAAACAACAAAATTCTGTAAATCAATTGTCCTTCAAAAAATATTAAAAAAAAAAAAAAGCTAAAGACTCAATCCTTGAGCAATGATTTCATGAAATTGCAACCAATACAAAATATTAACATTTGAAAGTGAGTCTTAATTTTTATTCCTTATTCCTGTCTTCAGTTCAGTTCAGTTGCTCAGTCGTGTCTGACTTTTTGCAACTCCATGAACCACAACACACCAGGCCTCCCTGTCCAACACCAACTCCTGGAGTCTACCTAAAACCATGTCCATTGAGTCGGTGATGCCATCCAACCATCTCATCCTCTGTTGTCCCCTTCTCCTCCTGCCCTCAATCTTTCCCAACATCAGGCTGTTTTCAAATAAGTCAGCTCTTCACATCAAGTGGCCAAAGTATTGGAGTTTCAGCTTCAACATCAGTCCTTCCAATGAACACCCAGGACTGATCTCCTTTAGGATGGACTGGTTGGATCTCTTGCAGTCCAAGGGACTCTCAAGAGTCTTCTCCAACATCACAGTTCAAAAGCATCAAGTCTTCGGCACTCAGCTTTCTTTATAGTCCAACTCACATCCATACATGACTACTGGAAAAACTATAACTTTGACTAGATGGACCTTTGTTGACAAAGTAATGTCTCTGCTTTTTAATAGGCTGTCTATGTTGGTCATAACTTTCCTTCCAAGGAGTAAGCGTCTTTTAATCTCATGGCTGCAATCACCATCTGCAGTGATTCTTCTGTCTTAGCTCTCTGAAAATAGACCTTTGAATCTATAGTATTTGCGAAAAGCTTAATACTCTTTCTCCTTAACAAAAATCTTTGGGTTATTATTTATATATCTGACTTATCTACATTATTTAGGTCTCTGATTCATCTATTCCTATCCATATACATTGAATCCATCCTGACCTGCTACCAGAGTGATTCAAGACAAATAGGACCTCTTAATTCTCCCCCTCACCCCCACCTCCATTAAAGCACTTCACTGACCAGTCATTTTTTAAACAATGTCCAGATGTCAGCACATTGTTTTTTTCTAATGTAGTCTATGTTTGTTTTTCTGATCTTTCCTGATGTACCACCTTGAACCCTCCAGTTAGTATTCAACTGTTTACAACTCATTGATGCACTATATTTATTCTACAGGTATTAACTGAGCATAAGTTATATATTAGCCGCTGAGCTAAACTTAGGGAATCCTGAAGCAAAGAAGGCAAAGGTGGCCCATATTCATGGAGCTTAGGGTCTACTTTTAAAAGGGTTAATACGACTGTTTAAGGCACCCTCTAGCCCCACAAATGCCTGAAGAATTTCAGAGTTTAACCTCTCCATGAAATTCCTCCTGCTCACCCCACTCACATGGAAGAGTTGACCCCACTGCACCACCATATGTACCTCGTTGCCATCCAAGCTTATTCAGCACTTTATAACATCGCATGCACAGGTCTACCTCACCAAAACAGTGCCCAACCAATGACCATCTCTTATTCACCTTTGAAATGAATCAAATGACATGTAAACAGAGACTGTGAACATCACAGCCAGGCACACAGAAACAAATAAGTATCTGTCTTGAAATGAAAGACTGAAGGAATTATTTTTGCAAAAAAGAAAAAAAGTTTTTCCCTTTTCAGTTTCTTTAAGTCATGCTCTAGAGTGCAAGTTTCATAAAGTCAAGGGACCTTATTACTGGCCCTGTTTGGGGCACATATATTACTGGCCCTGTTCTGGGCACATATTAATCACAAAATAAATATTTGTTGAATATATTCTCTAGATCTACAACTCATAATAACTAGGGCATGGTAAGAATGTCACAATATTGTACTCAAGAGAACTGAAACCAAAGCTAATCAGATTGACAAGGTCATAGGAAAATGTATATGGTATAAAATCCATTTTATGGATGTGTCATTTGAGTTGTAAAGTCTAGTCACTGGATATACAGAAAGAGAAAGAATCACAAAATCTTGGAATGAGTCATTTTTACCACAGCCAAAATTCTGTAGCTCTGAATGACATAAAAAGAAAAGAATTTCAACTTGAGAAAATGCTATTGGTTCCTACAGTTGATAACAACGATAGCAAATATATACAGAGTTTTCTGCTTGCCAGGCACTGTACTAAGCATTTTACATGTAGCAGCTCATTAAATTCTTATATCAAGCCTATGAGATATTCCCATTATACAGATAAGCAAAATGAGGGACACACAGGTAAAGTAATTCGTTCAGGATCACTCATCTAATAAATGGTAGAACTGGATTTCAACCAGGATGACTGGCTCCAGAGTCTTTGCTCTTCACCCCAATACTAGTCTCATTCTTAATGGGTATTTAGTAATAAAAGGCCACACAGATCCCATAAAAGCAAATGTCTTCCTAAACACATGTGATATGTCTCAGGAGTCCTCAACTTCTTTGTAGTATTGAATTCTGTTTTATATTTGAAGTTAAAAAAAAAAGTTATTTATAGCTGGGACAACAGAATGAAGACAATGGAAGTTAGAGAAAGATCACTAAGAAATTACATACAGGCTATTGGTCAAACTATAATATTACCCAAAAAGTTCAAGAGCTGTAAGGAGGAAGTCCCGCTGTCAACCCATGATCAACAGAATCAGTCATGAAGATCAACAAACACATCACGCATCATTAGTTGGGGAAATCTACTTAGGTACTTAGGTTTCCATAGAAAAGTCTCCATAGAAAACACTGAATACATTTCATCTGTAGTTCTAAATTGTATGACAGCCCATAGAGATTACGGCTTTGGTAGATTCCACAAAAATTATTTTTAGAATAATCCTTATGCATTTATCTCTATTTCATTCCCAATAATATAAACAAGTCATAGGTTCAAACTGTGGCTTTGAATATGTCATTTGCAAAAGTAGTCAGAAATGTATTCATACCCCATTAAATATACGAACATACCATAAAGAGCCTTTGCACTTGTTCGTGAACTGTGATCTCTGTCCATGGAAAAGGTGGCTGATGATCCGTAGCCACTGTAATAAAATAATAAAAAAATTAAAAAAGGTAAGTGTGATGAGTTAAAGTCCAAACGAAGCAATAAAAAGTCAAAACTACAAATGCAAATCCCAGTGTACCACAATCACCATGTGTTTTCAGAAAAGTATATAGAGTTAATACAGCTGGTTCTGTCCAGAAATAGGCTATTGGATACTGATCCAATATAGATTCTCTCAAATGCCAAGTCAGAACCACAGCCAAGGGACTTCCCTGGTGGTCCAGTGGTTAAGACTTTGCATTCAAAATGCAGAGGGTACAGCTTTGATCCCTGGTAGAGAAGCTAAGATCCCACATGCCTTGTGAACAACCAAAAAAGACCAAAACATAAAAACAGAAGCAGTATTGTAACAAATTCAATAAAGACTCAGGAAAAAAAAAAAAAACCAGCCATGGAGATTCAATAAGGTTGAAGCTAGCCTAGAAAAATTTAAGTTTACCATACTAAATTGAGTTTTGAGTGATCCAATTATAAAAAGTTCTCAGTCATTCAAACTATAGCAAAATAGACACTATTGTTTTCACAAATGCCTAAAGAGAAGTTAACAAAAATAACACTTTATCATTAAATCTGACTAAGCTATACCCTACTTCCAATTTACTGTTATGTGAAGTAAACATTATTTAAATTTTTAAAATTTACTCAGTAAACATTTATTAAGCCCTTGGAAGAAAAGTTATGACCAACCTAGACAGCATATTCAAAAGCAGAGACATTACTTTGCCGACTAAGGTCCGTCTAGTCAAGGCTATGGTTTTTCCTGTGGTCATGTAGGGATGTGAGAGTTGGACTGTGAAGAAGGCTGAGTGCTGAAGAATTGATGCATTTGAACTGTGGTGTTGGAGAAGACTCTTGAGAGTCCCTTGGACTCCAAAGAGATCCAACCAGTCCATTCTGAAGGAGATCAACCCTGAGATTTCTTTGGAAGGAATGATGCTAAAGCTGAAGCTCCAGTACTTTGGCCACCTCATGCAAATAGTTGTCATTGGAAAAGATTCTGATGCTGGGAGGGATTGGGGGCAGTAGGAGAAGGGGGCGACAGAGGATGAGATGGCTGGATGGCATCACTGACTCAATGGACATGAGTCTGAGTGAACTCTGGGAGTTGTTGATGGACAGGGAGGCTTGGCGTGCTGCGATTCATGGGGTCGCAAAGAGTCGGACACGACTGAGCGACTGAACTGAACTGAACTGAAAATCTAGAAACTCAATATTCAGAAAACTAAGACTATGGCATCTGGTCCCATTACTTCATGGCAAATAGATGGGGAAACAGGGACAGACTTTATTTTTTCAGGCTCCAAAATCACTGCAGATGGTAACTGCAGCCATGAAATTAAAGGACGCTTGCTCCTTGGAAGAAAAGTTATGACCAACCTAGATAGCATATTAAAAAGCAGAGATATCACTTTACCAACAAAGGTCCATCTAGTCAAAACTATGGTTTTTCCAGTAGTCATGTATGGATATAAGAGTTGGACTGTAAAGAAAGCTGAGCACTGAAGAACTGATGCTTTTGAACTGTGGTGTTGAAGAAGACTCTTAAGAGTCCCTTGGACTGCAAGGAGATCCAACCAGTCAATCCTAAAGGAAAACCGTCCTGAATATTTATTGGAAGGACTGATGTTGAAGCTGAAATTCCAATACTTTTGCCATCTCATGTGAAAAAAATGACTCATATGAAAAGACCCTGATGTTGGGAAAGACTGAGGGCAAGAGGAGAAAGGGATGATAGAGGATGAGATGGTTGGATGGCATCACCAACTCAATGGACATGAGTTTGAGTAAACTCCGAGAGTTGGTGATGGACAGGGAGGCCTGGCATGTTGCAGTCCATGGGTTGCAAAGAGTCAGACACAACTGAGCGACTGAACGGAACTGAACTGAAAATCTAGATAAATGAGGAGTAAGGTGGGTGGCTTCCCTGGTGGCTCAGTGGTAAAGAATCTGCCTGCCAATGCAGAAAACAAAGGTTCGATCCCTGTGTTGGGAAGATCCTTAGGAGAAGGAAATGGTAACTCATGCTAACATTCTTGCCTGGAGAATCTCATGAACAGAAGATCCTGGTGGGCTGCAGTCCATGGGATCACAAAAGAGTCAGACAGGACTTAGTAACTAAACAACAACAAAGGTGGGGGTAGGGGGGTAGGGAGTGTATTGTTAATACAAGAAAAATGGTTACTATAGAATGTGATATCTGGGTAAAACTAATAGATAAAACATCAAAAAAAGGACTAAGTTTCTATAAGTATGCTCAAGAAGACTTGACTGGCATTTAAGCAGAATCTAAAAGAATGGAAGGCAGCTCCAGAAGCAGGTGACAATTAAGTGAGGAAAAAGCATGTAGATCTTGCTCAAGAACAAGCATGGCTGCTGAAGGGATAAGCATCTAATGGGATGTGCTTGGCAGAGATGAATGGCTCAAGAAGCAGAGAAGGCAAATGGAGAGCTTAAGAATTAAATTTCTAATCTCTTTACACAGGGAAGTAACATGATCCAAACTACTTTTTAAGAAAGATAATCCAGGAATTAATGGCAAGGTAACCAGATGGAAAGACTGAAGGCAAAATGAGAAGAGTGTGGCAGAGGATGAGATGGTTGGATAGCATCACTGATTCAATGGATATGGATTTGAGCAAACTCTGGGAGATAGTGAAGGACAGGGAGGCCTGGTGTGCTGCAGTCCATGGGGTGGTCAAGAGTCAGACATGACTTAGCACTGAACAAAACCAGATGGAAAGGGGCTGTAAAAATTCATGCAGAAGATAAAGCCCACAAATAAAGTTAGAAGAGAAGGAATAGTTTGGGATAGAAATAAGAATTCCTTAATAGAAGAAATTATAATAAATTTATGATTAAATGGATATTTATTATAAGAAAAAGGGAAAAATGAAGCTGTGGTAAAACTTTCTGACTTGAATAAACTCATGGACAAGATAAAGATGACACTTGACATACTCCCCTGGTGTCTCTTACTGACCAACACTAAAGGTATTGGCAATCATCTTTGCAAAAAGAAAAGATGAAGCAATGTGAACAGGCTAGACCTGAAAAATGTGAATAACCGAGCTATGAAAGACAGTGAACTCTAAATCAGAATGACTAATATAAAATAGCAACAATATTAACCACAATATAAAAGGCAATGGCCACTTGAGTTGGTGTACTGATTTCAAATTATATCTAAAGCCACAGGAACTGGCCTTTTTAAAAATTTTACACAATGGTAAATATCTTGAGAGACTGGACTAGATGACATTTAACTTTCCTCAAATGCAAATATTTTACAAATAACAAAACTTGAATGCTCCAGAGAAAGTGAAAGCTATGAAACAGAGTACATATTCAACTATGGAAAGCATTAATACATAAAATACCAGAACAAAATGTCTTCAATTAGATCATTGTCATTGGGGTTGATTGCTTAATCATCTTTTTTCTTATAAGACACAGTAAACTTTTAATATTAACATATCTTAGTGTTACAAAGAAATTATATATTGAGGAATGAACTACATAAATAAGTGAAACCAATCTTTTTGCTGAAAGTACAAAACAATTAAAACCACCAAAACAAATTAAAATAAGCAAAAAATTAAATATAAAATGTCCAACTTACTTCATTTGAGATGGATTCATTCCAAAACCACTGGGATGACTGGAAATATGACCATTCATCGTGATTCTAACACTTGTGTTCTGAAAAGAGAAAGGTTCATGGATTGAAGGCAGTAAAAAGGTTAAGACATCTCAGCTTTAAAGTTATTCATTCACTAAAATACGTGTCACTTCCAGGATGACGCTACAAATATAAATATCTCCACCCTTTGAGAGCTCAGGCACCAGAATTACATATGGACATACAAACAAAGATTAAATTGCCATTTAAAAATTGTTTTCCTAATATTTATTTACTTATTTAGCTGCCCCGGGTCTTAGCTGCACCATGTGGGATCTTTGGTTGCAGCACATGGGATCTAGTTCCCTGATCAGGGATCAAATCCCAGGTGAGTAAAAGAAAAATTGTAAATATAGTTCTGAACCCTCAAACTAGATAAACATAATTCTATATTTTACTCAATTTTATGAAATGTTATTTTAATATTTCATTATGAAAGTAATATAAAATCATTAAATTTAAAAAAAAAACTTGAAAAATACAGAAAAGCACAAAATACAAAATAGACTGCAGGGAAAAGTATCACCCAACCCTATCATTTAAAGATAAATGTTTACCAGTCCTGTCAGTTTCTTCCAGTCTTTTTTTCTGTATCTAGCTTTTCCTTCTTCCTTCCTTCTTTCCTTCCTTCCATTTTCTTTATTCATTCTTTCAAAGCATATCTGACTACATCCTATCCATACACTTGGATATATCTTTTTTTCCAGAAGGTATTCATTTATACATTCATTTTACTTTTCACAAGAAAAGCAACTTTTTCTGATAGATAGAGTGCCTGATGAACTATGGAATGAGGTTCGTGACATTGTACAGGAGACAGGGATCAAGACCATCCCCATGGAAAAGAAATGCAAAAAACCAAAATGGCTGTCTGGGGAAGCCTTACAAATAGCTGTGAAAAGAAGAGAGGCGAAAAGCAAAGGAGAAAAAGAAAGATATAAGCATCTGAATGCAGAGTTCCAAAGGATAGCAAGAAGAGATAAGAAAGCCTTCTTCAGCGATCAATGCAAAGAAATAGAGGAAAACAACAGAATGGGAAAGACTAGAGATCTCTTGAAGAAAATTAGAGATAACAAGGGAACATTTCATGCAAAGATGGGCTCCATAAAGGACAGAAATGGTATGGACCTAACAGAAGCAGAAGATATTAAGAAGAGGTGGCAAGAATACACAGAAGAACTGTACAAAAAAGATCTTCACGACCCAGATAATCATGATGATGTGATCACTAATGTAGAGCCAGACATCTTGGAATGTGAAGTCAAGTGGGCCTTAGGAAGCATCACTACAAACAAAGCTAGTGGAAGTGATGGAATTCCAGTTGAGCTGTTTTAAATCCTGAAAGATTATGCTGTCAAAGTGCTGCACTCAATATGCCAGCAAATTGGGAAAACTCAGCAGTGGCCACAGGACTGGAAAAGGTCAGTTTTCATTCCAATTCCAAAGAAAGGCAATGCCAAAGAATGCTCAAACTACCACACAATTGCACTCATCTCACATGCTAGTAAAGTAATGCTCAAAATTCTCCAAGCCAGGCTTCAGCAATACATGAACCGTGAACTCCCTGATGTTCAAGCTGGTTTTAGAAAAGGCAGAGGAACCAGAGATCAAATTGCCAGCACCCACTGGATCATCGAAAAAGTAAGGGAGTGCCAGAAAAACATCTATTTCTGCTTTCTTGACTATGCCAAAGCCTTTGACTGTGTGGATCACAATAAACTGTGGAAAATTCTGAAAGAGAGGGGAATAACAGACCACCTAACCTGCCTCTTGAGAAATCTGTATGCAGGTCAGGAAGCAACAGTTAGAACTGGACATGGAACAACAGACTGGTTCCAAATAGGAAAAGGAGTAAGTCAAGGCTGTATATTGCTACCCTGCTTATTTAACTTCTATGCAGAGTACATCATGAGAAACGCTGGCCTGGAAGAAACACAAGCTGGAATCAAGATTGCTGGGAGAAATCTCAATAACCTCAGATATGCAGATGACACCACCATTATGGCAGAAAGTGAAGAGGAACTAAAAAGTCTCTTGATGAAAGTAAAAGAGGAGAGTGAAAAAGTTGGCTTAAAGCTCAACATTCAGAAAACTAAGATCATGGCATCTGGTCCCATCACTTCATGGGAAATAGATGGGGAAACAGTGGAAACAGTGTCAGACTTTTTTGGGGGGGCTCCCAAATCACTGCAGATGGTGACTGCAGCCATGAAATTAAAAGACACTTACTCCTTGGAAGAAAAGTTATGACCAACCTAGATAGCATATTCAAAAGCAGAGATATTACTTTGCCGACTAAGGTCCGTCTAGTCAAGGCTATGGTTTTTCCTGTGGTCATGTATGGATGTGAGAGTTGGACTGTGAAGAAAGCTGAGTGCCAAAGAATTGATACTTTTGAACTGTGGTGTTGGAGAAGACTCTTGAGAGTCCCTTGGACTGCAAGGACATCCAACCAGTCCATTCTGAAGGAGATCAGCCCTGGGATTTCTTTGGAAGGAATGATGCTAAAACTGAAGCTCCAGTACTTTGGCCACCTCATGAGAAGAGCTGACTCATTGGAAAAGACTCTGATGCTGGGACGGATTGGGGGCAGGAGGAGAAGGGGACGACAGAGGATGAGATGGCTGGATGGCATCATGGACTCAATGGACGTGAGTCTGAGTGAACTCCGGGAGATGGTGATGGACAGGGAGGCCCGGTGTGCTGCGATTCATGGGGTCGCAAAAGTCGGACACGACCGAGCGACTGAACTGAACTGAATTTCTCTTCAGAAACCCTTTTTAATCTGCTTCATAAACTGAACAAATTTCCTTCAAATAAGATGAGTGCAAATAAGTAAAACTTCCTTATTGCCATATCAATAGCCTTTTCTTTTTCTCCTAGACAGTATTCCTACACCTGAGTTATTTCTATTCACCCCCTAAATACTTGGCCCTTCCTGGTTTCTGTGGCACTAAACTATTTTGATCCTGTCTTACATGTCTGACTTTTGTATACATTACATTACTATGTTGCTTCAATAACTGAGAGGTAGGTGGGATGTATCCCAGCTTTATTATGAGACAAAGGCAAGAATAGAAACATTAACAACTATTGTGTCAGTTACATGTCAGGTACTATGATGAATACTGGGACTCCTAAGGAGATCAGAAGAGACATAGTCCTAGCTTTGGGCCAATAGTCTAATAGGAAAAACATATACTTAGTAAATAAATATAATATTTTAAGTTGTTGTTACTATTACAAAGGGAAAATTCAGGCCCAAATGCGGGGGGTATTGGGGGGGCAGTATATGATTTATTGGAACTTAAACAGGGGGGGCACAGAAAGTCTATAATAATATTGAAGACCTAGTAACTTCAAATTAACTCCTTCCCATTCTTCAGATCTCAGTTCAATCACCATGTCCTTGGGGAAGCATTTACTGACTTCTGTGAATAGATAAAAGCCCACCATCAGATACACTCAGCACTATACACAATTTTTCAAAGTATTTACTACAGTTGTAATTTCTCATTTGTTTAAATTAATTCCTGATTCTTCATTAGACTTTATGCTCCATGAGGGCAAGGACTTATCTGATGACTGCTGTCTAGTCTCTTAAGCATTAAGAATGGTACCAGGAACAGGCTGGGTGTTCATAAGATATTAATTCAAAGGAAGAAGGATGGACTGGAAATCTACATCCTACTCTTCAAAGAGTTTACTGTATTCTTACGGAGATAAAACCAATCCATATGAAACACACAGTAAATAGGTCCCAAGGTATAAGGCTCTATTTTAAATCTATTTAAAGGTTCTGAGATAGGAAAAGCAAGGCAAATGCCATAATTTTTGGAAGGGTTGGAACTTGACCTAGTTTTTAAAGAATGGATAAGACTTATAAAGGTCCTCAAAACACTCAAGTTTAATTCAACATTTTCTGAGAGTCTTGTCCATATTTATTCACAGCTTAGAAGCAAATTTCTAAATTAAAGAACAAAGAAATATTGACCTTTAACCAACGTAAATAGTGCACCCATAAGATTATATTTATACTAATTACTGTTTCTGTTTTTATTATTGTTGTTGATTTTCCTTTGATTTATACTTAGATACAATCAGTGCACAGAGGTAAACCAGTTCTCTAGAGAAAAACAGAACCCTGATTTGTAATACTTCCTGATTTGCATTGTATAAATATGTATTGTATAACCCACTATGGCTCATTCCAAGCTAGCAATGGTTTAACAGCAGCTTACGAAATCCTGAATATTTCACAGTTGGTTCTCACAAGCCTATAGGATCAAGAGAGAGCATACCACTGTTACATTCTAGAATTTGGGCCAGGACAGAGGCCTGAGATACCATTATGGTGTCTCTGTGGTGTGTGTGTGTGTGGTGTGTGTGCGCGTGTGCGTGTGTGTGTTTAGTCGCTCAGTAGTGTCCAGTTCTTAGTAACCCTATGCCTGTAGCCCACCAGGCTCCTCTGTCCATGGGATTTCCCAGGCAACAAAACTGGAGCAGATTGCCATTTCCTCCTCCAGAGGATCTTCTGGACCCAGGGATCAAACCTGTGTCTCCTGCATCTCCTTCACTGTAGGTGGATTCTTTACTGCTGAGCCACCAGGGAGCTAAAGGTTAGGACAGAGGCTTTCACAAAAGCCTAGAACTTTAACACCATTTCTGGCACTAACTAGCCTAAGCAAGTCAATTAAGCCTCTGCCTCTATTTTTTCATCAGTAAAATAGAGGCAATTTGGTCTCTCTAGCTCACACGGCTAACAAAAGATCAAATGAGATAGATGTACAAGTTTCTCCTAAAGGTAAAAAAAAAAAAAATACTCTTTTAAAACAAGCTGGTTTATTTAATACTCAAATTAAACCCCCAGGGTTTGTAGTGATTTTTATCTAGTTTGCATTTTAAAACCACAGCAGGTGGTTTTAGTGAAAAGCGATAGCCACAGCTCATCTTTTTCATGTTTAATTCTTCATGACAGTCAAATAAATGCGTGGTTTGTGTTTTGTTTTAAAATAGTGATTTGTCAGAATGAGACACTTGAAAAAGGAATAGAAAATGTTGATTTGCTAAACTGAATTTTAAATATAGAAACTTTCCTCTTTAGCAACCAGAGTATCATTTGTCACAGATGCTCATGTAGCATTGTGGAGGCTTTTAGATATTTAAACAAAGCAATACAGGGCACTCTTTGCAAAGGAAACAATTACAAATGTTTGTTTTCCTTTAGGTTTTTGAAACATATATCCTATTTATACCTATATGGATCATATATATGCTGACTCCTCAGTTGCTTCAGTTATATCCAACTCTTTGCAACCCCACGGACTATAGCCCACCAGCCTCCTCTGCCCATGGAATTCTCCAGACAAGAATACTGGAATGGGAAGTCATGTCCTCCTCTAGGGAATCTTCCTGACCCAGGGACTGAACCTGCATTTCCTGCATTGAAGGCAGATTCTTTACCGCTGAGCCACTGGGGAAACCATATACTTATATATATACTTTCACGAATTAGAGAAGGAAATGGCAACCCACTCCAGTGGTCTTGCCTGGAGAATCCCAGGGATGGGGGAGCCTGGTGGGCTGCCGTCTCTGGGGTCGCACAGAGTCAGACATGACTGAAGCAACTTAGCAGCAGCAGCAGCATGTCATACACATACATGCATACAAATATATATATATATACACACACACACACATATATACCATATGTAGATATATATCTCTACTTAAGTGGGCATTATGAAGCACTACTGCTAATAAAGCTAGTGGATGTGATAAGATTCCAGCAGAACTATTCAAATCCCTAAAGGATGATGCCATCAAGGTTTTGCATTCATTATGTCAGCAAATCTGGAAGACCCAGCAGTGGCCACAGGACTGAAAAAGGTCTATCCTCATCCCAATTCCCAAAAATAGTACCAAAAAAATATGCTAACCATTGGACAAATGCACTCATCTCCCATGCTAGTAAGGTCATGCTTAAAATCTTTCATGCTAGGCTTCAGGCTTCACTATTATGCAAACCAGGAACTTCCACATGTCCAAGAAAAGGTAGAGGAACTAGAGATCAAATTGCCAACATTCACTGGATTATAGAGAAAGTAAAGGAATTTCAGAAAAACATCTATCTCTGTTTCATCAGCTACACTCAAGCCTTTGACTATGTGGATCATGACAAACTGTGGAAAGCTCTTGAGAGAGATGGGAATACTAGACCATCTTACTGCCTCCTGAGAAACTTGTATGCAGATCAGAACAAAAGTTAGAACCCTTCATGGAACAACAGACTGGTTTAAGATTCAGAAAGCAGTATGACAGGGCTGTCTGCTGTCACCCTGTTTGTTTAACCTATGCACTGAGCACATCATGAGAAACGCCAGGCTGGATGAGTTACAAGCTAGAATCAAGACAGGCAGAAGAAACATCAACAGCCTCAGATATGTGGATTACACCACTCTAATGGCAGAAAGTGAAGAGGAACTAAAGTGCCTCTTAATGAGGGTGAAGAAGGAGAGTGAAAGAGCTGGCTTAAGATTAATATTAAAAACCTAAGATTGTGGCATCTGGCCCCATTACTGCATGACAAATAGAAGGGGAAACGGTGGAAGTAGTGACAAACTTCCTCTTCTTGGGCTCCAAAATCACTGCAGATGGTGACTGCAGCCATGAAATTAAAAGATGACTGCTTCTTGGCAGGAAGGCAATGACAAACTTAGACAGTGCGTAGAAAACAGAGACATTACTCTGCCGACAAAGGTCCGTACAGTCAAGTCTATGGTCTTCCCAGGGGTCACATACAGTTGTGAGAGCTGGGCCATAAACAAGGCAGAATACCAAAGAATTGATGCCTTCAACCTGTGGTGCTGGGGAAGGCTCCTGAAAGTCCCTTGGGCAGCAAGAAGATCAAACCAGTCAATCTTAAGGGAGGTTAACCCTGAACACTCACTGGAAGGACTGATGCTGAAGCTGAAGTTCCAGTATTTTGGTCATCTGAGGCGAACAGATGACTCATTGGAAAATTCCCTGATGCTGGGAAAGATTGAGGACAGAAGGAGAAGAGGGCATGAGAGGATGAGATGGCTGGACGGCATCACTGATGCGATGAACCTGAACTTGGGCAAACTCCAGGATAGGAGGCGAGACAGGGAGGCCTGGTGTGCTGCAGTCCATGGGGCTACAAAGAGTCAGACATGACTGGGTGACTGAACAACAACAACAATATATGCATATGTGTGTCTGTGTATATATATATATGTATATTCATATATGTAGAGATATATCTACATATAGGAACAGATATATAATATAGAAGAATCATCAACTCTTACTGAGAAATTATATACTTTTACCTTTATTAACTCTTAGACAAAACAACTCAAAAACTGAGACAAAGTTTTTCTTCACTGCTCCTAAGGGCGGAAAAATTCAGTTAACTCTACTATACATTAACCACTTAATTCTACTAAAAGTGTACACTAAAATCTTCATTACAGCCTCCAACAAATTTGAAATAGCATCAATTTTCTTATGGAAACACTTTTTGTAAGTCATAGTGACTATAATTTTCCCCTCATGTTCTCCAGAAAATAGCATCCCTTAGCAATTACAAAGGAGGATAAATTTAAGATCTAAGGTAAGCGTACCAAAACTGTTCAACAAAGAAATTTTCAAAGGAAAGCAAATAACATGTATGAAAGTCACTGTAAGAAGAAATAAATAAGGCTATAATAAGGCTAAACTAGCAAGATAAACTTGTATCAGAAAGCTTAAGATTCCAAATATAAATAAAATAATAATTTATATTCCCTTTTCTTTTCGATTTACAAAGTGATGAATGAGTCTGTAGGCATTATTCAATGTTAGTATCCCACTACACAATCTAGCTACTATACAACCAGCAGCCTCTCTGTATGCTGTTCTGAAATGACGTGTGCCCTAAGAAAAATGTCACAGATTTTTGTTTACTTGTTTAAGTTTTTGTTAGTCTGTGTGTGACAGAGTACCTATCTTGAAGCAACTGTATTTCAACTTTAACTTCATTTAATTTTTGTCTCTTGATCTAAGTGATAACCAAACTGTGGGGTGAGGACAGTGATTATCATCATTATGTAGGGTTTTAAGTAAAACACCATTGAAATTTAATTTCTACCAATACTGTGTGACACAGTCTATTAGTGATTGTGCTTACAGTATAAAAAAGACCAAAAAGTATAATTTCAACCTTCTCAATCATCACATATTCTCACTCCTTCTGTGTCTTCTAGAGCAACCACTTTTCAATACATCTTACCAGTATTGTCACCTGTAGAAAAGTCATCATCTATTTCTCTATGGCATTGGTCAACCTTTTAGGAATAGAGAAATTTGGTGTGTGAAAAAACTTAGGAAACAAATAACACTAAACTGTTATTTTTTAAAAAAAATGATGATGATGATGACAATAGTAGCTAACACTTGTTAAAGTATCACAATATTTTCTAAGCTATATGGAAGCACAGTGTTTTCTCAAGGCCAATCTCCAGGTAGAAAGAATAATTCTGTGCCTTAAAGGCACAATACATTGCAATCATTTAAAATAATTATCTTGATTCTTTTTCTTTATAATTCTCAGAAAATTCTTAGGCTGTTTATAAGTTAGGTCATAATTTGGGAGGAAATCTATGCTCAATTCAGCATATCACTGGCTTAACAACTAGATGAAAAAAATACTTGTTACTAAAACTTAACAAGCAACTAACAAGAAACATTCTAGTCATAATTATATGTTTAGTACTTAATAGACTTCTTAGGAAGGCCTAGCACAGAGAAGAGCCACATATACCTTATTAGTACTATCTGAGTATTTCCCTCTAACTCTTATTGCTATGATGATATCATCAGTGTATATACACCTCTTTGATACGATATATGAGAAATGACTAACATTTCAGTTCAAAACATTAATACTATACTGATACTATACTGCTCCAGAGGAGCAACCTCATGTCCAAGGAGCAGTGGCTGCGCGAGTGCAGGAGGGCCGAGAGGAACCACTCCACGTTCAAGGTCAGGAGGGGCGGCAGTGAGGAGATACCCCTCATCCAAGGTAAGGAGCAGCGGGTGTGCTTTGCTGGAGCAGCCATGAAGAGATACCCCATGTCCAAGGTAAGAGAAACCCAAGTAAGACGGTAGGTGTTGTGAGAGGGCATCAGAGGGCAGACACACTGAAATCATAATCACAGAAAACTAGCCAATCTAATCACAAGGACCACAGCCTGGTCTAACTCAGTGAAACTAAGCCATGCCCTGTGGGGCCACCCAAGATGGGCAGGTCATGGTGGAGAGGTCTGACAGAATGTGGTCCACTGGAGAAGGGAATGGCAAACCACTTCAGTATTCTTGCCTTGAGAACCCCATGAACAATATGAAAAGGCAAAATGAGAGGATACTGAAAGAGGAACTACCCAGATTGGTAGGTGCCCAATATGCTACTGGAGATCAGTGGAGAAATAACTCCAGAAAGAATGAAGGGATGGAGCAAAAGCAAAAACAATACCCCCCTGTGGATGTGACTGGTGATAGAAGCAAGGTCCAATGCTGTAAAGAGCAATATTGCATAGGAACCTGGAATGTTAGATCCATGAATCAAGGCAAACTGAAGTGGTCAAACAGGAGATGGCAAGAGTGAACACTGACATTCTAGGAATCAGCAAACTAAAATGGACTGGAATGGGTGAATTTAACTCAGATGACCATTATATCTACTACTGCAGGCAGGAATCCTTTAGAAGAAATGGAGTAGCCATTATGGTCAACAAAAGAGTCCAAAATGCAGTACTTGGATGCAATCTCAAAAACGACAGCATGATCTCTGTTCATTTCCAAGGCAAATCATTCAATATCACAGTAATCCAAGTCTATGAGCTGACCAGTAATGCTGAAGAAGCTGAAGTTGAACAGTTCTATGAAGACCTACAAGAACTTCTAGAACTAACACCCAAAAAAGACATCCTTTTCATTATTGGGGACTGGAATGCCAAAGTGGGAAGTCAAGAAATAACTGGAGTAATGGGCAAACTTGGCCTTGGAATGCGGAATGAAGCTGGGGAAAGACTAATAGAGTTTTGCCAAGAAAAGGCACTGGTCATAGCAAACACCCTCTTCCAACAACACAAGAGAAGACTCTACACATGGACATCACCAGATGGTCAATACTGAAATCAGACTGATTATATTCTTTGCAGCCAAAGATGGAGTAGCTCTGTACAGTCAGCAAAAAAAAAAAAAAAAAGACCGGGAGTTGACTGTGGCTCAGATCATGAACTACTTATTGCCAAATTCAGACTGAAATTGAAGAAAGTAGGAAAGACCACTAGACCATTCAGATATGACCTAAATGAAACCCCTTAGGATTATACAGTGGAAGTGACAAATACATTCAGGGGATTAGATCTGATAGACAGTGCCTGAAGAACTATGGACAGAGGGTCATGATATTGTACAGGAGGCAGTGATCAAGACCATCCCCAAGAAAAAGAAATGCAAAAAGGAAAAATGGTTGTCTGAGGAGGCCTTACAAATAGCTGAGAAAAGAAGAGAAGCTAAAGGCAAAGGAGAAAAGGAAAGATATACCCATTTGAATGCAGAGTTCCAAAGAATAGCAAGGAGAGATAAGAAAGCTTTCCTCAAAGATCAATGCCAAGAAATAGAGGAAAACAATAGAATGGGAAAGACTAGAGACCTCTTCAAGAAAATTAGAGATACCAAGGGAATATTTCATGCAAAGATGGGCACAAAAAAGGACAGAAATGGTATGGAGCTAACAGAAGTAGAAGATATTAAGAAGAAGTGACAAGATATACAGAAGAACTATACAAGAAAGATCTTCATGACCCAGATAACCACAATGGTGTGATCACTCACCTAGAGCCAGACATCACAGAATGTAAACTCAAGTGGGCCTTAGGAAGCATCACTGTGAACAAATCTAGAGGAGGTGATGGAATTCCAGTTGAGCTGTTTCAAACTCTAAAAGATGATGCTGTGAAAGTGCTGCACTCAATATGCCAGCAAATTTGGAAAACTCAGCAGTGGCCACAGGACTGGAAAAGGTCAGTTTTCCTTCCAATCCCAAAGAAAGGCAATGACAAAGAATGTTCAAACTACCACACAACTGCACTCATCTCTCATGCTAGCAAAGTAATGCTCAAAATTCTCTAAGCCAGGCTTCAACAGTATGTGAACTGTGAACTTTCAGATGTTCAAGCTGGATTTAGAAAAGGCAGAGGAATGAGAAATCAAATGGCCAACATCCACTGGCACATAGAAAAAAAAGAGAGTTCCAGAAAAACATCTATTTCTGCTTTATTGACTATGCCAAAGCGTTTGACTGTGTGGACCACAACAAACTGGAAAATTATTCAAGACATGGGAATACCAGACCACCTGACCTGCCTCCTCATAAATGTGTATACAGGTCAAGAAGCAACAGTCAGAATTGGACATGGAACAACAGACCGGTTCCAAATCGGGAAAGGAATACGTCAAGGCTGTATATTGTCACCGTGCTTATTTAACTTCCAGAGTACATCATGCGAAATGCTGAAGCACAAGGTGGAATCAAGATTGTCAGGAGAAATATCAATAACCTCAGATATGCAGATGACACCATCCTTATGGCAGAAAGCGAAGAAGAACTAAAAAGCTTCTTGATGAAAGTGAAAGAGGAGAGTGAAAAAGTTGGTTTAAAACTCAACATTCAGAAAACTAAGATCACGGCATCCAGTTCCATCACTTCATGGCAAATAGATGGGGAAACAATGGAAACAGTGACAGACTTTAATTTTGGGGGGCTCCAGAATCACTGCAGATGTTGACTGCAGCCATGAAATTAAAAGATGCTCGCTCCTTGGAAGAAAAGCTATGACCAACCTAGACAGTATATTAAAAAGCAGAGACATTACTTTGCCAACAAAGATCCATCTAGTCAAAGCTATGGTTTTTCCAGTAGTCATGTATGGATGTGAGAGTTGGACTACAAAGAAAGCTGAGCACTGAAGAATTAATACTTTTAAACTGTGGTGTTGAAGAAGACTCTTGAGAGTCCCTTGGACAGCAAGGAGATCCAACCAGTCAATTCTTAAGGAAATTAGTCCTGAGTATTCATCGGAAGGACTGATGTTGAAGCTGAAACTCCAATACTTTGGCTACCTGATGGGATAAACTGACTCATTTGAAAAGACCCTGATGCTGGGAAAGATTGAAGGCAGGAGGAGAAGGGGACAACTGAGGATGAGATGGCTGGATGGCATCACCAACTCGATGGACATGAGTTTGGGTGAACTCTGGGGGTTGGTGATGGACAGGGAGGCCTGGCGTGCTGTGCAAAGAGTCACAAAGAGTCGGACACGACTGAGCAACTGAACTGAACTGAACGCAACTATAGTCCCATAAAATTTTCGAAAAAGCAAAATAAAAAAGTTCATCAAATCCATGGATCTGGGACTCAGATCTCTGAAGAGAGCAGGTCAGGCAGCTGGAACTGGAATTCCTGAACAGGAACATGGAGGTTGCTACTGGGAGTGTGGGGAAGAGAGAGTGGATGGATCAGATCTTGAACAATTTCTGAGCAAGGTTTCCATGAAATTTCACAAGTGGTATGAGGAATTTAAAGTGAAATCTGTGTATATTTATTTATGTATTAGTTTTCCTTTTTACATGTACCCTCCCTATACAGCCTTGATAAAACCTTTCATCAAAATGTGCGCCTTCTACATTATACTATCTCCATGACTAATAGTGGACTTACAGTCTTATATACTGGTTGCTACAATAAACTGACTTCCTGTTTTGTTTTGTTTGTGTTTCCATCACTCTAGGAGACAGGTTTAAAAAGATATTGCTGATATTTATGTCAAAGAGTGTTCTACTTATGTTTTCCTCCAGGAGTTTTATAGTGCCTCATTTTACATTTAGGTTGTTAACTAATTTTGAGTTTACTGTTGTGTATGATGTCAGAGAATGTTTCAATTTCATTCTTTTACATGTAGCTGTCCAGTTTTCCCAGCACCACTTATTAAAGAGACTGTCTTTTCTCTATTGTATATTCTTGCCTCCTTTGTTGTAGATGAATTCATATTAGATGCATGGGTTTATTTCTGGGTTTTATAACCTATCGTTCTCTTGATTCATATGTCTGTTTCTGTGCCAGTACCATATGGTTTGGATGACTGTAACTTTGTACTACACTCTGAAGTAAGTTACCTTGATTCTTCCAGTTCATCTTTCTCAAGATTGCTTTGGCTATTTGAGGTCTTCTGTATTTCCACACAAATTAAAAAAAAAAAAATTTGTTCTAGTTCTGTGAAAAAGGCCACAACAAATTGACTTTTAAAGGGGCATATACTTTATCAGTGGAAATTTTTGACTCAAAAGTACCCTGTGATGTAATTAATCAGCTAAAGTAGATTCTGGTGCCTCCTCACAACCTGCCACCCTTTTAAAGAGACTTATTTAGTCCACTGAATATGCTTGAAGTCTTATTAAAACTGCAGCCTTTTATTAAAACTACAGTATTTTGAAATAAAATTTTAAATTTCTGAATCATTTTAGGTTTACAGAAAAATTATGAAGATAGTACAGAAAATTCTTGAATTCCCCACTCCCTTGTTAATATCTTATATTAATATGGTATATTTGTCATAATGAATCAGTATCAACATTTTATTATTATCTAAAGTCAATACTTTATTCAGAGTTCCTTCATCTTTTTACCTTTTTTTTTTTTCTTTCCTGGAATCCTATCCACAATACCACATTACATTTAGTCCCCATGTTTCATTGAACTCCTCTAGAGTGTGACCATTTCTCAAAGTTTCCATGCTTTTGATGACTTCAGGTGACTTAAAACATAAGTTTATTCTCTCATAGTTCTGGAGGTGAGAAGTCCACAATCAAGGTGTCAGCGGAGCGAAGCTGTCTGTGAAGGTTGCAGGGAAGAGTTGCCCCTCGCTCCTCTGGCTTCTGACAGTTGCTGCTCGCCTTGGGTTTCCTTGGCTTGTATACGCGTCGCTTCAGTCTGGCTCTGCCTCTGTATGACCTCTGCTTGGTGTGTCTCTGAGCCCAAATTCCCTGCTTTTCATAGGGACACCAGTCAGTGGAGTTCGTGTTCACCCCAATCCAGTATGACCTCATGGTAACCTGGTTTATCAACCCTATCTGAATGAGGGGTTCACAGCCAAACTAAATTGGTTCAGCCACTATGGAGAACAGTACAGAGATTTCTTAAAAAACTGAAAAATAGAGCTACGACATGATCCAGTGATCCCAACCCTGGGAATATATCCAGAGAAAACCATAATGTGAAAACATCCATAGACCCCAGTGTTCGCTTCAGCACTATTTACAGTAGCTAAGACATGGAAGCAGCCTAAATGTCCATCAATAGATGAACAGATAAATATGATGTGGTGTATAAACATATATATATAGTAGAATATTACTGACATAAAAAGAGTTAAATAATGCCATTTGCAGCAACATGGATGGACCTAGAGATTATCACACTAGAAGGAAGCCAGACAGAGAAAGACAAATATATGACATTGCTTATATGTGGAACCCAAAAAAAGTGATACAGATGAATTTATAAAACAAAACAGACCCACAGACATAATAAATTTATGTTTACTGAAGGGGAGAGGGGAAAGGGATAAATTAGGAGTTTGGGATTAATATAAACACACTGTGCGTGCATGCTCAGTCACTTCAGTCTTGTCCAATTCTCTATGACCCTATAGACTGCAGTCCACCAGGCTTCTCTGTCTGTGGGATTCTTCAGGCAAAGATACTGGAATGGGTTGCATGCCCTCCTCCAGATGGTCTTTCCAACCCAGGAATCAAATAGCATAAACACACTACTGTATATAAAACAGACAACCAACAAAGTCATACTGCAAACACAGGGAAAGTGAAAGTCAAGTCGCTCAGTTGTGTCCGACTCTTTGCAACCCCATAGACTGTAGCCTACCAGGCTCCTCTGTCCATGGGATTTTCCAGGCAATAGTACTGGAATGGATTGTCATTTCCTTCTCCAGGGGATCTTCCCAACCCAGAGCTTGAACCCTGGTCTCCTGCATTGTAGACAGACGCTTTACCATCTGAGCCACCAGGGAAGTCCAAAACAGACAACCAACAAAGTCATACTGCAAGCACGGGGAACTATACTCAATATTTTATAATAACCTATATGGGAAAAGAATACATACAACTGAATCACTCTGCTGTATACCTGAAACTAATGCAACATTATAAAATCAACCATACTTCAACTTAAAAGAATTTTAAATTAAAAATAAATAAATAAATGAGGTCACAGAGCAGTAGGACATGAACATTTCTTCTGGGGGACACAATTCAACCTGCAATGATGACCTTGGCAGTTTTCTGGGGAGTGCTGCACTTTGCTAATCTGTAGACTGTCTCTCTATAGGGGGTTGACTGATTTTTTCTCATGGTTAGAATGGAGTTACAGATTTTGGAAGAAAGACACAGAGACGTGTGCCATTCTCATCACACCATACCAAGACTAGTACATGCTGCTACCCTGACTCCACATGGTTTATGCTGACCTTGGCAGCATTTGTCAGGTCTCCCCATGATAAAGTGACTTTCCTCGCCACCATTACACAAGCCCTCTTGGGAAGGAGGTCAGTATGTGTAGAATATTCTTAAGGGGTGGACAGTGATGCTCCACCTCCTTGAGGAAGAACTATCCACACAAATTATTATGAATTATTCTACATAGAGATTTGTGTGTATTTCCCACCATTACTTTATTTATTCTATTTTTTTTAAATATTAAACTGGTAAGATGGAATGACAAAAAAGAAGTTTATATTCACCAAATAAAAACCCCTGATGATTCATTCCCTATAAAACTCCTATTTCAAGTGGTCCAGAGAAGATCTGAGTTAAGCTTCAGTTGTGCTGGGTACAGAATACTGCTAAAGAGAGAAAGAAAAGAGAGAGAAAGAAAAGAACTAGAAAATGAAACCAAGAAAGCAACTAAAATCAGGGCATGAGACAGATTATAGCCCTTAACAAAACCCCTGGCTACCACCAGCAAAAGATGATCAGAATTTTAAAAAGTAAACATTATTTAAGACGTTCCAATCTTTCCAGAAGTAAAGAGTTGTTGGGCACGGATTCTCAGAAGAGGCAGGAAAATACTCACTGGGGACATATTCTCTCAGGGTACAAATAAAAAAATAGATTTTTTTCTGTCAATTCATTCCTCAACTGAGCAGAATTCAGAGAACATTTTGGAAAAAGAAGTCAAGAAGACCATCTCACCTACCCCACCTGCCACCTCCCCCAATAATTTTTTTTTTCAAATTTCCTCTTCTTGTACATCAGCCTTGAGGGTTACTGCTCAGATATTGTATGAACCTTGGTAGAAGGCTTCCAAAACTAAACTTGGTGCCATTGACTAATACAAAACAAAAGCCATGAGGAAATCAGGACTTTATATGATATATGATATATCTTAATTGCTAAACATCCTTTTTCCATGGTAGTGCCCTACACTAAATTAGTGCAGGTCAACATATCTTTTAACAAAGGCAAACAGTTATCTGGGCCTCATGTAGCCCAGCTGGGTGGAGAGACAGAAAAAAAAAATGTTCTAAATTTATCCTTAGTGAAATCGAAACTCTTGAATTCAAATTTCATTATGATGTATTAAATGTATTTACTAAAAATAGTAAATCATAAAACCTTACAGGTGCAGTGAGAAGAGCTCTGACCCACAGATGAGACATAACATTTTAATATTTAACTACCCTGTTGCCAAGATTACCTTCCTTGGCATTACCTAGAGCAAAGGATGTTAAACAATAAACAGAACATGGCAGGCAATTCGCTCTGAATTTTCAGTACAGCTCCTTAAGAGGACCTATGGTTTACAAACTAGACAACATAATTTTAGAAATGGTCACAACCCACAAAATGGGAAATGCCACCTTTAAGCAAATGTTGTGCTGAATTCATCCCACTTTTCCAAAACATACATACATCTCCCTGAAGTTATTAGAAGTAAAAATGTTTAAGTTGAACACTTAGCAGAATTGATACAGGACTTTAGGGAAAAAAAGCAATCTGTACAAGTGAAGATCAGATCAGCTTACTGATGTATTATAATGCACATGGTCACATCACCCCTACTCTGCTTTTCAGATCCGTTATTAAAAGATGCTACTTTCCATCTTAATTTCATCTATCCCTGTCTGCCATATCACTCAAACACTGATTAATCTGATAAGACATAGAGGTCTCACATCTTATCAAAGACTATTTACTATTTCTATTTGTTTGATCTGTTTTAGCAAGACACGGTTTTACAGATCCAAATATCAGCATAATGGTTACACAGAGGCATGTATTTCCCTCTGACAGAAGACCTTGTGTACTGCTCTAGGTATCAGAGCATATCAAGTTCAATGTACATAGCTTTATAAGCCCATGGAAAGTTCATGACTAGGCAGATAAGGTAAAACTCTCAAACCATTCTGAAATTTTTCTTATTGCTATTATTCAATATAGCTTAATATTTTGTTGACAAATATAAAAATTCACTTCTCTCAAAATACTATTTTTCATTTATCCTCAGAAACAGAGGTAGTCCTAATATGCTGTTAGAAAGTGATGCAACAGAAAATAGTCAAAACAAAAAAATGTCAATTCCAGTGATCACCTGCATTTGGCTGAATACGAAAATAACTGCTCAACAGTAGGTACTCTTGCTAAGAAAATAACCGTTTGCACCCCATCAAACTCACAGAAGATCCAGCACTAACAAAGCCTTCCTTTAAAATGTGTCCATCTTACAGAGATGAGGAAATCTTAGAGGAAAAAAACACAAGGAAAGAAAAGGTGTATTTAGGAAATGAGCACATTACAGGTAACGTAAAGCACAGTAAAGAGTTCAAGAGAGCTAGATTAGGGGTGGGTCTACAGAACAAAACCTCCCTCACAGAAGGACTAAATCACAGAAGGCAAGGTAAAGACCTTTCGCAGTGTATGGTACAGTGCGGGAGAGACATCAAAGGGATCATTTATGATACAATGTGGCAAGCAGAGCGCAGAAGACTAGGTGAGCACCTCCTATTGGGAAGGGGAGGGCATTCAGTTCCTAAAAGCCTTCCTTCAGGTCTTCATGATGTATGAACCAGGTAAACCACAAGAGAAAAGGAAAGAGTGAGGATAAGAGTCAGCTTCATACAGTTAGGAAACCACCAGGAGTTCAGAGTTGGTGCAGAATAACTTGAAGAGGGAGGGCGTAACAAGAAATGAAGCTGGAGATCCGATGAGGATGAGCATCACAGAAGGCAAAGCTACATGTATATCAGATTTGGTTAGACCAAAGTTCAGCTCACTGTGTCTGTGCAATTGCCACTCACAGCACACCGGGGTTAAATTTCCTTTTTTGTACAATCTTTTCTCTTCATTCATAATTATCTTACCCTTGACTCTTAGTTCTCCTATGTACTTTTATTAGTTTCATTCCTTTACTCTCCACCAGAAGTGGTGGTCTTCTTTCAGTACATTTAAACACCTTCTAGACTATCCTTTTCCTCTTTCTGTGGGCATCTCTCTCTGATCTCTATATATTCCTACCCATGATCAGAACTGATGGCTCTCTAAGCCTCCAGCAGGCTTTCATCGTAGTACCCGAATTCAACGTCTTCCTCTTCATTACCCTCATCTTTCTCCTGTCTTAGATCCTTGTTTCCTGGATCCCAACTTTCCCATTTTCTTAAAGTTTTTTTTTTTTTTTAAATCTTGGAAAAGCACATACTTCTGGAAGTAACCTAGATGGAAGCAACCTAGATGTCCTTCAGCAGATGAATGGATAAGAAAGCTGTGGTATATATACACAATGGAGTATTACTCAGCCATAAAAAAGAATATATTTGAATTGGTTCTAATGAGGTGGATGAAACTGGAGCCTATTATACAGAGTGAAGTAAGCCAGAAAGAAAAACACCAATACAGTATACTAACACATATATATGGAATTTAGAAAGATGGTAACGATAACCCTGTATGCGAGACAGCAAAAGAGACACAGATGTATAGAACAGTCTTGGACTCTGTGGGAGAGGGCGAGGGTGGGATGATTTGGGAGAATGGCACTCAAACATTCATAATATCATATGTGAAACAATTCGCCAGTCCTGGTTTGATGCATGATACAGGATGCTTGGAGCTGGTGCACTGGGATGACCCAGAGGGGTGGTACGGGGAGGGAGGTGGGAGAGGGGTTCAGGATGGGGAACACGTGTACACCCATGGCGGATTCATGATGATGTATGGCAGAACCAACACAATATTGTAAAGTAATTAGCCTCCAATTAAAATAAATAAATTTATATTTTAAAAAATAAATCTTGGGAAAGCACATACTTCTGGAACTTTCTGAGAAAGAGTATAATGAGAAAGGTAATTTCTGAAGCTTTATATAACTGTAAATGTGTTTAGTCTGCTCTCATAGATGATCAATAGTTTGTCTCAGTTTCAAATTTCATACTGCAAATTATTTTTGCCCTGTAATTTTGAAGGCATTGTTCTTGTGTCTTCACTGATTTCCTGAGATGACAAAGGTCATTCTGTAAGGGCCTTTTTTTTTTTCCCCCTTTCTGCAAGTTCTGGAATTTGGCGATCTTCAGTTTTTTCCTCTGTTGTTTTCCTGAATACATCAGTGTAGGAGTGTTTTTTTTTTAATTCAATATATTAGAAACTCAATAAGCCTTTTAAATTTGAAAATCATTTTCCTTAAATTCTAGTAAATTTTGAGTTATTTCTTGCACAGTTTCTTCACTACATTTTTAAAAATTTTCTTTAAAAAAAAAAAGCTTATTATTCAGAATAGGACCTCTTGGATGGAGTCTCTAATTTTCTTGTTTATTCTCTTTTGTTTTCCATTTCCTGTTATTTTTGTTCTACTTTTTGAGTGGCTTCCTCAACTTTATCTTCAAAATACATTTTAATTTCTCATTGTCCTTCATCAATTTTTAATTTTTCAGGAGTACATTTTCATGCCCTACGTGTTTCTTTCCTTAAAGCACCTCTTCTTATTTCCTTATTGCAGTGTATTCTTCGATATTTCTGAGAATATTAATAACAGTATTTTAAAATTTTATTCGCCCTTGTCTTTGTTTCTGTCAATTTCCTTGTTTAATCTAGGTTTGTTTTGGTCTCCGGATTTCTTCAAATGTCTGGTGATCACTGGTTGTTCCTCACCTTGAAGATGGAGCACAAAAAAGCTGACTGGCAAGTCTGTGTCAATGGGTGGGTCTTGTTAACAGGTGGGCTTCACTGCAGAGTAATCTGGCTGGGCTGTTCCACTTGGAGATCCCAACTATTAGTACCTATAAGTCTTCTGCACAAATGGTTCAGAGTCTTCAAAGAAGTATATTCTGGTTTCATACCTAGAGAATACATATCTGACTTCCAAAATGTGGGGGAGGAACTGAAGTACCCTGAGGGTGTCTCACTACTTATTAAGTATTTCACTGAGTCCTCTACCCTCTATCTGTGCCTTGGTATCTCCCACTCAAGAGTTCTCCACTTCACATTCTCCACGGAGTAAACTTCCAGTCCTGCTGGACAGTGGGGAGGTATCTGGGGTCCAAGTTCTCTTGAAACACACTGCCACCTCTTCCTCCTGTTTTCACCTCACCCTCACTGCTGAGCCTTTCTGATGTGAACCTTAATGTCTCTCCCTAGAGGCTTGAGTTTCAGTTTCTCAGGATGTGTAGGCTAGTTACAATCATTTCTGGATTTTCCAGGGTCCCTTGGTCTTACCAAGTTTCTGCATTTTTAAAATCCCTTCACTGTCATCATTTCTGGAAGGAGTAGAATAAACGTATGTGCTTAATCTGCTTCTGGGAAATAGATGGGGGAAACAGTGGACACAGTGTCAGACTTTATTTTTTTGGGCTCCAAAATCACTGCAGATGGTGACTGCAGCCATGAAATTAAAAGGCACTTACTCCTTGGAAGGAAAGTTATGACCAACCTAGATAGCATATTCAAAGGCAGAAACATTACTTTGTCAACAAAAGTCCATCTTGTCAAGGCTATGGTTTTTCCAGTAGTCATGTATGGATGTGAGAGTTGGACTGTGAAGAAAGCTGAGCACCGAGAATTGATGCTTTTGAAATGTGGTGTTGGAGAAGACTCTTGAGAGTCCCTTGGACTGCAAGGAGATCCAACCAGTCCATCCTAAAGGAGATCAGCCCTGGGTGTTCTTTATTTTTTTTTTTTTTAAATTTTAGTTTTTTATTTTTTAAATTTTAAAATCTTTAATTCTTACATGCATTCCCAAACATGAACCCCCCTCCCACCTCCCTCCCCATAACAACTTTCTGGGTCATCCCCATGCACCAGCCCCAAGCATGCTGCATCCTGCGTCAGACATAGACTGGCGATTCAATTCACATGATAGTATACATGTTAGAATGTCATTCTCCCAAATCATCCCACCCTCTCCCTCTCCCTCTGAGTCCAAAAGTCCGTTATACACATCTGTGTCTCTTTCCCTGTCTTGCATACAGGGTCGTCATTGCCATCTTCCTAAATTCCATATATATGTGTTAGTATACTGTATTGGTGTTTTTCTTTCTGGCTTACTTCACTCTGTATAATCGGCTCCAGTTTCATCCATCTCATCAGAACTGATTCAAATGAATTCTTTTTAACGGCTGAGTAATACTCCATTGTGTATATGTACCACAGCTTTCTTATCCATTCATCTGCTGATGGACATCTAGGTTGTTTCCATGTCCTGGCTATTATAAACAGTGCTGCAATGAACATTGGGAAGGACTGATGCTGAGGCTGAAACTCCAGTACTTTGGCCACCTCATGCGAAGAGTTGACTCACTGGAAAAGACTCTGATGCTGGGAGGGATTGGGGGCAGGAGGAGAAGGGGATGACAGAGGATGAGATGGCTGGATGGCATCACTGACTCGATGGACGTGAATCTGAGTGAACTCTGGAGTTGTTGATGGACAGGGAGGCCTGGTGTGCTGCAGTTCATGGGGTGGCAAAGAGTCAGACACGACTGAGCGACTAAACTGAACTGAACAGTCAATGAATTGACTGCAAATAGGTTACGAGCACAATTTATCTTATCCCTTATTTGGCTAAGATGTTTTGATCTCCAAAGGGTCTGAACTGAACTGAATCTGCTTCTTTCTCTAATGTATTTTTTTAAATAAAAAATGTCATCTTTATTACTATTAAGTTGTACCTAAGAACACGGCTTGTATATAAAATTAGATAGCTCATGTAAATTTGCTATATAACGTGGCAAGTTCAAATCAGGTGCTCTGTGACAACCTCAAGAGGTGGGATGGGGTAAGAGGCAGGAGGGAGGTTCAAGAGGGAGGGGAGATAAGTATACCTATGGCTGATTCATGTTGATGTATGGCAGAAACCAAAACAATATTATAAAGCAATTATCCTTCAATTAAAAAGAAATTTAATAAATTTTTTAAAGGAACATGGCTTGACTTGTGGTTTCTTATCATATCCTAAAATGTGTTTTTTTCCCTTTTAAAAATTTATTATTATTTTTTTCTATTATTTTTCAAATTCTTTTCTTATTTAGGATATTATATATCTAATATATTTTCATGGCCTAAAAATGGACAGACATCTGTAAATGAAAAACTTAGGAGAAAAATTCAAGTCACCTCTAATATGAACTTGAGAAGTTAAGGTAGCTACGAAATATGAGTACAAGTTTATACTAAAAATAAAAGTACCATAAAAGTCAGAGTAAAAGCACACACACACACAAAAATGAAGGGTATTCACTTTACAAAAAGTCAGCTGATATTTTGGTAGTATACAATTAACCGCCTGTTATTTTTGTAGCAACAAATGCCATTTTCAATTTGCAGGAAAGAAACATTATAATATGTAAAAGTGAGGCAATATCTCTATCTAAATCAGGCATTATTGTTAACGAAAAATGCTGTAACTATTTTTTCAGAAATTAAATCATAGCACAACAGAATTAGGTTTCTAAATGAAACCTGAAATTTATCCTTAGGTAAATAACCACTAATTTATTCATTTTAATTAAACAGATTTTTAAATAGTTTTTTCCAAAGAGATGCCTTTTAAAATAAATGTATCTGGGAACAAATTCTTTGTGAGCTCCCCTCAAAGAAAAGTCAAGAGATATCTGTGCATTCATTTTACAATTCTAGTTGCCTATAAAAAATAGAGTGAAGCTTTCTTTTCTTCAGAGATTAGATATTTTTATAGTCATAAAAATTAAAAGAAGAAAATTTAAGTTCTATGGGAAAATTTTTTAAATCAAGGCTATGAAATTTCATACTTAAAAGACAGTAAATATAAGCTTTGACGGTAGACAGTACTACTTTTTAAAATGTCTGCCAAATTATAACAAAATGGACATTTTCAGAAATAGACATATATCTGTTTACTATGGTAAAAAAAAAGTTAATGCTCATTTATTAAGCATTTTAGGGTGTCAGCCACTGTGCCAGGCACTATTTGTACATTATCTTACTAAATTCTTACCACCTTATGAGGTTATAAGAGTTTTATTATCCCTCTTTTAATAGGAAATCTGGGACCTACAAAAGTTACAAATAAAGGTAACTCAGCCATGATAGCTGTGTACCACGGCTAAGAACTGACCGCCAGTCATGCTTTTAACCACTGTTGTACACTTTCGTTTCACTAATGACAAATCTGGTATTTTGAATCTGGCTGAGGCTGTCAACACTCCTGAATTAAAAGCCAAAATGATCTTTGTAAATGATTACTCAAACAAGATTCATCCAACGTTTTTCGGCACATCAGCACAAGCCAATAACAATACTCATTCATGCATTTGCTCCTTCACATGGAGTTACTAATAACCATTCCATAGTTATTGCGGCTCAAGATAAACACTGTTAAATAAAACTTCCAGCATTGATGAAAAAGAACAATATCATCACCGTTCAGTGTAGCAGCTGGGCACAAGTACTAAACAACTGAAGTGTAGTTAGTACTACTGAGGAACTGAAATTTGAATTTTACTAAATTTAAATTAATTTAGTGGTGCTTATAATCTAGTGGGGAAGCCAGAATGAAATAAGTAAAATAACAAATATAATAATATATCATTTGTTAATTGCTTAGAAGAAAAAGAACAGAAAGGTGGAGGACAGAGGAGGCTGGTGTGCAACAGTCCATGGGGTCGTGAAGAGTCAGACATGACTGAACAACTGAACAACTTATAAATCTATAAGTCAGATTGAGTCAAACCTAGCTACAAAATTCTGAAAAGGATGGGACTGAGAGATTTATTCTGAAAATGTTATTTCAGGATTTCATTACTTAAAACCTAGGATAATTAGTGTTACTTTAAAACAAAGAATTTATGCATGTTTTTGAAAGTGCTTTCAGTGTTTCAGAAGTGATGAACGGAAACAATGCCCTGTTGGCAAATACATGCAAAAATAACTCTGAATGACAATGTTTTTTTTTAACCCTATTCCAGGTAACAATCTGAATTTAAACTAAATAAAATAAAAGATAATAGGAAAGAAGAATTGAAAAAACTAAGGGTAGGAAATTAAAAGATGCTTGCTCCTTGGAAGAAAAGCTATGACAAACCTAGACAGCATGTTAAAAAGCAGAAACATCACTTTGCCAACAAAAGTCTGCATAGTCAAAGCTATGGTTTTCCCAGTAGTTGTATACAGATGTGAGAGTTGGACCATAAAGAAGGCTGAGCACTGAAGAATTGATGCTTCTGAATTGTGGTGCTGGAGAAAATTCTTGAGAGTCCCTTGTACAGCAGGGGACCAAACCTGTAAATCCTAAAGGAAACCAACCCTAAATACTCATTGGAAGGACTGATGCTAAAGTGGAAGCTCCAATATTTCGGGCAGCTGACGCGAAGAGTTGTCTCATTAGAAAAAAAAAAAAAAAAACCCTGATGCTGGGGAAAATTGAAGGCAAAAGGAGAAGGCGGCAGCAGAGGATGAGATGGATGGCATCACTTGCTCAGTGAACATGAATTTGAGCAAACTCCAGGACACAGTGGGCTTCCCTGGTGGCTCAACTGGTAAAGAATCTGCCTGCAATGAGGAAGACCTGGGTTCAATCCCTGGGTTGGGAAGATTCCCTGGAGAAGGGAGAGGCTACCCACTCCAGTATTCTGGCCTGGAGAATTCCATGGACTGTATAGTCCATGGGGTCACAAAGAGTCGGACACAACGGAGCAACTTTCACTTTCCGGGACATAGTGAAGGACAGGGAAGCCTGGCATACCACAGTTTATGGAGTCACAGAGTTGGACACGAATTAGAAACTGAACAACAACAAAGGCAGTAAAATGGTAACTGAAGGTACTTCAAATTTAAGAACCCAGGAAATGAGAGAGAAACAAATGAACCATTATTACTACTTGGGCATAAATGGAAGTTTTTATAGCAACATGTCCACTATTGGGCCACAGTCAATTTATAAATCAAAAAACAAAAATATTTTCCAGGTATTAAATTCTGGATTTGAGCACTTGGAAGAGCAAACACAACTCTTCAGTGAATTAATAAGTGAAAAAAGGTGTTTGGGTCAGCCTGGAAGGGAGAATCACTTCAAACTGTCATGTTCCTGGATCACATTGTGTGGACTTTTGTTTGTGAGGTGAAGATAGATCTGTTTGCGGAAGCAGGCTATTTGAGGTCTAAAGGGAGTAGAAATTTGAAGAGGGAATTATCACAAGGCTGGTAATGCCACATCTGCATTTCTTTCTTTCCATTCCCATAGTTCCCAACTCTGAGCAACTGGGAAAAGGGCCCAGAGGCTGAGGGAGTTAGAAAAAACGGGGAGGAGCACGACTGGACGTCATTAAAAGGCCGCGCTCATAACAAGCACAAGTTTATTTTATATTTCTAAATAGCCCCCAAATTGATTCCAGCTCTTTAGTAAGTAAACTTGACTTTGTTTAGCTAGCATAACTGCCGTCCCCCTGTTTAAGCCAAATGACTTTATAGGTCAACGCACTAAGAGAACTAAACTGCTGCTACGACTGCTAACATAGTGATGGAACAAAGAGGGAGAGAAGCGGCAGCAGCAGCTACCAGTCTGAGAGCACGATGTGCCAGTCACAACTCTGAGTGCGTTATATCTATTTACTTTCTTTACATTGTCACTTCAAACTTACAAGGTAGGGACCATTACTATGCTCGCAGTACTCATGAGTTAGGCTAGGTTCAGTTCAGTTCAGTTCAGTCGCTCAGTCGTGTCCGACTCTTTGCGACCCCATGAATCTCAGCACGCCAGGCCTCCCTAACCATCACCAACTCCCAGAGTTCACTCAGATTCACGTCCATCAAGTCGGTGATGCCATCCAGCCATCTCATCCTCTGTCGTCCCCTTCTCCTCCTGCCCTCAATCCCTCCCAGCATCAGAGTCTTTTCCAATGAGTCAACTCTTCGCATAAGGTGGCCAAAGTACTGAAGTTTCAGCTTTAGCATCATTCCTTCCAAAAAACACCCAGGACCGATTTCCTTTAGAATGGACTGGTTGGATCTTCTTGCAGTCCAAGGGACTCTCAAGAGTCTTCTCCAACACCACAGTTCAAAAGCATCAATTCTTCGGCACTCAGCTTTCTTCAACAGAGTTAAATAACATGCCAATGTCACTAAGTAGTTATCTAAATAGGAATCTTAAAAATAAGCAGGAAGTAGGAATCTAAAAAAATGTATACAAATGAACTTATTTATAAAACAGAAACAGACTCACAGACCTAGAAAAACTTATGGTTCCCAAAGGGGAAAGGGTAGCAAGGGATAAACTGGGAATTTGGGATTTACAGGTACATACTGCTATACATAAACTATGTATCCAACAGGACCTACTATATAGCACAGGGTACGTTATTCAGTATCTTGTAATAACCTATAACAGAAAACAATCTGAAAAAGAAGAAATATATGTATATTATATATATAATATATACAAATGTATAACTGAAACACTTTGTTGTACATCTGAAACACTATAAATCAACTATGCTTCAATTTAAAAAAAATTTTAAAGTTAATAAGTAGTAGATACAGAATAAATTAGGCCACTCTGCCACAGAAAGGAAAATAATGGTCAGAAGGTTGTTTTTCACCTGAATTCACATAGCATCTAAATAGAATTAAAGTGATTTTTTTTTCTTCTGCTATAAATTTATTGCAAATGAGTTGTGTACATTTGTATAGAAAAGAACAGTCGAGTTTACTTATAAAGAAGAAAGAAAAGGTCTGGATTCTGGATATTACGAAGTAGAGGCAGGAGATAGTTAGGACTATTAGAAATCATATCAAGACAAAGGCAAAGACAGTACCAGGATACAAACAATGGACCCTAGAACTTCAACAGGATCAGAAAATTCTAAAAGGGCATGATATCACCTTTATTTCTGTTTAGCAAAGTCTAAGCCTATTATGGGCTTCCCTAGTCACTCAGATGGTAAAGCATCCTCCTGCAATGAAGGAGACCTGGGTTTGATCCCTGAGTCGAAATGATCCCCTAGAGAAGGAAATGGCAACATACTCCAGGATCCTTGCCTGGAAAATTCCATGGACAGAAGAGCCTGGCAGGCTATAGTCCATGGGGTTGCAAAGAGTTGCACATGACTGAGAGACTAACACACACACACACACACACACACACACACACACACACACACACCCTATTAGAGTCTTTCTCTGAGAATATAGTCCCACCTGCATAACTGCAATCAATAAAATCAGAAATGACTTTTACATCCAACTTTGAGGCAATGTATGTTTTTATAAACATGGGGACATAAGAATTAATATGAAAGATAGATACCAAAAAGTGCCCCCCAAGAAGCCTTATGAAACTGTAGAGATATTCCATTTTTCCAGTATGAAACACATATAGTAGGCACTTTTCCTCCAAATTCTGTGGAGGAAGTTCCTTCATCTCTCAGGAACTTCCACAAATCAGCTTAAATACATGTGCTTCTTTTTCTAACAATTTTATTTACTTTTACTGAAGTCAACAAGAAAAGAGCTAACAGTTTTCCTCCAGCTGCTAAGTGTCAGCATACCTTAAACTCAGCAACCTCTTCTAAGGGTTACAAAATATTACACTCCAAGGGATAAAGGTGATTGTTTCTGATAACATACATTTTATTGGTGTTATCTCTTAAGTAATTCTTAGACTCCATATATTTGTGTCATGTAAGCACTAAAAAGGGCTTCTCTGGTGGCTCAGCACTAAAGAATTTGCCTGCAATGCAGGAGACACAGGCTCAATCCCTGGGTGGGGAAGATCCCCTGGAGAAGAAAATGGCAAACCACTCCACTATTCTTGTCTGAAAAATCCCATGGACAGAGGAACCCAGCGGGCTACAGTTCATGGGGTTGCAGAGAGTCGGACACAACTGAGCATGCATGCAGTGCGCTGCACTGAGATTAGAAAGAACCCATAACACCAAAGTCCATACCATGTCTCGCTTTGCTAACACTATTCCTAACTCTGTGCCCTTGGACGTGTCACATAACCTCATAGTTTCTTAATTAGTACCCACGTGGCTCAGTGGTAAAGGATCTGTCTGCCAACGCAGGAGACACAGATATGGGTTCGATCCCTAGGTCAGGAAGATTCCCCTGGAGGAGGAAAGGGCAACCCGCTCCAGTATTTTTGCCTAGGAAATTTCATGGACAGAGAAGCCTGGTGGGCTACTGTAACGTGGGGTCACAAAAAGTCGGACAGTGTGTGCACACACACACACACAAGCTGGAAGCTAGGGTATCTCCAAGAGCTCTTTGCAACTCTAAGGTCTGGTGCATTAGCTTGATGACATCAGTGACAAAAGCTAGCACATTAGCTCAGTTACCTGCTTCTTGTCATACAAAGTTACCTACACAGACCATCTGACAGAATAGAGATGGGCATGTTGTTTTCTCATTGGTGGAGGGTGTGGTCCTTACATAAGTAACTTTGAGGACTGGCTGAACTCTACCCTCATAAACCCCAAGCCTGACTACGAAGAAAGCATGTGACACGAGGAATGTTGTCCTTTTTTTTTCCTTTATAATTTAGCTGCAAAGTCACCCTGGGGATAGCACGTAGCAGCACATAGTAGCATACGAACTAGTTAGCCAGGAAGAATACAATGCATCTATCTCCCTGCTTTCTTAGCAATTGAACCGTTTCATTCCAAGATGCTGAAATGGAATTTTTTTAAACAAGTCTTTGCATTTGGTGAGATATGAGATTCAGAGTTTATACAAAGTGAAACAGCTGATAGCTGATAGCTCAGCTGGTAAAGAATCCATCTGCAATGTGGGAGACCTGGGTTCGACCCCTGGGTTGGGAAGATCCCCTGGAGAAGGGAAAGGCTAGCACACAGTAGCATATGAACTAGTTAGCCGGGAAGAATATAATGCATTTCCTGGCTCTCTTATGAATGGAACTGCTTCAATCCAGGATGCTGAAATGCAAAATTTTTTAAACAAGTCATTGCATTTGATGAGATATGAGACTCGGCATTTATACAAGAGCGATGCTTAACCTCAACTGCCATTGTTGACACCTCCAGGAGGGTTGTTTTGTCAAAAGCCACGTGGCTGCTTCCCTGCCATGAAGGAAACAGGATGAAACTTGAGTGGCATGCTCCGGTAACGACTGTATGTGCCAAGACAGAAAATCAAAGACTCCGCTGATCAAGGCTCAAGTGCTTAAGATGGAAAAGAAAGAAAAATGACCAACTATCCATCAACTAAGTAGACAAATGATCCAAAGTATGGATCACCTCTGCCCACACATGATCCCTAAACATATTTCATGGCCCTTGCAAACCTTACAGAGGCTCAAATGACGATAATCTCCTTTTAGAAAATAAAGTTGCTGCTCTCCAAGAAGATGGGTGAGCAAGCTTGCCCAGGGGCAATTTTCTAACATCCAAAACCCATTTTCCTATTCCTAAAAATTAACAATAATAATGCTTCTACCAAGAAGGAAAATGCTTTGAGGGTACTTTTTTTTCCCCAGAGCCACTGGAAACAATAAAAATTTACTGAGTATGCATGAGTATTAAGTCGCGTCAGCCATGTCCAACTCCAAGACTTCATGGACTGTAGCCTGCCAGGCTCCTATCTGTGGGATTCTCCAGGCAAGAATACTGGAGTGGGTTGCCATGCCACCCTCCAGGGGATTTTCCCAACCCAGAGACTGAACTCCCATCTGCTATATCTCCTGAATTGGTAGGCAGGTTTTGGGGTTTTTTTAACCACTAGCACCACCTGGGAAGCCCACTGAGTATAGTCCAATGCATTCATTGTGGTATTGTGAAAGTAAGTGAAAGTCACTCAATCGAGTCCAACTCTTTGCAACCCCATGGACTAGGAATTCTCCAGGCCAGAATACTGGAGTGTGTAGCCTATCCCTTCTCCAGGGGATCTTCCTGACCCAGGAATCGAACCGGGATCTCCTTCATTGCAGGCAGATTCTTTACCAACTGAGCTATCAGGGAAGCCCATGGTATTGTGAGAGAACTAACAACAACAACAACAACAAAATTATGAAGATAGGCAACCCTGAGTTAATTAATTTAATCTGCATACCCCCTATTTTATTATTTTTTAGACTTTTTATCGGGGTGTAGCTGATTAATAATATTATGATAGTTTCAGATGAATGGCATAGCAACTCAGCCATACACATACATGTATCCATTCTCCCCCAAACTCCCCTCCCATGTAGGCTAGGGAGTCCTGAATTTAAATCCTGATATACCATCTCTCTGTGATCTTGGACAAATCATTATCCTCTCTAAGCCTCTGTTTACTTATCTATCAAATGAGGATAAGACTGTCATAAGGATTATAAAAAGCCACAGGTCCCTTGATATCCATATCTGTATCTACGTCTATCATCTCCTTTATTCTCCTGAAGAAGTTATTTAGCAGGAAAATAGAGATGGAGACCCTTTCTTTAAATATTGTTTCTAAAAAATGAAATTCACTGAAGCAAAATCCAGTTTCAGTCAATCAAATAAGACACAAGAGAAATATATGATACAAAAATAAAGGATGTTACCCACTACATTCGCACATGCACAAAAAGAAAATTCCTCAGCTCACCTTTCAAGACCAGGAAGAGTTTGCCGGCAGTCATCTCTCCAGGCTTCCACATTCTCATAGGCTCTGCCACCTATAAAGCTTCACTAGAACCACAGGCTCTTCTGGGTTCTTCTTGCACTGGTTAACCTACAGGCTTCTGCTCCTACCCTGAAAGCCCCACCCACTACTTTATACCAACCATCCAGTAATTGCTCAATTCCTACTTCTTTCTTTCTTAAGGTTTTCCTGACTAACTCAACATTAGCAACAGCTAGTCATCTGGCAATTACTTATCACGTTTAACATTTTTTAGTGTAGCTTGGAAGAACCTCTCTGATTTATTTCTTGGGAAATCTGACATTGCTCTGGGGTGTGGCAAACTCATACAGTCTTTAGCAAAATAATTTTAGTAACTAAGCATGTGCTGCTGCTGCTGCTGCTAAGTCACTTCAGTAGTGTCCGACTCTGTGCAACCCCACAGACGGCCTCCCACCAGGCTTCCCCATCCCTGGGAGTCTCAAGGCAAGAACACTGGAGTGGGTTGCCATTTCCTTCTCCAATGCATGAAAGTGAAACTGAAGTTGCTCAGTCGTGTCCAACTCTTAGCAACCTCATCGACGGCAGCCTACCAGGCTCCTCCATCCAGGCAAGAGTACTAGAGTGGGGTGCCATTGCCTTCTCCAAGCGTGTGCTACAGAAAGCTTATATATGCAAGCTAAAAGAGTAACATAAAATTTTAGTGACCAAAGTGGATACTATTAGCAATAGAAATGTCCTCTATGATTGACACAGATGACCATACGACACAAATGAAAATTTGGTACAAAATAAAAACAAATTTAGATAGTACAGAATTGGACAAAAAAATTTTTAAAAGAATTTATTTAGCAGAATTTCTACAGTCACAATTAGGTAAGACCCTCAGTGTTGACTGAGCGGAAACACCAATGAAAGCACTGCTGCTGGTATGGGCATGTATAAATGATGATTTTCACATCTGATCTGAAAAGCAGAAGTTTGGGTAAAAGTGCGCCTATTTATATCAAGGAGATTTAGAACTGACTCAGAGGAAAAAGTATTATCCTCTGACTAACCAAGACCACTTCCTGAAACACCCAATGTTTTTCTTGGAAGCAAGATATACAAGTGCCATTTCTCTCAAACACTGATTAAACAAAATTGAAGTCTAACACAAAACAGAAGACATATATTTTCCGAAGCCAACCAGGTTTCAAAGTGGAGACCACTCCATAAACATATATTACCTGGTCATGAAAATGAGGACTTTAAATACAGTCAAAAATGGATAATTCAAGGTATATTATAATGAATAAACCACTAACTACCTACACATATCCCTCTTTATACCAAAATCTCTTAATGGTGAAGAAACACTATGATTTTCATCCACAAAATTAACTAACGTATTTCACTTAAAACAACCTAATTTCTTTTCTTTTCTCTTCTCTGAATCACCTGTGTGTCCAATATTTAATGTGCTCAATCACTTCAGTCATGTCCAGCTCCTTGTGACCCTCTGGACTATAGCCTGTCTGGCTCCTCTGTCCATGGATTCTCCAGGCAAGAATACTGGAGTGGGTAGCCATTCCCTTTTCCAGGGGATCTTCTCAACCCAGAGATCAAATCCATGCCTCCTGTGTCTAATACATTGAAGGCAAATTCTTTATCCACTGAGCCACTGGGTAAGCCCAATATTTAATAATAATTTACAAAAACAATAGGTAATATGTAAGTGCTTGTATGTGCCAAGTCTTGTTGTAATTCTTGGCATGCATTAATTTACTTGACAATCACAACTCCTCCAAGAGGAGTTGCTGTCTCTCTTCTACAGAGGAGGAGACTGAGGCACAAAACAATATAGTACCTTGGCCAGTACCATACAGTGAGTATATGATTAAGCCCCTAACCCAGGCAGACATATGTAAGAGCCCAAATTCCCAGTTTCTGTGCTCAGTCTGTGTGTGTGATACCCCTGCCCATTATAAAGTTGCTAAAACTTAAAAACACTTAAACACACACACATACAATGACACATATACACATCTGTATTAAGCAGGCTTTCCAGGTGGTGCAGTGGTAAAGACTCTGTCTACCAATGCAGGAGACACAGGTTCAATCCCTGGTTTGGGAAGATCCCCTGGAGGAGGAAATGGCAACCCAATTCAGTATTCTTGCCTGGGAAATCCCATGGACAGAGAAGCCTGGAGGGCTACAGTCCATGGGGTTACAAAAGAGTCAGACACAACTGAGCAACTGAGCACACAGGACATCTGTATAAATATTTCATATTTATGTAATCCAAGCTGAAATCTACGCATGCCCATCTATGTGACCATCATATCAACAGCATTTGGGTACCACTAATACCAAGTCCTTTGATCGAGAAGAATAATTACTTAGGTAAACTTTGAAACATTCCACTGCTCCTGATACGCTGATGTCAGTCTCACTTGTTTTTTAGTCCAGAAATGTTGGAAACATCTCACGGGACTGCAAAAACACCACAATGATACTGCCCTGGACAAGGCCCTTGGGAGAGAAAAATACACATAACATTTCCTTCTTCAAAATAACAAGCAATTAAACTGAGTTTTACTGTTTTCTTCCTCTTGAGTAATCTAGACTGGAAAAGGTTCAAATATCTGACTCTTGCAGTATTTTGCTTCCAGGAAAAGATAATCCTTTAATATGCCACGTTGGCTAGTAAGTGTTCGCTCCTACCTATAACTGATTCATAGAAACCAGGTCAAATATTAAATGACTCCCTATTTCTAGTTCTAAACACTTGAAAAATAAATTCCTAGTTAGCTAAGGAGGCAGAAAACGCACTTTGGAACAGGTCACACCACCCTGACCTTCGGATGATTAGGGGGAAATTTAGAAGGAGGGGATTTATCCCAGAAGGGTGAGGCCCTTAAAGCAGCAGCCTCAGGAAGTATATTGCCAGTGTGAATACCACTGTGGAAGTGCCGAAGATTCGGGGTGGTCCTAGAAGCCTGCCTGCCTGCCTGCCTAGTGTGATTTGAGGGTTAACATAGAGTCCTCTTGTTACCTTAAATGATACCATTCACCCAAGGGACAGAGTAAATGAAATTCTTATCACTGGAGATTTATTCTTTTAAATTAAGCATTTTTATTCCTAGGAACCATGATTAAAATACAAACACCTCTGGGAATAATAATGTATTACGTTATCAACACTTAAGTATAGCTTATCAGATACTTCTCCTAAGATAGGAGGAAACCAGGGTAATGTGAGAACGTTACTGATGAGGTCAGTATGCCCAAAAATGTAAGAAATCTGCACAGAAATGGAGCAGTAGCAACCAACTGAAGGAAAATTTGCCTGCTTCTCACATGGAACTCTGCTCAGTGTTATGTGGCAGCCTGGATGGAAGGGAAGTTTAGAGGAGAATGAATACACGAACATGTATGGCTGAGTCCCTTCTCTGGTCATCTGAAACTATCACAACATTGTTAATCGGCTATACTCCAACACAAAATAAAATAAAAAAAATTTAAGAAGCTAAAAAAAAATTGCCTGTTTGATACTTTTGCCTATGGTAAGATATATTTAGCTATTAATAACTGCTAAAATTATGAAAAAAATTTCAGCTTACAGATGGAATGATTACTTATTAGAGGCAGACATCCCATACAGTGAGCAAAATCATGCTAGAAATTCTCTCAGTGTTTCTGTTTCCATCTACCAGGAGTTAGGGCTTCCCTGGTAGCTCAGCTGGTAAAGAATCTGCCTATAATGCAGGAGGCTCCAGTCTGATTTCTGGGTCAGAAAGATCTCCTAGAGAAGGGATAGGTTACCCACTCTAGTATTCATGGGCTTTCCTGGTGGCTCAGCTGGTAACGAATCTGCCTGCAATGTGGGAGACCTGGATTTGATCCCTCGGTTGGGAAGATCCCCTGGAGAAGGGCATGGCAACCCACTCCAGCATTCTTGCCCAGAGAATCCCCTTGGACAGAGGAGCCTGGCGGGCCACAGTCCAAAGGAGCACAAAGAGTTAGACACGACTAAGTGACTAAGCATAGCACTAGGGGTTGAGCTTCACATCAGGGCATAAAAGAGACACTGTGGTTTCTCTTTGGACATATGCAAAGAGATAATTACAATACAACTTAGTAAATGCTGCTGTCTTGGTATAAACGATATACTATGAAACCATCAACCTAGGATAGCTGGCAGTAGTTTGCATCTGGGAAGAGACAGTAGAACCAGATGTGAAAGACAAAAGGAGCATGTCTATCAGCATGAATACCAGTAGGAGATGACATTTTAGGCATATGCAAAGCATAGTACATGGAAAAAGGCAAGTTTCAGGGAATAGTGAGATGATTCAATGTATTTGTGATACAGGGTATGTAAAAGATGATGTGGCAGAGAAAAGTGTGACACCAGACTGTGAGGGGCCTTGTAGACCATGTACAGAAATTTAGACTCAGTTTTGATGGAAACAGTAAACCAGTGAGGGGAGTAACAGTCATATTACTAATTTTAATGAGATAACTCTGGGGGCATTCTGGAGGGTAGATTAGATTAAGAAGCAAAGTTAGCTAATTTCGAGATAACTTTATCTGTTTCTTTCATTCCTGTGGGACTCTATATTCTGCTCTACATACTTTTTTTTTTTTAATTAAGACTCACCTATGTCATTCTCATAATGTCTTCAAACTTCTGAACTCCCCAAGGAGAAGCAGAAAGATAGTTTAATTAATTTAAAATGTGCTTACCAACAACCTTTAAGGACACAGCTCATATTTTCTAGAGTTATTAGTTACATAAGAAACCCAAGGGAGCTATATTCATCCTATTTAAGAAAAGCCCACTTTAAAAATGCAGAGACTAGGAGTTTCTGGTGGCCTAGTGGTTAGGATTCTAGGCTTTCACTATCATGGCCCAGGTTCAAACTTTGGTCAGGGAACTGAGATCCTACAAGCAATGCAGCATGGCTGAAAAGAAAAAAGCCAGAGACCTAAAGATTGCTTTTTGTTTTTTGGGTTTCTTTAACAATTAAACTTATTTATTTTCAATTGAAGGATAACTGCTTTACAATATTGTGTTGGTTTCTGCCAAACATCAACATGAATCACTTTTTGGTTTTTGTTTTTAATTTAAGATATTCTTTTAATGGTGTGGCCATTGAGGAAAATGATGGGCAGTTCCCCCAAAAAAATTAAACTCAGAAATACCACATGTTCCAGAAATTCCACTTTTGGGTGTAGACCCAGAACTGAAAGCAGGAACTTAGATACTTGTAAACTCATACTCAAAGCAGCATTATCCACAACAGCCAAAGGATGGACGCAGGCCAGGTATCCATCAAAAGATGAGTAGATAATTAGGATGTGGTCTATACATACAGTGGAACATTATTCAGCCTTTCAAATAAATTCTGATGCATGCTACAACACAGATGAGGCTTGAGTCATTAGGCCACGTAAAATAAGCCAAAGATCAAATACCGTATGATTCTACTCACATGAGGTACCTAGAGTCGTCAAAGTCATGAACCCAGAAAGGAGAATGGTGGTTGCCAGGAGCTGGTGGGGACGAAAAGGTGATGACTAGTTAAACTCTAATGAGTATGGAACCATTTGTGAAGATATAAAAGTTGCAAAGATGGATGCTAGAGACAGTTGCACAACAATGTGAATGTACTTAATGCCCAAGAATTTATATGAAAGAAGATTTAAATAGTGAAGTGAAGAAAGCACCCTTGTAACTACATGCTAAGTCAAATCAATCATGTCCAACTCTTTGCACCCCGATGGACTGCAGCCTGCCAGGCTCCTCTATCCATGGGATTCTCCAGGCAAGAATACTGGAGTGTGTTGCCATTCCCTTCTCCAGGGAATCTTCCCAACCCAGGAATCGAACCTGGGTCTCCTTCACTGCAGGCAGATTCTTTACTATCTGAGCTATCGGGAAGCCACTGTATGTTATATATATTTTTTTTTCATGATAATAAAAAATGTAAGTGAGGGATGAATAAACCTCTGAGTGTTTGCAAACCTATCAGGTGTGGCTGCCTGAAATGCTGTATCTTACTACAACTGCCTCTGTCATGAGGACATACCAGAGGCATCAAGGATTTCTGTAGCAAACACACACAGATTAAAACCATCCTTCCAATCCTTTGTGTGTATGAACGTGTTCATATAGATTTATTGATATACATGGGTATATATACATATTTTGTTGTTGCTGTTTTCGTTGTTAAATCATGTTCAACTCTCTGCAACCCCATGGACTGTAGCCTGCCAGGCTCCTCTGTCCCGGGGATTCTCCAGGCAAGAATACTGGAGTGGGTTGCCATTTCCATCTCCAGGGGATCTTCTGATCCATACATATTTTAATTTGAACTAAATTAGATTATCATATATCCTACTTTAATAAAGATCAAGAAATAATTCCTAATTTGCAAAAGCAATAAACTAAACTGTGTTTGGGGGAGAAAAAAGAGCACTAATCCTGTTTCACCAACTCTCAATTTCTCTCTAACTATATCTGGAAGCCCCTCTTGAATGCCATAATTTTTTCATTACTCAAATGAAGTAGGATTCTATGTCCCACCCTCTACATACCAATCTCACAGTATATTCATGGGATAAACTAAGACAATGTATATATATTATAATATATATACATATATAATTATTTTAACATAGAAAATCATTTGGAATAGATATGCTACTTTACAAAAGGGTCATTTGATGTATGATCAAATGGCTCAAACAGTGCTTTTAAATTCCTCTGCATTTTTTACTTTTTAAGTGAGTGCTCAAATAATCTAATATGCATTCAAACTTTGAGGCAAACATCCACTGAACAAAATAAAATACATCAGTATTCTTAAGGGGGTAAATATATAAATATACAGATATAGATATATGTATATATAGTATATACATATATATACATATATATATATACATATATATATACATATATATACACATATATATATATATCAGCATGCTCAGTCACTCAGTCATGTCTGACTCTTTGTAGCCCCATGGACTGTAGCCGGCCAGGCTCCTCTGTCCATGGAATTTTCCAGGCAAGAATACTGCAGTGAGTTGCCATTTCCTACTCCAGGGGATCTTCCCAACCCAGGGATCAAACCCACATCTCTTGCATCTCCTGCACTGGCATCACCCAGAAAGTCCCATATTATACATATAATATACACTTTTTCAATAAGATGGCTTCAAAGGTCAAACTTTTAAAGCAATAAGATTTAGACTTTGCTTTCATTATTAATCAGTTCATTATTAAGTTCCATACCAAATATCAAAAGGAATTATAAAATTACATTAATAAATATTAAGACTCTATTTAAAAGGATAAGAAACAAGTCTGTAATTTTAACAAAGCTATCATTAACTTGATGTATTATGGTAAATCAATTGTTAACTGAAGGAGTTAATCCCTGGAAATAAGCCAGATGACACTGACAATATCTAACTCAAATATTTTAATACTTAAGAAAGAATCTGTTTCCAAAAAAAAAAAAAAGTTTTCCACAAGTCATTCCAAGATACATCTGAAAAGTTTATATTCTTCAGAGGGCATGGGTTGTCTTTTTTTCCTTGCTGACCAAAATGAACTCACAACTCTGAGAAAGCACCCCCCATCTGCCAGCCAGTATTTCTCTTTTTGTAAGGAAATAGACTTTTGACATCGAAGCAACAGTTAGAACTGGACATGGAACAACAGACTGGTTCTGAATATGAAAAGGAGTACATCTAGGCTGTATATTGTCACCCTGCTTACTTAACTTCTATGCAGAGTACATCATGAGAAATGCTGGGCTGGAAGAAGCACAAGCTGGAATCAAGATTACCAGGAGAAATATCAATAACCTCAGATATGCAGAGGACACCACCCTTATGGCAGAAAGTGAAGAGGAAATAAAAAGCCTCTTGATGAAAGTGAAAGTGGAGCGTGAAACAGTCAGCTTAAAGTTCAACATTCAGAAAACGAAGGTCACAGCATCTGGTCCCATCACTTCATGGGAAATAGATGGGGAAACAGTAGCTGACCTTATTTTGGGGGGCTCCAAAATCACCGCAGATGGTGACTGCAGCCATGAAATTAAAAGATGCTTATTCCTTGGAAGAAAAGTTATGACCAACCTACATAGCATATTGAAAAGCAGAGACATTACTTTGCCAACAAAGGTCCGTCTAGTCAAGGCTATTGGTTTTTCCTGTGGTCATGTATGGATGTGAGAGCTGGACTGTGAAGAAAGCTGAGCGCCAAAGAATTGATGCTTTTGAACTGTGGTGTTGGAGAAGACTCTTGAGAGTCCCTTGGACTGCAAGGAGATCCAAGTAGTCCATTCTGAAGGAGATCAGCCCTGGGATTTCTTTGGAAGGAATGATGCTAAAGCTGAAACTCCAGGACTTTGGCCACCTCATGTGAAGAGCTGACTCATTGGAAAGACTCTGATGCTGGGAGGGATTGAGGGCAGGAGGAGAAGGGAATGACAGAGGATGAGATGGCTGGATGGCATCACTGACTTGATGGATGTGAGTCTGAGTGAACTCTGGGAGTTGGTGATGGACAGGGAGGCCTGGCGTGCTGCGATTCATGGGGTCGCAAAAGTCGGACACGACTGAGCGACTGAACTGAACTGATGAAATTCCTCAAACTTAACATTAAATCCCGTCTACTAAAGTTCACTAAAGTTTAAGCTTAAAGCACAGACATGTTTATTATTAAATTCTTGTATAATCAGCTATATATGTATTGCTTTTTACCACTTATGGCTCTTTTCAACTCAAAATTAACATTTCAGAATAACTGAAATGTTTTCTTTCCTTCTGTCTTCAAGTCCCATTCTCCTTCCCACTTAAGTGACCTTTTCTTCCCTTAATTGCAGTAAACCCCTAGTTCACCTCTATTTTATAGTAAATATCTTATAAAAAAAAGTCCTTCCAAATCCACTACAACTGTAGTTCACCCCCTTGGGAAATATACAATTCTCTCCTCTTCTCTTTCTACTTTATAAATTCCTCAGTGCACTCAACCTGTAAGTGATATTACCTCAGTTTAGAAGTTCAAATTTGATTTTGAAGAAATAAGTTCTACAAACAGGAAGTGCTTCACTATTTAACCTCTTAATTAAACCTTTAAGCCTGATTATCATGTGTTACTTAGTCACCCGGTGATCACCCAGAGAACCGGTGCTCATGTGTTCTAGGACAGAACACTCTCTCCCTCAGCTTGTTATTTTTGGCAAAGTAGCTATATTCGTTTTATCTCAGAGTTAGTCCTGGCATTGTCATAATGCCAATTCACTTCTCCTGCTCAGGAACTGATCCAGCTGAAGTGGTCTACATTCCTTTTTCCTGCCTTTTCTATGCAGACTTTCTCCAGGTCAGGATCCATTCAGATACTTAACAGCAGTTAAGAAGGTTTGGAAAAGCTGGGCTGCCAGTGGCCTAGAGTAACCTGGGATTACCAACAGTCCAAGGACTTGAATGTAATTAGGTGAGCTACAGAGTGGAGGGCAGTAGGCTACATCAAGGCAATCCCTGGACTCAAAATCACGCCATGAATTTCCCAGAAAAATATCTATTCAGTCTTTGTCCCTTCAGTAAATCTTGCTAAGAGCTTCCTTTGTGCTAGCAGGTATGTCCAAGGCTGGATACATACAATGATGAACAAACAGATAGAATTCCTCTTCTGAGTCGACAGGAGACAGTGGATTCCTTTGATCATCTCTTGAATATGCCAAGCTCCTTCCACCTTCAAGGCCTAGAACTCTATGTCTGGAATAACCATCCTCTTTGTCTTTGACTGCCTAAATCCTGTGCGTGCAGGCTCAGTCACTCAGTTGTATCCAACTCTTTGTGACCCCATGGACTGTAGCCTGCCAGGCTCCTCTGTCCATGGGATTCTCCAGGCAAGAATACTGGATTGGGTTACCATGCCTCTTCCAGGGGATCTTCCTATCTCAGGGATCGAACCTGTGTCTCCTGCATTGGCAGGCAGATTCTTTACCATTGAAGCCACCTAGGAAGCCCCTAAATCCTGTGTCTCAGTTTAAATAAGCCTCTCGAGAACTTTTCCTCCGACCCCTCCAATCTGTATTAGATCCTTTACTGCATGTTTTCATTACACCCTGAAGTCTTCCTCATAAAACTTTATCATTAGACACACAGGCCAATATTTGTTTGATAATCTGTTTTTCAAAGATAAATTGCTATGTGGTAGAATCTCTATTGAAGCAGAACATACTTTTCTATTTTGTACTTTATATTGAGAATATTTTAAGCTTCATCTTTCTTTTAGGTGACTACTAAGTTTTTAACATGAGGCTTGAATTCTCTGTTCTTTACATTTTGTTTATAATTTTTTATCCAAAAATCTTCCTTCAGGTGCAATTTTTATAATTAAAATTACACAATTCTCACCAGCCTGCATGGGAGGGGAGTTTGGGAGAGAATGGATACATGTATATGTATAGCTGAGTCTCTTTGCTGTTCACCTTGAACTATGACAACATTGTTAATCAGCTATATTCTGATAAAAAATAAAAAGTTTAAAGTTTGGGGGAAAAGTTACACAATTCTGCAACCAATTCTATTTTTTGTGTACACAATTTACATTTTTTCCAATATTTTAGATATTAGCTAAACTTACTAAAATTGTTCATATCTGATATCTAGATAGAACAGACGATACTCAATTTTTATGAACAAATTTTCTCTACCATGTTCTTATGTGGAGAAACCCAGACAAATATGAATCCCACAACTTAATAAACGTTAAGGTTTACCTAGCCTCTATGAGCCTGGGTGTCCTCATTTGTAAGTGTAAAATCTTTCAAGGGTATGAGAAATAAATATAAAGCATTCAAAGTCCCTAGTAAAATATTATACTACATATCAATTCCTTCCTCCATGAAGGGAAAAAAAAAAGTCTGTGAAATATACCAGGTTCTGTTACCTAATCTGATTTCCTGAAAGAAGACAAATCTAACTTTTTCTGCTTTAGAGTCTATACCTCAGGGCAGGGTTGAAAATTTACTGTAAAGAGCCAGGTTGTAACTATTTGCGGTTTCTGGGTCACATGTGGTGTCTGTCAAATTCTTTGTGTTTATTTTTAATAATCTACAAAAAGTGTAAAAATCATTCTTGGCTAGTAGAAAGAAAACCCTGGACACAGTTTGCTAGCCCCATGCTCTAAATTTATAGATGCTGATTAATCCTCATCTCATTACCTGTGTAATATTAGGCTCTTTAATACTTAACTGAAAAATTTCTCTACTATTTATCAACTCTTCAGTTTAATAAACACTAATTAACACATTTACATGCAAAGTGCTATCAGGCAAGTGATTACCTAAAGAAAAAGAGATACATCTCATGTGATTAAAAAGAAGTACAAATAAGGCCTTTTGAAGCTTTCCTCTATTGTCACTTCTCTCTTTCCTTTTTTTTTTCCCCCTGAGCCTACTACTAATCCAGATTTACAGCATAACCAATTTACGTTCATGACCTCGGGTTTCTCTTCCCACAATCCTGAAATGAAGTTGGTGCTAGCTTGAGCTCCTTGACGGGAATCTGATTAGGCTTCTTGTATCACAGAGCTGGGCTTCTGTGATTAGGCTTACCACTGATGGCTCAGTGGTAAAGAATCTACCTGCCAAATCTAGAGATTGAATCTAGAACCCAATCTAGAATTCAATTGGTTCAATCTCCAAATCAAGGAAGAGTCCCTGGAGAAGGGAATGGTTACCCACTCCAGAATTCTTGCCTAGAGAATCCTATGGACAGAGGAGCCTGGCAGGCCACAGTCCATGGAGTTGCAAAGAGTCAGACATGACTTAGAGACTCAACAACAACCACAGAGTTAGGGGTCCCCTCACTGCCCATCCTCCTCAGGCCCTCTCCTTTCAATTCTGATACACTTTTATAAATCCACCTTTCTCCCTCCAGCTTCCAAAACAATAATTTCTTCCTCTCTTCCCTATTTCAGCTCACCTGATTCCTAGTTGTCCATTTTTTGTCCCTTTTCACGCAAAATCCCAATGGAAAAAACTCTGAATTCCTTGTCAGAATGAGTTGTTACTGCTCTGCCTCTGAGAATCTGTGCAATTTCTTAGCCTGAGGACCTCTGATTCTTTATCTGTCACAGGGGTTAAAAGACAGCCTGTGATGCCAATCAGATGCAGTTAAGGCCAGAGAAAATAACACAGTTGACGTTTTTTGTTTATAACCTATAAAGTACTCTAAGAGACCTCTGAGATCTCTGGTTCAGAAGTCAGATGTGATTCAAGATCTGGCTCTGCCATTTATGTTTATGAATTAATGACCTTGGGCAAGTTAACTAACCCCTCTAAACCTTATCTTTCTTCATCTATAAAATAAAGACATCTACTTATAAGGTTTTGTGAGGGTTGCATGGCTTAATCCATACCCAGCACTCATTGTAGTGCTGGGCATATAGTAAAGGCAGACAAAAAGTTAAACATAATTATTATCTAAGGGTAAATCAGGGATTCCCTGATCTTTTAGGTTCCCTTCCCAGTCTCTACATACTTCTGAGCATATCTATTTATTTCCACAGGTAAATTTATGCCTTTTTTAATGACACTGGTTAAACAAGTTCTCTGGCATTTTTCTCTGCTGCACTCCTCTTACAGGGATTTTTTTTAATGTCTCTCACCATTCAAAGAGAGGGGAGAGGGAGGACAGAAATGAAGGAAGGAAAGAGAGAACTCTCAGTTCACATTCTGTATGGTATCAATTAGTACAGTCAGTTTGGTTATAATGTGGCATATGTGTTCCTGAAAAATCATGATGCTATGCAAAATCACACCATGAAAAGCACAGGACTGGGGGGAGAAAATAGCCATTAGTGACATATAAAAAAGAAAAGACCCTAGCACAGGTTTTCAAATGTTAAATGGCTAAAAAATAAATAAAAATGATAATAAACATGGTACCTTACTTTGCAAAAGACCTGAAGTTTGCTTGTGGAATTGGGTGTCCCAGGGCTGTGGCTTTTGAGTTCATTGTGCAATGGTGGAAGAAGGCTTATCTGAAATTGGAGGGTTATGAATCAAGACACGGGTGGTCGTGGCTCATAAAATGCAGTGAAGTCAAGGAGCTGTGGGGCAGCAGAGGTGTGTGCATGGGTATTTTGTCAATTTCTATGTGGCTCTCAGTTCAGCTAGGTGAAATACCCTGTGTTCACCAACTAGGTGGAAATAAAGTAAAATCACGCACAATAAGTGTGAAATCTACATTCTACTCAAATTGCTCCCTAACATCAATGCTGTAGGAATAAAATTTCATTTTCAAAACAACCATGGTAGCTGAACTGACTGTATTTATCTCCAAACTATGAACTCCTGAAAAACATTCCCAGAAATATAAACATTATTTTCGAAGTCTGTGTTGCCCTTCAATTTCCTACCAGCCCAAAGCCTTTACCAAGAAGTCATTCTTTCCTCGTCAGTATTGAGCTACTACACAAAATCTAAAATATTTAACTGCATTTTTGTTTCCTCAGCTTTCCCAGCTAGGAAGAGCTCTGATTCAGACAGCCATGCCATATGTGTTTAGGTATCTAAACAGTCCTGTCCCCAAAGGTGTCCACTGCAACAGAGGATAGAAAGGCCTGCTAGTCAATGACTTACTGCCATGGCATGACATTTACTCAGTTGTCAAATATTTACAGTGAGAATCCACTAAGCACATGAAAGCATAGGAGTTATAAGATGAAACCACATCCTACACTGCTATATTTAAAATGATAACCAACAAGTTCTATCGGACACACAGGGAACTCTGCTCAATGTTATGTGGCAGCCTGGATGGGAGGGAAGGTCGGGGGAGAATGGATACATGTATATGTATGACTGAGTCCCTTCACTGTCCACCTCAAGCTATAACAACATAGTTAATTGGCTATCAGTTCACTTCGGTTGCTCAGTTGTGTCTGACTCTGCAATCCCATGGACTGTATACTCCAATACAAAATAAAAAGTTCAAAAAAAGAAAAAGATGAAGCCACATCCAACCCATCATAGTAAGAGGTAGAGACTCAACTCAGCAGATTATTTCAAGTCAAGGGCTTCCATATTATGTAGAAGGTGTAAAATATTACAACACATGTAAAAATAACAGTAACACCAAACATAACATGAAGCACCTTAATAGGAAGTACAAAATACATTACCTTCAATGTTGGAAGAGGGGACCAGGAGAAAGTTTATGGAGGTGATTAGCAGACCTGAAGGATGAAGTAAATTTTTGGATATGAGAAGAGAGACTTCCTTAATGTGGCATGAGTCAAGAAAAAAGCAGGACATAGAGGTGTAAAGCATAAAGATCAAGAAGTAGAGGCCTTAAATTAAGATATATGACAAGTGGTAAGTTATGTACCAGACTTTGCATTTGACACAATGCGAAATGGAAATGCCACGGACAATTTTTAGCCAGTGGAATCCAACATCAGTGATGAATGGGCAATGGGGAGCCCAAAGGGCTTTCAGAGATCCCGGGCTTTGAATAAGTTAAGAGACTTCATTCAGAGTCTTTGGATGCCAGGCCAGCACAGCAGGAGGGCTTCCCCCAGCTACAATTCCCGGCTTTGTGTCCAAGATTGATATTCACGGCTCTACTTAATGGATACTAACTGTGTCATTTGGTCTGCCAAATTGTATGAAAAAGTGGGGAAAAAAAGAAAAATTACCTACAAAATAAGGAAAAAGTATTTTTTAGAAACGAGGAAGGAAACAAAAGAATACAAAGCAACCTACAGTAATAATAATACTGTCAGATATTTAGATCTGACATTCGTTAGGATCATATAATTAGGGGAGTTAAATCATATGATCCTGAATTACATCTAAACATCTGACACAATGTATTTTTAATACTCAAAAAACTGCACACCAATGTTCCTAAGAGCAAAAGCATTCTTGAACAGACGTTCATGTGAGATCTACAGCAAGATTAAGAAACATACATGCATTTCCACTGAGATTTTACATTACCAAGTAGAGAGACAAAATTTTACAAGGGGCTTTAAATTTTTAGAAAATACATTGAGAATTAAAACTACCACAAGCTTCTTCTAATCAAACTCCCAAACCTAGTTAATACATTCTATACAGAAGACTTGTATTCAAAGCCCATAAATTTTAACTAAAATAAGAAGTATAGTTTTTCACAGCTGAAAAGTCCAATTAACATGTTCACCTGTCAAACAGTTAAAAACATACACAAACTTCAACTCTAAAATAAAAAATAATTTTTAAAGAATATTTAATGGTTTAATCAAATCAGAACTATCCTATAGGGCAAATGATCAAAAGAACATATGGTAATCTACCTCATTATATCAGCTCCACAAAAATTTTATGCAACTCAACTAAGCTATTATTTAAAAATCTAAAATATAATGAGCTGACTTGGAGTCCCTTAAAACTCCAAACCAGTTCCCTTAAGTAAACATCATACCTACCTTGATGACTTAATGACATGCGATTTCACTGAAGAATAAATGAAAAAGGACACCTCCCTATACAACTTATTTCAGAATTATTTACATAGAAAATGAGTAATCGTTTATCTTAACCTCTTCTAAGTCATTCCCACTCATATGCAGTTTACTTAAACTGAAGAAACTGTGTCCAAGTTTAGTTAGTGGAAAACAGAAACCTCCTTGAAAATACTCTAGGTACAGTAGGTACAAGGGTATCCTTCTTCAGGTGAAAATAGGTGTGTCAAAACACAAAATATTTTACCCCAGTGCATGTATAAGATTTATACTAACAGGGAGACTGACGCGTGCCTGGGAATTGTGTATGTTTTAACTGGCCTGTAAAGCTGACCAAAGCTTTGCAGCAGGGGTAAAAGTAAAGCAAGCCATAAATGTCTCAAGGAATCTCATTTTCTTTTTATGCTGACAAAAAGCTGCATGCAATGGCTGTCTGAGTAGTTCAGACTTCTTTGAACTGTTAATATTCCTTATGGTGTAGAGAGTCTCAATAAATAAATAACAGATATACTTCGGGAAAATCAACTTATCCAGGACTCCATTTCCGAAAGGATCCATACAGTCATAACCATGGCACCTGAACTCCAGAAGGCATGATACTTCCCAGCACCCTAACAGTGATGTAATCAGTTACTTCTGCTACGCACTACAACGTGATACACTTTTACTAGCTCTCCTCCAATTCTCTACAGTATCTTAATTTATACTTGCACTTAATTATTAGTAAGAGAACAAAAAGGCTCCTCCTGAATAGTAAATGTAACAAATAAATAGATAAGAGCTACAAAAAATAGATCTCTATGTACTAAGAATTATATATACCTGCCATTAAGCTCATACTTAAAGCACCCTAAGTATAAAATTATGGAGTGTTATGAAAGAGTTTTATGAAAAGTTATGGATTTTTGGAGAAGAGTTTTTCTTTGAAAAATTCCATTAATTGACTATTTAAACGTTTAAAAGATCCATTAACATTCATGAGTTAAAAAAAAACAACAACTTTAAAGACACATATTCACTACTTTCTTGGTCCCAAGCAAAATGTTTACACAGAAATTTGGCAGTGCAAAGTCTGTGCTCAGAGCCAATAAAAACTTAAGAAAACTGAGCTTGGTAATAAGCACATTTTCACAGCACAACTAAAGGCATAGAACAACCCAGAGCAATTAATATTTATAGGATAATAACAGTATTTTGCATATCAGATTAATTTTTAAGTAATTTTAAGAAAACTTGAGATAATCAGACACACACACACACACACTTTCCCAACTGTTAATAGTCAACAGATTTTTTTCTTAGCTATAATGATGGAGGGAGGAAGGATTACTCTCTTAACCACTGACCTAAGAAGGGAAGAAAATTCTGCATATCCTCACCTCTATAAGCAAGAACCCTGGAGGCAGGACCCTATACCACCTAGAGTACCAACTTCACCAAGTCCAGAATTCCCCTGGAGTTCCAAATCGGAATTTACAACGTCAAAGGGTTTATTGGGACTAAAAGTATTACCACATGTTTCAAGGTCTACAAATATCCTCCATGATAATTACACCTTTGAGAGCCCTCCTTAGCAAAGAAAACATTCACAAACTCAAACTTACCCACACAAGCCAGGAAAGCTGCTCTGAGCGATCCTCCAGGCAATACTGAGAGGACATTCCTCTCTGTTCACTCTGGTGCCAAGTGACCTTCGGCACATCAACATCAGCAAGGGTGGGGCTTGGAGCTTCAGTTTCGGCATTGTGCTACTCTGGACGACGTTTCTCTGGTTTCTCCAGGGCGTTAACTAAGATTTCCTCTTCTTGTTAAGTGAGTAAACACAGTCACTACTTTGCTTCCAACTCTTCCCTACAGTGGTAAAGCTGTAAATGGTACAAATACTGATGGGGAGATTGCTAGGTGCTCTAAATTTAAACAAACACTGTACAGATGGGCTATTATTATTCCCAGCTAAAGAGGTGATTTCTGAGGAACAGAGGTTAATAAGTAACTTAATGGGAATTATAGGTGCCACAATCCAGTTAACTGACCTAATGAAGAAGACTTTCCACCATAGATACACAGAAAAAATGAGAAACAGATTTTTAAAATGAAATACACAGCTCCACTTGCAGTAAAGAAAAATCCCCCAGTGCCAAACCAAAGCCAGGACTGATGGCCAAACCAAAGCCAGGAATGATAGCCAAAGTGCTAGTAAGCACAAAAGCAAATATCGTCAGTTGTGGCCAACAGAAGAATCACTGGAGTATCTTTAAGGCTTATGTCTAACTGATATTGGTACAGAGATGTCCCCTCAAAGAATGGGATCAGAAGAAAGTTCTCTCCAAACTTATGGTTGCCAGCAGGGAAGGATGAGGGGAAGCGATAGTTAGGGAGTTCAGGATTGACACATATACACTGCTTATAGTTAAAATGGGCGTCCCTGGTAACTCAGACCGTAAAGAATCTGCCTATGATGAAGGAGACCTGGGTTCGATTCCTGGGTCAGGAAAACCCCCTGGAGAAGGAAATGGTAACCCACTCCAGTATCCTTGCCTGGAGAGTTCCATGGGCAGAGAAGCCTGGCGGGCTACAGTCCATGGGGTCACAAAGAGTTGGACACAACTGAGTGACTAACACACACAAAGTCTTTGTTGCAACATAACATTGAAGGCATGAACTATGGGAAGAGCACAATATTTCATGTCTGTGCACTAGCTTCTGGCTTCAGCTTCATAGTTAAAATGGATAATCAACAAGGACCTACTGTACAACACAGGGAATTCTGTTCAATGTTATGTGGCAGCCTGGATGGGAGGGGAGTTTGGAGGAGAATAGATAACATGTATGTGTATGGCTGGGTCCCTTTGCTATCCACCTGAAAGTATCACAACATTGTCAATCCTCTATACTCCAATATAAAATAAAAAGTTAAAAAAAGAAGAGAGTTCTCTCTCAGGAGAGCAGAGTTGAGCTAGATTTCCAGCCCTGCTTTTCTTCAGCACATTATATAAACTGCCCAACCATCCATAGCAACCCTAATGCTCCTATAGGGAGAGAAGAAGAGGCACACAAGTTGGGCATAAAGTTGGTTCTGAGGTCCTTCCATTAAACTGGAGCTGTTGACAAAGGGCTGCGATCACAATTATAGAATGATGAGGGTGACAGCAGAAATCCACCCATTGTCTTAGTAAGACTTTCAGTGGCATTTGTCTCTGAGGGTCTGGGTGAGAGGTCAGGGGAAACACAGCCAGAAATTAAAATCTTAAGCCTGGGTTCCCTGGTAGCTCATGGGTAAAGAATCTGCCTGCCAATGCAGGAGACATGGGTTTAATCCCTGATCCAGGAAGATCCCACGTTGTGGAGGAACATAGCCTGTGCATCATTAACACTGAGCCTGTGCTCTAGAGCCCACGAGTGACAACAACTGAGCCTGCAGGCTCTAGAGCCCATGCTCCACAATGAGAGAAGCCACCAAAATGTGAAGCTGGGACACCACAACTAGAGAGTCGCCCTCGCTCACCACGACTAGAGCAGAGCCCCAGGCAGCAACAAAAGCCCAGCACAGCCAAAAACATACATTAATTAAATTAAAAATAAGACAAATAAACCCCAAGCCTGTGTCACCACAGTTCTGAAGTCTGTGAGAATCTCCAAAGCAAGAAATGGAAGAAAAAAATAGATCCTGGGCTTGTGATATCCCTGGAGGACCTGAAATAAACAAACATAAAACTCCATCAAAAGTAACACTACATCAACAAGGCCGAATGGATTCCCACAAGCTAGAAAAACTAAACCAATACAAAACAAAAGCAAAAAAGAATCCTCACTAAAAAGGAATTTATAATTTAGAAATTACAAAAGTGAGAAAATGATTTATTGTGATTTGATGTATTTGAGTACTAACAAATACAGCAAATGGAAAATTTAGCAATCAGCTAATGTTTTAACAAGAAGATGCCAGAAAAGCAGAATTATTAAGAGATGGGGGGAGAAAAGAGCCTATAAATAGGGAAGTGAAAAAACAAGCAGGTTTTATAACAATCAAACTGAATTTATATGCATATCAGTTCAGTTCAGTCGCTCAGTCATGTCTGACTCTTTGAGACCCACTGAATCGCAGTATGCCAGGCCTCCCTGTCCATCACCAACTCCCAAAGTTTACCCAAACTCATGTCCATTGAGTCAGTGATGCCATCCAGCCATCTCATCCTCTGTCATCCCCTTCTCCTCCTGCCCCCAATCCCTCCCAGCATCAGAGTCTTTTCCAATGAGTCAACTCTTCGCATGAGGTGGCCAAAGTACTGGAGTCTCAGCTTTAGCACCATTCCTTCCAAAGAAATCCCAGGGCTGATCTCCTTCAGAATGGACTGGTTGGATCTCCTTGCAGTCCAAGGGACTCTCAAGAGTCTTCTCCAACACCACAGTTCAAAAGCATCAATTCTTCGGTGCTCAGCTTTCTTCACAGTCCAACTCTCACATGCATACATGACCAATGGAAAAACCATAGCCCTGACTAGACGGACCTTTGTTGGCAAAGTAATATCTCTGCTTTTTAATATGCTATCTAGGTTGGTCATAATTTTCCTTCCAAGGAGTAAGCGTCTTTTAATTTCACGGCTGCAATCACCATCTGCAGTGATTCTGGAGCCCCCAAAAATAGAGTCTGACACTGTTTCCACTGTTTCCATCTATTTCCCATTATATGCATATAGATATGCACATTTCTCTGCATAGAGAACCCATAGTTTTCATCAGAATCCTGTAACTTAGAAAGGGAATAGCATCACTATAAATAGAATTTTAAAAACTTGTTTATACGGGGAGGGAGGTGGAAGGGGGGTTCAGGATGGGGAACACGTGTATACCTGTGGGGGATACATGTTGATGTATGGCAAAACCAATACAATAGTGTAAAGTAATTAACCTCCAATTAAAATAAATAAATTTATATTTTAATAAAAGAAAAGTGCTAATCGATACCAGAACTTAATTATCTAGCAGAACCTATTGACACCAACTTTTCTTCTCTACTATTTTTCAACTTCTTCACCACTCTGCTCTGTAACTCTTCATTTCCTGGAAATTCTAACCCATCCCCCAAGCCATTTAGAAACCTCCAACCCTTGCAAAAAAGATAGAGTGGAAACTGTGATGTGCCACGCTGATCCTCTTTCACAACTGAAGGATTTTTTTCCCCCAGATGTTGTAGTAATGCCAGCGTACAGGCCTTGGCTATCAGCTCTCTTAAGAATGGCCTTAGCTGAAGAGTCTCCTCACGTAAGTTCATGCTCCCCTCTCAGGGCAGCCCACATCCAAAGACTGGCTGGAGACAATGGTAAAACGCCATTCCAGCTTCAGAGCCTCCAGGGGTCAGACTTCCACCAAGACTACAAGACAGCCAAATTTCCCGCCCCCCACCCCCACTCCCACCCCCCGCCCAGAGTTGGTTTTTTCCTTCCACTCCCCAGGGCTTGATTGATCCCAAGGACACTTTCTGAGAAATTTCCGGTGCACTAATTTCCATCTGAGTTTGCATCCTAGGGAACTCAAACTGCAACAGAAGAAAATCAGAAAGGAATAAAAAAGACAGGACATGAGAGTAATACTATCAAGGAAGTGAAAAGAGTAAGAAAGACTTGCCAGGAGAATGACAAAAGGTATCAATATAATCTCTTTCTTTGATAATAGAAGGGAAGGCCTTTTTGAAAATGAACAATATAATCACAAAAATTCCCACCCACCATATCAGTATATCTCTGAACTTGAGAGTCAAAAGGAATCTTAACAGGGTATTCCAGTTCTAGCCCCTGTCACTTTGAAGATAAAGCTCTTAGGCCCAGGAGTCTGCAAAATGCCAAAACTGTAGCTGCTTTGAAATAGGAACATTTATTCTTTTAAGACAGTCACTTTTCCCAAAGCAAGTTAACAGGTACATTTAATACTCTGCTACGACAAGGTTGCCAGTAGTGATATGACTGGTGTGTGTGTGTGAGTGCGTCCAATTTCTGGCTTCCTTTAATAGTCATGGAAAAATGTACAGCAAACAAATGTATCACATTTCAAATACATATTTCTCATGGCTACTTCTGGTGAGCTGCCTTATCTTAGAAATGGGAGAGAGTCAAAAACCCATGAGCCTAGCTTAGATTTGCCCCATGCCCCAGTAGCAGAATTCTGATATATCTTTTAGTTCTGAATCATTGATAAAGATGTTAATGATAGTTTTATAAAAGGCTAATCTTAACCTAGTTGTGATGTGTACTCAGTCATCAGTCATGTCCGACTCTTTGTGACCCCATGAACTGCAGAGCCCACCCGGCTCCTGTGCCCATGGAATTTTCCAGGCAAGAATACTGGAGTGGGGAGCCATTTCCTCCTCCAGGGGATCTTCCCGACCCAGGGATTGAACCCACAGTCTTACCCTGCTACAAGCTGGTATATGACTAATCATTATCCAGAATACTAATAAAAAAAAAACTGCACAAACTAAAACACTATTCACATGCACACAGAATGCCAATGACACTGGACAAATCTACACAAGGTCCATGGGTATCTGCTGATTCCCTTACCTTTCGAACAAAGAGCAGAACACCAGAAACAGTCATGAGAAACAGGATATATTTGGAACGTGACAGATTTGACCACTATACATTTTTCCCATGACTACTGAAGGAAGTTGGAAATTTTGCATGTACACACACACACACACACACACACACACACACATCTCTACTAGTAACCTTGCCGTACATTCCACATTTTGTAACCACAAATACAGAAGCAGACAAGATAAGCTGTAGCAAAACCTCTCAAACTAAACCCACCAGATCCAAAAAGACATGAAGGCATTTACACAAATTGCTAGGACCACCAAGCAGCATGAATCCACACTGTCACAATCCACCCATCTTGCAAGCCTAAACAGAGTCTCACTCTCAGTTCTTCAGTTTGTCTTTCATTCCTTCCTCTCCCAAGAATCACAATCTGCCGGGTCTTCTTTAAGCCAACCTTTCTTCTCCATCTAACTTTAAAACCCTTTTTTTTAAATGAGAGTAAGAAATGAATGTGCTAGAAATATGAGGAAATCCAAAAGAAACTCTCTGTGTCTCTGCACTCAGTCATGTCCGACTCTTTCTATGGACAGTAGCCCGCCAGGCTCCTCTGTCCATGGCATTCTCCAGGCAAGAACACTGGAATGGGTTGCCATTTCCTCCTCCAGGGTATCTTCCCAGCCCAGGAATTGAACCTGCATCTCTTGTCTCCTGCACTGGCAGCCAGCTTCTTTACCACTAGCTCCACCTAGGAAGCCAAAAGAGGTTTCTAAACTCTAAATGTCAAACCTCAATTATATACAAACTAAGCTAGTTGAATACATACGGGTAGAATGACTAACAAAATACCTTAACAACTTATCTGGAAAAGGAATGAGAGTGCAATATAACACATATTGGGGGAGAATCATGTCACATTATTAACAGTTTATAGGCAGACAAAAGGGCAAACATGCATGGCATGTGAAAGAGAGGAAGAACCAATTTGTTCATATAATAAAAGATCAAATGAGTCAGTATGGGTCTAGAGTCACTGTTTAGACACAGAATCTGGATAAAAGGTAGAATCATAAAAACAGAAGAAACATAAATGGGCACTTCTTGTGAATAAATATACACAGGACTAACAATATTCATTCTTCACATAAGTCATTTAGAAGAATGAGATCATAATTCAATTTCAGGTTTATAGACAGCTTGTGCTGTGTTATGCTTAGTCGTTCAGTCGTGTCTGACTCTTTGCAACCCCATGGACTGTAGCCCGCCAGGCTCCTCTGTCCGTGGGGATACTCCAGGCAAGAATACTGGAGTGGGTTGCCATGCCCTCCTCCAGGGAATCTTCCCAACCCAGGGATCAAATCCAGGTCTGCCACATTGCAGGTGGATTCTTCACCAGCTAAGCTACCAGGGAAGCCCACAGACAGCTTAAGTCTCTTTTATTATAAGCTAGAAAATACTGATTTGAGAACAATGAACTCATTATTACTGTAAAATAATATAATGGCATGTAAGTGAACAAAATGGCAGTTTTGCCTTAAATTGGCAAAGTTTTAGGTATATACTTGGGAAACATCACACAGACTTACCTGATTACGGATTTCAATGTCATTTTCAACCTAGGAATCACTGTAGAGTTCCAATGAGTCATGCTTTTATTTGACAATTTCAATTAAAAGGCCAAGAAAATTTTGAAAAACATGGCAAAAACTTATTTCTATTCATGTCCTACAACCAAAGAGAAGTTGGAAAGTGTGGTGACCTCAGCTCAAAGAAACTGATCCCTTTTGTTTATGCCCTCACCCTGCCACTGAATAGCTCTGTACCTCAGGGAGTAACCTAACCTCCCTCTGCTCCATTTCCTCACCCGTAAAAGGAGATCAATGAGACTCGTTTGTAAACTCTCATTCACGTCTATTCTAGAACATTTACCTAATTCAAACTTAAAAACAGAAAATCTACTTTATTAGATTTGGGCTAAGATGGGTTGCAAAGAGTCAGACATGACTGAGTGAACTGAAGACCCAGCAATTGGCGGTTTCACTCTTTCAACAGAAAATGGTAAATTTCCAGAAAAATAAAATCACCAAGGAGAAAAGTGTGTCAAAGTGTTAGCTGCTTAGTCGTGTCTAACTCTTTGTGACCCCATGAACTGCATAGCCCACCAGGCTCCTCTGCCCATGGAATTCTCCAGGCAAGAATACTGGAGTGAGTTGCTGTTTCTTCCTCTAAGGGATCTTCCTGACCCAGGGATGGAGCCCAGGTTGACAAATCAGGAAAAAAAAAAGTGTCAGTTGCCATGAGGACAGCTATAAATTCACCTCAGGAATTATAAAGAAATACTTTTACAGAGCCTCCAACTTCTGCTGAAAAATTCCTATTTGCATATACAGACTCCACCAAAACACAACAGGAACAAAGAATTTCTGAGAGGCAGAGAAAAAAGAAGTTTTTGGCACACAGTACCAATATTTCTCATTATAAAGATTTCACTTACAGCTTCCTCATTTCACCTGACTCAGATGCGGCTGGCATTTCACAGAACTGGATGGGTGAATGCATATCAAAAGAACTGCCAAGAAGTTCCTTGTAAAACTGCATTTTCAAACTTATAACATCATCCCCCAAACCTATGCTTTCCACAAAAAGTTAAACTCTAAAAAAATGATCAGACTACATTAGCCTATTAAAATCATGGGTGCTTCAGGATATTTAAGTGCCATTTGGAAAGAAAAGGACAGTTAATATAAGAGTACCAAACCCTTCCCAAAGTATTTTTACATTCAGGAAATTATCACATTAGCTAGATAATATGACTTAAGGTGGCTCAGTGGTAACGAACTCACCTGCCAATGCAGGAGACACAAGAGATGGAGGTTTGATCCCTGGGTTGGGAAGATCCCCTGGAGAATGAAATGGCAACCCACTCCAGTATTTTTGCCTGAGAAATCCCATGTACACAGAGCCTGACAGGCTACCATCCATGGGGTGGGAAAGAGTCAGATACGAATGAGCGTGCACACACACACACAGATATACACACAATCTCTCCTAAGCATAATCACATGCTCTGGCACCAGGAAGAAAGGAAGGAGCAAGCCAGCAAATGCAGAAAATGAACTGTGAAAGCTGATTCGGTACCATCTTACCAAAAACTCGAGAGAAATGCACCCTGTGAAATATTATGAAGAATCATCCTATATACACTTGAACAAGCTAATACTAAGCAAGCAGCCTTGAAAAATTAAATCAGGCAGCAATTACGATAAACAGAATAAAATGCCTGTTTTCAGAGCAAGCAGTTTAGAAAAAGCTGTGTAAACAATCCTGAGAACGACATAGCCTATATCATCCTTTGAAAATACAACTTGTAATTAAATTTGCACATCAAATGATCCTTGAAGCCTGTATGTTACCAATAAATAGCAGTGGCAGAGGGGTCTTCAATCATATGAGCCTCGCCAGTGGCACAGAGAACTGCAGTCATGTAAAGAAAAGCCACTGCAGCAAACACTTCCACACGTGTTTGAACGCCACAGTGATGCACTGATATTCAAGTGCTGGAGGCTGTATCAGTTTTAACTTCTTTGACTATCACTGGACTCAAGTTTGCCCAGGCAACAGAAAAGTGCTAATACAATGAAAGTGAAGGGCAACCCATTCCAGTATCCTTGCCTCAAGAATCCTATGGACAGCGAAGCCTGGTGGGCTACAGTCCATGGGGTCTCAGAGAGTCAGACACGATCGAAGAGATTTAGCATGCACACACACACCACCTTAAACAAATCATTAATACAGGCAACAGGATCAAGTTATAAAAAACTTACCTTAATGCGCAAAACAGGTTCAGATACCAGTACTGTTACTCACAGCTGTATGACTTTGGCCAAATTACTAAGTCTTCATGCTTGTTTATGAAGTAAAAATAATAGACTCTTTTTCATAGAGGCTGAATGAAATGCATGTAAAGAGCACAGCCTGATTAACTGTCAGGAATAAATGGCAGTTTAACAAACATCACCACTTCTCTGAGTTTTCATTACCTTTGCCTGAGTACGATCTTAAACTTCTGCATGCTTATCAAATGAACTCTCATCAAAACTTTAACCATGACTATTTTTAAGTCTTTTACCATTCACAATTATTGTTTTACTCTGCTTCTTCCCTGAAAGCTTTTATAATCAGCTACTGTGAGAACATTCCATAATGGCCTAACTTGAAAGTGTAGAGACCATGCCACTGGGCTGTATAAGAGTTTCCAGAACTAATGAGGAAATTGAACTGCTAACTAAAAATCAAGCAGAATAGGAGACTGAATGAACTAGTGTGGATGACTATAATTTTTTTATAACTTTTTTTTGAAGCATTTCTGGCTCTTTACTGTTATGTTTTCCAGATTTAAAGAAATCTTTTTTCTCTTTTCTCTTAAGCTACCTATAATTTATAGCAATCTGGTAAATTATACCTTTGTAAATAGAATCAAAGCATTTATCTCTTCTCCCTACCTGATCCCCCCAGAATCTGAAAACTCTTAGTGAATATTCTATCTGAACAACCACACAGTTATCTACATAAAGTCCAATAAGCATCTGTTCTCCTAAAAGGAGAGAATGGTAAACACTGGCTATATTAGCGAAACTTGCACTGGAATGTCACATCTGAGAATGATGTGCACATAGTCACGGTAGGATGAGGCAGCTTTAAGGAACTAAGGCTGAATTTAGGGAGCCAATGTTTATGAAGCGCACTTAAAAAAATACCTTGCTTATACGGTTTCTGCCTAACAAGTGAGCAAGCAAAGTCTATTCTTACAAGACCCAGGAACCTAGGGATATTGGGTGGGGGGGAACCTCCAGAAGACAGGAATTCACCTGTCTCTAAGTATTGCAGGCAAAAGCTGATGGTGAGTCACTGGCTTGGTTTCCTAACCCCAGAAGATTTTAAGAGGACAATCTGAGATGCCTTATTACAAGTGCAATCTGAGACTTCTTATCAGAAGCGGCTCCAGCAAAGCAGACTTAAAAAGAGCATACATTGTTGATAACTATTCTTGCGGGTAAGATATAAATTATCAAGGGCAAGTTTAATGAGACCAGACTTATTTTGCAAACAAATTAGTCTTACTTAAAATATCTTTGACAGAAATGAGAGTGTCCCCAAAAACAAAAATTATGTTTCAGTGCAAAACTACATCACACCCCTGTGGGTATTAAATTCTTGTCCTGTGCATTGTCTTTGAGGTTTGGTCAAATACCTGTAAACTGGACTGGATCCTGAATTCTTCTAGGCTCCCTCAATATTTATCTACAACTCTCCGAACTAATGTGTTCAATTTTTTTTTTCCCATTCTTCTGACTTGGAATCACTAAAAATTAAAACTGCCTCTTTCCCAAAGTCTTTCAAGCTGAAGCTGGACAACTTGAGGTGAACTTCAGGGAAATCACCACAATAACTCATGTATGGACAACCTTCCTTCCTGCTGCCGTAAGAGTCCCTCAGAAAGTTCTCCAGAAGGCCTGATGACATCACAAAGACAAACTGCAAACTAGGAAAATCTGCCACACTGCTGCTAGCACCACCACCCCCCCCCCACTCTATCTGAAGGTTTTCTGAGTCCAACATCTAGAAATATTCTCGACAACTGACTGCCCTCTGCACTCAAAAACTAAGTTCATAGTTCGTTCCAACCATTAACCTGTTTTTTTGTATTTTTTGTCTCCAGAGAAATCTCCAGCACCTAGAGACCATTTCAATGGGTTACTGGACAAGCTACACTAACTCAGTTTATAGGCCAAGAAAGTTCTTGGCAAAGTTTCAGAATGGATGACAGGGTTCAGGACACACTACTCCCAAAATATAGCACCTCAGCACAGAATATTTTAAGTGGGGAGATAGTGGAGGACAGAGTAACCTTGCGTGCTGCAGTCCATGGGGTCGCAAAGAGTCGGACATGACTTAGTGACTAAACAACAAGTGTGAGGAAAAAGCAGAAGCAAGACAGTCACCCAACTGTCCCCAAGTTTTTCTCCCCAGAAACAGGTCCTAAAATCGTCATGTGAGAGGTGCCCTTCCTATATCTAAAGAAAAGAAACATCTCTATCTCTGAAGCAAAAGGCACACAGAACAATCTGAACACACAGGCCTTCTTAAATTACCCCCAGTTCCCAACACTTACCTCCTACTCTTTAACCTATCATATTCCTCCATAACCATCCACTCTTCATGAAAACCAGCATAAAAACACTCAGGTCTGTTTCTCCATTTCCTTTCAAAGGCTTCATGTCACAAACAACTTATACTAAATAAATGTATGTGCTTTTCTCCTGTTAATCTGCCTTTGTCAGCTGAATTTGCAGGTCTGGCCAGGGGCCCTGAGAGAATTGAGGAAAACATTCTTCTTCCCTATGCTCCAGACATCACTCTTCACATGAGTTTATAAGGTTTTGTTTTTTTTTTTTTCTATTCACCCACACTCTCACCAAACACTGCATATCATTTGTTTTAAAATTTTATTTTAATTTGGCAGAGGAAAAATTTTTTAAACATCTCAGTTTAGCAGTCATATTCATCTCTCTTTAAAACAATTTCCATATAACTTCCTCAAAATTTTCTTGCTGATTTTTCATCTTTTTTTTTTCTTTTAGACCAACAGGATTCATCTGTCAGTTGTCAGCATGAGTATTTTAAAATTGTGTATATATAAGGCATAAACATGCATAAGATTTTTTCCTCTAGACCAAAATAAACATGCAGCTTAAATATATGTTTTCAACGTCAAGCTCCAACTTAGAACATATAATGTAGACCTTATATCCACACCTCTTATTTTAAAAAAAGTAGGTTAGGTCTTTTTGTACTTTTTATAATGGTATCAGATGTGCCTGTGTGCCTGCATGCTCAGTCATTCAGTCATATTAGACGCTCTGAGACCCTCTGGACTGTAGCCCACCAGGCTCTCTGTCAATTTTTCAGGTAAGAATACTAGAGTAGATTGCCATTTTCTTCTCCAGGTGATCTTCCCAGCCCAGGGATTGAAGCTGTATCTTCTATGTCTCCTGCTGTGTTTCCTCCTGATTCTTTACCCTCTGAACCATCACGGAAGCCCATAATAGTATCAGACATTATCTCTAAATAGGAAACAACATTAATCTTTTTATAAATTGGATGTATGTGGTAATCCTTTCTTTATACGTGTCTAGATTACTCTGTGGTGGTTTAGTTGCTAAGTTGTGTCCGACTCTTGTGACCCCGTGGACTATAGCCCATCAGGCTCCTTTGTCCATGGGATTTCCCAGGTAGGATTACTGCGGGTTGCCATTTCCTTCTCTAGGGGATCTTCCTGACCCAGGGATCAAACTCCGGTCTCCTACACTGCAGGCAGATTCTTTACCAACTGAGCCATAAGGGAAGCACCTCAGTGAGTTCAGTTCAGTCACGCAGTCCAGTCCAGATCTTTGAGACCCCATGGACTGCAGCACACCAAGCCTCCCTGTCCATCACCAATTCCCGGAGCTTACTCAAACTCATGTGCATCAAGTCAGTGATGCCATCCAACCATCTAATCATCTGTCCCCTACCCTTCTGCCTTCTATCTTTCCCAGCATCAGGATCCTTTCCAATGAGTCGGTTCTTCGCATCAGGTGGCCAGAGTATTGGAGTTTCATCTTCAGCATCAATCCTTCCAATGAACATTCAGGACTGATTTCCTTTAGGATTGACTGGTTGGATTTCCTTCCGGGCCAACAGACTCTCAAGAGTCTTCTTCAACCCCACAATCCAAAAGCATCAATCCTTCGGTGCTCAGCCTTCTTCACAGTCCAACTCTCACATCCATACATGACCACAGGAAAAACCATAGCCTTGACTAGATGGACCTTTGTTGACAAAGTAATGTCTGCTTTTCAATACGCTGTCTAGGTTGGTCATAACTTTCCTTCCAAGGAGTAAGCATCTTTTAATTTCATGGCTGCAGTCACCATCTGCAGTGATTTTGGAGCCCAGAAAAATAAAGTCTGACACTGTTTCCCCATCTCTTTGCCATGAAATGATGGGACTGGATGCCATGATCTTAGTTTCTGAATGTTGAGCTTTAAGCCAACTTTTTCACTCTCCTCTTTCACTTTCATCAAGAGGCTTAGTTCTTCTTCAATTTCTGCCATAAGGGTGGTGTCATCTGCATATCTGAGGTTATTGATATTTTTCCCGGCAATCTTGATTCCACCTTGTACTTCTTCCAGCCCAGCGTTTCTCATGATGTACTCTGCATATAAGTTAAATAAGCAGGGTGACAATACATAGCCTTGATGTATTCCTTTCCCAATTTGGAACCAATTTGATGTTCCATGTCTGGTTCTAATTGTTGCTTCCTGACCTGCAGACAGACTTCTCAGGAGGCAATTCAGGTGGTCTGGTATTCCCATCTCTTGAAGAATTTTCCACAGTTTGTTGTGGTCCACACAGTCAAAGGCTTTGGCATAGTCAATAAAGCAGAAGTAGATGTTTTTCTGGAACTCTCTTGCTCTTTTGATGATCCAGCAGATGTTGGCAATTTGATCTCTGGTTCCTCTGTCTTTTCTAAAACCAGCTTGAACATCAGGAAGTTCACGGTTCACATACTGTCGAAGCCTGCCTTGGAGAATTTTGAGCATTACTTTGCTAGCGTGTGAGATGAGTGCAATTGTGTGGTAGTTTGAGCATTCTTTGCCATTGCCTTTCTTTGGGATTGGAAAGAAAATTGATCTTTTCCAGTCCTGTGGCCACTGCTGAGTTTTCCAAATTTGCTGACATACTGAGTACAGCACTTTCACAGCATCATCTTTTAGAATTTGAAATAGCTCTACTGGAATTCCATCACCTCCTCTAGATTTGTTCGTAGTGATGCTTCCTAAGGCCCACTTGACTTTGCATTCCAGGATGTCTGGCTTTAGGTGAGTGATCACACCATCCTGATTACCTGGGTCATGAAGATCTTTTTTGTATACTTCTCCTGTGTATTCTTGCCACCTCTTCTTAACATCTTCTGCTTCTATTGGTGGTGGTGATTTAGTTGTTCAGTCGTGTGCAACTCTCTGCAACCCCATAGACTGCAGCCCACCAGGCTCTTCTGTCCATGGGATTCTCCAAGAAAAATACTGGAGTGGGTTGCCATTTCCTTCTCCATTTCCACCTTCTGTTAGATCCATACCATTTCTGTCCTTTATTGTGTCTACCTTTGCATGAAATGTTCCCTACTTTCTCGAATTTTCTTGAAGAGATCTCTAGTCTTCCCATTCTATTGTTTTCCTCTCTTTCTTTGCATTGATCACCGAGGAAGGCTTTCTCATCTCTCCTTGCTATTCTCTGGAACTCTGCATTCAAATAGGTATATCTCTCCTTTTCTCCTTTGCCTTTAGCTACTCTTCTTTTCTCACCTATTTATAAAGCCTCCTCAGGCAATCATTTTGCCTTTTTTGCATTTCGTTTTCTTGGGGATGGCCTTGATCACTGCCTCCTGTACAATGTCATGAACCTCCATCCATATTTCTTCAGGTACTCTGTCTTCAGATCTAATCCCTTGAATATATTTGCACTCCCACTGTATAATCATAAGGCATATGATTTAGGTCATACCTGAACGGTCTAGTGGTTTTCCCTCTTTCTTCAATTTAAGTCTGTATTTGGCAATAAGGAGTTCATGATCTGAGACACAGTCAGCTCCCGGTCTTGTTTAGATTACTCTAATTCTATTTAACCCAAAACAAGAAGTGCGTTTTTGACAAACTCCCAATTAAGGTCATTTTTACTTCAGAAGATAAAAACTTACACATTAACCTAATGCTACTTCATGCATCCCCAAAAGGCACAGCTTAATTTTTACTGTAAAAATAGCAATAAGTTTTATAATAACCAATACCTTGATTATACTGGTACTAAAGTTCAGTTCAGTCACTCAGTCATGTCTGACTCTTTGAGACCCCATGGACTGCTGCACATCAGGCCTCCTTGTCCACCACCAACTCCCAGAGTTTACCCAAGCTCACGTCCATTGAGTCGGTGATGCAATCCAACCAAGCCCTCCTCTATCGTCCCCTTCTCTTCCCACCATCAATCTTTCCCAGCATCAGTGTCTTTTCAAATGAGTCAGCTCTTCCCATCACGTGGCCAAAGTACTGGAGTTTCAGCTTCAACATCAGTCCTTCCAATGAATATTCAGGGATGATTTCCTTTAGGATGGATTGGTTGGATCTCCTTGCAGTCCAAGGGACTCTCAAGAGTTCTCCAACACCATAGTTCAAAAGCATCAATTCTTCGGCACTCAGTTTTTTTTATAGTCCAACTCTCACATCTATACATTATCACTGGAAAAACCATAGCTTTGACTAGATGGACCTTTGTTGGCAAAGTAATGTCTCTGCTTTTTAATATGCTGTCTAGGTTGGTCATAAATTTTCTTCCAAGGAGCAAGCTTCTTTTAATTTCCTGGATGCAGTCAACATCTACCGTGATTTTGGAGCCCCCCAGAGTAAAGTCTATCACTGTTTCTATTGTTTCCCCATCTATTTGCCATGAAGTGGTGGGACCGGATGCCGTGATCATTGTTTTCTGAATGCTGAGTTTTAAGTCAACTTTTTCACTCTCCTCTTTCACTTTCATTGAGAGGCTCTTTAGTTCTTCTTCAATTTCTGCCATAAGGGTGGTATTATTTTCATATCTGAGGTTATTGATATTTCTCCCAGGAATCCTGATTCCAGCTCGTACTTCATCCAGCCCAGTGTTTCTCATGATGTACTCTGCATATAATTTAAATAAGCAGGGTGACAACATACAGCCTTGATGTACTCCTTCCTGATTTGGAACCAGTTTGTTGTTCCATGTCCAGTTCTACAACAGCATTTATGTGAGGATGCCTCTTGTCATTCTTTCCTTATTTCTTAATGTCTTTGAGTGTTAATGTATTCATTAATGTAACAGAAAACTTTTATGGCTTCTTAACATAAAATCAAAATATCACACCTTAGTCAGTCAGTCAGTCAGTCAGTCCCTAAAGTTTATGAACTTTCAGAGCTTGATGTCAAAATCCAATCCTCATATCAGACTGCCAGGATAAACTGTGCATTTTACAGTTTATCCTGGCTTCCCTCATGGTTCAGATGGTAAAGAATCCACCTGCAATGTAGGAGACCCAGGTTCGACCTCTGGTTTGGGAAGAGCCCCTGGAGAAGGGCATGGCAATCCATTCCAGTATTCTTGCCTGGAGAATCCCATGGACAGAGCAACCTGGCAGATTACAGTCCATGGGTTCACAAAGAGTCGGACACAACTGAGCAACTAACACACAGTTTAACATATAAGGTATGTTTCAAATGCCACCCTAAAGTCTCCCTTAGCTGACTTTGACATTCTAGAGGAAACTAAGATTCAGAAAGAATAAGGTAGCTTTTCTGAATGTGAATTAATTTTATCAAAGGTTTTCAATATCTGTAAATATAAAAAATAATTCAAATCAGCTATACTTCTATTTTAAAATTGGGTGGCTATGGTACTACAATTACATATTACATGGTCACTTACAGGGATTTTAAATTAATGCTTACATGGATCTTTGAGAAAGACACATATATGTGCATAACTCCCATACCCATTCTCTTGGCATTGCTCCATTTGGTAAGGGAGCCTATTTACAGGCATCTCAGGACCTAAGAGTAATGGATACTGCTTTATTCTGAAAAGCTACCAGTCTTCAAGATTCCTCCCCAAATTAAAATTGTATATGCTCTATAAAAATAACAAGCCTTCAGTTCACTTTATATCATTTTGATTCATTTAACAATGAAACAAAATTCAGTATCGACAGAAGATTACTCATTCCCAGGCATCTTGTTAGGGAACTTTTTTTTTTTTTTAATTCACCTTGTTTACTTTAAGGCAAACTCTGTTCTGCATGTCATCAGGGTACCACTAGCCCACATAAGCATACCAATAAATTAGGATAAGGCAGAAAAATCTGCTACTCACCTGCTGGCCCTCTAAGCCAATTTCCACTCATTTGTGAGGACTGTCAGTAATTACAGCAACCACACACTTTATCTCACACAATCAACTCTGTACTGCTTGAAATCACTCTCCAACTCTGAGTATGTAGTGCGTATACAGTTTACAGAACACTTTCGCTTTTTTTTCTTCTTAATTCTCTTGTTTGTCACCCTATAAAAATTATGCAATGAGATTTACACCAATTATTCTTAGTCATATGGTGACTCATCCACTACTCAGTACTGACCTTAAACATCAGACCTGTAGAAATCTCATTATAAGAGCCCTGATTCATCACCAAAGGACAGAGACATGGATGAAGAAAAATATGAATGATGGAAAAAAATGTGAATTTTAAAAATTCATAAGCTCTGTAAATAAACAACTATTTAATATATATTTACTAAACAGTATATATTTCTGTTGAAATTAAGTATTTGTTGAAATTTGTCTCATGTGAGTATGCTGATTGGTTCATAAATAAAGTCAAGAATTTGCCCTTTAGGTTACTCTGTATTACAGACATAGATACACACACTAAACGCATATAAGTAGCACCGGTATATGCATGAACATTAAACACAGCATAAACCTAATAAAAATCATACTGAAGTACAAATAAAAGATCAGAAGACTTTAATATGATAGCTAGGGAGGAGTTAATCATAAAAACTGAATGAGTAGACAAAAGATTGCAGGAAGCAAACGGCCACTTGTTTCCTATTAATAGTAAAGTTAGAAAGACTTTGCAGGGAGCTAACACTGAAGACGATTTCACAACTGAAACAAAACAGCCTGATAAAGCAAGAAGGATTAAGTGTGTCTTTCCTATGAAAGACAAGCTAAGGAACAAAGGATACAAGCAGAAAGAAAAACAGCAAAAAATAAGACATATAATAATGTCAAGGAGAACAGAGTGATGGGATTGGGGGAGGGGACTGAGAATTTCATATTCAGCTGTGGGGTATAAAATTTAGTCTCTGAGGTTGTTCGGGGGACTGTTGTTTAAGATTTAAGAGAAGAAAATCTTTAAAAAAAATAAATCAGCCAGAGAAGGCAGCATCAGTTCAGTATAGTTCAAATATATGCCAGAGAACTAGAACAACTAAGTTCTATAGTGATAAATGCCAGGTGGATTTATGAAAAATAGTCAAAAGGGAAATGCCGGGTTTTGTCAAATACCTAGACATCTATGGAGTGACAGAAAAGAGTGAAGATAAATACAAATACATACACATACTTATATACAGAATGCTTTGTTGCTTGAGATATTTACAATATAGCAGGCATTCCTCAAAATAGTGAGAGACAATAAGAGGTAGGTTTTAAAGTGATAATCTGTAGCTTTATCTTTTTTACTTATTAATTATTCATTCATTTAACATGTTAGTTATTAGTTTTCCTGCCTCTTTGGCCTCCTGAAAGCATGAATAATAGATTTATTGAGTGCCTATTGTGAAGCATGTACCACACTAGGCATAAATGAAATCATCCTAGAAGCATAAATGATTTTTATGGATTCTCTTAATCCATAGAAGTAGAAGAGAGAGCAAGAGGGAAATCTCAACTAATGAAATGGAAAACAATTTTGATTACGGAGAGTTATGAATTAGAGAAGACGTATAACCAGAACTGAACTAAATGAAACTTTGTTGCACATGACCTCTTAGATTTAAATTATTAAATAGATTATAATGACTGTAATTCAGTAAGTGGTATTTTCCCAGTGTTTGAAATTCACTAGCTCTTTTAAATCATCATTCCACTCAGGAAATTGTATTAAGTTGTTTAGCTAAATCTGAGCAATACACAAGTTAACTACAGTTTTACTGTTTAAATTCCTCACAAGGACTGTGGCATCTGGAGTTCTGCTTGTTTTCCTGGCTGAATTAATTTCTAAACATCTAGGAATATATTCAGCTGGGATTGCTATAGCAAGCTCTCATCATATCCAGTCTGACCATTCGGCATATAGTATGTATTTCCAAATTAACAACCCATTTGAAAACCCCAGATTCATCATATCACTTATGATCATCCCTCCTCCTTCCTACGTTACATTTTAAATGTAACTGAAAATCTTAATATTTATTTTAATGTTCGTAGATATGGACAGGTTTCAGACTAAGATAGCTGCCTCACTGCCACAGCTTACAAAAAGTACTTGAAACATGGACCCATTAAAATCAAGAATGGGTAAGTCTAGTTTCCTTTCTCAAGATGTTTTTGTGAGTTTCCTTCTCCCTCCCCTGTAATTCTTCAACAAATGACAAATCTACAACTACAGAACAGGATAGTCATTCCCCACCAGTACCAACTGTGAAGGGAAGCTTAAAAGCAATGTGAAGAGTAAGCGCCTGCTAGTTAGCACTGAAAGGAAATAATCGACAGATTAAAAGCAATGATGCAGCTAATTCTACTAAATCACTGGGTTTGCCTTCTAACTACTTGCTTTTTATTGGTGGAAATTTAACTGTTGCCCAAAGTACAGGCAACTGGTTGTAAGAAAACACAGGTGACCCAAGCTGGAAGAATCATGCCAACCATAAAACTAAGCAGACTATTCATCACCATGGTAATAACTCTTAAAACAGACACAGAAGCCAATTCATAGGTTCCATTTTCAAACCAGGAAGTGATTTGGGAGTGTATGCATGTATATAATTTACACAGTATCCTGTGCCAAGTTAATAACAGTCCAAGAGATGAAGCTAAAAGAAACTACAGAAGTGGCCCTTTTAGTAACACTGACTCACAATGCATGGAAAGGTAATCTGCTTCTTTCCACAAAGAACCTCAGAGGATGTTACAATAATAATCAGGAACATTTTCCCAGGTACTAAATCATTAATTGAATTTGAAAGGTCACACATTACTCCTAACATCTACTTGAGGACAGCACATCTCTTTTGCAAGAAAATAAGTCCAAAGTTTAAGCTTTGTGACTTACTTTCAATACAAAAGAACACTACCTAGCTAAGATTTTGAATAAGTTTAAATGAATATGGTCTTTTCAGAGAGACTACTTCCAGAAATATTCAAAGCATAACATATTTTGACCTCAAGCTTCAGTAGCAAAATATTCAAACCAATAAAAATGTGCGAAACACAGCTAAGAAAATAAAAAGATAAGGCACAGACTGGACTATCAGAAGTCATATTTCTTTTAATTTTTCCCTCAAGGTAAGAGTACTTGTGACAAATCCCCACGTGTTTTGCAGTTTTGGTACTGTCTGAGGAAGTCTTCAGTTCAGTTCAGTCGCTCAGTCGTGTCTGACTCTCTGTGACCCCATGAACCACAGGACACCAGGCCTCCCTATCCATCACCAACTCCCGGAGTCCACTGAACCCCATGTCCATTGAGTTGGTGATGCCACCTAACCAGCTCATCCTCTGCCGTCCCCTTCTCCTCCTGCCCTCAATCTTTCCCAGCTTCAGGGTCTTCTCAAATGAGTCAGTTCTTTGAATCAGGTGGCCAAAGTATTGGAGTTTCAGCTTCAACATCAGTCCTTCCAATGAACAGCCAGGACTGATCTCCTCTAGGATGGACTGGTTGGGTCTCCTTGCAGTCCAAGGGACTCTCAAGAGTCTTCTCCAACACCACAGTCCAAAGGCATTAATTCTTTGGTACTCAGCTTTCTATATAGTCCAACTCTCACATCCATACATGACCATTGGAAAAACCATAGCCTTGACTAGATGGACCTTTGTTGGCAAAGTAACATCTCTGCTTTTCAATATGCTGTCTAGGTTGGTCATAACCTTCCTTCCAAGGAGTAAGCATCTTTTAATTTCATGGCTGCAGTCACCATCTGCAGTGATTTTGGAGCCCAGAAAAATAAAGTCTGACACTGTTTCCACTGTTTCCCCATCTATTTGCCAAGAAGTGATGGTACTGGATGCCATGATCTTAGTTTTCTGAATGTTGAGCTTTAAGCCAACTTTTTCACTCTCCTCTTTCACTTTCAAGAGTGAAAGCCTCCTCTTTCAAGAGGCTTTTTAGTTCCTCTTCACTTTCTGCCGTAAGGGTGGTGTCCTCTGCATATCTGAGGTTATTGATATTTCTCCCGGCAATCTTGATTCCAGCTTGTGCTTCTTCCAGCCCAGCATTTCTCATGATGTACTCTGCATATAATTTAAATAAGCAGGGTGACAATATACAGCCTTAACGTACTCCTTTTCCTATTTGGAACCCGTCTGTTGTTCCATGTCCACTTCTAACTGTTGCTTCCTGACCTGCATACAAGTTTCTCAAGAGGCAGGTCAAGAAGTCTTCATTTCTCCTTTATTTTTGAAGGACAATTTTGCTGGATACAGAATTCTCAGTTGGGGATTCTGGCCTCGGTTTTCCCACTCTCTACAGTATTTAAGTCTACACTCCTCTGCTTGCTTAGTCCACAGGTAAGAAACACTGGGTCTTTCTCTTTTGCACTTGATATCATACTGCCAGTTTAATTTAACCAATACATATTCTAAGCACTGAGGTAGTACTTGAATATAATCTGAAAAATAAGGATTCAGTAAGATAATCTGAAAAATAAGGATTCAGTAAGATACACTACAACTAGACTGTTCATATCTGTAGGGAGCTTAGAAATTAAGAGGTTTTAAAACAGATCATCCTAATTTGTATATGAAACTATTAACTTTTTGAGGGCAGAGACCTTACTGATACTCTGACCTCCTACAAGTCAGCCTTCAGTACATGTGCACTTTCTGTGTTGCTAAGGAGAATTACAAGCTTGACAATCAGGAACCCTAAAAATCTATGCCAGTGTTATTTTGAAGCTGTAATCCAGCTCCTCTTTTCTTTCATCCTGCTCAGAAAATAACTGCACTTCACATATAACTATAAAATAATAGAGATGAGCTGGTTGAACTCCCTAATCTACATGGAAATAAGAAAATCTCCAATAGCACAAACAATCTATTAGATATTAATATGCTTTTAAAATGGATTCACAAATGACAAGCTTCCATATGACATTTAAAATACTCCATGTGCTCATGTCAAAAATGAAAAAAGTTGAGTCAATAATACAGCCTGTAGTATTATCCTATAGGCATGTCTTTATATGATATGGAAATAAATCTTTTTTGGATGGAATAATCAAAATGTTCTGGGCAACTGTTACCCAAGTTTTTTAACTGATTGAATCAAACCCCCCTACACAGAATCCTTGTCCTCTTGGAAATAGTTACTGCCTCTTCAAAGTATTCTGAAGAATTAAATTCAGCGTATAAGACTTTAAAATAACTGTTTCACTCACTCAGGCTTTTTCACCTCAAGCGAACTTCATGCTAAAGAGTCAGAGCTAGAGTATTTTCTGAAAAGAAACCTTTTTTTCTAGTAATCTTGCACAAAAAAAGATTTCATTCAGTCTGACGTGTCAGAAGTTTCAATTATCCCCACACTGACAGCAAGAAGTTCACTCCGTGCGCTGTTATCTTACCCCTACAGCTTGTACATTCTGAACTGAAAGACAAAAAGTAAAGTGTGCCTGTTTGTAGGCAAAAGAAAGCTGATGATTTGTCACTATATATAGTCTGTTCTTTAAAATTTGATTTCACAGATTTTTAAATTTTTTTTACTTTAAATAAATTCACAGATTATAATATTTTTCATCATATCCATACAGTGTAAACATTCGGAAAAGGTGGATTTTAAGTTGTTATTACCTTTCTGAATGTTGTTTTTGCCAAGGTAAAGAGTTTAAATAACTGTCTACTTCTAAGAGTAGTTAAGCCTGAAGTTAAACTATGCATTTCATAAAATTCTAACACTATTGCCAGAAAGAGCTCATTAGTGACCAATTAATCCATTTTTGTAAGTCAAATATGTTGATCTATCTGTAAGCCTAGACTTTCTCATCCTAACAAAGATGAATAGTGCCAACAAAGAACTTCAAACTATACTCAATTCTCAAGGTGATCTATTCAAACAAGAGAACTTATCAAGGTTGCATTCTATAATTATGAATATGATCACAAGGTGGAGGAGAAATCAGCAATGACAATAATTAACTAAGTACCTATTTGTGCTCTGTGCTGTTCTAGACACTCTCTCTACGTTATCTCATTTAATCCAACAATTCTATAAAGGTAACACTGCACCCACTGTATAACTCTGAAGGTTGAGACTCAAAGCAGATACATGCCCAAAATTTTACAAGTATTAGATGGTGAAGACTATGAACCTAGGCCTTTCTGTTACATCCCTCACTCACTATTTAAAAAAATTTTTTTAATTGGTAAAAGCCTCCTAAAATGATGTTTCTTTGGACTGGTCCACTACTTTTGTGGGAGCAAAGAAATGACTTAAAAGTGAAACTAAATAAACCAATTGTTTAACAAGTAAGAAACCAACATCTATTTTGAAGATACAAAAGAATGTGATTTGCCATTGTATAAAGAGAACACAAAAGTAGTTGCCAGATGACTCAGCTAAGCAATAAATTAGAGGTTAAAGAGGCTACAGAGGAATTGAAACTGTAGTGCTACCTCTGAAGATTAGACAAGTCACTAATCATTGTGAAAGGCCCTGAACACAGCAGCCACTCAGTCACTTAGCAAGGAGCTGAATAATAAATAAATTGTGCAAGGAAAATTTAACACTTTCCTTGAGACTAAGATAGTCAGCAGCTGCAACATTAGACAAAAGATGACCAAAATAACTAGTTATAGAGTAACGACCACTATACTAGAATGGGATAATACCTACAATAGAGTACAGTAAGACAGTAATTTCATAGTATTTCTCTTCTAAGACATAGAAAAATACTCTCAAAACTAGTTTCTGGAAAGAAATATAGTAGTCACATTTACTAAATAGTGTCCTGGCACTTAAGAAAAAAACACCTTAGTATACATTTTGGGAGATCAAGAATCAGAGCATATGTGAAAACAGCCTTAGGGAACAAACTTACGGTTGTCAGTGGGGAAGGATGGGTGGAAGGGATAGTTGAGGAGTTTGGGATGGACAAGTACACACTGCTATATTTAAAAGAGATAACCAACAAGGACCTACTATATAGCTCAGGGAACTCTGCTCAATGTCATGTGGCAGCCTGAATGGGAGGGGAGTTTTGGAGAGAATGGAGAGAGATATATATATAATATATATATGTATAAATGGCTGAATCCCTTCACTGTTCACCTAGAACTATAACAACATTGTCAACTGCTATACTCAAATACAAAATAAAAAGTTTAAAAAACAGGATATATGAAAAACTCTTTTGGGCAGCCCAAACAGAAGACAGACCCTGATGTGTGCTTGCGGGCTGAAGAACAAGAGAAATATAGGAAGTTAAAAAGAAAACCAAACAAAAAAACTGCCAGAGTTAGAAGAAACAGTTTTGCCAAGTTTCAGACCACAAACATCAAGGCAGATAGATGAATGGCTAAAATTCTAGAAGAGAGAAAACTAAGAACTAGAGTTTTTTCCACAGCAAGAATATAAAATTCTGAACATAAGGATACTGCAAGTAATGTCAAAAGGTTTCTAATGAAAGATACATTTTTAGCAACTCACAGATTAACAATCCTTTCTAATATTTCCTAGTAAGTAAAGAAATTTATAGTTCTAGAACTCCTGTGATCATAAGACTATTTAACCGGTTTTATTTTGTGTTCTTTCCTCTACCACATCTACATTCTCTTAGTTTTCTCATCTCCTTTTGTGCTTGCCAGTTTCTTCAGAAATGAGACATAAGTTGGCCCTGTCTCACTACAAGTACCACTGGCTCAGTGGTGTTAGGCTATAACTATATTCAAAAAGTTCATTCTTAAAAAGATTCTCTCCAAGTAAACTGTTAATTCCCATTTAATTCATTGTGACAGTTCATAATACTAAGGCCTCTACCTTACATTTTTGTAATTAAAAAACCTTCACATCCATGATCTCAACTTATTCTCACAACATGTAATCTGGATGGTACTAGAGTCAATAGCTGTATCACTCCCATTTTAAAACTGGCGAACTGACCCAAAGAATTCAACACCAAGGGAAGCTGCGGCAAAGCCAGCTGGTGTGGGAGAGCTTCATACAGCCTGAGGCTCTCACCACCACTCCACACTAACAGCATTTCATGGATAATTGTGGTATGTTTCTGAGTACACGCAAATGACAAAATTTCCTAAGAAACAAAAGACTGCTTTAAATATACTAGTGAGAGTTAAAGTCGCTCATTTGTGTCTGACTCTTTGCAACCCCATGGACTATACAGTCCATGGATTCTCCAGGCTAGAATACTGGAGTGGGTAGCCTTTCCCTTCTCCAGGGGATCTTCCCAATGCAGGGATCGAACCCACTGCAGGCGTATTCTTTACCAGCTGAGCCACAAGGGAAGCCCTAATTTATCTTCAAAAGAACTCACCACAAAAATGAAAACATGCTCCAATTCTTATGTTTCTCACTTCAGCCCATTAAGAGCTATATTAGACATGACCTTCACATAAAAGTAAATGAATACATGTAAGGTAAAATACCACTCATTTTGAAGCACAGCTTGCAAATAACAGTTGCTTTTGCTTAGTAAATACACTGTGTTCTCTTATACTTTGTGTTCTCTTTTTATCTTAGATTGAAAACTATATAGGTGGACAAGATAAAGAGGAAAGAGACCAAGAAGAATCACATATTGTGACAGGCACATTTAACATGCTATCTGATTTAATCTGTGCAGTCACTCCGGGAAGCACTGAACAAACTAAGACTCTAAATTTAAAATAGGACTTGAATCCATGTCCAATCCCATATGCCTCAAAGACACTTTATTTTGCATCTTTGTAATAGTTTCTAGCATTTTACAAACTGTTAAGTAGAATAGTGAAGTTGCTCAGTCGTGTCCGACTCTTTACGACCCCATGGACTATAGCCCACCAGGCTCCTCCGTCCATGGGATTCTCCAGGCAAGACTACTGGAGTGGGTTCCCATTTCCTTCTCCAGGGGATCTCCCCAACCCAGGGTTGGAACCCAGGTCTCCCACATTGCAGGGAGACGCTTTAACCTCTGAGCCACCAGGGAAGCCCATTAAGTAGAATAGGCATATTTAATTATTTCTTATATGTAGTTAAACTTGTATATTCAGCTCACAGCCTACAAATAAACACAGTAACCAGGATACTTTAAATAGACCCATATTAAAAGTACGTTATTAAATGACCTTTATCTATGTAACTTACAATGATGTAAAGTACATTTAAAATGTGTACCTATCTGTGCATGTACGTATGCTCAGTTGCTAGGTCGTGTTCTACTCTTTGCAACCTCATGGACTGTAGCTTGCCAGGCTCCTCTGTCCATGGGATTTTCCAGGCAAGAATACTGGAGTGGGTTGTCATTTCCTCCTCCAAAGGATCTTCCCAACCCAGGGACCAAACCTGCATCTCCTGCATTGGTAGGTGGATATTTTATCACTGAGCCACCTGGGAAGCCCAGAATAACATACTGAAAGATTCACAAATGAAATAGTATGTCTGAAATATGCTTTGTTTTTACAAGCAAGGGAAGAAAATGTGGAGATGGATGCACCAAGATTAGTCACGAGTTAATAACTATTGAATCTACATCATGGTTATAAAAGTGTTTGTTACATCATTCTGTCTACTTTGTAAATGTGAAATTTTCCGCAGTACAAATGATTTTTAATCTGAGAAATTCAGTGCATCAGAAAATGGTACCTCAAGTATTATAACAGAAGTACTTTAAAGAACAATTTAAAATTTAACTGCATGTTCCTATTAAAAAAATTGTTTTGACTAGATAATAATACTGATGTGTCAACCAGAAGATATTTGCCTCAATTCCTTACTGAAAATGTTGTTTTGTTTGTAAGTTATGGCCCATCTCTTTACTAAGTTCTGCTAGTACACTGGAAACAGCAATTTCTTGGAAACTGGAAAAGTAACAACTGGTTAAAAAATATAAGCAAACTGCCAGACTAGATTTTTTTTTACTTCCAAAGTTTTTCGTTTACTTCAACTGACACTAAGAAAGCTCACGATGAATGAGAATGGTAGCACGGATTTTGGTTCAAATTCTTCAAGTTTGGATAATGCATTTGTAATTTAAATTTCATATTATGAATCTTTGCTAAGTGAGAAACAGTTGCATTTAACATAAAAAGAACAAAGGGTCTGAAATTTAATTTTGCGTCTATCGCTTAGTAGTTTTAAATAATTTCAAGCAAGTTCAAATTCCTTCATCTATAAAATAAGGAAATTAGTGTCTTTTATACGATACTGTGATGTGTGGATTTGAATTACTGTATATACAATATATGTAATACAACATATTGTATATATACTACAAATATATATATTCCTGTAATGTTTAATACACAGTAGCTAATATTCTGTCAACATCTAGTAATTATTCTACAAGTCGATACGATTGTTTTGCCAGTTAACAAAGACCTACTTCTCCCCACATGCCAACAATATTTCCCATGGGTGTAAAAAGTCACTTGGAAAATACATCCATTCTGATGGACTAAGAAACCCTTTTATACAGTGAAGGGTATAAATGTATAAGTGTCTTCATGTAATTAGCAGACAACAAAAATTTTCCTATAACTTCTATTTATCTAAGCTGTAAAGATTCTGAATAAATAAAATGGTTAAAAAGTTTAAACAGAGGATGTTTTCAGTTAAATAGCCAAAGTAAAGTTTATATTTTAAATGTATTTGGCATTTGAAGGATCAATTCACATGAAAAATGTCAAAATAAATCATTAGACTTACTGATAATGCTTCTACTATAAGAAAATTCTTACCCTTGAAAATAAAGTTTCAACAAAGAATGACTGCCTCCCAACTAGCCAGATCCCCTAGGGCATTCTGCATGTACTTTGAAGCACATCATGTTATAGCACTCATTTGTTCACGTATTTGTTCCCTGGTTGGTATATGAATTCCAATAAAACAGATGCAAACTTATCTTCTTTTTGTATCACCAGCACCTGCATAGTGCCTGACAGTAGCAGGTGCTTAATAAATATTTTTTGAATTCACCTATGAGTACATTTACCTTCACTCCAAGGACTTCTGGATCAAATCATTAAGTTCCCCACAGTTACACTCTCTGATGGAGCTGTGTCTACCAAACCTGGGATTAGGATTTAGGAGACTTTCAGTGTGGTTTCACCTTTCCCCCTTAGTCCATGGAGGTAACATCTACTCTAATTCAGCACAGACTCTCTTCCTGGGTTACTCTTCCAAGCCTCGCCTTCCAGCCATACAACCAGGTAACATAGCACTCTACATGCCAGGTACCACACTTAAACACAGCACACATTTCAGTTCACCTGACCTTTACAATAACCTTGGAGTTAAGTATCAGTACTACTCCCATTTTACAGATAGAAATGTCAAAGCTTAGAGCTTATAAAATGTGTTCAAAGTCCCAAGGTTACAGAGCAGAGGCGTAACTTGAGCCAGTTCAGCCTGATTACAGCCCATATTCTCAACACTGAGTCCTCTGAACAGAAACTTGCTAATAAACAAAGTCTTTTGAAAAAGGCTCTAAAAGTCCCTTGAGATCACTTTAGATGTTTTTTTAATGAGCTTTTAAAAAGCGATGTTAACTTCCTTTGGGAGTCCTTCATTTTTCCCTCTTAGGTTCTCTGACACACAGGGAATCCATCAATACAGAGAATACTAACCAACAGAAGCTCTCGGATGAGGGCAGACAAGAGTTGAGAATGGAAAACATACTCAAAGAAAAAAAATCTAAGCAGTCGAGAAATCTTGTGAACAGAAGATTAGGGAGAAAAAAAATCAAACTGACAGATGAAGAATCTTACTGCATAAAGGATGAGATATCTACTAATGACTGAAATTTGGATAGAGCTTAAAAGTTACAGAGCACTTACAAATACAGGCACTAATTCAATAAAAGAGAAGGTCCTCGGGCCCAAAGCTGCCAACAGAACATAGAGGCCCTGTAGATTTGACACTAAAACTTTTATTGGAACCAGTAGAAGCTACATAGACTAATGAATAAGACCCTCTTTCCCAAGTTTAAATCTCAGTTTTGCCAATTATGCATGTCTTTGGCAAAGGTACTGATCAACCATTCTGAGCCTCGATTTCCAGAGATGTAAAATAGAAATAATATCCTTATCATCAAACAGTCTACAAATAATATATGCTGGAGAGGGTGTGGAGGAAAAGGAACCCTCTGCACTGTTGGTAGGAATGTAAACTGGTGCAGCCATTGTGGAGAATAGTGTAGATGATCTTTGGAAAAAAAAAAAAAAACTGAAAACAGAGTTGCCCATATGATCTAGCAATCCCACTCCTCGGCATATATCTGGAGAAGGCTCTAATTTGGAAAGATACATGCACCCCATGTTCACAGCAGCACTGTTTACAACAGCCAACACATGGAAGCAACCTAAGCATTCATCAGCAAATGAATGGATAAAGAAGGTGTGATTCATATACATATTACTCAGCCATTGAGAGAGTGGAATATTGGCATTTGCAGTAACATGAATTATCATACTAAGTGAAGGAAGTCAGAAAGAGAAAGACAAATATCATATGATGTTACTTATATGTGGAATCTTAAAATATGATACAAATGAACTTACAAAAACAAACACTCACAGATAAAGAAAACAAACTTATGGTTACCAAAAGGAAGGAGAAGGATTTGGTTAAATTAGGAGTTTGAGATTAGCAGATACAAACTACTATATATAAAATAGCTCAATAACAAGGTCGTACCACATAGAAAAGGGAACTATGCTGAATATCCTGTGATTAGTCATAATGAAAGAAATATGAAAAATATTATGTATCTATATACACACAATTGAATCACTTTGCTGTACACCAGAACCTAACACAATATCATAAATCAATTATCTTCAATAGAAACAAAAGAAGAAATACCTCTCTTGTAGCAAAATGATGAGGAAAAACAGTTAATGAATCATGCTTTCCAAGACCATTAGTTGAGTACATCTATGTGGACCACCAATGATAGGAAAAAGGTAATATTCTTTTTTTATTTTATTTTTACTTTATTTTACTTTACAATACTGTATTGGTATTGCCATACATTGATATGAATCCAGCATGGGTCTATACAAGCTCGCAATCCTGAATCCCCCTCCCACCTCCCACCCCATATCATCTCTCTGGATCATCCGCATGCACCAGCCCCAAGCATCCTGTATCCTGTATCGAACATAGATTGGCACTTCGTTTCTTACATGGTAGTATACATGTTTCAATGCCATTCTCCTAAATCATCCCACCCTCTCCTTCTCCCTCAGAGTCCAAAAGTCCGTTTTTACATCTGTGTCTCTTTTGCTGTCTCGCATACAGGGTCATCATTAGCATCTTTCTAAATTCCGTATATATGTGTCAGTATACTATATTGGTGTTTTTCTTTCTGGCTTACTTCACTCTGTATAATTGGCTCCAGTTTCATCCACCTCATTAGAACTGATTCAAATGTATTCTTTTTAATGGCTGAGTAATACTCCATTGTGTATATGTACCACAGCTTTCTTATCCATTCATCTGCTGATGGACATCTAGGTTGTTTCCATGTCCTGGCTATTATAAACAGTGCTGTGATGAACATTGGGGTACATGTGTCTCTTTCAATTCTGGTTTCCTTGGTGTGTATGCCCAGCAGTGGGATTGCTGGGTCATAAGGCAGCTCTATTTGCAATTTTTTAAAGACTCTCCACACTGTTTTCCATAGTGGCTGTACTAGTTTGCATTCCCACCATCACAAGTGGTACTGGGAAAACTGGTCAACCACATGTAAAAGAATGAAACTAGATCACTTCCTAACACTATACACAAAAATAAACTCAAAATGGATTAAAGATCTAAACGTAAGACCAGAAACTATAAAACTCCTAGAGGAGAACATAGGCAAAACACTCTCAGACATAAATCACAGCAGGATCCTCTATGATCCACCTCCCAGAATTCTGGAAATAAAAGCAAAAATAAACAAATGGGATCTAATTAAAATTAACAGCTTCTGCACAACAAAGGAAACTATAAGTAAGGTGAAAAGACAGCCTTCTGAATGGGAGAAAACAATAGCAAATTAAGCAACTAACAACTAATCTCAAAAATATACAAGCAACTTATGCAGCTCAACTCCAGAAAAATAAACGACCCAATCAAAAAATGGGCCAAAGAACTAAATAGGCATTTCTCCAAAGAAGACATACGGATGGCTAACAAACAGATGAAAAGATGCTCAACATCACTCATTATCAGAGAAATGCAAATCAAGACCACAGTGAGGTACCATTTCACACCAGTCAGAATGGCTGCGATCCGAAAAAGGTAATATTCTTTAAAAAAAAAAAAAATAGTGCTTTCAGAGAGCCTGCAAGGAGATCAAACCAATCAATCCTAAAGGAAATCAACCCTGAATATTCATTGGAAGGACTGATGCTGAAGCTGAAGCTCCAATACTTTGGCCACCTGATGCAAAGAGCTGACTCACCGGAAAAGACCTTGGTGCTCGGAAAGATTGAGGGAAGGAGGAAAAGGGGTGTCAGAGGATGAGATGGTTGGATGGCATCACCAAATCAATGGACATGAGTGTGAGCAAACTCTGGGAGAGAGTGAAGGACAAGGAAGCCTGGTGTGCTGCAGTCCATGGGGTCACAAAGAGTCAGACACGACTTAGTGACTGAACAACAGAGACCCGGAACATTCAACAGTAACAGCAGCCAACAATAAGCACAATAAGGCTAGCTTGTCCTCATGCTCAGATTCCCAAGCAGAAGTGAATTGCCCACTTAGAGGATCCCACTCAGAAAGGAATATCTGAAAAAATTTTTCTTCACCAGGGCAGGCTTCATGGTTAAGCAACCAGAACGGGTGCACAGGATCTCATACACAAAGGCCTAGGATCTTGTTCTGCAGTAACTGTCTTAAAATTCTTAATAATCGTACCTTTGAATCTGTGTTTGGTACATGAAGTCCAATGGGATGATGGGAGTCCAATGGGCTCCTTGGCTTAGAGCCTTGGTTCATGAAGAATCCCACCTCCTAACATCTCCTTACCAAAGCCAGTAACTGGACTGCTGGGAGACAGGGAGAAGAAACATTGGCCATCCACATCCTAGCTGGTAGCACCACAGCCTATTAGGTATGACTCACAGCATCCTCTTGCCCACTCTCAGTAGTTTGGCATGGCAGTCCATGAGAAAGAGGGACTGACTTTTCCACCCAAGCAGGACACCCCTCTTTTCATTTTGCTCTGGGCCCTACAAATTACGTAGCCTGCTCCATCCTTCTCTTCATGATGGCAACAAAAATACTGCCACCAGGAGAGAGGTGTTTGGTGAGCACATATTTCTTCAAGTATAAAAGCTACTGGGAAGCTATTAGCCACTCCCAACCTAGATCAGCCAGCAGTTTTCTTTACAACATCATACAGGGGATCAGTAACAGGAAGTCAAAGACGTCTTCACCTAGAGTGGAACCGAGCAAAACAGGAAATGTTGTTGTTCAGTCGCTAAGTCATGTCCAACTCTTTACAACCCCATGGACTGTAGCCCGCCAGGTTCTTCTGTCCATGGCAATTTCCAGGCAAGAATACTGGGGTGTGTTGTCATTTTCTTCTCTAAGGGATCTTCCTGGATCCGGGATCGAACCCACGTCTCCTGCATTGGCAGGTGGGTTCTTTACCACAGAGCCACCTAGGATAGCACTTGTGAAAAAAGAGCTGGCCTCTTCCTGATCCCCACCATGAGGTGCCCTGGAATACCTTCCCAGCCCCCTTCCTTATTCAATTCATCCTTGAAGGTTTTCTTGATAGCAGACAGTTCTAGGTCCAGGGCATATAAGAATGAACAGGAGAGAAAGTGAAACAGTTCAGTAATGGTAGCAAGAACTAATATCTAAGAGCTTGTTATGTGCCAACCTCTTTAAGTATTTGACATATTTGATGATTTAATTCTCACAGTGAGCCCATGATGTAAAGAAAATACTGTCCTATCTTAGATATGAGAATATGGAAACATGGAGAATTTGAATATCTTGCAGCTACTAAGCACAAGGGAAGCCCAAGCTGGCTCAGTGGTAAAAGAACCCCTGCAATGCAGGAGACACGGTAGGAGTCACAGGTTCAATTCCTGGGTTGGGAAGATCCCCTGGAGCAAGAAATAGGAAACCTGCTCCAATATTCTTGCTGGAAAATACCACGGAGAAAGGAGCCTGCTGGGTAATAGTCCATGGGGTTGGGAGCGAATCAGTCACAACTCAGTGAGTCAACAACAACAAAGCGTGAAGCTTGGATTCAAACCTAGGCAGATAATGACAACACAGTGTGATAAATGCTGGAACATAGGTTATGGAAAGTACCTAGAACCAAGAATTTAAGTAAACTGGTTAGTAAAAAATAAAATTAATGAATACATTGGTTAGTAAAATATAAAATTAACAAATATGTTGAAAAGCCTTGGAAATACACAAAGAGAAGGTAAACAAAGATATTGGCACTCTCTTTAAATTTTTCATGAACCATTTATTAATAGATAGTAGCTCCAGGTCACTACCTTTTAGTAGAAATGCCACCAGCTATCATATTTGGTTTCGGAGATACACAGAAGTTTAAAAACAACAAATGATCAATGACTAGGGCAAATACATTGCCAAATAAAACTAGTTAACTGCTATTAACCTGAATCACAATCATGATAAAACATGTGATCATATCATAAAGTATTGCAAAGCCACTCTAGCAATGGCTGAAGAGTTCACCATTTAATGTAACACGTAGTTTTTACATGGGGCTACCTATCCAACTAATAATTTTACTGGAAGAAAAGAAGCATCATACAGTCAGGCCCACAAAGGTCTTTTTAAGGTGAGCCAACCCACACCAGTCAATGAACCAGCTCTTTCACTCAGCAGCTCATCTAACAGATTTTTTTTTTTCCTTGATGCAACAGTCTTAGGGAGATTTTCTAGAATTAAATTGCCCTCAACTGTTCTGTGTGAAGAGATTAGCCCTATAATACAAGCTGTCCTACAGGTCAATCCTCATTATCTGTAAAGTAGTATCAGCCCCATATTCTTTAACTTTTTATTTTATATTGGAGTACAAATGATTAACAATGGTGTTAATCAATAGTAGTTTCAGGTGGACAACAAAGAGACTCAGACATACATATACATGTATCCATTCTCCCCAAACCCCCTTCCCATCCAGGCTGCCACATAACACTGAGCAGAGTTCCCTGTGCTCTATGGTAGGTTCTTGTTCCCTTCTCCATTTTAAATACAGCAGTGTGCACATGTCCATCCCAAACTTGCTATCTCCATCCCCTACTCTTCCCCCCGCAGCCCCATATCTTGCCTACCTAATAAAATATTTCTCCTTTATGTCCTAATTTATTCAACACTGAACCTGATCTTCTGCACAAAACAAGGTTACTCTTCAAATATCCTCATTTACTTTATTTTTTTTTAGCTTTTTATTTTTTAAATTTTAATATCTTTAATTCTTACGTGTGTTCCCAAACATGAACCCCCCTCCCACCTCCCTCCCCATAACATCTCTCTAATCTTCCACTCAACATCACCTCGTGATCAAAATAAGCTTAACTGGTCTTCCTACTACAGACAATTTCCTCATCTAATTCTTTTTATAAGACTGAGAAAATAATTAACTCTTAAAAAGCACTGTGGACTTCCCCAGTGGTCCAATGGTTAAGATGCCACATTTCCACTGCAGGGGGCAAAGGTTCGATTCCCAGTCCAGGAAGTTCCACATGCCATGCAGTGCAGCCAAAAAAAAAAAAAAATTAAAAGGAAAAAGCACTGCTTCTATTCTGCTGTCCAGTGGCAACATATTAGGTCACTTAATAAAAACAAAATTAGTTTAATAATCAAGCAGCCTGGATTTCAGCCTCAATTCCTCCACTAACTCATCTGAGTAACTCAACTAGGTTTCCTTACCTGGAAAACATGAGTCCTGGGAAGGAAAAGTAATGCAGTCCCTTACCATGAGAACAACAAGCCTCTTATACTGGAGTTCATGGTCCGCCATGCCACAGCTTAGCTAATCAACCTCATCGACAGTTGTCATCCAAGGCATTCGCTCTGATCACCAGCTTCTCTCATGCTCCTGAATTTTGTCAGTCCCTCCAGTGCCCTACAGACAATTCCTTTTCCTGAAATGATGTCACCCTCTCCTCTCATTAAAGACATTTTCAAAGAGAAGGCATACCAGGGATTTTTTTTTCTCTTTGTCCTTTTCTGACATTAGCAAATTCTCCACAGTCACCACAGATTTTGTATGCAGTAAATATTCAGGAAAAAAATGAATTTCTTAAACTAGAACTATAAGATAAAATTATTTCAACATATGAAATAGTACTGAAACTAGTAACCCTCAATGGCAATCCTCTTTTACCTTCCTAGGAACTTTATATTTGCTGTACATATTTGGCCCTGTTAACTCTAAAACTCAATCTACACAGGCTGTGGCTCCAATATAAGGACTCAGTAGTTAATGAACTAATTTTGTTTTGGTTCTCCAAACTGTGCAGTCTAATTTATCATTGCTGGACCAAACTGGATATTATATATAGCTAATGTGGTCACATGAAAGTTCTTAATCTCAGTACATTAACCGTTTCCTAGAAACTCAACCTATTTTTAACATCAAACCATGTTATTTTATGAGAAGCAAGTTAGTTCCAGTAATACCAATTCAGTCATTTGACAAGTGAAATTATTTTTGTGAAGTGACCTGAGAACTCCCAATTACCATCTACAAGGCTGCACTGGTAAGAAATTGATGAAATAATAATTTGGGAGGCGCTCCAAATATATTTTCACATCCCCAAGTGGTCATTCAGTTGCCAGAAAAAAGAAACCAATGGCCCAGAGATATCATCCAGTTCTCTAGGATCTGTGTTGCCCTGATTCTGACATAGAAACAGAACTAGTGCTTCATATACACACTAAAGGGCTTCCCTGGTGGCTCAGTTGGTAAAGAATCTGCCCGCAGTGTAGGAGACCAGGGTTCAGTCGTTGGGTCAGGAAGATTCCCTGGAGAAGGGAATGGCTGCCTACTCCAGTATTCTTGCCTGGAGAATTTCACAGACAGAGCAGCCTGGTGGGCTACAGCCCACGGGGTTGCAAAGAGTCAGACATGACTGGGTGACTAACATGCATGCGCGCGCGCGTGCGCACACACACACACACACACACACACACACACTAAAAAGAGCAAAGAATTTACTAGCAAAAGGCTTGTGCCAAACCCATAATAATAACTCATAGCCATAGGCAAGTCTTATCACCTTTCATCCTCAGATTTCAAAGAGTCGGACACGACTGAGCGACTGAACTGAACTGAAAATGAGAATAATCATAACACCAGCCTCCTCTACTGTATAAGACCTCTGAGGTTGCAATGATACAATGTAAAAGTGTTTTTGAAAAATGCTTCACAGATACAAATTAAGATATTATGTAACAATATTCTTAAATCGAATACTCACAGTTGTCTTTATTATCAAATATATACCACCTAGTAAGAAAACAAAAGTGAGTAGGATTAGTAAGAGAAAAATTATCCTTAATGATACCAATTTCCTAAGTCTGAATTTTCAGACATCTTGCTTTTCTAAGTAGGACACACAAAACTCTACACAAACAATTTCAGGCAGTTAAGTATCTGAACACCTTTCCTGAAAGATCTCCTGGGAGAGAAGTTCCACAGCTCTCTTGGTGTTTTTCACTGGGGAACTGAACAACTCAAATAAGGTACAAATAAGTACCCTGGAGAAGAAAATGGCAACCCACTCCAATATTCTTGCCTTGGAAATCCCATGGACAGAGGAGCCTGGTGGGCTACAGTCCATGGGGTTGCAAAGAATCAGACATGACCTAGCGACTAAAAAACAACAACAAACAAGTTCTCATTTCTTTCACCAGATATAAAGAAAACAAAGTATAACATGTTGGTTTAAATGGAATAATTAGATATAAAATTCTACTCTGCAACAAGTTTCTTGGCAGGTGAAGACAAAATATTAATATGCAAGGCATAATGGACCTAAGCTTTTTTCTCCTTCATTCAAGTTCCCTCCTTGCAGAGGCAGAAACATCTATTGCCAAGAAACAAATCAAGATCAGCCTTCCCAGATTTCACACTGAAATGCTAACCTTGACACCTGGCAATTTGCAGTAAAAAAAACATACAGTCTTGTCTGCAATCCACAGCACAAAACATCAGCACTTTACGCACTTGTCAATGTTGATGCTAAACTCCTTTAATGAAAGCAAATATTAAGACATATGACACTAGAGAGAATTTAAGGCCCACTAAACACAGTTTCTCCAGCTCCATCCGTGTGATTTGGGGGAACAGCAGGATGTAATGTACAGACAGAACACACTGACTATTTGACTATGTAAGGTTACATATGCCTCAGGCTCTCACTGAAGGACAACATAAGAAAGGACTTTAAAGAATGCTTTCATTCTGTCCAATATGTTATTCAGTGTATCTGTTAACACAATATCTTCCTACAGCCCTAGCTTTGTGTGGCACCTCACTGAGAATTCACACATTATAAGTTATTGAAATCCTTACTGAGTGTCTATCACTTCCCCTGGTCTGTAAATTCAAGGGCACAAACTACATCTGATTGAACACCTATTTCTGAAATACTGAGTACAGTGTGGCACATTAGGGAGTTCAATAATCATCTATTGAATGAATAAATCATATATCATAATTTTATTTTTCCAGAAAATATGTTCAGTCCTCCTGGGTTGGGGAGATCCCCTGGAGAAGTAAATGGCAATCCACTCCACTATTCTTGCCTGGAAAATCCCATAAACAAAGGAGCCTGGCAGGCTACAGTCCATGAGGTTGCAAAGAGTCGGACATGACTTAGCAACTAAAAAAAAAAAAAAAAAGGAAAATTATCTCTTTAAAAGAAGAAACCACATCTTCCATTTATTTATCTTCTCTACTCTTCCCAGAACTTGCTGTGATTACAGCAAGGAAATGAATCATAAATATTTGATGGTGATGATGACAACAATCATGACAGTGGTAATAGTGGGAAGACAAATTATCCTCCTTGGAACAAACTATAGGGATTTCCCTGATAGTCCAGAGGTTAAGAATCTGCTTTGCAATGCAGGGGGTGAGGGTTCGATCCCTGATCGGGCAACTAACATGCCACATACCACTGGACAACTAAGCCTGCGGGCCATAGTGGAAGAGTCTGCATGGTGCAACAAAGATCCTGTGTGCTGGAACTAAGACCCAACACGGTTGAAAAAATATATATATATATTGTTCATCATTAAAATCAGATGCGACTGTCTCTGTATGCTGAGATTATAAATGGTTACTTTCCTATTTATCCTCTAGGTTTCCCAAGATTGGTTTCCAAGATTTGAGTGATGCTCCAATATACCAGTAAGTCTAAAAAGAATTAGTTTCTTCTGTGTAAACAAAATCTAGACTGACTGTAATAATTCACCTAAGAATAATGAATCTCCAACCATATGAAACTGACACTGCAGAAGCCTCCAAGCCCTTTGCTTTTTGTCTCCTATGTCCAGTGACTTTTAATGATAACTTTCCTATTTCCTCCTGCTGAGGAAGACTGCCCAGAGAATTGGATGCTATCTTTCTAAACGTGCCGGATGCCTGGATAAAGGTAAGGTGAGAGCAGGGAGCCAAGCGCTACAGTGATCTCCCACCCTGCAGAGGACACACCTGCCACTCTGGTGCTCGGTGTGTGTTTGCCACATCACCGCCCTCATTCCAACTCCAGTTTTATTCATAACTGGCAGAAGCAACTGCCCTTGATTAATAAGCCTGGCTTTATACTTTATCCCATGGCAGACACACACACATATGCAGAGGCAAAATCTCTACCTATACATGAAACTGTTTATTTCAATCAGGGATAATTTGATTTGACAAGCAGCAGTCCAAGTACTCAATGAAGACAAAACTCAAGATGAAACTCCTCTAAGTGTTACTATCAAGATAAGTTCTCCTTCCCCGGTGGCTCAGAGGGCAATACAAGAGACCTGGGTTCAATCCCTGGATCAGGAAGATCCCCTGGAGAAGGGAATGGCAACCCACTCCAGTATACTTGCTTGGAGAATTTCATGGATGGAGGAGCCTGGCAGGCTACAGTTCATGGGGTCACAAAGAGTCGGACACAACTAAGCAACTAAAACTTTCACTTTCAATTAGATCATTTGGTTTATCATCTGAATAGGTTTTACTTCCCCAGAGTAGCAGTGTTTAAAAGTATCTATGACCTAACATGGTCCATGTCAGAGTCCAGAGACAATGGTAGACGAAGAGGTGAATCTGACAGCCTGTCACCCAGAGTCAAGGAACTTCAAGCAATAAATAACTACTTACCACCATAGGGTGCCAAAACAAGCAAGAAGGGGAAGAGCGGGGGACTTCCCTGGTTGTCCAGTGGTTAAAACTCTCCCTTCCAATCCATGCAGGGTGCATGGGTTTGATCCTGATCGGGGAACTAAGATCCCATGTGCTACAGGGCAGCTAAGCCCATGCACCACTAGAGAAGCCTGCACACTGCAATAAAAAGCCCACATGCTACAACGCAGACCCAACACAGCCAAAACAGTGGATGCCTTTCCCCACTTTGTTGAGTACTTCAAACCGTAGCAATTATTCACAGAATATTGAATAGAAATATACTTCTACTATTGAGGTGTAAAAACATGTTGGCTATCCATTCAAGCAACTTTCAAAAGCATGTTTTAGAAACATGTCCATTAGTCAGATACTGGACTTTAACTCAAAGAAAGAGCACTTTATATAAAAAATATCTCTTCTTTTCCTTGATATCAAACGGATATTCTTCCCAAATGCCTCAGATCAAATAAGCATACACAGAGAACAAAATGATCACATTTAGACATTAAAAGTAAACAATAAGATCCAGAACTCTGCTTCTTTCCTTGTCATAATAAAAACCAAGTCCTTGTCTCAGCATTTGAGATTCTACATTTTCAGTTTCAGCATTCCAGACTCAACTTGACTGTTAGTTGCTCAGTCACGTCCGATTCTTTGTGACCTCATGGACTACAGCCGGCCAGGTTCATGGAATTCTGCAGACGAGAATACTGGAGTGGGTAGCCATTCCCCTCTCCAGGGGATCTATCCAACCCAGGGATCAAACTCAGGTCTCCTGCATAGCAGGCAGATTCTTAACCATCTGAGCCACCAGGGAAGCCTCCAACTCCACTAACCCCAATACTTATTCATTCAGCAAAAATGTTGGTTGGCCAAAAAGTTAATTTGGGTTTTTCCATTAGGTATTATGAAAAACCTGAACTTCCTGGCTAATCCAATATATGAAACTATGGCAGTCAACAACGCTATGATGATCCCAGTCTTTAAAAGTTCACTTTAAAGTTTCTTTCATTCAAACCAGTCAATTCAGTGTGTTCTCCAAATGCCCATTCAATAAATATTTACTGGTTTCTAACACCGCACACAAAAATAAACTCAAAATGGATTAAAGATCTAAATGTAAGATCAGAAACTATAAAACTCCTAGAGGAGAACATAGGCAAAACACTCTCAGACATAAATCACAGCAGGATCCTCTATGATCCACCTCCCAGAATTCTAGAAATAAAAGCAAAAATAAACAAATGGGATCTAATTAAAATTAAAAGCTTCTGCACAACAAAGGAAAATATAAGCAAGGTGAAAAGACAGCCTTCTGAATGGGAGAAAATAATAGCAAATGAAGCAACTGACAAACAACTAATCTCAAAAATATACAAGCAACTTATGCAGCTCAATTCCAAAAAAATAAACGACCCAATCAAAACATGGGCCAAAGAACTAAATAGACATTTCTCCAAAGAAGACATACAGATGGCTAACAAACACATGAAAAGATGCTCAACATGACTCATTATTAGAGAAATGCAAATCAAAACCACAATGAGGCACCACTTCACACCAGTCAGAATGTCTGCAATCCAAAAATCTGCAAGCAATAAATGCTGGAGAGGGTGTGGAGAAAAGGGAACCCTCCTACACTGTTGGTGGGAATGCAAACTAGTACAGCCACTATGGAGAACAGTGAAAGTGAAGTCACTCAGTTGTGTCTGACTCTTTGTGACACCATGGACTGTAGTCCTCCAGGCTCCTGTTCATGGGGTTCTCCAGGCAAGAATACTGGAGTGGGTTGCCATTTCCTCTTCCAGAGAATCTTCCTGGCCCAGGGACCAAACCTGCATCTCCTGTAATGCAGGTGGCTTCTTTACCACAGATCCATTGGGGAAGATACCGGTATAAACTTTCAGTTATAAGATGAATAGGTTCCGGGGATCCAATAGCACGGTAATTAGAGTTAAGAATATTGTACTGTATACTTGAAATTTGCTAAGACAGTAAATCAGAAGTATCCTCACCACATCAAAAAAAAAAAAAAAAGATAACTGTGAGAGATGGTAGATATATTAATTGACTGTGGCAATCATTTCACAACACCTAAGTGTATCAAGCCACCACACTGTACATTTCAAATATATACCATTTTATTTTCCAACTGTATCTCAAAAAAGCTTTTGGGGAAAAGAAATTCAGGGCCCTGGAATCAGAAATATCATTATACTGAATATCAGATTCTTTTAAGAAAAGGAAAAAAAATCCCCAATGATATATTTTAAATTACCTTTCCTTTCCTGATAAGTTTGTTAGGAAGTAAAAGAGATGGGCCTGAGAAATTATACTCCAACAGCAAAGATATAAATAATATTGATGTCAGTAATGCTAAAAGAGCACTTCGTGGCAAATAGATGGGGAAACAATGGAAACAGTGTCAGACTTTATTTCTGGGCTCCAAAATCACTGCAGATGGTGATTGCAGCCATGAAATTAAAAGACGCTTACTCCTTGAAAGGGAAGTTGTGACCAACCTAGATAGCATATTAAAAAGCAGAGACATTACTTTGTCAACAAAGGTCCATCTAGTCAAGGCTATGGTTTTTCCAGTGGTCATGTATGGATGTGAGAGTTGGACTGTGAAGAAAGCTGAGTGCCGAAGAATTGATGCTTTTGAACTGTGGTGTTGGAGAAGACTCTTGAGAGTCCCTTGGACTGCAAGGAGATCCAACCAGTCCATCCTAAAGGAGATCAGTCCTGGGTGGTCACTGGTAGGACTGATGTTGAAGCTGAAACTCCAATACTTTGGCCACCTGATGCAAAGAGCTGACTCATTTGAAAAGACCCGGATGCTGGGAAAGACTGAGGGCAGGGGAAGAAGGGGTCAATGGAGGATGAGATGGTTGGATGGCATCACCAACTCAATGGACATGCGTTTGGGTGGACTCTGGGAGTCGGTGATGGACAGGGAGGCCTGGCATGCTGCGGTTCATGGGGTCGCAAAGAGTTGGACATGACTGAGCAACCGAACTGAACTGAATGATAAAAGTAACAGAAAATTAACTGTAATAACATCAATAACCATAATCATAATGCCTTGTTATTGAGGCATATATATTTATGTTATTCATTATAATGTCTTAAAAACTTTTTAATCTACTAACTCATTTCATTTCATAAAATCCTATGAGGAAGGCAGGAAAACATTATTTTTCTAATGACATCAACAATATTAGTTGCATCATTTCAGTTACATTATGGTGGAAGGGGCATGTGTAGGATAATCGTAATTTATTTATAGCATTGGTGTCTTAAGAAATGTGACTCAGGCTGTAACTGGAACCTCAGGAAATCAGGATATTTCCCTGAGCTGCAAATCCAGTGGTGAACAAGAGACTCCAGCATGGGCTGGCAGAAAAACTGTTTTCTTCCCAGTCTACCAAAGTAATCTGGCCTTATCTAGAAACATCTAGAAACAGGACACGGAAGCCTGGTGTGCTGCAGTCCATCGGGTCTCAAAGAGTTGGACACGACTAAGTAACTGAACAACAACAAAGAAACACTGATGAGCTTCAGAAATAGTATCAATAGGGATATCCATGGCGGTTCAGTAGTTAAGACTCTGCCTTCCAATGCAGGGGTTCAATTCCTAGTTGGAGAGCTAAGACCTCACATGCTTCACAGCCAAAAAAAAACAAAATATAAATCAAGCAATATTGTAACTAAAATTCACTAAAGACTTTAAGAAAAGAAATATTATCAATCAAGTCGTTGGGCTCTTGTTTCTTTTCAAAAATATTTTTTAAAAGCAAAAATTAAATAAAATGCAGTTGTAAGAATGGTACTAATAATGCATCCTAGTCATAGAAAGCCAAGTGCAAGTCGCTCAGTTATATCTGACTCCGTGTGACCCCACGGACTGTAGCCAGGCTCCTCTGTCCATGAAATTCTCCAAGCAAGAATACTGGAGTGGGGAGGTGGGAGGGGGGTTCAGGATTGGGAACTCATGTACACCCGTGGCAGATTCATGTCAATGTATGGCAAAACCAATACAGTATTGTAAAGTAAAATAAAGTAAAAATAAAAATAAAAAAAAAGAATACTGCAGTGGGTTGCCATTTCCTTCTCAGGGCATCTCCCCAACCCAGGGATTGAACCCTCATATCCTGTGTCTCCTGCATTTGCAGGCAGATTCTTTACTGTCTCTATATAGATGAAGCTCTGTGAAATGACCAAGGTCTTTTCTCCTTTTCCAGAATTCCTTCTTGAATTTTTCATAAACCTCCAACTTTGAGGACTGAAAACTTATCATAACAGCTATAAATGACACTACCATTATTGAGATAAGGAGTAATTAATACGATAATACAATTCAGGCACAAAAGCATAAGTACCAGCAGATGCAGTGGATGTATTTCAACTTAAATAAGACCTTGGATGCACATTTCTGTCTTACAGATGTCAGAAAATGGCTAAAAAGTAAAAGGTACTAAAACTAATTAAAGCAAATCTCAGTAGAAGTATTTCTAGTGATCAAAAATAACTAAATATAGTACATGAACTACACTCATTTTATCTAACTCAGATCCTCTCACTTCCCCTATAATGCTCATGCCAGAACTGTTTTAATACTTAAATAGTCTGGTACTAAATGGACTCCATTCTTGAATTTTAGCAGGTAATTTAAAGCTTTCATGCTACCAATAAAATGGCATTGGTAGCACAGCAATTACAGAGTTTAAAAAAAAAAAATGATGTAAATGTTAAGTAACAGTGAGGATACTTACTGTTTCCACAAAGTAACTCCTGCAAGGGAAGGGACAGCTGGGCATTTCATCCCAGACCTGAGGGGGTCCGGGGGAAGGCCAGAGCCAACAGTTCACCCACCAAGCTGCCATCTGGCTTGGGACCAAGCAGAACAACAGAGCCTGGCAAGAGAGTCACTGTGTTGTGTCTCCAACTGGGCATTAGCTTCATCCCAGTGGACGCTGTTTGGAGACACAGTTTCACACCATTCTTCTCCTCTGTGAGTTCTCTCCCTGTGCCAGGGGGGATGAGGGGAAGATTCTGTCACAGTAGGTGTTGGCCTGACCTCAATTAAGACACTTGTCCCATTTGGAAAAAGAGAGTTTCAATGACTCTGTTCTATAAACTCCCAGAGTGTCCAGAACTCAAACCAAAATTGCAGGCAGATGAAGGAAAGGATGGAGCTGGCAGGGATCATGAGCTTGGCCGGAAAGAGAAGAGCAGGAATGGAAATCCTGAACCTCTGCACATCACAGAATTATAAATCTGAAATACAGGGGAAAACACTCAGGGAGGATGAGTCATGTTAATAGCACAGTCCTGTTTCATTTAGTAGCTGGTTTGGGAATAGAGCAGTTGGCATGGCTTGGTAATCAATGAGGAATAAGTGAGTAGCTACTCCTCTCAAGGTCCTGGGCAAACAGAGTAATGTATGCTAGCAGCGGTAAAGACATCCAAATAATTCTCAAACTCTTCTTCCATAACTGAAGATGATGACTCCTTTCCCTGAACATCCAGTCCCAAGTTTTCCAAGCAAACTGTCTATAAAAATTTTTTTTAGCTAAAAAATGTGAATGAAATATGGGAAAGAAATCTCCCATTCCACTTCCCGCAAAGAAAAAGAAATCTCTACAAGCAACAATATTAACTTTTTTCCCCAAGTGATAGAGGCAGAGATGCAGGCTGGCTGAGCAGCTGGTCATGGGATGCTGTGATGTGATAATGCCAGGCAACCCGCCACTCAGTCACTTTTTACTTCACCTCTCCCAGGTGTGACGGGAGGGAGTCTGGCTTCCCCTCGGAAGCCTAAGCCTTTGGAACCGAGTTCCTCCCTTTGCTATCCCCTCGACCCAGATATCACATGGGTCTGATGCGGGCACAGGCAGAAAACTGTCCTGAGGTCAAGACTGCTAGATCCTAGAAGGCAAAGATGTCAGAACAGCTTCGACAAATGCTGTCTATCAAAGGTACATGTGGATGGCATTACTCACACATGAGCACTTTCAGAGCCTTTTAGGGCCTGCCTGCAAGCCAATACATTCTGTGTGAAGATTTTGGAAAGCCAGCTCCTCTTTTTTATTACTTTTTAAATTTATTTCTTTTAATTGGAAGATAATTACTTTATAATATTTTGATGGTTTCTGCCATACATCAACATGAATCAGCCATAGGTATATACATGCATCCCCTCCATCCTGAACCCTCCTCCCCAGCCCATCCCTCTAGGTTGTCACAGAGCACTGGCTTTAGGGGCCCTGCTTCATGCATCGAACGCACACTGGTTATCTATTTTACATAAGGTAATGTTCAGGTTTCAGTGCTATTCTCTCCAATCATCTCACCCTCTCCTTCTCCCACCTAAGTCTCTATCTTGAAGCCACCTGCAGCAACTGGGTCTCAGTCTATGAGTTTCCCACTCAGCAAATCCTTAAACTAGTCTCTTTCCTAACCACACAAGCCCACACTTATACCTCTCCCCTCCTTTCCCGTCTGCCAGTGTCCAGGAATATCCTAATACTCCCTCCTTGTCTCTCCAACAACTCTACCCTCTGCAGTTTTTTCCATCTCTTAAACAGTCCTATGTTCCTTCACATTTATCTCACACGTCCAGAGTTAAACACACAGGCCTTCTATCACCGCGGGCCTCTCAAAATTTTATACTTTGCCAAACTCATTTATTTTTTCATTGCTTTTTCCCCAGCTAGACAGAATTACTTTGATATTTTCATATGATTATGAAGCAGCCAGAGTTGTATTCCGGTTTACTTTTCTAAATTGTTAATTGATTCATTCACTCTCTCATGGAATTTTTCCTGTAACCAAAGTTACATGGAAGAAAATGTTGCTAAATATTCAGTCTGAGAGCAAGTAACAGGTGAAAATGTACAGCCCACAGAGGAATTAAATATCATGAACTTGATTAACATTAGCAACATAGTCTAACCAACACTGTTTCACCAGAGAGACGATGAAATATTCTAAGTGGGCCCATAAATATACACTAAGATGATTAAAGTAATAAATAGCAGAAATCGATCCTTCCAGCGGGGTTTACAAAAAGTGTTTTTAAACCACAGAAATCCCAACAACACAGATTTGCAATGAGATTTCACTGAGAAAGTTTTAAAAGTTTTACTTTGTTTTCACAACATACAGAGGGATGAAGTCATTCTTTCAAAGTTCCAATCTCAAATAAACAAGCAAACAAACAAACAAAAGGACAGGCAGTACAAATGAAAAAAAAAAAAACAAAACATTTTAACTGGACTATGTCGTTGATGATAACATTGAATCAGTGTTTAAAAATTTAGTATAAAAATAGCCTAGTGATTATGTAGGAGAATGTTCTTGATCTTAGGAGATACTTAATCAGTAATGAAATATCTTGACATCTGCAGCTCACTGTGAAATAGAAGGAAAAAAAGCATTATATGTATATATACCTACACAGAGAAATAAAATATATGTACATATACATTCACATCCCCCCTTCTCCCCCCCCACACACACACACACGAAACATATAGGTGGGAAGGGAGGAAGAGGGAGAAAAAATGAATTCAAATGTGGTAAAATGCTCACAACTGGTGAATTCAAATGAAGCATAAATGGATGTTCATTGTATTATTCCTCCAACTTTCCCATAGGTATTAAAAATTTTATTTAAAAGATGTAGAGAAATTAAATTCTCCTCCTTCTTTAACACCTATTATATACTTCTTACATGAACTATATCATTAAAATTAGCTTATGGTTTCATATTTTACAACTTGGTATTTTATATCCTCTACATTTTCACTGATTTCATAGTAACCAAAAGAGTGCTATAATCTATGAAATGTGTCCCAATAAACATATTTTGATTAACTAATTAAGTTTTAAAAGGAACATCTGTTCATTCAATTGGGAAGCAGAATTATTTCTCGCCAAATAAAGTTATATCATGCTTTTAATGTAGCAATTAAATATATTTTCACAATCTCAATCTGATTTAATATAGAACTAATGTTTTGCAATAAAGAAACATTCTAATGAAGTTCTATAGTGTTTCATACAATAGAATTACCAGCTACCAATTAAGGAACATACCAACATCAACAACTTATACTTTTGTATACTAAAAAAAAAAAATTCTCAGCCTTGTTTAAATTTCAGGAGGAAAAACAGAATTCCAATTGTGTTTTCACTATAAAATTGTGGTTAGCTGTTTCTGCTATATAGGTTTATGTTATATTTTAAAATAATGGGATAGGATTCTTTCCAAGAATCAGGTCATAATCATAACCTGGATAGATAGGGAAATGGGTGTGTATGTTAATGACATCCAACAGTGATATCCAACTGGGTTCAGACAGTAAACTTCCCAAGTTGGTGATAAAAACAAGGCAAGTCAGGGAAAGATGGGAGATTATATTTAACAGCCTACAGGATGACACATCTGGGTGAGTTCCAGACTAAGTGGGGAGACTGCACAGATTGGAGACACTGGAGGATGCTGAAAGAGCCTGACCACTGCCTTAGTCCCCCAACAATGGTCTCTGAAAGAGGAGCAAAACTGACACGCAAACAACCTACCATCCCACAACACAGGGACTCTGCCGGCTTCACAGCAAGGGGACTCTGTTCCTTAATGTAAAAAATCGCTAACCTCAAACAGTATCTATAAAGGGAACGATGCAACTCTCAACTAGATGATAAAACTGAAAGAAAGATAAGCTCACCAGGATATATATATATATGTACACACTACATAGCATCTTCTTTTCTCCATCCCATTTCAGTCTGGAATCAAATTTTCGTGCAGTTCTTCTGTATCATAAAGCCAGTGGTCCAGTTTAGACTTCAAAGTCCCCAGTTCCAGACTCATTTCACACAGAAAGGCATACCTATTCCAGGCCTCCTCCACTTATTCATGCCCCCACAATATTTTACTAGTATATATTAGAATTATTTATCTTCCAAGGAGATTTCTTGCTGCGAAAACAAACCATGACTTATTTTTTTAAATTCATAACAATACTCCGCACAGTACTTGTACAAAGCTAGAGTGTAAAAAATATTTCATAAGAAAACTAAGAAGCAGCTAGCTGAGAGGTTAAGAGATTATGTGCTCAACTCAACAAAGTTCAAGGCAAAAGCAAACTTTAAAATATCCCAGTATCAGTAGGAAAGAGGCCAAATATCAGACGGTAGCTATCAGGACCAAGGACTGACTTTACCTGAGGTGTAAAACCTACAAACTTTTGAAGACCTTTTCTCTGTGTAAGTCTATGACTGCAAGTCATTTTCTAGGCTTGGTGAAACTTCAGCTAGATAAAATAACATCTGAACTTCAGAAGAAACTGTACTTCAACAATTTATCTTTTTTCAATGAATACCCAAGAATGATACAAATCTAAGGTGCTAGATTCTACAGAAGAGAGTTCAGTTTGAATAATATGACTAAACCTCGTCCTCTTCTTTATCTAATCGCTCATCTCAAGGTATAAGGTCTCATACTTTCTAAGAATGATATTATAAATAACTCAGTCAAAGATAAGTACTATCTACAACCATTATAACTAAAGCATCATCAATGCCATGTACAACATCATTCTCTAAAAAGAGGAGACCATTAACCACTTTCCATTAAATCATTTCATATTAAAAGTCAGAAATATCTTTTTCTATAAACAGGTTAAGCTGCATTTAATATTGATCAGGTTGTAATTAAGCTTAGGAGTTCTTTCCATTATGGGGTCACAACCAATTTAGAATTCCGGAGAAATCAGAAAAAAAGCATCAGATCCAGAAATTCCTAGTGGTCCAGTGGTTAGGACTCCATGCTTTTACTGTTGAGGGTCTGGGCTCAATTCCTGGTCAGGGAACTAAGATCTCAGCAAGCTGCGGCCAAAAATGTTTTAAAAAGAGAAGAAGATCCAGTTTTTAACATTTTAAAGCTTTTTTCAGTTCACAAATCAAAACTAACAACCAGACTTCCTTTAACAAAAGAAACTGGAAAGAATACCTAGATGAAACAAAATAAGCTTGTTCCCTGAAGATTAATGCCTAGCAATGTACTGCATCACTTTAAAGTTATCAGAGTACAATAAACTATAGAATACAAGTAGAAGTCTCATGCATAAATACTTATTAGGAACATGGGTGTGACTCCATACTTGTACTTATGTCTCCACACCCACTGCTGATTTCTATACCATCTCAGACAGATGTTAGAGCGAGAGTTTGGAAAAAAAAAACTCTTATTGGGGAACAAAGAGAAAGAAAAAAAGAAAGGAAAAAAAAACAAAGCTCCCCCCCTTCCAAAGAGAGAGAGAAAATAAAGGATTATAAAACTAAACCCTTCAAACAGCTTTCAGTTTAAAAGAACAGTTGGTTTTGTTTTTCTAATTATTAGAAAAAAAAGTACAAGACACAAAAATTATCGAGAGTAGGAAAGGAATAAATAAATGACAGAGGCCAACAAAACTTGGAGAAAGAAAGTTCTTCAGAAAAGCAAGAAGTGAGGTAATTAGTATTACTAACAAGTAATTTTTATATGGAGTTAAAGGAATTATGAGTCTCCTATAAGGCAAGAGTATTTTGATTTTAGATAATGTATCTACACTCAAAGAAAAGGTTTAATAGAGAAATGAATACTCAACAAGAACATAGGCAGAACACTCTATGGTATAAATTGTAGCAATACCCTTTTGGATCTCTCTCCTAAAGCAAAAGAAATAAAAGCAAAAATAAACAAATGGGGATCTAATCAAACCTAAAAGCTTTTGCACAGCAAAAGAAACTATTAACTAAACAAAAAAACAACCAATGGAATGGAAGAAAATATTTACAAATGATAAGACTCACAAGGGGTTAATATCCAAGCTATATAAACAGCCCATACAACTTAACACACACACACAAAAAAAACCACACATTCTGAATGGGAGAAAATAATAGCAAATGAATCAACTGACAAACAACTAATCTCAAAAATATACAAGCAACTTATGCAGCTCAATTCCAGAAAAATAAACGACCCAATCAAAAAATGGGCCAAAGAACTAAATAGACATTTCTCCAAAGAAGACATACGGATGGCTAACAAACACATGAAAAGATGCTCAACATGACTCATTATTAGAGAAATGCAAATCAAAACCACAATGAGGTACCACTTCACACCAGTCAGAATGGCTGCGATCCAAAAATCTGCAAGCAATAAATGCTGGAGAGGGTGTGGAGAAAAGGGAACCCTCCTACACTGTTGGTGGGAATGCAAACTAGTACAGCCACTATGGAGAACGGTGTGGAGATTCCTTAAAAAATTGCAAATAGAACTACCTTATGACCCAGCAATCCCACTCCTGGGCATACACACCGAGGAAACCAGAATTGAAAGAGACACATATACCCCAATGTTCATCGCAGCACTGTTTATAATAGCCAGGACATGGAAACAACCTAGATGTCCATCAGCAGATGAATGGATAAGAAAGCTGTGGTACATATACACAATGGAGTATTACTCAGCCGTTAAAAAGAATTCATTTGAATCAGTTCTGATGAGATGGATGAAACTGGAGCCGATTATACAGAGAGAAGTAAGCCAGAAAGAAAAACACCAATACAGTATACTAACACATATATATGGAATTTAGGAAGATGGCAATGACGACCCTGTATGCAAGACAGGGAAAGAGACACAGATGTGTATAACGGACTTTTGGACTCAGAGGGAGAGGGAGAGGGTGGGATGATTTGGGAGAATGACATTCTAACATGTATACTATCATGTGAATTGAATCGCCAGTCTATGTCTGACGCAGGATGCAGCATGCTTGGGGCTGGTGCATGGGGATGACCCAGAAAGTTGTTATGGGGAGGGAGGTGGGAGGGGGGTTCATGTTTGGGAATGCATGTAAGAATTAAAGATTTTAAAATTTAAAAAATAAAAAACTAAAATTAAAAAAAAAATCATCTGAATTCAAAAAAAAAAAAAAAAAAAACGGGCAGAAGACCTAAAGAGACATTTTTCCATAGAAGACATACAGATGGCTAACAGGCACATGAAAAGATGCTCATCATTGCTAATTATTAGAGACATGTAAATCAAAACCACAGTGAAATATCACCTCACCCCTGTCAGAATCAAAAAGTCTATCATCAAAAGACTATCATCAAAAAGTCTACAAATAACAATTGTTGGAAAGGAAGAGGATAAAAGGGAACCCTTGTACTCTATTGGTGGGAATGTAAATTGGTATACTCACTATGGAAAACAATATGAAGTTCCTCAAAAAAACCTAAAAACAGAACTAACACATGCTGCTATGCTTAGTCACTAAGTCATGTCCAACTCTTTGCGACCCCATGGACCCTCCAGGCTCTTCTGTCCATGGGGATTCTCCAGGCAAGAATACTACATCACTGTAGTGTTGCCATGCCCTCCTCCCAGGGAGCTTCCCAACCCAGGGATCAAATCCAGATCTCCCACATTTCAGGCAGATTCTTTACCATCTGAGCCACCAGGAAAGCCCAAGAAGTAACATATGATACAGCAATTCTACTTCTGGTTAGAAAGCTGAAGAAAATTAAAAACACTAATTTGACAAGATCCACACACACTTCCCTGGTGGTGCAGAGGTTAAAGTCTCTGCCTGCAATGTGGGAGACCTGGGTTCAATCCCTGGGTCAGTAAGATCCCTTGGAGAAGGAAATGGCAACCCACTCCAGCATTCTTGCCTGGAGAATCCCATGGATGGAGGAGCTTGGTGGGCTACAGTCCATGGGTCGCAAAGAGTCGGACACGACTGAGCGACTTCACTCACTCACTCACACACCCTAATGTTCATAGCAACACTATTAACAACAGCCACAAACTGGAAGCAACCTAAGTGTCTATCAATAGACAAATGGATAAAGATGATGCGGTGTATACACACACACACACACACACACACACATATATATACACGCTGTAATATTACCTGGCCATTAAAAAGAATGAAATTCTGGCAACAATGTGAATGGACCTAAAGAATATTATGCGTAGTGAAATCAGTCAGAGAAAACAAATACTGTATGACCCCCCTTATATATATGATCCAAAACATAATACAGATAAATGTATATATCAAAACAGAAACAGACTCACAGATTCAGAAAACAAACCACAATCAGTGAGGAGAGGGAGGTAGAGGAGGGGGGGTGTGGGGTACAAGACTAAGAGATACAAACCACTTTGTATAAAGTAGGTAAGAGACTAGGATGTATTGCACATGCCAGGGAATAATAGCCATTATATTAGGGTAATGTTTAATGAAGTATAAACTGTAAAAATACTGAGTAACTATGCTATACACTTGACACCAATATAATATTGTAAATCCACTACACTTCAATTTTAAAAACAGAATGTTGTGATGACCATGTCCTAGTTAAAAGTTAAATGAAACTGACTGCAATACAGGCTTAAATTTATGAAATAAGGCTCCCTGGGGTCATGTAAACATATATCAGGCTTGATTCGCTAAACCAGGAAAAAACATTCAATCATTACTACCAAACGGAATTACATTCTTTAACTATTCATAATTTTAAACACCAGGTCACGTTTTAAGCTTTTCAGATTTATGTGTGTGCTCAGTTGTATCTGACTCTTTATAGCCCCATGGACTATAGCCCACCAGGCTCCTCTGTCCATGGAATATTGCAGGCAAGAGTACTGGAATGGGGTGCTATTTCCTGTTCCAGGGGATTCTGCTGACCCAGGTGTTGAACTCACGTCTCCTATGTCTCCCGTGTTGCTGGTGTATTCTTAACTACTGTGCCACCTGGGAAGCCCCAGATTTATGCTTTTCACAAATTCTACAAACCAGTCAAACAGCAGCCTCTGTTTTTTAAATACATATATGAATGATAAACCAACAGTGGCAAGGGTGGATGATGATGATGAAGAAAACTAATGGCAGCAGCCAACATTTTGCGTGATGAACAAGAGATTGCATGTTGCTTCTTATATTCCATTCAGTGTGCTTATATGATCAAGGAAAACCTAAAGAATACAGTTTACAATACATACAGGCTAATGAAACGTTTACAAAGTGGACCTGGAATGAGATAAAAATAGAATCAAAAGAGCTCAGGTCTACTTTTTCCACAACGCAACTTTATGGAAACAGACTAGTTCTGCCAGTCTGAGTGAGGTCAAGTGAATACTGCTCGCCAGTGGTATTTTATACAAAAACCAAAAAATTTGTTTCTGCTGTAAGGTTTATTGTGAAGCTTTCTTTTCTAAAGCCACAGACAGACAGTACATAGGACAAAGCCATTAGATGGCAGAGAAAAGTGGTTCCTCTTTTAGGAATATCCTCTTAAACGGAAGGTGCAAAAGTTCACAGTATCAGGTCAGTCTTAGGCCATAAAAAAGTACTTTATACCAACATTGTTAGTTTCTCTCTTCTTCTTTAACACTGAAATAAATATCCTATTTTTCAAATACATTTTAAAAGTTTTAGATTCACCCACCTCCCCCAAAACTAAATATTTGTTTCAAATTGTGTCTTGTTCTCTGCTAAACACAGTTATAATATGGAAACTGAAGTGGTTGATGCTATAACTCTTCTTCCAGGAATATCTGTCAAAATACTCATTTGTCAGTTTCAAGCTGTCTGGAAATCTATTTTCCCAATTATATTTCACAAAGTAAAAGCATTGCAAGTGTAAAGGGGGAAAAAATGTATTACAGAATTGTATTTCCCCAGAGAATAAAAAGCTGGATATTTTTAAATTGTTATTATACAAATAAAGATTTCCACTCAATTTAAGATGATATAAATAAATAAAGTATTACCTTAACAATTAGAATTATGCCATGCTTCTCTTGAAGCAAGAACTGAGCTAAATTAAAATCAAAGACTTGTAAAATATTAGAGCTGGAAAGAGCCTTGGAGGTGTCCATTTTTTTAAAAGACCATTCTGGATTATACGATTAACTTTTGAATAATCCTGGGAAGGGGCTTCCCAGGTGGCTCAGGAGTAAATATTACACCTGCCAATGCAGGAGACACAGGTTCAATCCCTGGGTGGGGAAGAACCCCTAGAGAAAGAAATGGCAATCCATACCAGTGTTCTTGTCTGGAAAATCTCATGGACAGAGGAGCCTGGTGGGCTACACTCCACAGGGTCGCAAAAGAGTCGGACATGACTTAGCGACTAAACAATAGCAAACAACAATCCTGGGCAAACGGGGAAGATGGGATCTTAAGAACAGAAGTAAAGATGCAATACAGTTTCCCGGCAGCTTGTACAAACTTGGATGTGCTCTATTTACCAAGAATTAATTGAAGAATACCACTCTAAGGTTGAGTTCTTGATACTTTTAAAATTATTAGAGAAAAAAGTATTTTCAGTATTAAGCAAATATAATCTCCTTCCATCATAGTCGTGATTTAACTATGTGCACATAAGCATACAGGAAAAAACTCTTTCTGAAATGGCAACCCACTCCAGTGTTCTTGCCTGGAGAATCCCAGGGATGGAGGAGCCTGGTGGGCTGCCATCTATGGGGTTGCACAGAGTCGGACACAACTGAAGCGACTTAGCAGCAGCAGCAGCAGAGGTGAATGACTATCATTGAACAATAGTGACAGCTGCCTCTTGAGGTCATATTAACAGTGACACCACAAAACATATGATACAATAGTGACAAAAAGACAAAAGGAGATGGTCTGGCACTCTCTGAGGGTTCCAGGTTTACACACCTTATGATTCCATAGAAAAAGAAAAATCTAAAGGGATCAAAATCATTTCTTAGACACAAATTATTTTAATCAGACTATACTTTTAAGGCTTTATAGATAAAAATTAAAATCATCTGAGCAATTAAAATATAAAATAAAAATTAGACACAACTATAATTGTTCACAATTGAGTAGCAAAGAGTTCTAAGATATTTAAATTTTTTGAAGAAATACTTCATTTTTTCCCATATGCTCCCAAGTTAAACTCTGTCACCACAAAAGATCTCACTTTATGCTCCATTAATCAAGACTGCATGAACTAACCACTAAAAAAAAGATGAGTTCTCTTTCTATAGAATAATGTCAGCAAAATAAACTGATGGTTATTAAAAAGCATTCACAATAATAGACATAGTCAGGAACATGTTACAAGTCATTTTTCCATCATTAATAACACAAATAGCAATTCTACTTTTGTAAATTTTATTGACACTCTCATTAAAATAGATGCCATAGTTGGTATATACATATAGGGAAGAAATAAATGAAAAATATACCTTCATGGAAATACGTAAGAGAATTCCTCTGGATTTTAAGTAAACCAAGCAATCAACTTTCATTTAAACACGTATGGTGTAAGACATCATTCAGTGAAACAATTAGAATATAACATGTCCACAGAAATATCTTAAGCATCATATCTGGAAATCAACACTCAAAACATTAACACAGAAGATGTATTTATAATTTAAAACAGTCTCTATAAAATTATTCCATATATGTCATGAGAATGTTCAAGACTTAGCTGAATTTCTTCTCAAACAATGAACATCTCTAAATAGTAACTATATTTTCAGTCCTTTGTCTAATGCACCAGAAACTGAGTACAGAGCAAAATAAATAAATTGAACACAGTACAAAAACTTCCTAAGCATTCTGACCAGAGTAATATTTCTTTATTTTTCAAATTTTTTTTCTGCTTATACTTGTTTTGCTTTCAGCAGCTGAATAATACCCAAAATAGTTCCAGTATCTTAATTATTTGTAATTTCCATTTCTTAGTTGGACTTCATTATAAAAACCTGGATTGAAAATCACGTGTTAAACAAAACTCTAATAAGCAACACTGAACCCAATTCACTTTGAACCCAATTCAAAGAAAACTGAGAAATAATTACAAAAAAAAAAAAAAAAAACAGAAAATAAGGGATTTTGTTCATAATATTAAAAATATTCACAATTATCATGGAGCTTTCTAAAAACAATGGGCTGAAGAGCTGCTTCTGAGGCCCTTTTCAGGAGGGTTTAATTAATAAAAGTACCAGAAAGCTCTCACTGCCTTACTCACAGGCTGGCATTTTACACCAATCTTAACAACTGTTCTGTAGTGACAGGAATGGATAGAACAGAAAGTGTCAAGTCGAAATACTCTCACCTTTGTTAGCCTTCTATTTCAAGAGTTCAGTTTCTTCACGGAGTAATTTATAAAACTTTAACACAATGGCTCACTTTATTAAATCTGTGAGATGTTTAATGAGAATAATCATAGCCCACATTTAAAAACTGAGAACTTGAAAAACAGGTGTGTTTGCCAGAGGTTTTTTCCTAAATGACAGAGTACATTCTGATTGTCCCCATGATTAAACTTTCACAGAGTATTTCAATGCAGGCTCAGTAAAAAACAGTGGCCGCTATTAAAATTTTTCTTTTCAGGTGTGGGAATTGAGGCCCTATTGATGTAAAATTCATGGTGGAAGATGCAGGACAGAGATTGATTTATTTTACCATTTAACTAATACATATATTAAAGCTTTTATCACACACAAAATCACTGCTCTAGGCCTTGTGGCCCAGCCAGGAGTAAAAATCAGATATGGAGTCTCCAGAGTCGGAAGGTAGAGGGTATATACCTGGTGTCTGGTGAGACATACACATCTACCTTACAGCACACAACAGAAGTGAGTGGGTGTCAAAGAGATCCTGAAAAACAAACCGGAGGACTGTGGGAGCAGTAGGGGGTGCTATCAGGGAAGGTAAATTTCATTCCATGATGGCATAGAATATATTTGCCAAAAGAGAGAACAGATTTGCATATGAAGATAAGGTCAAAAGACATTCCAATTAAACAGAGAGAAGAGAGACGTTAAGAGTGGAAAACCTGGGGAGGTGGAAGACTTCAGGGGCAAGTGCCAAGTGCTTCATTTTGGCTAAAGAGGCATTTATAAGAAGGGAGAGAAGTGGGGCTAAAGTGAAAATGAAAGCAAGTAACCAGGTTACGGAGGGCCGAGACTGAATCTTTTCCTGCTGGCCGTTTTTTAAGGATTGGCCTGACATCATCTGTAGCTCAGCTGGTAAAGAATCCACCTGCAATGCAAGCGACCACAGTTCAATTCCTGGGTGGGAAAGATCCCCTGGAAAAGGGATAGGCTACCCACTCCAGTATTCTTGCCTGGAGACTCACCATAGACAGAAAGGCTTGGCAGGCTACAGTCCACGGAGTCACAAAGAGTCAGACACAACTGAGCAACTAGGCATCAACTGACATCATCTGAGCTCAGCCTTAACAAAATTGAACTGGAAGGAACAATTAGAATGAAAACTGAAGTAGGATAGAAGCAGATGCAGATACAACTTAGGAGGCAATAGCTTAAGAAAACATTTATGTGACCCTAAAACTGTGAATGTTAAAGCAGACAGGGCAAAGGCAAGGATTAACTTTAACGTGAAAGTCGCAGGAGTTGGCAACCAGTTGGACGTGGCTGGCAAAAGAGAAGGGGTCAAAGATGTGCTCTTCTCATGGGCTAGAGATTCTCCCTGGCTTTGAACTATCTCTGAAACTAACTCATTGTAAGGATTCTTTGTGACAGTATTGACAGCTAATTTCAAAATACAAAGGAAAGAGGGAAAGAAACATATTTTGTATAACTTAATCATGCATTCAAATGAGATATTACGAGGAAGTGATCCCAAAGTACCTTCACTATTTTGTCCTTTTTTCTTTCCCTCTAAGTTTTTGGAATTGAATTAGAGAAAACATGCCTGTCATTTAAAAGCCCTTTTACTGACAAATGTAAAATAAAACTTAAGGGCCATCTGATCATAACTTTTCCTTTTTAATTCCAGGCAACAAGGCACTGAACATAAAAGTAAACTACCCAAAGGCCAAGTGACGGCTGGAATAAGCACAGTGCAAGCAGTCTGGGTAAAGAAGCTTTGCTCTCTGGAGAGCTGTGGCTTCAGATCCACTTTCTGTCAAAATAAGGGAGTTTGATTTCTGGACATCAACTGAAGTGCAAGTCCAAGCCCAAACACTCTGTTACCAGAAGAACTGATGCTTTTGAACTGTGGTGCTGGAGAAGACTCTTGAGACTCACTTGGACAGCAAGATTAAACAAACCAGTCAATCCTAGAGGAAATTAATCCTGAATATTCATTGGAAGGACTGATGCTGAAGCTGAAGCTTCAACACTTTGGCCACCCGATGGGAAGAAACGACTCACTAGAAAACACCCTGATGCTGGGAAAGACTGAGGGCAAGAAGAGAAAGGGGCAACAGAGGGTAAGATGGTTAGACTGCATCACCAACTCAATGGACATGAGTCTGAGTAAACTCTAGGAGATAGTGAAAGACAGGATCCTGGCATGCTGCAGTCCATGGGGTTGCAAAGAGTCAATGATGACTTAGAAAATGAACAACAAGAAAGAACAAAACTATTCCACGAAACATAGTTGAGCAAACTTTTGTCCCTTGTGTTTTTTAGCTTCTTACTTTAATTTTAGAACATTTTACAACCGGTCTCTAATTCTGTTAAATTTCAGCCAAATCACTTTAGATGAATCTGAAAAAGCAATCACTTGATCAGCACAGAGAAACTTTGGAAAGGAGTCAGGATGCTACCAAAAAAAAAAAAATTCACACCACAAAACATATTTAGCATACACATAATTTAAGATCAGGAGAGCTAAAATGATATAAACCAACCTAATCACTTTATCATACAGAAAACAGTATCTTCTTTCAGCAAGAAAGAAGTTATTTTACTCCTCAATCAGCAAGGAAAAAGAGATGAAAATCCCTCTCTAGGGGAAAAAAACAGATTGTTGAAGAACATTAGAAAAACCAGAGAGAATTTTTTTCAAAAGGTTTTAGCAAGAAGGGTAAGATATGTTTCTCAGGTTCTGAGATAGATTTTATGACTCTTGTTCCAATTATAAAAAGACAAAACTTCAGCCACTATAACTCAACTCTATTGAGGATTAAATACTTTGCTGCGAACTATGAACATAACATTTTTACAATGTTTTGGAAAAGTAATTTCAAGCATAGGACTTTTCTTCAATATTCACTCAACATGTTTATAGAGTTTCTGCAATAAACCAGACCATAACTTTGGCACTGGACAAAATCGCTTTTTCAAACTTAAAATTCTTCAAAACTATGTATGCATACATATAAATAAACAAATAATAGCATCTCAGTATCATAAATAATAGATCCCTCTTCATTTCAGTTATACAGCATTTCCAATGTAGTTACACATTTTATGTTTTTGGTGTCACAATTTACCTTATTTTATACTGTGTATCCATTAACAAATTATTGCAGTTCTCATACTTTTGTCCTTTAAACTTTATACAAGAGTTAACTGCTTAACACACCACTATAACACAGTATTAATGTATTCTGAATATGACTATAGTTATGTTTACCATTGTATTTTACAGTTTCATGGGTCTTTTTGTTACTATTATAATTGGGGTCCTTTCATTTTCAGCTTAAAGAACTCCTTTCACCCCTCTCCCATTCCCTCAGCTTTTGTCTGGGGAAGTCTTTCTCTCTCCATTTCTTTTTTTATTTGGCTGGGAGGAGTTTCAGTTGCAGTATATGAGACCTTTAGTTGAGGCATGCAAAATCTTAGCTGCAACATGTGGGATCTATTCCCCTGCCCAGGGACCGAACCCAGGCCCCCTGCATTGGTAGCGCCAAGTCTTAGCCACTGGACCACCAGGAAAGTCTCTTTATCTCCATTTCTGAAGGACAACTTTACTAGATAAAATGCTCCTGGTTGGCAGTATTTTTTTTCTTTTATCACTTTGAATATATCATTCCACTCTCTCCTGGCCTTCAAGGTTTCTGCTGAGAAATCCACTGATAGCTTTATGGGGCTTTCCTTGTGTTTAAGGAAAGTTTTTCTCATGTTGCTCCTAAAATTCTCTTTGCCTTTCATTGTAGACTGTATTATTATAATGTGTCTTGTAGTAAATCATTTGGGGTTGAAATCTGGGGGGATATAATGAGCTTCATAAGTTTAGATGCCCAACTTTCTCCCCATGTTTAGAAAATTCTCATCCATTATTTCTTTAAATAAGCTTTCTGTTCCCTTCTCCCTCTGGGACTTCAATAATATATTGTTGTTTCTCCTAAAAGTATTTCATAGCTCACATAGGCTTTCTTCATTGTTTGTCATTTTTTCTTCTTTGAATTCCTCTGAATGGATAATTTGAAATGATCTACCTTCTGCTTCACAGATTTTTTCTTCTGCTTGATCCAGTCAGATACTGATGCTCTCTATTGCATTTTTTCATTTCATTCATCATATTCTTCAGCTCCAGAATTTCTATTCGGTTCTTCTTTTTTTAATTCCTGTTTTTCTGTTTAACATTTTATTTTGTTCATACATTGATTTTTTTTTATTTCATTGAATTGCCTGTGTTTTCTTGTAGGTCCCTAAGCTTCCTTAAAATTACTATTTTGAATTCTTTTACTGGCAACAACTGTAGGTCTCTCTTTTTTAGGGAGGGGTGTTAGTTACTGCAAAATTATTGTGTTCCTATACAGCATCATTTTTCCTTGATTTTTCATATTCCTTAGAGTCTTGCATTGCTGTCTTTGCATTTGAAGAAGCAGTCACCTACTCCAGTCTTTACAGACTGGTTTTAGGAGAAAAACACCTTCCAGAGCCTTGTTAGGATTTGGAGACTTTTTCAAATCATTTCTATGGATTCACCTGTTCCACACTTATTGTTCCTTTTTGTGAGTGAATTCTTAAGACTGTATACCTTCTGTGGATCCTGCAAAGCCAGGTCAAATGATGAGAGCCTCCCATTTTGCTTTCCCTGGGGCAGTCTTGAATGCTCAAGTTCATGTGGTCTCTCCCAATCCTGCAAAGTCCAGCTGGCTTTCCATTTGTGGTCACCAATGTCTGCAAAGGTTAAATGTCTTTGCTTCAGAGGTGCACACAGGGAGCTGGCCAAAGGGTAGAGTATGGAGCTACGAATGGATGAGGCACTGGGTGCTCAAACACTCTCAGTTTCCTCTGTGGAAGAAAGCACTGGTCAAGAAGGTCTCTGCTGGCATGCAGCTGTGCCACCTTGGGGAAAGGGCGATGCAAGTCAACCAAAACTGCTCCTGTTGCCCTCTTCAGTGCGTGCGATCTCAGACATTTTCGCCCCACAACAGTATGTTGAACTTCTCTGCTGGATTACCAGTCTTCCACAAGGGCACTACTGTCCATGGGTGACTGTCAAAACCAGGTACTCTCTGTGGGGAGAAAGCAATGGTTGCTCTTGTGCACTCACTAGCTCATGTCTGACTCTTTGTGACCACCCTCCCCAAGAACTGCAGCACACCAGGCTTCCCTGTCTTTCACCACCTCCCAGAGTTTGCTCAAATTCATGACCACCACCTCATCCTCTGCTGCCCCCTTCTTTTGCCTTCAATCTTTTCCAGCATTGTGGTGTTTTTCAATGAGTTGGCTCTTTGCATCAGGTGGCCAAAGTATTGGAGCTTCAGCTTCAGCAACAGTTCTTCCAGTGAATATTCAGGGTTGATTTCCTTCAGGATTGAGTGGAGAAAACAACAGAAAACTCTCATTCCCCGATGTGATGATACCACTCTTCTGCAGCCCAAAGGACACTCAGCCCACTGATGCTCTGCTCAGGACTATAGTCATTTCCTAGTCTGCAATGAGTTTGGGTTCTTCTGCCTGATATAATATATTAACATATAGTATATATAGTATATGGGCTTCCCTGGTGGCTCAGAGGTTAAAGCGTCTGCCTGCAATGTGGGAGACCTGGGTTCGATCCCTGGGTCGGGAAGATCCCCTGGAGAAGGCAATGGCAACCCACTCCAGTATTCTTGCCTGGAGAATCCCATGGACAGAGGAGCCTGGTGGGCTACAGTCCACGGGGTCGCAAAGAGTCAGACACGACTGAGTGACAAATAAATTTATTTTTTTCTCTTTCTCCCCAGCTTATCAGCTTCACATTACTATTTATAAACCTTTCTAGAACCTCCTCATCATCCATTTTTCTTTCTTTCTGTTTGCTCTGGGATTGGGAAAAAAAGCTAAGCAAGTTTGTTCTCAGACTTTAATAAAGAGATTTTTAATATAGGCCAAGTATTATACCTGTGACTTGAGTAGATAGATATCATTTATATCATTTTCATAATTTTTAATGCTTCCCTCACTTCACGATTTAGGTGCAACCAGGGAGAGCCACCTTATTAGCATCTGCATCAGTGCCTAGAACTATATCTAGGTTTGTTTTTTTTTTTGAAGATAGCTGATAAATATTTTGAATAAATGAATTTTCAATTTCCTGACAAATTCAATAGAGCACCAGGCTCATGAGAGTACAGCTATATGAAGGCTTAGAATGCTTAGATATTAGGAAATTCTGCAATAAACTAGTTGTCTGACTTAGGGCAAATCACTTGACACATTTTGGTTTCACTTTCTTTGTCAGTAAAATAAGAATGCTGAAATACACACACTCTAAATTTCTCATATACATATAATATTTTAATATTCTTATTTTGATTACTCATAAGCTACTTTTTCTTAAATAATTTATTTTCTTAAATAATTATGATACAAAATAAGTCACCGCTGGATAGGCACTTTGGTTGGGTCCTGATCTCTCACTGGCAAATACTATAGTTCTTCTTTTCATTGAAAGAAGGGTTATGAAGGGGCGTGGCAAGCAAAAGTTTCTATTTAAATTTGACATTTAAATTGCCCCATTTTAATTTTTAATTTAAATGTTTTTATTCCCCAATCTCAGCATTTTATCTATAAATTATAGGCTCTCCAGCCAGACATAACTTGAACAATATATTTCACTAGTTCTCAAGGGTAAAGAAGACAGTCACAGAGATATGTCTTAGGTAACTGGAGGACTACCTTAAGGCATCTATGGTGCAACATATGGAAGAATGACAGGAGATAGGGGAACAGAATAATACTGTAAACAGACGGCCTCAAAATTTCACCTCCAGTATGCTCTGTGAAAGGAAGCAGGTGAAATGGTCCAATAGTGAATAAATGAATTCTGCTCAGTTTTTCCATCATACTCTCTTTACCTGGAGAAGAGAAGCCAGCTAACACCAAAAGGCATGTTAAGCATACATTCACCGAATACATATTAAAACAAAAACTGAGTACATACTCTGCATCCAGCATTGTGCTAAGGCACAAGAAAGACAAAGATTATTCCAACACATCCTCCACCTGTAATTGCTCAGACTGGTTAGAGAGAAGAGAGAGTAAACAAACCATAAAACACAGCATAATTACTATTTTAAAGTAAGCACAGCCTACCACTTAGGCACAAAGAAAGGACTTTTTTCTGGGAAAGTGATCTTTAAGCCAAATCTAAAATGATATAGATAAGCTGATGAGGACAACAGAGAGGAAATCCAGGCAGAGGAAACGGAGTGTGCAAAGTCACGCAAGAGTGAAGCTGAGTGTATTCAGGGAATGACAATTGTTACAGCATTTGTGGGGCACTGGCAGTCAAAGAGGAAAAGCCTGGGAGGAGAGCAGGAGCTGCTGCGTGCCATACGAGGGGGAACTGTACTGTGTAATGAACATATGGGGAAACAATGAGGACTTTTAAGCAACATAAAAAATATGATTAACAGTCAAGATAGGGAAAAAGGGATGCTGTCACCCATTCTATAATAAGAATCAACAAACTGATCCCTTCAAGGTTGGACAAAGTTAAGGGTTAAGGAAGAATTAGGAGTTCAGAAAGATTCACAGAGTTACCATTTGTGTAACAGTGGCTCCATTCAGAGGAACAGGAAGAGAAGAGAAGGGAGCTGGGTTAGGAAAAAGACAACAATGTATTTGGGCATCTTTGAAGGCCAAGGGGCCTGTGCAACATGCAGGTACAGTCAGAACTAAAGGCCTGGAGCTCAGGAGATCAGCATCTGCGAGAGATAAAGAATTGAGAGTCAGTGTTCTAAGTGAAACAATGTGAGTGGCTGAAGTCACCTTGGAAGATAATGAAACATGAAATTAGATGAAAGCTGAGAAAATAATCCTGGAAAATTCAGAAACTTCTCAACCTGTGAGTATTCAGATAATAGACAAAACCATGAACTGAGAACCCACTCATCCCCACTCTCCCATCCCCCACCCACTCCCTGCAAAAAAGTGCTGGCTCTCCTTGCTACCAACAAATGATGCTAGAACTTACTTTAAAAGATTACCACCATGGAACAATTTTTTACATACCTATTAAACTCCAAGGAGTAGAGCTTCTGAATTAACATCTAAGTACAGACAGATTAAAAAAGAAACCAGGAAAGAACAGCACCACGGGAGCCAAAGGAATAAAACATTTTTCGGGGTGGGGTGGGTGGGGGGGGAGGGGACAGTGATCATTGCAAACATATATCCATTCAGCAAACAGACAATCTACGGGGACTTTCCTGGTGGTCCAGTGGTTAATAATCCACATTGCAATGCAGAGCATACAGGTTCAATCTCTCGTCGGGGAACTAAAATCCCACATAGTGTGGGGCAACTAAGCCCATGTGCCACTAGAGAGAGCCTGGGTGCTACAACTACAGATTCCATGTGCAGCAACTAGGACTGGCGCAGCCAAATAAATAAATGACAAAAATAAGTAAGTAAAATTAACAATCTACAGAGTACTAGAAAATCTAGATGCTAAAAATTCAATACTGAACTAAATATAATCCATGTTCTTTCTAATAGCCACAGCAAAATCAAGTACGAGAAAAACCAAATGTTTTCCTTTAAGTTTGGCCTTTACGAAGATTACAAATAACCTACGGGAATGAGCTTAGGCAGCAGACTAAAGTGGGCTGACAAGTGTATAGGAAAAGTGAGGCAGAGAAAGCAACAGGTACAAGCTTCGTGTCAAGAATCTTGGCTGGGAACCAGATGGAAAGGCAGCACAAGAGATCATTAAGAGAAGAGTTTCTAGCTGCGCATCATACTGCTCCAAGAGACCCATGACTCCAACAGCTTACTATACAAACACTGACTCAGACGCATGCATATGACAGAAGAGTAACTGATTAAACTGACTCTCTAATACATTTACTAAGATAGAGAGGCCCAAATTATTAAAATTACATTCTAATACTATTGATTTTGATTATTAATGGCTCTCTGACTACAATTTGGCTTAAGTCACATTGAAAATTAGAAGGCAGTCACGAGGTTAGAAAACTTCAATCACATCTGAGGAAGAAGGAAAATGAATGAGATACCTCAACGCAGTTTGGGATGAAAGACAGGCATGGGGCCAATTACCTGTTGAAGGGAGATGCATGATATTATTTTAGAAATGGGTTTACAGCCCCTTCAAGACATGCTGGAGAAAAGTAATAAAATGTTAGGAGTGGGAGAGAGACATGATATGGTAGAAGCAAGTATTTAAGCACAAGTTCCCATCAGAAAAAAAAAAAAAAAAAACTGTGATTTTAAAAAGTCTAGCTGATGCAAGTTTGAATGAGTTTTATTATTCCAGCAAATAATCTCCATATATTTCAACATAGCATATGACATGAACTATGTATATACAGTAGGAAAAAGTTCCTATTCATATCAAGTGGGAACATATAGAGACAGGAGAGCAATTAGAAGTCAGTGTAGGACTTTCCTGGTGGTCCAGTGGGTAAGACTCAGCACTTCTACTTCAAGGGTCACGAGTTCAATCCCTGGTGGGGGATCTAAACTCACATGCCAAACCAGAAAAGGTGTGGCCAAAAAAGAAAAAAAAAGTCAGTGTATAACCAAAAAGGACTGATTCACATTGGTATCTAAAATTCTCATTTTTGTAGTAACAACTTGTAGAATGTATTAACATAACAAAGGCTGGAAATCTTACATGACTTTTAATATCACATAATCAACTTCCAGTATTCATAAATATTAATATTTGCCTAGTGAGAGAAAAGGGAGAAGGCAATGGCTCCCCACTCCAGTACTCTTGCCTGGAAAATCCCATGGATGGAGGAGTCTGGTAGGCTGCGGTTCATGGGGTCGCTAAGAGTTGGACACGACTGAGCGACTTCACTTTCACTTTTCACTTTCATGCATTGGAGAAGGAAATGGCAACCCACTCCAGTGTTCTTGCCTGGACAATCCCAGGGATGGGGTCGCACAGAGTCGGACACGACTGAAGCAACTTAGCAGCAGCAGCAGCAGTGAGAGAAAAACAAGCCTCATCTTATTTGGATAGTTCAGGAAGTGCTATCAGATATGCACAAACTAATTTACTACAAAAGCAAAGGGTGAAAATGATATCACCCCCTCTAACCAATATGTTCAAATCTTACCTTTTTCTTTATGAAAAAAAGACTTTAAAAATAACTAACTCCTAGTATGCCATCAATTAAAATTTTAAAAAAAGTTCCTCTGGTACTAATTTGTTTGGTAGTGATTTGTTAACATATAAGAAGTAATAGCCAAAATAAGGAAATAATGAATTAAGTTTTCTTTTAGAACAGAAGTGCTTCTATAATATGGATTTGGCAAACCTGCAGAGATGGGATTTCTATACCCACCCCCTCTCCTTTCCCCAACCCCTCAACTTGTACACAAGCCCACAGTTCTTCAAGCTGACAGCATACAGCTATTAACTCTCCAGTTAGGATGACTTGGAAAATCAGGTCACAAGGTTGCCACGGGGACTCTAATTATCTGTCTGGCAAGTTTGCGTGATGTCCTACTCCCCTCTGTGATCCTGTCATAAATCACCTGGTAGGCAAGATAAGGGAAAGGATAGCAGGGCTTTCTACAAAAATATTTGCTCCAAATCACTAGGAATGTGGGAAAATGTAGGCACTCTTTTCCATTTATGTCAACACTGTCATTGAAACTTTTATTCAGAACCTCCTTGGTCCACAGAATTTTTTTTAAAGTCCAGGGTCAATCATGACCCAAACCATACATGCTGACTTACAATTTAAAAATAATTCTTGATCCTGTTTCAAGCGAGCTCTCTGTAATGCAAATAAAGACGTTTTTCTGAAATAGATAGTTATGAATCTTTCATTCACAATAGCTAACGAGAAACACATGAGCCAAATACATTGTGGGGATCATGTCAGTGGTGTGTAATCTGAGCAGTGTGTTAGGAAGTGCTGGGCTCCACCAGAGGAGGCGGAGGCAGTGTTGCTTCAAATGAAGGTCTTCAAGTTACCCACATTTCAAATTCCCAGTAAGACACATTTCGCCATCTCTAAAGATGACCACTTTACGATCAGTCTGAGGTCTTCAGCATGACTTCATTTTATGAATAATGGCTTCTTCATTCCTAGACATTTCCAAGAAAAGAATACTGAGTAGTGTCTATAAAACTAATACAAACCATACTTGTCTGTTCTGATCTTAAGCTGACCTTAGTCGAAAAAAATCTTTCAAAGGGAGTACTGGTATACCATAATTTTTCCCAAAGCTGTTCACAAATAACAAATGTTGTTCTGCAGGATGACTGTAAAATAAAATGTAATTTGAAAATGTTATTATTTTATAAATCCACAATATTTATAAAATTGTGGGATGTGTTGAAAAATAGAATACAAAATGTTAATATCTTCACACTCTTAGAAATGAAAATGAGAAAAAAAAAGAAAAGGAGACCGAAGAAGGAAGGGAGGGAGGAAGAAGCCAGAAAGGTTATTCTTTACTTTCCACATTTTTGACTATTTACATAGAATCTAGTGCTTCTGTTTTTTATGCTTCTTCTAACCTAGATTTCTGACACTGTGTATTCTAAGGTTAGCAACCTTGTCTGTTTTGTTAATTACAGTAATTATTGCTACTTAGTAATACAGGCTGGAGAAGGCAATGGCACCCCACTCCAGCACTCTTGCCTGGAAAATCCCATGGATGGAGGAGTCTGGTAGGCTGCACTTCATGGGGTCGCTAAGAGTCGGACACGACTGAGTGACTTCACTTTCACTTTTCACTTTCATGCACTGGAGAAGGAAATGGCAACCCACTCCAGTGTTTTTGCCTGGAGGATCCCAGGGGCAGGGGAGCCTGGTGGGCTGCCGTCTATGAGGTCACACAGAGTCGGACACGACTGAAGTGACTTAGCAGCAGTAATACAGTAATAAAATTTATTTAATATTTCTTTATTGAAAAGTAAGTTTCACTAAATGAAACAAGATTATCTTCTATTAAATAAAGCTGTATATGTCCAGAATTGTTAGATCAAGGAATTAGATGGGGCTGAATTAAGCCAATGTGCTTGCTAATGGTTTAACCAAATCCTTAATCTCACATAACTATCTCATATATGCATATCACAAACGGATCACTGGAGAAAGCTGAAATGACTCAAACAAGATCTATCGCCACAACGACTAACAAAACTCACCCTTACATACGAAAGAATTTCCAGGATGTATTTTGTTATATTCACTATGCATTTGTATACATATTCCTCTTCTGTAATTTTCCTTTTAAAGGAAATGTTACCACAGTATCATCCTTCCCATTGACAAAGGAGCTGGTAGGCTACAGTCCATGAGGTCACAAGAGTCAGACATGACTTAGTGACTAAACCACCACCATCACATTATCCTTCCCAGTGACTGGTATGACTGACAGCAGTAACAGAAACTTAGTAAGACTAAAGGGGAAATAGGAAGCTAAGGTGATCACAGCAAGAAGTTTCTAAAAGAGCATCAGAAGCTTCCCTGGTGGCTCAGCGGTAAATAATCTGCCTGCCAATGCCAGAGACATGGGTTCAATCCCTGGTCCAGGAAGATCCCACATGCTGCAGGGCAACTAAGTCCACGCACCAGAACTATTGAGCCTATGCTCTAGAGTCTGGGAGCCGAAACTACTGAGCCCACATGCATCAGCTACTGAAGCCCTGGCTCCTTAAAGCCTGTGCTGCCCAGCAAAAGAAGCCACCACAGTGAGAATCCCAAGGACTGCACCTAGAGAGTATCTCCTGCTCACCGCAACCAGAGAAAGCGCTCCTGCAGCAATGAAGATCCAGCAGTCAAAAATGAATAAAATTATAAAAATCTTTAAAAGTTCCTCCAGAAAAATTTAATTAGTATCTTTTGAAAAAATTAATTAGTATCTTTTGTCTTTAAAATTAAGCCAAGTTCTCTAATCAGCTCCTTGCAAAATTCTACATACCTCTGTCCTCCTCTGGAAGAGAGAAAAACTCAGCAGGTTTAGATCAGCTTAAAAGCTTCCCCCCAAATTTATATCTGCTCTCTCAGGATCACGGAATCAAACCCATCTGCCTCTATGGACAGCAAGCATTTGTTACATCTAATTTCTAAAATCCAATCAATGTCCACAATAGTCTAATAAAATCAGCATTAGCCAGAAAGATCCAGCCATTAAATCTTGCAAGAACAGGTATAGTTTGGGACACGTTTATTTTATGTTTATTTATCAAATAAATTTCTAACAAATAATACATTATTCTTTACAGTATATTTAATCAAAGTGCCCCATATGTAGTTCATGAACAGCACAGTAGTAAAAACAGCTTACAGGTTCTCGGGAAATCTGTGTGTTTCTACTTTTGTTACTGCTGAACTATTTCTATCATATATCAGAGCCTACCACCACTAGTTCTCCCAATGATTTCATCACTCAATCCATTAGTTTGGAATCTTTTAGGTAAATCATATAAATGCCTTTGAAAACCATAAACATAACGTGAAAATCTAATTGGCAGTCAATGAGTTAAATTATCCCTTATTCTTAGGCCTTCTACTTCATAGTACATTTGTTTTGTGACAACTCACAAAATCATACTTCAAATATTCCAACTGCCTGGCAGAGACAGAAAATGGAAATGATTCTAGGTAACAGATACAGGTAGGCTTCCCTGGTGGCTTAGAGGTAAAGAATCCACCTGCCAAGCAGGAGACACAGGTTCAATCCCTGGGTCAGGAAGATCCCCTGGAGATGAAAATGGCAACCCACTCCAGTATGCTTGCCTAGGAAATCCCATGGACAGAGGAGCCTGGCTGGCTATAGTCCATGGGCTCCCAAAGAGTCAGACACGACTGAGTGACTAAACAACAACAGTTACAGGGAAGGTGTGAGAGGCACGGCTTTGAGGGCAAGATGAGGGAAACTTTACTCCTATTTGAAGATCCTTTAGAACATCATGGACTTTTCCATACCAAAAAAAACCTTTTCTACATTATACAAATTTACTTGACGACTATTTGAATTCAAATTCTAAAATTCCCTGTAGTATTAAGGGGCTCCTACAAAACAAAATGTTTTTTAAAAAGTCACTAGCATATACTCTAAAATACAAACAAAACCATGGTGGATCTTTTCTAATTAGTATAAAAACTTAGGGGTGTCCAGATGAATTCCAGCTGAAGTCAGTCACTGTGAATGTACTTAGTCTGGACAAGATTTCACTATCTTCCTAATGAGACCTTACTACTTCCAAAATAATTTACTTACTACCCAACTAAGATGAAGGTGATGAGGGCTTCAATCCCTCCTTTGTTTCAAACTCTCCGGCAGCCTAAACTTAACCTTCACTGTCATAACCACCATGAATGCCTCTTTTATTCAGATTTCACTCGCCACAGCTGAGATCTCACCAAGCAGTGAGAAAGTCCGAATGGTAACTGGAAAGATAGCAAAGTTATGAAAGATACATTTTCAACTAACGCCATTTGGGCCCTGAAAAAAAGTGGTCAGGCCCTGGGGCTGGAAGACAGAGTAAGGCAGGAAAGAGCGAAGCAGGATAGAGAAGGGTATTGAGGGGACACTCACATGGTCATTTATCTGCTTCAGGATTTTTATACAACTGTTTCCTTCGTGAGACTATGGCAAGTCTTCAGATTAAACTGAAAAACATAAAATACAACCAAGTGCATGGACACTGTAATAAATGGTGCTGAAATTTTTGTTTTGGTCATTTGGATAAGAAATATATGAAAAAGTAAAACAATAGAAAAAGATGGTACTTTAAACTCAGTTTATCTTATAATGCTGCATAGCAAATACGCTAATGCAGAAAAGCAGAAAAATAATTACTCCTAAATTTAAAGAAGTTATAAATTTTTTGTTATTATTCTTTATACATTATTCTTCAGGCTTGGCTATCATAGATCATTCACTTAAAAACAGAAGAGCTAAGACTTTAAGCAAATCTGTGAATCCACACATGTTAAAATCTTTAGAGGGCTATTTTAATAATTAAAAACACCCTCTTTAATATACACACTTCAGGCATACATATTAATTCTACACCTTTACATCCATGAGTATCATGTGAATAATGCTACAAGATTTGGCCTGATGACTAGATTTTTATCACAGAAAGAATTCCATTGCTTTTAAATTATTCAGAGTCTAACAAGGCCCCACAAAAGAGCTAAATAAAAAAACTACCAACAAAAACCGATGTTTTCTCTTGTCTAAAAGGACCTTGAGATATAAGAAATATCTAACCTAGCTTTTAGTCCACAAACTAAAAAGATTTTACATCAGAAGTTCTGATAATTCAGATAAACATACTAAAATAATAAAGACAAATCAAGAAACCCTAAAGATAGGGTTCTAAATCAATATTTCTGAATTAAAGAGCAATATTTTTTTTTTTTTTAATTTTTAGTTTTTTATTTTTTAAATTTTAAAATCTTTAATTCTTACATGCATTCCCAAACATGAACCCCCCTCCCACCTCCCTCCCCATAACATCTTTCTGGGTCATCCCCATGCACCAGCCCCAAGCATGCTGCATCCTGCGTCAGACATAGACTGGCGATTCAATTCACATGATAGTATACATGTTAGAATGTCATTCTCCCAAATCATCCCACCCTCTCCCTCTCCCTCTGAGTCCAAAAGTCCGTTATACACATCTGTGTCTCTTTCCCTGTCTTGCATACAGGGTCGTCATTGCCATCTTCCTAAATTCCATATATATGTGTTAGTATACTGTATTGGTGTTTTTCTTTCTGGCTTACTTCACTCTGTATAATCGGCTCCAGTTTCATCCATCTCATCAGAACTGATTCAAATGAATTCTTTTTAACGGCTGAGTAATACTCCATTGTGTATATGTACCACAGCTTTCTTATCCATTCATCTGCTGATGGACATCTAGGTTGTTTCCATGTCCTGGCTATTATAAACAGTGCTGCAATGAACATTGGGGTACATGTGTCTCTTTCAATTCTGGTTTCCTCGGTGTGTATGCCCAGAAGTGGGATTGCTGGGTCATAAGGTAGTTCTATTTGCAATTTTTTAAGGAATCTCCACACTGTTCTCCATAGTGGCTGTACTAGTTTGCATTCCCACCAACAGTGTAGGAGGGTTCCCTTTTCTCCACACCCTCTCCAGCAATATTTTTAAATCCCAATATACAGTTGTTCATAAAACATAGTTTTCAAATATACTGGAAAGAGAAACTGGAAATTACATATATATACATAAACACACAGACAAGATTAACATGCTTATTTGCGGGGAAAAGTCTATACAGCTATAATAATGTCTCATCTTCTTCCACATGAAGTTAAATGTATCTGCTCTCTCTTTCATCATAGTTATATCTTTCTCACATTTAAAAGTCAATATACTCACAATCATCTTATTATATGTTCATGCCTAACATTACCATTAAAATTATTGTAGAAAATTAAATCATGTTCAATGTCTTCTCAAAAGTAATGTATTTCATCCACATATTTCTTTATGAATTTGTTCCGCTGCTTATATTTTTTAAACATTTATTTTCTAATGAAAAAAACTAGAAACAGTTACAAGATTATAAAACATTACAAATATTAGAATTTGCATAAAAATCAGAGTATTCAGTGATAACAAATGTTATATTTAAGACACTGGAAACATTCTATTGTTGCATTAAGCCAATATGTCACTATTGATTTACTATATCAATAATATGCATATACTTCTAGGAAAAGGGATAATATTCTAATGGTGGTAGAGAAGTAATACTCTAATTGTGCTAATAAAAAACTTTCTAAATAAAATGAAATTCATATCACTAGCCTTTAACATGGAGAAGGCAATGGTACCCAACTCCAGCACTCTTGCCTGGAGAATCCCATGGATGGAGGAGCCTGGTGGGCTGCAGTCCATGGGGTCGCTAAGAGTCGGACAACACTGAGCAACTTCACTTTCACTTTTCACTTCCATGCATTGGAGAAGGAAATGGCAACCCACTCCAGTGTTCTTGCCTGGAGAATCCCAGGGATGGGGGAGCCTGGTGGGCTGCCATCTACGGGGTCACACAGAGTCGGACACAACTGACGCAACTTAGCAGCAGCAGCCTTTAACAGAGGATATTTGAAAAATATCTTTTTCCCTCTATTTAAATATAAACTTCTCTTCCTTCTATTGAGCTTCATGTTCTTTTCTTTCTCCTTATATTAAAATCACAATTTTTCAACTACAGAACTCTTACCTCTTTATCAATTCATAATTGATTCACTGAACAAATTACTTTTAGCACATTCCTAAGTATTGTGTTTCAGGTTCTGGTGAAAAACTGTTCATGGTTCTTAGAATTTTGGAAGGCTCAAATAGGACTAGATCCCACTTCATTAGGATATTAGATTCTTATGTTGCTATGCTACTAAATATAGGACTTCCCTGATGATAAAGAATCTGCCTGCAATGCATGAGACCTGGGTTCGACCCCTGGGTTAGGAAGATTCCCTGGAGAAGGGTATGGCAGCCCACTTCAGTATTCTTGCCTGGAGAATTCTATGGACAGAGGAACCTGGCAGGCTATCGTCCCTGGGGTGGTAAAAAGTCAGGCATGACTGAGCACTAACACTTTCATGCTACTAAATATAAGAACGCTTTGCTAATAAAGCATAATGGAAAAATATGTATGTGTGTATATACATATATATTAATTCATCTGTGTGTGTGTGTCTCTCTATATATATACACATATATAACTGAATCACTCTTTTGTACACTATAAACTTATATTGTAAATCAACTATACGTCAATTAAAAAAGAAAAGAATGATCTGAAACTATTACATTGTTAATCGGCTATACTCCAATATAAAATAAAAAGTTTTAAAAAAAAATAGAATGGTTTGAGACAGGACTTCTGATTTCACCCAAACACACAAGTGCTCTTTCTTAGTAAAATCACTTGAGTGTCACAGGGCTGAAAAGGAACACAAGAATTTATCTGCTACATAAAGGACTGCATTCAGAAATCACATGATTAGCAGAAGGCATTCATGCAATTCTTCTGGCAGGTTTGGTACCTTGAGTTTCTCCTACTCCACTGTAATGACTACTCTTTTGTATTGTTACTCATAAAAATGCAAAGTAACTGGTTATTCAGTTCTTTCTAATAATCCTGGGGGCTCCATCTGCGAGAACGTGCAGAATTCCGCATCGCTCCTGTCATGCCAACCCTGCACATGTCACATGTATTTATCTTTCTGCCTGGAATGCCCTGGAGTCCTCTCATTCTTGACCTTAAAAATTTATCCTATAATAAAGCCAAGTGTCACATACCCAGTAAAGACTTTTCTGACTTCATCAACAACAGTGAGCCTCTCCCTTCTTCTATGTACTGAGATATAAATATAAATGTGTACATTTTTTTTCTCTTGTTCACTTAACCTCCTCCCAACAACTGCATCAGCAGGTACTACTATTGTTTCCACTTCTAACATAAGAAAACTAAGGCAGATAAGGTCTCTCTGATTTCAAAGTCCATCGGTTGCTTGTTTGTTTAATACATACTCCATTTAGCTCCACACTGTATTGAGATGGTTGTCTGGTTGCCTCCATTCTCTGGGTTCCCTGATGACAGAAGGAGAGATCCTGTCTTATTCTTCTCTGTGTGTACAGTGTCTGGCACAGAACAGATACTCAACAAATGCTCAATAAATGATGAATTGAATGAACAAATGAAACGTAATTACCTTCAAAGTCCTTGGTGAAGAAAAGTTCGTCCCCTGCTAAACATTTTAAAGATACTTCTGTAAAAAGTTATGATAGTGTGCTGATTTCATCTAGCAAATGTTCTGTGAGTGGGTAGCACATGTGATGTGCTTAAATATCAATGAGACACTTTCTTGCCCTCAAGAAACTTAATTCAGCAAGGCATAGGGATAAACAAATAGCTAATGACAACAACGTATGTTCTACTTTTCCTTATCCCCCACAACTTCCCCTCTTTAAAGGAATCTCATTCTTTATAGATGTTGCAATACCTCACAGCTCTGGGTCAGTGGGATGTAGATCCACCAACATTAAAAAAAAGAAAAAAAAAAAAGAATCTCCACAGATCTCAAAAACACAATCTTTTGAGGCATTCGCAGTTAAATCAGTAGTCATTTAAGTACTATGTTAAAGAAAAGAATAAAGTCAAAGACACATTAATACTACCCTAGCACTTTTTCAGTTACTAGAGATAACACCAGCTTACTAGAGCTGTAACATCAGTAACATCAGTTATTAGAGATTCTTTACCAGCTGAGCCACCAGGGAAGTCCAAGAATACTGGAGGGGGCAGCCTATCCCTTCTCCAGGGGATCTTCCAGACCCATGAATCGAACCGGGGTCCCCCGCATTGCAGACAGATTCTTTACCAACTGAGCTATCAGGGAAGCCAGAGATAACACAAGAAAGCTAAAAACATGGGTTTTAGAGTCAGAAAGATCAAGATATCTATCCTAACTCTGTCTCTCTCTCCCCATGCAGACCACAGGCAAGTCATTTTCTCTTTCTGAGCCTATTTCTTACCTGTAATCTAGAAATAAGGAGATCTGCCTTCAAGAGGTCTTGTGAGAGTTAAAAGAAATAATGTATGTAATGCTTGCCACACCAAAGGTGCTAGTTTTATAATGTCTGATCTAATCTAGATGCTTCTTGAAGGGTTCTGGTTCTAACTGTAATATAACAATACTGCTGGCCCTGATGTCGACAACAAAAAGCGTTGACCAAATGAAAGGTACTTGGGGAAAAAAAAAAGTCACTTGAAAAAAGACAAGAGAGTCTCAGGTTTCTAGATGGTGTGGATATCATCTGTCCCTTCTCAGCATACATCCTGCAAATCCCTTATTTGGGACTTTTTCTGTGAAAAACAGAGCTTTATTAATTATTTCTATGATTAGATCTAAACTAACTGACACGTGTTACTCAATTAACAATTCTAATTTCCACAAAGAAGATTCTCTGAGTTGGTGAGAAAGAAGAAAATGAATTATATACGATGTCCAGGAATCAGTCTTGGTATATAAAGTCCATGCAGTGTTACATTTTGGTTTTCCAAGTCATTTCTCAACTGTTTCTTTTAACTGATTTTGCAAAACATGTAAAAACAATCAAATCAAAACACTTTGCTTTCCACCATAAACCTAATTTATAATCTACTTTACTTAAAATATCACATTTACTAGCTACTGGTACTTGAAATCCAAGGGAAAAAAAATGAATCTGACACAGACTTTACCCTTTGTACAAAATTAACTGACACAGACTTTACCCTTTGTACAAAAATTAACTCAATATGAGTCATATATCTAAAAGCAAAATACAAAACTATAAAACTTTTAAGGGGTAGGAAAACAGGATTAAATCTAGGTGATCTTGAGTTTGGCAATGAGTTTTTAAATACAACACCAAAAGCCTATGCATAAAACTGATAAGTTGGCCTTCATTAAAATTAAAAATATCTGCTCTGTAAAGACGCTGCTAAGAGAACAAAAAGACAAGCCACTCTAGAAAAATACACTTGCAGAGTAAGTATCTGATAGAGCATTTGTACCAAATATATATATAAAGAATTCTTAAAATCAACAATAGAAAACGGGTCTTCCCTGGTGGTCCAGTGGTTAAGAATCCGCCTTGCAATGCAAGGGACACAGGTTTGATCCCTGGTCCAGGAACTAAAGTCTCACATACCGTGGGGCAATTAGGCCCCACTGTGACAACTACTGAGCCCTCACACCATAAAGCCTATGCTCCACAACGAGAGAAGCCCCCAATGAGAAGCCCAAGCACTGCAACTAAAGAGTAGCCCCCAGTTGTCACAACTAGAGAAAGCCTCTGCGTAGCAAGGTAGACAGAGCACAGCCAAAAAGAAAACAGAGATCTATTTTTAAATGGGCAAAAGTTCCTAACAGACATCTCATGAAAGAAATATACAGATGGAAAATAGCATGTGAAAACATGCTTAACGTTAAATGCCATTAGGGAAAGGGCCAATTAAAGCAATGAGATATTACTGTGTGCTTATTAGTATGGATAAAATCCAAAAAACTGATAGTATCAAATGTTAAGACGGATGAGCAGCAATGGGAGCTTGCATTCACTGCTGGTAGAAATGCAAGATGTACAGTTTCTCTGGAAAACAGATTGGTAATATGTGACAAAGCTAACCAGAATCTTACCATATGATCCAACAATTGTGTTCCTAGGTATTTATCCAACTGATCTGAAAACTTTGGTCCACACAAAAATTTACCCATGAATAATCATAGCAGCTTTATTCATAGCTGCCAAAAATCAGAAGCAAGCAAGATACCCTTTAACAGATGAATAGATACAAACTGTGGATACATCCATACAATGCAATATTATTACACGATAAAAAGAAATGAACTATCAAACCACAAGACATGAATGAACCTTCAATGCACATTCCTAAGTGAAAGAAGCCAATAGGACAAGGCTGTATGATTTTAGTGATATGATATCCAGAAAGGGTAAAACTATAGAGACAGTAAAAAAAAAAAAAAAATCAGTGGCTGCCAGGGGGAGGGGTTAAGGGAGTGATATGTGAAACACAGAAGATGTTTAAGTGTTGGAATTATTCAGTATGATACTTCTGTAGACAAATAAATGAAATTACACGTTTGTCAAAACCCACAGAACTTCACAAAACAAAGAGTAAAACAATATATGTAAACTTTTTAAAAAACACTTAGAAGGTGTGGGGATCCCAAGATGGAAGTTAGGGTGTGACAGAAGTATCTACCTGTATCATACATGTGTGCAACAACCTCCCTTAAAAGGATGGGAGGGAAAGGAGTGGCATCTCTAAGGCTGAGTGGAATCTGTAAAAGGAATAGCACATAAGCACTGTACTCTAGCTGATAAAGCTGTTTCCTCCTCTTTCTAAAGAAAGCACAGGTTAACAATTTTGATATTGTTGTACACACATAATGGGTTTGAACAATTAAGTGAATGGATGGCAGATGGTGAAAGCCAGGTTTCTTCTCCCTGTTAGAGTGAATTTACAGATCAGAGAGGAAAGAAATCCAGAATGATACAGGTGGCAATGGATTAGGCAGAGTAAGAGACAACGATGTGAACTCATATTTAGCTTAAAATAGATATGCATGTGGAGGAGATGGCATTCTAGTCCACTATTCTTGCCTGGAGAGTTCTATGGGCAGAGAACCCTGATGGACTCCAGTCCATGGGCCTACAAAGAGTTGGACTGGACTGAGCACATGCACAGATACACATGGTTACATAGAGAAACATGCTTAGCTAAGTACATATACAGGCATTTGTATATACACACATATGCATTCCCTGCTGTCCCATGAGAGGTTCTAGAAGTAATGACACCTCAGTAGCAGCAAGATTATCTACAGTCTGTGATGACCTAGAGGGGTGGGAGGGAGGGGCATATATGTATACATATAGCTGATCCACACTGTTGTACACCAGAAATGAACACAACATTGTAAAGCAATTATACTCCAATTAAAAATAATAATAATTTTTAAAAAAAGAATACCTAGAACCCAGATCTTGGCTTCTAACATCATTTCCCAAGAAGATGAAGCAGATTCTTTCTGGCTAACCCTAGGGCTGGGGCAGGAAACAGAAATACAGAAGATAATCTTGGAGCATCTTTTCATGTTAGAAAGTAAGGAAAGATTTTTTTAAAAAACCTTACATTAATAGAGAGATGTCATTTCTTATATGATATTATACATGTTTCAATGCCATTCTCCCAAATCATCCCACCCTCTCCCTCTCCCACAGAGTCCAAAAGACTGTTCTATACATGTGTGATGAATTGTCAGTACAGGTTCGATGCAGGATATAGAATGCTTGGGGCTGGTGCACTGGGATGACCCAAAAGGATGATTCGGGGAGGAAGGTGGGAGGGGGGTTCAGGATGGGGAACACGTGTACACTCGTGGTGGATTCATGTTGATGTATGACAAAACCAATACAATATTGTAAAGTAATTCGCCTCCAATTAAAATAAATAAATTTAAATGTTAAAAAATAGAGAGATGTCAAAGGAAGACAGGAACCAACTGACAGAGCTCAGTGTCCAAAACTGAAACAATTTGGGGAACAAAATAAAGCAGTATTGGATTCCAACCCAAAGTACAAAAATACCCAGGAGTCCAGACCAATATAAACAAATGATTGAGTAAATTAATAAATGGAGTGTGTGAGTGAAAGTTGCTCAATAGTGTCCAACTCTTTGTGACTCCATAGACTATACATACGGTCCATGGTTTTCTCCAGGCCAGAACACTGGAGTGGTTAGACTTTCCCTTCTCCAGGGGATCTTCCCAACCCAGGGATCAAACCCAGGTCTCCCGCATTGCAGGGATATTCTTTACCAGCTGAGCCATATAGGAAGCTCAAGAATACTGGAGTGGGTAGCCTATCCCTTCTCTAGGGAATCTTCCTGACTCAGGAATCAAACCGGGGTCTCCTGCATTGCAGGCAGATTCTTTACCAACTGAACTATGAGGGAAGCCCTTAACAAATGGAGGAAAGAGACAAATCTCCCACGCAAAAAATTTCAAAAAGTGTATATAAATACAGGCAAGAAAGAGAAGCATAATAGAAAGAGCATTAAAAGAAAGAAAAAAGAGCAATCTTTTCAGTGCAGTAAACTACTTCTACTGCAGCCAGGTGAGCAAGATCAATATCAACAGTGATAAATCATGTCTGATAGTGAAAGCGAAGTGAAAGTCGCTCTGTTGTGTCCGACTCTGCGACCCCATGGACTATACAGTCCACGGAATTCTCCAGGCCAGAATACTGCAATGGGTAGCCTTTCCCTTCTCCATGGGATCTTCCCAACCCAGGGATCGAACCCAGGTCTCTCGCATTGTGGGTGATTCTTTACCAGAGATCAAACCCAGGTCTCCCGCATTGCAGGCCAATTCTTAACCAGCTGAGCCACGAGGAAAGCCCAAGAATACTGGAGTGGTAGCCTATCCCTTCTCCAGCGTAACTTCTCGACCCAGGAATCGAACCAGGGTCTCCTACATTGCAGGCAGATTCTTTACCAACTGAGGTAGTAAGCACCCTTCACATTATGTGATAAAAGTAGCACTGTACCTTAGTGACCTTCCTCTCAAAAACCCAAAACCTCAATCTGATGAGGAGAATATTCGACTAATTCCCATAGAGGGCATTCTCCAAATACCTGACCAGTACTCCTCAAAACTGCAAAGAGCATCCAAAACAAGGAAAGTCTAACAAACTGTCACAGCCAAGAGAAGCCTAAAGACATGTGACAACTAAGTGTAATGTGGCACCCAAGATAACAGGTCCTGGAAAAGAAAAGGCACGTTAGCTATAACTAAGGAAATCTAAAGTATAAACTTTAGTTAATAATAATGTACCAACGAGCTTCCCTGGTAGCTCAGTGGTAAAGAATTCGCCTGGCAATACAGGAGATGCAGGTTTGATCCCTCTGGCAGGAAGATCCCCTGGAGAAGAAAATGGCTACCCACTCCAGTATTCTTGCCTGGGAAATCCCAAGAACAGAGGAGCTTGGCGGGACTATAGTCCATGGGGCTGCAAAAGAGGCGGACAGGACTTAATGACTACACAACAATGTGCCAAGACTGTCTCACTGATGCAACAAATACTAATGTAGGATAGTAATGAGAGGAAACAATATGGAGGTATATGAGATGTCACTTTACCATCTTCACACTTTTTCTATAAATTTGATCTAAAAAACAAAATATGTTTTTAAAAATACCATTTAAGAATGTATCTAGAAAACACTGAAGAGGGTGTAGTAAGGCATGGAAGAACCTCACACCTTCCATGGATACACTAAACCTCAAATGTTTACAACTATTCCATTACAGGATTTTTCTGAAGAAAACATTTTCAATCACTAACAGCTGCAAACAATTTCACACAGGAATTCCCTGCAGGGATGTACCCTAAGCGAAGTACTTAGCTAAAATTAAAATTCTTTTTCCTCTTACATACCATTGCAGATGTCTGAAAGTTTGTAATTATCATTAACTTGTGTTGCCTTCTGATGACCCAAACATAGTTGTATGCTTAATACAACTCCGAAAAGCTGACAAACTTTATATAAATCAAATCAGTGCTAAAATATCCATCTGACAAAACTTCAAGCATCTAAACCAAGACCTTAAGAAAAACCATCATCTTTTATTCTGGATACTCTCAATGTATTTCCTTATGCACGTCGTGGTTCAAGTGAGCTGCTGCAGAATTAAAGTAGATAAATGAAGAAACAGAACAGTCTGTAGAAGAAGAATAAAAAGTAGTGGGTGAGGATTTCCCTGGTGATCCAGTGGTAAAGACTCTGCTGCCCCACTGCAGGGAGAGGCATGAGTTCAATTCCTGATTTAGGAATTCTGAAGATTCAAAGATTCTGCATGCTGCATGACAAAAAAAAAAAAAAAATTGTAAATTAAAAAAAAAAATAGTGGGTGAACACGGGTGTAAATAATGAAATAAAAGGAACAGATTACTATTTGAAATGTACCACATAAAATCACTGAAAGGAAAGGGCAGGAAGCCTATGTCATAGCATTAAAAAAAAAAAAAAAAGAACCGATATCTGAAAAGTATTAGCATAGACAAAAAATTGAAAGCAGGAAAATCTAGAGATAAAAATAAAATTAAAATCTTTACATTTGATCAGAAATGAGCCAAGTGTTCAAAATTTGGAATTAGATTCCCAACAGGGAACAAACAAGAATAAACCATTTTGAAGAAACTTCATGCTAAATACAACTTAAAATATTCCCCCAATATTAGTAAAAGGATGAAAATTACTATATAATGATATTCAGTGACACTGAAATGTGGAAGAAAAAAGATTACAATGAGGATGTATCAAATATTGTGATTTATCTCACAACACTGGAATTAAAAGCAAGTTATCTTTCCTTTTCTTCTATGAAGAGAATGACTTGTGGAATTTTTAGAAGTCTTAATTTCTGAATTCTGCACTAAAGGCAGTCTATAAAATGTTATTACATTTGTGATACATTCTACCCTACCCTTTACATGGCAAGTCTACAAAGTGGGTTATTTTTCAAATTGCCAGGTAAAAATGTGAGCCCATGACCAAAAATTTCCCACACCAGCTACATAAGAACTATAGTAATATGTCCAGAAAACTCCAATTCCAAATAGAAAATAGGTGAGAAAGGACAACACAGTCTTTAATTTTCAATGACCACATGATCTAAATTACCGGTTCAAACTTCACACAACCCAGTTCCCTGTAGAAGAATGGTATCCTTTCAATGGAAATACATTAGAAGCAATACACAACACAGCTACTTTGTTAAATGTACATAAAGAAGACTTCTAGGAATCCCAATTCTTCTATTTCCCCCCCTCCCCAAGATAAAGCCAAAACCCAAGCAGTCACACGCGTCTCAAACCAAGTTTTATCTGAACTCTTCAGATATTAGCTATTCCTCTTACTATCTGAGGTAAGGACTGAAACCGTCAAAAGAAAAGCAATAATACATTTTATGGAAATACATTTTATAAAGGTGAATTCCAATTCCTAATGCTCTACCGCTCTTGACGCCTAAAGGGTTCAAATCCTCACACCTAATACATTATCCTACCGCCAAAGAGAGTCCAGCGAGGCTGTGGGTACCATGGGGAAAGGATTTGACAAACAATGCAAGGGAGGGGACGATCCCTGGCAAGATTCTGCATACAGGGAGTCCCTGAAAAGAGAGATGAAAGTGAGAGCGTAGGAGGAGCGGGCAGGGTCTTGGAAACCCACTCCGAAGGCATTTACTGACAAAGACCCCAGAAGGGCCGTCTTCCCAAAAGTAAGATGGTAAGTGAGCCGAGTCAAGCCGCTAAGAAAGGAAAGTCACCAGGAATTAGGAGTGACAACTACGCACAAACAACGTGCTCTCTCGAAATTGGAGGGGTATGCGATGGTGGGATCTTGTTGCAAAGTGTCAATTGGAAAAGACCACACACACACACACACCAATGTGGGGATGGGGAGGGTAGCTCTATGAAAGCCCAAGTCTCAGACGAGCCGGGAGAAGAATATTCGGTCCTGGAGTCGCCCAGAGGACCAGAGAAACGCAGGTGTACCTGCGGAAGCTCAGGTTACCGGGAAATATGACAAGGATCGTGTGCGTCTCCTCCGCCCACCCTGCCGGAGCCCCGAGCGCGGAGGGCGGGCACCGGCTCGGGGCGCCCGGGACCCGCGCGCGGACTCGCTCCGGAGGCAGCGCCCTAGCACACCTGGCTCCAGACACCAGTTGAAAGCAGTCAAGAGTGAACGAAGGCGGACGCGGCGCCTGGCACCGCTCCATCTCGGCACACAAAGGCGGGTTTCGAAAATCGACGGAAGAATCCGAGCCGCGGGACCCCGGTAGGCGCCCTTCTCTGAGGGGCTCTTACCTCGGATCCGCCCTCGGGGCCGTGGCTTCCCCGGAGGCGCCTCGAGCCCTCACCAGGCGGGAGGCGGCCGGGAGAAAGCCCCCGACCCGGACCGCTCCCTCCCAGTCCTCCACCGTCGGCGCCCGGCCGAGGAGAAGCGGTCTCCCGGGGCGAGCTCAGCGCCGGCCTCGCGCTCGGCGAGACCGCCTCGCCCGCCGCCGCTGCCGGGAAAGTCTGGAGCTGCACGCCCGCTCGCCAGCTCGCCCGCTGAATCGGCCGCGCGCCGCGCATGCCCAGTTCCCCTGCCGGGAGCGAGCCCGCGAGCGCGCGCCGCGCGGCCCCGAGCCCGGCTCCGCTCTCCGGGTCTTGGCGGCAGCCGAGGCGCCGAGTAACTGGTAGACCCCAGCGCGGGAGGCGAACGCGCCCGGAGGCTGGGTGGGCGGGAGAGGGGCGGTAGGAGAGAGGGCCAGGCACCTCGCGGAGCTATCAAGATCACGATCAAAGTCGGACCGAAGTTCCGAGCCGCCGACGGGTTTCCAGAAGTGCCCTAGCAGGACCGACTAGCAGCCAGGAGGCGCTGGAAGGGGAGGAGAGCAAGAGGTTTGCCCCGGGCAAGAGTAGATGCTCCGGGCGGAGGGAGCGCCCCAGGTCCTGGTGCGCACGTCGTGGCCACTAACCTGCGAACAGTAAACCCGGCGCACCCAAAGACCCTCCAGCCTCTGTCTTCCTCCCGGGACCCTCCCACCTATTTTTCTCCTTTTGTCTCTTCTTTTTATTTTTCTCCCCAACTCATGCCATCAACTGGCAGCACCCAAGGGGGCCTCCTTTCGATCCCTGCTGCTGCTGCTGCTGCTAAGTCGCTTCAGTTGTGTCCGACTCTGTGCGACCCCATAGACGGCAGCCCACCAGGCTTCCCCGACCCTGGGATTGTCCAGGCAAAAACACTGGAGTGGGTTGCCGTTTCCTTCTCCAATGCGTGAAAGTGAGAAGTGAAAGTGAAGTCGCCCAGTCCTGTCCGACTCTTAGCGACCCCATGGACTGCAGCCTACCAGGCTCCTCCATCCATGGGATTTTCCAGGCAAGAGTACTGAAGTGGGGTGCCATTGCCTTCTCCTTGGGAGTCTCCAAACTGCCGATCCTTAGCTGAAAGCAGCAAGACCAGACCCGCTTCACACGCCTGCCTGTGATGCTATTTTTTTTCTCGTAACTCCTGCCAAGGGCCTGATGTGGTTTGAAATAGTGGAGGCTTCTTCCACATAATACCTCTCACGACCTTGCTCAGTTCAGTTCAGCAACTGTAATGTGCAACTGTTTGCGACCCCATGGACTGCAGCACGCCAGGCTTCCCTGTCCATCACCAGCTACTCAAGTTTGCTCAAACTCATGTCCATCGAGTTGATGATGCCATCCAACCATCTCATCTTCCGTCATCCTAACCAACCTTCATAACCTTTTCTCTGCCCAGTTGCCTCTGGAACCACTGAATGAGAAGTCCTTCGGTGTGTGACATTGCATTCATTTCTTGAAACCCCGCGTTTGTCATAGCTATGGCCCGCTCCTTTTTTACTTCTTTAAGGTCAAGACTTCCAGGAAGCAAGGAAAGACTATAAAATAAACTTGGTTAAAATAGATTGAATCTGCTTGTTTCGTCCAATAAGGAAGAAGGGTAGTCAGGGGAAAGAAAGATTTCACACCAAGATGGGAAATAAAACCAGTATCCTAAAAGTTGGAATAGACCTTAAGTCCGGTCCACTGTCTTAAGTAGAAATCCTCTCTCCAATATTCCCTCTACACCATCAACCACTTAAACTTTTCCATTGTTAGAGACCTCTATTTTTATCTATATTATGTATAATTATAAATTTTATTGAATACTATACCAGGCACTATGCAATTTTTACATGCTATTGCTAATCCTTAAAATGAGATGGGCCTTGTTATACCTATTTAGCAGGAAAAGGAAACTCAGAAGTTTCATTCCTTTTGGGAAAGCCAATGCTGATGCCAGAATTAAAATCCAAATTAAAAATGCTTAACTCTAAAGTCTGTATCATTTGATTTGTGAACATCAAATCAACTTTCCCTAACTTAAGCACTGGTGCTTATTCTGCCCCTAAGAGCCACACAAAATTAACCTCATTTCTTATTGACATCGTAAGGCTTGAAATATTTGAACCAATTATTAAGTAACTACCAGATCTTCTCATATTTTCTTCTTCTTCAAAATCTCTAGAACCTCTCACTGTTCTTTAAATGGAATGGTGAGTCCTCATAAGTACACTCCACACCCTGCCTTGAATGTACTTTGAGTTTTCACTTTTCTCCTTAAATTGTGTGCTCTGAAGAAAACACAACATTCAAATATAGTGGGTTGAAAAGCAAGTATTGCAGGGATCAGCCCCTTTGATCCAGGCATACCCTGACAATCAGTTCAGTTCAGTTCAGTCACTCAGTCGTGTCCAACTCTTTGCAACCCCATGGACTGCAGCACGCCAGGCCTTCCTATCCATCAACAACTCTCGGAGTTTACCCAAACTCATGTCCATTGAGTCAATGATGCCATCCAACCATCTCATCCTCTGTCACCCCCTTCTCCTCCAGCCTTCAATCTTTCCCAGCATCAGGATCTTTTCCAATGAGTCAGCTCTTTGCATCAGGTGGCCAAAGTATTGGAGTTTCAGCTTCAACATCAGTCCTTCCAATGAACATTCAGGACTGATCTCCTTTAGGATGGATTGGTTGGATCTCCTTGCAGCCCAAGGGACTCTCAAGAGTCTTCTCCAACACCACAGTTCAAAAGCATCAATCGTTCGGCACTCAGCTTTCTTCACAGTCCAACTCTCACATCCATACATGACTACTGGAAAAACCATAGCCTTGACTAGATGGACCTTTGTTGGCAAAGTAATTACAGAGAGGTAAAACATCCAAGTTGATTTCACATAGACTACAATTAAACCGTATCTTGCACCTTACATAGTTTATACTTCTATAATTTTATGTTTGGGCTTCCCTGCTGCTCAATGGGAAAGAATCCACCTGCAATGCAGGAGATACAGGAGACGCAGGTTTGATCCCTGGGTCAGGAAGATCCCCTGGAGAAGGGAAAGGAAACCCATTTCAGTATTCTTGCCTGGAAAATCCCATGGACAGTGAGCCTGGCAGGCTACAGTCCATGGGGTGCAAAGAGTTGGACACAACTGAAGCAACAACACATGCACACACACTCATTTACATTCTTACAACAATCTTCTAACAGTCTCCATTTTATACGGGAGGGGGAAAAATACACAAAAACATGAGCCGTAAGTCATCTATTATGTGACAAAGTTGAGATTTGAACTCAGATAGCTTGGCTCCAGAAAACATGCCTTTGATGATTATGTTCTACAGTATACCAAAAAAGAGTAGACAGAGAATGTAGAAATTCCAAACCAGCAGAGGAAGGGCAAGGAAATAAGAAATGAACAAATAAACATAACAGTGTATCTATGTTTCTACCCTGTGCAAAGAAGAACTTAAAAAATACTGGAAAGAAGTGTAGAAAAGGGGGGTCAAATAAAAGATAGAAAGTAAAAACTGAAGGGAAAAATATTCAAATATGTAAGTAATCACAACATAAATGATTAAATTCTATAGCTAAAAGAGTCAAAGTACTTTTCAAAAACATTGGTATATGCTATTTATAAAACATAAGGACATAGAAAACATAAGATATATCAGGTATATAATAATGAAAAGACTGGTGGATCTATATTAATATCACACACAATGAACTTTAAGATTAAAAACCATTATTGGAGATAGAAAGGGCATCACATAATAATGAAATCTGTAAGGAGAAACTGATAGATCCAACATTATGTTGGGGCTATTTCAAAATTATCTTACTGTATATTGATAAGTTATTTATAATTCCATGTATATACAGATATATAGATACACAACATTTAAAGATTACAATGTCAACATACAACACTAAGAGAATACATATTCTCATCAAACCTGGAAGAAATACTTACATAAATTTACCAGTGTACCTTAACACATTTCAAAGAATTTGGATTATTTAGACCAGAAGTTGAAAAACTTCTTCTGTAATGGGCTAGATCCCAGGTGATGCTAATGGTAAAGAACCCACCTGCCAACACAGGAGATAACACAGCAAATAGCACTGAAATATGTATATTACCATATGTAAAATAGATGACCAGTGCAAGTTCGATGCATGAAGCAGGGCACTTAAAGAAAGCTGGTGCTCTGGGACAACCCAGAGGGATTGGCGGGGGGAGGGAGGTAGGAGGCGGGTTCAGGATGGGGGAACACATGTGTACCTGTGACTGATTCACGTCGATATATGGCAAAAACCATCACAATATTGTAAAGTAATTATCTTCCAATTAAAATAAATTAATTTTTTTAAAAAGGAAAAAAAATGACTCCACATCTCCACTGCATGGGGCATAAGTTTGATTCCTGGTTAGGGGAACTAGGGCCCCCACATGCCAAGTGGCCATAAATAGATAAATAAATAAAAATATGCCACCCATTCTTAGCTCACCAGCTGTAAAAAAAAAAAAAAAAAAAAAAAAAAACAGGTGTTGACTGGGTTTGTTGATTCCTAATTAAACTTCGTAATCTCTGCTCACAAGGCAATCTCTGCTCACAGATTTAGAAATACATTGCAGACTAATTTTTTTTAAGGTTTCACTTAAAAGTTAAATAACAGTATATTTTAATTTTTAAAGATCCACTTAAATAAGTGGGATTTAAAAATAGACTTCCAAATAACCATGGATCAAAGAGAAAATCATGAATGAAAATTTTGAAATACTTAGAACTGAAAAAAAGAGAAATAAGTTCTGGTATAGTCAGGACATGAAATATCTCGAGCAGTGAACGTGAGGCAACCACCACCACATTCCGCAGCATAAATGATTCTTAGAGACATAAAGTTAAGTGAAGGTCACATAAATTATGTACAGTAAGTTGTTCCTTTTACAAAGTTCAAGAACAAGCATAACTAAATGACATATTATTTGTTGTTGTCCAGTCGCTCAGTCATGTCAGACTCTTTGTGACCCCATGGACTGAAGCACGCCAGTCTTTGCTGTCCTTCACCATCTCCCAGAGCTAGCTCAAACTTGTGTCCGTGGAGTTGGTGATACCATCCAACCATCTCATCCTCTGTCACACATATATTTTTGCTAAAACCAGTGTATAAATAAAGGAATGTTTATCTTAAAATTCAGAATAGTGGTAATATCCAAGGAGTTAGGAAGGGAAATGAAAAAAAAGGAGGTTTTTATAGACAAATTGTGATAGTAATGTGCTGGGGGTAGGGGCTTCCCTGGTGGTTCAGACAGTAAAGAATCTGCCTGCAATGCAGGAGATCTGGGTTCCATCCCCGGTTGGGAAAGATCCTCTGGAGAACCCCTGGAAAAGGGAACGGCAACCTACTCCAGTATTCTTGCCTGGAGAATTCCATGGACAGAAGAGCCTGGTGAGCTACTGTCCTTGGGATTGCAAAGAGTCGGACATGACTGAGTGACTAACACTGCTACTACTAACTAATGTACTGTGTGTCAGTGGTGTTTACCGTAATTACTACTCTTGCTCCTGCGGAGGAAAAGGTTGTTGAATTGCAAACAGCAGGGAGGAGGACATTAATGCAGGGAAATGGTTACAGCTACGGAAGGCTGGAAAAGATGAGCCAGAATGAGAGAAGAGGGACAAGGCAATTGTTACTCAGATTTGTGGTGAAAGTGCTCCAGTTACCGTTCTCTCATTTACCTGGGCACAGGTCATCGAAATGTGAGATTGCTTTTTATCCCTGACCTTTCAAAGTCCACTGAGCTCTGTAGATAAAGCACTCCTTTCCAGGAGAACCACAGATGGTCTGTCCCTAATTTTAAATCTGAAAGTTTATTTTTACACCAAGGTTTATTTCCTCCAGAAATTCTAATGTCTCGGTACAATCAAGGGAAATTTAGTTCTTCTAAATCTGACTGTTATTGATTCCTTTACTACTAACACCTGAATATTCTTTAAAATGCAGATACAACACCGTTCATTTTACCTTTTTGACATAACTGTACTGCTCATTCCATAGAATGGAAATTTGCCTTTCGAAAACAGTTATCTCACTATTTTTTTTAAAGGGAAGCAAGGCAAGTTTTACTGAATATCTACTATGTGCCAGACACTGAGGGCTATTTGTACACATTCTCTCAATTAATCCCTACTCCAAGATCATGAGAATGATTTTTTTATCTCACTATTCATAGCTTTTTTTTCTAATCAAATCTAAATTTTTTATTTTTCTACTTGTGTCTAATCATAAAAGCAGATGAAAATCAAAGGAGAAAAATAAAATAGCCATGGGGAAAAGTAAGTCTTCAAAAAATCATTAATTTTAAATTACAGAATAGCCATAAAATGGAATTCACAGTGAAAAAGAATGAAGTGGTTATATTAAGCACTAACTTGGATGAACATCAAGATATATAGTGATTTATAAGGAAAGGTGAGTTGTAATACACTATGTAGTGTGAATGAATTTATGTAAAAAAAGAATAACAGCTAAATAAATACAAGCCATATTTTAACAGTATTTTTTTAATTTAAATTTATCGATTTTAATTGAAGGCGAATTACTTTACAATATTGTATTGGTTTTGCCATACATCAACATGAATCCGCCGCGGGTGTACAGTATTTTTTATGGAGAGAAAAGTGATAGTGTAGCGAAGAGTTTCTTTCACTATTTAGTTAATTATTTTTTGCTAATTTTATTTATGATTTTTTTTACTATTTTAGTTAATATATTTTTATAATATTTGAATTTTAACAATGGACCTGTATTATTTTGTGGCAGAGAAAATTTAACATAGTAATATTTTGTGCATTTTGTGTGTTTCTGTCTAGAATTCAGCGAGGTTTTTTAAAATTTCGGATGCTGAGGCCTAAAATATCTTTAGGTTTCTGAGCTAGAATAACCCTCAGGCTATTTAACAATTCCCCTTGGGTACCCTCATTGGCATTGCAAACAGACTCTGCTTCCTTAAGTTGGCACCCAAATTTTTTTCTCCATTGACAGCAGAATCCTGGAGAGAGGAGAAGGTGGAATAAAACAAACAAACAACAACAAAAACACCTCCTATTACACATTTGATTTTAAGAAGCAAATTCACACCTCTTATTAGCTTTCTCACTCCAGTAGCTCTGGTACTCAAGAAAACTCCAGCAACTTGAAAGATAATTTCCCTGATTGCTGTTGTTATTCAGTCACTCAATCGTGTCTGACTCTTTGAGGCCCTATGGACTGCAGCATGCCAAGCTTCCCTGTAATAACCTATAACAGAAAAGAATCTGAAAAAGAACAGATTTTTATATATATATATATACACATATATATATATTTATCAGTTGTGTCTGACTCTTTGCGACCCCATGGACTGACTGCAGCACTCCAGGCTTCCCTGTCCATCACCAACTCCTAGAGCTTGTTCACTCATGTCCATCGAGTCAGTGATGCCATCCACCCATCTCGTCCTCTGTCATCCCCTTCTCCTGCCTTCAATCCTTCCCAGCATCAGGGTCTTTTCAAACGAGTCAGCTCTTCGCATCAGGTGGCCAAAGTATTGGAGCTTCAGCTTCAGCATCAGTCCTTCCAATGAATATTCAGGATTGATTTCCTTCAGGATTGATTGGTTCGATCTCCTTGCTGTCCAAGGGACTCTCAAGAATCTCCTCCAACACCACATTTCAAAAGCCCTGATAACGATGCTTTAATCCAAGTTTTGGCAAGACAACAGCAAAAATATCCCCCAGATTCAAAGTCTAATTTCGTCTTAAAGAACTTGGACACACACACACACAGAAATCTCTGGGTGCTTGTTGACTTTGCAAATACACTTTCCTTCTCTCTAATGAACACTTTATTTTTAATGCAAAGCTTTCAAAGAATGTGCCACACTTTATCTTCCTAAGCAGAGTGTTTATCTTACTCACCACAGTTATCATTGTGCACATTCATGACTGTTCCACGCAAGTACACAATTCTTTATACAAACCCTTGCAACTGGATGTTTGCATCTTGTGAAGGTAGCATGGTGCTTATACTAGAGACCTATTCATAGCACCCCAGCAGGGTCTGTAATTAACACATTACTTCTGCAACAAAACAAATTCACACACTTTAAAATGAAGCTCATTAAGTAGCCTCATAGCCCTTCAGATTAGATGTGCTGTCAGACAAGCACAAGTGAGGTTAGGCTTTGTCACCAAATGAAATTTGGAAAAAACAAAAAAGCAAGCAAACAACTTTTAAAAACACTTTTGACTTGGCATTGCAGATAAAGCCATCATGCACCTGTATAAGGTGCCACAGGAGGAACTGTGTTGCTGGCCTTGCATTTGAAACTCTAACGGCTATCATTTTGAGTGCTCAATGTTTGCTTCTTTAAGTCTTTCTGCCTCCTTTGTGTAGTTGGACAGTCTTCTGTCCTTTTTTTGTTTTTTCTGTAACTTCCTCTACCACCTTCCTGCCCTAATAATTTATTATTTTTCTAAATTTCTTTATTTTTTAATTGAACGATAATTGCTTTACAGAATTTTGTTGTTTTCTGTCAAAGCTATTATTTTTAATCTCCTGTGACTTGAAAAATGATAAATTATTATAATTGAACATGAAATTAGAGTACGTAGATTTTAATAAGGAGCCCTAGAGTTATTTTTTGATAAGATACGAATTTTACTCACATTCTTGACAACATCTATTTCAACAATTTGAAGACTTTATTCTTTACTAATGATTCTCACCCGTATTCACAGTTTTTGAGATTGTTATCTTTGGAACATAGCTCTAACTTCCTGCTCTACAAAAAGGAAATATTATGTCTCCTTTTATAGATGTCACCTAGTTTCAGAAACTGACACCTGGTGAATCATGCTATTCTAAAATATGCATATATGACCTTTCGGTAATACGAAAATAAGCTAAGGGCTACAGTTTATTTCAGTTCAGTTCAGTTCAGTTCAGTCGCTGAGTCGTGTCTGACTCTTTGCGACCTCATAGACCACAGGACGCCAGACTTCCCTGTCCATCACCAACTCCTGGTGCTTACTCAAACTCATATCCATCAAGTTGGTGATGTCACAGTTTATTTCTTAAACAGTTTATTTACCCTTGCCCAAAAAATAATCACATTAGTTGCCTACATGCTCATCATGACCGACTTTTTGTGACCTCATGCACTGTAGCCCACCAGGCTCCTCTGTCCATGGAATTTTCCAGGCAAGAATACTGGAATGGGTTGCCATTTCCTTCTCCAGGAGATCTTCCCAACCCAGGGATCAAACCTATGTTCCTGCGTCTCCTGCATTGAAAGGCAGATTCTTTACCAGTGAGCCACCTGGGACGCCACAAAAAATGTGATGACAATAAATATTAAAGTATTTGTAAAACCTTGAATTATGATCTCAGGGTGACATTTCTAAATCATCACAGTCTGTTGCCTGTATTTTCCTTCTTTACTGGTAAGTCCTTCTGTGTTCTGACTGCACCCTGTATATTTATCTGCATTCATCAATGCTCCAGCTGTGAGTGTCCCACAGCACCAATATGTGGAACCCTTCCATGGCCTTGCCCACACGAACCATACTGATCATTGCAACATGAAGAAACCTGGGGTGGAGTGGAGGGGCATGACTGGAAATCAATACAGGAATGTTCATGATTCAAGGTTCCAGGAGGAAAGTAGCCAAAGCAGGTGAAAGATCAATACCAGGTGCTGAGAGTGACTTGATGAAAGGAAAGTATTGAAAATTGTAGGAACCCAGAAACCCATTCAGATGACTCAAGCCTAAGAAAGCATCTATGGGCCTCTGATTCATCCATTCAGCAAAGGTTCAAGCACTTGCCAAACACAGGGATGGGCCATGGGGATACAAAAAGCAGTACAAAATGGTCCCCACCCTTGAGGGCTTGCAGTATTAGCACTATCTGAGCCCAGAGAAATGAATGCCAAGTCAGCTGTGCAAAGTCAGGCTGGCATCACTGGGACTCGCCTTTCAACTTCCCAGATGTTCCTCGAGCACCCTGGCCTCCTTCCACCACAGCTCCAGCATTTGCTGTTCCTGGCCACGGAATGCTTGTCTTCCAGATATCCACATGGCTTGCTCTCTCATTGTATTCAGGTTTCAGCTCAAATGTTACCTCATCAGAAAAGACTTCTCTGACCAATCACTCTATTTAAAGCTGTACATGCCCCCCACCCCCCAAAAGTACTGTGTGTTGAGTCACTTCAGGCATGTCTGACATTTTGTGACCCCATGGACTGTAGCCCGCCAGGTTCCTCTGTCCATGGGATTTTCCAAGCAGGAATACTAAAGTGGGTTGCCATGCCCTCCTCCAGGGGATCTTCCCAACCAAGGGATCCAATCCGCATTTCTTATGTTTCCTGCACTAGTGGGCAGGTTTTTTACCACTAGTGCCACCAAGGGGAGGGATTAATTAGCAGTTTGGGATTATAGATATACATTCCTATATACAAAATAGGTAATCAACAAGGGTTTACTATGTAGCACAGGGAGCTATATTCAAGATCTTGTAATAACCTATAATGGAAAAGAATCTGAAAAATAATATATATATATTATTGAACAAGATATATTATTGAACAATATAGATATATTTATCAGTTGTGTCTGACTTTTTGAGACCCCATGGACTGACTGCAGCACGCCAGGCTTCCCTGTCCATCACCAACTCCCAGAGCTTGCTCAAACTCATATCCATTGAGTCGGTGATGCCATCCAACCATCTCATTCTCTATCGTCCCCTTCTCCTCCTGCCTTCAATCTTTCCCAGCATCAGGGTCTTTCCAAATGAGTCAGTTCTTCGCCTCAGGTGGCCAAAGTATTGGAGTTTCAGCTTTGGCATCAGTCCTTCCAATGAATATTCAGGATTGATTTCCTTTAGGATTGACTGGTTTGATCTCCTTGCTGTCCAAGGGACTCTCAAGAGTCTTCTCCAATACCACAGTTCAAAAGCATCAATTCTTTGGCACTCAGCTTTCTTTATGGTACAACTCTCACATCCATACATGAGTACTGGAAAAATCATAGCTTTGACTAGATGAACCTTTGTTGGCAAAGTAATGTCTCTGCTTTTTAATATGCTATATAGGTTGGGCATATATATATATGATATATATATGTCACATATGACGTATATATAAATACATATATATATATATAGCTGAATCACTTTGCTGTGTAGCTGAAACTAATACAACATTGCAAAATAACTATATTTCAATTTAGAAAAATTGCACCCCCTAAACACACATAAACTCAATTCTTTCTCCTTCTTCCTATGGTTTTACTTTGTCTTCTTTTTTCTCAGCACTTATCACAATCTGTGATCATCTTGTTCAATTATTCATTGTCTGTTTCCCTCATGTAAATTCTGTGAGAGTAGGGATTTATCACTCGTATTCATTGCTGTATCTCCAGTGCTGGACAGAATTAAATGAATAAATGAATGAGGAGAAATTTGAGCTGAGTTATGAAGAATCTGTATTGGTTTTTCAAGGGAACAGGTAGTGTGTGTGTGGGAAGGCCCAGGGAGGACAGCAGAATGTACAGAAGAACAAGGATGATGCAAAGGAACCAAAGCACCTTGGAAGGAATTCAGAGGGAAATAAAATGATTGGTGGGTTTTCATTCACTGTTAAGTAAGCAAGTGAGAGAGTAAGTAAGCGAGTGAATGAGCGTATGATTGAATTAATGACCAGGTTTTGGTCTTAAAGAACACATAAGCATAGACGGGTGGAACAGAAGACAGGAAGTGGAGATAATTGAGAAGGCTGGTCTTCTACAAAGAGGAAAATAAGGAAGACCGGAATGAAGAAAGTGGGAGCAGAGAAGAGAGACCACACCTGAGAAGCAAATAGAGCTGTGATGTGATTGAACGTAAGGGGAGTAGATGAAGGCAGAGGATTCTGACAGAAGTGTCTGGATGGGTAGGGGTGCCGTTGGCCACACAGTAAAACCAGGATTGGTGAAAGGAGGTGAGCTGCACAGATAAGCCACCCTGTGTTGTAAATCTTAGGATTAAAGTCTCTCTGTAATAGGTGGAGACCACTAATATGTAGCTGGAACCGTGGACCTAAGTGCAAACTGAAGACAGAAGACAGGTTTAGAATAGCACGGAAGCCTTTATCTTCAGGAAAATAGAATAAGAAACAAAATCTAAGGGTAATTTAAGAGAGCAAGAGGTGGAGGGAAGAAGACGAATGTCCACCAAAAATAGAGAAGCACATAATAGGGTGGTTAGAGGAAAACTGGAAGTTTAAGCCCCTGAGAACAAGCAGGTGCTGTCTGGCTCACTGCTGTAGCCCCAGCCTCTGCTCTGGCAGACGGTAAAGAGACACGCAAATACATGTGGAAAAGGGAAGACGGGAAAGAAGGGGAAAAGGAAGAGATGGAAAGAAGCTTGGAAGGAGGGAACTGATTAACAGTAGGACTACGAAGGTGGCAAGAAGGATAATGAGAATGAAGAGCTCAAATTTACTTTATTAAGGGCTTATAGCATGACAGAGACCATTTTAAGCAGCTTCTGTGGCTTGTCTCATTCTAGTCTCACAACACCCTTGTGAATTAGGGATGATGATGATGATGACTGCCTCTTTATAGATGAGAAAATGAAGCACAGAGAGGTGAACTTACCCCAGTTTACACAGGAGCTAAACGACAGAAGCAAGATCTCAAGTCCAGCCATCTTACTCCAAAGCCCACTTGGCACAAATGGAAGCGTGTGTTTTGTGAGGGCCCTTGAGGGAAGAGGATTTCAGTGGAGGGGCAGCTCTGTGGCCTGGGGAGGGGAAAGGAAGGAGAAGAAGCTGAGAGAGCAAATGTAGACCGCTACTGCAAGGAAGGAAGAGGGACCCATCGTAGCTGGAAAGGAACACAAGAGTGGCAGAAGCCGTTTTGTGTTTCTAATGAGCGAGTCTGGAGCGTGTGGACTCGCTACAGTCTGTTTACATCACACCCCAGAATTGCTAAAAAGAAAAATGAGGGGGTTGGATGAGAAGACACACGGGTTACTTCCAACTCTGATTCTACTATTCCACAACTTCGAAATTCTTTCTCAGTGGAGCCAGATGGAATATTTCACTCGATAACATTAGCTGGAAAAATGATTTAACATACTTTTAAAGAGGTAGTTAAATAGAAACCCTAGCCTCTTTATTTGAGTTTCCTTATAATCACGAGTTTTTCATCTTTTCCCATCCTAGTTAGTGACATTTCTTGTCTTTATGAGGAACCTAAAGTTTATCTTTGTCTTTAGGTCCCAAAAAAGCCTAATGACATATTTTTGCTTTCTTTTCATAAGTTAGGAAAGGGTCAGGGTCATCTGGGTTCATATCCTTTTTCCTTATTGCCTTTTCCTTTTGTACCCTACTCCTTTCACAGGAAAAAGTTAATTTCAGTGTAAGCAGTTATAGACAAGACATAATGTTTCTTTCACAATATGTCTTAAACTATGTAATCATTAGTGTTGTTTCCTGCAATTCTTTCTCCACTAACAATTGCTTGAAACCTTTCCTTTCCCTCAATTTTCTTTCCTTTAGGCTAAACTTTTCCTTTCCTCCTCCTCTATAAGCAACTGGAGTGTGCACATACTATAAACATACACATTCTGGAATTCATAATCCCAGAAATTATCCTAGACTCTCCTTTTCCCTTGGTTTCTTCTTTTCCCTCTATTCTCACCACACAGAGCCCTTTCAGTGACACACATCCCTGTCTTTTTCATGCCTTTGCCCAGCTTTTCTCTCTCTGCTGCTAACAAGTGCTCAGTCGTGTCCTACTCTTTGCAGCCCAAGACTGTAGCCTGCCAGGTTCTGCTGTCCATGGGATTTTTCCAGGCAAGAATATTGTAGTGGGTTGCCATTCCCTTCTCCAGGGAATCTTCCTAACCCAAGGATCAAACTCATGTCTCCTGTATCGCCTGTGTTGACCAATTGATTCTTTACCAACTTGTGCCACCTGGGAAGCCTTTTTCTATCTCTAGTTGCTCCTTTTCCGAGCCACATGATATCAGTTTTCAATGATCTACTAGCAGGGCTGTGAAGGTGGGGAAAGAGATTGGCTATGGAAAACACAAGACACATTTCTTTTCTGGCTTTGGAATGTGTTTTCACACTTACCCAAATTGGTATATACCCGATTTTGGAAAATCACAGCACTTCAAACAAAGTAAAGCTCTACTTGGAAGACATGTCTCAAAAGGAATTATGAAGCCATCCACTCAGCTAATCTTTGCTCATTTTGATTCTGGGCATCCCTCCAGACAATGGATGAATAGTGTTATCTCTTAGACAAATGCAAATAATCTTCCCAGAGAGATCTTTATTTTCCCCTTTAAAACATGATATCTTCCTAGCTCTCAATTCCCTGGAGCAAGGTGATAATTAAAGTATTTCAGGTTCAAAGGCAGTCTCTCTGAAATTCCTGATGAGCGAGCTTCAGACAGGAGGAAGAGTAAACAGAGATGGCAATGATATCATAAGCGAAACAGGTTACGATGTTAATAACGTGTTGAAAATAAGATGTGTCTGCCTAGTATCAATAATTGACTCTGTTCACATTTTCCTGACACATGTGAATCCAAATCCCATAGTTCATGATAGTCTCTATTTTGGCAGGCATATGCACCAAGCAAAGATGAACAGAGTGCAAATAAAGAATCTTTATCAGTACTCTAGCCAATACCATGATGGTACCTCATTATAAGGATACCTAAAACAGTTCATGACAGCCAGCAACCTTTCTCTAAAAAGAGCACAAATCTCCATATCTCTGAAGCCAAATAATGATTTGCACCTTTTATCTTTACAGGCTGTGCCTTTGAAATTATAAAATATGTTAGAATACTCAGCAATGATCTGTGGTAACTCAAGTACTTCTTTCTTTCTTTATAGGCAAAATTTTCAAGTACTGACAATCCTGATGATTCTTAATGAATTTAATCTGCTTAATCAGCAAGGGTTCCTTCTCTTATTTGTGATAAGAATTATTCTCATGGTATTTGAAACAATTAAAAAATAGATAATAACTTCAGTCTATTTTTTCCTTATTTCTGTTTTTTCTTGATTAAAAGAAAGCTGAATCTGAGTTGTTAAACCAGGAAAACGTTGCATTGGCTAAGAATATGAACCTTCTTAGCTCAAAACAATTAATTGGCAAAAGGCCAATGCAAATGCTTGCTGTCTATTCAACTTTTATATCTATTTTTACAAAGGCTAAAAATATCTAGAACATGTGATTTATGCCACCTCACAGTGAGAATTCATCTGTATATGATAATGTAAGATGCATCTGTAAAAGGAAAAATTTTCCCTAAATGAGATTTTGGATTTCCTGTATTCCTGGGACACAATAATTTCTGGCTGTTTGACAAAACCCATCTTCTAGAGCTTCTGATACTCTTCCCTAAAGGTCAGTGGGAAGAAGCTTCCTTTTTACTTTCTCTGGGAGGAAAGACCAAAACAACTCTCAGGCCACCATTTTCTCTCATGACCTCCTGTCCTTCCCTGCTCTTAGCTCCCAGGGGTCATGCCAAACATTGCTGGTTTTAATCCAGCTTTTTAAACTGAGGGCTTGGAGAAGCAACTTAGAATTACATAACATTTTTCTCTATTTTATAAGACATGAAATAAAAAGATTACTCAAAAAAACTACTTTCAAACCCTTAAATGGCCTTGGCCATGCTTTCATTGGCTGAGTCTAAGAGACCACTGTGGTCCCAAGACTCTTTAAGAGGTGGAATTTTATTTCTGAAATGGATTTTGGACCATATGCAATATGTATAAGAAAGTTGTCTTTTCCAGCCACAGTGGAAAACATCTGTTTTACTAATGGATTTGACTCTATTTGCCAGAATAACTTCCCAGATGTTTTAAAAACTCTAAACAACTGCAGCCTTTCGGATCTGCTCTGGTTCAAAACTTGATTTACTAAGAAAACATGTAGGTCTGTGACATAAATGAAAATGAAAATATTTCTCTTAATGAATCCTTAATACTAAAATATTTTAGGTATGGCCTCAGATTAATGGTCTTTTATAGATTTTTTTCTTCTTAGGATATGCATTTAGACATGTATATACATAACTTCTTGGAAGGGATTAGAGTGTGAATAGAAAATTATTCCCCACTCTTCTGAATCTAACTAGTGCTACTATTAGACTATTTAGGCTCCTTTTTCAATTCCCCAGCTTTCAGTAAATGCGTGCTTGCTAAGTCATTTCAGTCGTGTCTGACTCTTTGAGGCCCAATGGGCTGTAGCCCGCCAGGCTCCTCTGTCCATGGGATTTCCCAGGCAAGAGTACTGGAGTGGGCTGCCATTTCCTTCTCCAGGGGGTCTTCTTGACCCAGGGATCGAACCTGCATCTCCTGAAACGGCAGGTGAATTCTTTACCACTAATGCCACGGGGAAGACTTTTCCTTCCATTTGTGTGTTCTATTCAATTTTCTTCTTCCTCCTTTATGAAATCCTCTAGGAGATCACACTCATGTCTACTACAATTCAGAAATGCAAAATGTTTTCAAATAAAATTTCAAACAAGATGGAACAAATCTATTGTATATTAAAATTCAGTATGTATTTCCCTTATAAATACTTGCTAACCTTTTCTATGCTTCATTACATGTTAAACATACGGTTTTAAACAGCAAGAACCTATATTTTGAGTATTTTTTAGTTGCTACAGTTGGTCAGTCATTTCTAATGATCACACCTCTTTCCACTCATTCCCTAGAACGTAGGCTTCATTTTGCTCAACCTTGCATTGCGTGCCTGCATGCTCAGTTACTTCAGTCCTGTCTGACTCTTTGAGAACTTTGCATTACCAGTGCCTAAAGAAGAGCAGCTGGTAAGCATTCAATTACCATTTGTTAAATATATCTAACGTTCCCTAGATGGGGGAGGTGAATGGGTATTATGCCCCAGGAACCATGCTAAGTAATCTTACAAACACACACACACCATATGTATTCCATGTAACCTTCTCAGAAACTCAAGTAAGAATTATTATCCCCACTGCACTAAAGGAAGCAGAAACTCAGAGCGGGAGGGGAGTAATCTACCCAAATTTACACAGGTAGAAAGCTGCAAATTATTTAGCTCCAAAGAAGGCTCTTTGAATAAAATGAGAGATAAACAAGACCCATACAAATTCTTTCCCCCCCACCCATTTCCCTCTCTGGTGGCTGGTTCTGAAGAAGACTTTAAAAATAGAATTGACAGAGTAGCATTGAAACGTATGCATTACCCAATGTAAAACAGGTAGCCAGTGGAAATTTGCTGTACCACGCAGGGAGCTCCAACCCTTTTCTGTGACAACCTGGAGGGGTGGGATTGGGAGGGAGGTTCAGGAGAAAGGAGACATTGTATACCTAGTGCTGATCCACGTTGATGTGTGGCAGAAACCAACACGATACTGTAAAGCAAGTACCCTCCAATTAAAAATAAGTAGTATTTTTTTTTAAGAAATTTAATTCTTCTTGCTTAATACAGAAAAGCTGGAAGGGTCCAGAATTATTTTGTTATGATTTTGTAGTCAAGATATTTCTGCAATCACTGTAAACAAAAAAGCAGTAAATTTAAATTGAGCTGAATAGAAGTTTGGGGAGCACCTTAGAGGAACCTGGTTATCCACCTTTGATCAAACTTCACTGGACTTGGCTCTGTGTGTGTGTGTGTGTGTGCTCAGTCATGTTTGACTCTGAATCTCTATGGACTGCAGCCCACCAGGCTCCTCCATCCATGGAAGGAGGCAAGAATACTGGAGTGGGTTGCCATTTTCTTCTCCAGGGCATCTTCCTGACCTCTACTCTATTTCCTAAGAAGAATCGTAGGTGAGACCCTCAAATGGCTTTACATTTTCTGATGTAACTTTCACCCTGAAGTAAAAAGTAGAATTACAGCCAATGGTAGGGTCCAAAATGTAAACAGAAATAAAACTACCAGAAAATTTATTAATATTTGCTGTCATCCTGTTAAGTTACACACGTACATATTGAGAATACAGTGCTTAGAAATTACGATGTTTGCATTTTTGCATATTTATGTAATTTAAATGCATCAACATAATCATTAATTTATTCAACAAATAGCTGTTGAATATCTTCCAGCTATAAAGTAATTGGTGGTACAAAAGAGTTATTGAAATCCAGTAATCAATGTAAATCATGTGAAAAAAGATTCAAATTTGTTGTCAAAAATAATAAAAGGACAAAATGTTTTGAGATTTCAGAGTGAGGAAGGGTTATAAATAGCTAACGGGAATCAATGGTGATTTTGATGTATTCATCTTTATATTTTAGCATATGTTTTACTTACAGGAATAATAATCAAAGTTTTTGAACAAAAGCCATTTTTCAGGACTTCCCTGGTGGTCTAGTGGTTAAGACCATGTTCCAATGCAGGGGTGCAGGCTTGATCCCTAGTGGGGGAACAAGAATCTCACATGCTTCAGGGCTTGGCCAAAAAAAATTATTTTTCAGACACTGTGTGGGCTGTTTATGGCACTATTGAATCGATTAGAATTGCTTTTAGCTGCCGTTTGCTTAAACAATAGTGAGACATTTAGATATTTCACTCAAAAAGAAGTCTGGAGGTAGGCAATTCAACAGCAGAGGAAGGGTTTCAATAATATCACAAACAGCGCGGGTTCTTTCCATCTTTACCCTCTGCCAATTTTGTGATTGCAAGGTGGTTAACGGACTTTCTTTAGCATCATATGCTCAGACAGAAACTTCAAAAGTAGAGAGAAAGGCTGTATTCTCCTTAAGCGCCTCTGTTATAGGGAAGGAAATGTCTTCTAAATGTCCCCAGCTCAATTTCCCCATGTCTTTTTGGCCAGACTTGGCTCACATACCCTCCCCTAGAGCAACTGATGATGAAGAGGAATAGCATTGTCACGATAAAGTAACAACTACATGTACTGCCTTCTCGCCTTCTCTCAAGACCTCAATTTAAATAAGCAATATGTTTTCATTGATAGTAGAATTTTTAAATTACTCCTTTTAATAGAATTATTATAACAATTTTTGATTTGTCAACCATGGCTACAGTCCAGTCCATCAAAGGTATATTTATCTTTTTTTAGTACCCAAAAGCCCTAAGTATTGTTTAGATGGAAATGGTGATTCACTGAGGTAAAATTATATTCAATTTCTTTGTCATTTTTCCCAATCTGTGGCCCTAAAATTTTGAAACTCCTAAGTGGAGTTTCAACTCCAAACTTGAGAATGAAAACTAGTCCATGTGAAGTTATTACTGTTATGTCAGAGAAAGTATGTGGCCAGTAGATTTAATTCTAATTCCAGCAGGAATTAGATTAATATGGCGAGCATATTTGAAATCATTGTACATGCCAGTGCCATTGCTTGAATCCAGTGTGTTAATTTCTTCCACCTTTTATATTTAACCAGAGTTCCACCCTTCCACTTTATTCAGTCCAAATATTAAAGTAGTAACTCTACTCTTATTACATGTAGTATGAGAGAACTATTTTAACATTAAAAATAAGGAATTTGTTTGAACATCATGTGTCTTTGAAACTGCAATATGAATATTTTTATTTATGGATTTTTCTTCACTTAAAGCATGATATTTCTAAGACTATATTCTAGTCATCTATTACTGCATGACAGACCACCCAAAATGTAATAACTTAAAACATACCCTGAGAAAACCACAATTCAAAAAGACACATATACCCCCCCCCAGGTACCCCAGTGTTCATTGCAGCACTATTTACAATAGCCAGGACAGGAAAGGAAGCTAGATGTCCATTAACAGATGAATGGATAAAGAAGTTGTGGTACTTATATGCCATGAAATATTACTCAGCCATAGAATGGAACGAAATTGGGTCATTTGTAGGGATGAGGATGAACCTAGAGTTTGCCACACAGAGCAGAGTAAGACCAGAAGGGAAAAACAAACATCATATATTAATGCCTAGATGCGGAATCTCAAAAAATGGTACAGATGAATCCATTGGCAGGGCAGGAGTAGAGAATGGGTTATGGACACAGAGGGGAAGAATAGAGTGGGACAAATTGAGAGAGCAGCGCTGACATATAATGTGTAAAATAGTTGGCTGGTGGGAAGCTCTGTAAGGTAGCAGAGAGCTCAGCTCGGTGCTCTCTGATGACCGAGATGGGTGGGATGAGGGCGTGGGATGGAGGTCGCAATAATAATCTTTTTTTTTTCCTGCAGTTTGCCGGGGGCTTTATTGGAATGGCATGTTTTGTGCACCATAGCATCAGCTGGGGGCAGCTTAACTGGGGCAGAATCCACTTCCAACATGGCTCATTTACTCAGCTGGCAAGTTGCACTGGCTCCACTGCACACTCCACTGGGGCTCTTGGCTGGGTACCTTGGGTGCTCTATGCACGAGGTTCTCCATGTGGGCCTCTGCAGGACTGCGTGGACTTCCTCGTAGTGCAGCAGTTGGGTTCCAGGAACTAATATTCCAACAGAAAGTTGAAACTGTCAGGATCTTCAGGCTTAGGTCAGAAATTGTCTTAGCGTCAATTCTGCTGAGTTGTACGAGTCACACAAACCTTATTGAAAGCAAGTGGATATAAATTCCTTCTTTCACAAATACGGCAGGATTAGACTCATTAGTGTCATCTAATGTAGCCAAACTTTTGTTTGTTTGTTTTTGCTGTGCCATGCATCATGTGGGATCTTAGTTCCCTGACTGGAGATGGAATCCTTGCCTCCTACACTGGAAGCATAGAGTCTTAACGCTGGACAACCAGGGAAGTCAAGCTTTTAGAAATAGAAAGCAGAATGGTGGCTGACAGAGTTTGAGGGGAGGGGGAATGGAGAAACTGTTAATGCAGTGGATATCAAACTTCAGTTTTGCAAGATGAAAAGTTCTCAAGATGTTACACAACAATACAAATATACCTAACAGTACTGAACTGGTGGCTCAGGCAGTAGAGGATCTGCTGCAATACTGGAGACCTGGGTTCAATCCCTGGGTCAGGAAGTTCCCCTGGAGAAGGGAATGACTACCCACTCCAATATTCTTGCCTGGGAAATCTCATGGATAGAGGAGCCTGGCAGGCTACAGTCCATGGAATCACAAAGAGTTGACACAACTAAGCAACTGACCAACACAAAGAACACTGAACTGTTCACTTAAAAATGATTAAGATGATAAACTTTATGTGTTTTTTACCACAATAAAAAACAAAAGAAAAAATTTTTAATAATCATTATTTTGATAAGAAGAGTGTCAAAGAATATGACTGTCTTTAAACTTCACAGACTGGAAAGAGGATTTGGTTCTATTTTTAAAGTTCATTCTCATGGAAATTCTCTATTCTTTATGATATAGTATGTCCAAACCCTGAAAATTACAAATTTTGTAAATAAAAACCACCATACAAATATAGTAAAGTACAGACGCTACCATCATTTTTGGCATTAAAAACAGTCTAGATTAAAACTTTAACTGGAAACATCAACATCCTCTGATATTTAAAATTAAATTGTATATTTTATAAATTATGCTAATGCTACATATTATTTTAGATAATTATTTTGTTTGGGTTTTGAGCATTAGAGTCAAAACCTGATTTTTTTTTCTTTTTAAAAGTTGCTTGTAAATATTTGCAAATTTGAAGTTGCAATTAACAACAATTTGTAATTACGGAACTCTAATTTTTTTCACTTTTTTGTGTGTGTGTGGCATCACTTTACCCTTACAATATATACTTTATCACATTTTTAGGTAACAACAACAAAGTCTAGGTATGTTAATTAACTGTTTCTCCAAGATTACTAAAAATACTAGCTACAGAATCAAGACTCAAGTTTAGTTGCCAAAACATGCTTTTTTACTCAGAGAACTGGTCAGAACCAGTGCTGATCATGAAGTAATTTTGGTGTATTATTTAATTTGATAATAATGACTAAGTAAGAAATGTCCCTTGCTTATACTTCCATGTTCTAATCAAATAATTCTTAATTAGGTAAGGTATTTTTCCTTTTAAAAAAGAAATATTTTAATTCTATAACCTGTTAAATACTTTAAAATTGTACTTTGATATTTAGTTATAAGAAAATGAACTAGAACAGGGATTTTTCCATATGGAGTTAAATGGAATTTGGTAGGTAACTTCTGACAGTAAACAAATAAAAGTCATTTTTATATACTAAGAGAATAGTACTAAGTCAGTATCAGGCACACCGAGGTAGTTTCCAATCAGCTTTTTTTTTTTTTTATGAGGATGATGTGCTTGGACTTTACAGAAATTGAAAGGTTTCATGATACAGTAAAGGACAAATCTTATGAGCTTTCTTCTATTTATCATTTGACTGCTATAGAGAAAGATGCCACTTTATTTCTTTGATATGTGAGAAAATTTTCTGTTCTCTAGTTTTACAGGCATCATTAATATTGTTTGTCACTTATTGTTCAACAACAATGTGCAAGGTTAGGAATGAGCAGTCACAGCCATAAAGTGAGAGGATAAAAAATAAGGAGGTATTTGCACGGCTAGTATCTTTCCTTCCAAGGATAAGCTATTGAGAGTTTCTAGTACTGTTAATCAGAGGACCGCTTTTTTCTGGAAAACTGTGATGATAATGCAATTTTTCACTGGTTTTATTTTACCTAACTAGTAGCTTCTTCACAGTCTAAAACAAGTCTATCTCCTCTTTAGTTGGCAAAATTTAAATATGGTCTGTAGATAGTTGTTTGTTCATGTCTGACTCTGCAACCTCATGGACTGTAACCCACCAGGCTCCTCTGTCCATGGAATTCTCCAGGCAAGAATATTGGAACAGGTTGCCATTTCCTCCTCCAGGGGATCTTCCCAACCCCCAGGGATTGAACTCAGGCTTCTTGCATTGCAGGTGGATCTTTACGATCTGAGCCACTGGGAAAGCCCTCAGTAGATTAGACAGTGCTTCTGCTGCTAAGTCACTTCAGTCGTGTCCAACTCTGTGCAACCCCATAGACAGCAGCCTACCAGGCTCCCCTGTACCTGGGATTCTCCAGGCAAGAACACTGGAGTGAGTTGCCATTTCCTTCTCCAATGCATGAAAGGAAAAGTGAAAGTGAAGTCGTTCAGTCCTGTCTGACTCTTAGCGACCCCGTGGACTACAGCCTACCAGGCTCCTCTGCCCATGGGATTTTCCAGGCAAGAGTACTGGAGTGGATTGCCATTTGTGCTCTATTAATCTTAATTTCTTGATTTCAATCACTGTCCTGTGGGTATAGAAGAGAATGTCTTGGTTTTAGGAAATACACGTGAATTATTAGGAGAAAGAAGAGTTGTATGTCTGCAATGTACTCTCCAATGTTTCAGAAGAAAAGTACTAATATGTGTGTTTGTTTACATACGTGTGAGAAAGAGTGAATGATACAGTGAAAGAGTTAAAATGTGAACAGAGGGGAATATGGGTGAAGGGTGTACAGGAATTCTTTGTATTGTTTCTGAAACTTTTTCTGCAGGTCTGACTTCAAAATAAAATGTTTGGGAAAAAAAGAACAGTCTACCCCCTCTTGCTGCCTGGCAACTCTCCTGTCTGCAGTGTTGCTCCTGGTACTTTTCTGTTACAATTCTACATTTCCTGATCACAACACCTAATATTTTGGCTTCTAACCCAAAGTTCTGCACTACGTTCCACACCTATGAGGGCTTCTCCAGTGGCTCAGTGGTAAAGAATCCACCTGAAATGCAGGAGACATAGAGACACAGGTTCAATCCCTGTGTTGGGAAGGTCTCCTGGATAAGGAAATGGCAACCCACTCCAGTATTCTTGCCTGGGAAATCCCTCGTACAGAGGAGCCTGATAGGCGTCAGTCCATGGGATTGCAACAGAGTTGGACAAGACTGAGGATTAAACAACGAGAACACCTATAAGCCAGTATCTCTACCTGTACATCCTACAAGATCTTGTCCTTCTTCCAAATCATTGACAATTGGTCCCCTTCGCTCATATTCACTAGCTCAGCAGGTTCTATTCATTTCTTCTTAAAATATGCTCATTGTACCTGGAGGGGTGGGTAGGAGGGAGGTCCAACAGGGAGAAGATATTTGTATACTATGGCTGATTCACTTTGTTGTATAGCAGAAAGGAACACAACATTATAAAGCAATTATCCTCCAAATAAAAATAAATCAAAAGGAAGCATGCTCATGTTTGCCGGATCCTTTTCATCCCCATTACCACTAACATCTTTCAGGCCTATATTTCTTTCCTTGATCATTGCAAAGTTCTCCTTACAGGTCAAATTTTCCAGTTTCACTCCAAACCATCCTGTGAACTGCTGCCAGATGACTGTCCTTAAAAAAGACTAACAGCACATGACTACCACACTTAAAACATCTTCCCTCATTGTTTAGAGTGGAGTCCAGTCTTTCTCTTCAAACATAATAAGCCCTTTCTTTCAATTATCTTTCTCCTCCAGATTGCCCAAACTAATTCATCATTTCCTGAAAGAGACATCATATTTTTTCATGCCTCCATACCTTCATTACTTCGGCCACCTGATGCAAAGAACCGACTCATCGAAAAAGATTGATGCTGGAAAAGATTGAGGGCAGGAGGAGAAGGGGGCAACAGAGGATGAGATGGTTGGATGACATCACCGACTCCATGGACATGAGCAAACCCTGGGCTGCCGTCCATGGAGTCACAGAGTCAGACACGACTGAGCAACTAAATAATAAAATACCTTCACACACAGGCACGCATACACCCTTTTGAATAAAATTATTCCTTCCTTCTCTTCATAGCTATACTGTCTCTGTTTACCAAGCCCTTGAGTAAACAAAACCCTCTCTTTGAAGCTTTCTCTCAACCCTCCTTCTCTGCTGCAGGTGGTTTATTGTTAAATGTATCATGCTACCAATTTTGCCTTGACCAAACATAACTTCTATTATTGCACTTACAGGATTGTATTTCTATTATTTTTTCATTTTCATCTTCTGCAGAAAAGCATGAGTTCTTTGAGACAGGGAACCTGACTTCTTACCAGCAGCATATAGTTGCAGAACCTTCTACAAAATCTACCAATTAAGTTATGTAGTATAAGTGGCTGCTGTCTATGGGGTCGCACAGAGTTGGACATGACTGAAGTGACTTAGCAGCAGCAGCAGTATAAGTGAAAGAAAAAATGTGAAGATAAGCCACACTAAATATAGAATGCTTATTAATTGCTGAAATTGCATTAAGAGACAGAAGTACATTTTACTCTGAAAGAGAAAAGGCTTAAAATTAAATACTCAGACAAAGTAACACTTTGAAATCCAGTCACAATAAAAAAAAAAAATTCAGTCCGTCAGGTTTAAATAAGTGGTATCAGATGCTTTTCTATGTAATAATTAAAGCCAGAAATTTTTCAGAAAACATGATTAGAAAAAAACAAATGGAAATAATAAACATTCCAAACAATTGAGGAGGCACAACATAATGAAATATATTTGCTGTTGTTTGGAAGTTTTTATATTATGAAAGTCATAATGTGGAATAATGTGAAACACACAAAATAATCATAAGAAAAGGAAGAAACAAAATTATAAGTAACTGTAATAATACTAATAATCGCTACTGTTTATTGATTATTACACGCCAGGCACTGTGCTGGAACTCTATTTTATCTCATTCTAGTCTCAGAACAATCCTCAGTGTAGGTATTATTGTTTATTCCATTTACCGATGAAAAACCTGTATCTTAGGGAAGTTAATTAAATTACCAAAGTCACATAGTCTAGTAAGTGACAGAGCCAGGTCTTAAAGTCTGACTTGGAAACCCAAGCTCTTACCTATTGCACTAAAACAGAAATAATGCTTTAATCATGTTTGACAATGTTTCTCTTGTCCCTTAGTGAGGAGAAGCTAGGAATCACGTCAGAATCACATAGAATCTCCAGGACTTCCCTGGTGGTCCAGTGGTTAAGAACCCACCTTCTAGTGCAGGGGACACAGGTTCAGTCCCCGGTTGGGGAATTAAGATCCCACATACCTCAGAACTAAGCCTGTGTGCCACAGCTACTGAGCCCATGCACCACAGCTAGAGATTTCATGCACTGCAATGAAAAGATCCCGCATGAGGCAGCAAAGACCCCACACAGTGCCACGAAGACCAGATACTGCCAAATAAATAAATATTTTTGGAAAGAATCAAACTCCATTTTAATTATAGTACTTGGATGAGACTAAATTTTGTGATCGTGCTCTTGCGGTCATGAGAGCAGCAGTTGGGAATGGTGTATTCCCTGAAGGGAATATATATTGGCCATGTCAATCATCTATTCACTAAGTAAATCCCCCAACCATAATTGAGAATCAGACAGCCAGTGACAGCTGGAGATGTGAGAAGAGAGGTTTTCCATGTCTTGGGCTAGAAAGCAGTTGATCTTTAGTTCAGTGCAGTTCAGTTCAGTCGCTCAGTCATGTCCGATTCTTTGCCCCCAGTAAAAGAGATACGAAATGGTTTTGGTGGAAATTGATGACCTGCTGCTGGCACATAGTCAAAGTGTTTGCCTCAGAGAAGGGGATCAAAAATTGGAATTTGTGCAGAAGTTATATGTTCTCACTAGTTATCTATGTTATACATGGTATCACTAGTGTATATAAGTCAATCTCAGTCTCCCAGGTCATCCCACCTTTTCCCCCTTGGTGTCCATATGTTTGATCTCTATGTCTATCTCTATTTCTACTTTGCAAATCCATCTATACCATTTTTCCAGATTCCACACATATGTGTTAATACATGATATGTATTTTTCTGTTTCTGACTTACGTCACTCAACATGACAGTCTCTAAGTCCATATACATCTCTACAAATGACCCAATTTCGAGACTTTTTATGGCTGCCCGATTGCTAATTCCTCTCCTACCAGCCTTCTGCTACCACACACAGGCCCTTAAATTCAAACATACTGAGTTATGAGCACTTGTCCAAATGTGCTATTCTCTCTTTTGCATTTGGACACATGATACTGTTTCTGTGTGTAATTCAATCACCAAACTCTTCCCTCATTCTGTCTCTGAAATTGATTCCTTTGGGTCCAATTCAAGAGTCATCTTTTCTAAGAAAACTTTCAGGACTAGAATTGAGCTTAGTATGCTCTACTCTCCCTTAAAATTCTGTGGAGACTCGAGCTTTAGACTTTATCACACTGCATTGTTATGATATGTTTACCTATCTACTTCCTTTTTATACCACGTGCTTCGGAGGTGCCTGGCCTAGGGCAGGACACGGTGATATTTGTTGAGGGAGTGAATGGCCGGTAATCCTCTTATTCATCCATAGTCACTAGGAGATTTGCATGTACCCTTTCTTGTGTGAAAGTCCTGTAGACTGAAAGCTGGCACTTCCTTTAATTTGCAAATAAATCCAGTAGAAATTGAAATTAATAAGGAGGGCAGAAAAGGACTTAAAATTGACAGTATTTTTTTTCTTCCTTAGTTATATTCATTGAAGTTATTACTGATATTTTCATGTATTTACTATATTAATTAAATTGATGATACTTAGGATATGGCCAAATGTATAACATATAGCTATATTATTTACTGCTTTCAAGATAGCTGCTGAAGGAAGCATTTCTTTTTTTTTTAATGTGTTCACTAAGTAGATTTTTATGAACAGTTTTTATATTCTCCTTTTTCACTGAAAAAAGAGATACCCTTTTCCTTTAAGCAAGATTGTTGTTGTTTAGTTGCTAAGTTGTGTTCAATAGACTGTAGCCTGCCAGACTCCTCTGCGCATGGGATTTTCCAGACAAGAATACTGAAATGAGTTGCCATTTCCTTCTTCAGGGGATCTTCCCAGACCAGGGCTTGAACCTCGTCTCCAACAATGGCAGGCAAATTCTTTACTGCTCAGCCACACGCACACACCTTGAGAAACCCAATTTTGACAATAGTTCAAGGTAAAATGAATTTACTTTCTTTGAAAATGTCACAGTCAGTATATAAATTTGTTTTTCTTTATTTTCTGTCTAAATAAGGACAAGATACTATAACTGAATATTATACTGAACAGTATACTGAATAATATACTAACACTGAACCGTTTTTCTATTCTCTTTTATCACTGAAAAAAAAAAAAGACACACTTTTCCTTTAAACAAGGTACAGTATTTAAAATGAATGAAAGTACATCAGGACACAAAGATTAATTAATTCTCCCAATTTATACCCACTAAGACTCCATAGCTCTTTGTGAATAGATCTTTCACTACCATGTCATTTTTTCCTGGCACTGTTATCCTATTCATGGAGTAGTAGAATATATTGATCTGACTTTTGACACAATAATCAAATTTCATTAAACTTTTAAATGAATTTGAATTACAACATTTGTAATAGAGATCAATACTCTTTTTATTGGAACATAATTGCTTTACAATGTCATGTTAGTTTCTGCTGTACAACAGTGTGAATCAGCCGTATGTATGCATATATTCCCTCCCTCTTGAGCCTTTCTCACACCCTCACTCCCATTTCACCCCTTTAGGTCACCACAGAGCATCAAGCTGAGTTTACTTACTTTTAAAATTAATATATATTTATGGAACAGACTGTTTTGCTCGCAGTTTCTATCCCAGAGTGTATGACCTTGCTATTTTAAATGATCAAGGGAGAGCTTCTCTGCTCAGCTGCACTCAAGTTCTATTTTGCTAGTATTTCATTGCATAAAAATGAATATGGATTATGACTCATAGTGATACTGACACCCTTACACACCCCTTCTTTCTAATTGTGAAATCAAGGTTCTGTACTTTTCTTGTAATTACATTAACTCCCCTACTCACAGCTTTCCCTCTCCCACTGATTGAATATTGTTCTTGCTTCTTCTTCTGGGCAATTTTGCCCCAGATACATATCTGAAAAAATATTTAAGCTATTTTTTTTTCCCAACATTTACCCAAACCAATGGGAACTGACTCTATATGCCATCAGCCTCCATAGCAAGATTTCATCTGCAAGGGTTGTTTCAAATTTCTTTTTTGGTTGTAAAGTACTTCATGCACTCAAAAAGGCATAGAGACAATGAACACATGAGAACATGCTAACATCATTAGTCATCAAGAAAATGCAAATTAAAACCATCACACTCAATAGCATAGCTGTAAAAAAAAACCTAAAAACTAACAAGTGTTGGTGAGGATGTGAAGAAATTAGAATACTGACACATCCCTCATGGGAATGTAAAATGACACAGCTGCTTTGGAAAACACTTTGACAGGTCCTCAAAACACTACACACACATATGACCTAGTTTTTCCACTTCTAGGTGATGTGAACATATGTCCACAAAAGAACTTATACACAAATGTTCATAGCAACATTATTCATAATGGGCCAAAAGTGGAAATAACCCAAATTTCCATCAACTGATGTTTGGATAAACAAAACATGATATATCCAAACTATGGAATATTATTTGACCATGAAAAGATGTACTGATATGAAATGACCAAAATAGGCAAATCTATAGAGACAGAAAAGATTAGTCCTTGCCTCGGGCTGTAGAGGATTTGGAGGAAATGGGGAGTAACTGTGAACGGGTTCATGGTTTCTTTTGGGAGTAATGGAAATATTCTAAAAATTGATTATGGTAATAGTTGCACAACTTTGTGAATATACTAAAAATCATTAAATTGCATAATTTAAATTGGTGAATATATATGGTATGTGAACTTCATTTCAGCAAATTATGTTAGAAAATACACAGAATAAAAGAAACTACACACTGCATAAAGAATATGTAGTAGAGACCATTAAGATATCTCCAAGGTTTTTAAATATGTTGTTTTGTTATTTTTCCACCAAATTTTTTTAAAAGCAAAAGGCTATTAAATAAATTGAAATTCTTGGTCTTCACTTTCCCCACCTTACCCAGAAATTATCATAAAGTTGGTGAGCATCATTCCTATGCAGATTTTGATACTTTTACTACTTATGTGTATATACATTAACAAAATATGAATCCACTTGGAATGTTTTTGACATTTTACATAAACAGTATAATAAAAAGTAGCTTTGAAAGTTTTCTTTTTTCACTTAGTATGGTATTTAAAATTTTTAAATGTGACCAGTAAATGTACAGACCTACATCATCCACTCAAATTCTATATAGTACTCCACTGTGTTAAAATAGCACAATTAATTTACCCATTGTTCTAATGATGAAAATTCAAGCTGTTTTCAAACATTTACTGCTACAAAAAAAAAAAAAAAAACACAAAAAAAACCTTGAAAAAGTCCTTGAACATGTTTCTATGGATGCATTTACCATAGTTTATCTAGAGGTACATATACTTAAAGATGAAAATTTATGGGTAAGAGGTTATGATCAGTTTAAATAACGTGTAAGCTAATTTCCAACATTTGTATCAATTTACATCCTTGCTGAAGTGTTTAAGGATACGGTTTTCTCCCACCATGGCCGTCTCTTGGTATTATCAATCACTTCAAATCACTTCAGTGTAATGGTGGTGAAATAATGTCTCATTGCATTTTTAGCTATTATCCCTTCAGATATTTCCTCAGGTCCTTCTCCATCTGAGCCCTTATAAAGCAAATGCTGGTGTGTTTAATGTTGTCCCAGAGGACTTTTAGGCTGTCTTCAGTTTAGTTTTGTGTCATTTTTCATTCTTTTGTCTATATTGTTTTCCAGACTTCCACCCTTCTGTTTTCCATATCACTTATCCATTCTTCTGCCTCCGTTATTCCACTAGTGATTCCTTCAGGCATATTGTTCATCTCCGTCTGTTTGTTCTTCAGGTCTTCTACATTTTCGGTGAACATTTCTTGCATCTTCTCCATTCTTTTTCCAAGATCCTGAATCATCTTCTCTATCATTATTCTGAATTCTTTTTCTGGAAGGTCATCTCCACTTCATTTAGTTGTTTTTCTGGGGTTTTATCTTGTCACTTCATCTGGGACATAACAGTCTACATTTTCCTTTTGATTAACTTTCTGTGATGCAGGTTTCATTCTAGCAGCTTTGGGATTGGAATTCTTCTTGCTTCCTTTCAATATCTCATTGTATTTTAATTCTATTTTCTTGAATTCAGGTGTGATTGAGCATCTTTGTGTCTAGTGTCCTTTGGGTATTGTTTCTGTAATATTTTTTTCCCTATTCATTGCTTATTTTCCTATTGGGTTATTTATTTTATCCACTCTTGTTTGTAGGAACTCTTCATGTATTTTGGATTCTAATACTCTGCTAGCATATGTATTTCAAAAATCTATCCCAATTTTTGCTTGCTTTTTAAGTTTTTAAATAATGACTTTGTCCGATGCAGGTTTTCAGTTTTTATATCATTAAATTTAACAATCTGTTCTTATGGTAGGTGCTTTCAGAGATATAAATAAATTTAGCTTCATTTTTTGCTGCACGTTTTAAGATTTCACTTGTTGTATATGAATCTTAATCCACCTGAAATTATTTTTTTTATTGTATGAAGTAGAAAAATATTTTTCTTTTCCTTTAATACCATGTATCCCAGAACCCTTTCTTCAACTGTCTAATAACTGTTATACCTCAAGTTCCCTGTATAGACTTTTGGCCATTTCTAGAGTATTGATTCTTTCTCCTTGATCTATTTATCTTCCCTTGTGTTAGTACAATGCTGCTTTAATTACTGTACCATATAAATCTTGCTCTCTGGCTATATTTTGTTACCCTATCTGCAGCACTTTGGAAAATTACAGAATAAACTTGTGAAGCCAAATACTCTAGGAAATAAATTTCTCAAAATGATAAGATGTTGGCACTGATTTTGGAATGTTATTTGGAATAATTCACAGTGGTACCTGTTAGCGATCTGTACAACTACCTGAAAATATTTTGAATCATGACGAGCTACTATGACTTTGGCTTGCAAAGGAAATTGCCTCTGGATATTGAATATTGTACCTACTATGTAAAAGAATTTTCATTTGAAATTGTGTAGAACTCCATTAAAACACTGGTGCTATGAGAAAGTTTTGCCTTCAGGTTTTTATAATATGAAACTATGTATATATGGAACTATATACTATGTGTATATGGAAAAGTTATTTTAGAGGCAAAATAAATTCTGAAATAGTAAGACATATTAATTGTAATATGAGTGTCTATGGTGCATAACAAAACATCCATATATACAAGTATTTATAGTAAAAATTATTGAATACACTGAAATACACAACAGAAAAGTTAACAACATGGAATAGATCTTACCATGGTAGTATTAGCACTAGTCAATAGCTTTTCTGACCCTGAGTTCTTGATAACTGCCTGTTCGGAAGTTTCCCCTGAAAATAGCATCATTAATTAAAGCTCAACATTTCTCAAGATGATTTGCCCACATGTCAGTTTCCCCTCTCAACTTTCCTACTTCTGTCATTGGTATTATTGTCTTTACAGTATCCCAGATTCAAAACCTCGGAATTATCCTTGATTTTTTACCTTCATATAATCTATCTCTCCAGATGCCCCATTATCTCCTGGGCTTCCCAGGTGGTAAAGAACTGGGCTATCCAGTGGTAAATAACCCACCTGCCAATTAAGGAGACATAAGAGATGCAAGTTCGATCCCTGGGTCAGGAAGATCCCCTGGAGGAAAGCATGGCAACCCACTCCAGTATTCTTGCCCAGAGAATCCCATGGACAGAGCAGCCTGGTGGGCTACAGGGCCACAAAGGGTCAGACAGAAATGAAGTGACGTAGCGCACATGCAATTTATCTATGGTAGGCAGAATGATGGCACCTCCTTCCCCTACCCTCAAAGATGTTCATGACCTAATCCCTGAAAACTGTGACTGTGTTATGTTACATAGCAAGGGGAAAATCAGAAATTGGAAATGAAATTAAGGTTGTTAATCAACTGTCTGCAAAATAAGGAGATTATCCCGGTTTATATGGGTGGACCCAGAGTAATTGCTTGCTTGCTTAGTTGCTCAGTCATGTTCAACTATTTGCAACCCCATGGACTGTACCCTGCCACTCTCTTCTGTCCATGGGGATTCTTCAGGCAAAAATGCTAGAATGGATTGCCATGCCCTCCTCCAGGAGATCTTCCCAACCCAGGGATCAAACTCAGGTCTCCTGCATTGCAGGTGGATTCTTTACCACCTGAACCACAAGAGAAACCCAAGAACACTAGAAGGGGTAGTCTATCCTTTTTCCAGGAGATCTTCCTGACCTAGGAATCGAACCAGTGTCTCCTACATTGCAGATGGATTCTTTACCAGCTGAATTATCCAGGAAACCCAGAGTAATACAGGAGTCCTTTAAGTGTAGAAGACAGAGATAGAAGAGTTAGTGTTAGGGTGATGGGCCTTCAGAAAGGTTTAACAGGCTTTCTTGGCTTTGAAGATAGAAAGGGACCATGAGCCAAGAAAGGCAGGCAACGTCTAGAAGCTGGAAAAGATAAACAGATCCTCCCCTAGGGCTTCCAGAAGGAATGTAGCTAGCCAACACCTTGATTTTAGTCCAGCAGAACCCACTACAGACTTCTGACCTTCCAGAATGGGAAGATAACATATTTGTGTTGTTCTAAACCCTCAAGTCTAGGGTAATTTGTTAGAGCAGCAAGAGGAAACAAATACGCTGTCCAGCCACCAATCACGTCTCCACTGGTTCTTACTTTACACCTCCTCTCAAATGTCCTTTTCATCTCAATTTCAAGTGGCAGTATCCAGTTCAGGCCTTCATTTGTTAGCTCTGGATGTTGCAATAGATGCCTAACCGTGATACAGTGGACATAGTCCTAAATTGTGAGGAGGGATACTTGGTTTCTAGTCTGTCTCTGCTATTAATTAGCTTGTGACCTAAGGAGATCTCGATGCCAAACTTCCTCACCCTCCACGCGACACACACATACACACACTCTCACATTATAAGATGATTGATTCAGTTATATCTAGCCACTTAAAGCCACTGGATAGCTTGTCTACCTCTTATATCCTCACTTCTTCAATCCATACTATGCATCTGTCTAGAATGCTTCTTAAATCCTACTTTGTATAAATTACACACATATGTACAAACCTGCACTGACTTTTCATTACTTATAGGTTACATTAGTCCCTGTTAAAGAACGTCTACAATCTGCATACTGCCTCATCTCTTTCCAAGATTTTTTTCTCTCTCCCAGAATATCCTGCTCTACCCATTTCAGTAAAACAGGTGTATTCATTCATTCCTCAAAGGTGGCCCCTTCAGGCTCTTCCTCCCTCCTGCAATATCCATACCCCACATTTCTAATTATCTGAATCTCACTCTGGTAAGAGTGAGAGTGGGCTTCCGTGGTGGCTCGAATGTTAAAGAGTGTGCCTGCAATGCGGGAGATTTGGGTTTAATCCTTGGGTCCGGAAGATCCTCTGGAGAAGGAAATGGCAACCCACTCCAGTATTCTTGCCTGGAGAATCCCATGGATGGAGGAGCTTGGCGGGCTACAGTCCATGAGTCGCAAAGAGTCAGACACAACTGAGTGACTTCACTTTCACTTTCTTTTCACTTTTCACTCTTGTAAACATTTCCCAGGTGGTGCTAGTGGGAAAGACCCATCCACCAATGCAGTAGAAGCAAGAGATGCGAGTTGGGTCCCCGGGTTGGAACACCCCCTGGAGTAAGAAATGGCAACCCACTCCAATATTCTTGCCTGGAAAAGTCCATGGGGTCACAAGGAGTTGGACACGACTGAGTGGCTGAGCATGCACACACTTTCTGCAAAGGGCCCAGTAACTGCCATTCTCCACAATTACTGCCTCTACTGTGTTTCTCAAATTAAATTATGATAGTAACTCACAGATGATCTAAATTTTCCAACTCAACACTTGGGGTTGAAAAGGGGTGGGAGAAGAGCCATAAAGAAAAAGAAAAACTAGTTCAAAGGGCTAAAGCTTTGCCTTTCAAGTCTCTGGAAAGAGTGAGGAAACAAATGTAGTCACAACTAATCTGGTACTTTCTTACTTTAGTAGTTCTCGCTTCACGGGTATGTCTTGTCTCCCAAAGTATAAGCCTTTAATGACAGGGTCATTTCTCATATTTCTTTTATCCCTATCAATTAGAAAAGAGTCTGATGTCTTACCAACAAAAGTTACTCACTGGTTTGCTCAGGGTTACAATACATAAATAGTAATGACATTAACATACCAAATCCAATTTTAGTTTCACAGTTCACAAGGGATTCAAAATACTTAGAAAGTATTGAAACAATGAGTTCATCCATCAACTATTTATGAAAAGCTTGCTTGAGCTCAGTGTATGTTAGCCAAATAATCCCCAGTGCTGGAATATGTAGACTCTCACTTAATCTCCTTAATGCCTTCGCTTCCAAAACCCACCTCCCCAGCAGCACTGTTTGGTATCTGCCAAACATGACTCATAGTCCTCTGATCCTTGAATTCCTCTGGATTCTGGGAGGAAGTTCTTCCTACTACTGATTCAAAGCCTACCTCACTGCAAGCTGTAGAGTCACATAAATCCTAGAGGGGGTTCATTTCCCCCACAACTTCCCAAAAAGAGCAATGTCATAAGAACCTGGGCATCTGTGGGTGGTATTATAATAAATTAATTGCCATGCTACAACTTAATGAAACATTTTTAGATGTCCTTGATTTAGTTAACTCCTAATAGTATTTATCCAGATTCTTTGCATGAAACTCTGTGTCCAAGCCATCTATTCAGCCAATGTTTTCAATGCTGACTGCAGCATTATCTCCATGGGGGCTTTATATCTCTGCCATTTTATCCTAAAACCAGGATTTCTTCCTGATCAACTTATACTCTCATATTCCATGATGCTAGTAGCTGAGTTGCCCTGATGGAGGTGAGCTGTTGGTTCAAGTCTAGCGTAAAGATTTTGACCCAAAGTGAACCTGAGTACTTGGTCTGAAATATCAGACAGCATGTCAGCATAGATCCATCACTGAGAATCTTAGGCAATTATATTTAAGAACTGTTTGTTGTTCCGTCACTAAGTCGTGTCCAACTCCTTGTGAGCCCATGGTCTTTCACACACCAGGCTTTCCTGTCCTTATTATCTCCCAGAGTTTGCTCAAATTCATGTCCATTGAGTCTGTGATGCCATCCAACCATTTCATCCTCTGTTGCCCCCTTTTCCTCCTGCCCTCAATCTTTCCCAGCATCAGAGTCTTTTCCAATGAGTCGGCTCTTCAAATCAGGTGGCCAAAATATTGGAGCTTCAGCTTCAGCATCAGTCCTTCCAATGAATATTCACGGTTGATCTCCTCTAGGATTGACTGATTTGATCTCCTTGCTGTCCATCACATATGGCTAAACATTTGTTTCAATTGCTTTTTCTTTCTCTATGGTCTATTTTCTTTCAGTTGTCTTTTTCCTTTTTTCCCCCACATTCAAATTTACTTGCACACACATTGCACCAACTGTCAGTAGCGTACAGATGCCTCCTTCTTTGGCTTGTCAGTGACATAAATTTTTTTCTAGCATATCCTGACAAGGGCATTGTATTTGAAATGTCATTTCCTTCTCTCATTTAGTCATGGAATTTAAGTCTCTTTCAAATATTCTATCTTTCTCATACATAATCTTTTGCCTGTACAACATTTTTTTCTTTCCCACACCGAATGTATATATTTATATGACATAATAGAACTGGTAAGGAAATTACTGCTTCAGCTTTCTAAAATCATGATAGTACCTTGGAGATAATATGCTGTAAATTAGTTATTTCAGTCATATATGTGTGTGTGTGTATATACATAGATATACTTGCAATGCATAACCATCCATAAACCATGAGAAATATACCGATGTACAAAGTCACACATATAAACTATTGCTGATTTAAAGATACAGCACAAGTCTACCCACATAGTTACAGGGCTCCCCAAGTGGTGCTAGTGGTAAAGGACCCCCCTGCTAATACAAGAGACATAAGAGACGTGGGTTCGATCCCTGGGTTGGGAAGATCCCCTGGAGGAGAGCATGGCAACCCGCTCCAGTATTCTTGCCTGGAGAATCCCATTGGTTACCACCCAATGAAAATTTCAGAGCATGATTATTCTGTAAAGATCCAGAGCTGAGGATAGGAAGAAACAAAGGGATAAACTAAGTAGATAGACAGGGTTTCCCAGGTGGCACTAGTGGTAAAGAACCCGCCTGCTAATGCAGGAGACTTAAGAACCATGGGTTTGATCCATGGGTCATGGAAGATTTCTCTGGAAGAGGGTATGGCAACCCACTCCAGTATTCTTGTCTGGACAATCCCATGGACAGAGGAGCCTGGCAGGCTATTGGGTCACAAAGTATCAGACATGACTAAAGCAACTTAGCGTGCACGTGAGTAGACAGACAGTTCTCTACATGCAGGAAACCTGAGTTTGATCCCTGGATTGGGAAGATCCCCTGGAGAAGGTAAGAGTTACCCATTCCAGTATTCTGGCCTGGGGAATTCCATGGACAGAGAAGCCTGGCTGGCTACAGTCCATGGGGTTGCAAAGAGTCGGACAAGACTGAGAGACTTTCACTTTCACTTTCAGCTAGCCATAGCAGACACAAAGGCCAGAGTCTTGAGACCCAACTCAGAGTGACCCAGGCTAAATAACTGCCTTGACAAAACTCTGACTGACCCGTCTTCAGGCCTAAATGTGACAATTGCTTTAGGCCATAGAAACACCCTGAATGGATAGTGAGGCTTTGAGGAAACTGCTTGAAAACGTCTTGAGGAACTCAGTCCAGTCTTTATGATAGCAATGTGACTCATAGGATATAGGCAATATTTGACTTATGCATGAGACTTAGCAGGGGAAATGTAAATAGCAATGGAAGATGAAGCAATAGTGAGAATAAAAAGCAAATATGGGGGAAAGGCCAGTGCACGCTTCAAAGCAATGTTGACAGTAATTCAGAAAGAATAAAACAGGCAAGGATGAAATCCTTTAAACCAGTAAGAAGCCTACTAATAGATTATAAGCTCTGTAAGGGCAAAGATCTAGGGATCTGTTGGGAGAGGCGATCGGCTAATGGGCCCTAAGAGTCCCATCAGAGTCATGCTAATTTTGCCAAGAACACAAGGCCTCCACTGGTTTTACCTGGGCCATTTCTCAGGGTTACATGTGTAGCAAGCAACTTGAGAGGGAAGGGCTTCCCAAGTGGCTCAGTGGCAAAGAATCTGCCTGCCAAGCAGGAGATGCAGGTTTGATCCCTGAGTCAGAGAGATCCCCTGGAGAAGAAAATGGCAACCCACTCCAGTATTCTTGCCTGGAGAATCCCATGGACAGAGGAGCCTGAGGGCTATAGTCCAGGGAGTTGCAAGGAGTCAGACACGACTTAGTGACTAAATAGCAACAGCAACTTGAGAGGGAGGAGGTAACAATTCCCTCAAAGAACCACTTGTTCTCTCTGAAACTGATGGATTCTCCAAGGAAGTGTTGCTCTCCTGTAATGCAACCCCGAACGTGTGGAAGCACCCCGGTAGGCCCACCTGAGTTATCCTGCGGAAACTGGGGGGCGTGAGAAACTGACACGAGCCAGGAGGAAGCTCATGTCGGCTGCTGTGCCCTGAGTAACAGAGTCCTTAGTCTTTGACCCCAGCCTCATGTCTCCTGCCAGCATCCAGACACAATAACAGGCTTGCTTATTAACCTGAAAATTGAGTAAGATTCCCAACCCTTCCTCAGCTCAACTCCCACCACCCAGAATAATACCCAGCGAAGAGGGGTTGTTTGATTTGTTAAATGAGTCCCTTACTTAATGAATGTCTGAATTTGCTTTATCTTACTATTAACCTCACTTATAAGCATTAAATTAATTGACATATAGTTGTGAAATCATGAGGCCTATTATTTCTTCCTGATTAAAATATCATGCTAAGGAGACATCTCTGCTGGTCCAGTAGTTAAGAATGCACCTTCCAATGTAGGGGACTTGGGTTTGATCCCTGGTCAGAGAATTAAGATCCCACATACGGTGGGGGGACCTGCATGCCACAACTACTGAGCCCACAAGCCACAACAAAGACCCAACACAGCCAAATAATTTTTTTTTTTTGAAAAATGATCATGCAAGGTGCTTACTACTTAAGTTCAAATAAAATGGAATTAGTGAAATTCCCTTAAGAAATGCAGGCAGCCCAAGCAATTTGAAGGTACACTGTTTGCATTTGTGTGTCTCCAGGGAATTATAACCTTCTGAGGACAAGAACTGTGTCTTTTCACCCTTGGATTCCCAACACTTAGTATGTGCCTGGCACATTTAAAAGGCATAATAAAAATGATGATGATAAGATAATAAAAACTATCATTTGTTGAGTACCTACTGCATGCCAGGCCATGTGCTCAACACTTCATATTTAATCCTCAGAACCATAACTTAAGTACTATTATTATATCCATTTGAAAAATGAGGATCCACCAGGGACTGCGCCCATTCCTCCTGCATTGGTGGGTGAATTCTTTACTGGTGAGCCACCAGGAAACCCTAGAGGGGAGGGATGGGGTGGAAGGTGGGAGGGAGGCTTAAGAGGGAGGGGACATATGTATAGCTATGATTGATTCATGTTGTTATATGGCAGAAACCAACACAACATTGTAAAGCAATTATCCTTCACTTAAAAATAAATAAATTTAAACTAAAAACAAAACAAAACAAACAAACAAAAAAAAAAAACACGAGGCTTCAGAGGTACAGAGAGGGGAGGAAGCTTGCCCACAGACACACAACTAGTAAGTGGTGCATGTGATGGGTTGAACACTGATGCCCAAAGATCTCCACATCCTAATTCTTGGACCCCGCAAATGTTACTAAAGAGACTCTGCAGGAGTGATTAATTTAGGGATCTCAACACAAAAGATTATGCAAGTTTGTCTGGATGCATCCTGAATGCCATTACAAGTGTCCTTGTAAGAGGAAGACTGAGGGAGATTTCACAGACAAGGGAGAAGAAAGTAACGTGATCACTGATGCAGATGCTGCTCAGCTGGCTTTGAAAATGGAGGAAGGGATCACAAGCCAAGGAGTGCAGGTGTCCTCTAGAAGATGAATGAGGCAAGGAATGGATTCTCCCTTAAAGCTCCTGGAGGGAGCACAGCTGTGCCAACACCTTGATTTCACCCCAGTGATGCTGGCTTCAGACTTCCAGCCTCCAGAACTATGAGAGAATAAATTTCTGTTGTTTCCAGCCAAGAAAACTAAAGAGAAAAGAAACGCTGCCAATAATTCCCAATGATTTGTCAATTCATGGGCTAATCATTTATAACATATTTGAGAGAAAGCATCAAAATCTTAGTTATATTACATATCATATATTTTAATTTTGTGTTTAATATTTTTAAATGCATTTTATGAAAATAGTGAATACCAATTAATAAGGAAATGAAAAAAGACCTCTTGCTAATAATTTTACCCAGACCAGCAATCCAGATCAAAAGCCTAACAAAAATAAACAAGCCTAATTTTTCCCTTCCCCCTTAAGAAAGTTACTGGTTTCAGATCCTCTGAAACTACTGACATTAAGACCTCATGGATAATCTTCTCACTTCTATCTAGAATTGATTTATCAATATATAAATAACCACTGATTAATGATATCTGCCAACAGAATCTTTTCCAATTATATACCAAAAAATAAAACTATTGAGACTTCAATTATGTGCAGCAAGGCGTATGTGGTGTGCCAGTCTCTGCTATGTACTTTCACATACGCAGTGATGCATAATTTCTGAGCAACACCTGGCAGGTATGAAGTCTCTGTAACTGCCTCATTGTATTTTTCTCAATAGGTTGCAACCCTTTTTTGCATGTGGGCTCCACACCTTTCTAAATACTTGGTAATTTATGGGAGAGGCAACTTTCTTTTCCTGGTGAGAGGCTGTAGAATTTGTTTTAGCTGAAATGAAGAGCTTCCTTTATAGTTTAAACCACATGCAACTGTAAACTACCAGCAGTGGCACAAAAAACACTAGAACAAAACTTCAGTGTGCAAAATGGGTCATCAATGTTTGTTCAGGTCTTTAAATATGGCAGTTGCCTAATCTCCTCTAGATGTCTAAAAATAAATTGAAGCTGAAAAGTACTTTATTATGACCAGAATAAAATGGGGCCATGAGAGTAAGCTCATTACACTTTTTTTTTTACCACCGCTCTTTCATCTTTCTCCAAACAATTCATTCACGTAGGATTCCAGAGCCTTATGGTTTGGACTAATATGGTCGTTAAAATCCCATGTTTAAAATGAAGATCAATTAAAACATTTGGGTTATTCAGATCATCACATTTAGTGGAAAAAAAAACAGTATCTTTTGAAGTGAAACAAATATGGAGCTATATAAATTTTCTTAAGAGGTATTGCACCTAATAATGTTGTTTGGTCGCTCAGTGGTATCCAACTCTTCGAGACCCCACGGACGGCAGTACACCAGGCTACCAGGCTTCTCTGTCCTTCAACATCTCCCGCGGTTTGTTCAGACTCATGTCCACTGAATTGGTGATGCCATCCAACAATCTTATCCTGTGTCATACTCTTCTTTTTTTCTTCTTTAATAATAACAATTTAGAATTTATTAAAATGTACATATATTTTTAGGTCATCACATAACAAGTATGACAAACTTTAATGCAGATTTGCCTCACTTCTGCTCTGAAGTAGAACTGTCTAAGATGCTCAGTGATCTCATTACAACCAAAAAAATAAAAAATAAAAATACCCTATTGTGTTAATTTTTAAAAGCATCTTTAAAATCACTGTCATATCCACTTTCTTGCATATTATTAATATAAATAATATTAATATATTTACAATATTTATAATATTAATATATTTATAATCATCTCTTCATTAGTCTATTGCTACCACTGAAGGACTGAAGATCCTTGATGGTAGAGACTATCTTATTCCATTAAGTATATTTCTATAAACATACCTACTTAAATGCTTGGAATGCCCTAAATTATTAGTAAAGGAATTCCCTGGTGGTCCAGCGGTTAGGACTCTGAGCTTCCACTGGATGGGGCTTGGGTTCCATCCTCGTTTAGGGAGCTAAGCTGTATGACATGGCCAAAAATAATTAAATGTTAAAAATTTTTATTTTATTTTTATTTTTTTAAATTTTTTTTGATTTTTTTTAAATTTTATTTTATTTTTTTTAACTTTTTAGTTTTTTATTTTTTAAATTTTAATATCTTTAATTCTTACATGCGTTCCCAAACATTTTAAATAATTTTAAAATAGATTATTGGTAAATGTTGGCATAATCAATAAATTTGCATTCCCCCTCTATTCGACGTTCAACTTAGAGCTCTTTTACCTCTACACACACATCTTAGGTTTTCATCCATATGTGGAAAGCATCCAAATATGTCTGTCCATCCATCCACTCCCTCCAGATCTCAAGTCTTTTTATTTCAGCTGATTGCTGATATTCCCTCTGAATGCCCTGCAAGTCTGTACTCTCAACATGTGTAAAATTAAATTCACAGTAGTTTCCACAAATCCAATTCATCTTTAAAACTACAACTCAAGAAATATTTGTTGACATACCTTTGCAAACAGCGCTCACTAGACAATGGGGGTGAGATGAGCAAGATAGTGTCAGGCCTCAGGAGGCTTATAGACTAGTAAGGGAGATAAGCACTTTCAAGGTGCCAGGTGCAGCATGATGAGTATTAGAGGAACAAACAAAGAACTGAAAATTCTGGAACTGCTCACAAACACCAACTCTTCAGGAAGCAAGAACATTTTGTCAAAAGCTAGAATGACAAAGTGTCACTAGGAATCATACCATAGAACTGTTTGAATGCTATTAAGTCGTGACCCCATGGACTGTAGCCCACCAGGCTCCTCTCTCCAGGGGATTCTCCAGGCAAGAATGCTGGAGTGGGTTGCCATGCCCTACTCCAGGGGATCTTCCTAACCCAGGAATTGAACCCATGGCTCCTTTGTCTCCTGCATTGCCAGGCAGGTTCTTTACCACTAGTGCCTCCTCAAACTATTTAGCAGGTAGTAAGGATCCATGTCAAATGGGAAAACAATGGAAACAGTGACAGACTTTATTTTCTTGGGCTCCAAAATCACTGCAGATGGTGACTGCAGCCATGAAATTAAAAGACACTTGCTCCTTGGAAGAAAAGCTATAACAAACCTAGACGGCATATTAAAAACCAGAAACATTATTTTGCTGACAAAAGTCTGTCTAGTTAAAGCTATGATTTTCCCAGTAGTCATGAATGGATGTGAGAGATGGACCATAAAGAAAGCTGAGCGCCGAAGAATTGATGCTTTTGAACTGTGGTGTTGAGAAGATTCTTGAGATTCCCTTGGATAGCAAGGAGATCAAACCAGTTCATCCTAAAGGATTATCAGTCCTGAATATTCATTGGAAGGACTGCTGCTGAAGCTGAAACTCCAATACTTTGGCCACCTGAGGCAAAGAACTGACTCATTTGAAAAGATCCTGATGCTGGGAAAGATTGAAGGCGGGAGGAGAAGGGGGTGACAGAGGATGAGATGGTTGGATGGCATCACCGACTCGATGAACATGAGTTTGAGCAAGCTCCAGCATTTCATGATGGACAAGGAAGCCTGGGGTGCTGCAGTCCGTGGGATCACAAAGAGTCAAACATGACTGAATGACTAAACTGAAGTGAACAGAAGGATCCATGTAAGAAACTAGTAACATTATGTTTTGTCTTGAAACTAAATATTTTTTTTTAATTTCATAGCAAGTGGAGGATTAACATAAACTGCAACTTTTTATGAACCTGGAATATGTGTTTTTTTTCTTTGTTGTTGAAGAGAGTTGAAAGTTGTCTTCAACATATGTTGAGAATTTCTTCTTAAGATGGCTTCACACAGAGAAAGCAAGGCACATGTCTAACTAGAATAAGCCAGGTGAAGACATTTATTACAGTTATTACTTCCTGGGTCAGGAAGATACCCTGGAGAAGGAAGTAGCAACCCACTCCAGTATTCTTGCCTGGAGAATCCTGTGGACAGAGGAGCCTAGTAGACTACAGTCCATGGGGTCTCAAAGAGTCAGACACAAATGAACATGTGCACACACACACACACACACACACACACACACAGAAGATTCCACAGGTATGGTTAATAGATTTGCTTTGGGGGTCAATGGGACAGCCTTTAGTAGGGCACAGCCCATCCACACGAGAGCAGCTGTGTGAATAAGGAAACAATACCCCTTCATCCAAGCAGATATATCCTCAGGTAGGCACACAGACTAGCAAGCCAAATGAGAGATGGATTTAACCCTATTTGCCCCCTTAGCAGACCCTTGTGTACTTCATAACCTGTAATAAAAAAAAACTAGGCAGCCCTCATGTTCTAGCTACATTTAAAGTGAATTTGGGAGGCTCCATTCCCCTTTGCTGTCTGACCTAGAAATAGACACTTCAAAAGACAATTAGTCTGTTTTCTGGCACAAGGCATAAGGCTGGGTTCCCCACCCCCATGCCTACTTTTCCTGCTGTGCTTCTTTGAGATCACATTACTTATAGCCTTGAGTGTTGAAAAGGGAAGATCAGACCCATTTACTTAATGTCACGATCAATATTGATCCCAGGCCTATCTACTGGAATAGACTCTTGGTAGGCAGTGCTTACTGTGGCTCTTAGGAGTTCAGGGAGAATTTATGAGCTCAATTCTTTTTTCAGTTAGAAAGGAAACACATTCAAGATGCACCAAAATAGCAGAAAAGAAGTGTAGTGCCCTACTTTATGAGCACAAGATGAGCTTGTATTTACTAGACAAAGAATTTATAGCTGGGAGAAGTAGATTTCAGCTTATGAGAATTTCTAACTGTCTACTTACACCAATAGCTCATTGTACAAAATTGGTTTCTGAGAGACTCTGAAAAATGATAAGGTCATAAACAATTGGGTAATAACATTCAATTACTAGCTTTCTCAACAAATACTATTGCCTGATGATTTAGTGCAATTGTAATTTACAAATAGCCACTTAAAATACATTCTTCCATTACATACAATGAAATATAACTTTTTAGATAGGTTATTACAATAGAAAGTAGCTGTCTATAAACCATGGTTGCTATTGAAAGATTTGTTGTAGGAATCTAAAGAAAGTGGGGACTGGAAAGTACTTTTTCAACTCGCATAATTGTAAGACAAGATGAAGCATTTTATACTTTATGACATCTTTTAATTAGATGAGAAATTAATATCCTGTTTTGTTGTCTCTGGTTTTCATTTGCAATTACATGTAAGGCTAGTCACAAGTTTTTGAAGTTCTAAAGTATTGAAAGAATCATAGTAGGGCTTTCTGTTTAAAACAAACGAGACAAAAAACTGGACAATTGAACCCTATCTTAACATCCTACAGTGTGACAAGGAGTATGTCCCTTCACATTATGGCATTTTTATGTTGCAAATAGATCTTTTAACCCCCATTACCCTAAGGTCTACTGTCACAAAATAAGAGTGATGATTATCTCATAAAGATTAGATAGAGTCAATGCTTACTACCCTCTCCCTAACGTAAATCCCTATTCTGCTCTCTCATTGTCTTGCAAAGAGGTTAGGGTCAGTTCTAATGATAAACTAGTGTTCAAAATATTTCCCATCCCTGATAGTTAGGGACTTAGGAAAGGTCATGTATACACTGCTATATTGAAAATCGATAACCAACAAAGATCTATTGTACAGCACATGGAACTGCTTGGCGTTATGTGCCAGCCTAGATGGGAGTGGGGTTTAGGGGAGAATGGATACATATATGTGTATGGCTGAGTCCCTTCACTGTTCACCTGAAACTAACACAGCATTGTTAATCAGCTATACCCCAATACAAAATGCTTTGGGTGTTTAAAATTTCCATTGTGTATATGTACCACAGCTTTCTTATCCATTCATCTGCTGATGGACATCTAGGTTGTTTCCATGTCCTGGCTATTATAAACAGTGCTGCGATGAACATTGGGGTACATGTGTCTCTTTCAATTCTGGTTTCCTCGGTGTGTATGCCCAGCTGTGGGATTGCTGGGTCATAAGGCAGTTCTATTTGCAATTTTTTAAGGAATCTCCACACTGTTCTCCATAGTGGCTGTACTAGAGTGAAGTAAGCCAGAAAGAAAAACACCAATACAGTATACTAACACATATATATGGAATTTAGAAAGATGGCAATGATGACCCTGTATGCAAGACAGCAAAAGAGATACAGATGTGTAGAGTGGACTTTTGGACTCAGAGGGAGAGGGAGAGGGTGGGATGATTTGGGAGAATGGCATTGAAACATGTATACTATCATGTAAGAAATGAATCATCAGTCTATGTCCGATGCAGGATACAGGATGCTTGGGGCTGGTGCACGGGGATGACCCAGAGAGATGTTATGGGGAGGGACGTGGGAGGGGGGTTCATGTTTGGGAACGCATGTACACCCATGGTGGATTCATGTCAATGTATGGCAAAACCAATACAGTATTGTAAAGAGAAATAAAGTAAAAATAAAAATTAAAAAAAAATTGTTTCCATCCCTGAATGGGTGTTTCATTAATTTTTGCCTTTCCAAATTCTACTCATAACCCAAAGCTTCTTTAGCAAGCCCTCTCTAACCCATCCTACCTCCTTTGAGATCTGATATCACTTATACTCATATACTCATCTATCTAATTTTAATGCAATCCTATGCCATCTTACAGTATGTCTGTCTAATATGTATGAGCTTTGTTTCCCTGGCAACACTGTAAGCCACAGAACAGAAACCGAGGTGTATCTCATTTTGGTTCCTGTATAGAGGTTGGTGTAGAGCTGAGCACAGAACTGGTGCTACTCAATTTAATTCAGTAAGTTTGATTCATGTTCCCTTGAACATACAGACTGTGTAAATTCCCAGGATGTAAGGTTCTATGATCAGTGATCACCCCCGCATACATCTCTTGACCCAACGCTACAAACTATATAGATAGACAGATAGATGATAGAGAGATAGATATCCACATAATTTTTATAACCACCAACACTCACCAGATTTAATCCCCCCTTTAACCATAGTTTACCACTCAACCTCATTTAAGAACAAGACACACATAATTAAAATATGTTAAAGGAAATTTATCTTAAAATTCAATTCCTTCAAGAGACTTATTAATAGTTTGGGAATAAAAAGTGTTTAAGAAAGCATAATCAGCATCATAATACTGTGACTACAGAATGAATGTGGACCACTTCACCAAATGCATGAAAAGAAGTAAAACTGAAAAGACTGGATAAGGATCAACCAAAGTCCTTATATCAAGAAAAATACTGGGGCTTCCCTGGTGGCTCAGTGGTAAACAATCCACCTACTAATGCGGGAGACATGGGTTCAATGTCTGGGTCGGGAAGATCTACATGCCATGGTACAACTAAGCCATGCACCACAAATATTCAGCCTGAGCTCTAGAGACCAGGAGCTGCAACTACTGAAGCCTGCATGCCCTAGAGCCCATGCCCTGCAACAAGAGAAGCCGCTGCAGTAAGAAGCTCTTGCACTGCAAATAGAGAAGCCCCTACTCCCTGAAACTAGCGAAAAGCCCAAGCACCAACGAAGACCCAACACAGCCAAAAATAAATAAATACATAAATATTTTAAAATGTGTGAAGTTACATAATGTTTCAAAAAAATTTTTTTTAATTTTTATTTTTACTTCATTTTACTTTACAATACTTTATTGGTTTTGCCATACATTGACATGAATCAAAAAAGAAAAATATATGGGTTTCAGTATAGATTTAGATAAATTCATGAATGAAAGATGCAGCATAAATCATCCAATGGGAGAAAAGGAATATAAAATAATGTCCACTGCTTACTGAGCACTTACTGTATATCAGGCTCCACTGTAAATGATGTCACCTTAATCTTCATAAAAGACCCTTGGGTGCAGGAGTACTCTCATGCTCATTTAGTAGAGGAGGAAACTGAGGCATGGAGAGGTAAAGTTGCACAGTTAATCCACGACGGAACTGGGATTCAAACCCAGAAAGTTAATATGAGATATGGAGTTTGAAATAGAATACCCATTTAACCCTGGCTGGATATCTGGTGGCAGCTACTGTACATTTAACAAGGTCCTGTTCTTTAAAAACTTGGAGACCTCTTTGATCTGAACTTCTTCCACAACTGCTCTGAGCACAGACTTTTTGTGGCAGACACAGCATAAGGTGACCCTCGGTGAATCACACACCCTTGTATAACGTCTTCCCTCCGACTGCAGCATGGAAACTTTAACTTGCTCTAAGTAGAAGAACATGGATACGACAGCCTGGATGGGAGGGCGGTTTGAGGAAGAATGGATACATGTATATGTATGGCTGAGTCCCTTTGCTGTCCACCTGAAACTATTACAACATTGTCAATTGGCTATAACCCAATACAAAATTTAAAAAAAATTTAATAAAGAACTCCAAGAAGCAGAAAATAAAGAAAGAATACAGCAAAGAAAATAGGATAACACTTTTATAGTTAGATTACATCATATAAGATTCTATGTTAGCAGACTGGACAATGATACTCTTACTGGTCTTCAAGAAGCAAACAGCCATGTCATAAGCTGCCTATTGAGATACATGGTTCTATGGCAGGGCATTGTTGGGGTACCACTAGGACAGCCAACAGCCAACAAAACTCCAAAGTCCTCAACCACAGAGCTGGTAAAGAATCTGCCTGCAATGCAAGAAACCTGGGTTTGATCCCTGGCTTGGGAAGATCGCCTGGAGAAGGGAAAGGCAACCCACTCCAGTATTCTGGCTTGGAGAATTCCATGGACTATATAGTCCACGGGGTCGCAAAGAGTCAGACTCAACTGAGTGACTTTCACTTCAGTTCACTTCAACCACACAGTTACAAGTCCATGAATTCTGCCAACAAGCTGAATCATCTTGGAAGCACATTCTCCCCCAGGCAAGCCTTCAGATGAGAAAGCAGCCTAGCTGATATTTTGATTACAGAATTGTGCAACTGAGGAGCAAGATTCTATGATTGTCCTCTATACCCTTACCCCCTAGGGTGCACACATCTTCCCCTAGTCAATCTAACATGAATCTAGGTGCTATCGTGAAGGGATTTTGCAGATGCAGTTATGATCTGAAATCAGATGACCTTAAAGTAGGGAAGTTATCCAAGTTTGGCCTAAATTAAGTGATCCAGTAAGAGGGACTACACATTTGAAGAGTGAGGCACATTCAACACAATGGAGATTCTCCATTGGCTTTGAGGATGGAGGGGGGCATGGAGCAAAGAATGTAGGAGGTCTCTATGAGCTAAGAGAAGCTCCCCACTAACAGCCAGCAAAGAAAGGCAAGCCTTATTCACAGAACTAAATACCTGGAAAAATAATCCTGATGTCCAGGTGAGAACAGAGCAAGGCTGATACCTTGATTTTAGCTACTAGAGACTCTGAACATTCAGGTGCACTGTGCCCATACTGCCCAGATTCCTACACAGCAATGAACTAGTAAATGGGTGGAGTTTGTGGTGACTTGCTTAATTTGTTACACAGTAACACATAACAGATACATGTGTCATATTTAGAGTTGACATAAATTGAATTCATAAATGAATTTCATTAAATGAAATTGAGTCATTTCAATTAAACAGCCAGTTCCCTGGTGGCTCAGACAGTAAAGAATCCACCTGCAATGCGGGAGACATGGGTTTGATCTCTGGGTGTGGCAGATCCCCTGGAGAAGGGAATGGCTACCCATTCCAGTGGAAAGAGGAACCTGACAGGCTATAGTCCATGGGGTTGCAAAGAGCTGGACACACAACTGAATGACTCTCATTTTCACAATGCCTGGAATATAGAAAATGGTAAGCATCTGTGGGGACTTTTTCTCCTAATGAGCTCTGAAATAGAGAACTTTTTCTATCACTGTCAAAGTGACCAGTACTATTATTACTGAAAAGTGGGAGGTCTGGCTGCTCACTGCCCAAAAGCCAATAAACAGGCCAGGTTGGTGAAAAGGAAAGTTTGCTTTATTTCAGATGCCAGCAGCTGTGAGACAGGGCAGACATGTCCAAAAGCCAACTCCCTGCTCCCTTCTTCCCTCAATAGGCAGAGCTGGGGGAGCGGGGCTACATGTAGAAGCTGCACAGTCATCTTCGAACTGGTCAGTGGTCTGACCAGTGTCACTCTGGTTGTTTTAGGTACAGTTAATATTTAGTTCTAGGGTCCATTTTTTCCCATTTCTTTGAGGTCAGTTCTCACAATTGTGGCAGCTTATGTCGTGGGTACAGTCTGATCATCACGTAGTTAACTTCTTCCACCTAATGTTTTAGTATCTATACGAGCTCACAGGATATGGCTCAGAATATTGTCTATAGCCCTTGAGAAGGAACTAAAGGACCTTGACTATGCTTAATTAGTACATAATTATTATTTCATCTCCTTTGACTGCTTTCCTTTGTATCCACACATTCTCATTTCTTGGATTAAACTTATTCTTTGACTAATGTTTTCCACCACAGACAAAAGGCAGGCAGAGGACATGGGGGGGAAGGACCATAGGGTCCTGTTCTGTTTCACTGTTTGTAAGGAAAAACATTCACCATTCAGAACAAATGAAAAATACTGTGTAATCGTCCGTGGAAACACAGTGCAGCCAAACTCTCCTTTGGACATCTATGATTATCCAGGAATCAGAACAAAGAGAACAAAAGTCACTAAACTTTACCTGTTGGGGCTTCCCTGGTGGCTCAATGGTTAAAAAAAAAAAAAATCCTGCCAAGGTAGGAGACACAGATTCAATCCCTGAGTCAGAAAGATGCCCTGGAGAAAGAAATGGCAACCCACTCCAGTATTCTTGTCTGGGAAATTCCACGGACAGAGGAGCCTGGTGGGCTATAGTCCGTGGGATCACAAAAGAGCCAGACAAAACTTAGTGACTGAATGAGAACAATAACAACAACCTTTACCTGCACATCTCAGGACCGGAACACAAAGAATTCCAGTTATTATCCTGGTTCTTAAAAGTAGAACTTCAATATTTCCTGTTTCAAATTATTCCACAACTTATTATCTCTCCGACTTTCCAGCTTTCCACCATAAAGTCCTAGGATACTGAGATCATGGGGAAAGTTTCAATAAATTGTCTCCTGTCTCCCGACTGAATCATAAAACTTGGCAACTGTGAATTTGTTTGTCATCGATATGAGATGATCTCTGTGTTGAGAATTCAAGTGCTTAAATTCTGGCCTATGTGTCATAGGTAATTTGAGTATTGGTTCCAAGGTCTTGGGATACGTTCCAACATAAGTGTGTGTTGTCTGAAATTTAGAAATTCTCCCGCAGTTGAAAGCTTCTCACTTTCTGCTTTAGGAGAAGTTACCAAATCAGTTCTATCTGAGCTTATGTGGCCCAGAGGTGGTTTCATATCACTGGTAAAAATCAGTGATTCTCACTTACATGTTTATTTAGACCCCCACAAAGATAAATTTATCCTTTAAAAAATTAAGTAAATTTCTTGAGACAGTGAGCTGTTTTATGTTGGTTGTGAATTTATTATACTTATTTTTTTTTCTTTTGTTTCTGAAGCATGCGGGATCTTGTTCCCTGATCAGGAATCGAACCCAAGTTCTCCGCACTGGTAGTGTGGAGTACTAGCCACTGGACCACCAGGGAAGCCCCCACATTTGCTTCTGAATGGAAAAAAGTTCAAAATTCAGCTAAAATGTTTTCTTTTCTTTCTTTCTTTCTACTTTAAATTTTACCTAAATTTCCTATCCAAACCTCTAGTCCTGCCTTAGAAAGACCTCTTTGTTATTTCTTACAGTAAAGATAATGTACTGCTTTAGAGAGGTAGAGAGTTACTATTTTTTTTAAAGGGGCATGGCATCTTTTGCCCATGAAAGTATTATTATCACAGATTCTGACTGGCACTTGGGAATTTACAAGTTCAATTTGGTAAAGCTTTATACTGAAGCTCACCAAATAGACTGGTTCACAATTTGATACAAAAAATACTGGAAAGGTGCTACCCTTTGAGGATTCTGGAATGCTGGAGATGTTCTTACTACATGCTGAAAAATAATCTCCTGTTAGGATGACTTAGTGGTCTATCAGGTATTTTTTAAAATGTTACACGTGTGTCTGTGTTAATCGCTCAGTTATGTCCAACTCTTTGCGACCCCATGGACTGTAGCCCACCAGACTCCTCTGTTCATGGGATTCTCCAGGTAAGGATACTGCAGTGGGTTGCCATTCCCTTCTCCAGGGGATCTTCCCAACCCGGGGATCGAACCTGGGTCTCCTGCACTGCAGGCAGATTCTTCACCACTATGCCACCTGGGCAGCCCTCTAAATGTTATATTTGGGGTAAAAAAGATGAGATGGGCTCTGTAAGATCAGTAAATCACATGAAACACCAGGCCAAGAAGGGTTTACTTATGGGGAAAAATATAGAGGATTTTGGAAGCACTCTTCTACACAGAATATTAAGAGATCCTGAAAGCTGGAAAAAAACTATTGGAAGGAAAGAATGACAGCCTGAGATATGGAAAGATAAAGCACAGTTAAGTATAGTAGAATAAACAGCTCTCTCTCAGCTCTCCAGCTCTCTCTTGAATCGCATTTCTTCAATTTATGTATAACCCTCATTGTTTCCATATATCTCAGGTCCCAAAGTGGAATTCATTTTCTTCCCTAAAACACTGCTCAGTAGATGGCACCACCACCAAATACCTAAGACTCTTCCTGGACTCCCTCTCCTGGCCTGTGTACAGCTAAATGAGCAAGTCCCTCTGCTTGAAGCTTTCAGATATGACTCTTGCATTTGCTTTGTTCCCCAACTTCGGCTTTAGAACCAGCCCTAGCCGTGGCATGTCTGAGATGTTGCAACAGCCTCCTCCTAGCTGGTCTTCCCTGTCCCCATGGCCACATGTCTATCCCTCCCCCACACTCCCAGCTAACTCTCATGGCCTGCTGGAATGATCTTTCTAAAAGTCTCATCTTTCCATTTCCTTGAATGATTTCCCAGTGGTCTAAAGAATACAGTCCAAACTCTCCAATGTGATGTAGGAAGTGTTTGTGATTCGGCTTCTGCTAGTTCAGCTGAATTTCTGATGGTTCCTCCCTATACAGAACATACTATCCCCACAAGGATATTCTCCCCAGGTGCTCTTCTCAGCCCGTGATTCCCCTTTTTCCTTTATCTGTCTGATTGGCCTCTACTTTTCCTTCTATTTCAGCTGATGGCCCATTCAGTCAATCTCATTTCTTTCATCCATGAGCAAATGACTGTGAAGATATAAAGCTGGAGCAACACACAGCCAACCCTCAAGAATCCTACTCCAGTGGGATTCAGTAGAGACCCAGTAGCAGGTTGACAGGGCCACATGCACTGAGAAATGCCAGGCGCTGTGCTGTGGGGGTTCAGAAGAGGGGAAAAAACAACAAAGTCTGTGCATTTGCATCCTCTTGCCATCTTTCTTAGGAAGAATTTAAAAACCACAGACCGCAGGCTGATCCAATATAGTGTTTCAGTTATTCCCCAAACATTTCGTATTTAAATTTATTCCTCAAAAAAGCCATAGCTAAATGCAACAAGGGTTTTGCAATAATATCATGTACAAGTGAATGTGTTTATTTCCTTTTCTTTAAAACTGTTCTTTGCAAGGTACTAATATTCAACAAACACTTCAAGTATAAACATGATATTGAAGTTCGATCAGCTGTGTTTTGCTTTATCTTTCGTTCTTGTTCATAATGATTTCTTCCTAAATGTACTTCAGCTATCTATATAATAATTCAGCCACATTTACTTTATTGTGGCTTGGTTTTAATTATGGTACTTGTTGAAATTCTGTAGTGGCATTCGCTTTGCTGTATTAGGTGATTTCCAATTACAAGTAAAATTGCTGGGTGGCTGCCTGCTATCTGCCAGTATGCCATGACACCAAAATATTTCTTTTGAAATTTGCATTTTCCATTTTTCAGGGCTAAGAGTTCTACATACCCAGAATTGATGCCTTCCTGCTAGATCATAGTATTTGTATTTGCATGAACCAGATAATACATTTCTCCTCACAAAATCAATTTTGATATGTTTGATAATGTATACTTATTCCCACATCCTATAACAAAAATTCCATTGTAAACTGGAGGCATATTTCATTTACCCGGAAATGTCAGCAAACAGAGCACTTCCAGTTAAGGGATTTGGAGAAAGATCTGCAAAGGAAGTAACAATTGAGCTGGGTTGTGATGGATGGTTTTGAAGCAAGACGGGACTGAGAAAGTAAAACCAAGTCTAGGAGGAAAATTCATGGAGATGGGAAAGTTCAGAGTATAATTGTGGTTCTTCTGTAACTCGGAAAGACTACAACCATTGTGTACACAATGAATTTTAGAAGGAAAAATTGAAAAACTAGATCATGGAGCCAGATCATGAAGGCCCTGAATGAGAGGCTGCATGCCAAGTCGCTTCAGTCATGTCTGACTCTCCACGACCCCATGGACTGCCAGGCTCCTCTGTCCATGGGATTCTCCAAGCAAGAATACTGGGGTGGGTTGTCATTTTCTGCTCCAGGGGATGTTCCTAAGCCAGGGATCAAACCTGGGTCTCTTAGATCTACCTGCATTGGCAGCGGGGTTCTTTACCACTAGCGCCACCAGAAGAGGCGACGGGTATAGAAGTTCAATTGATAAGAAATTGGGAGACATTGAAGGGGCTTTGTTTTGATTGAACTTTAATTGAACTATAACATGCTGTAAGTTTGAGGTATACAATGTATTGGCTTGATAATTCACATATTGCAATATGATTACCACTGTCATGTTAGTTAAAACTGTTATCATATCAAAATACTTATTATTTTTTGTGTGCTGAAAATAGTAAAAGATTTAGCCTCTTGGCAACTCTGAAATTTATAATATTGTTGACTGTAACCATTATTTTGTGAGTTAGCTCTCCAGGATTTATTTACCTACTTCTTTTAGGTTTTTACACTTTAACATCTCCCTAGGGACTTCCCTGGAAGTCCAGTGGTTAAGATTTTGCCTTCCAATATAGGAGATATGAGTTTTATCCCTGTCAGAGAGCTGAGATCCCACATGCCTTGCGACCAAAAAACCAAAACATAAAACAGAAGAGATGTTGTAACAAATTCAATAAAGACTTTAAAAATGGTCTACATAAAAAAAAAAAAAAATCTTAACAAACAAAAACATATCCCTATCCCTGGATCCTGGTAACCATCATTCTACTCTCTGTTTTTACAAGTGCAATTTTTTTCCTGTGCCACATATCAGAGAGATCATACAGGTTTCTCTGTCTGACTTACTTCACTTATCATAGTGTACACAAGGTCCATCCATGTGGTTTCACTTGGTAGATTTCCTTCTTTTTTGTGACTGGTCAATATTCCACTGGGCATATGGATCACATCTTCTTTATCCATTTTATCTGTTGATAGACAGGTTGCTCCCATATCTTGGCTCTTGAAATAATGGTGCAGTCAACATGAGTGTGCAGCTATCTCTGAAAAGTTTTTATTTTCAGAATAGAAATAGTGCAATGGCTGCCCTTCAAAGAGACTGACCTGGCAGCAGCACTTTAAAGGGATTGGAGAGGAGAGCTGGGAGGTGGGGGACACCCGTAGAGAGGCCAGCCGTGCACATAATGTACCATAAATGTGATGAAGGTCTAAACCTGAGAACTAACACTGGGGGCCTACAGAGGAATAAAAAGAGAAAGGAAAATGGTATAGGCACTGGATCGACAGAATTCATTAGTTATTTGGATCTGGAAGGCAAACCAAAGAAGAGGTAAGATGTGCTTTGGTACTTGGGAGAATGGTGGTATGAATTAGGACAGAATCAAGCGTTCATTTTGAAATGCACTGAAGCACTGAACTTGAGGCATCAGCAGGCCGTTCACATGGAGCTTTCCAGGAGGCACTTCACAATTTAGGAGCAGAAACCAGGAAAGAGACTGGGTTTGGAGAGGCTGACTTAGTGGTTGTGGCAGCCACCAAAGTGAGAAATGTGCCTGACAAACGCCGTACTTCAGAGAAAGGAATTAACTGAAGGTCTCAGCTCTTGGACTGTACATTCACCTTAGTTTTTGAGCTGAGGACATGCATCTCACAGATGGCTTCCAGTGGCAATACTAAGGCAGACCAGCCGGAGAAGAAAAAGCATTCCCTGCAAATTGGTGCAGCTGCTATGGAACACAGTAGGAAGGTTCCTTAAAAACCTAAGAATAGGGTTTCCAGATGACCCAGCAATCCCACTGTTGGGCATATATCTGGAAAAGATGAAAACTCTAATTTGAAAAGATACATGTACTCCAATGTTCAGAGCAGCACTATTTACAATAGCCAAGACAAGGAAGCAACCTAAATGTCCATCAACAGATGAATGGAAAAAGAAGATGTGGTACAGATACACGGAATATTACTGTCATAAAGAGAATGAAATATTGCCAACTGCAGCAACATGGATGGACTTAGTATCATACTGACTGAAGTAGGCCAGACACACAAATATTACATGATATCACTTACATGTGGAATCTAAAAAATAATACAAGTGAACTTATCTACAAAACAGAAACAGACTCATAGACTTAGAAAACAAACCTATGGTTTCTCAAGGGCAAAGAGGAGCAGAGGGATAAATTAAGAGTACAGGATTAAGATACATACCACCATTCATAAAATAAACAACAAGGAGCTACTTTTAGCACAGGGAACTATATTCAATATCTTGTAATAACCCATAATGGAAAAGAATTGGAAAAATATGTATATATGTAAAACTGAATCACTTTGCTGTGCTCCATAGCAAACACAATATTATAAATGAACTATACTTCAGTTTAAAAAAATAATGAGAGAAAGGAAGGCAAAGAAACATACTGTCAGCCAAATTGGCTCAAGTGAAAGCGAAAGTCACTCAGTCGTGTCCGACTCTTTGTGACCCCATGGACTATATACAGTCCATGGAATTCTCCAGGCCAGAATACTGGAGTGGGTAGCTGTTCCCTTTTCCAGGGGATCCTCCCAAGCCAGGGATCGAACCCAGATCTCTTGCATTGAAGGCAGATTCTTTATCAGCTGAACCACAAGGCAAGGCCAAGAATGCTGGAGTGGGTAGCCTATCTCTTCTCCAGCAGATCTTCCTGACCTAGGAATTGAATCAGGGTCTCCTGTATTGCAGGCAGATTCTTTGGCTCAAGGACATGTTGATAGCCACTGAACCTTCCACTGATTGTTCGGCAATCTACAAGGTACCACCCAACCATCCTTCTTTACAGTCCTCTCTCTCTCACTTAGGAGCAGACTTGCATCAAGGTCTGACCTGTCTCCCAAGCATATCTGAACTCTCCCCAATGATTTTTAGCACAAGCATTTCACATAAGCCATAAAATCTTTCCCCATTTAATGCTGTCTTGGCATCTGCTTCTCAGAGCATCTAGATTAACTTAGAGAAATAGATGATATATACTCCATAAGCCATTTTGTACAACTGGCACTGATGATCAAAATAGTGATCGTAGGACTTCCCTGGTGGTCCCGTGGTTAAGACTCCATCTTTCCAATGCAGGAAGCCTGGGTTCAATCCCTGGTTGAGGAAGTTCCACATGCACAGTGTGGCAAAATAAATGATCTTAAATTTTCTAAGATCTTGAATCATTAAAGCAATATTAAAGTGAATTTAATTCATAAATTGTAAAATTATATATATTAGATAATACCTTTAAATGAGGATGTTATGCATTTATATTTAAAATATTACTTTAAATGGAAAGGGGGAGTCATTATAAGAAGTTTATATTAACCTCAAATAAATATTCCAGAGTTACAAGTCTTTGAGTTAGAGTCACAGATGAGTGATCTTTGAAGCACTGCAAAACCCCAGGTAATTAATCTTTTATTTTCCAACTACTCAGAAAGATGGAAATCCATTTATGTTGTTCTCTGACAACTTTTTGCTACTTTTTAAAACTTTTGAACAACATTACTGCTTTTAACATTTAAAAAAATCTGATATGTATTTTACAAATATGATGGATAAATACTAAATACAAACATTCAAAACGTCTGACTAACCAGCCACTATAGTGTATTACAGTAAGTTCAGCAAACACTGAAAGCCTTTTTGATTGTAGGAAGCACACAATCTATAGTTTCTCTTATGCCACTATTTCCAAAAAAAATCTATGCTCATTAAGAAGGTATGACTTAGAATCGACCAAAACAAGTGATTTAATCAATATAATAATTAGGCTAGCAACTGGATCATTCAAGCAACTATGGTTTTCAGTTTATTGAGTATTCTAAAGGCCAGTGTAAATAGAGAATTGTTGCTTTGGTTACTAGAATGGTAGTGTATCTCTTTAGATGTCATAATTTAACTGTGAAGAAAATGTTGTATGAATAAGCCTTTACTCCAAGGACTTGTGTTTCTTCACATCCTTAGGAATTGCTCTGTGGTTTAGAAACCAAGCGTATTGTTAATTCTATCTCTATTGAATGCCTTTTGACTCAGGAGACTAACAAACAATGTTGGCAGGAACATCAGTCAATCTTCTGAAAGGTAGCCAATGAATTTGGAGTTCTTTTGGCCAGACAAGTCATGGGATCACAGCCCAGTCCTGAGCTAAGTTTAAGGACGATAAGATTAGTTCTGATATCTAGAAAAATAATGGAACATATAGGAAAATGCTAGACTTAGAAAAAACTAACATTCTCCGATTTTTCTTTACAGTTAAAATTAATGGAAAGTTAGCATTGGCTAGAAAGGTTGTAGAAACGTATACATGCTCAATTAAAGGGCTGGATGATTATTTGGAAAGTGTGGATCATGTAAAATTTTGCTATGAAAAAAGACCAAATACAAATCTTTCTTGACTGTGCATGAGTTTGCATCCAAATAAAACCATAAATTGAAAATACAGTAAGTCAAAAATGCATTTAATGTATCAAAACTACGAACATCGTAGCTTAGCCTAGACTACCTCAAATGTGCCCAGAACACTTACATTAGTCTACAGTTAGGCAAAATCATCTATCACAAAGCCCATTTTATAACAGAGTATCAAATGCCTCATGTAACTTATTGCACATGCATGCTTAGTCACTGTGTGTGTGTGTGTGTGTGTGTGTGTGTTGGACTGTAGCCCGCCAGGCTTCTCTGTCCATGGGATTCTCCAGTCAAGAATACTGGAGTGGGGTGCTGGTTCCTCCTCCAGGAATCATATACCCCAATACAAATTAAAAGTTTTTAAAAAGAGAGAGAGATAGTATGAAATTGCTCTTATGTATTAAAATATCAAGTCATTATATACCACATCGTATATTGATAGTATAATAATATATTATTATACATAATATGTGAGATATATTAATATGTACTGTATATTATATTATGTATTATACAATATATAATCATTACATTTATAAGATAATAGCACATATTATACATATAAACTCAAAAGGTTTGGAAAAATTACAGTCAGCACCCAAGTAAAGTTAAACCAGAAACCCTCAAAGTTAATACTCAATGCCTTCTGTTCAAAATTTGATACCATCTTATCTTTAACTCAGCAACACTAACTAGACTATAACAGAATCCAACTTTTAGGATCATCCATCATCTATCACAGGCAGACAAATCAACATGTGACATTTCTACATCTCCAGGGTCAAAAAGTATTACTGTTTAATAAATGACAAGAGAAAGAGGTAAATATGTGCCAGTGTAATTTTCTTATTTCCTTCCAAATACAAATGATTCATATGTAAATTGCCATCTTGTTTTCCCAAGAAAGCATAGCCCAGGTCTAAAGCTCACACATCAGGTTTCCAGTAAGAGTCCCAATTCCAATCCACCAGCATCTTACTCAGGTTATGGATCTTTTGCAGATTTTATGACTTTACAGACTTACTGTTTGTAGCTTGATGGTCTGCAGAAAGAATTTTAAAAGTGATTAACTTCTCTTTTTGGTCTACATATATGTATTTACTTTGAACACCAATATCAGGTGAAATAAGTAAAATTAAAAATAATAAATTAAATATATAAAAATAAATTAAATTTTATTTATTAAATAAAAATAAATTAAAAAATAAAATTAGAAAACAGTAAACCAAGATATTCGTGGTGCACTTATCCTAATAACTTGTGCATTCTTCAGTTTAGGTAGCTATCCACTTTCCCTCATTATCTGAAATGTTTTTATCATGTTCAGGTATTTTGGGAATGATACTATGACTCAGAATTATGTGGTAAGAAATGTTCAGATGATACACAAAATGAAATAAATAAGTTAGAGAAAAACACAGCTAACCAACTGATTATCATTTAGGTGGATAGTATCTATATAAGAAAAAGTTCTATACTTAGATGAACCAGATTGAAACCCCATTTCATGTATTTATTGTAAAATGAGGCTGACTAATAGAATCTACCTTTTAGGGTTAATGCGATTAAGTATGAGAATTCTTGTAAATCCCATTAGCATCAGGGCTGACACATAGACAAGACTTGATGACTATGAGCCACTTTGTTATTAGCAATCTCAGCTGTCACCTCATCTTTGAAGGTCATCTCCTAAATCTTCCAAATACTTTAATGACAATTATCCCCCTCCTTCTGTACTACTTTGCAATTTTGTTTACATCTCTCTTATAGCACTTCTACTATGAATTATGATAATTAATACATACTATGCCTGCCTTCCTCATTAGATATTAGGTTACAAATGGCAAGGACCACTTCTTCTTCATCTTTATATTTTAATCTCAGTACCCTTTCTCCAAGACCTAATACCAGATTTATATATACTCTGGACTTAAAAGATTTTTTTAATTAAAAAAATTTTTTTCATACCTTTTTTTTACTTACATTTTTTTATTGTTTACAAACCCTTGGGTCGAAGGCTGACTTTCAATAGATGGCAGCCGGGGAGCTGCTCTGCTACGTTGGAAACCCTGACCAAGAAGCACGTCGTCTACAAATGGTTTAGCACCATCTTCCCCACGAACATGCCTTGCATGATGGGTGAGGGGCCAGCCGCGTTCTCGGCACCACACCATCAGTCCTGGCGCAGCAGGGCGCTAAAGAGTTGTTTTGGGTTTTTTTGATGTGGACTATTTTTTAAAAGTCTTCATTGAATTTGCTACAATGTCATTTCTGTTTTATGTTTTTTGGTTTTTTGGCTGTGAGGTATGAGGGATCTTAGCTTCTGATGGATTGAACCTGAACACCCCGCACTGGAAGGCAAATCTAAACCCCTGGACCTCCAGGGAAGTCCCTACACGCTGGACTTCAAGTGACTTATTATATGACAGATTCTTCATCACCTTTGGGTCTCACTTCAAATGTCAACCTCTCTGTACACGGATTCCAAGAGTGCCTCCCCAGCCCTACCCACCCCCCACTAAAGTAACTCTGTTACATCACCTTGTTTATTTCTTTCACAGTCCTTATCATCTGGGAAAAGAATGTAATTCACATTCGTACTTGTGTGTTGTGCGGCTCTCCTGACTGAATGTAAGCACCATGATTGGGAGCCCTTGTTCACCAACATGCCTTTAGCCCCAGGACAGTTCAGTGTCAATTTAGGTTCTCAGAAAATACTTCTTCAGTGAACCCTCCTATGGCCCAGGTATGATAGTGGCAGTTGAAGTGATGTGTTCTCAGTGTCCCTGGTTTAAAGAGCTAGTAAAGGTGGTGACGACCTTTGAATGTTTAACAAAGTGAGGTTCAGGAACGATTGTGATAAGATGGCAGTCCCTGCCTCACTTCCTCTGCCTTTGCCATTCCAGTTCCCTCTGTCTGCTCACAGGGAGCCCCACCTACAGGCTTAAGCCCCAAAGAATTCCCAAACCAGTCATGGTGCAAGGAAGGAAAGTCTGAAACAGCTGTTAGAGCCACAACTAAAGAGCTAGTGAGGGGCTTCCCTGGGCGTTCAGTGGTGAAGAATCTGCCTGCCAATGAAGCAGGTTCTATCTGGTCCTCGATGGGATGGTCTGCCAAATAATAACTCCCTAGGCAAGCACTGTCTCTTAGGATAAGTAATGGAAGACCTTGGCTCACTAGAAAACAGGGACTTTGAGCCATTTAAATGATGCAAATTCAAAGTTTTGAATTGCTTTCACTATATGCAGTAGATGAAGACGGCCTTCCACTTGGCTCATTCCTAGATTGGTGTTAGGGTCTCGTGAGTGACCTGGGGCCTTGAGAACTAATCCAAAAGGTCTGGTAGGATCTTTGGTAGAAATAGGGTTGGAGCCTGTTCGTCATTACAGAGCAAGGGCTTTTTCTTCTTTTTCAGACTGAAAACTACAGGAGTCTTCACCAATTCCATGGAGTGTTGCATATATTATGGCTTGGAAAGAAAGTAAATCCTTTGTGGCAGAAATTTGTGAACTTGGCTTTAAAGATATTGCATGAGCTATTCCATAGTACACAATTATCAACTCAGCTTCTCATTTACTAAAAAATAGTATCACTTGGACCAGAAACTTGACTCTGGAGCTTCCAGGTTGGTGACCACGTGGAGATGCTGGAAGAGTGACACGCCTGCCCAGAAAGGGCAGAGAAGCTCTGCATCCCTTCCCACATACCTTGCCCTGTGCATCTCTTTTATCTGGCTATTCTTGAGTTATATCCTTTTATAATAAACCAGGAGTAATCTAAAATACAAGACACATAGAGATAACATTACATGAAGACAGAGGCAGGGACTGGCTTGATGCATATACAGCCAAGGGACACCAAGAATTGCTGGCAACACCAGAAACTAAGGAAAAAAACAAAAAGCAAGCAAGCAATAGAGAAAGAAACTCTTTCCTAGAAACTTGAGAGAGATCATGGCCCTGCCAAGACCTTGATTTTGGTTGTCTGGCCTCCAGAACTGTGAGAGAATAAATTTCTGTTGTTCTAAGCTACCCAGTTTGTGGTACTTTGTTTTGGTAGCCTATTTACAGATTAACCAAATGGTAACAAATTTTCCTTCTGAGCAAAGCATTTACTGCATAGGGAAATACGCCCCCAAACAATTTGATTTCCAGAGGGTTTATTGTAGTGGCTAGGTTGTTGTTTACTGAAGAGGGATGGAAAGGCTTTCCAGTTGTGATGGATTCCTGTGACAGATTAAAGAAGGGTGAGTGTTCTTCTGTGAAAATTATAGAAATAAGCAGGAAAAGAGGAGAGTTCAATGTTCATTATATAATGCTGGGTGTAAAGTAAGAAGAGAATTGATTTATTTGCTTTCCAGAGATAATTTGATGAGTCAGGATTTTAAGTTATATTGTTTTTTCTGACAAAAGCTAGATCCCTGTGTGCTCAATTGTATTCCATTGGAATTACAAAGTTTTGCTGTAAGATGAAGATTTAGCAGGACCAGTGACTGATAAAACCATAGGAAAGTAGGTTTTAGAAAAATGAAAACCAGCCTCCAGAAAGTTGCTGGAATAACAGTGGTCAAAGAATAAGGGAAGCTGGATTTCACACAGCAGAACAGGCACATTTAACACATGTGAATATGTCTCTTTCTGTGGCTGTGCAGCTTGCAGGATCTTAGTTCCCCATCAGGGACTGAACCTGTGCCCCCTGCAGTGGAAATCTGGAGTCCTGACCACTGGACCACCAGGGAATTCCTAATATGTCTTCTTTAAATTGTATTTTATTTTATTTTTGACTGCACTGGGTCTTTGGTGGTGGTGTGGACCTCCTCCAGTTGCGGTGCTCAGGTTTCTCACTGCGGTGGCTTCTCTTAAAGTGGAGCACGGGCTCTAGAGCTTGGGCTCAGAAGCTGTGGTGCATGAGCCTAGTTGCTACATGGCATATGGGATTGTCCCTGACCAGGGATCGAACCCATATCCCCTGCACTGGCAGGCGGATTCTCAAACACTGGACCCCAGGGAAGTCCCTAATATGGCTTTATTATAAAACAAAACTTGACTCTCACAGACTCCATGAAATCCATCAGCATATTTTCTCAGCATCTCCTTCAAAACACGTCTAGACCCTGACCATCTTTTCTCACCCTCACTGCTCCCAATCTAGTACAAGTTTCCATCCTCTGTCCTGGGGGTTATTGCAATATTCCTGCAAATTTGTGTCCTCCCATTACCTCAGATCTTCTTATCCTTTCACTCAGAACTCTCTGGTTGGCTACTCATTCCCCTCTAAGTAATAGCAAAAGTCTTACCAATGCTCATGAAGACCCACATGACCACCCCCATGCCCCTGCTGCTGGAGATGGAAATGGCAACCCACTCCAGTATTCTTCCCTGGAGAATCCCATGGACGGAGGAGCCTGGCGGGCTACAGTCCCGCAACTGTAGGGGTCACAATGAGTCAAACACGACTGAGCAACTTCACTCATCACCATATGCCACATCATACATGTTATTTGATTAGTTTGCCCTCCACTCTGAAGACTCTGCATCTGCAGATTTGACCAGACTTGGATCAAAAATATTTGCAAAATAAAATTCAGTAAAGTTTCAAAAAGTGAAACATATTTGCATTGCAACAGCAACTATTTACATAGCATTTACACTGTATTGGTAACTATTTATATAGCATTTACATTGTATTAGGTATTATAACCTAAAGATGATTTAGGAAATATGGGAAATATGCTTAGATTACCACACTAGTTTATATAAAGGACTTGAGGATCGGCAGATTTTGTAGTTGTGGTGGGTCTTGGAACTAATCCCCTGCTCAGACCAAGGGACCACATATTTACCTACTCACTGCCAGTGCATTGAAAGTAAAATATTTGTATATTTTATTTACTGTTCTACCCCTAATCTCTAAGACAGTCCCTAGAGTACAGTGGCACTAAACAGATATTTTTTGATACATTTCAGTCTGCATTTTTCTGAAGGCTTCATTAGACTCTAAGTAAAGGCTATTTTTTAAAAAAATTGTAATATAATTGCTTTACATGCAACTATATTGCTTTAAAATGTGTTATTTTCTTTTGTACAACAAGGCAAATCAACTATAAGTACACGTGTATCCTCTCCCTTGAGCCTCCCTCCCATCTCATCCTCATCCCACCCTTCTAGGTCATCAGAGAGCACCAGGCTGAGCTCCTTGTGCTACACGGCAGCCTCCTAATAGCTGTCTGTTTTATACATGGTACTGTATATGGGAGAAGGCAATGGCACCCACTCCAGTCCTCTTGCCTGGAAAATCCCATGGACCAAGGAGCCTGGTGGGCTGCAGTCCATGGGGTCGCGAAGAGTCGGACACGACTGAGCGACTTCACTTTCACTTTTCATTTTCATGCATTGGAGAAGGAAATGGCAACCCACTCCAGCGTTCTTGCCTGGAGAATCCCAGGGACGGTGGAGTCTGTGGGGTCGCACAGAGTCAGACACGACTGAGGCGACTTAGCAGCAGCAGCAGCAGCAGTGTATATATGTCAGTCTCAATTTCCCAGTTCATCCCACCCTCCCCTTACCCATGTCCGCATGTCTGCTCTCATTCCTGCCCTGCAAATAGGCTCATCTGTACCGTTTTGCTAGATTCCACATATGTGTTAATATACGATATTTGTTTTCCTCTTTCTGACTTACTTTGCTCTGTATGCTATCTCCATGCTCCACATATGTTCTTTGAATGAATCAATATAAAACATTTTGAAAGAAATTTAAAGCTCCATTTATTAAGAAATTCACTTTGCACTTACATCAAATAGCAATTAATAGGCACAGATGGTGTTATTTTTAGATTTGTTTGTTTGAATAAAAGAGGAAAGTAATTGAAAGAAACCAATATTCGCCTTGAATATTGACTTCTCTTCTTTTTTTTCTCAACTTCTTATTTTAAAATTCTAATTATGTTCTGAAATGTCCTAAAGGATTGAAGCAGGCATTTTCTGTTCCATGGATACTGAATCCATATTTCTTAGGTTAATGCAAAACTGAGGCTCCCTGTTCGCTTATTTTAATTTTCTTTTTTTTTCTCCATTTCTATATGCAGAGGATAAAGGGAAACATTCATCTGCACAGAATGGCATGGCACGCAGAAGTGATGAGGGCTGCACTCCAAGAGGATTAAGCACACAAAGAAGATAATTAACTTGCTGAGGCCCTACAGAAAATTGTGGAATGGTAAGAACGGCATTCAGAGTTTCTGCTATCCTAAGAAAGATTGATTCAAATAGCTACAGTACATGCCTCAGAGTTCATTTGTAAGCCCCAAGTGTTCATAGAAATGAAGAAGAATATTTAACCTTAAACATCAGGCAAAGAAAATAAAATGTTGATAATTTACAAAAGTGGTTTGCTTTTATATATAGGCTGACATCCAGTTCAAGACCAAAACAGACTATATTTTTGTTACTGCTTTAAAATCATTCGGCATAGCAATAAAATGCTACATAATAAAATTTCACTAGGGAAAGTGATGAAAGTGCAGAGATCCTAGACTTCTCTAAATACAAACCCATATATACATATATATGTAGGTGGTTAGAACAGACACTGATAAGATACTTTCTTGGGTGGGAAAATTACGAGCAATTTTAATTTTCCTTATTTGAGCGTTTGTTGTTTAGTCACTAAGTCGTGTCCAACACTATTGTGACTGCATGGACTGTAGCCCACCAGGCTCCTCTGTCTATGGGATTTCCAAGGCAAGAATACTGGAGTGGGTTGCCATTTCCTTTTCCAGGGGATCTTTCCGACCCAGGGATCAAAGCCACATCTTCTGCGCTGGCAGTGGGTTCTTTACCACTGAGCCATGAGGGAAGCCCAACTGAGGTCTTAGAGTCTTTCAAAAATTTTATGAAGAACGTGTATTTTTTCATCAGAAAAAAATTATGAAAATTATAATATGCCTATGTATTATTTCTAATATATATAATGGTCAGCCCTTAAATTTAGACATAAGAAATGCACTTCACGTGTTTGAAAGCAAAGCGCCCCATTGATTGGGCAGAAAAACATCTCCAAGTTTACCAAATTTGATGATTCCCTGACTGCTATTTATCGTAACTTGACAATGTAATGCCAGGCACGTAAGTCATCATCTAAGAAAAGAAAATCAGACAGCAGAACCATTTTTGATGAGCAGTTGGACTTTGGAAAGGAAGGCCTAGGGAAAGAAAAACTGGAGAGAATTTGAGATTCCTTTGATGCCTGTAATATCTTACATGCAAGCAGCAGCGAGAAATGGGCAATAGCTAATTTTTTTAATTTAAATTTTATTTTTAATTGGAGGATCATTACAATATTGTGATAGTTTCTGCCATACATCGACATGAATCAGCCACAGGTATATATATGTCTCCTGCCTCTTGATCCTCCCTTTCTCCACCCTCCCCATCTCACCCCTCTAAGTTGTCACAGAGCACCGGATTTGGGTTCCCTGTGTCATACAGCAAATTCCCACTGGTTATCTATGTTAAACACAGTTATGTATAAGTTTAAATGCTATTGCTTCCAATTATCCCAACTCTCTTTCCCCTACTGTGTCCAAAAGTCTGGCCTTATGTCTCCATCTCCTTTGTTTTCCTATAATAGTTAATGATTTAAATCTTTCCTAAGAACTTGTGGTTGTTGTGCTTTAGTCATTCATGTCCGACTAGAGCCCGCCAGGCTCCTCTGTCCATGGAATTCTCCAGGCAAGAATACTTGAGTGGGTTGCCATTTCCTTCACTAGGGATATTCTCAACCCAGGGATCGAACCCACGTCTCTTGCATCTCCTGTATTGGCAGGCAGCTTTCTTTACCTGAGACACCAGGGAAGATGGCCTAAGGAACTACTATCCTCTAAAATCTTGGGAATATTCATTAATATTACTCAATACATTATTTCAGACAAGATTTAAAATCATTTGACACAGATTTCTACCTTCAGGACATTTCACACTGGAATAGGCATTCTCCTTCCACACTCTGGCTTTGGGAAGCTTCATTCAGTTTGCCCCAGCTCAGGTCTCTTCCAAGGCAGAAAGAAGGTGGCAGTCTCTTCGCCTTGAATAATATCAGCTAGACTAAGTCATTCCTCTGGGGATCATCTGCAAGCCTAAAGGTATAAATCAAGAATAAAAACAAAAGGATTCCAAGGATAAAGAGAATTTCCACCACCTTTTAAGTAGAGATGGGGATGACTGCAGTGGAATTGGTTGGGACAATACCAATAAGTGGGAGATGTTCTTAAGGAAATTGGCTTAAATCTTAGATGATTTACAACCACAAATCTCTTAGTTTACATTGAAATATAAGTATAAACAATATGTGAGTTTTAAAACAAAAATATATATGTAAGCCACACAGTCCCTTCAAAGGGTCTTCAGCATTATAAATGGGGAATTATATGGGAAGAGATTGCCATCTAGTGGATAAAGGAAAAATATACTATTGTGTAGGAGGTGGACAGGGTTAAAACTCTTTATGCAAATATTAGCATTTCTCATTACTTTATTAATCAAACACTTCTTTATTAATTTAAGAATCATGTAGGTTTAGATATTTGGATATATATAGTGTTTTAAAACATATAAATGATTTTACCAATAAATTTTTATGTTTTTCAATTTAAAATTGTAATACATGCCATTGCAGAAAATTTGAGCTACAGAAAAGTATAGAGAAGAAATCTATAATTCTGCTGCCTAGAGATAACACAGTTACCATTTTAATGAATTTCTTTCAACCCGTTTTCTATGCATTCATAACTTTTCATATAATTGACATCTCAGAGAGTAATGTTTGAAGAGTGCTTTAAAACACTAAAGTTACATTATGTGTTTTTAACCATGTGATTTAAACTTGCTATTGTCTGAGTGAGCTTCCTTTCCTGGAGGAAATAAAATATGCATTCCATGGAAAAGTAAGAGAATATCCTATGTTCAGGAAATTGCAGTGGCTTAATACTGTTGGAAAATGAAGTTAGAAGTCAAAGCTCAGTGAGAGTGTTAAGGAGAAGATGAACAGGAGATGGAACAGTATTGGAAACCAGGCTCAGGAGAACCATGGGTATGCCAGATGGATACATTGTCTGCTGATAGGGGTAACTATTGAGGAATTTGGGGTAACAGTGATATAATTGGATTTGGATGGCACACAATTATAAATAATAATAATAATATGATACTAATACAGAAGGCAGACTAAAATAATGGTTCTCCACGCTGGCTGAAGTTTAGAACTACCTAGGCACCCCACTCCAGTACTCTTGCCTCGAAAATCCCATGGACAGAGGAGCCTGGTAGGCCACAGTCCATGGGGTCGCTAAGAGTTAGACATGACTGAGCGACTTCACTTTCACTTTTCACTTTCATGCATTGGAGAAGGAAATGGCAACCCACTCCAGTGTTTTCGCCTGGAGAATCCCAGGGACGGAGGAGCCTGGTGGGCTGCCGTCTATGGGGTTGCACAGAGTCAGACACGACTGACGCTACTTAGCAGCAGCAGCAGGAGGAAGCTTTAAAAATACGGATCACCAGCTCCAGTCCAAACCAATTAAATCAAGATCCTCAAGAATGAGATCTTTTAAGTAGTTTCCCAGATGGTATTATTATACACCTTGGGGTGAGAATCACTAAACTAAAGAGAGATGAAACTAGAGACAGAAAACCACTAAGAAGGGGGTTGCATTTGATCATGTGAAAAATTATATGTGCCTCAACTAGGACTAGTGACAATATGAGCACGGAGAAGTCGTGTAAGTGGCAGAATCGGCACAAGTTGGTAATTAATTGAACACAAAGTATGAGAAACAAAAAAAAAATCAAAGATTATCCTCAATACTTCTCAATACTCTATAATGGCTATACTCAGTAATGGCTATATAGGAAAAATAAATTTATAAAAAGTGGAAAAGATTATTCTCGAATGGTGTCTTGGTAGATGTCGTGAGGAAATACAGCAAATTGGGCATGTGTTTGGGAATCAGAACGTGTGTAAGAAGCTACAGTTTTCCTTTAGATTCATCACCGAGGACACAAACAAACTAGACACATTTTCTGTTTGCCCTGTTGTGAATCTTTGGGCCAGAAAACGTCTCTCAGCTCCACATCACCCTCTGATTCTCTCCTTTGGTGACCTTTGGTGTTAGTTGGATCTGACTCCTTGTGACCCTATGGGCTATAGCCTGCTAGGCTCCTCTGTCCATGAGATTCTCCAGGCAAGAATACTACAGTGGGTTGCCATGCCCTCCTCCAGGGGATCTTCCCAACCCAGGGATCGAACCTGCATCTCCTACGTTAAAGGAGGATTCTTTACATCTGAACCATCAGAGAAGCCCAGGGGACCTTGGGACCCAGACTACAAACCACATCTTTGCTCTTCCAAACCAGGCTCTTCCAGCAGGGGGCGCGAGAGGAACACCATGACTCTGGAGAAGAGGGATTTACTCCTCCCTGTTAGCCCTCTGGTGGCTTCCTGATTGGCAGGGGTGCCACGGAATATCACAGTAGGCCAGACCTTTTCACCCCTGTAGCCAGCAGGCCTTTTTGTAGCAGCCACTGAATCCAATTCGCAATTTTTTCAACACGCAGAGAAAGAGCCTCATCCCTCTGCTCGGTTCCTACTCCAGACATCAGTGGCCAGCTGTCTGATGTCCCCTCCTCAGAGGCCCGGATTTCAACATCCCAGGGCCCCTTCTCTACGTTTGTACGATTTTCTCTGTTCCCTTTGCTCTTTCAGGCCTAGGGATGGTATCTGCTTCCTGGAAGTTGCGATTTCATTGATTTCTTCAAGTTCTCTTTTTAATCATTTAGTGATTAATATCTTTCTATCTGGCTTCCCTGGTGGCTCAGAGAAGCCGCCTGCCAATCTAGGAGACACGAGTTCAGTCCCCAGTTGGAGAAGATCCTCTGGAGAAGGCAATGGCACCCCACTCCAGTACTCTTGCCTCGAAAATCCCATGGACAGAGGAGCCTGGTAGGCTGCAGTCCATGGGGTCACTAAGAGTTAGACACAACTGAGCAACTTCATTTTCATGCATTGGAGAAGGAAATGGCAACCCACTCCAGTGTTCTTGCCTAGAGAATCCCAGGGACGGAGGAGCCTGGTGGGCTGCCATCTATGGGGTCACACAGAGTCAGACATGACTGAAGTGACTTAGCAGCAGCAGCAGCAGCAGGCTATGGTCCACGGGGTTGCAAAAATCAGACACAAACTGAAGCAACTTAGCACATCTTTAAATCTGTATGTCTACTCCTTATGTTTTTTCCACTCAGATAATGTGTGGTTTCTGTCTCCTGGCTTGACCCTATAGGGCCAGTTGGGATGAAAAAGTGCATCCTCCGCCCTCATTTGCTTGATCCTCTTTCCACATTTCCAGATAAAATAAATATTGAGCCATTTCAGTGGCTGTTTTTTATAGAAGAGTTAAATAAGCATTTAACTTATAAAGTACATGGTATAAGAAGCTAGAAGTTATAACTTTATCTAATTCTTTCTCTTGTACCCATGAAATGAAAAATGTGTGTTTGTGTGTGTGTTAGTCATTCATTCGTGTCCAACTCTTTGCAACCCCATGGACTGTAGCCCGCCAGGCTTCTCTGTCCATGGAATTCTCTAGGCAAGAATACTAGAGTGGGTTGCCATTCCCTTCTCCAGGCGATCTTCCCCACTCAGGGACTGAACCCAGGCCTCCTGCATTACAGGCAGATTCTTTACTGTCTGAGCCAGCAGGGAAGCTGTGGCTTCCGTGAAATGAAAGTATCTCCTGCCATATCAATAAACAAGAAATGTCACAACCATCAACAATTTCTGGCCTCCAAATGTGAATGACTGCTCCCTAAACTGTGAGCCAACAGATGTTGCTACCCCACCATCCAAGGTGACTGCTGAGGATCTGAGGTGAGTGGAAATGCAACAAGCAGCCATCTACACTCCTTAAGGTGAACAAGGAAACAGGATTTGGCCCCAGATGGGATTAGTCCATGGGGTCGCATAGAGTCGGACACGACTGAGCGACTTCACTTTCCCTTTCATGCACTGGAGAAGGAAATGGCAACCCACTCCAGTGTTCTTGCCTGGAGAATCCCAGGGACGGGGGAGCCTGGTGGGCTGCCGTCTATGCGGTTGCACAGAGTCGGACACGACTGAAAGGACTTAGCAGCAGCAGCAGCAGCAGCAGCTGAGGTGCATATGAAAGGAATGAATTCAGTGAGCCCAGAGGCTTGCATCTTCCCATACATAAAATGCTAAATTCTTTAACTTGATATCTGATCTGACTGATAACTTGCCTGATCTGTTGTTGCAAACATGTAGACAGCCTGACTCTCCTTCCCGCCTCCTTGGAGCAGTTTTCTCAGAGCTACTGAGATGCTACCCCCTCCCCGGGCCCAGAGGAGTCCTAAACACTCCCACCAAATAAAATAACTCTCTACTTTCAGGTTGTGACTGTATTTTTTAGTTGACATATCACACAAGTGAGGGGAAGACAGAGAGCCCTCAGCATTTAAGCCTTCAGGTGGTTGTCCTTCGTTTCTGGATTCTGTCTCCCCAAACTCTAACCCTCTTCCTGCAGACCTTTCTCTGGCTTGCACCACTGAGGGTTTCGACCTATCTTCTCAGGGAAATTCAACTTCCCCCTAGTTGAGAAAAGTGAAGTTGCTCAGTCATGTCCAACTCTGCGACCCCATGGACTTGTAGCCCCTCAGGCCCCTCTGTCCATGGAATTTTACAGGAAAGAATACCTTCTCCAGGGATCTTCCCGACCCAGGGATTGAACTCAGGTCTCCCACATTGCAGGCAGACTCTTTACTGTCTGAGCATCAGGGAATCCCCTAGTTGAGAAAGGGGCCACATTATTGTGTGTGGTTAAACTACACAGGTTTTGTTCACAAGGTGATGAGGTTTTCCTTGGCCTGAGGTTTCCCAAAGGAACAGAAGAGTTTGCCAGGGGCCCTGCAGGGGTTCTAGGGGGTAAAAGGGGTGAATGCTCTGATTCCAGACTGGTCTCTTTATCAATGGGTGCAGCTGCCATTTTCCACCCGATTTACAAAAGAACGAAGGCAGCTCACTTCCATGAGTAGTTTTCTTCCCAAGAAAACACAATCTAGCATCCTGATGTGACTTTAGAGTCTACTCTTTTGTGAAAAAATAACCTTTGATTTTCTGGCTATGGATCTTCTGGCTTTTTTCCTAGGTATGTCCATATTACTAGAACCATCATTCTAGTTTGGAATTGCTTTGTCTGAATAGTAAAGGGAAAATGGTGCCAGCTTTGAAACTGTTTACCACACTGGGACGTGAATCCAGGTGGCTGGGACTCAAACCCAGCCAAAATCCACAGTACCTGGTTTCAGGGCCTAATGAAGTTCAGGTTCTTGATGTCTCATTGCAGAAAGAATTCACTGAGGGACAAAGTGATAGGTAAGAAGTGAATTTATTCAGATTCAGAGAGACGCACACTCCACAGACAGAGCACAGGCCATTGCAGAGGGCAAGGATGGCTGCAAAATGTGGCATGGTTAGTTTTTATAGGCTGGATAATTTCATATGCTAATGAGTGGGAGGACTATTCCAACTATTTTGGGGAAGGGTCAGAGATTTCCAGGATTTGGGCCATCGCCCACTCTTTGGTCTTTTAAAAGTGCCTTGGAACTGTCCTGGCACCTCTGGGTGTGTCATTTCACTTGCTGATTGCGGATCAAGGTCTAGTCTTGTCTGCCATCTTAGTCCCGTTTGATTCTAACTGGCCTATGTTATGTCCTTGGGCTGTGTCATTCTTTCAAAAGTTGTGCCCTGCCCCTTTCCTTCCTGTCACAGTTCCAAATGGATTCTTCTGAACAATGTAATATCTCGATGGACGTGAGTCTGAGTGAACTCCGGGAGATGGTGATGAACAGGGAGGCATGGCGTGCTGCGATTCATGGGGTCGCAAAGAGTCGAACACGACTGAGCGACTGAACTAACTGATACAAAATATGGGATGTTGTTCAGCAATAAAAAAAATGAAATCCTGCTATCAGCAATAACATAAGTGGACCCTGAGGGTGTTATGCTAAGTGAAACTAATAAGACAGATAAAGATGCCATATGATTTCTCTTAAATGTGGAATATAAATTTTTAAAGAAGCTCATAGATATTGAGCACAGATTGAAAGTTGCCAGAGGCAGGGGTGGCGGGGGCGGAGGGGTGGGGGGAATGAAATGTGTTAGGAGGTCAAAAGACACAAAATTTCACTTAAAAACTAAATAAGTGGATGCAATGTACAGCAAGGCAACTAGAGTTCATAATACTGTATTGCATATTTTAAAGTTGCTAAGCTGAAAATGTCTCATCACAAGAAAAAAAAATTGTAACTATGTATGGTAAGTGATGTTCACTAGACTTATTATTTTGATTGTTTACAATATATACAAACAGCAAGTCATTAGGTTGTACACCTGGAACTAATTTAATGTTATATGTCAAGCATACCTTAATACCTTATTAAAAAAAATTAACAGCCTAAAATGCCACAGGTTTGTTATCTCGCAGTTTCTGTGTTGCCATCTAGCATGGTTTAACTGGGGCTTCTGTTTAGCATATTATAAGACCCAAATAAAGGTGATGGTCAGCTGTGTCATCTGGAAGCTCAATTAGGGGGATATTCACCTTCAAGCTTTGCTGAAATTATTCTTTTCTGGCTGATCTGCAGTGCAGCTTTGCATTGATTAGATTTCTGTCCACATGGACTATTTTGCTCCTTATTTCTATTCTAAGCATTGTGCCATTGACACAGTGTTTATTATGACATCAAAATATCTGTGATAGCTAAGGCTTCCCTGGTGGTCCAGTGGCTAAGAATCCACCTTGCAATGCAGGGGATCCCACTGGTTCGATTCCTGGTTTAGGAAGATTCCACATGCCTTGGGGCAACTAAGCCCCTGAACTACAGCTACTGAGTCTGTGCTCTGGAGCCCTCAGGCTGCTGCAACTACCAAAGCCTGCGTGCCACAGAGTCTGTGCAACAACGGAAGCCACTACAGAAAGAAGCCCACGCATGCCAAGTCACTTTAGTTGTGTCTGACTCTTTGTGACCCTATGGACTGTAGCCCGCCAGGCTTCTCTGACCGTAGGATTCTCCAGGTAAGGATACTGGAGTGGGTTGACATTTCCTCCTCTAGGGGATCTTCCCAACCCAGGGATCGAACCTGCGTCTCTTTTGTCTCCTGCATTGGCAGGCGGGTTCTTTACCACTAGCACCACCTGGGAAGCCCAATAAGAAGCCCAGTGCACCACAACAAGAGGAAGTCCCAGCGCAGCAACAAAGACCCAGCACAGCCAAAAATAAATACATATTAAAAAGTAATCTGTGATATCTAGTTAGAGAAGTCTTTTTTCCTTGTTTTTTCTTCTTCTGGGGTGTGTCAGGGAGTTTTGGTCTTTTGCCATTCTATATAACTATTAACATAAGCACGTTAAGCTTTAATTTGAACAACTGAGGCAACTGCGTTTGAAATTGCACTGAATCTGTCTATCACTTTGGTGATGTATTCATTTGCTAGAGCTTCTATAACAGAATACCACAGACTGGGTGGCTTAAACAACAGGAATTTATTTCTCACTGTTCTGGAAGCTAGAAGTGTACAATCAAGGTGTTGCTGCTTGGAAATTCCCTGGTGGGGTGCAGGGATTAGGACTCTGGGCTTCCACTGCAGGGGGCATGGGTTCCAGGAACTCTGATCTTGCAAGCTGTGTGGCCCCCAAATAAACAACAAAAAAAAGGTGTTGCAGGTTTGGTTTCCTCTGTGACTGCTCTCCTCTGCTTGCAGATGGCTGCTTTCTCCCTGTGTCCTCCTGTAGTCACCCCATGGTCTGTGTTGTCGTGTCCTCTTCTAGTAAGTCACCAGTTATATTGCACTAGATCCCACCCGTATGATCTCATTTTGCCTTTACTATCTCTTCAAAGGTCCTGTCTCCAAATACACTCACATTCTGAGCTACTGGTGGCTAGTGATCGAACATCTGATTTTGGGGGCAGTACATTTAGCCCCCAACAGGGGAGCACTGATGTTTTCCCAATATTGAATCTTCCCATCCATGAACAATACAGCCAACTCTCTATTTTTGTATTTTTAATGTCTTTTAAAAAATTTATCATGCTCCCCAAAAGCCCTGAAAAGTAATTGAATATTCTCACTTTACTTCACCAGACCTCTCTTTTTTCCTTCTGTGCTTTGGTTTGTGTCTTAGACGGTTGACATTTTTGGAGTTCATCAGAGGGCTCCCTTGCCTTCTGGCCTCTGTAAAGTTTTTGCCCATGGGAAGTATGGGTAGGAGATCTGAGTACATACACATCCCTGCCTTCTTGCCTACTTCATTGCTGATGGTTGGCTGCAGCTGTATTCCTCTCTGGAGCCTTGCAGCTTTTTTTTTTTTTTTTTTTTAATATTTATTTATTTGGCTGTATCTGTTTTAGTTGCAGCACACAGGATCTACTAGTTACAGCATTTCAACTCTTAGTTGTGGCATGTGTAGTTACTCACCAGGGATCAAACCTAGGCCCTTGGACTGGGAGCATGGAGTCTTAGCCGCTGGGCCACCAGGAAAGTCCAGCCTTGCAGCTCTTGACTGTCACCTTCTCCTGTAGCCAGAGTGCTATGAAATTAGGTTCAGGTAACTGCTCCTTTTCAGTTGCCCATTCAGACCTATAATTAGTACCCCATTTTCTCTTTTGAGTTTCTCCACCACTCTGTTGCTTGCTTTTGATCCTGACCACTTAATAAATGATCTATTCATTAAACTCTCCTCTGGGAGTTAAATTTTCCTGCTGGGAAAAATACTTTGTCAGATTTATTCTCAAGTACTTTTTATCTCTTGATGCTATTTTATTATTTTATAGCATAGTTTAAAATTACATTTCCTGTTTGTTGTATAGAAATAGGAATGCAATTGCTTTCGCTGTATATTTTCTTTAAACCTGGCAAACTTGCTAAACTCTAATTCAAATGATTTATACTGTCTTTAAAAATACCTAAATATAAAAAAGTATAGATTTTTCTTTATATATAATCTGCAAAATAATCTTTAAATAATCCCAGATTTGTAATTTTCTTTGCAACATCTATGCCTTTTAGGTTATAGAAACATCTAGTTCGATGCTGTATTGGAGTGATAGTCGTACTCATTCTTATCTCATACCTAACCTAATAGGAAACACTGTAAGTTTTTCATTATGTGTGATATTTCTTTCAGATATTCTATCAGGTTTAGAAGGTTCCCTTCTAGTTCTGGTATATAACAGCTTTTATGAATGAATGCACATTAAATTTTATCTAAAGTTTTCTGCACAATATAATGAAATATCGATATCATTTTTTTCGGTCTTTTACTGTGGTTTGTTTTTGTTGTTTAGTCTCTCAGTCATGTCTGACCCTTTGCAAATCCATGGACTGCAGCACGCCAGGTTCCCTGTCCTTCACCGTCTCCCGGAGTTTGCTCGATTCATGTTCATCGAGTCAGTGATGCCATCCAACCATCTCATCCTCTGTCATTCCCTCTCCTCCTGCCTTTGATCTTTCCCAGGACCAGGGGCTTTTCCAACGTGTCAGTCCTTTCCATCAGGTGGCCACAGTATTGGTGCTTCAGCTTCAGCATTGGTCCTTCCAGTGAATATTCAAGGTTGATTTCCTTCAGGATTGACTGGTTTGTTCTCCTTGCAGTCCAAAGGACTCTCAAGAGTCTTCTCCAACAGCACAGTTCGAAGGCATCAGTTCTTCAGCACTCATCCTTTTTTATTGTCCAACTCTCACATCCATATATGACTACTGGAAAAACCATAGCTTCGACTATACAGACCTTTGTTGGCCAAGAAATGTCTCTGCTTTTTAATATGCTGTGTATGTTTGCCATTGCTTTTCTTCCAGTAAGCAAGCATCTTTCAATTTCATGGCTGCAGTCATCATCTACAGTGATTTTGAAGACCAGGAAAATAAAATCTGTCGCTATTTCTGTTGTTTCCCCATTTATTTGCCATGAAGTGACAGGACCAGATGCCATGATCTTCATTTTCTGAATGTGAGTTTTAAGCCAGGTTTTTTCCCTTGTTCAGGGGATATTCCCGACCCAGGGATAGAACCCAGGTCTCCTGCATTTCAGGCAGATTCTTTACCATCTAAACCACCAGGGAAGTCTTTAATGTGTTCAGTTCACTTCAGTCGCTCAGTCGTGTCCAACTCTTTGTGACCCCACACAACACCATGAACTGCAGCACGTCAGGCCTCCCTGTCCATCACCAACTCCTGAAGTCCACCCAAACCCATGTCGATTGAGTCAGTGAGGCCATCCAACCATCTCACCCTCTGTTGTCCCCTTCTCCTCCTGCCCTCAATCTTTCCCAGCATCAGCGTCTTTTCAAATGAGTCAGCTCTTCACATCAAAGTATTGGAGTTTCAGCTTCAACATCAGTCCTTCCAATGAACATTCAGGACTGATTTTCTTTAGGATGGACTGGTTGGATCTCCTTGCAGTCCAAGGGACTCTCAAGAGTCTTCTCCAACACCACAGTTCAAAAGCATCAATTCTTCTGCAGTCAGCTTTCTTTATATTGATCTCTCACATCCATACATGACCACAGGAAAAACCATAGCCTTGACTAGGTGGACCTTTGTTGACAAAGTAATGTCTCTGCTTTTTAGTATGCTGTCTAGGTTGGTCATAACTTTCCTTCCAAGGAGTAAAGTGTCTTTTAATTTCATGGCTGCAATAACCATCTGCAGTGATTTTGGAGCCCAGAAAAATAGTCAGCCACTGTTTCTCCATCTATTTGCCATGAAGTGATGGGACTGGCTGCCATGATCTTAGTTTTCTGAATGTTGAGCTTTAAGCCAACTTTTTCACTCTCCTCTTTCACTTTCATCAAGAGGCTCTTTAGTTCTTTTTCACTTTCTGCCACAAGGGTGGTGCCATCTGTATATCTGAGGTTATTGATATTTCTCCTGGCAATCTTGATTCCAGCTTGTGCTTCATCCAGCCCAGTGTTTCTCATGATGTACTCTGCATGTAAGTTAAATAAGCAGAGTGACAATATACAGCCTTGATGTACTCCTTTTCCTATTTGGAAGCAGTCTGTTGTTCCATGTCCAGTTCTAATTTTTGCTTCCTGACCTGCATACAGGTTTCTCAAGAGGCAGGTCAGGTGGTCTGGTATTCCCATCTCTTTCAGAATTTTCCACAGTTTACTGTGATCCACACAGTCAAAGGCTTTGGCATAGTCAATAAAGCAGAAATAGATATTTTCCTGGAACTCTTTTGCTTTTTCGATTATTTGGTGGATGTGGTTAATTATAATAATTGCAGTAGTCTGTCATCTAATATTAAACTGATTTTTAAATCCATGGAACTGATCACAATACAATATACTCTTAGAACTCAGAATACAAATGAGGAGGAATTATACCTTTTGTTTTAGATAAAAGGCAGTTTTCAGTTGTAGGCTTACCTTCACACAATGAGCTACAGATGGACATATATTAACATTTTACTGGACTAGTTTTTCTAACTGGAGTTGTGTTTTATATTTATCTCTATCAGTAATACAGAAATTTAATAAATAATCATTTTTCCAGCATTCACTAAATGCCATTCACTCTAATTGGAAAGGAAACCTGAAAAAGAGGTGATATATGTACTTGTTGCTGTTTAGTTGCTAAGCTAAGTCCGACTTTTTGTGACCCCCATAGACTGTAACCTGCCAGGCTCCTCTGTCCATAGGATTTCCCAGGCAAGAATACTGCAGCGAGTTGCCATTTCCTTCTCTAGGGGATCTTCCCAACCCAGAGACTGAACCCTAGTCTACTGCCTGGCAGGTGGGCTCTTTACCACTGAGCCACCTGGGATGCCCCCAATATGTGTATAAGTATAGCTGACTTGGGGCTTCCTAGATGGTTCAAGCAGAGAAGGCAATGGCACCCCACTCCAGTACTCTTGCCTGGAAAATCCCATGGACAAAGGAGCCTGGAAGGCTGCAGTCCATGGGGTTGCTGAGGGTCGGACACGACTGAGCAACTTCACTTCTACTTTTCACTTTCATGCATTGGAGAAGGAAATGGCAACCCACTCCAGTGTTCTTGCCTGGAGAATCCTAGGGACGGGGGAGCCTGGGGGGCTGCCGTCTGTGGGGTCGCACAGAGTCGGACACGACTGAAGTGACTTAGCAGTAGCAGCAGCAGATGGCTCAAGTGGTAAAGAATCTGCATGCCAATGCAGAAGATGCAAGAGATACAGGTTTGATCCCTGGGGCAGGAAGATTCCCTGGAATAGGAAGTGGCAAGCACTCCAGTATTCTAGAGCAGGAAGTTGCAGTATTCTTGCCTGGGCAATTCCATGGACAAGGAACCTGGTGGGCTACAGTCCACGGGATGGCAAAGAGTCAGACAGGACTGAGGATGGCTCATTCACTTTGCTGTACAGCAAAAACTAACACAACATTGTAAAGCAAATATACAGCAAAAACAATTTTAAACATAAAATAAATGCTATTCACTTTCCGGGCACTACAGTATAAAGATGACAAAGCCATTAAGGAGCTCATAATTTAAACGTGAAAGGAGTGTGTGTACCTGTGTGTTCGACCACAGGGTGAGTTGGCACAGAGAGAAGGAAAGATAACTGAAAACATACACAGTAAGTGCTGTCGTATCGATGAATGAACAAAAGGCTGAAGAAATAGAAAAGGGAAGCATTTCAAGTCTCCATTCAAGTTATCAGCGTGACTCCTGCATGAAGATACATATTTACCAAAAAAAGATGATGCAGAAGGAACCATTCAGACATTTGGGCTGATTAAATATGTGTTGATATGTGCCAAGACATCATGGCCTTGAGAATAAATCAGTGAAGTGGCCACAAAAATCTCTGGTGTTTCGGTTGACATTCTAACCAATTTCAAAGGAAAGAAACAACTTGCACAGGGAAGGACATTTCCTGCTCATAACAGACTTTGTATGAGCAATCCTTTAAGTTACCCTTGTCACACCATGCAGGGATAAAAGTGCGCAGCCTGCAGAAGAAAACACCAGTGCTTCTATTATACTTAGTTTATAGATTCTAGCATTTCTAGTTTTGCCTATGAACTAACATGTATGTAACTTTCATGGGAATACCAGACCACCTGACCTGCCTCTTGAGAAATCTATATGCAGGGCAGGAAGCAACAGTTAGAACTGGACATGGAACAACAGACTGGTTCCAAATAGGAAAAGGAGTACGTCAAGGCTGTATATTGTCACTCTGCTTATTTAACTTACATGCAGAGTACATCATGAGAAACACTGGGCTGGATGAAGCACAAGCTGGAATCAAGATTGCCGGGAGAAATATCAATAACCTCAGATACACAGATGACACCACCCTTATGGCAGAAAGTGAAAAAGAACTAAAGAGCCTCTTGCTGAAAGTGAAAGAGGAGAGTGAAAAAGTTGGCTTAAAGCTCAACATTCAGAAAACTAAGACCATGGCACCTGGTCCCATCACTTCATGGCAAATAGATGGGGAAACAGTGGAAACAGTGGCAGATTTTATTTTTCTGGGCTCCAAAATCACTGCAGATGGTTATTGCAGCCATGAAATTAAAAGACACTTTACTCCTTGGAAGGAAAGTTATGACTAACCTAGACAGCATACTAAAAAGCAGAGACATTACTTTGTCAACAAAGGTCCACCTAGTCAAGGCTATGGTTTTTCCTGTGGTCATGTATGGATGTGAGAGATCGACTATAAAGAAAGCTGAGTGCTGAAGAATTGATGCTTTTGAACTGTGGTGTTGGAGAAGACTCTTGAGAGTTCCTTGAACTTCAAGGAGATCCAACCAGTCCATCATAAAGGAGATCGGTCCTAAGTGTTCATTGGAAGGACTGATGTTGAAGCTGAAACTCCAATACTTTGGCCACCTGATGTCAAGAACTGACTCATTAAAAAAGCCCTGATGATGGGAAAGATTGAAGGCAGGAGGAAAAGGGAACGACAGAGGATGAGATGGTTGGATGGCATCACCGAGTCAATGGACATGAGTTTGTGTAAACTCCGGGAGTTGGTGATGGACAGGGAGGCCTGGTGTGCTGCAGTCCATGGGGCTGGAAAGAGTTACACACGACTGAGCAACTGAACTGAACTTACAAATTATTATCCGTATACTGGGAATGGGAACTCAAGCTTTACTGGTGTATTTCATCAAAGAATTTGAGGACCACTGTTCTAGAGTCCTTCGAAGGCCTCAAAAGAAAAAGTAATTGGAAATTAATTGTATTCAAAGTCACAGGACTTCCCTGGTGGCTCAGACGGTAAAGCGTCTGTCTACAATGTGGGAGACCCGGGCTCGATCCCTGGGTTGGGAAGATCCCCTGGCGAAGGAAATGACACAGGAGCCTGGTAGGCTACAGTCCATGGGGTCGAACGAGAGTCGAACACGACTGAGCGACTTCACTTTCACTTAAAGTCACAGAGCCCGTTCAAAATACTAGCAATGGAGAAATGTTACGTGGCTGGGGAACGTACTTAAGGGCCCTGGAGACAATCCCGGAGGAGGTTTCTTATATAACTGTTAGGAATGAAAAAAAGTTCCTACTGTTTGCAGGTTTGGGTCATCGCCGGAAACAACTAGAGGTAGATGTTCACACACCCAGCACAGTTCAACCGCCTGAACGGCTTGGTGCACAACCCACAGAGGCCGCCAGGTTCAAGTGAGCAGTACCCGCTTTCGCACCTGGCAACTCTGCCCAGAAACTCCATGGCCACTGCCGTTCTGGAGTGAGAGCTCAGAGATCCGCGCCCCCACTTTGAACCAGAGCCAAAAGCTCCGCCAGAAGCCGTGCGTACAGGCGGGGGCCAGCGTCAGGCGTCCACCGTACGTGCTCTCGCGCCGGCGCGCTGCCGTCTTCGCGCCTGTATGCAGCTTCTGCGGGGCGAATCCGCCTTCCCGCTACTTCGTCACTTCCGGCGGACGCTCAGCGTCTTTCGTGTCGTCACTTCCTGCCGGTACCGGTGTGGACGGTACGGGTCGTGGCCGCCCGTTCTCCGCTTCTCCCCTTCCCCTACTCTTCTCCCTCCTTCCCTTTCCCTCCCTCGGCGGCGGTCGGTCTCCCGTCGCGGACTCCCTGACCCGTCCCTAACCCCTTCCTGACCTTGGGGCCACCGGATTGGCCTTTTTCTGTGCCTTGGCCCAGCGTCAGTGTCGGGGCGGGGGCCTTGAAGAGCCGGAGGCGCTGCCACAGAGGAGAGAAAAGACTAGACGACCCCTCGGCTCTGCAGCGCGATCTCTCGGCTCGCCGCCGCCATGGCGATGAGGCAGACGCCGCTCACCTGCTCCGGCCACACGCGGCCTGTGGTGGATCTGGCCTTCAGTGGCATCACGCCTTATGGCTATTTTCTAATCAGCGCTTGCAAAGGTGAGCGGGGCCGCTAGTCGGGCCCCTGATGACTGAGGTCGGGCGGAAAGCGAACGAGGTTGGCATCCCCATTGCGGAACGAACTGCGGCTCTCGCAGCGTTTGAGGTTAGGGCCCCACGGCGGGCTGATGGGGAGAGGAGTAGTTGTTAGGACTTCCGCAGCTGACGCCGAGAGGCTTTGCTAAGTAATGCCCCTAAAGAAGGCTTCTCGTTTTACCTTTATTGCTATTTTTGGAAAAGCTGAACTGTGCGCGTGCCTAAACGTCCCGGCCAACAAACAGTGTAAATATCTCTCAAGGATTTGGCAGAATGCAGCAACTAGGCCAGGCCTTACTTTACGAAGACTTAGCATTCCTGTTATCTTATTGAATAGTCTCTTCTCGTATGGAATTTTTCATTTCCGTTTTCCATCTTTCAAGTGGAAGCTGTGTGTGTGGGTGTGTGATCGAAGCTGAGATTTGTGTTAAGAAGTTTGTCCAAAATAAGACTCAAATCTAGATTGTTTTGACGCAGGTCAATCTTCACCTAGTTACAGATGCTTCCCAGAGAGAATGTGCAGCTGGGTTTCTCATTGAATTTATTTCTGAACAATCCTTAGTGACCCCAGTGAGTGAGAATAGTTCAGACAACAAAAACAGTTTCCACTTTGTTTTTCAATATGATCGTTTTATGTTTGAGTCTTAGATTTTAAGTCCTCCGAACTTCTAAGTCGCATGTCTTCTTCAATATTTTTTAGATGGTAAGCCTATGCTTCGCCAGGGAGATACAGGAGACTGGATTGGAACATTTTTGGGTCATAAGGGTGCCGTTTGGGGCGCAACATTGAATAAAGATGCCACCAAGGCAGCGACAGCCGCTGCAGATTTCACAGCGTAAGTGCAGCCAGAAATGGCCACCTTCGGAGTTCTCTGTGGATTGTGCTCTGAAATGATCAAAACGTCGTTAAAGGTTACTCGTGAAATTCTTACTGCCTACCATATGGAACACCCCGTGTTTGATCGCACCAGAATTCCAGCCTGATCCTACTTGCTTCTTTCTCTTAAATGGTTCTCAGACTGTTCACAGAGACTCAAATGACTTCATTTTGTGTAGGGGTGAAATCTAAATTGTTGATTTTTCCCCTTGCATCTAGATTATCGTCATCTTTGTTGACTGCACTAGCAGAATGTCTGCTGATGCCGTTATTTCTTATGCCACTGCCATCTTAGTTCAGGTCCCTACCACTAGTCGTTTCTCATCTGTTCATCCTCCCTGGTGCTATCAGTTTTCCTGAACACAAATATCAGGTCACTTCTCTAGCTAATGCTTTTCCTGTCTTAACTCTGGTTTGTCAGAGATCCATGACCTTGGGCATACATTATTAGAAGCTTTTAAAATACTCATATAAGTGTGGGTCTGGGTGGGGGTGGGGGGGCTGTAAAGTCCCCAACAACAGTTTATTTCCTTGCTAGAAGTTCTTCTAGGTGATTCTGATGTGCAGCCTTTAATCATCGGCCTAAAGGTTAAATTTCAGTTGTTGCCTCTTTACACTTTGGCCCATCCTAGTTCACCATCATCATCTGCCCTGCACACCCCGTGCCCCACAGTCTGGTTATACTCATTGTTGCCAGAATGGACCTTACTTACTCTGATTTTTGGCTTTGCATATATTATTAAGCTGACTTGCCAATGACCCACTTTCCTGTCTGCTCATGTGTGTCATGTCCTACATAACCTTGGTACCTCTACTTCCTAATGTTTATGACTTAGCAGACACTTAAATGTTTAAAGGAAGGCAATGTCAAGGGTTATTGTACATGTGTAGACTGTTAGAGTTGAGAGTCTTGAGAGTGAAAGAGGTTTTTAAAAATTGGTTTTTTTAAACAGAATTTTACACTAAAGAGCAATTGTGAATGTGTTTGTTGTGCCTTTGTATTAAGCAAATTAAACATACTAGGTTTATTATGAAAAATAAAGGCAGATTGATTGAGGTGGTGCATACATGACTGTATTTGTTGAAACTTGTAGAGCTCTGTGCCGTGGAGTGAGTTTTACAATACATGATTTTTTTTTAATAGAATTTTTAAATAAACAGAGGGAGATACAATCCCATGCTGATGTGGGATTAAATTTGAGATGATAGATCAGTAAGAAAAATTAAAATGTCAGTTTGAACTTTTTTCTTTGCCTTCAAAGAATAGATGTTGTTATGTTTATGCATAACCATTGTAAGGGTTTGTGCTCTGCCCTATTGTGAGTCTATGCAATTCTGATAAAATAAGGAACTGCTTGGTTTTATGTAAATCCTTTAATGTCAAATGTTGGTTTAGAGGTCGGCATGCATGCTTATAATGTGACAGACTCCTTTGTTAATTATGGGATGTGAAAAATAGGAAGTAAAAGTGCTTCTCATACAAGGAAGATTTGTGGAGGACTGGAAGGTGAGGGTGGAGAAGGCAATGGCAACCCACTCCAGTACTCTTGCCTGGAAAATCCCATGGACGAAGGAGCCTGGTAGGCTGCAGTCCATGGGGTCACTAAGAGTTGGGCGCGACTGAATGACTTCACTTTCACTTTTCACTTCATGCATTGGAGAAGGAAATCGCAAACTACTCCAATGTTCTTGCCTGGAGAATCCCAGGGACAGGGGAGCCTGGTGGGCTGCCGTCTGTGGGGTCGCACAGAGTCGGACACGACTGAAGTGACTTAGCAGCAGCAGCAGGAAGGTGAGGGTGTCCGTTCCCTCTTTTTACTCACACTGTTGGCTGTGTTAAAACTTCTGCCTCTTATAGTACTTATTGACTTACTTGTTGCTTCTTGAGGCCATGGGCCATGGCTTATATTTTTTTGTATACCTGGCTTGTTCAGCACTTTGTCAAACAAATAACTTAAGGAAGTTTCTGAAACAGAAGGACTAAGAATGGATGAATTACAGATCTTGGTTTTGTTTCTGGGACATGTGTCTCCTATGAGTTCAACCTATTTTTTTCCCCTTCGATTTCTCCAAAGTTTATTTTTTGCTGAGTCCATTAGGAACATTGTCACTGGGAGAGAATGTCTTTGGTTTCATAACAGAGATAGAAAACTGGAATTAACAACTCTGCGACCCCAGGGACTGTAGCCTGCCAGGTTCTCCTGTCCATGGAATTCTCCAGACAAGAATACTGGAGTGGGTTGCCATTTCCTTCTCCAGGAGATTTCAGATATTTGTTAGGTGGATTTTTAAAATGTCATTATTGAAACTAGGTCCTCGGTTTGCTAAGTTAATAGTTAATAAAGTGATATTTTAAATTTGATTAGGTAAAATGTAACAAAGTCTTAGACACTACAGACATTAGCATTAAAATAGATGATCTTTTAAATTGCATTTCTGGAGAGATTCGTTTCTGTTAATCTCAGTTATGTGTTATCTGGCTCAAACATGAGTGCTAATGACATGAGCAAAATGCTCTGTCTTGCCTGATGGACAGTCTTGCTCTGATCTGAGGCTTGTACAGAAGCTTGTTAGGAATGATACCCATCTCTGTAAAATCTATGAAGACCTGATGTACATTTGCAAATTGTAATGCCAGCCCTTAGGAAAAGAAACGAAGTGCATTAGATAGAAATTACTGCTCATGTGATAATTACTCTGAAATGGAGAGAGAAAAAGGTGTGAAAAATATGGCACTTTAAATATTTAACAGAGCTCTGAAAAGAATAGTCAGGATTTTATCTTGCTGCTAGAAGCACAGTTATCTTTGTTTTTAGGTCACTAACAGCATTAATAACCCAAGTCATACATTTGAGGACGTTTCTCTGTATAGGTATTCAGTGTTGTTTTGGGGCTTTCTTAACATTTCAGGTCTTAGTGTCTGTGTTTACACGGGGTTATTAAAAACATGAATGCTGGGGCCAGATTGTGTTTGAACCCTGGCTCCATCCTTTAGTAGCTCTGTGATCTTGTGAACTTTATTTAACCTCTCTTTTTCGCAGTTTCATCATCTATAAAAGTGAGAATAGCAATAGTGCCTACCTCTCGTCATGAATGGACTTCCCTTGTGGCTCAGCTGGTAAAGAATCTGCTCGCAATGTGGGAAACCTGGGTTCAGTCCCTGGATTGGGAAGATCCCCTGGGGAAGGGAAAGACTACTCACTCAAGTGTTCTGGCCTGGAGAATTTCATGGACTGTGTAGTCCATGGGATCGCAAAGAGTCAGACACAACTGAGCAACTTTCATTCGTCGTGAATATTAAATGAGTTGATATGTTTATATTTAGAATATTACCTGAAGTCTAGTAGCTATGTAAATGTTAACATGTGTAAGATAACACTGATAGCTACCACCCCAATAGACCAAAGTCATGTGTTCTTTTGGAACATCTGTGGCTAAAGCCAAGAAACCTTTGGGTTTCATGCAAGGAAGTTCTAGTAGATCTAAAGAGCAAGAGGGAATACTTTTGGGTTTTTTCCCTCTCGGTTCAAGCTTTCAGATGCCATGATGTAGTGGGAAAGATGTAAGCATTTGCATTAAGCAGGCCTGAATTCAGGCTTCCCTAGTGACTTAGTGGAACCTGCCTGCCAGTGCAGGAGACGTAGATTCCATCCCAGGGTCAGGAAGATCCCCTGGAGAAGGAAATGGCTACCCACTCCAGTATTCGTACCTGGGAAATCCCATGGACAGAGGATCCTGGTAGGTTACAGTCCATGGGGTTGCAAAAGAGTCAGACACAACTTCGCAACTAAATAACAAGGCCTGAGTTCATGTGCTAGCCGTACTTTGTATTTTCCATTTGATCATGAGATGTTTCTTAAATCTCTTGTTTCATATTTGTCAAATGAATGTAAGCCAAGCGTGGTTTGGGGGCAAATCAGAGAGATTTTTTTCACTTACATGCCTGAATCTAGCCTTGTGTTGCATAGCAGGTGCTTGGTTAGTGGGAACTGAGACTTAACCCTCATTTGCTGTATGTCTGTCTGTGAAGTGTGGGGATGTGTGCATCCTTTCTTCTCATTTAATGACCTGTATGGGCTCTGCTGTTACGGAACTTGACCCAATAAAGAAGAGCTCCTTAGTGTAATTTTAGGTGTCATGTTTATCTAAAGGAGAATTTTGTCCGTTTTTCTTATAGACAAAGTATATTCAGCAGGGCTGGTCCGTGAGTCAGTTTGGAATGTTGTCTTGAAGTAATTTGGACAGGCAAGTCAGCTGAAACTATCCCTGAAACACCATTCTCTTTATATCTTTTAATTCGTCTTTTAACTCATAGAGCTAATGTTACCACCACATCTCCTGATCCTCTTCTTTTTTTTTTCCTCTTGTAAAAAGCCAGTAGGAAGAGCTAAATTTTCTCTGAGTAAGGTTCTCAATAAATCAAAGGTGCTTGTGTCTCCTTTTTGATGGCTTGGCCATCATGTTAAGACAGGCAGTCATTTTCCCGAAATAGCTTAATTTTTTGTTAAGGCCTTAAAGAAATATGTTAAGCAGCCCCTCTTTTGAGACTGGTAACTCCCTTCTCAGAATATGAAAAGTATTGAACAGATAGCATTGATCATATGCAAAAAACTGAGGACATAAGAGGTATCACTAGTTTAGGGAGATGGCAGGTACATCTTAAGTTGTACAGAAATGAATGCTACAGGATTAGCTGTTGAGAGGGTATTGTTAGTGATGTTTCATTAACCATCTTCCTTAATGGACCCTTCCTGCCATTTCTCTCAGGGAGCTCTATGGAGGATGTCCTTTCCCCTGCTTTGATTTGATCCCTGTAGCCAGCTAGTTATAACCGTTTCTTTCCTGGAGTTTAGGTTATTCCAGATTCCTTTTAGGATTCTAAGCTGTTTTTAGGACTCTTATTGGGAATAATCGAAATGTGCCAAAGTTAGTACAAGTGACTAGAACATGTTCTATTGGAGAGGGTGGCACTCGATTTTACTAGTGTATCTAAGTGGGAGGAAAGCGAGTGTAGATATATTGGCCCTCTGGATGGTGCTAGTGCAGTCGCTCCAGTTCTTGCCTCTGCAACAACGAATGGACATGATCTAAGCAGAATAATTAGATTTTGGGGAGTTTGGGGAAGATGATTGAATATCCTTGAAATTAGATTTTGGGGAGTTTGGGGAAGATGATTGAATATCCTTGAAATTAGTATCTCTAAGGACATCACCCAGAGTTTCTTTGAGACTCGAGAGTATGTGAATAGGATAGAGATTTCAAATATATTTGATATTTTCTTCACTTTTGATGTGCTTAGTCGCTCAGTCATGTCCAACTCTTTGCGACCCCATGGACTATAGCCTGCCAGATTCCTCTGTCCCTGGGGATTCTCCAGGCAAGAATACTGGAGTGGGTTGCCAGAACCTTCTCCAGGAGATCTTCCCGACCCAGGGATTGAACCTAGGTCTCCTGCGTTGCAGGTGGATTCTTTACCGTCTGAGCCACCTCGGAAGCCCTATGATACCTTCTATTATTATAGCAGTCTAATCTGTGTGAACTCTTCACCGATTTCCCTGTGATTAAGCGTAAACATGTGGACAAAACTAAAAGTAAAGTAAAATTAAACAGTATAAGCTGAGTTCTGTGGAAGAACAGGAAGGAATGGTTGGCAGAAGTGAGAAAAATAGAAAGTTTAGTGAAAAAATAGCATTAGTGATAAACCCTGAGGATGAGTAGAACTGTGATAGCTGAGAATGTAAAGTTTGTTGTTGTAGCTCAGTCGCTAAGTCGTGTCCAACTCTTGTTGCAATCCCTTTGTCCATGGGATTTCCCAGGCAAGAATACTGGAGTGGCCTTTCTGACCCAGGGATTGAGCCCTCGTCTCCTGCATTGGCAAGCGGCTTCATTACCACTGAACCACCAGGGAAGCCTAAGATTATAAAAATACAGACTAAGTAAAACGCTATGAGCAAAGACAGAGGAGCCATGGCTTGTGTGAGGGATTGTTTATAATCTGATGTGACTAGATTCAGAGAAATAATGCAAAGTAGGGAAAGTAGGGTTGGACCAGGGAGTTGAATTGGAAATGGGAGAGGGTGGAATAGGTTTCCTGTGCAAAGAGAAATTAGTCTTTGAGAGTTTAGTAGCAATGCCACTCACAGTTGACATTGTCTCTCTGAGCATACTGTTACACTTCTCTACAATGTTTCCATTTTTCCCCTGGTGTGTTTCTCCATGCTCTTTAAGGCTACTGGTTTTGATGCTTAGATTTTCTGGACTTCCTGACATAAATGGTGGTGTGATTTTTGTTTGTGTCTCTATAGCCGTGTGTGTTTGTATTTTATTTTATCTATTTATTTTTTAAATTTATTTGACTGCGTTGGTCTGGGTCCTAGTTGAGGCACTCCGGACCTTCATTATGTCATGCAGTGTCTTTCATTGTGGCTCTCTGACTTAGTTGCTCCCCGCCTTTTGGGATCTTAATTCCCTGACCGGGGTGGAGTTCATGTCACCTGCATTGCCAGGCAGATTCTTAACCATTGGGCCACCAGGGAAGTCCCTTAATTATATTTCTTAAACATATTATTGTATATATACATATATATATATATCCCCCCCCCCCCCCCCGCCTCAGCTAAAGCTAACACTACTGAAGAAAGAACTTTGGGGTCTTTTTTTTTTTTTTCCTCCCTTTTGTCTCCCTTTTGAGTCTTGAGTAACATACTTGATACGTTTATTCTGTGTTTAATGAGTGAAGAAAAAAATACTCCTTGCTTTCTCTGTTTTTCTTTTGTTTTCTCTGTTTCATTGTTCACTTTATTCCTAAAAATAAATGTCAATTACATTAGAATGGAATTATTAGAATAATTATTATGGAGCATAGCTTGTTCCTCATAACAATTTCTTTTTCCCGTGTGGAAGGTTTTGTTTATTTTTCATTCACCTCTTCTGATCTAAAATGAGTTTTTTCTTCTTTATTGTTCAAGCTTTTTTATTTGGGAGAACTTCTTAACAGTATTTCTTTGAACTATTATTTAATCATTATCCCCCAGCATACACATACGTACATATGTGTGTATAGACACACAATCACACATATACTTTGGGTTGGGATGGGTTTGTTGGAAAACCTATAATTGAGAGATTTGAAAACTTATAATTAAAATCATCAACATTAGCATTATGTAATCAAAGGCTGATACTTTGTGTGGAGGTTAATTGGACTAGGATTTGAAAATTAAGTCAACTTTGAGGTAGAGATGGGAGAGTATTTTTTTCTCTACCGTCTTGATTTAAAATTTTATGTAATCTCTTTTTCCTGTAAAAAATTTTAAAGTATTTATTGTTTTTCATCTCTTGTTTCTTGTGTATATGAGAATATAGATGAAAAAAATTGGAAAGGTGAAACTGAATTTATTAAAATGTTTGCAGTCGTGTTATAAGAATATTATGGCTACAGGCTAAAAGGAAAGTAAGGATTTATGGTTCATGGATCTTATTTACTTAAATTTGATCTTTTCCATTGTCAAAATTATATTGCTGTATCATTTTTACCTTATAATACATTTATATAACATCTCAAATACCTTATTTGGTAACTAATTATCAAAATTACCATATGTTTGTCTTTTACTTTTTTATGTTTTACTTTTAGCAAAGTATGGGATGCTGTCTCAGGAGATGAACTGATGACCCTGGCTCATAAACACATTGTGAAGACGGTGGATTTTACGCAGGTATTAGAAAGTAGAATTTGTTTTAGGGAGTTAAATTGCTGTTATTATAGAATATCTCTGTGGTTTTAAATCTGATTGGCTTGTATTTAGTTCCTGTTTGGTTTTGTGGGGGAGTATTTTGTATACGCTGATTACATTTGATTTGACTTTAGATTAAACTATACACCTTTACAGTTGACTCTTGAATAAAACAGTTTGAACTGTAGGGTCCACTTAACATGAATTTTCTTCAGTGGTAAATACTGCAGTGTTACACAGTCCACAGTTGGTTGAATCTTTGGACGTGGAGGAACTGAGTGTTGGGGGGGAACCACATATATAGAGGACTGACTGTAACTGATAACGTGGATCTTCCACTGTGTGGAGGGTGGTGCCTTAATCCCTGAGTTGTTTAAGTCAACTGTATTTTTTCTTGGTTGATCCTATGAGATTTTTAAGAACCCTGGAACTCTTGTATCAACAGTAGCAACAAACATCTAAAAAACCCAAGTAATGTTTCCCAGTGACTTAGAAGGGAGAAGATAAATTTGAGATCGTCACAGTCATACTGCTCAGTAGGCAGCGGGATCAGAGCCAACTGAGAGAAGCCATGTGGTTGGTGGTGTGACATTTGAACTGGGAAGCTTACAGGATTTGGCAATTATGAGAAAGATAAATGCTCTATAGTATTTTCTCAGGAATAATTGATCTGTGTGCATCTCTTTGTGATATCTGTGAGCTTTATTTGCATTTTATGTAGTATTGAAGCTGCAAAGAGATATAACTATTAAAGTAGTTAATCTAATACCTGTCTACTTGTATGTGTTTTCAGGATAGTAATTACTTGTTAACCGGGGGACAGGATAAACTGTTACGCATATATGACTTGAACAAACCTGAAGCAGGTAATTTTAATTCATATGTATTTGTGGTTTTGTTTTCTTTTAATTTAAATAACTTTTCCTGATTAAAGGAATTCATGTTCAGTACTCAAATTAGGAAAATGTAGTCACAAAGAAAAATTTTAATCCACCACCCAGTCCGTCCCCCACCCCCATCATGTGGCATCTTTTATTCCCTGACCAGGGATCAAACCCACACCCCCTGTATTGGAAGCTTGACCACTGGACCACCAGGAAAGTCTCATCATCCAGTATTATTAATTAATGACTTTCTTTCTCGGTTCATGTTTTTCCAGTCTGTCTTCTTTTTTATTGCAGATTTTTTTTAATAGATTTTTTTTACACTATTAAAAAGAAAAGTTTATCCTGATAAATGTTTATTATGACACTAAGTCTTAAAAGGTACATAACAGTGTTAACTACCTTTTGGTTAGAAGGAGTGGTTATTATCTGTAGAAGGTGAGAAGGGTAAGAATTTTCAATGTAAATATACATACTTAGATTTTTGAACCACATGGGTATATCAGCTATTCAGATGAATGTTTAAAATCTGTGGTAATTTTTTCATGTCTTTGAATACTCTGTTCATTCTTTCTATTGACTGTATGACTTTTCCATTCTATGGATAGGCAAACTAACCAATCTCCTGTTATGGCCTACTTGGGCTATTTACAAATTTTCAAGATTAAAAGCAGTGTTATGCTAAACATCCTTATAGTTGCAGATATTTCACAATTGTTTCTGTAGCATATCTACATAGAAATAGAATTGTTGGGACAAAAAGGAGATATATTTGGAAGCCATTAATAGATACTACCAAAGAGGCCACCAGTGAAGTATAAAAATGTACCTATATAGCCAGCCTGTTCTAGCAAACACTGATAACTGGCTTTATCTTTGCCAGATTAATAGAAAAATTCTTATTAATGTGAACTTGAAAAATAATTCATGAGGTGAAAATAGTCGAATACCATTTTAATTTACTTTTGTGGACTAATAAGCACCTGTTCATTCTATTACTGGTTTTAAAATTTATTCTCATTTGTCATTTGCTTTTACATTTTGTTAGTAAGGTTTGTGTTATACACATTTTTAATAATTGGATGGTGAAATCTGTCATTTCCTCTATAAATTCTCTCAGTGCACAGAAGTTGTAGGAGATACATTTTCTTCCCTAGTCCAGATCTTCACCTCCATTTTGCAGTATTTCAGTGCTTTCCTAGTCACATGCTGCATATTTTAAAAGCTACCAAAATATGAGAAAAAGTTTTATTTATTATATATTAATTGGGTTCTTAAATTTTATGTTGTGGGCACAGTTTATTCGTAAGTCAGTAAGCTTTAGAGGCTTATAACAAAGTGAAAGCTACATTGGAAGTTAAGCAGTTATCCTCGAGATACCTTTTCTAAAGGTATTTCTAAGGTGAGGAAACAAACTGCGTTTATGTTTATTCTCCTTTGGTACCTGGGAATTAATAACTTTATGCTGAAACATAGCAGACTACTCTGACCTCACCAAATCAGTGTACCTTCTGATTCAGCAAGATAGTTGAAGGCTCAGGCAGATAGCTTTTGTCTTTTCCCTTTCTCAAAGCTGCCTTTTGAAAGTGACTCTTCCACTGTCTTGCATTAGTAAGAAGAGCGTTTCCCCGTCAGACGCCAGATTAGAAACTTCAGGGGACGGCTGCGATAATGTGTGCATGGTTTTCGTCTGTGTCTGATAGTAGGGTCTGTCTGTGTTTTGCATTCAGTTCTTGCTATCCACACAAACATCATGTAGCCGAAGAGTAAGCGGGGATCATAGTACTGGTCTAGTGTGGTCTCTTTGGACCTGTCCACCACTGGCCAGCCTCCAAATTCCCACACACAAAACTTTGGGGATAGAGATTGTTGCTTCAGGGAGTTTAATGTAAGATACCTGTAGTAACTTTTTCTTTTAAGTGATGGTGCAGGGCGGGGTGAGCAACTTTGGGGTGAGCAACTTTAAATGTTCGATTGTTAAACTCTGAGGTATAAGTAACTATTGTTAATCCCAGTTTACCAGTGAAAAAATGTAGCCTTCAAAAGGTTAAGTGGTTTGCCCAAAGTTAAAGTTGTATTGAATGGTATTGCCTGCAACATCTGCTTTTACCCAGACATAGCAGGTGTATTAACAATTGTCTTTTAAATTGTCTTATCTGAAGAACCTAAGGAAATCAGCGGTCACACCTCTGGTATTAAAAAGGCTTTGTGGTGCAGTGAGGATAAACAGATCCTTTCAGCAGATGATAAAACTGTTCGGTGAGTAATTTTTCTTTAATAATTTTAAGTTTGAAAACATGTTTGACCTTGGAGCTTATAGTTAAGTTTTCTGTAATTATCATGTAGGAAGAATTGTGTCTGAACATTACAACTGTGGCTGCATCTGGGTCACATATTTTTGGAGCTGTCTGTTATAAACATAGAGTGGGATTCACAAGACTTAATTAAAACTATTGACATCTTTATAAGCAGGTGCTCTTAACCTGGGTGAGTGGACTGGCTGGCCATAGGGTATTAGAGTGTAAGAACCATTATTTAGAGCAGTGCTGAAATTGATTAGATTAGGAGATGATCTTAATAGCATAATTATTTGGGAAATATATTTAAAGTATTCGTTTGACTTTACCAACAAGCTACCAAATAATTTGATGTTTTGTGCGAAAGCCACATTTCTCAGTATCATCTATAATTTGTGAGTTGGAGTGGAGGTTGTTTTACTACAGTTGTGGTTATTTTTTCATTGGTTAATCTGTGGGTGTAATTTAAGCTGTAAATATTTTTCTTACATGAGTAAATACTACCTTCTTCTCTTTTTTATGCAGCCTTTGGGATCATGCTACTATGACGGAAGTGAAATCTCTAAATTTTAATATGTCCGTTAGCAGTATGGAATACATTCCTGAGGGAGAGATTTTGGTAATAACTTATGGACGATCTATTGCTTTCCATAGTGCAGTAAGGTATGTCTGAGAAGTATCTTCATTATCTTTTCTGATAACAAAGGGGCAGTTTAGTGTACTTAACATTTGCAAGGCATGTACTAAGGTATTTAATTATTTTAAAGGCAAATCTTGGCCTATATGATATAATATGGAAGAAGATTGTTTCCATACCTAATAATAGTGAGTTTTTTGAAAATTTGGTAGACTTTAATCAGAAGAATTAATCAGATTAATTTCCAGGTGTTTGGGACATTTATTGGTAAAATTTAACAATTTTTAATGTATATTTTTCTTTGAAGATCCCTAGACTGATGCTGTAATTTATATTGTTCATTACTCTAAAACCTCTGTGATCTTGATTCTGCCATTTCACTTTAAAATTTCAGAAAAATTAGTGATTTTTCTTTCTGTTTCCAAGTAGGGCATAGATTTAATGAATTCTTTAAAAGCAGACTTAATTTTATGATTATAAATATATTAAATGCTTATGTTGGAAATTTAGAAAATAAAACTTTAAAAAACTTGGGTATAATCCTATAGCCATAGAACCAGAAAGTTACTGGTAGCTGTGTCTTTTGCTAGTCTTTTTTTCTTTGAGGGCTGTGTGTGTGTTTGTATGTGTTTTTTTCTTTAGTTATAAGGATCCTAGTAAGTATAATTTTCATTTTTTTATTCTAAGATATTCTTAGCCATTAAAATTCTTTGGAAACATTTTTACTAGGTGTATTATTATAGAGTCTGAGTGAGTGAGAGAGTCACTCAGTCGTGTCCGACTCTTTGCAACCCCATGGACTATATAGTCCATGGAATTCTCCAGGCCAGAATACTGGAGTGGGTAGCTGTTCCCTTCTCCAGGGGATCTTCCCAGCCCAGGAATCAAACCCTGGTCTCCCACGTTGCAGTCGGATTCTTTACCATCTGAACCACCAGGGAGGCATTATAGAGTCTACCATGTCACACATGAGTTCCCCTGTTTTAACTCTGAAGTGAGATTTATGATCGCATCTCTTGCATGTTTCTTCACAAGAGAACCCTGTCAGTAGAGTTGTCAGTTCAGAGGTCAGGAGTGTCATGGCTGGCGCAGTCTGCAGCCTGCGTGCAGCTTTGTCACCTTCCCCTGCCTGCCCATCCCGGCCCTGGACAGGTGCCTTCCACATGCTGCACTGCTCTCGGGTGGGTAAAATCACAGAGAAACAGGAGGGGATAACAACAGAACATGGTGTTTGAATAGGGATCAACAATTTTTCACCGGAATCTTCGGGAGATGTTTAGTCTGCCTGAAGTTGGAACAAGGTTGAACAGACAAGATGAGCAGGTGCTTTGGAAAGTGTGAAAACTACTAGTGAGCTCTGTTCTCCTCTCTCAGGAGAAGTAAGTGAAATTAGTGAAGCTCTTGCAGAAAAGCCAGGACTTGTCAACAGATCTTGTTAATGAAGATGATGGCCACACTGAGTAGCTCTTCAGAATTAAATGAACTGATGGGTGAAGAAGCATGTGAGAAATACAGAAAATCTATTGAGAAGTAAAAATGGAACCCCTGAATAAACTAGTTTAAGCAAACAAAACAGAGGGTAGGCATGTGTTTAAAGTTCTTAGTGTACATACCACATATTTGATTTCAATAAAGAATGTACCACATTATATTCTGACCAGCAGTCCTGATCTTTTCTCTGTAAAGGGCCACTTGCAGAGCTGAGCTTCATTGAATGGCTGAAGAAATGAGAAGACAATCAAGATGGAGATGAGCAATTAAGAATGCTAGAGAGTTCACACACACACACATACACACACACACACACAGTGAATTGATAATGGAATGTTATTGCCCCAAACCATTAAATTGTGCAACTGAGTTCATTGGTTGCTTCTGAACTTGGGCAGCGTGCAGCCCTGCTGTAGAACCTTGCCTGAAATGGTAGTGGTGGAGGTTTGCTGGCCTATTAAATATTCTGCCATTTAAGCCAGAAAGTTGCTATTCAGTGATCCTGCGTAAGTCATGACTTTCATTTTCATGCTTTGTAGTGTGTGATGATGGGAGTAGGATGGCAGCATTTCCGAGCTGAAATGCTCTAATGTTTTGTGTTGGAAGCCTTTCAGGATTTTTATGGTTAGCTTGGAAAAGGGTTAGCCGATGCCCAAACTCATTGATGTTCAAGGGAAGTTGCTGTTATGCATGGATTTTTATTACGTGGCTATAGTCTCAGATTTAGTTACTATCTTATAGCCTGATAGTTAAAAACTGAGCCATTTTGAGCAGTTTCATATTTCACAGCATTAAAGCTTTTTCCTTTGCAGAAAGTTGAAAGTTCTCAGCAGCTGAAAATAATGTACAAATAATCCTTTATATTAGTTAATTGCTTGCTGTAAAAACTTCTTCTGTTTACCAAGTAATGCATGTTTGTCCTGGAAAAATTAAACAATGCAGAATTAAATTTTTTTTTTTTTTCAAAGTAAGAATCCTAGTACATTAGCCATACGGTTTTCGTTAACCAACCTAGTCATTTCCAGGAAGGCATTCACTGCACAAAATGGATATCCCTCTATCGAATGGGCTGTATATTTTGGGTATGAATTTCACTTGGGCATAGTAGCCTTCTGTTTTTTTTTTTCCCCTAATATTATTTAGATATGTTTTTGTTTGGTGTTTTTCCTCTTTTGAAAATTATAGTTGACTTATAAGATTTAATTTCTGCTTTACAGCAAAGTGATTCAGTCATACATATACATTCTTTTTTATAGTCTTTTCCATTAAAGATTTATCACAGGATATTGAGTATATTTCCCTCTGCTCTACAGTAGGGCCTAGTTCACCCATTCTCTATATAATAATTTGCATCTGCTAACTCCAGACTCCCACTCTATCCCTACCGCATCCCCCACCCCCCTTGGCAACCACGAGTCCATTCTGTCTGTGGGTCTGTTTTGTAGATAAGATCATGTGTCATCTTTTAGGTTCCACATATGTGATATCTTACGGCATTTGTCTTTCTCTTTCTGACTTACTTCACTTAGCATAATAATCTCTAGTTCCGCCTATGTTGCTGCAAGTGACATTATTCATTTTTATGGTTGAGTATATTATGTACCACATCTTCATTATCCATCCACCTGTCGGTGACCATTTACTTTCCAAGTCTTGGCTGTTGTAAACAGTGATGCTATGAACATAGGGAAGCCTGTATCTTTTTGAATTATAGTTTTGTGTGGATACATACCCAGGAGTGGGATTGCTGGATCATAATGGCAACTGTATTTTTAGCTTTTTGAGGAACCTCCATACTGTTTTCCATAATGGCTGTACCAACTTACATTCCCACCAGCAGTGTATAAGGGTTCCCTTATTTCCACACCTAGAGGGGTTTGTCTGTTTGTTTTTTAGCAGCACTTTGTTGTTCAGTCACTGCGTCGTGTCTGACTCTCTTCGACCCTATGGACTGTAGCCTGCCACGCTCCTCTGACCTCCTCACATATGTCAGTATGTTTGAATAAATGGATATGGTATTATTCCTTAAGTTTTAGAATTTAGGAACATTTTAAATGTAACATTATTTCCTCATATTATTTATGAAATATTTAAAACTTATAAATATTATTTAATTTTTTTTCTAGTTTGGACCCAATTAAATCCTTTGAAGCTCCTGCAACCATCAATTCTGCATCTCTTCATCCTGAGAAAGAATTTCTTGTTGCAGGTGGTGAAGATTTTAAACTTTATAAGTATGATTATAATAGTGGAGAAGAATTAGGTAAGTTGTCTTTTTTTTTTTCTCTTAAGATTATATAGGTACCTTGATCAAAGGTTAGGTTTCAGTGATTAACACCTCAGTTAGCCAATTTTTTTAGCTCCTACTTGGTTTCTAGTTCTTCCCTTGTGGTTCAGTCGGTAAAGCGTCTGCCTACAATGCAGGAGACCCGGGTTCGATCCCCGGGTTGGGAAGATCCTCTGGAGAAGGAAATGTCAACCCACTCCAGTACTCTTGCCTGGAAAATCCCACGGATGGAGGAGCGTGGTAAAGAGGGGTCGCAAAGAGTCGGACACGACTGAGTGACTTCACTTCGCTCACTTGGTTTCTAGCTATCCTGCTTTACAGTCCAATGAATTTAAGCTTGTTAGAATTGTACACAGAGAATAAAACACAGTTTTGTTTTGTTTCTTTGGGAAAACTGATGGATTGTGTTGGGTAAATGGAACCTCAGTGAATACACTAAATAGAATCTATTTTAATTGTTCAGTGTTCATAATTTATTGGTTGAATATTAAGTGACTTAAATAGAGATTCTTTCCTGTTTTTATTTAATGTCACTTTTCAAGTTTTAGAATGTTTGGCCACATGTTTTATTCTCTGAAGAAGAGAAATTATTTGCTGGGTATCTGAGGTTGCAATTGGTGAATATAGAACCTTGGACGCAGACATTCTTATTTCAAAATCTCAAATTCTTTCTACTCTTATGATAATTTTTTATATTCATGATATCACAGTTGTGATATTCCCTGAGAGAAGCTTGTGCATGAATGTCTTTGAGTTGAGAGGACATGGAGACAGAATAAGAACATTGGTCTAATAAACAGTTTCAAAAACTGGTAAGGTGATGAGGTGTTAGAAAGTAAGTGAAAAAAGCTCGGAAATAAGGATATGCCTTAAACAGAACACCACCACTACTAATGTGTACATTTTCTCATTAAACTCTATATAGGATCGGTATTGATCCTTTATCTTCATACTCGGATCGAATGACGAGTGGACTACAGCTCGTCTGCTAGGAGAGTATGAGAGGCAGAGTGTGTAAAAGAGCTCCATCTGGTGGTTCTCTGTAGTCATAGTAAGAATTGCTTCCTTGGTAAATAGTGAGTTTAGGATTTGAAAATGGGGATTGAATTGGTAGACTTTAGACTTGCTTTCTGTAGACTTGAAGGTGGGGTGTCATTTACCTCCCTTTCTTTTTCTTTTTCTTTTTCTTTTTGGTTTAAGAGATTTCTAGATGTCTTTTTAAAATTTGTTTTTGGCTGTGCTGTGTGCAGCCTTTTCACCTAGTTGTGACAAACAGGGGCTCTTCTCTGGTTGCGGTGCTTGGGCTTCTCATACTGATCTCTCTCCTTGCAGAATACAATCTCAGTAGTTGTGGATTGTGGGCCCTAGGGCTTTGGCTTAGTAATTGAGACATGCAGCTTAGTTGCCCCGCTGCATGTGGAATCTTCCCAGACCAGGCATCAAACTCATATCCTCTGCTTTTCGCGGGCAGGATTCTTAAGCACTGGACCATCACGGAAGTCTCCTTTATCTTTATTGGAACATGAAGTCTTGTTTTTTTGTTTTGTTTTGTTTATGATGAGAATGACTTTAGTTTTAATTCTTTGACTTTGCCCTCAGGAATTTCACATCTTCTCTAGTGTATCAATACTTAATGTCCTGTTTAAGTATTAAATTATCTAATACCCCTTCTCTTTCTTAGAATCCTACAAAGGACACTTTGGTCCTATTCACTGTGTGAGGTTTAGTCCTGATGGAGAACTCTATGCCAGTGGTTCTGAAGATGGAACATTGAGACTATGGCAAACTGTGGTAGGAAAAACATATGGCCTTTGGAAATGTGTGCTTCCTGGTAAGAATTTTTATTCATAATTTTGTATCATTTTTCATTATTGATTCTGTCTCTGTTTCTATCTTCTTTAGAATAAGGTTTAAGCAAAGAGTAGCCTGATGAATAAATCATCCATTAATCTCTGAATACTACTACTTATTGATCCTTACTAGTAAAGTAGACATGTTTTTAATAAAAATGCTGTTATTGATCCCAGGTAGTTACAGTTTGGATCTAAAAGTCTGAATCTGAAAGATATACTATTTTAGAATTACAGTTATTAAAAAAAGGTGTTTTGGTGTACTCTTCTTAGTTGTTAAAATACTAGAACTTGCTCATGATGTTGTAATTCATGTAATCATCATTGCTTTTCTTTTCATAGAAGAAGATAGTGGTGAGCTGGCAAAGCCCAAGATCAATTTTCCAGAGACAGCGGAAGAGGAGCTAGGTAAATACTAACAGTTAACTTCTGTAGGGTCCTGGAGGAAGTATTAGTTAACTCATTGGCAAAATCTATTCAATGTAAGCATATACTTAAATAATTGAAAGTTTAAATATATGTATATTTATATATACATATAAATACATAAAGGATAAATCATTTTAAATACCTACTGCATGGTACTAGCCACGGAGATGTAGCATGGAGATGACTGATATGGTTACTCTTAAAGAACTTAGAGTTTGACTTAGGATGCTAAAATAGACTGTTGCAGTTGTAATTTTTACTTAACACTTGTTAAGCACCAAGTGCTCTTGCCCAAATATAGAATTATAAATTGTAATGTGCTCTGATCAAATATAATATTGATTTAAATTCAAATCAATAAAAGGGAGCCAGATCTTCAAAAATTTGACTTTAATTCAGTGTCTACTAGACAGTTGAAGTCACTGAAAATGTAGCCCCAAAGAGAGCCCGCCTAGAGCGGAAGAGCTTGCTGGGAAGTGGTCAGGTCTTATTGCTTCTTAGTGGCCTGGGCTCCTCACTCGTGGCGTGTGTACTGTTCTCTTCTGCTTCCCCTCACCAGCACGCTTGAAAAACTTTTGATTCATTCCTTAATCTCACAGAAATATAGAGTGGCTTCTTTCCTTCCTTAAGTCGACTAATGTGACTTCCTGTTTTTGAATTGTAGAAGAAATTGCTTCAGAGAATTCAGATTCCATCTATAGTTCAACTCCCGAAGTGAAGGCCTGAGCATCAGGCAAATGCCACAGACAGTACACAACTTACGGACTAAAACAAGCAGAGAAAAGCGTCAGCCTCCAGAGTTACTCTCTGCTTACAGCGACATGAGCAGTAAATAATGAGGAATATGAATTAGCTCCAGTGCTGGAACTAACCTACTTGGTGATACCTATGAGTGAGAACACAAGAGTATCAGCTAAAGGCAGGTGGGGTTATGCTCTTATAATGTGATGGTCTGTTGTCTTTTTAATGAGTATGTGTAAGCCAACATCCAATTTCTCTTATTACAATTAGATTTCTTGTAGCTGTTTATGTTATTATGAAGAGGGAAAGTATATTGGCCTATTTTTCTGACTTTTCCCTTAAAAGCAGAAAGCTGGGGTTTTTTTTTTTTTTTTTTGCTTTAGTTATAAAGAAGAGGGAATACATGATAAAGTAACAGTTTGATTTCTCTTTTATTGTACACTGCTTCTGAACATCTAATTGTTTTTAGTTGTCTCAATAAAATGGCTCTAAAACAATGCTGTGTGTGTTTATTGGGGAAATTGATAGATTTGAGTAGTTGGGATGTTTTGGCTGTGCCAGGTCTTGGCTGTGGCACTTGGGATCATTTTTTCAGTTGCAAATGCAGGCTCCTAGTTGCAGCATGTGGGATCTAGTTTCCTGACCAGGGATTGAACCCGGGCCCCCTGCACTGGGAGTGTGGAGTCTTAACCACTGGACCCCTGGGGAAGTCCCCATAGATTGTAGTTTTATAAATGGAAATGGCCAGAAAGTTTTTCTATATCATGTCAAGAGACCACCCAGGTAAAGAATCTGTAGTGGACAGAAATTGTTTCCTGATTTTGAAATTTAGTTACTTGCACTGGATTTTTGAAGTCTTCATGTGCTTTGGTAGAGTTTTATATACCTTTCTCCCTCCTAAGGTGAAGGTGAAGGTGAAGTCGCTCAGTCGTGTCCAACTCTTTGCGACCCCGTGGACTGTAGCCCACCAGGCTCCTCCATCCATGGGATTCTCCAGGCAAGAATACTGGAGTGGGTTGCCATTTCCTTCTCCAGGAGATCTTCCCTACCCAGGGATCGAACCCAGGTCTCCAGCATTGGAGGCAGACGCTTTAACCTCTGAGCCACCAGGGAATCTCCCTCCTAGACAGAAATGCTTGAACTGCCTTTAAAGAAAACTTTCAGAAAAAAGAAAAAATGACTTATTTAAATGATAGTTACTTGTTATAAGAAAAAAAAAGTTCAGAATTAGCAGCAAGATAGCAGAAAAATCACACAAAATCCCACTAACCCCTAAAATCTGTTAAAATTGATCATTGCACATTAGTATACCTTTGTGTGTATATACACAGGTAGAAGAGATTTTATAAAAAGGGGGGAATAATTGTAGTCTTGCATTGTTTGTTTCACTACCATTTTAGGTTCAGGTGATAGTCCAAAAGCCGTTTTACCAGCCTTCTAATAAAATGGATCAACTGAGTTTAGATTTGTGGTACATTTTATTTTTTAATCGTATGGGCGGACTACTGAACTTATTTGGAAATACTTCAGACAAATGAATAATATCTGCCAAATTGCTTTTCTCTCCTTGTTTATCTTGTGAATGATCCTTGATAACTTTCCTTAAAAAAAATAACCAACCCCAAAATAAGTCTTTGAGGATTTCTGGTAACTGGAAGAAAGCACGGTAGGCTGTGACTGCCTTAGAGGTCCGAGAGAGGTGTGTTGCGGAAAGTCAACTGATGGTCCACACAGGGTCGCCTGGGTGGAGGAGATGGGGGGAGGGTGTATTTTCTTGTCAGCTTGCCACATGCCTGGTCCTTTGCAACAGCAGTATTCTAAGTGTACCACAGATTCTAATCATACTGTAAATAAAGCTAAGCTTTATATGCACCAGATTGGAATTTTGAAATTGCCTGGTAATTTGTGAAGTTCATGACCAAAGAGAATTTCTTCTACTTAGGTTTCCTAAAGGTCTAAAGACCCTACATAGATGTGTACTTATACCATCCCCGGGTGGCAGACAGCTTGAAATCTCTGAAAGTTTAAGCATGGAAGCAGCCTAAGGTGTCCATCGACAGATGAATAGATCAAGAAAAAGTAGCTGTGCATACATGCAATGGGATACTACTCAGCCATAAGAAGGAATGACTTTGATTCAGTGCTAGTGAAGTGGGTGACTCTAGAGCCTGTTATATACAGAATGAAGTAAGAAAAACATCGTATATTAATGCATATATATGGAAACTAGAAAAATGGTACTGATGAACCTATTTGCAGGGCAAGAATAGAGACCAGACAGAACAAATTTGCGGACGCTATAGGGGAAGGAGAGGGTGGGATGAAATGCCTGAGTAGTGTGGAAACGTATATTACCATATGTAAAGTAGATAGCTAGCAGGAAGTTACTGTATAGTTCAGGGAGCTCAGCGCTCATGTCCGTGCTCTGATGACCTAGAGGGGTGGAATGGGAAGGTGGGAGGGAGGGGATATATGTATACTTGTGACTGACTAATGTTGTACGGCAGAAACCAACACAACATTGTAAAGCCAATATCCTCCAGTTAAAAGTTTTAAGTTGAATTTTGAGCCCGGGAACTCTGTCATACCATAGCTTATACTTATCTAATTACAGTGTTCATGTTGGTCAGATCTCTGGTTGATTGTATTGTATTAACTGCCAAGTTCTTAGGTTATTAGATTCTGATCATCCAGTTGAGTCATTTTAGGTTTTGGCTTTTGCCAGATTAGTAGAGTTGATCATTAGCTACTTTTAACAACAGAGGATATGTTTTTAGGGACTTGACTAGTTTAGCTCTGAGAGGTAACCTTGTTTTTCTTGGTGGCCTTGCACATGCTAAGTATACAAACCACTTGACAAGCTGTAGGAACAGCCAGTGTTTGGTATCCTTTGTGTCTTAATTTTCTACTGCTGCTGTAACAAACATCACAGTTTTTGGCTTGAATCAACACAAACTCACCTGACAGTTGAGGCTGTCAGAAGGTTAAAATGAGTCTCACTGAGCTGGTGTTGGCAGGTGTTGGCAGAACTGCATTCCTTCTGGTAGAAGAGAATCTTTGCTTGCTTTTTCCAGCTTCCAGAGGCCCCCAGCATTGCTTGGTTCATGGTCCCTTCCTCCATTGTCAAAGCCAACAATGCAGCATCTTCAAATCTCTGCGTCTCCTGCAACCCTCTTTCATGTCAAAGACATTGGTGATTACATTGGGCTCATGTCAGTTCAAGATTCTTAATCCCGGCTGCAAAGTCCCTTTGGGCATGTAAGAAACATTAGAAAGTTCCAGAGGTTAGGTTATGGACATCTTTAGTGGGCCATTACTCTGCTTACTGCACCAAATGGTAGAAGCCTGTAGTAGAATTTATTTTAGCAAAAAGTTCAAGTTTGCATATTAAAATTGTATCTGTCAAAGCCTCCAGTGTCCTGTGTGTTTCTGACTCAGTGGTTACTTTCTGTTTTGATCTTAATGAGAGCTTTGCTGCTGCTGTTTAGTCGCTATGGTCCTATTTAGTCATGTCAGACTCTTTGTTGACCCCATGGGCTGTAGCCTTCCAGGCTCCTCTGTCCATGGAATTTCCCAGGCAAGAATACTGGAATGGGTTGCCACTTCCTTCTCCAGGGGATTTTTCCGACTCAGGGATTGAACCCGAATCTCCTGCATTGGCAGGCAGATTCTTTACCACTGAGCCACCTGGGAAGCCCCCATAACTAAACCTTTAGCAACATTCAGTTGTCTTACTTCCTTGTTTTTGAAGGTTTTTTTTTTTTTTTTTTTAGGATTTTGTGAAACTTCTATCACACTTCTGATTTTCCTTACATCTTTTTGACTGCTTCTATATCTGCCAGCTCCTCCTTTTATGCTTAACCTCAGGTTTGGTCTGTACTTTCTAGCTCTGGTCTCCGAAGAGAAGATGTAGGATTCAGTATCTTCCGAAATCTTTCAAATTCCTATATCCCGCCTGTGGTCTAGAGTGCCAGAATTTAATATCACAGTTGCTGCTCCATCGTAACCATTAGTAAGCATCTCAGGTTTACCTGTGGAAAACATAATTTCTCAACCACACCTATTTCCCCTCAACTTGTTACCCATTCCACTCATGGGCACTGCCTGATACTTCTTCAAGCTGAAAGACATAAAGTCCTTGAGTCTGTTAGTCCTTGTATAAGTCCTGTGGGCTCTTCTGAGTCTGTACTTGGCCACATCTCCACCGCTACCACCCTAGGCCAGGCTATTCCATGTGGACTGTTCTAGCGCCTAACTGTTCCCCCCCCCCTTTTTTTTTTAACTGTTCCTCTTTTATCCCTACTCCCTCACCTCGCCCTCATCCTATCCGTCCTCTACACAGGAAAGCTAATTACTTGAGGATTTGAAGAGGCTGAGTGACTGTCTTGTTTAAATACATAGTATCTTCCTATTATACCATATTTTTACTATTTTCTGACTGCTCCCATCTGTGATTTCACTTTTTCCCTTGCTTGTACTTGCTTTAGCCATAGTGGCTTCATTTCTCAACACCCCCCCCCCTCCTTTTTTTTAAAGATTTTTGTTTTTGATGTTGGATCATTTTTAAAGTCTTTATCGGATATGTTACAATATTGCTTCTGCTTTATGTTTTGATTTTTTGACCACAAGGCATGTGGAAGCTTAGCTCCCCAATCACGAATTAGACCTGCACCCCCTGCAGGTGGAATATTAACTACTGGACCACCAGGAAAGTTCCTCACAAGGCCTTTGACTTGGCTTGCTTGCTATTTCTGCTACTCGGGCCACTCACTTAAATATTTGCATGGCTGGCCCTTGTGATTCAGGTGTCAAGTCCTAATCACTTGCGATTTTGTCCTATTTAATCTTCCTGCTATCTGAACTACGCTTGTCTATTTTTTTGTCTTCACCAATACTGCTTTGCTTAGAAAGGTGGCTGGTATATTTGAAGTGCTCTCATAGAAGTCAAAATAAGTCCCTAAACAAGCATCAAATCACACCAAGGCAGGGAGACGATTTTTCACCTGTCCTCCATGGAGCAGATCTTTCTATCCACCGAAAGTCGGATATGGCAGACACCTACCCAAAGCACATGCTTCTCCAGTGAATTCACGTATAGCTTCAGCTGACCTAAGATTCAGTCACAGCTCGTGTGATAAGAGTCTCTCCATCTCCACTCTGATTCCCATTCCATTCTTCCTCTGCAGCTTCCTCTCCACATCCTAATCTCATTATAGCTCAAATCCTGCCTAATTTTTAATAATTTACCCTATGCATCATTGCTTCTCAGTTTTAGTGTCATTTAGAGGTTTTTTCCTAAGAAACCAGGACTGAGTACAGTCAATTCTCAAGAATATTTCATGGCAGTCAATAAAGTTAAACACATTCTTCTTCTTTTTTTTTTTTTTTTGGCCACACAGTATGTGTTATCTTAGTTCTCTGACCAGGGCGGGAACCTGAGCCTGTTGCACTGGAAACTCAGAGTCTTACCCACTGGATTGCCAGGGTAGTCCCAACACATTCATTTTAATGGCTATGAAATAATTTACAGATTACACTTTTTAATAGTTCAAATTCAGTGGAATTATTAACTTAGCTGCCCGTTCCCCTTTGAGACCAAGGTGGAGACAAATGGATGTAACTTTTCAGGACAGAGCAACAATAAGATGGGGACTTGAAAATGCAGACCAAGGGAAAATACTTCTTTAGTAGGAACCTTATGTTCTACACCTGAATATTTTCAGACAGTGGTTCTGTTGGATTACTATATGTTACTGCACCCTAGGGGGGATTCCTGAAGGAAAAGAATTACTGGAAAACAAACATTCTCAGATAGGCCTAGCTTTGCTGAGCTATAAGAATGCACATTGCCAGTGTGACATAGTATCACCTAGACAAGTGTGAGTTTAAAGTCAATAGAGTTCCTGAAGAAACAAATGAGACATCTTACAAATTTACTTGAGTAAACAAGGCCAAAGTATGCACCTAATGATAGCTAATGGACAGTAACAGTACTTTATAGGCTGAACCACTTTATGTAATTAATGAGAGAATGGAACTTGGTCAAGTGGAAAATAACTGGTTTAAGTTTACAGATGTGTGTGGAAATAGTATTTATTAAATACCTTATGTTAGATTTTCTGCTTAGTTTTAAAATGTTACTGTTTAATTTCTCCAATAAACCCATGAGATAGGTAATATCTCCAATATGCATATGGGAAACTTCATTTCAGAGGTTAAATGACTTGTCTAATGAGTTTGGCTTCAGAGAAATAGTAGGAACAGTAAGTATGTGCCTGTGAGTTATACTGCCTGGGTTTGAATCATCTAGCACTTACAGACTAATCTCTTTGAGCCTCAGTTTCTTTATCTATAAAAGGAGATGACAGTTTTCACACATAGATTTGCCTAGGTGGGGAAGAGATCAAATAATTGATGGAGAGGACTTAACTTGTAGGAAGCACTTAATATAACCTAGTGGGTACATGCTCAGTTTCTCACTGGTGTCTGACTCTTTGTGACCCCGTGGACTGTAGCCCTGGACAAGCTACAGAGGACAGGCTCCTCTGTCCATGGCATTTCCCAGCCAAGAATACTGGAGTGAGTTGCCATTTCCTCCTCCAGGGGATTTTCCTGACCCAAGGATCAAACCTATCTCTCCTGCATTGGTAGCAGGATTCTTTACCACTGTGCCACCTGGGAAGCCCCAATATTGTATATTTATTCTATCAGCGATCCCTCCCAGCTTTGGGATTTGTTGGAAAAATAGATGAAAAAGATGGGGAGTGGGTGTCAATGACAAGATAACATGGTCTGCTGCTAATTTTGCCAAGTGAGTCTGTTAAAACATCACCTACCACCACTATCATCATGAAAGAAAGGACGTTTTGAAATGCTAGTTGGTAGTGAAGGGCAGAGTCTCAGAATAAAGGGCTGTTCCTTAAACTGAATAAATTTAGCTTCATAAAAAAGACAATATAATCCTTTTTTTATTTTCCCCATGCCATACTGCTTGTGGGATCTTAGTTCTCTGACCAAGGATTGAATCTTGGCCCTCAGCAGTGACAGTACGGAGTCCTAACCACTGGACCACCCGGGAATTTCTTCTTATTTCACTATGAAGTAGAAATTAGAAGCTCTAGAAGTCGCTCTACAGCTCTGAAAATTTCAATTCTAATATTAATACTCTTTCCCAACCTTCCCTGTTTCTACAGTTTCCCCCATCTGATTTAGAAATACTATTGACAATCCAGTCTAAGTGAATTTTTACCTAAGGAACGTGTGAATGCCTGCTCTAAGAAATCATAGAGACTGCAGTTGAATGTTGGACTTATTGACACAGTGGGCACTCTAAGAAAGTAGCACAAAGAGTAATAAATAATCATTCATCTAACAAATATTCTACTAGGCCTGGGTGTGTGACTAAGCAAACACAACTAGTTCATGCCCTTTGACCTTTAACATTTGGATTACTCCTATCTCCCAGTCAGGTAGGTTCTAAAGGTTCCAAGATAGACAGAACATATTCTTAGAGCTTTAATTTTAATTGAAGGAGTCAGGGGTGGGAGGGTGGGAGAAAAGTAATTTATCTGACAACTCGAAATTTTTATTAAAAAACATACATGGATTTCCCTGGTGGTCCAATAATTGGAGTTTGCCTACCAATGCAGGGGACATGGGTTTGATTCTTGGTCCCAGAAGACCCCACACACCTTGGGGCAACTAAGCCCATGCACCACATCTACTGAGCCTGTGCTCTAGAGCCCATGCTCTGGAATGAAAGAAGCCCCTGCAACTAGAGAGGAGCCCCCACCCACTTGCTGCAATTAGAGAAAGTTTGCACTCAGCAACAGAGACCCGGAGGAGCAAAAAAAAAAAAAAAAGTAGTCACAAAAAGGAATGGCATGCAAAATTTGCATGGGTAAAAAGAATACAATAAAGACAGTTTCACCCTTGTGAAAGACAGTTTGGGCCAGAGCTCCAGATTAGCATGAACGGTTTACTCTGTGCCTCTAGGCTGGTGATTCTTTGCACTTAGGCTGGTGATTCTTTGCACTTAGCTTGCGTAAACATCATCTGAGGGAATTTTTTAAAAAATACAGATTTCATGGTCCTAGAGATTATGATTCAGTAAGACTGTGGTGAAGCCTAGAATCTGCTTTAGGAAAAATCTTTTGGGAGAGTCCAGCATAGCAGTGGTGGCCCATGGATCTGAGAGGCCTTACCTTAAGGATGGATACTACTTCAGTTTCAGAAGGCAAAAAGGTAGAACTGAAATCCACAGAGTGAAATTTAGCAGCATTTCCTCATTAGAAAAAAACATGTAAGAATTAAAAGATTTTAAAATTAAAAAACAAAAAAACAAAAAAACCCCTGCACTTCCCTGGTGGCTCAGTGGTAAAGAATCCACCTGCCAATGCAGAAGACATGGGTTTGATCCCTGATCTGGGAATATCCCACATGCCTCAGAGCAACTAAATGTGAGAGCTGAAACTACTGAGCCCACTTGCAACAGCTCAAGCCTGTGCATCCTAGAGCCCGTGCTCCACAACAAGAGAAGTCACTGCAATGAGAAACCCGAGCACTGCACGCAGAGAGTAGCCCCCACTCTGCAACTAGAGAAAAGCCGTGCAGCAGTGAAAACCCAAAACAGCCAAAAGTAAATAAACACAAAATTTTTAAATCCTCGCTTTTTGCATTGTATCCCCACTGTCTCTGAATGCTGCCAATTTAAGATACAGTCAAACTGTATAGATTAATTCCAGGTTCAGTTCAGCTCAGTTCAGTTCAGTTGCTTAGTTGTGTCCGACTCTTTGTGATCCCATGGACTGTAGCACCCTAGGCTTCCCTGCCCTTATTCAACTTATTTAACTTATATGCAGAGTACATCATGCAAAATGCCAGGCTGCATGAAGCACAAGCTGGAATCAAGATTGCTGGGAGAAATATCAATAACCTCAGATACTAGATGACACCAACCTTATGGCAGAAAATGAAGAAGAACTAAAGAGCCCCTTGATGAAAGTGAAAGAGGAGAGTGAAAAAGTTGGCTTAAAATGCTACATTCAGAAAACTAAGATCATGGCATCCGGTCCCATCACTTCATGGCAAACAGATGGGGAAACAATGGAAACAGTGACAGACTTTATTTTGGGGGGTTCCAAAATCACTGCAGATGGTGACTGAAGCCATGAAATTAAAAGACACTTGCTCCTTGAAAAAAAACCTATGACCAACCTAGACAGCATATTAAAAAGCAGAGACATTACTTCACTGACAATGGTCCGTCTAGTCAAAGTTATGGTTTTACCAGTAGTCATGTATGGATGTGAGAATTGGACTATAAGGAAAGCTGCGTGATGAATAATTGATGCTTTTGAACTGTGGTGTTGGAGAAGACTCTTGAGAATCCCTTGGACTGCAAGGAGATCCAACCAGTCCATCCTAAAGGAAATCAATCAGTCCTGAATATTCATTGGCAAGACTGATGCTGAAGCTGAAGCTCCAATACTTTGGCCACCTGATGTGAAGAACCGACTCATTTGAAAAGACCCTGGTGGTGGGAAAGATTGAGGGCAGGAGGAGAAGGGGATGATAGAGGATGAGACGGTTGGATGACATCACTGACTCAATGGACATGAGTTTGAGTAAACTCCGGGCGATGATGATGGACAGGGAAGCCTAGCATGCTGCAGTCCATAGGGTCGCAAAGAGTAGGACACAACTGTGCGACTGAACTGAACTGATGATTACAAGTGATCTTGTATTTATCATGGGTCCAGTGGCCTTGGCTGATGTTGGTGTTCTGTAAAACTGTATTATATTCTACTGGGGAGCGCAGTGGTCTAGCTTTGAGTGCTAGGCCAGCTCCGGGCTTTCAGGGTGAAGATAAAAATAGGTAAAATACTCTTACACAGGACTTACCTGGTGGTCTAGTGGTTAAGAATCTGCCTGCCAATGTAAGAGACATGCGTTTGATCCCTGGTCAGGGAAGATCCCATATGCCATGGAGCAGCTAAGCCCATGCACCACAAATACTGAAGGCTGTGTGCTGCAGCTACTGAAGCCTGTGTGCATAATACCTGTACTCTGCAACAAGAGAAGGCAGTGCAATGAGAAGTGCGCACATCAGAAAGAAGAGTAGCTCCTGCTTGCTACAACTAGAGAAAGTCCATGCACAGCAACGAAGTCCTCAGTTCAGTTCAGTTCAGTTGGTCAGTCGTGTCCGACTCTTTGCAACCCCATGAACCACAGCAAGCCAGGCTTCCCTGTCCATTGCCAGCTCTTGGAGTTTACTCAAACTCATGTCCATTGAGTCGGCGATGCCATCCAACCATCTCATCCTCTGTCGTCCCCTTCTCCTCCTGCCCTCAATCTTTCCCACCATCAGGGTCTTTTCAAAAGAGTCGGTTCTTCACATCAGGTGGCCAAAGTATTGGAGCTTCAGCTTCAACGTCAGTCCTTCCAATGAACACTCAGAACTGATCTCCCTTAGGATGGACTGGTTGGATCTCCTTGCAGTCCAAGGGATTCTCAAGAGTCTTCTCCAACACCATACTTCAAAAGCATCAATTATTCCGCACTCAGCTTCCTTTACAGTCCAACCCTCACATCCATACATGACTACTGGTAAAACCATAATTTTGACTAGATGGACCTTTGCCAGTGAAGTAATGTCTCTGCTTTTTAATATGCTGTCTAGGTTGGTCATAGCTTTTCTTTCAAGGAGCAAGTGTCTTTTAATTTCATGGCTTCAGTCACCATCTGCAGTGATTTTGGAGCCCCCCAAAATAAAGCCTGTCACTGTTTCCCCATTTATTTGCCATGAAGTGATGGGACTGGCTGCCACAATCTTAGTTTTCTGAACGTAGCATTTTAAGCCAACTTTTTCACTCTCCTCTTTCACTTTCATCAAGAGGCTCTTTAGTTCTTCTTCACTTTCTGCCATAAGGGTGGTGTCATCTGCATATCTGAGGTTATTGATATTTCTCCCAGGAATCTAGATTCCAGCTTGTGCTTCCTCCAGCCCAGCGTTTCTCATGATGTACTCTGCATATAAGTTAAATAAGCAGGGTGACAATATATAGTTCTACGGCAACCAAAAAATGAAATAAATAAAAAATTTTAAAAATGCTCTTTTATGTCTGCATGGGATGTAGGCACATCGAAAATGTTCAGCAATGGCTTTGGGCTGACAAGGATGAGGGGCAGTTCCATGTAGAGGGAAAAGACTGGAATTACTTTTCCTATGAAGCCTATAGTTACTGTGTGGAGCTGACAATAACATTAACAGTTTCCACTTGTTGAGCCCCTACTATGCGCCATAATGTGTATTGTATTACTGCTTTACACACATACAACTTTGCAAGTTAAATCTGTTTTGATCATCTGTATTTTACAGGAAGTAACATTCTTAGAATCAGCTAGTCATTAGATGGAATTGCTGGTGTATTAAGGAATTGGACCCATTTGAAGTCTGCTCACTTTCCACTGGTCTTCCTGGTTGACTCAGCAAAGAATCTGCCTGCCAATGCAGGCAACGCAAGAGACGTGGGTGGGGAAGATTCCCTGGAAAAGGCAATGGTAACCCACTCCAATATTATTGCCTGGAAAATTCCATGGACAGAGGAGACTGGCTGGCTACAATACATGAGGTCGGAGAGAGTCGGACAGGACGCAGCACACATGCAGTTTCCACTACGCCAGGATCTCTCTGTTCATAACTTTGATGTCTCTACGTACAACAATGGAGAATATAGTACATGCTTGGCGGGATTGTTCTGAGACTCCACTGCTATCATTTCTCTGAAAGTACCTAGACTAGTAACTGGCTCATGGTAAACAAACTGTAACTAAGTTTTCCCTTTTTCATCAGAGTGGAGCTGTCTCTGATGGTGAGTACGGAGCTGATCAATAGCCTGTGCTGAGTTACTCCAGTTAACTTAACCCTCCAGGTCATAAAAAAGTCAGGCTGAAAAAATTCACAGAATCAGAGCTTTAGAGCTCCAAGATGTCAAGGTGCTTTCTTACAGATGAGGAAAACGAAGCTAAAAAAGGCAGTTATGGCCAGCGTCACACTTAACTGCTTTCAGAGCAAAGCTGAGGCCCATTCCTAAGCCCCCTGGTTTTTCAGACCACAGAGCTGCTTCTCTTCAGGAAGCCTAGGTTAGAAGTCACAGGACTTGGGGGACTCTGGCGTGCAGGTTGGTGGCCCTTAAAAAGTTCGGGAACCACGGATGCCCTTTCAGGTGTTTGGCCGCAGAGCTCTGCTAACAGTAACTGGGAAGAACTTCTCCCGTCTTGTTTTGTAATCCGGGAAAAGTTTCAAAATGCTTTTTGTTCAGTGCAGTCGGTAACTGAAGTATTTGACGACGAGTTCTCGCAGCATGATTTGCGGGAGTTAGTACTGGAGTTTTGCGCCTGGCGGAGAGGACAGAGTGGGGGTAGGCGGTGCGATTTTCTCTTCAGTCAAGGGAGTCACGTTCCAGCCATCCCGGGCTGTTCAGTGGTCCCGCCCCTAGGTGGGCGTGGCCTGGCGGAAGAGGGGCGTGGTATGGCGACGCAGGGGAGGGGCGAAGCAGGAGCTGGAGGAAGGAGGAAGGGCAGTACAGAGGCGGGCTCCGGGAGCCAGCTGTGCTGCGGCCTCTTCGACATGTCGGCGCACCAGCAGGGCACGGAGCTCGGTAAGGGCCCGCAATCGCTCCCTCTCCTTTCCATTGGTCTCGATCCCTTGCTTCCTCCAGCCTTGCGGCGCTCGGTGCCCTGGCCAGGGATCCCGGAGGCGAGTGCTAGACCGGTCGGGTGGCGCAGGCGCGGGGGCAGCAATCCAGGAGATTGAACCCTTGGGCACGTGGACCCTGCAAGTCTTGACTCACGAGCCTTATATTTATAAGCGGTGGAAGAAATCGAAAGGGATTCGACTTTGGCCTTTCAGCTCATTCGTTCACCTGGTTGCAAAGAACAACAGCAGTAACCAAAAAACCCAAAGACCCGCAAACAAACCAGATGAAAACCTCCGTTCCTTATTAAAATTACCTTGCGCTATTTAATGCTGGCTTTCCATGGGTTATTGTTGGCACAGCTCTATGTCCAGAGTGGTCGTACTGTTGAAAAAGTTGTCAGGTCTCTGGACTATGTGCTGTATGCTAAGTCACTTCAGTCGTGTCCGACTCTGTAACACTACTGAGTGTAGGCTCCTGTGTCCATGGGATTCTCCAGACAAGAGTACTGGAGTGGGTTGCTATTGCCTCCTCCTGGGGATCTTCCCTACCCGGCATCGAACCTGCATCTCATGTTTTCTTGCATTGTGAGGCGGGTTCTTTACCACTAGCGCCACCTGGCACTATATAGTCCGTTCTTGGATTATATAACTTAATGGAAATTGTATGATTTTAGAGGTACAATGATTTCTAAAAATGCTTGGATTATTTTGCCATTTATTTCATTTCATTGATATTATCAAATATTTCTGGCAAGAAAACCTAGTTTTGATTTTCCTGAATGTGAAAAATTTGTAATTCAGACATAGCAAAACCATGATGGAGCCAAAGGTTAGGGATCTTAGTTTAAGTATGATCGCTTGCTTATCTGTATTCAGAATCTTCACTTTAGCCATGTGACTTTGGACAAATAACTTACTCTGCTTAAATTTCTTAATCTGTTAAATGATTATAATAGTAGTACTTGTCTCATAAAGTGATTTGGGGATTAAATGAGAGGGTGTTAACTGACACATTGTGAGCACCTAGTAAACTATTGTATACCATATACTTACTATTATACACTGTTTGTGTGGAGAAGGAAATGGTGACCCCCTCCAGTATTCTTGCCTGGAGAATTCCATGGACAGAGGAACCTGGTGGGCTACAGTCCATGGGGTTGCAAAGAGTCGGAAACGACTAAGTGACTAACACACGCACACATACTATTTGTGAGTACCTAGTAAACGAGAAGGCAATGGCACCCCACTCCAGTACTCCTGCCTGGAAAATCCCATGGATGGAGGAGCCTGGCGGGCTGCAGTCCATGGGGTCGCTAAGAGTCAGACACGACTGAGCGACTTCGCTCTCATTTTTCACTTTCATGCATTGGAGAAGGAAATGGCAACCTACTCCAGGGTTCTTGCCTGGAGAATCCCAGGGACGGGGGAGCCTGGTGGACCGCCGTCTATGGGGTCGCACAGAGTCGGACACGACTGAAAAGACTTAGCAGCAGCAGTAAACGATTATACACCACATATATAGTAAGTATAAGGTATATAATAGTTTACTAGGTACGCACAAAAAGTATATAATAGTACTCACAATATGCCAAGTAAGTATACAATAGTATAAGGAAAATTCTATTTTTAGGGGCCAATTTTGTGAAAATTAGGTACTTTCTCTCTTAAAGTGATTGTTCTCATTAAACAGCTTGGATTTCATGAGATGGTTCAGAACTTTTGTCAAACGGTAGAAGCTTGTCTTTATGAAGGCAGGTGATTTCCTCACCACACTGAGTCACCTTTACTCACTGCCCTTTAGTAGGTTATATTTTAAACTCTAGTTGTATCTTTGAAATGTGGACTTTAGTGAAAAAAGGAGTTTCCTAGATTGAAAGATCCAGAGAGATGATGGATGGAGGATAAGAGTGGGCATAGGCCTTAGTCACCTTGGTATCTTCAGGGTATGGCTGTGACTCTGTTTACCATTTGATGCACTATTGTTTCACCAAAACATAGAAGTTTTTCTTTCAAGAAGCACAATTAAACCATTTTTTTGCTTTTTTTTCCTTGAGTTATAACTGACATAGAAAATTTTAATTTTATTTGCAAGAATTAGAATCATGTCCATTTCTTGTTGAAAAATAACAGTATAGACAAAAGAAAAACAATTGCTGCATAGAAACTATAGAAAAATTGATTTTTTTAAACAAAAACCAATTGCTATGTAGAATAATAGTACATGTAATTTTTATGCAGCTATTTAAATGATCATAGTTTTGTTTTATTCTCTTTGTTTAAATAACATCAGATATATTTCTTGGGTGTTTTTCCTTCACTGGTATTAATCATTAATCCAGACAGAGATTTAGCCTAAAATGCTAAAATAAATTATTTGAAATATTTATGTAGTGGGAAAAAATCATTCAGTATTAATTTATGCAGTATATTACTTAGTGCCTTAGTCTTTTGAAATAAACACTAACTTTTTTTAAAGAAATGAGCTTTTAATCCTTTATTGGGTTGGGAAGATCCACTGGAGAAGGGATAGGCTGCTTACTCCAGTATTCTTGGGCTTCCCTTGTGGCTCAGCTGGTAAAGAATCCGCCTGCAATGTGGGAGACCTGGGTTTGATCCCTGGGTCGGGAAGATCCCCTGGAGAAGGGAAAGGCTACGCACTCCAGTATTCTGGCCTGGAGAATTCCATGGACTGTATAGTCCAAGGGGTTGGAAAGAGTTGGGCACGACTGTGTGACTTTCACTTCACACCTTGATTATAATTAGATTATAGATTGACCTATGGTTCTCAAACCTGAGTGCATTTCAGAACCACTGGAATGGTTTGGCCCCATGTCCAGAGCTTCTGATTCATTGAGATCTAAATTTGTATTTCTAATGAGCTGTCACCTAATGTTAATGCTGTAGGCCCAGGAGCCACACTCAAGAAAGCAAGGACCTTGGCCAAAGCTACAGGCTGCTCAAAAGCTAGACCAGCTCTAGGGTTCTTTTTCCTTCTGATTCCAAACTAGTCAAGCCTTCTTCATAGGAAGACATAGCTGTCACCTACCCACTTACAGCCAACACTGCTCAAAGAAAAAGAGATAGTCTATCTAACTACAATCTTTATATTTCTGTGGTGCACCTTTGGCCCTTTGTTATTCTTATTCTTTTGGTGCTAAGTCATCTCCAACTCTTTGTGACTCCATGAACTGTAGCCCGCCAGGCTCCTCTGTCCATGGGATTCTCCAGGCAAGAGCACTGGAGTGGGCTGCCATGCCCTCCTCCAGGGGATCCTCCTGACCCAGGGATCGACCCACGTCTCCAGCATCTCCTGCATTGGCAGGTGGGTTCTTTACCTCTAGAGCCACGTGGAAGTTTGAGTGATGTTCTACTTTCTTTTTTTCTGAATATCATTAAAATTCAGTTTTGTTAATTCTGTCTTCAAAGAGATCTCAAGAGGCTTATGAAGTATGTTGGCAGTGTGGCTTCCTTCCAAATGTGATATTCTTTGGGGACATCTGGAAAGTGGCAGTGTTGTATTAGGTGACTTCGAAGGATCTCTCTGCTGTCTGCCGGTATATCTGCAAGCTCTTGTGTATGTGCTGTGTGCTGAATCATGTCCAGCTCTTTGCAACCCTGTGGACTATAGCCCGCCAGGCTCCTCTGTCCATGGAATTCTCCAGGCAAGAGTACTGGAGTGGGTTGCCATTCCCTTCTCCAGGGGATCTTCCTGACCCAGGGATCGAACCTGCATCTTCTGCATTGCAGGAAGACTTTTAATTGCTGACCTATTGGGGAAGCCAAGCTCTTGTGTACAGAAAGGCAATTTTCAAAGATTTCTGAAAAACAGAAAAAAAAAAGAAAAAAACTCCTTGAAAACTGATTTTTAGCTGAGACAAGATGGGGACAATTGTATGAATTTCCTGTTTTGCAGTAAAAAAAATTGTTTTAGGCATATATTTATAATTGAAATGATCAGGAGCCAAGATTACTGAGAAAACTGTTTTGCTCTGTAGAAACATTTTTTGTAATTCAAGTCAGAACAGACAAGGCAATTTGTTTGCTTAAAATACAGATAAAGGAGATCAGCTTTGGATTAGTTGCTAAACCAAAAAGCAAGATGGAATTTTGTATTTTATGAAATACATTTATTCATCCTTAAGTCATTATTGAGTAGCAGTTGTGAGCTGGTTGACATTACCTGGGCTCTAGGGATACAACATGGACAAAGGGAGTCCCTGCCTTTACAGAACTAGGTCCGATGGCTAGCTGCATTGAGCCAAGCTGCAGTTAAAATAAGTGCAAATGTGATATACTGTTACTTTCCATTTATTTTTGTCTTTTAAAGAAATTAGATAGTTGTGCCTAAACTGTACCTTAAATGAGTTACCGTAACAGAGAAGACTCTTGAGAGCCCCTTGAACTTCAAGGAGATCAAACCAGTCAATCCTAAAGGAAATCAACCTTGAATATTCATTGGAAGGACTGATGCTAAAACTGATGTTCCAGTACTTTGGCCACCTGATATGAAGAGCCAGCTGATTAGAAAAGACCCTGGTGCTGGGAAGGATTGAGGGCTGAGGAGAAGGGGATGACAGAGGATGAGATATGGTGTCATCAAGTCAATGGAGGTGAGTTTGAGCAAACTCTGGGAGACAGTGTCGGACAGGAAAGCCTGGAGTGCTGCAGTTTATGGGATCACAAAGGTTTGGACACCCTTATGGCAGAAAGTGAAGAGGAACTAAAAAGCCTCTTGATGAAAGTGAAAGAGGAGAGTGAAAAAGTTGGCCTAAAGCTCAACATTCAGAAAACGAAGATCATGGCAAGCCAGTCCCATCACTTCATGGGAAATAGATGGGGAAACAGTGGAAACAGTGTCGGACTTTATTTTTTTGGGCTCCAAAATCACTGCAGATGGTGATTGCAGCCATGAAGTTAAAAGACGCTTACTCCTTGGAAGGAAAGTTATGACCAATCTAGATAGCATATTCAAAAGCAGAGACATTACTTTGCCAACATAGGTTTGTCTAGTCAAGGCTATGGTTTTTCCAGTGGTCATGTATGGATGTGAGAGTTGGACTGTGAAGAAAGCTGAGCACTGAAGAATTGATGCTTTTGAACTGTGGTGTTGGAGAAGACTCTTGAGAGTCCTTTGGACTGCAAGGAGATCCAACCAGTCCATTCTGAAGGAGATCAACCCTGGGATTTCTTTGGAAGGAATGATGCTAAAGCTGAAGCTCCAGTACTTTGGCCACCTCATGCGAATAGTTGACTCATTGGAAAAGACTCTGATGCTGGGAGGGATTGGGGGCAGGAGGAGAAGGGGACGACAGAGGATGAGATGGTTGGATGGCATCACCAACTTGATGGACGTGAGTCTGAGTGAACTCCGGGAGTTGGTGATGGACAGGGAGGCCTGGCGTGCTGCGATTCATAGGGTTGCCGACTGAGCGACTGCACTGAATGGAACTGAGTGACTGAACAACAGCAACAACAACAAGGGCAGTTTCCTCAAAGACTGCAACAACACTGTGGTCCTCAAATTGAAAACTTTTAACATAAATTTATTATTATCATCCAACCCACAAACTTCAAGTTTAGCCAGTTGTCCAAATAATGTTTGTTTAGTTCAAAAAAATTCATTTTAGTATCATGTGTTGCCTCGAATCGTCATGCCTCTTTAGTTGTCTTCAGGCTGAAATGATTGCTTAGTGTTTTGTTGACTTTCACAGTACAGAGGCCAGTTGTTTTATAGAATGTTCCTCTGTTTCTTTTTGCCGTGTTTGTTTTGTGGTTAGATTTAGATTATGTATCCTTGGCAGGAATTTCACAGGAATGATGCTGTGTACTTCTCATTGCATCCTATTAAGTAGCCCATGATATTGATTTGTCTCATTATCGATGTTCAGTTTGATCATTCGATTAAGGTGTTGTCTCCTAGGCTTCGCCACTGTAAAGTTACTTTAACCTTCGTAATTCATGTCTTTTGTATTGTGGTACTTTGAAACTAAGTATCCTGTTTCTCTGCAAATTTTCTATTTGTTTATGTTTGTTTATATTAGTATACATTTGAGGTTTCCTATTTTTTTTCAAATGGGTTGTAGTTTTTACTATTATTATTTAATATTGAAATTGTTGAGGTTTTGCTAATGGGATTCTGTTCATGCTAGCTCCTCTCTCTTTTTAACGTGTCTCATTATTTTTGAAGTACTTCAGTCTTTTTTGGCTTAACAAGGTGTTCCAGGCTTCTCTTATATTGGATTGGCTAAAAAGTTTGTTCTGATTTTTCCATAACATCTTATGGGAAAGCCCAAATGAACTTTTTAGCCAACCCAATACTTCCCCTGGTGACTCAGATGGTAAAGAATCTGCCTGAAATGTAGGATGCCCGGGTTCAATTCCTGGGTTGGGAAGATTGCCCAGAGAAGGGCATGGCAACCCACTCCAGTATTCTTGCCTGGAGATTCCTTGGACAGGGGAGCCTGGTGGGTTACATACAGTTCATGGGGTTGCAAACAGTCAGACACTACTGAGTGACTACAGTTTCACTTTCAATACTTTCCCTGTCCCAGCACTAGAGTCAGCTCTTTCTCCAAGGAATGTTTTTTTCAGTGGATAATGGTGTTTAGAAGCCATGATCTGGGCAGTAGGTATGGAAACTGGCGTGTCCCTGCTCCTAAGCCCCTCACTTGGTAGAGTTAGACAGTGTACACACACACACACACACACATTTACTTATATGACTACCTACTTATCATCTATCTATATCGCTCTGTATAGTGAAAACCATGAATTCATACCGATTCTTCCAATTCCAGACCACCATCACAGATTTATTCAGTTTTTCTTCCTTTGCATGTTTGAAACCCTTTACATGCTGGGTTGTACATACTCCATGCCCAGTAGACATTCTTCTTGACTTTCTCAAGTTCCGACCCCCTGCACCGGGCACCTGCATCCAGCCTGTACTCCAACTGCTGCATGAGGCTGCTGCCCACGTCGGTACCCCCCAGCAGGTGGTTCTCTGGCTCAATGACTCTCCCTGCTTCCCAGGGTGGGGGTAGGGTTTAGGACAGTTGTTAGGAGAGGACGGGGACCAGAATACATTTAAAAAATTTATTCTTATTTATTATAAACTTATACACATTAAAAAAAAAGAGAGCGAAGTAGAGTTCCTGCTGTTCCTGGCACTTGTTCCTTGTTGCTCATGATAATGGCTGGGCTGCCAAAATGAGCGTAGCCTGGTCTCTGCTTTCCTGAAGCTCACAGTCAACTAAAGGAGACTGTCATGTATAGAAAATGATCACAGGATAATACAGGTGGCCATATTGTTGTTGTTATGGTTTAGTCACTCAGTTGTGTCTGACTCTTTGCGACCCTGTGGTCTGCAGCACACCAGGCTTTCCCGTCCTTTACCATCTCCTGGAGTTTGTTCAAACTCATGCCATATAGAAGTAATCAAATTAAAAAGTTACAGAGGAATTTACAGGTAGTCCAGAGCAGGTTTTTGGAAAGGATGTGTTTGACAGGGAGTAGTTTCTGCAAAGGAACTGACCCAAAACAGCTTGGCATGTTTGATTAACTATAGGAACCCAATTTTCAGATTTCTAGTGCAATCTTCTCATTCTATAATGACTAACCATACTATTTTAGTGAAGAAAGAAGAAAAAAGTCCTTCATATTCTATGTATGAAATTCATACACAGAGTCAATATGTAATTATGTACACTTGTAGGTTTTTGAAAAAATATTTTATTTATTTGTTTAGGCTGTGCTGGGTCTTTAGTTTTGGCATATGGACTCAATGTGGGATGTGAATCTAGTTCCCTGACCAGGGACTGAACTCAGGTCCCCTGTATTGGGAGCTCGGAGTGTTACCCACTGTACCACCAAAGAATTTCCATACTTTTAGATTTTAAATGGGGTCTCCTTTTCTGAACTTGAACTTTGATTTTATATTAAAAGTCTTTTACCCTTTGCTTATAAGCATGAGTGATAAGGCTATCTTTTATTATTCTGATACTATTTTGATAAATGCTTCCCACGTGGCTCAGTGGTAAAGAATCTGCCTGCCAATATAAGCGACGCAAAACAGTGGGTTTGATACCTGGATTAGAAAGATCCCCTGGAGGAGGAAATGGCAACCCACTCCAGGATTCTGGCCTGAAAAATCTCATGGACAGAGGAACCTGGTGGGCTCAGTCCATGGGGTCACAAAGAGTCAGACACGACTGAGGAAGCACGTGTGATGCATGATTTTAGTAAATGGAAAGTGCTGTAAAGGAATCATTTGTGTCTGTGGTATAATTAAATAAATGATCAACAGTCCTGCATGGTGCCTGCTAAGTTAAAAAAAAAAAAAAAAGCATCTGAGCTCTGTGGGTTTTAATTGTTAGAAGGGAAGACAGACTTCAAGCGCTCATGTGAAACAGGATGCCTCTGCCAGGAAAGAAAGACTAGTCAGCGAGACAGTGCAGAGAGCCCCAGAGGATGCGGTTTAGACGTGTCACTAGAAATTGTTTAAGTGGAGAGCGTCGGCCCTTTTAAAACACTGCCTGCCACTGGAGGATTGGGTCACCTTGAAATGTGTTCATCTTTGAGTTAAAGGCATGAAAAGGCACTTTGAAATTTTCCAGTTAACTTTGGTGTGTGTCGTGTGCGTGTCTGCAGTTGTATCTCTCCTCCACCCGCCTCAGCCATTCGCAGGCAGCTCCCTGGAAACCAGCGTAGTCGCATGAGAAGGATAAGTGTTTCATCTCCATTCCAGCAAACTATACAGACTTTTTTAAAGTGTGGAGACACTCCAGGCTGCGAGTTCTGACTCTCTTTGTAGAGTCAGGCCTTCCTCCCCTAAAGCAGAGTCTGAGATAAGAGCAGCCTCCAGTAGTCCCTTCCTAAAGAGGTGCCACTTAGCTGGTGCTTTGGTTCTCTTGGACTGTTAATAATGTTGAGATTGTGGCCTTTAATGTTGGGTGGAAATAATCCAAATTAACTGCTCTTGTAATCTTGGTTCAGATAAGCTTTTCAACTGAGCACCTAGTGGACCCAACTCCTGCCCCATGGCCACAAGGTAGGGTGTGTGTGTATGTGTGTGTATGTGTGTGCATGTGTGTGTGAATGTGTGGTTTCGTTCAGTGTCTGGCACATTTCGGGTAGAGAGACTGTTTATCTCTGTTGTAGAAAAGAAGAGACTGTTTATCTCTGTTGTAGAAAAGTCGTGTCTGACTCTTTGCGACCCCATGGACTGTAGCCTACCAGGCTCTTCCGTCCATGGGATTTTCCAGGCAAAAATACTGGAGTGGGTTGCCATTTCCTTCTCCAGGGCATCTTCCCAACCCAGGGATTGAACCCGGGTCTCCTGCATTGTAGGCAGACGTTTTACAATCTGAGCCACCAGGGAAGTCCCTCTGATGTAGAGATCTATGTATAAACATTACCTAGGAATGGTCAATGGCAACCCACTCCAGTACTCTTGCCTGGAAAATCCCATGGATGGAGGAGCCTGGTAGGCTGCAGTCCATGGGGTCGCTAAGAGTCGGACACGACTGAGCGACTTCACTTTCACTTTTCACTTTTCACTTTCATGCATTGGAGAAGGAAATGGCAACCCACTCCAGTGTTCTTGCCTGGAGAATCCCAGGGACAGGGGAGCCTGGTGGGCTGCTGTCTATAGGGTCGCACAGAGTCGGACATGACTGAAGCAACTTAGCAGCAGCAGCAGCAGGAATAGTCAAACACTGTTTTCTAGGAAAATAAACAGAGTCCACTTTTATAAGGCTCCTTTTTTTTTTTTTTTAAACATGTCACAGTTTCCTAGCAGGAAGGCATCTTAGGTATCAGTTTAACATCCCTGTGTTACAGACGAGCAAATGGTGAACTAAGGAAGTTAAACCTGTGGGCACATGACTGTTGCAGGTGGTACTGGACATGAAGCTCTCTCTCGTTGCTGATTTATTCCAGTACCTCCCTCCTCGTTAGTCAGACAGAGAAGGGAAAATATTGTATGAGCTGCCTTACATGCAGAATCTAAAAGGAAATGATACAAAGGAACTTATAAAACAGACTCACAGACTTAGAGAATGAACTTACAGTTGGTTGCTGGGGGGAAGGGATAGTTAGGGAGTTGGGGATGGATATGTACACACTACTGTATTTAAAATGGTTAGCCAACAAGGACCTTACTGTATAGTACAGGGAACTCGGCTCAGTGTTATGTGGCATCCTGGAGGGGAGTTCAGGGGGAGATTGGATATATGTATATGTATGGCTGAGTTGCTTTGCTGTTCACCTAAAACTATCACAATATTGTTAATTGGCTGTACTCCAATATGGGCTTCCATAGTGACTCAGTAGTAAAGAATCTGCCTGCCAATGCAGGAGATGCAGGTTTGATCCCTGGGTTGGAAAGATCCCCTGGAGAAGGAAATGGCAATGCATTCCAGTATTCTTGGCTGGGAAATCCCTTGAACAGAGGAACCTGGTGAGCTACAGTCCATGGGGTCGCAAAGAGTCAGACTTAGTGGCTAAACAACAACCCTCCAATATAAAATAAAAAGTTTAAAAGAGGCAGATTCCTGACCTCCACAGTAGCTTTAACTATCCATATGAGAAGAGAAGCCCAGGAACTTGCGTTTTCACAAGCTCCCCAGAAGGTTCTTAGGAACACTGCAGATTCAGAACCCTGCAGTAAGACAGAGTGACCTAGACTAATTGGAGTTTCAGAGAACCTTCAGTGACTATTCAGTTGGCCTGTATCCACAGGTTCTGCATCTGTGAAGGGCTGGTGGTACTGTGCCATTTTCTGTAAGATGTTTGAGCATCCACAGATTTTGATATCCTCAAGACTCCCGGAACCAATCCTGTGGATACCAAGGGATGACTAGGTTATTTTTTGATAAATCCTTTTTATGTCACTTTTGCCTTAATATAAATCTCTTTATATGTCATATATTTTTTTTTTTAATCTTTGGTTAGCTAAGTTCCTGTAAGCAAATTTGGGGAGAATTTATCCTTTTATTTTCTGGTTGAAATATGTTGCATGATGTCTAAAGCAAATTGTGAAGGCAGTATTGGAAGCATCAGGAGTGTAGGACAGTTAAATGGGTGTATTTATCTGAAAAGTGCATTATATCTGAAATGGAGCACATTTTATTTAAATAATGCCTCTGGCTAATAGAAAAATGTGATCAAACAGTGGTCTTTGTGATGATTTTGGAAACTGACCTGAGAGCATCTTCTTCATGATCTCAGAGACTGGAGGGGACAGACCCTGAAGATCTAATACCCAAAGACATGGTGTTGTCTACCACAAAGAGTAATTTAGTTAATTTTCTGGTGGGAAAATGAACATATTCCTATTTTGTTGGAGATTACAAATTAAGTTTGTATTGTGGACTCAGGGAGGAAGGGTACAATCCTCTTTACACTTGTATTTGATAAAGTAGCTCCAGCTCTGTGTATTTTGGCATTTTTGAGGGGAAATTGTTTTATTTTCTTCAGTATTTATGGAGAAATTTAAATACTTCTGATAATTTTTTGAAAGAAAGCAACATATTTCAGTCTTCCGTGTCTTTATAAGCAGAGTTTATTTTCCTTTTGCAAAAAGTGTTGATTCTTCAGGAAGTAATCATTATTATACTCTCAAATCCTTCCATCCAGCACAACTATGTAGAGTACCTGGTGTGTATTCAGCATTGTCTTTGTGAAAGAGACCAGGGCCATACAAGTTGGGATGCCCCGCCCTTGAGAAACCTGTCATCAGACTTTAAAATTGGGAAAGTGCAAAGCTTCACTCTGGCCAAGGAGAGCAGACTTGGCTCATCCTTGGGATGTGCAGTTGCCCTGTTTCAAACCATGAACCTGTCAACAGGGTATTCATTACTGACCTTTGGGTAATCATTTAAAAGTACTGTGGGAAATCTCTTGGGTGAGACAAACGAAGATCTCGCATGGGTTTTTATCAGTGGCAACACCTCATGGATCTGGCTCCAGGAAGAAGAAGTCACAATTTCAGTCTGCAGAGGAAAATTGATTGACTGGTTATTGTATTACACTAGTCATCACATAAAATAGAGAAGTTGCGGAAGTTAGTGTTTAATATGCACAGTCCAGGCAATAAGCTCTGGTGCTAATATGGAAGATGTCTTAGAAACAAAGCAGAGTTCTCTGCTTCTGAAAGAGAGTGCAATTGTTTTGATGCTGACAGTAGTACTTTTACAAGCCAAATAAAGGCAGCCTACACAGTGAATGTCCAGGGATCTGTGCTTGGCTGTGTATGCTTCACCAGGTTTATGGATTGTGGTTTTTCTGGAAAGCACACAGAATTAGGTCCTTACTCTTGCAGCATCTGGCTATGTGACCTTGGTCCCCTAGTCCCCTATGTGGCTAGGGGACTCCAGTGCACTGGCTTGTACTTTACAAGTTGGTGAAAAGGATGCATGGCAGCGTACATTTATCTATTGTAGCAATTGTGCCACTGTTGGGGGGACATTGATAATGGGGAGAGTATGCATGTATGGTGGTTTTTTGTTTGTTGTTGTTTAGTTGCTAAGTTGTTTCTGACTATTTGCAACCTCATGGACTGTAACCTGCCAGGCTTCTCTGTCTATGAGATTACCCAGGCAATAATACTGGAGTGGGTTGCCATTTCCTTCTCCAGGGGATTCTTCCAACCCAGGAATTGAACTCGAGTCTCCTGCATTTGATAGGTGGATACTTCACCATCAGGGAAACCTAGTGGGGCAATCAGGAGGTGATAAATAGGTTTACCAACTAGAGTACATCATGAGAAATGCTGAGCTGGAAGAAGCACACGCTGGAATCAAGATTGCCAGGAGAAATATCAATAAACCCAGATATGCAGATGACACCACCATTATGGTAGAAGTGAAGAGGAACTAAAAAGCCTCTTGATGAAAGTGAAAGAGGAGAGTGAAAAAGTTGTCCTAAAGTTCAACATTCAGAAAACGAAGATCATGGCATCTGGTCCCGTCACTTCATGGGAAATAGATGGGGAAACAGTGTCAGACTTTATTTTTTTGGGCTCCAAAATCACTGCAGATGATGATTTCAGCCATGAAATTAAAAGACGCTTACTCCTGGAAGGAAAGTTATGACCAACCTAGATAGCATATTCAAAAGCAGAGATATTACTTTGCCAACATAGGTCCGTCTAGTTAAGGCTATGGTTTTTCCTGTGGTCATGCATGGATGTGAGTGTTGGACTGTGAAGAAAGCTGAGTGCCAAAAAATTGATGCTTTTGAACTGTGGTGTTGGAGAAGACTCTTGAGAGTCCCTTGGACTGCAAGGAAATCCAACCAGTCCATCCTAAAGGATATCTGTCCTGGGTGTTCGCTGGAAGGACTGATGTTGGAGCTGAAACTCCAGCACTTTGGCCACCTCATGCAAAGAGTTGACTCATTGGGAAAGCCCCTGATGCTGGGAGGGATTGGGGGCATGAGGAGAAGGGGACGACAGAGGATGAGATGGCTGGATGACATCACCGACTCAATGGACATGGGTTTGGGTGAACTCTGGGAGTTGGTGATGGACAGGGAGGCCTGGCGTGCTGCGACTCATGGGGTCACAAAGAGTTGGACACGACTGAGTGACTGAACTGAGCTGAATTCTTTCAAAGCTGGAAATAAAAATGTCTGTTAACATCTGTTAAAGTGAAAGTGGTCTGTCAGTCGTGTCTGACTCTTTGCGACCCCATGGACTGTAACCTACCAGGTTCCTCCTTCCATGGAGTTTTCCAGGCAAAAGTACTGCAGTGGGTTGCCATTTCCTTCTCCAGGGATCTTCCCGACCCAGGAATCGAACCCGGATCTCCCGAATTGCAGGCAGACGCTTTACCCTCTGAGCCACCAGGGAAGCCCTACATCTGTTAAAATTTCATGCCCAATAATTGAATTAATAAATATACTTTATGCTCTAAAGATTCTATATGCAGCATCCTAGAAATAACTGAGTTTGGGATCATAGAGACCTGTTTAAATCTTAGTCCTGACATGTGCTTTGTGACCTTGGACAAGTAATTTAATCTCTGGGCTTCAGCTTCTTTGGTGGCTCAGATGGTAAAGAATCTGCCTGTGATGCAGGAGACTGAGGTTTGGTCCTGCTTGGGGTAGATCCCCTGGTCCTCCAGGGGAATGGCTACCCACTCCAGTATTCTTGCCTACAGAATTCCACAGACAGAGGAGCCTGGTGGGCTACAGTCCATGGGGTTACAGAGAACTGGACATGACTGAGTGACTGACACTTTCTCTTTACCCTCTTTCAGTTTCCTCATCTGTAGAATGGACCAAATGCCTTTGTGGCAGAATTAGTATGAATATTCAAAGAGAAATATAGTTAAATCACCCTTAACTTGATTAGCGGTAGCCATTAGTCCAGTGATCTTCTGAAAATATGGCTTTTGTTATTAATTCACCTCCTCCTCTAAAGCCTTGCTTCATTTCCTTTGCTGTTTACCACTCATCTCCCAAAGTCCTTTGCCTTTGCTTATGGCACCGACCGATTTCTGTCTTGTGTTTGCGTTTTGTAGTGATGCTCTGTTATTATTATTTTTGGCCATGCCTCATGGCTTGTGGTATCCTAGTTCCTTGACTAGGGACTGAATCCCCACCCACTACAGTGGCAGCTCAGAGTCCTCATCACTGAATTACCAGAGAATTCCCTGTTGCGATGCTTTATTAACATCCCTCATATTACTTGTTGTTGTTCATTTACTCAGTCATGTCCAACTCTTTGCAACTCCATGAACTGCAGCACTCCAGGCTTCCCTGTCCTTCATTATCTCCCAGAGTTTGTTCAAACTCATGTCCATTGAGTTGGTAATGCCATCCAACCATCTCATCCTCTGTCATTCCCTTCTACCTTCTTGTTCTGTGCTCAGTCTTTCCCAGCGTCAGGGTCTTTTCTAACGAGTTGGCTCCTGGTATCAGAGTACTGGCCAGAGTAAAGACCCTGGGGAAGATTGAAGGCAGGACGAGAAGGGAACGACAGAGGACGAGATGGTTGGATGGCATCACTGACTTGATGAATGTGAGTTTGAGCAAGGTCTGGGAGATGGTGAAGGACAGTGAAGCCTGGTGTGCTGCAGTCCGTGGGATCCCAAAGAGTCGTACACGACTGAGTGATTGAACAACAAAAAACTGGATCTTCCACTTCAGCATCCATCCCTCCAATTCAGGGTTGGATCCTGGATCTTTAACCTCTGGGTAATCGAGAGTCAGCTCATGTTAGCGATTTTCCTTATGAGGCAGGGGAAATTTTGACTCTGGGGCACCTGCCTCTTGCTGCAAGTTCTCCTTACCCTTGCAGTATATGGAGGGTGCCTCTCCCATTGTATAAAAGCTGTCTGGGAAATCTCCAGTGATGAAAAACCTACCTTGCAATTTGGGGAACTGGTTGATCCCTAGTTGGGGAACTAAGATCCCACATGCCACGGGCCAGCTAAGTCTGCACACTGCAACTAAGACCCTATGCAGCCAAAAATAAGAGTTCCTTTTTTAAAAAAATGTTGTCTGGAATAAGAACAGAAAATTCCCTCCTCACCAATGAGTGAGTGATCGATGATGTAGAGAGCTCCTTTTCCCCTGAAAAGGTAACTTTAATAAGTACCCAGGAGTGACCCTTTCATTGTGCAGTTTGTAATATTTAACCAGGGGGAATATTGGGTGGCTGGCGAGGAACCTTCTCGCTATTCCCTGCCATTTTGACTTCTGTCCACTCTGTGTTTGGTACAGTTGACTGTACAGAAGATCTCTCAGGCTTCCAGTCTTCCGTAGCTGTTAGATCCTCCCCTGCAGAAGGGAGCAGCCTTGTTTGTAAAACTTGGACCCAGCTCCTGTGGAGAGCTGGCTCAGTCATGTGACTGCCTCAGGAGCTTCCGGTTCTGGAGCGGCAGTGGGGGTGGCAGTGGGGGGGCCTGTGTTCCCGGGGGTACACCCTGAGGGGGACTGCTTCCCCGATGTTTCCCAGCGACGAGCATGGCCTCGGAGATGCTCTTCTAGAGCTGATTCAGCTGAACTTCCGAGCTGGCACATCAGATCCCTTCTCGTTTAAAGTAGGGGTAATTTCAAGTTTTTGGTGATGTGTCCCAGAGTGTCTGGTAAAAGCAGCATCCTTGTTAAAATCCTGTGCCATCAGAGAAGCTCTTCCTGAGGAGAAACTGTGGAAGGCGATCAGCTGCTGCTGCAGGAGGCAGAGTTTTGATTATGCACCAGGAGGTTGGAGTCGCCTAACTTCGGTTTTGAGCAGCGATCCCCAGGCAGTGTTGACAGTCACTGTATTTCGTCACGTGGTGGGAGTTGCTGTTTGTTTGGGAGGCGGTGGCATCAGCTCCAGCCATGCCTGCTTACCGGCAGGGTGTTTTAGCCCGTGTTAGACGCCTACTGTTTAAGGGGTACAGCTATATCCCAGGCTCCTTCTGCATGTGTGTAGATATATGTATTTACACACAGATAAAGGCATTCCTGGAGAGCAGGAGACTGTGGTATGTAGGGCTATGGAAAGCATTTGATATTTTCTGTAAATCAGAGGATATTGAGAGGATTCTGTAAATCAGGTGACATAAGGCATGCATGGTACATAGAGTAGCTATGCAATGAATGTTTCTTTTCTCAATTTTTCTTTCAAAACTTCGTTCACGTCACTTTCAAAGGATGACATCCCAGTTTGAGAATTTGGGTATGTAGTTGTAACCCACTTAGGTTAAATTTTTCTGCAAATAAATGTATATGTTGGGATGGTTACTCACTTATGTATAAAGCCTCTTTTTTTTGAAAGGAGATTGGCCTTTGAAGTCAGACTGCCTGGGATTCGAGTCCTGATTCTTCTACCTATGATTTTTGAGTTTTCACAGCTAAAAATATGTGGGGAATAAAAGCTGGGTCACAGACTGAAGATTAAATGAGGTATTATGTGTAGGGCAGCTGGCATGGTGCCTGGAATGTGGTGAGCTATGGTAAGGGTTACTTAGCCTTCTCTTTACAAGAGATGTAACAGAAATGTTGAAAGGTTTTGACCTTAATGCTCAAAAATAACTGGTTGTGAACATGAGCATTGCCGATTGGAATATAACATGGGGTTGTGAGGGAGAGGTTCAAAGGATCTAGGGCACCTGGAGGCCTATGCTGGCATCTAATGTTGAAAGAAGGTATGTAGTCAATAATGCCAGCTCTCTGTGGCTCCATGGACTATAGCCAGGCTCCTCTGGTCATGGGATTCTCCAGGCAAGAATACTGGAGTGGGGTGCCATTTCCTATCTCAGGGGATCTTCCCAACCTCCTGTCTCCTGCGTCTCCTGCTTTGGCAGGCAGATTCTTTACCGCTAGCACCACCTGGGAAGTCCTTTCTAGTGACTTGCTTCTCTTCCTTTGGAAATGTATTATAGGTAGTTATCATTTGGAGGTCCTCCTGCCCCCCACCCCAGAAGGGAATTTATCCATCCCAAGTTCTTTTATTTTTCTAATTTTTGAGGGGTGATCAGCATCTTTGAAAATTGTTAAATAACCAGACTACAGAGTAAGTGTTTATTGGCTAAGTATCATTGATGTCATCAAGTAACTGTTTTAGGCAAGTAATCCCAGACAAGTCAGTTCAGTCCAGTTTACTTCAGTCTCTTAGTCGTGTCCGACTTTTTGTGACCCAATGGACTGCAGCACCCCAGGCTTCCCTGTCCATCACCACCTCCCAGAGCTTGCTCAAACTCATGTCCATTGGGTCTCATCCTCTGTCTTTCCTTCCTCCTCCTGCCTTCAATCTTTCCCAGCATCAGGATCTTTTCCAGTGAGTCATTTCTTCACATCAGGTGGCCAAAGTATTGGAGCTTCAGCTTCAGCATCAGTCTTTTCAGTGATATTCAGGACTGATTTCTTGGAGAGTTCCTTGCAGACCAAGGGACTCTCAAGAGTCTTCTCCAACACCACAGTTCAGAAGCATCAGTTCTTTGGTGCTCAGCTTTCTTTGTGGTCTGACTCTTACATCCATACATGACTACTGGAAAAACCGTAGCTTTGACTAGACCAACATTTGTCAGCAAAGTAATGTCTCTGCTTTTTAATATGCCATTTAGGTTTGTCATAGATTTTCTTCCAAGGAGCAAGCATCTTTTAATTTCATGGCTGCAGTCACCATCTACAGTGATTTTGGAGCCCAAGAAAATAAAATCTGTCTCTGTTTCCATTGTTTTCCCATCTATTTGCTGTGAAGTGATGGGACCGGATGCCATGATCTTAGTTTTTTGAATGTAGAGTTTGAAGCCAGCTTTTTCACTCTCCTCTTTCACTTTCATCAAGAGGCTCTTTAGTTCCTCTTCGATTTCTGCTGCAAGCGCTCATCTGCTATTTTTGTTTTGGTAAAAGAGGATATTGGTTTCAAAATCAAAATACACAAAGTTTAGTAGCAAAATTGTGGTGATTCTCCTTAGGACATTTAAAAAGTATTTGCCTGAAAGGTGAAGTGTCAGGAATAATATGAACTCACAAACTTTAGGAAATAAGTTTATGCCCCTCTTAAAACGTGTTCTTCATAACTTACTACATCTTACCTTAGAGACAAAACATAAAAGTAAATGTTCCTATACACAACTGTGTATACAGCAGATAACAAATGAGGACCTACTGAATAGCACAGGTAACTCTACTCAGTGCTCTGGTGTGACCAAAGTGAAAGTGAAAGGCGCTCAGTCGTGTCTGACTCTTTGTGACCCTATGGACTATACACTCCATGGAATTCTCTAGGCCAGAATCCTGGAGTGCATAGCCCTTCACTTCTCCAGGGGATCTTCCCAACCTGGGTTGGATCCCCCTCAACCCAGGGATTGAACCCAGGTCTCCCACATTGCAGGCAGATTCTTTACCAGCTGAGCCACAAGGGAAGCCCAAGGATACCAGAGTGGGTAGCCTCTCCTATCTCCAGCGGATCTTCCCAACCCAGGAATTGAACCAGGGTCTCCTGCATTGCAGGTGGATTCTTTACCAACTGAGCTATCAGAGAAGCCCTATAGTGACCTAAATGGGAAGGACATCCAAAAAAGAGGGGATATATGTATACGTATAGCTGATTCACTTTGCTGTACAGCAGAAACTAGCACAATATTATAAAGCAACTACGTTGTTTAGTCACAAAGTCATGTCCGACTCTTCTTTGACCCCATCGGGTGTAGCCCTTCAGGCTCCTCAGTTCATGGGATTCTCCAGGGAAGAATATTGGACTGGGTTGCTATTTCCTACTCCAGGGCATCTTTCCAACCCTAGGATCGAACCCATGTCTCCTGAATTGGCAGGCGAATCCTTTACCACTGAGCCACCTGGGAAGTCCCAAAGCAACTCTACTCCAATAAAAATTAAAAAAGAAAAAGTGAATCTTCCTGGGTGAGCTTGTGTATTGCCTTACATTGACAAGTAAGTGTGACGTGTGTTATGAGAACAGAAGGACAGGGCAGGAGTAATGGGGGAATTGGTTTCAGGAAAAATAAGTATAGGTTTTAAGTAACTGTTGAGTTCCATTAACGTATTTATTCTTTATTTTTGGAAGGGAGCTTAACATACTTGTTTAAACTGAAATGAAGTAGCTTTTATTCCTGTTTTAAGTTCTGTTCTGCAGCCTGTAAATTATGCTTATACTTTGATAGGATTAGTTGTGTGTAAGTCTCTTGTAGCATTTAAGTATCCTTGCAGACTAACCTGTGTGACTGGCATGATATCCAGCAGAGGTACCGCTTTGTGAATAATGTTTTCTATTCTAAAAATGCCAAAGGCCTTTTGAGACACTTTTAGATTTTAATTTAGGAAAGCCTGTCATCCAGTCTCTCATTGAGACGAAAGAGTTAAATAGGTTTTCTCTGAGGCTCTTAGCTCCTAGAACAATCGATCAGATCTTCTCAAAGGATTGAGAGATGGATCTTTACCCACCAGGGGGCCAGAGTTTTCCAGCTTCTTGATGAATTCTCTGAGGTCTAATGATTCCTTTTGAACACTGGGCACACTTAAGGGCTTGGAGAAACTCTGATAAGTTTTCCCAAAGTTCATTGAATTGAAAGGCTAACAAAGTATTTGGACATACTTAAAACCAAATGTGGTTTAGTAAGCCTTATAGGGTGTCTTTATGAAAGGGTATAGGGTAAAATCAAGATCTTGGCAAGGAAATGTAATATGGGAAATTTTGTCGATTAGCAAATTCATTTAAGATGCTAATTTGTCTAAAAAACATGTGCTTTCCAAATTCAGAAAGTCCATGTACCTTCCCAACTTGCTTTGCCTGGAAAGGGTGTAGATAGAGGCTGAGAACCAATGCTTGATTTAGGCTGATAGAATGTCTGTTTCATAAAGGTGAAAAATAAGGTAGAGTGTCAAAGAAACTGTAAAGGACCTTTTGTCTTCTTGCTTCTTAGATTTTTTTTCCCCCTCCTATCCTTACAAAGCAAAGCGTAGGTGATATGATGAGATGTCAATTATCATGTAAATCCATATGTTAAGTCTAAGTCCAGAATGTGAGCCCTGGTGGTCTATAAGCATGGAGAAGCTTCATCTTTTAGGAATATAATGGTATACTTCCTAATGACATTTCTGAAATAGAGGGAAAATGAAATATAGGAGTGCCTTGTTTTATTGCACTTTGTTGTACTTGGCAGAAGTTGTACTCTTTACAGACTGAAGGTTTTTGGCAACTTTGCATCGAGCAGATCTGCCCTCACCATTTTCCCCACAGCATTTGCTCATTTCTTATCTCTCTGTCACGGTTTGGTAACTTTTGCAGTATTTTAAACTTTTCCATTGTTATTATATTTGTTGTGGTAATCTGTGATCAGAGATCTTTCATGTTACTCTTGTAATTGTTTGGGGGCACTATGAACCATGTTCAGAGCAAACTTCGTCAATAATTGTTGACTGTGTTCTGACTGTTGCACCGATCTGCCATTCCCCCATCTCTCTCCATCTCCTCAGGCCTCCCTATTCCCTGAGAGTAAATAGTATTGAAATCAGCCCAATTAATTACTCTATGAGTGTGTGTGCTAAATCACCTTAGTTGTGTCCTACTCTTTGTGACTCTGCCAAAAGGGGGGGGTGCTCCATGGGATCGCAAAGAGTCGGACATGACTTAGCAGCTAAAATAACAATCATAGTAACAAAGAAAGGTGAGGAAGCTGCAGAAGAAAAGTCTGAAGCTAAAGAAACTATCTCCTAAACATCAAAGTGCAAGGTGAAGCAGCAAGTGCTGACGTAGAAGCTGCAGCCTGAAGGTGGCTTCACTGAACAATAGATTTTCAACTTATAAATGATGTGAGAAGTGATGGTTGTCCTGGGGAAATTCTTCCCAGTATTTGTATCAGTAAAAAGCTCATTAGATGCTTTGGGGGGGCATGGATGGGGCTTATCAACCATAGCATGGTTCTGCTGGGCTGTTTCATTGAAAGACTCTCAATTGTTCAGTAATTTGTGGTCTTCTCTTGGCCTGGTCCATTTCTGTGGAGGTGAATCCTCCAATCTTTTTCCTGGTGGGAACATAAGCTAGATGGCTACTGTTCTCAAAGTGGAGGGGAAGCAAGCTGATGGTGGCTCTGGATATCAACCTTCACTGTTCCCTTCTATCTGCTCTACTATAATCTTGACGACAGAAATAGTACAAGGTGTTGGGGGAGCACGTTAGCAGGGGCACCTAATGTAAGTGGGGTGACAGGAAGGCCTCTCTGAGAATGTTTAAGCTGGTATCTGAAGGATGAGAAAGGAGCCAGCTGGGTGAGGATGAGGGGAGAGTATCCTAGGCAGCGTGCATGTGTGCTCGGTTGCTGAGTCGTGTCTGACTTCCTGTGGCCCCATGCACTGTAGCCCACCAGGCTCCTCTGTCCATGGGATTTCTCAGGGAAGAATACTGGAGTGGGTTGCCATTCCCTTCTCCAGAGGATCTTCCTGACCCAAGGATCAAACCCATGTCTCCTGCATTGCAGGCAGATTCTTTACCACTGAGCCGCCTGGGAAGCCCCGTTCTAGGCTGCAGGCTTCTAAATTTATTTGAGTAGTTGTGTCTTGTAACGGGGACCATGTAAGTTGTCAGTTTGTTACAGTAGTTGATATAATCAGAGGAACAGCACCAGGGATGTAATACCAAAGGCACTCTTTCTTATGGTGGTTAGTTATATTAACTAATTAATGTACCTACTTGCTCCATCATGTCTGACTCTTTGTGACCCCATGGACTGCAGCCTGCCAAGATCCTCTGTCCATGGAATTCTCTAGGAAAGAATACTGGAGTGGGTTGCCATGCCCTCCTCTAGGGGGTCTTCCCAATCCAGGGATGGAACCCAGGTCTCCCTTACTGCAGGCAGATTCTTTATCATCTGAACCACCAGGGAAGCCCAACTAATTAATACCATGTCCTTTTCAGATATGTAAGTAACAGCAATGAGGTTCAAAATGAAATGTTTGCTTAGGAATCCAGATTTAAACTTACTACATTAGATATGAGAAGTTGGACTCTGTGAGGAGTTGAATGATTACATTAGTTGCGAGTTTTTCTTGTTAGTTTGTCTGTTGCTTGTTGACTTTGTCTTCTGGATGTCACCTGAGATTTGTTGGTTCATTTCTGTAGTGGTAATATGACTGATTAGACTAGTTTTAAGCAGATACTGAAATTTAGATTAGCTGTTGTGTATACCTAACTATTCAAACTAAGGGTTTGAAGAACTTTTGAAATGCTTTTAGAATCCTAGGGCAGAGTATAATGATGCATCCCAGATTTAAAACTTTGATGTCTCCCCTTTTTGTATTGACTTAGATATAATTGTCTCAATCTATCAATCTTGGCCTTTCGTGGAATGTTCCCAGCCTGTCTTTCAGGCTTTGTTTCTGTTTCTCTCCGATATGTTTTCCTGATTTTTCAGAAAAGAAAAGAAGTTTACTTTTCCCTAAAAGATCATGGTATCTGGTCCCATCAATTCATGGGAAATAAGTGGGGAAACAGTGGAAACAGTATCAGACTTTATTTTTTTGGGCTCCAAAATCACTGCAGATGGTGATTGCAGCCTTGAAATTAAAAGACGCTTACTCCTTGGAAGGAAAGTTACGACCAACCTAGATAGCATATTCAAAAGCAGAGACATTACTTTGCCAACATAGGTCTGTCTAGTCAAGGCTATGGCTTTTCCAGTAGTTATGTATGAATGTGAGAGTTGGACTATAAAGAAAGCTGAGTGCCCAAGAATTGATGCTTTTGAACTGTGGTGTTGGAGAAGACTCTTGAGAGTCCCTTGGATTGCAAGAAGATCCAACCAGTCCATCCTAAAGGAGATCAGTCCTGGGTGTTCACTGGAAGAACTGATGTTGAAGCTGAAACTCCAATACTTTGGCCACCTCATGCGAAGAGTTGACTCATTGGGAAAGCCCCTGATGCTGGGAGGGATTGGAGGCAGGAGGAGAAGGGGACGACAGAGGATGAGATGGCTGGATGGCATCACCGACTCGATGGACATGGGTTTGGGTGAACTCTGGGAGTTGGTGATGGGCAGGGAGGCCTGGCGTGCTGCAATTCATGGGGTCGCAAGGAGTCGGACACGACTGAGCGACTGAACTGAACTGAAACTATATTTGAATTGAATTCTTCTAGGTTCTCACTTAGAATGCAGTTCTTTGCCTTCTCAGCTGCCCCCCCCCCTCCCCTTATCTCTTCCCTTTCACAGCTGTTGGGGTGATTCTTTCAGCATGGCATTTTTTTAGTTCCTGCACAAGCAGACTCTCACTTTCTCTCTTTTTTAAAGACGGATTTTTTTGTTTTTTTTCGGTTTGGCTGCACCTTGTGGCATGTGGAACCTTAGTTCCCTGACTAGGGCGCAAACCTGTGCCCCCTGCATTGGAACTTGAAGTCTTAACCACTAGATGGCCTGGGAAGTGCAGATCCTCACTTTCTCTTAAACTTTCATAGCACTGTGTCCCTTGTTTACTCATTAAAAAGGTAGAATAAGACCTAAGGTCCTATTTCTACTCTTATTTTCACATCTTTTGGTTGCAACATAGCTATAATTTTGGCCAACTCAGTAATTTTGGCATCTAGTATGATGTGCTGTGCTGTGCTAAGTCTCTTCAGTCGTGTCCGACTCTTTGTGATCCCATGGACTGCAACCCACCAGGCTCCTCTGTCCATGGGATCCTCCAGGCAAGAATACTGGAGTGGGTTGCCATGCCCTCCTCCAGCGGAGCTTCTTGACCCAGGGATCGAACCCTCGTCTCGTACATCTCCTGCATTGGCAGGCAAGTTCTTTACCATTAGCGCCAACTGGGAAGTCCACCTAGTGTGATAGGGCTTACTAAATCTGTTTCTAGCTGATTTGAATGCAGATTCCTTTTTATTTCCCCTGTGATCTATCTTCAAGTTTTCGCAGTCATGTCTTAGAGAATATATGTAAATGTTCCAAGTTATCCTCGTTCTAAACGTCTTCAGAATGTCCCCATTTTATTTGTATCTTCATTTGACATTATCATTTGATATCAAAGGCAAAAGAGCCTACCCATTTGGCCCTATTTCTTTTTCCCATTTAACCATTTCTTTTAACTATTTTAAACTAAATTTTATTTTTTTCCCTCCCAGATTTTGAGAAAGTAAGTGTTCATTATGAGGCTTCCCAGGTGATGCTAGTGGTAAAGAACCTGCCTGCCAACAACCCACTCCGATATTTTTGCCTGGGAAATCCAATGGACAGAGGAGCCTGATGGGCTATAGGACTTGGGGTCACAAAGAGCTGGACACAGCTAAAGTGACTTGGGATTGGCCCTGGTGGTTCAGATAGTAAAGAATCTGCCTGCAATGTGGGAGACCTGGGTTCAGTTCCTGTGTCAGGAAATTCCTCTGGATAAGGAAATGGCAACCCACTCCAGTATTCTCGCCTGGAGAATCCCCGTGGGTAGAGGAGCCTGGTGGGCTTATAGTCCATGGGGTTGCAAAGAGTCAGACATGACTGAGCAACTAACACACAAAGTGCCTTAGCGTGCACACGTGTGTTCATTATACAGTTGCCGAAACTGGGCTATAGATCCTTCTCCCACCGCCCCTGGCCTTTCTATTATGTCTAACATACCAACTGATCAAATAAATTCATAGTAGTTCTCCAGTACGTCACATGTGGAGTCCTCTGGCTAAATTTCAAGATTCCCTGTGACTTCATAGCACCTTATCTATGCCGCTGTATCTTTACTCCCAAACAGAGCTTTTGGTCATTCTTAATTGTTCTGTGAACAAGCCATCACCATTCCCATATTTGGTCTTTATTCATATTACACCCAGTATGTGAAATGTCTTCCCTCTCCTTGACTTGTAGTTCATTTCTGCTAATCAGCACAGGTGGACTTGTTGGAATCTTCCTGGCTGTCCTGGTCTTCTCATAGTGATGGATTTGGAGCCAGAACCCAAGCTCCTGCCTTGTTCTGCACTGTCACGCCCTCTGTTTAGCATTCCTGCTCAGATCCATTGAATGATGGCTGTCACACCAAGCTGGCTGTTTCTTTCCTCCTTGTCAGCAATGGCTTTCTATCTTGGTGGGTAAGTCAATCACAGAAGACCTGCATCATCATACCAGCTGTACTATAAAAACATTGTGAGGTAGATAACAAGTGCCTGACACGGAGGCAATGGTCCCTAAACAGCCATCCATGGTTTTCCAGCTCCAGACCCAGTGATGCTCATATCATAGAACCAGAAGCTAGAATTCCTTTCTTGCAGGGCACTGCTGTGTCTCCAGAGCTGATACTCCTTACACTTCGGTTAATCTCTATCCTTGGCAATCTAGTACAAGGCCTCAGTAGATGGCCTGCGGGTTTGGTTGTGTTAACACTGTTCTGTTTAAGTTTTACAGTGCACTCACTTGGAACTCTAGTAAATTAAAAACGAAAAGGGCGGGGAACTATTGGATATTTTAACTGCCTCTTTCTTTGACTTCTTGGTTCAAGCCAATAGTATATTTCTCAAACAACTTTGATATGTAGACTGCTGAGGAAAGCTATATGGTCCCAACCTGGCAGGTTAAGAGTTCTTTGAACTAGTTAATGAAATGCTTCATACTGGGAACCTGGAGAAATATCAGCTTAGTTTCTGAAAAACCTTTTGATAATGCTTCCCTTAAGGGTTTAAGAAAAATGCCAACAGAGTAAAAAGTATTGCTTTTTTCATAGATTTCAACATATTTAAACAATAGCAAAAAGAGTACAAAGGAAAAACTGCTGTTCTTTGCCCAGGGAGGTCAGTCATTGGTTGATACCAGTTTTATTACGGCAAATAATACTGTTAGTACTAACAGAACTCTTTGGAGGAGAGCTTAGAAAGATAATTGATGGACATCAAGTTAAAGATATTTTGAAAAGTGAAAAATATGTTAGCTTTGTAAATACATTGAGGTGAATTTAAAAACATGGGCACCCACTGCTATGATATTTTAACCTGTAGAGTTTCACTGTAATTTTTAAAAACAAATGTTGTTGATATATGTTTAGGATGCTGTGGCGGAAGTACCGTGGAATGTGCAGCCTATAAGAAACAGAAATTTATTTCTCATAGTTTGGGAAGCTGAGAAGTCCAAGATCAAGGTGCTGGCAAATTTGATGTTGGATGAGAACCGGTCTCCTCATTGGTGGCTGTGTTTTCACTATAAACTCACATGGCAAAGGGTCGGGGGATCTCTCTAGGACCTCTTTTATAAGGGCAGTGATCCTATTTGTGATGGCTCCATCTCATGACCTGGTCACCTCCTAAGGCCTAATTTCTGAATACAATTACTTTGGTGATTAGGTTTCAACATATGAATTAGGATTGGGGAAGGGTAAAGCGTGCAGACTGGGTGCTACTGCTAAGTCACTGCAGTCACTCTTTGCAACACCATGGACTGTAGTCCTCCAGGCTTCTCTGTCCATGGGATTCTCCAGGCAGAATGTTCTAATCCTAAATGTTTTTACATACCTATATAAGTGTGTTTCAGTGTAATGTGATTTACACATTTGTATTAGTAGAAGGTTAAATATTTACATTTAAAAAAATGTAGTGTATGCTATACACCACTTTTATTTATTATATTTTAAATATTTATTTATTTATTTATTTGGTTGTGCTGCAGAGCACAGCATATAGGATCTTAGTTCCCCCACCAGGGATGGATGGAGCTTCATGCACTGGAAGCTCAGAGTCTTAACCACTGGACTGCCAGGGAAGTCCCAGATACTTAGATTTTAAAGTTTGGGAAGGAAAAAACATAACTCTTAGTCTGCTATTTTATAGTTGTGAATCAGTTTCTTATTACAAGCTTTTCATATTGGTTTCTGTATTTTCTGTATGTTAATTATTGCTACAAAATAAATTGCTGTTTGATGATGCTAGGTTATGAGAACTGTGGATTGACCCAGCTTCTAGATTTATCTGATTATTTCCTCATGATGTCGTTTAACTTACTTCTGTATCTTCTATATTTTAAGTTGGAAGTTATATCTTATATTAGTCTACTACTAGAACCAGTAGTAGGTAGATGGATAGACAGATAGATACATACCTAGCCATACACACGTATGTGTGTGTGTGTGTGTGTGTGTAGCCTTTTATTCTATTCAGGTCTTTCTTCATTAGACTGGATGAAGTCCACCCACCTTGGGGAGGGCAATATGCTTTACTCCATCCACCAATTTAGGCTTTGACCCCATCCGTTAAACACCCTCGCAAGACACACGCAGAAATAATGTTTAATCACATATCTGGGCACCTTGAGGCCCAGTGAAGTTGATGCATAAAATTAACCATCACAGATCTAAGACTTGATTTGTTCTTTGTTCAGTCACTAAGTGTGTCTGTTCTTTGCGACTGCATGGACTGCACCATGCCAGGCTTCCCTGTCCTTCACTGTCTCCCAGAGTTTGCTCAGACTCCTGTGCATCGAGTCTGTGATGCCATCCAACCATCCCTCCTCTGTCACCTCCTCTGCTCCTGCCCTCAGTCTTCCCAGCATCAGAGTCTTTTCCAATGAGCTGGCTCCTCACATCAGGTGGCCACAGTATTGGAGCTTCAGCTTCAGCACCAGTCCTTCCAATGAATATTCAGGGTTGATTTCCTTTAGGAGTGACTGATTTGATCTCCTTGCTGTCCAAGGGACTCTCAAAAATCTTCTCTAGCACCACAGTTTGAAAGCATCAGTTCTTTGGTGCTCAGCCTTCTTTGTGGTCCAACTCTCACATTTTTTAAAAAACCTGTAAAAAATTCATTGTAAAAGAGTATATATTCACATGCACAAATAAAAATGTATTTGTATAAATTATTTTAGCACTATAGTGTAAGTTGGATAACTACTCAGCTTTAGTTTCTTAGTTGTATAAGTCTCTGATATCATGCCATTGGTAGTTTTTTGAGAAGTAGTTTTTTGAAAAAAATTTTTTATTTTTACTTTATTTTACGTTACAATACTATATTGGTTTTGCCATACATTGACATGAACCCACCATGGGTGTACATGCGTTCCCAAACGTGAACCCCCCTCCCACCTCCCTCCCCATAACATCTCTCTGGGTCATCCCCGTGCACCATCCCCAGGCATCCTGTATCCTGCATCGGACATAGACTGGCAATTCGTTTCTTACATGATAGTATACATGTTTCAATGCCATTCTCCCAAATCATCCCAACTTCTCCCTCTCCCGCAGAGTCCAAAAGTCTGCTCTACACATTTGTGTCTCTTTTGCTGTCTCGCATACAGGGTCATCATTACCATCTTTCTAAATTCCATATATATGTGTTTTTCTTTCTGGCTTACTTCACTCTATAACCCCTCCAGTTTCATCCACCTCATTAGAACTGATTCAAATGTATTCTTTTTAATGGCTGAGTAATATTCCATTGCGTATATGTACCACAGCTTTCTTAACCATTCATCTGCTGATGGACATCTAGGTTGCTTCCATGTCCTGGCTATTATAAACAGTGCTGCGATGAACATTGGGGTACATGTGTCTCTTTCAATTCTGGTTTCCTCGGTGTGTATGCCCAGCAGTGGGATTGCTGGGTCATAAGGCAGTTCTATTCGCAATTTTTTAAGGAATCTCCATACTGTTCTCCATAGTGGCTGTACTAGTTTGCATTCCTACCAACAGTGTAGGAGGGTTCCCTTATCTCCACACCCTCTCCAGCATTTATTGCTTACAGACTTTTGGATTGCAGCCATTCTGACTGGTGTGAAGTGGTACCTCATTGTGGTTTTGATTTGCATTTCTCTAATAATGAGCGATGTTGAGCATCTTTTCATGTGTTTGTTAGCCATCCGTATGTCTTCTTTGGAGAAATGTAAAAATATGGAACGCTTCACGAATTTGCGTGTCATCCTTGTGCAGGGGCCATGCTAATCTTCTCTGTTATCGTTCCAATTTTAGTATATGTGCTGCCGAAGCAAGCACTGAAGAGTAGTTTTTTAAAATTTCTTTAAGTATTAAAATGTCCAGCAATTTTTTCATACTTTCATTTTATGTTTCTTAAATTTGAGATCCTTGACACAATCAGTTGATTTTTCTGTGTGGAACATAATATTTTTAATTGAGAAAATATTTACAAATGCTTGGTACTTGGTACACTTACAACAGATTGTATAAATGGAGACCATTCTCAATTCTCATTTTTTAAATATTGAAATATGTAAATATTTTAGTACAAATAGTTTAACAGTTAATGTATTTTGCTCCATTTCCCTGATAGCTCAGTTGATAAAGAACCTGCCTGGAGTACAGGAGACTCTGGTTCGATTACTGGCTGGGGAAAACCCTATGGAGAAGGGAAAGGCTACCCACTCTAATATTCTGGCCTGGAGAATTCCATGGACTGTATAGTCCATGGAGTCGAAAAGAGTTGGGCACGACTGAGTGACTTTCACTTTTCATAAGACAAATCTTGTCGAAAAAGAGGTCTTGATTTTCTTTGAATGTTTTACTAAATTCATATACTATAAAATCACAGGCTGTCTCAATTTCATTTTTGTGGTATTGTGATTTATAATAAGAAATATATATTTGGTGTTCATCTATTCTTCTTGGCACAGAGCTCCTAAACTCTTTGGATTTCCTGTGATGAGAGCTGTAAAAGTGTCTTGTTACATTAATGGGACTTTCCTGGTGGCTCAGATGGTAAAGAATCCCCCTGCAATGTGAGACCTGGGTTCAAACCCTGGGTTATTTAATGAGGTGACTTTTGGGCCTCAGCTAAGTATCAGGGCTGGTGCTTGGAGAACCAACCACTGGTTGATGCTTGGAGAACCAACCACTGGTTAGAGAGTTGGAACTTTATTTATTTATTTATTTATTTGCCTTTTTATTTTGTATTGGAGTATAGCCCATTGGGGTATGACTATGTGCATCCCAGGTGGCGCTAGTGGTAAAGAACCCTCCTGCCAGTGCAGGTAGACATAAGAGACCTGGGTTTGATCTCTGAGTCAGGAAGGTCCCCTGGAGAAGGAAATGGCAGCCTGCTACAGTATTCTTGCCTGGAGAATCCCATGGACAGAGGAGCCTGGCAGGCTGCAGTCTATGGGGTCACACGGAGTTGGACACAACTAAAGTGACTTAGCATATACGCATCAAGGCACCTGGTAGATTCAGTGTCTGCTGAGAGGTCATAGCCAATTAGCAAACAATGTTTTGATAGTTTCAGGTGACCAGAGAAGGGACTCAGCCACACATATACGTGTATCCATTCTCCCCCATGGGAGTTGGAACTTTCTGTCTCACTCCCCCAGCTGACCTCCAGGTTAGGGAGAAGGGCTAGAGGTTGAGTTCAGTCATCTATGAGCAGTAATTTAATCAGGCATGCCTATGTAGTGAAGTCTCCATAAAATCCCGAAAGGATGGGGTTTGGAGAGTTTCTGGGTGGGAAACGTGGTGATTCAGGGTGATTCAGGATCCCTTGGAGAGTACTTGGAAGCTCTTTGCCCTTTCTTGAACCTTTCCCTTTGCATCGTTTTCATGTTTTCATCTGGCTGTTTCTGAGTTACATCCTTCTATAATAAACTGATAATCTAGTAAGCAAAATATTTCTCTGAGTCTTCTGAACCGCTCTAGCAGATCAATCAAATTCAGGTTAATTGGAACCTCCAATGGTAAGTTGGAAGCTTGTGTGATAACCTACCTGGACTTGCACCTGGGGTCTAAAGTGGAGTGGGGTGGGGTTGGGGGTTGGGCAGTCTTGTGGGACTGAGCGCTTAACCTGGGGAATCTGATGAAAATACCTCTGGATAGATAGTGTCATAATTTAGATGAATTGTAGGATAATTCATCCTACATTGGTGTCTTAAGCATTGCATGGTGGTATAAAAAAACTGCTTCTCCCCACATTGGAATTAGGTGTAGAACCCCCATTTAAATTCTTTCCAGTACAGAATATCAGTGTATTCAGTTTAATGTTGGAACTTGTGGTAGCCAGTCTCCAAAGAGGGACCAGGTCTCTGAAATCGATGTCTTTGTATTGTCCTCCACTGCACTGATTCACACTCTCCCTGAGACTCCCTGTAACCAAACAGAAGTGATTAACAGCTGTGGTATGATTGGGGAGCCTTGAGCAGCTCTCTGGGAAGTTCAGCTGCCCTGCTGGAAATGGTTGGTAAAGAAGGGGATGTTCTGGACCTACATGGAGGTGCCCTGGCAGAGGCCAGGCTCCTGCCACTCCCTCTGAGGCACAGGACTTGGGAGTGCAGTCCCATCACCATCTCGTTGTGGTCACAAATTGCTGATCTCAAGTGAGAGCAGCAACAGAACCACCCTGCTCAGCCCAGTCAACCAATAGTGTGAGGAGAAATCATAAAAGAATTGCTGTTTTTAGGCATGACATTTTGAGGTAGTTTGTTACACAGTGATAGGTATGCATGCTAAGGGACTTCAGTCGTGTTTGGCTATTTGCGACCTCATGGACTGTAGCCTGCCAGGCTCCTCTGTCCATGGGATTCTCCAGGCAAGAATACATTCCCTTCTCCAACGGATCTTCCCAACCCAGGGATTGAACCTTAGTCTCTTACATCTCTTGCGTTGGCAGGCGAGTTCTTTGCCACTAGTGCCACCTGAGAAGCACTTACACAATGATTGATAATAATCAAATCAGGTAGGTTGAGATATTCCCAAGTACAATTTTAGAATTTAAAAATTAAGCCTATACAGGGGTTGAAATCTCATTTAATTTGTTCAAGCCCTCTCGTTTGCAGAGGGATAAATTTCCGGGTCGTCTTCTTTGTGATATTTGCAAACAATTGTCAACAAATAATTGTAGTTCACTATGTTTCAAAAACTGGAGGCTTTGCATGTTTTATTTACATAATAGTTTTTTTTTTTAAATTTTAGTTTTGGCTGCACTGGGTCTTCGTTGCTGTGCAAGGACTTTCCCTAGTTGCAGTGAGTGGGGGCTACTCTGTAGTTGTGGTGTACAGTCTCCTTGTTGTGGTGGCTTCTCATGTTGCAGCGCAGGGGCTTTAGGGCAGGTAGGCTCAGTCAGTAGTTGTGGCACATGGGATCTTCCTATATCAGGGATTGAACACCTGACCCCTATACTGGCAGGCAGATTCTTAACCACTGGACCACCAGGGAAGTGCATACTTAGTTGTTGTTCAGTTTCTATGTCTGACCCTTTGTGACCCCGTGAATTGCAGCACGCCAGGCTTCCCTGACCTTCACTATCTCCCACAGTTTGCTCAAACTCATCTATTAAGTCAGTGATGCCATCCAAGCATCTCATCCTCTGTCGCACACCCCTTCCTCCCCAGCGCCCACCCCCTACCCTGTTTTGCTTGCTCTCAATCTTTCCCAGCATCAGAATCTTTTCCAGTGAGTCAGCTCTTCCCATCAGGTGGCCAAAGTACTAGCGTTTCAGCTTTAGCATCAGTCCTTTCAATGAATATTCAGGGTTGATTTCCTTTAGGATTGACTGATTTTATCTCCTTGCTATCCACAGGACTCTCAGGAATCTTCTCCAGTGGGTGTTTTTTTTTTTTTTTTTTAAGACTTTTCAACTGATTTTCAAAAAAAAAAAGCCAATATTTAAAAGTCTTATTTATAAAATAGTTCATGACTGACATATGTCAGCTTAGATTGATTGACAAAATTGTTCTTCCTCTTCAAAGAGTCATACGTTCCTAACATTTAACTGATGATAACCAGTAAAAAGATAGTGCACAGTGCCAGGAAGAAGTATTTATTTTTAATTAAACATCAATTTTCTCACAAAGATCAGATAGTTCATTTATTCTGTGTATATGTAAAATATTTAAAATTTGACAGTGATAGCTTGCACTTTGATTGTTAGACTGTGGGAAAACTTATGTGGATGAAATTATAAATTATGTATCTATCACAACCAAATCCAAGTGTTTTTTCTGCTTCCTCAGTTTCTTAATAAGAACATTGTTTCTATTTTGATGCTATATTCCAACAAAATTTGCATCCGTGGTATCTCTGCAATATCAAATAATTGATCTGTTCACTGCTAACTTGTTTAAATTTATAGTGGTGGTCACATAATGTTAGGTGTTTTATCTTCAACAAAATAGACTTTAAATATTTTTCTTGAATTTAATGTTAGATTTTTAAAAAAATGAGCCAACATTTGAATTAATTTAGCTGATTTTTCTCTTTAAAACACCCATGACTGATATAAAATGGCATTTTCTAGTTGTTTGTAAAATTCTTCTGCTTCTGGAGCCAACAAATTAATAAATACTGCTGCCTTAAACATACACTAGAAATTTGGGATGTAAAAACAAGCACTATATAGAATACTCATTTTATCTAAATGAGAAGTCATGCTTCATAGTTTTATATGACTGTATCTGCTGAGGCTATATGAAATTGCCATCATTAAGCACAGGCTTCTTAACATAACTGCTAATATTTTAAGTAGATATGAATCCTTTTAAGCAGATTTGGGTCTTGGAATCAGTGATATTTTTGTAGAGATATTTTGGCATGTGATAAACTTTGAAACCTGTATGCAGGTCAGGAAGCAACAGTTAGAACTGGACGTGGAACAACAGACTGGTTCCAAATAGGAAAAGGAGTATGTCAAGGTTGTATATTGTCACCCTGCTCATTTAACTTTTATGCAAAGTACATCATGAGAAATGCTGGACTGGAAGAAGCACAAGCTGGAATCAAGATTGCTGGGAGAAATATCAATAACCTCAGATATGCAGATGCCACCACCCTTACGGCAGAAAGTAAAGAACTAGAGTCTCTTGATGAAAGTGAAAGAGGAGAGCGAAAAAGTTGGCTTAAAGCTCAACTTTCAGAAAACGAAGATCATGGCATCCGGTCCCATTACTTCATGGGAAATAGATGGGGAAACAGTGGAAACAGTGTCAGACTTTATTTTTGGGGGTTCCAAAATCACTGCAGATGGTGACTGCAGCCATGAAATTAAAAGACACTTATTCCTTGGAAGGGAAGTTATGACCAACCTAGACAGCATATTAAAAAGCAGAGATATTTTGTTGACCTTTGTCAACAAAGGTCCATCTAGTCAAGGCTATGGTTTTTCCAGTGGTCATGTATGGATGTGAGAGTTGGACTATAAAGAAAGCTGAGTGCCGAAGAGTTGATGCTTTTGAAGTATGGTGTTGGAGAAAACTCTTGAGAGTCCCTTGGACTGCAAGATCCAACCAGTCCGTCGAAAAGGAGATGAATGCTGGGTGTTCATTGGAAGGACTGATGTTGAAGCTGAAACTCCAATACTTTGGCCACCTGATGTGAAGAGCTGACTCACTTGAAAATACCCTGATGCTGGGAAAGATTGGGGGCAGGAGGAGAAGGGGACGAAAGAGGATGAGATGGCTGGATGGCATCACTGACTCAATGGACATGGGTTTGGGTGAACTTTGGGAGTTGGTGATGGACAGGGAGGCCTGGTGTACTGTGGTTCATGGAGTCGCAAAGAGTGGCACACGACTGAGTGACTGAAGTGAACTGAACTGAACTGAAATGTTGAGAAGCATTTTGTGCAAACTACAGATCATGAACTTTTCTGAGAAATGGAAATTCAGAATTTAATTTTTCAAAACCTTTATTTATTTGGCCACTCTGGGTCTTAGATTCGGCACACAGGATCTTTGATCGCTTGTTGTGGCATATGAAATCTAATACCCTGATCAGGAATCAAAGCCTGCCCCCTGCATTGATAGTGTGGAGTCTTAGTCACTGGACCACTACAGAAGTTCCTAATTTTTCACTAAACATACTATTTTGAGCTTATTGTTGCTGATAGATTTTTTTTTTTTAATAAAAAAGCCTAATCCCAAATACATAGTGTATGGGAGTTTGATCCTTGGGTCAGGAAGATCCCCTGGAGAAGGAAATGGCAACCCACTCCAATATTCTTGCCTGGAGAATTCCATGAACAGCACCACCAAGGAAGCCCTATTGGTATCATACGGTTCATATAGTAATAAGGTTCTGTCTGGTGACATTTGGTGCTAAGGTTTTTGGTGACCTTTTCTATGGAAGCAGTAAAAGTGGCATCTGACCTTATCATGTCTGCCTGGCACCTTGTAGTCATGTCAGGTTGGCTTTGTGGAAGAGCTCTGTGGCCGAGGATTTGTCATTAAAGTATTGGTGTGGTGAAATGCCCCAGAGACACATTACATGTGTTAATGCCTGGGCTACAGCAGCAGTCATCTTACTGGTCTACCTACTCTAGTCTCCCTCCCTTTCTTCCTAACCTGCACACTGCTGTCAGTGCCTCTTAATTCCAAAGAGTTAAGTATATTTTGCTTTTACTATTCAATAAGGTAATGCATGCTCTTTGTAAAAGTTTTAAGTAAAAAAAAAGTTTTAAGTATTATGTAACTATAAAGCATAGGAAAGTAAAAATCTTACGTGATTCTACCTCTGAAGACAAACATTGTCATCAATTTGGTCTCAGTTCAGTTCAGTTCAGTCGCTCAGTCATGTCCGCCTCTTTGCAACCCCATGAATTGCAGCACACCAGGCCTCCCTCTCCATCACCATCTCCCGGAGTTCACTCAGACTCACGTCCATCAAGTCCGTGATGCCATCCAGCCATCTCATCCTGGGTCGTCCCCTTCTCCTCCTGCCCCCAATCCCTCCCAGCATCAGAGTTTTTTCCAATGAGTCAACTCTTCACATGAGGTGGCCAAAGTACTGGAGCTTCAGCTTTAGCATCGTTCCTTCCAAAGAAATCCCAGGGCTGATCTCCTTCAGAATGGACTGGTTGGATGTCCTTGCAGTCCAAGGGACTCTCAAGAGTCTTCTCCAACACCACAGTTCAAAAACATCAATTCTTCAGTGCTCAGCCTTCTTCATAGTCCAACTCTAACATCCATACATAACCACTGGAAAAACCATAGCCTTGACTAGATGGACCTTAGTCGGCAAAGTAATGTCTCTGCTTTTGAATATACTATCTAGGTTGGTCATAACTTTTCTTCCAAGGAGTAAGCGTCTTTTAATTTCATGGCTGCAATCACCATCTGCAGTGATTTTGGAGCCCCCCAAAATAAAGTCTGACACTGTTTCCACTGTTTCCCCATCTATTTCCCATGAAGTGATGGGACCGGATGCCACGATCTTCGTTTTCTGAATGTTGAGCTTTAAGCCAACTTTTTCGCTCTCCTCTTTCACTTTCATCAAGAGGCTTTTTAGCTCCTTTTCACTTTCTGCCATAAGGGTAGTGTCATCTGCGTATCTGAGGTTATTGATATTTCTCCCAGCAATCTTGATTCCAGCTTGTGTTTCTTCCAGTCCAGCATTTCTCATGGTGTACTCTGCATAGAAGTTAAATAAGCAGGGTGACAATATACAGCTTTGACGTACTCCGTTTCCTATTTGGAAGCAGTCTGTTGTTCCATGTCCAGTTCTAACTGTTGCTTCCTGACCTGCATACAGATTTCTCAAGAGGCAGGTCAGGTGGTCTGGTATTCCCGTCTCTTTCAGAATAGTTTATTGTGATCCACACAGTCAAAGGCTTTGGCATAATCAATTTGGTCTATATTCTATTATTTTTTTGCACATATACCAACAGAAATATATTTTATATTTTTGGATATTAGATTAGGTTTTCAAATGAAGACTCATTCCAGACCCCACCTGTTAGAAATGATGAAGCTCCTATCACAGCCTCTGTCTTATATCTTTACTGTGTAGAAACTGGGCAAGGCTGAGTCTTCTCACTAATATAAACTGAATATTTTCTGAGCTTGACTGGATAAGATATATATTGACATCCAAGGCTTAAAAAAAAAAAAAAGCTAACAGTTTCCAAGGTTAAGGTTGAAAGACTAGACACGATGAAGTTGATACTTCAGTTGTTCAGTGTCGAAGGTAAAAAAATAAATTTACTGCGATGTGGTCGGCTCAGTGAGCACCTATTTCTGTGCTTGGCATTTGTGAGTGATTCCTAGCAAGCTGCAAATTAGAACTGAAGATAAACAACACAGGAAAAATAGACATCTGGGAGCCTACAATAGGAAGAGGTACTCTGTGATAGATGATAGGATTAAAAATATACTACGGAAGTGCATCTCAAGAACCGACTGTTTGGGGACAACCACTAAGGCACAGATTTAGTGGTACAATTTTAGGCATAAAAACCCAGAAAGAATGAGAAGTGAAAACATAGGAAATTTAATCTTTCTTACTTTTCCAAATTTGAGAAAATCTAATGAAATATCACCATGTATTTTTCTCCATTAGGAGCAAAGATAGAATCAAAATACAATATAAACCTCCTTTTGTGGAGTTATCATTTGGTATTACACTTTTTAGGAATATTGGGAAGAAGTTCAGAAACAGTCATGAACATAAGAGGAAGTGGTGGAAAGGTGAAGTGTCGATTTTCAAGGAAAATGATGTCTGTCTCCACAGAGACTTAAGTAAGAAAGACAATAATGATTTTTTAAAAAATGAAAAGAGTGTTTAAGAACAAATTTATAATTGAAAGAAGGGCCTGAAAGCCCCTGAAATGGCATACTAAGAGGAGCACTGGGATTTTCTCCATGGAAGAGCTTTCTGAAAAGAGTTATCACCTTCCAATTATGGCTTTACGCCTATTCTCCCCAAAGACACATGTGCTTGAAACCCCTCCTGGCCCCCTAAGAGAAACTTCTATGGTCCTGATCAGACTGTGTGCCTTAGAATCACGTCTCCGAGAAAGGAGATGCTAAAGGGTACTCGAATAAAATATTAAAAATTATGAAGGACATAACAAAGGCCAATCAGTCCTTTCTTTTCCCCAGACCCCATAATAGGAGAACAAGGGTTATCTGATGAAATTAAAGAGTAGCAAATTAAATGCTAATAAAATGGGATAGTCACTTATATAATTCATTATCATGGGAGGTCACAGAGGCAAATTCCGTGGCTGGATTAACTGTGGGGCTGGCTGATTTTATGACCACTAAAGATATTTTTAACAGTGGAGGCTGATATTGTGAGAGAAGTGATCCTATTACATTCTCCCAGAGATGGCTTGCAAGGACCTCTAGCAAGTGGTGTTTGAGACATGTGAGAGCCAGCCTCCTGGGTTCTGATCTTTGGTGGGAAATTGTAGTAAAAATTAGTTTTTAATTAAGGGGAGTGTCCTCAGGTATTTTATTCATGTTTCAGTCCTAACTTCTCTCCTAGAGATCCAAAAGTCCTTTAATGAGAAGCAAATGGATACAAAGTTTTGTTACGCAAGATGGGGAATTCCTAAAGATCTTTTATCTTTTGTCCAGCAGAGTGACTATGGTTAACAGTGCTGTGTTGTATACTTGAAATGTGCTATTAGAGTAGGTCTTAAATGCTCTCAGCATACATGAAAAGCAAAAAGAATATGGTAAATGTGTGAAGTAATAGGTAATGTTCATTAGCTTGACTGTGGTGATTCTTTCACAGTGTATATGTTTATCAAAACATACACCTTAAATATATGCAGATCTTATTTGTCAAGCTGTGTGTGTGCTCAGTTGCTCAGTCGAGTCTGACTGTTTGTAACCCCATGGGCTGTAGCCCTTCAGGCTCCTCTGTCCATGGGATTTCTCAGGCCAGGATACTAGAGTGGGTTGCCATTTCCTCCTGTAGGAGATCTTTCTGACCCAGGGATCGAGTGCTCATTTCCTGTCTCCTGCGTTGGCAGGCAGATTTTTTACCCCTGAACCTCCAGGGAAGCCCTACAGATAGGAGAGAGCATTTCAAAACAAGCAACAGACATGTCTCCCAGAATTTTTTTGTTTTTGTTTTTGGCTGTGCCGGGTCTTAGTTGTGGCTTCAGGATCTAGTTCCCTGACCAGGGATGGAACTCCTAGCCTTCTGCACCCAGAGCATGGAGTCTTAACTACTGGACCATCAGGAAGTCTCTCTCCCAGAATTTTGAGCAGCTTGTTTTTTCTTTTCCCTCTTCTGACTTTTTTTAATTTTAATGCTCTAATTTCTAATACACTTTGAGAAATTATCCTTTGAGGAAAGAATGGGGATATCCTATCAGCATCTAATAGATATTAATCTTATCAGTGAGGGGATATTGATCAGGGATTCCTTTAAGCCCCAGTGTTAATTCATTTATATGTTTATTAACCCTTCATTCTCCTGGACTGGGCACTCCCAGATAACTCTCTGCCAGCAGAAATGAAGCCTGTGACATGAATAACACAATGTTATTGTCTTATGTTTTCCTCCACCATTAGGCGTATCTGTGTAATGAGTCAGTATAGGTTCTCCTAGTTCCAAATGTATTTGATTTTGCACAGAGTAGGACTTCTCATAGCCGGGCTTCCTTCAAGAAAGTTATTTATAGTTGAGTGGAAAAGAAATATAACTTTTTAAAAAAAGTTTTGGGCTTCCCTGGTGGTCCAATGATTAGGACTACGCTTCCAATGCAGGGGATGTGGGTTCGATCCCTGGTCGGGGATCCAAGATCCCACGTGCTATGAGATGCAGCCAAAATAATAAAAATAAATAAATAAAATTTAAAAAAATAAAAAGTAAATAAAAGTTTTGATACTGATAAGTCTTTCCTTTTGAGGACTGTGTAAAAAACAAGTGAATGTATTTAATAAAATCTTCAAGTTTTAAATTGTTGTTCTTTTTGCTTCTAGACCTTAGCTGGATCTCCAAAATACAAGTGAATAAACCAGCAGTGCTAAGACGTGCAGAACAAATCCAGGCTCGTAGACCCGTGAAAAAGGAGTGGCAGGTAAGGGCTTTTCTTAAAAAACTCTTTCCCTTGCTTTACAGGCCTGATCTCTTCCCTTGAGGCCACAAGACTGAATTTCACTCAAGCGGCATCTCAACTTAAAAGATTGCAGCTGTCCATGACTTATTTTAATAATTCATATATGATGAAGATGGGTTGGAGAAAGATAACATGCTTATCCAAACAGGTTAAAATCTTATCATTCTTGAGTGGCAAAGCTGCAAATGAATATGAGGCATTTTTGTTTTCATGAGTGAATTAAATGGCATATTTTCTCAATATACTTATTCAGTTTCTTAGACACACCTTTGGTTGTCTTCTATTTTAATTTTAAAACTGTGGTACCTAAACCTGGTGGGTCCATTGCTGGAGGCCCTGAGGTTATGAGAGTTGATCTTCTTTGATCATCATGTCTACTGTACGATTAGTTTTCCCAAATTATCTTTCAAAATTTGAAAAATGGTGTTTTGTAGAGTACTGGTGGTCAGCATATTCTTCAGTATGTACTAACCAAAGACATGCTATGCATCTCAGGACGGAAAGGAATTCAGAGTTCATTGCACAAGTGAGGCAAAATATCGTGATTGAATCCTTTAGCGTGACGGGTTGCATTTTGCTCATCCTTAGAAATAATCTGATTGAAAAGATAAAAGGAATTTATTTGAATGAGTTGTGAAATGTGAATATTGTTTTAAAATTGAAATTGGATTACACTGGAAAAAAAAAAGAAAGTAGAGACCCTTTATTGTGTCTCATTCCAGGTCCCAGGGCTGGAGGTCTAATACAAGATGGAAACTTTTGTTCCCAAGTTCTCCCTTATCAGGGTAGAACCTTCCCAGGTTGCTCAATGCTAAAGAACCTACCTACCAATGCAGGGCATGCAGAGACGTGGGTTCCATCCCTGAGTCAGGAACATCCTCTAGAGAAGGAAATGGCAACCCACCTCTGAGTCTCTTTGTATTGAGATGCAAAAGTCACATGTGGGGAGACTTGTTCTTTTAGAAATTTCCATTTGGGGTATCTGTGGAAGAAAAAAAGTTTATAAGCAATTTTTTCCCCTTTTATTTTACTCTATGTAACGTTCATCTTTTTGGTTAAGCTTGAACACATCAGAATGTATGCCTCAGAATAGCATAGACAGGAGATTTTATTTTATTTAAAGCAGTTTGTTTTTAAAGATTTTTTTGATGTAGACCTTTTTTTTTTTTTTTTTGGTCTTTTTTTTTTTTTTTTTTACCTTGTTACAGTGTTGCTTTTTTTTTTTTTTTTTTAATGCTTTGGTTTTTTGACCCCAAGGCATATTGGATCTCAGCTTCCCTACCAGGTATTGACCTAGAACCCCTTCTTCCCTTAGAAGGTGAAGTTTTAACCACCAGACTACCAGGGAAGTCCCTAGACATGAGATTTTAGCACCCTTATGTACCTAATGGTTTTGGATTGGAGATTAATTATTATTTTTTTAAACCTTGTTTTTACTTTTCTTCAAACCAGGCTGCATGGCTCCTGAAGGCTGTTACCTGTATAGATCTTACCACACTCTCAGGTGATGACACAGCTTCCAACGTTCAAAGGCTGTGTTATAAAGCCAAGTATCCAATCCGGGAAGACCTCTTAAAAGCTTTAAATATGCATGATAAAGGTAATGTGTACCATCTGTCTGGTGTTTACCTTTTTTACAGTAGCAATCACTGAATCTAAGAAGACTTAAGATTTGGATGCTGAAATGATAGTAACAATAAAATCTGTGATAGAATTGTTTATGCAGAGTAATAATAATTGAGATTCTTCTCTGAAAAACAGCAGAGTGAGAATCTGAGTCTCATTTTTAGGTCAATTCTTTCCCACCATGGATTAAAAGTTGCAAGTTTTGAGTTTCTTTATTTTTTGTTCCAGTTCTTCAGTTTTGGAAATTTTCTGTCTAGTGACTCAAATACTATGATTCTGATTCCCTAGCCACGTGTGTAAAAGCCAGTCTCATTACTTAATAATCACATCTCATACATAAAGTATTTTCTGTGAGTAAATGAAATACTTTTGAGAATAAAATACAAATGGGAAATATTGCCAGCTTGTATATTGGGTTAGATCTTTTGAAAAAAAAGTTATATTCAATCTCTTCATGTACATGAAAGAAAAGACTTTCTTAAGTTGCCATAAGTTTAGAACCTCAACATTTTAGAAATGGAGGAGACTTTGAGAGTGAATGCCCTTGTTTCTAAATGTGAAAACTGAGACCTGGAGGGTGAGAGGACAGTGTGCCTCATTTCTCAATGGGCTAGCTTTAGGAGCCAGATCTAAACCATGAAGGGATCTTTCATGGATCCTAGGTGCCTGTCTCTAATGAATGCAACTAATGCTGCATTGACCCAATGCAGGCATTTTTTCACAAATAGTTTGTGTTAATAGATAACTTATAGATCTAAACAGCTGCATAGCATTTAGAAAGTATTTAGTATGTTTCTTTTACACTAATAATAAAACACCTACCATTTATAACACTTAAAAGCAGCAGCTTTATATGAGTCTTATGCTACTGTTTTATAGTATCTCTTTGATTTTTTAATTTAAGAGCTTATTCCTCAAACTGAGGGCTCCAGATCCAGATTTTATTATTTTCCGCAAAAGAGAGAATAGGATTAGTGACATGTCATTTAGCAGTGCAGGCATACCTTGTTTCATTGCACTTGGCAGACACTGTGTTTTACATATTGAAGGCTTGCAGCAACCCTGCATTGAGCAAGTCTGTTGGCATTGTTTCTCCAACAGCATTCACTGACTTCTTGTCTCTGTCACATTTTGATAATTGTCTCAGTAATGCACACTTTTTCGTTATTGTAATACTCTTTATGGTCATCTGGGATCAGTGATCTTTGACATTACCATTGTAATTATTTGGCATTATGTTTTTAAAAAGTACGTACCTTAATTTTAAATTAAGGTACGTACTTTTTAAAGATAATGCTTTTGCACACTTAATATTGACTACAATATAGGGTAACCGTAACTTTTATATGCACCAGGAAACCAAAAAATTCCTGTCACTCATTTTATTGCAATACTTTATTTCGGTGCTCTGAAACTGAACCTGCACTATCTCCAAGGTCTGCCTGTACTATCTTGCAAGGTTCACTCCTATTTTTCTTCATCTACTGTCCTGTGTGAACCCTGTAAAAACTTAGATTTTGTTATCTACGTGAAATAAAACACTTTCATTGATTCAAAGCCACTAAGTTTACCATTTAGGATATTTTTTCAACAAATGGTACTGTAGTAACCTCCAGGAACAATGTATTAAAAATTTTTATTCTCTAAGGATGAGAAAATGATCCATGTTGTCAAGAACTAGAAGGGAATGTGGAAAGTAAAAGCCTTTTAATTTGTTGCGATGTCGTAGGAGGATTATTTTTTTCTCTGGTTTTGATTTCTGCCAATGTTGAAGTATAAATAATAATTAAAAGCATATTGTGTGACTTGAACTTCACATGAAGTAGGCCGTTATGCCTCCTTTCTCCATAGGCATCACTACAGCTGCCGTGTGTGTTTATCCTGCCCGCGTGTGTGATGCAGTGAAAGCTCTAAAGGCTGCAGGCTGTGACATCCCAGTGGCATCAGGTAAAGCCTGTGGTTTCTGTTGTCCTTTTTTCAGTATGTTTCCCTTCAACTCAGACACCTTGAGGTATTGCCTATATAGTTATTTTATTTTATTTATCTTGACTGTACTTTACCTTTCTCTAGTTGGCCGTGAGCGGGAGCTCCTCTCTAGTTGCGGTGTGCAGGCTTCCCACTGCAGCGGCTTCTCTTGTCGCAGAGCACGGGCTCTAGGTGTGTGGGTTTCAGTAGTTGTGGCGTGTGGGCTCAGTAGTTCGGTGCATGGGTTCAGTTGCCTGAGGCATGTGGGATCTTGGTTCCTACACCAGGGACAAACTCATGTCCTCTGCATTGCAAGGCGGATTCTTAACCACTGGGCCACCAGGGAAGTCCCTGTCTATGTGATTTTATGCTGCTGTACTGTGCTCAGTCATTTCCAACTCTCTGCGACCCCAGGGACTGTAATCCACCAGGCACTCTGTCCATTGGCTTTGCCAGGCAAAAATACTAGAGTGGGTTGCCTTTTCCTTCTCCAGGGGATCTTCCCAACCCAGGGATCTAACCTGACTCTCCTGCGTCTTCTCCATTGGCAGGCAGATTCTTTACTTACTGAGCCACTTGGGAAATCCCATATAGTTTTATATTATAATTTTAACCAGTCTTGTCTATTTAATTGATTGTATTTATTCATTCTTTTCATATCTGTCCATTGCCTGTTGAGTAGCAATCCGTCAGTTCAGTCACTCAGTTGTGTCCAACTCTTTGCGACCCCATGAATCGCAGCACGCCAGGCCTCCCTGTCCATCACCATCTCCCAGAGTTCACTCAGACTCACGTCCATCGAGTCCGTGATGCCATCCAGCCATCTCATCCTCTGTCGTCCCCTTCTCCTCCTGCCCCCAATCCCTCCCAGCATCAGAGTCTTTTCCAATGAGTCAATTCTTCGCATGAGGTGGCCAAGTACTGGAGTTTCAGCTTTAGTGTCATTCCTTCCAGAGAACACCCAGGACCGATCTCCTTCAGAATGGACTGGTTGGATCTCCTTGCAGTCCAAGGGACTCTCAAGAGTCTTCTCCAATACCACAGTTCAAAAGCATCAATTCTTCGGCACTCAACTTTCTTCATAGTCCAACTCTCACATCCATACATGACCACTGGAAAAACCATGGCCTTGACTAGACGGACAGACATGATATTAATTCCTAAGACTACAGAGCCGTGGGCTTTCCCAGTGACTCAGCGGTAAGAGCCTGCCAGTGCAGGAGATGCAGGTTCGACCTTAAAGGAAATTCAGTTGTTAAGGAGGAATCGTCAAGTTAAAAAAAAAAAAAACCATAATGTAGGACATATTATTTTTTTGTCAAATATAATAATAAAACTATGCAGAAGATACAGTTGTAACTCTGAGTGCAGAGTGATTTATTCTGCAGAGGATGGTGACAAGGAGGAGTTGAGAGAGTGGATAAGCTAGGGAGTGTGTTTCCCAGGTGGCGCTAGCAGTAAAGAACCCGCCTGCAAATGCAGGAGATACAAGAGAAGCTGGTTCAGTCCCTGGGTCAGGAAGATCCCCTGGAGGAGGGCATGGCAACCCGTTCCAGTATTCTTGCCAGGAGAATCCGATGAACAGAGAAGCCTGGCCAGCTATGGTTCATAGGGTCACAAAGAGTCAGACACGACTGAAGCGACTTAGCAGCCATGCAGGCTAAGGAGTGGCATTTCCAGCAGAGGAGCTGGCATGTGTAAAGGTGCAGAAGTGCATTCAGGGAGCTGAAATGAGTTTGCAGGTGTTGCTTCCTAAGGTAGGACAAAGGGAGAGCTGGGGAGTTGAAGCTGGAGAGGTAGATGGGGGCCAGACCCCATGGGGAAACCTTACCAGGCTGTGGCATTTGGCTTTTATTTTGTTGATGGGGAAGATACCAAGAGATGTTAAGTAGAGAATGCCATGATCTACTTCATAATATAATAAGTTAGGGGATGGTAGTGGATAAATTAAAGGGGATTGAAATGGAGTTAGACTGATCATAGTCCTTGTGGTCTGAGATGACAAGAGCCACCCCCAAACCTGAACAATAAAAGAGGGTATGTTCAAGAGTTATTGACTTAAAGAAAGACGCAGTAGGAGAACAAGGCATGAGGGAGGGAAAAGTCCTCCTGAATGCTTCCCTGTGTGTGTGTGTGTGTGTGTTTACAAATGGACAGATAGATATTAAATTAGATTCTCCTTTTAAAAGATGTTAGAGGGATATCCTAGTGGTTTAAAGAAGGAAGCTGAGAAGATCATTAATTTATTTTGTTAGGGATACATCAAGAGAAACAAAGTACACGGTATTTGTATATTAATATAGCTATTTGTGAAGATTCCTGAAGTATTTGGCAGCTTCACCTTAATCAGCCTTAATTTTTCATTCAGTTCAGTTCAGTTGCTCAGTTGTGTCTGACTCTTTGTGACCCCATGGACTGCAACACACCAGGCTTCCCTGTCGTCACCAACTCACGGTGCTTGCTCAAACTCACGTCCATCGAGTTGGTGATGCCATCCAACCATCTCATCTTCTGTTGTTCCCTTCTCCTACCTTCAGTCTTTCCCAGCATCAAGGTCTTTTCCAATGAGTTAGCTCTTCACATCAGGTGGCCAGAGTATTGGAGTTTCAGCATCAGCATCAGTCCTTCCACTGAGTATTCAGGACTGATCTCCTTCAGAATGGACTGGTTGGATCTCCTTGCAGTCCAAGGGACTCTCAAAAGTCTTCTCCGACACCACAGTTCAAAAGCATCAATTCGTCAGTGCTCAGCTTTCTTTATAATCCAACTCTCACATCCATATATGACTACTGGAAAAACCATAGCTTTGACTAGATGGACCTTTGTCAGTAAGGTAATACTTCTGCTTTTTAATATTTTTCATTAGACTTAATCAGTTCAGCTTTTCCTTTATACAACAGGGAAACATAATTTCCTGAGGTCGCAGACCCAAGGAATTTAATAAGGTCAAGGAAACATGAACGGTTACCTTTAGACACAAGAATGAAATCGGTGATAAGCATATTAAAAATGTTGATACTTTCTCCAAAAGTGTCATTGTGTTTCTATTTTTCTTCTGTTCAATATGGGAGACCTGTGTTCAATCCCTGGGTTAGGAAGATCCCCTGGGAAAGGGAAAGGCTACCCACTCCAGTATCCTGGCCTGGAGAATTCCATGGACACACAGTCCATGGTGTCACAAAGAGTTGGACACAGTGGAGTGACTTTCACTTTCACTTTCATACTTGGGCTAATTCTTCCTGACTCACCGCTGCTCCAGTTGCTGCTCTAGTTTTGTGGACTAATTAGGTGCTTTTCCATCATGCAGTATTTCTCCTTTATTCTCATCTGCTTGACTGTTCATTTGAAGATGGGCAGTGGATGGAACGTGTATTTCTATTTGGTTACAACAGCTATAAATATGAATGAGTAAGTCATAACAGTGATAGCCAACTTGGTCAAGACTAGGATCCAGGATTAACTAGTGTCCATCCACAGGGCTACTGCTACTACTTTATGAGTATCACTGTGATGATGACATATCTTCTTAATCACTATTTTCCTAAAGCTCCCCCATTAACATCTCTGCCAGCAGCTCAATTTCAGATCTTCCAAAAGATATACTACTAGTATTTATCCTAACGTCAGTGCTATATAGGATCGCATTCACTTTCTTCACAGTTCACTTTGCAAGGTATGCATGAAGTTCTAAAGTGTCGTTATACTTTGGTCTGAACAGTGATTTTTTTTGGTCTGAAATTCTTTGTTGAGATACCGACCAACTGAAATTTGTCTCCCTCCCTCTTTTCCTTGCTTCATTCTCTGCTAGTGGCCACTGGCTTTCCAGCTGGACAGACTCATTTGAAAACACGATTAGAAGAGATCAGATTGGCCGTGGAAGATGGAGCTACGGAAATTGATGTGGTGATTAACAGGACCTTGGTGCTAACAGGCCAGTGGAAAGGTAAGGGCACGTGCTTACCCAAGGGACTCAAGTCATTCCCCGGTCATCCAGATGGCGAGGACCTGAAAAGAGGCAGCGTGGTTTGGAAGTCACTGTTCTAGACTACAAGTCACTAGATCAGAGGGTGAATGGAGGAGAAAACACGACTAAGAGTGCTCATCCTTGTTGCTTATAACTCTGGGCAGATGCCCACCTGCATGAACTTTTTAGATCCCTTTTAAGGAATCAGTTATTTCCAAGCAGTGAATTAGTGACTTTTGCTCTCTTCTCTGCCGTTTTGTTACTCAGTACAAAAATCACCTCAGGCAAGTATTTTATGCAGAGTTTATTTTAATATGCTGGAGGAAGCTTCCCTTTTTTATGTTAATCTTTGTGGATTTTGAGGATGTGGGGTTATTGATTAGTTGAGAAGTCTATGTTTACTCCTGTTCTTGAACGTAGCTCCTTTGGATTTGGTTATGTATTCGCCTTCAAGATTTGTGATTTACTATCAAGTCAATTACAATCAGACATTGCCCAGTCCAGTAACAAGCTGTTTCTTTTTTTGATAGATTGATTTTGCTTCTACATTCAATATATTTTATATACTTAGAGATTTTTTTTAAGTTAGTAGACTATTTTTTAGAGCGGTTTTAAGTTACAGGACAATTGAGCAGAAAGTATGCAATTCCCATATACCTGTGCACACCCCACTGCATACAGTTTCCCGTATCATTAACATCTTATATTATTGCAGTGTATATGTAAAAATTGCTGAAGCTGAGCTAATAATATTGATACATTACTTAATCAAAGGAGGTAGGATGTGCTTAATCATGTCGACTTTTCTGACCCCATGGACTGTAGCCCACCAGGTTTTTCCAGACAAGAATACTGGAGTGGAGGTTGCCATTTCCTACTCCACAGAGATTGTTGATAGCTAAAATAAGTACAATTCTGTATTTTTTAAAAAAATCATTGTAATATGTAGCTTAATTGGAAATTTTTAATGAAATCATAGGATAAAACCAGAATAATGTATTGTCTCTTTAGCTATGTAGCTATCAAATAAATGGCGTATTTTATTCTAATTACAAAGGGTAATTTGTAATTAATTAAAATTAATTCTCACTGTTAATTAACCAGTAATAAAGGAAGTAGGTGTTCTACTTAATCTCCTCCCCTACAAATAACCCTTAATAACACTGCATCGCACAACTTTCCAAGCCATTTCCCCTTCATATATACATATGCAACACCTACCGTTTCGTAAAGTTTAAAATAAATATTTTTTTTAAAAAGTGAAAAAGTTAGAATTAAAAATAGGATCATGCTTAATGTATTTTCCCTTAACCTAACAATTGGACTTGCCAATATCTCACAGGTATCTCTAGACTCTATCCATCAATCCATCTAGCTCATCTTCTGTAAATTCTAATTCCATTGTTTATTCACTAAAAAATGCTTTTGGTTAGGCAGCAACAAAGATTCAGTCAGTGGTTTAAATGCTCAAGGATTTACTCTGTCATGTAATATCTGTGTTCATGCATAGTCGCTTAGTCCTGTCTGCCTCTTTTGTGACCTCGTGGACTGTAGCCCACCAGGCTCCTCTGTCCATGGGATTCTCCAGGCAAGAATACTGGAGTGGGTTGCCATGCCCTCTCCAGGGGATCTTCCTGACCCCAAGATCGAACCCATGTCTGCTGCATCTCCTACGTTGCCAGGCAGATTCTTTACCACTGAGCTACTTGGAAGCCCCCTCACGTAAAGTCTAGGCATAGGTATTTCAGGAGTATTGTGGCAGTCCCTCAGAGTTCTCAAAGGCCTGAGCTTCTTTTACCTTCGGCTTCCCAAGATCGTAGCATCTGATCTCAGCTTCAAGACCACTCCATTGTTTACAAAGGCTTTTAAAGCTCCGGCCCTTATACTTGTCTCCCAGAAGACAGAAAATAGGGGCTTGTCCTGTCTTTAGATCTCACACACCATCTTTGCTTACACCTCATGGCCCTGAATCGAGTTCTGTGGTCAGGCTTGGCTGCAAGTGAAGCTGGAAAATGTTGGCTTGGAGTATTCACTATGTTGCCGTTCATTCTTTATACGTGGATGGTGCACATTTCTGTGCCTCGGTGGAAAGGAGTGAGGGAAATACTGGTTCAGAAAGAGACTGTGCCACATGAGCTAAATAGGATGTGATCTTAAAAAACTTGACAGCAAAAGGGGACTTCCCTGGTGGCCCAGTGGCTAAGACTCTGCATTCCCAATGCAGGTGGCCCGAGTTTGATCCCTGGTCAGGGAACTAGATCCCACAGGCCGTAACTAAGCAATTGCACCGCAGCTACTAAGGCCGTGCACTCTAGAGTCCTCACGCCACAACTACAGAATCCAGTGCATTGCAACCAGAGAAGTCCCTGTGTTGCAGTGAAGACCGAGCCAGAATAAATAAATAAATTTTCAAAAAGTTGAGGCAAAGCAACAATAGCAACATTTAAATAAAAATATTTATGAAGTCAAAAGGCACAGCGATCTGGACCATGAGCTGTGGGGCGGGTTGTCTCAGAGATTTCTGTAGCCCCTGGGGAGCATCACTGTATTCCAGGAGAATCCAGCCACTGGTACAGCAGTCCTGAGTGAAAGTGAAAGTCACTCAGTTGTGTCTGACTCTGCGACCCCATGGACTATACAGTCATGGAATTCTCTAGGCCAGAATACTGGAGTGGGTAGCCTTTCCCTTCTCCAGGGGATCTTCCCAACCCAGGGATCTTCCCAATCCAGTTCTCCTGCATTGTAGGCAGAAGCCCACAGCACTTCTGAAGTGTCTAGGAAAAAAGGTCAGGTTGTTCCCAGTATCTGATACTCCCATCTGTACCCACCAACAGTTTTAAATCCTTACCAGGTTTCAGTACTTTTTTTTCAGATTCTTTGTTCTTTATATGTTTGTCTGTTTTGGCTCTGCTGGGTAACTGTTGTTTTTTTGTGGGCTTTTCCCTAGTTCAGCGAGCAGGGGCTGCTCTTCCTTGCATTCATGGGCTTCTCACAGCAGTGGCTTCTCTTGTTGTGGAGCATGGGCTTAATTGCCCTGAGGCATGTAGGATCTTCCTGGATCAGGGATTGAACCTATGTCCTCTGCACTGTCAGGCAAATTCTTAACCAGTGGACCACCAGGGAAGTCCAGGTTTCAATCCTTGACAGTGCACAAATATCTTTTGTGCTTTCGATTTTTGTTCCTTGTCTTATGGGTCATGTGTGCCCTGGGCATTTACAACCATCCTTAAATGGCTTATTTTAAGTAGATGTCCTTACGTCCCTATATGTTAATTCTGCTTGTCTGCTGCTTGTAACAGATTTCAGTTCAGATTTAAAGCTAGAGTAGGAAAAAAATGAGTAAGCTTTATGTGCTAAGTTGCATTAGTCATCTCTGACTCTTTGCAGCCTTGTAGACTGTAGCCCTCCAGGTTTCTCTCTCCATGGGATTCCTAGAGTGGGTTGCCATTTTCTCCTCTAGGGGATCTTCCTGACCCAAGGACTGAACCCACGTCTCTTACATCTCCTACAAAACTACTAGCGCAAATTTAGAAATAAACTCTGTGTCATTTAGTTGGATTAAAAAACTGTATGCTCTTTATCTTTTATTAAGTAATTATAGACATAGAAGTATAGACTGTATTATAACTTGTGCTCCTGTCTTTAGAATACTACTAATTGGAAAATCAAATACAATAGGAGATGAGATTTGATGTAATTGGCTTTCCTTTAATGAAGCAGGAATGGTTGTTTTTAAGAACTGATAATTTCCCAATAACAGACATTCATGTAAAATATAATAACATATCTTTGTCCCAGACCGTACTTTTCTATTAACTCTTTCTGTGGTGTTAATAACCTCTTGACCCCAAACAAATTGAAAAAGACCATTGAATACTAGAAATTTAATTCTGACTAGAAGCCTGCAAACATCTTGGCCCTTTTTCACTGCAATATTTTATCTTAATTTCAGTTCCAAATTTGATTACATATTGTGTTTTTCAGTGTCATGTTTTAATATTAACTGTTTTCTAAAATATGAGCCTATCATCGATTTCCTGGAATTTGCTGATGGAGGCGTCTATGAGGGTGTTAGACATTCCAGTCTAGGTCCCTCTTCTCTTTGCACTAAGGTGTGGAGGACACTGGTTAAAAACCAACAGAAAGAATCCTGTTTTTAAAACCTGGCCATTCTTAGTGTCTCTTCACCATTTCTCATGGTCACAGGGGGATATGAACTCAGAGGGGAGATATGAGAAGGACTTGTTATTCCTCTGCTTGGATTCATTTTGGTGGTCATTTAAAATCTACCTCCTCAGGACTTCCCCAGTGGTGCAGTAGTTAAGACTTCGCCTTTCAATGCAGGGGGTGTGGGTTCAATCCCTGGCCAGGGAGTAAAGATCCCAAATGCATCGTGGCCAAAAAACCAAAACATAAATACTGCAACTAATTCAATAAAGACTTTAAAAAATGGCCCATGTCAGAAAATTAAATAAAATCTACTTCCTCAGACTTTTAACTTTTCCACCCACCTTGCATGCATGCTAAGTCACTTCAGTCATGTCCAACTCTGTTCGACTCTATGGACTGTAGTCCAACAGGCTTCATCTGTCCATGGGATTCTTACTGGAGTGGGTGCCATTTCCTTCTCCAGGGGATCTTCCCAACTCAGCAATCAAACCATGTCTCTTACATCTTCTGCCTTGGCAGGCAGGTTGTTTATCTCTAGTGCCACCTGAGAAGCCCTCCACCACCTTGAGGCTCCTAAGTCTTGGCAAATTACCTTCTTACTACTTCTCAGAGAAAATACATCTGTTAGGCAGGAACTTCCTCAAGGTCCTTGCATCCAATCTGCTCCCCTTTTCCTTCTCCTCTTCTTCCTCCTGTGTCCACTTCCCCAGCTGCTTCTCAGAGCTCTCTCCTCCCATCAGCATCCTAGCAGACATCCAAAAGTTCTTATGATTAAAAAATCAAAAGCCCACAGGCTCCATTCCTGCTCATCCCCAGCTGAGTCTCCCTTTCATGGCTGAAATTCTTACAAGAGTTATGTTTACTTGCTCCCTTAAATCTGTTTTTCCCAAGACACCAGTGGCCTCTTATTTTGCTGTCCCTGGGGATACTCTTTGGTCATTTAGTTTTGTGGCCCAGAAACAGCTGACACAAGGGACAGTTTCTTCCTGGAAACAGTCTCTTTTCACCGCTTTGATGATCCCACTGTCTTCAGGTTTTCCTTCGTCTTTCTGATGCCTCCTGTGTCTTGTTGCAAGCTCCTCCATCTCCCCTGTCTTCACTGAAGTGTTTGTGGTCCTTGGGCTCTGTCCCAGCAAACTCAATTTCTCAGGCTTTGCACACTGTTTTCTGGGAATCTCCTGTCCACAATGATTTTGGCCATTACCTGTGCTGAGGACTAAACCTCCAGAGTGCGGGACCTGAGTCTGTGACTTGGGAACTTGCATTCCATTTTCCCACTAAAATTATTCCCCATGAAATGATGCTTTTTGTTGATTAGTTTCCCTTGGACTGCAAGGAGATCCTACGAGTCCATCCTAAAGATCAGTCCTGGGTGTTCATTGGAAGGACTGATATTGAAGCTGAAACTCCAGGAGTTTGGCCACCTGATACGAAGAGCTGACTCATTTGAAAAGACCCTGATACTGGGAAAGATTGAAGGTGGGAGGAGAAGGGGACAACAGAGGATGAGATGGTTGGATGGCATCACCGACTCAATGGACATGGGTTTGGGTGGACTCCGGGAGTGGGTGATGGACAGGGAGACCCGGTGTGCTGTGATTCACGGGGTCGCAAAGAGTCGGACACGACTGAGTGACTGAACTGAACTGAACTGACTGATTAGTTTCACTTAAGCAAATGTTCAAAGTCAGTGAATCTGGGCTTCCCTGGTGGCTCAGTGGTAAAGAATCCACCTGCCAAAGCAGGAGACATCGGTTTGATGCCTGATCCGGGAAGATTCTATACCATGGAGCAACTAAGCCCATGGACTACAACTACTGAGCCTGTGTGCCCTAGAACCCATGCTTCGCAATAGGAGAAGCCACCGCAGTGAGAAGCCCTCGCACTATAACTAGAGAGTAGCTGCTGCTTGCCATGACTAGGGAAAAGCCAGTGTAGCGACTAAGACCCAGCACAGCCTAAAAGGAATCAGTGAATCTTCACCATAGCAGAGAATCCAGCCATTTTAGAAATCCATGAAAAATATTTTCATTTCCCTGACTTTATTTGTTTGTTCTATTAAACACAGCTTATTTTTGTCTAGGTCATTCATGGCAGTTGTATTAGTGATTACAGGCACCTCATTTGATTTGGCTTTGCTCTATTGCACTTCACAGATTTTTACAAACTGAAGGTTTGGGGCAACCTTGAGTTGAACAAGTCTGTAGGCACTGTTTTCCCAACAGCATTGGTTCGCTTCATGTCTCTGGGTCACATTTTGGAAATTCTTACATTATTTCAAACTTTTTCATTATTATTATTATTATATGATGGTGATCTATGACCAGTAGTCTGATGTTACTATTACACAAGGATTGTGACTTGCTGAAGGCTCAGATGATGGTTAGCATTTTTTAGCAGTAAAGTATTTCTTCCTTTAAGGTATGTACACTGTTTTGTTTAGATATAATGCTACTGTACACCTAATATACTACAGTGTAGTAGAAGCATAAACTTTGCATGCACTGGGAAACCAAAAATTTCACATGACTCATTTTATTCCATTACTTGGCTTATTGCGCTGTTTTGAAACTGGACCAAAGTATCACTGAGGTCAGCCTGTGTATTATTCTGGAACACAGTGATGCTCTCAGGTGCTGAAGTCTGGGAGATGACTTGCCCTATAGCTAATGGTCCCATAGCTGATGATCCCATAGCTGATGGTTCCATAGCTAATGGTCCAGGCTGCTGTGCTTTTCTTTAGACTTCATATATCTTTTTGCTAAAACATCTTTGCTATTGTTGTTGTGCCTGGTCCTTTGTTCTTAGGCTTTTTACTGTCAGCTCGTTTCACTGTCCTTCCCTCACTCCTTTCCATCTGGGCAGAGAAATGGACACCATCTAACTTGTTGCCTGGGACAGTAGTTCTGACAGGGTAGGGTGTGGAATGTCTTGCTGGTTCTCAGACATTATCAGGTGATTTGCCTCACCTCCCTGTCTCACAGAATCCAAGACATTCCCCCAATTATGTGTACTGTCAGAATTGGGGGCTGGATTTAGGGAGGAGTAGGGTCTACACTGAAAGTCACTCCAGATCATTTGGATTCCACATCCCCCCCCGCAGGCATCCCATATATGCCTAAGGAAAAGCACTAACTTGGAGCAACTTTTTTTTTTAACACGCTTCTAGTTCTTGATTCTATATAGTTTAGGATGCGTGCCCAGTTGTATCTGACTCTCTGCAACCCTTATGGACTGTAGCCTTCCAGGATCCTCTCTCCATGGGATTCTCCAGGTAAGAATACTGTAGTGGGTTGCCATTTCCTCCTCCAGGGGATCTTCCTGCGTCTCTTGCATCTCTTGCATTGGCAGGTGGGTTCTTTATCACTGGCACTACTTGGGAATTAGATGCCACATAATTGAAGCATTGTTGAATTTGCATATTCATTAATTAATACAAATCATATTTCCCATGTGTTTATTGTTTATTAAGCCTAGTTCTGCAGTTGGCTGTAAACAGGAGGCTGAAGGAACAGGGTTACTCTGTTGAGTTTAGCCAGAAAGACATCTACTTCTGTGCTCTTGGGAGGCTAGTTCTCCTCTCCCTGGGAAGACTGTGCCTTAGGTGAAGAGAGTAGTTGTCCTGCGCTGGACCAAGAGAGAGGTGGGGTCAGCCGGCCAGTTGAGCCAACCATCATTGGAGTCACAGTCAGACCCAGAAAGTACCCAGGACAAATATACTGTGGAGTAAGAAGGGTAGGGGGGTGCTTCCCAGGTGGTGCTAGTGGTAAAGAACCCACCTGCCATTGCAGGAGATATAAGAGACAAGAAGTCTGATCCCTGAGTTGGGCAGATCCTCCGGAGGGGGGCACAGCAACCTACTCAGTATGCTTGCCTGGAGATTCCCATGGACAGGGAAGTGATTCATAGCATTGTAAAGAGTAGGACACAACTGAAGCAACTTAGCATGCATGCAAGCAAGAAGGTGGGGGATTGCTCCAGGAGACTGGAAATCTTACTGTCTTTGCAAGGTCTTTGCGTTAGACAAATCCTGGTTGGAATCCTGGTGCTATTGTTAGTGGCTGTTTGCTCTTAGATAAGTCACTTAGCCTCTCTGTACCTTCTGTTCCTTTTCTGTAAAACAGGCATAGTGGCATCTGCTTCATGTTGTTATATTAGTAATAGAGATTAAATTAGATGATATCCATAAATTGGCCATCCTCTTGCTTGGTCCAGATGAATCTCTCCATGCCCACTGTGGTTTCTTCTCTCTCCCCCTCCTCCTGATGAAGGTAGTGTGTTGCCAAGGGAAATAATGACATAGCAGAGGCATCCAGTTGATGAAGAAGAATTCTAAAGATGTAGGTTTTAGTATTTATCATTTAGGTAATTTATACCTGGTCTGTGAGCACTTCTAACTGCCTCCCTCCATTTAAAAAAGCTACCAGGGACTTCCCTGGTGGTCCAGTGGTTAAGATTGTGCTTCCAAGCTTCCAGTACAGGGGATGCTAGTTCAATCCCTGGTTGGGAAGCTAAGATCCCACATGCTGTCCAGTGTGGCCAAAAGATAAAATAATAAATTAAGTTACTAGTGAGGGGATAAGACATAAGGGTTTTCTATGGGTGTTTCCAGCTATAACCGCCTGTGATTCTGTATTTGGTGTTGTTCCTTGTCTGCGTATATTATTCCCATGATAAGTCCTTGTAATACAGTATTTTTTAATGATGATGTTGAGGTTGACACCTCAGTTGCATTCCTTAAACAGTTTTTTGAAGAACGAATTCACCAGAAGAGGTTCATCACATCATAAATCTTATTGAGCAGGTTTTGAAAATTAAATGCATTCCATGCTCTGTAAATATACAGAGGTTTTCAATTTTTTAAAACTATTTTATGACCACTCTGCTGCATATATTTACCTAATATATTACCAGTGATATGGAAAGACTATCAGATTCAAGCATCTTCCAGGACCTAGAGCTGGTGTTGCTAGTTTTTGGAAACCCATTCCACACTGAAGCACGAGCAGGTAGTGGGGGTTTAGCCACTAAGTCGTATCTGACTCTTGAGACCCCATGGACTATAGCCCGCCAGGCTCCTCTGTCCATGGGATTCCCCAGGCATGAATACCGGAGGGGATTGCCATTTCCTTCTCCAAGAGATCTTCCTGGCCCGGGGACAGAACCAGCATCTCCTGCATTGAAGGTGGATTCTTTACCTACTGAGCCACCAGGAGCTCCCTGGTGATGCCAAACATGGCCGCATCTGGGACATTTTTCCAGCATTATCTATTCAGAATCACATCTGGAATTATCGTTTGTCTTCTGTATCCACAGCCTCACATACCTTTTACCCTGTTCAGTTCCAGGGTAAGTTGTTTGATTTTTGCAGTTGTTTGACTATTTTTTTCTTTTACTTATTTATTTATTCATCTGCATTGTCTTGGTGGCAGTACGTGGGATCTTTGTTGAGGTGCACAGTCTGTCTAGTTATGGCGTGTGTACTTACTTGCCCCAAGCCATGTGGGATCTTAGTCTTAGTTCCCCAACCAGGAATCACACCCTCATTCCTTACATTGCAAGGCAGATTCTTAACCACTGGACCACCAGGGAAGTCCCTGCCTTGTTCGGTTCTTCAGCTCTCCTAAACTTGGTTTATGGAGTATATGCCTTGAGATCCTGAAGAGCTTTAGGATGATACAATTTATTTTTCTTATTTGCTTAGTTTTACAAAAGAAGGGTGGTAGAAAGAATATCTCCTAAAAGAAATTAGGGTTTTTCTTTATTTTGTAGAGCTGTTAATCATAATATCTTATGAGAAAAGCAATCTCTAAATCTATAGACACATTTTTGGGGAGGAATCACATAATCTATAACCTGGGCTTTCTGTTTTGAGGGTTGTTTATAACAGAAACCTTCTGGAGATACTTACAACTGCTGTATGCTTTTATGGGTTTTGTTTTTATGCTATGATTCTTCAAAACTTCAAATACTATTGACAAAAATGTGTGTGTTTTATCTCTTGTAGGTGGTTATTTTACTACCTAGTGTTTTAGCTCATCTCTGTTTTAGTCTTTCAAGATTAATTAGCTGTCTTAGTGGATGAAAACTGTTCTTGAACATTTTGTGACTTTCTTAGATTAGAAGGTTGCCATGTAATTTTATATTAAGTGTTTTACTGTACATATAATTATCTTAAGAGTGATTTTCAGGCCACTCTTGCAGTGTTGAACATCTTTCTGGTACTCAAAAAATAATTGCTTAGATATGTTCATTAACAATTATTTTTAAGTGCCTTTGAATAGCACGAAATATAAAGGGAAATCTACTTTATGGCTTTTAGATGGGCTATATAATCTTTAAACACTTGGGTTCTTAACTTCAATCATAATTTCTATACATGAAAGCTTGACTAACAGTTTTCTATGTCTGTGTGCTTTTGTGCTAAGCCTCTCAGTCGTGTCCAATTCTTGGCAACCCCATGGGCTGTAGCCCGCCAGGCTTCTCTGTCCGTGGGATTTCCCAGGCAAAAATACTGCAGTATTGGCAGAAATGGCAGTTTCCTCTTCCAGGGGATTTTCCCAACCCAGGGTTCGAACCTGTGTCTCCTGCATTGGCAGGCAGATTCCTTACCACTGAGCCATCTGGCTAGCCCTTTTCTAAGTCTACAGTGGTACTTTTTCCAGAAAGCTTAACAGGTTGCCAGCAGCCTCAAGATGAAGAATCTGTTTTCCTTTTACGTAGGAGCTGGAGAGGAAGAAGAGACTTTTAGATAGAGAAAAGTTGAATTCTTGAGATGCAAGTTCCTGCTGGCACAGGGAGCCAGCGATCACCTTGTTTTGGATGCTCTTTAAAACCAATGCAGCGTGACCTCCTCCGTCCCCTTGGGTCAGCGTCCAGGCCTTTCCCAGAGTGGCTGGATTATCTAAATCCTGCCAGGGACCACTCCACTGGCTCAGCCCCACTTGTTTTTCCCACTGGCAGGGACAAACAGAAGGTCAGGTTATGACCTCCATGTCTTCTCCTCAGCGTAGCATCAGTAGGAGGGACAAGGGGGGACAGACAGGAGACCAGGCGTCTGCTGGTTGTGCCGTTATATTGATTAAGCATCTGCAATGTAATCCATCTTGGGTTTCTAGTATACCCACTTTTGCTACTCCTGAAAACCTCATTATAAGTCAAAACATTTATTATCAGGTTTCTTAATGTGACATCACTCTGCCAGCCACTGCTCTGGTGTGTGTGTTTTGTTAAATTTTGCATTATTCTGACTAATTTGCAGTCGTGGTGTTTGAATTCCATTTTCATTTGTCAGTCATCTTTTATAATAGCTTTCCAAATTATTATTTTTCTGATACGTGCAAGAATTGTTCTTTTTTTTTAAATGGGGAATTTTCAGTTTCTGTAATGTTTGAATTTTTAACAGTGAATGGGTATTCTGAGAATGTGAGCAGAAAAATTAATAAATGCTTTAGGGAACAAGGCCATGATATATGCAGAGACTTAACCATAAAGGGGTTTACTGAAGTATTGTTTATAAGAGCAAATAATCTGAAACTTTGACTATCCAGTAATAGGTGGTCGAATACATTGTTTATGACCATGCAACGGAAGATTGTGCAGCCATTAAAAATGTGCTACAGACATGAATTTATTAATTTGGAAAGATCTATGATATATCAAAGGGAAGAAAAGCAGGTTACAAAATAATATATACCATATATAATCACACATTTTTTTCTTAAAAAAACCCAGTAGAATAGTTGATAGTTTCAAAAGCCCTCCCATGAGAAAACTACCTGGATACTAAATAAACTACAACTGTATAACAAACATATCTTTTTTAACTGTTATTTTTGAATAATCTACAACTTACAGAAAGGTTACAAAAATAGCACACAAAATTCCCATTTATTCCCAGTTATAAAATTCTATCCCATTTAAATTTTTGCCTTCCCTCTTTCTCTTTCTGTCTCTCTATACGTGTATGCAGAGAGAAAGTTAAATAGATATAGATATATTTTTTCTGAACTATTTGAGATTAAGTTGCTGACCTATTGATACATTACTATTAAGTACTTCAGTGTGTATTTCCTAAAAACATATGAAGCCACAGTAAACCATCAAAATCAGGAAATTAACATGAATGTCATTAATGTTACCATTAGGTCTCCTGCACCTTCTGCACTGGCAGGCAGAGTCTTTACCACTGAGCCACCTGGGAAGCCCGCGTGTCTCTTTAGGCTTCTTCAGTCTGGAACAGTCCTCAATCTTTTCTCGTGTTTGAAGAACTGAGGTCTATTTTGTAAAGCGTACCTCAGTCTGGGTGGGTTACATGGTTTCTCATGATTGGATTCACATTAGGTGTTTTTGGTAGGCCCACCCCTGAAGTTTTGTTCTGTTCTTCTCAATGTCCTCTGCTTTCAGGAGTCCCGAAATGTTGATCTGTTCCATTATTGACGGTGTTACGCTTTTACTTGGCTAAGATGGTTTCTGCCAAGCTTCTCCATTGTAAAATTAATAAATATTTTGTATTTTAGTAAGTATTTTATGAATGGAGATATGGTTAATATCCTGTTCTTCATCTAACTTTTACTCAGTGGTTTTAAGTGTTCATTGGTAATTCTTCTGTTATACTCTGATAGTTGGAAATGGTGATTTTTTTCTGATTCCATCATTTCTTTTATACTCATTAGTTAGCATTACCTTCTCCCTCTGTTTCTTCCTCTCTTCAAGAACTCATAGATGCCTGGTTTTTTTTTTTTCCCCCAGCTGGTTATAATCCATTACTATGATTATTTATTCTGGTACTCAAATTGTCCCAGATTTGGCAGATGGGAGCTGCTTCAAACTAGCTCCTCTGCCCTTTTGACATGTTTTTGTTATTCTTTAAGACCTTCTTTACATTTATTTAAAAGATATTTTGGGCTGATTTTTAGCTTTCTCTGCCCCAGGCTTGGAATCAGTCACTTTCCCAAGGAGCTTTGCTTGTTTTCATTGAAGGTTGGTGTTTAGGAACGAAGATCTGGGTGCTACAGGGTGCTCATTGCTACAAGGTTGCTGCTGTTTCCATGCCTTCTCAGGGGACAGATCTACGAAATACATAAATGTATACAACGCACACCTATAAACATGCATGTAGCTCTGTCTATCTATCCGTGATGTTAGGAAAGATTGAGGGCAAGAGGTGAAGGGAGAGACAGAGGATGAGATAGTTAGATGGCATAACTGACTCAATGGACATGAGTTTGAGCAAACTCCAGGAGATAGTGAGAACAGGGAAGTCTGGCATGCTGCAGTCTATGGGGTCACAGAGTCAGACACAACTGGGCGACTGAACACCACAGTAGTAAGTTAGACATCTCTTCTCGTGCCCCAAAGAGGTTGTATCTTACATTCTTTAGGAAATGTGGATCATAGTGTCCTCTGCTTTTTGTTTATTTGTTTATTTATGACTACACTGGGTCTTCATTGTTGCACACGGGCTTTCTCTAGTTGCGACGAGTTGGGGGCTGTCCTTTGGTGCTGCGCGCAGTCTTCTCATATAAATCGAGGCAGTCAGAGCACCCACACTATTGTCCATTATACCATACTTGCCAGTGTCTATGTGTTATACTGGAGTCATAGGTTGAAGACTAATAAACCAATTCTGATGATCCCATGGACTGCAGCCCACCAGGCTCTTCTGTCCATGGAATTCTCCAGGCAAGAATACTGGAGTGGGCTGCCATGTCCGTCTTCAAGGGATCTTGCCGCCCCAGAGATCAAACCTGGGTCTTCCACATTGCAGGCAGATTCCTTCCTGTCTGAGCCACAAGGGAAGCCCCATGGCAAGCTGAAAGGGGGTTTATTATTTATTATTAGGAGGATCTGGGGTAGCTTACTGAATCAGTGGGCAGCTGAGAAGCAGGCTTGGAGCACAAGCAGGACCATGAAGACTGGAGAGCAGAGAATAAGCCAGATGAGTAACAGAAAGAGTCTGCTTACGAGACCAGTGCTGTTGCTCTTGCCAGTGGCCAGTGTGGGTACCCTGCTGGCTGGTGACCGCTGTGGACTCTCGGATCTACTGCCATTGCTGACGTTGCGTTACTGATGAAAATCTCTAACTGTCCTTCATCTTTGCATCACTCAGTAAAATTCAAAGGATTATGTAGAAGCATTCCTTTGATGGAGCCCAGACCTCGTTTTGGGCTTCCCAGGTGGTGCTTGTGGTGAAGAATCTGCCTGTCAGTGCAGGAGACAGAAGAGGCTCGGGTTTAGTCCCTGACTCAGGGACATCTCTAGAGGAGGGCATGGCAGCCCACTCCAGTATTCTTGCTTGGAGAATCCCATGGACAGAGCAGCATGGTGGGCTACAGTCCATAGGGTTGCAAAGAGCTGGACACGACTAAAGTGACTTAGCACACCACACACAGAGTGCATTCTAAAAAGATCAGGTTTGGTATGCTTTCTGATTTAATTGTCCTGGTAGACTCTGGGCAGAATGGTACCAGAAACAAATAACAACTTTCCCAGTGTTGAAAGGTGTAAGATACTTTTTCAGTTAACCTTGATCCTGTTATCTGATGAGACAGGTCAGTAACATAATTTAAAGAGTTGGTAATTAAAGAATTAGAAGGCACTGGTTGCATATTAGTTAAATCCAGTGAAACTCAGAGTTACCATTTTTGGTTCATTCTGTTTGGGTCATGGATTAAAAAGCATGAATTCCAGGTGGCTGATAATTGAGTCATAAAATACATCTGGGTTTTCTGGTTAATTTTAACTGTAGGTGAAGAACTTCAGTGGGTATTAAAGGGTAATATATTTTAGAAAATGGCTGGTGATTTTGCTTATAAATATGCCCAGGACCAATGTTTTAAGAATTTTGTTATACAGGCCAAAGTTCCCTTTCACAAATGCTGTAACAAAATATTTTCAAGTCTTATCTGATGGCTCACTGAATATAAGCACTAATCCATGTAACAAAATTTCAGTGTAGTACAAAAAGTTGGGTCAGGTATGAACCAAGATTTGACTTTTATCAACAGCACTTAGTAGAAATTCATTTTACTAGAATTCTGAACTTAAAAATAATGATTAAACTTTTTGAATGCTTACAATAAGCCAGGCAATGCGCTAAGTTTTTTGTGTGTGTATACCTATCTATCTGTATATATCTTATCTTTTAATCCTCAAATAACCTATAAAATAAATATTATTATTGATACTTTAAGGCTAGAACTGAGGCTGGGAGAAATAACTTGCCTAAGGTCACACAGAAAGTGTTGGAGTTGAGTTTTAAATCCACCTTTGTTTGACCCTTGAGATTGCTCATTGTACTAGGAAGAAAAATCCTTAATTAGATCACAACTTAACTCCAGATTATCATTCTTGAATTTTTAGCTCAAGAGGTTTCCTTGTCACTAGTTCTTAGAGGACAGCTTTCTATTTTCAAGAACTGTTTTTCCATCCAAGATTCACTCTCTGAGTTAAAAGAATATAGATGGTTACTGCCGCATAGTCTTTTGCTGTTTATCCTGTTCTTGCATGTTGTTGTATTGGATGTGTGGGTGATATGATTTCCTCGTGGTTTAGGTGCGACATGCAGGGTTAGGTGGGCAGTGTGGCATCTCAGGTCATTTCTGAAACAACTACTGACTGTTAGGAATTTGTAAAAATATTCTGCCCTTTCTTGAAAAAAAAACGTGGGTACCCCTCGGAGGCAACAAACATTGTACTTTTCCATGTGTCTTGTAGTAGAATCCTTCGCGCTTCAAATTAAGTTTGGGTTTTCTAAAATTGAGAAGACAAGTTTTCTTCCATCTTTATCTTTCATGGTTTGGGGACTTGCCTGGTGGTCCAGTGGTTAGGATTCCATGCTTCCACTGCAGGGTTCCATCCCTGGTTGGGGAACTAAGATCCTGCATGGTGTCTGGCATGGCGCATATCCCCTCTCAAAAATAAAAACACCAAAAACTTGAGTGGTTTGACTTAGTTTTCTGACTCAAGACTGATTTTTAGTCTTTTATAAGTACTTTAGAAAACCTTTGAATGATACAACTGTCATTTTAGCATTAAAAATGCTTCTCGTAACCCTAATGTTTATTATTACCCTAATCCTGATGGCTCAGAGGTTAAAGCGTCTGCCTCCAATGCAGGAGACGCAGGTTCGATCCCTGGGTTGGGAAGATCCCCTGGAGAAGGAAGTGGCAACCCACTCCAGTATTCTTGCCTGGAGAATCCCATGGAGGGAGGAGCCTGGTGGGCTGCAGTCCACGGGATCACAAAGAGTCGGACACGACTGAGTGACTTTATTTACTTACTTAATCCTGATAGTGTAGCAATAACTGAAGTTCAGAAAATGAGATGTAGCCAACCTGATGCAGGTTAAGAGCTTGGTGTTATTGGCAATAGACAGTCTTAAATAATTTTTCAGAATTTTAATACTCATTATACTGTACTGATTTTGCTTGCTAATATTCTGTTGCTTTGAATATGAAATGTTTCCCCCTCAATTTAATTTTATTGAGTATAATGGGCTTTGAGGGTATATATGTGTATGTGTGTATAAAATAAATATATATATATATTTTCAATTCAGGTGCTTTATGAATGCTATATGGCGCTCTAGAAGGCAAATGTGGTACTGGGGTCAGAGGTTAATAGATTCAAAGCTGCATCTCTGAATTCGTCCACGGCTGAATTTGTATACATACACCCATCACTCCCTGTCTAGGCTGAATGCTTTTTAGTCTGATATATTGGTGGCGCTAGTGGTAAAGAACCTGCCTGCCAATGCAGGAGATGTAAGAGATGCAGATTTGATCCCTGGATTGGGATGATCCCCTGGAGGAAGGCACGACAACCCACTCTAGTATTCTTGCCTGGAGAATCCCATGGACAGAGGAGCCTGGCAGGCTATGGTCCATAGGGTTGCAGAGTCAGACATGACTGAAGCGACTTAGCACACACGTATGCATAGACAAATACCCTGACACAGAGTGGGGCAAACTGTTATGTCTTTATTTTCATTAGCAGAGCTCTCAGGAAAGGCCTGCTTTATATTCCAACAAGAGAACTTATTATGTGTGAATGGGAGAATTCAAAAGGACTGGAGGATTTTTTTTCTTTAGTTTGCAAAGTGATACACCCCTGTATATATGGTAGATGAATTTCTTTTTTTCTCCTAAGTAACCATCCTACAAAAGCAGTAGAAATTATTTGTAATTTGCATGTCTTTATAATGATACTTTAAAAGCTCTGTGGGTTGGGACCTGGGGCCAGGGCATAGAAACTCTTTCATGGTAGCAAACGAAGGAGTTCCTTAGAACAAGAGGGGAACTGCAACAGAATGCTTGAGGCAATATTAAATTGGGGTGATTTTTTAGAAAGTGACAAATGGTTTATGTTTCCTAAATCTGAGATGGGTTCTACCAGTTCTAAATGGCTGCCAAGTAATGTTATCACTTGCCGGCTTTGTAACGGCCTCAATTATTTCCTTCCTCAGCCCTGTATGATGAGATTCGTCAGTTTCGCAAGGCCTGTGGGGAGGCTCACCTCAAAACCATCTTAGCCACAGGAGAACTTGGATCTCTCACCAACGTCTATAAAGCCAGTATGATAGCCATGATGGCAGGTAAGTGTTTTATATTGAAATGATGGTATATATTGAATGGATGCTTTTAAGAGAAATTGGTAAGTTGAAGCATTTGGCTATTAACTGAAAGTGCTAACCACCTGCGGAGAAGGCAGTGGCAACCCACTCCAGTACTCTTGCCTGGCAAATCCCATGGATGGAGGAGCCGGATGGGCTGCAGTCCATGGGGTCGCTAAGAGTTGGACATAACTGAGTGACTTCACTTTCACTTTTCACTTTCATGCATTGGAGAAGGAAATGGCAACACACTCCAGTGTTCTTGCCTGGAGAGTCCCAGGGACAGGGGAGCCTGCCGGGCTGCCGTCTGTGGGGTTGCAGAGTTGGACACGACTGAAGTGACTTAGCAGCAGCAGCAGCTAACCACTTGAAGGTTTTTTGTTTTTTTTTTTCCCTGTGGGAGGGGTCAGCTATTTTATGAATACACGTGCAGTGGGAAATGGTCACAAACTTGGCTTTCTTCCACGTTTTTGGGTGGCGTTTCATCACTGCATTATCCTTGTAAGGCAGTAGATGGCTCTCTTGTTAGTGAATTGCCTTCAGTGTTAAGTCTTTGATTATTCATTCATCAACATATGTTAGACAGGAATTTCTTTAACTCTGACTTACTCCTCTCTGTGAATTTAAGTGTTTGATTTTTTTCAGAGATCCATATCCGTCCTGTCTAAGGCAGCCTGAGCTTTTGTCTGTGTTTTATTTTTCCTTCTTAAATTGAGGGCAGTGTCATCGTTTTTGTTTTTGTTTTTTTGGGATGTAGTTTAACTCAGTCTTTGTTTTCACAGACAGCAGGTCTAGCTATTCATACACACAAGCTTGACACTGTTTGCTTTTTCTCACCTTCATAGGAATCAGTGAATCAGTCTTGAGAGTTCTGTTTTTCGCCGTATTTCATGCATTCTTTCCATCCTGTGTGCTGCTATCTTAGGCCACTGTCATTCCCCACATGGATCACTTCAACGGTCTTCTAACTAGTTTTCCAGTCTCTGCTTCTGTCCCCTTTCAATCTGTTCTCCACACTGTTGCCAGAATGATCTCTCAGGAATGCTAATTGGGTTGTGGTACCGCTTGTTTAAAATCCTTCGGTGGCGGCCCTTCGTTTTCAAGATACAATATAAATTCCTTCAGCTTGGCTTTGATAAAGGTCCTTCCCAAGACCCTGCCTGAGCCTCCGCGGTCTCCTCCTTTTCATGTGCGAGGCTCCGTGAGTTACCTGCCGTGCCCTGCAGGTGGCGCAGGATCTTCTGTTGTGCACAGACTGTAGCTCTGGCTCAGGGGCTCAGTAGTTGCGGCATCATGCTGGCTTTCTCAGAGAAGGCAATGGCACCCCACTCCAGTACTCTTGCCTGGAAAATACCATGGATGGAGGAGCCTGGTAGGCTGCAGTCCATGGGGTTGCTAGGAGTCGGACACGACTGAGCGACTTCACTTTCACTTTTCACTTTCATGCATTGGAGAAGGAAATGGCAACTCACTCCAGTATTCTTGCCTGGAGTATCGCAGGGATGGGGGAGCCTGGTGGGCTGCTGTCTGTGGGGTCACACAGAGTCAGACATGACTGAAGCGACTTAGCAGCAGCAGCAGCAGCTGGCTTTCTGGTTGTGGCACATGGGCTCCAGAGCGCTCCCTCTGGGCTTAGTTGCTTTGCAACATGTGAGATCTTAGTTCCCCAACCAGGGATCAGACCCTCATCCCCTGCATTGCAATGTGGATTATTAACCACTGGACCACCAGGGAAATCCTTCCCATGGAGGTTTATTGAAACCTCTATCAGATAACTTGCTATACCAAGACGGAGTGTTGCATCTTTAGCTGCCCTACTAGTGGCTCCATGTTTGGATGAATATATGTGGCTTCTCGCTTCTTAAATTTGGGCCTCTATCACAGTCAGTCTCTAGATTTTTCTACTCATGTACTTTTTATTAAAGACTCTCTCAGACCTAGCGTGGTTCCCTGGAATTGTACTGAAATTCAGCCAACCAGGCATTAATGAAGCTGTTGCTCTGGTTTGCTGCTGTATCCAAAAGATCTCTGCTCTGCTTATTTTATTTAAACTGAAATCTCTGAAAACCTAAGGATAGGGAAGAATGGAACATTGTAACGAATGGGTCATCAGTTATATTGGCATTCCAAAGGTCCCCAATGATAGAAGATGCTGGAACCCTCAGGAGCCTGGGGAAAGCCCATTGGAGTCTTAGGTAGACAGGTAGCCTCCCTTTTCATGCTCTTAGAAACAGGACCAGGGAGTTAGCCCAGAATGGCGTGATCCAGGTCACAGTGAAAGTGTATTCATTCTGGGTAAGCAAGCCAACCCTGTACCTGTTGCTTAAAATAGGAACATTATTAGGTCCTCATGCTTAGACATGTCTGTTCTACCCTCCACCCCACCCTTTGCATCCCCAGACAGAAATGTGACTGGAAACATGCCATCACTTGTCTCTTCCTATTGGCTCGTATCCCAGTCCATCTTGTTTATCTCCTTCAGTTTTTCATCTGATCAGTGTTTGATACTGTGAGTGATAGAACTTGCATTTGTACTTCAAAATTATGTTCCTTCACCTTCACACCAGCCCTGTAGCTGATGAAGAAACTTAAGATGGAGGGACTTGCCCAAGGTCCCAAAGCTAACTGATCATATAAGTCATTATTTGAACCCAAGTGTTCTGGCCTCAGGTGTATCTGTCTCCCAAGGCACTGTGCCAGACCTTATCCTGAATTAAAGGCACAGTCTTTGTGAGATGTGTGTGAAAGCATCTAGCAGTTCCTGACCCACAGCTTTTGCTTCTCGTTCTGTTACAGAGGCATATAATAGAAATGAAGTAGTTTTTGAAAAAAAATTTTTTTTAATTTAAATTTTATTTTTTTACTTTCAGTACTGTATTGGTTTTGCCATACGTTGACATGAATCCACCACAGGTGTACATGAGTTCCCAACCCTGAACCCCCCCTCCCACCACCCTCCCCATATCATCTCTCTGGGTCATCCCAGTGTACCAGCCCCAAGCATCCTGTATCCTGTATCAAACCTAGACTAGTGATTCGTTTCTTACATGATAGTGTACATGTTTCAGTGCCATTCTCCCAAATCATCCCACCCTCTCCCTCTCCCGCAGAGTCCAAAAGTCACCAATACAGTATACTAACACATATATATGGAATTTAGAAAGATGGTAATGATAACCCTATATGCAAGATAGCAAAAGAGACACAGATGTAAAGAAAAAATTTTTAAATGAAATTTGTGGACTGCCTTCACATTTCATCCTGTTTCTGTATTATCTAAAAACTTTTTTTTTCTTCAAAATCATCTTCATTGAAGTAAATTTTTATTCAATAAAGTTCAAGTATTAACATGTATGATATGATGAGTTTTGACAATTTGTATATTCCATCTTCCCAGAAACAGCATTTGTTCCCCTTTGACGTCAGTTACGCTCTTTTTAACCTTCTGCTCCAGGTACAATAACTGGTCTGATTTTACCACCATGGATTAGCTTTGCCAGTTTTAGAACATTATACTTACACAGTATGTACTCTTCCTTTTTTTTCACCTACATGCCCTGAGGTGTAATACTTGTGAGATCCATTCACGTCATTCTGTGTATAAGAAGTTTGCTTGCTTGTTCTTCATTGTACAAATATAGGAGTTGCTGAATTTATTGATATAAGGTGTTTAGAATATTCTCTTACTAGTCTGATGTCTGTAGGGTCCATAGTTATATCTCCTTTTTTATTCCCAATATCAACCATTTTTGTTTTCTTTCCTTTTATTGTTATTGTTCTTTGTTTTGTTTTGGTAGAAACTATAGTCTTGCTAGGGATCTGTCAATTTTATTAATCTTTTCAAAGAACCAATATTTTGCTCTTTTTGCTTTATCATTCAGTTAAAAATGTTTTCTAATTTTTCTAGTTGTTTAGAATATTATTGGAGTGTTATTTAGTATGAAATGTTTAATTTCCAAATATTTTATGTTTCTATGGATATCATTATTACTGACTTAAAATTTAAAATTCTTTTATGCTCAGAGAATATCAATTTTAAAAATCTTTTGCCTTTTGTAATTAATGAGATTTATTTTATACCCCATTTTATGGTATATTTAAGTATCTGTTTCAAGTGCACTGAAAAAAGTGTCATTTATTTGCCAATGTTAGTCATCATGTTCTGTGAATGTCAATTAATCAACTTGGTTGGTCACATCTTTTAGATCTGATTTTGTTTGGTTTTATTTTGGTCTACTTGTTCTATTAATTTATTAATATCAAAGATTTCTGATCACTGATCACCATAACAAATATAATAGTAATGAACATTTTTGAAACATTTCAAGAATCAGCAAAATAGAGCACAGAGACTTGAAATGGTACTGATAGACTTACCTGATGAAGGGTTGCTGCAAACCTTCAATTTATAGCAAATGCAATATCTGTAAAGTGTAATAATGCAAAGCACAATAAAATGAGGCATACCTATATTCCTCTTTACATTCCATAGGTCACAAATATAAAAACCTTACAGCAGTTCCATTTACACCCTGATTAGTCCCCAGAATTATTTACTATTCTTCTTCTTCTACCTGTTTATAAACCCCTCTGCAAAGTGATGTGATTTTTAATAGATATTTGTCTTTTAAGGAAATTAAAAGAAGAAACCTAGGTAAAACCAGTCTTCTGCATGTCATTTCTTTATCTCTTATTCTTCCTGTAGTCTGCTGGTGATTAGTTCTCTCAGATTTTGTTCATTGAAACATGTCTTTTTTCACCTCCATGTTTCAAGGGTGGTTTGCTGAATATAGAGTTTTAGGTTACAGCTTAATTTCTATTTCAGTACTTAACCTTATCATTCCATTTCTTGGAATTCTGTTTCTTCCTGTTTTCCTGTAATGTTTCATTTTACTCTGGCTATGGCCACCAATATTTCTCTTTATTTTTCACTAATTTGACTATGATGTGCCTAAGTGTGGTTTTCTTCATATTCGTCCTTCCTTGGAGTTTATTGAGCTTCTTGGATTTGTAGGTTGTTGTTTTAGACATTTAAAAAAATATTTTTCCAAATATATTTTCTTCCCCAGTCTTTTTTTCCTTCTGGGACCCAAGTTCCTGAGTGTTAGATATTGTCTACAGCTTACTGGGCCCTGTTAACTTCAATTTTAATCTCCCCTCCAACCCTCAGCCCCCTTTTTCTGAATGGCTAATATACATGGATCTTTCTTCAAGTTCATTGACCCTTATTTTCTACCTTAAATTTACTTTTATGCCCATCCACTGAAATTTGTGTTGATGAACATTTTTAGTTTTAGAATCCATTTGTTATTTTTCAGAATTTTAATTTTTCTACTCTTTTCCATTTTTTAAAATTCATTGAGATCATATTTTCTTTAAAATTCTTAAACATATTTGTAATAGCTGATTAAAAGTCCTTATTGTATATCTGAATTACCTTAAGGTCTTTATCTTGAGCTGCCAGTTTCCCAATGCCTAAAAATAGTTGCCTTATATATTTTGTTCAGTTGCACAGTTATTTGTATAACAATTTATAGCAGGAGGCCAAGTCTATTAACATTTATTCTATCATGTCTGGAATTCTTCATGGCTTTTGTTTTCCCATCGATTTAGCATCAAGTATCTTGAAAGGAGTTTGTCATTTACATTCATAATAATTTTTATCTTATAATTTTGATAGCCATTTCTATTATTATAAACCCAGTTCTCTAAAGAGAGAGAGGTAAAAATATATATAACTATGTTAGTCTGGTGTTATACATCACTGTAAGTAAACGCTTGGTTATCCAGAGTGTGTTTACATTTTTGGTCAACTAAGTGATTAGTAGCCTAGTTTTTGGCTTAATCTAGGGCTTCCCTGGTAGCTCAGTTGGTAAAGAATCTGCCTGCAGTGTAGGAGACCCAGGTTTGATCCCTGGGTTGGGAAGATGCCCTGGAGAAGGAAATGGTAAACCACTCCAGTATCCTTGCCTGGAAAATTCCATGGACAGAGGAGCCTGGGTTACAGTCCATGGGTTGCAAAGAGTTGGGCATGACTGAGGAACTAACGCTGAGGAATCTTTCAGAATGTTTTAGGGGAAGGAGCCATGGTCATGGGAGTTAGAAGACTTGGACTCTTGTCCTGTCTTACAGAATCTGTGACCCTTGAACAAATAAATTCATTTAATTATCAGTTCAGATGAAGTAATGCATGTGATTTTGGTGTAGCTGTGTGTGCTAAGTCACTTCAGTCCTGTCCAACTCTTTGCGACCCCACAGATGGTAGCCCGCCAAGCTCCTCTGTCCTTGTGATTCTCCAGGTAAGAGTCCTTCTCTGGAGGATCTTCCCAACCCAGGGATCTAACTCGCATCTCTTGAGGCTCCTACATTGCAGATGTATTCTTGGCCACTAAGCCACCAGGGAAGCCCTGGTATAGCTGTAGGAGATAAAAGAAACTGAGCTGGACTCTATTCTGTACTGATCCTAAAGCTTATTGTATTAATGACTGACTGACTGAAGTCGCTCAGTCATGTCCGACTCTTTGCGACCCCATAGACTGTAGCCTACCGGGCTCCTCTGTCCATGGGATTCTCCAGGCAATAGTACTGGAGTGGATTGCCATTTCCTTCTCCAGGGATTATATTAATAGAATTGTTTAATGAATCTTACATATGAACTTGTTTTGCCAGCTTTTGACTCTGTCCTAAAAAAAAAAGTTATAAAAAAAAATCTGATTCATTGAGAATCATAATTAGATGTGTCATTTTTTTAATGGTATACTTTTTAGATATCGTTGTCATTGTTTCTAATTCTTTCATGATGAAAGCTGTAGCAGCCACCTCAGCTCTTCAGCCATGTATGAGATCACTTATTCAGCACCCACAGTGATCCACAAAGATCCAAGAACAAAAAAAAAAAAAAAATTTTGAATAGATGAAATATATGTGATATAATCTATAAGTGTGACAGGTACTCTTTAAGAGTTTTATTTATATTTAATCTTTACAATAACTCTGCGAGGTAGGTATTCTTCTATGGTAAAATAAGAATTAAATTAAATCAATTAAAAGGGTATCTTTATTTAGGGACTTCCCTGGTGCTCCAGTGGCTCAAATGCTGCACTCCCAATGCAGGGGGCCTGGATTCAATCCCTAGTCAGGGAACTAGATCCCACATGCCCCAAATAAAGATCCTGCATGCTGCAACAAAGAAATGAATAAAAGCAAACAAATAAATAAGACCCCTATATTTAACAGAGAAAAAAGGTTATCTGTCCTGCTATTTTGTATGGTCATTACTGCTATTTGTAAATATCCCAGGTATTTCTGTCTCCTTACATCATTTCCTCTGTCTGTTGTAGCCTTCTCCCCTCCTGATAGCCGGTTTTAAAGATTTAAGTGAAATTGTCATACTCTGTCAGATTTCTCTATGATCTTTTAAAGGCAAAACTAATTGTTCATACTGTCCTCCTCCTTGGATAATTATAAATACCAGTAGCATTTGTCATATAGTATCATCATCAGTTGTTTTACCTGTTAGGGGTATGTGTGTGTGCATATATATATATATATATATATAGTTATATAGTTATATATACATAGTGTATGTGTGTGTGTGTGTGTGTGTGTGTGTGTATGTGTATAAAACTATGAACCTCCTTGAGGCCAAAGAGGTTCTTATCTTACTTATCTGTATTCTTCTGTGATTGCTACCATGTCTGACATCTAAGAAAGCCTAAGGAAATATTGTGGAATATACAAATGAATCAATGAGAAAGATAAGATAAAGAAAAGTGAAAACAGGCAAAATGAAATTAGATTAGATTAGATCTAGATTCCTCTTTCCTGGTGTGTCACAACTTTGTAGAGTTTGGACATGTTGTTTTGAGAGCAAATTTCTACTTTAATTGAACAAAAAGTTAGAAAAAATATACCTTTGGCAAGGAGATTATATATACAAAGTATGGCTTGAGCAATCCAAGCAGTGTGGTATGATGTCTAAAGGGTTTCTTAGGATTCTCAGATAGTTCCAGAGGCAAGGAAAGGACCAAGGAAAAACGTTTTGCCTTTACTTTTTCATCAGTGAAATGGATCCTGGGACTTCCTGGTGGTCCAGTGATTAATAATCCACCTTGCAGTGCAGGGGACTTGGGTTCAATCCCTGGTTAGGAAACTAAGATCCCGAATGCCAAGGGACAACTAAGCGCTTCACAACTACTGAGCCCTTGAGCTCCAACTAGAGAGTCTGTTCACTGCGATGAAGGTCTCACATGATGCAACAAAGATCCTGTGTGTTGCAGCCAAGACCCGAGGCTGCCAAATAAATAAATAAAGTAATTAATTAAAATAAAATATTTCAAAGAAGAGAGAAAATCGATCTTACTTTTACATTAGTGGAAATGTGGTGAGAGAAATACAAAAAAAGAAGACGGTGAAGTAGGAGTAAACAGTTTGAAGGGAATATAATCAGGGAAGAGAAACGAGCACCATATTTTTTTCATCAAACAATCCAAGAACAAGGTGATAGGAAGTAAGATAGAAAGGGAAACATGCTTATAGAAAAGAGAAGTCGAAAGCAGGTCATCTACTGCTCAGGGATTTCCGCCCAGCAAATGCACACATTAAGAATAAAGCCAGATTGTAGGCACGTGGCTTTATCTTTCAGTAGCCTGGACTGTTCACACCACGCAACAGCTAACAAGCTCTGCTCTGAAGTTATGCTAGACCTTATCTTTGGAAATAATGCAGGCATGATAAATAAGGCTGGAGTAGAAAAGCACTAAAAGATGCAATCATAATGTCATCAGGTTTGAATTGCTGATGAAGATCTGTGGAAAGAGTACAAACATAAAAATATGGGGCTTGAGAAAAGCAGACCTTGAAGGGAATGCGAAATGAGTTTTGAACTTGGCTGGGATTTTGTAACGTATAGGAAATCAAAAATGAAAAAAGTAGGAACCAGGGGAGGGAATACTCAAAATGCAACCCAATAAGATCAAAGTAATACAGAAACAATGAGATGAAGCTGAGAAAAAGAGAAGAAAATAGAAGGGAAGCCATTAAATAAATAAAAAAGAGAGAAAACAGTGGGAAATTTGCTGTGACTGAAGGAAACCAAAACCCTAAAAAAAGAAAAAATGCTGCGATTAATAGCAAATTAACATCTAAGATTTTTTTAAAGTTAAAAAATTTTAAATATGAATCAATCCTAGTATAAATGACAGTATAGATTTATTTTTCTAAAGACTGTCATAAGTCACACTGAGTCCTTCATCTGAGGCTGCAAATCTTTGTATCCTGAAGGAGTATTGATCCAGATGGCACATCCAGACCCCTGTGGTGTTCCAGCCTGTTTTTTTTTTTTTTAATAAGATCTTGCCTTTCATAGGAAAAGCATTTAATTTATGAAAAAGTTTGCTTCAATTGAAAGTTTATCACTGTGGAAAGCATAAGAATATACATGTATTAGGTTAAAAAGTAAGGAATTTAAAGTGTAGAATTATTTACAGTTCCTTAAACCAGCCCTGAAAATTAAACCACTTATAGAGTAAAAACTAATTAACTTGCTATCTTATTTAAGGCCCCAAGCAAAAATTTCAGAACGTTTACCTTCGCCCACCCACACCCTCCCCATCCTTTGTTGAGTGTAAAATAAAAAACTCCACAGAAGAGAGGACTTCCCATGTTTGCTGGCCTCCCCACAGGGCAGGAACTCCTGATGGTGCATTTTGGTCCATGCATGTCATTTTTAAAAACAGGTTAAGTCTATTTAAGCATTTAAGCATAAAGCATTTTCTGTGTCTCCCCATGGCTAGACTTCTAAGGGAGGAGGGGCAGGGAAGGGATACCTTCTAAGCTTAGTTTTTTATGTGGTGTACACTAGTCTGTATAAAATTTTACTATGTGAAATTTAAAAAAAAGTAACCCACCTTATTCCAAAAGCATATAAACCACCTTTTACAGACCTGGCTTGCTAAGAGAAATCCCCTGGGCAGAAAGACTTGCACATAGCCAGTGCCTAGAAAATGCTTCTTTATGGGATAGGTCATCAGGTACAAGGACATCAAAATATACAATTGTAAACAACATATATAAAATTCATTTTTTAAAAGAGATCTGTATTTTTCTCAGCAGAAGAATTAGGGATTTTTTTTTTTCTTAGTGAAATTCTGGTTTATGACTTGGAGGTGAGACCCATAGGTAGTTGCTTGTGTCTCTGAGATTGTTATTCATTTGTCCTTATTTCCTAACATGTTGATTTTTGTTATTTGTCATATAGTATCTGTGCCAGTTACTCACCTATTAGGAAACTCATAAATGCTGTGGAATTGAAACCCTCGAATGGGCCCCTTAGTCCTCTGCACTGGGGAGATACTTGATATACATATTTGGGGTTTCCCTAGTGGCTCAGTGGTAAAGAATCTGTCTGCAGTGCAAGAGATGCGGGTTTGATCCCTGGGTCAGTTGGGAAGATCCCCTGGGGGAGGAAATGGCAGCCCACTCCAATATTCTTGCCTGGGAAATCCCATGGACAGAGGAGCCTGGCAGGCTTTAGTCCATGGAGTCATAAGAGGCAGACATGACTTAGCAGCTGAACCACCACCATACGTATTTGTTGAATCATTTCATGAACAAAGGCTAATAAATCTTGTGGAGTAGTTCACCAAATTCTTTTTGCAGTTGTCCTAAAGCGAAGTAGGGGAGGTACCTTATCAGCATTGAGTGGCTTGGAAACCTGAGGCTTGGAGGTTAAGTGACTAGAGTGAGGCCACACGTTGAGGACGGAGCAGAATTCTGAAGGACTCAACCCCAGATTCCATACTTCAGTCACTGCGCCATCCTGCTCTCTGTCCCACCATCAATCTAGATTATGAAAGATAAGTGTAAGCTATGTTTGACCTTTGGAGGCCCAGAAGTATTTCTCAAGTCCCTGAATGAGATTTATATGTTGAATGGTAATTTTCTATGGAGGACAAGAAAAACAAGACAATAGAGAGAGAATGTTTGGAGAAAAACTCTAGGGGGTGAGTGAGTGAGTTAGTCGCTCAGTCCTGTCTGACTCTTTTCGACCTCATGGACTGTAACCCACCAGGTTCTTCTGTCCATGGGATTATTCAGGCAAGAATACTTGAGTGGGTTGCCATTTTCTTCTCCAGAGGATCTTCCCAACCCAGGGATCAAACCTGGGTTTCCTGCATTGCAGGCAGATCCTTTACCATCTGAGCCACCAAGGAATCCCCTAAGGGGTGGTAGATGTGAAATACTCATGAAAGAGCCACATGAGGGCAAACCCAGAGCCCCACCCATGATAGACCCACAGCAAATCCTTATTGAAATGAAAGGGAAGATTGCAAGAGAACCCTGAACTCAAGTAGCTTCCACTGTATTTTCCTGCCCTGCTGATGGTCCCATGATGATGCACGTGCAGGGTCATGCATATCAATGGCCACTTGAGTTCTGTATGAGGTTCTAGCTTGTTTTTAGATTCTCCTCCTTGGGGTGCCCAGGGAGCAGCTCGCAGGCAGCAGTTGAAGTTGACCTTTTTCTTTTCCACCTGAGGAAGGATGAAGAAAGAGGTCAAGGCTAAGGGCCGTATGAGAATGAAGGAGCAGAGAGATACGATGAAAGGGTGTGAGGATGGAAATGGTACTGGAGCATGTGTAAGGATGGCCGAGCATGGGATGAGGGAAGTTGAGACATCCTCATGCAGAGTGATTGAAAGGAAAGGGGACATCTTATTTGGGAAGAATGTGAGCATTGGGGTTGTGGTGTTGTGTTCACATGCTTTTATGCACGCATATACACAACAAGTGGAGAAGACAATGGCACCCCACTCCAGTACTCTTGCCTGGAAAATCCCATGGACAGAGGAGCCTGGTAGGCTGCAGTCCATGGGGTCATGAAGAGTCGGACACAACTGAGCAACTTTACTTTCACTTTTCATTTTCACGCGTTGGAGAAGGAAATGGTAACCCACTCCAGTGTTCTTGCTTGGAGAAGCTCCATAGGTGGAGCCTGGTGGGCTGCCAACTATGGGGTCACATAGAGTCGGACACAACTGAAGTGACTTAGCAGCAGCAGCAGCAGCAGCATACACAACAAGGCATGAAAAGACATGACTGTTGTCTATTACCCAAGGATGGAGAACTGGCACCTTACTTTTAGAAGATATAGAAAGATGGATTTCAGCCCAGTATAAACCAAAGTTTTGATAAAGTCCAGGTTTTCTGGAATTTGCATGGCCACATCAGGAAGTAGGAGGTATTCAAAGGATCTGCTGGGATGACAGCCCACTGGAGCCAGTGTTAGATATATGATACTCAGTGACCATTGGGGTGCTTTCTGCTTTAGAGGTAAATATGATCCTGAAAGAAGAAACACTGTATATGATCCTCTGAATCTAAATGTTAAATATGGTCCTTTGGCTCTAAGTGTTAATTGTGATTCTTCAGGGTGGAGTCTGATACTAAAGGAGAAAAATATTTTACATGCCTGCACACAGACACACAGATTGTATATGTATGAAATTTCTGGGTAGACTTAAATCCAGGATAGACAGGGCCTGCAAATATGGGATTAATGGGAAAAGAGGGAGGGTATTGGTTTTCTAAACTGCACCCTAAGAAAGTACCAAGAACTGGGTACCTTAAAAAAAACGGATGTTTGTTTTCAAGGTCTGGGGGGCAGAAGTCTGAAATTAAGGCTGTGTCCACAAGCCCTCTCCTTCTGAAATCTGTAGCAGAGAATACTTTCTTGCCAGAAAGCTTTTGTTGTTTGCTGGCAATACTTGGCATGCCTTGTGTGTGTGTGTTAGTCATTCAGTCGTATCCAACTCTTTGTGACCCTATGGACTATATATAGCCAGCCAGGCTCCTCTGTCCAAAGATTCCTCCAAGCAAGAATACTGGAGTGGGTAGCCATTCCCTTCTGCAGGGGATCTTCCTGACCCAAGGATCGAACCTGGGTCTCCTGTATTGCAGGTAAATTCTTTACTGTCTGAGCCACCAAAGAAGCCTTGGCTTATATTAACAGATGTGTTACTCTCATCTCTGCCTCCGTTGTCACATGGTCATCTTCCTGTGTATTTCTGTCTCTCCTCTTATAAGGACACCCATCATGTAATAGCCCAGCTTACATAGTAAGACTTTATTTTTACCTAACTGGTTGCAATTGAAATGACAGTATTTTCAAATAGGTCACTTTCTGAGGTTCTGGGGATTGGAACTTCAACATGCCTTTTTAGGGAGCACAATTGAACCCATAACCAAGAGAAGCGGCGTTTTGGCCCTATGGTTCTCTTGTTTCCTGTAAAGACCTGAAGAAGTTTCGAGAAAAATACATTGAGTCAAACCAGCAAACTTAAATTCAGGTACAAAAGATTGATTTTTCCCCTCTAAGCAGTGTTGGATGGCTTTGTGGATAGGGGAAATCTAGTAGATATTAAATATTTTCATCTGCAAAAAGCATTTGGTAAGGTTCTCAATAGGAGATTAATGGCTAAAATAAAGAATGAAGCATTAGGAGATAAATTTGCTTATGAGCGAGAGGCAGAGACTAACAGTAGAAGGAAAATACTTTTTAGATTGGAAAGGAGTGACATACAGCACTAGCCAGGAATCCGTTTTGGGACCTATGGGTTTTTCACTTTATTTTTATTGGACTTTGTAATAAAAATACAGATCTTCAAACAGTCCAAGACAGAGTGAGTAATACTACAAGCATCAGTAATCAAAAGTTATTCTCTATCATAAACTAAATGACTGATAATAAATACTGACATGAGACTACACAGTGTACCATAATATTATAAAATGGAGCAAGCGATTCTCCTGTGTTCTCTTTTCTTCTGCAAGGGTGAATATTTCTTTATTTGTTTTTCACAAAATTATTTGCAGGTTTCTCGGTTTACTTTATAAGCCAAATCAATGAAAAAATATTTTTTTAAACTTGAAAAGATGTGTTAACTAAGAGAAAAATTGGTCAAAGCAAGACAAAGGTTATATCGCCATCCTTAGAATAAAGAAATTAGGGACCCTGTGTGTTAAATTGCTCAGTGAGCTACTGAATAAAAAAGACTTCGGGAGTGAGGCGGCATCATTGAAATCATCAGCTTACTCTGTGGTCATGGCTTTAATGGAAGCATATGCAAAAAAGGCATTGTTAGAATGATAAAGCTAGGTATCTGAGGGAGTGAAATATTATATAGTATGGGGACTTCTTTTCTTTTCCTTTTTAAAAGTTTTTTATTTTATTTTTATTATTATTTTTATTTTAAATTTTTATTTTTACTTTATTTTACTTTACAATACTTATTGGTTTTGCCATACATTGACATGAATCCACCATGGCTGTACATGCGATCCCAAACATGAACCCCCCTCCCACCTCCCTCCCCACAACATCCCTCTGGGTCATCCCCGTGCACCAGCCCCAAGCATGCTGTATCCTGCATCGGACATAGACTGGTGATTCGGTTCTTCCGATTATACAGAGTGAAGTAAAAGTTTTAATATAATGGCTCTAAAAAAACTGTAAAATTAAGTAATTGTACATGTAACTTTTGTCTTCCCAGGAACTAGTTAAGTATGTGGGAAGAATACTTTTCAAATTGGAACGTTGCCTGCAACTCCTTCTGTCTCGGTTACTAAAAGGTCTTTGCAGATTTCTGTCTGTTTTTTCTTGATTTGTACATCATCAGATAAGCCAAGAGGAATAGAGCAACTAAACGTTCAAAAATTAACTCATAAAAATTCCAAACGTTTTGAAAACTGGAAAGAACAGGAGAAACTTATAGGATATAGAGAAACATTTGTTCATCTCAAAGCTTTCATTTTCTTAGGTAAGAAAACCAAGATTCAGACAAGTCAGATTCATGAGGAAATTACCCCAGAACAAATGAGTCAAAACACAGTCTAGGTTCTCCACCCAGTTTGCAAATTAGAATTTCCTGAAGAGCTTCTTCCATAAACTGTTGAAAAGATCCTACCACCCAGAGAGTTTGATTTTAACCATCTTGAATGGGAGCATTTGAATGAGTACTTTAAAAAACTCCCTTTGTGTGTCTACTATGTAGGCAGGAATGAAAGCCTTTGATCTGGAATACAGGTTTCTTGATGATAAGACAAGAGTCCTTTCTACTCATCTTAGTAGTTTAGAAATTATTCAGGGAGAGAATTACAAACTCAAGGGGAAAAAACTAGCAAAAACAGTCCACAATGAACAAGCTGACTGTTCTGGTAGGTAGTTACCTTACAGAAGGCTCGTTGGGAACTCTGAACCTGTATTCCCGTAGAACAAGATCATGAATGGTTACTTGATCTCTGTGCCAGCCCTGAATTTAGCCAACAGAGTAACTGAAATTTCACACTGCAACAGCAGTTCTGTAGATCCTGACCAACACATAACAGTGCTTTATGAAAGGCCCTGAATTTGTATGTCTAATTAGGTCTCTATGAACATTTTTCATCTTTTTTGGCTGCCTTGATAATATTGAGGTCCCTCTTCCCTTCATCTGCAAGGTGTTAGATTTAGGACTTGAATGGGGACTCCCTGCCCAAGTCCGAGCTATGCCGGGGAGTGGAAGGAAATGAGAGAGTGAGGGGTGGTAAGGGATGGGGTGAAGATAGGGGCTGGAGGAGGGGCTGGTGGGGAAGGGAAGGGTGAGATTTTCTGTCCTCCTAATACCTGGGAGGGTATTTGTTTCCCTTGAACAGGCTCATCCAGCAGGTATTTTATGAGCATCTAATGTTTATCAGATGCTGTTCTGAGCATGGAGGTCCACAGTCCATGGGGTCGCAGGAGTCACACACAACTCTGCTATTAATAAAACAACAACAACATTCTGGGCATTGGGAAAGGAGATAACAAGAGAGAGGGGAGAGAAAAATAAGGAGCAGCGCCTTCCCTTTAAATGCCGACAGTGTCTTTTAGTCTGGTGAGGAGATGAAAAAATGGGGTTTATGATTTGCCTTATTGGGAATGGTAGGAGCTGTGGGTACACTTACTCTGGAGCTTCAGGAACATGTCACCCTCTGAGGTCTCACAGAAGGATTCACAAAGCAAGTGACCTGCGTGGAGGAGTCATTAGGTGCAGAGGAGGAGGGACATCTCAGGCAAAGAAGCTCATGCCCTTTTATACCTGGAGCTGTGAAGAGCATGTCATGGTGAGAACACTGATATGATTAGGGTGGCAAGCCAGTGCATGAGGCCAGTAAGCAGCCTGAGGCTTATGGCTCTGCTATAGAATTTGCGTTCCTGTCTGCCAGTGTGGCAAGTTTTCAGCCTTGGCAGTTTATAGCCAGGAAGTGAGTGATCAACAAATTCCTTCATCCATTTCTTTCTCCACTATGTGCTAGGCACAGGGGATGAAGGTCAGTAAGATGCCCCTTCTCCAGACTCCCCGTCCTCCCTTCTTGCTCTCTGCAGTGGTAGAGTAGTGATCAGAATTTCACTTTCAGGGGAGTGAATCTGGGGGGAGACCAGGAACCTGGTAGGAGGCTGCTGTCACAATCTAGTGACCAGGATAAGGATCTGAACCTGGGCACAGTGGTGGGGTTGGAGAGGAGTGGACAGCTGAGGGGGATACTAAAGGGGTGGAATGAATAGTATTTGATGACCGGTTGCCTGCTAAACAGGGGAGAAAGAGGACAAAACAGCTCATGATGGTGCAGTTTGTCAGGACAGGAAGTTCAGGGGAAGCAAGGCCCCCAAAAGGTGGGGCTTCCCAGATGGCACTGGTGGTAAAGAATCCACTTGCCAATGCAGGAGACATGAGACTCGGGTTCAATTTCTGGGTCAGCAAGGGCCCCTGGAGGAGGGCATGGTAACCCACTCCAGTATTTCTTGCCTGGGAGAATCCCCATGGACAGAGGAGCCTGGTGGGCTACAGTCCATAGGGCTTCAAGAGTTGGACACGTCTGAAGCAACGCAACACACAGTGCAAGGCTTTTTTCAGCCCAGGAAGCTGAACCTCTGCCTCCTGTTACAAGGTCCTCCACCTGTTATCCATCAGGGTCCTTGGCTTTCCTCAGTCAATAGAAATTGACTAGAGGCCAGACAGGAAATTCAGGCAAGGCTTTACTGGGGTCTCTGCTGAAGTAGGGGGAAGGGAGGAGTGAAATCAAGTAACAGGTTCCCTGTTCCCTCTCTGAGTTGGGATGGGGTGGTTCCTTATATGGGGTGAGGGTACGGATGTGTCCAGAGGTCAGGCTGGAGGGGTGACTTAGGTGTTTTGCTCACCCCTTAGGTGCTGTTGTGTACAAGGGTACACGTGCAGTACCCTGCTTTTGCTCCCGGATCTTCAGAAGTGGCATTAGGGGTTTTCTGGTCTCTGTTATCTTTCATCCAGAACTCGTCCCAGCTGCACATGCACACAGTTATTTTTAGTCCCATACAGTTTCTTTGTATTTTGTGGCTCAAGGAGAGGTGTGTCCAGGTGCAGTTGTTATTATTTAGTCACTCAGTCATGTCCAGCTCTTTTGTGACCCCACAGACTGTAGCCCGCCAGGCTCCTTTGTCCATAGGATTTCCTAGGCAAGAATTCTGGAGTGGGTTGCCATTTCCTTCTCCAGGGGATCTTCCTAACCCAGAGACTGAACCCATGTCTCCTACATAGGCAAGAGGATTATTTACCACGGAGCCATCTGGAAAGTCCGTCCAGGTACAGGCATTCCAGCAAAGGGTCCCGGATCCTAGACCTGTCTCATAACCTCTTCGTTCGTCTCACCAGCTTGTTGCAGAAGCAATCCACCAGAGTCTCACCGCTTCTCCTTTACTCTTCTGCTCTTGTAACAAGGAGAAGAATTTTAAACGAAGTCTGAGTAAGGCTATGAAGATGAAAGAGAAGTTATTTTTATGTTTAGAAAACATTAGCAAGACAAGGCATGTAAAGCAAAACAGAACGAATACAGTTATTGCCGTTATTTGGGAGCAAACAGGAAATTCATGCTTTTGCTTGAATTATCTTGATGCTTTGGTTTCCTAGTGACCTAAGAATTCGTGTTATAGTATGCTTTTTGTAAAAAATTTATCATCAACTGCGACATCAAAAGTTAAGTTTCCTGTGTTACAAAGCTGCTAAATTGGGCAGGGGACAACGGAGGAGGCACTGAATAGTCAATGAAATGGGGAAGAATTCAGATCATCCGTGTCACACGAAGCCAGCAAAAGGCTGTTTGTAGAATGTTAGCTGCTATCACACTGGTTTTATATTAACATTCTAGTGAATAATTAAAATTTGCCTGTTTATTTTTTAATAAAAAGGAAAAGTGTATAAATTACCTCAGAGTTTATAATGTTATCTCTAGTCGCGTTCATGGATGTGGCAGTTTCTGAGTAGGACTGCAGATGAGATAACTTAGTTAAAAAGCAGATTTTCTTCTGCTTTCTCCCGTGTCCTCATCTCACAGTGTTCATTATTCTAATGCCATTCAAAAATATAAAATGGAAATCCTTAAAACTATCACTTGGAGACATTTTCATTAGAGATGGTATTTTCTAAATTGAGTGGTTATTAAATACATTTTTCTGCTGAAATTATTTTTGAAGTACATTTCTCACTTTCATCCTCTGTCCTTATGTAAGCCCACACCCAGGCGTGGCTGATAACTCAGTCTTCCCTCTTTGCTTTTTTTTCCCCCTCTTTGTTTTTTAACCATACAGACTCCCATGAGGTGATCAGTGTGCTTAGTTGCTCAGTCGTGTCTGACTCTGTGACCCTTTGGACTGTAGCCCACCAGGCTCCTCTGTCCATGGGATTTCCCAGGCAAGAGTACTGGAATGGGTTGTCATTTCTTTCTCCAGCGGATCTTCCTGACCCAGGGATTGAATCTGCATCTCCTGTGTCTCCTGCATTGCAGGAAGATTCTTTACCTGCTGAGCCATTGGGGAGGCCCCATGAGGTGATCAGGGACTCAATTATAATTGAATATAGTTTTCCATTGAACCCACCCTTCTCCACTGTCGCTTTTTCTGGTTGTTCCTTCAGGACTAGACTGGAAAGATTCCAGATTTTTATTCAAGTAATTGACCCAGGGAAAAAGCACCTCCCACAGAGATGGGAAAGAGATTCGGGCTCAGAAACAAAGAAAAGGACACAGGCATTGCGAAGCCACCATCTGTGGTCTTGGGTGATGTCGCATTTGATTCTCTTAAGGATGTACGTTGTTCAAGTAATTCTACACCCAAAAGGGATTACTGAACCCCACCAATTTCCAGAGGTGGGGTGGTGGTCTGAATTTGTGTCTGTCTGTTAGTAGGTAGTAAGGGGGAAAATACAGCTGAGGAAAGACAGGAAGAAAGTCAATGGTATTAGAAGGAGAATCTTCCGAGGATGATGGAGTGATGCATAGGAGAGTTTTTGAAAATATTTATTTATTCATTTATTTCTGTGTGTACTTGGTCTTCTTGCTGTGCGGGCTTTCTCTGGTGTGGTGAGTGGGGGCCACCCTCTAGTCGTGGTGCGTGTGCTTCTCACTGAGGCGGCTTCTCTTGTTGCAGGCGACAGGCTCTAGGCGGGCAGGCTTCACTAGTCGCAGAGTGAGGCTCAGTAGTTGGAGCTCTTGGTTTCCCCGCTGCGTATGGGGTCTTCCCAGACCAGGGATCAAACCTATGTCCCCTGCATTGGCTGGTGGATTCGTAACCACTGGACCACCAGGAAAGTCTGACTAGGAGAATATTAACATGGAATGACGTGTCTCCTGTTCCCCAGGGTCAGAAATGGGGGAGAGGAAGCATTTGGCTGGAAACTCGATCAGAGTTCAGATGCTTTGGGAGCTTAGAAAGGAATTCCCAGTGTGGACTTATCAGACAAAGCGTCCCTTTCCTTAGTGCCCCAGATAGGTCCAATCAAATAAAAGTAGAATAATGGGCTTCCCTGGTGGCTCTGACAGTAGAGTCTGCCTGCAATGCAGGAGACCTGGGTTCAATTCCTGGGACGAGAAGATTCCCTGAAGAAGGGAATTGCTACCCACTCCAGTATTCTTGCCTGGAAAATCCGATGGACATAGGAGCTTGGTAGGCCACAGTTTGTGAGAAATGACTTAGCAACTAATGCTAATATTGGTATTCTTGACTGAAGAATTCCATGGACAGAAGCAGTCCAACACTTACTTTCACTTTCAATAGTTACTAGGTACTTTATAACCAGAAGGTTATAAGCTCTGAACTTGCTAGAGAGATTCCAGATAGGTAAAGAAATACCAGGTAGGGGCCATTGGATGTAACCTTGATTTCATGGATGACCAGGAACCAGCAAGATCATTGGCAGAGGACATGGGGATACCCCTGCACTTCAGAGCCTGCTGCCCTCTGGGGGTATCCCTTTTCTCTCCTAGTCTTTCTTCCTTAGCTGGTCCCTGCCTGTAACTATGTCCTTGTCCTCTCCTGAAATTTCACCCTGCCTTGGGCAAGGGGTCAGTCCATTCCTCTCTTCTCTTCCTCTGCATCTCATGCTCTGCTTGGCCCGGGGCTGCTTTCCTGGCCTTGCCTTCCTTTCTCATCTCTTTGTTCGTCCCCTGCTTCATCCTGGGGAAGCACCCTGGAGAGTTGACTTTAGATTTGTCTGAAACATAAGTGACCTAACTTCAGTTTTTGAACCGTTCAAGACCCACTCGTGGGACTTCCCTGGCAATACAGTGGTCTGCCTTCCAATGCGAGGGATGTGGGTTTGATCCCTGGCGGAGGAACTAAGATCCCATACACTGCAGAGCAACTAATCCCATGTGCCACAACCAAAACCTAACATAGCCCAAAGTAATAATAATAGACGCATTCCTTATCACCTGTTCATGTGATGCCTTTTTTTAAATTTATTTTTTTATTGAAGGATAATTGCTTTACAGAATTTTGTTGTTTTCTGTCAAATCTCAACATGAATCAGCCATAGGTATACTTATATCTCCTCCCTTTTGAACCTTCCTCCCATTTCCCTCCCCATCCTCTAGGTTGATACAGAGCTCCTGTTTGAGTTTCCTGAGCCATACAGCAAATTCCCGTTGGCTATTCTATGTATAGTAATGAAAGTTTCCATGTTACTCTTTCCATACTCTTTCCCTCTCCGCCCCTCTCCCCATGTCCATAAGTCTATTCTCTGTGTCTGTTTCTCCGTTGCTGCCCTGTAAATAAATTCTTCAGAACCATTTTTCTTGATTCCATATTTGTGCATTAGAATATGATATTTATCTTTATCTTTCTGATTCACTTCACTCTGTATAATAGGTTCTAGGTTCATCCACCTCATCAGAACTGACTCAAATGCATTCCTTCTTATGGCTGAGTAATATTCCATTGTGTCTATGTACCACAACTTCTTTATCCATTCATCTGTTGATGGGCATCTGGGTTGCTTCCATGTTCTAGCTATTGTAAATCGTGCTGCATGTGATGTCTTTTTTAAATATACGTTCTCACATTGGTTTTGTAGGACTGCTGTGATAGTACCACACACTGAGTGACTTAAACAATAGAAATCTAGGCAGCCTGGATGGGAGGGCAGTTTAGGGGAGAATGGATACATGTATGTGTATGGCTGAGTCACTCTGCTGTGCACCTGCAATTCTCACAGCATTGTTAATGGGCTATATTCCAATATAAAATAAAAAGTAGAAAAAAAAGAAGAACTCTATTTTGCAGTAGTTGTGTACAGATGTGAGAAATGGACCATGAAGAAGGCTGAGCAATGAAGAATTGATGCTTTTAAATTGTGGTGTTGGAGAAGGCTCATTGAGAGTCTCTTGGACTGCAAGGAGATCTAACCAGTCACTCTTAAGAGAAATAAACCCTGAATATTCATTGGAAGGACTGATGCTGAAGCTCCAATATTTTGGCCACATGATGTGATGTGTAGACTCATTGGAAAAGACCCTGATGCTAGGAAAGACTGAAGGCAAAAGGTGGAACATGGGCTCTATGCACGTGGACTTCAACAGCTGTGGCTTGTAGGCTGAGCAGACGTGGCTCCTGGGCTCTACAGCATAGGCTGAATAGTTGTGGCACAGGAGTCTAGTTGCTTTGCGACATGTGGAATCTTTCCGGATCAGGGATCGAAGTCAGGGCGCCTGCATTGGCAGGTGGGTTCTTTACCGCTAGCCACCAGGGAAGCCCTCCAATTTTAGCTTGTCAAGACTTGACCTTTAGTTTCTTCCTCCATATTTTACTCTCTTGAGCTCCCAGTATTTTCTGTCTGTTGATAAAAATGGTTCCTTTCTCTCTGCTTCTTTGGTAACATCTTCAGACAGATTGGTTTATAGAGGTGTCATTTGCTAGTCCTCAGAAGTTCCTTCTCTACCAGAAATCTCTGATGTTCAGTGACTTTGCACTTTAAGCTTTTCCTAATAATTCCTACCAACTTTCTCAAATCACTGGTCGCCTCCTACTTTTCCTTGCACACTTTATTTAGCTGGACTTTGACTCCTGTCATCCAGTGTGGATGGAGAGTTAGGGGTCCAGATAGACATAGCTGGTAGTTCCTCGGGATCTCTGCCAGGCAGGGCAGAGCATGTGTAGGGGGCAATACTTTGTGTCTTTGGCTGCAGAGAGTGACTGCAGAGAGAGAGACATTAACAGATGTGGTATACCATTGAATTTCTGTCAGAAGAGTGAAAGCAAACAGTTACAGATAGCACGGAAGTGAACAGTGTTGGCTCAAATAAATAAGGAATTATTTTTCTCATAAAACGAGAAGTCTGGAGGTATAGCCAGCTACTGCTGTTGGTTCATCATCATTGTCTAGATTGGTACCTCAGTTATTTGCTTGATGTTTCCCTCATGGTTGAAAGGTGGCTGCCAGAGCTCCAGTCATCACATTTACATTAAAAATTGGAAGAAAGCAATGTCAGTGCCACTTCATATTGAAGGAAATAGTTGAATTGGGCTACATAGGATTTTGACAGGTGGAAAAGAAGGAGGGTATGAGGTTGATAAGGCAGAGGATGTTTTTGCAAAACAATAACGAGTCTGGTTTAGAAGGCAGAAGTGTGCAGTGGTGAAAAGCCTGGACTTTGACTTAGAAAAAGCTGTGTTAAATTCCATTCGTGACACTTAAAAAGTGTTATCCTAGGTTCCTCAATATCTATAACCCCTTGTTTCATCATTTGTAAATGGAAATAGTAAGAATAACCTGCCTTCCTAGCTATTGTGGAGATCAGATGAGAATAGGTACATAAAGCCAAGCACCTACTGAGTTCCTAGCAAAATAAAAGACCCCTCTCCTCCTGTTGTTATATTATCATCATCGGAATTAGCTAGAGTCCAAGATACTCTAGGGTGGGCAGAAGAAGGGAGCAATGGAATATTTGGCTAAATTCAGACCCTGGAGAGTGGAAATTTTACGATTTTACTCTTTAAGCAGTTGAAGGTTGTGAAATGAAAAATGCCACCATCAAACCTGTCTTATCTGTTCATTCCATATTTCAACAATTTTTAGGGCTTCATACTTAAAAATTTTTGTGCTCTTTTGTTTCCATGTATTAAATATAAAAACCTGGGCCAAGTCAACCCAGAGAACCTTCTTCTTTCTCAAGAATAAATTGATGGTATTTGTGACAGCAGCACGAGTAAATAGATCGCTAGCATAAGCTGACACTGCTGTCTCTAACGCAGTTTTCGAAATGCCTTTTTCCCTTGTAGGTTATCATTGTGAATCCCATTTCCCGTTTTCGGTAATCAACTTAACAGCTGAAATTTTTTCTTCACTGGGGTTTTACATTTTAAAGTTACCTATATATTCACTTTGAATTTTGACATTTAATAACTCCCCTGAAATACCTGGGAGAAATTACATTTATGATAAAACATGTACTTCAGAGGGAGGGAATAAATGCCACACTCAAGGCAATTATATAGGCAGTATTAAAAACATTAAATATGTATTGAAATTTTAAAATATAGGTTTAAAAGGAATGTAAATGAAGACTTAACTTATACATATTAAGAAACTATTTCTATTCTGTTTGTGGGGGGAGGGAAATCTCCTAAAAAACCAGTGGCCTTAAATCAGACCTATTAGTTTTATAATAGGGAGTTCTGTGAGAGGCAGATAAAGCCTCTGTGTTAAGTGTGTAGTGTAAGCTATTTGTCTGAAATATACTTTCTTACTGTATGGGTATATACAATTTCTACTTGAGAATTTTGGAAAAGGAACATATAGCCCTTCTGCTATAAGGGAAATACAGGATATGAGCATCAGTTCAGTTCAGTCGCTCAGTCGTGTCCAACTCTTTGCGACCCCATGAATCGCAGCACGCCAGGCCTCCCTGTCCATCACCATCTCCCGGAGTTCACTCAGACTCACATCCATTGAGTCGGTGATGGTATCCAGCCATCTCATCCTCTGTCGTCCCCTTCACCTCCTGCCCCCAATCCCTCCCAGTATCAGAGTCTTTTCCAATGAATCAGCTCTTCGTGTGAAGTGGCCAAAGTACTGGAGTTTCAGCTTTAGCATCATTCCTTCCTAAGAAATCCCAGGGCTGATCTCCTTTGGAATGGACTGGTTGGATCTCCTTGCAGATATGAGCATATATGTTTATTTATTCACTGGGAAGTCAGTGCCTTGAAAAAAAAAGTGACTTTCAAGGAGATCTTAGATGTTGTTGTTGTTCAGCTGATAAGTTGTGTCTGACTCTTTGCAACCCCATGAACTGCAACACGCCAGGCTTCCCTATCCTTCAGTATCTCCCAGGGTTTGCTCAAACTCATGTCCATTGAGTTGGTGATACCGTCCAACCATGCCATCCTTCTGTTATCCCCTTCTTCCCTTGCCCTCAGTCGTTCCCGGTATCAGGGTCTTCTGAGTCAGCTCTTGGTATCAGGTATCCAAAGTATTGGAGCTACAGCTTCAGCATCAGTCCTTCCAATGAATATTCAGGGTTGATTTCCTTTAGGATGGACTGGTTTGATTTGATCTTCTTGCTGTCAAAGGGACTCTCAAGAGTCTTCTCCAGCACCACGGTTCGAAAGCATCTGTTCTTCAGTGCTCAGCCTTCTTTATGGTCCAGCTCACATCCACACATACTACTGGAAAAACCATAGTTTTGACTACATGGACCTTTATTGGAAAAGTGATGTCTCTGCTTTTTTAATACACTGTCTAGGTTTGTCATAGCTATTCTTCCAAAGAGCAAGCATCTTTTAATTTCTTGGATGAGTTCTGATTAATACGTAAAATGGGTCCAGCGGGCAGGCATGTTGTCTTTACTGAGGACTTTTGCAGTCTGGGTCAGAACCTTTCTTCCTGCCCAGTTCACAGACTTCTTTTTCCTCCTCCTTCCTTGCCTTGTGTGTTTTTGGGAATTTGTGAATGACCCTAACACCCTGATGGTGCATGTTATTTGGCAGAAGTTTGCGGTGACCCGTCCCAGTGGTGCCCTTACCCACGGATGGGTAGGTGGGCTCGGTCACTTCTTCCTTTGCCATGCTGTTTCTCTTTTGTTGAGGACTCGAGGTCTCTAGTGGTGGCTGAGGGAAAAGAAATAAAGATAAATGAAGGCGTGACTGGTTGCAAAATAGTGAGAATTTTAACTTCAAAATGATTTGCGAACGATCAAAGGGCAGCATTGTCTTTGTAAGTAGTTGGTAGGTGGTCACTGCATAACCCAGACAGCTGGCCAGAGAGCTCCACATGTAAATACTTCCCATTCAGAGCTTTTCAAGGTTCACCCATCTCTGGATCTGCTATTGAGAAGCGTGTGAATCTCCAGGTACAGCAAAACAATCATCTAGAGATAAAAACACCCCTCAGGAAAATTAACACAACTTCTTTTATGAAAGACAGGTCACTGTAAAAAGTCACTCTACTTACTTATCATCAATTGGTGGGGGAAAAAAGATTTATGATGACATTGAGGTATGATAATCTCAAATATGTTCTGCATTGTTTTTTAGAAGCGTTGTGTTTAAAATTCATAGCACTTTCTAATCCTGATAAAGTAGCCTAATTTTCTCGCTCGCTTTTGTTCAGTAAAATGTATTTCTAAATCCATTTTAAGCAGCGATTTCTTCAATTTGAGTAATTTTCTCTCAAGTTAATAGATTCCACACAAGCATACCTGACTTTTAATGTTAATATACACTATATATTCCAAACTTGGTAGTGACAATAGAAAGCACAATCAGAAGGAAATTCAGTTGTTTAAAGCATATCTAGCTTGTTATTTTGTTAAAACTCTTCTTCATTTTACTCTTTTTTGCCAAAGTATAGTGATACCGAATCACATTTTACCCTTTATTGAGGTTTCGTCTGCCTCTTCCCTCCTAGAAAATGGGAAAGGAAAAAAAAAAAATTAGATATGTCATTTTAAGATAAGATGACTTTAAAACTACTATGTCAATAGAGGACATTTACTTACCATAATAAATCCCTACATCAGTAGGTTCAGCTCTAGGCAGTGGACCAAAAGGAAAGCATTTTGATTTTGAGACATTTGGCAATGTGGTACCTTGATGTATAGATTGATGTTTTCATTTTATATTGAGACTAAAACGCTTTACTGTTTTATCCAGACTGTTATACCTCCACAGTGACAATGCCTATGTGTATCTGGCATCTTCTTTTGATCATAAGGTACCAGCCTAATGTCATGAATCTCATTTTTTTTTTTCTTCCCAATGGTGCCACCAGTTTTCTGGAAAGGAGGGTACTGTGATAGAGACAGATACAGAAAAATTTTCAGAAACCAGACCAAGAGAAAGAGAAAACAGATGTAACTTACATAACTGAGTCATTGTTCTCTGTACTGGTGCAGAGCCAAAATAAAGGGAATCTTGTTTTGTACATTGCTGTGCTCCCCCCACCCCCCGCCTTTTTAGAAAGAATTTTCTTTATTTTGTTTTTGGCTGCACTGGGTCTTTGTTGCTAGGCTTTCTCTAGTTGGGGCGAGCAGGGGCTACTCACTAGTTGCAAGCTTCTTGTGGTCGCTTCTCTTGGTGTCAAGCACAGGCTCTAGGGCGCGCGGCCTTCAGTAGCTGCATCTCCCAGGCTCTCTGCACAGGCTCAATAGTTGTGGCACATGGGGACTTGGTTGCTCCGGGGCATGGGGGATCTTTTCGGACCAGAGACTGCACCCATGTACCCTGCCTTACATGGCAGATTCTTAACTGCTGGACCAACAGGGAAGCCCCGTGTCCCCCTTTTTACAAGAGTACTACACATGGTTTTTTTTTTTCCTTAGTTGCCAAGTTGTGTTTGACTCTTTGTGACCCCATAAACTGTAGACCCCCAGGCTCCTCTATCCATGGGATTTCCCAGGCAAGAATACTAGAGTGGGTTGCCATTTCCTTCTCCAGAGGATTTTCCTGACCTAGGGATCAAACCTGCGTCTCCTGCATTGCAGGCAGTCTCCTGCATTATAAGTGGATTCTTTACCAACTGAGCATGGTAAGTGCTCAGTAAATACTAGTTGGATGGGATTGGGATAAGGTTGGGATAGAGTGGTTGGACTGAGCATACAGCTGGGAGCATGTTATACATTGTCATCAGTTTGCAAGTGTAATTTTAGAGTTCCTCTTATATGTTTGAAAACCAAAAGCAAGACCAGTTCTTAATAGGATTAAGGGACTAGTCAGCTGGCCAGTTTCCTAGGGTGCGAATCCATAAATGGCACTGAATCACAGAACATTCAAGAAAGAAAAAAATGTATTTACTAGAATTTCTCTGTAATACATGCTTGGGATTGGGCCTATGACATTTTAGGGACATGCTCTTTTGTTCTCCAGACAGATCTTCTCTGCTTTCTAAGGAGGGTGTGCCCAGTTCATTACAGCGCTTTTGTTTGGCTGAGTGCAGTATTCAAATCAGGAGTTGCAGAGTCAAATTTTTTGGACAAGAGAGAATATAGTTAAGTGCTGTTGCCAAGGATCTTCTTATTCTACTTTAGGCAGGATTAAGCCTTTTTAGCTAAGTGAATTTTTATTTTTTTTAGGCAAAAACAGTAGGGACTTTTATTATTTGTCAAGTCAATCTCTGCAGTAACAGCTTCAATTTTTTCTACATAATTTTTCTTATTACTTCAAGAGTTTCACAAATCTGTTTAAGTATTCTTTATTTTCTTACAGGGTTGTTTTTTTCCAAGGCTGGCAATATATAGACACTTATCTTCGCTTTTATTCTGTTTACCTTGTCTGGTATTTATAATCCTATCTCTCTTCAGGCCATTTTGTCCTCTGTCCAGTGTTTAGATTTTGATACTCTCTTTTTAAGCAAAGCAGTTTCTTCAGTATATTCCTCTTGATCCAAATATACATTCTTCTTCTTTGGAAATTCAGAGCTTATTATGAAATAACTATTCTCCACCAACTTAATATCACATTCATCATGTTCAAGGTTTGCTGCAATCTCCTCCTCTGCTGCTGACTCTTCAATAGGAGAGAGAGATCCATCATCATCCAAGTATCTGTATCTTCGACTATCAAGGTCTTCTTTTTCTAAATCTTCAGCAACATTCATCTGTTTCAAGGATTCCTTGAGGTAGTATTCATACTTCAGTTTTTCAAGGTAGTTAAAAAATCCTCTTGCCACTGCTTGCTCAAAGGTTAAAATTTTTCTCCAAGGTAATGGTTTTCTTCCATTTTTTGATTCTAAAAATGGGAAACCAGGTCTTTTGTCTTTAAATTGTTTCTCAGTAATTTGTGAGTATCTAGTGGTTCTCCTTCCTTTTGGTCTTCCCACTGATTTTCCTGTTGGCTTGTATTTCCTCTTTTTACGTTTATGTTTCTTATTTTTGAATCTTTCAAAAATAGCCTTTAAAGTCAGTGGTCTTGGCTCTATAGATGAGTCACTAGATGTCTCTGTTGCCTGTGTACTTTTGGGTACGTGAACGAATTTTCTGATAGTGTTTCTTTGCCTCCGTTTAGGTGGGACAGGAACACACTGAGTTTTAAATAAGCTGCTACCAGAGGAAGAGCTGTCACTTTGATTCTCAGTTTCCACAGCTAAATCAGATGCCGTTGTATAGTTAAGAGAATCCATTCTTGAACCAAGTCCCTCTCAAATTATCTTTTGCTTTCAATAGATTTCTGACCATATAAAATCTGGTAAATGTGGTGTAGTTTCCTGCGCCGGCTCGGCACGGGCCTCTGCTGCGGACAGCAACCTACCCGACCATAGCACCCCGAAAGAAAGACTGGAGACAACCACCACCGCCGCCGCGCGGGAGGAAAGCTAGCTAAGTGAATTTAAAGCGACATTTAAAGGTTGTTAGTTTAAAAAGATATCAAATAGGAGCCTATATAAGGTGATTACAGGTTTTGATGTCTCATTGAAGCCCTAGGCAGGAGTGCTCTCTAACTGAGATAAATAATTAAAAAGAAATTAATAGCCATAGTAATAAAGTAAAATGAAACAGGTGAAAGTAATTATAAAAATATATATTATTTAACCCAATAAATCCATAATATTTCATTTCAGCATATAATCAGTATGAAAATTTTTACTGAGATATTTTACAGTCTGTACTTTGTATTGCCTTCAAAGCACCATGTGTATTTTATATTTGTGGCACATCCCGGTTTGGACTTAATCACTTTTCCAGTGCTTAGTAGCCACACGGTTGAGTGACCACCATCTTTGACAGAGCAGTGCTAGTCTATGCACTGGGTAGTCCGTGATCCCGGGGCACATCATTGAGCTGGTCCTAAAAGGTCTTTTTATAAAAATCCCCTCTTGGCCTGCATGAAATTCTCAGTTTGGGTACCATTCTTAAAAAAAATTTTAAAGGAACAATAATGATAAGTGTATTGAAGTATTTTCCTTCAAACATAATGCTGTAGGTCATTTAATTCTTGAATATGAATGTTGCTCGTTTGTTGTGTTGTGTGTTAGTTGCTCAATCATGTTTGACTCCTTGTGACTCCATGGACTTTTGCCCACCAGGCTCCTCTGTCCATAGAATTCTCCAGGCAAGAATACTAGAGTGGATAGCCATTCCCTCCTCCAGGGGATCTTCCCGGCCCAGGGATCGAACCTGGGTCTCCTGCACTGCAGACAGATTCTTTACCATCTTAACCATCAAGCTCATCTATAGAGTGAAGCATTATCAGTAAACAACCACAGTTGAGATCAATGATCGCTAAACGTTATGTTATAATTATTAAGAAAGATGAGAGAGGAAACCTGGTTTACGGATGTCATACTTGGGAGCTGATGGAAAACCCCTTGCAGAGATTACTGGGAGTAGCCTTAAGACATGAGTTCAGGAAAAGGTTGAGGGTACAGGTGATTATAACTGATTAATAATTTTACCTAGAGTTAGTTGTACTAGTTTTCCTTTCTCTCCTGCTTTCCCCCTCATGAACAAACTTCATTTTTTCTTTTTCTGTTAAATTGAAATGTAATTCCTATAAGGTGAAATTCACTTTGAGAGGGTGCAGTTCAGGGGATGTTTAGTAAATTCATGAAGTTGTGCAACCATTCCCAGTGATCTAATTTCAGAACCTTTGTTTTAGTGACAAGTCTAGGGCTCATTTCCCCCTCACTCTACTTGCTTGGCAACTTTACTCAGAAGACAGAAAAGGAAGCAAAGAGGTCAGAACTGTGAGAGCATGATTTGAGGGGGCCCATTTCTGAACTGTTGACTGTACGTGGATACATCCTCAGGAGCATTAATAATTAATACAGTAGTAAAAGTCAGAGGAGGTTTAGAGCTCAGTTTAGAAGGCATTCTGCTGTATCCCATTGCCTATCTTGGCCCCAAATGGTGATGATATGACCTTGTAAACATTTGAGTTAAACAATCCTTTTATCAAATTGGAAAAGCAAAACTAAGCTAAATTATTTACAGTCGTTTGAAAAATTACACAGTTTAGATCCACTATAAAAAATAGATGTTTGCATTGATTGGTAACTCATCTCTAATGTTATTCCAGTTCTAAAACTCATTCCAAAGAATCTAAGTTTTAGAAACGAAAGGAAACTTTGGGCATATTAGACATAACTTGAGGACTCTTGTTTGTGTCATGCCGTTCTAACACATATCTTTGTATGGTTGGCCTAACTGTGTAGAATATTCTCCCAGGGTCATTACTGTCAATTATCAAGGATTATGTAGTCAGAGTTTCTACCTTGCATTTCCTTTGAATCATACTGTTTGGCATTGTTTTAAATGGCCGCATTTTAATTTTTATTGAGGGGAAGGCAACTGCAAGGAATATGGTTATCATGAACTAATCTTCTGCTTGGGGTATTTGAGATATTTTCGAACTCTGAGATTGTGATTGCTTTCTGATCGCCATTCTGCTCAAACATGCCTTATTGCTTAATTGTGTTGCTCTGTTGCTTTTCTCACATGATGGACTGGACCAAATGAGAAAGATTGAGTTGACCAAAAAGTTCATTTGGACTTTTCCATAACATCTTATAGCTACTCTTTGACATCCCATAAGATGTTATGGAAAAACCTGAATATTGGCCAACCCAGTATTTCCAGAGCTCATTCTTCAAATTGAAGGAAAGAACTAAGAGAGCTAGTGTTTCTATTTTTTTTCAATCTGGCTCTTTTCTCTTCCTTTGGCAAACATTTCCCCCACTTTTCATAAGATTAGCCAGTATCCCTGGATCCTGTAAAGATGCCTTTGTGGTGTACTTGTCTCCAGACTGAGTATGAGCACCATGTTGATACACCTCCATAAGGGTCATCTGCTTCCAACCATCCTCTGGCCAGTTCTTCAACCATATGCTGAATCTTTTATGTCTCAGGCTTCCCTGGTGGCTTGGCTGGTAAAAAATCCGCCTGCAGTGTGGGAGACCTGGGTTTGATCCTTGAGTTGGTCAGATTCCCTGGAGAAGGAAACGGCTGCCCATTCCAGTATTCTGACCTGGAGAATTCCATTGACTGTACAGTATATGGGATCACAGAGAGTCGGATGTGACTGACTGGCTTTCACTTTATGTCTCACCCCAAATTATTTTTAAGCCTACGTTGAGTGGAAGAATACAATATCTAAGAATATGGTTTTAATTGGGGGCTTCATATTTTTGTACAGTATTTTTTTTTTAGTGTCCCATTGCAGATTTCTAGTATAAATTAGTGTCATAATTACCATACAAAACTCTCTTGCTAACTTTAATCGGTGATTTCTTACAGAGCAGTAGAAAACATGGTGCTAATGAATAATGTGCCCAGAAGCTCTTATTATAGGGTTGGCATGAATTCCACTTAATGACAAGCTTTCTCAAGCAGCAGTTGATTTTAAATCCTATTTTTCATTAGTGAAGTATAAAATGTTAATCATACCTTCCATTGTGCTGTTCTTTTGTAGCCTGGTAGCATATATCTTCCATGTTCACCAAGACTCCCTTTAAGATACTACCAGTAACTTCCTATCTCATAAAAAAAGATTTGTTCAGGAAATAAAAATGTATGTTTCCCCATTGTTAGCTATATGTTTTTCTAATAATCACATCTGAAGCTTATTATGCAGTAATAGCCTTAAGATATTATTTTTTTAAATGTACTACTTTGGTCTTAATACTAGTTTTTAATCTCTTCTTGTTTCTATGAAGTCTGAATGAGATTTTCAAAATTGAATAATAATTTGATCCGTTAATCTTTTGAAGCTAGTAATTTTATTTTCCTCTCTTTGCAGTCTCTGAGGTTCGCAAATGAATAGAGCTTCATTACTGCAGTCTGCATTTAATAACCATTATCCATTATCTTGTAATTAAGACTCCCTGTAACGAATCATGAGGACAATGCAAAAATACATAGTACATTTCTTTAATGAACTGGAAAATGTTCATCTTGTTCTATTTAGTAATGAGTTGCTGAATAGTCATTAAATCCACTGGAGAATAGAGCTAGATGGATTTTGAAGACTGTCTTGAGTTTGTGGTTAATCTATTAGAATTAAAATTTCATCTTCTATTTTTATCAACAGCTGATTAGAAGTCATTCTGTTTGACCAAATTGATTAGAAGACCATATACAAGGGCAGCTGTTGTTTAATGAAAGTTTTTAATGAAACTGTACCATGGAGACTTGTAATTATAGGCCTTAGAAAAGCTTTGAGTTGCTTTAGACCATGAAAAAACTCTTGTGCTAGAGATTTCAAATTAGGAAAATAAAAAAATATAATTTAATATCATACTATAAATTTATTATTAATTTTAATTTCAACCAAGCACATTTGAATACTTGTCTTATTTAATGTGTTCCTTTTGACCCTTCAGGTCTTTCATCTCCTAGTTTAGTTATTTCACTGAAATTATGGGCACTGATGAAAGAATATTTATATGGATAGCTATTTTAATTGTGAGATATTTTCTTATAAGGTTTTTTCCCCCAACTGAGCAAAGGTGAGCTTGGTTAATGTTGGATTTACATGAGCTCTGAGGAGAACCTCTGGTGCTCTGTGGTGTCAGTAATTCCAAATCTAGCATTTATTTCTCTAAGGTAATTTTGGTTTAGCAGAGGGGCAAAGGAAGCAATATTAAAATAAGTAAAACAAAGTGTGTGCCTACTCACTCGCACTGGGAAATCCATTGTTCTTTTGACAGTTGTAAAATACAAAGGTACTTTCTAAGGTGTTTTGTGTAATTAAAGCTAGGTCATATTCCTGGACTTAAAGAAATAGCCAGTGGTGCCTGTACCGACCTGCTCTATGAATCTCTTATGTAGTCTCTGATTTTCAGTTGTCCTTCTCAGCCTATCCAAGCACCATATTTAGCATCTTAAACATTGATTTCAGATGATCAGACCTTATATTTCCTATGGGATTGTTATAGTCAGATTTTAGAATCCACAGTGACACACATATCCCAAATATCACCATTCTGTACTTCTATGCTCCCTGTCCCTCACAGAGATTCCTTAGATGGATCCATTTATTACTGTTGGGATATGTCTTGAACTTTCTATGCTTTTGGTGTTTCTTCTAATGGTATTTTTCTTCCATCTGCTCTCTCATCTTCATATTATATCTCTCCTTCAAGGTCTCTCCCAAATTTTACCCATTCCATGAAGCCTTCTCTTATTTTTTCTAACTGTGAATCTGAACCTTTCCAATTCTTATTGACTGTAATCTTATATCCAAAACATGCAAATACTGTATATGATTTGTATCTTCTTCCATACGTGACTTCCCAGACAATAAAGGCTTGCCTTAAAATTTAAGAACTTCTGGTTGACATGTGAAGATCTTGGATGCTTTCATAACTGTACTTGGAGTAAGTAAAAAAAATACTGAAAAAACTGAGAATCAATGACTTTTCTCAGACTTTTTCAGAAAATAAATGACTTTTCTCAAACATTAAAGAATTTAAGTCACAGGGCAAACTGCCCCCTTGAAATCTGTAGAGACTGGCAGATTCTAAGAGTCAGAGCAGAGATCTGCTTGCCTGTGAGAGTCAAACTGGTAGGAACACGTAAATGGCAATTTTGGCAAAGTGTTGGAGGCTGCATGTGGCCCCTACATTTTTGTGGGTTTTCTCTCCAGGAACCCCAGATTCTCACAGTGAAGAGCCAAGAAAGATCTTCTCTTAGCCCTGAGAAGGAAAGAGGAAAATAATCATTGTGAAATATGCCCAGATCATTCTTCTTAACAAAGGTCCACTTTCCAAGGCAAAAGGCTTTGTTAGAGCCTCATCCTACTGGGGAGGGCATTTCACTCTAGTCTTCCCAAATCATCAAAGTCAGGGAGAAAAGCCAAGACACACTTATGAAGGTTACAGCGCAAGGACAAAGACCCACTTAAAGACTGAAATTTAATAATAAGATTATAAAATACTTCTTTTCTCCCATGCATTATCATTACAGTAATAGGGCTCCAGTAATCTAGTGGATTACAGCTGACAGAGCTAAAAGACATGTACTCTCCCTAAAGAGGAAGATTTAGGAAGACTGAAGTAAACATGAGAGACAAAAACAAGGATATTATAGGTTTCAAAAACTGTGATACCTTTGGCTACAGTAAACACAGCCTGACTCTTAGCCAGATTAACATAAAATCTCACACTGAAGTCCTCCTTATTCTCTGTTCTTATTGCCTGATGTCACATCTGGCATTCAACAGAAAATTACAAGAGATGCTAAAAGGCAAGAAAAAACACAATCTGTAGAGACAAACAAACATTTAACCAGAGTTTGGAGAAGGCAATGGCACCCCACTCCAGTACTCTTGCCTGGAAAATCCCATGGACAGAGGAGCCTGGTGGGCTGCAGTCCCTGGGGTCGCTACGAGTCGGACACGACTGAGCAACTTCACTTTCACTTTTCACTTTCATGCACTGGAGGAGGAAATGGCAACCCACTCCAGTATTCTTGCCTGGAGAATCCTAGGGACGGGGGAGCCTGTGGGCTGCTGTCTATGGGGTCGCACAGAGTCAGACACGACTGAAGTGACTTAGCAGCAGCAGATATGGCAGATATGTTAGAATTATCAGAAAGAGAAATTTAAAGTAACTGTGACTGACATGTTAATCTTAATGGGGAAAGTAGACAACATGAGGAATGGTAGGTAATGTAAACAGAGAGATAGAAACCCTAAGAAATACTCAAAAGAAAAAGCTAGAAATCAAAAACACTGAAACAGGAATGAAGAATACCTTGTCAGGAGGCTGGATAGAACTGTGGAAAGAGTCAGTGACTATGAAGAGATATCAAAAGAAACCTCTTAAACTGAAATACAAAGGAAAAAACGGGTGAAAACAAAAAAAGAACATCCAAAAACTGTGGGGTAATTTCAAAAGGTGTGGCACATGTAACTGGAATAGTTGAAGAAGAAAGAGAAAATTGAGCAGACAACATATTTGAAGTAATAGTGGCCAAGAATTTTCCAAAATTAATGATAGATACCAAACTATTGGGCTTCCCTGGTGGCTCAGAGGTTAAAGCATCTGCCTGCAATGCAGGAGACCTGGGTTTGATCCCTGGGTTAGGAAGATCCCCTGGAGAAGGAAATGGCAACCCACTCCAGTATTCTTACCTGGAGAATCCCATGGAGGGAGGAGCCTGGTGGGCTACAGTCCATGGGGTCACAAAGAGTTGGACACGACTGAGCTACTTCACTTTCTTACCAAAGTATAGATCCAGGAAGCTCACTTAGCAGAATAAATATCAGAAACAAGCAAACAAAAAACAGTATACTTAGATATGCATGTTCAGTTGCTCAGTTGTGTCTGTTTGCAACCCCGTGAACTGTATCCCACCCGGTTCCTCTGTCCATAGGATTTTCTAGGCAAGAATACTGGAGTGGGTTGCCATTTCCTTTTACATAGCTATGTGAAAGTGAAAGTAAATTTGCTTAGTCGTGTTCGACTCTTTGCGACCCCATGGACTGTAACCTACCAGGCTCCTCTGTCCATGGGATTTTCCAGGCAAGAATACTGGAGTGGGTTGCCATTTCCTTCTCCAGGAGATCTTCCTGACCCAGGGATTGAACTCGGGTCTCCCACAGTGTAGGCAGACGCTTTACCATCTGAGCCACCAGGGAAGTTCCTTTACATAGTATATATGTATATAATATTCACACTAAAGAAAACCAAAGACATATAGAAAATTTCATAAAAAGCCAGAGAAAAGAAAAAGGAAACAATTTCAATGGACTTCCATTGAAAACCATGTCAAAATAAACTGAAGTAAAGTACTGAAGGCAAAAAACTCCACCAATCTAAAACTCTATATTCAGTGAAATTGTCCATAAAAAGCAAAGGGCTTAGACATGTTAAAAACTGGGGGAAGTCATTGCCAGCAGATCTTCCCTATAAGAAATGTTAAAAATATTATTCTGGGAGTAGGAAATTATGTAAGTCAGAAACTCTGATTTACATTGAAAAAGAAAGAACATCAGAGAAAAAATAAGTGAAGGACAAAAATAAATTATTTTCTTTCTCAGTTGATCTAAAAGATAACTGTTTAAAGTAGTAACAGTGATAGTATACTGGGTGATTATACCATTCAGTTCAGTTCAGTTGCTCAGTTCAATTCAGTTCAGTTCAGTTCAGTCCCTCAGTTGTGTCCAACTCTTTGCGACCCCATGAATCGCAGCACGCCAGGCCTCCCTGTCCATCGAGTCGTGAGTCTCATCCAGCCATCTCATCCTCTGTCGTCCCCTTCTCCTCCTGCCCCCAATCCCTCCCAGCATCAGAGTCTTTGCCAATGTGTCAACTCTTCGCATGAGGTGGCCAAAGTACTGGAGTTTCAGCTTTAGCTTCATTCCTTCCAAAGAACACCCAGGGAGTTGTGTACAACTCTTTGCGACCCCATGGACTGCAGCACACCAGGCCTCCCTGTCCATCACCAACTCCTGGAGCTTACTCAAACTCATATCCATTGAGTCGGTGATGCCATCCAACCATCTCATCTTCTGTCATCCCCTTCTCCTCCCGACTTCAATCTTTGCCAGCATCAGGGTCTTTTCAAATGAGTCAGCTCTTTGCATCAGGTGGCCAAAGTACTGGAGTTTCAGCTTCAACATCAGTCCTTCCAATGAACACTCAGCACTGATCTCCTTTAGGATGGACTGGTTGGATCTCCTTGCAGTCCAAGGGACTCTCAAGAGTCTTCTCCAACACCACAGTTCAAAAGCATTGATTCTTTGGCACTCAGCTTTCTTTATAGTCCAACTCTCACATCTGTACATGACTACTGGAAAAACCATAGCCTGACTAGACAGACCTTTGATGGCAAAGTAATGTCTCTGCTTTTTAATATGCTGTCTGGGTTGTACCATATGTATAAATGAAAATGAACTACAGTGGTGTTATAGGGGATAGGAGGGAAAAATTAGGAATACTTGGTTGAAAAATAACTGTAGTACTTATAGCAATATATAGTTATTTGGAGGTAGATTTAGATTACTTAAAAATGTATATTGAAAGCTACAGGGCAACCACTAAAAAATATACAAAAGAAGTATAATTGATATGCTGAGAGGAGATAAAATGGAATCATATAAAATGTTCAGTTAAAGCCAGAGAAGGTAGGAAGAAGTGTACCAATAAAAATACAACACATAGAAAAGTTATAATTAATTATAAAAATAAGACCCTATTGTATGTTGTTTGTAAGGAATCCACTTTAAATATAAAGACTTTAAAGGTTCAAACTAAAAAGTTGGAGGAACATATACCATGCTAACCTCTGAATAAGGGGTATTAATTTCAGACAAAAACTTCAGTAAAAGGAACATTTTTAGGGATAAGTAAGGACATTGCATAAAAATAAAGGGATCATTTCTCAAAGAAGACATCCTGAACAATCCTAAACACATATACATCTAAAAACAGAGCATCAAAATCTGAGGCAAAATCTGATAGAACTGAAAAGAGAAATAGACAAATCTATTATTATAACTGTACTTCATGACCTGTCTTTCAGTAGTGGATAGCTCAAGCTCAAGTATCAGCTAGGATGTAATTGACCTGAATAGCCGTATTAATCAAGTTGACATTTATAGAAAACTATCTAATAGCAGTAGAATACATATTTTCAAGTTCACATGGATGTTCACCAAGCAAGGGACACACCCTGGTTCTTAAAGCACACTTAAATGAATTTAAAAGAATAAACAATAGAAAGTATGTTCTTGAACTATAGTGAAACTAAACTAGAAATCAATAGAAGAAAGACGGCTGAAAATTTCCCAAATAGTTGAAAATTAAGGTACTTCTAAATAACATTTGGTTTAAGACATTCTTAAAGGAAGTTTTTGAAATTTCTTTTTAATTAAATGAAAGTTAAAGTACAACTCATCAAAATTTGTAAAATGTTGCAAAAGCAGAGCTTAGAAGGAAATTTCTAACTGCATATGTTAGAAGAATGATCAAAAATCAATAATCTCAGCTTCTACCTTAGGACATACAAAGAGAAAGAACACCAATTTAAGCCTAAGGCAAGCAGAACAACAGAAATAAAATTTAGAACAGAAATGAAATTGAAAACAAAAACAATATAGAAAATTTGAAAACCCCAAAAGCTGGTACTTTGAAAAGATCAATCAAATTGATAAAACTCTAGCTAGAATAACCAAGAATCAAAGAGAGAATGCTAATATCAGAAACAAGAGATCATTACTATTCCTATCATCTTTAAAAAATAATAAAAGAATAGTATGAAGAACTCTTTGCCCACAGTTTGATAATACAGATGGCTTAGATCAATTTCTTGAGCAATGTAAATAATCAAAACTCACACCGAGAGAAATAGTCTGAATAGACATATGGCTATTAGTGATGTTATTTTAATTTTATTTTATAAAATATTTTAATGATAGTATTACAAGATAATGAATTTTCTTCTTTAATAATATAATATTTGATAATTTATCTAATAATATTATATTTGATACTTTAATAAATTGTTGAATAAATATTTAGCAAATTATTAAAGAAAAATATTTAAAACCTTCCAAAAAGGAAAGCACTAGCTCTTGATGGTTTAACTGATGACTTGTGCAAAACATTTAAGGAAGAAAATAATACTAGTTCTCTACAATCTCGTCTAGAAAGTAGAAGAGAGAGCACTCACTCTGTGAGACTATCATTACCCAAATATCAGTTATGAGAAAGAAAAGCAATAGGTGAATGTTAATATCACTCAGGAACATAGATGTGAAAGTTGTCTACAATGTAGTAGCAAAAATGAGTCCAATATATAAAAAGAATAATATACCACAGCCAACTGGGATTTACTCCAGGTGTGCAAGACTGATTCAATGTAATATAATCTACCATAACAATAAGCTAAAAAAGAAAATAAAATTGTATACTAATATCGATTGGTACAGTTAAAGCATTTGGTATATTCCAACACCTAATCCTAATAAAATCTCTCAGCAAATTAGGAATAGAGAGGAACCCCCTCAGCTTGATAAAACATATCTACAAACAAACTTCAGCTAATATGCTGAGGAACTGGATGCTTTTTCCCTAAGACCCTTCTAAGAACAGGGATGGATGTTCTTTCTCAGCATTCCTACTCAACATTTTACTGTGAGTCCTAGTTGGTGCAATAAGACAAGAAAAGGAAAATCAATGTATAAAGATTGGAAAGTGTGGTAGGCTAATAAAGGCTCCCCAAAATAGATTTACATCCTCATCCCCAGAACCTGTGAACATTACCTTTTTTTGGTGGGGAGAGCCTTTGCAGATGTGTTTAAATTAAGGATTTTGAAATAACTTTACTATTCTGGCTTATCCAAGTGGGCTCAAAATGTCATCCTATATGCTCTGGGTTGGGAAGATCCCCTGTAGTAGAAAATGGCAACCCACTCCAGTATTCTTGCCTGGAAAATTCCACAGACAGAAGAGCCTGGTGGGCTAAGCACCACAGGGTTGCAGAGAGCCAGACATGACTGAGCACTCACGCAGCCGCATGCCCTTATAAGAGAAAGGCGAAGTAATATTAAGCTCACATGCAGAAGGGGAGGCAATATGCAGATGGAGACAGAGCTTGCAGTGATGCAGGCAAGGAATGGTGGAAGCTATAAGAAGTCAAAGAGGCCAGGAAGATGTTCTCGTGAGAGCCTCCACAGGGAAGACAGCCCTGCTGCCTCCTTGATTTTGGACGTCTGGCCTCCAAAACAGTGAGAATAAATTTCGGTTGCTTTGTGCTACCTAGTTTGTTATAATTTGTTATAACAATCATGAGAAGTTAATACAAGAAGAAAGGTATAAAAGTGCCTTTCTGTGTAGATGACATGACTGTTTATGGAGAAAATCCCTCCGAAACAACGAACTCCTGAAGCTACTAAGTGAGTTTACCAAGGTTGCATGATATAAGTTTAATATACAAAGGTCTGTTTCTTTCCTATTTACTGTAATGGACAATTGGAATTTGAAATTTAAGAAAAACTGATTACAATAGTAACCCATAGTTGAAATAGGTGTAATCTAATCTAACAACATATGCCCTTGATTATAGGCATACTTGTTAGATTGCCAAAAATTGATACCAATCACTAATGAAGATACAGAGCAACAGGAACTCTTATTCATTACGGTTGGGGATGAAAAGTGGTATAACTACTTTGCAGGAAAATTTGGCAGTTTTTTTCAAGGCTAAATATGGTCTTACTATAAAATCTAGCGATTGCTTTCCTTGTTATTTACTCAACTGATTTGAAAATTGCTTATGTGCACACAAAGACCTGTATATGAATGTTTATAGCAACTTTATTCATAATTGCCAAAGTGAAAACAACTAAGATATCCTTAGATAGATGAATGGCTAAACAAACGGTGAAACAACCATGCAATAGAATACTATTCATCAATAAAAAGAAGTGAACTATGAAGCCATAATCTATAACAATGGGAAGTGATTATTAATATGTACCCTTGATAGCCTCTCTTCTGAGATGAAGAATTTAGATGATATCCAATATTGGTTTTTTAAAAATAATTTTATTTATTTTTGGCTCTGCTGGGTCTTCATTGCTATGCATGCTTTTCTCTAGTTGCAGAGAGTGCAGGGCTGCTCTTTATTGTAGTTCATGGGCTTCTCATTGCAGTGGCTTCATAGGCTCTAGGGCATGCAGGCTTCAGTAGTTGCAGTTCCTAGGCTTGAGAGCACAGTCTCAACAATTGTGGTGCCCGGGCTTAGTAGCTCCTCAGCATGTGAGATCTTCCTGGAACAGGTATTGAACCTGTGTCTCCTGCACTGGCAGGTGGATTCTTCACCACTGAGCCACCAGGGAAGCCTTGTATCGAATATGGTACCCAAAGCCTTCTAGTGAATCAGAAGACACTGACACCTATTAGGAAAACACATCTTGGTATCAGTGTGAATCTTTGCTGATGTTCTTTTACATGTATTTCCTGGCTTTCATTTCTTCCCTCTGCTTATTATTTCTGATATTGTAGGGGCCAGGTATTGGTTCTGTAGTCCCATTCATTCATTCACCCATCCATTCATTCATTCATCAGCTTAGCACATGCCTACTTCAAGGCCTTTGCACTTGCTGTTTCCCTCTTTGTGATGCTCTTTTCAAAGGTTCCTTTCATAGTTCTCTGGATTTCACTCATCAGAAATACTTTAATGATGACTGTTAAATTACAGCTGTCTCTCCCCACCTCCATCACTCTCTTGCTCATTACATTACTTTTCTTCATCACACTTACCTCCACCTGGCCTTCATTCATGCAGTCAGTCAGTTCAGTCGCTCAGTCGTGTCCGACTCTTTGCAACCCCATGGAATGCAGCACGCCAGGCCTCCCTGTCCCTCACCAACTCCCGGAGTTCACTCAGACTCATGTCCATTGAGTCAGTGATGCCATCCAGCCATTTCATCCTCTGTCATCCCCTTCTCCTCCTGCCCTCAATCTTTCCCAGTATCAGGGTCTTTTCAAATAAGTCAGTTCTTCGCATCAGGTGGCCTTCATTATGTGTTTATTTATTTATTGTCTTTTTCTTCTCGAGAATCTAGTCACAAGGGCAGGAACTTTGTTTTGTGTACCGGTCTGTTCCCAGCAGGTAGGCAGAATGCAGCCCATAGTAAGCTCCCAGTAAATAATTCTTCAAGAATGCGGGCATGACAAGCACATCTCCATTTCTTCCAGTGGGCCTTCAGGTCCAAAGGAAAGAAAGTTTCTGATGACCTGATTGGGTAGAACAGAATTCTCATAGTTCTTACACAGATTGCAGCCCTACCTAGGTCCCTGCTCCATTTCGGTTTGTATAACATTGATAATTTTCCGAATCCTTTTATAGAGACTGTCTGTTTTGATTACTTTTATAACACTATGAGGCAAGTAAGGATTTCCAGACATATTTTATAAATGAGAAAGGTGAGGTAATGGAATTTGTAAGGTAAATGTCAGCCAGAGCTAGAAACCAGATCTCCTGACTTCTGGCTTATCAAGTGATTACGCGGGATTTATGCTGCATCTCCACCTGCTCCTTGAATGTATGCTTTTGAGGGAAAGAGCTTGAATGATTTGTATTTATATTTTCTGCTGTGCCTTTCACATTGTACTTACTCAAGGTGTGTCAATTTGAACTTCTCTGTCCACGGAATCTTCCTGGAAGTGTTTTGTGCCCTTAGAACTAGAGGGGGAAGTTTTGGCCACTTCTTTCCTCTACTTTTGACCACCTTGATGGACCTTCGGAGAATCTCAGAGATTAGATTACAAATGATTTCACAGATTCCATGGGTGTGGGCCATAAATTGCCCAGGAATCATCTGGAAACCTAGTTTCTGTTCAGATTGTGATTTAATTGGTTCAGTGTGGGATCCGAGGGTCTGCGTTTTTAACAGGCTCTCTGGTAGTGCCTGTGATGCTGAGCTGTGGTCCACAGAACAGTTTGAGGGTAGATTACCACATGGAGGATGGACCCTGTGTCTGACTGTGTCTGACTGTGTGACCCTCATTACGTTTTTTGGAGGCACTGTAGCACATGGGTTAAATTCTATTGCTTTTGTTAAAATTCTTCCTCCCTCACTTACTGTTTGACCTCAAGCAAGTTACTTTCCTTTCAGTTCAGTTCAGTCACTTAGTTGTGTCCGACTCTTTGCAGCCCCATGGACTGCAGCATGCCAGACCTCCCTGTCCATCACCAACTCCCAAAGTTTACTCAAACTCATGTCCACTGAGTCAGTGATGCCATCCAACCATCTCATCCTCTGTCATCCCCTTCTCCTCCCGCCTTCAATCTTTCCCAGCATCATTTCTTTGCATCAGGTGGCCAAAGTATTGGAATTTCAGCTTCAGCTTCAGTCCTTCCAATGAATATTCAGGACTGGTTGGATCCCCTTGAAGTCCAAGGGACTCTCAAGAGTCTTCTCCAACACCGCAGATCAAAAGCATCAATTCTTTGGCACTCAGCTTTCTTTATAGTCCAACTCTCACATCCATACATGACTCCTGAAAAAACCATAGCCTTGACTAAATGGACCTTTGTTGGTAAAGTAATGTCTCTGCTTTTTAATATGCTGTCTAGGTTGGTCATAACTTTTCTTCCAAAGAGTAAGCATCTTTTAATTTCATGGCTGCAGTCACCATTTCCTCCTTAAAAATAGGGATCATATTAGTATTTATTAGTACATATTAGTACGCATACAGTTATTGTGAGGACTGAGTCAATATTTGTAAATCACTGGAATGGTGCATAGTACCCAGAGTTCAGTAACTCTTAACTATTACTCTCCTCTCTCTGTCTCCTTGTGCTATTTTGTTAAACTACATCATTAGGTTGAAGATATATTTGAGAGACAGGAAGTTGTTGAAAATATTTGCAAGGTGAAAATATGTGGTGTCTTTCATGAAAGTCACAGTCTAGTTGGAAGACAGCTTTTGTTAAGAGACAATGCAGTAGACATCAGCTAGTGATGATTCTCCTTGTATTGTCACAGCTGTTCTGCACACTTTCTACCGCACCTAAGAAAGAAGATGAGGGGAAAATGAGTAGGCCCTCCAGTTTTGTAGTAGTGTGATGATATATGATGCTAGTGAGTGAGTGAGTGAGTGAAGCCGCTCAGTCGTGTCTGACTCTTTGTGACCCCATGGACTGTAGCCCACCAGGCTCCTCCCTCCATGGGATTCTCCAGGCAAGAGTACTGGAGTGGGTTGCCATTTCCTTCTCCAGGGGATCTTCCCAACCCAGGGATTGAACCCGGGTCTCCAGCATTCCTAAGCATAGGGCAAAAAATTGTTTCTATTTCTCTCAGTTTTCCATTAAATAAACCAACCTGGTTTTAGTTGATGATATGGAAATGTAGACGCAAGAGCCCCAGGGGTCTGGAAGAATCCATTTGATGCCTAATTTAATTAATTTTATGTAAGAGGAACTTGGGAGACTCAAGAGACGTGGGTTAGATCCCTGGGTCGGGAAGATCTCCTGGAGCAGGCAACGGCAACCCACTCCAGTATCCTTGCCTGGAGAATCCCGTGGACAGAGAAGGCTGGTGGGCTATGGTCCATGGGGTCACAAAGAATCAGACATGACTTAGCGGCTAAGCATACACACAAAGTAAGAGAAAAATAATTGATGAAAAATAAATTCCTCAGGGAAAAAAGGGTACACGACTTGCTCCTTCCGCTGACTCAAAAGTGGAAGAAAAAAAAAAGTAAGTATTTTAATTAATAAATTTAAAAAATTGATATGGAGCTTTTCTTCCTCTTCTTTTTTAGGATCAGATTTTATTAAGACCTCTACAGGAAAAGAAACAGTAAATGCTACCTTTCCAGTAGCTATAGTTATGCTTCGGGCCATTAGAGATTTCTTCTGGAAAACTGGAAACAAGGTATTTTATTGCCAGCAAATCTTTCTTCCTTGGAGTAAAGATGATGTTATTTATCATACTAGTCACAGCCACGATAGCTGTCTTTATATGCAGATGCTGTGAATGCATTCACTTTATTAAGATAAACGTTTAATTTACCTTTCATGACAAAAGAATACATTCATGGGGAAAGAATGTGTGATTCATAGAAAAGTGAGGATGAGTGAGGGAGTTAGTAGGTGTGATCAAGATGTAAACTCACTTTTCGTCCTTTTATTAACCGAAGACAATGTTATCACTGACAAGAGATTCCTAAATGGGTTCTTTAACGAACTAATTCTGCCACAACAGAGGCTTTCTGCTAAGGCGTTGGCCGGCGAAAACAGGTTAATGCAGAAATTAAACTTCCTTGAGGAATGGAAAGAATTGCAGAGTAACATTTATTGAATGATAAGCTGTGGTGGTGATATGAAAAGTATGCAATATAATGGGAAATAATCTTTTCCTGTCATTATTGAAGGACACACATAAATTGGTTTTTCTGTTGGGAAACCCCCGGTCCAGAAAAACTTATTACTTTTAATAATGTGAGGTGAAGAGAAAATTCTCGAGGAGATGAACTTATTAAACAAAATAATGAAATGCTGTGAAACAGCAGGGAAAAGGTAGCTAGACGTTATATAGCTCTTGAATTAAATATCCAGTTTTGCGTTTTATGGCAGTCAGATGTGCTCTTTGGAAGACTGTTAAGCTGAGGAGGGTATATGCTCGCTTTTGCCAGCTTTTCAAAAAATAATACATATTTTTTGAAACATATGAATTTAAAAGGAAAAAATGTGTAGGAGGTGCTTTTTTAAAAAATGAGTTTGGATTTTCCTTTTCACTTCAAGTTGCTTGTTTAGCTGCAAATTATCTCAAAGGATTACTTTTTTTTTTACATCATGGGAGAGAAAGGTAATTTTTTTTTAAAATGACACTTTGCCTTCACGAAAGGCATCTTTTAAAACCAATCTCTTGATGTCTGCTGAATAGAAACCAAAAAAAGAACTTTAATCCTTTGCCAGCTGGGATGTGATGACTTTATATGTGACTGTATTTCAGTTTATTTTGGAATCGGAGACCTTTCTTAGAAGGTACCTAGGTTTAAGAGGAGATGAACTCCTTCCAGAATTTTTCCTTCGGAATACCTTTATATCTTAAAAGATTACAAATAGGATAAATATCTACCGTGACCTACATAGGAAAGTTGACTTAACTTGAGTAACCTCTACTTGGTAGCCTTTCTGCAATGATCCAATTTTAAAAACAATTTTTTTTTTTTTAAAAGAAAGACTGTAAATATGAGAACTCTAGCTTCGGGACCTTCAAATGACATCACGACCATTCACTAGACCTGGGATTACTCTCAGCCAAAAAACATTCCAATAGATGCAGTTTTGTTTTTTTTTTTTTGAAGAATTTTTTGATGTGGGCCATTTTTTAAAAGTCTGATTGAATGTGTTACAATATTGCTTCTGTTTTGTTTTGATTTTTTTTTTTTTGGCTATGAGGCATATGGGATCTTAGCTCCCTGACCAGAGATTGAACCCTCAGCTCCTGCATTGGAAGGCAAAATCTTAACCACTGGACTGCCGGGGAAGTACTGATGTGAAGTTTTTTATACTTCCAAATGCCTGGGCCCTCACCCCCAGCAGCCCTGGGTCAGGGATACTCCTCAGGCATCTCTACTTGTTCATAAACTCTGTGATATTGTTATTTTGTTGCTCAGGTGTATCCGACACTTTGCAACCCCATGGACTCTGTCCCACCAGGCGCCTCTGTCTGTGGGATTTCCCAGGCAAGAATACTGAAGTGGGTTACCATTTCCTTTGCCAGGTGATCTTCCTGGTTCAGAGATTGAACCCGTATCTCCTGCATTGGCAGGTGGATTTTTTACCATTGAGCTACACAGAGAAGTCCTCGTAAGCTCCACAGTCGGGGCTAAAATTCTCCATGGGGCACCCAGTCCTGTATTGTTTTTAACAAGCACTCATTGATTCACTCATTGAGCCGTTATCTTGAAAGTGAACACGTCCCTTCCTGAAAGAACTCTTACATAAGAATTTCAATAAAAGTTTTAACAGCTCAATGATCTAGATCCTGGTAGAGAGGGAGGAACGGTTTGCTGTCTTTCATGACTTTGTTTTTAACTGTATTGCCCCTTTTCTTAGCCAATAAAAGTTCATCTTGGTTTTACTGAGAGGCGGGTAGAAGTCAGTTCATATTCATCTGGATCACACTTGACTTCACAAAGAAAGGACCCGTGTGTATATCTGCAAATCAGGGGCATTTTCTCCGAGGGTTGACAAGCTATCCAGGCAACCCTTAGACGGTGAAGCTTCCACATCATTGATTTAAGAGATGTTTTAAAATGTAATGGGTTGCCTTCCAGACCATGATTAGTGTCACTCTTGAGAAGCAGAGGTTTGATATTTCATAACTGATTTCATTGTAGATTTATGTTTTCCATATTCTCTCCCTTAAAAAAAGACAGGATAAACTTATGCTGGAAACTCTGTTTCAAAGCATTGCCAAATAGACTTGCTGATACAGCAGAATTATATAGAAAAATCTGTGTGCAATACTGCCTAATTGACAGAAAATGCTCCTATGATTAACATGTATGCTAATATCAGCTCACTGATTTTTTCTTTTCTTTTTTGCCTTATCTCAATAAATAGATTCACTCCACTTACCTCTCCCACCCTCACCTCCCCTTACTCTTACAAGGTCACCTGGGCTCCAGAGTGATAGGTAGATGTGGTTAGAATCTCTGTGTGGCTGTTGCTTAGCTGTGTGACATGTGACCGAGGCAGGGAAACCAGTGCGGGGACTTCTGCCGATGTTCCTGTGAGGACTGATGGGGGTCTGAACTAAACCAGTGGAACCGAGCGTTGAGAGGAAAGCGTGTGTGTGTGTGGAGAGTTGAGAGGAAAGCGTGTGTGTGTGTGGAGAGTTGAGAGGAAAGCGTGTGTGTGTGGAGAGTTGAGAGGAAAGCGTGTGTGTGTGTGGAGAGTTGAGAGGAAAGCGTGTGTGTGTGGAGAGTTGAGAGGAAAGCGTGTGTGTGTGGAGAGTAGAGAGGAAAGCGTGTGTGTGTGGAGAGTAGAGAGGAAAGCGTGTGTGTGTGGAGAGTAGAGAGGAAAGCGTGTGTGTGTGTGGAGAGTTGAGAGGAAAGCGTGTGTGTGTGTGGAGAGTTGAGAGGAAAGCGTGTGTGTGTGTGGAGAGTAGAGAGGAAAGCGTGTGTGTGTGTGGAGAGTTGAGAGGAAAGCGTGTGTGTGTGTGGAGAGTAGAGAGGAAAGCGTGTGTGTGTGTGGAGAGTTGAGAGGAAAGCGTGTGTGTGTGTGGAGAGGGATTCAGAGGGTGGGCTTGGTGAGACTTGACTGTTGGTCATTGGATGCTCTGTGGTGAGGAAAAGGGGGGAGGCCAGTTTAGCTAGAAGTTTCCAGCTAGGGTTTGTTGACCTAAAGCAAGTAGACTGCCAGCTATTTCTCCAGCCAAGATGGATTTACTGGGGATCAATGAACGTGGCGAGCCACATGCAACTCCCTGCAGGGCAAGGGAAGAAGGGGAAGAAGAATGCTTGAGAGGAAAAGGAAGATGGGAGGTGTAGTAAACAAGGAGTCGGGGACTGTTCACGCACTGAGTCCTTGCCAGGAAAGAAGAGTCTCTCTTCTTCCTGTTATCCAGGAGTAAGCGCCCCCAACTCTATTGAATTGACGTTTCCTTTTCTTTCTTTTTTTAAAAAATTTATTTGGCTGCATCGAGTCTTAGTTGCAGCATGGGGCAACTTTCCTTGTGGCGAATGGGCTCAGTAGTTGCAGAAATGCAGGATGTGGGGTCTTAGGATGAGGGATCTAAAGCATGTCCCCTGCGTTAGAGGGCAGATTTTTAATGACAGGACCACCAGGGAAGTCCCTAATTGAGGTTTCTGTTTATTCATTTTTTTATGGGCTGATAATGGACCATATACTTATTGTGTCCCTTCTCTGGCATTCTGTTAGCAACAACCACCCCTCCAACACTCCCCCTCACTGGTGCTCTCCAGCAGAGCAACCAAACTCGGGAGTGGTCAAATGTGTGAGCTTCAGTCCTTGGGCTTTGGGTATTTACTCTATTAGATAATCAAGTTCTTAAGAAAAGTATTTCTAGATAAGCAGGTTTTACTGTATATAGGACACATCTATCCTTTTCTAACGGACTCAGGGACATCATTTGTAAACATCAGATACTGGCTGAATTGTGCTATTGGTGGTCAGCTGCAGAGACTGCTGAAGTGTGAAGGGCCCCTACACTGTCTTTTTCTCCTGTGCTTATTTAGCTGTTTGGCTGTTTTATGCAGCTCAGTCTACTGACAACTTAAAAGTCCCTGTAGTTAAGTTGATTAAAATAAGTGTCACCTGTCCTTGGTGGTTGCTGTGGTTTGGTCAGTACGGCCTCACTGATTGTTTCTTCTCATTTTAAACCCACAAATGTATCTTTTGCAGTTCAGATTGAAGGGCCAAAAGGTGTACATTTCCCATGGCCTCCTGATAGAAATGGAGAATGAACAGGCTCCTGTGTTATGTTTTCCTGTTTATTGACACCTCTCTTGTTTATCCCAGGTTCATAGCTATAGTCTAGATGGTTAAGGCTTATGACTTTCCAGCAAGTGAAATGTTAATGAGGGTTATTAACTCTCATTAGTGTCTCCTTGGAAGCAGTGACATTCTTCCCATTAATCTTGGAAAAGTCATTTTGTCCTGTGAATGGGCTTGAGTCAGTGCTCTGAGTGCTGGGGGAAGTGAAATAGGATTTAGAAAAGAGAAAGGATGGAGACCCTATATTAATGCAAGACTGGTTTTTAAAGCAACGCAGTAACAACACTAAGCATTGTTCTCTTTCCCTTTTCCTCTTCCAGGTAGGCTTTAAACCGGCCGGAGGCATCCGCAGCGCGAAGGACTCCCTTGTGTGGCTCTCTCTCATAAAGGAGGAGCTGGGAGATGAGTGGATGAAGCCTGAACTCTTTCGAATAGGTGCCAGCACTCTACTTGCCGACATCGAGAGGCAGGTGAGGAGCAGTAGCCCACTGTCCTTGGAACACCTGACAAGTATTTTTAAGAAAGAAATAAAAAATCACTTGTTTAAAGAGGACTTACAGATGGACAATGCACAAATGGAAAGGTGCTCAACATCACTAATCATTAGAGAACAGAGATCAAAGCTACAGCAAGGTATCACATCACACTGGTCAGAATCAGTTCAGTTCAGTTCAGTCGTTCAGTCGTGTCCGACTTTTTGAGACCCCATGGACTGCAGCACGCCAGGCCTCTCTGTCCATCACCAACTCCCAGCGTTTACTCAAACTCACGTCCACTGAGTCGGTGATGCCATCTAACCATCTCATCCTCCGTCGTCCCCTTTTCCTCCTGCCTTCAGTCTTTCCCAGCATCAGGATCTTTTCAAATGAGTCAGTTCTTCATATCAGGTGGCCAAAGTATTGGAGTTTCAGCTTCAACATCAGTCCTTCCAGGGAATATTCAGTACTGATCTCCTTTAGGATGGACTGGTTGGATCTCCTTGCACTTCCAAGGGACTCTCAAGAGTCTTCCAGCACCACAGATCAAAAGCATCAATTCTTTGGCTCTCGGCTTTCTTTAAAGTCCAACTCTCACATCTGTACATGACTGCTGGAAAAACCATAGCCTTGACTGGATGGAACTTTGTTGGCAAAGTAATGTCTCTGCTTTTGAATATACTATCTAGGTTGGTCATAACTTTCCTTCCAAGGAGTAAGCGTCTTTTAATTTCATGGCTGCAGTCACTATTTGCAGTGATTATGAAGCCCCCCCCCAAATAAAGTCAGCCACTGTTTCCCCATCTATTTCCCATGAAGTGATGGGACCAGATGTTATGATCTTAGTTTTCTGAATGTTGAGCTTTAAGCCAACTTTTTCACTCTCCTCTTTCACTTTCATCAGAGGCTTTTTAGTTCCTCTTCACTTCCTACCATAAAGGAGGTGTCATCTGCATATCTGAGGTTATTGATATTTCTCCTGGCAATCTTGATTCCAACTTGTGCTTCATCCAGCCCAGCATTTCTCATGATGTACTCTGCATGTAAGTTAAATAAGCAGGGTGACAATATACAGCCTTGATGTCCTCCTTTTCCTATTTGGAACCGGTCTATTGTTCCATGTCCAGTTCTAACTGTTGCTTCCTGACCTGCATACAGATTTCTCAAGAGGCAGGTCAGGTGGTCTGGTATTTCCATCTCTTTCAGAATTTTCCACAATTTGTGGTGATCCACACAGTCAAAGGCTTTGGCGTAGTTAATAAAGCAGAAATAGAGGTTTTTCTGGAACTCTCTTGCTTTTTTGATGATCCAGTGGATGTTGGCAATTTGATCTCTGTTTCCTCTGCCTTTTCTAAAACCACCTTGAACATTTGGAAGTTCACGGTTCACGTATTGCTGAAGCCTGGCTTGGAGAATTTGGAGCATTACTTTACTAGCATGTGAGATGAGTGCAATTGTGCAGTAGTTTGAACATTCTTTGACCTTGTGTTTCTTTGGGATTAAAAGGAAAACTGACCTTTTCCAATCCTGTGACCACTGCTGCATTTTCCAATTGTGCTGGCGTATTGAGTGCAGCACTTTCACAGCATCATCTTTTAGGATTTGAAATAGTTCAACTGGAATTCCATCACCTCCACTAGCTTTGTTCATAGTGATGCTTCTTAAGGCCCACTTGACTTCACATTCCAGGATATGTAGCTCTAAGTGAGTGATCACACCATCGTGATTATCTGGGTCATGAAGATTTTTTTTGTATAGTTCTTCTGTGTATTCTTGCCATTATCAAAAATGGCCATCATCAAAAAATCTACAAATAAATGCTGGAGAGGGTGTGGAGTAAAGGGAACCCTCCTACACTGTTGGAGGGAATGTAAATTGGTATAGCCCCTGTGGAAAACACTGTGGAGGTTCCTTTAAAAAAAGTAAAAATAGAGCTACCATATTATCTAACAATCCCACTCTTGGTCATTATATCCAGAGAAAACACTAATTCAAAAACATACATGCACACTGATGTTCATAGCAGCCCTATTTATAGTAACCAGGGCATGGAAGCAACCTAAATGTCCACTGACAGAGGAATGGACAAAGAAGGTGTGTGTGTGTGTGTGTGTGTGTGTGTGTGTGTGTGTGTCATATGCAATAGAACATTACTCAGCCATTAAAAAGCATGAAATAATGCTTTTGAAGCAATGTGGATGGACTGGGAGATTATTATACTTGGTGAAGTAGGTCAGATAGAGAAGGACAAATATTTTATGAAATCACTTATATGTGGAATCTAAGAAAATAATATAAATGAACCTATTTACAAAAGAGAAATAGTCTTACAACTTAGAAAACAAACTTTATGGTTTCTAAAGGGGAAAGGGGAGGTGGGATAACTTACAAGCTTGGGATTAACAGATATACTACTATACATGAAATGGATTAGAAACTAGGATTTACTGTATAGCACAGGGAACTATATTCAATATCTTGTAATAACCTATAATGGAAACTAATCTGAAAAAAAATATATGTGTGTGTGTGTGTGTGTGTGTGTATAAATCACTTTGTTGTGTGCTTGAAGCTAACACAGCATTGTAAGTCAATTTCAATTTTTTTAAAAAAAGGCATTTATTGGACTGTGAGAACAAAGAGATGAAAACTCAGTTCATTGACCTCATCATACCCCACCTGCCTTCTTCCAAGCAAACTGCCACCTAAAGCAAGGTTGAAAGGAGATTCTGCTGAAGTACATAACAGTGGGGCTTCATAATGAAATATTAACTAAAATCATTATGTAGTAGTGTCATTATTAATTGATATGAATAGGAATATAATAACTGATGACTAAACTCTGCTTTCCCCACAGATTTACCATCATGTGACTGGAAGATACGCAGCCTACCATGACCTCCCCATGTCTTAGATCATCAACAAATTCCAAAACCGTCCTTTGCAACAATGTGTAAAAATTATCTTTCTATGTGATTGCTAAAGTTATTTAATGAAAAGATGGGGGGATAGATAACTTTTTTTCCCCTCCCTTAAAATTTCCATTGAATTTGGCTTAAAGAATGAATGGAAAAAAACCAACTAATCTACCCATAGTCCCCATTTCAGGCTTATCTGAAATGATCTGAATTACTAGATCTCCAGGGTTAATTTTACAAAGGTTTTCTCTTAAGAACTCGGAGTAAAATGTTAATGATAGCTTTGATAATGTTAAATTCTAACGGAGCAAATATTGACTTGCCCAAGAACCACTATGTGGCCAAAGAAAATGAAGCACCCCGAACTTCTCTTGCTCTTCCAAACCACTTCAGGACTAATTTCCTAATCACTCAGCACGAGTTTCCTGCCATGATAATTTGTCTTTAATTTTCACAACAGATATGCTCTTTTACTAACTGTTTTGCTAATGAAATACCTGTCATTTTATATGAAACTATGGATATCATTGAATATTTTTAATGAAAAAAGTCCTATCGTTTATTAAAAAAACTTTAAATTGTAGTAATACATATTGAAAAGTTAATCTATTAAACTTAAAAAGGGATTTTATCCATGACTTTCTAAGTCTCTCTAGTATAATCCTTGTGTCTTTATCTAGATAAAGCACCTGTGTACATTATTAACAAGTACCACTTACGTCTTATATTCTGAAACTTTTTCCTGGTAGAGTGAATAGGAAAGAAACAGCAGACCCTGACATAGTTCTTAGTATGTGTGAAGCTCCTTATGTATATCAATTTATTTTAGCCTTTATCTAATCTCTTGGTACAGTAAGGTTGGTATAGTAAGGTTTTGAATCCTCACAACAGTCAGTATTGATGTTATCATCCTTTTATACAGATGAGGGACTGAGGAACAGAGAGCTTAAGCAACTTGCCAAAGGTCACAGAGCTCAGAATTAGCAGAGGCAAGAATCAATCCCAGGCAGGCAGTATGGCTCCTGAGTCTGTGCTGTCACTGGAGGTACGTAAAACTGTCCCCTGGCCCTCAGAGACACATAGCCAGAGCCCCCAGTCAGCTGTGGGGAACAGTAATCTGCTTTGGGGGCTACTGGTTCGTTTACTCATTGTCTCTCTCAGCTCCCCTCCTCCCACCTTTGTAGAAATTAAGTTTTCTTAAATGGTGATTTTCATGGAAAGCATCTTCTTTTCCTCCCTAAACAAGTCTCCAGCTACTCATAAGTGGAAAACACTGGACTGGAAATCGGTCTTTGGTCTTTTCATCTGCTGAATTCTAACCCCGCCTCTTCCTCTTTCTAGCTTTGTGACCTTAGTCCTGTCTGTTCACATGCCTGAGCCTCAGTTTCTTCATCTGTAAGGTTAAAGGAGTTGGTGTGGGTGATATCAAGATTTGTTCAGACCTCAAATTATATTACCCTAAAGACAATGATAACAGATCTAAGATAATGGTTTATGGCTATAAAGAGAAAACACTTTTGCAGCAACCTAAATTAGAATTTGCCTCTCAGAAGTCAATTAGGCACGTCACTCAAAGCACTTCTCCAACTGTGAATGAAATGATGAAAAATAAGAGTGGAGAAGAAATTCTGCTTTCCCCCACAGCTCAGCAGAGAGCAAACTTTTGACTTATGCCTCTGGATGTGGTCAGTGGCTCTGAATGCCGTTTCTACCATTATAACATGCTGGTCCACAAGCCCACCAGCACAATGGCCAGTCACCTTTGGAGAAGAAACTTTTGCAGAAAAATAATTACATTCCCTCACCTTTGAAGCTATTCCAATTTCACAGGGGTTTCTGTTTTCCTCCCATTAAACCCAGCTGGTCATTTCAGTTGATCAAGTGAACAGGCATCATTATCTTCAATTCTAATTTATATGAGGCATCCACTGAAATTGACCTCTGCGGACAATTATAGATTCACATAGGAAATTAAGACTGGTGAGTCTCTCAAACTTATTAGAGGCTGATGAGCATGGCCTGATCTAAAGGTAAGCAATCATATATTTGGGAGGACAATTTATTATAGGGACTGTCAGCCCCTTCATCAGGAATGTCTGCCCCTTACCTGGCTCTTGAAATCAAATGTACCGCAGATGACTTCAATAGGAAAACACTAGTAAATGTGGATTGCCATGAAAACAGAAGAGGAAGAGATCATTTCTGAGGTGACCGTGATTTACTGCAAGCAGATTTGTGTACTTCGGGACACAGGGAGCAGATGCTTTATACAATCAGAAGATGAGTCGCTGTGTTCTGTATTTAAAGCTTGTAAGTTAATGAAAGCAACTCTTACCCCACCCTTACCCCTTCCTCTGTAAAAATTGTTGCAGTGGTTCAAGAAAGCAGAATTTAAGCCTGAAAGATATTTTTAAACAAACAACCCGTCGTATCACTTAGGGGCTTAAGAAAACTTTAGAGAATATCTAGTTCTATGTTTTCATGAGAGAGAAAAAAGAAAAAAAACAACTCCAAGTGGGAAAGTCAGTATTGCAAGATGATGTAGAAAATCAGAACTGAGCCCAGAACCTATTAATAGATCCCCCTCATGCCATGAGATACTTTACAAGACGTAGCCAGGGCTTTGGAATTAAACGTGTCTTACTTGTCCATACACTCTGCCATACCAAATGATTATGTTTGTCGTCATGTGAGTGTCAAACTTTTGAAAGATTCACATTTGTCTCTAGTTATCTAAATGGTGTAGAGAAGACCAACTCTCTAAACCTAAACCAAGTGATAGCGTGGTTATTTTTCTCTTTAAAAATATTTTGACGTGGACCATTTTAAAGTCTTCACTGAATCTGCTACAGTATTGCTTCTGTTTTATGTTCCAGTTTTTTGTCTGTGAAGCATGTGGAATCTTAGCTCCCCAACCAGGTATTGAACCCACATCCCCTGCATTGGAAAGTGAAGTCTTTAACCACTGGACCACCAGGGAAGTCCCTAGCGTGGTTTGTTTAATCTGTTAGACTTTCAGAATTTTGAGTGATCTCAAGAACTGATGTGTTTTGTTTTTTTTTTTAAAGAAAGTTGAACATCGCTTTATTTTTGTTTGTTTTGCTTTTAAGAAAAAAAGAGGGGGCACTTGTTTAGCTTCTAGCTTGTCTGCAAATGAAGAGAAAATGACAGTGTAATCGCAAAACAGATTTGTAATTACAGTATCTTTGCCTCATTCTGGAGTATTTTAGCACTAATGGGAAATTTAGGCAAATTAGTTTGCATGAACTGTAGCTTCTTAGGAGACCCATGCAAAAGCAGAAACTGTTATAAATCTATCCGGAAGGCCATCATGACAGTGACACAATGGAGTCCCTGTCCTGATTGAGCAGAACAGTTACTGTGTCGTACCTATTATCTGTCTTAAACCAGATCTAGAGAAACTAAATCAGTTTCTTTGGAAAAGGCAATTTACACTTCTGGTACAGATGGAAACCAGCATTAATTTTTCTTCCTGAATCAATTGATCCTTTTTGGATACAACATGAGTAGAACCAGACTGCAGAGTTAGAAGACAGAATTTTTATAGATCCTACTTTCAAAGAAAATGAAAAGTTATCCTGTTTGGGCACTAGGAAAAAGGTATGAGGTGAAATCCATTTCTCCATTAGTTTTCCTGATTGGGCTCAAGAGTCTCGCTTCCCAAAGGAAAATGTCTATTTTATAACTGCCACCAAATGATCCTTTCCAGAAATGACCACAGGTAACATCTGGCTGATATATAAAATACGTAGTAAAAATAATCATTTTTAATTAACTAAACCCTGCTCAGGAGAGAGAGTCAGAGGAATATCCATCTGGTCAGTTCTTATTTAATAGGGCAAATGAGGATCAGAATGTTTAATCCAATATATACAGAATACTTAGTGACCTTAGCATGAACTGAACTTTTTTTAGGAAGAGGAATGGGGTAAAGAGGAGGGATAAGAATATCTAGAAAGGACAGACCTAAGTTTGACTTTCTATTTTAAGAAGTACATCTTGTATTATAAAACATAGGTAGAATATAAGAAACTCAGGTTTTGTGTCATTAATTTCTATAGTTCAGTGACAGGAAATGCATTTCAATTTAATTGAACAGTCAAATGAGGTCATATTTTACTCCATAGCTTGAAAGGGATGATGAGTTTTTAAAAAGCATTAAATAAGGGTAAAAGGAACTGGGATTATTTAGCCTAAGGAGAAGACTGAAGAGTAATTGAGGTCTAACAGTCCCAGGAAAAGATTCCATATGGGATCTTGGTAACCAAGAGTCCTGGAAAGGATCATTTGGTGGTGGTTGTAAAAATATCTATTTTCCTTTGAGAAGCAAGACTCTTGAGCATGATGAGGAAAGCAAATGCAGAAATGGATTTCACCTCCTACATTTTTTTCTAGTGCTCCAAAGGGCGTAACTTTTCATTTCTCCTCAGTGAAGAAGTGAGTTTGTGCTGCATGTGAAGTTAAGTTAGTTCTAGAAAAGAATGCCTTTAATGCTCTGAAATGTGTAATTGAGAAGGTGCAACTTGCTATTCCATCCTCAGAATTTAATTCTCCTCTGATTGGAGTGGTTTCGTTGTGCTGCCAAAGAAGGTGGTTCTCAAACTTTAGCATAGAACACAAACACCAGGAGAGTTTATAACACAGAATTCTGGACCCATCCTGAGAAGTTCCGATTCAGTATAATTTTCATTTCCAAGAGATTTTCAAGTGATGTTGATGCTCTGATCCTGGAACCCATTTTGAGAACCACTGTACTCAGCACCTAGATTCCAATGTAAATGTATCCATTCAGCAGCAGACCTTCTTTATCACAAGATGCCAGGATAAATGTGCATTTTTTACTGCTTTTCATAGTGGAGAACAAAAGGGAGAATAGAGTAACATTATCTGTTAATCCTTTCACAGTAGGCAGTGAACTGGATCAAACTTTGGGCTTACAAGTAAGCTTTGGAGCCTAGCATAAACATTTTAGATGAGTGTAGAATCATCCACAAAATCTTGCAAAGGATTTCAGCAAGCCAAGATAGTAAGACTTGGTGGTATTTGAATTTACCTCTTTGGAATGCTTTAACTTTTGGTGATTCTTGGATAATTGTACTTAAAACCACGATGTATTTTAACGGAATCCATTCTTTAATATTTGAAACAGATACCATGTTCTAGGAGAGGAAAATTTCACAGATTCTTATCATCTTAGTGTGAAGTTACTGTGTGTAAGTGACTGGGAGCCAATGAAAACATTAGGTTCTTGGTTTTCTTCAAGGCTAATAAGTGTTTTAAATTTGTTTTTGTTTTTATTTCCAAATATGTGTTCTGCTGGTACTATACATAGTCAAGCATGGTTCTTAGTTGCAAATAACAGAAATCCCTCCTACCTAGCTTAAGCAGAAAATAAATTTATTTTAAAATCATACTGGGTACCTTACAGCAGTGATCCCCAACCTTTTTGGCACCAGGGGGTGATTTCGTGGGAGACAATTTTTCCATTGTCCAGAGGTGGAGGGGATGGTTTCGGGATGATTCAAGTGCATTACATTTATTGTGCACTTTACTTTTAATCTAATGCTGCCGCTGATGTGACTGAAGGTACTGCTCCACTGCCCAGAGGTTGGGGACCCCTGCCTTACAGAATATCTGGGAAGGCCAGATAGGCACAGAGACAGCAAGCTCTGAATAGCACCCAGAATCTTAAGATCTGCTCCATGGGTGACTTACTCTTAGCATCTCTGGGCACTTGAACCTAGAACCTCTGTCTTTGCCACCCCTGAAAGCTGAAATGCTCATTTATCCCAGTGGCCAAAGATGCTCTCTTGAGCGTCAAACCCCTGTGTAGTTGTCTCTGGTTGTTGGAGCCTCAGTCACATTTCTTTCCTACCTATAAAGGAAGCTGGGCCAAAAGCTTTGACCTTTTGTGAGGAGGTGGCAAGATAGTATTCAGAAGGTGTTGGATGGTCACCAGTCATAACAGTTGTCCACAATAATATAACAAGTTGATGCTAGAGAGATGGTTTGTGGTCTTTCCTCTCAACTGTATTTTCACTTCTTTGTTTTTGTTTAGTCTCTATGTTCAACTCTTTCGCAACCCTATGGATGGTGGCCTGCCAGGCTCCTCTGTCCATAGGACTTCCCAGGCAAGAATACTGCCATTTCCCTCTCCAGGGGGTCTTCCCAACCCAGGGATTGAACCCAAATCTCCTGCATTGGCAGGTGGATTCTTTACCACTGAACTACCAGGGAAGCTCCATTCACTTCTAGTCAGTCCCCAAAGCTAAACTCTGCAAAGTTGCCCCTTGTCTCTTGGGCCCAAGAAACAGTCTAGGGATAGCCTATGGTATCCTTTTTATACTTTCTCACCAGTGATACATGACAGTGTTTCTTCCCCGAAATACTGTAACTTACATTTCTTTAGGCAGCTGTCTATTGACTTCCTGCCATGAGTAATGGTAAAATTAGTGTTTTCCACTTTGTCCCAGAGTCATTTTTCATTCATATTTAGATTTTGAAATGTACTTATAGTTCTGTTATATGATTTATCAGCTTCAATCATCTTTCAATCCTCTGCTCTACCAGACGAGAAAATCATCAGGTTGACATTACTACCCACCATCTGTCCTCTTTCCCTTCAGACCTTGGCTGTATTGTTTCTACATCATTAGGTTTATAACATTTAAATTCTATTCTGTGAGCATGATCTCCAGAAATTGTCTTCGTTTTAGTCCTACAGTTTAATGAGGTCAATACTTAGGACCAGTATTCCATTTATCTGTTTGCTCTTCAAAGTTTGGCTTGTAGTAGTTTCTTGGGAAAGGGCTTAGGGAATGTTTCCTGAGGTTTGCAAGTTCAAAAATGTTCATTTTCATTATGCTTTGATGACTATTTGACTGCGTACGGTTCTTAAACCATGCGGTTTATATCCCCTAGGGCTTTGTACCACTGCGCCGATGTCTTCTGCCATTAAACACTACTGTAGAAAGTAACATTCTGACTCAAACTTTTAGCCTTAATGCACAAGTGTGTTTTTTTTTTCTTTCAATTCCAGTAACATTACTAAAACAGTGTTAAATGTTTTGTGTCAAATTTTCCTATAGTTCAGCATGCCCTCTCAGTCTGTAGGTTTATGATATATATCTAGAAAGTTACTTTGAAGTATATCTTTAGCTTTTTTCCTATATTGTTATGTTTTACATCTTCATCAGGATACTAAGTTACTGCATGTGTTAAGACCTCTTTAATCTGTCCTGTCTTGCTACTATTTTTTTCTAATTCTTTTAAGTTTCTTTTTTTCTACTTTGAACTTTCCATTTCTTCTTTTTGTTTATTTCTGACACTCTTGTTTCTTTCCATGTTTTTGGCAAAATCTGGTTGCTGCCAGTGAATTGTTTCCTGGGTTCTTTCAAATCGTATTTCACTTCCCATTATCTTGCCACAGCTTCCCTAGCTCTTGTATATTTAATATGGGCTCTTTCTTTATAGATATGGTAGCTTTAGTTTGTTCTTTTTGTTTGTTTTCAAGTTTATGGCAGTATGCTTGGCCCAGTTTTTGTCTACTATATGGAAACATTTTTCCTGTTCTGCAATGAAAGATGTATTTATCTTCCATTGTATCTATTTTTCCTTAATTTTCTTGTAGTAGCTTTGCATAGATGCTCATTTTTTAATAAGATGAAGTTTTTTTTTTCTGGACAAGCTACTGACAAGAGATTTGTGTGGGAGCGATACCATGTCCAGGTTCTAGACCAATCAGGAATTCTTGCTGTTCACAGACACGTAAGTTCCTCATGATAAAAGATTGTATTTTTGAGTGAATTCTTTTGGCCTTAACTCTCCCTAGCCGCCAGAGATCACTGGCTCTGAGGCGTCTCTCATTGCATTCTTGCTCTCTGACCCTGCCTTGATGACAGGCTGCTTCCTGCAAATAATGGGGGGTGCTATATGATTTTTTTAAGTTCTACCTCCCCTGCTCTTTTATGCCAAACTGGGTCCAGTAAAAACACCTGTTGCCAGTCTGTGTACTTATTCCAGTTGATCCATGGACGTTATGGGTCTGTCTTCTTAGGGTTTGCAACTTTCTTTGATCTGCTGCCTTTGAGGTCAAGGATTTAGAATTTGTATGAGTATTACATTTGAATAGAAAGAGTTGTTCATTGTGTTTGGATGAATATAAATTCTGATGGACCTTGAAATCACTAGTAGAAACAGCAACTCTAAAATTGAAAGTGCTAAGAAATATGGATTGAAACTGTAGCACGGGCATCTGGCATTGTTCAATATCTCACCCTCATGTAAAACATCTTCCCCATCAGAACGTGCAGGAAAATAATAAAACTGAACTTGGAAAGTGTCTGGCATGTAGAAGCTCTTTGCAAAGTTCTAGTTCTCTGGTACCATGATGGCACTACAAAAAAAAACCCGACAAATCACACATGTAAAAATATACTACTTTGATAATACAGATCTAATCATTGTTTGAGTATAAACATGCTTTGTACCCTTGAAACTCATTACTAAACAGCATCAGAAGATTCAAAATCAGAAGCCTTGTCTCACTCCTATGACCTCCTGTAATGGCTGCTTTCTCTCATTCTTATAATAAAATTATTACCTTGTGTCTTTTAAAATTTCTCCTTTTATGGCAGGCAGATTGTGGTGGGAGGGAGAAATAAGAGGTGGGTAGGGGTCTAGGCGGGACCAGTATCTAGGAATTCTGCATCCCTGGATTCAACGAACTGTGGAGCAAAAATACTAAAAGAAAAAAATACCATACAGTTCCCAAAAACAAACTTAAATTTGCCCTGCCCTGGCAACTACAGGCATACCTTGTTTTATTGTACTTCACTTTATTATGCTTCACGGATAGTAGATGTTTTATTTTTTAAAATTTTTTGGCTGTACCAGGGATTATTTCCCTGAACAGGGATCAAATCCATGCCCCTGTGGTACTGGACAACCAGGGAAGTCCTGACTGTGTGTGTGTTATAAATTGAAGGTTGTGCCAACCCTGTTTCAAACAAGTCTATCCACACCTTTTTTTTTTTTTTTTTTTTAATTCACGGAGAACAATTCACTCTTTGAAGATGTACGACATCAGTACTTCAGTTTTCTTTTTTTTATGTTATTTTTCTGACATGCACATGCTGTTTTATTTGTTTATTTCTGGCTGTGCTGGGTCTTTGTTGCTGCATGTGGGCTTTCTCTGGTTGTGGAGAGTAGGGGCTGCTCTCTGGTTGCGGCATGTGGGCTTCTTACTGCAGTGGCTTCTTTCATTGCAGAGCACAGGCTGTGAGGCACGCAGGCTTCAGTAGTTTCAGCATGCAGGCTCCGTAGTTGTGGCTTATGGACTCTAGAGCCCAGGCTCTGGAGTTGTGGCACATGGGCTTACTTGCTTCAAAGTATCTGAGATCTTCTGGGACCAGGGATCGAACCTGTGTCCCCTGCATTGTCAGGGATATTCTTATCCGTTGTGCCACCCAGGAAGTCCCCGCACCATTTTTCTAACATTTGCTCACTTTGTGTCTCTGTGTTACATTTTGGTTATTATTGCCATATTTCAAAGCCTCCACTAGAAAAATATTGTGACTCACTGAAGGCTTAGTTGATGGTTAGCACTGTTTAGCAATAAAGTATTTTTTAATTAAGGCAGATATGTTTTATTTTTACACATAATGCTGTTGCACACCTAACAGATTACAGTCTAGTGTAAACGTAACTCACATGCATTGGGAAACCAAAAAGTGTGTGACCCATGTTACTGCAATGTTTGCTTGACGGTGGTGGTCTGAAGTGAACCCGCACTATCTGAGGTATGCCTGTATTTACAGAGCACCCTGGAGAAGGGAATGGCCACCCACTGCAGTAGTCTTGCCTAGAGAGTTCCATGGACAGAGGAGCCTGACAGGCTACAGTCCATAGGGTCACAGAAGAGTCAGACAGGGCTGAGCAACTTTCACTTCCTTCTTTTTTACATTGTGTTAGGTATTGTAACTAATTGAGAGATGATTTAAAGTGTATGGGCGTGAACGTCCCTGGTGGGACAATGGATAAGAATCCACATGCCAATGCAGGGGACACAAGTTCCATCCTTGATCCAGCAAGATCCCACATGCTGCAGAGCAACTAAGCCCACAGACTGCAACTACTGAAGCCTGGGCTCTGGAGCCCATGCTTGCAACAAGAGAAGTCACCACAAGGTGAAACCTGTGCACCGCAACGAAGACCCAGTGCAGTCAAAATATGTAAATAGAAATAAAAGTACATGGGAGTGTGTATATGTTATATGCAACCACTATACTGTCTTATATAAGGAACTTGACCATCCTCGGATTTTGGTATCTGCAGTGATCTGGAAATGAGTCCCCCAGGGATGCTGAGGGATAGAGCAGAATGGGCAAATCTCTTGCCTGGGAGTTTTGCAAGTCTGAGACTCCAGAGTGGAGAGAAATCTGAGTCAGTGAAAAGGCTCTAAATATGGTGGATAGAGGGAACCAGGTTTTAAACTAGGAGATCGCAGAATAAGAAATTGGGGTATGGTGGCTAATAAGTCAAGCAGGGATGGTCTAGGACCAAAGTCTGGTTGGCCTGTGTGTTCTCCAGGCACATGGCCTGGAGCTTGTAAAGTGATGGGGACAGAGCAGACTGTCTTATATTCAGTCTATCTGTCAGCATTGTCACTCTGCTCATCCCGAGTGGGAACTCTGAGCAGTAGGACTATTGCAACCAGCTTTAAATCCCTTACAATATACAACAAAGTTCTTTACAGAGAGTAGGTGCTCAGGATTTATTTGTTAAATTAATTTAAAAAATAACTATCACTCTGGATAAATACAGGGAAGGTAGGATTATAAAATAAGGCTGATCCATAGGATAAACAACAACAGAAAAATCAACACCATTAGGCAGACAGAACTACAGCTTTGCTAGTGACTGGAATTCCAAAGTACATGCATAATACATATTTTTAGAGGGAGTTTTTCATAGAGTAACCACACCTTGAGTTTAATGCATTTAAATTTTTTGGAACAATGATCCATTTTTACCAATGGTTTCTATAATTTCAGACTTAAAAACTGGCTGGATGAGTTGCAAATGTATGGAAAATGGTTTGCGAAAGCAATTTTTAATCATTAAGTTGTTTGTTTTGATGGGTAAAAAAGCACATATCTTTTTAGAGCAATGTTTATTTCATGTTTTGAGTGGCAAGAAAAATAATTGCATGTTTGAAATCTTTGAAATATGTTTTAATGCCTTCAAAATGACTTAAGAGCAAATGTGCCAAATTTACCTACTGCTTAAGCCTTTCCATGGTTGAAAGTTAGCTTTACTTTCCAAGCTTTGTGGAAGTATTTAATATGCTCTTCGATTGTGTCTTTTAAATAGCCGTCAGTGTCTGTACCTGGTGGACTGGTTCAAACATTTGACACACCCACAGCAAGATTTTGCAAAGAAGAGAGGGTATAATTTTGTAGATGCTTGATTCTTGATTCTACTCTAAAAAGAATGGATTTGAGTATTTTTAACATAAAAGAATTATGCAAACATGTTCTTATAGTAGGATTTCATTGATAAATTTAACAGGTATCTGCCTGATATATATGCTGAGCATGAGTTTTCCAAAAAGAGTAACTGCCTTTCTTATTTAAAACACTTTCATTTTAATGAGACAAGGTATTTAGAAGGATTTGGATAAATCTATAAAATTCAGAGATCACTCTCCAGCATTTTCTGAGTGCCTAATGTATATTTTAAGTTACTGGGAATTCATGAAATTGCAAAATTCTTTGAACACATATTTGCTAATACAGACTAGTAATTGGTAGTTGATTATACACTTTTAATATGTTGTAGGCACCATTCTAAAGTGCTTTATATGTATTAACTCTTTAATCCTCATAACATTCCTACAAGATAGGTACGATTATATTTATCAATTTGTAGATGAGTTAGTTGATGGAGACATAAAGAAATTAAGTGATTTGTTTTAAGGTCACACACAGAGTTGGAATTTGAGACCTGTTACTCTTTGGCTCTGGGTTTCCTAGGTGGCTCAGCGATAAAGGATCTACCTGCAGTGCAGGAGATGTATGTTTGATCCCTGGGTTGGGAACAGCCCCTGGGAAAAGAAATGACAACCCACTTCAGTATTTTTGCCTGGGAAATCCTACGACAGAGGAACCTGGTGGGCTATAGTCTGTGGGATTGCAAAAGAGTCAGACGCGACTTAGCGACTAAACAACAGAAAATCTTTGGGTCCAACATCTGTGTTTTTAACTATGATGATAGAGAATGTACCGGGCACTTTGGTAAAATGTAACCATTGTGTGACCAAAGTACTGGAGTTCCAGCTTTAGCATCATTCCTTCCAAAGATACGGCAGGGCTGATCTCCTTCAGAATGGATTGATTGGATCTCCTTGCAGTCCAAGGGACTCTCAAGAGTCTTCTCCAACACCACAGTTCAAAAGCATCAATTCTTTAGCACTCAGCCTTCTTCACAGTCCAACTCTCACATCCATACATGACACGGGAAAAACCATAGCCTTGACTAGATGGGCCTTTGTTGGCAAAGTAATGTCTCTGCTTTTGAATATGCTATCTAGGTTGGTCATAACTTCTCTTCCCAGGAGTAAGTGTCTTTTAATTTCATGGCTGCAGTCACCAACTGCAGTGATTTTGGAGCCCCCAAAAATAAAGTCTGGCACTGTTTCCACTGTTTCCCCATCTATTTCCCATGAAGTGATGGGACCGGATGCCATGATCTTCGTTTTCTGAATGTTGAGCTTTAAGCCAACTTTTTCACTCTCCACTCTGATGCTGGGAGGGATTAGGGGCAGGAGGAGAAGGGGACGACAGAGGATGAGATGGCTGGATGGGATCACTGACTCGATGGACATGAGTCTGAGTGAACTCCAGGAGTTGGTGATGGACAGGGAGGCCTGCGTGCTGCAATTCATGGGGTTTCAAAGAGTTGGACACGACTGAGTGACTGAACTGAACTAAACTGAACCATTTTGTGATACTTCCAAGAAAAGGTAACTCACCAGAATTATAGAATTTCAGGGGATAAAAACAGACCCCCAAACGTCATTTAATCTAACCATTCAGCCAGTGTTAGTGCTCTCAAGCAGTGTACAGGCTGCCATGGGGATGGGGAGGAACAGCAGTGCAGTGGAATCTCTGTAATGAGCTGTTCAGGGACAGAAACAGTGCCCTCCTTACAGGTTAAACATGTTATATCAGGCTTTTATTATATTTACTACTGGTTCTTAGATCTGGGATTTGGCCCATGTTATTTCCAAATCCTTATATAATGAGCTGTGTTGCTGCAGATTTCTACCATTATAGCTATAAATTTGAAACACACAAACACACAGAGGCATCCATCCAAGTATAAAATTACTAGAGAAATGGGAAGGACAAAAAAATGAATTGGTAGGTTTGGGGGGTAGTAATTACTGGTGGCACTGAAGTGGCTAGATCTTGCTAGGTAATGATAGTAGTCTGGAACGATTTCAGGGGCATTGTAAAAGTCAAGAACAGATTCACGAGGGTCAAATGATGTAGACAGATTTCAGATGGTGTGATGATACTTGTAAATTACTCCATAGAAAAAGGGTGTCTGTGTGTTTTGTGTTTCCAAATTTGTCAATAAAATGAATGTAGGGGATAAAGGGTGTTATTGTTTCTCCAAGTTTAAAAAATTTTTTAAATTGAATTTATTTTTGCTTATTTATTTATTGGCCACACTGTGTGGCATGTGAGACCTTAGTTCCCCCACCAGGGATCGAACCTGCACCCCCTGCATTGGCAGTGTGGAAGCCTAACCACTGACTCACCAGGGAAGTCGCCACTCCCCGCCAAGTTTTTGAAGGAAAAAATAGTACCTTATTTGTATTTGTATCTTTTGGGCCTTGCCTGTTATGATCTTCAAAACTTGTTGAATTTATATGTACCATATGTCATTTAAGCAGAATGGAGACTATGTCAGGAAGTTAAATAAAACTTCATACAATAGTTAATGTTTGAGTATGACTAGGGATTTTATGGGCTTCTGAGGTGGCTCAGTGGTAAAGAATCAGCCTGCCAGTGCAGGAGAGCCAAGAGACTCAGGTTTGATCCCTGGATTGGAAAGATCCCTTGGAAATGGCAACCGCTCCAGTGTTCTTATCTGGGAAATCCCACGGACAGAGGAACCTGGCAGGCTCTGACTTTAGACAGAGTCAGACACAACTAAACACACATGCATTGCATTCAAATAAGAATCTGGGGATTTGAATGTAGCTCCAGTCATTCCTGCTCCCTTCTTGGGAGTGAGCCTTTTCTCCATTCTCAGAACATAATAATGGAGCAGGGGCTGTATACGGGGAAACTGCCGTTGTCCAGCCCTGTGTGTCTCTGGGTGGTGGGTCTGTTAAGTTCTGGGGTGGAAACTCAGGGAGCTCATAGTCACCATCTAGTAAACTGCATGCTTCAAAACCAGCCCCATTGATAAGAAAAGTGATCCTTAGTTCTCTGTTTGCTTTTTTGTTTTGTCTCTCAGTTTATTCAGAATTTGGATAAGGTTATAATTCATTGGGCTCGCTCAAATCCCAATATAGCCAGCAGTGACAGGCATTCTTGGATGAGAATAGTATATGTGAAAGCATATGGAACTGAAAATGCATGATGTCAAAATTATGTCTGGCTGCAAGAATGAGCACAACAGGGGATAATCAAGGAAAGTTGAGGGTTGAATGAAGAAAGTACTCATATGGCATGGTAATGAGTAAGCCTTTATCCTTTGGACGTTTGGTTCTAAAAGTATGCTCTGGAGACCCCTAGGTCTCTAAGAACATTTCAGGGGGAGTCCAAAACCACATTCATACTAGTACTAAGACATGTTTACTTTTTTCACACTCATTTTCTCATGAGTGTACAGGAGAGTTTTCCAGAAAGTACGTGTGTGCAGTATTACGACAGATTGAGTGCCAAAGTAGATCTGAGACTTCAGCTTCTAGGCTAATAGGACACCTTTTTTTAAGCCAGTCATTAAAGAGATTTGCAAAAATGTACAGCAATATCATGTGTCTTACTAGTGTTTTTTTCCTAATAGTTATCTTTGCCCCAATTAAGCTTTGCCAAGACTCTTGACACAGAAAAACTGTGAAATAATAAATAGGCGTTTTTTAAGACCAAAAAATTAGTCCATCTTTCAGAAAAATGTTATTTATGTTAGCATGTGATGGAGTTATCATTTTTAGTGAATTGAATAAAAAATTAAAAATTTTATTTATATTGATGTATGATAATGTGTTAATTTATAATACAGCAAATAGTAGTAAGTATAATTCGCATAAACAAAAGCTGTATAGGGCTCTTAGTATTTCAAAGATCAAGTGTGAGAATATGTCCTCTGGATAGTGGAGAACATTTAGAGGTTTTGAAGTAGGGGATCAAGATGATCTGGTTCATATTAGATATTTAATTCTTCAGAAGTTGTAAGGAATGGCCTTGCCCAGCTTTGGTAAAGATGTGGGAAAGGAGCATTCCATGGGTAAGAAGATGAATTGGTATAGCCTTTAAATAGAGTTTTGGCAATATCTACCAAAAGACTAAATAAAGCATAGTTTTTGGCTGAGGAATTCCACTTTTAGGAATGTATTCTAAGGAAATAACTGAATACATGTTAAAGATATAAATACTGTCTATTTATACTTATTGTTGTATTATTTATAATCCTTAAGAGAAATAGAAAATGACCTGAATGTTCTCTGGCAGCTTTGAGAATCACTGCCTGGGCCAGACTGAGCCTTGATTCCCTCTTTTAATTATTTTTAATCTATTTATTTATTTTACTATTATCAGTTGTTTATTTTTGGCTGTGCTGGGTCTCCATTGCTGCGTGGGCTTTTCTCTAGTTGCGGCTAGCAAGGGCTACTCTCCAGTTGCGGTGCTTGGGTTTCTCTCTGCGTGGCTTCTCACTGTGGTGGCTTCTCCTGTTGTGAAGCGTGGGCTAGAGGGTGCACAGGCTTCAGTAGCTGCCGCCTGTGGGCTCAGTAATTGTGGCTACTGGTCTCTAGAGCGCAGGCTCGATACCTATGGCACAGGGACTTAGCCACTCTGTGGCATGTGGGATCTTCCTGGACCAGGGATTGAACCCTGGTCCCTTTCATTGACAGGCAGATTCTTCACCACTGAGCCACCAGGGAAGCCCTTTGCTTTTAATTATAATGAGATTGAAAGTTCAGCATTCCAAGAGTCAGAAGCTGATTGAAGGATTGCATGTGCCCTTGGTTTTTCATCAAATTCAGTACCCAGATAGTATTCTAAATTTACCTGCCTTGCAATCAGCCATCTCCCTCAAGGTGAAAGGCTTATAAATCCCAAGGGTCCAGACATCTGAAGCAGGCTTTTACCCCAGAGGCTGAAAGTATGTAGCTGTGGTGGACAATCACCAGTGGCCACATAGCTCTACATAGGCAGATTTGACTGGGCTACCTTTCCTGAGATAAAATTCTAAGTCTGCAATAAAATTATTATACATCTTCCTGTAGCCAAATTAAGGATATAAAAATGTAAGTTTCTCATAAAACTTATGAAGATATAAATATATACTTTTTAAAAGTTCATAAAGTACACAGGTTCTAATCAAAGGATTCATAGAAGTGACTCATTTTCCATCAGTGCAAACATGCAGATTTCTTAGTTGTCAGAGCATAGTGATCCTTGGCAATATTAAATTTGTTCCCAGAAGAAGAAAAGAAAGCTTACATGATTGGCACTAGAAATTTCAAACCCATTTAGTATTTCTCCAAGAATCTCCAACAATAATCCAGCAATAGGAGATTCATAAGATTACAGTACATAAATATAATGGGCTACTAGTAACCTCAAGGATGAAGAAAGAAAGAATTTTATCTTTTATCTATAAGTAAGATTTTTTTTTCCCTTTGTTTTCTTTCAGGATTTTTTCTTTATCTTTGACTTTCTGTAGTTTGGAAATCATATGCTTAGGTGTAGTCTTTCTGGAATTTATCCTGCTTTGTGTTCTTGAAGCTTCCTGAATCTACAGTTTGGTGTCTGATAAGAATTTGAGGAAATCCTCAGTCATAGTTTGAAACATTTCTTCTGTTTGTCTTTGCCTGCGGCATTTCCATTATGATTTGGTATACTTTTTAGTTGTCCTGCAGTCCTTGAGTATTCTGTTCTTATTCAGACTTAATTCTTTCTGCATTTTAATTTTCGAGGATAATGCTGATATGTTATTTAACTCACAGGTTCTTTATTCAGTCATGTCTGGTCTACTAGTAAGTCCATTAAAGGAATTCTTTATTTCTGTTACAGTTTTGATTTTTTTTTTTTAGTATACCTCTAAGCATTTCTTTTCTTTTAAAAAATATTTATATATTTATTTTTGTCTGTGCTAGGTCTTCATTAGAGAAGGAAATTGCAACCCACTCCAGTATTCTTGCCTGGGAAATCCCATAGGGAGAGAAGCCTGGTGGCTACAATCCATGGGGTCACAAAGAGTCGGACACAGCTTAGTGACCAAACAACAACAACAACATATTAGCCTTGAGAAAATTATTATAATCCTACTACCAGTGGTGCTAGTGGTGAAGAATCTGCCTGCCAGTGCAGGAGACATAAGAGACATGGGTTCACTCCCTGGTTGGGAAAGATCCCCTGAAGGAGGGCATGGCACCCCACTCCAGTATTCTTGCCTGGAGAATCCCATGGACAGAGGAGCCTGGCGGGCTACAGTGCATAGTATTGCAGAGTCAAACACGACTGAAGCGCCTTAGCAGGTCTTCACTGCTGCACCTGCTTTAGTTTCTCTAGCTTTGCTGAGTGAGGACTACTCTACTTCGTGTTGTACAGGCTTCTCACTGTGATGGCCTCTCTTGCTGCAGAGCATGGGATCTAGGCATGTGGGCTTCAGTAGTTGTGGCAGGTGGGTTCAGTAGTTATGGCGCACGGGCTCAGTTGCTTCGCTGCATGTGAGATCCTCCTGGACCAGGGATTGAACCCCTGTCCCCCGCATTCAGAGGCAAACTCTCAGCTACTAGACTGTCAGAGAAGCCCTACCTCTAGCATCTCATTTTTGTTCTTTCTTAGGATTTCCATCATGCTGCTTATGTTTCCATCACCTATCTGTTTTTGCAGGTTCTCTATCTATAGTACCCTAGCATATTAATCATAACTGTTTTAAATTCTTCATTTGAAAAATAAAAGATAGTGGCTTTGGCAATGAGGGGTGCTATAGTGTTGTGTATGAAAGTCCACTGGCTGGTTGCGTTTGTCAGAAAAATTCCCTGGACTGTGGCCTCCAAGTGAGCTATTTGCAGTTTGGCCAGGTACCAGCGTGCACTGTTCCTTTTGATAAAAAGACTGGTTTTCACAGAGATATGGGTTGGATTCAATTTGCTTCAGAAAAAGAACCTAGTACATGATAACAGGAAAACCATGTTATTCACGGAATAAAGCTCCATGTTCAAGCTCAAAAACCTAAAGTTTTGCAAAGGGATCAAACATCTGATGAAAAGAAAGATTTTTGAGACCATCACTGCCTATTATATAAAGTAAGCAAACTGAAAAAAAAAAATCCCCATCTGATAATTCTAACATTTCTGCCTTGTCTGGTTCTGATGTTTGAGCTGTGTCTTCAAGGTGTACTTTTTTCATTTTGGTATGCCTTCTAACTTTTTCTTGAGAGCTAGATGTGCTGTACCAGGTAAAGAGAACTGTAGTAAATAGACCTTTAGTTAATGTGGTGAAGTGTGGGATCAGGAGGAGCATTCTATAGTCCTGTAGATGGGTCTCAGTCTTTCAGTAAGCCTCTGCCGCTGGACTGTGAACTTCACAAGTGTTTCTTAGGCTTTATTTCTCCCCTTTTGGAGGGCATGGGATGACTAGGGTGGGCTGGAGTAGGATATTTCCCTTCCCCAGTTCAGTTAGGCTCTGATGCTACCTGAGTGGATTAAACTCTTGACAAGCAGTTTCCCCTGAGGGCAAGTCTTGTTCAAAACAGGGTGCTCTAGGTTTCCCTGGTGGCTCAGTGGCAAAGAATTCACTTGCCAATGCAGGAGAAATGGGTTTGATCCTTGGTCTGGGATGACCCACGTGCAGCGGAGCAACTAAGCCTGTGCACTGCAGCTGTTGAGCCTGGGCTCTAGAGCCCAGGAGCCGCAACTCCTGAGCCTGCAAGCCACAAGCACTAGAGCCTGTGCTCTGCAACAAGAGAAGCCACTGCAACGAGGAGTCCACGCAACACAACTGAGAGTAGCGCCTGCTTGCTGCAACCAGAGAAAAGCCAACACAGCAATGAAGACCCGAAACAGCCAAAAGTAAATAAATAAAATTATATACGTTAAAAAAAGAGAACTGTCATTAAAAAAAATTTGGGTGCTCTGAGGTATTTCAAAATGGTTCCTTTCCCCCTCCCCCTGCAGAAGCTAAAGAGGATTTGTCTCCAAAGTTTACTTTGGAAATCTCATTGAATACCTGGGTGTTCAGTTCAGTTCAGTTCGGTTCAGTCGCTCAGTCGTGTCCGACTATTTGCAACCCCATGAATCACAGCACGCCAGGCCTCCCTGTCTATCACCAACTCCCAGAGTTCACCCAGACTCACGTCCATCAAGTCAGTGATGCCATCCAGCCATCTCATCCTCTGTCGTCCCCTTCTCCTCCTGCCCCCAGTCCCTCTCAGCATCAGAGTCTTTTCCAATGAGTCAACTCTTCACATGAGGTGGCCAAAGGACTGGAGTTTCAGCTTTAGCATCATTCCCTCCAAAGAAATCCCAGGGCTGATCTCCTTCAGAATGGACTGGTTGGATCTCCTTGCAGTGCAAGGGACTCTCAAGAGTCTTCTCCAACACCGCAGTTCAAAAGCATCAATTCTTCAGCACTCAGCATTCTTCACAGTCCAACTCTCACATCCATACATGACTACTGGAAAAACCATAGCCTTGACTAGACGGACCTTAGTCGGCAAAGTAATGTCTCTGCTTTTGAATATAATATCCTGATGTTGTTGGGGCCTCCCTATGATGAGTTCTTTTGGAGTTTTTATTTCTTGGGCTTATCTGCACTGGGACTCCAGCAATTCATTTATTACAATTCATATTTTCCTATCCTAGCACTGGTTCCCACGCTGGTTTCTTCTTGTGAGTCTTGACTCTCTGAAGCCACAACTTTGTATCCACCCAACTCTCCAGTCTTGAGGGGCAGCGATTTTCCCTGCGAACTTGTCTTATGAATCCAAGAAGAGTTGTTGACTTTCAGTATCTTCAGTTTTCCACCTCTTAAGAGGGAGTAGCAACTTCCAAGCTTCTATCATGTCAAACTGGAAATGGGAATATAAAGGATTAAAAAAAATAAGAAAGGCTACATTAAAATTTATGATTCAAATTGCTGTTAGTAGATTTAAGGAAAACTGAAGACATCTGTATTAAGTTTATAGTGTATCTAACTGTTTTGCACAGATGTTAGTTTCTTGGTCTTGATAATGTACTACAGTTAATATAAGATGTTATCAGTGCAGGAAGCTTGATGGAGGGTTCCCAGGCACTCTGTACTATATTTTACAACTTCTTGAGAATCTCTAACCATTTAAAAATAGAGGCTTTTCTTAAGTAAATGAAACTAGAAAAAACATTTGCAACATAAGAAGGAAAAAAAAAATCAAAGCCTCAATGTATAGAAAGCTTACCAATCAATAAAAAATACATCCTAGCAGAGAAGTAGGCAAAAGACATAAATAGGTACTTTGCAAATCATGGGTACCTAATTTATGAAAAGTTGTTTAGACTCACTCACAGCCGAGAAACAGCAGATAGAAGACATATCAGTTCAGTTCAGTTCAGTTCAGTCGCTCAGTCGTGTCCAACTCTTTGCAACCCCATGAATCGCAGCACGCCAGGCCTCCCTGTCCGTCACCATCTCCTGGAGTTCACCCAGACTCATGTCCATCGAGTCCATGATGCCATCCAGCCATCTCATCCTCGGTCGTCCCCTTCTCCTCCTGCCCCCAATCCCTCCCAGCATCAGAGTCTTTTCCAATGAGTCAACTCTTCGCATGAGGTGGCCAAAGTACTAGAGCTTCAGCTTCAGCATCATTCCTTCCAAAGAAATCCCAGGGTTGATCTTCAGAATGGACTTGTTGGATCTCCTTGCATTCCAAGGGACTCTCAAGAGTCTTTTCCAACACCACAGTTCAAAAGCATCAATTCTTTGGCACAGAGCCTTCTTCACAGTCCAAATCTCACATCCATACATGACCACTGGAAAAACCATAGCCTTGACTAGATGGACCTTAGTCGGCAAAGTAATGTCTCTGCTTTTGAATATGCTATCTAGGTTGGTCATAACTTTTCTTCCCAGGAGTAAGCGTCTTTTAATTTCATGGCTGCAGTCACCATCTGCAGTGATTTTGGAGCCCCCCAAAATAAAGTCTGACACTGTTTCTACTGTTTCCCCATCTATTTTCCATGAAGTGATGGGGCCAGATGCCATGATCTTCATTTTCTGAATGTTGAGCTCTAAGCCAACTTTTTCACTCTCCTCTTTCACTTTCATCAAGAGGCTTTTTAGCTCCTCTTCACTTTCTGCCATAAGGGTAGTGTCATCTGCATATCTGAGCTTATTGATATTTCTCCCGGCAATCTTGATTCAAGCTTGTGTTTCTTCCAGTCCAGCGTTTCTCATGATGTAGTCTGCATATAAGTTAAATAAGCAAGGTGAAAATATACAGCCTTGATGTACTCCTTTTCCTATTTGGAAGCAGTCTGTTGTTCCATGTCCAGTTCTAACTGTTGCTTCCTGACCTGCATACAGATTTCTCAAGAGGCAGGTCAGGTGGTCTGGTATTTCCATCTCTTTCAGAATTTTCCACAGTTTATTGTGATCCACATAGCCAAAGTCTTTGGCATAGTCAATAAAGCAGAAAAAGATGTTTTCTGGAACTCTCTTGCTTTTTCCATGATCCAGCAGATGTTGGCAATTTGATCTCTGGTTCCTCTGCCTTTTCTAAAACCAGCTTGAACATCAGGGAGTTCACGGTTCACGTATTGCTGAAGCTTGGCTTGGAGAATTTTGAGCATTACTTTGCTAGCATGTGAGATAAGTGCAATTGTGTGGTAGTTTGAGCATTCTTTTGCATTGCCTTTCTTTGGGATTGGAATGAAAACTGACCTTTTCCAGTCCTGTGGCCACTGCTGCACAGGAAGGCCTAGAGGAGCTATCCCACGTTGAATGTCAGGAACAGTGGCTGTAAGGAGATACCCCTCGTCCAAGGTAAGGAGCAGCGGCTGTGCTTTGCTGGAGCAGCTGTGAAGAGTTACCCCACAGCCAAGGTAACAGAAACCCAAGTAAGATGGTAGGTGTTGCAAGAGGGCATCAGAGGGCAGACACACTGAAACCATACTCACAGAAGACATATCACTTTCTATTTATTATCCTGGTAATAATTAAGAATGAACATAATAATACCAATTACTGCCAAAACTGTCAGTAATTGGGTGCTCCATCTACTGCTTATAGAAGGGTAAATTGGCACAATTTCATAGGAAACCAATTTGATAACACATGAAGTAGCAAATAGTTGCAGTTTCATATAGAGGAGTTTATTTTTAGGAAAGCAGGATGTACACAAATATATCTATAGACATATTCATCAAGAATTGTTTATAGTAAAAACCTTAAGGAACAATAATAGGAAAATGATTAAATAACTACAGCAGAATATCATTGTTGTAGAAGAATATTAAATGGCATGGGAAATTATTCCAAGTATCAAAAATCTAATTAAAAAACAATATGAAAGGATATGTACAATATGCTGCCAATTCTGTTTCCAAAGGTTATATGTGAAGGAAAAAACACGGAAATAACAAAATAGCAATAGTCAGATATCCCTGGGAAGTGGGGTCCCGTATGATTTATTTTCTTCTTTGTGATTGTCTTGGTTTTTCATCTTTTAATGTTGATCATGTATTGCTTTTATAAACAAAGCAATAAATAAAATAGATCTTAATAAAATCTGTCAGCCAAATTTATTAAACTCCCATTATTCTAGATTATACAGGAACAATACTCTTTAAAAAATTTTTTAATTTAATTTTATTTTGGCTGCACCGCATAGCATGTGGGATCTTAGTCCCCTGACCAGGGATTGAAACCACATGCCCTGCAGTAGAAGCACAGTCTTAACCACTGAACCACTAGGGAAATCCCAGTAATAATACTCTGTCATACTTGTAAAGCTAAAAATCTAAAGGATAAGCTAACATAAGATGGTGTGCGTGCCTGCTCAGTTATGTCCAACTCTGTGCAACCCCATAGACTGTAGCCTGTCAGGCTCCTCTGTTCAAACAAGAATTTTCCAAACAAGAATACTGGAGTAGGTTGCCATTTCCTATTCCAGTAGATATTCCCGACTCAGGGATTGAACCTGTGTTTCCTGCATTGCAGGCAGACTGTTTACCACTGAGCCACCTGGGAAGCCCCCAACATAAGATGACAGGAACACCTTAACATGTATATGACCCAGCAGAGCTATTACAGCCGAGCTAAGAGGAAGTCTGTGTAAGAATAGAATGTGAACTTGGCAGTCAGATCTAGCCTCAAGTCCTACCTGGCTTGACAGAAAACAAAATTCTGTAAAGCAATTATCCATCAATAAAAAAATAAGAAAGAGAAGATTGCTTTAAAAAGTTTTGTTTTCTCTTCTAAGAATGGGGTAGTAATACCGACATCATCTAAGTGATAACGACAAATTAAATGAGGTATGTAAATGCCTAGTACATAGAATATGTTGAATAGTTTTTAGTTTCCTTTCCTAAAAAGACCTTTGGTAATAAACATGTCCTTTTTGTCTTTGTAATATTCATTGTATACACGGACCGCAGCTTCATCCATTCATCTGTGGATGGATATGTAGGTTGTTTCCATGTCCTGCTGCTGCTAAGTCGCTTCAGTCGTGTTCAACTCTGTGCGACCCCATAGATGGCAGCCTACCAGGCTCCCCTGTCCCTGGGATTGTCCAGGCAAGAACACTGGAGTGGGTTGCCATTTCCTTCTCCAATGCATGAAAGTGAAAAGTGAAAGGGAAGTCGCTCAGTCATGTCCGACTCTTAGCGACCCCGTGGACTGCAGCCCACCAGGCTCCTCCATCCATGGGATTTTCCAGGCAAGAGTACTAGAGTGGGGTGCCATTGCCTTCTCCGTTCCATGTCCTAGCTACTTTAAATAGTACTGTGATGAATGTTGGGGTGCATGTGTCTTTTTCAATTTTCTCAGGGCATATGCCCCATAGTGGGATTGCTGGATTATATGGTAGTTAATTCCTAGTTGTTTAAAAGGAATTTCCATGCCGTTCTCCACAGTGGCTATATCAATTTACATTCGTACCAACAATACAGGAGGGCTCCGTTTTCTCCACACCCTCTCCAGCATTTAGTGTTTGTAGATTTTTTGGTGATTGCTGTTTGGACCAGTGTGAGTTCTAGTGAGGTGGATGAACCTAGAATTTGTTATACAGAGTGAATTAAGTCAGAAAGAGAAAAATAAATATCATCTATTAACGCATATATAGAGAATCTAGAAAAATGGTACTGATGAACCTATTTGCAGGACAGGATAGAGACACAGACGTAGGAATAGACTTGTGGACGTAGAAGGGGCAAGAGAGGGTGGGACGAGTTGGGAGAGTAGCCTTGAAACGTATACATTATCGTATGTAAGTGTGTTAAGCCGCTCAGTTGTGTCCAATTCTTTTCAACCCATGGCCCATAGCACACCAGGTTCCTCTGTCCACTGAATTCTCCAGGCAAGCATACTGGAATGGATAGCCATTACCTACTCCAGGACCTGGGTCTCCTGCATTAAGGGCAGATTCTTTACCATCTGAGCCACCAAGGAAGTTGTAAATGTATGTACATTTTATCATATGTAAAATAGCTAATGAGAAGTTGATGTATAACATATGGAGCTCAATGCGGTCCTCTATGACAAGCAGTAGGGGTGGGATAGGATTGAGGGCAGAGAGTCAAGAGGGAGGGAACATAGTTATACTTAATGGCTGATGCATGTCGTTGTGTGGCAGAAGCCAACACGATAGTTTAAAGCAATTTTCCTCCAATTAAAAAATAAACTGAAAAAAGAAACTTGTCTTGGAAAGTTTGTAAAGAGAAAAATTAAAACACAATGAAGAGGTAAGAGGTCATAGGTTATCCAGACTGGAGTCAGATAGGGTGGGGTGCACATTGTTGGGGGCAGGAAGGAAAATAATAAAGACTGATATGGAAGAGAGCTACCTCCTCAGCTCAGTGAAGCTTCTCTGGTTAGGAGGGGAGGGATGAGAAGATTACAGTAGAAAAGAAAATGGGAAACTTGATGGAATGTTTGTTACTGTTCCACTGGAGTTAAGCTTCTTGAGGTCAGGCACCTGTCTATCTGGCTCACTTTTTTTCCTTCTACTTTTGTCAAAATATAGTTGACATACAGCACAGAGTGTAAGATAAACAGCATAATGATTTGACTTACATACATTAGGAAATGATTTCCACAGTAAGTTTAGTGAATATCCATCATCTCATACAGGTACAAAATTAAAGAAATAGGAAAATTCTTTTTTCTTATAATGGGAAAACTTTCCCATATAAATACAGCAATGTTAGTCATGGGCATTACACCCCTAGTAGTTACTTATTGGAATTTTGCGCCTTTTAACCATCTTCATCCAATTCCTCCTCATCTCATCACCCACCTTTGAAGTGAAGTGAGGTCGCTCAGTCGTGTCCGACTCTTTGCAACCCCGTGGACTGTAGGCCACTAGACTCCTGCGTCCATGGGATTTCTTAGGCAAGAATCACCCACCTTTGGTAAGCACAAATCTGATCTCTTTTACTATGAGTTTGTTTTTGAAGAATAGTTGACCTGTGTAACACTGTGTTAGTTCCTGTTACAAAGCATAGTGATGTGATATTTCTGTATGTTTCCAAATGATTACTACAATGTCTAGTTACCTTGTGTCACTGTACAAAGATATTACATTCAGTTCAGTTCAGTCTCTTTGCCACCCTATGGACTGCAGCACGCCAGACCTCCCTGTCTATCACCAAGTCCCAGAGTTTACTCAAACTCATGTCCATTGATAGTTGCGATTACATTCCCCAAAATGTATGTATGTATTTATGTATGTGATTATTTGTTACTGATTTCTTAAGTTCAAAAGATTTTAGTAACCCTGCATTTTCACTCCTTACCCACAAGCTTTACTGTGTTTGATGTCATATTTTGAAACTTTTGTTCTGTGTCTCTCTCAACTACTTACTGTGGATAAAGGTGATTTGACTACTTTGTCTTTTAACCCTCCTACTAGCTTTATATGGGCTTCCCTGGTGGCTCAGATGGTAAAGAATCTGCCTGCGATTCGGGAGACCTGGGTTTGATCCCTGAGTCAGGAAGATCCCCTGGAGAAGGAAATGGCAACCTGCTCCAGTATTCTGGCCTGGAGAATTCCGTGGACTGTATAGTCCACGGGGTCCCAAAGAGTCAGACATGGCTGAGTGACTTTCCTTTTCGCTAGCTTTATACATGGCTGATTTACCTTTACTATATAGCTAGGTGTGTAGTTATCTCATGGTAGTTTCGTTTGCATTTCTCTGGTGACTAATGATATTAAGATTTTGTCAGATTTTTGCCTTCTGCACTAATTTGATGTCCTCCTTCAAATATGAGTGACAGTATTGTAAATCAAACAGTTTGCTTATTGATTCACTTTTATTCCCACCCCTGTTAAAGTGTTCGTATATATACATCTTGAGGACATATGTAAATTTCTGTCTCTTCAAAGCATTTTCACTATTTTGCTGGATTTAGTACAAAGTACGGAGAAGGCAATGGCACCCCACTCCAATACTCTTGTCTGGAAAATCCCATGGATGGAGGAACCTGGTAGGCTGCAGTCCATGGGGTCACGAAGAGTCAGACTCGACTGAGTGACTTCACTTTCACTTTTCACTTTCATGCATTGGAGAAGGAAATGGTAACCCACTCCAGTGTTCTTGCCTGGAGAATCCCAGGGATGGCGGAGCCTGGTGGGCTGCTGTCTATGGGGCTGCAAAGAGTCAGACACGACTGAAGCGACTTAGCGGCAGCAGTACAAAGTAACTTTTCTCTTGGTAAAATCCCCCAGATTATTTATATTATCAGCATGAAATGATGCTTTTCAGAACACTTATTGCCCCATATTTAGAGGCATTCCTTTCTTTAGGAGAGTTCAAAGCCTTTTGATGTTAATATTCATAGAATCTTGGTGAAATGGATGGGAAGCACTGGGAGAAAAAAATGAAATTCCAGAAGGCAAAGCGACTTAGCCCAAATCTCAAAGCGAACTGCTGTAATGCAAACTATAAGTTGAGTCAAAGTCATCAGATATGTCACCAGACCAACTGCAACCTGGCTAACCAGGGCACCTCTCCTCATGGAGTCAGACCTATAAAGATTTCAAATGAAGTCGAATCACTTCATCTTCTGATATAAAGTTAGTATCATTTCCCCCCAAATCTTTCAGAACTAGAAAGTTATCATGAGCCTTGCCATGTAGAGTCCCCATGGATTTGCCAACTGATGGCTATAAAGAAAAACATAGTCATTCTGCCCCACAGAGAAAGATGTGTAAAAATGCAGTAATGTAGGGGAAAAAAGTTTCATAGAACAATTCAGACATTTCCTGTCCTCTCGTACACACATAAATATTTTCAAGTAGGAAGACTGTGTTTTGAGGAAAAACAACAAAGAAAAGGATAGGACCTCTAGCAATAAAGAAATAAAACACACCAGTGTTCCAAGCTGGTTTTTCTGAACATACTGCATATTTAAAGAGTCACTCGGAAGGAGTATGTCTGATGTTTAGCAAATATGCCAGAATTCACACACCCAAGGATGGTGCTTTTTTTTCCCCCCTCAAAGTAGGCATCTTGGGATGTTTATATTCTTATTTCAGTGTCACTGCGTCACTGATAAAAGCATTTTTGGAACTGCTATTTTGGAATTGACTTCAGAGCCTTAGGAACATTCTTTTGATTAGCTTCAGGATTCTGTGGCTCCGTAAGAAAGTAAGTTTCAAATACTCGCTCACCATTTGACTACTTTAAGTCTCAGACTCCTTATTCTGCTCTTTGTATATTTATTTATTTTTGGCTGTGCTGGGTCTTCCTTGCCTCATATGGGCTTTCTCAAGTTGCGATGTGCTGGCTTCTCATTGCAGTGCCTTCTCTTGTTGCAGAGTATAGGCTCTAGGTTCACCGGCTTCAGTAGTTGCAGCTCGTGATCTCTAGAGCACAGGCTCAATAGGGTTGTGGTGCATGGGCTTAGTTGCTCTGAGGCATGTGGGATCTTCCTGGACCAGGGATCAAACCCATGTCCCCTGCATTGGCAGGCAGATTCTTATCCACTGTAGCACCAGGGAAGTCCTCTCCTCTTTTCTTATACCTTATTCTCACCCAATTCTGATCGTCTTGTTTTTTGAATTTATTGCTTAATCTCTCATTTTCCTCTCCTTCTGTAAATCAGACATGATGGTGAGTTCACAATCTTAGGGGAAATCTTTACTTCTCTTCTGGACCATGCTCTTGTCTTGTCTTCTGCCTAAGGTGATATGGGCAGCTCTCGGTGGAAACCTTGGTCCAGCCTGACTCCAGAAACAATTCTCCTGCCCACTCCAAGGACAGGAGAAGGCAATGGCAACCCACTCCAGTACTCTTGCCTGGAAAATCCCATGGACGGAGGAGCCTGGTAGGCTGAAGTCCATGGGGTCGCACAGAGTTGGACACGACTGAAGCGACTTAGCAGCAGCAGCACTCCAAGGACAGATGACTACAGCAGCGGGAGGATGACCCACCAATGACCCAGTGACAGTGATCCAATTCATCTAAGAGCAAAATTAATTTGTTAAAATGGCCCACAGTGATTTGAACCAATGGCTGATACGGAGGGAATGACATGTCAGCTCAAGCTGCATAAGGAAAATAAAGGCTGAGAAGTGGCTGTAAAGTAGAGAGACTGGACTTGTCCTGAGGCTCTGAGTGCTGCACTCCATCCCTCCCCTTAGACTAGGGGATGCTGCCTGGGTGGCAGCGTGGACTCATCTCTTGCTCCCATTACAGTTGGGTCAGCTGGGGCTCTGCTCCATGTCTTCTTCTCTTTGGGACCCATGCTGCTGGGCCTTGTCTCTTGATGGAGGAAAATGCAACCTAGTGGACCATACACACAAGCATCTGGGGGCACTGACTGTAGAGTTGGAATGAACACACCGTGTGCCATAGTTGGTTGAAGGGAAAACTAATTTATTATAGAGTAATTTTTTTATTTTGGAATTTTTATAGTATGTACTTTATTTTTATTCATTAAAATTTTTTAATTGGAGGATAATTGCTTTACAACATTGTGTTAGTTTCTGCTGTACAACAATGTGAATCAACTATACATATATGTATACATATGCATGCATGCATGTTAAGTCACTTCAGCTGTGTCTGATTCTTTAGGACCCCATGGACTTTAGCGCATGAGACTTCTCTGTCCATGGGATTCTCCAGGCAAGACTACTGCAGTGGGTTATGTATACATATACGTATACATTAGGCTTCCTCAATGGTTCAGTGAGTAAAGAATCTATCTGCAATGTGGGAGACACAGAAGACAGAGGCTCGATCTCTGGGTTGGGACGATCCTCTGGAGGAGGAAATGGCATCCCTACATGCAAACAAGCTCCACTCCAGTATTCTCATCTGAAAAATTCCATGGACAGAGGAGTCCATGGGGTCACAAAGAGTCAGACACGACAGCCACTAACCACAATTTTTTCTCTCCATACATATATCCCCTCCCTCTTGAGTCTCTCTCCCACCCCCACAACCCATCCCTATAGGTAGATTCATTTTTAAAAGCTAGACTTTTGTTGGTTATGTTTTAACTATCTTTGTTGGGAGGGAGGGCACTTATGTTCCTATCTCCAGCAACTCTGAAATATTTACCCTGTAGAAGGAAAAGTCACGTAACAGTAAATAAAAACCCCGGCAATAAAAATGCATTAGTATTTTCTTTGGGATAGTACATTTTTATAGTGGCATTTATCAATTTATATTCCTCGTGGCATTTTACTTGAATTGATAGAAAGACAAATTGTATTTTCCAAGCACAGGAAAGCAGATTATCCCAAGTAGAGAAATGGGGAAACTGACTACATCTGTATGTTGGTTCATAATCTCAGGAACTCCCAGCGGGCAGATCTGAAACTGAACAAGGAGAGCCAGAAGAGAACAAAGGAAGAGGCAGACCACTCCAGGTGGGTAGGTGGCAGTTCTCAGGAGCAAGGAAACTTACATACCAGGCTTGTCTTGGATGGCTGCATGACGCATAGATCTCTGCCCCCACCCACCAAAATCTTAGGAATTTACATAGAGGCCTTACTGGGGTTCAGTCACATATACTATCCGGATGGTCTCAACACCACTTCACTCTCTCAAGGTTGCATGCTTTAAACAGCTTCAGCTATAAGACTGGGTGCAGAATGGACGTTCCCAGGACAGGGAGGGGTGAGGAGCCTCTGATTGCCTGCGTCCACCTAGCTCCTGGGTCAACAGCCAGTCATGTTCTGTCCATGGCTTCGTCAACACTGTGGTTACTGCTCATGCTCAAAGATGACCTCTTTGTGGGATTCTGGATACTTTTCCTTGCTGAGGTAGGTCAGACTGCAGTGCTTTATTTGCAGTATTTCCCATGCCAGCTTCACCTGAAGAAGCTGTGCGTATGCATGTGCTTTAAGTCACTTCAGTCATGTCCGACTCTGTGCAACCCCATGGACGGTAGCTCACCAGGCTCCTCTGTCTATGGAATTCTCCAGGCAAGAATACTGGAGTGGGTTGTCATGCTCTCCTTCAGGGGATCTTCCTGACCCACATCTCTTATGTCTCCTGCATTGGCAGGTGAGTTCTTTCCCACTAGCATCACCTGGGAAGCCCAGAAGAAACTGACATAAGACCAAAAGACAACCATCGAATTACAGTAAGTCCCCTACATACAAATGATTTCCATTCTGAGAGCAAGTTTGTACAATTTTTTCGTTAAGTCTAACAAAGTTAGCCTAGGTACCCAACTAGCACAACTGGCTATATAGTACCATACTGTAATAGGTTCAGAATACTTTTTGTACAAATAATACATTAAAAATACTAACACAAAAATTAAAAAAAAAATTTAATCTTACAGTACAGTACCTCGAAAAGTACAATCGCTGGCATACAGAGGCTGGCATCAAGTGAACAGGCGAGAAATAGAGATACTGTACTACTGTACTCTGGGCTCAGTGGTAAAGAATTTTTCTGCCAGTGCAGGAGATGTGGGTTCGATCCCTGGCTCAGGAGGATCCCCTGGAGAAGGAAATGGCAACCCACTCCAGTATTCTCACCTGGAGAATCTCATGGACAGAGGAGCCTGGTGGGCTGCAGTCCAAAGGGACACAAAAGAGTCATACATGACTTATCGACTAAATGACAACAACTGCTAGTGTACTCTATACAGTGCTGTAAGGTACACAAACGCACAACCACTAGTAGAGAATGCATGGGTGCAACAATGTGTGCCAGCCATGAAATTAAAAGACGCTTACTCCTGAAGGAAAGTTATGACCAACCTAGACAACATATTAAAAAGCAGAGACATTACTTGGCCAACAAAGGTCTTTCTAGTCGAGGCTATGGTTTTTCCAGTAATCATGCATGGATGTGACAGCTGGACTGTGAAGAAAGCTGACCGCAGAAGAATTGATGCTTTTGAACTGTGGTGTTGGAGAAGACTCTTGAGAGTCCCTTGGACTGCAAGGAGATCCAACCAGTCCATTCTGAAGGAGATCAGTCCTAGGTGTTCTTTGGAAGGAATGATGCTGAAGCTGAAACTCCAGTACTTTGGCCACCTCATGCAAAGAGTTGACTCATTGGAAAAGACTCTGATGCTGGGAGGGATTGGGGGCAGGAGGAAAAGGGGACGACAGAGGATGAGATGGCTGGATGGCATTACTGACTCGATGGACATGAGTTTGGGCGAACTCCAGGAGTTGGTGATGGACAGGGAGGCCTGGCGTGCTGCGATTCATGGGGTTGCAAAGAGCTGGACATGACTGAGTGACTGAAATGAACTGAACTGAACAATGTATGCCGGACACATGGACTAACTTACATGATTGGATGTGTGAACGCATGTTCACATCTTTGAAAGCTTGAAACTTGAAGGTTTGTATGCAGGGGACTTACTGTAATAAAAACGCTAGGCTCCTAGTGCCAGGATTTTGGCTGATGCCTCAGAGAATCAGGTAGTTCTCCAGGCGTGTGTGGGAAAGAGGCAATCCTGAGAATGTATGGGGAGGGTAAGGCAGGCAGGGGAGCCCAGGCAGCAGGCCCCTTGTCTCCATCTGCCCAGACCCACATGGAGGGAGAGAATGGTGAAGGCAGGGAGTTGTACTGGATTCTGTTCTCTCTACACACTGAGCACTGAGCTCGGGGTTCCTGACATGCAGGGGAAAGGAAAGGAAAGGGCAGGATGTCAGGGCTCCATCATCGCAATCCTACGAAAGAAACAGATTGTAAAAGCCGCGAGAAGGATTTATGACTTCAGGGACCTTTGTGAGTCTTTTTATTAGCGTAGTATATCACTCCCCTCCCATCTTTGTGCTGACAACACTCCTTAGCCCTTCCCTAGATTTCTTGTCAAACTGGGCAACTATATAAAATGAACAGACCGGAGCTGCAGGAAGGGACTGATTGATTCCTGTGTGCGCCTGCACACGAAGAAGCAATTTTATTCTAAGAGGTTCTCTTATGTGGGCTTCCGGTGAGGGACTCTCAGATGGTTTCTGAAAACTCTGTGTTTTTAAAAGACTTTTATTTTTTCTTACAAGGGTCTTCCTAAGAGCATAAATCAAATTATAAAGAGAAACGTATGCTCTCCTAAACAGTTTTGAAAAGTAAAGTATGAGTCACTCAGTCGTGTCTGACTCTTTGTAACCCCATGGACTGTAGCTCACCAGGCTCCTCTGTCCACAGAATTCTCCAGGCAAGAATACTGGAGTTGGTTGACATTTCCTTCTCCAGGGGATCTTCCCAAGCCAGGGATCAAACATGGTTCTCCCGCACTGCAGGCAGACTTTACCCACTGAGCCACCAGGGAAGCCTCAGTTATTTGAAAGTTTGGAGAGGGCTCTGGTGGATGTGCCGGCCCAATACAGTCAGTGAATGGTTCAGGCCCTTTCAAGCCATCTATGCAGCTGGCTTTGCATTTCTGGGGCTTCTCTGGTGGCTCAGATGGTAAAGAATCTGCCTGTAGTGTGAGAGACCTGTGTTCAGTCTCTGGGTCAGGAATATCCCCTGGAGAAGGGAATGACTACCCACTCCAATATTCTTGCTTGGAGAATTCCATGAACAGAGGCTACAGTCCATGGGATCTCAAAGAGTTGGACACGACTGAGCAACTAATATTTTCACTATGACTGAGAAGTTCACAAGGGACAGACCGAATGTTTTCTCCTCTGTAAAGCCTTTCTTTTTTTAAATTGAAGTACAGTTGATTTAGAGTATTGTGTTAGTTTCAGGTATACAGGAAAGTGACTGGGTTATACATATATATGTATATATTTTTATTTTGATTCTTTTCAAACTAAAATATGTATTATAGATTATTACAAGATATTCAATATAGTTTCCTGTGCTAGACATTAAATCCTTGTTGCTTATCTATTTTGTATATAGTAGTATCCATCTGTTAATCCCATATTTCCAGTTTATCATTCTCCCACCCTTTCCCCTTTAATAACCATTAGTTTGTTTCCCATGTCTGTGAGTCTGTTTTTGTTTTATAAACAAGTTCATTCGTACTGTTTTTTAGATTCATATGTAAGTGATATATTTGTCTTTCTCTGACTTCCTTCACTTAGTATGGTAATCTATAGGTCCATCCATGTTGCTGCAAAAGGCATCATTTCATTCTTTTTTATGGCTGAGTAATATTCCATCACATATACATTACATACTACATATCTTTTTTATCCATTCATCTGTTGATGGACTTTTAGGTTGCTTTCATGTCTTGGCTGTCGTAAATAGTGCTACAATGAAGCTTGAGGTGCATGTATCTTTTTCAATTAAAGCTTGTAAAGCCTTTCTTGATTTCTCTAAGTTTGACTAAATTTCTCTGTATTCCAACAACAAAACAACAAAATTAATAGTTGCAAAAAATGTAATGAGTGTTTACATGTTCTATAGTCATTATTCTACATGTTAACTCACTGATTTTTACAACAACCAGGTGAGGTCTGTGGATTTTTTTCTGAGACTCTGAACAGTTAAATGACCAGCCTAAGATCACACAGCTACAAAGAGGAAGAATATGGATTTTAACCTAGCTGTAGACTCCAGAGCACGTATTCTTTATTTCAAACAAGTTCTGGTTCAAAGGGAAAGAATAGCCTCTCAGGCTGTCAGTACTGCCACTTAGTCATAGACCTAATATTGCTGAAGCTGAAGCTCCGATACCTTGGCCACCTGATTCGAAGAGCTGAGTCATCAGAAAAGACCCTAATATTGGGAAAGATTGATGGCAAACAGAAAAAGGGGTGTAGAGGGTGAGATGGTTAGATAACATCACCAACTCAATGGGCATGAACTTGACCAAACTTTGGGAGATAGTGGAGGATGGAGAAGCCTGGCATGGTGGAGGACAGGGAAGCCTGGCATGCTGCAGTCCATGAGGTCGCCAAGAGTTGGGTGTGACTGAGCAACTACACAGCAACAACAGACCTAAAATGCCTATTTTGTCCCTGCTTTGAATCTCACTGAACTCCCATGCCTGGTGGGTCCACTAGAATTCTGTGCTCATGGGAATCCTGACTGTTCTATGCTAATGGACTAGCAAGGCATTCACTTTATGTATGTCTCCTCTGCCCACGTGCACGCTCCATTGTCAGTTCGGACTTCACTTACAAAACCCAAGCTCAAAGAGAAAATTACTTGGAATTTCAAGTTAGTGACCACAAGGCATTAAACCAAGTGTGAGACCCTGTTGAGAACACAGTCCTGTGTAACTAGGCAAGGTTGTGTGTCCAAGAAGTCTTCCCTGCTTATGAGATAGTACTTCATGTTTTTGTTTTTCTGGCGAGATAGTGATGGTGGGACAGATGAAGTATACTTCAGCTCAAACCATCAGAAGTTGGAGGAGCCTGGATTTGAACTTTGATCTGTCTGTCTGATTCTAAAATTCACATTCCCAAGTGTTCAGTACTGCAATAAATCAGCTATTCAAATGGTCCCCAACCTTTTTGGCATCAGGGAACTGTTTTGTAGAAAACAATTTTTTCTCGGACAGTGGGGTGGGGGGATGGTTTCAGGATGATTCAAGCACATTCCATTTATTATGCTGCTGCTGATCTGACAGGAGGCAGAGCTCAGGCAGTAATGTGAGCAATGGGGAGCTCACATTAAATACAGATGAAGCCTCACCCACTCGCCCGCCGCTCACTTTCTGCTTTGCAACTAGGTACACACAGCCACAGACCATTACCAGTCCATGATTTGGGGGCTGGGGACCCCTGGTTATGCCGCTGCCTCCCATAACCATTAGCAGATTACAAAGAATGGATTATCAGTTGTGGCTTATAAAGAGTCCAAATTGCTTTCCATCTCTGTTCATTCTTCTGTGTAACAGTTGACCAAGTGCCTTACCGTTGCTGCTCTTTATATTTGTTTTAAACACCTTTCTCAACACCTTTGTTGATCACCACAATCTTAGGAGAGAGTTAGTCACTCTTTTTGTAGATGAGGAAATTGAGGCTCAAAAGCAGAAAGTGATGCTCCAAGGTCACTTTGTCAGCGGCAGAGCCGAATCTGGAGTTCTTTTTTTAACAAGTCTCCTTTTGAGCCAAAACTCAAACAGTAGGACTTGTGGTCAAGTGATAACAGAAGGAAGAATATTGGCTCATAAATCAAAATGAGGTTTTCGGATATCCTTTACATAACACGAAGCTTGACCTAGTAGAAAGAACTTGTGAATTGAGGTCAGAGATGGACTTGAACTCTGCCACCTATTGTGTAAATTTGGCGACTTCCACTTTTGAGCACCAAAACTCTCATATACAAAAAGAGACATTTATGTTGTTGTTGTTCAATCACCAAGTCATGTCCAACTCTTCGAGACCCCATGGACTGCAGCACACCAGACCTCCCTGCCCTCAACATCTCCTGAAGTTTGCCCAAGTTCATGTCCATTGTATCAGTGAAGCCATCCAGCCTTCTCATCCTCTGTTGCCCTCTTCTCTTTCTGCCTTCAATCTTTCCCAGCACCGGAATCTTTTCCAGTGAATCAGCTCTTTGCATCAGGTGGCCAAAGTAAGGAACTTCAGCTTCAGCATCAGTCCTTCCAAAGGGTATTCAGGGTTGATTTCCTTTGAGATTGACTGGTTTGATCTCCTTACTGTCCAAGGGACTCTCAAGAGTCTTCTCCAGCACCACAGCTGGAAAACATCAATTCTTCGGCACTTGCCCTGAGGGACAGTTCTATCAAAGTGAGAAAAGTTGTGAAGCTCAGTAAATGTGAGTTTCCTGTTCTTACTGGTCATGACCTACTGGTTACATAGATAGTAGAGAACTCAATCTAACATTCTCTATTCCAGAGAGGCCAGGCTGTCTAAAGGCAAATTCAGAGTGAAGGAAACACCCAGAATCAAACCGTGTTCTATTCTTCACCTTCACACAATCTCTGCTGCTTCTTCATGTCATGATATTAGGCATGAAAAAGACACACCACCAGGTACTATGATTGACACATAAAAGATGTGCTAAATGTGTGAGGCCATGGATGTTCTGGTCTTTATATGATATCAATGCAGAAATTTCATTGTGAAGTCATTTGATGGTGTGAACTAATGGGTAATTTGGCCACACTTTACCAGACTTAAAATCATTATTAATTTCTTTAGCACTGTAATAACATTGATTTAGATGAATGTTTATAACATAGAAAGTGTATAATATTTAGCAGTAATTAACATCTTTTAATTAGGAAGAATTGCCAAGTAGTTTTCTCTGTTGGCTCTGTTGTTGGCTAAAAGTGCTGCTGGATGCAAATTCAGCTTAATCACAAAGGGGACAGCTTGCGTTTTATGTTAAATTTGCCTTTAATGGATTAAAAATATTCTTTGGTATTATATTTTGTCATAAGAAGGCACATTTGAATCACCAGTGTTATAGAATGTGAGTAGTCCAAATGTCATAAATGTTATGAATAAAACCATTCACCTAGCGATGCTCACATAGGATAGATCAAAGTGAGTGTAGAAATTTGATCTGTCTGTCCATATGCTCATCGAGTTGTGTAGGTCTTAGTACTGGCTTTGCTATTATTATTCCTCTAGAAGCACAACATAAAATTTCATCTTTTCACGTGCATTTATAGCAAATGTTACTCCTTGCTAACCAGAGAGGCATTTAGGAAATTGCTGGGTATGAAAATTGCTGACATTTTCTGAATTTCAAATGACAAATGAGATGTTCCTGTCAGTTTACTGTGTAACTCCATAGCATATGGTGCTTCTGCTGGTGGGTGTTATTTCAAAGTTTGCAGATCACACCACAAGAAAGTCCCTCTGGTGGGCTCCTGGAACACTTAGCAACTGTGAATCTGAAGTGACAGTACAGAGGGAAAAGACTTTAAAAAAAGAGCTTTTTTTTTTTTTTCTGACAGTGAAAAAGCAGTACAAAGTGAATGGTAAGTTAATACAGAGAGGTGGAGGGTAGAGTCACTTATCCAGCAAAAAAAAAAAAAAAAAAAAAAAAAAGAAAACAAGAAAAAGCAGTTTTCTCCTTTATAGGACAAATGGAGAAGTTATCTAAATTCTTAAAAACAGTGTATAATGTCAGATTTCAGAGAAGAATAAGAATTAAGAGACTGACTAGAATTAAAATAATTGTCGACAGGAGAAAAGACTCTTGAGACTGCCTTGGACTGCAAGGAGATCAAACCAGTCAATCCTAAATCCAAAAATCCTAAATCAGCCCTGAATATTCATTAGAAGGACTGATGCTGAAGCTGAAGCTCCAATATTTTGGCGACCTGATGCGAGGACTTGACTCATTGGAAAAGACAGAGATGCTGGGAAAGATTGAGGGCAGGAGAAGGTGGCAACAGAGGATGAGATGATTGGATGGCATCATCGATTCAACAGACCTGAGCTTGAGCAAACTCCAGGAGACAGTGAAGGACAGGGAAACCTGGTGTGCTGCAGTCCATAGGGTTGCAGATTTGGACACGACTTTAACCACTGGACAACAGCAACAACTACGTTATAGAGAAGCTTAGAAATGGAGAGGAGATTGTTCTGAGCAACAGAGAAGAGTGCCAGAATTACATTTACACCAGAAATTGCAAAATAACTTCGAATAATGAAGATTTGAAAAGAAGGCTCTATTATTCAAAATGGGGCAGCTTATTTAAAACCAGCTCTCAGCAGAGCCCTGTTCCTTTCATTGTAATCCACTTTAATAGGTCACTTTGTTTTGCTTTGTTCAATAATGCCTGCATTCCCGAGCGTTTCTGTACAGTGGTCAAGCTACCAGTCAATTAAATGGAAAAGCCAGTGAAATTAGTTGCTGGAAATAATTGACTGGTCAGTTCCATTTCAGTAGCTCCAACTGCCTTAAGGACCACTGCTCAAGGCTCATTTTTCTATTTGTTCCTCCTTGGAATCCAAAAACTTTCCATTGTTTATCAACCACCAAAATTTTATTTATGCCTTAAGAGTGCAGAGAAATGTTAATGACTTAAAATGATGTGTTTTTAAAAGAATTGACCCTCACATTCCTTTTATCCAGAAATCCTTCAATATTTTTGCCCCCAAATCTATGGAACAGTAGATTTTTCATATAGGAAAAAAGGAAATTATTCAGTTAAAAAAGGAGTGGCTGAATTGTATTGAATCTCATGGTCACTGATATAACAGCTGTTAGGAGTTGACCCATACGATAAGAGACTATAATAATAATGATAGGTAAAATGTATTCTATTCTAAGCATGTCATGTGAATTGAATCACATAAACTTTCCAGGTGATGCTCGTGGTAAAGAATCTGACTGCCATTGCAGGAGATGCAAGAGACGTGGATTTGATCCCTGGGTCAGGAAGATGCCCTGGAGGAGGAAAGTGGCAGCCCATTCCAAAATTCTTGCATGGAAAATTCCATGGACAGAGGAGTCTGGCGGGCTACAGCCCATGGGGACACAAAAAGTTGGACATAACTGAAGTGATTGAGCACTCATGCACACATTCAGTAAGTTCAATTCAGTTGCTCAGTCGTGTCCAAATCTTTGTGACCCCATGGACTGCAGCACGCCAGGCTTCCCTGCCCATCACCACCTCCCGGAGCTTGCTCAAACTCATTTACATCAGGTTGGTGATGCCATCCAACCATCTCATCCTCTGTCATCCCCTTCTTCTCCTGCCTTCAGTCTTTCCCAGCATCAGGGTCTTTTCAAATGTGTCAGTTCTTCACATTAGGTGGCCAAAGTATTGAAGTTTCAGCTTCAGCGTCTGTCCTTCCAATGAACATTCAGGACTGATTTACTTTACAATTGACTGGTTTGATCCCCTTGCAGTCCAAGGGACTCACAAAGTCTTCTCCAAACCACAGTTCTAAAGCATCATTCTTTGGTGGCTCAGCTATCTTTATAGGCCAACTCTCACATTCATATATATTACTGGAAAAACCATAGCTTTGACTAGGTGGACCTTTGTTGGCAAAGTAATGTCTCTGCTTTTTAATATGCTGTCTAGGTTGGTCATAACTTTTCTTCCAAGGAGCAATCTTCTTTCAATTTCATGGAGTCAGTTATCATCTGCAGTAATATTGGACCCCCCTCAAAATAGTCTTTCACTGTTTCCACTGTTTCCCCATCTATTTGCCATGAAGTGATGGGACCGGATGCCATGATCTTTGTTTTCTGACTGTTGAGTTTTAAGCCAACTTTTTCACTCTCCTCTTTCACTTTCATCAAGAGGGTCTTTAGTTTTTCTTTGCTTTCTGCCATAAAGCAGAAAGGTGGTGTCATCTGCATATCTGAGGTTATTGATATTTCTCCCGGCAATCTTGATTCCAGCTGTGCTTCCTCCAGCCCAGCGTTTCTCATGATGTACTCTGCATAGAAGTTAAATAAGCAGGGTGACAATATACAGCCTTGATGTACTCCTTTCCTGATTTGGAACCAGTCTGTTGTTCCATATCCAGTTCTAACTGTTGCTTCCTGACCTGCCTCCAGATTTCTCAGGAGGCGGGTCAGGTGATCTGGTGTTCTCATCTATTTAAGAATTTTTTACAGTTTGTGGTGATACATACATTCATAGGCTTTGGCATAGTCAATAAAGCAGAAATAGATGTTTTCCTGGAACTCTTGCTTTTTCAATGATCCAGTGAATGTTGGCAATTTGATCTCTGGTTCCTCTGCCTTTTCTAAATCCAGCTTGAACATCTGGAAGTTCATGGCTCATATATTGTTGAAGCCTGGCTTGGAGAATTTTGAGCATTACTTTGCTAGCGTGTGAGATGAGTGCAATTGTGCAGTAGTTTGAGCATTCTTTGGCATTGCCTTTCTTTGGAATTGGAATGAAAACTGACCTTTTCCAGTCCTGTGGCCACTGCTCAGTTTTCCAAATTTGCTGACATATTGAGTGCTGCACTTTCACAGTATCATCTTTCAGGATTTGAAATAGCTCAATTGGAATTCCATCACCTCCACTAGCTTTGTTCATAGTGATGATTCCTAAGGCCCACATGAGTTTACATTCCAGGATGTCTGGCCCTAGGTGAGTGATCACACCATCATGGTTGTCTGGGTCGTGAAGATCTTTTTTGAACAGTTCTGTGTATTCTTGCCACCTCTTCTTAATATCTTCTGTTTCTGTTGGTCCATACCACTTCTGTCCTTTATTGTGCCCATCTTTGCATGAAATGTTCGCTTGGTATCTCTAATTTTCTTGAAGAGATCTCTAGTCTTTCCCATTCTATTGTTTTCCTCTATTTCTTTGCATTGATCACTGAGGAAGGCTTTATCTCTCCTTGCTATTCTTTGGAACTCTGCATTCAGATGCTTATATGTTTCCTTTTCTCCTTTGCTTTTCACTTCTCTTCTTTTCACAGCTATTTGTAAGGCCTCCTCAGACAGCCATTTTGCCTTTTTGCATTTCTTTTTCTTGGGGATGGTCTTGATTCCTGTCTCCTGTATAATGTCACGAACCTCCATCCATAGTTCCTCAGGCAATCTCATAGTTCCTCAGGCACTCTGTCTTTAGATCTAATCCCTCGAGTCTATTTGTCACTTCCACTGTATAATCATAAGGGATTTGATTTGCATCATACCTGAATGGTCTAGTGGCTTTCCCTACTTTCTTCAATTTAAGTCTGTATTTGGCAATAAGAAGTTCATGATCTGAGCCTGTCAGCTCCTGGTCTTGTTTTTTTCTGACTGTATAGAGTTCTCCATCTTTGGCTGCAAAGAATATAATCAATCTGATGTTGTTGTTGGCCATCTGGTGACGTCCATGTGTAGAGTCTTCTCTTGTGTTGTTGGAAGTGGGTGTTTCCTGTGACCAGTGTGTTCTCTTGGCAAAAGTCTTTTAGCCTTTGCCCTGTTTCATTCTGTACTCCCAGGCCAAATTTTAATGTTACTCCAGGTGTTTTTTGACTTCCTACTTTCGCATTCCAGTCCCCTATAATGAAAAGGACAACTTTTTTGGGTGTTAGTTCTAAAAGGTCTTGTAGATCTTCAGAGAATCATTCAGCTTCAGCTTCTTCAGTGTTACTGGTCAGGGCATAGATTTGGATTAACGTGATATTGAATGGTTTGCCTTGGAAACAAACAGAGATCATTCTGTCTTTTTGAGATTGCATCCAAGTAATGCAAGATCCCCTGGAGAAGGAAATGGCAACCCACTCCAGTACTCTTGCCTGGAGAATCCCATGGAGGGAGGAGCCTGGTAGGCTACAGTTCATGGGATCATAAAGAGTCGGACACAACTGAGCGACTTACCTTACCTTACTGCATTTTTGGATCCTTTTGTTGACTATGATGGCTACTCCATTTCTTCTAAGGGATTCTTGCCCACAGTGAAGATATAATGGTCAGCTGAGTTAAATTCACCCATTCCAGTCCAATTTAGTTCGCTGATTCCTAAAATGTTGACATTCACTCTTGCCATCTCCTGTTTGACCACTTCCAATTGGCCCTGATTCATGAACCTAACATTCCAGGTTCCTATGCAATATTGCTGTTTGCAGCATCGGACTTTGCTCTGTCACCAGTCACACCCACAGCTGGGCACTGTTTTTGCTTTGACTCCATCTCTTCATTCTTTCTGGTGTTATTTTTCCACTGATCTCCCGTAGCATATTGGGCACCTACCGACCTGGGGTTAGTTGAAGTTGAGAGTTCTATGAAGACCTACAAGACCTAGAACTAACACCCCCCAAAAGATGTCCTTCTCATTATAGGGGACTGGAACATAAAAGAAGAAAGTCAAGAAACACCTGGAGTAATAGGCAAATTTGGTCTTGGAGTACAGAATGAAGCAGGGCAAGGCTAATAGAGTTCTGCCAAGAGAACACACTGGTCATAGCAAACACACTCTTCCAACAACACAAGAGAAGACTCTACACATGGACATTACTAGATGGTCAACACAGAAATCAGATTGATTATATTCTTTGCAGACAAAGATGGAGAAGCTTTATACAATCAGCAAAAACAAGACCGGGAGATGATTGTGGCTCAGATCATGAACTCCTTATTGCCAAATTCAGACTTATATTGAAGAAAGTGGGGGAAACCACCAGACCATTCAGGTATGACCTAAATCAAATCCTTTATGATTGTACAGTGGAAGTGAGAAATAGATTTAAGGGACTAGATATGATAGAGAGAGTGCTTGATGAACTATGGATGGAGGTCCATGACATTGTACAGGAGACCGGAATCAAGACCATCCCCCTAAAAATTGAAATGTAAAAAAGCAAAATGGCTGTCTGAGGAGGCCTTACAAATAGCTGTGAAAAGAAGGGAAATGAAAAGCAAAGGAGAAAAGGAAAGATATGCCCATTTGAATGCAGAGTTCCAAAGAATAGCAAGGAGAGATAAGAAAGCATTCCTCAGTGATCAATACAAAGAAATAGAGGGAAACAATAGAATGGGAAAGACTAGAGATCTGTTCAAGAAAGTTAGAGATACCAAGAGAACATTTCATGCAGAGATGGGCTCAGTGAAGGACAGAAATGGTATGCACCTTACAGAAGTAGAAGATATTAAGAAGAGGTGGCAAGAATACACAGAAGAACTGTACAAAAAAGATCTTCACTACCCAGATAATCATGATGGTGTGATCACTCACCTAGAACCAGACATCCTGGAATGTGAAGTCAAGTGGGCCTTAGAAACAATCACTACGAATAAAGCTAGTGGAGGTGATGGAATTCCAGTTGAGCTATTTCAAATCCTGAAAGATGATGCTGTGAAAGTGCTCCATTCAATATGTTAGCAAATTTGGAAAACTCAGCAGTGGCCACAGGTCTGGAAGAGGTCAGTTTCCAACCCAATCCCAAAGAAAGGCAATGTTAAAGAATGCTCAGACTACTGCATACTTGCATTCAACTCACACACTAGCAAAGTAATGCTCAAAATTCTCCAAGCCAGGCTTCAGCAATTTGTGAACCATGAACCCCCCAGATGCTTAAGCTGGTTTTAGAAAAGGCAGAGAAACCAGAGATCAAATTGCCAACATCTGCTGGATCATCAAAAAAGCAAGAGAGTTCCAGGAAAACAACTATTTCTACTTTATTGACTATGCCAAAGCCTTTGACTATGTGGATCACAATAAACTATAGAAAATTCTGAAAGAGCTGGGAATACCAGACTACCTGACCTTCCTCTTGAGAAACCTGTATGAGTTTAGGAAGCAACAGTTAAAACTGGACATGGAACAACAGACTGCTTCCAAATAGGAAAAGGCATACGTCAAGGCTGTATATTGTCACACTGCTTATTTAACTTCTATGCAGAGTACATCATGAGAAACTCTGGGCTGGAGGAACCACAAGCTGGAACCAAGATTGCTGGGAGAAATATCAATAACCTCAGATATGCAGATGCCACCACCTTTTTGTCAGAAAGTGAAGAACTAAAGAGCCTCTTGATGAAAGTGAAAGAAGACAGTGAAAAAGTTGTTTTCAAACTCAATCTTTGGAAAACGAACATCATGGCATCTGGTCCTGTCACTTCATGGTAAATAGACTGGGAAACAATGGTTGACTTTATTTTTCTGGGCTCCAAAATCACTGCAGATTGTGATTGAAGCCATGAAATTAAAAGACGCTTACTGCTTGGGAGCAAAGTTTAGACCAACCTAGACAGCATATTAAAAAACAGAGACATTACTTTGTTAACAAAGGTCCGTCTAGTCAAGGCTATGGTTTTTTCAGTAGTCATGTATGTATGTGAGAGTTGGACTATAAAGAAAGCTGAGTGCCAAAGAACTGATGCTTTTGAACTGTGGTGCTGGAGAAGACTCTTGAGAGTCCCTTGGACTGCAAGGAGATCCAACCAGTCCATCCTAAAGATCAGTCTTGGCTGTTCATTGAAAGGACTGATGTTGAAGCTGAAACTCCAATACTTTGGCCACTTGATATGAAGGACTGACTCATTTGAAAAGACTCTGATGCTGGGAAACATTGAGGGCAGGAGGAGAAGGGGACGACTGAGGATGAGATGGTTGGATGGCATCACCGACTCAATGGACATGGGTTTGGGTGGAGTCTGGGAGTTGGTGATGGACAGGGAGGCCTGGTGGGCTGCGGTTCATGGGGTCGAAAAGAGTTGGACACGGCTGAGCGACCCACCTGAAGTCAACTAAACTGACCCAGGGAGTTCATCTTTCAGTGTCCTTTTGCCTTTTCATACTGTTCATGGGGTTCTCAAGGCAAGAATACTGAAGTAAACATTATAGTAACTGTGGGTTCTGTATGTTGTAGGTTAAAAGCAATGGAAATTACATGTTCTTCCATAAATAGATGAATTCATGTTAACATGTGTGTCTCTCTTTTCATTTGCGGGAATACATAGTGGCGCTATGTGGTTAAAACAGGAATCACATTGACTGATACAGGCAGTACCCACCTGTGATGGCTAATTTGATGTCAGCTTGGCTGGGCAAAGGGGTGCTCATCATTTCTGGGTGCTTGTAGAGTGCTTCCAGGCAAGACTAGCATTTGAATTGGTAGACTGAAGTAAAGAGGAAATTCCTCGTCAGTGTGAGGGGGCATCATTCCATCCCCTGAGGGCCTGAGTTAAACAAAAAAGTGGAGGAAGGGCACATTCACTCTGCTTGAGCCGAGACATTCATCTTTTCCTGCCCTTGGATATCAACATTCCTGATTCTGAAGCCTCTGCTTTAAATGTAATTATACCCTGAATTTCCTGGGTTTCCAGCTTTCAAAGAAGAGAGGTTAGGCCTCTGTATCACTTGAGCCAATTACTATAATCATTCACCCTCTCAGTCCATATGGAGAGAGATTTATATTAAATAATATGCTGTGCTTAGTAACTCAGTTGTGTCCGACTCTTCATGATCCCATGGACTATAGCCTGCCAGGTTCTTCTGTCCATAGGGATTCTCCAGGCAAGAATACTGGAGTGGGTTGCCATGCCCTCCTCATTAAATAATATATATATTATGATTCTCTCTGTATATGTATGTGTATGTGTGTGCTCAATCGTGTCTGACTCTTTGCGACCCCATGGACTGTAGCCCGCCAGGCTCCACTGTCCATGGGATTCTCCAGGCAAGAATACTGGAGTGGGGGTCATTCCTCCCCCCAGGGGAGCTTCCCAACTCAGGGATGGAACCCGCATCTCTTGTGCCTCCTGCACTGACAGCAATTCTTTACCCCTGAGCCACCCAGGAAGCCTCTCTCTATATATATGTATGTCCATATATCTATACCTATCTGTTTCAGGGTTCTCTAGAAAAATAGCTTGGTTCTATTTTCTCTGAGATGCCTAAGTAATAGACCTATCTAGAGGCTTATAATAGTACCTAGCTCAGGGAAAGAGCTCAGGGAATGTTAACACTAATTATCATTTTTACTATAATCATTGTACTGACTCCTTTCCTTTCTCATTGACATCATTTCTATCTCTTTGAGTTAGCACTAACCAAGCTTATTGTCTAGATTCTCTGGAAAGATGTTATTGATATGTAAGTTTGATTTACAGTAGCTGCCTGTGTTTCTTTTCTTAAAAGCAGTGGTTATTAGGCTCAACATATCTTATTTACTTGCAAGTCTTGTTTTTTTCCCCCCTCTGTTTCTTCAGGAAATATAGCAAAACACTTAAAGCTTGTGTATAAATTTGTTTTGTGTGACAATTTTCTATCATAAAAAATTGCTTATCAAAGACATTTTAATAAGTTTATAGAACTAGATTTACGTTTACTTTCCAACTGTTTACATTTTTAAAGGTCCTTAAATAAGTGAGAATATAGATATATCAAAATAGAGGAGATGGTGATTTGTAGTGTGCTTAGTGGCTCAGTCATGTCTGACTGCGACCGCATTAACTGTAGCCCTCCAGGCTCCTCTGTTCATGGGGATTCTCTAGGCAAGAATACTGGAGTGGGTTGCCATGCCTTCCTCTAGAGGATCTTCCCAACCCAGGGATCAAATCCAGGTATCTGGTATTGTAGGCAGATTCTTTAATTATCTGAGCCATGACAAGAAATAGTAGATTGTACGTTACTTCTGGGCAAGGATATAATTTCTTCTTTCACTGTAACTTCTTCAGACTCCATAAATGTTGTCTGGACTAACTGACATTGATTCTACCCTAAATACATTAGAAATTGAACTTTTCCTTCAACATATAATTAGTGTGTTTCTTGAGATCGGCAGGATAAACAGACTGCTAGGTGTTTATAGCAATGCTATCATTTCATTTTTGAGAAAAGTTGTACAAACAGGAAGAGATGACAAGCCACAGTTTCATGCTGTGTGAATCTACGCAGGTATCAATTACTATGATGTCCCTATTAGTGAGGATACAATTGTGATTTGATGTCACAAAACATTACCCTTTCCTGACAGATATTATGAGCCAAACTGCTTTTTAAGAACCAGTCAGCCTGAAAATGACAGAAGTCCTGTATCCTCATCAGATTCCACATTGGGAAGCATTTCATCTTTCATCTGTCACACTCAGTCGATGTACATGACATCAGTTGCAAGGCCTACATTTGTAACAACAAGGTATCCAGGTGTTCTGTTGACATCAAAGCTCAGAGAGCGCAGGCTGTTGTGTTCTGGGAAAGGAAGCCACAGGGAGAGGGGAACCAGTCACTGTGTAGGTCATTTCAGTCTGATGTGAGACATGCAATAGTGCCAAGAGGCTGCTAAGTTCAATTTGAAAATATGGTCAATAGAAAGATGAACACGCGTGTGTGCATGCTGTGTTGCTTCAGTCATGTCCAACTCTGTGTGACCCTATGGAGTATAGCCTGCCAGGCTCCTCTGTCCATGGTATTTTCCAGGCAAGAATACTGGAAAGTGAAAGTGAGAGTGAAAGTCACTCAGTTGTGTCTGACCCTTTGCAATCCATGGACTGTGCTTGGAATTCTCCAGGCTAGAATACTGGAGTGGGTAGCCTTTCCCTTCTCCAGAGGATCTTCCCAAGCCAGGGATCAAGCCTGCATCTTTAACATCTTCTTTGTTGGCAGGTGAGTTCTTTACCACTGGTGCCATCTGGAAAGCCCAACTAAGAGATGACACTTGCATAAATTGTCTCCGAGAATCAGCCATCTGAGCAGAATGGTTGCTGAGACTAAGAACTGCCTTTGAGGGACTTTCTTTGTGGTCCAGTGGCTAAGCCTCTTCGCTCCCAATGCAGGGTGCCTGCGTTTGATCCTTGGTCAGGAAACTGGATCCCACATGCCACAGCTAGAACCTGGCGCAGCCAAATAAACAAATACTTTTTTTATTTTAAAGGACAACCTTGGAACACAAAGTACCCCAAACCACTCATGACTGTTTCAGAAACCAATGTAGAGTGCCTTCTTGAGAGTCTGAAAAAGGCATCTCTTTTCGGTAGACAAATCAGAAAAAGGCCGCTTTCTAGTTGGATGTGCCAGTTATCAGTCCACAGCCTTTCAGCCACAGATCCACTCTTCTTTGCCTTGCCAATAATTCTGCCACATTTCTCTTTTGCACTAAATTAAGCCTGTCAATGTAGGGTAATGGAGGGACCTGGGAAAAGATGTCCCTCTTCCCGTTCCACTGTGTGCTCTCTTTCAGCAGTAAGGCACCTTGCAATTGGTGTTTCCCTTCAGTTTTCCATAGCATGGCTTTCCAGAAAGTCTGCTCTGGCTGCACCTCAACAAACTTCTCTGCCATCTCTGGGATCCATGCTTTCTCCAGTAAAACCTGTATGTTGGCCCCAGTGGACGAGGGTCTCTCTCCCTTTTAGGTTCATTCCTTACTTGAGTGCTTTGCCTCAGTCGTGGAGGTAATGGCTGATGCCCGTGTCAGTGATTCCTGTGTTGTTTCCACTTCTCTTTACCCTTGGAACCTGCCCTCTGTTACTCCCATCCCCTGTTGTATTTAATTATTCTGTGTATGAAACCTTCCTTAGTCACGGTATGCATGGTTTCTATCTCCTGAATAGACCCTTCCTAACACAATGGATGGATTAGAATGGTGACCCTTTGACAGGATTTAGTGAGTACCAAGGAAAGAGTGTGTCTCTCTCCCATGGTAGCAGCAGGACCTTTTACTTGCTGGGTGAGCAAGGGCTGGACTTCAGTCCCCATTTGCTTCAGCACATTGGCAGGTCCCCTTGAGCTCTTGTACAGCCTGTATAACTGTTAGGAGTCATCCTTTGCTGGATCATTGAAACTCTATAAATTAAAACAGGCATTCCTCTCTGCAGTCAAGATACCCTCAGGCTAGTGGGTGCAGCAGACAAGTAAACAGACAATGGGAAGCAGAGAACAAATTTGTGCTTACCAAGGAGGGATGTGGGGGAGGGATGGACTAGGTAGTGGGTTAGCAGATATAAGTTATTATATAGAGAAGTGGGGCTTCCCAGGTGGTGTTAGGGGTGAAGAATCTGCCTGCCAGTGCAAGAGACACAGAGATGTGGGTTTGATCCCTGGGTCAGGAAGATCCCCTGGAGTAGGGAATGGCAGTCTGGCAGGCAATAGTCCATGGGGCCACAAAGAGACAGATATGACTGAGCAACTAAATACATACATAGAGTGGATAAACAATAAGGCCCTACAGCCTAGCACAGGGAACTATATTCAGTATCCGTGATAAACCGTAATGAAAAAGAATGTTTAAAAAATGTGTATATATGTAACACAAACTGAATCACTTGGCTGTACAGCAGATATTGACACAGCATTGTAAATCAACTATATTTCAGTTTAAAAAAAATCACATATCTGACAATTTCCATTAGGTTACACAAGTCAAATGCTTTTTTGATGCTTTTGAACTGTGGTGTTGGAGAAGACTATTGAGAGTCCCTTGGACTGCAAGGAGACCAAACCAGTCAATCCTAAAGGAAGTCAGTCCTGAATAGTCATTGGAGGGACTGATGCTGAAGCTGAAGCTCCAATACTTTGGCCATCTAAGGCGAAGAACTGACTCGTTTGAAAAGACCCCGAGGCTGGGAAAGATTGAAGGCAGGAGGAGAAGGGGATGACAGAGGATGAGATGGTTGGATGGCATCATCGACTTGATGGACATGAGTTTGAGCAAGCTCCGGCAGTTGGTGATGGACAGGGAAGCCTGGTGTGCTGAAGTCCACAGGGTCGCAAAGAGTCAGACATGACTGAGAGACTAAACTGACACATAGGTCAAGTTTACTTAATTTAAGAGAAGATGGCAAAATTGTGAATATCAAGAGATAATATAATCACAGGCCATTGTAAAGACTGGCTACTACAGATACCCTACACTAAACCAGAGGGAGGGAAGGTCCTGCCAGAGAGAATACTAGAGGTGAGAATGGCACTTTGCATTAGCAAGTGATGTAGAATAAAATAGTGTCTCAAGCACAGTTAATATTAGCATGTGCAGAGGAATGGGAAGGTGAAAGGTAATGGCAGATGTTGAACCATTGCTGTGTTATACAATTCAGGGTTTTGAGGTAGAAAGGTGGCATTGGGCAAATGCAGTGAGAAATGATTAGATAAATTGTCAGAGGTAAAATCACAAAGGACCTGGCTCAGCATTTTGCTTGGAGGCTATGGGGAGCCGTGGACAGATTTTAATCAGGGTAATGATTTTTAATCCTTGTATCTGGAAAGCAAGCCACTCAGATTCAGTATACCTCTTGCAGGGTTAATTTCCAGCTCTTCTCTGAAGAACAGGCACCTTCTGTGTGGACCACCTGCCCTTTCCCCTGTTCTTGCTCTGGTTTTCTTGTCCTTAAGCACAACTGCAGCATAAGGGGAATAGCCAGGGTGAATTGAGAGGTTAAGTTCCTGGTTTCTACAACCTTACTGGGAAGCCTCCTTTACAGGCCTGACAGCTTGCTGGGTGCTAAAAGGACCATGGTAGAAAGCAGACTGATACTAGCATCAGCCAGTGACGATGCTGGAGTCAAGGGACATCAGTGCTCTGGAAGGCCATTTTATACAAGTGTCAGTGTGGCGGGCCAACTGGGGATTCTTCAGGCTTTTCAACTGTAATTATAAGCAAGGAAAAGAAAACTATCGATCTTAGCATTTTCAAAGATAAAAAACAGCAGTGTTTATATATATTTATATTACACAAATATTATATGTACTGCAGAAATATAGTATGTTTTAGGTATATCTATAATATCTAAGGGCTTCCCGGTGGCTTAGTTGGTAAAGACTCTGTCCCCAATGCAGAAGTTCAGTTCAGTTCAGTCACTTAGTCGTGTCCGACTGTTTGCGACCCCATGAATCGCAGCACGCCAGGCCTCCCTGTCCATCACCAACTCCCGGAGTTCACTCAGACTCATGTCCATCGAGTTAGTGATGCCATCCAGCCATCTCATCCTCTGTCCTCCCCTCTCCTCCTGCCCCCAATCCCTCCCAGCATCAAAGTCTTTTCCAGTGAGTCAACTCTTCACAGGAGGTGGCCAAAGGACTGGAGTTTCAGCTTTAGCATCATTCCTTCCAAAGAAATCCCAGGGCTGATCTTCTTCAGAATGGACTGGCTGGATCTCCTTGCAGTCCAAGGGACTCTCAAGAGTCTTCTCCAACACCACAGTTCAAAAGCATCAATTCTTCGGTGCTCAAGACCCAGGTTTAATTCCTGGGTTGGGAAGATCCCCTGCAGAAGGAAGTGGCAACCCACACCAGTGTTCTTGCCTGGAAAATCCCATGGATAGAGGAGCCATGGGGGCACAGGGGTCAGACACAATTTAGTGACTAATCCACCACCACCACTGTAACATCTAAAATACCTAGTGTAATTATAGATACACAATATAGCTTTATATTGTTTATATTTATTTTATATGATACTATATATAAATACATTAGGTCTGAGACCCTGGATTAGGAAACATTACATATCTTTTCCAGGAATAGAGGTAATTTACTGATGTTAATTTCCAATTTTCCATAGAAGAAGGAATAAGAGTAAGACAAAAAGTTTAAATCCTTTTGTCATCCTTACCTTCATTTCTGTTGTCATAGTCTTCACTTGAAGTACCCTAGAGGTGTAAGCAAATTAGTTTACAAGAAACAGTTGCCTAACTTTAATCCCTTCTACTAACTCATTCATAAGCCTTGGCAATTTACTTTCCCTTCTTAAGACAATTGGCTCACCACATCATTAGTGAGTGAGTTTCCCTGGTGGCTCAGTGGTAAAGAATCTGCCTGCCAATGCTGGAGACTCAGGTTCGATCCCTGGTTCAGAAAGATCCCCTGGAGAAGGAAATTCTTGTCTGGAGAATCCCATGGACAGAGGAGGCTGGTGGGCTGCAGCCCTTGGGATCACAAATGACTTAGGGACTAAAACAGCAACAACAATTGTTAGAGAGTAGCCAGCTCTTTGGTTGTTCAGTCATGTCAGACTTTTTGTGACTCTGTGGGCAGTAGCATGCCAGGCTTCCCTGTCCGTCACCATCTAGAGTTTGCTCAAACTCATGTCCACTGAGTCAGTGATGCCATCCAACTATCTCATCCTCTGTTGCCCACTTCTCCTCCTGCCTTCAATCTTTCCCAGCATTGCAGTCTTTTCCAGTGAGTTGGCTCTTCACATCAGGTGGCCAAAGTATTGGATTTTCAGCTTTAGCATCAGTCCTTCCAATGAATAATCAGGTTGATTTCCACTAGGATTGACTGGTTGGATCTCCTTGCAGTCCAAGGGACTCTCAAGAGTCTTCTCCAACACCACAGTTCAAAAGCATCAATTCTTTGGCACTCAGTCTTCTTTACGGTCCAAATCTCACACCCATACGTGACTACTGGAAAAACCATAGCTCTGATAATACAGACCTTTGTTGGCAAAGTAATGTCTCTGTTTTTTAATATGCTATCTAGGTTGGTCACAGCTTTTCTTCCGGGAGCAAGAGTCTTTTAATTTCATGGCTGCAGTCACCATTTGTGGTGATTTTGGAGCTCATGAAAGTAAAGCCTGTCACTATTTCCATTATTTCCCATCTATTTGCCACGAAGTGATGTGATCAGATACCATGATCTTAGTTTTCTGAATGCTGAGTTTTAAGCCAGCTTTTTATTCTCCTCTTTCACTTTCATCAAGAGGCTCTTTAGTTCTTCTTCACTTTCTGCCATAAGGGTGATGACATCTGCATATCTGAGGTTATTGATATTACTCTTGGCAATCTTGATCCCAGCTTGAGCTTCATCCAGCCTGGTGTTTTGCATGAGGTACTCTGTATATAACTTATATAAGTAGGGTGACAATATACAGCCTTGACATACTCCTTTCCCAATTTGGAACCAGTCTCTTGTTCCATGTCTGGTCCCAACTGTTGCTTCTTGACCTGCATACAGATTTCTCAGGAGGCAGGTAAGGTGGTCTGGTATTCCCATCTCTTCCATAATTTTCCATAGTTTGTTGTGATCTACACAGTCAAAGGCTTTGGAATAGTCAATGAAGCAGAAATAGATATTTTTCTAGAATTCCCTTGTTTTTTCTATGATCCGATAGATATTGGCAGTTTGATCTCTAGTTCCTCTGCCTTTTCTAGATCCAGCTTGTACACCTGGATGTTCTTGGAGTAGGCATGGTTTGTGCCTTTAAATATCTCTTTCAGATTGAAAAGATGCCATTTTATGAATTTCAGTCTTATAAAGACACGCTCTTATTGTTGATATTAATGCTAATGGAAGAGTGAAATATGAATAGAGATACAGTAATTCCCAAACCATGTAATCAGTCTCTGAATAATTTAAAATTTGTGGACTACTAGATGCTGTGTTTTACTTGCTGTTGACAGAATTCAGATAACAAGAGGAAGTGTCATCAAAAACTCCTAATGAAGAGGAAGCCCATCTTGCTGATTCCGGTCTAATTTTTTTCCAGAAGCACCCTATCTGGACTAGTATAGCCCTTAGGAAAATATCATACACCTTTAAAATTCACTGTCCATTTAAAACAAAATATAGATAACTTTTAAGATAATCTGGGGTGTTTTATACCTCCTTATTTAGCCCATTCTCCCCAGGATCTTGGTTCTTTGTACATTTTCTCAGTGCTCTGCTACTGACTTGCACTCATGGTTTGTGGAAGCCTAAGGACTAAAGAGCCTTTTTAGCAGCCAAGAAAGATGCAAACAGTTCTGGCCAACAGGGCAAAAATTCCAAACAATAAAGACACATGATGTTCACACAACAAGGGCAGGATAGAAGGAAAAATCTCCAGTGAACACTGAATTACCCTGTACTGTGCTGTGCTTAGTCACTCAGTTGTGTCCGACTCTTTGCAATCCTATGGACTGTAGCATACTAGGCTCCTCTGTCCATGGGATTCTCCAGGCAAGAACACTGGAGTGAGTTTCCATGCCCTCATCCAGGGGATCCTCTCAACCCAGGAACTGAACCCAGATCTCCTGTGTTGCAGGCGGATTCTTTACTGACTGAGCCAAAGGGGAATTACCCTGAAGTTCTTCAATTACAGCTATTTGACTTGACTATGGAAATCTCAACTGGTCCCTTATTTTGTTAGCAAATGAGACAGCTAACTTTATGTGTCACCTTGACTGAGTCAAGGGGTGCCCAAGTATTTGGTGAAACATTATTCCGGCTATTTCTATGAGGATATTTTTAGATGAAGTTAACAGATGATTGTTCATATTGCCTCAATGGACATGAGTTTGAGGAAACTCTGGGAGATAGTGAACAACAGGGAAGCCTGGCATGCTTCAGTCCATGAGGTCGCAAAGAGTTGGACACGACTGACCGACTGAACAACAAAACAGTTAAACTGGTAGACTGAGTAAAGCAGATTGCCTACCGTTATATGGATGTATCTCATTTAATTGTCTGAAGGCTTATATGGAACAAAAAGTCTGATTCTCCCCTAGTAAGAGAATTTCTCCTGCCTATGGGAAGAATTAACTGCCTTGGTAGAATATGCTTATTTGGATGGAGGGAAAACTTTTCTTTTTCTATCCCCATGAAAGTCCCTACTGATAGACCCTTATGGCAGAAAGTGAAGTAGAACTAAAGAGCCTCTTGATGAAAGTGAAAGAGGAGGGTGAAAAAGTTGGTTTAAAGCTCAACATTCAGGAAACTAAGATCATGGCATCCAGTCCCATCACTTCATGGCAAATAGATGGGGAAACAGTGGAAACAGTGGCAGGCTTTATTTTTTTGGGTTCCAAAATCACTGCAGATAGTGACTGCAGTCATGAAATTTAAAGATGCTTACTCCTTGGAAGAAAAGTTATGACCAATCTAGATAGCACATTAAAAAGCAGAGACATTTCTTTGCCAACAAAGGTCTGTTTAGTCAAGGCTATGGCTTTTCCAGTAGTCATGTATGGATGTGAGAATTGAACTATAAAGAAAGCTGAGCAAGAAAGAATCAATGCTTTTGAACTGTGGTGTTGGAGAAGACTCGTGAGTGTCCTTTGACTGCAAGGAGATCCAACCAGTCCATCCTAAAGGAAATCAGTCCTAAATATTCATTGGAAGGACTGATGCTGAAGCTCCAATACTTTGGCCACCTGATGTGAAGAACTGACTCATGGAAAAGACCCTGATGCTGGGAAAGATTGAAAGCAGGAGGAGAAGGGGACGACAGAGGATGAGATGGTTGGATGGCATCACCAACTCAATGAATGTGAGTTTGAGTAAACTCTTGGAGTTGGTGATGGACAGGGAGGCCTGGTGTGCTGCAGTCCATGGGGTCACAAAGAGTCAGACACAACTGAGTGGTTGAACTGAACTGATAGAGGCTTTAAGTTTTCCTTCACTCTTCCTTCTATATCCTCTTGATATAATTCCAAAACTTCCAAGAATATACATTTCAAACAGTTATTTATAAATTTTGGGATCAGTCAGGGTCCATATAGGAAATCAGAAAGCACATTAGGTATTTCAATAGAGAGAGTTTAAGATAAAGAGTTGCTTAAGCAAATGATGGAAGAATGAAAAAGCAGAGGCTGAATATTTAAGTTACATGGAGATAGTAACTGTAGGAAGTAGCCACCTGAGAAACAAAGGGAAGAAGTTTGAGTCATCTAAATCTACAAGCTTAAGGAGGGGACCCTGCAGAGTTGGGATTCATATTGCTCAGCATGTGAAGCTGTGTAGCAGCATCTCGTACCTAGAAGTTTGAGGACTGGCCCTATGGATGCAGGACTCAGAAACTTAATGGAGCAGTTTCCCAGCTTTGCCTCTCAGGTATCATCTGGGAGTGATGAAGACAGCAATTCGCATATAAAAATCAAGCCCATATTCCACCTTTCTCTCTCTCTCCTTCTCTCTACTGGCTATGCCTAATAGGCAAATGATAAACATTTGCCAAGTCCTAGTCCTAGCATCTCATAATATAGAGGGATAGATTTACATTGCCCTGGGAGATGGTAGCTTAATAACCATTATGGGACTTCCGTGGTGGTTCAGTGGTTAAAGAATTCACCTGCCAATGCAGGTAACAGAAGTTTGATCCCTTATCAGGGAAGATCCATGTACCTTGGGGCAACTAAGTCAATGTGCCACAACAACTAATGCCCGCATGCTCTACAGCCCATGCTCTGCAACAAGAGAAGCAACTGCAATGAAAAGTCTGTGCACTACAGTGAGAGAGTAACCGTCCTTTGCTGCAGTTAGAGAAAGCCTCATTGGCAGTGAAGACCTGTAGCAGCCAAAAAAACACCTAAAAAATCATTATGAGTGGAAAGATCTGAAAACAAGTTTTGGTGGAGAAGAAAACCGAAATAGATAGATTCTAGTGGAATTAGAGGGGAACATGAATGAAATTATAGGAGAGTATACAGCAGAATAGAAAGGCAACCTTGTAGCAATTTTGCATAGTATCAGCTTTGATGCCTCTAGATAATAATAGTAACAAAGAAAGGTTAAGGCTAGTTCTAAATATTAATAAACCTGTAAGTAACAGAGCAATATATATTTATTTATATTTAAAATCTGTATTGCTTATCCAGCTATGCTAAGCATGGTGTAAATAAAAAAATGGTTTGTATCATGTTGATATTTTATAATTTTCAGTGACTCTGATAAAAATGATTAAATTATTGCAGATATAAGAAACAACTAAATAGCAACATAATTTGAAACACTGAAGCATAATTACATTGGGAAATTATATAATATTCCAAATATTTAAAGAGTTCAATATTTAAAGAGTTCAAGTGACTCAGTCGTGTCCGACTCTTTGCGACCTCATGAAGTGCGGCACGCCAGGCCTCCCTGTCCATCACCATCTCCTGGAGTTCACTCAGACTCACGTCCATCGAGTCCGTGATGCCATCCAGCCATCTCATCCTCAGTCGTCCCCTTCTCCTCCTGCCCCCAATCCCTCCCAGCATCAGAGTCTTTTCCAATGAGTCAACTCTTCACATGAAGTGGCCAAAGAATTGGAGTTTCAGCTTTAGCATCAGTCCTTCCAAAGATCACCCAGGACTGATCTCCTTTAGAATGGACTGGTTGGATCTCTCTGCAGTCCAAGGGACTCTCAAGAGTCTTCTCCAACACCACAGTTCAAAAGCATCAATTCTTTAGTGCTCAGCATTCTTCACAGTCCAACTCTCACATCCATACGTGACCACTGGAAAAACTATAGCCTTGACTAGACAGACTTTTGTTGGCAAAGTAAGTAAGTAAGTAAGTAAAGTCACTCAGTTGTGTCTGACTCTTTGTTGACCCTGTGTACTGCAGCCCACCAGGCTCCTCAGTCCATGGGATTCTCCAGGCAAGAATACTGGAGTGGGTTGCCATTTCCTTCTCCAGGGAATCTTCCTGACCCAGGGATCGAACCCGGGTCTCCCGCATTGGAGGCAGACGCTTTAACCTCTGAGCCACCAGGGAAGCCCATTGGCAAAGTAATGTCTCTGCTTTTGAATATGCTATCTAGGTTGGTCATAACTTTCCTTCCAAGGAGTAAGCTTCTTTTAATTTCATGGCTGCAATCACCATCTGCAATGATTTTGGAGCCCCCCCCAAATAAAGTCAGCCACTTTCCACTGTTTCCCCTTCTATTTCCCATGAAGTGATGGGACTGGATGCCATGATCTTCATTTTCTGAATGTTGAGCTTTAAGCCAACCTTTTCACTCTCCTCTTTCACTTCCATCAAGAAGCTTTTTAGTTCCTCCTCACTTTCTGCCTAGCATTGGATAATTATAATGTGCCTGGCAGTGTTTTAAGTGCTTTACATGTATTGATGCACTTAGTTCTCACCATAAGCCTATTTCTCTTACCTTCCCCATTTTATAGATTAAAAAAGACTATCACAGAGAGAGAGGTTAAGTAACTTGACAATAATCACACAGCCCCAAGTGACAAAGCTAAGATTTTACTCCAGTATTCTGACTTTTAAGCATTCGAGTCTACACTGTTAATAAAATAATTTTTGGATTAAAAAAAAATCTCTTCCAGTGATATTGTAAGCTTTAGTTTCCTTATCTATAAATAGGGATAATAATGTCTGTGTGGAAAAGGGGGCCACAGAGGATAAAATGGTTAGATGGATAAGGTGGCTGACTCAGTGGACATGAATTTAAGCAAACTCTGGGAGACAGTGGAGGACAGAGGAGTCTGTTGTGCTACAGTCCATGGTGCTGCAAAGAGTCAGACATGGCTTAGTGACTAAATAACAACAATAACAATGTCTGTAAGATGGGATTTTTGTAATGATTAGATAATACAACATTTGTTAAAAGCTCTAGTGTAGGGTTTATCATGTATAAAGTCCTTAATAAATGGTATTTATCATTTACACATCTGAATATCTTTATTGGGGTAGGTGAAATGTAATTCATCTGGGGGCTCACTTGATATTTTGGAGATAAACAAAAATATCTCTTGTAACCAAGATTCAGCAGCAAAGGAAGAGCTCATTCTGGCCACTAATACAGCCTAATAAACAATTAGGAGTTCTAGGAAGGAGAGCATGGATTTTTAAATGTACTTTTTAATAGATCATTATCTGAATAATAACCCTAACTTTTAAAATCTCAATTTCTTAAATAACAGGGAAGCAACAAAACAAAACAATTGCTAGCAGAGACCTTTTGGCCTGCCCTTCTAGCCCTACTCAATCTGCACTCAAGAGAGAAAATACCATTTGGGAATATGAACAGTGATGGGCTCTAAGGTGACTTATTTTTCTGCTTGCTTTTTAAAAAGAGAGATGAGAGGATAATGTAGTTTTAATGGCTGAATTGTGTAATTATGGATAGAGGAAATATAATAATATGCTTCTGTAGCATGAAACAATAACTCTGATTCCTTCTCATTATTTTAAAAGTGAATGAACACGTATACATAAATGTTCTCGATGAAAGCCTAGTTTTGTAGGGTTATTTATAGAGGAGACCTTGTACATATATCATTGTAAGTCTAGACTTCCATATTGGTGAAAACTAACTTGGACAGGATGCAAGAAACAAAAGAAAAGCAGGTAATATTTTGCTCTTGGGAGGTTTTAGGAAATTTCAAAACATGGCTAGAACTGCAATACCAAAGAATCTCAAGTTTGTAACCAAGGCAACTCTTCCCGCTCTGCATTCAGGCTTTCCTGTTGATTATCTATTGTAATGCCAATAATTGCAGCTGAGAGGAGTCTCTGTTTGTTGTGAGAGACAATTAGCACTTGAAATAAAATAACAGATCTAAATAAATTGGGGGACTCAACAGTATGACCTGATCTCTTAGGAGCAAGCAACAAGGAATAAGACTGACTCTTGTGTTTCCAGCAGCCTCCAGAGTAAAAGAGTCATCACTGAAAGTTATTTGAGGTTTCATTGGTGATTACTTCTGTTGTTATGGTTGAAAACCATTTGTTTCTTCTTAGATTCTGTTGGAAAATAGTTTAACAAATCCAAACCTGCAAGGAGGTGATACTGAATTTTCAATGATAGGCTTCTTCCAACAACTTGTCTCTACATGTCATGCTTTGTTAAAAGTATTTCCTCCAATTACTGTCACAATTACTCTTCATCGTTATATAGACTGTATTTTAAATTGCTGTTTATTTTCATTCAGATGTGAATGGAAAGCTTTGTAACTCCTAATCTACATCTTTGCCTCATCTGCAATTTTTGCTTTCACAATGAAAGTAATCATTAGTATTAAGATCATTTGCAGAAACCCTCAAAATCAGTGTTTTAAAGAACTCATGGACCCATGACTCTTAGAGACTTTGCAAAATCTCAATAAATCTTTAGTGTTTCGAGGACAAATAAGTTTCCCCTGATTCAACCTTAGTTGCTCTCAGAGTCTCATTTATTATTTGTTTAAACAAACACACTGGTCTCTTGCTTCCATATGATGAGATTTCTGCTAGAATGACACTCCTAGCCTCTCCCTTCAGCTATCTGATTTGTGGGTTCAACAGAAGACACTGAAGGAGCTGGACTCAATCCCTTCTGAACTCAATCCCTTTTGGACTTTTCTTTTTCTGAGTAAATGTGTCCACAGGCTTCATGGATTCCCACCAGCCCTCTCCCAAGTGCAAAGGGCTCTGTTTCTAGGGGAAAGTGGCTTGCAGCTGTCAAATTATCCCAGCAAATAAGAAAAGAAGTCTTTTAAATTCAACAATAAAGGCAGATCTAAAGCCGCGTTCTCCAATCAGCTTTAGCAGTAATAAAGCTGTTGGTTTGATCACCATCTGTCTATCTCTTCAATCTCTAAATTGCTTCTGAATTCAACTGGGAAAGAGGGATATTATTTATTGGCTCCCCCAAACACCTAACATATGTCTTCCATATCAAGTGTAGTTGATAAATATTAGCTAATGACAAAGTCATAGAATGTAAATGCTATGAGAGCAGAACCTTTGTGTGTGTCGTTCAGTGCCGTTTCTCTAGTACATAGAAGTTATTAAAAAATCTGTAGAGTGGCTGAAGTTACAGCTTCTTGAGTTCAGATCACAAAGATTCTTACATTTCAGAATAAAGAGTTTGGGATTTCATTTTTTTGTCACTGACACCCAAAAGATGGATGAACGATGGTCTCAATGTAAACAAAGGAACTAGAACTATGGCAGAATCATGGAATTATTTACAGGAGAGTGTGGCAGTGTGGTCTGCCCTGGGTTGGAATTGGGGCTTATCTACAGCTTTTTCTCTGACCCAGGACCCCAGGACTGGGAAATCTCAAAGGATGGAAAAGGTACAAAGAGCACAGATATGGACCAGTGATAAAGGCTGGCCCTAAGGAACACACTAGGAACACTAGGGGGCTTCCCTAGTGGCTCAACTGTAAAGCGTCTGTCTGCAATGCAGGAGAGCCGGGTTCGATCCCTGGGTTGGGAAGATCTCCTGGAGAAGGAAATGGCAGCCCACTCCAGTATTGTTGCCTAGAAAATCCCATGGACCGCAGAGCCTGGTAGGTTACTATCCATGGGGTCGCAAAGAGTCAGACACGACTGAGTGACTTCACTTCACTAAGGAACACAAGGAAAGGATGTGAGGATGCAGAGAATGAAACCTAAAGTAGAGAGGGAGACTACACAGCACTGGGTATGAAGCCATGCAAGAAAATGTCTCTGAGCCACTGCTCCCAGGGATAGAAAATAGTGGTACAGGATACTGGTAAAGATGTTTCTAAAATAGGAAGCTGTTCTTTTTTTAAATTATGTTTATTTACTTATTAAAAGACCCTGAAGCTGGTAAAGATCGAGGGCACAAGGAGAAGAGGGCGACAGAAGATGAGATGGTTGGCTGGCATTACCGAGTCAATGGACATGAGTTTGAGCAAAGGAGATGGTGAAAGACAGGGAAGGAAGCCTAGCACGCTGCAGTCCATGAGGTCCCAAAGAGTCGGACACGCCTGAGCTACTGAACAACAGCAACACCTTACTGATTTAGCTGTGCTGCGCCTTAGTTGCAGCACTCTTAGGTCTTCACTGAGGAATGAGGAGTCTTTAATTGCAGCGTGTGAACTCTTAGCTGTAGCATGTGGGATCTAGTTTCCTGATTAGGAGCTGCTCCCTTCCTGAATCTCAGCCACTGAACCACCAGGGAAGTCCCAGGAAGCCATTCTTGATGGCAGACAATGGACTTTAAAACCCATACTTGGATCCTGTTTGCCAAAGAGATAGGAACTGGCCATGAGAGCTGCAGCAGGACAGACTACTCTGAACCAGACACAAGTGAGGAAGGCGAGCACCTAAAACTCTACCTGTTCGAGGGGACGAAAGCCTGCCAGAAACTCAGAAAGAGGGCACGTAAGAGAACTACGTGCGCGGGTGCTACGTCGCTTCAGTCGTGTCCGACTCCCCGCGACCCCATGGACTGTAGCCTGCCAGGCTCCTCTGTACATGGGATTCTTCAGGCAATAGTACTGGCGTGAGTAGCCATTCCCTTCTTCAGGGGATCTTCCTGGGGATGGAAACTGCCGTTTCCCGCATTGACAAGTGGGTTCTTTACCACTAGTGCCACCTGGGAAGCCCAAGAGAACTATAAGCAGGTGCAAATGGAAAGACTTAAGAACTGATCCTCAGTTCAGTTCAGTCACTCTAGTCGTGTCCGACTCTTTGCAACCCCATGAATCACAGCACACCAGGCCTCCCTGTCCATCACCAACTCCTGGAGTTTACTCAGACTCACGTCCATTGAGTCAGTGATGCCATCTAGCCATCTCATCCTCTGTCATCCCCTTCTCCTCCTGCCCCCAATCCCTCCCAGCATCAGAGTCTTTTCCAATGAGTCAACTCTTTGCATAAGGTGGCCAAAGTACTGGAGTTTTAGCTTTAGCATCAGTCCTTCCAAAGAACACCCAGGACTGATCTCCTTTAGAATGGACTGGTGGAATCTCTTTGCAGTCCAGGGGACTCTCAAGAGTCTTCTCCAACACCACAGTTCAAAAGTGGCGCTCAGCCTTCTTCACAGTCGAGACCTCAAACCAAAAAAAAAAAAAGACCAGCTCACACCACAAAAGTGTAGAAGAACTGGGACAACGCACAGAGAAGATTCGAGGTCAGAAGCTGTTCTTGTGCTTACACGAATTTCAGATTCCTAAGAGGAACTGGTATGTCAACTCCACGGTATAGTATCTATAATTCGTTGTCCATAATTAGGTCCAAGAATAGCAAAATGTATATAGCTTTCATTCCTGTGTATGGATTCAGGCATTCCCCAGAAATCTCTTAATGAAGTCCTGAGGCTACCTTTTGGGTATGTTATATATAGGACTCACCTATTAGTTAATATCATGGTGCCTGGCATGGGTAAGAACGTATAAACAGAATTGCATAATTCTGTCCTGTAAAGCACGTTACTTAATCAAGAGTCCCTGGAGTTCTGTCTGAATGCAGGCTATGGAGTTAGAACACCTGGGTTTGAACTCTATTGAGCTACTTCCTAGCTAGCTGTGAAAGCTTGGGTCAGTCATTCCTCATTTGTAGCTTCAGTTTCCTTATCTGCATAAACGTACACATAGAGATTAGAAGAGTGTTTGCAGTATAGAGCTGAATCCAACAAGGTAAGTCAGGTACATTAAATAAGTGTTTATATAAAATGAATTGATTACCTGCTTAGATAAATTTCATGAGTTTTTTCACCGTAGATAATTCACATAAAAACCTTTGCCCAGTGATGGCATATGATGGTGTTCATAGAAATGGTGAGATTTACTATTAATGGGTCCTAAACATGCGCTGAGTGCCTGCTGGGTACAGAGTGACTGCTGCATATGTGCTGAAAGTCCAGCCATTGCTATCTAACCATCCTTTATGTGGGTTGACCAAAAATTTGGTTCAGGGTTTTTCCATAACATTGTACAAAAACCCAAAACAAGCGTTTTGGCCAACCCGATATTTCATATTTAGTCTCACCTCTTTCAAAGCTGATAGTTTTCCTTTTCTTTACAGTAGCACTGATTTTTAAATAATATTTATTTGCTTGTTTATTTATTTTTGGCTGCTTTGGGTCTTGGTTGCTGCACTCAGGCTTTCTCTAGTTGCGGTGTGCGGACTTCTCCTTGGGGTGGCTCCTCTGGTTGTGGAGCACAGGCTCTAGGGCACACAGGCTTTAGCAGCTGCAGCACATGGGCTCAGTAGTTGCAGATCCCAAGCTCTAGAGTGCAAGCTCAGTAGGTTGTGGTGCACAGGCTTAGTTGCCTGGCAGCATGCGGGATCTTCCCAGATCAGGGATCAAACCTCTGTCCCCTGCCTTGGCAGGCAGATCCTTTACCACTGGACCATCAGGGAAGTCCAGTACTGATTATTTTTCTTCCAAAAATATAAGCAGTATATGTGTTTACCTCGTCCAGCCTACCTCTCCTCTTCCCTATAAAATTTTAGTAACAGGTGACTTGGTAAGCTTTGGACCTCCTACTCTTCTCGTCCTGGGCTTATTCAAGGGTTCTTATTCCCACTGCCTCTTTCCTTCGCCTTTCTCTCCCTTCCTTGTTTCTTCATATATTTCTAAGTCTCTATTATGTACCCTATATATTGCTAGAAGCATGTTCTCAAGCGTTTAGCATGTATATAAAGAGATAAGACATAAAAAGTTAAATATAAGACTTGAATGGTCATGCAAGACACTGCTGCAAGATATCTACCAAGGCTGTTTATGCTACGTGGTCACTGAATATTCATTATAGACCTAGTATATCACACTGTTGATCAGTGTTGTTTGTCCCTTCTTGCACACATACATGAAGATGGCTTTATTCTATAAATCATGAAGATGTAGACATCATCTAATTCCAATGATGCTAGATGAATTTAAAATCTTAAGCAGGAAGAAGTTAGAGATCCAAATGACCACATAAAGAAAATTCAGTATCAGTCACATTTTTGGAGTTTGATGCAGTTATTTAGAGTTTGATGCCATTATTTATAGGGGCTCCTGAAATCACCACCAAATTCATGCTAGGGTATGGGTGTGCATAGAATATGAACATAAATTTTGCCAACTAACTACATACAGAGAATTATTCCAAGTAATGATGTTTTGATAAATGGAGCTGTTGTATTTGGAAAATGTGAAATGAACAGATACTCATGTAGGAGGAAAAACGTGGAAAGCAGTAATGCTAAATGGACTGGGGTAATAATTGGTGGCAAATTCATATGAACATGTAATGTAAGGGGGCACAAAAAAGAAGGACAATATGATTTTGTGTGGACGGAGCCAAGAAATCACAGCATAGATCAAGGAAGACATAGGCCAGTCTGTTTTCATCTCCTTGGTGAAACATTTTTGGAATAATGCACATAGTCTCAGGATTTCAGTGCAAGGAAGATATTAAAAAATAGGAGATTCCAATGTGGAAAGTACCAGTGATTATAAGGACCTGTCAGATTGATTTATGAGGTGTGACTGGCACAACACCACCTAAATCTGTGCATATATGTGAGCATCTTACAGAAAACAAATGATTACTAAAATAATTATATATATAAATGTATTTTGCAGTTCTATTGTCAGGGATGAGCATTTGTTGGCTTAAGATCCCTGGCCTTGAAAAGGAGATTATTTTAAAATTTGTTATCAGACAGACCCTATCCAGGAAATAAAAATCTGTGTAATTCATATATAGTTGTCAAATTCAAGATTACTTGTAATAAGCTGAAGAAACTGTGGTTCTAAAATGGTTCTAGTGGCAATAGAAATGAAAAATAACCTTAGCTGATGGATAACTAGTAGCCGTTGATAGATTTATTCTTTTCCAATAACCCAAGTGTTAGGTTTGAAATTTTATAAATATAGCACCTTAATGGGAGAAGTGATTATACAGTATCTGAAAGAGAAGGGGGCAGCAGAGGATGAGATGGTTAGATGGCAGCACTGACTCAAAGAACATGAATTTGAGCAAAGTCCAGAAGATAGTGGAGGACAGAGGAGCCTGGTGTGCTGCAGTCTACGAGGTCACAAAGAGTTGGACAAGATTTAGTGACTGAACAACGATGACAAAGGGAGATGCAATTAATACTTTAGGAGAGGAGAGGCAACTAGAATGCAAAAAGAACTGAAAAGCAAGCAAAAAAGACTAAAGGATGAGATGTTTCTTAGGAAAGATGAGAGAGCTTGGGCTGATTTAATGGTCATCATGAAGGTGCTTAAAAATTATCTCGTTCATTAAAAAAGATATATTATAAGCCATAAATTACTAAAATTATATGAGTACATAAGGAAAACATGAATGTTTTAAATATAGGATAAAAATAGTTCTTCTTGGAGCTACTATTTACTCAAAAGGCTGACTCTGCATATATCAGTGTTATGAAAGAAATCACTTTAAATTCCTTATGTAATCAACTGGCATTTTATAGTGAACTGCAAAAACCCAGCAAATGTGAAGAATTTTAGAATACCTGTTTCTCAGAAATGATTGCCTTTTACATATAAATGTACTTTAGAGTATATTCAGCTTGAGTTATTTTCTGTTTGGAAATAATTGCCTCTAAGTGGTATTAAAAAAGGAAAGTTATAGGCAAACACACAACTTGTAGAGCTAAGTATTTTAATGATTGTGGTTCCTCATATATTTATGCTTGAGTTTATGGGAATGTGTTTTGAAATTCATGTAGAGCACTGGAAAAAAGGTTATAGGACAAATGATTCAAATTGAGGTCAACCAAATCAAAACATCAATGTACCTCACAGTACATTTATTTTCAACATAGTCGCAAAATAACCTGCATGCTCACTAAAACAAGGCGTATACATTTAAAATTTTATTTTAGTCAGAATTAACATCTTTTGAAAAAGCCAGAGTTAGTTTCATGAGTTCAAAAACCTCCCATTGCCCATCACCGTTTTTGAATCCAATGAACAATTTTCAGCTTATAAGCAGCTCAATTATCTTTTTCAGCCTTCTCCACAATATAGATGACTCAGCCTGCTTTTCCTATTTCATTAACTCATGGCTTATAATTTAATAGTTGCTTACTTTGTGAAGTAAGTAGAATAATTTTACACCCCTTCCTTGTCATAATGAAATTCTTTCAAATTCTTTGAAGATACCATGTGTTCCTTCTGAACTAGTTGTTACAGTTCAAATGCCTACAAAGGCCACATAGGTAATACAAGTAGATACGGCGGATTTGAAGGGGACCAGATACGTCGGGGAGGACCTGTTTGAGGGTCAGCCTCTGCAGGACTTTGAATGTTGATAGACTATAATAGTCGGCATGATTGCTGGCTTTTCCACTTCTTTAAGATGAGCCTGAAATCTAACTTATGTGAGATTTCCAACTTTTGAATGTGGGAATTGACTCAAAGAGAAAAAAAATGTACTATGTAAACTCTAAAAAAAAATAGAAGATTTCCAGACTGAATAAGGACCTTGAACTTTTATCTTTTTTTTTTTTTTTTACTTTTTAATTTTTGCAGCATCTGAAATCTTTTTCATAACAAGGCAGATCTGGGATTAGTTTTTGTAGCCATGGCTGGCCCATCAAACTCTGAGCCCTTGATGTGGCTGTGTGAAGGTTCTTGGGGCCTTGGCAAAATGCCTGGATACCTCTTGGCCCTTTCAAGGACTGGAGAGATCATGGCCACAGGCCTTGGGAGAGAGGCCCCAGGGTCAGCTGGTCAAAGGAGAGGCGCTTGCCCCCAGCATTGAGGATGCGGTCCTGGGTGTGGCTGCCCGCCTGCGCCCCCACAGAGCACACACCTGTGGTTTGGGTACCACCTGGACACACACATCATCTGCTATAATCTCTACAACCACAGCTATTTTGCTTTCCTGGCCAGGATGCTTCATCTTCCGGGTCATCCAGAAAAGGAACGGAGGTGGCCGGTAGGTGGGACTCACGAGCAACCTCTTTAGTAGAACCTGGTTGAAGGTGGAGTCAGCTTCTCCAGCCAGAAGCCTGTGCAGCCTGACCAACAACCTTAGGGAGATGTCCTGGCTTTTGGGCTTATCTACAAAAATAATCTATAAACAATAAGAAGAATAGAGTGTTAGCTGTTTTTTGTTTTGTGTTTTTTGGCTGTGCTGGGTCTTCATTGCACTTGTGGGCTTCTCTAACGGTGGGCATGTAGGATCTCCCCAGACCAGGGATCGAACCCATGTCCCCTGCATTAGAAGGTGGATTCTTAACCACTGGACCACCAGGGATGCCCCCAAACATGGAGTTCTATTTGAGCCAAACTGAGGGCTAACCCAGCCTCCGCTTTCCATATAACTCTGAGAAACTGACTTTCCAACAAAGTTTTATGTCTCATCAGAACAAAGAACATTAAACAAGTCAGGGTTACATTTATTTTTTCAAGGCTTTTTTTTTTTTTTTAAAGAACACCATGTACACAGCGAGTGACCATGGCCTTGCCCTTGGGAAGGGAGTTTTATCATGGTGAAGGACCAGCACTGGCACCCTATGAAAAGGGGCATTTAATCTTTATTTTTATCATGGACATTTTTTACTTCTGGTCAACATGCCCTTTTTCTTTCATAGTTAAAGCAGATGTACAATGTATGTTTGATCAGCCACCAGCAGGCTCTTAGTTAGCATAAAATTCAAGTTAACTCATGTATAAGCCAGAATGACTTCCTTGGATTTCAGCCTGTGAACGTGTCTTTTTATCACACCACTCATGTCAAACTTTTCTGTCCTTTTTGTGGGAACATCAATTCCCATGATGGCACCCCATCCTTGGCAAGATGCCAAAAGAGAGAAACGAACCAGGGTGGAGGGGGGAAAGCCTTCAGCCAGTGGCACCCTGGTCCTTGAATTTTTAGTTTTAACCGCTATGGCAAACTCTAAACCAACTAAACTCCCAACCCCCCCATTCAGTTTTCTGCCCTCGTATCTTTGTTTACACAGTTCACGGGCCAGAACAGGTGGTGTCCTTTTTTATCTGTCAGTGCACTCTGAAACTTCTCCTGATCCTCTTCTTTAAGAAATATCCTTTCTTTTCCTCCAGATCTCTTTTTCCCTCTAGATCCATGTAATATTAAACCCTTTCCTACCTGAAGTCTTCCTTGTCTTATTCATTTAAATATGTATTTTATTCTTATTGCTCACTGTATAAAGTCCTTGAAGGCAGAGATTATTTTACTATGCCTGACACTTAGGAGACATTCAGTAAATGCTTGTAGAATTGAAATGAAGGCTATGACTGATAGATGTCCTATTGGCAATGTTTTTCATGGAGACTCTTACTTGAGCTGAACCATGTAGAGTTAATATTTACAAGGCTAAAGTCTAGGGGAAAAAAAATCAGTTAAATCATGTTTCCTTAACAGATGGTGCATCTGTGTTTCCTAATGTAATATCCTGACTGTGTATAATTGTCATAATTAAGTAATAGTTGCCTGTACAATCTTTGGTTAAAAAAAACTCTCTTCTATATGTGGACTTTAATATCCCAATCCTGATCAGTAAATGCTCCTGCATTTATCTCAGTGGGGGCTGTTTCTGGTAGATTTCCTTTTTTTGACCCCCAAACAGTCGATGAAGCCCTTCTTGGTTTCAGGTTGTGAAGGTAGGCAGTTTAGAGAAAACCAGGTCTATGTAGTTAATTCCTGAACATAATTTTTTGGCTTTCTGGTCACTCTTAGCTAGGTCTAATGCTTGAGTTAGCATCACTTGAAACTCAACAGACTTTGAGGAGTGTTGACGATCTTTTTTTCGCTCACTTGAGCACTGACTACACTTACCCATAGAAGAAGAAGAGTTAGAAATTGTTATCATTCATAGTTCTTTCTGTTTGATCTGTATAAACTGCACTGTTTTCAAGATAATTGGGTAGGTGGTGGAAAGATCTTTAAAACTGGCATCAAGAGACCAGCTGTTTGATCTTGAAAAGCAAGGAGGTTACCTGAGCACCCCAGGTCTAGTTTTCTCAAGTGTAAGATAAAAATTGATATGCCTGCCACTTACAGTAATCCTCATTTCAGGGTTAAATGAAATAATATATGTGCAGACAACTTTGTGGACATGCTTTCCAAGTGTTCACTGTTGTTTATTTGAAGAACTTATGCACTTGTTCCTTTGGTGGTAGATATCTAATTTCTTGGGAATACTTTTGGGTCCGCAAACAATGGTAGGACCAGATGGAGCCAAACCCATTGGTTTGCACATTGTCTAAAACAGCTTCACTCAAGCATGGCGATGCTGAAGAGTGACAACAGAAACCTTAGGTCCCCGCTAAGTAAGAAATATTTAGCGTCTTGTTCTTTACAGAAAAAGTTTGCTTACTTCTGCATAGTTTTTTTTTTTTTTAAATGTGCAGGAGGTATTCAAACATTTGGCCTCAAGTCTGAACTTGAAGAGCACCTCAACTAGACCTTCTCAGGTTTACTGTTTATTTTTCCTGTGGTCACAGGGCAGGAATGAAAATACCTGTGGGATTTGGGACCAGAACAATAATTACTTCTCAGTCTTATCTCTCACAACCAGAAGAAAGCATCTGCTTTTTTTTTTTTTTTTTTTTTTTTTAAGTTTTAGTTTTTTATTTTTTAAATTTTAAAATCTTTAATTCTTACATGCATTCCCAAACATGAACCCCCCTCCCACCTCCCTCCCCAGAACATCTTTCTGGGTCATCCCCATGCACCAGCCCCAAGCATGCTGCATCCTGCGTCAGACATAGACTGGCGGTTCAATTCACATGATAGTATACATGTTAGAATGTCATTCTCCCAAATCATCCCACCCTCTCCCTCTCCCTCTGAGTCCAAAAGTCCATTATACACATCTGTGTCTCTTTCCCTGTCTTGCATACAGGGTCATCATTGCCATCTTCCTAAATTCCATATATATGTGTTAGTATACTGTATTGGTGTTTTTCTTTCTGGCTTACTTCACTCTGTATAATCGGCTCCAGTTTCATCCATCTCATCAGAACTGATTCAAATGAATTCTTTTTAACGGCTGAGTAATACTCCATTGTGTATATGTACCACAGCTTTCTTATCCATTCATCTGCTGATGGACATCTAGGTTGTTTCCATGTCCTGGCTATTATAAACAGTGCTGCGATGAACATTGGGGTACATGTGTCTCTTTCAATTCTGGTTTCCTCGGTGTGTATGCCCCGAAGTGGGATTGCTGGGTCATAAGGTAGTTCTATTTGCAATTTTTTAAGGAATCTCCACACTGTTCTCCATAGTGGCTGTACTAGTTTGCATTCCCACCAACAGTGTAGGAGGGTTCCCTTTTCTCCACACCCTCTCCAGCATTTATTGCTTGCAGATTTTTGGATCGCAGCCATTCTGACTGGTGTGAAGTGGTACCTCATTGTGGTTTTGATTTGCATTTCTCTAATAATGAGTGATGTTGAGCATCTTTTCATGTGTTTGTTAGCCATCCGTATGTCTTCTTTGGAGAAATGTCTATTTAGTTCTTTGGCCCATTTTTTGATTGGGTCGTTTATTTTTCTGGAGTTGAGCTGCAGAAGTTGCTTGTATATTTTTGAGATTAGTTGTTTGTCAGTTGCTTCATTTGCTATTATTTTCTCCCATTCAGATGGCTGTCTTTTCACCTTGCTTATATTTTCCTTTGTTGTGCAGAAGCTTTTAATTTTAATTAGATCCCATTTATTTATTTTTGCTTTTATTTCCAGAATTCTGGGAGGTGGATCATAGAGGATCCTGCTGTGATTTATGTCTGAGAGTGTTTTGCCTATGTTCTCCTCTAGGAGTTTTATAGTTTCTGATCTTACATTTAGATCTTTAATCCATTTTGAGTTTATTTTTGTGTGCGGTGTTAGAAAGTGATCTAGTTTCATTCTTTTACAAGTGGTTGACCAGTTTTCCCAGCACCACTTGTTAAAGAGATTGTCTTTACTCCATTGTATATTCTTGCCTCCTTTGTCAAAGATAAGGTGTCCATATGTGTGTGGATTTATCTCTGGGCTTTCTATTTTGTTCCATTGATCTATATGTCTGTCTTTGTGCCAGTACCATACTGTCTTGATGACTGTGGCTTTGTAGTAGAGCCTGAAGTCAGGCAAGTTGATTCCTCCAGCTCCATTCTTCTTTCTCAAGATTGCTTTGGCTATTCGAGGTTTTTTGTATTTCCATACAAAGCTTGAAATTATTTGTTCTAGTTCTGTGAAAAATGTGGCTGGTAGCTTGATAGGGATTGCATTGAATTTGTAAATTGCTTTGGGTAGTATACTCATTTTCACTATATTGATTCTTCCAATCCATGAACATGGTATATTTCTCCATCTATTAGTGTCCTCTTTGATTTCTTTCATCAGTGTTTTATAGTTTTCTATATATAGGTCTTTAGTTTCTTTAGGTAGATATATTCCTAAGTATTTTATTCTTTTCGTTGCAATGGTGAATGGAATTGTTTCCTTAATTTCTTTTTCTACTTTCTCATTATTCGTGTATAGGAATGCAAGGGATTTCTGTGTGTTGATTTTATATCCTGCAACTTTACTATATTCATTGATGAGCTCTAGTAATTTTCTGGTGGAGTCTTTAGGGTTTTCCATGTAGAGGATCATGTCATCTGCAAACAGTGAGAGTTTTACTTCTTCTTTTCCAATTTGGATTCCTTTTATTTCTTTTTCTGCTCTGATTGCTGTGGCCAAAACTTCCAGAACTATGTTGAATAGTAGCGGTGAAAGTGGACACCCTTGTCTTGTTCCTGACTTTAGGGGAAATGCTTTCAATTTTTCACCATTGAGGATAATGTTTGCTGTGGGTTTGTCATAGATAGCTTTTATTATGTTGAGATATGTTCCTTCTATTCCTGCTTTCTGGAGAGTTTTTATCATAAATGGATGTTGAATTTTGTCAAAGGCCTTCTCTGCATCTATTGAGATAATCATATGGTTTTTATTTTTCAATTTGTTAATGTGGTGAATTACATTGATTGATTTGCGGATATTGAAGAATCCTTGCATCCCTGGGATAAAGCCCACTTGGTCATGATGTATGATCTTTTTAATGTGTTGTTGGATTCTGATTGCTAGAATTTTGTTGAGGATTTTTGCATCTATGTTCATCAGAGATATTGGCCTGTAGTTTTCTTTTTTTGTGACATCTTTGTCAGGTTTTGGTATTAGGGTGATGGTGGCCTCAAAGAATGAGTTTGGAAGTTTACCTTCCTCTGCAATTTTCTGGAAGAGTTTGAGTAGGATAGGTGTTAGCTCTTCTCGAAATTTTTGGTAGAATTCAGCTGTGAAGCCATCTGGACCTGGGCTTTTGTTTGCTGGAAGATTTCTGATTACAGTATCAATTTCCGTGCTTGTGATGGGTCTGTTAAGATTTTCTATTTCTTCCTGGTTCAGTTTTGGAAAATTGTACTTTTCTAAGAATTTGTCCATTTCTTCCACGTTGTCCATTTTATTGGCATACAACTGCTGATAGTAGTCTCTTATGATCCTTTGTATTTCTGTGTTGTCTGTTGTGATCTCTCCATTTTCATTTCTAATTTTATTGATTTGATTTTTCTCTCTTTGCTTCTTGATGAGTCTGGCTAATGGTTTGTCAATTTTATTTATCCTTTCAAAGAACCAGCTTTTGGCTTTGTTGATTTTTGCTATGGTCTCTTTTGTTTCTTTTGCATTTATTTCTGCCCTAATTTTTAAGATTTCTTTCCTTCTACTCACTCTGGGGTTCTCCAACTCTTCCTTTTCTAGTTGCTTTAGTTGTAGAGTTAGGTTATTTATTTGACTTTTTTCTTGTTTCTTGAGGTATGCCTGTATTGCTATGAACTTTCCTCTTAGCACTGCTTTTATAGTGTCCCACAGGTTTTGGGTTGTTGTGTTTTCATTTTCATTAGTTTCTATGCATATTTTGATTTCTTTTTTGATTTCTTCTGTGATTTGTTGGTTATTCAGAAGTGTGTTGTTCAACCTCCATATGTTAGAATTTTTAATAGTTTTTCTCCTGTAATTGAGATCTAATCTTAATGCATTATGGTCAGAAAAGATGCTTGGAATGATTTCGATTTTTTTGAATTTATCAAGTTTAGATTTATGGCCCAGTATGTGATCTATCCTGGAGAAGGTTCCATGAGCACTTGAAAAAAAGGTGAAATTCGTTGTTTTGGGGTGAAATGTCCTATAGATATCAATTAGGTCTAACTGATCTAATGTATCATTTAAAGTTTGCGTTTCTTTGTTAATTTTCTGTTTAGTTGATCTGTCCATAGGTGTGAGTGGGGTATTAAAGTCTCCCACTATTATTGTGTTATTGTTGATTTCCCCTTTCATACTTGTTAGCATTTGTCTTACATATTGCGGTGCTTCTATATTGGGTGCATATATATTTATAATTGTTATATCTTCTTCTTGGATTGTTCCTTTGATCATTATGTAGTGGCCTTCTTTGTCTCTTTTCACAGCCTTTGGTTTAAAGTCTATTTTATCGGATATGAGTATTGCCACTCCTGCTTTCTTTTGGTCTCTATTCGCGTGGTATATCTTTTTCCAGCCCTTCACTTTCAGTCTGTATGTGTCCCTTGTTTTGAGGTGGGTCTCTTGTAAGCAGCATATAGAGGGGTCTTGTTTTTGTATCCATTCGGCCAGTCTTTGTCTTTTGGTTGGGGCGTTCAACCCATTTACGTTTAAGGTAATTATTGATAAGTATGATCCCGTTGCCATTTACTTTATTGTTTTGGGTTCGGGTTTATACACCCTTTTCGTGTTTCCTGTCTAGAGGATATCCTTTAGAATTTGTTGGAGAGCTGGTTTGGTGGTGCTGAATTCTCTCAGCTTTTGCTTGTCTGTAAAGCTTTTGATTTCTCCTTCGTATTTGAATGAGATCCTTGCTGGGTACAGTAATCTGGGCTGTAGGTTATTGTCTTTCATCACTTTAAGTATGTCTTGCCATTCCCTCCTGGCCTGAAGAGTTTCTATTGACAGATCAGCTGTTATCCTTATGGGAATCCCCTTGTGTGTTATTTGTTGTTTTTCCCTTGCTGCTTTTAATATTTGTTCTTTGTGTTTGATCTTTGTTAATTTGATTAATATGTGTCTTGGGGTGTTTCGCCTTGGGTTTATCCTATTTGGGACTCTCTGTGTTTCTTGGACTTGGGTGATTATTTCCTTCCCCATTTTAGGGAAGTTTTCAACTATTATCTCCTCAAGGATTTTCTCATGATCTTTCTTTCTGTCTTCTTCTTCTGGGACTCCTATAATTCGAATGTTGGAGCGTTTCATATTGTCCTGGAGGTCTCTGAGATTGTCCTCGTTTCTTTTAATTCGTTTTTCTTGTTTCCTCTCTGATTCATTTATTTCTACCATTCTATCTTCTATTTCACTAATCCTATCTTCTGCCTCCGTTATTCTACTATTTGTTGCCTCCAGAGTGTTTCTGATCTCATTTATTGTGTTATTCATTATATTTTGACTCTTTTTTATTTCTTCTAGGTCCTTGTTAAACCTTTCTTGCATCTTCTCAATCCTTGTCTCTAGGCTATTTATCTGTGTTTCCATTTTGATTTCAAGATTTTGGATCATTTTCACTATCAATATTCGGAATTCCTTCTCCGGTAGATTCCCTACTTCTTCCTCTTTTGTTTGGTTTGGTGGGCAACTCTCCTTTTCCTTTACCTGCTGAGTATTCCTCTGTCTCTTCATGTTGGTTATATTGCTGCGTTTGGGGTGGCCTTTTTATATTCTGATAATTTGTGGAGTTCTCTTTATTATGGAGCTTCCTCACTTTGGGTGGGGTTCTATCAGTGGCTTGTCAAGGTTTCCTGGTTAGGGAGGCTTGTGTTGGAGTTTTGGTGGGTGGAGCTGGGTTTCTTCTCTCTGGAGTGCAATGGAGTGACCCGTAATGGGTTATGAGACATCAAAGGTTTTGGGATAATTTTGAGCTGCCTGTATATTGAGGCTCAGGGGAGTGTTCCTGTGTTGCTGGAGAATTTGCGTGGTATGTCTTGTTCTGGAACTTGTTGGCCCTTGGGTGGAGCTTGGTTTCAGTGTAGGTATGAAGGCATTTGATGAGCTCCTATTGCTTAATGTTCCCTGAATTCAAGAGTTCTCTAATGTTTTCAGGCTTTGGGTTTAAGCTTCCTGCTTCTGGTTTTCAGTTTTATTTTCACAGTAGCCTCTAGACTTCTCCATCTATACAGCACCGATGATAAAACATCTAGGTTAAAGATGAAAAGTTTCTCCACCTTGAGGGACACTCAGAGAGGTTCACTGAGTTACAAGGAGAAGAGAAGATGGAGGGGGTAGTTAGAGGTAACTGGAATGAGATGCGGTGAGATCAAGAGAGGAGAGAGCAGGCTAGCCAGTAGTCACTTCCTTATGTGCGCTCTATAGTCTGGACCGCTCAGAGGTATTTACAGAGTTATACGGGGAAGAGGAGAGGGAGGAAGTAGACAGAGGTGACCAGGAGGATAAGAGAGAGGAATGAGTAGGAGAGAGACAAATCCTGCCAGTAACCAGTTCCTTAGGTGTTCTCTACCGTCTGGAACACACAGAGATTCACAGAGTTGGATAGAGAAGAGATGGGGGAGAAAAGAGACAGAGGCCACCTGGTGGAGAAAGAGGAGAGGCCAGAGGAGGAGAGAGTGGACAAGTCAGTAATCTCGCTCTCAGGTAAACTTGGGTAGTGAAGTTTGGGTTTTTAAATGTACAAAATTGACAACAAAGATTAAAAATCTGGAGTAGAGGTTGGATTTTCAAAGATACAATATTAAGGAAAAGCAGAAGGAAAAAGGAAGAAAGAAAAAAAAAGAATTATTAAAAAACAAACAAACAAAAAAAAACAAAACAAAATACCAACAACCATCCAAAGAGTATATATGGTGTTTGCCTTAAAAAAAAAAAGTCTTTTTTTTAAAAAAATAGTAATACTAGGTTATAGAAATAAAAATTAGAGGAGAAATAGAAGACTTAACAATTAAAAAAAAGCTCGGAAAAAAAAGAAAAAAAAAGCAAAAGGCAAAAAAAAAAAGAATGATTTTAAAAATATTAAAAAATTAAAAATATATCTGGCTCTTCTCTGATGTTATGGGCCGTGTGGGCTCACTTCCAAGGTGGTTCCCTCTGTTTAACTTCTTCTGTTTGCTGGTTTTTAGGCTCACTAGTTCAGTCGCGCTGTGGGGAGGGGGGATGCTGCAAACAAATAGCACTGTCGTGTGTACACAGTATCTCTGCCCCGCTTGACCTGTCCTTTCTCGCGGCGTACAAACCGCTCCGGCTCTACGATGCTCAGCCGGGAACCGTCTGGGGCCGGCCCTAGGCTGCGTGCACTTCCCCGGTCCAAGCCGCTCAGGTTCGGCCCTCAGGCAGCCCTCAGAGGCACAAATGCGGCTGGGACTGCGCTTTGTGCCCTTCCCAGGTCCGAGTAGCTCAGGAGTTTGGCGAGCGCGATCGCCGGGGCTTGTCACCTTTTCCGCCGCTACCGCTCAGCTCTCTGGGTGGACCGCTGGCGCACCCCGTGAGGCAGACTGTGACTGTCCAGCACCCCCAGAAGTCTTAGCAAAGGAGCCTGCTTGCAGTTAGGTAAGTAAAGTCTCTCCGGGTCTGCAATTGCCCCTTTCCAGTCCTTATGGCTCTGGCTGCCTGTCCCCGGCGGGGAATGGTCTGCAGCTGGCTTTTTCCGCTCCGTCCTTTGTTCTGTGCTCAGTCCTGGCGGTGTCTTATGTTCGAGCTTTTCGCGTGGTAGCTATCCCACAGTCTGGTTTGCTAGCCCAAGTTAGATCGTTCTGGTTGCGCGTGGGGCGTTCCTGCCCGATTCTTACAAAGCTCTGCAGCCCGCGCCTCCCGCGCGTCCCTGCCCTGCCCCCACTTCCCAATGGGGGATGCAGGCGTCTCTGCTGCTTTTCCGCTGGGGGAGTTACTGGTGGGCTTGTAATCTCTTGGTTTTAATTATTTATCTATTTTTCCTTCCTGTTATGTTGCCCTCTGTGTTTCCAAGGCTCGCCACAGACTCGGCAGGGAGAGTGTTTCCTGGTGTTTGGAAACCTCTCTTCTTAAAATTCCCTTCCCGGGACGGGCTTCCCTTCCCGGGACGGAGCTCCCTCCCCACCTCCTTTGTCTCCTTTTTCGTCTTTTATATTTTTTCCTACCTGTTTTTGAAGACAATGGTCTGCTTTTCTGGTTGCCTGATGTCCTCTGCCAGCCTACAGAAGTTGTTTTGTGGAGTTTGCTCGGCGTTGAAATGTTCTTTTGAGGAATTTGTGAGGGAGAACGTGATCTTCCCGTCCTATTCCTCCGCCATCTTTTTCTGTCCTCAGCATCTGCTTTTCTAATTCTGCAGAGAAGGGCAGAATTAAAACTCTCTGGGGACTTCTGCTGTATCCTGGCACAGAGAAGGAAGGGGCAAAGGCTGGACAGAATGTTTCCGGTGTAACTGAATGCAGACTTAACACAAATCAGATTAGCTGAGGGTGAAGCCTGGGCTTTACAGTTTAAACCTAAATGGGTCTCAATGCTGTTCTTGAACCAATGAATATAAGCTGGCAGAAGTCCCGCTAATTCTTTGATTTGTTTAATAAAAGTCATTAAAAAAAATCAAATGGATCACTGGGCAGGAATTTGACCAGAGATACCTTCCAAGTGATAATTAGCTAGCCAATTTTTTCTTCAGTTTTATGTTGCCATAAATATTCATGACACATTCCCCATCAAATTGTAAGTTCTTCAGGAAACACTGTTATCAGTTTAAGAACATGAATCAGACTGATAAAGCTAATTGGTTAGGGTTCTTTTTTCTCCTTCATTTTAAATAAAGCTGTCGAAGTTTCCCAGGGTAATGAAGAGCTTTGTTGTTATGACAACTGCTTCTTCCTTTCCCTTTGAAGAAGCTTGTGGTGTGATAGGCAACACATCAGGAATAATTAAAACAAATGATAAGTGAGACACATCTGCTTAGAGGAATAAACCAGCACAAACTGAAACCATTTTACTGGTTTTCAATGACTATTTTCATGGCAGGAAATTCACATCATTTGAGCTGGTCATTTGTGCCAATTTCCATCATTTCTCATTCCAAAAATCTTGTCACTCAGGGAGGATTTAGTTATATACCCAAGACCTTTATGGCTCAGAACTTCTCACTGTCTGACTTAACACTTCTCCAAATAGTCTGAAACACTGGAAGTGATGATTTATCAGGGGCACACTCTAAAGTGATTCTGAATGTTCTCATGACTTACATATTCTGATTTTAAGAAAAGGGCAGTTGTAGTACTATGGCCTTAGCGCTTACTCCCTGGAACCAAACACATTCTTCACTTGTTGCTTTGTGCCAAGCCCTTTCACATTTCTTTCTCCTTTAACCTTTATTCAGGGAACTTGTTAATCATGTTAATTTCACAGCAGAGGAATCCAATCCCCCCTAAATACACTCAAGGTAGCCTTGTTCGTTGTTCAGTCACTAATTAGGTGAGAATTCAAACTTAAGTATTTCCCAGTTGATCTTTTTGTTGTTGTTGTTTAGTCCCTAAGTAGTGTCTGACTCTTTCGTGACCCTATGGATGGCAGCCCGCCAGGCCCCTCTGTCCATGGGATTTCCCAGGCAAGAAAACTGGAGTGAGTTGCCACTTTCTTCTCCAGGAGATCTTCCCCACCCAGGGATCGAACCCACATCTCCTGTGTTGGCAGGCAGATTCTTTACCACTGAGCACTTGGGAAGATGCAAAAGCTGAAGGAAAATACTGATTTGAATAATTAAAATGTAATGTAGTTTTCTACTGAGTTGGGCTATTATTCCAATTCATTCTCATTTCTTTGTAAAACACTTAATCTAGCTAGCCTAATGCATTCCTCCACCAACTCCAGATTATGAACCATTAGGGGTTTTACATATTTTAGGGATAAAACACAGATTGTTTTCTTTTAAAAAATTAATAAGAGACTAGGATATAAAGTATCAGGGTTTCTTCACACATAATGAAGTTTGGTTTTATGAGAATTTTTTTTGTCAACTTATATCTTCTTGTGTATACTTGGTTGTAAGTCATGGTCTAAAAAGCTTAAAAGCCACCCCTCTAATACTGTCATTGCCTTCTAATTGTCTAATTTCATTTCATTCTTCTTTTTCTGCCTTTTTTGATGCCAATAGACATAAAAAGCACTGTTAAATGTTTGTCTTTAATAAATGATGACACGCAAATTCGTGAAGGGTTCCATATTTTTACCCTGGAGAAGGAAATGGCAATCCACTCCGGTACTATTGCCTGGAAAATCCTGTGGACAGAGAAGCCTGATAGGCTTCAGTCTGTGGAGTCGCAAAGAGTCGGACACGGCTGAGCAACTACACTTCACACACTTCCATATTTTTAAGAGAAACCCAAGTAAGATGGTAAGTGTTGCAAGAGGGCATCAGAGGGCAAACACACTGAAACTATAATCACAGAAAATTAGCCAATCTGATCACACAGACCACAGCCTTGTCTAACTCAATGAAACTAAGCCATGTTGTGTGGGGCCACCTGAGACTGGATGGGTCATGGTGGAGAGGTCTAACAGAATGTGGTCCACTGGAGAAGGGAATGGCAAACCACTTCAGTATTCTTGCCTTGAGAACCCCATGAAAGGTATGAAAAGGCAAAATGATAGGATACTGAAAGGGGAACTTCTCGGGTCGGTAGGTGCCCAATATGCTACTGGAGATCAGTGGAAAAATAACTTCAGAAAGAATGAAGGGATGGAGCCAAAGCAAAAACAATACCCAGTTGTGGATGTGACTGGTGATAGAAGCAAGGTCCAATGCTGTAAAGCATTGGAAAAGACTCTGATGCTGGGAGGGATTGGGGGCAGGAGGAGAAGGGGATGACAGAGGATGAGATGGCTGGATGGCATCACCAACTCAACGGACATGAGTTTGAGTGAACTCCAGGAGTTGGTGATGGACAGGGAGGCCTGGCGTGCTGTGATTCACGGGGTTGCAGAGTCAAATATGACTGAGCGACTGAACTGAACTGCAAAGCAAAATCAGATTTGGCTACCTCTGTCTGAAATAGTTAAATAAAAAAAGAATGCTGTCCTTCTTATATGAAACTTAAGATTCTGTTTTGCCATCATGAGAGATAGGGAACTAAGACCTCAGTGAAAGAAAAAATGATGCTGCAGGCCTCTAAGTTAAATTGCCATGCATATATTCCAAGATTTTCTTCCATTCATTCAGTGAACCTCTTCGGTTTTATTGTTGCTGCTATTCTTGGAAACACCATAAAGAATTGGGAAGGAAGTTATATGAGAATGATTATGAAAGTGGTGTAAACATAGGGTATACTTCTATAAAGTATTGCCAAAAATATTTAATCTGGATTCATGAAGCCTCCAGACCTAATCTGTAGAGTAGAGGAAATACAGGGGATAGAGGCACAAGTTAATTGACACCATAGAGAAGCAAATTCAGAGTGCAGGGTACTTTAAAGACAAATTTTCTTAAAAGAAAATGTCATGGAAGAAAAAGAGTGGGGTTAGGTACTAGATTAAAAAAGACTAAAGAGATAGTTAGGGCTTCCCTAGTAGATCAGTTGGTAAAGAAACCACTAGCAATGCAGGAGACCCTGGTTCAATTCCTGGATCAGGAAAATCCCCTGGAGAAGGGATAGGCTATCCACTCCAGTGTTCTTGGCTTCCCTTGTGGCTCAGCTGCAAAGAATCTGCCTGCAATGTGGGAGAGTCCCTGGGTTGGAAAGATTCCCTGCAGAAGGGAAAGGCTACCCATTCCAGTATTCTGGCCTGGAGAATTCCACAGACTGTGTAGTCAATGGGGTTGCAAAGAGTTGGACACGACTGAGCAACTTTCACTTTCACTTTCAAAGAGATAGTTTACAACCAAACATACTAAGTGAGAACTGATTCGATATTGCATAGAAAATGAGTTTAGAAAAATAAATTTTGGTATAATTGAGGGAAATTAAATATGAATTCCAGGAGTTGGTGATGGACAGGGAGGCCTGGCGTGCTACAATTCATGGGGTTGCAAAGAGTGGGACACGACTGAGCGACTGAACTGAACTGAACTGAAATATAAACTGGATATTAAATATCATGGAATTATTATTAATGTTCTTAAGTGTGATTATATTATTGTTATGTAACAGAATGACTTTATTCTTAGGATTTGCATGATGAAGCTTTAAAAAATGTGATTCATATCCATATTCTGTAATTTACTTCTTAATAATTCATCTATCTATCTGCCTTATCTATCTATCCACCAATCCTCTATTTATCAAAAGAGAGATAGATTGAGCAAATGTGGTCAAATATTTACAAGTAGTAAATCTAGGTTAATGATACATGACATTTTAAATATAATCATAACTTTTCTCTAGGAGTAAAAGGTTTTCAAAACAAGAAGTTGAGAGAACAAAAATTACATATTGTATGAGTCCATTTCTATAAATTTCAAAAATAGGCAAACCTATTTTATGGTATTAGGCATCAGGATGTAGGTTGCCTGAAGGATTGAAGGGATTATGATTAGGAGGGGACAAGTGGATTGAGGTCTGAGACTATTCTAATTCTTAACTTGGGGAGTGATATGTGAGTATGTTCCCACTGAGACCAGATCACTGAGCTACATACTTATTACGCATGCACATTTTCCTTTTTTTTTAATTGGAAGAAGATTACTTTAAAATGTTGTGTTGGTTTCTGCTGTACAATAATGCAAATCAGTCATAATTATACATATACTCTCTCTTGAGCCTCCCTCCCCTCCTCCACTCCATCCCTTTGTGCATATTTTATATATAGTTGTATTTAAAAAGACAGAGTAGATAATTAATATTTTAAAGTAGTTTGTTTTTGTTGGGTTGAAGGGATTGATTTTTCAAAGTGAGAAAAGGAAAAGTAAAAGCCTGAACTTATATCAAAAGCCATGTCTGAGCTTGAGCTAGACCTTCAGCAATCTCTTGAGTTTAGGGAAATGGGGGCTTAAGTTAATTTGTATAGTTTCTTCATGTGGCTAATTAAAAAATATTTTGCTGTTAAAATTGCTTACATACAAAATACATTATAGTAATTAAAAATGATTATTTCTTTAGATATTGAACTTGAAAGCCCAGCTATACTATATATGGTTATCATATCATTTTAAGTTCATTACTATAGAGTTGTGTTATAGCTCTTTCTGTAAGATTTTTACAGTAAGTTCCAAAATACTATATTTTTTATGATAAGAGAATGTGTACTCATCTTCTAAAGGTAATATTACTGCCAGATAGAATGAAATCTGGTTTATGGGCAAAAATGGGTGCTTCTCAATTGGTTTCTCTCTAAGTCCTTAACTTTGGATTAGGAAGAGAATGAATGGTTCTCCCCACTCTACTACTTCTCTTCTGTTATAGTTTCCTAGATGATGGTTGTAAACTCATTCACTTACTAGGGCATTTTCTGCTCAAAGGGGATTAAGTCCTACAGTGGTGTAAGATGGTCTTAACAGATAATACAGAGGATAAGGAAGGTCACTTCAAGTCAAGATGGTGAAGAAGCACATGTGTCTTCTCCATTCTCTCTCTTCTGCAGCTATAGAGCTTCCCTGTTGGCTCAGATGGTAAAGAATCTGCTTGCAATGTGGAAGGCCTGAGTTCAATTCCTGGGCTGGGAAGATCCCCTGGAGAAGGGAATGGCTACCCACTCCAGTGTTCTTGCATGGAGAATCCCATGGACAGAAGAGCCTGGTAGGCTACAGTCCATGGGGTTGCAAAGAGAAGGACACGACTGAGCGACTTTCACACACACATAACAGATAATATGGTGATTCTTGTGTATCAGAACACTATATGGAGAATAAAACCGTTCACTGTGACGCGGGTACTGCTTATTTTTCTTCTGATATATTTATTTCTTCTTTCATTTATTTGTTCAACAGAGTCCTTCATTTAAACATACATTACATGAGGGTAGCAACTTCATCTGTCTTGTGCACTGCTGAGTCCCAAGTATCCAATACCAGGCACACGGGAGATGCTTAGAAACTATTTGTTGAAATAATGAGTAGATAAATGTGCTTTAAACAATTACATATATATTCAAAGTAGACATAGAACAGAGAGGAGAATCAGATGTTGAGACTTAATAAAAGCAAAACAGTGAACTCCTCAGTCTGTCTTAATGGATTTCAACTCAGAGTTTTACCTCCTCAAGTCTTACGTTAGTTCATGTATTGCTGCTGCCATAACAGGAAATCCCTAAGTCCTAGGGTTTTATGATATTAAACATTTAGTTTTTACTTAGCAACCAAGTTTGTGCTTGGTAGCAGCTGAAGTAGAGGAGCGAGGGGCGGTTATGATCTATCAGCCAGTATAGTTCAGTTGCTCAGTCATGTCCAACTCTTTCCGACCCCATGGACTGCAGCACGCCAGGCCTCCCTGTTCATCACCAACTCCCGGAGTTTAGCCAAACTCATGCCCATTGAATTGGCCTCTGTTGAGCCCTTCTCCTCCTGCCGTCAATCTTTCCCAGCATCAAGGTCTTTTCAAATGAGTCAGCTCTACCCATCAGGTGACCAAAGTATTGGAGTTTCAGCTTCAACATCAGACCTTCCAATCAACACCCAGGACTGATCTCCTTTAAGATGGATTTGTTGGATCTCCTTGCAGTCCAAGGGACTCCCAAGAGTCTTCTCCAACACCACAGTTCAAAAGCATCGATTCTTAGGTGCTCAGCTTTCTTTACAGTCCAACTCTCACATCCATACATGACTACTGGGAAATAGCATAGCCTTGACTAGACAGGCTTTTGTTGGCAAAGCAATGTCTCTGCTTTTTAATATGCTGTCTAGGTTGGTAATAACTTTCCTTCCAAGGAGTAAGCATCTTTCAATTTCATGGCTGCAATCACCATCTGCACTGGTTTTGGAGCCCCCCAAAATAAAGTCAGCCAACATATCCACTGTTTCCCATCTATCTGCCATGAAGTGATGGGACAAGATGCCATGATCTTCGTTTTCTGAATGTTGAGCTTTAAGGCAACTTTTCCACTCTCCTCTTTCATTTTCATCAGTTCAGTCAGTTCAGTTGCTCAGTCAAGTCCTACTCTTTGCAACCCCATGAAATGCAGCACACCAGGCCTCCCTGTCCATCACCAACTCCGAGAGTTCACCCAAACTCATGACCATTGAGTCAGTGATGCCATCCAGCCATTTCATCTTCTTTCATCCCTTTCTCCTCCTGCCCCCAATCCCTCCCAGCATGACAGTCTTTTCCAGTGAGTCAACTCTTCACATCAGGTGGCCAAAGTACTGGAGTTTCAGCTTTAGTATCATTCCTTCCAAAGAATACCCAGGACTGATCTCCTTTAGCATGGACTGGTTGGATCTCCTTGCAGTCCAAGGGACTCTCAAGAGTCTTCTCCAACACCACAGTTCAAAAGCATCAATTCTTTGGTGCTCAGCATTCTTCACAGTCCAACTCTCACATCCATACATGACCACTGGAAAAACCATAACCTTGACTAGACAGTCCTTTGTTGGCACAGTAATGTCTCTGCTTTGGAATATGCTATCTAGGTTGGTCATAACTTTCCTTCCAAGGAGTAAGCATCTTTTAATTTCATGGCGGCAATCACCATTTTCAGTGATTTTAGAGCCCCCTCAAAATAAAGTCAGCCACTGTTTCCACTGTTTCCTCATCTATTTCCCATGGAGTGATGGGGCCAGATGACCTTCGTTTTCTGAATGTTGAGCTTTAAGCCAACTTTTTCACTCTCCTCTTTCATTTTCATCAAGAGGCTCTTTAGTTCTTCTTCACTTTCTGCCATAAAGGTGGTGTCATCTGCATATCTGAAGTTATTATTTCTTCTGGCAATCTTGATTCCAGCTTGTGCTTCATCCAGCTCAACGTTTCTCATAATGTACTCGGCGTAGAAGCTAAATAAGCAGGGTTACAATATACAGCTTTGACGTACTCCTTTTCCTATTTGGAACCTGTCTGTTGTTCAATGTCCAGTTCTAACTGTGGCTTCCTGACCTGCATATAGGTTTCTCAAGAGGCAGATCTGGTGGTCTGGTATTCCCATCTCTTTCAGAATTTTCCACAGTTTCTTGTGATCCACACAGTCAAAGGCTTTGGCATAGTCAATAAAGCAGAAATATATGTTTTCTGGAACTCTCTTGCTTTTTCAATGATCCGGTGGATGTTGGCAATTTGATCTGTGGTTCCTCTGCTTTTTCTGAAACCAGCCTGAACATCTGGAAGTTCATGGTTCACGTATTGCTGAAGCCTGGCTTGGGGAATTTTGAGCATTACTTTACTAGCGTGTGAGACGAGTGCAACTGTGCAGTAGTTTGAGCATTTTTTGGTATTGCCTTTCTTTGGGATTGGAATGAAAACTGGCCTTTTCCAGTCCTGTGGCCATTGCTCAGTTTTCCAAATTTGCTGACATATGGAGTGCAACACTTTCACTGCATCATCTTTTAGGATTTGAAATAGCTCAACTGGAATTTCATCACCTCCACCAGCTCCATTGCTGAAACCTGCCTTGGAAGTGAGAAATAGATTTAAGGGACTAGATCTGATAGATAGAGTGCCTGATGAACTATGGAAGGAAAAGGTTCATGACATTGTACAGGAAACAGGGATCAAGACCAACCCCAAGGAAAAGAAATGCAAAAAAGCGAAATGGCTGTCTGGGGAGGCCTTACAAATAGCTGTGAAAAGAAGAGAAGTGAAAAGCGAAGGAGAAAAGGGAAGATATAAGCATCTGAATGCAGAGTTCTAAAGAATAGCAAGGAGAGATAAGAAAGCCTTCTTCAGCGATCAAGCAAAGAAATAGGGGAAAACAACAGAATTGGAGAGACTAGAGATCTCTTCAAGAAAATTAGAGCTACCAAGGGAACATTTCATGCAAAGATGGGCTTGATAAAGGACAGAAATGGTATGGACCTAACAGAAGCAGAAGATACTAAGAAGAGGTGGCAAGAATACACAGAAGAATTGTACAAAAAAGATCTTCATGACCAAGATAATCACGATGGTGTGCTCACTCACCTAGAGCCAGACACCCTGGAATGTGAAATCAAGTGGGCGTTAGGAAGCATTGCTACAAACAAATCTACTGGAGGTGATGTTATTCCAGTTGAGCTATTTCAAATCCTGAAAGATGATGCTGTGAAAGTGCTGCACTCAATATGCCAGCAAATTTGGAAAACTCAGCAGTGGCCACAGGACTGGAAAAGGTCAGTTTTCATTCCAATCCCTAAGAAAGGCAATGCCAAAGAATGTTCAAACTACTACACAATTGCACTCATCTCACACCTAGTAAAATAATGTTTAAAATTCTGCAATCCAGGATTCAGTAATATGTGAACTGTGAACTTCCAGATGTCAAGCTGGTTCAGAAAAAGCAGAGGAACCACAGATCAAATTGCCAACATCAGCTGGATCATTGAAAAAGCAAGAGAGTTCAAGAAAAACATCTATTTCTGCTTTATTGACTATGCCAAAGCCTTTGTGTGGATCACAATAAGCTGTGGAAAATTCTGAAAGAGATGGGAATACCAGACCACCTGACCTGCCTCTTGAAAAACCTGTATGCAGGTCAGGAAGAAACAGTTAGAACTGGACATGGAACAACAGACAGGTTCCAAATAGGAAAAGGAGTACATCAAGGCTGTATATTGTCATCCTGTTTATTTACGTTACATGCAGAGTACATCATGGGAAACGCTGGGGTGGATGAAGCACAGAAGCAAGATTGCTGGGAGAAATATCAATAACCTCAGATATGCAGATGACACCCTTATGGCAGAAAGTGAAGAAGAACTAAAGAGCCTCTTGATGAAAGTGAAAGAGGAGAGTGAAAAAGTTGGCTTAAAGCTCAACATTCAGAAAATTAAGATCATGGCATCGGGTCTCATCACTTCATGGCAAATAGATGAGGAAACAGTGGAACGAACCAGTGGCTGACTTTATTTTGGTGGGCTCTAAAATAACTGCAGATGGTGATTGCAGCCATGAAATTAAGAGACGCTTACTCCTTGGAAGGAAAGTTATGACCAACCTAGATAGGAGCAGAGACATTACTTTGCCAACAAAGGTCTGTCTAGTCAAGGCTATGGTTTTTCCAGTGGTCATGTATAGATGTGAGAGTTGGACTGTGAAGAAAGCTGAAGAATTTATACTTTTGAACTGTGGTGTTGGAGAAGACTCTTGAGAGTCCCTTGGACTGCAAGGAGATCCAACCAGTCCATCCTAAAGGAGATCAGTCCGGGATGTTCTTTGGAAGGACTGATGCTAAAGCTGAAACTCCAGTACTTCGGCCACCTGATGTGAAGAGCTGACTCATTTGCAAAGACCCTGATGCTGGGAAAGATTGAAAGTGGGAAGAGAAGGGGACGACAGAGGATGAGTTGTTTGGATGGCATCACCAACTCGACGGACGTGGGTTTGGGTGGACTCCATGAGTTGGTGATGGACAGGGAGGCCTGGCGTGCTGCAGTTCATGAAGTTGCAAAGAGTCAGACACGACTGAGCAACTAAACTGAACTGACATGTTATTATCTTTTAGGGAACTTTACATAGTAAGAAAAAGTTTTTATATCATCCAACTAGTTTCTAATACATTACTTCAACTTTTGCATTTAAAAATTATTTTTCTTTCGTTTTGAAGTGTTTTATAAGACATAAAATCCTCGGTCAACTGTCTCACTTTTCCAGTGCCTTAAAGATGGCTGCTCCATTGTCTTCTCATCTGTCTTGTTTTCAAGGAGAAGTCTGTTATCCTCCTTATGTTTGTTCTTCTGTACATACTGTGCCTTTTTTCCTTTGACAGCTTTAAAACTTTATTTTCTTTTTACGATTGAGTTTAGGCATCCCAATTATGATGTTCCTTGGTGTAGTTTTCTTCATGGGTATTTGTTTGGGGTTTGTTGAGATTCTAGGACTTGTGCATTTATCATGCGTCATGATCATGCGTGCCTGCTCAGTTGTTTCCGACTCTGAAATTCATGGACTATAGACCACCAGGCTCCTCTGTCCATGGGATTCTCTAGGCCCGAATACTGGAGTCGGTTGCCATTTCCTCCTCCCAGATGCCTAATACATTAGTTCAGCTTTTGCATTTAAAAAATATTTTGCTTTCCAACCCAGGGTTCAAACCTACATCTCCTGCATTTTCTGCATTGCAGATGGATTCTTTACCTGCTGAGCCACCATGGTTTTCATCCAATATGAAAACAAAGTTGATCACCTACACTTATCTGCCCCATGTCTTTCATGGATACCAATTACATGTGTGTTAAGCCACCTGAAGATATTTCACAACTCATGGAAAATATGTTCATTTTCTTCCAATCTTTTTTTTTCTTTCTGTGTTTCTTTTTGGATAGTTTCTAGCTCTAGATCTGAAAATTCACTAATATGTTCATCTATAGCATCTGATCTTTGTTATCCCCGTACGGTGTATTTTTCATCTCAGGAATTGTAGTTTTCATGTCTAGAAGTTTGATTTGCATTTTTAAAATTTATTTTCATGTTTCTACTTAGACATGCTCAGTCTTTCATCTAACAGTGACCATATGGAATACAATTGTCATAACTGTTTTAATATTCTTGTTTACTGCTAATCTTTTACCTGTGTCATTTCTGGGCAGAATTCTGTTATGGAATATAATTCCTTTATACTCAAGGGACACCCACTGTAGATCCTCAGAGCTCTGTCTGCAGCTCTCACTTCTCTGGTTACCCTTCTATGTGAATTCTAGCTGCCTTGGCCTGCCTAGACTTCCAGCTCTGTTTGCTTAATGTACCTCACGGTTCTTTGTGGGTTCTTGTCTCCTGTTCTACATCTTGGGAACTCTCCCTTGCTGGCAACCTGAGGCAGTGTTAAAGCTCATCTTATTTCCTTCTTGTCTCTTAGTGATGGTTGCCTTTAATTTTCTGATATCCAATTTCTTGAAAACCTCTTTTGAAACATATTTTGTCTTTTTTCCCGTTTGTTTCAGGCAGAGTGCTAAGTCTGGTCACTGTTATTCATCTTGGCTGGAAGTGGATACCTCTATGGTATTCTTTTAAAATTTTTTTAATTTTATATTCAAGTATAGTTGATTAACAATGTTGTATCAATTTCAGGTGTACAGAAAAGTGAATCAGTTATACATGTACGTGTATCTGTTTTTCAAATGCAATTAGGTTATTACAGAATATTGAGTCAGAGTTCTCTGTGCTATACAGTAAGTCCTGTTGGTAATTGTTTTTAATATAGTCACGTGTACATGTCAATCCAAGACTCCCAAGAGCTTGGTAGACATCTTTGATTACCCATTTTTTTCATGATTTTTTGATGTGGACCAGTTTTAAAGTCCTTATTGAATTTGTTACTATATTTCTTCTGTTTTGTGGTTTGGTTTTTTGGCCACAAGGCATGTGGGACCTCAGTTTCCCAACTAGGGATCAAAGCTGCACCCCCTGCATGGGCAGGCAAAATCTTAACCACTGGATCACAGGGGAAGTCCATTGATTATCCCTTAGAATCTCACAGCCGCCACCACCACCACCACCACACACACAAAAAGGCCCTGTCAGAGAATTGAATCATGGTGAAGAACATAAATTTCTTGTATACAGCTGATACTCAATAGGTATTGCACAGGTGAATGATTGAAGTACTGAAAGCGATACTTCAGGGAAGAAATACAGAGGAGGAGGAAAAACAGAATTGCATTTGCCGTCTTCATACCGCACGTTGCCGGTGGGGATAACAGAAACAAAGCCTTCAGTTATGTCATCTGTCAGGAACTGTTGGTTCAGAAAGCAGCGGCGGCAGATGTAGATGCCAGCAAAGCGAATCACTGCTACTTAGCACAATGGGAACACTTCAGTTCTTCATGCTAATGTTACAGGAATAAAAGGAAATGCACCTAAGCAGATAACTTAGGGAAAAAAAAAGTGGGGTGAAATTTAGCGTCTATAGTGTGAAATATCTTTGGATGGAGACGTGCAGTTGGTGAAATAATGTCATAGCACTTCAAAGACCAGTCTCTTGCTGTCCTGATCCCACCCTGAAATTTCTCTTTCCTCACCAATAAAAGGATGTATTGCATAAATGCCATGATGTTTGTGGAGCTCTCGGTGTATCCGTGTAGAACATTATCTTAGCCGTGTGTAACGAGGAATCCTGCAGTCTGAAAAAATGGGAGACTGCTGTGCCTGCCAGCATTACTATTATTTTCCAAGTGGAACTGGGGGCCATTTCAAGTTTGGAAAAAAACAAAACCAAACATGGACTAAGCCAACCGAGTATAATGTAATTCTTGAAATATAAACTGTCCTGCATTTTCCTTTTAAATCCAGTTAAGTACCTGGAAAGCTTTTAAGGAGGGATTTTAATGACTTTAATGTAAAAAATGCACACAGAATCAGCATGTCTGAAAATTTTTTCTTTCTCCTTTAAACTGTTGAAGAAAGGACTATAGAGAGTTTTTGAGATTGAGATATGAGGCTTATTGACATCAAAATAATGTACCACAAGGCCGGTGTAGGCAAAGTAAATCTTGCTCTGTTTTTACCCCTTAGGAAGAAGCTTCCTGTCCACCCACTTTCAGAGCACAGCCCCTCTCCCTCAGTCAGCAACAAAGAGGATGAGCTAAGACCATGGTTTCTGTCTAGGGGACCATAAGCACTGACATCTCCCAAATGTATTTTTCAAGTCAAAATAATTACTTCTTTATAGTAACCTCTACATCATGAGAAAACTCTGTCTCTGCTATACAAAGGCAACATGAGCTACTTGCAAGCATCCTCTGTTGAATTCCAAAGTATCTTCCCCTTGTCAATGATTTGTTTTTGTGAAACTGTGCAATTCCATTGACCTCTCAACAGGCAAATAGTCCTAGGAAAGGTGCTAGAGTGAAAATTTTTATCAAATCATCAGTATGAAAAGCCTGAGGATATTGGCAGAGGAAGAAATAATAGAAGGCATACAGAAAAAGAAGGCAGGACCCAAGGATGTACCTCTTGTTTAGAATTTTGCTAAGGAGAGGTGATGTCATGGTTTGTTCATCCATTCATGTATTCAATAAGCTTTTGCTAAATGTAAATGCATGATTTATTATTTTATATCCTTCCTCATACACCAAAGAATTTTTGTGTTTATGATACAAACTCAGTCCCCAGTGAGGACGTGACATAGACCCAAAGGCCACAGAAAAACAGGTTATAGTAACAAAAAGGCCAAGCTTAGTTCAAAGTATAATGTACTATATAAATGAAGGTATCATAGATTATGACAGACATCATTCAGAGGAAAGGAGAACTCTAAAACGAAAAGAGATGGGGTTTGGTAAATAATTAGAAATGGACATGGCCCCAAGATTTCTGGTTTGAACAACTAAGAGTTATCATAACTGAGATGTAAAATGCAGGCAAAGGAACAAATTTGGGGGCAAGATAATGAGTTCAGTTTTGGAAATATTGAGTTTGTCTGTTCTGTAGGCAATGTCCTGTAGGTATATTGGTTGAATATCCTGGTCTAGAGGTAAGGAGAGGTGTATTTAAATTGGAGGTAGAGATTTTGGAGTTATCTGTTTCCATGTGGTGGTTCACAATATGAGTTGACAGACTTGATTGAAAAGAGGAACAATTTTAATGGGAAGCATAGGAAATGTGGAAAGACTGAATTGGAGGTAGGGGTAGAGAAAAGCAAGAAAGAAATCAAGGGACAGTGATGTGACAGAAACCAGGGGAGGAGAAAGCTTCATGGGTGTGGAGAGTGGTTGTCAATGGTGACAAAGGCTTTAGAGGGGTTATGAAGACCAATGTAGGACTTGGACAGGACAATTCAAAAAAATCCAATAATGTGATGGAAGTAGAAGCTAGACATTAGTGCATTAAAGAGTGAATACCATGGAAGTAACCTAAATGTCCATTAACAGATGAATGGATAAAGAAGATCGGGTACATGTATACAATGGATATTACTCAGCCATAAGAAAGAATGAAATAATGCCATCTGCAGTAGCACAGATGGACCTGGATCTTATCATACTAAGTGAAGTAAGTCAGAAAGAGAAAGACAAATGCCATATGATAACATTCAGGTGTGGAATCTAAAATATGATGCAAGTGAGCTTATTTACAAAACAGAAACAGACTCACAGACATAGAAAACAAACTTAAGGCTTCCAAAGGGGAAAAGGGTGGGGGAGGGATAAATTAGGAATTTGAGATTAGCAGATGCAGAATACTATATATAAAATAGATGAACAACAAGGTCCTACTGTATAGTACAGGGAACTATAATCAATATTCTAGAATAAAACATAATAGAGACAGTATAAAAAAGAATATATATATAACTGAATCACTTTGCTGTACTCCAGAAACTAATACAAGTCAATAATACTTCAATAAAAACAAATAAATTAATTCATGATTCATTAAAAAAAGGAGTGAATATTAGGCTTTACCTGACACTACTTTAAATGTAGTTGGTAAGTGTACCCTTTCTTTTTTAAAAAATATAAATTTATTTATTTTAATTGGAGGCTAATTACTTTACAATATTGTAGTGGTTTTGCCATACATTGACATGAATCTGCCACGGGTGTACATGTGTTCCCCATCCTGAACCCCCCTCCCACCTCCCTCCCCATCCCATCCCTCTAGGTCATCCCAGTAAGTGTACCCTTTCAAGGCAGGTTGGCTGTGAATACATTAAACCTCTTCAAAATGTGGTCTCTTTCTACATAGAAAATCCTAAAGACTCCACCAGAAAATTACTAGAGCTAATCAATGAATATAGTAAAGTGGCAGGATATAAAATCAACACACAGAAATCCCTTGCATTCCTATACACTAATAATGAGAAACTAGAAAGAGAAATTAATGAAACAATTCCATTCACCACTGCAACAAAAAGAATAAAATACTTAGGAATATATCTACCTAAAGAAACAAAATACCTATATAAAGAAAACTATAAAACACTGATGAAAGAAATCAAAGAGGACACTAATAGATGGAGAAATATACCACGTTCATGGATTGGAAGAATCAATATAGTGAAAATGAGTATACTACCCAAAACAACTATAGATTCAATGCAATGCCTATCAAGCTACCAACGGTATTTATCACAGAGCTAGAACAAATAATTTCACAATTTGTGTGGAAATACAAAAACCTCGAATAGCCAAAGCAATCTTGAGAAAGAAGAATGAAACTGGAGGAATCAACCTGCCTGACTTCAGGCTCTACTACAAAGCCACAGTCATCAAGACAGTATGGTACTGGCACAAAGACAGAAATATAGATCAATGGAACAAAATAGAGAGCCCAGAGATAAATCCACGCACCTATGGACACCTTATCTTTGACAGCTCAGTTCAGTTCAGTTCAGTCGCTCAGTCGTGTCTGACTCTTTGAGACCCCATGAATCGCAGCACGCCAGGCCTCCCTGTCCATCACCAACTCTCGGAGTTCACTCAGATTCATGTCCATCGAGTCAGTGATGCCATCCAGCCATCTCATCCTCTGTTGTCCCCTTCTCCTCCTGTCCCCAATCCCTCCCAGCATCAAAGTCTTTTCCAATGAGTCAACTCTTCACATGAGGTGGCCAAAGTACTGGAGTTTCAGCTTTAGCATCATTCCCTCCAAAGAAATCCCAGGGCTGATCTCCTTCAGAATGGACTGGTTGGATCTCCTTGCAGTCCAAGGGACTCTCAAGAGTCTTCTCCAACACCACAGTCCAAAAGCATCAATTCTTTGGTGCTCAACATTCTTCACAGTCCAACTCTCACATCCATACATGACCACTGGAAAAAACATAGACTTGACTAGATGGATCTTTGTTGGCAAAGTAATGTCTCTGCTTTTGAATATGCTATCTAGGTTGGTCATAACTTTTCTTCCAAGGAGTCAGCCTCTTTTAATTTCATGGCTGCAGTCACCATCTGCAGTGATTTTGGAGCCCCCCAAGATAAAGTCTGACACTGTTTCCACTGTTTCCTCATCTATTTCCCATGAAGTGATGAGACTGGATGCCATGATCTTCGTTTTCTGAATGTTGAGCTTTAAGCCAACTTTTTCACTCTCCTCTTTCACTTTCAGCAAGAGGCTCTTTAGTTCTTCTTCACTTTCTGCCATAAGGGTGGTGTCATCTGCATATCTGAGGTTATTGATATTTCTCCCGGCAATCTTGATTCCAGCTTGTGCTTCCTCCAGCCCAGCGTTTCTCATGATGTACTCTGCATAGAAGTTAAATAAGCAGGGTGACAATATACAGCCTTGATGGACTCCTTTCCCTATTTGGAACCAGTCTGTTGTTCCATGTCCAGTTCTAACAGTTGGTTCCTAACCTGCATACAGGTTTCTCAAGAGGCAGGTCAGGTGATCTGGTATTCCCATCTCTTTCAGAATTTTCCACAGTTTCTTGTGATCCACACAGTCAAAGGCTTTGGCATAGTCAATAAAGCAGAAATAGATGCTTTTCTGGAACTCTCTTGCTTTTTTGATGATCCAGTGGATGTTGGCAATTTGATCTCTGGTTCCTCTGCCTTTTCTAAAACCAGCTTGTATACTAATGCATATATATGGAATTTAGAAAGATGGTAACAATGTATGCAAGACAGCAAAAGAGACACAGATGTATAGAACAATCTTTTGGACTATGTGGGAGAGGGCGAGGGTGGGATGATTTGGGAGAATGCCGTTGAAACATGTATAATATCATATGTGAAACAAATTGCCAGTCCAGGTTCGATGCATGATACAGGATGCTCTGGGCTGGTGCACTGAGATGACCTAGAGGGATGATATGGGGAGGGAGGTGGGGGGGGGTTCAGGATGGGTAACACATGTACACCCGTGGCAGATTCATGTCAATGTATGGCAAAACCAAGACAATATTGTAAAGTGATTAGCCTCCCATTAAAATAAATCAATTTATATTTTTAAAAAATGTGGTCTCTGGCCCAGAAATTGTATTTTGTTCCTGAGGAAATTATCTAAGATATGCACAAGAATGTACATATATCAATACTGATCACAACATTATTTAAATGATACAAAATTGGGAATAACTTTAATGTTCAATTATAAGGCATTGGTTAAGTAATTTATGGTTCAGTCATATGATGGAAAAAGTTCTACCATTAAATTTATGTTGAAAGGAATATAGAGACATAAGAAATGCTTGCAACATGTATTTTCTAAGACTTCTGCATTGAGAATGTATTCAATTTTTAGTTTGGGGGAAAGTCATTAAACATACTATCTCTACCCAAAGCAAACCTGGCTATGAATACAGTGCAGAGATAAGGCAGTTAGTGGAGAGAATCATTCAAGGAATGGTTTTTCTTTTCTTCATCTTTCTCTCCCGCCTCTATTCTCTCTGTTCTTCTTTAGTTAATTAGAGACTCCTGGAACATGCTTATTTGCTCAGAGGGAGGATCAGCACTGAAAGACCTAAAATACTGGGGATTAGGGGTCCTAATCCCCACTGGTTCTCATAGTCCAGTGGTTAAGAATTCACCTTGCAATTCAGGGGTCATGGGTTTGATTCCTGATGAGGGAAATAAAATCCCACATGATGTGGGGCAACTAAGCTCACAAACTCTGGAGCCCATGTACCACAGCTAGAAAGTCCTCGCACCTCAACAATAGATCCCACATGACACAAGGAAGATCTCATGCTTCTAAGACCCAAGGCAGCCAAATATACAATTAAGTAAATAAATATTTGAAAAAATACTGCAGATTAGTTGTGGAACAGGGAAGACTATGAGAGGAAGCAAGATTTATCTGAAATTGGAAGAAAATTGGAGAATGAAGAGAGGATGGAGGAGGAGACAAATAAATGTGGATATATATGCCCAGATTGAAGAGGGACAGGGAGAGAACAACTGAGATACATCCACTCAACATGCTTTATTTTTTCTGTGAAAAAGAAAGCTAGGTCATCCATCTGCAGAATATAAGGAGATCATGGGTGGCATCGAAGGCTTGAGAAGGGCTAAAATTTAGGAAGAGGATTGTTTGTAGGAAATGAGAAAGAACATGTCAGTCTTATGAATGAAAACTGATAACGCTAATATGTGCCTTGTTTCGTTTCATATCAATTTCATGATGAGACAAAAGGAGGAGCTGAGTGTGAGTGCATTAATGATAGGAAGTTACCTGTGAGTATGTGAATGTGTAAGGTTCTGCCTCTTCATCTCACCACAAGTATTAACATGTACTTATTGAATTCTCACAATCAAGGCGTGGAAGAGACTCCACAATGATGAGATATGGTGCCCATCCTTATGGAACTTACATCTGGTTGGGGAGATGAATCGCAGCCACTTCAAAAATTAACTGCAATACAAGGTAATTTTGCCAAAAGTGAGGAAAGTGGCATAAAGAAGCAGAGAAATGATTGATCACTTACAACTGGAGTAGTCAAGGAAGAGTTCCTATTATTTTTACATTCCCTTTGCGTATTTATTTATTTTTACTTTTTAATAGAGTAGACATTGCTATATTCGTCTTTAACTCCTGCCACACTTCTTGGTACATGCCAAGTCCTTAATAACCATTGCTGAATGAACAGATTAATGAATAAACAAACAAGTCAAGTAGCATTTGATTTATTGAGGGGAGGCGGGGTTGAAATTCATTTCAGTAGGGTTATGGTAATATAAAAATGTAGAAGAAAGGAGAAAAGAAGAAATGGAAAATAAAACAGCATTTGCTGAGTATAGGCCGACACTGTTATATGCTTTTGCCTACATTATAGACTCATTTAATGTAACAGTAACCCTGTAAGAGAGCTATAAATATGTTCACTTGAAAGGATGAAAAGTTTTAGGGAGATAAGGTGACTTGCTCAGGTAGTGAATAAATGTGTCAGTGCTGGGCCTAGAACCCCAGAACACGAGGCTGGTCCTAGGACAGTGAAGAGATGGGTTTGAAAAGAAGAGATGGATTTTCATATACTCCCTTGCAAGAACATGTCTTTCTCCAGCTTCACTACATCACTTGGTGTTCCTGTAGCCTTAAACTCTTGTAACTACTAGCTACATCCCAGTTCCTAGAGGTGGTAATGGCCTGAATTCCCATTGCCTGAGTCTTCACTCTGGCAAAAGGGCCCTGGGTGGTCAAGCCCCTGCCCTCTCTAGTCTCATTTCAGACCACTCTCTATTCGCCAACATCCACGCTCCAGGTTTCCTGAACTACACTTGCTCATTCACCCTTTTCGACCTTTCCTCATGCTAGTCTCTGTGTCCAAGGCCCTTCTTGCTTTGGTACCTGTTCATCTTTCAAAATCTAACTCCATGACCACTTCTTTTTCTGACTCAAAAGTAATGATGGTTGCATGAGCTGATACTTTTGTCTTCCTGAGCTTCCATCATATTCTTTGTTCTTTTCCTGAAAATGGCCATGTTCATGAATTCTCTTTTCCTCTCCTTGTCTAAGGAGCCCACCTGGCCAAAGTGCAGTTTAGTATTTCTAAAGTCGAAGGTGGCCTCTTCAATATTGTGAAAGACAAGGGAAATTTGGCCACTTATCCGTAAGGCCAAGGCTCTGCAGTTTTGGACCTCCCCTAATTCCATCGGATAAGGGAAAAAGAGAATTTAAGTTATGTATATGTATATATTGAGGGCTTCCCAGGTGGCGCTAGTAGTAAAGAACCTGCCTGCCAATGCAGGAGACATAAGGGACGTGCATTTGATCCCTGGGTTGGGAAGATCCCCTGGAGGAGGTCATGGCAACTGACTCCAGTATTCTTGCCTGGAGAATCTCATGGACAGAGGAGCTTGGTGGACTACAGTCCACAGGGCCACAAAAGAGTCAGAAATCGATTCCTTCAATATACATAAAATTGAGCCCATAAAAGTGTTCCTTTTTATCAAGTTCTGGAAATCCTGGTGTATTTCCATCCTGTCCTGCCCCTACTTATTAATATAATTCTACCCATATTGGGCTTCCTTCATGGCTCAGATAATAAAGAATCTGCCTGCAATGGGAGACCTGGGTTCGATTCCTGGGTCAGGAAGATCCCCTGGAGGAGGGTATGGCAACCCACTCCAGTATTCTTGCCTGGGAAATCCCCACACAGAGGAGTCTAGTGGGCTGCAGTCCTTGGGGTTGCAAAGAGTCAGACATGATCCGCTGAGCTGCTGGAGAAAAGTCGAGAGGCCCTCTTCAGGCTCTGCCCTTAGGTGGCGGCCAGTGTGGAGCTCTGTGGGCCTCCTCCAGAGCATTTGAACCTTGGAGCTGGGAGGAGAGTGCTGATGCCTCTTTCTCAGGAACAGCAGGAAACAACACATGTGTCTAGCTCCAGGGATTAATTAACACTGCTCTGAAATAAATCCCTTAGAAGGATTTTCCTTCTTTTTGACTGAAATCCATTTTCACACGTAGACTAATTTGCTATTAAATGAGCCTAAGGCTGGTCTCTTCACATAGTCCTCTCTGGAAGTCACTTATGATGCCAGAGCTAAAAACCACCCTTACTACTGCTATGACCAGGGAATGCAGAGGGTGTGGGCAGTGTGGTCTCTGCCACGGGATAGGCCTGGAGTTAAGTGTTCCTGGTAGTGGTGGTGGTAGGAGAGATTGGGGTTGATACACAGTTTAATCTGATTCCAGGGGCTTCCCTGGTGGTCTAGTCGTTGGGAGTCTGCCTGCCCATGTAGGGGACATGGGTTCGATCCCTGGTCCAGGAAGATCCTACAGGCCGCAGAGCAACTAAACCCGAAGGCCACAACTACCGAGCTCACGAGCCACAGCTACTGAAGCCCATGTGCCAAGAGCCTGGTGCTCCACAAGAGAAGCCACCACAATGAGAAACCCGTGCACCACCACAAAGAATAGCCCCGGCTCACCACAACTAGTGAAGTCCATGTGCAGCAATGAAGACCCAGCACAGCCAAAAGTAAATAGATGAAGAAACCTTTAAAAATGAATCTGACTCCAGTTCACCAATGTTTAGAGATAGCCCAGTGGCATTCATCTGGACAGAAGACCAGAGGGGAAAAAGGATTGTTTTAGGAGCTCTTAGGAGAGACTCTGCTGATCCCATTTTCTGTAGTTAGATGGCAGCTGGAAGAGGGGAAGCAGCCACATATGCATCCACAGTCATGAGAAGTTAGTTCCCCAGGATTCCCAGCTCTTCCACTCCTCCCACCTTCCATCTCTCCCTCATGAGTGTGGAGAAGCACCCTAAGAAACCCCAGCCTACAGGTATCTTGCCATCTTGCTCTAGGGAAGAGGTATCCCAGAATAACTGTAGGTCACCTCTTGCACCTCATTTATACAAAATCATAGGAATGTTGACTTCTTATCAAAGAGAACAAGTATTGTCTTCTAACAAGTATGCTGGCCAGATCAAGATGGGAAACTAAGGATACTATGAATGGAGAAGTGGGAAGGACAGGAAGTGGGAAGGTAGGGGAGGAAGCCATTGTCAGAAAGGATCAATGTTATTTATTTATTTATTTATTTTGAATTGGAGGATAATTCCTTGACAATTTTGTGTTAGTTTCTGCCATATATTAACATGAATCAGCCATAGGCATACATATGTCCCCTCCTTCTTGAACCTCCCTCCCAACTCCCATCCTATCCCACCCCTCTGGGTTGTCACAGAGCACCGGGTTGAGCTCCCTGCATCATATAGCAAATTCCTACTGGCTATACATATGGTAATGTATATGTTTCCATGCTTCTCTCTCAATTTGTCCCACCCTCTCCTTCCTCCATTGTGCCCACACGTCTATTCTCTCTATCTGTGTCTCCATTGCAAGGATCACCATTATATCGTTTTTTGGTTTGTTTCTAGAAACAATTTTTTCAATAAATATTTTTCAGACTGTTTACCATTTTTCTTAAAATTTTTTTTTTAAATTGGAGGATAGTTAAATTACAATGTTGTATTAATTCCTGCTGTACTGCAAAGTGAATCATGGTGCTCAGTTGCTCAGTTGTGTCTGACTGTTTGTGATCCCATGAACTGTAGCCAGCCAGGCTTTTCTGCTCACGGGATTTTACAGGCAAGAATACTGGAGTGGGTTGCCATTCCCTTCTCCAGGGGATCTTCCTGACACAGGGATTGAAACCCAGGTCTCCTACATCTCCTGCATTAGCAGGCAGATTCTTTACCACTGTGCCACTTGGGAAGCCCACATATGGAAAGGTGAAAGATCAATGGAGAATTACATCCTAGCATATATGCATATCCTATGCATATACATTTATGCAAGAAAGTGAATATCAGATGACTACAGACATAGGTGGTGTGATTTTTTTGTCAGTTGTCCCAAAGAGTGGAATTTTATCATTATAAAGGTGTTAAGAATACTATCCTGAATTACTATCTAAAGTTCCTGCCTAATTCATCTGGCTACCATCTCAAATAAACATCAAGTCAAAGAAGCCGCTTAGCTCAGGAAAGGCATATCTCAGAAGAATCCTGTGGATTTCTCAAGAATGACAGAATTATCTTCTGTAGCAATCAACCCCAGAATGAAAGTCAAATGAAGGATTATCCTGAACAGATGCAGAGATCACTATTACGCAGCATTGAACAATACCCAAAAGGTGACTCTGTTCTATTAACCACTGTAGCTCTCCTGCTTAGCGTCTAGGACTTAGCACCCAGAAAGCAATCAATAAATACTTGAATGAGTGGATGAGAATGCTGTGATCCTAGGAATGTATTGCTAGTCTTCACTTAACCTGAAGGTCGGTATGCCAAGAATATTCTTTAAAGGTCAAGTTCCTAGGTACCTTTAGAATGTTAAGGCAAAGCTATTCTTTTGAGTATGAGACTAACAGGCACTGAAGGGGCCAGATGAAATGCAAGTTTGTAGACACAAAGTATGCATGATCCACGGGTTGACCGAAGAGAAGTGAGATGGTTGATGACTCTCAGGTAGATGCCATGGCTCACTGCCCAGGGCTTGTTTAAAACAGAGACACTCCTGTTCTAGCACCTGGAGATATTGGTGATGACAGCTCTCATCTGAAGAATTCATTGGGAAAGATCCTGATGCTGGGAAAGATTGAGGGCAGGGGGAGTAGGTGGTGACAGAGGATGAGATGGTTGGATGACATCACCTACTCAATGGACATGAGTTTGAACAAACTCCTGGAGACAGTGAAGGACAGGGAAGCCTGGTGTGCTGCAGTCCATGGGGTGACAAAGAGTCAGACACGACTGAGCGAATCAACAACAACAGCAACAACAACAACAGGGAATTACCCTTGAAGGAAGAGACAGTTACTTAGTTTAGCCAAGATGCTTCCCCAGGAGCAGCCCGCATCCAATGACTGGTTATTGGGAAAGGGAGTGGTAAGTGGTGGAAGTGGCAGCGGGGGGAGTGAAGTCCCATGCCCGTTGCCTCAAGGTAACACAAGTCTGAATAGCTATTCCAGCTCCAGAGGCTTCTGGAAGATTGTCTATGGTCTGTGTTTTGCCTGCATCACAACTCCAGTCTTCCCTCTGCCCAGTTTTTCTTCCTTCACTCTCTCAAGATGGTGGTCCCTAAGGGAACTCTCTATAAACCTCATATATGCAGCTCTCGGTTTCAGGGTCATCCCACTGTGGAGATTGACCTGGCACATTCTATGTCACTATTTCTAGAGAGACAAGAGGTCATCCTTTTAAGAGCTAAAACATTCCAAGGAGCACTAGACCCAGGGCACGTGTGTATTCCAAAGTATTAAAGATGGTAACCAGAGAATTGGGGCTTCCCAGGTGGCACTAGTTGTAAAAAATTGGCCTGCAATGCAGGAGACAAAAGAGAGGTAGGTTTGATCCCTGGAGGAGGAAGACCCTCTGGGGTAGGAAATGGCAACCCACTCCAGTGTCCTTGCCTGAGAAATCCCATGGACAGAGGAGCCTGGCAGGCTACAGTTCATGGAGCTGCAAAGAGTCGGACACAACTGAGTGATTGAGCAGCAGCGACCATAGAATCAAGGAGGCCTATGTTAGCTTGAGTGGGTCAGAACAAGTGTCTTTGTACTCTCATACGGGGGAGGTCACTTCCTCACACCTGTGGGATGCAACTGTTGACTGCTCTATATCCATGTTGCTCAGCCCCGAAACATACCTTGAGTTTTGATTTTCTATTTCAGTTCTGCCGAATGTTATTCCCGTTTTATTCCTGTTATTCCCAGCAATGAGTGTTAATTTGTTCATCCTTCTGAGAACTCTAATCCCAAAGGATAAGCAAATTCCCTTTGCAACCCAGGAAGAAAACAGGTCTTTGATTTCGTGTTGTCACTAAGTCAGTTCCCAAGATTAAAGCCAAATCTAGGTATTTGTTGAGACTTTCTTAGAATGTCTTCATTTTGTGTACATTTTCCAGCACTTGGCTGTTTATGATGATGTTAAGACATTTAAAAATGTTTTCAGCTTAATTTGAAGTTTAGCTAATATTTATTTAGCACGTATTATTTACTTGACATTTCTATTGTAAAATAAAACATGGATATAGAAAATCAAACAGAAAAGCAAAGAGTGATGAATTCTATGTTTGTTGTAACCCCTCCCCAGGTTTAGTTATAGAACTTTTCTGGGGTGCTCCCCCAGCAGCCCCTCTGTATACCCTACCCCAATCTCAACTCTCCTTTTCTCCAAAGTAACCACTGCTCATATTTTCTTTTAAAAAATATTTATTTATTTATTTGACTGTGCCAGATCTTAGCTGCGGCAAACTGTTTTCTTTTCATTGCACCATATGGGATCTCAATTCTCCAGCCAGGGATTGAACTTGAGCCCCCTGCAGTAGAAGCAGTCTTAACCACTGGATCACCAGGGACGTCCTTGTAGATTCTATAATAATCATTTCTTTGCATTTCTTTAGAGTTTTATATAAAAAAGTGCATCCTCAGACTCTATAATTTTGACTTGCCTGCTTTTAAAAATGTAAGTCTTTTATGTTTCTTTGAATCTACAGTTTCCTCCTCCATCCCTTTCTTTCCCTCACATAAGTTGAAAAACTTGAGGCATGTGATCTTCTCTTTCTCATAGATTTTTCACTTTAACATTTTCTTCTTTCTTCTGTATTCCCTACAAATTGGCAGCTGGATCCACACTTTGCAAGACCCATGTTTGACCCCTTCTGCAAGTGAAGAGATTTGAATCCCCATTCTGTCCATTCAGATATCTTTATTGAGCCTCAAATTGTCCTGTATTTGGCTAGTGGGGGCGTCTTTAATCAGCTTCTGAGTCTTTTGTGAATTCTTTGCTATTGGGTGTGTCAAGGTTTTCTGGGCTCATCTTGTGCATTTCTGGCCCCAGATATGGAAATAGCTATTTCTCTAAGAAGCCTTGGACATTTTTTCAGGGAAAATGGTATCTCAAAACCACAGTCTGTTTGTTGGGGATAATCATTATTTCAAGGCTTCTACATTGAACATGTTACTTCATGATTTCAAACTAATAGTTGGCATTTAAATTTAGTAAGAGGGGGATTTTTACTTGATTTCTGTATTGCATCTCTATTTCCTTTCTTTTACACCAAAATTTTAGTTGTCAAGGACTCAGGAAGTGATGGAATCGGAATGTTGCATCATTACTCAATTCTAATATTTTATTCATGTGCTCAGTCGCTTCAGTCGTGTCTGACGTGGTGTGACCCTATGAACTGTAGCCCGCCAGGCTCCTCTGTCCATGGGATTCTCCAGGCAAGAATACTGGAGTGGATTGCCATTCCCTTCTCCAATTATATACACACATGATACTAATACTACCACTGGTAATATGATCATCTTAAAGAGATGGGAATACCAGATCACCTTACCTGCCTCCTGAGAGATCTGTATGCAGTTCAAGAAGCAACAGTTAGAACAGGACATGGAACAAAGGACTGGTTCAAAACTGGGAAAGGAGTATGTCAAGGCTGTATATTGTCACCCTGCTTATTAACTTTTATGCAGAGTATGTCATGTGAAATGCCAGGCTGGATAAAGCACAAGTTGTAATCAAGATTGGGAGAAATGTCAATAACTTCAGATATGCAGATGACACCACCCTTGTGATAGAAAGTGAAGAGGAACTAAAGAGACTCTTGATAAAGGTGAAAGAGAGTGAAAAAGCTGACTTAAAACTCAGCATTCAAAAAACAAAGATCATGGCAACTGGTCCTATCACTTCATGGCAAATAGATGGGGAAACAATGAAAAGAGTGACAGACTTTATTTCCTTGGGCTCCAAAATCACTGCAGATGGTGACTGCCTCCATGAAATTAAAAGATGCTTGCTCCTTGGAAAAAAAACTGTGACAAACCTAGACCATGTATTAAAAAGCAGAGATATTACTTTGTTGACAAAGGTCCATCTAGCCAGAAGTATGATTTTTCCAGTAGTTGTGCATGGATGTGAGAGCTGGATAATACAGAAAGTTGAGTGCCAAAGAATTGATGCTTTTGAACTGTGGTGTTGGAGAAGACTCTTGAGAGTTCCTTGGGCTGCAAGGAAATCAAACCAGTAAATCCTAAAGGAAATCATCCCTGAATATTCATTGGAAGGATTGATGCTGAAGCAGAAGCTCCAACACTTTGGATACCTGATATGAAGAGCTGACTCCTTGGAAAAGACCCTGAGGTTGGGAAAGATTGAAGGCAGGAGAAGGGGATGACAGAGAACTGTATGGTTGGATGGCATCACTGACTCAATGGATATGGGTTTGAACAAGCTCCAAAAGTTGGTGATGGACAGGCAAGCCTGGTGTGCTTCAGTCCATGGGGTCGCAAAGAGTCTGGACATGACTAAGCAACTGAACAACAAAAATATGATCGTTGAAAACAATTACCAATTTTTTGGTATACATTTTCCCCATCTCCATTAATTTTTACAGCCTGCCAATGCAGGAGACTCAAGAGATACGACTTTGATCCCTGGGTTGGGAAGATCCCCTGGAGTAGGAAATGGCAAACTCCGGTATTCTTGCCTGGGGAATCTCTTGGGCAAAGGAGCCTGACAAGCTGCTGTCCATGGGGTCACAAAGTCAAATAACACCGAGTGTGAGCATGTAATGACTATATCTATATTGTCTAAGCATATAGCTGTTAACACTATACTTTTCCATTTTAATGCTCATTTGCTCTTGGTTCTATAATGTGTGCATTCACGCTAAGTTGCTTCAGTCGTGTCCAACTCTTTGTGACCCTATGGACAGTATCGTGCCATGCTCTGCTGTTCATGGAACTCTCCAGGTGAGAATACTGGAGTGGGTTTCTGTGCCCTCCTCCAGGGGATCTTCCCAACCCAGGGACTGAACCCACCTCTTATATCTCCTGCATTGGCAGTTGAGTACTTTACTACTCTTGCAACCTGGGAAGCCCTAATTCTATAATAACTATATGTTTTATATATTTAGTTCTATCAGTCCTTGTGTCTATGTCTCTCTAGTGGTTTTGACTCTCTGAAACTCATTTATAGTGTATTCCTCAGGCAAGGCTCATAGCAATAATATTCCTTGAGTTTTTACATGTTGATAACAGTTTGTGTATGCTCGTGATGTCTGAAAGTCAGTTTTGCTGAATAAAAAATCCTTTTCTTTATATTTCCTCTAGACATTTCTTTTCTTGAGTATGTTAATTAAGTCACTCTACTTTTTTCCCTGTCATAAAGCATTTCTGTTTTAAGTTTGATGGTAACTTAAATTTCCCCCTTATAAATAGCTTGCTTTCCCCCCCTAGATGCTCAATTAATTTTCTTTAAAATCCAATGACTTTATTAGACTATGTCTTGCTGTTGGCCATTCTGAGTTGATATGCTCGGATGTGTGATGTGATGTACTCTTTCAACATATAGTTTCAGTTTTCATTTTTCATTTCAGGAAATTTTTCTTAAATTATTGTTTTTAGTATTTGTTCTCTTTCTTGCTTCAGTTTTCTTCCTCAGGGATCCTCATATTATGTAATTTGAATCTTCTTTGCCTATCTTCCTTTGCTACTTTCTCTTTAATACTTCTTCTTTATTTCCTTTTGATTTTTAAAATCTTCCTCTTTTTCGCCTATTTTCTTAAGGCCTATTTTGTGTTTATTTGCTTTTGTGTTCCAGTTTAGTCTTTGTTTCCAAAATGTCTTTTCATTTATTTATAATTCTTCTGCTCTGTCACTTCATTTCTGAGTTTTTTAAATTCTGACTAGATTGTTCCTTTACATCTTATATCATTTTCTTAATGTCTTTTAGTTCATTTTGAAATAGGTTATAGTTTTGATCTGTTCCTGTCTTTCTTTTTTTTTTTTTAATTTTTAGTTTTTTATTTTTTAAATTTTAAAATCTTTAATTCTTACATGCATTCCCAAACATGAACCCCCCTCCCACCTCCCTCCCCAGAACATCTTTCTGGGTCATCCCCATGCACCAGCCCCAAGCATGCTGCATCCTGCGTCAGACATAGACTGGCGATTCAATTCACATGATAGTATACATGTTAGAATGTCATTCTCCCAAATCATCCCACCCTCTCCCTCTCCCTCTGAGTCCAAAAGTCCGTTTTACACATCTGTGTCTCTTTCCCTGTCTTGCATACAGGGTCGTCATTGCCATCTTCCTAAATTCCATATATATGTGTTAGTATACTGTATTGGTGTTTTTCTTTCTGGCTTACTTCACTCTGTATAATCGGCTCCGGTTTCATCCATCTCATCAGAACTGATTCAAATGAATTCTTTTTAACGGCTGAGTAATACTCCATTGTGTATATGTACCACAGCTTTCTTATCCATTCATCTGCTGATGGACATCTAGGTTGTTTCCATGTCCTGGCTATTATAAACAGTGCTGCAATGAACATTGGGGTACATGTGTCTCTTTCAATTCTGGTTTCCTCGGTGTGTATGCCCAGAAATGGGATTGCTGGGTCATAAGGTAGTTCTATTTGCAATTTTTTAAGGAATCTCCACACTGTTCTCCATAGTGGCTGTACTAGTTTGCATTCCCACCAACAGTGTAGGAGGGTTCCCTTTTCTCCACACCCTCTCCAGCATTTATTGCTTGCAGATTTTTGGATCGCAGCCATTCTGACTGGTGTGAAGTGGTACCTCATTGTGGTTTTGATTTGCATTTCTCTCATAATGAGTGATGTTGAGCATCTTTTCATGTGTTTGTTAGCCATCCGTATGTCTTCTTTGGAGAAATGTCTATTTAGTTCTTTGGCCCATTTTTTGATTGGGTCGTTTATTTTTCTGGAGTTGAGCTGCATAAGTTGCTTGTATATTTTTGAGATTAGTTGTTTGTCAGTTGCTTCATTTGCTATTATTTTCTCCCATTCAGATGGCTGTCTTTTCACCTTGCTTATATTTTCCTTTGTTGTGCAGAAGCTTTTAATTTTAATTAGATCCCATTTGTTTATTGTTGCTTTTATTTCCAGCATTCTGGGAGGTGGATCATAGAGGATCCTGCTGTGATTTATGTCTGAGAGTGTTTTGCCTATGTTCTCCTCTAGGAGTTTTATAGTTTCTGATCTTACATTTAGATCTTTAATCCATTTTGAGTTTATTTTTGTGTGCGGTGTTAGAAAGTGATCTAGTTTCATTCTTTCACAAGTGGTTGACCAGTTTTCCCAGCACCACTTGTTAAAGAGATTGTCTTTACTCCATTGTATATTCTTGCCTCCTTTGTCAAAGATAAGGTGTCCATATGTGTGTGGATTAATCTCTGGGCTTTCTATTTTGTTCCATTGATCTATATGTCTGTCTTTGTGCCAGTACCATACTGTCTTGATGACTGTGGCTTTGTAGTAGAGCCTGAAGTCAGGCAAGTTGATTCCTCCAGTTCCATTCTTCTTTCTCAAGATTGCTTTGGCTATTCGAGGTTTTTTGTATTTCCATACAAAGCTTGAAATTATTTGTTCTAGTTCTGTGAAAAATGTGGCTGGTAGCTTGATAGGGATTGCATTGAATTTGTAAATTGCTTTGGGTAGTATACTCATTTTCACTATATTGATTCTTCCAATCCATGAACATGGTATATTTCTCCATCTATTAGTGTCCTCTTTGATTTCTTTCATCAGTGTTTTATAGTTTTCTATATATAGGTCTTTAGTTTCTTTAGGTAGATATATTCCTAAGTATTTTATTCTTTTCGTTGCAATGGTGAATGGAATTGTTTCCTTAATTTCTTTTTCTACTTTCTCATTATTCGTGTATAGGAATGCAAGGGATTTCTGTGTGTTGATTTTATATCCTGCAACTTTACTATACTCATTGATTAGCTCTAGTAATTTTCTGGTGGAGTCTTTAGGGTTTTCCATGTAGAGGATCATGTCATCTGCAAACAGTGAGAGTTTTACTTCTTCTTTTCCAATTTGGATTCCTTTTATTTCTTTTTCTGCTCTGATTGCTGTGGCCAAAACTTCCAGAACTATGTTGAATAGTAGCGGTGAAAGTGGACACCCTTGTCTTGTTCCTGACTTTAGGGGAAATGCTTTCAATTTTTCACCATTGAGGATAATGTTTGCTGTGGGTTTGTCATAAATAGCTTTTATTATGTTGAGATATGTTCCTTCTATTCCTGCTTTCTGGAGAGTTTTTATCATAAATGGATGTTGAATTTTGTCAAAGGCCTTCTCTGCATCTATTGAGATAATCATATGGTTTTTATTTTTCAATTTGTTAATGTGGTGAATTACATTGATTGATTTGCGGATATTGAAGAATCCTTGCATCCCTGGGATAAAGCCCACTTGGTCATGATGTATGATCTTTTTAATGTGTTGTTGGATTCTGATTGCTAGAATTTTGTTGAGGATTTTTGCATCTATGTTCATCAGAGATATTGGCCTGTAGTTTTCTTTTTTTGTGACATCTTTGTCAGGTTTTGGTATTAGGGTGATGGTGGCCTCATAGAATGAGTTTGGAAGTTTACCTTCCTCTGCAATTTTCTGGAAGAGTTTGAGGAGGATAGGTGTTAGCTCTTCTCGAAATTTTTGGTAGAATTCAGCTGTGAAGCCATCTGGACCTGGGCTTTTGTTTGCTGGAAGATTTCTGATTACAGTATCAATTTCCGTGCTTGTGATGGGTCTGTTAAGATTTTCTATTTCTTCCTGGTTCAGTTTTGGAAAATTGTACTTTTCTAAGAATTTGTCCATTTCTTCCACGTTGTCCATTTTATTGGCATACAACTGCTGATAGTAGTCTCTTATGATCCTTTGTATTTCTGTGTTGTCTGTTGTGATCTCTCCATTTTCATTTCTAATTTTATTGATTTGATTTTTCTCTCTTTGCTTCTTGATGAGTCTGGTTAATGGTTTGTCAATTTTATTTATCCTTTCAAAGAACCAGCTTTTGGCTTTGTTGATTTTTGCTATGGTCTCTTTTGTTTCTTTTGCATTTATTTCTGCCCTAATTTTTAAGATTTCTTTCCTTATACTAACTCTGGGGTTCTCCAACTCTTCCTTTTCTAGTTGATTTAGTTGTAGAGTTAGGTTATTTATTTGACTTTTTTCTTGTTTCTTGAGGTATGCCTGTATTGCTATGAACTTTCCTCTTAGCACTGCTTTTATAGTGTCCCACAGGTTTTGGGTTGTTGTGTTTTCATTTTCATTAGTTTCTATGCATATTTTGATTTCTTTTTTGATTTCTTCTGTGATTTGTTGGTTATTCAGAAGTGTGTTGTTCAACCTCCATATGTTAGAATTTTTAATAGTTTTTCTCCTGTAATTGAGATCTAATCTTAATGCATTATGGTCAGAAAAGATGCTTGGAATGATTTCGATTTTTTTGAATTTGTCAAGTTTAGATTTATGGCCCAGGATGTGATCTATCCTGAAGAAGGTTCCATGAGCACTTGAAAAAAAGGTGAAATTCGTTGTTTTGGGGTGAAATGTCCTATAGATATCAATTAGGTCTAACTGATCTAATGTATCATTTAAAGTTTGCGTTTCTTTGTTAATTTTCTGTTTAGTTGATCTGTCCATAGGTGTGAGTGGGGTATTAAAGTCTCCCACTATTATTGTGTTATTGTTGATTTCCCCTTTCATACTTGTTAGCATTTGTCTTACATATTGCGGTGCTTCTATATTGGGTGCATATATATTTATAATTGTTATATCTTCTTCTTGGATTGTTCCTTTGATCATTATGTAGTGGCCTTCTTTGTCTCTTTTCACAGCCTTTGTTTTAAAGTCTATTTTATCGGATATGAGTATTGCCACTCCTGCTTTCTTTTGGTCTCTATTCGCGTGGTATATCTTTTTCCAGCCCTTCACTTTCAGTCTGTATGTGTCCCTTGTTTTGAGGTGGGTCTCTTGTAAGCAGCATATAGAGGGGTCTTGTTTTTGTATCCATTCGGCCAGTCTTTGTCTTTTGGTTGGGGCGTTCAACCCATTTACGTTTAAGGTAATTATTGATAAGTATGATCCCGTTGCCATTTACTTTATTGTTTTGGGTTCGGGTTTATACACCCTTTTCGTGTTTCCTGTCTAGAGGATATCCTTTAGAATTTGTTGGAGAGCTGGTTTGGTGGTGCTGAATTCTCTCAGCTTTTGCTTGTCTGTAAAGCTTTTGATTTCTCCTTCGTATTTGAATGAGATCCTTGCTGGGTACAGTAATCTGGGCTGTAGGTTATTGTCTTTCATCACTTTAAGTATGTCTTGCCATTCCCTCCTGGCCTGAAGAGTTTCTATTGACAGATCAGCTGTTATCCTTATGGGAATCCCCTTGTGCGTTATTTGTTGTTTTTCCCTTGCTGCTTTTAATATTTGTTCTTTGTGTTTGATCTTTGTTAATTTGATTAATATGTGTCTTGGGGTGTTTCGCCTTGGGTTTATCCTATTTGGGACTCTCTGTGTTTCTTGGACTTGGGTGATTATTTCCTTCCCCATTTTAGGGAAGTTTTCAACTATTATCTCCTCAAGGATTTTCTCATGATCTTTCTTTCTGTCTTCTTCTTCTGGGACTCCTATAATTCGAATGTTGGAGCGTTTCATATTGTCCTGGAGGTCTCTGAGATTGTCCTCGTTTCTTTTAATTCGTTTTTCTTGTTTCCTCTCTGATTCATTTATTTCTACCATTCTATCTTCTATTTCACTAATCCTATCTTCTGCCTCCGTTATTCTACTATTTGTTGCCTCCAGAGTGTTTCTGATCTCATTTATTGTGTTATTCATTATATTTTGACTCTTTTTTATTTCTTCTAGGTCCTTGTTAAACCTTTCTTGCATCTTCTCAATCCTTGTCTCTAGGCTATTTATCTGTGATTCCATTTTGATTTCAAGATTTTGGATCATTTTCACTATCAATATTCGGAATTCCTTCTCCGGTAGATTCCCTACTTCTTCCTCTTTTGTTTGGTTTGGTGGGCAACTCTCCTGTTCCTTTACCTGCTGAGTATTCCTCTGTCTCTTCATCTTGGTTATATTGCTGCGTTTGGGGTGGCCTTTTTATATTCTGATAATTTGTGAAGTTCTCTTTATTATGGAGCTTCCTAACTTTGGGTGGGGTTCTATCAGTGGCTTGTCAAGGTTTCCTGGTTAGGGAGGCTTGTGTTGGAGTTTTGGTGGGTGGAGCTGGGTTTCTTCTCTCTGGAGTGCAATGGAGTGACCCGTAATGGGTTATGAGACATCAAAGGTTTTGGGATAATTTTGAGCTGCCTGTATATTGAGGCTCAGGGGAGTGTTCCTGTGTTGCTGGAGAATTTGCGTGGTATGTCTTGTTTTGGAACTTGTTGGCCCTTGGGTGGAGCTTGGTTTCAGTGTAGGTATGAAGGCATTTGATGAGCTCCTATTGCTTAATGTTCCCTGAATTCAAGAGTTCTCTAATGTTTTCAGGCTTTGGGTTTAAGCTTCCTGCTTCTGGTTTTCAGTTTTATTTTCACAGTAGCCTCTAGACTTCTCCATCTATACAGCACCGATGATAAAACATCTAGGTTAAAGATGAAAAGTTTCTCCACCTTGAGGGACACTCAGAGAGGTTCACTGAGTTACAAGGAGAAGAGAAGATGGAGGGGGTAGTTAGAGGTAACTGGAATGAGATGCGGTGAGATCAAGAGAGGAGAGAGCAAGCTAGCCAGTAGTCACTTCCTTATGTGCGCTCTATAGTCTGGACCGCTCAGAGGTATTTACAGAGTTATACGGGGAAGAGGAGAGGGAGGAAGTAGACAGAGGTGACCAGGAGGATAAGAGAGAGGAATGAGTAGGAGAGAGACAAATCCTGCCAGTAACCAGTCCCTTAGGTGTTCTCTACCGTCTGGAACACACAGAGATTCACAGAGTTGGATAGAGAAGAGATGGGGGAGAAAAGAGACAGAGGCCACCTGGTGGAGAAAGAGGAGAGGCCAGAGGAGGAGAGAGTGGACAAGTCAGTAATCTCGCTCTCAGGTAAACTTGGGTAGTGAAGTTTGGGTTTTTAAATGTACAAAATTGACAACAAAGATTAAAAATCTGGAGTAGAGGTTGGATTTTCAAAGATACAATATTAAAGAAAAGCAGAAGGAAAAAGGAAGAAAGAAAAAAAAAAGAATTATTAAAAAAACAAACAAACAAACAAAAAAACAAAACACCAACAACCATCCAAAGAGTATATATGGTGTTTGCCTTAAAAAAAAAAAAAAGTCTTTTTTTTTTAAAAAAAATAGTAATACTAGGTTATAGAAATAAAAATTAGAGGAGAAATAGAAGACTTAACAATTAAAAAAAAGCTCGGAAAAAAAAGAAAAAAAAAGCAAAAGGCAAAAAAAAAAAAAGAATGATTTTAAAAATATTTAAAAATTAAAAATATATCTGGCTCTTCTCTGATGTTATGGGCCGTGTGGGCTCACTTCCAAGGTGGTTCCCTCTGTTTAACTTCTTCTGTTTGCTGGTTTTTAGGCTCACTAGTTCAGTCGCGCTGTGGGGAGGGGGGATGCTGCAAACAAATAGCACTGTCGTGTGTACACAGTATCTCTGCCCCGCTTGACCTGTCCTTTCTCGCGGCGTACAAACCGCTCCGGCTCTACGATGCTCAGCCGGGAACCGTCTGGGGCCGGCCCTAGGCTGCGTGCACTTCCCCGGTCCAAGCCGCTCAGGTTCGGCCCTCAGGCAGCCCTCAGAGGCACAAATGCGGCTGGGACTGCGCTTTGTGCCCTTCCCAGGTCCGAGTAGCTCAGGAGTTTGGCGAGCGCGATCGCCGGGGCTTGTCACCTTTTCCGCCGCTACCGCTCAGCTCTCTGGGTGGACCGCTGGCGCACCCCGTGAGGCAGACTGTGACTGTCCAGCACCCCCAGAAGTCTTAGCAAAGGAGCCTGCTTGCAGTTAGGTAAGTAAAGTCTCTCCGGGTCTGCAATTGCCCCTTTCCAGTCCTTACGGCTCTGGCTGCCTGTCCCCGGCGGGGAATGGTCTGCAGCCGGCTTTTTCCGCTCCGTCCTTTGTTCTGTGCTCAGTCCTGGCGGGGTCTTATGTTCGAGCTTTTCGCGTGGTAGCTATCCCACAGTCTGGTTTGCTAGCCCCAGTTAGATCGTTCTGGTTGCGCTTGGGGCGTTCCTGCCCGATTCTTGCAAAGCTCTGCAGCCCGCGCCTCCCGCGCGTCCCTGCCCTGCCCCCACTTCCCAATGGTGGATGCAGGCGTCTGTGCTGCTTTTCTGCTGGGGGAGTTACTGGTGGGCTTGTAATCTCTTGGTTTTAATTATTTATCTATTTTTCCTTCCTGTTATGTTGCCCTCTGTGTTTCCAAGGCTCGCCACAGACTCGGCAGGGAGAGTGTTTCCTGGTGTTTGGAAACCTCTCTTCTTAAAATTCCCTTCCCGGGACGGGCTTCCCTTCCCGGGACGGAGCTCCCTCCCCACCTCCTTTGTCTCCTTTTTCGTCTTTTATATTTTTTCCTACCTGTTTTTGAAGACAATGGTCTGCTTTTCTGGTTGCCTGATGTCCTCTGCCAGCCTACAGAAGTTGTTTTGTGGAGTTTGCTCGGCGTTGAAATGTTCTTTTGAGGAATTTGTGAGGGAGAACGTGATCTTCCCGTCCTATTCCTCCGCCATCTTTTTCTGTCTCCTGTTCCTGTCTTTCTGATATACTTTTATTATCTATGGTGATGTTATTCTGCTTTCTACTCTCTTTTATCATATAATAACACTGCATAGGGCTTGACTTCGATGCTTTTCTGCTGCTCAATTTTATGGGAAATCAGTTTTCTGGAATTTCAGAGGCCTGATTCAGGCTAACATTTCTAATTTCAGAGAATCCTCTCTTCTATTGTTTTCCAAGACTTCCTGGTTCTGTTTTCCACCTCCAATTGTATCTGCATCTTTTCTTTCCTTGGTCTCTATTGGGCCTATTCCATTCAATGTTGATTAAATTCCAGAAGTTTCTCCTCAGCACTGGGACCTTTCCTGAAAGGGACCTCAGTCTTGCAAGAAAAAGTGCTAGATTCTTCCAGTCCCAGTTTCCACCTTGAGCCTTGCCTTGCCTATTGAGTGTATGTATCAGTTGCTTAGTCATGTCTGATTCTTTGTGACCCCATTGACTGCAGCCTGCTAGGCTTCTCTGTCCATGGAGTTCTCTGGGCAAGAAAAATGGAGTGGGCTGCCATTCCTTTCTCCAGGGGATCTTCCCCACTCAGAAACTGAATGTGGGTCTCCTGCATTGTAGGCAGATTCTCTACCATCTGAGCCACCAGGGGAGCCCTGCACTTGCCCACCACTGGATTTCATAAAGCCCTCCTGGGGTCAATGGCTGATACCAAGTGGGTTCACAGTGTTTATTTTGGCTTCTCTCTACTTACTTCTGCACAGATGCTGGTACCACTATGAGCGTGAGACTGTGCTGATTTATCCTCCCTGGCTGATGCTTTGAGGTTTCTAAAGAGTCCAAAATGCAGTACTTGGATGAAATCTCAAAAACGACAGAATGATCTCTGTTCATTTCCAAAACAAACCATTGAATATCATGTAATCCAAGCCTATGCCCCAACCAGTAACACTGAAGAAGCTAAAGTTGAATGGTTCTATGAAGCCCTACAAGATCTTTTAGAACTAACACCCAAAAGAGATGTCCTTTTCATTATAGGGGACTGGAATGCAAAAGTAGGAATTCAATAAACACCTGGAGTAACAGGCAAATTTGGCCTTGAGTATGGAATGAAGCAGGGCAAAGGCTAATAGAGTTTTGCCAAGAAAATGCACTTCTCATAGCAAACACCCTCTTCCAACAACACAAGAGAAGACTCTACACATGGACATCACCAGATGATCAACACCGAAATCAGATTGATGATATTCTTTGCAGCCAAAGATGGAGAAGCTCTATACAGTCAACAAAAACAAGACCAGGAGCTGACTGTGGCTCAGATCATGAACTCCTTATTGCCAAATTCAGACTTAAATTGAAGAAAGTAGGGAAAACCACTAGACCATTCAGGCATGACCTAAATCAAATCCCTTATGATTATACAGTGGAAGCGAGAAATAGATTTAAGGGACTAGATCTGATAGACAGAGTGCCTGATGAACTATGGATGGAGATTCATGACATTGTACAGGAGGCAGGAATCAAGACCATCTCCATGCAAAAAGAAATGCAAAAAAGCAAAATGGCTGTCTGGGGAGGCCTTACAAATAGCTGTGAAAAGAAGGGAAGTGAAAAGCAAAGGAGAAAAGGAAACATACAAGCATCTGAATGTAGAGTTCCAAAGAATAGCAAGGAGAGATAAGAAAGCCTTTGTCAGTGATCAATGCAAAGAAACAGGAAAACAACAGAATGGGAAAGACTAAAGATCTCTTCAAGAAAATTAGAGCTATCAAGGGAACATTTCATGCAAAGATGGGATCTATAAAGGACAGAAATGGTAGGAACCTAAAAGAAGGAGAAGATATTAAGAAGAGGTGGCAAGAATACACAGAAGAAGTGTACAAAAAAATCTTCATGACCCAGATAATCATGATCGTGTGATCACTCACCTAGGGCCAGACATCCTGGAATGTGAAGTTAGGTGGGCCTTAGAATGCATCACTATGAACAAAGCTAGTGGAGGTGATGGAATTCCAGTGGAGCTATTTCAAATCCTGAAGGATAATGCTGTGAAAGTGCTGCACTCAATATGCCAGCACATTTGGAAAACTCAGCAGTGGCCACAGGACTGGAAAAGGTCAGTTTTCATTCCAATCCCAAAGAAAAGCAATGCCAAGAATGCTCAAACTACCTCACAATTGTGCTCATCTCACATGCTAGTAAAGTAATGCTGAAAATTCTCCAAGCCAGGCTTCAACAATACATGAAGCATGAACTTCCAGATGTTCAAGCTGGATTTAGAAAAGGCAGAGGAACCAGAGATCAAATTGCCAACATCTGCTGGATCATCAAAAATGCAAGAGAGTTCCAGAAAAACATCTATTTCTGCTTTATTGACAATGCCAAAGCCTTTGACTGTGTGGATCACAATAAACGGTGTAAAATTCTGAGAGAGATGGGAATACCAAACCACCTGACCTGTCTCTTGAGAAACCTATATGCAGGTCAGGAAGCAACAGTTAGAACTGTTAGGACATGGAACAACAGACTGGTTCCAAATCAGGAAAGGAGTCCGTCAAGGCTGTATATTGTCACCCTGCTTATTTAATTTCTTCTTTTTTTTTTTTAAATTTTTACTTATTTTTATTTTTTTTTATTTTAAAATCTTTAATTCTTACATGCATTCCCAAACATGAACCCCCCTCCCACCTCCCTCCCCATAACATCTCTGTGGGTCATCCCCATGCACCAGCCCCAAGAATGCTGTATCCTGCGTCAGACATAGACTGGCGATTCAATTCTTACATGATAGTATACATGTTAGAATGCCATTCTCCCAAATCATCCCACCCTCTCCCTCTCCCTCTGAGTCCAAAAGTCCGTTTTACACATCTGTGTCTTTTTTGCTGTCTTGCATACAGGGTCGTCATTGCCATCTTTCTAAATTCCATATATATGTGTTAGTATACTGTATTGGTGTTTTTCTTTCTGGCTTACTTCACTCTGTATAATCGGCTCCAGTTTCATCCATCTCATCAGAACTGATTCAAATGCATTCTTTTTAATGGCTGAGTAATACTCCATTGTGTATATGTACCACAGCTTTCTTATCCATTCATCTGCTGATGGACATCTAGGTTGTTTCCATGTCCTGGCTATTATAAACAGTGCTGCGATGAACATTGGGGTACATGTGTCTCTTTCAATTCTGGTTTCCTCGGTGTGTATGCCCAGAAATGGGATTGCTGGGTCATAAGGTAGTTCTATTTGCAATTTTTTAAGGAATCTCCACACTGTTCTCCATAGTGGCTGTACTAGTTTGCATTCCCACCAACAGTGTAGGAGGGTTCCCTTTTCTCCACACCCTCTCCAGCATTTATTGCTTGCAGATTTTTGGATCGCAGCCATTCTGACTGGTGTGAAGTGGTACCTCATTGTGGTTTTGATTTGCATTTCTCTCATAATGAGTGATGTTGAGCATCTTTTCATGTGTTTGTTAGCCATCCGTATGTCTTCTTTGGAGAAATGTCTATTTAGTTCTTTGGCCCATTTTTTGATTGGGTCGTTTATTTTTCTGGAGTTGAGCTGCATAAGTTGCTTGTATATTTTTGAGATTAGTTGTTTGTCAGTTGCTTCATTTGCTATTATTTTCTCCCATTCAGAAGGCTGTCTTTTCACCTTGCTTATATGTTCCTTTGTTGTGCAGAAGCTTTTAATTTTCATTAGATCCCATTTGTTTATTTTTGCTTTTATTTCCAGAATTCTGGGAGGTGGGTCATAGAGGATTCTGCTGTGATTTATGTCTGAGAGTGTTTTGCCTATGTTCTCCTCTAGGAGTTCTATAGTTTCTGGTCTTACATTTAGATCTTTAATCCATTTTGAGTTTATTTTTGTGTGGGGTGTTAGAAAGTGATCTAGTTTCATTCTTTTACAAGTGGTTGACCAGTTTTCCCAGCACCACTTGTTAAAGAGATTGTCTTTACTCCATTGTATATTCTTGCCTCCTTTGTCAAAGATAAGGTGTCCATATGTGTGTGGATTTATCTCTGGGCTTTCTATTTTGTTCCATTGATCTGTATGTCTGTCTTTGTGCCAGTACCATACTGTTTTGATGACTGTGGCTAATTTCTATGCCAAGTACATCACGAGAAATGCTGGGCTGGAAGAAGCACAAGCTTGAATCAAGATTGCTGGGAGAAAAATCAATAACCTCAGATATGCAGATGACACCACCCTTATGGTAAAAAGTGAAGAAAAACTAAAAAGCCTATTGATGAAAGTGAAAGAGGAGAGTGAAAAAGTTGGCTTAAAGCTCAACATTCAGAAAATGAAGATCATGGCATCCAGTCCCATCACTTCATGGAAAATAGATGGGGAAACAGTGGAAACAATTTCAGACTTTATTTTTGGGGGCTCCAAAATCACTGCAGATGGTGATTGCAGCCATGAAATTAAAAGACGCTTACTCCTTGGAAGGAAAGTTATGACCAACCTAGATAACATATTCCAAAGCAGAGACATTACTTTGCCAACAAAGGTCCATCTAGTTAAGGCTATGGTTTCTCAGTGGTCATGTATGGATGTGAGAGTTGGACTGTGAAGAAAGCTGAGTGCCGAAGAATGGATGCTTTTGAACTGTGATGTTGGAGAAGACTCTTGAGAGTCCCTTGGACTGTAAGGAGATCCAACCATTTCATTCTAAAGGAGATCAGTCCTGAGTGTTCATTGGAAGCTGAAACTCCATTACTTTGGCCACCTCATGAGAAGAGTTGACTCATTGGAAAATACCCTGATGCTTGGAGGAATTGGGAGCAGGAGGAGAAAGGGAAGACAGAGGATGAGATGGCTGGATGGCATCACCGACTCGATGGATATGAGTTTGGGTAAACTCTGGGAGTTGGTGATGGACAGAAGGCTTGGCATGCTGCGATTCATGGGGTTGCAAAGAGTTGGAAATGACTGAGCGACTGAACTGAAGTGAACTGAAAGAAATGTAATTTCTAGTATCACAGTCAATATTGACCACGGATTTGGTTTACTTCCTAATTGTTTTGTCAGTTTTAATGCAGCCATTCAGAAAGAAAAAGAAAATCATGCCTTGTCCACTGCCGCATTCTTCTCTGGAGCCCTGTTTGCCAAGCCCTCTACAAATATTGTCCCATTCAACTTTCAGGATATCCCTGTGGGATAGGAATAATTTTTTAAGAAATATTCTTATTATTTAAGAAATATTCTTATTTTACATACAAGGAAACTCAGACTCAAGATGTCAAACAGCTTCCTAAGGTTACTCAGCCAGTAAGTGGTAGCTCTGGGACCTGAACTTATGTCTGTTTGACTTCTAAGTTGGCTAAACCTTATTTAAGAAATATTAAAAGATTGGGCCTTTCAAGTTTAAAATATATATTCCCATAGAATCTTTTCCTAAGAAAATGCTGCAGTTTGTGGTTAAGAAAATATTAGGCCGTGTTCATCTTTAAACATGAGAGTTTGGATTTTTTTTCCTTTTATGCACATTTCCACATTTCTCTAATGAAGAGATATTCAATTTAAGTAAAAGACTCAGTGCACTTTATTTGAAAAATTAAAATGAACATGGTTGAAAGGTTTTCTGGCTAGTCCCAAAAGTCTATTTAACCTATCATGTACCTGAAATACAGTATGCATATGTGTACACACACACACACATACAAATACATACACATATGCATATTTGATTACATTAGCAAATCATGCATCTGCAATATTAAGTTACAGCACAACTGTTAGGGGCATAGTGGTTAAAAATGTAGGGTCTGTGTTCAATCAAACTGTATTTGAATTCTAGGTCTTTATTTTATTTGGGTTAACTGGTACAGATTTTTCAGCTCATTCTGGCTCTGGTCTCCTCATCTTTAAAGTGGAGATAATTTCATAGGGTTGTCCTGAGCATAAAATGGCATAATGGCACTAAATGGCACGTGCACTAAAGCACCTAAGACAGTGCCCACCGAGGATAAGTACTCACTAAATGCAGCCAGGACAGTAGAGAAACGAGGCTTAGTTAGGGGAAGTAGATGGAGAATTGCAGACATTCTGAAAATAATTTCTGCACAATATCAAGCTTTTAGAAATGGGAGGGTTTTTAGTTTGTTTGCTTTAAAGGAGAGAACTGCTTGAGGGGTGGAATGAATTGGGAAATTGGGGTTGACAAATATACACTATTGATACTCTGAGGCTTCCCAGATGGCATAGTAGTAAAGAATCCACCTGCAATGTAGGACACCCTGGTTCGATTCCTGGGTTGGGAAAATCCTGTGAAGAAGGGATAGGCTACCCACTCCAATATTCTTGGGCTTCACTGGTGGCTCAGCTGGTAAAGAATCTGCCTGCAGTGTGGGAGACCTGGGTTCAGTCCCTGGATTGGGAAGATCCCCTTGAGAAAGGAAAGGTGACCCACTCCAGTTTTCTGGCCTGGAGAGTTCCATGGACTGTATAGTCCACGTGGTCACAAAGAGTCGGACACAACTGAGCAACTTTAAAAAAGAAATTACTCAGTGCTTAGGAGCCTATTATACAGAGTGAAGTAAGCCAGAACTAAAAACACCAATACAGTATACTAACACATATATATGGAATTTAGAAAGATGGTAACGATAACCCTGTATGCGAGACAGCAAAAGAGACACAGATGTATAGAACAGTCTTTTGGACTCTGTGGGAGAGGGAGAGGGTGGGATGATTTGGGAGAATGGCATTGAAACATGTCTAATATCATATATGAAACGAATCGCCAGTCCAGGTTCGATGCAGGATACTGGATGCTTGGGGCTGGTGCACTGAGACAACCCAGAGGGATGGTATGGGGAGGAAGGAGGGAGGGGTGTTCAGGATGGGGAACACATGTATACCTGTGGCGGATTCATGTTGATGTATGGCAAAACCAATACAATATTCTAAAGTAATTAACCTCCAATTAAAATAAATTTATATTAAAAAAAAGAAATTACTCAGTGCTTTGTGGTTACCTAAATGGGAAGGAAATCCAGAAAAGAGGGGGTATATGTGTATGTGTGTGTGTGTGTGTGTGTGTGTGTGTGTGTGTGTGTGTGTATGTATGGCTGATTCACTTTGCCGTACAGCAGGAACTAACAAACACTGGAAAACAACTATACTCCAATAATAATTAATTAAAAATAAACAAGTCATGGAATGAAAAAAAAATAAAGGACACGCTTTTAAAATTTGTCAATGAGTGCCTTTAAATTTTTTTCACTGCTGGAGGAAACAAGAGTTATAGCAGGCAACCTTAGAGTAGGTGGCTCAGTGTGTAAATGACAGCTCACACATCACATAAAAGGGATGCATAGGTCAGATACTTGTAGCCGGAAATTGACTTCCTGTAGTGCTCTGGGGACAGATTGGAAATTGCCCTGCTGGGCCAGTACACACTTGGCAGAAAACTTTGTCAGGCCTCCCCAGGATGTGATTTGGAAGGCCATTTGTAACCCTGATCATTGTAAACAAATTGTCTGAAGTGGTAGCTTGAACTGTTTTGGTGACAATTGTTAGGCTATTCTGCAATGAGTTTAATTATTACAAAAGGGTGTTTCTTCTTGGACAGTGTAATATGCACCATTCTTCCTGCACTGAGTTGGTTATTTTGTGATATTTTGCTGTAGAGATCATGTTGTTGTTCTTCAGTCGCTCAGTTGTGTCTGACTCTTTGTGACTCCATGGACTGCAGCATTCCAGGCTTCCCTGTCCTTCACCATCTCCCAGAGTTTGCTCAGATACATGTCTATTGAGTCAGTGATGCCATCCAACTGTCATCCTCTGTTACCCCCTTCTCCTCCTGCCTTCAATTTTTCCCAGCATCAGGGTCTTTTTTGATGAGTCAGCTCTTCGCATCAGGTGGCCAAAATATTGGAGCTGTAGCTTTAGCATCAGTCCTTCCAATGAATATTCAGATACTTTAGGATTGACTGGTTTGATCTCCTTGCTTTCAAGGGACTCTTAAGACTCTTCTCCAGCACCACAGTTTGAAAGCATCAATTCTTTGACACTCAGCCTTCTTTATGGTCCAACTTTCGCATCTGTACATGACTAGATCTAGACAGTGTATTAAAAAGCAGAGACATTACTTTGTCAACAAAAGTCCGTTAGTCAAGGCTATGGTTTTTCCAGTGGTCATGTATGGATGTGAGAGTTGGACTATAAAGAAAGCTGAGTGCCGAAGAATTGATGCTTTTGAACTTTGGTGTTGGAGAAGGCTCTGGAGAGTCCCTTGGACTGCAAGGAGATCCAACCAATCCATCCTAAAGGAGATCAGTCCTGGGTGTTGATTGGAAGGTCTGATGTTGAAGCTGAAACTCCAATACTTTGGCCACCTGATGCAAAGAGCTGACTCATTTGAAAAGACCCTGATGCTGGGAAAGATTGAAGGCAGGAGGAGAAGGGGATGACAGAGGATGAGATGATTGGATGGCATCACTGACTTGATGGACATGGGTTTGGGTGAACTCCAGGAGTTGGTGATGGACAGGGAGGCCTGACGTGCTGCAATTCATGGGGTCGCAAAGAGTTGGACATGACTGGGTGACTGAACTGACTGAGTGACATGACTAGAATTCATAGAAGCATTTAATTTTATTGAGCAAAAATATATGAGTTGAAATGTGTAAACCACGGTGCCTCCCTCTGTATTTTCTGACTGTAACATCCTTTGCTCAGTGATCAGAATGCCTGTTAACATCCAGAGGCTGACCTAGAGGTCATTTTCTGTGCTCCAAACCTGGGGAAGATGGACAGGGAGCATGGATGGTGCTTGTACTGCAGTTGCAGTCACTTGGAGCCTTAGGCAATGAGTAGGCAAGCATCCTTGCCAATTACTGATTGCATTAGTGCACCTGCCTCCCGAAGCCCAGCTCCTCACCATCCCCTCTCCCTGAAATCACCTGGGCAAGTCCAGTGGTGCTGAGAGCAAGCAGACATGAGAACAACCTCACCATTGACTCTAACATCTCCTACAAAAGGAAACCAGGATGTAAAAGAACTCCTAAGCTAATGTTTAGTGTATAGAAAGCCTCCTGCAATCTACGCACAACAGATGATTTTCAGCACCAAGAATTGAGACTGGATTCTTCTCAGTTTCTTGAAAAGGTACATTTCTTCTGAACAATGGGTTTTCTTTTTTTCTGATGAATAGTCTGTGAATTTTGAAACAGATAATGTTTTTTTCTTTGTTTAGGTCACTGGGCAGTCACATTTGTGGCATCTTTACAAGATGCCTATAAGATCTAAGCCCTAAAGACACAAGCTTTGATGCGGTCAGTTGTCTGGAGAACAGGGCTACATCTCTGGATGTTTCTCTCTTTATTTTCCCTTCACCTAGCATTTCTTCTCCAGTGTGTATATGTGTCTGCCAATGCAGGAGACACAAGAGATGCAGGTTCAATTACTGGTTCGGGAAGATCCCCTGGAGGAGGAAATGGCAAGCCATTCCAGTATTCCTACCTGGAAAATCCCATGGATAGAGGAGCTTGGTGGGCTATAGTCCATGGGGCGTCAAAGAGTTGGACACAGCTGTGTGACTGAGAATGCATTCATCAGATTTCTGTAGGTCATTTCAAATCCTTTTGGAATCATGTTCAGTTAGATCTACACCTAACATTTTTCATGCCAGGACAAGAATATAGGAGGCCTACATTCCTTTTCATTGTTGGATCAGTAATGAAATCTTCACTTAGTAAAGAAGATGGATGGTCTGTTGCATTTATCGACTTTTGGAAAAAGAAAAAACAAACTTTCTTGAGACTTCTATGGCAGCCCAGAAGTTAAGACTCTGTGCTTTCACGGATGACACAGATTCCATCCCTGGCTGGGTAACTAAGATTCCATGTGTCTTGCAGCCAAAACAAAATAAAACAAGCTAAAAGCAACTTTCTTACTCATTTACTTGTGATCAGTAGCTGCATCTTTATCAAATGAAGATTTTTTGCAAGGTACTGTGCCTGAAATCTATGTGTAGGTATATATATATATATATATATATATATATATATATATATATATATATATATATAAAAGACAACTATGTGTAGTTAAAAAAATAAGTCTGTCTTGACCTAGCTTTGAGGCCTTGGCTAGAGACTGGTCAGTTCCTTTTTTTGAGAAGTTAAGTCCTCACCCCAATCATTTGCTTTATCTGGGCCACGATTGCTGTTTTGTCGCTAAGTCATGTCCCACTCTTTGTGACCCCATGGACTGTAGCCTGCCAGGCTCCCTCTGTCCATGGGATTTCCCAGGCAAGAATACTGGAGTGGGTTGCTGTTTCCTTCTCCAGGACATCTTCTCTACCCAGGGATCGAACCCAAGTCTCCTGCATTGGCAGGCAGATTCTTTACTAATGAGCCACCCAGGAAGCCCCATAGGCTCCTGGGTAAAAGATAGCACATACTGCATACTAATTTGCTTCAGTTGTGTCTGACTGTTTGTGACCCTAGCCCTTTAGGCTCCTCTGTCCATGGGATTCTCCAGGTAAGAATGCCATAGTGGGTTGCCATTTCCCTCTTCAGGGGATCTTCTCAGTCCAGGGATCGAACCCGTACCTCTTATGTCTCCTGCATTGGCAGGCAAGTTCTTTACCACTAGGACCATCTGGGCAGCTCAGGGTAGCACAGGTGTAGCTGTTTGTGCCTAGAGCCAGATGAGAGGTGACATAGCTGACGGTGGGTGACACTCGGGGGCACAAAGATTCTGATCCTGAAGCTGCCTTTGCTGGAGTCTATCCAGGGGATCGAAAGGGAAAGAAAATTTAGGTTTAAATACTTTCACTTTCCAGGATCTTATTTCCCTTCCCCACTCCAATTTCCCTGGTTCATTTTCTCTTAATTGGTCTTGATTGGAAGTCATCATAAATCAGAATAATTTCTCTTTCATGCTCTTCAGATTTTAACTCACCAAAAAAAGTCTTTAGCTGGAAATGTCCATAAAAAATGAATGTCAGTGGTTTCATCTCTAACAGGGAGAAAATGAAACTCAAGACATTTTGGAGTCACAGTCAAACTATCTGGGGATGATTGTGAATTGATTTATACAGGGCCTTTAAGAAACTTCATGTCCTTTTTGGAATATACTAAGCAGGAATCACTCTTTCACAAATCCAGAAATTATAGCCACCCGTGAAGTTAAATGCTATATCTGTCTTAGCCTGGGTCTGTACCAGGCTGATAATTTACTTCGAGACTCAAAAAGGCGATTTGACTCTGCTATCAAGTTCTCAAAATGACTTATTCAATACTGAGTATTTAGATAAAAGCTAGACGTCATTCTCTTCCCCTTTCCTTCCTTCCTTCTCTCCCTTCTTTCCTTTCCTCCTTTCCCTTCTTTCTATCTTCCCTCCTTCCATCTCTTCCTTCCTCCCCCTCCTTTCTATCTCTCCTTCCATTCTTCAAGCTCATGTGGTGTGGGTGACAGTCTGGTGACAGCATGCTGTCATGTAGTGGCTGTGTGGGAAATATTAATGTATATATGGATAGAGATTACACATGTTCCCTTAGCTCAGGTTGTAAATAGGAAAAACCTGCTTTCTAGTACTTTCTAGACTTTGATTAATTTAAAATCTGCCATGTTAAAGACATTTATACACCAGTGTCTATGAATTTGTTCAACATCAACTAACAAATCTAGATTGTTGAGATGGAGGCGGGGTAGGGTATGGATACGTTCCTTGGTGTCATTGGAATAGCCACTGGATTAATTTGATTTATCTTCTCAACTTCTTCAGGTAGAAGAGCCCAGGCATGAGAATCAGAGGAAACTTGAGAAGATTTTTAGTGAAAGAAACCCAAGTACCCAAATTAAATATGCTAGTTTGTTTTTTGGAGAAGGAAACGGCAACCCACTCCAGTATTCTTGCCTGGAGAATCACATGGACAGAGGAGCCTGGAGGAGCTACACTTCATAGCATCACAAACAGTTGGGCACTACTGAGTGACTCAACAACAAATCTTTTGGAGCAATTTTTAAATTAAAAAAAAAATTCACTATATTAATGCTGTTGAGATAAACTTTGAAGGTTGACCAGAAAGATCTAGAAGAGATGAAAGTCAGGAGAGGAAAACTTTCATGCTGAAATCATGTTTCACACTCTGGGGTTCAATAAAGACCTTTTTAAATAGAGCTGCTTTCGTGTTGTCAACTCACTGAAGATCGACAGGAAAGATACCTTACATTATTTTTTACTTTATGGCCATATGACCTTGAAGAAGCCCTGAATACTACTTTATCTATTTGTAAAATAGGGGCAACTACTTTCCTTGCTTTGAAAAGCTGCGAAGCTCAAGAGTGGTAATTATCAGCTACGTACGTGTGTGTATTTGCTAAGTTGCCTGTCATGTTCAGCTCTTTGTCACCCTATTGACTTTAGCCTGCCAGATTCCTCTGTTCTGGGGATTCCCTAGGTAAGAATACTGGAGTGGGCTGTCATGCACTTGTCCAGGGGATCTTCCTATCCAAGGACTGAACCTGAGTCTCTTATGTCTCAAGTGTTGTTAGAAATATTTTTTCCTATAGGATGCAGAAAAGGCTGCCTGACCAATAAACTGTCCCCTTAGCCTTTCAACACTTCTTTAAAAGGATTCAAAATCTTCTAAGTATTCATGTCTTGGATAGGATTTCTCATCTTATTTGTTGAGCTAGAGGAAAGTAATTTGGCTCCTACAATACACTTTTGCCTATTTTCTGCCTGTTAGTAACATACAGTCCAGATGGCACTAGTGGTAAAGAATCCATTTACCAATGTATGAGACACAAGAGATGTGGGTTTGACACCTGGGTTGGGAAGATCCTCTGGAGGAAGAAATGGCAACCCCTTCCTGTATTCTTGCCTGAAAAATCCCATGGACAGAGGAGCCTGGTGGGCTACAGTCCATGGGGCTTCAAAGAGTTGGATACAACTGAGCAAAAACAAAGCACAAGTCATTTATAGCAAGGTGGTAATAGAAAGAGATGGAAAGGGAAGGAAAAGGAGGGGACAGGGAAGGTAGGAAAGGAAGTGGGGAGGGAAAGGATCAGAACATTTACCGAGCACCTGCTATGTGTCAAACACTACAACAAATATTTTATAGTTTAGAAAGTTAAATCATGTAGTCTGGTACTTTTTTATTTACTCCGGTGACTTTTGGTCTTTTGAGAGTAATTTATGGTTTTGAGAGTAATTTATTGTTTTCAGATTAAGCGGTCAGTGACTCAGAGGTGTCTGATTCTTTCGGGACCCTGTGGACTGTAGCCCACCAGCCTCCTCTGTCCAAGGGATTTTCCAGGAAAGAATACTGGAGTGGGTTGCCATTTCCTCCTCCAGGGCATCTTCCTGACCCAGGGATTGAACCTGCATCTTCTGCATTGCAGGCAAAGTCTTTACAGCTGAGCCGTCAGGGAATTCCCTGGGGCCTCTTTTAAAAGGGCACTAATCCTATTCATGTGGGTTCCACCCCCATGGCCTAATCACCTCCCATTTCCTAATACCATCACATTGAGGGTTAGGATTTCAACATATAGATTTGGAGGGAGAGTTACAAATATTCACTTCATAACTGATGGGGAAGAAAAAATACTCCTTGGCTTGCTAAACAGACAAAGCATAGTCCTACCTCTTTCCCCTAGAGTTTGGTCCTCGTTAGTGTAACTCAGGAGCTGACTACCACAGGCATTGACAGAATACTAAGAGTCCTGATAAAGCTACTTACCAGCTCTTGAGAATTTTTCTGTGTCTCTGCTTTAGGAGCAGCAAGTTTAGTGATAAGAGATAGATGAATAAAGCCTAGAGACCAATTAACAGGCTAGACATGTCTTATCTAATCAGGCTGTGACATTCAAACCAAAGTTTTCCTTGTGTGCCTGCTTAGAAGGTGTTTGGTGGAGAACACAGATGCTTACAAATGAGCAGCTGCCTTTTAGATGAACACAGTGGGATAAGAGATGGGATTTTTCCTGGGTTGATAAAATACTCACTTTAAAAAAAAAAATTAAAGAGTCCTATCTTTGGGCTAAAGGGGTTTGAAGTCTTAGGTGAAACTTTTTTTTCTTCACATTTTAGGTAGACTCTCATTTGACTCTACTGGCCTGCTGGAATTCATAGACCAAGCAGAAAAATAAGAGAAAGAAAGATGTGCATCAAGCTGAATTTGGCAGTCCAGAAGATTTTTTTTTCAGTCAGCATGGTGGGGTGCTTTTGCATGGTGATCTACCCAGTCTGCTATTGAAAATGTCTAATAAGACCAACTCTCTGCTTAAAAAGTCCCAGATCTCCCCTTCTTGTATGAGGTTGCAGAGCTTCTGTTAAAGCAATAGAATTCTGGGACCATGTTTATTTTGGCTTTTCATCTGTCTTTTACTTTAAAAGACCTCTCTCCAATGAATGAAGATCAAAAATTCAAGAGATGGCATGGGTTTATGAAAGGGTAGTGGGGAAGAAGGGATGAAAATTCTGTTTGGATACAACAAAATTGTAGTGCTCCACATGGAGATACCTAATAGATAGATTTAGAAATAGTTCTGGAACTCAGGAAAGAGGTATAGACTTTCATTAGGCCTAGATTGTAGTTGATGTCATAAAAGTAAATGACATTTTCTAGTGCTAGTGATGCACAGAGAAACAGACTCTAGGCTAAGACTACAGAGGGTACACCAACTTCCTGTGGTATTGATGACAAAAGAAAACCAGTACAAGAAAACCAAAGGTGAACACATGATACTGAACTGAAAGGAAGTGGAAAGCTCCTTGTCTAAGCCATGACGACATTTTAACCATCTTCATGACTTATACTCCAAGATGGATGGTCGAGTTAGTGGTGATTGATGCCAAAACAGGGAATCTTTCAGAGTACAAGGTTCCAGAGAGATTGGTATGTGAGAGGATGAGAGAGGGAGAGAAAAGCAGGCTTTAAAGGAGGAGAAAAGAGAGGTACAGGAGTATGTATGTGCCTGTGTATGTAGAGTTTGAGCTGCACAATATTCAGTGAGTAACCCTTTATGTATATCAGTCTCTTATAAAACTAATAATGTGAACAGAAGTATACACTAGAGATAATTGAGTATATACTTGATCCTCTGGCCCTATGCATCGTCTATTTAGTTAAAGCATTGCTAAGAAGTTTAAAATTCTACCCCAACATTCATCTCTGTCAACACCATGCATTTGAAATTTCAGAAATTCAAAATCTGAGGGTGCCTCTCCTTCCTTGGGTTCACTGATTAATTTTCAATTTGTTCATCAAACACTTCATGACTTTGCTCTTTGTCCAACATTTGCTTAAACACACACAGGATTAGGGAAACTGATTTCTTCTGTGTGCAGGGCAATGGGGCACAGAGGTGGTGCTAGAGGTAAAGAATCTACCTGCCAATGCAGGAGACACAGGAGACACGACTTCAATCCCTGGGTTGGGAAGACCCCCTGGAGGAGAAAATGGCAACGCTCTCCAGTATTCTGGCCTGGAAAATTGCATGGACAGAGGAGCCTGGTGGGTTTCAGTCCACAGGGTCACAAAGACTCAGACAAGTGAAATAATTGTGCATGCATGTACACAGAAGTAATCAAGTTAAAACGAGGTCTTACTGGATTAAGGTGAGCCCTAAGTCCAAGTCCAAGTCCTTATAATTTGAAAACACAGAGGAGACATAGGAAAGAAGGCCGGATGAAGATAGAGGCAGAGACTGCAGTCTTGTCTACAAGCCGACGGATATGAAAGTGTGGCAACCCCCAGGAGGGCCAGAAGAGAATGGAACAGACCATTGCCTAGAGCCTTCACAGGAAGCCCAGCCCTGCTGACCTCTTGACTTTGGACTTCTGGTCTCCAGAACTGTGAAAGAATATTTTTCTGTTTCAAGTCACCTATGTGTTTAGTCTCTCGGTTATGTACAACTTGTTGCGACCCCATGGACTGTAGCCCGCCAGGCTCCTCTCTCTATAGGATTGTCCAGGCTAGAATACTAGAGTGGATTGCCATGCCCTCTCCAGGGGTTCTTCCCAACCCAGGGATCGAACCCACATCTCCTGTGTCTCCTTCATTGCAGGAGGATTCTTTACCTGCTGAGCCATTGGGGAAGCCCTTAAGTCACCTAATTTGGGGTGGTTTTGTTTTCAGGAAAACTCTGGAGAAAAAGTGCACTTTCTCATTCATGTGGCCCCTTCAGGCCCACTGCTGCTCTCATGCCTTGCAGGTGGGAAATCATTCTGATTTCTTGTGGCTCTGTTTAGATTTACCATCTGGGGTCTCACTGTCTCTCTTCCCCCTTCCTGCATTTTAATCTCATTTGAGAAATTTATTAAAAAAATAATATCCTGCCACATAATTAACGTACTTCTCTATAGTCCATGAAATACTTGACTATTTCTTGAGGAGAGAGATTATATCCTTCTGGCTTGATAACTGTAGAGCCCAACCCACAGTGTGTGTTTAGTAAACGACTCTGGTCGACAGTGTCTGAAAGAGGATAATGAGCAGAGGTTCTTAAATATCTGTGTCAACACCCTTCGTAATACTGGAATTTCTAGCAACACACTTAAGGGGATTAAAATAGAAAAAGTTGTTAAATAAGCAAATTGAGAAAACTGAGAAAAAAACGTGCACTGTGATCACGTATCCACTTGCTGCCATTCAGCCTCACAGGACTGTTTACTGCTCTGACTATGTTTTCTTATTTATTCAGGAAGCACTGTTCTGACAGTTTTAGTGATCACATGATTTGAGACCACAGATATACTCATGCTATAGTCAGATGTACAAAGAAAATGAAAATTCTTCATTTTTCAATAGTATGCTCATCTTCTTCACAAACTCTCACCCACTGGATAGTAGGGAAAGAAAACCCAGCTATATTTTAGTTTAGTGCTTAAATGGTCTCTTTATGTGAATAAACCTCTATGTAGATGGTTCACATAAAATGCTCAGTCTTTTGGAATTCCATCTCCATGCCCGTTGGATTAGTTCCCCAGTTCAGTTCAGTCACTCAGTCATGTCTGACTCTTTGTGACCCCATGAATCACAGCACACCAAGCCTCCCTATCCATCACCAACTCCTGGAGTTTACTCAAACTCATGTCCATCAAGTCCATGATGCCATACAGCCATCTCATCCTCTGTCATCCCCTTCTCCTCCTGACCCCAATCCCTCCCAGCATCAAGATCTTTTCCAGTGAGTCAACTCTTTGCATGAGGTGGCCAAAGTATTGGAGTTTCTGTTTTAGCATCAGTCCTTCCAATGAACACCCAGGACTGATCTCCTTTAGAATGGACTGGTTGGCTCTCCTTGCAGTCCAAGGGACTCTCAAGAGTCTTCTTCAACACCACAGTTCAAAAGCATCAATTCTTTGGTGCTCAGCTTTCTTCACAGTCCAACTCTCACATCCATACATGACTACTGGAAGAACCATAGCCTTGACTAGACAGACCTTTGTTGACAAAGTAATGTCTCTGCTTTTGAATATGCTATCTATGTTGGTCATAACTTTCCTTCCAAGGAGTAAACATCTTTTAATTTCATGGCTGAAATCACCATCTTCGGTGATTTTGGAGCCCCCCAAAATAAAGTCTGACACTGTTTCCCCATCTATTTCCCATAAAATGATGGGACCAAATGCCATGATCTTATTTTTCTGAATGTTGAGCTTTAAGCCAACTTTTTCACTCTCCTCTTTCACTTTCATCAATAGGCTCTTTAGTTCTTCTTCACTTTCTGCCATAAGGGTGGTGTCATCTGTATATCTGAGATTATTGATATTTCTTTTGGCAACCTTGATTCCAGCTTGTGCTTCTTCCAGCTCAGCGTTTCTCATGATATACTCTGCATAGAAGTTAAATAAGCAGGGATTAGTTTCCTAGTTGCTTGCTATAGCAACATATGAAAAACTGGGTGGTGTAAGACACAGACATTTATTGTCTGCAGTTCTGGAGAACAGAGGGACTTCCCAGGTGATGCTAGTGGCAAAGAACCCATCTCCAATGTTGGAGATGTAAGAGACGTGGGTTTGCTCTCTGAGTCAGGAAGATCCTCTGGAAGAGGAAATGGCAAGCCACTCCAATATTCTTCCATGGAGAGAGAAGCCTGGTAGGCTACAGTCATGGGGTCACAAACAGTCAGACACAACTGAAGCAAGTTAGCATGCAAGCACTGGAGAAGAGAAGTCCAAAATCAAGGTGTTGGCAGTGCCATGCTCTGCCTAGAATTTTAAGGGGACTCTATCCTTGCCTGTTCCTAATGTTTGGTGGTACACTTGCAATTGTTGGCTTTCCTTGGCTTGCAGCTGAATAACTCCAGTCTCTGCCTCCATCATTATGTGGTTCTAGTAGTGACTACTGCTGAAATGTGATACCAGTATAAGAAACCCTCCCTTCTCTTTTGTTTGGTTCTAACCCCTGTACTTCTACAAAGTCATGAGAAAGGTAAGGTAGAAGAAAAGAATAAAGGATTCTGATATCTGCTTTCTTTTCTACCTCTTCCAAAATCTTCCCACAATCCCATCTACTGAAAGGAGTGGACTTTTTCCATTGTGTATCAAATGGGCCAGTTACTTTAGGGCTGTAAACTTTGTTGTCAGATCAGTATGAAAGAAGGCATATGCCCTCTTCATTTTGGAAGGAGCCCTGTGATTTGAGTCCTCCTGACATAGGTTTAATATAGGAGATTTAAGATATCTTTGAGCTGGAAATAACCAAGTAGATTGGTTTAACACCCCTCACCCCTTATAGCTTGAATTGCAATGTATACATTCAGAGACTAGGCATTGAAAAGAGACTTCCTGGGTTCCAGTCCCAGTTCTACCACTTACTTTTTGAAATTAAGGCAGTTACTTAATCTCAACAAGCCTCTATTTTCTGGTGTTGAAAACAGGAATAATAACAATATTCTTTTGAGGGTTATTGTGAAGATGAAAAGACATAATGAAGAGTTGCAGGAGCACCTGAGATATAGCACTCGCCCAGTAAATGTTGCCCAGTAGCATTTATTTGGCATTATCCACTTGACCATTATGCAACACTGTTTGCTTTTTCGCTCCCAGCAAATTGTAGTCCTCTTTGTAAGACATTTTATCTGGCAAGACATTGCCTTTGATACAATAGCTTAGAGCCTTAGTTTTAACCCAGATACATGTCATTTTTGGATCACAAATTGCTGATGGGTCCTTGGAGGGTTGCAGTCCATCAGCACGTGGTGGGAACTCATGAAGAATCACAGATCCAGTGTTGAATAACTCCATGCCAAAACTTGGCCATGAACCTTCTAAGTCAAAGAGAAAATGTTAGCCTCTTAAATACTGAAACAGACATAATATACATTTATGTTTACATTTACTTACATTTTTGGGGGTTTTATTTTGAAGTGGTGCTTTTCTTTGTATTCTGAATATATAGAAAATATGACTTTGGAGGACAATTTCCATCTTTCTTTGAGATGTATCAATTTAAAATATAGAAGACTTTATGAAGCAAATGTGGTCCTTTCTGATGGAAAGAAGATACTTTGATGTCTGATTTCTAATTCACATTTTAATCTGGAAACCCTCCAATGATTTATTGATCTTGAGAATAAAGCTCGACTGACAAAGGAAGTTCTATAAGGAAAGGAAGCTGCCATAGTCACATTTATATTTAACTTACTATTTTTAACAAAGGACTTTCATTTTATGAGTACTATTACATGGGACACTACCTTACAAATATTCTCATAGCGTATTTTGAAGAGTCACAGAACTTTGTGAGGGAGCTGTTTATCTATCTTTGTGCCATTAAATGCTATTGAAATATAGCCAAGACTATTAGTTTTCCTACTGGAAATTATAGGGTTTGGAAATTATTGAAGTGAGAATTAGTGAGGTTCTGCTCTATTTAACCCAAGTTTTCCCTACTACAGCTTATAAGTCACTAGTTCCTCTTTGGTATTTTTGACTAATGAGAATAATTGATTCCTGCCTTCATTTTACATTATTCCCTTATGTATTTTTGTCCATTAAGCTCTCCCTTTTAAAGAAGTGTTTTCAAGAAATGCCACGTAGATGACCTGTGAGTAGAGGTTCCTAATTATACTAACATGGAAATGTTAATAACTTTATTTCTGGGTCATTAAACCCATTGGTGGGACTGGAATTAGACAAACAGATCTTTTCTACCACTAACTGTAGCATGTCTATAAATTTGGAGTAAAATGCTTTGCTTAATGCTTTTCATTTCCGTACATACCTGCTAATTATTTGAGTCTGTTCTTGATAGAATTTTAGAGCAAGAAGTATCAATTGAAACCAAGAAACTCAATTTCATCATTTCGCATATGGCCCAGGATGGTTCTTTCCAGCCACAGGTTTTCTCATACGCCTGTGACACCATCTTACCCATCAGGTCTTAGCTGAAAGCTTAAATGTAAAATGTCACCACTTTAAAGAGACCTTCTTTGACTCTCCTATCTGGGAAGAATTTTTATCCTTTCCCTGTCACTTTATCTCCTTGATTTGCTTCCCAGTACTTACTATATGAGTCATGATACGGTGTGTGTGAAGTTACTTCAGTCTTGTCTGACTCTTTGTGACCCCACAGACTATAGCCCATCAGGCTCCTCTGTCCATGGGATTCTCCAAGCAAGAATACTGGAGTGGGTTGCCATTTCCTTCTCCGGGGGATCTTCCCAACCCAGGGATTGAACATGTGTCTCTTAAGTCTCCTGTATTGGCAGGTATGTTCTTTGCCATTAACACCACCTGGGAAGCCCAATGATATGTTGAATGGGCTTATTTATTGAATATGTTGAATACTTACTTATTCATTTTCTGCCTTTTCTGCTGTACTTTAAGAAGGCAAGGTTGGTGATACCACCAGGAATTGCCAGGTGCCCAGTACCCAGCAAGGTGCCTGATACTGTGTAGGCATTTGATATGAGAGCTGGACCAGAAAATATCTTCTCTTTTTTGTTTCTTTGGCTTCCTCTGGGTCTTCATTACAATGCATAGGCTTGGTTGCCCTCTGGCATGTGGGATCTTAGTTCCCTGATCATGGATTGAGCCTCTGTCTCCTGCATTGGAAGGTGGATTCTTAGCCACTCAACCACCAGGGACGTTCCTGTCTTCTCCCCTTTCTTCTTTAGTTACACACACAAACCTGATTTAAACCAGCAACATCGTTTACCTAAGATTCTTGGTCATGTGATGGCCACTTTTTGTTGTTCAGTCTCTGTCATGTCCAACTCTTTGCAACCCCATGGACTGCAGCACGCCAGGCCTCCATGTCTATCACCATCTCTGAGAGTTTGTGCAAACTCATATCCATTGAGTTGGTGATGCCATCCAACCATCTCTTCCTCTGTTGTCCCCTTTTCTTCCTGCCTTCAATCTTTCCCAGCATCAGGGTCTTTTTAAATGAGTTGGCTCTTCCCATCAGGTTGTAGCCAAAGTATTTGAGTTTCAGCTTCAGCACCAGTCCTTTCAATGAATATTCAGGGTCGATTTCCTTTGGGATTGACTGGTTTGATTTCTTGCTGTCCAAGGCCACTAGGCTTTTGCAATATGGTGGCATATTTATTCCATGCCAGAATTCTTCCATTAGTGTTAAGAGCAGGGGGCTAATACAGTTATGTAGAAATCCTTAGCTATAGCATCTAGGAAGTGTTCATGATTTTTCTCCCCAAAGGGAAAGTAGATTCTGAAAGTGGAAAATGCAAACTAAGCTAAAGAACCAACTTTCAAAACAGTATGTAGACTTGCTCAAGTACTAAGTTGAAGCCAGTGATTTTGGAAATTGTTGCTGTAAGAAACTGTGCTGAACCATAGTTTGCAATTGTAGTGCAATTTAGGATCACCTGTAGAGTTTCTGAAAACCACTGATGTCTTGGCTGTACCCCAGGATCCACTGGAATAGAAACTCCAGTTGTGGGTCCTGAGAATGCATATGTTTAAAAATTGCCACTTGTCATTTTGTTATGTATCAGACTTCAGAACAAAATAGAGGACGCACTTTGGTCGTGGGTAACACAATTTGTGTTCAGAGTGTTGAGTATGTCCTTCTGAAAATCGATAAGCCAATAACTACAGTGGATGCAAGGTTACTCATGATACTGAAGTCTCTCTTTTCCCTCTTATGTTTCTTTCTTTCTTTCTTTCTTTTTGGCTGCATTGTGAAGCATGTGGGGTCTTAGTTTCCTGGTGAAGTGAAATGTTAGTCCATCAGTCATGTCTGACTCTTTGTGATCCCACAGACTATAGCCTGCCAAGCTTCTCAGTCCATGGGATTCTCCAGGCAAGAATACTAGAGTGGATTGCCATTCCCTTCTCCAGAGGATCTTCCTAACCCAGGGATCGAACCCAGGTCTTCTGCACTGCAGGCAGATTCTTTACTGTTTGAGCTACAGGGAAGACCAATCAGGGATCAAATCCAACCCCCTTGCATTGGAAGCATAGAGTCTTAACCACTCAGCTGTCAGGGAAGTCCTGACACTGAAGTGCCTTAACTGAAGATATTTTGTAGACAATTATTGATGGTGCTACTTTAGAGTAGATAACTGGTTACAGAACAGTTCTGAAAGTGGTTCTGACTTGTTTTAAATGTGGTCCATCTACATGGTAATTGTGTTGCAGTGAGTCTTGGAAGTAGGCCAATTGTGCCTTCGTGTAGACTTGTCACCTCTGTCTTCCCACTCACCATATGGATTCCATCTTCTGTTTTAAGTCAGAGTTTAGGGCTTTTCTCCTTCAGAAAGTTTTCTGTAAACAGCTCCTCTATCCTCCGGTAGCATATGGATGCTTGAACAGATACTAGTTCACCTTTGTAAACCATCGTGTCATAGGCACATACTCCTATGAGTTACCTATCGGTTACAGCGTCCACCTTAATAGCCCTTCAGCAACATTTTAACATGGATTACAAGGACCCAAAAACCTGATGAATGTCCAGTAAATATTTGTTGATTCAATGAAGAGCCAGGCCTGCTCCTTTCCAGGCAAGCATTCTTACAAGGGCAAGTTTAAAGAAAAAGTCGGGGGAGGGTTGTTGGCAGTTTGTTTCTGTGAAATAAAAATGAAATAGAGTTTTTTCTTTTTCTTGTGGCTGATTTCCTTTCACAGGTTTCTTCACCAACTGGCTGGCATCCAACTTTGTCAGAGTTGAAACATCAGACAGCTAGAAAAGAGGTTCTCAGTTGATAAATATTTGATTTACAAGGTATTGAGAGGTTTAAAGAAATGGAAAGGAGTCTGTCTAATGGGAGTTGTGTTTGTTACAGTGAGGAAGATCCCCAATAACCAGGTTTGTTTTTCTTTCCAGTGGCCAGTGGGTACCTAACTTTATCATCCTGGTTGCACTGAGGATTGTTCCAGGCTGAGCAGACAACTAAACAAAACGAGGAATACTGGGATGCTCTGGTTCCACAACAGAAATACAGCTGAAGGGGATATTCTTAGATTTTTCTTTTCTTCTTTGCTATAACCTGTGATAAATATTGTATATCTCAGCAACATAAGGAAAAAATGATTGATCCTTTCTCAGTGATATAGATATGTGGCTGTATATGTTATATGCAGAGTGAATGATTGAGAGAGAACAGGAGAGAGGGGCAAAGAGAGAAATACAAGGCACTATGAACAGAATTGCTAATAGCAATCTATGAAAGGCATGTCAGGAGTGCTGGAGGAGATAGTGAATTTTATCTCTAATTTAATCATTTGTTGCTTCTCTATTGTTAGAATTTTCTTTTCTTTTAAAATTTTACTTCTCACTGCCCACCCCGCCAAGTTTCAAAGAAATAGGAACCATCTGGGGAAAAAAATAAACTGATTGAATTAAATGCTTAAGAGAATAATGTGCTGTCTTTTATATTTGCTGTGAATCTTGTATATAAAGATAATTATACAGATCCAGCCCTGCATAGTAAGAGCATTGCACTTTCAATAGCTTTTGTCTCCATCAGCTTTAGTGCAGACCATTCATTCTCAATGGGAATGGTACTACTCCTCAAAGAGCAAAAATTAGTTTGGCCACGGTGGGGTGGGGGCAAAATTATTGGATATCATTATCATTTATGACCCTCCAAAGGGTTATAGTACATAAATAGATATACAGTATTTCTGTCTTTTACTTTAATCTGGCCTGTAACTATTGAATTTTTCTCTGCTGAATATATGATTTTTGGAGGATCTTTAACCAGGTAATTTTATTAATATAAGACCTGTGCTTTGTGGGAACCTTGCAGTCAAGACTGATAGCTGAACAAAGAGGAGTTTGAGTTGGTTTGCAGGCGTAAATCCAAATTCTTCATAGAGTATGTAGTTATGTTAGTCTTCTCAAATTGTCAGAGAGAGCTAAGTGTATGGGAGGGAGAGGTTTACTGCAGTTTGGGGAAAATGTGCTCTCCTTTGATCATGAGTACTATGTAACTCTTGAAAGGTTGGTGGCTAATGTACTTGGGTCTGTTTTTTCAAGCAGTGTAGACAGTTTTCGCCAGGATGTTTCAGATTTCTTCTCCCCTCCTCCCCCATCTCCCTACAGAGTGAAAGTGTTTCAGTACTTCATTACAGTATGTCACCTGTATGAGCAAGTTTCACTCTGAGAGCACGTTCGTTAAGCTCACAAGTGAGCCATGGTACCCAACTCACAATCGGCTATATAGTACTGTACTGTAATAGGTTTGTAATACTTTTTCACACAAATAATATATAAAAACAAACACAAAAGATAAAACATTTTTAATCTCACAGTAGAGTACCTTGAAAAATACAGTAGTACAGTATAGCAGCCAGCATACAGGGGCTGGCATCAAGTCAACTGGCAAGAAGAGTTATTGACTGGAGATGGGAGAGGAGGTGGAAGATGGTAGAGCTGTACATGGTCAGCCACAGGAGACAGAGAGCAAGCTGTAATTTCACTCATGCCTGACGCTGATGGAACGCACATCTTTGAAAGTTTGCAACTTGAAGGTGCATTTGTAGGGGACTTACTTTATAGCTCTCAGAGTTGTGTGCACTGTGTGTGTGGTACTCAGTTGCTGACTCTTTGCGACCCCATGAAATGTAGCCTGCCAGGCTCCTCTGTCCATGAGAGTCTCCAGGCAAGAATACTGGAGTGGGTTGCCATGCTCTTCTCCAGGGGATCTTCCTGATCCAGGGATCAAACTTGGGTCCCTGGATTAAATTAATCCTGTTAAATTAATTTTAAAAGAGTGAAAAATGTATATTTAAGCTCAGACTGATTACAGCACTTTCTGCTTTTCAAAGGAGGTGGCCTAATTAAAAATAATGAGAAAACAACCTCAACCATCCCATTCTTTTCAGGGAAACTTGTGGAACTGACAGAAGGTCAGGCAGGAAATTTCAAAGTCTCTGTCAGTTCAGCTTTTCTGTGCTGGAGTTGAGATGCAGAATAGAGATTTATTATTTAGGGGAAAATATCAGTGATTCAGGATACCTGAGCCAAGTAGGGGGTGTAAAACCGCAGGGAAAAAAAAGAAAGATGTTGAGTTTTGATGTAGGTAGGGAATTCAGGGCAGGGGTGGGGGTGGGGGTTGGGGTGGGTTTGAGACCCAGCACAGGGATTCAGAAAATAGAGACGATGGGGCAGACTTTAAAATAAGTAGATCATAGAAAAATCTGACTCCCATCCTTTCTGTCACCATAAACCTTTGATAAATCTGTTCTTTATATGAAAATTAACAAAAAGGGATATGGTCCATATTTGTGGCACATTGTTTACAAAAAATGGACAGAATCACAAGGTAGCAAAATGCTTTGTCCAGGGCACAAAACTTATTCAGCCAAACTGAAATAAGATGTAAAAAGAATTAAAAGTGATCTGATGAATTCCAAAGGCATTAGGAAGGATTTAGGCTTTCCCCTGTGAAGACTAAATTGGGTTATATGTCACTGGTGTTTAAAATTGGATTTTTAAAATTAGTTATGAGGTTGAACCTTTTTTCTTATGGGTTTTAATTTTTTTTTGGCTGTTCAGTTTTTCTTCTGTTAATTGTCTACTCCACTCCTCAGCCACTGGCATTCACAACTTACACAAAAATATTGGACTGAGCTATATGGAACTAAGACAAAGCAAACTGCTCTCACATCAAGACTATAATAGGCTTTACAGCGATAAATAATATTCATCAATATACTGCTCTAGGTACTCATCCTTGAGGGTGAAGGATAATGCATGCCTATACCATTCTGGGTCTCCAATTATTATTTTTATTATTTAAATTTGTATTTGCTAGTTTACTTTATCATTATTTGTAAAATTGTTGGCTGTGCTGGGTCTTCACTGCTGCACGTGGGCTTTCTCTGGTTATGGTGGTTCAGGCTTCCCATTGAGGTGGCTTCTCTTGTTGCTGAGCATGGCTTTAGGGCATGCAGGCTTTAGTAATTGTGGTACACAGGCTTAGTTGCTCCGTGGCTTGTGGAATCTTCCTGAACCAGAGGTCTAACCCAGGTTCCCTGAGTTGGCAGGCAGATCAGATTCTTAACCATAGGACCATCAGGGAGTTGTTCCAATAATTATTTGTTGAATGCTTAAGAAGGCTACTTTGATTCTGCTCAGTGCTTCTTGCTAGCGGTGCTGGAGTATCTCACTCTTACGCCAGTAGCAACAAGAAATCCCTTCTCTACCCACTTCCCCCTACAACATTGTCCCTTAATGTCCAATTGGTCATGAGCGTTGAGAGATAAAATGAACATTTTCTCAGCAGGCTGAGCTATAAAGTACATTTTTCTAGAGAGCAGAAATGGAGGGGAAAGCACTGCTGGGACATTAAGACAATGGTTGGGAACAGGTTTAATGGCACACTGAAGTTTGGATAGCATGGCTTATGGAGACCGTCAAATTCAACCCAGGAACCCCAGACCAGACTGCTTTGTTGGTCTCTTTTTTTCGTGCTAATGTGGTGTTCAGTTTTCAGTGATGTGCATTTCACAAGAAACAGAAATCCAAAGGTGACTTTGTCTTGCTTCCGATTTGAACACTATCAGAATGTCCATGAAAACAAATAAAAGTCAATCTCAAAAGGGCTTATCATCATAACAGCAATATTTTAAAAGTGATAAACTTCAAAAGCAGGATGGGATTCTGTTTGTTTTCCTGCTGGAATAGATAATGTCTCCTAGGATCTCCCTTTGGGAATCTCTGTCAGAGGATAAAAAGAACAAGGTTTATGTAGGCAGTGCCAGCTCCTATTCTCTTAGATTAAACAAACAAACAAAAAAAACCACAAAAATAAACAGAAAAAAGTTACTTCTTCCAGAAGATACCCATGTGGATACAGTAAAATTTTATTTGACCTCCTATTAATTGATCACTGTAAAAAATAATAGGTTTGTTTTAAAAACCTATTTAATTGGCACATTTTGCTAATTTTCTGCCTACAGGGGAGGAGGCTGAGGAAGAATAATATTAAGATCAAAATCCCCTTTGGACCCAGATCATTGATAAATTGATTATGACATTAATCAAACCCCCAAGCTGGAGAGCTGGAAACCTGGGGACAAGTTTATTAGGTTTACTTAAATAAACCTAGGTCTTAGAATTGCAGTGGCATTGCTTATAGCTATAACTTGTTCTAGGGAGCAGAACAGACCTGGGTAACCTCATTCAAATTGTCTTGCTGTCTCTAAGGAAATCTTCATCTTGTATACCCCTAGTTTGTTAGAGCTAAACAAATTCTACCTCTATTAGATGGGGGCACATTCAAAAGTGCCATTTGAACCCTGAAAACAATAAAATGGACTTCCTTCATCAACTTGAATGTGCTTAGTCACTCAGTTGTGTCTGACTCTTTGCGACCCCATAGACTGTAACCCACCAGGCTCCTCTGTCCATGAGGATTCTCCAGAAGAATATTGGAGTGGGTTGCCATGCTCTCCTCCGGGGGATCTTCTCAACCCAGGGATCGAACCCAGGTCTCCCACATTGCAGGTGGATTCTTTACCGTCTGAGCCACCCATCATCAACTTACCCCTAAAGAAACTGAAACGCAGATTCAGAATTTGTGGGTAACCCTGATACAGTCCAGGCTGTAGGAATGAAATGGGCATTTTGTCTCCCCACAGATTATCTGCAGGTTGTGGTCTGGAAGTTTCTACTTACAAGTATCTTAACTCCCACCATCTTCTCTGTATTAGACTCTTTGGTTTGCAAATGACAGAAAACCTGATTCAAATTGGCTTAAGCAGGAAAAAAAAAAAGACTTCATGGCTTGGGAACAGCAATATGTCAGGCTATATCTAATTTCAGATTGCCTTGATACAGGGGATAAAATGATGCAAGGAGGACCTATTCTCCCGTCATCTTTTCCTTCTGCCTTCTTTATTGGCTTCATTCACAGTTCTGTTGGGAAGTGATTGGGAAACTTGGAGCTCCAAACCAGCATTCTTCACATTCACATCTAATGGAGAAAAAGAACGCTATTCACTAAATGTGTGTGTACATGCTCAGTCGTGTCCAGCTTTTTGAGACCCCATGAACAGTAGCCCATGAGGCTCCTCTGTCCGTGGGATTTTCCAGACAAGAATAGTGGAGTGGGTTGCCATGCCCTTCTCCAGGGAATCTTCATGACCTAGGGATGGAACCCAGGTCTCTTTCGTCTCCTGCATTGGCAGATGGCTTCTTTGCCACTAGTGCCACCTGGGAAACCCATTCACTAAATAATCTAGACAGAAGCTGGCACTGACTCTCATCAGCCCTGAGGTCATAGGCTCGCTCCACAATGAATCAGTGTGGCTAGGAGGATGGGATTTTCTTCTCCTGCAGTCTAAGTTACATGCTTATCCCTGGGGTGGGGTGATGGTGTCAATTACACCAGAATTTCATACTCAGAGAATAGAGAAGTGAGGTTAAGCAAAGAAATGGAGGACATATTGATACTATAAATAAGCGGAGGGTTCTGCCTGGCCAGAAGACCATAAAGTGCAGTACACAGTTCTGCAGGCTTACTGATGAGATCATGAAGTTCAGCTCGTTCCAAAGACACAGATATAATTGGAATAGGAATTAGAAAACTAAATTTTTTTTTTATTAAAGATCCAGTGTCTCATGCTTTGTGGAAGCAATTGGACGACAGTCACCTTTTCTATTTTCCAGTCCCTTGGAAAACAGAAAGTTTACCTTTAAGAAATGAGCTGCTGATCTAAAAATAAGTGAATGTAAGAATCACTGTTATTTCTTGTAATACACTTTTTTTGTTGTTGTTTGAAAAAAAGCATGAAACTTGAGAGCCTGCTATCAGCTTATTGGATGTTGTCTATTCAGTTATCCAGGTTTCAGAGTCAGAGATATATGTGATACCACCATAAAGCTTTTTTCAGACACAAGGAACACCATTAATCTGGTACCAATAGCCCCCACCACTGGTGGCCCAGATAGTAAAGAATCTGCCTGCAATGCAGGAGACAAGGGTTCAGTCCCTGGGTAGGGAAGATCCTCTGGAGAAGGGAATGGCTACCCATTCCAGTATTCTTACCTGGAAAACCCCATGGGCAGAGGAGCCTGGCGGGCTACAGTCCATGGGGTCTCAAAAAGTTGGACACAACTGAGCAACTTTCACTTTTACTTTTTTCAGTATCAGTAAACAGAGATCCTCAAGGCCTTTTCTTGGTGTTTGTGAAGAAAAGACTTTCTCTGAAGGAGACCATCCACTTCTAATACTTCAAATACAGCTGTATGTGGGTAGATGCTACTCACATCTATCTCCAGATGAAATTTACTTTCTAGAACCAAACTATAATTCAATTCCTATTGGCATTTCAAACTCACTGTATTTAATTTTCTGCTCACTGTCTCTAGTCTTGTTCTCCTTACTGTGTGTTCTCTGTCTCGGTTTACCACATCATCACCATCAACTCCATCATCCAAACCATAAACTCCCCTCTGCCTGTTGACTCCCCTGCCTCTCTTAAGCCATCTTTTATAGGGTCCCCACTTGGATATTCATTTACATTCAAACAACATTTCATGTATCTAAATTTTAAACCTGCAATTTGCCTGGTCTGTTTTAGATGTTGAGGATATTACAGTGAACAAAATAAAGAGTCCAGGAGACTTTGTTTTAGTGGGAAGCAAGAAAAAATACTTGAAAAACTATAAATGAAATGGAGAGAGGGCAGGAGGAGAGCTGGGAGTAGGGAATTGCTATTTTCTGTCAGGCAGTCATGGAAAGTTTCCTTAATGAAACAGTATTTGACCAAAGAGAATTTAAGGAAGTGTAGGAGTCAGCAAAGTGGTTATTGGGTAAAATGAGACTAGGTTTATGGAACAGCAGAAAATAGAGAGGTGAGAGTTTATGCAAAGAATGGCAGAGAGCCCTTGTAGCTGGAGGGGAGGGAGCAAAGGGCATATGGTAGAAGGTGATGCCAGAGGTGTGGAGGAGACAGAGTTGATTTAACCACCACTGGGGTTTTGCAAGGTCTATCAATCAGGCTACAATTATAAGTCAGAAACCACACCAGGAACTGGAACAGGGAACATTTAATATAAGTAGCAGTACCTAAGTTTTTCCAGTAGTCACGTATGGATATTAGAGTTGGCCCATAAAGAAGGCTGGGCACCAAAGAATTGATGCTTTTGAACTGTGGTGTTGAGAAGACTCTTGAGAGTCCCTTGGATTACAAGGAGATCAAACCAGTCAATCCTAAAGGAAATAGACTCTTAGTATTCATTGTAAAGACTGATGCTGAAGCTGAAGCTCCGGTACTTTGGTCACCTGATGCAAAGAGCTGACTCACTGGGAAAGACCCTGATGCTGGGGAAGATTGAGGGCAGGAGGAGAAGGGGGCGACAGAGGATGAGATGGTTGGATGGCATCACTGACTCAGTGGATAAGAGTTTGAGCAAACTCTGGGAGATAGTGAAAGACAGGGAAACCTGTCCTACTGCAGTCCACGGGGTCGCCAAGACTCCATTGATCACTACTGAGCGAAGGAAGAACAACAAGAGGTGAACCATGGCTAACTATTAGAGGGGTAAAGATAATTTTGGGTACATGGAAGTCACGACCGCAGACAGTGGCGTCCAGGTCTCAGGCTGAAGGAAAGATGAACAAAGAAGGAATCTGGAAATCTGGAGGAGGGCCACACGGGACTGAGGTTCAGGTCTCTGAGGAGAGCGCATGGCTGCTGTAGGAGCTGTGTGCTGCAGAGCGATGCTTGTTGGTGCGCGGTGCCATTGTGCTTGTGTCGCGGGGCGCCCACATGTCAGGCCCACCCCAGAAGGGCCTTCTTCCTCCTTTAGGCTTGCAGGCTCCCTCCAGCGCCCTCTATCGGCAGAGCCTGTTGTGGCGCTGCAGGCCGGGAAGCAAAATAAACTCTGCAGAATCCAGCCCCCGTTTCACAAAGCAGGGCAACAAAGGGTGGGTCTGGACTGAAGACAGGAACATAATTGACATAAAGAAATGGGTTCAGTGGAGAGGGAGAGGGGGCCAGAAAATGGAGGCTGTATGTCAGAGAGGGATTATAATAACGAATCATGGAATTTTATCTGGGAAAGGAGGGAGGAGATGAAAAAGGAGGTGAGGGGCAGTAGAGAGAAGTAAAATTCGGGGTCAGTATATACTGCAGTGGAGAGGGCAATGGCACCCTACGCCAGTACTCTTACCTGGAGACTCCCATGGACGGGGGAAACTGGTAGGCTGCAGTTCATGGGGTCGCACGGAGTCGGACACGACTGAGCGACTTCACTTTCACTTTTCACTTACATCCATTGGAGAAGAAAATGGCATCCCACTCCAGTGTTCTTGCCTGGAGAATCCCAGGGACGGCAGAGCCTGGTGGGCTGCTGTCTTTAGGGTCGCACAGAGTCGGACACGACTGAAGTGACCTAGCAGTAGTAGCATATACTGCAGTGTGAACAGCCATCTCTAGAGATATGCAGAGCATGACCTGCATCCTGTTTGCCAAGGCCCCAGGAGGCACCACGGGACTCAGTGGGACCAGAGAAAGATTGGAGGAGGTTCTAGTGAAAGTGAAAGCGAAGTTGCTCAGTCGTGTCTGATTCTTCACGACCCCGTGGACTGTAGCCCACCAGGCTCCTCTGTCCATGGGGTTCTCCAGGTAAGAACACTGGAATGGGTTGCCATTTCCTTCTCCAATGCATGAAAGTGAAAAGTGAAAGTGAAGTCGCTCAGTTGAACTATAATTAAGTACAAATAGAGAGTTGGACTATGAAGAAAGCTGAGCACTGAAGAATTGATGCTTTTGAACTGTGGTGTTGGAGAAGACTCTTGAGAGTCCCTTGGACTGCAAGGAGATCCAACCAGTCCATTCTGAAGGAGATCAGTCCTGGGTGTTCTTTGGAAGGAATGATGCTAGAGCTGAAACTCCAGTACTTTGGCCACCTCATTTGAAGAGTTGACTCATTGGAAAAGACTCTGATGCTGGGAGGGACTGGGGGCAGGAGGAAATGGGGACAACAGAGGATGAGATGACTGGATGGCATCACTGACTCAATGGACATGAGTTTGAGTGAACTCCGGGAGTTGGTGATGGACAGGGAGGCCTGGCGTGCTACAGTTCATGGGGTTGCAAAGAATTGGACACGACTGAGCAACTGAACTGAACTGAACTGAACTGAATCATCTATGAACTTCCTGTTATTTTATCAGTGTTTTTAGCAGTATTTTTCCTGCAATATGATAAAATATGATTATTTATATCGAAGAAAGATTCTTTGTACTGTTAAGAGATATTTCCAAGAAATTCCTAAAAATAATTCTCATAGCATGTTTATAATATTGCTTAGTTTAACACATGTTTGCATATAATCATCCCCAGCTTGGGCTTCCTAGGTAGCACTAGTGCTAAAGAATCCTGACAATGCAGGAGACGTAAGAGACATGGGTTCAATCCCTGGGTCAGGAAAATCCCCTGGAGGAGGAAATAGCACCTCACTCCAGTATTCTTGTCAGGAGGATTCCACAGATAGAGGAGCCTGGTGGGCTACAGTTCATGGGGTTGCAAAGAATTGGATATGACTGAGTAACTGAGCATACATTCATCCCCAACTTATCAAACCACGTATACTTTTAGTATAATCCTAAAATAACATAATCATTTTCTCAAAAGATGAGAAAATAAAATTATATTCAGAATCTGGTCCGCTGATCCCACTGATCTAGTTAAATGACCTGTGGTCTCTAGCTGAAGAATCTGCATCATGGTGAGGCTCAGGATCATTCAATGAAGGCTTCCTTCTTCACACTTGGCTTGTGCTTGTACCTACATATAAGGTAATCTACAAGCGTTGATGTTTTGCGTTCTTTAATGCTCTCTAAAAGTGATAAAAACGTGACTGGTGCTTCTGTTAAAATACACTAAAGCAGAGAGACATCTTGGGGAGTTATTAGCAGTGTTCTCTGAGGCTACTGCACTTTCCTAGGAAGAAATAGACTACCATTTGTGGTAAATCAAATGTGTGTGAAAAACAGGGCATACAACAAAGTGGGAAATAAAGAAGCTAAGACTCCAAGGAAGTAGCTCTAAGCATGCCTGAGTCAGGAAGAGGCGGGAGAAATCTTAAAAGCTAAATGGAGAATAATTAAACAAAAAGGAAAACCCAAATAAACATGAAATGGAGGAAGGGACAGGTGGAGAAGGCAAGACTAAAAAGCAGGTATAGGGATCATACCGCTAATCAGCTGAGGAGAAATGCAGTCATTTTCCAACCTGGACTTCCTTAGGAAATTATTCACTCCATGTAGATGGATATATATATATAGCAACCAATGACTGGATGAGCAAGGTACACTCAGAGTAGATGTCTTGCTGTCAGAGTAAGGATTCTAGAAGGAAGGCTGTTCTTTGGAGAGCGATGTGGAAAGTGCAAAAGTATTCTTGCCCTTCTAAGATCAGGAATTCACTCATTTTTCTATTTTTAAAAATTTGTATTGGAGTATAGTTGATTTACAGTGTTGTGTTTTTTTCTGCTGCTCAGCAAACTGAATCAGCTATATGTATACGTATATCCTGGAGAACAAAATGGCAACGCACTCTAGTATTCTTGCTTGGAAAATCCCATGGACAGAGTAGCCTGGAAGGCAGAAACCCATGCGGTCACAGAGTTGGACACAACTTAGCGACTAAACCACCAAAATACATATATCCACTCTTTTTAAAAAGAATCTTTTCCCATGTAAGTCATTACAGAGTATTGAGTAGAGTACCCTGTGCTATACTGTGGGTCCTAGTTTTCTTTTATTTATTATTTTCGCTGCATTACGTAGCATGTGGGATCTTAGCTCCCCATTTGGGGATTGAACCTGACTCCCTGCAGTGGAAGCGTCCAGTCTTAGTCACTGGACCATCAGGAATTCCCTCATTTATCTGTAATTTCACATTTCTTTGGCATTTCCTAGGTGATCAGCAAAAACACTTTTCCACAATCGTGAGCCAGACCAACAACTTTGTTTCTGTCATGGTACTCACTTTTTTGCTAAAGAGAAAGATAATATATACATAAGTAACCAAGATCGTATCAGGTAATAACATCCACTATGAAGAAATTACAGCAGAATGATGGAATAGAGCATCCATTTTGTTACATGGACTGAATTATTAGACTTTTAAAATTTCCCCTCCCTCCCTCAGTCTTGTTCCCCTTGTCATCCTTCAAACATTTTATTAAGCCTGCATTATGTCAGGCATATCTAGTTCATATTTTTATACTCCTCAACCCTCACCAAAGATAAAAGTAGAGTGTTTTGCACCTAATAGGCACTCTGAAAGCTGTTTGAAAGATTTAGTTGTTCACAGACTTAGATTCTAGTAAATGAAGAACATAAGATGTCGAAAGACAGGAAAGACAAAAATTAAGCATAATTAACACAGACACAGGTTAAAATTAGCTGACAGTGAGCCTTATTGGCACAAATAATGACTATATCAATATGGCATTTGAAATAGCAGGACGGCATCATTTATCTCACTTTTGTGTCTCATCTGTCTTATGAATTTGGAGAAGGCAAGGCATTTTGCCAAGTTTAGAAGCAATTCAAATTTTACGTATTAAGAGTTTCTACAGAAACTTGTATATGTCTGTATTTAAACTCTGATTGCTGGCAAGATAAAAATGTCTTAGTTAAAAGAAAATCAGTTCTTAAGACAATGAGAAAGGGAAGAAGGGAGAAAGAGAGATAGAAATCCAATGTACCAAGTTAATTGTAAAGAATCAGCATCAGATGGTCTGACCTCTTCTTCAAAGGTGGAAGGGAAAATAGAAATGGGCAGAATGCATTTTGGAGGTCATAGCCTTTGATCGCAGAGTCGGCATGTTCATGTGTTGTGTGACTAACAAGTTTAGGCCAATTTCCCCTGGGAAAATAACTTTGGATGAAGTAGAGTTGTGTGTGCTCAGTCACGTCCAACTCTTTGCAACCCCATGGATTGCAGCCCGCCAGGCTCCTCTGTCTGTGGGATTTCCTAGGCAAGAATACTCGAGTGGGTTGCCATTTCCTATTCCAGGAGATCTTCCTGACCCAGGGATTGAACCCACATCTCTTGCACCTAATGCATTGGCAGGCAGATTCTTTACCAACTGCATCACCTGGGAAGCTCTATGGATGACATAAGCCAAACATTTTTCCTCTTGATTCTCCTGGTAGCATCAATGAATCTTTTTCAAGCAGAGTGAAATGAAAATGGAGGAGGTCGACGAATGCAGATGCCAGCTCTCTCTTCCCACCTCATATGTAAATGTTATAATAGGATTTACTGACTTAGCAGTACGGTAGAGTGAAGGCACCCAGAATTCATTTTAATTCTGACTCCTGCTCACAAAGGCTCCATAGGCTTGTAGAAAAGATCAGAATTAAGCAGAGAAACTCACAGCCCCACAAACACTTTTAGGAAGTGTGGATTTATCATAACATACAAACCAATCTTAAATCCAAGTAAAAAAGTTATGGGTGCTTGTTTGCAGGTCAGAAATAGAGACACAGACAAAGAGAATGGGCCTGTGGACACAGGAGGGGAAAGGGAAGATGAAATGAATTGGGACAGTAGGCTTAGCATGCATATACCACTGTGTGTAAAATAGAGAGCTAGTAGAAAGCTGCTATATAGCACCAGGAGCTCAGCTCAGTGCTCTTTGATGACCTAGAGCGGTGGGATGGGGGGAGGGAGTGGGTAGGAGAGAGGTTCCAGAAGGAGGAGATATATGTATGCTGGCTATGCTTAGTTGCTTAGCATATTGCTTGTGATAAAAAGCAATTACACTTCAAATAATAATAATATTGATAATAATAATAAATGTCTTACGATGGCAGTGGCAGATCCACAGTTGAGGTAGGCAAATGTTGCAATTGGCAACATTATCTTGCATTTCAACATTCTTGCATAAATTCCCTCAACCTAAGGCATATAAACACACATTCTTGAAAGAACCCACATGACTCTTTATTTTTAGGAGGTTACATAAAATATTTATGTCTTTCTGTCCTCCTAACCAATTACTCTCCCTAAGGAAAAAAAAATAAGTATGAAATGTGATAAAAAATTTACCTTGTAACAAATAACAGGCAATTAACTCATTCATTTCCACATTTCTTCGTTCTCTGTTACCATTGGGATGTATTGTAAAATAACTATCATTTTAGAACCTTTCAAACTGGGATCCACCATATCAATGGTGGCAGGCAAGTCAAAACACAATGTAGATTTCTTATCAATCAGAATGTCAAATGATCTCATTAGAGTTTCAGGTCTATATGTGGGTGCATTTCAGCTACTCTGCGTTTCCTGCATGAAAGTTTAGCAAAGATTAAGTCATTTACTAGCGACAGTTGGCAGAGGCAGCTGAGTGGAAGCTTTGATGAAATGTGTCAGTCATTTTCCAGCAACTCTGCCTTCAACAGTCAGCTATCAGGAGTAACCGCTGTCACTGAGCTAAGCTGGTGTGCTTGGAATTCTTTTTGACATGATATTCCTTCTCCACATTTTTGCCGTTAACTTGTTTTTGAGCTCTTTACTTCTGTGATTGTTTTTACCTTTAAAATTAATTTTCTGAACATGATAGCCTGGAATTCCTTTTTGAAAATAATTCGGGGTGGAGGGAGTAATGAATTAAAGGGATGAGCTTTAGAATTTGCACGAATAGCACATAGGGACTTACTTCCCTGAGCTCCATTGGCTAAGACTCCATGCTCCCAATGCAGGAGGCCTAGGTTCCGTCCCTGGGCAGGGAACTAGATCCCACATGCCACAGTGAAGACCTGGTGTGGCCAAATAAATAAATATTTAAAAAGATAGGAATTGGCACATAGAGAGTACATAATTGGGGCTTCCCCAGTGGCTCAGTAGTAAAGAATCCACTTGCAATGCAGGGGATGCTGGAGATGCTGGTTCTATTGCTGATTCAGGAAGATCCCTTAGAGGAAGGCATGGCAACCCACTCCAGTATTCTTGTCTGGAAAATCCCATGGACAGAGGAGCCTGGTGGGCTATAGTCCATAGGGTCGCAAAGAGTCGGACACAATTGATGTGACTTACCATGCGCAGTATATGATTGAAGAGTGAATGTCACCTGCTATCCTATTTATCTAAGATTTTGTTCTCAGTTTTACTTAAAATTAACTACTGAATCCTAGCTTAATTCTGAGAGTCAAATATTATTTCTGGTCTGCCCCTCTCATAAGGCTGAAGTAAATCCAATGTCTGTGTTGCTGGTATATAGCATAAACTCCAAACATCTGCTTGTGACATAATTACGTAAAGCAGAAAATCTTGGCCTTCCAAGGGTCTCTCTAACAGATCACTCCAGGAACTATTCCAAACTGAGCTTCCAAGACGCTTCCTCTCTTTCTCTGAGGAATTGGTAGTGATTAGATCCTAACACAATTTGCAGTCTCTGGACATGTGTGCACAAATATCACATAAAATGATAAGCAAATTTAACAGACAGGAAAATGAATTTGAAGCAATGACCATCTGTTATTAAAAACAGTGATTTTACTCAATCTTTAAGTATTTTTCTTGAACTGAAAAAAGCTACTTTAAGTGTATCTTATATTAAAAAAAAAGTCAGCACCAGGTCCATGACTTCTGTTTGAAAGTGCCTCATGGAATTCTCAGCCACACAACAGTAGTTTTAGTTAATCATTTGGTGGTAACTGAGTAGACTGACCTTTTATAATGAAACGGATTAGCCCAGGCATTATTACCATAAGCTGGAAGCAGAGGACCTTCTAATTCAAAACTGTCCTCTCAAATTAGCTTAGGTGTATTTTAAAAATTGAGTATTCATTTTAAGATTTTACATGTTGGTTTAAGGTGTTTATGAAAGGGCAAGTATAAGGAAAGTGAACCAAACAGTGGAAGCATTGTTATATATTTTCTAAACATAAAGGAGCTTTATCTGGGGTTAGTTTTACTCATTTATCTTATTTCTTTGGCTGCATTAGGTCTTAGTTGTGGCTTAGTTGCCCCTTGGCTCGTGGGACCTTAGTTCTCTGGCCAGGGTTGAACCCATGTCTCCTGCACTGGGAGGTATTTGAGGTTAATTTTAAAAGAATATTTTACTTAAAGAAGTGGACAGTTGTGTTGCGAGATCTTGAAAACTTTTAGTAGGTAAATGATCAAGTGGCATTGATTTGAGGGGGAAAAAGACATGTCAACAGATAATTACAATAAAATGTGCTAAGTGGTTTTATGAGGATTTGTGCCAAGTCCTCAGAGAGAGCTCCTCCCCTTCCATATGGGAGTTTTGGCAGTGACAGAATCAGGGTGTGGGTGCATTTGATGAAGTGATTGCAATCAGGTCAGAGGATTAAAGAACTCTTGAAGGAGGGACTTAAAACAGCCTTTCTCCTGATGGTATATTGAATTTGAAGGAAATAATGTTAAATAGGATAAAAAAAGACATTATTAGAATTATCTAAGAGCTCACTCTGGCATTCTAATTGAAATTAAAATTCCTCCTAAAATTGAATACAGTAATAATGCTTAAAATTTATATACCACTTTGTGGTTTATAGAGTAATTTCTCATTGTGTTAGCATTTGCTTAAAAAGTAATTTAATTTTTAATATATTCATTCATATACCATTCATTCATTCAATAAATATGCTCTGTGCCAGATACTGGGTTGCCATTTCCTTCTCCAGGGGATCTTTCCAACCCAGGGATCGAACCTGCATCTTCTGCGTCTCCTGCAATGGCAGGCAGATTCTTTTACCACGGTGCCACCTGGAAAGTGCAGATACTGTGTCAGAAGCTGCTAATTCCAAGAAGAATAAGGCACTGGTCCTGTGTTTACACGGTTGCATGCTTGCTAGGTTGTGAACATCTTTGAGGGTGAAGGCACCTGTAGCATTTAGGTACTCACAAAATGTTCATTGGATAAATAAACCTGTGTATTTTTTGATCAAGGTGGCAAATGATAACTTCATAGATGCTGGAGCCAGAAGACTTGATTTAGCTTGGAGATACTAGTATGATATTGGAGAATTCATTTAGCCTTTTTCAGTCTCTATTTCCTCATTGTAGGATAAAATAATCTCTCTCGTACAGGGTTTTTCTGAGGATGGATGTGAAAGTGATTTCTAATAATCTAAAGTGCTACGTAGATGTTAGTCATTACTACAAATAAAATTCCAATATTCTACATTATAGAGCAACATTTTAAAGGAAGTAGCTCTATCAGGAGTAAAGCAATACAGCCTTTCCAGAATGGATAAATCAAAAGTGCTAGTCACGGCAGAGTGCCAGGTGCTCTTGGGGGAAATTACATCAATGATTAGGATCAGAGGTCAAGAGAGAAGTCTCTGTACAGATGAGCAGATCAAAAGGGATCTGTTGTGATTTGAGGGTAGTGCAGATCCCAAATAGTTGTCAGTGAAGATATAGGGTTCTAAGTCTGACTAGTAACAAGGTAACCTTGCTCCAAGGTCAGTGAATGGTTCCACTTGTTATCACTCAGGCATCTGAATTTTGGTTCTGGTATTCTGGGAATATTTGGAACTCCACTGAATGGAGTGGATTTATAGGGAATGGATGCGTTTATAGATAAAAGTATATGGTGGATATTGCTTAAAACATGTGAAGATAAAATAATTGAACTGAGGAGCTTTCCTGGTGGCCCAGTGGTTAAGAATCTACCTTCCATTGCAGGGGATGTGTGTTGATCCCTGGTCAGGGAACCGAGATCCCACATGCCACAGGGCAACTAAGCCTATATGCCACAACTAGAGAAAGCCCTCGTATGACAATGAAGACTCAGTGTAGCCAAAAAAATAAAATAAATAAAATAAAAAAGTTAATTGAACTGAGGTGGTTGCTGAAGACAGGTATCATAACTGACGCTACTACTACCACACCACCACCACTGCCACTAACTATACGTCGACACTTTACTAACCATTGTACCTTATTTCTAGTAACAATCATGGAAAGATTACAAAGTATTCTCATTTTATTTTACAGATAAAAGCATACATGCAAATGCATCAATTAACTTGCATAAGGCCATATTGTAAGCAAACTGACTCAGCTCCTGTGAGCTGTTTCATATGAGATGTCTCTTTCTTAAAATGGGTCAGTGGGGAGAGAACCCACCTGCAGTGCAGGAGACACAAAAGATGCAGATCTGATCCCTGGGTCGGGAAGATTCCCCTGGAGGAGGAAATGGCAAGCCACTCCATCATTCTTGCCTGAAAAATCCCACAGGCAGGCGGGCTAAGGAGCCTGGCGGGCTACAGTCCAAAATGTCACAGAGAATTGGACACGACTGAGTGACTAAGCTTGCACACATGATTGGAGTATAGTTACAATGTTGTGTTAGTTTCAGGTATACAGCACAGCGATTCAGTTGTATATATACATACGTTCATCCTTTTTCAGAATGTTTTCTTGCATAGGTTATTACAGAAAATTGAGTAGAGTTCCCCGTGCTATACAGCAGGTCCTTGTTGGTTGTCTATTTTAAATATAGTAGTGTGTGTAAGTTAATCCCAAGTTCCTAATTTATTCTACCCCCTCACATTTTATCTTTGGTAAGTTTGTTTTTGATATCTGTGACTTTGTTTCTTTTTTCCAAATAAGTTTATTTATATCACTAAAAAAAAAATAGATTCCACAAATGAGTGATATAATATATTTGCCTTTCTCTGACATCTTACTTCACTCAGTTTGATACTCTCTAGGTCCAACCATGTTGCTCCATCATGACCAGGGATGGAACCTGTGCCCCCTGCACTGGAAGTGAAGAGTCCTAGACACTGGATTGCCAGGGAAGTCCCCCATGAAGGTTTTGAAATGGTAAGCCTTATCCAGGTACAATTCCACATGAATTTTCAGCCAATTAATATACATGCTGATGAGGCTGACTTCTTTCTCCTATAAATCCTTTATCTATGTTCTTGGGTCATTTTTCATGTGTGATATTCTCAGTGAGAAAAAGAATAGAGCACAATGCCTTTTTTTCTGGTTTCCCCCCAGCCCCAAGCACTCTACATTAAGTATGGAAGGCAGAGTTACATGCTATGAGAGTTTATTAGAACATATTGATCCACAGACTAAAATAGATAAATGAATCTCCTCCCAATTATAAATCAATACATACTTATTAAACATATACCAGCACATACTATGACACAAAGATGTGTTAAGCATCCGAAATCTTATTCATCATTGAAGTCCAAATTAAATGATGTAGCTGTGTATCACTACCCATTTCTGTGTAACAAAATATCCTCCAGATTAATAATTTACCTGGTCTTAAGTTGGCCACACAGTTCTTCTGGTCTTGGATTTTGATCAATTTCATTTGGCTAAGCAGCTATGCTTCTGGGGGTAGGTTAAATGTTGGCAGGAGTTATGGGGTGATATCTCCCATTTTTCATCAGGCTAGCTCTTTTCTCATTGCAGAATCAAGAGAAAGAAGTGATTATGCAAGGCTTCCAGAGCCTTGGCTTAGAACTGACACATTATCCTTTTCACCAAACTCTGGTGACCACAGCAAATCACAAGTTGAACCCAGATTGCAAAGGTAGGGGAAGTAGATTCCACCTCTTCATTGGGAAGATCTGCAATGTTGCAAAGAGCATAGACCAGGAGGGCCAGTAATTGGGATCACCAGTGCAGTCTATCCACCGCAAGATGCAAATACCAAGTAGACAATAAGGCTAATATGCTGTTAAAGAGTCAGAGACTCTGCAAGACATTAGAGGTACCCTATGCACTGTACAAAAATTCTTGGAAATAACGGGAAGGTGAGCTACACAGGGGTTCTGTCAGTTCTGCCCTTCTTTACTTAGTGCTTGCAATGAAACTCTAATAAACTGATGAATATATACAAATTTAAAACAGGAGATAGTATCAATTATAAAATCATACTGTCGGGCATCATTGAACCAAAGATACCAGAGTGAACAGCCAGCAATGTGAGCATTGTAGAGATATGAGGATTAATTATATAGTGTGGGAACCAGGAACTTCTGTTTACAGACAAGGAGTTAAACTCTCACAGCAGCGCTGGAGAAGACTTTTGAATTAATGGCTAATTTCAAACAAAGCATTTAATGTCACCACTTGAAATGTTTCAGTAATAATTCAAATGGTTTAATTCTAAGCCACTTATGATTAAATTTCAAATATGCTAAGGTATTATTAGACATTTATGGGAAAAATCATTTTTCCCCCTGCAAATTAAATGTTCTTCTTTGACGATGATTCAAGTTATATGGGGGGCTCTTGTTTCCTTTTAATTATAGCCCCAACACTTATATGGATAAAGCAGTAATATGATCGCAATTTCATTTTGGAGCCATTATTACTGAAATGCAAAAATATCTCAATCTCTCGCCCTCTCCCCCTCCTCCTAGGTTTTCTTTTTAATCCCATAAAAGCATCTGTCTTTGATTTCAAGTGGAGTACCTGCTGTGCAAGATGCGATGCAAATCCAATTTGTGTGTAACAAAACCAAATGGGCTGAAATGAACTCTGCATTTTAAAGATGTTTTTGTTTAATCATCACCATCACTCGTCTTTAATGAATGCATAATCAAGTTAAACTTCAGGCAAGAAATGGAATGGCTCTTCTTAAGACCGAGAAAGCAAATTCTCGTGATATCCCTCATGGCTGCTCTGCCTCCTATTCCTGTGTTGGCAGGAGAGAAAGAAGTAAGATCTTCAAATGCGTATGATGGCAAACTGTTGAGAACCATGGCGTGAGCAACGGGACTGCTCATTTTTTCCTGCTTTCTTCAGAAATCAGTATAATTGTTTAGAGCAAAAAGGGAGGATGCAGGATTCCTGGGTTCATATTTTGTTCTCCCCTTTTCTGTATCTCATGGCAGACAAGAGGTATAATAAAGTGCTTTGGGTGTTTAGAGAAGGATCTACATGAGGTATTCCTATGCCACACATCATCAACACCTAAGGCTGGTACGTAATTTCCTAAGTATAGAAGGTCTTTCGGGTAGTGAGTTTCTGTGATTCTTTCTTTCAGAAGGAGAGAATCTTCTGAAAAGACCTTATGATGTTAGACAAAATTTTTTTTTGAGTTGAAGTATAGTTGATTTACAATGTTTTGCTAGTTTCTGGTGTATAGCAAAGTGACTCAGTTTTATTTATATAGGTATACATATAAATATATATATTTTTTCAGATTATTTTCCCTTATAGGTTATTTCAAAACATTGCATATAGTTCCATGTGCTATAAAATAAGTCTTTGTTGGTTATCTATTTTATATATAGTAGTGAAAGTGACAGAGAAGGCAGTGGCACCCCACTCCAGTACTCTTGCCTGGAAATCCCATGGATGGAGGAGCCTGGTGGGCTGCAGTCCATGGGGTCGTGAAGAGTTGGACACGACTGAATGACTTCACGTTCACTTTTCACTTTCATGCATTGGAGAAGGAAATGGCAACTCACACCAGTGTTCTTGCCTGGAGAGTCCCAGGGATAGGGGAGCCTGGTGGGCTGCCGTCTATGGGGTTGCACAGAGTTGGACACTACTGAAGCGACTTAGCAGCAGCAGCAGCAGCTGTGAAAGTGAAAGTGTTAGTTGCTCAGTCCTGTCTGACTCTGTGATTCCATGGACTGCAACCTGCCAGGCTCCTTGGTCCATGGGATTCTCCAGGCAAGAATACTGGAATGGGTAGCCATTCCTTTCTCCAGGGGATCTTCCCCACCCAGTGATCAAATCTGAGTCTCCTACATTGCAGGCAACTCTTTACTGTCTGAGGTACCGGGTAAGCCTAATATATAGCAGTGAATATATGTTAATCTGGGCTTCCCTGGTATATAAGTATATCACATCTCTGAAGAAAATTATAATCAAAAAGATACATGCACCTGAATATTCAGTGCAGCACTATTTACAATAGCCAAGACTTGGAAGCAATCTAAGTGTCTACCAACAGATGAATGGATAAAGAAGATATGGTATGTATGTACACTGGAATATTACTCAGTCCACTTTTGTAGTCATGTGTCCTGTGCTTGGTCACTTCAGTTGTGTCTGACTCTTTGTGACGCCATGGACAGTAGCCTGCCAGGCTCCTTTGTCCATGGGGATTCTCTAGACAAGAATACTGGAGTGGGTTGCCCTGCCCTCCTCCAGGGGATCTTCACAACCCAGGGTAGTTGTATACTGGGCAAATCAATTCCCAACAAGGAAATGGGATGAGAGAATATTTTATAACATTACACCAGGAGATCTAATGAGAAAACTGAACTTGAAATGTACCCTGACTGATGTGGGGTTGGATGGTTAATGAGTAGCAGAACTGGAGCTGGAACTCTGGTCTCTTGGTCCTCAGTCTTTCTAAAGCAATCCTGCAGTATAACCCTGAATTATGCATTGCACTGATGAACCTCAGAAAGGAAATACATTCTAAAAAAATTATCAAGGGATGAACTGTCTATGTGAGCTTTGTACTCAAGGTGAATGTGAATGACAGTAGGGTTAAGTACCACACATGCAACATATGATTTGTGGTTGTCAAGCAAAATTTAGTATTTTGAATGCCAGGATGTAAGTCTTCATTTTTTCTGATTAATTTTAATGGTTAAGAGTTAGGATTGGACTTTTTTTTGGTGGGGAGCACACCACATGGTTTGTGGGATTGCGATTTCCTGACTAGGGATCGAACCTGCGCCCCCTGCAGTGGAAGGGCAGAGTCCTAACCACTGGACAATTAGGGAAGTCCCAGGATTGCTTTTATCTGTAGCTGCGAGTGTATAAAACTCTGAGCTGGACAGTTAAACTCTTGGATGAAATTCCAATATTGGAAGCTATTTCTTTGTGATCAGGCATTGTCTTCTATGGGGAGAAAATTCTTCTGGAGGAATAATACTGGCAACCAGCATCTGTCTTTCATCTTTACATTTCTAAAGTGTTATCAGCTTCCCTTCTTATTAGGAACACTGGCCTGGGAGCAGAGTCCTGTGACTGCGCCGTGGTTAGTTTTGGTAGTGGATGGAAAGGTTAAGTAAGGTTGGAGAATGGCCCACAGGGCAAGTGTGTTGAGACCTGCAATGAGTGTTGTAGAAAACAAGGGTTTGGACCAAGACTGAGAAATCTGACATACCTATTAGACATACCTACTCACAACTTGTTTGAGGCCGGTTGCCCCTGAGTAAAGCAACTTTCAGAGCAGATACAACAATGTATGTTCCAAAGATTCCATGATGGGAATTCCCTGGTCCTTGATCTGTTTGTCTTGTTCTCTACCTTGAGCTGTTCTATTCAGTTACAAATCTGAATGCTGAGTTTTAAATGGTTTTAGAATTTGCCATGTGATGAGAAGAAAAAAAAAAAGGGCATAGTCATTAAACTGCATTCTAGAACAATATCATGTGCTTTTTTAAAAATTGGCCAAACTATTTCATCACATGGCAGAACAACATCAATGCCTTTCAATAATATTATTCTAGGGAGGTTAAAAGACACATATTCTGGACTTCCTTGGTGGTCCAGTGGTTAATAATCTGCCTGCTAATGCAGGGGACACGGGTTTCCCTGGTCCAGGAAGATTCCCCATGCTGATGGGCCACTGAGCCCCATGCACCACAACTATTAAAGCCCGCGTGCCGTAGAGCCTGTGCTCCACAACAAGAGAAGCCATCACAGTGAGAAGGCCAAGCATCACAATTAGAGAGTAGGCTCTGCTCACCACAACCAGAGAAAGCCTGTGCAAAACAATGAAGACCCAGTGCAGCCAAAAAGAAATTAACTAATGAATTTTTAAAAAACACGTGTTCCTTCCTCACTAAAAAACTTCAGTTTCAAAATTGCACTAGCTGAACACTGAAATGTCTTGCTCCCTCGAACTGTTTCATTTCCCTTCATACGGAAAGGAAGACTGCATCCAATGTTTGTGTACAATGCCTACGCTGAGGCCAGGCGGTCATCCATGTAAATGGACCGAGTCAAAGAGTCTATTGAGTGCTCAGTTGTGTCGGATTCTTTGTGACCCTATGGGCTGTAGCCCGCCAGGCTCCTCTGTCTATGGGATTTTCCAGGCAAGAATCCTGGAGTGGGTTGCCATTTCTTCCTCCAGGGTATCTTCCTGACCCAGGGATCGAACCTGAGTCTCCTGCATTGGCAGGCGGATTCTTTACCACTGCACCATCTGGAAAGCCCCAAAATTCAGATATTTTGGGAGAAGAGTTAAGATCATCATGTACTTTGGTTCGATGTGGTTGATAATTTTGAGCAGTAAACTATGACCTAGGCATCTGAAAAATAAGATTATTTGGGGAGATGTACTTGTCAATTGAACTCTAAATACAAGTTTGAGGGCTACCAAAATGTCCCTTTTGCAGTAATTTAAATTTGTTGAAAACAAAAATCTTTAAGAGCTTTTGCAGTTCTAGAGTTTGTATCAAGTCAGAAGATATCACTGTAGTGATAATTCAGTTGTTATCAACCGACATGGCCACTGGATGTCCCCACTCTTCCTCAAATGCAGTTGAGGTATCATTTAACTGGCAGTTATAAAAGCAATACATTTTGCAGGGAACTTTTAGAAAGATCCTACAAGAGTTCTGGTGTGCTTAGCAGTACTGCTTGCCCCTGGCAACAGCAGGATGTACTAGAAATGGGAGACTTAGAGACTGGGTTCGGTGGGAAAAATTATTGGGTTCATGTCACTCTGTGTCATTACATATTTACTTCTGTAATCCTCTATAATGGCCAGTTTTCCCAAAAAGTTCTAAAAAGAAAGTAACTCAAGATCCAGCTATTATAATTCCTGCAGGGGAAATAAGTATGAGCTGGAAAGGGTGAGAATATGGGAGCATGCCAGTGTTACAGAACATGTGAGAACTTTCCTCACCAGAGTTAAAAATACAAAGTACAAGGGATTCTTTAGAAAGATAGAAGCTCTGAATTTTGGTCACTTGGGTTTTTTTTTTCTCATCCATTGTACCTACCTTGGTAATAGCTGTAGGACAACTAGCCTGACATTGGACTGAGAGTTAAGAGACCAGAATTTGAATCTTATTTCTATTTCTTACTTGCTCTGTGACATTAGACACATATGCTTTGCTTTTCTAAACCTCAGGCTCTTGTGTGTAAGATGGGTATCACAGTCCTGTCCTCAGATTTGTTGAGAAACTCAAGTGATATTTGAAAGAACCGAGGACACAGTGGTTACAGAATAAATGTCAAATATATTAGAAATTTAGGAAGCAATTAAAAGCCAAAAAAAAAAAAAAACCTTCCAGAGATCTTTGGTCTAGTTAAAATGGAAAATAGAAGGATTTAGTTTTATTCACAATATATTTTATTATCTACTCAGAGGTGATGAAAATGTATTTAACCACATCAGCTCCCTCTTTGCAACTGTCAGGAACAATGCACAGCTCCTGAAGTCTTCACCAAAAAAAAAAAGAAAAAGAAAAGAAAAGAAAAGAAAAAAACCTAGGAAAGTGGAACAGTCTGAAAAGAAAGGTGCTACAGATACTTACTTAGTCCTTAGGGTTTATGAAGGGACTCTTTGTGACTCCATGGACTGTAGCCCTCCAGGCTCCTCTGTCTATGGGATTTCCCAGGCAAGAGAACTAGAGTAGGTTGCCATGCCTTCCTCCAGGGATTCCTGGTTGGATCTCCTTGCAGTCCAAAGGACTCTCAAGAATCTTCTCCAACACGACAGTTCAAAAGCATCAGTTCTTTGGTGCTCAGTTTTCTTTATAGTTCAACTCTCGTATCCATACATGACTACTGGAAAAACCATAGACTTGACTAGATGGACCTTTGTTGACAAAGCAATGTCTCTGCTTTTTAATATGCTGTCTGGGTTGGTCATAACTTTTCTTCCAAGGAGTAAGAGTCTTTTAATTTCAGGGTTGAAGTCACCATCTGCAGTGATTTTGGAGCCCCCCCAAAAGATGTGAGAGTTGGACTATGAAGAAAGCTGAGCGCTGAAGAATTGATGCTTTTGAACTGTGGTGTTGGAGAAGACTCTTGAATGTCCCTTGGACTGCAAGGAGATCCAACCAGTCCATCCTAAAGGAGACCAGTCCTAGGTGTTCATTGGAAGGACTGATGTTGAAGCTGAAACTCCAGTAATTTGGCCACCTACTGGAAAGAGCTGACTCATTTGAAAAGACCCTGATGATGGGAAAGATTGAGGGCAAGAGGAGAAGGGGATGACCGAGGATGAGACGGGTGGATGGCATCACCGACTCAATGGATATGGGTTTGGGTGGACTCCGGGAGTTGGTGATGGACAGGGAGGCCTGGTGTGCTGCAGTTCATGGGATCGCAAAAAGTCGGACATGACTAAGTGACTGAACTGACTGACTGACTGAAAATAAAGTCTGCCACTGTTTCCATTGTTTCCCCATCTATTTCCCATGAAGTGATGGGACCGGATGCCATGATCTTAGTTTTCTGAATGTTAAGCTTTAAGCCAACTTTTTCACTCTCCTCTTTCACTTTCATCAAGAGGCTCTTTAGTTCTTCTCTTTCTACCATAAGCGTGGTGTCATTTGCATATCTGAGGTTATTGATATTTCTCCTGACAATCTTGATTCCAGCTTGTGCTTCTTCCAGCCCAGCGTTTCTCATGATGTACTCGACATAGAAGTTAAATAAGCAGGGTGACAATATACAGCCTTGACATACTCCTTTTCCTATTTGGAACCAGTCTATTGTTCCATGTCCAGTTCTAACTGTTGCTTCCTGACCTGTATACAGATTTCTCAAGAGGCAGGTCAGGTGGTCTGCTATTCCCATCTCTTTTAGAATTTTCCACAGTTTCTTGTGATCCACACAGTCAAAGGCTTTGGCATAGTCAATAAAGCAGAAGTAGGTGTTTCTCTGGAACTCTCTTGCTTTTTCAATGACCCAGCAAATGTTGGCTATTTGATCTCTGGTTCCTCTGCCTTTTCTAAATCCAGCTTTAATGTCTGGAAGTTCATGGTTCAGGTACTGTTGAAGCCTGGCTTGGAGAATTTTGAGCATTACTTTGCTAGCGTGTGAGATGAGTGCAATTGTGTGGTAGTTTGAGCATTCTTTAACGTTGCCTTTTTTGGGGATTGGAGTGAAAACTGACCTTTTCCGGTCCTGTGGCCACTGCTGGGTTTTTCAAATTTGCTGGCTATTTGAGTGCAGCACTTTCACAGCATCATCTGTTCGGATATGAAATAGCTCAGCTGGAATTCCCTCACCTCCACTAGCTTTGTTCGTAGTGATACTTCCTAATGCCCACTTGACTTCACATTCCAGGATGCCTGGCTCTAGATGAGTGATCACACCATCATGATTATCGGGGTCATGAAGATCTCTTTTGTATAGTTCTTCTGTATATTCTTGCCACCTCTTCTTAATATCTTCTGCTTTTGTTAGATCCATACTTTTTTGTCCTTTATTGAGCCCATCTTTGCATGAATTTTTCCCTTATTATCTCTAGTTTTCATGAAGAGATCTCTAGTCTTTCCCATTCTATTGTTTTCCTCTGTTTCTTTGTATTGATCACTGAGGAAGGCTTTCTTATCTTTCCTTGCTATCCTTTGGAACTCTGCATTCATATGAGTATATCTTTCCTTTTCTCCTTTGCTTTTCACTTCCCTTCTTTTCACAACTATTTGTAAGGCCTCCTCAGACAGCCATTTTTCTTTTTTGCATTTCTTTTTCTTGGGGGTAGTCTTGATCCCTGTCTCCTATACAGTGTCATGAACCTCTGTCCATAGTTCATCAGGCTATCAGATATAGCATAGTTTACACTGTCTATCACATCTAGTCCCTTAAATCTATTTCTCACTTCCACTGTTAGGGGTTTGATTTAGGTCCAGTGAATAGTCCTGAATAGTCCAGTGGTTTTCCCTACTTTCTTCAATTTAAGTCTGAATTTGGCAATAAGGAGTTTATGATCTGAGCCATAGTCAGCTCCTGGTCTTGTTTTTGCTGACTGTACAGAGCTTCTCCATCTTTGGCTGCAAAGAATATAATCAATCTGATTTTGGTGTTGACCATCTGGTGATATCCATGTGTAGTCTTCTCTTGTGTTGTTGGAAGAAAGTGTTTGCTATGACCAGTGTGTTCTCTTGGCAAAACTCTATTAGCCTTTGCCCTACTTCATTCTGTACTCCAAGGTCAGATTTGCCTGTTACTCCAGGTGTTTCTTGACTTCCTACTTGTGCATTCCAATCTTCATAGAACCGTTCAACTTCAGCTTCTTCCGCATTACTGGTCAGGGTATAGACTTGGATTACCGTGATATTGAATTGCTTGCCTTACAAAGTTGAGGAAAAGTTACTTTGCACCATCAACCCCATGGCTGTGCAGAAATCAAATACAGGACAAAGTGCCAAAGGAGTTACATCACTGGTTCTGGAACCTCTGTCTGAAACATTCATCAAATATGGAAAACAGGCCTCTCCTCAGTCTCCAACAGTTTCCATCAAGCTCCCAAATGGAGTCTCGTATCTCTAATTCCATGCTACCAGGAGACTATGTTATTTTCACTTAGGGGAAAAAAAAAAAAAAAAAGCTTGCAGGTAACTAAAGAGCATTCATGGCACATGGTTCCTGCTGGACAAATGATATTGGTGCTCATCTGCTAGGAGAACGTGCATGTGCACTTCTGAGCATAGACCACCAGGCTGCCAATTAGTTTTTCTGCAAGGAAGAGGCTGACTCCCTTTTTTGTTATGTAGCCTTTGCAATAACACCAATGTTTCTATGCAGTTTATAGTATTATCATTTTATTTTGAATGGGTAGAAAGGTTATTTTTATTTTATTTTTAATATAATTTTTATTTTATCTTGAGGTATAATTGGTTTACAAGGCTGTCTTACTTTCAGGTGTACAGTGAAGTGATTCAGTTATATATATATATATATATATATATATATATATATACATACATATATATATATATGTATATACTCTGTTTCAGATTTTTTCCTCATATAGGTTATTGCAGAATATTGAGTAGAGTTCCCTACTACTCTACTACTCTGAGTTCCCTCAGAATATTGAGTAGGTCCTTGTTGATTATCTGTTTTATATATAGTAGTGTGTCTATGTTAACCCCAAACTCCTAATTTATCCTTCTCCCACCCATATCTTTCCCCATTGTGGTTTAGTATTTCTGTCGTTAGTGTTGGTTCAGAGACACTCCTAATATGAATGACTGAGTAAGAGTCAGAAGTTTTTATGAGCTTTATCTTGGTGGAGAGTGATTCTAAACTGTTGAGAGGTTTGATGGTACAGGAGTTGTGTTGATGAAGTTATCTAATCAGGGTCCACGGCCAAGACTCAACTCTTGTCCATTGGTTTCGCCTAGCCCACTTAAAGCCTTTATTGTCCTTACTTTGTAAACATAAATCTACCCACAGTGTAACCTTGCAAGATGCTGGATGCAGCAAATTACAGGTTATGCTCTTTAAGATCCCTGGATCTAAGAAGCAGATATGTCAAGCAAGAATTGGAGTATAACTTATGTTTTCCTTTTTCAGAAACTATTATTGTATCTCCATTGAAAATTAGGCATTGTATTCATTCAAGAAATTGAGGGAGAGGGTGGGATGATTTGGGAGAATGGCATTGTAACATGTATACTATCATGTAAGAATCGAATCGCCAGTCTATGTCCGACGCAGGATACAGCATGCTTGGGGCTGTGATGCACGGTGATGACCCAGAGAGATGTTATGGGGAGGGAGGTGGGAGGGGGTTCATGTTTGGGAATGCATGTACACCCGTGGTGGATTCATGTCAAGGTATGGCAAAACCAATAGAGTATTGTAAAGTAAAATAAAGTAAAAATAAAAATTAAAAAAATAAAAAATATTGTCCATTTTGGATCAAAATAACACCCTTGAAATTAGTAGTTTCAGTTTTGGTAATAAGTTTGACTTTATCTAGACTATTTCCCCACGTTCCCATGTTGTTCAGCTGTTTGTAGTTTGGAAGAACATTAAATAAATAAGGAAAGGGTAAGAGTAAAACTGCCAAGCAAAGTTGACTCTTCTGTCTGACAACTGAACAGCCTCGATATTAGCTATAACTTGCTGAGCTAGCCAGTCACAGAAATCTACATGGAACTGACTCATTGGAAAAGACCCTGAGGCTGGGAAAGATTGAGGGCAGGAGGAGAAGGGGGTGACAGAGGATGAGATGGTTGGATGGCATCATCAACTCAATGGGGCATGAGTTTGAGCAAACTCTGGGAGATAGTGAAGGCCAAGGAAACCTGGTGTGCTGCAGTCCATGGGGTCGCAAAGAGTCAGACTTGACTTAAGGACTGATTAACAACACATGGAGCTCAGCCTTTGTGTTCATCAGAATCCTCTGAGCAACTTGCTTAGAGACTTGTGCTCTAAGGCAGTTTTAATTTTGGTCGAGATTCTATCTTTATTTATTTATTATTTATTTTATTTTTGGCTGTGCTGGGTCTTCACTGTGGTGTTCAGTCTTTAGTTGCTGCGAGGGGGGCTGCTGTTTGTTGTGGTACACAGGCTTCTCATTGCAGTGGCTTCTCTTGTTGCGGAGCATGAGCTCTAGGGCTCATGGACTTCAGTAGTTGCAGCAGGTGGGCTCAGTAGTTGTGGCACATGGGCTTAGTTGCTCCTTGGCATGTGGAATCTTCCCAGACCAGGGACTGACCCTGTGTTCACTGTGTGGGCAGGTGGGTTCTTATCCAGGGAAGAATTAATTACGTGGTACCACCTAGGAAAGTGTCTGTCTACAATGCAGGAGACCTGGGTTCAATCCCTGGGTCGGGAAGATCCGCTGGAGAAGGAAACGGCAATCCACTCCAGTACTATTGCCTGGAAAATCCCATGGACAGATAAGCCTGATAAGTTGCAGTCCATGGGGTCGCAAAGAGTCGGACAAGACTGAGCGACCTCACTTTCATTTTCTTTCACTTTCACCTTCTTTCACTTTCACCACCAGGGAAGTCCTTTAATCAAGACTTTAATTCAGTGGATCTATGGTAGGACCCAAGAATCTGCCATTTTAATAAGTACTACTGGTGATTCATCCTCGGATGGTTCTTTGGCCAAACTTTGAGAACTAATAGTAAGTGATACCTGAATCATCTGAATTCACAGGAGATTAGTCAGGATGCTATGAGGAAACAAAGCTTTACTCTCTTAGGGGAAGAGAGGTGATAAGAAGCAGAGAAATTGTAGGAGAAGCGAGGGGTAAGGAATAAAAGAAGTTGGCCAGGTGTTGTAAGTGTTGATTGCTATGGCAATATAACCTAGGAAAATATATGAAGATCTTGTCTCACCATATATAACTGCTTCCCATTGTCCACTTAGGACTGTGGACCACACATTGTTTGGAGGACAGGGAGGCCAAAAACATGGACTCTGGGACTGGTCTACGATTAACTTTTGCTTCTGCCACTTATTAGCTGAGTGACTTTGGGAAAGCTACTTAATCTCTAAGTTTCCTTATCTGTAAAATGGAAATAATCATAGAATTTATGCCATGGAGTTGTTGTGAGGATGACATGAGCAAATATAAGTAAAAGTACTCCGAACGTGCCTGGCCTTAGTAAGTTAATGGTGGCGATTGTGTTAGTCACTCAGTTGTGCCTGACCCTTTATGACCTGATGGACTGTAGTCTGCTAGGCCCCTCTGTCCTTGGAATTCTCCAGGCAAAAATACTGATAAGTGGGTAGCCATTCCCTCCTGCAGGGGATCTTCCTGACCAAGGGATTGAACCCCAGTTTCCTGCAATGCAGGAAAATTCTTTACTGTCTGGGCCACCAGGAAGCCCCTAAGGTCTTTAGTAAGTTATAGGTAAAAGTGAAAATCATTCAGTCATGTCTGACTCTTTGTGATCCCATGGACTGAGGCTTGCCAGACTCCTCTGCCATTGGGTTTTCCAGGCAAGAATACTGGAGTGGGTAGCCATTCTCTCCTCCAGAGGATCTTCCTGGCCCAGGGACTGAACCTGTCTCCTGCACTGCAGGCTAATTCTTTACTGTGTGAACCACTGAGGATGGTGGTTATAAGCAAAAGTTATCTATTACTACTCTTACTTCTAACTCCATGCTTGTCTGGGAAGGAAGGGGAGAGCTGAAAAAAAGCAATGAGATGAGATCACTCAGAATAGAAGGAAAAACGTAGAGCTTGTGAGTCCTTAAATTGTTCCAAGCCTTTTGTAAGGTGACTTTAATTATTTTAAGATATCTCTTTCTTGTAAAACTTGTCTGTCTTTGAACGTCTACATTTTTAGTACTTTCCTTTTATTTTCTTTTTGCTTGGCTTCTTGGGAAAGTCTTGTATGAAAAACTCCAGTGTCGATGTAAAGAAAAGGGTGCCCTAGAGCATTAATTTTTCAGCTGGAGGGAGTTTTTGAAGTAAAATTTGACCATATGTACTTAAGTGTATTTGTGGATATGAGATGAAAGAGTTCCTCACTGGATTCTGTGCGAGTACTGAGATGCCAAAAAGGTTAACAATCATCTTCTGAGAGCCAGCTTACCTGTGACCTCTTCCTGACCCATTTCTATGACCCTAGATAAGTGGTTTTCAACTCAGAGTAGTTTTATCCCCTTCCCCTCTGGGGGCATATGGCAATGTCTTCAGATATATTTTCTGTTGATGGGCAGGGCTGTGTCTTCTCCCTGTTGTTTGACCTGAGACCAAACTATGGTGGAGGTAATGAAGATAATGGTGACCTCCTTCAAAATGTCCCATGCATGCACTGCCACACTCAATGCCCCCAACCCTGCAGCAGGCCACTGCCAACCCACGCCACTGCTGGAGACTCCTGGCCACTCACAGGCAAATCTGGGTCAGTGTCTTGTGGGGTCACTCCTTTCTCCTGGGTCCTGGTGAGCACAAGGTTTTGTTTCTGTTCTCCAAGAGTCTGTTTCCTCAGTCCTGTGTAAGTTCTGGTGGATCATTGGTTGGGTTAATGGCGACCATCCCCAAGAGGGCTTATGGCACACCCAGGTCTGAAACACCCAGAGGCCCGGCCACTGCTGACCCGTACCTTTGCAGGAGACACTCAAAGGCAGGTCTGTCTTAGTCTCTGTGGGGTCTCCTGGTGTGCACAAGGCTTTGTTTGAGCCCTCTGAGAGTCTCTGGTGAGTATGGGATTTGATTCTAAATGTGATTTTGCCCCCCTTATCATGGAGGACATGGAGAACATGGAACAACAGAATGGTTCCAAATAGGAAAAGGAGTACGTCAAGGCTGTATATTTAACTTACATGCAGAGCACATCATGCAAAATGCTGGGCTGGAGGAAGCACAAGCTGGAATCAAGATGGCTGGGAGAAATAATAACCTCAGATGTGTAGACGACACCACCCTTATGGCAGAAAGTGAAGAGGAACTAAAGAGCCTCTTGATGAAAGTGAAAGAGGAGAGTGAAAAAGCTGGCTTAAAACTCAACATTCAGAAAACTAAGATCATGGCATCTGGTCCCATCATTTCATGGCAAATAGATGGGGAAACAATGGAAACAGTGAGAGAAATTATTTTTTGGGGGCTCCAAAATCACTGCAGATGGTGACTATAGCCATGAAATGAAAGGATGTTTGCTCCTTAGAAGAAAAGCTATGACCAAACTGGATAGTGTATTAAAAAGCAGAGATATTACTCTGCCAACAAAGGTCTGTCTAGTCAAAGCTATGGTTTTTCCAGTGGTCATGTATGGATGTGAGAGTTGGACTATAAAGAAAGCGGAGTGCCAAAGAATTGATGTTTTTGAACTGTGGTGTTGGAGAAGACTCTTGAGAGTCTCTTGGACTACAAGATCAAACCAGTCAATCCTAAAGGAACTCAGTCCTGAATATTCTTTGGAAGGACTGATGCTGAATCTGAAACGCCAATACTGTGGCCACATGATGCGAAGAGCTGCCTCATTTGAAAAGACCCTGATGCTTGGAGGGATTGAAAGTAGGAGAAAAAGGGGATGACAGAGGATGAGATGGTTGGATGGCATCACCGACTTGATGGACATGAGTTTGAGCAAGCTTCAGGAGTTGGTGATGGGCAGGGAAGCCTGGCGTGCTGCAGTCCATGGAGTCTCAAAGTGTTGGACATGACTGAGTGACTGAACTGAACTGAACTGAGATATATTTGGTATATAATCTCAGGAGTGGTTCTACTGGCATCCAGTAAGTAGAGGCCAGGGATGCTGCAAACTATCCTACAATGCTCGGGGCAGCCACTTAGACCATTGTTGTTGTTCAGTTACTAAGTCTCATCCTACTCTGTAACCCCGTGGACTGCAGCACACCAGGCTTCCCTGTCCATGGGATTCTCCAGACAATAATACTGGAGTGGGTTGCCATTTCCTACTCCAGAGGACTTTCCCAACCTAGGGATTAAACCAACATCTCTTGCATCTCCTGCATTGCAGGCAGATTCTTTACCGCTAGCACCACCTGGCAAGCCCCCAGGGTTGGGTATTAGGCACACTTAGAATTTGGATGCTTGACTGGAAGCAGGCAAATTTGAATTTCTTTTTCTGTAGCATTGACTTTATCAGGGGAGACATTTCCTCACTTGGGTAATGGAGTCCCTATAATAATTAGCATTAATTGAAATCCAGGTAGGCAGCTTTACTGGAAAGGCTGACAACTAAATCACTCATGGTGGTGATGACCTAGGGGACTAGTCCTGTAGGTCCTTGTTTATTTGCATAAATAAAAAAGTGGGAGGAAGGACTGGGTGAGGTTATTAAGTTCATTTTCATGAAGCGTATTCATTATAAATAGTCAGCAAATGATTTGGGCTAAATGCCATGAACCAAACACACACACACACACACACACTTCTCTCAAGGTATATCTGATCTCTATCTAATTGTGGACAGGGATCAGAGTCAGCAAGATTATTCTTTGAATAATATATAGATCCTATCTAGTAGCCCAGGGTCAAGATCGCATGTGTCCCAGTCGTGTCCCTAGAGTGTCTTTGTGTGACTCTGAACTTTTCTTTTATTTTTCCATCATGAAAGTGACCCAAGCCTTTATTGTTTTCTGTTCTGTGAAAACTCTTTCTTACCTCTGGAGAACTAGTTTCGGAGCTGAGGCCAACTTCAGAGAGAGCTATGATATTTCAAAGAGATCTGAGTTCCTTAGCTTTCTAGAGTTGTATCCTCATTTTAGGGGGAAATAGAGTGGGTGTCTGAGAGCCAAAGTCATTTCGATGACATCATTCCTTTTAGATGGGTCACTGATGAGAAAAAAATCATGGAAAAACTGGAAGAGTCAGGATACCTGCTACGGAACATAAAATGGAAAATAAGATATAAGACTCTGGCTTTGTCGTACAGACCTTGGAAATAGATGCCACTTAAAGTCCATTGGACAGTTTCTAAGTTTGACAGTTTATCTCTATTCTTTCTCATGAAAGTACAGAATAAGAAGTGGTCTGGATTATATGAGGGTATATTCTCTATGGAAAGAAAGAAAGTGAAGTCGCTCAGTCGTGCCCAACTCTTGGCGGCTCCACTGTCTGTAGCCTACCAGGCTCCTCTGTCCATGGAATTTTCCAGGCAAGGATACTAGAGAGGGTTGCCATTTCCTTCTCCAGGGCATCTTCCCAACCCGGGGATCGAACCCAGGTCTCCTACATTGCAGGCAGACACTTAACCATCTGAGCCACCAGGGAAGCCCACATATTCTCCATGATCCAGGACAAATGTGGCGGATGCCAAAGCTTTAAGAATACCTGAAATCTTTTCCCTGTTGTCCTTGTGATTTTTCTGTGAGGAAAGAAAACAAAGAAATCTCTGGATTCTAGTTCCAGCTTTGTCACTCACCAGCTGAAAAAAAAAGTTTCCTCAAATGCCAAAAAGAAGGAATTGTATTAGATGATATCAAAATTCCCCCTCAGAGCTAAGTTCCTATGAAATCTGTCTCTATGATGTGTCAAGAACACTACATTCAATTTCAAGCAACACTCAATCATAGAAGTTTCTGTGAGAAACAGAATAACATTTCTGTAATCTGTACCCCCCAGAACTCCCTAGTTATGGACAAGTTGTCAGGCTCAGACTTTATCCTGACCAAATTCATAATCAGACTGAATTTACTGCTTGTGAGTTCCACACTTGAGTTTAAGCTGCTGTCACTCCAGACAGCTGGACACATTTACTCCTTTGGACAAAACCAAGACAGTGAGGTTACCCACCAGGAGCCTGTTTGCCCAAAGGACTTGTCAACTCCATGTCAACTCTACTTGTCAACTCTCTGTTCAGGAGAGAAATTCTTGGAGACGAGAGCTCCAGGCACCCAAGCTTGCTCTAACTACTACTAGCCTTGTAGCTGAAAGGGTTTAGAATACATGACGGTGTCTATTATTTCCATTTGGCTGTTGCCACTAAGATGTTCACAAGACCTAAAGGTGCCTGGCTACTCTGCTTTGGTATTTGTGTGACAGAGTGGAGCTCTAAATGGGAAAACCCTTTGGTAGGGGAAGAAAATGTGGCTTCATTAAATTGAGGGCTTCAACATGTGGAGTCTAAGAGACTGTAGCAGAGTTACAGTGTCAGGGGCTGTCAAGATACGTATAAGCTCTGACAAGGATAATGGCAGTGGTGGTACCTGGGGGGTCTTGGGAGTCCTGGCATGCAGAACCTTTGTGATTGGTAGCCTCATTGTAGGGACACACTACAGCTGTGCCACTGCTATCCTCCTGAGTGACTCTTTAGGGAGTATGCATGTGAGGGGAGGTGTGACACAGCAGAGGCTACTTATGCACACAGGGTGGAGAAGGCTCTTCCAGGAGACCTTGTGAGCCCCTTGGGGTGAGGTTTTGAGTATGGCAGAAGCTCCAACAATCTCAGGTCCACCTAAATGATCTCGTTTAACTTTACTTACAACTTCAAAGACACTATTTCCGAATATAGTCACATTCAAAGATACTAGGGGTTAAGGATTCAGCCTATACATTTGATGTAATCCAAGTCAGTCTAAATTCAGCCAGTAACTAGACTTTTCAATGGCATTAAGCCCATAAATTTCTGTTTCCTTTGTGTAATCTGGGCTTCCCTGCTGGCACAGCTGGTAAAGAATCCACCTACAATTGGAGACCTGTGTTCAATCCCTGCATTGAGAAGATCCCCTGGAGAAGGCAATGGCTACCCACTCCAGTATTCTGGCCTGGAGAATTTCATGGACAAGTCCATGGGGTCACAGAAAGTCAGACACAACTGAGCGACTTTCGCTTTCTTTTGTGTAGTTTAGGTTGACTTTTTTCGTCACTTAGAACTTAAAAATTTAAACAAGATGGCTTCCCAATGCAACGTCTCAGCTCTTGCTTCTCAATAGGCTTTCTCTCCATAGACAAAATATTTTTAGTGCTCTTAAGAAACTTGGAAATGAGGGAAGAGAGACAGATAAGGTTGCCACGAAGTGCAATCAGATGCTTATGAAAATATATCCTCATACCTTGCCCATGAAGCCTGAAAATATTAGTGATATTGAAGATCAGGTGTCAGCCCCTTCATGTTCACACATAAAAGGAGCTTGGGGAAGTCTTAAACCCACATAGCTTGGGAGCAAATACATAGGCCTATCACCTATCCCTAGATCAGAGTTCTTTCTATCCTTCTCTTTGGTATTAACTCCAGTTGTCCATAGTTCAGAGATAAAGAGCCTAAGTTTGATTCCCAAACTGACTCAACTGTGTGATAAAAAGATTCACTTCCTAGGTGATCTGTGACTACAAAAATTTTAAAACAAAGTATTATTTATATGAAATATGTACCATTACACCAAGGTCCCTGACTAAATTTAAACTGGCAAAACATATGTGATAAAAGACCATTTTCTCACTTGCAAACAAATTCTTTTATAGAAATAATGCAAATAAATGTACTTCTCATTCAGGAAAGATTCACAAATGCTACAATCTAAACTGAGATCTTTGTAGATGTGACTTCAATTCCAGTATGTGAGTAATCAATAATTATAGAAGGAAACTTCTCTAAGGCAATATTGGGCTTCAGAACCAGGACTGAGATTTGAAATTTAGAACACCCTCTACCTATTCCTGGAGTCAATTCCACATTCAGGGCATAGGCTTTGGTCTCAGCAATGAACAGGGAGCAGAAAAATGCTATTTTATTGATACTTGCACAGTTTTCTAAAGAGGAATCACGTTCAGGGTGGATGGATATTTTTTATTTATTGAATGTTCTCAGCATTTCTCATTGGTGTCTCTAAGCAGCAGAACTAAGATCAATAGGAAGGCATAAAGTTGCAAGATGGGAATGAAAAATGAGATTAAGAGTAATGCTTGTAAAAATGCAAAGATACCTGTGTGAGAGACAGCAGAGGAAGTGTGACTCAGACTCTCACAAGCTCTCTTCTCTCCTTGTGTGGCAGCATTGATGTTGTGGCCCCCTTGAGAAAGCTCTTTCTAAAGTGTTGAGAAATTTGAGGCATGTGGAGCTTGAGACAGTGACAGAGAATGTGGTATTTCAAGGGGAAAGACCATTCAGTCAAAGTTGAGTTTTTCATCACTGCTGTTAATACCCAGGACTATAATGAAGTGTAGCTGTTTTCTAGGGGTTGGATCTTGTCTTCCGCAAATATACTAATACATTCAAATGAATGTTTTCATTGGAAAGAGTCACCTTGATAGAACATGTATTACAACACAGTAGCCATTGCTCAAAGTATCTTTGCCATTGCTTATATTTGTGAATATTCAGAGCCAATAAACATATATCTGTTGAATTTTGAAAACTGCCAGAAGCCTGCAAGTGCCAAGATTGGGAAATAAAACCTTGATTTAACTGGATTTTTTTTTCTTTCTTTCTTTTACAATTGGTAATCAAACAAGGAAAGTCAATATGAAGTAATGGAATTGATTTTCTTGTATGGTTTATAAAATGATCCTGAAGGCTTAAGAAAGGGTTGAACAATGACAATACCATAAATAGAACCTCCCAAGGTGGCTATTCTGAAAGGTCCAATGTTCAAGTGCATTTGGTTTGTGTGTAAACACACATGTACACAAACATACACACACACACACACGAAGCTTGTGTATATGTTGCCATATTTTCAAGTGTCTCAGTTGTGTAGAAAATAAAACTTTATATAATTCAGCTAAGTACACATTCAAAGACACTATCACTCTCTGGTTATAAACCACATGCTCTAAGTCAGTTCTGAGTTTTCCCTGTTTCTGGTTTAAATTCCATCAAATCATGAAAGACGAAAATGAAAGTGTTAGTCACTTGGTCATGTCCAACTCTTTGCAATCCCATAGCCGGTAGTCTTGTCAGGCTTCTCTGTCCATGAAATTCTCCAAGCAAGAATAATGGAGTGGATTGCTATTTCCTTCTCCAGGGGATCTTCCTAACCCAGGGATTGAACCTGGGTCTTCAGTGTTGCAGGCAGATTTGTTTACTGTCTGAGTCACCAGGGACTTAAGTCATAGTTTCTGCTTTTTCTGGGTGCTCACAGGAGCTCACAAGACCTTTTAGAACTAACACCCAAAATAGATGTCCTTTTCATTATAGGGGACTGGAATGCAAAAGTAGGAAGTCAAGAAACACCTGGAGTAACAGGCAAATTTGGCCTTGGAATGCGGAATGAAGCAGGGCAAAGACTAATAGAGTTTTGTCAAGAAAATACACTGGTCATAGCAAACACCCTCTTCCAACAACACAAGAGAAGACTCTACACATGGACATCACCAGATGGTCAACACCGAAATCAGATTGATGATATTCTATGCAGCCAAAGATGGAGAAGCTCTATACAGTCAGCAAAAACAAGACCGGGAGCTGATTGTGGCTCAGATCATGAACTCCTTATTGCCAAATTCAGACTTAAATTGAAGAAAGTAGGGAAAACCACTAGACCATTCAGGTATGACCTATATCAAATCCCTTATGATTATACAGTGGAAGTGAGAAATAGATTTAAGGGCCTAGATCTGACAGATAGAGTGCCTGAGGAACTATGGACTGAGGTTCATGACATTGTACAGGAGACAGGGATCAAGACCATCCCCATGGAAAAGAAATGCAAAAAAGCAAAATGGCTGTCTGGGGAGGCCTTACAAATAGCTGTGAAGAGAAGAGAGGTGAAAAGCAAAGGAGAAAAGGAAAGATATAGGCATCTAAATGCAGAGTTCCAGAGAATAGCAAAAAGAGATAAGAAAGCCTTCTTCAGCGATCAATGCAAAGAAATAGAGGAAAAAAACAGATTGGGAAAGACTAGAGATCTCTTCAAGAAAATTAGAGATACCAAGGGAACATTTCATGCAAAGATGGGCTAAAGGACAGAAATGGTCTGGACATAACAGAAGCAGAAGATATTAAGAGGTGGCAAGAATACACGGAAGAACTGTACAAAAAAGATCTTCATGACCCAGATAGTCATGATGATGTGATCACTAATCTAGAACCAGACATCTCGGAATGTGAAGTCAAGTGGGCGGTAGGAAGTATCACTACGAATGAAGCTAGTAAGAGGTGATGGAATTCCAATTGAGCTGTTTCAAATCCTGAAAGATGATGCTGTGAAAGTGCTGCACTCAATATGCCAGCAAATTTGGAAAACTCAGCAGTGGTCACAGGACTGGAAAAGGTCAGTTTTCATTCCAATTCCAAAGAAAGGCAATGCCAAAGAATGCTCAAACTACCGCACAATTGCATTCATCTCACATGCTAGTAAAGTAATGCTCAAAATTCTCCAAGCCAGGCTTCAGCAATACGTGAACTGTGAACTTCCAGATGTTCAAGCTGGTTTTAGAAAAGGCAGAGGAACCAGAGATCAAATTGCCAACATCTGCTGGATCATGGAAAAAGCAAGAGAGTTCCAGAAAAACATCTACTTCTGCTTTATTAACTATGCCAAAGCCTTTGACTGTGGATCACAATAAACTGTGGAAAATTCAGAAAGAGATGGGAATACCAGACCACCTGACCTGCCTCTTGAAAAATCTGTATGCAGGTCAGGAAGCAACAGTTAGAACTGGACATGGAACAACAGACTGGTTCCAAATAGGAAAAGGAGTACGTCAAGGCTGTATATTGTCACCCTGCTTATTTAACTTCTATGCAGAGTACATCATGAGAAACGCTGGACTGGAAGAAGCACAGGCTGGAATCAAGATTGCTGGGAGAAATATCAATAAGCTCAGATATGCAGATGACACCACCCTTATGGCAGAAAGTGAAGAGGAGCTAAAAAGCCTCTTGATGAAAGTGAAAGAGGAGAGCAAAAAAGTTGGCTTAAAGCTCAACATTCAGAAAACGAAGACCATGGCATCTGTTCCCATCACTTCATGGGAAATAGATGGGGAAACAGTAGAAATGGTGTCAGAGTTTATATTTTTGGGCTCCAGAATCACTGCAGATGGTGACCTCAGCCTTGAAATTAAAAGACAGTTACTCCTTGGAAGAAAAGTTATGACCAACCTAAATAGCATAGTCAAAAGCAGAGATGTTATTTTGCCGACTAAGGTCCGTCTAGTCAAGGCTATGGTTTTTCCTGTGGTCATGTATGGATGTGAGAGTTGGACTGTGAAGAAGGCTGAGCGCCGAAGAATTGATGCTTTTGAGCTGTGGTGTTGAAGACTCTTGAGAGTCCTTTGGACTACAAGGAGATCCAACCAGTCCATTCTGAAGGAGATCAGCCCTGGGATTTCTTTGGAAGGAATGATGCTAAAGCTGAAACTCTAGTACTTTGGCCACCTCATGTGAAGAGTTGACTCATTGGAAAAGACTCTGATGCTGGGAGGGATTGGGGGCAGGAGGAGAAGGGGACGACTGAGGATGAGATGGCTAGATAGCATCATGGACTCGTTGGATGTGAGTCTGAGTGAACTCCAGGTGATGGTGATGAACAGGGAGGCCTGGCGTGCTGTAATTCATGGGGTCGCAAAGAATCGGACATGACTGAGCTACTGAACTGAACTGAACAGGAGCTCATAACACAGTCTCATAGCAATGCTAATGAGGCAGTACCTACTCCCTGGTCTTCACCTGTCCTGCACTGGTTGATCCTGAGATAGATAATTCTCCCATTTGGTCCACCATGGTGTTTTATGCTTCTGTGACCCCTCATCATGACCTCAAAACACATTCAAGGGGCACTTGTTTGTTCCCTGTCTTTCTCTCCTCTTTTTCAGAGTTATAACTTCTGTATCCTGAAGAGGGCAAGTGGGAGTGCAGGAGACTTGGACATGCTGTGGACTCTCTGCCCTAGGCATCCCATGAAGCGATTCATCTCTACTACTGCCTTGCTTTAGTGATATAAGCAACAATGAAAGCCCTGTGGAGATATGTCTGGCACAGAACAAGGATCACTATGAATGTTTGTTGATTGAGTGACTGGAGTGAACATGGATGCTGTCTTCCTGACTTCCAGAAGAACTCGGAGTTCTTTTGGATTCCCCCAATCATCCCAGGATTCTATTCCCTTCTTCACTTTCTTTGAAACTAATCCTAGAATGAGAGTGGAGAGAAGAACATGAGGCCCCTTCTAAGAGACTTTATAAAAATAATGCTAGGTCTCCAAGGACTTCCTGTATGAACACTATCACTTGAGGGCTGCCAAGTGTCCCCCTTGTTTGATTAAGTTATATTCATCTTTCAGCTTCCCTGATAGCTCAGTTGGTAAAGAATCTATTTGCAATGCTGGAGATGCTGGTTCAATTCCTGGGTCAGGAAGATCCCCTGGAGGAGGGATAGGCTACCCCACCCCAGTATTCTTGGGCTTCCCTTGTGGCTCAGCTGGTAAAGGATCCTCCTGCAGTGTGGGAGACCTGGTTTTAATCCCTGGGTTGGGAAGATGCCCTGGAGGAGGGAAAGGCTACCCACTTCAGTATTCTGGCCTGGAGAATTCCATGGACTCTATAGTCCATGGGGTTGCAAAGAGTTGGACACAACTGAGCAACTTTCATTTCACTGTATGTCTTTCAGCATTTAGATGAAACCTACGTCTTGATTCTTCCCTAGACTGTCCCATGAGGAATCTTCTCTGTCTTCCTCACCTTTGTATTAGTAGGTACTATATGGGCAGGGCAGCAGTCAGTACGTATCTTTGAAATAATTAATGTGAGCATGAAAAGTTGAACAATTTGAACCAGGCTATTTTGGCATTTCAGAGGGTTGCTGGTGTTTTCTAGATTTTGCTAGTTGTTATCTCAGAAGAATTAGAAGTATTCTTTTAATCCTGGCTGCACTTTTGCAGATCTGGATATAGTGGGTTAAGAGGGAAAGGGTACTAATCTCAAGTAAACATCCCTTACACAGCCACAAATTTAAGGAAATAGTTGGCTTTTAAAATGTCATTTATCTAACTTTTCAGATAGTTGGTTAAATTTTTTTTTTTTACACATTCTTTAAGCACACTAAAGTGTGCTTTCGTGTCCCAAAGCACACTATTAGAGTGCCTTGGGACAACTTGAGATCTGACAAAGTCAGTTATGACATGTAAAATTTTGGTTATATGATGAACAGTCCATTTCATACCGTTCAGACTCTTCAGTGAACATAAATGACTTTGAAAGGAAGAATAATTCTCACCAACTAGTACAGGGAAATCTTCCAAGGACACTTTGCATAGCTGGGAAATGGCTGGTAAATCTTTAATGGACAATTGGCTCCACTTTTCATGGGTTTATGAGAACAGCTGCACCAAACTTACTAAATTGAAATGTTCTGCACTCTAAGGAGAAGGGTCAACTTCTCTCTTCCTTCCTTCCTTCCTTCCTTCCTTCCTTCCTTCCTTCCTTCCTTCCTTCCTTCCTTCCTTCCTTCCTTCCTTCCTTCCTCTCTCTCCCTCCCCTTCCCTTTTCTCCTTATTTCATTTCACCCTTTCTTCCCTCCTTCCCTCTCTTCCTTCCTTCCTTCTTTTCATTTTTCCCATTACATTTATAGCTACCATGTCTTTAGTTAACTAGTTCTGCTCGGAAGTAACTTTACTTGTGATTGACACATGTGAGGGTGAGAAGAGTGCTCCTTTTCATTTTTTTTTTTCTCATTCATATCCAATTCAGCTGTACATAGGAGCTAAATTGTTTCTAGGGATGAATAATAAAGTCCAAGGTAGATACTAGTTGTCTGGGATTTTCTTTGGACATATGTCTTCTTATAACGGATACCAAAGACAGAGAGTTATTATATACCCTCAAAGTCAAGACAAAAATTTAGCATGTCTGTGATATTTGATCTTTATTAACTTGGGTTCATCACAAGGAGTGGCACAGTCAATGGGAAGGTGGGAATTAGAAGATGTTAGTCCTTTTCTTAGATTTAGGGCAAACTGTTTAACCATAGCTTTGAAATTTGAAATTTTAGATAGATTGCCTTTTCATCTTGTTGTTAGTTCCTTTGGTGTGCAGACACTTTTTAGTTTTATTTAGTCTTACTTGTATATTTATGTGTTTGTTGCTTGTGCTTTTGATGTTGTATCCATACAATTATTGCCAAAAGCAATGTCATGAAGCATTTTTTTGTTTTATGCTAGGAATTTTACAGATTCAGGTCTTATGTTTAAAATGTTTAATCCATTTTGAGTTGATATTTGTGGATAGGGTAAGACAAGGGTCCTGCTTCATTCTTTTCTATGTGGAGGTCCAGTTTTCCCAACACTGTTTTCTGAACAGACTATCTTTTATCCATTGTGTATTCTTGGCATCTTTATTGAGGATCAGTTAACCCAATATGTGTGAGTTTATTTCTGGGCTCTCTACTCCACTTCATTGGTCTCTTTGTCTTTATGCCAAAACCATACTGTTTTGGATACTATAGCTTTATAGTATATTTTGAAATCAGGAGATTTGATTCCTTCAGGTTTGTTCTTTCTCAAGATTGATTTGGCTATTCATGGCATTTTGTGGTTTCAATGAATTTTAGGTTTTTAAAAATTTCTGTAAAAATTGCTGTTGGGAATTTGACATGGGTGACATTGAATCTGCAGATCACTTTGGGCAGGCAGTATGTATGGGTATTTTAAAAATATTAAATCTTTCTATTCATGAACATGGGATGTCTTTAATTTGACTTTTTTGTAATAAATAAATGAATTTGTCTCTTTAAAAAAATTTCTTCCATCAATGATTTGTAGTTTTAAGTGTGCAAATTTTTCACCCCTTTGGTTATTCCCAAGTATTTTATTCTTTTCCATGCCAGACAGTAAATCGATTGTCTTAATTTTGGATAGTCCATTCTTTTTGTATAGAAATGCAGCTGGTTTTTATAGGTTGATTGTATATCCTGAAATTTAGTGAATTTGCTTATTAGTTCTAACATCAGAAAAAATGGAGTCTCTGGGTTTTTCCATATGAAAGATCATACTATTTGCAAAGAAGGACAGTTTCACTTTTTTCTGATTGGGATGCCTTTTGTTTTTTCTTATCAGTTTGTTCTGGTGAAGATGTCCAATATCATGTTGAATAGAAATGGTGAGACTGGACATCCTTGCTTTGTTCTGATCTTAGAGGAAAAGCTTTCAGTTTTTCACCATTGAGTTGATGTTATCTGTGGGCTTTTCGTAAATAGTCTAGGGCTTCACTGATAGCTCAGTTGGTAAAGAATCAGTCTGCAATGCAGAAGACCTGGGTTTGATCCCTGGGTTAGGAATATCCCTTGGAGGAGGGAAGGGCTACCCACTCCAGTATGCTGACTATATACTCCAGTATATAGTCTTAATTATATTTTAAAAACTTTTCATATATAGTCTTAATTGTGTTGGGATGATTTCTTTCTATTCCTACTTTGTTGAAAATTTTTATCATGATATGGTGTTGAATTCTGTCAAATACTTTTTCTGCATCTACTGAGATAATCACGTGATTTTTTCATCATATATTCTATAATGTGTTATATCAAATTAACTCATTTTCATTGTTGAATAATCCTTACATCCTAGAAATAAATCCCACTGGGTTATGGTAATACTTCTAATGTGCTGTTGGGTTTCAGTGTATGTGTCAAACCTACAGTGAGTTTCTTATAGATAGCATATAGTTTGATTTTTTTTTTTTAGTCCATTCAGCCACTCTATGTGTTTTGATTGGGGAATTCAAACCATTTACCTAAAATAATTACTGATTGGGAAGGCTTTATTATTGCCACTTTTTTTTGTTTGTTTCCTGTTAGTATTGTAGTTACTTGGTCCCTTCTTTCTTTTCTTGCTGTCTTCTTTTGTATTTTTTTTTATTTTTTTTATTGATACCTGTCCTTTTCACAGTTCAAGTAGAAGACTTAAATGGGGTTTGGTGGAAAACACCAGACCCATATCTTTCAAGCCCTTGATGGTTGGTACTAACTTCTGTAACCTCTCCAGAAATATAGTATTGCTTTTGGTTTCAGTTCAGTTCACTTCAGTTGCTCAGTCATGTCTGACTCTTTGCGATCCCATGAATCACAGCACACCAGGCCTCCCTGTCCATCACCATCTCCCAGAGTTCACTCAGACTCACGTCCATTGAGTCCGTGATGCCATCCAGCCATCTCATCCTCTGTCGTCCCCTTCTCCTCCTGCCCCCAATCCCTCCCAGCATCAGAGTTTTTTCCAATGAGTCAACTCTTCGCATGAGGTGGCCAAAGTACTGGAGCTTCAGCTTTAGCATCATTCCTTCCAAAGAAATCCCAGGGTTGATCTCCTTCAGAATGGACTGGTTGGATCTCCTTGTAGTCCAAGGGACTCTCAAGAGTGTTCTCCAACACCACAGTTCAAAAGCAGCAATTCTTCGGTGCTCAGCCTTCTTTACAGTCCAACTCTCACATCCATACATGACCACAGGAAAAACCATAGCCTTGACTAGGTGGACCTTAGTCGGCAAAGTAACGTCTCTGCTTTTGAATATACTATCTAGGTTGGTCATAACTTTTCTTCCAAGGAGTAAGTGTCTTTTAATTTCATGGCTGTGGTCACCATCTGCAGTGATTTGGGATCCCAAAAAATAAAGTCTGACACTGTTTCCACTGTTTCCCCATCTATTTCCCATGAAGTGATGGGACCAGATGCCATGATTTTCATTTTCTGAATGTTGAGCTTTAAGCTAACTTTTTCACTCTCCTCTTTCACTTTCATCAAGAGGCTTTTTAGCTCCTCTTCACTTTCTGCCATAAGGGTGGTGTCATCTGCATATCTGAGGTTATTGATATTTCTCCTGGCAATCTTGATTCCAGCTTGTGTTTCTTCCAGCCCAGCGTTTCTCATGATGTACTCTGCATAGAAGTTAAATAAGCAGGGTGACAATAGACAGCCTTGATGTACTCCTTTTCCTATTTGGAACCAGTCTGTTGTTCCATGTCCAGTTCTAACTGTTGCTTCCTGACCTGCATACAGATTTCTCAAGAGGCAGGTCAGGTGGTCTGGTATTCCCATCTCTTTCAGAATTTTCCACAGTTTATTGTGATCCACATAGTCAAAGGCTTTGGCATAGTCAATAAAGCAGAAGTAGATGTTTTTCTGGAACTCTCTTGCTTTTTCCATGATCCTGTTTTCCTATGTAGAGGCTATTCTAATGTGTTCCAATGGTCTTTCCAACCATAACACAGTAAGTTCCCTACATATGAACAAGTTCCATTCTGAGAGTGCATTCATAAAGCCAACAATGTTAACCTAACCACTCAACACCATTGGCTATACAGTACAGTACCAGTTACATCACCACTGCTTTTATGCTTGCTTCCAGACATCCTGGGCTGAAATAAAGACACTATGCTACTGTACTCATACAGTACTATAGAGTACTGTACCATAAAGTGCACGAAAGCACAACCACTTGTAGAGGATGCACACATGTGACAGTATATGTCAGATAGCTGAACTAACTTATGTGATTGGACATGTGAAAACTCCACTGGTCATCTGGTCTTTATAAGTCTCTACTCTAACCTGTGTGCCATAGTGATGTTCTGGGTCTCATGGAATCAGTGTCAGTTCAGAGCCTGAATCCAGTAATTCCCAAATGCTCTGATCATTTCCTTATGCACAGTGTACAGGTACTCTAGTAAAAGACAGCAGATCCCTTTTGGGGAGGCCTGGGAGAAAAATTGACAGTATATTTTTGCAGTGTACTGGGATCTTTTCTCAAGGGGACCTGGTTCCCTTTTATCCAAATTGTTCTGGAAAGAGGCTCAAGTCTCTTTGATTAAGTGGCTGCAACTCCGTTTCTATGATCAGGTTAAACTTGCCTTCATTTGATCTAGAACTTTTTCTGCCAGTACAGATTAAATAAGAATTTAGCATCTTACTTCCAGGAACACCATGGTCAACTAGTCAGTGCCACAGGTCTGCATGAGTCAGGCTATTCTGCTTTGACTCTGCTGTCCAGTATAGTAAGAAGGCTCACTTTGCCTTTGGTGGTTGAGTGCTGCCATTGGCCTCAGCCACTCTGGGGTCCAATCACGCCCATCGCATTTAGGTTTCCCAATTCAGTGACTGCCATTCCCACTGTAAGGTCTGGCCTACAGAGAACCTACCAGCATCTCTGATGTATAGCAAAGAATACCAGTGCTGAGAAGTATTCTCTGAGTAAAGGATTGAGTGGTCACAAGAATTTAGAAAACACTGAATAGCAAATCCATTTCTCAGAAATTCCCAGTATATATAATAAAGTTTCTGAGAAGTCCTGAAGACATCAAACTAAATTGCTTGTTAAATCCAGCATTTGATGATGGACACTTCTTCCCTAATAATTCTTTTGAGAATTTATACTCTATGGAGCCAGACTGAGTGTCAGAACTCTTGGAAGCTTTCTCAATGAAATAGGGGTTTCTATATGGGCAAATTGCATCACCTCTCTGGACCTAGATTTCTTCATTTATAAAATAAAAAACTTGATTAGCTGTTCCTTAAGGTCCTTTTTAAGTATAACTGCTTGATGATTCAGATTCATTTCTATGTGAACAAAATCCATTATGCCTTGTATAGATCACCAACAAAGTTTTAGAAATCTCCACTCAATTTCCTACAGTCAGTCAGTTCAGTCACTCAGTCATGTCCAACTCTTTGTGACACCATAGACTACAGCACACCAGCCTTCTCTGTCCATCACCATTCCTGGAGCTTGCTCAAACTCATGTCCACCCAGTTGGTGATGCCATCCAAGCATCTCATCCTCTGTTGCCCCCTTCTCCTCCTGCCTTCAGTCTTGCACAGCATCAGGGTCTTTTCCAGAGAGTCAGTTCTTTGCATCAGGTGGTCAAAGTATTGTAGCATCAGCTTCAGCATCACTCCTTCTGATGAATATTCAGGATTAATTTTCTTTAGGATTGACTGGTTTGATCTCCTTGCTGCCCAAGGGACTCTCATGAGTCTTCTCCAATACCACAGTTCAAAAGCATCAATTCTTTGGCACTCAGCCTTCTTTATGGTCCAACTCCCACTTCCACTGACTAGACATTGACCAGACATTGACATTGACATCCATTGACTAGATGGACCTTTGTTGGCAAAGTAACCTCTCTGCTTTTTAATATGCTGTCTAGGTCGGTCAGTTCCCTACAGATGCCTCAAACTCATTTTATACAAACATGTTTGCATCCTTTCTACTATCCTAGTCCCCCATCCTCCTGTATTTTTCTTTAGATGAGTGACATTAACAGTCAATTTGTTGCTTGAATCAGAAACCTGGTGATGATCTTGAACTCTTTTTCATCACCACCACATCCCATTACTATAGCTTAGTGATTAAATGTATGGGCTTCCATGTTGGACTCTATGAATCCAAGGTCTAATTGTGGGGAAAATGGGCAAGCAGCTTGGCTTCTCTCTGTTTCAGTTTCCTTATCTACAAAATGAAGACAAGAATAATTCCTAGATCATAGAGAGGTTGTGAGAATTACATGAGATTACTCAGTCCCAGTGGAAATCCAATAGTTTCTTCCTATTATTCTGCCTTTGAATCTCTGATGTTTTCCCCATCTCCCATTCACATCTTGCTACGCTAACCTCAGATCTCCTTATCCTTTATAAAAAATTAATGTATTCACCTTTCATTGCTCTGAGTCTTCATTTCTGGGCATGAGTTTTCTCTAGCTGAGCCGAGCTGGGGCTGCGTTTTGTTGCAGTTCACTGGTTTCTCATTGTGGTGGCTTTTCTTGTTGTGGCTCCCAGGCTCTAGGTTCGTGGACTCAGTAGCTGTGGCAGACAGGTTTAACTGCTCTGAAGCATGCTGGATCTTCCTGGACCAGGGATCGAACCTGTGTCCCCTACATTAGCAGATGGAGTCTTAACCACTGGACCACCAAGGAAGTCTGGATCTCATTATCTCTTACCAATATTCACTCACACATAGTGACTATCCTGAGCTAACTTTTGTCTAGCCCCTACCAATTGATCCTCTACATTTTTTGGACTGAGTGTTCTTTTTGAAGCACAAATCTGTCATGTTATTCTGCCCTCGAATCTTGTGCTCCAAACAACTGCTCTTGTCAAAAGTCCAAATGACTTGCAGTTTTCAGAATAAGCTGTGCTGTTTTGTACTTTTCCATGTTGCTTATGCTACTTCCCAACGTTACCTGAAATGCTCCTGCTTCTTCCCTTTGTCTAACAGATATCTGTTCCTCTTCAGAAAAAAATGTCCATACTGACATTTGGGGTCCCACGTGCATTTCTAAGAGTCTTGCTACTTCTTATGAAGAGTTGGATCCAGTTTCCCCTCTTCACATCTAGACAAGGTTCTCTGATTACTTCAACAAACAGAAAGCAGTAGAAGTGATGCTGTGTAGCCCCTGGCTAGGTCACAAAAGACGATATTGTTTCTGCCTGGCTTTATTTCTTTCTGGGGATGCTTGCCATAGGGCACCAGCCATCAGGTTTCAAAGAAGCCCAAAGGAGCCTATGTAGAAAGACACGGAGAAGCCCAAAGGAGAGGCATAGTAGCATCAGCTACTAACTGGAATGCTCCTTCTGTACATGGATGTAACTATATGTATTTGTGTATAATTGCTCAGTTGTGTCCTCCTCTTTGAGACTCCATGGACTATAGCCTGCCAGGTTCCTCTGTTCATGGGATTTCCCAGGCAAGAATACTGGGGTGGGTTGCCATTTCCTTCTCCAGAGGATCTTCCCAACCTAGGGACTAAGCCTTTGTCTCCTGCTTGGCAAGCAGATTCTTTACCACTGAACCACCTCGGAAGCAAGTATATGTATATGTATATGTATATGTATATGTATATGTATATGTATATATGTATATGTATAATGTGTACTCAGTCTCTTCAGTTGTGTCTGACTCTTTATGACCCTATGGACCATAGCCCACTAGGCTCCTCTGTCCTTGGGACTCTCCAGGCAAGAATACTGGAGTGGGTTGCCATGACTTCCTCTAGGGGATCTTCCTGACTCAAGGATCGAATCTGCATCTCCTGTGGCTCCTGCACTGCAGGCAGATTCTTTATCACTGAGCCACCAGGGAGGCCCATATGAAGATGTATACATACATGTACAGGTGGAGATGCAGTTCTCCACAAACATTTCTGTTTTCATGGACCACATATTCTCTATAATCTTATGGCCACATCTAGAAAATAAAGATCCTGTAATAAAATAGGTATCTTCAACGAGGCAAATATCCTTTTAGCTAGACTGACTTATTAATGTGAAAAATCATTTATGATGTAGCATGGATTAGCAGGGAAAGCTGAAAGGAGAGAAGCCCTTGGATTTTTTGCACCTGCTCCTCTAGCCAGTGAACTTTATGGAGAGTTACGCATGTAAGCTTCTTGGTGATTTAAGCCTTCTCTTGTGTGCTGCATACGGTGATCTGGGCCAGCCGTCTGGGATGTGACTCCTGCTTTGAGAGTAATGATAAAGTTTCTAGCAGTCACTGTTGTTGTGGGAGGCAGACTGTCATGGAAGTGTTATTATTAATGAGCATTACTACTGGACAGCTTGAATGAGGGGATAATTTATTCTCTGTGAACTTCTAATTGCAGAAAAATGGTTCATTCACTGCCACACTTGTCCATCTTGTTTGTTCCTGTCTTTCAGGCATGGTTGGCTGCAAAGAAATAAGGCAGAACTGTACAAGCTGCATGAAGACAGAAGTCTGCATTTCTGGAGATATGGTAGAAACAAGTCAGGAAGGTTTAACCCATGTGAGTGAGGCGTGGGAATGCATTAGGAAGCATTTGGTTATGCTCAAGGGGGCCCTCATCAATTCAGGGAAATTAAGGCACTTACTCTGCAATGCATCCCACCCCAAAACGGGAGTTCAAGCTGTCCAGTAGTAATGCTCATTAATAATAACACTTCCATGACAGTCTGCCTCCCACAACAACAGTGACTGCTAGAAACTTTATCATTACTCTCAAAGCGGGAGTCACATCCCAGACGGCCTGCCCAGATCACCGTATGCAGCACGCAAGAGAAGGCTTAAATTACCAAGAAGCTTACATGCATAACTGTCCATGAAGTTCACTGGCTAGATGAGCAGGTGCAAAAAATCTAAGGGCTTCTCTCCTTCCAGCTTTCCCTGCTAATCCATGCTACATCATAAACGATTTTTCACATTAATGAGTTAGTCTAGCTAAAAGGATATTTGCCTCATTGATGATACCTATTTTATTACATGGGAAATCAGTGTCTTCAGATGATGTCTTACTGCTCTGGCTTCTAAAGCTCACCCTTCCTCTCTGGCATTTCTGACAGAGAGCTCTTTCTCTTCCTTAAAAATCCAGCATGGTCTCTTGACTATCATTTTGTTTCCAGAGATGGCTTTGGGAAAATGAAAACTGTCCATGATGATGGTGCATGTGCTTTCTTGATAGTTTCTTCAATGTTCTGGAGACTTCCCTGTGCTTCTTGCCAAATTTCTGCCTCCCACTGATTCCAGTTTATGGCTTCTTTTATCCCTGTTAGCAGTGTTGCCTTGCTCTTGGCATCAGTGTCTTGAAATGTGCTTCCGACTTGCTGCTACCATGATAATTGACACATGTTATCAGCTATTGACTCATTACTCTGTTTAGACAAGGTTTGGTCACTTGTGGCTTAGCAGGCTTAAGTATTATAACAACCTGATTCCCAGCCAGTACATGGATTCAAACCTGTTTAAGGTGGATGATTGACAGAATGATCTCTGTTCGTTTCCAACAAATCATTCAATATCTCAGTAATTCAAGTCTATGGCCCAACCAGTAACGCTGAAGAAGCTGAAGCTGAACGGTTCTATGAAGAACTACAAGACCTTTTAGAACTAATACCCCAAAAAGATGTCCTTTTCATTATAGGGGACTGGAATCCAAAAGTAGGAAGTCAAGAAACACCTGGAGTAACAGGCAAATTTGGCCTTGGATTACAGAATGAAGCAGGGCAAAGACTAATAAAGTTTTGCCAAGAGAATGCACTGGTCATAGCAAACGCCCTCTTCCAACAACACAAGAGAAGACTCTACACATGGACATCACCAGATGATCAACACCGGAATCAGACTGATGATATTCTTTGCAGCCAAAGATGGAGAAGCTCTATACAGTCAGCAAAAACAAGACAGGGAGCTGACTGTGGCTCAGATCATGAACTCCTTATTGCCAAATTCAGACTTAAATTGAAGAAAGTAGGGAAAACTACTAGACCATTCAGGTATGACCTAAATCAAATCCCTTATGATTATACAGTGGAAGTGAGAAATAGATTTAAGGGCCTAGATCTGACAGATAGAGTGCCTGAGGAACTATGGACTGAGGTTCATGACATTGTACAGGAGACAGGGATCAAGACCATCCCCATGGAAAAGAAATGCAAAAAAGCAAAATGGCTGTCTGGGGAGGCCTTACAAATAGCTGTGAAAAGAAGAGAAGTGAAAAGCAAAGGAGAAAAGGAAAGATATAAGCATCTGAATGCAGAGTTCTAAAGAGTAGCAAGGAGAGATAAGAAAGCCTTTTTCAGTGATCAATGCAAAGAAATAGAAGAAAAGAGCAGAATGAGAAAGACTAGAGATCTCTTCAAGAAAATTAGAGATACCAAGGGAACATTTCATGCAAAGATGGGCTCGATAAAGGACAGAAATGGTCTGGACATAACAGAAGCAGAAGATACTAAGAAGAGGTGGCAAGAATACACAGAAGAACTGTACAAAAAGATCTTCACGACCCAGATAATCATGATGGTGTGATCACTCACCTAGAGCCAGACATCCTGGAATGTGAAGTCAAGTGGGCCTTAGGAAGCATCACTACGAACAAAGCTAGTGGAGGTGATGGAATTACAGTGGAGGTATTTCAAATCCTGAAAGATGATGCTGTGAAAGTGCTGCACTCAATATGCCAGCAAATTTGGAATACTCAGCAGTGGCCACAGGACTGGAAAAGGTCAGTTTTCATTCCAATCCCAAAGAAAGGCAATGCCAAAGAATGCTCAAGCTACTGCACAATTGCATTCATCTCACATGCTAGTAAAGTAATGCTCAAAATTCTCCAAGCCAGGCTTCAGCAATACGTGAACCGTGAACTTCCAGATGTTCAAGCTGGTTTTAGAAAAGGCAGAGGAACCAGAGATCAAATTGCCAACATCTGCTGGATCATGGAAAAAGCAAGAGAGTTCCAGAAAAACATCTATTTCTGCTTTATCGACTATGCCAAAGCCTTTGACTGTGTGGATCACAATAAACTGTGGAAAATTCAGAAAGAGATGGGAATACCAGACCACCAGTTTCTTGAAGAAACTGTTAGAACTGGACATGGAACAACAGACTGCTTCCAAATAGGAAAAGGAGTACGTCAAAGCTGTATATTGTCACCCTGCTTATTTAACCTATATGCGGAGTACATCATGAGAAACACTGGGCTGGAGGAAGCACAAGCTGGAATCAAGACTGCCGGGAGAAATATCAATAACCTCAGATATGCAGATGACACCACCCTTATGGCAGAAAGTGAAGAGGAACTAAAAACCCTCTTGATGAAAGTGAAAGAGGAGAGTGAAAAAGTTGGCTTAAAGCTCACCATTCAGAAAACTAAGATCATGGCATCTGGTCCCATCACTTCATGGGAAATAGATGGGGAAACAGTGGAAACAGTGTCAGACTTTATTTTTTGGGACTCCAAAATCACTGCAGATGGTGACTGAAGCCATGAAATTTTAAGATGCTTACTTCTTGGAAGAAAAATTATGACCAACCTAGATAGTATATTGAAATCAGAGACATTACTTTGCCAACAAAGGTCTGTCTAGCCAAAGCTATGGTTTTTCCAGTGGTCATGTAAGGATGTGGGAGTTGGACTTTGAAGAAAGCTGAGCACTGAAGAATTGATGCTTTTGAACTGTGGTGTTGGAGAAGACTCTTGAGAGTCCCTTGGACTGCAAGGAGATCCAACCAGTCCATTCTGAAGGAGATCAGCCCCGGGTGTTCTTCTGAACGAATGATGCTAAAGCTGAAACTCCAATACTTTGTCCACCTCATGTGAAGAGTTGACTCATTGGAAAAGACTGATACTGGGAGGGGTTGGGGGCAGGTGGAAAAGGGGACGACAGAGGATGAGATGGCTGGATGGCATCACCGACTTGATGGATGTGAGTTTGAGTGAACTCCGGGAGTTGGTGATGAACAGGCAGGCCTGGCGTGCTGCGATTCATGGGGTTGCAAAGAGTTGGACACGACTGAGTGACTGAACTGAACTGGCTGAACTGAAGGTGGATGATAGATTAAAGTTTGGGTGCTGTTATGTTATTTAATAATTAGTAAGGTCTCTGAGTAGACTTGTGACAATGTATCACTTCAGGAAAAGATCTTGGCTCTCAAATAGCATCGATTAGACCATAGACAATGGATGCTAGACCATAGTCCATAGTCCACCTCAGTTGAACACACAGCCAGAGAGAAGGAGAAGATAGATACAGAGAGAGAGAATGAGTGTGTGTATGTATGAGAGGGGTCGCATAGAGTCGGACACGACTGAAGCGAGTTAGCTGCAATGTATGAGAGACAGAGATAGGCAGAGTGAGACAGGGAGACTGGGTCTCATCATCACAGTGCTCCATTATCTTCGACACTTTTATTAAATTTACTTGAGGAATCCCAGGAATGTCCATGTAGAGGCTAAGGAAATGGAGACTAGTTGGCCTAGGGTTCCATCTTGATCTAACAATGACTGTCAATTGAGGAACAGACAGCTTAAATTGTAGATTAAGAAAACTCCAAGAGGACCCCTACAACAATGGCCACAGAGCCTGAAATTCTGCCCTTAGAGTCATGCCTTTGGGTTTAAGCAGAAGAGCAATAATTATTCACAAAAGAGAGGGAGGGGCAGTCCCTGGGGTTGTTAAGAGTTGATATTGTTTGCATCCAACAATTACTGATGGAAGAAGTCCTGTTCTTTTGTACTGGGACAGAAGATACTGAAATGCATTGGGCCAAGGCACTGTCTTCCCTGGAATTGCCCTGACAATATCTATTGTAGGCGACAGCTCTACTGAGGGGCAGTTCCATCTAAAGGGCTTGCCCCTGGAATTTGTCATCAGGCTCCCTAGGTCCAAATTTTCACTCTGGCCATGCTGCTTGTACAACCTTTGTAAAGTTATTAACTCCTCTGTGTTGCATGCTTTGTATCTGTAAAATGGGATTTACCATTGTACTTACAGAGGTAATTGTACTTACAGAGCAATTATTGTGATGACCAAATGCTTGTGCACATGCTCAGTCACTTCAGTCCTGTCTGATTCTTTGTGATCCTTTGGATGCAAGCCTTCCAGGCTTCTCTGTCCATGAGATTCTCCAGGCAGGAATACTGGAACGGGTTGCCATGCCCTCCTCCAGGGGATCATCCCAACCTAGGGATTGAACCCACCTCTTTTATATCTCTTGCATTGGCAGGTAGGTTCTTTACCACTACACTACCTGGGAAGCTGATGATTAAATGAGTTAATATTTTAAAAAAACAACAACAGAGCCTTGTATTTAGTAGTACTATAGGAGTTTTCACCATTATTAATTATATTTTGGAGAGTAAATTTGCTTTCCTTAACCTGTTCTTTCCTAAGGCAGTTTGGAATTGACTATAGCTCATCTGAGGGCATTTTGTTGCAAGGGGAAAGAAAGGATGCTTTTGAGCCCAAGACCCTCTTTCCCAACCTCAGGGTGGTCAGTCTGGGGGCGTCTTTTCAGTGCAGCGCTCCTGAAAGCCTAAGATCCACACAAGGACAGTGGCTGGCTCCATAGAGGGAGCTAAGGGCTGGGGAAGAGATGTTAGAACAATGCTATTCTGGGTAACCATTCTGTCAGGGTCTATAACCCTAGTGGGGCTTCCCAGGTGGCTCCATGGTAAAGAATCTGTCTGCCAACGCAGGAGACATGAGTTCAATCCCTGGGTCAGGAAGATCCCCTGGAGAAGGAAACGGCAACACAATCCAGTATTCCTGCCTGGAAAATCCCACAGATAGAGGAACCTGGCAGGCTACAGTCTACTGGGTCATAGAAGAGTTAGACACAATTTAGCAACTAAACAACAGCGAACCCCCATGTGGTCTTTCCTTTCATTCTTGTTCTCTTTGGGATGATGTGGAGAGTGTTTCACCCAAGTGGCTGGGAATCATCTGGTGTTGGTGACTATTGTGAGTGTCTTTTGTAGAAAGGGCTAGCACTTTAAAAACAGTGAACATCTTGAGACATCCACTGTCTCTGTGACTCTCGATTATTCGCTCTGTCTCAGAGCTGCAACGTCTCCTGTATGAAACGGGCTTGCCAAAATGTGTCTACTTCCCAGGGTGGTGCCAACCAAATGTGATGATACAAGTGACAGCAGCTTGTAAACTATAAAGGGTGACACAGATATGAGTTGTTATTATGAGTGGTTCCTCTAATTTCCCTGTTCTCTACAAGCAGACCTGAATGTTAGCAGCACCTGCGTGCTGTCATCACTCAGCTGTTGATTTCATTTAAGGACCTTATTTATAAGTCTGTGGCTGGTGATTGTATGTCGGCTTTTCTAGCAGTGGTGATGGGCTATGCCCACCACTGGACTGGTTCAGGGTGCTAAGGCTGAAGCTGTTTTGTCATACAGCAAAGGGATCCTATGGTTTTTAGAAGCCTCCCTCCTTCAATTTGTAAATCATGTAATATTAATAGGAAGCGTTTTGGAATCATAAGCTGTTTTTTGGTGATACTGTTACTCTGATATTCGATAAAAAGCTTTCAGAATCCAGGAGAATTAGATTTTGGCCAGAGTGGAACGAATGCTATAAATCAAGATTACCTGAAAGGGATATGAGAAAGGATTAAGTTGAGTCCAAGAGATAATGAGGCGAGGGACTTCCCTGGTAGTCCAGTGGCTAAGACTTAAGGGGCCCAGGTTCAATCCCTGGCAGGGCAACTAGACTCTACATACCGCAACTAAAAATCTGGCATGATGCAACTAAAAACATCATGAGTGAAGCAACTAATACCTGACCTATTAATTAATTAACAATTAATTAATAAAAAAGAGAGGGACAATGAGGGGAAATATCCAAGAAGCTTGAAAAAATTTACTAACTTCCAGGAGCAGATTTCTAACTGTTATTTAAAAAGTCACTCTGATGGGAACATTTTCACTGGCAGATTCACATCACAAGAAAGTGGTTTTCTTAATTTTGTATACAGTTCAATGCAGGGACTTTTGGCTGCATTGCATTGAAGTGTTACAAGAAGAAAAGAAAGAGGAAAGAGACGTAGCTGTCAGTTGTGGACAGAGTCAGCTGGTCTCAGATGTGTGCTCTGCAGGTCACAGAAAACATTTTCAAGTCCCTCACCTTTCAGGTCTCGGTCATGGACAGAAATAGAGCACAGAAGGTGATTCTTAGGGAAGACTTCATCTTCCCCATCTTTTACAACTGAAAAATGGAGCAAACGAGTGTCTGGGTTCAGACCCTTGGCAACAAGTGACTGGGAGTCAATGCAACACTGCGGGGACACAGAACTTTGCCTGCCACTGAGCATATTACTGGAGAAATACTGTACAGAACCCAGCAGGCTTCTGCAAACAACACATCCCTTTAAGTTAATTGGTGTTATAGAGAAGCTGAAATGCTCTGCTTATTTACAAAGCTACAGATTTATGTAAAGCAAAACCAATTACACTTAATGCCTAAACTATTCCAGGTGCTCAGTGATAATGTTGCTAAGCACTAGACAAGAAACTAGTGTGTGAATGCCTCCTGCTTCCAATGCAAGTGTGTGTAGTTCCTGCAATTTAGCTAATCACGAGTGTCATCCCCAGTGTGAGAATTCTAAGCTCTTTTGGTGTTTGCTTGGGGTCATTTTTATAATTCTGGAGATCTTTTTTTCACCTCTAATGACGAGTGAAAGCATAATGAGCACTTTTTCCTATCATGATGTAGAAATTAAGAAGACAAAGGCAAATTTGGGAGGGGCGGACAACAAAATAAAGCAGACCCTATTTCTAACAGTGAGAGGGACTGTTGAAGCTTCTGACTTGTTCTGAGATGAGGTGTGTTTAAAGGTTTTTTGATCTTTGGAGCATTGATTAAACCCAAATCACAAACCCAGCATTTAACCTTTTACAACAAAGAAAGATTTTAAGGCAGATCAGGGATCAGCCTCACTGTTTCATCAGAGAACAAATGACCCCCCAAAAAGAGAGAAGGATTTGGAAAATGTTACAGGGCAAGAATTTTTGTCTGTAAGGGTTTGTCTTTTCACTGTCCTCAGAACAAACAAATGAAAATAGTTTGAGTAAGAGAAACACCTGGCGCTTTACAGCTGCTCTTTTGCAATTAAAAATGCATATCATACCTCATCAAGATGTATAAATCTTTTATTCTGAAGATCTAAAATATTTTAGATATACACAAGGGAGGTGCTTTAACTGCAGAATCATTTCCAATCAACTGATAAAACCCACCTCTTCTATACAGCTTGAACTGTCCCGGAAAAGAGTGGTACTCAGATTTTAGAGAGTGTTAAGAATGATTTGGGTGGGTTTGTTAGAACCGTCAATTCCTGGGAAAAGTTTTGCCTTAAAGCAGTCTGTGGTTGGGGCCAGAAAGATCTGCCTGAAACTGGGGGTCCTCAGCAAAACCTTGATAAACACTGCTACAAAGATTTGGGACCCTAGTTGTATTTGATTTTTTTCAATTAATTTTTTCACATTTATTTGCTTATACTGGTAAAATCTCTTTTGGAAAACAGTTTTCTGAATGCATCTGAACTGGTACCAGTGGAAACCAGGTTAGGGAATCTCTTTAAGCATCTCTTTGATTTGATCACTTGCCCTTCCTCCAACACTCATTTAACCTCCTTAATTTTCTTCTTTCCTTTAATCTCAATAATTCCACCACTTATATTTATTTTACAATTTCTTCAGTATGTGAATATTCACTTTTGGGTTAAGGATCTCTATTTTAGTAATGCTGTTTTTTAAAAAAATTTTTTTTTAAGAGGACCATTTTTTAAAAGTCTTTATTAAATTTGTTACAATATTGCTTGTGTTTTGGCTTTTTGGGATTTTACTTAGCTCCTCAACCAGGGATCAAACCTGCACCCCCCTGCAATGGAAGGCAAAGTCTTAATCACTGGACCCAGTAATGCTGCTGTTTAATTCAGAGAAAGTTTCCTTCACTCATAACTTGATAGTGTAATAGCAAGATGAAGTACAGTAAAACTGTATAGGCTTATTATTTATGTATAAGATATAGGTTACTTGTGTTTAGGGTTATTATTTACTCTGACATAAACTGTGTCTGATTATTATGCCTGGCATGTAATAAGGGCTCAATAAATGTGCTGAAGGGGAGAATACTAACGTACTATTATTTCAATTCTAAAGACTTAAAACTATGACAACTAAGAAGTGTCATAGACATTGCTTTAAACGGCTGAATCATTAAAGTACACAGATAACGTTCATAAGGCCACTCTCACCAATACATACATATTAGCTCTTAAACTAAAAGGCATAGCAGCCAGCTGAAGAAAACAGTGAATACTCTGCTCATATGATGGGTTGAGTCGAATAGTTTCACAGGGCTGTTTCCCAAAGATCAATACTTGAAGAAAATTCCTGTGTACCGCCGTAAAATTTCAAAGACTTTTCCTGGAGGGGAAGGGTTTCTTCGAGATTACTTCCACTGGTGTTCTGGGCATTAAAATGATTTAGATTACAATACCTAAAAAAGAAAGAAAGAAAGGTTTTTTTTTTTTTTTAAGGCCAGATGTAGATGACTTGATAAATCATTTGCTTTCTCCCCGTGCTTGTCTCCCTTTTATTACAGTCCCATAGATACTGGCACAACGGTGATGATTATTTAAGAGCCCTGCTCCCCAGAAGAGTCTGGATAAAACGACAAAGGGAGTTTTAGGACGTGTGAAGGTGTCTCACAAGGACCTTTAGGTGGTGCTGTTTTACAGTCTGCCATGAGTCCGATGGTGAGAAATGTTAAAGTCTGGAACTACCGACTTTGTAGACTTAATGGCGGGCAGGACTGGAAAGATTGATCAGATATACTGTGTGTGTTAAGTCACGTCAGTCACGTCCGACTCTCTGCAGCCTTATGGTCTGTGGTCCACTAGGCTCATCTGTCCATGAGATTCCTCAAGCAAGAATCTTGGAGTGGGTTGCCATTTCCTTCTCCAGGGGATCTTCCCGACCCAAGGATTGAACTCCTGTCTCTTACATCTCCTGCATTGGCAGGTGGGTTCTTTACCACCAGCGCCACTTTAGAGTGGTCAGATGCACTGCTGTTAAGTCGCGTCAGTCGTGTCCGACTTTGTGCGACCCCACAGATGGCAGCCCAACAGGCTCCTCTGTCCCTGGGATTCTCCAGGCAAGAATACTGGAGTGGGTTGCCATTTCCTTCTCCAGTGCATGAAAGTGAAAAGTGAAAGTGAAGTCGCTCAGTCTAGGGGTTTGTAAATTCAGCGCTGAGACTGTGTGGAAAATACCACTGTTGAAGAAGAAATCTACAAATGTGTTTCTAAACTGTATCCCCTTATCCATGATGTACCCCAAATCTGGATTCCCCATCTTCTAAATGCCAGACAGTAAGCCAGGGCCCAGTACTCACCTTAACTAACCAAATTCTCACTACAATCTGGGAAGGATGGAACCATTCCCATTTCACAGGCAAAAAAGACTGACGTTTTAAGAGGTTACATAATTTGCTTAGGTTCACATGAGTAAGAGTTGACAGAGCTTAGGTTTGAAACCAGAACCCTCTGAGTCCTGACCATTTTCCTCTATAGCATGCTGCCTCTGAAGACCAATTGTTTCTTAAACATTTTGAAGAAGCTCTAGGAGGAGAGGAGTTTCAGCCTATTTTATTCACTGCTGTATGCCTACTGCTTTGACCAGTGCCTGGTACATGTTGTTGTTTAGTCGCTAAGTCATGCTTGATCCTTTTGCGAACCCATGGACCGTAGCCAGCCAGGCTCCTGTCTATGGGATTTCCCAGGCAAGAATATTGGAGTAGGCCTCCTCCAGAGTACATATCAGATGTCCAATAAATATTGGTTGAATGAACAAATGAATAAGAACCATAAGTTCAATTTTATCAAAGACACATAAGTCTCTGAGGTTAGGCTTTTTTTTTTTAATTTGCGAAGGTTTCTGATGCTAACTTTGCCTTCTTTCCCTTCTCAACATTGCTAAAAATACCTGTAAGAAAAGGATATGCTTTGAATAACTAGTCCTTTGTCTCTGATTTAGGTCTCTTTCACTAATTGTTACAGGTTAGGTACAAAAGATTACTGGTATCGTTAACAAATTAAGCACAATGATATTAACTTTATGTGTTTTACAATATTAGAGGGATGATGGTGTCAAGTTGTAATAATAAATACCCTTCTATTTTCCTCCACTATAAACATCTGTGCGTGCACTCTAAGTCAGTTCAGTCATGTCCAACTCTGCGACTCCATGGGCTGTAGCCCGCCAGGCTCCTCTGTCCATGGGATTCTCCAGGCAAGAGTACTGGAGTGGGTTACCATGCCCTCCTCCAGGGGAGCTTCTCAACCCAGGGATTGAACCCGTGTCTTCTATATATCCTGCATTGGCAGGGGAGTTCTTTACCACTAGTGCCACCTGGGAAGCCCAATAAACATCTATAATATCCTTTATTATTATCTTAGCATCTGATGTAGGATGCATATTTCTATTAAGGTCTATAGCGATATTTGTATAATACTTTCCAGCAAGGGAAAACATTTCATCTACCTACTTTCTTCAGCCCCAACCTGGAGAGCCTCAGGTGTTCATGTCACTATTTCAGATGTGATTGAAGAGGACTCTAATACAGACAGAGGCAGGGGACTATTTGCTTTTGTTTCTTCTTAGAAATGGGAGGTACACCTGGTCTGACTCTCTGGAATATTCCTAACTACACTTAGCTAGGGCTTCCCTGGTGTCTCAGAGGTAAAGAATTCCCCTGCCAATGCAGAAGATTCGGGTTCGATCTCCTTGGGTTGGGAAGATCCTCTGTAGAGGGAAATAGCAACCCACTCCAGTAGTCTTGCCTGGGGAATCCCACAGATGGAGAAGCCTGATGGGCTATAGTCCATGGAATTGCAAAAGAGTTGGACATGACTTAGAGACTAAACAGTAGCATACCCAGTTAAGTGATTTTCCACTGACCTCAACAAGATTAGTTTGGTTCTAGGACTTACACCAGGATTGTAGCACAGTAATATAAACTTGATGGTGGAGTGCCCTTGTATGCTAGCACAGACCTAATTCCACTTGTATATTAGTGAGGGTGCTGTTTCATCATTAATCCACTGGCCTCAGGATCTTTGGGACAAGAATAGCTTGGGACTCTCCTTGATACTTGGGACTGACATTGATAGATTTATCACCAATATCTGGCTCTGACCAGATATACCTTTGGGTTTGGTAAGAACTAGATTGTGTTTGGAAGTATATTGAGATAAAACATCATCTCTCTCATAAATAATGTTTCAATAATACTATCCCTCAGACATCTGTGTTCTCTCCTGTTTCCATCCTTATTGTTTGTTGTTGTTTAGTTGCTAAGTCATGTCTGATCCTTTTGCAACCCAATGAACTGTAGCCCACAGGACTCCTCTGTCCATAGGACTGTCCAGGCATGAATACTAGAGTAGGTTGCCATTTCCTACTCCAGGGGATCTTCCTGACCCAGGGATCAAACCCTTGTCTCCTTTTAGGCAGTCAGGTTCTTTACCACCGAGCCACCAGGGAAGCCCCTTATTTTTTGCCAGTGTTTGACAAAAGCAATCAGTATAGAAATAAGCTGGAATCCTGCACTCTCACTGCAGAGACTGATCTAATCACTTATATTCCATACTGTTTCTCGCTTAATGCTTTTGGTTAGGCCTCTCCAGTCCCAACTGGGAATAGACACCCAAGGCAATGTGTTCCTTTGAACTAATGTAGTTGGTTTTAGCTATTTAATCTCTATGGGCAAATTTTTTAGACTCTCCTTTCTTCTGAAATGGGACAAGCATTCTTGTGGAGGGTGATCAACAGGTGGTGGTGAATACAGTTACTTGAGCTGAAGGGACAGTCTCCGTCCCCATAGAGTTAAGGAGTCATCAAAGCAGGAAGACGGCTCCTCCGTGGCACCTAAAAGCAGCACAATTTACTCAATTAGGTTTTCACTTCAGTGTTCTCATGTATTCAGTTCAGTTCAGTCACTCAGTCATGTCCATGGACTGACACTCATTTGCTCTTTGTGACCCCAGGGACTGCAGCACACCAGGCTTCTCTGTCCATCACCAACTCCTGGAGCTTGCTCAAACCCAGGTCCATTGAGTTGGTGATGCCATCCAACCATCTCATCCTCTGTTGTCCCCTTCTCCTCCTGCCTTTAATCTTTCCCAGCATCAGGATCTTTTCCAATGAGTCAGTTCTTCACATTAGATGGCCAAAGTATTGGAGTTTCAGCTTCAGCATCATTCCTTCCAATGAATATTCAGGACTGATTTCTTTTAGGACGGACTGGTTTGATCTCCCTGCAGTCCAAGGGGCTCTCAAGAGTCTTCTCCAACACCACAGTTCTCATGTATAGAGTGATAAGATCAGAGAGGTGGACAATCATGCTGCTTAAGACAGAAATGCTCAACATATAGAAAATTAATTTCTTCTCATCCTGCTTTATTTCATCCTCTCTTTGTTTCCTTCCCTCATAAAGGATGCAAGATAAAAGAAAGCATACAGGAGATGGAGAAGATTTGGTAAGAATCCAATTTCTTTCTGAATAAGCCCTACATTGGGGCTTCCTCGATGGCTCAGTGGTAAAGACTCTACCTGCAATGCAGGAGCTGCAGGAGACATACCTGGGGTTGGGAAGATCCCCTGGAGGAAGGTATGGCAACTCACTCCAGTATTCTTGCCTGGAGAATCCCATGAACAGAGGAGCTTAGCAGGCTATAGTGCATAGTGTCGCAAAGAGTAGGGCATGACTGAAGTGACTTAGCACACATGCACAAGCCCTGCCTACATTATCTCTTGGTCCTTTTATCTTTGGTTCCCCCAATCTCTGGTGCTTTGTATATTTTTATTCCTGCCTCCTTCTCTGAACCCTGCTCTAGCATCTCTCACTTTATAGTAACTCACTTGCTCAACAATCACAGAAGAATAATCACACTTATATATTTTGAGTGCTACATGCTTGCTCCATGTAGACCAGTACTTTGCTTTCTTCAATTTTATTTTTCAAGTGCTTGGAACAATGCTTAACACATCGGTTGAATGAATGGATAAATGAATAAATGTGTGAGTCAGTCCCAGAGTCATAGAGTTTTGGTTCCCGTGCTAGTGATACGTGAATTTAGACCACAGTCATGGTCATCTTGGCCACATCTCAGCATGAGTCTAGGAGAAAAATAAACAGGAGGAAGAAGAGAGCATAAAGCATCACATGAAGCCATTATTATTATTATTGCTAACATTTTTGAGTCTTTTCTTATCCTTACAATAACCTTATGGCACAGTTACCATTCTTATTGTTTCCTTTTGACAAAGAAGAAACTGAGGCTGAGCAAGGTTAAGCAACTTGCTGAGGTTTGTGCAGCTAAGCTGTGGGACTGGATTCAGCTGGGCTGCCTCTAAAGATTGCTTTTTTTTTTCAACTTTATCAACATATATGTATTTTTAATTAAGATATAGTTTCTTTGCAATGTTGTGTTAGTTTCTGCGGTACAAAAAAGTGAATCGGCTATATGTATATATATATCCCCTCCCACCCCCACCCGTTCCACCCCTCTAGGCCATCACAGAGCACCGCGCTGAGCTTCCTGTACTATACAACAGGTTCCCACTGGCTATCTATTCTACGCATGGTGGTGTATATATGTACATTCCATTCTCCCGATTCAGCCTGCCCTTGCCTTCCTCACTGTGTGTCTGTGTGTCCATTCTCTGTGTCTGTCTCTATTCTGGCCCTGCAAATAGGATCATCTCTACCATTTTTCTAGGTTCCACATTTATGTGTTAAGATACAATTTTGTTTCTCTTTCTTCACTCTGTAGACAAACTTGAGGTCTGTGCACGTCTCGACAAATGACCCAAACTACTTTTTGAAACACAGGGTCAAATCTTACAGTGGGAGAGCACGTGAAATTGAGAAAACAACACAGATTTGTGAGAATTAGCTGATGGGTGACACTCATGTGTTTGGAGGCAGTGGCCGGAGGGGAAAGCAGCCTTGCCTGCAGTTTCAGGTTTTATTGCTGACTCTGTTTTGCTGCAGAGACAGGGACATTGCTGTTGAATCCTTCTGCAAGAATCTGACTTTCTAATGTGGTGGTCAATCTGAGAACCAGGCAGACGTTTTTAAGGAGATTTTACAGTACAGAGGGTCACTTTGGTAACATATACTTTGGAAGGTAAGAAATTTTAAAATTCAGGAAGCGCTTAAGACTTTTAATTTTTATTTGTTTGTTTTTTTTTATTTATGTCATTAATTCTGTCTCACATGAGGTCTCAGTGCTTCTCTTATGCTGGACCATAGGCTCCACTGACTGATACCGACTGCATGTCCTTCTGATTGACCACTTCCCATGACTGATGTTCCAAAAGAGATTTATTAGAGGAATAAAAGAATGATTCAGGCAAGGAATAAGTGGTACTAGACGAGAGACTAAGTGACTAAATAGATAAATGAATGGAAAGAAGTGAGGAAAATAAAGACATATTTAGTTCCTGCAACATGGCAGACATGCTTGGTCTTTTATCAAAATTCATCTCCACAAAAAGCCCACAAAAGGTTGGAATTATTGTCCTTGTTTTACATGTGTGAAGACAGAGGCTCAGAGAGGTGAGGCACTTTGCTCAAAAGCACACAGCCATCCAAGAAGACGTCACTGAGAGAGAGGGCCTGGCAATGGACGGATGGTAGATGATACATATTAAGCCACTTGAATGGTCTCAGGTGACTGGCTAAATGATTTTGCACAGTTTGTTATTGACCTTGAAATGGTCACTGCTGATTTAAAGGCCTGAATGGAATCCAAATCTTAAGGCTCATTAGATTTCTAGCTATTTGTTTAATGATATTTGCTTTTAATGATAATGACTCATTCATTCTTATTATCGATATGGTTATTTCTAATTCTAAAATGGCACTGGATGTTGGAGGAAAAATATCTTTTTTTAGAGTTGAGCGAAGAACTTTTTATTATAAGGACTGATGGAAAAAGTGAAGTCTAAATGAAATTTTCTTGCTCTGAATGTCTGTTAAATTTCTCTAATATGCTAATTTGTCCAGTCATGGAATACAAGATTCCCATTGGCTCAGTGATGGCTCCCAGATCAATATTTCATGGACTCAGAAATTGTTCATCTTACCACACACTTACCTTTGTGAAACACCCCAGAATCCCAGGACGTTCAACAATGTTAATGATGCCAAGAAAAAGAAGAAGTTTTCTAAATTGCCTTTGTTTAATGTGTTTGGAAACCAATTGCCTGTTTGGAACAAATGTAATTGTTATTCAACTGCAGAGTTGTAAGTTTCTGTGAATATTTTATCATTCCACAATTCATAGAGTTTTATTCGCTTGAATAATATCTACAGAGCAAAAAAGCACATCTGAAACTCAGAGTTAAAATTCATTTAATTCTGTAATTAACAGTAAAATAATAAGCAAAGCACGCCAAATGTTTTGAAGGTCAAAAAACTTGATTTCGATAGCACAATATAGGTATCAGAAGAACCTGATTATGCTTCTAATTTGCAAGAATCACATTTTTAATTTATTCTTATATGTTTAATATATAGAACAGTGCTTGGGACCCCCATAGGGATTGTTTGGTAAAATACATTGATGTATGAAAATTATTTGTCATCACCAGATAGCCCATTGTATGTGCTAATTGTAAGGTTGTGAATGTGAAAGTCACTCAGTTGTGTCTGACTCTGTGATCCCATGGACTGTAGCCTGCCAAGCTCCTCTGTCCACAGACTTCTTCAGCCAAGAATACTGGAGTGGGTAGCCATTCCATTCTCCTGGGGATCTTCCCAACCCGGGGATCGAACCCAGGTCTCCTGCATCGTAGCTGGATTCTTTACTGTCTGAGCCAGCAGGGAAGCCCAAGAATACTGGAGTGGGTAGACTATCCCTTCTCCAGGGGATCTTCCCGACCCAGGGATTGAACTGGGATCTCCTGCATTGCAGGAGGATTCTTTACCAGCTAAGCTACCAGGGAAGCCCAATTGTAAGGTTAGTGAGATAATACATGTAGATGCCAGATGTTACTTTATTTTGATAACTGAGATAGGATAAATCCAGTGTTACTTTAATACCACAGACCTTATTGGTCATATTGCAGTCTGTGGTTCATGTGAAGATTTTCTTTTAACCTGATGAGAATTCCTCAATTTAATACCCTTAAGTAAGGAATCTTCACCTCCTTTTGATGTCACACTGAGTATGTGCTGTGGTGTGTTAAGTTGCTTCAGTCATGTTTGACTCTGTAACCCCATAGACAGAGGAGCCTGGTGGACTGCAGTCCATGGATCGCAGAGTCAGACTGTAGTCCACCAGACTCCTCTGTCCATGGAATTCTGCAGGCAAGAGTACTGGAGTGGGTTGCCATTTCCTCCTCCAGGGGATCTTCCCAATGCAGGGAATGAACCCGCATCTCTTATATCTCCTGCATTGGCAGGCGGGTTCTTTACCACTAGCATCATCTGGGAAGCCCCAAACTGAGTATACAGGAAATTAATTAGGGTTCAAGGTCATTGCTTTCACTACACTTCTAAGTTGTGACTTTTGCTTTGGATCTTTGCTAGAACTCTCTTTTCATACCTAAATCTATATATCTATATCCATATTATCACTATGACTTACACACACACTCAGTTTTTCTTCAGTGGGTGTTGAAATTTAATATTGAATATATTCTATGAAATATGATGTATTCTATCATATACATTATACATGTAGCACTTATTTTTATGCACTACTTTTAAAAACAGCAGTAGGATCTTAGTAGTAATAATATATCATAGATATATAGCATTATGGAAGTTTAAAAGATTACTTAAAAGGCAAAATCTATCTTCAGAGAGAGAATTTAAATTCAATTGCAGTTCTGATTGGGCAAAATAGTCAGTTCAGTTCAGTCACTCAGTCATATTGGACTATTTGCAACTCCATGGACAGCAGCATGCCAGGCTTCCCTGTCCATAACCAACTCCCAGAGCTTGCTCAAACTCATGTCCATCCAGTCAGTGATGCCATCCAACCATCTCATCCTCTTTTGTCCCCTTCTCTTCCTGTCTTCAATCTTTCCCAGCATCAGGGTCTTTTCCAATGAGTCAGTTCTTCCCATCAGGTGGCCACCCCGCAAAATGTTATGCATTATGAGACCAGGAAGAGATCATCTCTGAATAGTCAGCTCCTACAATGGGTTGTGAGCAATATGTCTATGTTCCAACTGACTTGATCTTCAGTGTCATCTCTGGCACACGGGTTATATGTTGCTTCCTTAACTAGTATATGGGTTTTGGCCTCTCTCTTGACAGTGTATACTTTTAAATGGGGTTTGAATTAAATGCTTTGTTCAAGCTTGATAGTCAGCAAGTGCACAAGCATGACAGCTGTGAAGAATTGTGCCATTTCCCACTTAAAGCTGCTGCTCTTCTGTCATTTAACTTCCCAATGACTATTATTATGGATCAACCATGAAAATTATCTTGTGTCCATTATAGTCTAGGACCCATAATGAAATCTGGTATTGAGTTTAAAGCTATTTTGTAAGTTCTACTTCCCCATTTTATTAATTTGTGTTCCATTACAATATAAATTTACGGTTTTATTGCTACATTGGTATGCTGCCTTTATCTGATATTTAGGAGAAGTTTCACTGAATGTCTGTGTCTGTCTATTGGGTACTTTGTAATCTTTTTAATGCATGTGTTTGTGTGTGTGTTTAGAAACTAAACGTTTGGTTGTACCTGAATGTGGGAGTCAGGGTAGAGGTCAAGGTAAGTTGAGATGGCATCACACTTATTTTCAGGAAGAACTAAACCATCCTGCTAAGCCTATTCAAACAGTCCCATTTCCTTATTTCTCCCGAATTAATATCTCAATCATATTTCTGTCCTTTTCATTTCACATCAGCACTTTGCATGTCATGCGATTATACCATTTTATCACCGTGTTTCTCTGGCTAGAGTAAGAGGAGTTTGCACAGAGTAGGCAAAGCCTCAGAATTAACATGACATCAATTCTTCTTGGAGCATGAATTTTACTCCATAATAAGTAATTGAAAAGACTATCTTTATTGCATAACAAAGTCAGATGAGGGAGAAGAATATAAATTTTATAAGATCTTTAAAGGTAAAACATAATATTTCTAAGAAATTGTGCAGTTACAGCAAATACCAGACCATCAGGGCTTCCTAGGTACATAAGAGACAGAGGTTTGATCCCTGGGTCAGGAAGGTCCCCTGGAGGAGGAAGGGCATGGGAACCTACTCAGTATTCTTGCCTGGAGAGTCCCATGGACAGAGGAGCCTGGTTGGCTATAGTTCATAAGGTCACAAAGAGTTCGACACAACTGAGAGACTGAGCACGCACACATGTGCCCGGTGTGGGGTTAGTGTGCATACATCTCTCTCATTGGAGGTGCTGGGGTGGGCACACAAGAGAAACAGTGTCACCTGGTATCATGTGCATGGGGCTGACAGGAGGATGTAGTACTTGAAAAGTTAGAGAAAGGCAGTGGAAATTTATGAATAACACAGGATATTTGGTGACTGGAATTATTTTGAAAATAAAAGAGAGAGAAATTTAAAAAAAAAAAGAAAATAAAAGAGAACCATACCACCTAGTTAAACTCCTGATCATACTCCTTTGAAGTGAAGTGAAGTGAAGTCGCTCAGTTGTGTCTGACTCTTTGCGAGCCCATGGACTGTAGCATACTACGCTCCTCCATGCATGGGATTTTCCAGGCAAGAGTACTGGAGTGGGTTGCCATTTCCTTCTCCAGAGGATCTTCCTGACTCAGGGATCGAACCCAGGTCTCCCACACTGCAGGCAGACGCTTTACCATCTGAGCCACCAGGGAAGTCCTTTATTCTTTCTTTTAAAACTTTTATTAGGGTATAGTTGATTTACAATGTTTCTGAGCTTCTGCTGAACAGGAAAGTGAATCAGTCATACATATGCATATATCTACTCTTTTTAAAGATTCTCTTCCCATACAGGCCATTACAGAGTATTGAGTAGAGTTCCCTGTGCTATACGGGAGGTTCTTATTAGTTTTCTATTTTATATATAGGAGAATTCTTTCTAAAATTTGATTTTTAATGTCCATCTTTCTTCCTAATGATGATCTCATTCTAGTTCCATAGTTTTGCCTTTCCTTCTCTAGGGGATCTTCCCAACTCAGGGATGGAACCCGGGTCTCCTGCATTGCAGGCAGATTCTTTACCATCTGAGCCCCCAGGGAAGCCTTTGATTGTGTAGCTAATTTACATGGTGCACTTCATGGTCAAGAAAACCATCACCTGAATTGATTACATGGAACAAACACTAGCATCAAGTTGGAGAGAGAGATTCTTTGTGAAGCTTAAATTTGCTTTTTATGAGATTACATGTCTATGTATTACATGCCTATGTATTACATGTCTATGTATGCTCTTTAGAGCTAGCATTGCCTATAGAAAGATATAGAAAAAAATATAGAAACAGCATTGCTGGAATCAGAGAGACTTTTGAAGTCTATTATTTAATAGTTTGTTTATTGAGGATTTGCCCAAATGGATGGCTTCAGCCTTGGTTTCTCCTCTCTAAAATGATAGCAGTACCCCTTCTCACTGAGCTGGTATGAAAAGAAAAAGAGATAATAGATGTTGAGGGTTGGGCACAGAGAGGGTACCCCCCATAAGCATTAGGCTATCCCTTCTTGCGCCTCACTTGAGAGGTGCTCATATAAACTCATGGAGCCTGAGCTTGATCTTGAGCCCATCTCCTGTCAGATATTTCATGTTCTGTGTGCCCTTTTTTTTTTTTTTATCATTATCCCAGGACTGGTTGTAAAATGTTCCATTTAACATTGTCAGTTGACTCAGCTCTTAGGTACTATAACTTTATTTTAGTAGCTTATAAACTTTTATTGTCGTAATTCACATTTGTGCCATTTTTCATCTGACATTTCTAGTAGCTGATTGAAATCAGGAGCATCCTTGCAAAAGGAGACAAAATGAAGGCTTTAGGTCTCGAATAGGACTAACGAGACTTCTCTAGGTCTTAGCTGGGGTGGACAGGAAGGTTAACAATGTGAGAAAAAATAGCCACATGAAGAATCTGGGAGGTGACACAGTGCTGTTTGTTAATGCTAACAGTTAAGCCTTGGTGACGTATTTTGATATTGTAACCAGCTTGTTAGTAATGAGTGTTAGACTACTGACTAGAAGAACACTCACAAAATATTTGGCATTGTTCACCGCTCCCCCAAATCATCTCTCACTCAGCTAGATTTATTTGTTCATTTGAAAATCATTTAAGAAATTTTTATGTACCAGGAAATGGGCATTCCATCTCTTAAGCAAAGGAGCTCATGGATTAGTAACATGAAACATACAAACAGATATACCACATACCTTGTTTTATTGCACTACACAGATCTTGCATTTTTTACAAACTGAAGGTTTGTGGCAACTCTTGTCAAGCAATACTATTGGTGCCATTTTTCCAACAGATTTTTTTTTTTTTTTGGCCACACTATGTGGCATGTGGGATCTTAGTTCCCCAACCACGGGAACTACTACGGACCCCCAGCAGTGGAAGTGCAGCATCCTAACCAGTGGACTACCAGGAAACTTCCCCCAAACAGAATCCTTTTTTGATTATGGTATGTACATTGTTTTTTTTAGACATATGTTACTGGGCACTTAGCAGACTTATAGTGTAAACATGTTTTATGCTATACCATCTTAATAGACAATATATGAAGTCACTTCAGTCGTGTCCGACTCTGTGCGACCCCATAGATGTCAGCCCACCAGGCTCTCCCATCCCTGGGATTCTCCAGGCAAGAACACTGGAGTGGGTTGCCATTCCCTTCTCCAATGCATGAAAGTGAAAAGTGAAAGTGAAGTCGCTCAGTCGTGCCTGCAGCCTACCAGGCTCCTCCGTCCATGGGATTTTCCAGGCAAGAGTGCTGGAGTGGGGTGCCATTGCCTTCTCCAATAGACAATATAGTGTCTTAATATACAATGTCTTTTACACATACTGTCTTAATAGACTGTATGGTGTAAACAGCACTTTTATATACCTTGGGAAATGAAAAAAATCCACGTGACTTGCTTTATTGCTATATTTACTTTACAAATCTACGGTGTCTCTGAGGTACGCCAGTAATTATTCTTGAACATTAGACTTTATAGGCACTAAATAAAATGTTTCTGTTTATCTTAAATTATCATGGTCATTTTAGAGATAAAAGGACTATAGACTTATCTAAACTAGTTCTTGTATTTTATTAATGAAAAGAAGAAAGTGCAGAGAGATAAAGCGAAGCTTCACTCAGTAGACCCTCATTTCTTTTCTATTTTGAGCTTTTTATTTCTCTTTTTCTTAAATATTTATTTATTTGACTGCATCGGTCTTAGTTGCAGCCTGCGGGTTTAGTTGCCCTGCAGCCTGTGGGATCTTACTTCTCCGACTAGGGATCAAATCTGTGCGCCCTGCATTGCAAGGAAGATTCTTAACCACTGGACCATGAGGGAATTTCCGGAACCTTCATTTCTTACTCTTAAAACTGCACAATTACAGCTCCCTGTTGGTGCTAATGTAATGATTAATTATGATTTTCCTTAGAATCTTGTCAATAGTCTAAAGACATCTGGACAGCAGTCTTTGAAATAGCTTGCTCCAAATAACATCCAAAATATCTAAGACGGTATCTCCACCTAAATCCTGGGATTGACATTCAACTTATTATGAGACTCAGAATAATTTACACTAAATTTAAGGTTTTAGGAATGGGCTTGAGAAATACATATAGTGAGCCACACATGCTATGATGCTGTAAACAGCACAAAACTGCTGATGTGAAAGAAAATACTTTTCATCTATTAAACGAAAATCCTATTGCATCTTATGCCCTGTGATGTGAAGCCTAACATTTCATGTAATGCCTTTGTGTCTTGAGTGTCGCAGAGCCCTAAAGGCCTGACCACACATTTCCCTGCTTCATCAGACATGTTCTCCACTCAGGGGCATGTTGTCCCCTCCAGCTAGTTCACTATCAGCCAGACCAGCTACACTCCAACTGGTCCTCAACAGATTTCACTTCTTACCAGTCCTTCACCATTATTCAGCCCAGCAGTCACATTCTCCTATTGGAAGCAGAGATCACATCACTGTTTGTTGCTGTAAGTCTGTCCCTCACAGACCCTGATTGTATACTCTTTCCCTGGGTGCAGCCCCATACAGCCAGGCACAGCATGCTCTCGTACCCTAACATGAGCACAGGTGATGGATAAACTTCTGTCAGTCTCGTCTTCCCACATGTTCATCTTATGCTATTTAGGTAGGAGGATCCCTCTCTCGCCAACATGGTGAATAGGAGGTGACTGGGATATGCCCCCACCCCAGAAATCAAGGTCAGTCCTAGACAGAAAGATGGTATTTGTTGTTGAGCTAATGCACAGTTACTGTTTTGTTTTGTTTTGTTTTGTTTTTTGGTGATGGTGGGGGAAGCCCTTCCCTATACCCCTCTAGCCAGCACCCAGCACCAAGTACCTCTGCTTCTAAACTATTATCAGAGAGCGGAACTTCCATAAACCATTAGACAAGAAGTAACGGGGGCACAGCACAGTCAGGGGACATTGCATCCCAGAAGTGTAGTCTTCAGAAGTATTATAGGTGAACATGAGTTCTGGGAGCACCTGAAAGTCAAGTACGCTTGAGACTGAAGTTTATAATCACACTATATGATCAGAGTGTTGAAGAACTAGAAAATGGGGGTAGATAACGTTCTTATGTCAGTCTGCTTATTGTTGTAACTTGGATTTTATTGGGGATATTTTTAACATAAGACTTTGGCAAAAATAGGGAATGTGACTGTACTGTGCTCAGTTGTTTCAGTCGTGTCCAACTCTGCAACACCATGGACTATAGCCAGCCAGCTTCCTCTGTTCATGGGATTCTCTAGGCAGGAATACTGGAGTGGGGTTGCCACGCCCTCCTCCAGAAGATCTTCCTGACCCAGGGACTGAGCTCGTGTCTCTCACGTCTCCTGCACTGGCAGGCAGGTTTATTATCACTAGCGCCACCTGGGAATGTGACTGGAGGTAAGGAAATCCATATACATTTTCAGTTAGTAGATACTGCCTCTCAGTTAATCTGTTCCTTGAGCTTTCCTCAGTAAATCTGTTCCTCAGTAAATCAGATGGTAAAGACTCTGCCTGCAATGCAGGAGACCCAGTCTCTACACCTGGTTGGGGAAGATTCCCTGGAGAAGGAAATGGAAACCCACTCCAGTACTCTTGCCTGGAGAATGCCATGGACACAGGAGCCTGGTGGGCTACAGTCCATGGGTTCACAAAGAGTTGGACACAACTGAGTGACTAACACACTTTCACTGAGATGAGTAAACAGAAAAAAATCCATATGAGGGAGGAAATGTGATGATAATACATATTATTGCTATTGTTTACAAAATACCCCAACACAAAACGACAAAGGTTAAAATAATAATGATGAAATGAGAAACTCATACAGCAAAGGAGAAGGAAATGGCAAGCACTCCCGTGTTCTTGCCGGGAGGATTCCAGGGACGGGGGAGCCCGGTGGGCTGCTGTCTATGGGGTTTCACAGAGTCGGACACGACTGAAGCGACTGAGCAGCAGCAGCAGCATACAGCAAATGTAAAAATAAAATAGCAGAAAAAACTAGTTTCAGGAAAAACTGAATTCAAAGGAAAAACCATGTCAAAGGGACATCGAGGATCTTTTTATATTGATAAAAAGCTCAATTCAAATTGCAGATATGTCAATGAATATCTCTTAGGTAATGAAACATAACAAAATCTGTTGGAAATGCAGAGATTAAAAAAACAGACAGATAAATAATTCTGCAGAATGATTACATCATAGTTTGATTCTTTTTTTTTTTGATAGAGTAGGCAAAAAGGAACATAATGTAGAGAATTAGAATAATGTAATTGGCACTTTGCTGTACACCTGAAACTAATGCAATACTGTAAATCAACTATACTTCAATAAAAAGGAATAATATGATTGGTAAGAGTTTAATTAAGATTACAATATTGTTGAGTACAAAGAAAAATGTTAGAGGACTTATAGAAGTTTAGATAACATTAATGACAAACCAAATTCCTGTAAATTGAAGATTCTGCTCCTAAATAACTAGCTGGTCAAAGAGGAAATGAAATTTACAATCACAATGTATTTAGAAAATAAAAAATGAGAAAATTGCATTTACAAATTAAAGGAACAGAGTTAAATCCTATTAAGAGACATTTAAAGGCACACTGTTTTCACTTTTAGAGTAAGAATAAGCATATATGAATTAAATACTGAACGTGAAAATCAGAAAATAAATAAATCTAAGGAAAGTAGGAGGAAGGAAATAGAATAGAAAGTCAACATCTTAAAGTATATTAAACAGTTCTAAGAGCTGATTCATTGCAGGAAAATGTAACAACAACAACAAAAAACTTGACAAATCCAATCAAAATATACAACAAATGAATCAGACGATATAACAGTGTTAAGTTATGAGTATGCTAGGTTAGTGTCAAAAAATGTTCTGGAAACAGGATGATTATCTAAGAAAACGCTATTTGCCAAAATAGGACCTAGAAGAAATGAAAAATCTTAATGGCAAGAAATAGCAGGGAAAGAAACATTGCAAAGAATGATCCTCAAAGACACATGAGGTCTAAATGCACCTTTTCATTTTCATGGAAGAAGTGAGTCTTTCCTCCGGATCTTAAAGAGCAAAAGATCATCAAGTATTGATGCTACTGAGGATTGTTTATCCCATGTAGTTAAAATGATTTAATATTGAAAAGTCTATTAATTAAATATACTGTAATGTCAAGAGCATTAAGAAAAATCAAAAGGTGATCTCAAGAACTGCTTAAGAAGCATTCAATAAACTGGAGCCGATTATACAGAGTGAAGTAAGCCAGAAAGAAAAACACCAATACAGTATACTAACACATATATATGGAATTTAGGAAGATGGCAATGACGACCCTGTATGCAAGACAGGGAAAGAGACACAGATGTGTATAACGGACTTTTGGACTCAGAGGGAGAGGGAGAGGGTGGGATGATTTGGGAGAATGGCATTCTAACATGTATACTATCATGTGAATTGAATCGCCAGTCTATGTCTGACGCAGGATGCAGCATGCTTGGGGCTGGTGCATGGGGATGACCCAGAAAGATGTTATGGGGAGGGAGGTGGGAGGGGGGTTCATGTTTGGGAATGCATGTAAGAATTAAAGATTTTAAAATTAAAAAAAAAAAATTTAGCCTGCTTCATTTAAATCTTAGAGAACAAGAAACAGAAATGTTCTTATGATAACATCCTTTAAGATTCTCTTTATAAACCTATAAATATGTTTAATAGAAAATTAAGAAAAATTCCTGTTAAGGCCATGAGAAAGATAAAATGTGACTGTATTCTGTTATTAACATTGCACTGAAGTTCTGTGTCCTGATGAGGATGCAAAACAGAGGAGTTAATATTGAAAATAAGGATGAAAACTGTATTTATCTTAAGATTAGAGAATTTAGCTGTAAACTTAAAAGGATCAACTAAAATGCCCTCATAAATTTACTAAGAAAGTTTAAGAAGTTAGATGCAAGATGAAGACATAAACATTAATAATCTCCCGATATAATAGTGATTATCTCAGTGAGTTGTAATGAGGGAAAATGATTCAGTTCATAATAGCAAAAAGAAAAAGAGCATAAAATGCCAACAATAACTCTAAGAAATGTTCAGGATATATGCAAAGAAAAAAATATTCAGTTCAGTTCAATCACTCAGTCGTGTCCGACTCTTTGCGACCCCATGAATCGCAGCACGCCAGGCATCCCTGTCCATCCCCAACTCCCGGAGTTCTCTCAGACTCAAATCCATTGAGTCAGTGATGCCGTCCAGCCATCTCATCCTCTGTCGTCCCCTTCTCCTCCTGCCCCTAATCCCTCCCAGCATCAGAGTCTTTTCCAATGAGTCAACTCTTCGTATGAGGTGGCCAAAGTACTGGAGTTTCAGCTTTAGCATCATTCCTTCCAAAGAAATCCCAGGGCTGATCTCCTTCAGAATGGACTGGTTGGATCTCCTTGCAGTCCAAGGGACTCTCAAGAGTCTTCTCCAACACCACAGTTCAAAAGCATCCATTCTTCGGCGCTCAGCCTTCTTCACAGTCCAACTCTCACATCCATACATGACTACTGGAAAAACCATAGCCTTGACTAGACGGACCTTAGCTGGCAAAGTAATGTCTCTGCTTTAGAATATGCTATTTAGGTTGCTCATAACTTTTCTTCCAAGGAGTAAGCGTCTTTTAATTTCATGGCTGCAGACACCATCTACAGTGATTTTGGAGCCCCCCAAAATGAAGTCTGACACTGTTTCCACTGTTTCCCCATCTATTTCCCATAGAGTGATGGGACCGGATGCCATGATCTTTGTTTCCTGAATGTTGAGCTTTAAGCCAACTTTTTCACTCTCCTCTTTCACTTTCATCAAGAGGCTTTTTAGCTCCTCTTCACTTTCTGCCATAAGGGTGGTGTCATCTGCATATCTGAGTTTATTGATATTTCTCCCGGCAATCTTGATTCCAGCTTGTGTTTCTTCCAGTCCAACGTTTCTCATGATGTACTCTGCATAGAAGTTCAATAAGCAGGGTGACAATATACAGCCTTGATGTACTCCTTTTCCTATTTGGAACCAGTCTGTTGTTCCATGTCCAGTTCTAACTGTTGCTTCCTGACCTGCATACAGATTTCTCAAGAAAAAAATCTTACTAAACTGAATTTTCGAACACTAATAAATTAAAAATGTTACACACCTAGATGGAACACTATTATAAAAACTTTCCCCACTAAAATTTGCTATTGACTTCTACTTATTTTTTTAAATAACAGGATTTGGGTAAAACTAATAAAATGCCTTCAAAATTCATATGGAGGTATAAACCATAGGGAATATAATTTTTACATTTAATATATTTTTATAAATGAATCACCACAAGAAGTATGATTAGTAATACCTGATATGCACTGCATGCATGCATGCTTAGTTGCTCAGTCGTGTCCGAATCTTTGCAGTCCCATGGACTGTAGCCTGTCAGTCTCCTCTGTTCATGGGATTTTTCAGGCAAGAATACTGGAGTGGGTTGCCATTTCCTCCTCCAGGGGATCTTCCTGACCCAGGGATCGAACCTGCATCTCCTATGTCTCCTGAATTTGCAGGTAGGTTCTTTACCCATTGAGCCACTGGATGCATTATATATCATAAAACTGTATAATTAAAAAGAGAGTGGTACTAAGCTAAACTCAAGAGGCATTGGAAAGGAACAAGACAGAAAGACATCCTTGAAACAATGCTAAGACCAGCTGAGAACTAAGTCTATATTAAAGTACATATCACTAACTGGTTTCATTTCATTTATCCTATAGTTGTGGAATATTTTTGGTTTAACTAACTTTTCTCAAAATATATCAAATTATGTTGTGAAACTTGTTTATTTGAATCAAATAAGTGTTATCTTCACTTAATACAAAAATTAAGTCCACATGAATAAGTCTGTTCTACTAGAATTCCATAGGGTTTCCCTGGTAGCTCAGTGGTAAAGTATCTGCCTGCAATGCAGGAGACCCAGGTTGGGTTCACATCCTCTGGAGTAAGCAATGGCAACCAGCTCCACTATTCTTGCCTCGAAAGTCCTATGGACAGAGGAGCCTGGAAGGCTACAGTCCATGGGGTTGCAAAGAGTTGGACATGACTGGAGTGACTGAGCATGCAAAATTCCATAACCATAGATAAATGTGACGAAGTTAATCACAATGAAAAAGGTTGATAGATTTGATTATTAATATATATCAACAAAACACATGTAAAACACTCATCTATAAAATGAAATGTTTAGTTAAAACTGGGAAAATATTAGCAATAAATGGCAATGATATAATAATATCCCTAAAGTTTAAAGAACATGGAAAGCAATAAGAAAAAACACAGATAGATTAAAAGAAAAATGGGCAAAGAATATGATATGTCATTTTATGAAGAAAAAAAGCAATGTTCATCACATTAAAAACTTCAATTTCCTGTTCTTAAAAATACAAATTAAAGTAACAATGGAATATAATTTTTTGCTAATCAGATTGATGAAGATTAAAATAGTAATATGCTCAGGGCTGAAATTAATACATTGAGACAAGCATTATCCTACCACACTGGTGGCATAATTGATTGGCCTTTTAGAAAACAATTTGGCTTTACTTCTCAAGAGTCTTTAAAATATTTAACTTCATTGAAAGAGCAATCACATTTCCAAGATTCTATTCTAAGGGGACAATCCTTATCTGATGTACTTTAAGATTATATAAAATATGCACACCTTAGTAATATTTATTAGCATTAGAAAATGGGAAAAGTCTAAACATTCCTTAAGAAGGAAAAGGCAAATTAATATATAGTATACATGTATATGATATATATTAAATTAAATCAATATATATCCCCATCCACGCAATAAAACGTATCAAGTAATTGTTAAAAGTAAGCTTTCCTTTTTTCTTTCAGAGAAGAGTTTCAAATAACATGGGACGATCTCTCAATATTTTTAAGGAAAGACTAAAAGGTAGATACTTAATACAAATTTGTGTATTGAGCTTTCAGCAGGATTAATTCAGGCACTAATTTTGTTTAAAATAGATACCCATAGGGCTTCCCTGGTGGCTCAGTGGAAAAGAATTTGCCTGCCAATTCAAGAGAAATGGGTTTGATCCCTGACCCAGGAAGATCTCACACGCTGCGGAGTAATTAAGCCTGTGTGCCTCAACTATTAAGCCTGTGCTCTAGAGCATGGGAACCACAACTACTGAGCCCATGGGCCACAGCTTTTTCTCCATTCCTTTATACTTTGAATTTATTTCATCATATATGGCAGAATAATAATATTTTAAAACATATATGGGCACCTTTATGGGAGAAAAATATTTTTAAACCACTTCATCAAACACACTTTTGAGGATATTTGACTTCTAAAAATTATTTCTGATTTATTATAAAAGACCAAAAATGGCTGGTTTTCCACTACAATCAACCCTTTTTCAGCAGTCAAAGTCTGGATGATAGCCTTGATATTGTAAGTTGCAAGTTATGTGCTATTTATGAACCTATCCTAAGATTTTATTTTGGAAATTATAATACCCCAAGTAACAATAACCAGTCGAGTCTGAACCCTTCAGTGACATTTCACTATATTCTGTATTGAAATCCTAGATTTACCCAATGCCTCAGGTATACCTGACATTATTTTAAGTGCTAAAATATATTGGGTGTTTTTTAAAATTTTATTTATTTTTTAATTGGTGGAAAATAGCTTACAATTTTGTGTTGGTTTCTGCAGTACAACATACACTATATATATATTATAGTGTATACAACATACATTATATATATATATATATATAATGACAAGCATATTGTTTTTGATTCCAGGCATATTTCAGTTATGACAAGCATATTGTTTTTGATTTAAGGCAGATTTCAACTATCTCTTTTTGGAGGAAGAGGTAGTATTTCCTCTTTTTACTAACATTTCATTCTGAATGTTATGGAGCTGTGAAAATATTTAAAATTTTTTATTGAAGTATAGTTGATTTACAATGTTGTGTTTATTACCTATGTACAGCAAAGTGATTCAGTTGTACATATAAATATTCACTGTTTTTAAAGTATTCTTTGTCATTATGATTTATCATAGGATATTGAACATAGTTCTCTGTGCCATACAACAGGACTTGCTGCTTACCCATTCCACATATAAAAGCCTACATCTGCTGACCCCAGTCTCCCACTCCATCCCTCCCCTAAGCCCTCTCCTCCTTGGCAACCGAGGTCTGTTCTCTATATCTGTGATTCTGTTTCTGTTTCATAGACCCATTTGTGTCATATTTCAGATTCCATATAAGTGATATTCAGTTCAGTTCAGTTCATTTCAGTCATGTCCGACTCTTTGCGACCCCATGAATCGCAGCACGCCAGGCCTCCCTGTCCATCACCATCTCCCGGAGTTCACTCAGACTCATGTCCATCGAGTCAGTGATGCCGTCCAGCCATCTCATCCTCGGTCGTCCCCTTCTCCTCCTGCCCCCAATCCCTCCCAGCATCAAAGTCTTTTCCAATGAGTCAACTCTTCACATGAGGTGGCCAAAGTACTGGAGCTTCAGCTTCAGCATCATTCCTTCCAAAGAAATCCCAGGGCTGAGCTCCTTCAGAATGGACGGGTTGGATCTCCTATATCATATGGCATTTATCTTTCTTTCTGACTTACTTCACTTAGCATGATAATCTCTATTATCATACTACGTTCCAATGTTCCAAATGGCATTATTTCATTCTTTTTTATGGCTAAGTAATATTTCATTCTATCACACACAGATGTTCAGTAATTATTGCCAGCTTCCCTGGTGCCTCAGATGGTAAGAATCTACCTGCAATGCAGGAGACCTGGGTTCGATACTTGGGTCAGGAAGATCCCCTTGAGAAGGGAATGGCATGGGAACCCATTCCAGTATTCTTGCCTGGAGAATTCTATGGACAGAGGAACCTGGTGGGCTACAGTCCATGAGGTCACAAAGAGTCAGACATGACTGAGTGACTCACACACACAATATTTCATTGTGTGTATATATATATATATATATATATACACACACACACACATATACATACACCACATCTTCTTTATCCATTCATCTGTCAATGAACATTTAGGTTGTTTCCATGTCTTGGCTGTTGTGAACAGCATTGCTATGGACATAGGGGTGCATCTATCTTTTTGAATTACAGTTTTGTCTGGGTATGTGTCCAGGAGCGGGATCGCTGGATTATGTGGCAATTTTATTTTTAGTTTTCTGAGAAACCTCCACACTGTTTTCCATAGTGGCTGCACCAACTAACGTTCCCATCAACAGTGCAGGAGGGTTCCCTTTTCTCTACCCTGCCTCCAGCATTTATTATTTGTGGACTTTTTAATGATGGCCATTCTGACTGGTGTGAGGTGGTACTTCCTGGTAGTTTTGATTTGCGTCTCTCTAACAATTAGCAGTGTTGAGCATCTTTTCAAGTAACTATTGGCCATCTGTATATCTTCTTTGGAGAAATGTCTATTTAGATCTCCTGCCCAATTTTGGATAGGGTTGTTTATTTTGTTGTTGTTGAGTTGTATGAGCTGTTTGTATATTTTGGAAATTAAGCCCTTGTCCATCATATCATTTGCAAATATCTTCTCCTATTCTGTAGGTTGTATTTTCATTTTGTTTAGGGTTTCCTCTGGGTGTGCAAAAGCTTGTAAGTTTGACTAGGTCCTATTTGTTTATTTTTATCTTTATTTAAAAGTCAAAAGATCAGAAGCTCAGTCCTGGGTGTTCATTGGGAGGACTGATGTTGAAGCTGAAACTCCAATACTTTGGCCACCTGACTGCGAAGAGCTGACTCATTTGAAAAGACCCTGTTGCTGGGAAAGATTGAGGGCAGGAGGAGAAGGGGACGACAGAGGATGAGATGGCTGAATGGCATCCTCAACTTGATGGACATGGGTTTGGGTAGATTCTGGGAGTTGGTGATGGACAGGGAGGCCTGGCGTGCTGTCAACTCATGGGAGCGCAAAGAGTTGGACACAACTGAGCGACTGAACTGAACTGAACTGAAAAGTCAAAAACCTTAAAATGTGCCTTTTGAAATTTTTCAAGGACTTCAGTTGGGCACAGGGAGCAATTATTTCCTTCAAACTTTGTTAGATTTTTTTAAAAGTTATTTTATAATGGGAATGGTTTAGCAAATATCCAAAATGGTTGAGGCAAAACTGAAATGGGTTTTACACCTTACTTTATTTTAGGCACATCTATAACTTCACTGTCTGCTTTTGGCTTTGGAGCCAAGAAGTAGGCAATTAAAAAGATGTAACCATCATTCTCCAGGGTGTATGTGCTTCTGCATCTCGAGAAATAAACCCTATGCAGTAAAAAGAGCTTTCCAATCAGGAATCCACCGCTATAGGATTTGGGTACCTTGTATAGCTTTCTGAGCTCATTTCCTTCTTATCCGTGATGGGGCTACAAATACCTACCCCCAAAGAATTGTTGTGAAGATTTAATGAAATAATATCCTTGTGAAATGCATGTAGCAAGGTCTGCATATAACTGACACTTAATAAATGTTAATTTCTTTCCTTCCTCCTTTCAGTAACCTGATTTAAATGCTTCATTTGAGATTCATAGCTCTCCTACCTGAGTTAATTTTTAAAACACATTAATTTTCATGATACCTGAAGGAAATAATATCTAACAACTATATTCTAACTTTGGCTTTTCTACCACTTTTTTCATATTTATCTAATAACTACTCAAATTATTATTACCCTCAATTTACAGACAAGGAAACAGGCACAGAGAGGCTGAACTGTTTGCCTAAAGTCATGTAAAGGAGATTGAATAAGTATTTGTTGAATGAAGGGGTGGTTGGAGTTTGGTCCTGAATCTACACATGCTCAATACTTTTTTCTCATAACAATGTCTGCATGGAGACTTAAATTTGCATTTCTACTTCTTGGGAATTGTGGATAAAAATGAAATCAGCTTGCTGTTTCCAGGAAGGGACACAGTGTCTTTCAAAACTGTAGAGAAATCTCTATGCATTGTTCACTTGAACTGCAGGAGAACGGGCCTGGGTACTATTTGGGATAACAAGCTTTCTTAGAAGGGTGAGTTCATTCTTTTGAAGAGCATTGGGAGGTAAAAACCCATCAAGATAGTGTGTTCTCATGATGATTTCAATGAATTATCATGGAAATGAGTTTTAGAAGAGAGGTAATGCTTTGTGATAATAGCCCGATAATGCCATTAGCAATGAACTGTAATTGTAATAGCATTAGTCAAATGAATATATCTGATATTAATTTGAGTGTCAAATATTTCTATAAGATTCTTCTTGTTAATTAAACATCAGCCTTGGTATTATTAATTCAGTATCTAGCCAGTACTTGCACATAGTAGGAACCTAATATGTTTTTGTGAACTGATTTAATAAATCCATCTCTAAGTGGAGCTATTTCAAAGAGTGAAATATTGAATTTAAATAACATCATGGCTATAGCAGGAACTGATTTTTGTCCCAAATCTGCCTGCTGGTACAGTCTGTTCACTCATTTGCAGCTTCAATTAGCTAATGGTGCAGACATTAATTTCAGAATTTGAGAAGAAAGCTTTCTCACTTTTTTGCATATTTATGAGAAAATAGCCTATAAGATTTACCCCCAGAGTACTTAAAGTCATGAATAGAGTTTGTGCCTTTCTCCCTGTGTCTTGTGATCTTTAGACCATTTTAAAATCTACTGGACAGTCTCGTGACTGCCTTGAGCACCTGAATATTACTGAGTAGAATCATGCTTTAGGTGGTTTGAAATCGCCCTTCATGATCACCAGTGTCAACTATGCCTTCAACACTACCGCCCATCTTAACACTTTTCTTCTTCTTTTTATTTATTTACTTTTGGCTGTGCTGGGTCTTTGACGCACACGGACTTTCTCTAGTTGTGGTACATGGGCTTCTCATTGTGGTGGTGTCTCTTGTTGCAGAGCGCGGGTTCTAGGCACATGGGCTCAGTGATTGTGGTGCATGGACTTAGATGCCCTGCGGCATGTGGAATCTGTCCGGACCAGGGACTGAGCCTGTGTCCCTTCCACAGCTTCTTAACCACTGGACCACCAGGGAAGTCCAGCACTTCTCTTCTAAATCATCTTTTCTAGCTCTCGAAATAACATTCTCCTATCTCCCATTCTTCTTATTCTTCATTCTCATCCTATTTCCTTTTTGCTCTCATGAATGGTTTGCTGCCTACTTTATGAAGAAAGTTGGGACCCGTGAAAGGAAGACTCCAGTATATTTCTAATACGAGAACTATACATCTGCTTGCACCTGCACACCCGCTCTCCTTTCTTCTATTTCAGTAGAGGAAAGAAATATCTACCCTTGATAAGAAGTCCATCTCCCTTTCTTTCTTGCATTTTTTTTTGCTTGCATATATTTCTTTCTTTTTAAAAAACTTTCTTTTTATTGGAGTATAGCCCATTGATAATGTTCTGATAATTTCAGGTGCACAACAAAGAGACTCAGCCACACACATACGTGTATCCATTCTCTTGCATTTTTAATTTCTCCACTTGTACCAGATATTTTCATCAGTTAAACATGCTCAAGTATCTTTCAAGATTAAAAAAAAGTATCTTGAACTCACATCTCAGTTTCCCAGATAAAACACAGGACCCATAGTTAAATCTGATTTTAAGAACAACCTTGAAATATTTTTTTTAGAAGGAGCATGTCCTGAATATTGCCCTGGTAACTTTATAAAGTATAATTTATGCAAAGTACGTCCATATTATTGCACGGGATATATTTATTCTAAAAAAAATTTAGTTTACTTGAAATTCAGATGTAACTGGGTGTCTTGTATTTTTATCTGCTTAAGTTGGCAAATCTACCCACAGCTTCCTCCAGCCACCACTTTATTTTTTAAATATTCAGAGAAAGTTCTTCAAAAGAGACACAGATGTATAGAACAGTCTTTTGGACTCTGTGGGAGAGGGAGAGGGTGGGATGATTTGGGGGAATGGTGTGGAAACATGTATAATATCATATAAGAAATGAATCACCAGTCCAGGTTCGATACAGGATCCTTGGGGCTGGTGCACTGGGATGACCTGGGGGGGGGGTGTGGTACGGGGAGGGAGGTGGGAGGGGTGTTCAGGATGGGGAACACGTGTACACCCGTGGTGGATTCATGTTGATGTATGGCAGAACCAATACAATATTGTAAAGTAAAAAAAAAAAAAAAAAAAAAGAGTGGTTTTAAATGTGATGCCTCTATTTCCTCACTTAGTAGCTATTTTTGACCCTGTTCCAATCTGGTTTGCTTTCCCTTTTCACTGCTGAAATGACTCTTGTTACAGTTATTAAGGATCGTAATGTTGCAAATCTAAGGATACTTTCCATTCTTCATTCTATTATTTGATCTCACAGTAGCATTTTTTTATACATAAACATATATTGTTTGTATAAAATACAGGGAATATAAGGGAAAGGACCGCTCATTATCAAATGATGTTAATGACTATTTTGCTGCTGTTAAATAGAAATGTGTTCTATATAGACATTTAATATCTGGCTTCATTTACTTCATCATATTTAATCATCATATTTAATATCTGACTTCATTTCCTTCATCACTGAGCAGCATTTCTGAAACTAAAAGATTGATGAATTTTCTGAGTTTTATACTTGCTATTTCTTCCTTTTTGACCATTCCTTACATTACTTGTTTGAGCTATTTCACCCTCAGAGCATCTTTAGAATTTTCTTTTTCATTTCTTACTGATCCTTGTTTTTTGTTAGATATTTTATTTTGTATTGGAGTATAGCCGATTATCAATGTGGTGATAGTTTCAGATCTCACAGTAGCATTTAACACAACTTACTATTTCCTATTTTCAGTGAACACACAGCACGCAAACATGCATGCACGCACATACACATCCATGCATGAAAGCATGTATTTCCCCCTACCTCTCTGCTGTCCTCTTCCTTCTCTAGCCAGCCATTTCTCCTCCACCCAACCTCTAATATCTAGGTCCTTCTCTCCTTCTCTTCTCCTTCTTAATACTCACACTAGATAATTTTGTTCACTTCCTTGGATTCAAATGCTATTTTTGTGCCACAGATTGTCATATTTATATATCTAACCCAGATCCTTTTTCTGAGCTCCAGGTATTTCCCTTTGGATGTCTCATAGATAGGTCAAACTTAATGTGTTAAAGGTGATAAGTTTTTCAACCTGTCTTCTAACGTTCTCCATTTGGTGAATAGACTCTTTGTCCACCCAGTTATCTTTTGGCAGAATCTGGACCACTTCCTTGACCCCACTTCTACATGCTACCACCTCCTAACTCAAAAGCTTCACTACCCTACCTCTAAAATCAAGCTCACATCCATCCATTTCTCTCCATCTGCCTACTTTGTCACTAGTTCATCATTACTAGACTTGCCTGAGTTTTACTTCAGTTGAACCCATCCTGCTTCTCCCAAGCCATTCTCCTTTCCTTTTCAAATTACACTGCATCCGCAGTGATCTTAAAACACAAGGAGATGTGACTTGCTTAGTGCCTTTATACATTCTTATTGCATATAGATTTTTTAAAATTAGAGGGAAACTGTTTTACAATGTTGTGTTGGTTTCTGCTGTACAACAACATGAATCAGTCATAAGTATACATAGATCCCCTCCCTCTTAAGCCTCCCTCCCACCCACCCCATTCCATTCCCTGTAGGTCATCACAGAGCGCTGAGCTGAGCTCCCTGAGCTGTACATCAGCTTCCCACTATCTGTTTCACACATGGTAGTGTATATATGTCAATGCTACACTCTCAATTGGTCCCACCCTATCCTTCCCCCGCTGTGTTCACAAGGCCATTTTCTATGTCTCTATCTGTTTCTATGTGTCTCTATTTCTGCCCTGTAAATGGGTTCATCAATATCATTTTTCTAGATTCCATATATATTGCATACAGCTTTTTAAAAAATATCTGTAAGCCGAAGTTCCTGCATGATTTTACTCCTACTTCCTTGACCTGACTTCACGTGATTCCCCCTGAATATTTTCAGGCTACTGATCTTTTCTGAGTTCCTCTGATGCACCAGGTGACTCCTTACTTCTAGGCTTTGATATATGCCTGCTTCCCTGGTGGCTCAAGTGATAAAGTATACACCAATGCAAGAGATGTGGGTTTGATCCCTGGGTTGAGAAGATCCCTTGGAGAAAGTGTGGCTACCCACTCCAGTACTCTTGCTTGGAGAATTCCATGGACAGAGGAGCTTGGCAGGCTATTGTCCATGGGATCAAAAGGAGTTGGACATGACTGAGCGACTAACACTTTCGCTTGTTATATATTCTCTCGACCAGAAATTCTTCACCCTTATGCTTACCAAGGCAAATACCATTCATCTTTCTAGAGCCAACTTCAACACTGCAGGGAGGAGCATAGATGTGTGTCTAACTCTATCTAGATGTATAAGTTTGCCTTGCAAAGGGTGTACCACTAATGACATGGGTCCAAGAGGGCCAAGAAAAATCTCAGAACATAGCTTTATTTCATCTCATCCCAATCCAGTCCTAGAATTGAAGCTGACTAGGACACCTGTGCTCTGCATTTATGGAACATATTCCTGAAGAATTATGAAAGTGCCAAACTGGAACATCATATCCATGATAATCCTAGCCCACTTGGAAAATGTTGAGATCCCACTCAAATTACAATAACAACCACCCCAACAACACAAATCACTATTTTTTGTGTGCTTTACTGATTTGGTGCTTTATATCTATTTCCTCTGGTCGTCCAAGATATCTTGGAAGTTGTTAGTGACACCATTTAGAGAAGGAGAAATTGAGACTCAGAAAAATTAAGTAATGCGCAGTCAGGGTTGCAAAATCCTTTCTTCTGTCCCTTTAGGTTCTTCTGGCTGGTCTAAGAATGAAACTGACCTGAGACAGATTGACAGGAGAAAATAAAATTGAATCTTGTACTTACAAGGACCTCCCCCCACATGACAGGTTCAAAGAGAGAAAGATACAATGAGGTATATATGCCATCATGATGTAAGAAATGGGGTAGGGACCTGGAGCTTCCAAGAAAGGAGGGTCATTTATAGGATGATAAGAAAGACAGCAGATGTTTGATAACTAGATGTCTGCCCTGCCATATAGATAAATATAATAACATAATAGTGTAAGAACCTTGTGGCTTCCTAGGTGGCTCGGTGGTAAAGAACCTGCCTGCCATTGTGGGAGCTGTGGGTTTGATCCCTGGGTCAGGAAGATCCCCTGGAGAAGGGAATGGCTACCCATGCCAGTATTTTTGCCTGGAGAATCCCATGGACAGAGAAGTCTGGTGGGCTGAAGTCTGCTGCTGCTGCTGCTAAGTCATGTCAGTCGTGTCTGACTCTGTGCAATCCCATAGATGGTCCACCAGGCTCCGCCATCCCTGGGATTCTCCAGGCAAGAACGCTGGAATCTAGAGGGTTGCAAAAAGTTGACACAACTGACCGACTGAGCACATAGGCCTAGGTAAATACAGACGTTTGGTAATTAGATGTTTGCCCTGCCACCTTAGATAAAGTGTATCTCTGATGAAAACTCTTTTTTTTTCTGGGGAAAACTTTCCAATTTAAATTGTTTCAATGAATCTAAGGGAGAGGCAGTAGGGTCTCCACTGCCTTTCACTCAAAATAATCCACATGCCAAAGGAACTCATCTTGGGAAGACCTGTTCTGAACCCCTAGAGCTAAAAACTTCACAGCTTATTAAGGGCAGAGTTCAGTTTGAATTCAAGTGCTCTGACTCCAAATTCTGCCCTTTCTACCTCTCATGAGCCAGCAGCACTGGATACTTGCTGTCCATGTTGGAAAGGTATTTTGAGCTTTGACATGATACTGTTGTGAACACTTAAGGTCTCGGGGCAATGCCGAGGGTCTCTGTGGAGCCAAACGTTGAGGATGTAGAATAAATTGTTTCTGGAACATATAATCCCATTGGATGAGGGGGTCTCTGCACCTGATTCTGACTGAGAAAGAAGAGCACGGTTTGCTCGTGAAGCACTGGGGGCCTGCCATATCATCCATGGGAATGGGGGCACTAAACTACTTGACAAATGTAGAATATGGCCTGGCTTCCCAGGTGGCGCTAGTGGTAAAGAATCCGCCTGCCAATGCAGGAGATGCAAGGGGCACAGGTTCGATCCCTGGGTCAGGAAGATCCCCTGAGAAGGAAATGACAGCCCACTCCAGCATTCTTCCCTAGAAAATCCCAGGGACAGAGGAGCCTGGCAGGCAACAGTTGGACACGACTTAGCGACTCAATAACAACAACATAGGTGAATTCCTGGGTAGCGAGCCACTTTTCCCCTCTGGGTCTATCATTTCAATACCCATATGAAGTTGGACCTTAGGCACTGACCTGAGTTTGAAGAAACCCATCTCCAAGAAAATAGGCGCGGACCTGTGAAATCCAGCTGAATAGCTTTCCAGATGCATAAATATTTCCTTCTTTCAAGTTTACTGCAACTGCAAATTCCCATTTCAAGAACAACCCAGTGATTCATGCCGACAAGGCTGTCAGTGGTCTCAATCATCAGAGATATTTAAATGAGAATTTTAAAAGATCACAGTTTTATTTTAAAATGGCTCTTGATGGGCGTTAAACTGCTACGTGCTCTGCCCCTTTGCTGAACTCTGAAAAGGAAGGGCTAACGGGACAGGAAGATGTATACCTTGACCTCTTGATTCTGCCCAATTATCCTTTTTTTCTTTGAGACATTCTGCTTTGGATCTTTCAATCACCTCCACGTCTGTAACTAAGATGTCACTTTTCACTGAATTCCCATTTTGTTATTTTTGTCAGAAGGTAAGCTTGTGCTCACGCATGTGAGAAAATTGATCTGGTTGCTAATGGCACAGAGTCGAAATAAGCAGTTTGACTGACTTCTTCACTCCCTTTTTATTAGCATTGCTACTTTTAGATAAACTATTCCTGAAATGATTAGTGTAGGAGGATGGGTTTAGTCTTGTATCTTCTCCTTTAAGGCACTTAGAGTTAGAGATCCCAGAAGCATCAGTTTTCTCACTTGTACTGAAAATGTCACTCTAACAGCTATCTGTCTGCACCGTCAAGTTTTGAGAAATCTTTTGAATTTACCGCATTCACACCATTCTCCATCATGGTGCTAAAAATGACTAATGCAGCTTGGAGACTGTGATAACTGATCATCTTTTCAAATCATATGCTAACACTCACACACACACGCTCACATACACACATGCTCTGCTGACATGAATCCTTAAAGATTTAAAATATCCTATATGCTAAATGGAATGTGGAGGCTTGTGGGATGCTTAAACATAGAGCTATAGAGTTCTTTTTCATGATGCTCAGTTCTGTCAAAGAAATTGGTCTGGCTGTTTGATTAAACAGACTGATCTTCTTTCTAACTGAATGGGCCACTATGGCTTTATTCTATATTTAAAATAATCTCTAACATTAAAATGCTCGAATATATTATTTAACTTTATCTTCTCATCATCTCTGAGAACAGTGAACTGCAGCATTTCCTTTTTTTAAGCATTCTTAACAAGATGTTGTCCTACCTGAAATCATGCAGATAGTCTAAGGATCACTCTCTTTTAGAGGCCCTAATTAGTCACCATAAGCCAGTTTAGGGTCACTAAAATCAAATCATCTAAATGAACTTCATTGCCTTTCTTGATGAATGCTAATCTGATGGCTAAAGTGACTGTCACAAACTCAGATATATCTTCTCCCAGAAAAAAACTATTTGACAAAAGTCTCCTGTGATGTCATTCTGGGAATGATGGAGAATCGTGTGGGCTCAATGATAGTAACTAGGTGAAGAGGCAGCTGATTATATCCAAAAGGAGAGGATTAGTTGATTACCATTAACTTACAGTGAGGTCTCTAGGAATTTTCAACAAGGCTCTGCTTTTGGTCCTGTCCAATTCAACAATTTTATCAATTACCTGAAAGAAGTCTAGAAACTTGCTTACTAAATTTGCCAGTGACACAAAGCTGGTAAAGAAGTAAAGACCCGTAATTCACCAGATGACAGAATCAAGTTTTTAAACTGTCCATTATTTAGAATGATGGGTTGACATTTATTAAGGATAAGAGATAAAGTCCTGCATTTAATTAGACAACGAAATTGTGATAAGATGATTGGAACTGAACTGAGAGAAACTGCTAAAAATAAAAAAAGAAGCCTCAGGTTTTAATTGAACATAGGTATGATGCAACTACTGAAAAAGTAACTACAATCTCCATTGGCATTCTATTAAAAATGCCAAGAGAGAGAGATTGAGAAGGTTGATAAAAGTAACATATCTATCTTGGATGTACCCATTTTGAGCCTTGTGATTGAGTCTGGAAACCATATTTTAAGAACAATACTGACAAATTGTTATCTATCCATCAAGATAGAGGGGTTTTGATAATGAAAAATCAAGGAATCATGTACTATGAAAAAAATTGGAGTGGTTTGTCTCTATGTTAGAAGGGGGTTAAAATAGCTATCTTTATTGAATACTTATTATGCATATTAACTACTTAATCCTCTAAGCAACATAATGAATTATTTATTGTTGCTATTGACATGAAAACTGAAGACACAGAGCTAGACTACCTGGATTGGAATCCGTGGAGTTTGACTATAGAACCTACTCTTTTAACATTGTACATTATTGCCCCAAATATTTATTGAATGTTTTGAAGAGTTGCTATGTGGACAGAAAAAGTAGGTTTATTCTGGGAAATATATTTATCAACAGTTGGGTTACTTCTCAAAGTAAAGAACATTTCCTGGGTACTAGAAGAAGATTGTGCATATTCTAGTTTGGGGTATAGTGTTAGATTAGATGACCTCAACAGTGACACCCAATTGCAAGATTCTAGATGCTTTGGAACTGTGGTGTTGGAGAAGACTCTTGAGAGTCCCTTGGACTGCAAGGAGATTCAACCATTCCATTCTGAAGGAGATCAACCTGGGGATTTCTTTGGAAGGAATGATGCTAAAGCTGAAACTCCAGTACTTTGGCCACCTCATGTGAAGAGTTGACTCATTGGAAAAGACTCTGATGCTGGGAGGGATTGGGGGCAGGAGGAGAAGGGGACGACAGAGGATGAGATGGCTGGATAGCATCACTGGCTCGATGGACGTGAGTCTGAGTGAACTCCGGGAGTTGGTGATGGACAGGGAGGCCTGGTGTGCTGCAATCCATGGGGTTGCAAAGAGTTGGACACGACTGAGCGACTGAACTGAACTGAACTGAACTGATTAGGATATGACTTGATGTAACACAGTATTAGTATGAATAGAAAAACATTTTAAAGAAGTAAATTAAATCAATTAGCAATAATTTAAATGATGTTCTTTTCAATATAAGTTTAGAGACTGCTCCTCCCCTCTGCCTCGCATTGCATGATGCTAAGATGTACTCACTGTGTGTTCTTGGTAGACCTCCTTTAATGGGCACCAAACTCTGCCAAAACTGTATAAACTCTTGGGCTTTCATGGTGGCTCAGTGGTAAAGAATCAGCCTGCCACTGCAGGAAACGTGGTTCCATCCATGATCCGGGAAGATGTCACGTGCTGTAGAGCACCTAAGCCCAAGTGCCACTACTATTGAGTCCGAGCTTAGAGCCAGGAGGCCACAACTACTGTGCCCATGTGCTGCAGCTACTGAAGCCCATGCACCCTAGAGCCAGTGCTCCGCAAGGAGAGAAGCCACTGCAATGAGAAGCCTGTCCACTGCAACTAGAGAGTAGATGCTTTGTCAACTTTATACAATTGTTGTAATAGACCCAGTGATGTTATATAGCAGATCCTATCATACTGTGCAGATTCTCAGTAAAAATAGATTTTCAGTAAAACATATTTGCAAGAACAGTTGTGTGTAATAAGAAAATTGTCTAGCCTTTCTTCCTGGTTCCTGGGAGGTAAACTCTAAAAATCTTTGAATTTCCTAAGGGACTGAAGTGTCTCTGTTATTCATGGTTGGCTCATTAAGCCCCACCTGATGGTTTTTCTTAATGGCATGACTCAGAATGGGAGCTGGCAAGCCTGGAAGACCAACCACAGGGTTAGAGGGTTGGCATTTTGAGCCACAGAGTGGGTATCAGCCCAGTTTTGGGGGAGAGAAGATAGACTGGAGACTGAGTTCAACTATATGGCCAATGGTTCAGTCAATCCTGCCCACATGAGACAGAAGTGTTAGTCACTCAGTCGTGTCCAGCTCTTTGGAACCCAAGGATTGTAGCCCACCAAGCTCCTCTGTCCACGGGACTCTCTAGGCAAGAATACTAGAGTGGGTAGCCATTCTCTTCTCCAGGGCATCTTCTGGACCCAGGGATCGAACCTGGGTCTTCCTGCATTTCAGGCAGATTCTTTACAGTCTGAGACACCAGGGAAGCCCCTACCTCGATAAAAACTCTGCATACTGAAGCTCAGGCAAGCTCTGCTGGGTGACAGTGCTCTGTGTATCGTCACACTGCTGTGACACTGTCACACTGATGCCATTTGGGTACCACATCTCTGAGGATGAAACAAGCTTTGTTTCTGGAACCCTCCTAGACCTTGTTTTATGCATCTCTGCCTTTATCTCATTCCGATTTGTACTTTTTTGCTATAATAAACCTGTAATCACACGTATTGTGCTTCCTAGCAAATCATCAGTTCTGAGGGGGAATCTGTGGGGAATCTCCACATTTATAGCCAGCTTGTCAAGAGATGTTTAGGTAGAGGTATTGGTAAGATTTTTCCAAGCTATCTTATAAAATCCTAATATCAGTGTTCTAGGCTTTGTTTACACTTAAAGACTCTGATCATCACAGATGTCAACAAATTCTGTTGTTCACACTTAGTTATGACAATTTGAATGTGAGCTCTTAAGAACTGGAACCATGTCTCACATAATTCCATGTATTAATAACGTAGAGCCTGGCACATGGTAATTACTCATTACATACTTTGGCTTAACTTTCTCAGTTAACTAAGAACAGGGTTTGATCTTAACAATCAAAGACTTTAGATTCGTTTCTTAAACTCTACTATACCTATCATTTAATTTATTACTCAATTTTATTGCTTCCCTACACCCTTAGAAATTTTGTGAGGATCTGGAAGTTAATATTCTTGGCATGGTATCTCTAGTACCTAATATGGTATCTGAAACAGAGTGGATCCTCATAAATATTTTTTGAATGGATACCTAGTGTTAAAAGGAGTTTCTTTTTCATAGAATTTATTTTTTCCATAGTTGGAAGGTAAGTAAATTAAATTTATTTGTAAAGAATATGAATATTTGTTTACAATTTTAAAATGCTTTTTTGAAAGGAGAGAACAATAAGCCTTCAGTATTTCCCATAAAATATCACAAGCAAATTTAATAAATTTTAAGCTGTATTAACATCTCAGAATAAAGGAAAAAGTCTGTAGATTTAAAATACAGCCAAAGACATTTTGTCATGACAGCTAATTTTTAATGTTATTCTGTTTGATTTTTCTACCAGTCCATGTAAGAGAAGTACTTTTTATGCAGCATGTGACTTTTTCAGATTGGTTGTTTCTTCTGACCAAATATCTATTGTGAAATGTTTCCAGTTCAACTCACAATTTCTCTTTGGTTGCAGGCTATATTTCTGGATAAAGGATCATCCAGATACCCCCATCCTCCTATATTTACACAGGACTTACCTTTTCTGAGGGTTATCTATGACCCATTATTGAAATAAGAACATAATGACCAGTTTGCATTAAAGTACGATAAAGAAAGACAGCAGACAGGGTCTCATGAGAAGTGACATTCTGTAATTACCTCCTCCTATCAAAAGAAAAACAATTCCCAGAAATTAATGAATACAGCAAGAGTCTATTTCCTATCTTAATTCTATCTTAATTGCAAAAGTGGATCAATTAAAAAAAAAGACTATGCTGGCAAAGCCTCTCTTAAGGTTTTGTCTCTCAATTCTCTAGTCATCAAATCAATATATATATATATATATGTATATGTATATATATATATATATAAGCAAACCATTTTTTACCTTCTGAGATGAGGTAGACCAACTCCAACAGCAGTGCCCCCATGAAACAAGCAAATCCATTGATCAGTGTCAAGCAATTCATAAAGGTTCTTCTGATGGTACTTGGAACAAATCTGTATATTACAGAGACTGAGAAGACAAAATTTAGACAGAATTTAGAACATTATTCCTTTTTAAAAAATTTTTATTTTATATTGGAGTATAGCCAATTAACAGTGTTACAATAGCTTTAAATGAATAGCAAAGGGACTCAGCCATACATATACATGCATCCATTCTCTCCTAAATTCCCCTCCCATCCAGGCTGCCACATAACCTTGGGCCAAGTTCCCTGTGCTAATCAGTAGGTCCTTGTTGTTTATCTATTTTAAATACAGGAGTGTGTATATATTAATCCCAAACTCCCTAACTAACCCTTCCCTCCATTCTTCCTCCCAGCAACCATAAGTTCATAGAAAATTCTCTCTAAAGTAAAAGTACGGATACTCTTCAAATCGGTGTTGATCATACCGCCAAGAAAGTTTACTGATGCAGGTAAAATTTCTGTTGGGCCTTGTTAACACTGGGCTTCCCTTGTGGCTCAGCTGGTAAAGAATCCACCTGCAATGCAAGAGACCTGGGTTTGATCCCTGGGTTGGGAAGATCCCCTGGAGAAGGGAATGGCTACCCATGCCAGTATTTTTGCCTGGAGAATTGCCTGGACTGTATAGTCCATGGATTGCAAAGAGTCAGACATGACTGAGAGACTTTCACTTCACTTTTGTTAACATTACTAGAGTAAGATATATTATGATGTTAAAAAATGCTTGCTCCTTGGAAAAAAAGTTATGACAAACCTAGACAGTGAATTAAAAAGCAGAGACATTACTTTGCTGACAAAGGTCCATCTAGTCAAAGCTATGGTTTTTCCAGTAGTCATGTATGGATGTGAGGGTTGGACCATAAAGAAAGCTGAGTGCCAAAGAACTGATGCTTTTGAATTGTGGTGTTGGAGAAACTCTTGAAAGTCCCTTGGACTGCAAGGAGATCCAATCAGTCAATCCTAAAGGAAAACAGTCTTGAATATTCACTGGAAGGACTGATGCTGAAGCTGAAACTCCAAAACTTTGGCCACCTGATGCGAAGAGCTGACTGACCCTGATGCTGGGAAAGACTGAAGGCAGGAGAAGAAGGGGACGACAGAGGATGAGATGGTTGGATGGCATCACGAACTCGGTGGATAGGAGTTTGAGCAAGCTCCGGGAGTTGGTGATGGACAGGGAAGCCTGGAGTGCTGCAGTCCATGGGGTCACAAAGTCAGACAGGACTGAGTGACTGAACTGAGCTGATACAATGTTACAGTTTACAGATATCTACAAGAAATAAAATGTGGCAAAATACAGTTCTATATAGCTCTAAGGAAAATTTAACTGCTAGGTGGTTGAGTGTCCCAAAGTATTCACCCAAGTTATACATCAATTTGAATATTTCTTATGGATTTTGGATTGAGCTAAGGCTTGTATTGGAGAGTATCATGTATGCATGCTAAGTTGCTTCAGTTGTATTCGACCCTTTGTGACCTCATGGACTGAAGTCCGCCAGGCTCCTCTGTCCACAGGATTCTCCAAATAAGAATACTGGAGTGGGTTTCTGTGCCTGCCTCTAGACGATCTTCCTGACCCATCCTGTGCCTCTTACATCTCCTGCATTGGCAGGTGGATTCTTTACCACTAGCACCACCTGGGAAGATTGTAATGGATAGTATCATGACGATATCAGTAAGTTCTATGATTCTGTTATTTATATACATCATTAGATTCCCCATGGAAAACTCAATCTGTCATAGAAAACTAGCATGGCAGCGACCAGTGTGAGCTCTGACTTAGATAAGCTTATGATAAAATCCTGGGTCAGATGTTTATTACCTCTGTGATTTTAGGTTGTTGTTTAGTCAGTAAGTCATGTCCAACTCTTTGCAACCCTATGGACTGTAGCCCGCCAGGCTCCTCTGTCCATGGGATTCTCTAGGCAAGAATACTGGAGTGGGTTGCCATTTCCTTCTCCAGGGGATCTTTTCAACCCAGGGATTGAACCCATGTCTCCTACTTGGTAGACAGATTCTATACTTAAACTTCTCAAGTCTCAGCCTTCTCTATGAAATGGTAGTAAGATCATTATGTACTTGTTTGAGGTGTATGACTGTTACTTGCTATGATGTATACAAGAACTGAATAAGGTTAGCCATTTGTAATGATATCAATTTTACCAAATCAAATATCCCCTATTTGTGCAAGTGAAGTTGTTCAGTCGTGTCTGACTTTTTGCGACCCCATGGACTGTAGCCTACCAGGCTCCTCTGTCCATGGGATTTTCCAGGCAATAGTACTGGAGTGGATTACCATTTCCTTCGCCAGGGGATCTTCCCAACACAGGGATTGAACCCAGGTCTCCTGCATTGTAGACAGATGCTTTACCATCTGATCCACCAAGGCACTGTATGAATCCTTTCATATGCATTACAAAATTTGTTTTTTGGCTGCACCTCATGGTTTGCGGGATCCTAGTTCCCCAATCAGGGATTGAACCCAGATCCTCATCAGTGAAAGTGTGGGGTCTAAACCACTGGACTGCCAGGGAATTCCCTTTTATTTATTTTTATATGCATTTAAATATCCCAATTAAGGAAAGGCAGTAGCTTAAGTATTCGGTCTCCAGAATGGTTATCTTTTCCCTCCCAAGTCATTGTTTGAATAGTAGTAATGATGGTGGTAAGGGGTGAAAAGAAAATTACGGAGGAAAGTTTTTATTTTAAATTTCAATTAAACATAATTTTTTATATTAGAAATAAATGAAGTAAGCATATATAATTGTATACATTCCATATCAACATAACTATGAATAGCCATCTTAATGATACAAACTAAAATCTTTACAGTATTTATTACAATTTGATACCTATGGTTTGCTTCATAATTATACCATGAAGAGGAAGACATTATGTGAATGAAGGTAGAGAAGAGACAGTTTGGGCCATGTGTAGAAAATTATTAGAGCTGGAATGTGAATACATGGGAGTTTATTGTACTCATCTCTCTCTTCTGTATATAAGTGGCAAAAAATTACAAAGAAACACATCAAATAATATAAATGGTTTTAGCTCTGAGTGGCTGAATGATTGGATTTTTAATTTTTTTTCCTACTCTTTTGTACTTAGCAAATTTTTCTGCAATGAGAGACTGTAAATAAATATTGAAGCTCTTTTTCAAAAGAAAGGTGGTGATAGAAAATGGATATGCCACGAACACTAAACTTTTAGTTTCACTCTCTCTACAAAGAATGAAATTTAATTATCTTCCCCCTTTCCTTTCACGAAGACTTCACCCCTAGTTTCCCCATACTTTACCCCAGTAAAACTCTGCATTTGTCCAGCACTTTTTAAAAAATTTAATTTACTGTCATTGTTGGCTGCCTGGGTCTTCATGGTGGCGAGTGGACTTAGTCATCCCGAGGCATGTAGCATCTTAGTTCCCAGACCAGGGATTGAATTCACATCCCTGCATTGGAAGGCAAATTCTTATCTGCTGGACCACCAGGCAAGTCCCTTGTCCAGCACTTTTAAATGAACTTATTAATACTTAATGTAAATGTATTACTATTCCTTCCTATATTTATTTAACGTTTTCATTTTGCTTTCTCTGTGTTCTCCATGTGTTTTTATTTATAATTCAATAAACATTTAAAGGAATCTCTGTGCTTCAGATGTGCTGAAGTACTAAGGCTGAGGGTGGGAGAAAGTATCAGTACATCTTCCCTGGATTTTGAACTCTGGGAGGGCAGAGAGCAGAGATATGCATAATACTAAGGGCAGCACTAACCAGGTGCTTAACATCACAAATATTGTTATTGGAAATTAAGGTAATGATGATGATAAGTAAAATACTGTGAAGAAAGGCTTCAAATATTGGCAGCAGGAGACGTGGGTTCCAGAGCTGAATTGTGCCCTGCAAATTACTTGCAGGAGTTTGAGGCCAAGCTTGCAAGTTTTCTCAGGAAAAGCCAAAGGAAAGTGCAAGAGAAATGCTGAAGAGGCTTTGGGCAGGAATGACTCAGTTACAAAAAGGATTTGGCTGATGAACTTTCCTCTTTCTAAATACAAGGAGACAAACAATGGGCAGGAAGATGAAGTAGGACGATTTCTTTCAGTGAGAAAAAGTGGAAAATTTGGGCCCATTATTACTTTGCTAGTTAATTATTAATCCTGTGCTTTTCTTTTGCAAGAACTTCTGGTACAGTATATAATTCATGAGCACACTTTGCCAGCTCTCTGCCTGCTGGTTAATCTCTCTTTGGTGTCATTTTCCTCATTTTGAAAACTTCTGGTTCTCTTTTATAGGACTTGGCTTTTCAAGTCCTCCGAACTCCAATTTCAGGAGTGTTCTGATCTTTTTTGACTTTGGTGATCATCGACTTGATTTTTTTAGGTTTCATAATATTTCCTTTAGCATACTGTAGTATAGATGTAATCAACAAGTCTGCCACTATTCTAAAATCCTAATTTTACTGTGAAAAGTGTTAGTCGCTCAGGTGTGTCTGACTCTTTGCTACCTCATGGACTTTATACCCCAACAGGCTCCTCTGTCCATGGAATTCTCCAGGCAAGAATACTTGGAAAGGTAGCCATTCCCTTCTCCAGGGGGTCTTCCAGATCCAGGGATCGAACCTGAGTCACCGGCATTGCAGGCAGATTTTTTACTGCTTGAGCCACCAGGGAAGATCATTTTACTGTGAAGACACAGTAAAAAATATACAGTGTATGGGAAAGCTGGTCTTGTTGCCAAAGAGAGAGTTGAAATTTGTCTCCAGGTGGAGACTGTAGTGTTCTCAGAGATGCCCCATCACAGTTTATGTGGAATCTACAAACTATAGAGCCATAACTGCCTTCCTCAGGCAGCTAGTACTGGAGACTCATTCCTGGAAATTTTTTTACTTCACTTGTTCTTAAACAGTTAAAATGTGTTTATTGCATTTGGTGAGGGGTTTGTTTTGAACATGTGGAGAAGTATGGCAGAACTAGAAAATGGAACTTTATGCTATTACCATTTCAGATCATTATTCCTCCCTCATCTCTACAAAATCTTCAACTTTGAATCTCATGTTTCCTGGTTAGATCACCTAATATTTCTTTTCTTTGCTGTCAGCTGCCAATCTCTGTGACATTTTCTTATATTTTTTCAAAGTCATCAGCTCCCCTCTCATTGTTATGCTCTCTGGTTCCACTTCTGTCTTAATTCTTGGCAGTTTTTAAAAAATATATATTTTTTGATGTGTACTATTTCTGTCTTTATTGAATTTGTTATACAATATTGCTTCTGTTTTATTTTTATTTTTTGGCTTCAACGCATGTGGGATTTTAGTCCCCCAGTGAACTCAACCCTCCTGAATTGGAAAATGAAGTCTTAACCACTGGACCTCCAGAGAAGTCCCCTGGCAATTTTAACACACACATACATATAGATCATCTTTCCAACCTTCCATTCTGTCATATCTTGGAATGGCCCAAGATATGACAGTTCCATGACCCTCTTTCTAATGTCCTTGTCCACTATTTGACCTTAGCCACGCACACCTATGGACACATGCTGAAACTTGTACCTCAGACCAGGGGTTGGTGAACTACGGTCAGGTAAGGTCCAGCTGCCACCTATTTATAAATAAAGTTTTACTGGGACACAGCCGTGCCCATTCATTGTATATCATGTCTGACGGCCTATACACCACAATGACGGAGTTCAGTAGTTGCACCAGAAACGAGTGCAAAACCGAACCACTTACTATCTGAAAGTTTTAAGAAAAAGTTTGCCAACACATGCCCCAGAGTAGTGATCATCACTGATCCATAATCTCAACTTTGTGAACTGGCCTCTGACTACCACCTTCCGTCTTCCCAGCTTGCTCTCGATGACCCAACCATCAAAATGCCTGTCCTCCTTCAGGGCTTCCACTCCATGACTCCTTTCATTATTTTCACCTCTTTCATGCCCTACGTGTTCTCACTACTTTTTTTTTATCCAAGCTAAGTTCCATGGTCAACTATTAGAATCATATTCTTCCACATTCCCTCATGTCTTTGCCTGTCTCTTGCCTTCTGGAAATTGACAGGCAAGACAATTCACTATCTGGTCCTAGATCCATGCAGTCTGATGTAGCTAGAGAAAACCACATAACCCTGTTGACCAATTCTTTTTTTTTTTTTTGACAATTTTTATTTATTTATTTGGCTGTGCCAGGTCTCAGCTGCAATACGGTGGTGGTGGTTCAGTCTCTAAGTTGTGTCCAACTCTTTGCAACCCCATGGGCTATAGCCTGCCAGACTTATGTGTCCACGGGATTTCCCAGGCAAGAACACTGGAGTGGGCTTCCATTTCCTTCTCCAGTTGCGGCATGCAGGATTTTTTAGTTGTGGTATGTGAATTCTTAGTTGAGGCATGAGGGATCTTGTTTCCCAAACAAATGATTGAACCTGCCCCCGCCCCCTCCCCCATCCCCCTGGAGCAAATTTAAGTTTGACAGTTTGACCAGGTTATCTCTTCCTCATGCCTCCAACTGCATGAGACTCCTTGTATTTTCTTGCCAGACACACTCCCACCTGTGTGTTTACATACCACTTTTCCAGCAGTGATGTTTATTAAAAATATTTTAAACAACTCACACCTAAGTCCACTATATCCCTGGAATATTAAATCTTTTATTTTATTTTTTAAATAAGAAGTGTGCATGGGGAAAAAAAGAACTGGGATTAGAAACTAGGTGAATAGAAAAGGAGATGATGAGACAGGACCAGATTTAAATTATATTTCAGAGTAAAGACTAAGACTTGCTGTTGGATTGGAGGTGAGAAGTAAGAAGAAAAAAGGAACTTTGGATGACTGGTGACAAAGACACAATACTGCTCCCACTATCAGATCTCCTGGTGTTCAAGTTGTGGGAGGTGTGGTTTTTACTATGACTTGTGAGCCGGACATCTGTGCTTGAGCCCTGAGTCTTGGACTATTAATTTCCCTGAAGCATAGGAACAATAATAGCAGCACACATGTGCTGTGCTGTGCTTAGTCACTCAATCGTGTCCAACTCTTTGTGACTTCATGGACTGTAGCCCACAAGGCTCCTCTGTCCTTGGGGATTCTCCAGGCAAGAATACTGGAGAGGGTTGTCATGCCCTCCACCAGGGGATCTTCCCAATCCAAGGATCAAATCCAGATCTCCCCCATTGCAGGCAGATTCTTACCATCTGAGCCACCAGGGGAAGCTATGCAATTGTTAATGGTAAGTGCGGTCTATCCTATATATTGTCTATGTACACGCTGCTTCTTCCTTTACATGAAATATTTCACTTAGTCCTTACAATGAGAAAGCCTCAAAAATGCAGAATAATTTTGCCAAGTTCACACAACTAGTCAGTGGCTGAACGGGTTTGAATTCAGTTCTGCCCGACTTTATGGATATTAACAACTATGCCATCCTGCCTTTCAGAAGGATGATTCTTGATTTGATAGTTCAAAACACCCTCTCACATTTTATGTCATTTAATTCTCAGGAGTAGGTTTCATTCCCATTGACTGTTACACCGATGCTGTGATATGAGGAAGAATTATAAGTATTTCCATTTTAAAGGTCTAAAAGGTGAAGCTTAGTGGCTAAGTGGATTTTTAAGGTCACATGTGTAGTTAATAACAAGGCTGGAAATTAAAATGAAATCTTCTGCTCCCTGTCCCATGAGCTCTATAGAGGAAAAAGTCAGTGGACTTAGTTGGACCTCAGTTTTCAGATGGGAAATCAGGGATGGATGGACTAAGTGCTTAATATGACATGATCTGCCTTTTTAACTCTCTGGTTAAAAGTGCCTCTCTAGCTTTCAAATGTTGAACCACAATTGCTTAGCTGGCTGGGAATTTCCTGATTGTATTCACTCATCACCCTCATTGATTCCTTGATGACTCAAGCAGTAATGAGTTCACCTGCATTGCAGGAGACAGGAGATTCGGGTTCGATCCCTGGGTCAGGAAGATCCCCTGGAGGAGGAAATAGCAACCCACTCCAGTATTCTTGCTTGGAAAACCCCATGGACAGAGGAACCTGGCAAGCTATAGTCCATGGGGTCGCAAAACAGCTGGACGTGACTTAACAACTGAGCACATAAGCATTCACTCATCACCTTCATTCATTACCTATAAAATGTCAGCTGACTACTTCCAACAATCTTCTGGAAACATCAGGGAAGTCACAAACATTTGTGTGGTGATATCCTTTTATACGTTTTTTGTATTTCCTCTAGTATCAAACAGTGATAGCCACATCTTAGAATCTCATAAAATTATTTATTTCATGTGAATGAAATGACCTAAAATTATAAAAAAGAAGTCTAACATACATATATGGCTGTAATTACACATTTAATTTTATTTTGATTTTTTAAAAGAACTACCTTGATGTCATATATGTGTATATGTGCATATATATTAAATACATATATATATGTATATTGCTTTGAGAAATTTAAGAATAATTGAAGATTTTAGCAAGAGAATTAGAATTGTCATCTATGAAAATTACTTAAAAGGTTGAGTTGAGCAGATAGAATGGGAGAGACATTAGAGGCAGGAAGAGAGTCAGGAAGTTATAAAAATAATTTTGGTAAAGTATAATTGGCTTGAGTTACAATTAAGATCCTCTGTGTGGGGAACTTATAAGGAAGACAGAAATATAAGACACAGTAGATCACACTGATAAGTATACACACACACACACTCACACATACATATTGCAGTTTTGTAAGAAGTCACTGAAATACTTTGATGAATTTTGAAGTGGCTAGTTTAATTAATATCAGCATCTAGATGATACAGAAAACCCTTGATACTTAATAAAGTTATTTTGAACCTGTCTTATGAAACATTCGTGATCACACTTAATTTAGTGTCATTTAATTTAAAGACACTGAGTTGTCTGGAAAACTGGCTTAAACTTTCAGTTCATTTGCATGTTTATATACTCTCAACGTACACTACAAATGTCATTTTTGGAGGGAGTATATAAGTGAGTTTATCTATGAATTAGAGGGAGAGGGTGGAAAGAGGGAAGGGAGAAGATCAGAGGAAAGATTACATATCAGTCTTGTCTTCTAGGTTTTAGCAGAATTTTCTCCTGTTGTGTATCTGACCAAATGATTGCTACCTTCAACCAGATTAGTAAATCTTCCATTCCATCCTATTAACATTCAGGTTGAATTAACAATTGTCTGTATGTGGTAAAAGAACGAAGAGAAATTGTAATTTCTTTTTAAATGAGGATGATGCATAAGCTTGTTCTGAAGCATTGTAGGAAATTTCTGGGGCAGGATCAGATTTCCAACCACTTGAGGCAATGTACTCCAAGTGAAGACTCAGTATGTTCCAACAGGAGGTGAAAAAAATTATTACTCACAGGCTGGGTTGACCAGGGTTTCAGCCACTCCGAGTAAAACGTATTGAAGAACCAGCTGGGACCAGGGCATGGAGGAGACGGTGACAACTTTGCCTGAAAGAGGTTGCTCCACTGGTGGGAAGTGCTTTCTGTGTATTTCAAAGAAGCCAGCTACCAACACAGACAAGGCAGCTGAAAGATTGCCAGTGACTGAAGAAAACGAATGCAAAGGAAAAAACCAAATTTTAAAAAGTCACTGAAATGGAGTATCTCCTGTCATATCTATAAACAAGGATTTCACAGCTATCTATGATTCTGGCCCTCCAAATGGGAATTTCTCAACCCAGAGGGCCCCCAAAAGGAAGAACCATCCCTGTGATATAGCTGCCAACACGACGCTCCCTACAGACAGGAGTGAGGGGGTGGGCAGCTGGGGATGTGAAAATGCAGGATTACTGGCCCCAGATAGCTGAGGTGCATGTGAAAGGAATGAATTCAGTGAGTCCAGACGCTTGCATCCTCCCAGGCATGCATGTGTGCCTGCTAAGTTACATCAGTCGTGTCCGACTCTTTGCAACTCCATGGACTGTAGCCTGCCAAGGCTCCTCTGAACATGGGGTTCTCCAGGCAAGAATACTGGAGCGGGCTGTCATGCCCTCTTCTCCCATACATAGAAGAGCGCTAATTTCCTTACTGTGCGATATCTGGTTTTCCTTAACTACCAGTAATCTTTGATGTTCAGACTATCTGCTCTCTTTGTTGCAAACTTCTATATAATCTGACTCCATCCTCCACCGTCTCAGAGCAGTTTCTCAGGGCTACTTGAGATGCTGCCTCCCTGGCTTGAAGTCCTAAAAATTCCCATTGAATGGAACAGCTCTCTACTTTCAGGTTGTAACTATATTTTTTTAGTCAACACCCCCGATCAATGTAATAGGCCACAGTATTTCTTACACACTGACACTAGAGGATGTATCTTCAACATTTTGTTATTGTTATTCTGGGGATGTCCAGATGTCAGCTGACTGTGTTATGTGATTTTACTATGCTTAGGCTTTGGTCTCTCAGAAATGGTTGCTTTAGTTCCCTGTTTACTGTTCAAGCTGGTTTTAAAAAAGGCAGAGGAACCAGAGATCAAATTGCCAACATCTGCTGAATCATCAAAAAAGCAAGAGAATTCCAGAAAAACATCTATTTCTGCTTTATTGACTATGCCAAAGCCTTTGACTGTGTGGATCACAATAAACTGTGGAAAATTCTGAAAGACATGGGAATACCAGACCACTTGACCTGCCTCTTGAGAAACCTATATGCAGGTCAGGAAGCAACAGTTAGAACTGGACATGGAACAACAGACTGGTTCCAAATAGGAAGAGGAGTACCTCAAGGCTGTATATTGTCACCCTGCTTATTTAACTTACAAGCAGAGTACATCATGAGAAACGCTGGGCTGGAACAAGCACAAGCTGGAATCAAGATTGCCAGGAGAAATATCAATAACCTTAGATATGCAGATGACACCACCCTTATGGCAGAAAGTGAAGAGGAACTAAAAAGCCTCTTGATGAAAGTGAAAGAGGAGAGTAAAAAAGTTGGCTTAAAGCTCACCATTTAAAAAACTAAAATCATGGCATCTGGTCCCATCACTCCATGGGAAATAGATGGGGAAACAGTGGAAACAGTGTCAGACTTTATTTTTTGGGGTTCCAAAATGACTGCAGATGGTGATTGCAGCCATGAAATTAAAAGACGCTTACTCCTTGGAAAGAAAGTTATGACCAACCTAGACAGCATATTCAAAAGCAGAGACATTACTTTGCCAACAAAGGTCCGTCTAGTCAAGGCTATAATTTTTCCAGTGGTCATGTATGGATGTGAGAATTGTGCTGTGAAGAAAGCTGAGCGCCAAAGAACTGATGCTTTTGAACTGTGGTGCTGGAGAAGACTCTTGAGAGTCCCTTGCACTGCAAGGAGATCCAATCAGTACATTCTAAAAGAGATCAGTCCTGGGTGTTCTTTGGAAGGACTGATGCTAAAGCTGAAACTCTAGTACTCTGGCCACCTCATGCGAAGAGTTGATTCAATAGAAAAGACTCTGCTGCTGGGAGGGATTAGGGGCATTAGGAGAAGGGGACGCAGAGGATGAGATGGCTGGATGGCATCACTGACTCAATGGATATGAGTTTGGGTGAACTCGGCAAGTTGGTGATGGACAGAGAGGCTGGCGTGTTGCGATTTATGGGGTCGCAAAGAGTCAGACATGACTGAGCGACTGAACTGAACTGAACTGAACTTACTGATTGACTATTCAGATGGCCTAAGTCATTTAATCTCACTATCATTTTTCCTTGGCTCTGTGTGTGTGTGTGCTTAGTCTCTCAGTCATGTCTGACTCTGCAACCCATGGGCTATAGCCCACCAGACTCCCCTGTCCATGGGGATTCTCCAGGCAAGAATACTGGAGTTGGTTGCCATGCCCTCCTCCAGGGGATCCTCCCAACCCAAGATTGAACCCAGGTCTCCTGCATTGCAGGCATATTCTTTACCATCTGAGCCACCAGGGAAGCCCTTCCTTGGCTCTAAAAGGTGGTTACTTTGTAGGATGGCTATGAGATTTAAATAAGATCACATACAGGTAATATTGGGCTTCCTTGGTGGCTCAGAGGAAAAGAATCCACCTGCAGTGCAGAAGATGCAGGAGACGTGGGTTCAGTCCTTGGGTCAGGAAGATCCCCTGGAGAGGGCATGGGAATCTGATCCAGTATTCTTGCCTGGAGAATCCCATGGACAGAGGAGCCTGGTGGGCTACAGTCCATGCGGTGGAAAAAGTCAGACATGACTGAGGTGACTGAGCACGTCCAGCTATTATTGTAACAGTTCCTGGTAGCAATTAGCAGCAATTATTGTTGAAGCTAAAGCAATGGTTTTGAACTTTTATCCTCTGATCAAATATACTATTCTGAAAAAATTTAAAATCTATGTCTGAATAAAAAATGATTTGGGAAAATTTAAAATAAATGATCTCTTCTAAAGATTGTAATTCTTATTTTAAAAAAGGTTATGAAATAAACTGTAAGCATTATCAGTTCTTGGTTTTCTGACATTTCTCTAATCCTTGCAGAAAAAGTAAAGAAGCTACTACAGAATTAAAGATTAGGAACTTTTGCTTAGGAAAAAATATTAAATGTAATTAAGTGGATAGAGAATATAAATGGAAGGAATTATTCCGATAGCAGTCTAACTCTTCTCTTATTTTTAAGGAATTACCTAGGATATTTTGGTTGAAAATGAGAAGAGATTTTGTTACAGTTTATATCTACTGTGAAAGTGCTACACTCAATATGCCAGCAAATTTGGAAAACTCAACAGTGGCCACAGGACTGGAAAAGGTCAGTTTTCATTCCAATCCCAAAGAAAGGCCATGCCAAAGAATGCTCAGATTACCACACAATTGCACTCATCTCACATGCTAGTAAAGTGATGCTCAAAATTCTTCAAGCCAGGCTTCAGCAATACGTGAACCAAGAACTTCCTGATGTTCAAGCTGGTTTTAGAAAAGGCAGAAGAACCAGATATCAAATTGCCAACATCTGCAGGATCATCAAAAAAGCAAGAGAGTTCCAGAAAAACATCTATCTCTGCTTTTTTGACTGTGCCAAAGCCTTTGAGTGTGTGGATCACAATAAACTGTGGAAAATTCTGAAAGACATGGGAATACCAGACCACCTGATGTGCCTCTTGAGAAATCTATATGAAGGTCAGGAAGCAACAGTTAGAACTGGACATGGAACAACAGACTGGTTCCAAATAGAAAGAGGAGTACCTCAAGGCTGTATATTGTCACCCTGCTTATTTAACTTATATGCACATTACATCATGAGAAACGCTGGGCTGGAAGATGCACAAGCTGGAATTAAGATTGCCGGGAGAAATATCAATAAGCTCAGATATGCAGATGACACCACCCTTATAGCAGAAAGTGAAGAGGAACTAAAAAGCCTCTTGATGAAAGTGAAAGAGGAGAGTGAAAAAGTTGGCCTAAAGCTCAACATTCAGAAAACGAAGATCATGGCATCTGGTCCCATCACTTCATGGAAAATAGATGGGGAAACAGTGGAAACAGTTATTTTTTGGGGTTCCAAAATCACTGCAGATGGTGATTGCAGCCATGAAATTAAAAGATGCTTACTCCTTGGAAGGAAAGTTATGACCAACCTAGACAGCATATTCTAAAGCAGAGACATTACTTTGCCAACAAAGGTCCGTCTAGTCAAGGCCATGGTTTTCCCAGTAGTCATGTATGGATGTGAGAGCTGGACTGTGAAGAAAGCTGAGTGCTGAAGAATTGCTGCTTCTGAACTGTGGTGTTGGAGAAGACTCTTGAGAGTCCCTTGGACTGCATGGAGATCCAACCAGTCCATTCTGAAGGAGATCAGCCCTGGGTGTTCTTCTGAAGGACTGATGCTAAAGCTGAAACTCCAATACTTTGGCCACCTCATGCGAAGAGTTGACTCATTGGAAAAGAGTCTGATGCTGGGAGGGATTGGGGGCAGGAGGAGAAGGGGACGACAGAGGATGAGATGGCTGGATGGCATCACGGACTCGATGGACATGAGTTTGTGTGAACTCAGGGAGTTGGTGATGGACAGGGAGGCCTGGCGTGCTGCGATTCATAGGGTTGCAAAGAGTCTGACACGATTGAGCAACTAACCTGAACTGAACTGATATCAACTGCAACCATTTCATTTCTCAAGTTATCATTCATATTGCTGGACTTAATCCCATTGTTACATCAGAGGCAAACTTTAGCTTGATGGAATTTACTTGAAATTTAGAGATAGTCACCTTTTGCTAACTTGCATAAAATTTCAGATAAGCAAACTTTCAATTTAGAAAAATCAATCTAGTGTTTAAATAGCTTAGTGTTTGTTTTAGTTGATAGAGAAACTGGTAGGTAAATTTTTTGATTGTATCTCAACATTTAAATGTATCCATAAGGTCTGCTCTTTCTAAGACCTCAAGAAACAGAATGCATAAAAAATGAGGAAATCTGAGTAACAGAAAATTTAAGGAATTTTAAAATATAGTATTACTTTAAATTAGATTCCATGAAAGCCCATTCATAATGAAGTAGAGATTTTGGTTCTGTTAACAGCTCATATTGAAAAAAGGAATTTTAATATTACCTGTCTTGAAGATATGACTTCCCTGGTGGCTCAGAGGGTAAAGAACCCGCTTTTGATGCAGAAGACCTGGGTTCGATCCCTAGGTCAAGAAGATCCCCTGGAGAAGGGAATGGTAACCCACTCCAGTATTCTTGCCTGGAAAATCCCATGGACAGAGGAGCCTGAAGGGCTACAGTCCATGGGGTTGCAGAGTTGGACACAACTGAGTGACTAACACGCACATACCTTGAAGATAAAATTCATCACAGAATTTATCTATACTTAGCACACTAAAACTCGCTAGAAAGAGACCTAAAATGTCAACTTGATTTAATATTTACTCTATTACTGCTATATGTAAAGTTGTCTGTTAGGGCAGTTGGGGAGGTAACATCAAAAAAAAAAAAATTGTTCTCAGTTTTTGTGGACTGCCTGCAGGGTGGGAGACCTGGGTTCGATCCTTGGGTTGGGAAGATCCCCTAGAGAAGGAACTGGCAACCCACTTCAGTATTCTTGCCTGGAGAATCCCATGGACGGAGGAGCTTGGTGGGCTACAGTCCATGGGTCGCAAAGAGTCAGACATGACTGAGCGACTTCACTTTCACTTTTCACTTTCAATGCTATTCTAAAAGGAGAAGAATTTACTTCCAGCTGGAAAAGTGAGAGAAATCCTATGATTTAAAGAAAGAAGGACTGAACTTCCTTCCAGTGGTTAAGAATCCTCCTGCCAATTCAGGAGACATGGTTCCATCCCTGGTCAGGGAAAATCTCATGTGCCTTGGAGCAATTAAGCCCATGTGCCACAACTACTGAGCTCACGTCATAAAGCCTGTACTCTGCAACAAGAGAAGCCACCAAAATGAGAAGCCCTCCAAGTGCAGCCAGAGTAGCCCCTGCTTGCTGCAACTAGAAAAAGCCTTCATACAGCAATTAAGACCCAGTGCAGTGAATACATAAATACATACTAAAAAATAAAGAAAGAAGGGTTTCAGTAGGAAGAGGTGAGGGCAGCATGAATTGCCTGAGCAAAAGCACAAAGTCATGAGAGTATCAGACAAATTTTCAGAATGGTGAGAAACTCAAGTTATTTAGGTATCAGGGGAGAAGACAGATTGAGGTCAGATCACAAGAGGCATTTCATAAAATTTTAAGGAATTTTCAAATTACTCTGAAGAAAATGGAATCATTGAAGATATTAAACACAAGTGAAAAGATTAGAATTGGCATTTAGGATGATAACTCTAAGAGCCAGGTGCTGGTTGATAGGATGGGAGTGATACTGAAGCTGGAAGATAGTTAGGAAGTTAAAAGTGGCGCTAGAGGTAAAGAAGTCATCTTCTAAGGCAAGAGACAGTCGTGGGTTTGATCTCTGGGTCGGGAGGATCCACTGGAGAAGGAAATGGCACCCCACTCCAGTATTCTTGTCTGGAAAATTCCATGGACAGAGGAGCCTGGTGGGCTACAGTCCATGAGGTCACAAAGAGTTGGACACGACTGAGCAACTGTGCAGAAACCAACCTATTTATTAAGTACAGAAAAATAAATTATTTCTTTGGTTTTGCAATGACATACATATTATTACTGTTTAAAAATGTTTTTATAATCATATTATTCAACAATATTAGACAAATGACACCTAAAGATTTAAAAAAATGGTTTGCCTCTGGGAATTATGACTGACTGGATATAAAGAAAGCAACGGTTGGAGACTGTTACTTACTGTTAAAAAACTTTCAGAACTATTGATTTTCTCACCTACCATGCTTCCCTGAATCTAAGATTAATTTAGCTATATGAGGAAACATTCTTTCATACCACTGAGAAAAGAAAAAAAAATGCTGCCAATCTAGCATAATATACAACCCAATTTCATGCACACATACAATGAACTGAATTGTGTTCCTTCAAAATTCATACATTTGAAGCCATAACCTCCAAAGTCATTACTTGAAGACAGAGCCTTTAAAGAGGCGATTAAGGTTAAATGAGGTCATAAGAGTGGGACACTAATCTAATATGGTGCTCAGTTGCTTCAGTCATGTTCAACACTTGCAATACCGTGGACTGTAGCCTGCCAGGCTCCTCTGTCCATGGGATTTCCCAGGCAAGAATACTGGAGTGGGTTGTCATTTCCTTCTCCAGGGAATCTTCCCAACCAAGCAATCAAACCTGGGTCTCCTACATTGGCCGGCAAATTCTTTACTGCCTGAGCCACCAGGGAAGCCCTGTATGGCTGTTATCTTTGTAAAAAGAAGAAAAGATACCATGTCTATACAGACACAGAGGAAAGGAAGGGTGAAGACAGCAAGAAGTTGGCCATCTACAATCCAAGGATAGAGGTCTTAGGGGAAATTAAACCTGCCAACACCTTGATCTTGGATTTCTAGCCTCCAGAACTGTAAGAAATAAACTTGTTGTGAAAGCCACCTAGTGTATGATATCTTGTTCTGGTAGCACTAGCCAACTGATTACAGGTATGTTCAGATATTACGTGAAAATTAAATTGTTCAAGAATTTCCCTGGCAGACCAGTGGTTAAGACTCTGAGCTCCCCAATGCAGGGGGCATGGGTTCAATCCCTGGTCAGGGAACTAAGATCCTTCATGCAAAAAATTAAGTTGTTCAAATATTGTGCAATTAAATTGTAAGATATTCCCATGAACCTCAAAGAAAGGATCGAGGTAGACAGAATAGATTTTTAAATTTTCTTGGCTTTCTTATTTTAGAATTTGAATTCTCTGTGTATCTTCTACAGTACGTCTCATTCTAACTAATTTAGTATAATTTAGATAAAAAGATATCATGTCTACTCCCCCCCCACCTTTTTTTTGTTGTTATCACCTGTTGTATATAAAAAGGCTTATATTGTATTTTATCCAGAGAAGTTTATAGCTTTAGAGGCAATAGATTAGACAAGAGATGGGCAAATATTTTTTGTAAAAAACCAGTAGTAAGTATTTTTGGTTTTATGTGACAAAAGGCAACATTTTGAAGCTATGTAAGTATTATATAACAAGAAATAGAATACATTTTATACAATTTTTTTATTGATAAGATTCAAACTAATAATGCTCTTTTGAGGGTGTAATGTAATTTCACTTAATTGATATTCAAAGTTATCATTTCTTATCAAATCAATTGCAAATGTTCATCAGTGAAAACAACTTTTAGCTTGCAGATAATGTAAAAGCAAATGGAAAGCCAGATTTGGCCCATGAGTGTAGTGGCTGGCCAAATTTTGGTTGACTTGTCAGCTTTTATTGCCTACTGCTGAATTTTAGCTCTGACCTGATGAGAAATTGTAGCATTTTTTTTTTTTTTTTTTACCTAAGCCTCTGCTGGCAGTGTACAAGCATGAAATGTGAGAGAGCAGTCTCTTGGCTTTTTGCTCTGTCCTTGAAACTTAAAGTCTAGTCTTTGATCAACAGCATAGGAATCACCTGGCAGCTTTCTAGACAGAATTTCAAGCTCCATTCTAGTAGGTTTGATCAGACCTACATTCAACCAGATCCAAGAAGCTCTGAGACCTGTTCTAGGAAAATCCAACGAAAGACAGTTCTCCAAACAATTTCAAGCAAAGCACAAATATTTGGTTTATCTACCTAGATATTTTAGGGCAAAGCATATTTTACCTGAAAGATCAAACTAACTGCATTTGCTTTTTATTTGCTACTGCACTCTGGCGCAGATGAAAAATGGCTTTTTTAAAAATTCAAAACAAAGCTGCATTCCAACCTAAATTAAATCTGCTCCAATTTTATCGTTAACACCTATGAGATCATAACTTGTCCAAAGCAGAGTGTAGTTTATCAGAAAGTACACATTTTAAACCTCTAGCAGATCTGTATTTTCAAGATAAAGCACATGGTTCCAAAGGAGATCTTATATTCAGATAAATAATGTATGCTTTAATATTGGCTATGTCATTATAGGGGCTTCACTGGTGGCTCAAATGGTAAAGAATCTGCCTGCAATGTGGGAAACCTGGGTTTGACCCTGAGTCGGGAAGATCCCCTGGAGGAGGGAATGGCAACCCACCCTAATATTCTTGCCTGGAGAATCCCATGGACAAAGGAGCCTGGTGGGCTATAGTCCATAGGATCGCACTGATTTGGACATGACTGAAGAGGCTGAACACACACGTGGTTGTAGACAACTCTCCAAAAGTCTTAAATGGCTTAGAGTTTATTCTAATATCCCACCATGTAAGACTTTTTCAAATCAGACCACAATGAATTTTTTAAGTCAGAATTTATTCAAACATTTTAGTTGTATTTGCTGCTTCCTGTTGAGGCAAAATCTAACACTACAATATAAATATGTAAAGATGATTCCAACGTTGGATAAATTTGCCTCACTGAGAAAACTATGGATTTTTTTTTTAATGTGTCATTTGAGGTATGAGCCTCCGATATGTAACACAACTGAAAGGATGAAACTGTACTGAGTCCTTGAGAAATTGTCCTCAGATCCATGATTTTGGCAAATTTCAAAAACAAGAAACTGGCTAATGTAAGAACACACTTTCTTATAAAGATAGCTATGATTTCATCATCGTATATGTTTCTGCCTTTGTGGAAGATCTTTCTCACCTGCTACTTGGCATATGTTTTTTGCTTTGTTTCTCCTGTTAGTGGCATGTTCCTGTGTTTGAACTGAGCTATCCACATTCTGTCTCTTGTTTTTGTTTAGACCACTGGGAACTCATTTCAGGAAGTTCAGCTTCAGTTTGTGTTTTAACTTCTGAATCTGGAACAGGTCATTCATTTGCATGGAGATCAGTTACACAAACATATCTGTAAGGCATAAAATATTGCTTCAGTTGACTTACTAAATGGTCTAATTTAGGGGTCCCCAACCTCCTAGATCTAATGTCTGATGATCTGAGATGGAATTGATATAACAATAATAGAAATAAAGTGCACAATAAATGTAACACTCGAATCATTTGGAAACCATCCCCCCCTTCAACCCATGGAAAAATTATTTTCCCTGAAAAAAAACTATTTTCCTTCTGGTCTACTTTACCTCAAATTTAATTCCAGTGTTGACGTCAACGTTAAAAGTAAGAACCTAAGAACATCGATGTGCTTTTATTAAACAAATGAACAACTGAATGAACGAGTTATTCAGGCTAGATATTTGCATGTTACTTTTTTTAGTGTTTACAAAACTTCCTGTCAGGTATTTTGCAGAAGGTATACACCATGATGTTTCTTGGTGTCACAGTTCTGAAAACTATACTAGGGAAAAAGTAGTTTTGATGAAATAATCCTACTTTCAATGAAGGTAACTGGATCCCTGGCTTGGTTTTTTAATTTAGCAAGCACTTTGATTCCAACCAAAAAGAAACTCTGTCAATTATTAAAACTAGCAGAAAGTACATATACTATATATAAACTAGTAGAAGGTATATATATAAAAAGGGACCAGCACCTTGGCTGTACCTGAATCATAAAGAACTTTGAATTAGGATTTGAATTTTCAAGTTTTATTTTAAAGAGGAAGGCCTGGAAGACATTTGGATATACTTCATCTGCATTTCAATATCAATGTTACTTAAAAGCCAAGATAACAGCTACCTACTGGGTTGTGCACTTCTGCTTTGCACAAGGCTTAATGACAATCTTAATTAGGCTAATTTTAGTCAGATTAATACTGGTGTGTGTCAGCACTAGCTACTGAATGCCACATACTGGATTTTAACTAACGGTAGGAGAGGAAATACTCATGGTGCAAACATTTTTGAACTGAAAAAAGCTAAAACAAAGTATACTCAGCTATGACAGAGGATACATCATAATATCACTGACTCTAGATTTTTGGTGTATTAAGGCTGACTTTTAAATAGATACATCTGTCTCGTGTAATGTTAGGAAAATACAGTCTTGGTGAAACACTCTGTGTGTATCAAACCTTTGCCGTCCAAGTTCTAAAAGATTACTTGTTAATTTCTTTAGCTGATAAACTCAAGAATGTCCTATCTTCAATCAGAAACCCCTCTTTCCTTGCATTGTTATGAGCTAGATAAAAGCAAGCTCATTTTTTTTTCCTTTGTTAAATTTCTACTTTGACCAACCAAATGAGATTTCTCTACCTCTCTCACTCTTGGCCTGGGCTGTCATTATCCTTGTCAAACCCTAGGCATATCAGTGTTGGCACCATCTGCCTCCTTAAACATAACAGTCCTTGGACAGGGAGTGACTGACTGTGAAAGGGGCTGGGAGAACCTTAAAAATCAACTCATTGTGATGGCAGAAGGATTTTTCGTTTACTTCATAGCCTTGATTAGAAATAGCAGTAAGGATTCCAAATTAACACTAATAATGTCTATAATTTAAATGTTCAAAACAGCACTGTTTACAATAGCCAGGACATGGACGCACCCTAGATGGCCATTGACAGACGAATGGATAAAGAACATATGGTACATATATACAATGGAATATTGCTGCTGCTGCTGCTACTAAGTAGCTTCAGTCGTGTCTGACTCTGTGCGACCCCATAGGCGGCAGCCCACCAGGCTCCCCCATCCCTGGGATTCTCCAGGCAAGAACACTGGAGTGGGTTGCCATTTCCTTCTCCAATGCATGAAAGTGAAAATTGAAGTCGCTCAGTCGAGTCCTACTCCTAGCAACCCCATGGACTGCAGCCCATCAGGCTCCTCCATCCGTGCTTTTTTCCAGGCAACAGTACTGGAGTGGGGTGCCATTGCCTTCTCCAACAATGGAATACTAGTCAACCATAAAAACGAACGAAATTGAGTCAGTTGTAGTGATGTGAATGAACCTAGAGCCTGTCATACAGAGTAAAGTAAGTGCGAAAGAGAAAAATGAATATTGTGTATTAATGTATATATACGGAATCTAGAAAAATGGTTCTGATTAATCTATTTGCAGGGCAGGAATAGAGGTACAAAAGTAGAAAACAGACTTGTGGACAAGGTGGAGGAAGAAATAGGGGTGATGAACTGAGAGAGTGGCATCGACATATACACACTGCTGCTGCTGCTGCTGCTAAGTCACTTCAGTCGTGTCCGACTCTGTGCAGCCCCAGAGACGGCAGCCCACCAGGCTCGCCCGTCCCTGGGATTCTCCAGGCAAGAACACTGGAGTGGGTTGCCATTTCCTTCTCCCATATATACACCACCATGTGTGAAACAGATAACTAGTGGAAGCTACTGTATGGCACAGGGAGCTCAGCTCGGTGCTCTGTGATGACCTAGAGGGGTGGGATTGCAGTAGGAATCGGGGTATGGGAGGGAGACGAGAGAGAGTATATATGTATACATATGACTGATTCACGTTATTGTACAGCTGAAACTAACACAATATTGTAAAACAATTATACTCCAATAAAAAGGAACTATAGATGGCTAGTAAGTGGAATAATAATAACAAATAATAAAACAACGGCCTTAAAATTAGAAGGTCTGAATTCAAATAAGACATTATCTTTGAGATCCTTGACCTAGTAAATGATGACTTATCATGAGATTAAGTGGGATATGCATAGGAAGGTGCCTAGGTTCAAAGAGGAATTCATAAATATTTGTTTGTTCATAATTTATATACTTACATACTTCACTCACATTTTCAAGGCACTTAGGTTCAAAGCAAAAGTAAATTTTAATGTTAGATTGATTCAGTTATGTAAATCACTATCAAAAAGTACCCTAGGTTTATGCTTCTATGTCCTGATAAAACTTATTAATCTTCCATAATCACAAGCCCGATATGGAAAACTTAAGCAAACATCTAGTTAAAAAGATACATATCATCACACCTCTTTATTTCCCCAGAGCAAAATATTATGCAAATAAGTGAGCAAGTATGTAAATGAACAAATGAATGGAGTCTGGCTTAGAAACAATTGAATTCAGTAATTTGTACTCAGAAGGATATAGCTCAGATTTTTTAGATGAATCTAGTTTTTTCCTTTTCTTCCTGCCCACTAAGTCTGTTACCAACCTTCCCAGGGAATATTTAGTTCATTAACATCAAACAATATATCAGATAACTCTACCTAACCTTCCTTCCTCCAGAAAAACCACATACACTTCTTTAAGAATAGGCATGCTTTCAAATATGTGAGACTGGAGAATTGTCCAAGAGAAAGTGCTCATATTTCAAGTGAATTTAAGATTGCTTATACTCAGGAAAGATTTTATTTTATTTTATTTTATTTTGGCCACGCCATGTGGCTTGCAAGATCTAGTTCCCCAACCAGAGAATGTACTTGAGTCCTCACCCAGGCCCTCGTTAGTGAAAGCTAACCACTGGACTGCCAGGGAATTCACAGGAAGGATTTTAAAAAGTAGTTCTTTCATTCATATTGTATACCATATTTCTCTAAAGTAACCCAATTTAAAATTTTTTTTAGTAAGAAAGCATAATTCAGAAGCTTAGACTGAATTTTCATGATTTTGTACTGGACTGCCAAGAATTCTGGCATTTTGCAATATAAATTTATCCCCACGTTGTTCTGCATTCATTATATTTTAATAGTACACTTGCTGAGGGTATGTACAAAGTCTTACTCTTCTTTTGCATCCTCAAACAGTGCTGGACATTCACTAAATACTGGTTTGGATTTCTATACTAGCAGACCAAAAAAAAAAAAAAAAAAGCAGTTTGTAAGATTTAAGGATTGTTAAAACCTATTAAGTTTTATAGTTTGTCTAAACCTATAACAATAAATAATGTCAGGGTTACTGGCTTACAGAATAAATCAAAAAATATTTTGTACTGAAGACCTCTACAATTGAAGATAAAATAAACTGAATTTAGTCACTTTGAGTTCTTTCTAAAAACAAATCTACTCTGTGATGTGATCTGGAGTGATCTTGTTGATGGCTCTGGTAAATAACAGGAGGCACATATGCTAAAATGTAACTTCTATAAACAGAGAAACAGCAAAAAATATATATATATATATCATAATGGGTTACCAGAAGACTGCATTGTCTTCACAGATCTCTACAAAGGAGGTTTTAAGAATAACAACCAGAGCACCAAAGAATTGATGCTTTTGAACTGTGGTGTTGGAGAAGACTCTTGAGAATCCCTTGAACTGCAAGGAGATCCAACCAGTCCATCCTAAAGGAGATCAGTCCTGGGTGTTCATTGGAAGGATTGATGTTGAAGCTGAAACTCCAATACTCTGGCCAACTGACATGAAGAGATGACTCATTTGAAAAGACCCTGATGCTGGGAAAGATTGAGGGCAGGAGGAGAAGGGGACAACAGAGGATGAGATGGCTGGATGGCATCACCGACTCAATGGACATGGGTTTGGGTGAACTCCAGGAGTTGGTGGTAGACAGGGAGGCCTGGCGTGCTGCAGTTCATGGGGTTGCAAAGAGTCAGAGCAACTGAACTGAACTGAACCAAGAGAAAAGAAACTTCCAGATGCCTGGCCTTGACTCTCAATGAAATTATTTCTCAAGTAGATGATAAGACATAATGTTGCCATTGTATGCTATTTCTTAAGAGTTTCAAACTTCCTCTGCTCTCTGTTTATCCTCACCAAACAATCAGACCTGCCCATGCAACGAAGACTTAGTATTAGCTAATATTTATAGAGCTTCCACTCTGTGCCCTAACTGTGCTCTAGGCGCTATTATCACCTTGAATGATTTCAAACGTTTTACAGAACAAAGGGTTCCAACATTTATCTCAGGTACGGCCCTCAATTAAAAAAAGTGAACTAGAAGACAAAATTAAGTGGCTTTCCCAAGTTACCCAGGAACAGCTCAGCAGCAGAGCAGGGGCTGAGACCCCAGTCTCTGGTCATCAGATGAGCTTGGGTTTCCTGTTTCTTATCTTCTTGGTCCATGGCAGTGCCTGGCGGACCCCAGCGAGGCAGAGGAGAATGTCACCAGGATGCTCCTCCTCTCCCATTTCATTGGCAGAAATTTTACTTTACCCACTATAGATTGTGTTCTGAGTAAGAAGTCCTACATTTTTTTCACTTTAAAAAATTGAGAGTAGACCATATCATCAACAACAACACGATAATAATGAGGTCAGTGTTCAGTCATGTCCAACTCTTTGCCGCCCTATGAACTGTAGCCCACCAGGCTCCTTTGTCCATGGAATTTTCCAGGCAAGAATGCTGGAGTGGGTTGCCATTTCCTTCTCCAGAGGATCTGCCTGATCCAGGGATGGAATCTGTGTAGGATGTCCTACATTTTTTTCACTTTAAAAATTAAGAGAGGACCATAACAACAACAAGGTAGCAATTATATGAGGTCAAGGATGCGTTTACTACCCTTATTGTCATAAATATTTTGCAATATAGAATGGTATCAATTTATAACATTGTGTACCTTAAACTCACACATTTGATGCTTTTGAATTACGGTGTTGGAGAAGACTCTTCACAGTCCCTCGCACAGCAAGGAGATCAAACCAGTCAATCCTAAAGGAAATCAACCCTCAATATTCACTGGAGAGACTGATGCTGAAGCCGAAGCTCAATACTTTGGCCTCCCAATGCGAAGAGCTGACTGATTGGAAAAGACCCTGATGCTGGGAGAGACTGAGAGCAGGAGGAGAAGGGATGTCAGAACATGAGATGGTTGGATAGCATGGCCGATTCAGTGGACATGAGTTTGAGAAAACTCTGGAATATAGTGAAGGACAGGGAAGCCTGGTGTGCTCCAGTCTACCAGCTTGCAAAGAGTTGGGCACAACTGGGAGACTGAATCTTTATTTTTAAAATGGAAGGATAATTCTTTAAGAACATGTAAATAGACACCCAAAGGAATAGAGAGAATATACGAACATAAGTAGACCTTATTTGTACATGGGCTTCCCTGGTAGCTCAGACAGTAAAGCATCTGCCTACAATGTGGGAGACCCAGGTTCTATCCCTGGGTGGGGAAGATCCCCTGGAGAAGGAAATGGCAACCCACTCCAGTATTCTTGCCCAGAAAATCCCATGGACTGAGGAGCCTGGTAGGCTACATTCCATGGGGTCGCAAATAGTCGGACACGACTGAGCGACTTCTTTCTTTCTTATTTGTACATGAAATTTTATATCTATGAAACTATTTACGATTTTTTAAAAATTAAAATTTTAAATGAAAGACAGGGAAGCTTGGCGTGCTGCAGTCCATGAAATCCCAAAGAGTTGGACATGACTTGGCAACTGAACAATGTCAATTATATCTCAAGGTGGAAAAATTGTTTGAAAATTATTGTTGCATACCTTACTAGTGGAAGAAGTACTGTACTGAAACTGAATCACAGTACTAACTTCTAATAATTTTTTTTGGTGGTTCAGAAGTTAATTCCTCCCAAGTATTATTGCTTACCTGTGTTAATTTTTTAAAACATTCTCAGCATCAACTTAGGAGTAGAGACTGTTTTACATGAAGAGGGAGACACCATTTGGTGGCACTGAAAATTTTGCTGAGTCTTTATATCAGGTGTGTCTTCTGAGAAGCAAAGAAGGATAGGAAGAAAATGGAACACTGATGTCCATGTAGAGACTTGAGAAAATGGACATCAATACTCTTGAATGTACCTTCTTCCTAATTTGTCAAAATCAGACTCTACTCCAGAGCACATAGATAACTTAGAGCCTTGTACAGTGTTTCTTATTTTAGTGTGGGATGGAGAGGGTGGGACGAATTGAGAGAGTAGCACGGAAACATACACTGTACCATACGTAAAACAGACAGCCAGTGGGAATTTGCTGTGTGACATAAGGAGTTCAACCCAGCGCTCTGTAACCACCTTCAGTGGTGTGGAAGGTGGCAGGGAGGATCAAGAGGGAGGGGACATATGTAGACCTGTAGCTGATTCATGATGATGTGTGGCAGAAATCAGCACAATATTGTAAAGTAATTACCCTCTGATTAAAAAAAAGTTACAAACCACTTACTAGAAATGGTAAGTTGTCCTTACGAATGCATGCTGACAGAAAAGAGCCATCTCTCTTAGAGGGAAGCAAGCAGGTGCTGAAATATACCATAAAAGGGGCCAGAATGAGCAGTGGGAGGATACTGATGACATTCATGATGAAACTGGCAGAAGCGATCCATGCAGATTGCGACTGGAATTCACGGTCTGCAGATAATATTCTGAAGGAACCTGCTTTTCAACGGGAAAGAGCCATGCTTTAAGACAGTGGTTTAAGACTTCCCCGGTGGTCCAGTGGTTAACACTCTGAGCTTCCAGTGCAGCGGGGGTGTGTGGGTTTGGTCTCTGATTGGGGAGCTAGGATCCCACGTGCCCCATAGTGAGGCCAAAATAAATGAATAAATAAATAAAATGATTTCAAAAAAGAAAAAAAAGACAGTGGTTTAACTTTAGAGGAAGATTCCTGTGGCAGATGCCTTGTCCCTTGCCTGTACTCTGTGAGAGATAAGCTGGACATTCCCCATGTCTTTGAGGTCATGATTATGAGCTGACAAAGGTCAGTAGGAGCTCTGTTTAGTCTATTGACAATGCTACTGATTCTTTATGATGAATCTTTGGTCATCTAGTCTTTCTTCTTAATTTTCCTTGGAAAAGTAACAAAGACCCTAAGTTTGTGCCTCAGATGACACATAAGAAATCAAGTAACAAATATTCCATATCAGCAAGTAAAGGTTTTGTTTTTCCCAACAATAAAGCGAAAGCCAGCAGGAAGTATTAAGACTTTCTTTTCACTCATAAACAATAGATTGTGGCCAGTATATCCTTTAAATTGCACTGAGTTTGGTAGCAAAATAAGTAAGAATGATTTTTCCCTAAGAAGAGGGGCCCAGTGTAGAAACCCATTGCTTGATGTAGGCTATATTTATAGGCTCCCTGGACTGGTCTTGGTTTTAATATGTCAAGTAAAATGAAAAAAAAAAAAAAAAGAGAGAGAGAAAACAGACTTGTTTCTATACTCTCCTTTTAAACTAATTGTGAAGCACTAGAGGACCAAAAAGGTAATTCCATGAAAAAAGTTGCACAATAAAGTAGAAGAAATTAAAAACAAACATGCAAAAGAATCTACAACACAAACAATACCTCTGCCCCACTGCAAACCCTCAACATAGTGTCCGAATTTCATTTGTACAATAAATCCTAATACTAACTGAAACTCTGACATTAACTTGGAGTCTCTTCATGTGCTCCAAACCCTTTGTTAGGTTATAACTGTTAGGTCAGAACTAAAGCACAGTGTCACAGGAAAGGTGTATCTTCTCACTTCATGAGCTTTGTTGCAATAATCACCTCTTTGTCATTATCATTAGCAGCACAGAGTATTTCTTTAATTCCCAGTGGCACACAAAGCTACTAATTGGCTTGGTGAGAAAGTCAACCCAAGTTTTGTCCTTAAGGGATGGAGTCTCCATATATATATATTTTTTCTTACAGTGTGTGAACTTCATTAGGATTCCAGCTTTACCCCCATCCTGGGAGAGCAACCTGGCTCAAACATCCAGATGATAACTTCTTGTTTGAAACCTTCAGTATCTCCTTCTCTAATTATCAGGTTGTGCAACTTGAGAAGCATAAGGAGAAGCAGAGTCATAAGTCAGTACAGTTGCAAACAAGTCCACCAATTACAGAATGAGCCTTTTGCTCTATTAACTGCCTCCATCCAGGGATGAACTACATTTTCACTAAGATTTTTTTTTTAATCTATATAAAATATGTCCTGGTGATAATTTATTTTCTGATCTTGAATTTGACCCTTGGGATAGTAAACAGGATTGTTATAGTTGGGTAAAGACAGCAAGAGAGAAGGGAACATTAGCTAGTTCTGCCCTAGTTCCATCAAAATATTAAGTTTCTTCCTTAAGCAGAGGAAAATGAATGATTTTTTTAAGAAAAAGTGCTGGCAGCAGAGCTCCTCTAAGACTGAGAGGCTCACAGCACAACTTGGAAGTTTCTGTTACTGATTTCAAACGAGAATTATTGTTAATAGGAATAGTTATTATCAGCATGAATCACAGACACAGAAACCTGCTAACTTAATAATGTGGCAAATGTATGATTAATCTTTAGTGAAGCAATATTCATATATTGCCTAATCTAAGAAAAGGCTCTGATGTCTTGAAAGCTTGAAATCATTTCTGCTTCTGCCTCAAGTTCTGAAATCATCTCCTTTTAAAATTTTAAATGCTCTTATTTCATACAAGCTTCTGAGTATTCAGGAATAATTGCTGTCAATAGAGATTCATTTTCACCTCTGAATGGCCAGTAATGTCAAATGGCAACATCATCGGCCTTAATATCAACATATTTTAAATGTATGTCTTGGAACTGAAGGTCAATAATTGCTACTAAATTTAAAATATGGCATGCTATGATGTTTTATTCTTGGTGCTTTGATCTCCTTTATACTGGTGATTATTTCATCTGGAGGCAAAAATCTAACACCAGCCTATCCCAGCGGAAGTTTCATCGGCCCCCTTGAGAAGTATATTCTAACCATTTTCTCTGGAGTTTCTGGCATAACATTACTGTATATGATTTTGGAACCTGTATAGTCTGTACAGGGTTTTTTTTTTTTTTAATTAATTTTTGGTTGCACTGCCTGGCATACAGGATCTTAGTTCCTTGACCGGGGATCAAACCCATGACTCCTGCAGTTGAAGCACAGAGTCTTAACCACTGGACTGCCCAGGGAGTTCATTGTACAGGGATTTTTTAAAATACAATTTTACCTATTCATCTATCATATTCCTGGCTGCTCTGGGTCTTCGTAGCTTTGTTGCTTTTCTCTGGTGCCATGAGCAGGGCTACTCTCTAGTTGCGGCGCTCGGGCTTCTCATGGCAGTGGCTTCTTCTCTTGTTGTGGAGCATGAGCTCTAAGGCACCCAGGCTGAGCCACCGAGGCATGTGGGCTCAGTAGCTGCGGCTCCTGGGCTCTAGAGCACAGGCTCAACAGCTGAGGTGCATGGGCTTAGTTGCCCTGAGGCCTGTGGGATTTTCCCTGATCAGAGGTCGAATCCACGTCGCCTGCATTGGCAGGCAGATTCTTCACCACTGAACTATCAGGGAAGCCCTGTATACGGGTTTTTAACCCAAAGGCAAGAGCGGTATAGTTGGTAACAGCAAAGTGTGGGCACTGATACCAGCCCTGGGTTGGGACAGCCATGTGGCCATATTGCTAGTAGGGCAACCAAGAGCAAATTGCAAGCCACTTAATGTCTCTGAGACTCAGATCTAGGATAACAAAATCAGTTCTGAGACATGCTGTGGGGGTTGACTTAAGACACTGTGAAGTCATCCTTTAGCGGCTATATAGGTGATCAACGATATTAGTGTTTGTTCTTTGCAACAGAGTAGGCATCTAGATTTGGTGATATGCTTAAAAATTAGTTTATCAAAGTTTATTATAATTTATGTCAAATTTTAAAATATATGACAGTTTTCCGAGAAGGGTTAGATTTAGTCAAAAGAAACAGTAGGAGTCACTAAATTATGAGGGTAAGAATCAAGAATTTGTGCTATTCACCAGTCAGAATGGCTGCGATCCAAAAATCTGCAAGCAATAAATGCTGGAGAGGGTGTGGAGAAAAGGGAACCCTCCTACACTGTTGGTGGGAATGCAAACTAGTACAGCCACTATGGAGAACAGTGTGGAGATTCCTTAAAAAATTGCAAATAGAACTACCTTGTGACCCAGCAATCCCACTGCTGGGCATACACACCGAGGAAACCAGAATTGAAAGAGACACATGTACCCCAATGTTCATCGCAGCACTGTTTATAATAGCCAGGACATGGAAACAACCTAGATGTCCATCAGCAGATGAATGGATAAGAAAGCTGTGGTACATATACACAATGGAGTATTACTCAGCCATTAAAAAAATACATTTGAATCAGTTCTGATGAGATGGATGAAACTGGAGCCGATTATACAGAGTGAAGTAAGCCAGAAAGAAAAACACCAATACAGTATACTAACACATATATATGGAATTTAGAAAGATGGCAATGATGACCCTGTATGCAAGACAGGAAAAAAGACACAGATGTGTATAACGGACTTTTGGACTCAGAGGGAGAGGGAGAGGGTGGGATGATTTGGGAGAATGGCATTCTGGCATGTATACTATCATGTGGGAATTGAATCGCCAGTCTATGACGCGGGATGCAGCATGCTTGGGGCTGGTGCAAGGGGATGACCCACAGAGATGTTATGGGGAGGGAGGTGGGAGGGGGGTTCATGTTTGGGAACGCATGTAAGAATTAAAGATTTTAAAATTAAAAAAAAAAACTAAAAAAAAAATTAAAAAAAATTAAAAAAAAGAATCTGTGCTATTTGCACAGAAGGTTTAAGGCTGCCCATGGGTCAGTTAGCAATTTTGCACTCATGATTAATTTCTTCATCCTAAGATTTTTTATAATATTAATGTTCATATATAGAGGTGGTACTTTTGTATTTTTGCACCATCTATTATTGTAGAATCAAGAGAGAGGTTGAATCTACTAAATCAGCCTAGTTTTCATGTATTGTTTAGAACAAGGGTCAGCAAGCTTTTCTGTAAAAGGCCAGATAGACAATATTTCCATGTGTGGATTCTGTTGCAACTACTCAACTCTGCTGTTTGCAGGCGTAAACAGACATGCTATTACAAATGAACATAAGACTGTGTTCCAATAAACTGTATTTATGAACGCTGATTTTTTTTTTTCTTTTAAAGAAGAGGCTTTTATTCTAGTTGCTGGCAGGATCCTTCTAAACAAGGAGAAATCCTATGCTTATTCTTCTCTAACAATTGTACTTTCTTTTTTTTTTTAATCAAAGTAGAGTTGATTTATAACGTTGTGCTACTTTCAAGTGTACAGCAAAGTGATTCAATATATATACACTCAGTATATGGGGGCGCTCTGATAGTTCAGTTGGTAAAGAATCTGCCTGCAATGCAGGAGACCTCAGTTCGATTCCTGGGTCAGGAAGATACACTGGAGAAGGGATAGGCTACCCACTCCAGTATTCTTGGGCTTTTGCTGTGGCTCAGCAGGTAAAGAATCTGCCTGTAATGTGAGGGATCTGGGTTCGATCCCTGGGTTGGGAAGATCCTGTGGAGAAGGGAAAGGCTACCTACTCCAGTATTCCAGCCTGGAGAATTCCATGGACTGTATAGTCCATTGGGTTGCAAAGAGTTAGACATGACTGAGCGACTTTCACTTCACTTCATACTCTCTCTCTCTCTCTCTCTCTCTCTCTCTCTCTATATATATATATATATATATATATATATATATATATATATAGGCTGCTGCTAAGTCACTTCAGTCGTGTCTGACTCTGTGCAACCCCATAGACAGCAGCCCACCAGGCTCCCCTGTCCCTGGGATTCTCCAGGAAAGAACACTGGAGTGGGTTGCCATTTCCTTCTCTAATGCATGAAAGTGAAAAGTGAAAGTGAAGTTGCTCAGTCGTGTCCGACCTTCAGCGACCCCGTGGACTGAAGCCTTCCAGGCTCCTCTGTCCATGGGATTTCCCAGGTAAGAATACTTGAGTGGGTTGCCATGCTCTCTTGTGGGGGATCTTCCTGAGCCAGGGATTGAACCCATGTCTCTTACATCTCCTGCACTGGCAGGTAGGTTCTTTACCACTAGCACCACCCAGTAGAGTGTATATGTTAATCCCAAGCTCCTAATTTATCCTTACTGCCCTTTCCCTTTGGTAATCATAAATTTGTTGTTTGTTTTCTATGGACACCTCATTTTGAATTTCATACAATTTATAATTATAATTGTGCACCCAATTATAATTATAATGTGCTGCAAAATATTATTCTTTTTTTATTTTTAAAAATCATGTGAAGATGCAAAAACCTTCTTACCTTACAGGATATATGAAAAAGGCAATGGGCTGGATTTGGTTTGCAGGTAGTAATTTGCTGACCCCTGGTTTAGAGGAGTAAGCGTTTTACTAAGAGTCAGAAGATAAGATTCTGTCTTTTCTTTCACTGCTATTCACTGACCTACTTACCCCAAATCACTTAACTTTTTTCAAGCCTCAGTTTCCTCTTCAACAAATGAAGGAATTGAGTAAATTAATCTCTAAGATTTTTTTCTAGATCTATAGATTGTAGAATCTAGTATTCTATGATTTAACTCACTCATTAGCCATCTAATTCCAAGTTAGATGTTAGCTATGAAGAGTTTCAAATTTCTTCAAAGATTTTTATAATCATTTATATTTCTTCATAACTGAATCAGCCAATTTAGCTACTTGTTAATACCAATTTTTAAAAGCTTGGTCAAGGAGGAAAGCAAAGTTAATTTATCTCCATTTCTATTGCTCAGACGCTCAGTCATGTCTGACTCTTTGTGACCCCCTGGACTATAGCCCACTAGGCTCCTCTGTCCATGAGATTCTCCAGGCAAGAATTCTGAAGTGGGAGGCCATGTCCTTCTCAAGGGGAACTTCCTGACCCAGGGATCGAACTCTTTATCTCTTACATCTCCTACATTGGCAGGTGAATTCTTTACCACTGGTACCATCTGCGGAGAAGGCAATAGCACCCCACTCCAGTACTCTTGCCTGGAAAATCCCATGGATGGAGGTGCCTGGTAGGCTACAGACCATGGGGTCACTAAGAGTCAGACAAGACTGAAGCCACTTAGCAGCAGCACCACCTGAGAAGCCCATAATTGCCCATAGAGCTCATATTTTTCCAAGTTACTCACAAGCCTTGGAAATTCTGTAAAGTATTGTCTGCCATGTCTGCACCTAATGACAGACTCTTGCAGTTCAACAGGAAAAATGCCACACTCAGATCCTCCTCTGGAATGCTTATATCTGACTCCACTTAGTCCTTAAAAGCTAGAGCCTGTAATGATTAGAAACATTTATAGGTTAACATCCTAACGAAGTATATGGGAAACACTTGTTGGGGTGAAAAGAAATGTCTACTTGTAATGTTATCATGCAATCATTTTACTGTTTCTGTGGGTAGTATTAGTTATTTTTCCTCACTTGCATAATGCACATTTTGTAGAGGAGCTGAAAAATAAAGAGTGGCAGAAGGTTGAAGAAAAATTTTGGGTCTTCCACAAGGAGCTCACTGTAAAGACCGCTATTTTTTTCCTTGGCATGGTCCAACCAGCTTGTCACACCTCCACCAAGGTGGCAATACTGCAGACAACATGTTTTCAGTGCATTAACAAACGCCTTGAATGTTGTCAGGAGGGAGCAACCTGCAAATAATCGGAAATATTATGTATTTAGTAAAGGAATATTTTTCAGTTTTCCAAAATATCTATCAGAAAGATAACAATGGAAAGGATGAAGGGCAGTAAGTGAGAAGGTTTTAGCACCCAAGAGGCTGAATTCAAAGGAACAAGCTTCTGAAGAGGGTTCTGGCATCCTGGTGACCAGCCCAAGGTGGTGCCTGACAGCCGATGTAAAAAATGAAAAAGGTAAGATCAACGGGAGCATATTAAAAAGGGAAGAAAGGTGACAAAATATAGCACCAAAGTAAAAGATTTCAGCATCTCTCAGAAGCCTCTAACTTTAACACATTAATGAATGAGACACCCTGAACTTTCTTTTACAGGCTTAACACAAAGAACTGGTACTGTTTTTTTTTTTTTTAAATATAAATTGCCATATAAATAATCCTCACTTTCCTTGTCAGGTAGAAGGTGGTTTCTTATTTTGACATGTAGATGAAAGGAAATATATTCTCTGCTTTGACTTTATCCTTGAATTTCAGACATAAGGTTAAACTTTGAACTCTTCAAATGACTTTATATATGTTGATAGTGTCACCAAAAGTTCAGATTAGATTAGCTGGCTTTTGACTTTTCCAGTAGTTTCCTCTGGGTTTATATGGCTGTCGCTTAGCATCAGAAGCATTTTATTGCTTTAGGTATTTGCAATCACTTAACTGATAGTGATTTGCAACCTCATTGTTGCTTCTTTTATGATCTTTCAAACTTCACCTTTTCATTGACTCAGTTAGGACTTCCTAATCCAATGACAGATAAGAGATCCTGGTTTAGTTAGCAGTTCAGAGGTGCCATCATGATTGTTACAATGTTTCATAGCACTCCCTTAGCACTCCCTTAGACCAGATAAACCTTGCCTTAAATTACAAAGACACCAAACCATGGTTGCAGGATAAACAGTGAAATAAACAGAAACATGCTTGAGTTTCTCCAAAGAAGGCTGCTTTAGAAACTCAAGAGTATATAGTTTGATCATCATTTTAAATACGTTCAAGTTTCCCATAGTAAAATTCTAGATGAAATGCATTGTAATCAAGTTCATTTAAATGCCACAGTGTTGGTTTTCAGATTTAAATAAAGAATATTCATTTCTTTTTATGGTTATAGAGTGATGATATTGATTGGATCTGGTCTTTTCCTTAAGAGTTGTAATAGACCTATTATGTCAGTCTTTGATTAATTGAGGAAGCTGGGGGCCTGGTAATTGAATATGGAGCCTTTCACCTCTAAGTCACTGAATCAAATCCAGCCCAAATTGGTAGTGACCAAGAATGATTACAGCAGAGGCTCTTTGGCTGCCTCTGCGAAGTGTGTTGAGGTCAAGTAGAAGTATGTCGGGATAATTGCTGACAGGAGACAGGCTCATATCTACTGTCACTCTTGCCTCGTAGTCACTGTGGCCAGACTTGGATGAAAGGCCCTCAAAACTGAGAAGTCCAAAGGAGACAGACGTCCCTGTGAGTGGCCACGGTTTGTGTCCCTTAACAATGAAATAACTGGGACATCTCTTTACTATTGGAGGAAGAACTGCTCTATAAGGAAACTTTCTCAGCTATTTCAATTAGTTTACTTAAGGTTTTGGTAAGATGAGAACTAAAAAATGTCTTGATGAACAGTCTAGAGACTGAATATGGACAGGTCTGGGCTTGGAGACTTAACTTCCTGACATTTCCTTCTGATCTTGTTTCAGTTGCTCATCAACCTGTTCTCTGTCCAACTCTTGTGAAATAGTACCAAGTAGTCAGAAGGGTGATTACTGGCGTTGATCCAACTTACTCTGTGCTTTCAAATAGGCTTTATTATTAAATGATAACTATTTGAAGGATAAAAGATTATTTCCAGAGGTATTTTCCCTAATTTCCTTCGTATGTTTTAAATTCAGGACTTTATTGAATATAATGTTTTAAACTCACTATTTCTTCTTCACATAAACAAATCACTATGTCTTAAGGAAAATTGGGATCTGCTTTTATGTGTGATAAATTGATATCTCCAATCTTATTAAATAATTAATATTGCTATCTTATTATTTCTAAAGAAAGGGAGTTTGAATTAGTGCTTCTGAAATTAGCTGTGTTAAAAGATAAAAGTTTAAAAAAAAAATTTCTCAACTATAATAGTCAATACATTTGTGAAGTATGATAAAATGAAATACCTAAGAAATAACATAAAAACAAAGATACAAAATATAAAACCTGATCATCTGATTATTAAATACAACAGATATATGATGTAACTTTCCATAATACTTCTACTGTGTTTTCTCCCAGTGACTTTATCTTCTTTGTTACACACTAGTAACAATTTATGATAAGCATTGCTTGATGGACCAAGTTTTCAGTAGCCTACCTTAAATACACACTTTGAAAAATGAATTTATTTAAACAAGTAAAATTGTATCTGATATGGCGATATGCAACAATGAAAACAAAATGATTAAGAACAAGAAATGATTAAGTATGAAGAAGGTCTAAAATTTTAGCTAGCCCTTCAAGTGTGCATCAGTTCAGTTCAGTCGCTCAGTCGTGTCCGACTCTTTGCGACCCCATGAATCACAGCACGCCAGACCTCCCTGTCCATCACCAACTCCTGGAATTCACTCAGACTCACGTCCATCGAGTCCGTGATGCCATCCAGCCATCTCATCCTCCGTCATCCCCTTCTCCTCCTGCCCTCAATCTCTCCCAGCATCAGAGTCTTTTCCAATGAGTCAACTCTTCGCATGAGGTGGCCAAAGTACTGGAGTCTCAGCTTTAGCATCATTCCTTCCAAAGAACACCCAGGGCTGATCTCCTTCAGAATAGACTGGTTGGATCTCCTTGCAGTCCAAGGGACCCTCAAGAGTCTTCTCCAACACCACAGTTCAAAAGCATCAATTCTTCGGCACTCAGCTTTCTTCATAGTCCAACTCTCACATCCATACATGACCACAGGAAAAACCATAGACTTGACTAGACGGACCTTTGTTGGCAAAGTAATGTCTCTGCTTTTTAATATGCTATCTAGGTTGGTCATAACTTTTCTTCCAAGGAGTAAGCGTCTTTTAATTTCATGCCTGCAGTCACCATCTGCAGTGATTGTGCATAAGTGATGCCAAACAAATGTGAATGCCAACATTCATTCACTCATTTAACATATTTTATTACATACCTACTAAGTTCCAGTAACTTTTCTGGTCCTTAAGAATATAGTAGTGAAGAAGATTTACAGGTCCCTGAGAAGACACTAAACAAGCTGGGAAATGCTAGGTGAGAAGTAAGGTGTGCATGTCTGTGCTCAGTCATGTCAGACTCTTGGTGATCCCATGGACTGTAGCCCGCCAGGCTCTTCCATTCATGGCATTTCCTAGGCAAGAATACTGGAGTGATTTGCCATTTCCTTCTCCCGGAGATCTTCTCAACCCAAGAGTCAAACCTTCATCTCCAGTGTCTCTTCCATTGGCAGGCAGATTCTATACCACTGCTTAGCTGGGAAGCCTGGGGTAGGGTGTAGACAACACCTAAAGAGTTGAAATTTGAATTGAGAGTTGAATACATTGGAAATAGGCAAAATGACCCAGAGGAAGCATATACAAAGCATGTCATGAAGTAGAAATTACCTGGGAGAGGCTCAGAAACAGTAAAGGTCAATGAAGCTGTAGTTCAGAATATTGGAAGGAAATAAGATCTAAGAATTGGTCAGGGTCAGACTTTACAGGCCAAGGTAAGGAACCTGGAGTTTATTTTTCATGTTATGAGAAACTATTAAGAAATTTTACACAGAGTAGACATAAGATATGATGTACGTTTTAAAAAAAGTTACTCTGGAACTCTGGTAGTTGTGTGCATAATGGATTTTACCGAACAAAAGACAAAGATGGAAGACAGTTAACAGGTAATGACGACTTGACCACAGACCAGGAAGGAGAGAAGTGAACCGAATGGGATGCGTTTACATGTCAATGCCAACCCCCTAACTACCCCCTCCCCAATCCTTCCTCCCTGGTAACCATAAATTCACTCTCTGTTTGTTAGTCTGTTTCAGTTTTATAAATAAGTTCATTTGTATCTTTTATTAGTTTCATATAAGTGATATCATTATGATATTTGTCTTTCTCTTCTGATTTATTTCACTCAGTATATACTGACAATCACTAAGTCCATCCATGCTGCCATAAATGGCATTATTTCATTCTTCTTAATGGCTGAGTTTTCATCACATATAATGGACACACTGCTATATTTAAAGTGGATAACCAACGGAGACCTACTTTATAGCACAGGGAACTCTACTCAATATTGTATAACTACCTAAATGGGAAAAGAATTTGAAAAAGAATAGATAGCTGTACAACTAAATCACTTCACTGTACATCTGTAACACAACATTGTTAATCACCTAATCACCTATACTTCAATATAAAATAAAAAGTGAAAAAAAGAATGAGAAGTGTTATTGAAGAATCAACAGGATATTTTGACATGGGGAGAGGGTGAAGAAATGAGAAGATTTAAGGATGGTACTTCTGTTCCCCTTACATGAAAATGGAAAAGATAAGCACATTTGCAGCGGGATGAATTAAGAGTTGAGGTTTGGTCAGCTTAAATTTGAGATGACCCCTGGATAACCAAATGAAAATGAATAGGAAGTCAGGAATGTGAGTTTCAAGATGAGGAGAGTTAAATGAGATGGAGTGTTTGGTGTGGATCACTTAAGGAAAGAGGGTAAAGAGAGAAGAATGCGATCCTGGAATAAATTCCAGGGCTCTGTTCCAATTCGCCATCTGATGTGAAGTGCTGATTCAAGACCCTGATGCTGGGAAAGACTGAGGGCAGGAGGAGAAGGGGACGACAGAGAATGAGATGGTTGGATGGCATCAATGGACCTAAGTTTGAGCAAGCTTTGAGAGATAGTAAAGGATAGGGAACCCTGGAATGCTGCAGTCCATGGGGTTGCAAAGAGTTGGACACAACTGAGTGACTGAACAACCACTCCATTAAGAGACTATAAGAATGAGAAAAGGTGGCCAAGGAGAAAGAGTGGACAATGAACTAGATGGACTGTTAGTCAGAGGAAAGAGGAAGCAATAAACCTAATTGACAAGGTGGACTGAGAGGGAGCCAGTAAGGAGGCGGGAAAAGGAGCTATGCTGTATCTGTCTATGCAGAGGGAGCATTCATTATCCATTCAAACTGTAACTATCCCCGAGTGTCAGGAGGGAAGCCCCATTGAAAACATCTGTATCTAAACATCATACCACATTCCTGGATTAATCTATTAGGCTTAATAGGAAACTCAAGCCTTCTGTACAATAAACTCCAAACCCAAGCCTTCTGTATAATATTGTGTGTCATGTAGACTCAGCCTTTAAAAAAATCCATTGTCATTATAATCCTCAAATTGCTTTTCTACACCAGGAGCAGAAACTGGGAAGCTGAAAAAAAAACACCTGAAATGAAAATGCAACCGAGACTTCAAGTTCCAGTTTAAACATGCATGGCAAACACACCAGGTGTGCACATTTTAAAATAAAACAGATGAGCTATTTTAAATGTTTATTGCCAAACTTAAAAGATCATAACCATTACTATTTTTTTATTTTTTATTTTTTTATTTAAAAAAAACTTTAGAAAGCAATTTTTAAATTCTTTGCACCTTTAAGTTCTTGGCTCTGATGGTCTGCTCCTCTGACCTTGATCTAATCATGAACATCTACTCTACTTAATTATAATAAAAAATCCTACATTGCACTCTAGATGGTAGATGCACTTTTTCCCCTTCTTCTTTGGTCACCTGCCAGTTCTCAAAATTACAGCAGTGGGAAGAAATGCAAATGAAGACTGTGCTTGACAGCTAAACATAATGTAATGCATAGTCCACATTTGAAAAGTTACCTTAAAATAAAAGGTAGCATATAAAAAATCATTTCTTTAAGGTCACCTATGGCTTTGAATTACAGCTTTGAGGAAGTTCCAATTTAGTCATCAGAGAGGAAGAAGCCAAAATAAGGATGATATACTTTTCTAGAGGGAAGACAGAGTTTTACTTCACCATAGTTGGGTGACTGTATAACTTTGAAAAAGAAAACAAAACAAAGCAAAACAACTCCAAAATATTCATTTTATAGAGTATTGTGTAAAGTAAACTGCTGGTGAACATTTTGTAGTTTTACCCGCAGCTAATATAATTTTTTCTTGTGACTGTCCAAAGAAAGGTTACCTTATCACATGTTAAAATAGGTAGCATATGAACTGCAGTAGTCTGGCAGTAAACAGAGCTGATCAAATAGATTTGTATTACATGAAGAATTGTAGTTCTTTATTCAGATGAATTCAGATGAATATATACTTTCAGATAGGAGATTAGGAAGCAAATGGTTGGATGCTGAATAGTTATATAGAAAATCTGAATGTAAAAATTATGTATAAGCTTCTCTGTTGGCTTAGTAAGTTAAGAATCTGCCTGCAATGCAGGAGACCCAGGTTTGATCCCTGGCTTGGAAAGAAGCCCTGGAGTAGGAAATGGCAACCTGCTCTAGTATTCTTGCCTGGAAAATTCCATGGACATAAGAGCCTGGTAGGCTGCAGTCCATGGGTTGCAAATAGTCAGACACGACTGAATGACTAACACATTCACAAAAGCAGAATTACTTGACAATTACATACTCCAGAATATGCCAAAGTGGTCTTTTGACAAAAGCTTATACTTCCTTTACATTTTCCTCTTTTTTGCCTTTTGGGGCTGACAGAGAGGATCTCTCAGACATCCTTTTGCATAATGAACCCATTCCACAGACTGCCAGGAGGCTGTGTACTGCCCAGCTGTGACTGACAGAACACAGATCTCTGAGAAACAAGGCAGAGGCTTCCGGGGTAATATTTCCCCTGTCTCACTGCCTCAGTTCATGGTGTGAAAAAAACAAGCTCTAGCCTGAGAAAAGTAAGATCTGGGTTCTGGTTCCACATCAGCCACTGCCTGTGACGTCTTGGGCAACTCATTAAATTCAATTATGTCTCATCTTCTACACTCAGCTTAACAATAACAAACACTGAACATTTACTATATTCCAAATATGTATACGACTCAGGAATTTTCTTTTATAATTGAATTTATTTATTTTTAATTGAAGGCTTCCCTTGTGGCTCACCTGGTAAAGAATCTGCCTGAAGTGCCGGAGACCTGGGTTTGATCCCTGTGTTGGGAAGATCCCCTGGGGAAGGAAAAGGCTACCCACTCCAGTATTCTGACCTGGAGAGTTCCATAGACTGTATAGTCCATGAGGTCGCAGAGTCGGACATGACTGACCGATTTTCACTGATTTTTAATTGAAGGACAGTTGCTTTACAGTATTGTGTTGGTTTCTGCCAAACTGACACATGAATTTTTAACTGATCAGAAATAGACCATTTCAGCACAACATGCTAAGTGGAAAAGTAAAGCTCGGGATGGTACAAGAGCAGAAATAAAGTCCATGGAGTATAGTCTGTAAAAGGAAACCCTGTGCCCTTCTTGCCCACTTCACTGATATGGGGTGAAATGAAGTACCAGTGGTGAATGTGCTTAATTTTAAAAAAATGTAACTTCTTGCATTGCTATTAGTGGTAGCTGTATAGATAAGGGGTAGAAATAGGGGTAACAGTGAAGGTACTACTGAAAGTAAAATATGTTAGAAATCAAGATAAGAGTTTCTTTAAACAAGAGAGATAATATGAACAGAGTGACTGATCAAAGGAAGAAAACAGAAATTCCAGAAATGCAAGTGGTGGTATACAGGAAGGTGGCATCAAAGCAGTGGGAAAAAATACACTTTTTAATAAAAGGCTGGATAATATGACAGTCATATGGAAAAAGATGAAATTGAGTTCACTCTTAAAACTTATTATAATACAATTTCCAAATGGGTCACAGATATAAAGGTAAATATATATATATATATATATATATATGCCAAGAGAAATATGAATGAATTCTTTTATAATCTGGAAGTGAGGAAAACTTATGCACCAACATTCAAAATCTAGAAACATAAAGAATATAGGTAAATTTTATTTCAAACTATGCAAAAGACAAAGCAAATAGACAAAAGTCTTGTGCATGGAAGGGCTCTACCAGTGGCTCAAGGGCAAAGAATCCACCTGCAATGCAGGAAGTGTGGGTTCAACCCCTGGGTTGGGAAGATCTCCTGGAGAAGGAAATGGCAACTCACTCTAGTATTCTTGCCTGGGAAATCCCATGGTCAGAGGAGCCTGGTGGGCTACAGTCCACAGGGTCACAAAGAGTCAGACATGACTTAGCAACTCAACAACAGCAACCTTGTAGTGCTGTTCATCTCAGCACTATTTATAGTAGTAGACCATGGAAGCAACCGAGATGTCCATCAACAGATGAATAAAGAAATCGTAGTACATATATAAAATGGACTATTACTCAGCTATAAGAAGGAATGAATTTGAGTCAGTAAAGAGTGAAGTAAGACAGAAATACTGTATATTAATGCATATATATGGAATCTATGGGCTTCCCAGGTGACACTAGTGGTAAAGAACCCACCTGCCAATGCAGGAGACATAAGAGATGAGGGTTCAGTCCCTGGGTTGGGAGGATCCCCTGGAGGAGGGCATGGCAACCCACTCCAATATTCTTGCTGGGTGGATCCTGTGGACAGAGAAGACTGGTGGGCTACAGTCCAGTCCACAGGGTCACTAATAGATGATCTGTTAGTTGTTTTTATTAATAGGTTAAAAACAACTAATAGATCATCTTTGGAAGACACTGAAGTTCATCTCATTAATTTGAAAATCTAAAAACAGAGGGAAAGAATTAGACATTTATCTTCTTTTCCTTATACAAACTACTTCTGTGTAATGAAATAGTTATTGAGAATATATTTCAGCTAATAAAATTTCTCTTTATAGAATTTCTTTATAGAATTATTTCAGCTAATAAAAGAGGAAGAAACATAGAATATCACCAACTTGCAACCCCCAATGGGATCATAGATTTAAACAAAAATTAACAATGGGTACTGACCCTGCAAAAGCAGATAATGAGATAGTGTGAAGTACCTAACACCATCTGTGAAGGAATTTTGCCAAAAATGAAAAATCTGAATCTGATCAAGGATCTATGTCTGTCAGACATTTTAGGGGAAATAAAGAGGGAAAACCTTTTGGATGACATTAAATGGATATAATCAGCAAAATTCAGATTATGTGAAATGTTCAGATTTCGTAAGGAAAAAAATATTGAAAGGCGAGAAATAGAGATGAAGGGGGAGTATGTATGGTTTAAGGGACATGGCTGCCATTTAGAATATATGGGCCTTATTTGGATTTCATTTGAATAAATTATAAAACAAAACAAAATAAACAGATTTTAAAAGGGAAAAATATTTTTTAACAGATTCTTGATCATCTTAAGAAATTCTGTGTGTGCATTAATGACATTGTGATTATATTTTTAAAGTATTGGGCATATATATAGCTTCTTTTTATACACACATATGAAGCACTGTAATATTTGGTTCTTGCTTCAGAACTACCAGTAGGGATGGGGCAAAAGTGAGTAGAAATGAATTGAGAATTGCTGAAGCTGAGAGCTAGATAGAAGGGTTCATATATGATTTTTTTCTACTTTTGTTTATGTTTAAAATATTCCATTGGTAAAACTCTTTTAACAAGGGAAAAATAAGATAGAGATTACTGATATTCTTATAGACTCTGTTGCTCTCAAGTGAAGTAAGTGACAGACTCTACAAATTCTCTGAGTTGAAAGTGAAATTATACGGAACCTAAGAGGAAGAAGACGTGTCAAGAAAACCATAAAAACAAACAAAAAAATGTAAAGTGAGATTTACTTACATTTTTCTGGCTGATAAATCAGGTTATAGTGCATCATATAAAGAGTTATCAGAGCCATAAGTGTAGACATAAAAGGAATAAGTAAAACCAGGGCCCAGGCCCCTGAGTATTGGATATAAGATATTCCCAGAAAGACCACAGTTGCATTCAGGTTCATGATCCAATAAAACCTGGGAATCAAAAACAAAAATAAAATTTCCATTGAGTAGCTTCATATAATAGCTGCTAATTCTTTAAATAAACATACGCTATAAAGTAGTAGCATATGCGGCAAACTAGATTTGGCAAATACTGTTTATTAGCTTTCTTTTTTCAAATTCCATTTTTAAAAATTTTTATAAAAATTTTCAAGGTCATTGCCCATCTATAGTTGTTACCAAACAGTGGCTCCATTCCCCATGGTGTACAAATACATCCTTGTGGCCTGTCTTACATACAACCGTGTGTACCTCCCACTCTCCCAGCCTCTATACTCCCCCACCCCATAACCACTAGCTCATTCTCTATATCTGTGAGTCTGCTTCTCCTTTGTCATTTCACTAGTGTGTTGCATTTTTTAGATTCTGTATATAAGTGAAGCCATAGAGTATTTGTCTTTCTAGATCTGACTTATTTCACTTGACAAAATACCCTCCACTTCCATCCATGTTGCTGCAAATGGCAACATTTCTTTCTTTTTTATGCCAAGTAGTATTCCATTGTATGCATATACCACATCTCCTTTATTCATTCATCTGTTGAGGGACACAGGCTGTTTCCATAACTTGGAAACTGTAAATAATGTTTCTATGAATACTGGGGTGCATGATTCTTTTCAAAATTAGTGTTTTGGGTTTTTTTTTTTTCAGATATATATATACCCAGAAGTGGAATTGCTGGGTTATATGGTAGTTCACAGTCTTCTTTTTGAGAAAGCTCCATGCTGTTTTCCACAGTGGCTGTGCCAACTTACATTCCCACCCACAGTGCACAAGGGTTCCCTTTCTTCCACATCCCCACCAACATTTGTTATTTGTGTTCTGTTTGATGATAGATGTTCTGATGGGTGTGAAGTAATATTAATATCTCATTGTGGTTTTGATTTGCATTTCCTTGATGATTAGACATGTTGAGCATCTTTTCATATGCCCGTTGACCGTCTACATCTTTGTTTATTAGCTTTCTTATTAAGTACATACTTATTAAGTGGGGTCTGGTTGCTCACTATTCAAAAGCCAATAAAGAGGCAAAGTTGGCAGAAAGGAAAAATTGCTTTGTTTTGGGTGCCAGCAACTAGGGCAGAGGGCTTCCCTGGTGGCTCAGTTGGTAAAGAATCTGCCTGCAGTGCAGGAGACCTGGATTTGATCCCTGGGTAGGGAAGATTACCTGGAGATGGAAATGGCAACCCACTCCAGTATTCTTGCCTGGGAAATCCCATGGACAGAGGAGTCTGGTGGGCTAAGTCCATGGGGTCACAATGAGTTGGACACGACAACCGGGACAGGGGGAGAGCAGACTCCTGTCCAAAGGCTGACTCCCCTCCACTGACAATCAATGGGTGAGAGCTTTTATTGGCAGAAGAAGGGGGCTACGTATAGAAACAGTACAGTGAGTCTGACAGTCATCTTGAAATTGGCCATATGATGGTCTGACCAATGTCATCCTGTCAATTTAAGTTTTGAATATGTATGCACCCATGAAATGATCACCCCATTCAAAATCTTGAACATCTACTCTCCATAACTGACCTAGAAAAGTAATCAAATGTCAAGCATGGTCATGCCGAGTAAGCTGACTGACTATAATCTACTAATAATGATTGATTTATCACCATGCAGTTCAGTTCAGTTCAGTCACTCAGTCGTGTCCGACTCTTTGCCACCCCATGAATTGCAGCACACCAGGCCTCCCTGTTCATCACCATTTCCCGGAGTTCACTCAGACTCACGTCCATCGAGTCCATGATGCCATCCAGCCATCATCCTCGATCGTCCCCTTCTCCTCCTGCCCCCAATCCCTCCCAGCATCAGAGTCTTTTCCAATGAGTCAACTCTTCGCATGAGGTGGCCAATATGCTACTGGAGATCACCATGCAGGGGAGGTACAAAGTTAGAATTTTCTAGGACAATGGGATAGAGTCCCTTGGCTCTACCTCAGGTCATCTTTAATGCTTCTACAAGCCGGACACTTGAACTGTGGCTGGTAGTAACAAAGAGAAGCTGGAGCTGCAAGCAATGTTATAGTCCTTTTAATTTTTAAGAAACCCTGTTTCAAATGCTAAGTATTGCAGAGAAAACCAAGAGGACTCCCTGAGATTCTTCAGTACACCACTGGGGAATGTAAATGGAATTACTCTAAAGAGGGTCAAGGAAAATTACAATTCTTCCAAGACTTACATCTTGTGAAATATAGTTATAAACCAAAGAATTATAGTGCTGAATATCTCTGTATAGGAAGAGATTTCACATAAAATACTAAGTATATTTTAACAAATGTCACCCGACCTATTTGATTGTATAATTTTCTAAAAGAATTACCTAGTACAATCACGCTTTATATATGTCTTTGTTGATCCATGGACAGGACAAGCCGTAGATAATTAAAGGTGAAATTATATATGTATCAACTGTAAAAAAAAAAGAAAAGAAATAAAAATCCACAGTCTTCAAACTCACCATTAAGACTCCTTTCATCTCATAGCTCACTAGCAAATTGAATATATAAAGCACCTCTCGCACAGAAAGTCAGAGAGCAAAGCACTAAAGAAAAATAAATACCAGTGATTAAGGAAAATTGAAAGCAGCAGTAAAAATATGTTTCTTTAGTCTACTTTTAAACACAGACTGGGAACTGCAAATAATTGTGAGTACATATAAATGGTAATTTTTTCCTTTTTTTTCTTTTTTTTTGGTCTTCGTGATTACACAGTGTTGAATACAAATAAAGGGGAAAAACCTTATCGCCTCAAAATTTAGCAAATCTTTTGGGATTAATAACTTTAAAATTTCCCATAATTTATTTAGTAATCCTGAAATCAGATTGATTATATTCTTTGCAGCCAAAGATGGAGAAGCTCTATATAGTCAACAAAAACAAGACCAGGAGCTGACTGTGGCTCAGATCATGAACTCCTTATTGCCAAATTCAGACTTAAATTGAAGAAAGTAGGGAAAACGGCTAGACCATTCAGGTATGACCTATATCAAATCCCTTATGATTATATAGTGGAAGTGAGAAATAGATTAAAGGGCCTAGATCTGATAGATAGAGTGCCTGATGAACTATGGAATGAGCTTCGTAACATTGTACAGGAGACAGGGATCAAGACCATCCCCATGGAAAAGAAATGCAAAAAAGCCAAATGGCTGTCTGGGGAGGCCTTACAAATAGCTGTGAAAAGAAGAGAGGCAAAAAGCCAAGGAGAAAAGGAAAGATATAAGTATCTGAATGCAGAATTTCAAAGAATAGCAAGGAGAGATAAAAAGCTTTCTTCAGCGACCAATGAAAAGAAATAGAGGAAAAGAACAGAATGGGAAAGACTAGAGATCTCTTCAAGAAAATAAGAGATACCAAGGGAACATTTAATGCAAAGATGGGCTTGATAAAGGACAGAAATGGTATGGACCTAACAGAAGCAGAAGATATTAAGAAGAGGTGGCAAGAATACACAGAAGAACTGTACAAAAAAGATCTTCATGACCCAGATAATTACAATGGTGTGATCACTCATCTAGAGCCAGACATCCTGGAATGTGAAGTCAAGTGGGCCTTAGAAAGCATCACTATGAACAAAGCTAGTGGAGGTGATGGAATTCCAGTTGAGCTATTTCAAATCCTGAAAGATGATGCTGTGAAAATGCTGCAATCAATATGCCAGCAAATTTGGAAAACTCAACAGTGGCCACAGGACTGGAAAAGGTCAGTTTTCATTCCAATCCCAAAGAAAGGCAATGCCAAAGAATGCTCAAACTACCGCACAATTGCACTCATCTCACATGCTAGTAAAGTAATGCTCAAAATTCTCCAAGCCAGGCTTCAGCAATACGTGAACCATGAACTTCCAGATGTTCAAGCTGGTTTTAGAAAAGGCAGAGGAACCAGAGATCAAATTGCCAACATCCGCTGGATCATCGAAAAAGCAAGAGAGTTCCAGAAAAACATCTATTTTTGCTTTATTGACTATGCCAAAGCCTTTGACTGTGTGGATCACAATAAACTGTGGAAAATTCTGAAAGAGATGGCAATGCCAGACCACCTGACTGCCTCTTGAGAAACCTATATGCAGGTCAGGAAGCAACAGTTAGAACTGGACATGGAACAACAGACTGCTTCCAAATAGGGAAAGGAGTATGTCAAGGCTGTATATTGTCACCCTGCAGAGTACATCATGAGAAACGCTGGGCTGGAAGAAACACAAGTTGGAATCAAGATTGCCAGGAGAAATATCAATAACCTCAGATATGCAGATGACACCACCCTTATGGCAGACAGTGAAGAGGAACTAAAAAGCCTCTTGATGAAAGTGAAAGAGGAGAGTGAAAAAGTTGGCTTAAAGCTCAACATTCAGGAAACAAAGCTCATGGCATCTGTTCCCATCACTTAATGGGAAATAGATGGGGAAACAATGGAAACAGTGTCAGACTTTATTTTTTTGGGCTCCAAAATCACTGCAGATGGTGATTGCAGCCAAGAAATTAAAAAATGCTTACTCCTTGGAAGAAAAGTTGTGACCAACCTAGATAGTATATTCAAAAGCAGAGACATTACTTTGCCGATTAAGGTCAGCCTAGTCAGGCTATAATTTTTCCTGTGGTCATGTATGGATGTGAGAGTTGGACTGTGAAGAAGGCTGAGTGCCGAAGAATTGATGCTTTTGAACTGTGGTGTTGGAGAAGACTCTTGAGAGTCCCTTGGACTGCAAGGAGATCCAACCAGTCCATTCTGAAGGAGATCAGCCCTGGGTGTTCTTTGGAAGGAATGATGCTAAAGCTGAAACTCCAGTACTTTGGCCACCTCATGCGAAGAGTTGACTCATTGGAAAAGACTCTGATGCTGGGAGGGATTGGGGGCAGGAGGAGAAGGGGACGACAGAGGATGAGATGGCTGGATGGCATCACGGACTCGATGGATGTGAGTCTGAGTGAACTCTGGGAGTTGGTGATGGACAGGGAGGCCTGGCGTGCTGTGATTCATGCGGTCGCAAAGAGTCGGACATGACTGAGCGACTGAACTGAACTGAATAATTTGTATTTTTTTATTTTTTTTTGTTTTTAATTTTTTTTTTAATTTTTTTTTAGTTTTTTATTTTTTAAATTTTAAAATCTTTAATTCTTACATGCGTTCCCAAACATGAACCCCCCTTCCACCTCCCTCCCCATAACATCTCTCTGGGTCATCCCCATGCACCAGCCCCAAGCATGCTGCATCCTGCGTCAAACATAGACTGGCAATTCAATTCTTACACGATAGTGTACATGTTAGAATGTCATTCTCCCAAATCATCCCACCCTCTCCCTCTCCCTCTGAGTCCAAAAGTCCGTTATACTCATCTGTGTCTCTTTCCCTGTCTTGCATACAGGGTCGTCATTGCCATCTTCCTAAATTCCATATATATGTGTTAGTATACTGTATTGGTGTTTTTCTTTCTGGCTTACTTCACTCTGTATAATCGGCTCCAGTTTCATCCATCTCATCAGAACTGATTCAAATGAATTCCTTTTTATGGCTGAGTAATACTCCATTGTGTATATGTACCAAAGCTTTCTTATCCATTCATCTGCTGATGGACATCTAGGTTGTTTCCATGTCCTGGCTATTATAAACAGTGCTGCGATGAACATTGGGGTACATGTGTCTCTTTCAATTCTGGTTTCCTCAGTGTGTATGCCAAGCAGTGGGATTGCTGGGTCATAAGGTAGTTCTATTTGCAATTTTTTAAGGAATCTCCACACTGTTCTCCATAGTGGCTGTACTAGTTTGCATTCCCACCAACAGTGTAGGAGGGTTCCCTTTTCTCCATACCCTCTCCAGCATTTATTGCTTGCAGATTTTTGGATCACAGCCATTCTGACTGGTGTGAAGTGGTACCTCATTGTGGTTTTGATTTGCATTTCTCTAATAATGAGTGATGTTGAGCATCTTTTCATGTGTTTCGAACTGAATAATTTTTAAAGTCACTCAAATGTTTTGTCATTTTTTAGACTGACCAATTTTGACATGGTTCAGACTTTTTTTAGGTGATTTTTTTTTTTTTAAATTTTAAAATCTTTAATTCTTACATGCGTTCCCAAACATGACCCCCCCTCCCACCTCCCTCCCCACAACATCTCTCTGGGTCATCCCCATGTACCAGCCCCAAGCATGCTGCACCCTACGTCAGACATGGACTGGCGATTCAATTCTTACATGATAGTATACATGTTAGAATTCCCATTCTCCCAAATCATCCCACCCTCTCCCTCTCCCTCTGAGACCAAAAGTCCGTTATACCCATCTGTGTCTTTTTTCCTGACTTGCATACAGGGTCGTCATTGCCATCTTCCTAAATTCCATATATATGTGTTAGTATACTGTATTGGTGTTTTTCTTTCTGGCTTACTTCACTCTGTATAATCGGCTCCAGTTTCATCCATCTCATCAGAACTGATTCAAATGAATTCTTTTTAACGGCTGAGTAATACTCCATTGTGTATATGTACCACAGCTTTCTTATCCATTCATCTGCTGATGGACATCTAGGTTGTTTCCATGTCCTGGCTATTATAAACAGTGCTGCGATGAACATTGGGGTACATGTGTCTCTTTCAATTCTGGTTTCCTCGGTGTGTATGCCCAGAAGTGGGATTGCTGGGTCATAAGGGAGTTCTATTTGCAATTTTTTAAGGAATCTCCACACTGTTCTCCATAGTGGCTGTACTAGTTTGCATTCCCACCAACAGTGTAGGAGGGTTCCCTTTTCTCCACACCCTCTCCAGCATTTATTGCTTGCAGATTTTTGGATCGCAGCCATTCTGACTGGTGTGAAGTGGTACCTCATTGTGGTTTTGATTTGCATTTCTCTAATAATGAGTGATGTTGAGCATCTTTTCATGTGTTTGTTAGCCATCCGTATGTCTTCTTTGGAGAAATGTCTATTTAGTTCTTTGGCCCATTTTTTGATTGGGTCGTTTATTTTTCTGGAGTTGAGCTGCATAAGTTGCTTGTATATTTTTGAGATTAGTTGTTTGTCAGTTGCTTCATTTGCTATTATTTTCTCCCATTCCGAAGGCTGTCTTTTCACCTTGCTTATATTTTCCTTTGTTGTGCAGAAGCTTTTAATTTTAATTAGATCCCATTTGTTTATTTTTGCTTTTATTTCCAGAATTCTGGGAGGTGGATCATAGAGGATCCTGCTGTGATTTATTTCTGAGAGTGTTTTGCCTATATTCTCCTCTAGGAGTTTTTAAGATAAACTGTTTGAAATGGGCTTTCCATCCTACTTGCGAACATAATGAAAGAGGGGAGGAAAACTTCCGGGACTCCCGTGCCTTAGTGGACAATTTTAAGAGTTCAGAAAGAATATGTTATTCTTCATGGAATGATACTGAGATAATTCACCAGGATTATGGTGGCTCTTCACCTGGATTTGCCTAGTCAAGGCTATGGTTTTTCCTGTGGTCATGTATGGATGTGAGAGTTGGACTGTGAAGAAGGCTGAGCACCAAAGAGTTGATGCGTTTGAATTGTGGTGTTGGAGAAGACTCTTGGCAGTCCCTTGGACTGCAAGGAGATCCAACCAGTCCATTCTGAAGGAGATCAACCCTGGGATTTCTTTGGAAGGAATGATGCTAAAGCTGAAACTCCAGTACTTTGGCCACCTCATGCAAAGAGTTGACTCATTGAAAAAGACTCTGATGCTGGGAGAGATTGGGAGCAGAAGGAGAAGGGGATGACCCAGGATGAGATGGCTGGATGGCATCACGGACTCGATGGACGTGAGTCTGGGTGAACTCTGGGAGATGGTGATGGACAGGGAGGCCTGGTGTGCTATGATTCATGGGGTGGCAAAGAGTCGGACACGACTGAGTGACTGAACTGAACTGAATGGGTTAAAATTGAACTATTTAGAAGAGTCAAGGAGAAGTCAATGGCACCCCACTTCAGTACTCTTGCCTGGAAAATCCCATGGGCAGAGGAGCCTGGTAGGCTGCAGTCCATGGGGTCGGGAAAAGTCGGACATGACTGAGTGACTTCACTTTCACTTTTCACTTTCATGCATTGGAGAAGGAAATGGCAACCCACTCCAGTGTTCTTGCCTGGAGAATCCCAGGGACGGGGGAGCCTGCTAGGCTGCCGTCTCTGGTGTTGCACAGAGTCGGACACGACTGAAGTGACTTAGCAGCAGAAGAGTCAATGTAACACTGGGGCTCTGATTTCATGGTGGATGCTGTTGTCCGTCACTGCTTCTTTTAGCATGACCACCGGCCCATTGAAGTACTTCAAAGAATAATCTAGCGGACATGAACTTGGAGAAAGAGAGACCAGAGGAAGTTTTGCAGTTTCTACTTAAAATTACTGGAGTATAGTTGATTTACAATGTTTGTGTTAGTTTCAAGTATACAGCATAGTGAATCAGTTAAATAGTACATATATGCATTCTTTTTCAGATTCTTTTCCCTCATTGGGTTATTACAGAATATTGAGTAGAGTTCCCTGTGCTATACAGTAGGTCCTTGTTGATTATCTATTATATAAATATAGTGGTGTGGGCTTCCCAGGTGGCTCAGTGTCAAAGAACCCGTCTGCCAATGCAGGATCCAGATTTGAGCCTTGGGTCAGGGAGATCCCCTGGAGAAGGAAATGGCAACCCACTCCAGTATTCTTGCCTGGGAAACCCCATGAACAGAGGAGCCTGGAGGGCTACAGTCCTGGAGCTGCAGAAGAATAGGACATGACTGAACAGGTAAACAGTAGAAATAGAGTAGTATCTGTGTGTTCATCCCCAGCTCCTGGTTTATCCCTCCCTGCTAAGTTTCTCCTCTTTAACCATAAGTTTGTTTCCAAAATTAGTGAGTTTATTTTTGTTTTGTAAGTAAATTCATTTACATAATTTTTTCCCTACTTTTCATCTATAAGTATTTTTCAACAATGCTATTAAAGAAAAGACAGCTTAATAAAAGAAGGTCATCGATTTTGGTGAACAGGCAGCACAATTAAAGTAAAAGATTTATTTTTAATTAAGAAATTCAGGGGGGGGGCGCTTTATTCTCTTTCTCTGCTCTCCCTGTCTCTCACTCTTCTAACTAGCTCTCATTCCCTTTCTGTCTTTATTTCCCTTTCTTCTGTTAACATCCCAATTTTAACAGTTGCTAATGTTGTTGAAGAGAAAACCAGGCCCAAAATGATGTCATTTGGGCTAAAGTTCATGATACCAAACCTAGACTTAGATACAGGACTTACTTGAAGTTTTGAGCCTCCCCAGAAATGTAATCAACCAGTCTGGAATTTTCAGATCAGCATCAATGAAGTCATCCGTCTTGTGAACCTCTCCATCCCTTGGGAGAAAAAGCAGCAATCTATGTGGTGCAACATTTGCCATTCCCTTCCCAACATCCACCCCCAAAAGAAGATCTCCTGACCCCAAAATAATGCTTTCTTTTCTTTTGCTAATAGCTCCCTTGCCTTACCCTTCTTCCTGCAAAAGCCTTCCATTTCGTACAACCCCTCAAAGCACCCTTCTGGTTGTTAGAAGAGATGCTCCCCAATTCATGAATGACCTTATAAAGCCCACTAGGTCTTCAAATTTACTCTGTTGCTTTTTTAAAAAAAGGTGTATCATTTTCTCATTTTCTGAGTTTAAGATCTTTGAACCATTGCATGTTTATTGATGACAGTAAGTCACTATTGATGCACCTACAGCTTAAAAGCCACCACACAGGCCTTAAGAAAAAGCGGGAGGCTGCAGGAACAGTAAGAAATGTAAGAAATTTCTTTTTTTTTCTTTTTCTCAATATTTTTTAGTTTATCATTATATGTCAGAGAGGAATTCTAAGTATTTTCTGAATGCTGACAATTTTGGCAAAGATAACGGAGGAGGTGCCTGTTGTTACTATGTTGAGTGGGTACATTTGTTAAACTTGGCTGGAGCCCAGGCAAATAGAATTTTGGAAGGTCTAGTGGTTTTTTAAAAAACTGTTTACAAGCTATTCCTCAGTATTCAACTTAGAAGATATTCTGAGTGCAAGCATATCTTGAAGATATCAATACTATGGGTCTGGTTTCAGACCACCAAGATATAACAGGGGGCATGAAGTTTTTGGTGCAAAAACTTTTTGGTTTCTCAGTGTATGTAAAAGTTATGTTTACACTATGCTATAATGCATTAAACATGCTATAGCATTATGCCTAAACAAATAATGTGCTTACCTTAATTTAAAAATATTTTGTTGCTAAATAATATTAACCATCATCTGAGCCTTGAGTGAATGGTGGTAGTAACATCAAGGATCACTGATCACAGATCACCATAATAAATAAAATAATAATAATGAAGTTTACACACTGTGAGAATTATCAGATGCTTCAGAGACACAAAGTCATCAAAGGCTGTTGGAAAAAACGGCACCAATAGACTCGCTACACACAAGGCTGTCGTTAACTTGCAATTTGTAAATTTTACAAAATTTACAATTCATAAAAATTTAGAAATTTATTAACTTAAAAATTCTATTCCCTGTGAAGCACAATAAAGCAAAGCAATAAAAAGAGTTATGTCCATGTTAATGAGTACTAATAAGAAATGAGTTCTAATAAGACGATGTCAAGAACTGTTTTGATTTTGTTAGCTGAAATGTATCTTGTAAATTATGATTTTAACCTTGCAGAATTGTGTAATTTCATATTTTGTTTTTCTCCTCAAGGATAGGATTTCTCAATCAGGTAGATTTCTGGAGTGGTAAAGAAAAACTGTTATGAATCATCAAAATTTTCTGAAGCATCTTGGTACAAAATAAGTGCTTCCATCAGTGTTTAGCTCCATTTCTTTTCAAAAATCCAGACCACATGTGGAATTCTCTTTTCTTAAGTCTCTCGAACTGTTTTCAAAATTCTGAAGCACTTGGTAAAAATGCACATTCCCCAGCTATGCTCCCAGGAAATTCTGATCTGAGAAGTTGGAGGTAGGGACATAGGCAATGTTTTTTGTTTGTTTGTTTTATTTTTTAATTAATTTTTATTGGCGTATAGTTACTTTACAATATTGTGTTAATTACTACTGTATCACAAAATGAATCAACCACACACATACATATACCCTCTCCCTTTTGAATTTCTTTCCCATTCAAGTCATCACACTGCATTAAGTAGAGTTATGGGGAATATTTTTTAACAAAATCCTCAAATGATTCTTAAAATCAGGCAACACTTCTTGAGAGCAGTGGTTCTCAAACCTGAATACTTAGGCAGCTTAAAAAAAAAAGCCTCTGGTTCCCACCTCAAATTAACATGATCAGAATTTCTGGTGGCAGGGTCCAGGCATCAGCATTTTTAAACTTTCCTGGACATCTAGGCTTGAGAATCACTTCTCTCAGATAATACTCCAATACTCCCTGGTGGCTTAGCTGGTAAAGAATCCACCTGAAATGCAGGAGACCCAGGTTTGATCCCTGGGTTGGGAAGATGCCCTGGATAAGGGAATGGCAACACACTCCAGTATTCTTGCCTGGAGAATCCCATGGACAGCAGAGTCTAGTGGGCTACAGTCCATGGGGTTATAAAGAGTCAGACACAACTAAGTGACTAACTTTCACTTTCTCTCAGACAATACTTTAGTAAAATATTACAACAGGTTTGAAAAAAAAAGGCTGTGGGATAATAATTTTTTACTTCTAGTATTTTCCTAAGATAAAAAATATTAAATTTGAGCAAGTATTTTAAATCAGAACACTTTAGTAGGAGACATATATTATGTAGAGTCAAACTGAGTACCAGAAAATCAAAATTTCAAGGATGGAATAATTCAGTCTCTAGACTTTTACAAGAAATTTACAAGTATACTATTTGAGCCTTTACAGCATGTAGAATTCACTCTAGTAACTGGTTCACAACAGACTATGATATGCAGACAGGATGCAAATTATCAGGTGAAGTAAGTAAAGATATGAGTGAGTGTTAGTCGCTCAGTCATGTCCGACTCTTTGCGATCTCATAAACTGTAGCCCACCAGGCTTCTCTGCCCATGGACTTCTCCAGGCAAGAATACTGGAGTGGGTTGCTATTCCCTTCTCCAGGGGATCTTCCCAACCCAGAGATAGAACCTGGGTCTCTTGCCTTGTGGACAGATTCTTTACCATCTGAGCCACCCAAAGTAGAGAGGTGAGGGAGCAAGACTTAAGTTTAACTGTGGTAGGATTTAAAATTACGGTCATGAACAGACTTAATTATTCACCATTCAGTTTGCTTCCAGAAAAGATTCTGCACAGGTGTATTTACTTATATGATCTCCAGTATGGTAACTCTTAATTGTACACCTCAGAGTTTGGAAAACACTGAAAGAGCCAGGTTCAGTTCTGGGTGATGGCACAAGGAGAAGTTGGCAGATTATCATGCCTTTTGATTTCAGGGAGCTTAGCTTTATTCTTTCAATGAGGTACATATTTGAGGATGATCCAGTACCAGATGGTGATGTTGGCTGGGAGAGGTTTTCTCACCTACATTTGGCAGCTCCACTCGAAAGTGGTGCTTTCAGTGCCTGAGACTTCCAGTCTACGCTATTTCACATGATCATTGGGAAGCGTTAGGTGGGAGAGATGCAATGACACGTCTCATTAAGGGTCCCGTAACTATGAACATCTGACATCTGTGCTGAAACCGGAACTGGATGCAACCTCCAAGTGGTTATGGATTCAAGTGGTATGTTGCTTTTTCAAAAGCCAGTACTGAAATTCATTACATTAACCAGGCTTGTGATTTCTAGGGGCATTTTTGACTTGAAGACATAGATGATAAGTCAATGGGCTGCTCATTTTAAAAATGACCTTCTCCTAAATGGCCTTCCTCTTTCCCAGAAGTTGGACAATGACTTTAGCTGATGACTTATTCGTCATTGAATAACACTGGTCATGGCTACCCTGATTTGCAAACCTGTAATGTGCCATGGTACTTTGCGTAAAAACTCCACAACAGCCCTCCAAGGCATCCACATTCTGTGGTTGAGGGACCCGGGGCTTTGAGAGGTGAAGAAACTTGCCGAAAACTGTAAGACACCTAAGTGACACAGCCAGGTTCCCACCAGCTGTCTGGCTGCCCAGCAGGGGTTCTATCCATCTTGCCACCAACCCCTGCAGTACGTACAAGAATAGAATGAACATTCATTCCTATAAACTGCAACAAGCAGCTGTTCATAAAAGTTTTTCCATAGTTTAGTATTTGATCTGAGAAAGAAAAAACAACCATCTTCAGCGTTCGAGGAGCTTATTATTTCCATAGTCTTTCATCATGTTAAAGAATAACACTCTGATTCTTTATATCCTTTTCTCAGTGCCCTTAATTTTAAAAATGTTGCATGATCCCTTTATCGGAGATTTTAATGAAATCAGAAAATAATAAGTAACCCAATCTAAAGGTGTTCATCTTAAATGTGGCCTGGCTCCAGAAATTCATTTTCACCCCATTTCTCATCCCCCTTTCCAATGTCCTAAAGCACAAACCCATTGGGTGTCCCCTCTGTTTCCCCGAGGAAATATTTCATTCATATAATGTCTCCTTTGTAATCAACGCTGAGAAATGTCACTTTGATTAAACACAATTCTGAATGACTAAGACCACAGTACAATAAATTCTCCAGAGCTATCTTTCAGAACAACTGATTGCTCTCTAGTCTTAATCCTCCAGAGTCTTATTTAATCAAAATGATGTTGCTAATTAAGGATTAAAACCTCCGAATAGAATAAAAAAGAAAGATTTTTCTTTCTCCTTTGGGCAGGTCAAGGAGGCAGAATTTGCTGTAAGGAAGTAAAGAGTTCCTTCCACCTTTGGTAAAATAGCATTATTCTCTTTCGTCTGGACTTAATCCAAAATAGGCCTGAGTGCTTTGTAATATTAATATAATATGGCAGCAGGGTGGGGAGAAGAAAAGGAAGGAAGAAAGAAAGACAAAGAAAAAAGGAACTGTCTCAGATAGCTACATGTAATAATACCTAAATAATATTTATTATAATTTTTTCATTTAATGCTTTAAATATGAGTTCTCTTTAGACATTTTGTCTGATGCTATTTCTGCTTTGCTTTTATCTATTGCTAACACTGGTGGAAAAGGCAATATTTTAGAAAAATGTTGCTAACTCATTTCACAGAGAAGAGGAAGAAAGACAACATATCTCAGATATATCTGATATCCACCAATGAATGACAATAACAACAAAGTTCCCTACTAAGTGTTGAACTACATTTTCTTAAGATCAAAATTTCAAGTTTTTTCTTGAATTTGCATTTGATAATTAAAATTGGTTCTTTAGAAACACATAACACTGTAAAAGAACTCACTGGGAGAAAAAGACTCATAGAAATGTGGTCTGATTTCTATGGACTAGAAATTCTGTCAGGTGCTGGGAGTGGAGTGAATGTGAAATAAGAGATGTTGGTTGATGCTTTAATGGATATTTAAGAAGTAAAATTCTTCTTCCATCCTTCTCATCTTCTTGCTGAATTTATAATCCTTGCTGAATTAGTCTATTACAATGTAGACATAACTAAGAAAAACAACTTATTGATTACTGCTATGTGCCATGTTCTCTACCAGCAATATACATATTATTACCTCTAAGAAAATGCAAGAAGAGGTATTATGATAACCCTTCAGAAATGGTTAAACTCATAAAGAATAAATGACATTACTAAGATCAGGCAATTGTGTAGAGCTGAGATTTCCACCAAGGCCTGTTTGGTTCCAAAACCATCTTCTATTCAATACAACACACCATCTCACACTTGTTTACATGGAGGACAAATTCATCAGTGTGTTTCAAGAAGGTGCTGGTAAGCTGTATTGGTCTATACCTGACTCATAAGCTCCTGGGACTACTGGCTTAATCACTGTCACAGGTATTATCTCACTGTCACCCAGCCTAAAAAATGGCAAAGGCTGAATGACTGCCATCAAAATGGACCCAGAGAGCAAACAATGAGAAATGCACAAAGGGAAAAGGATGTTATAAGCCTGTTTTCTCTCCTAGCTAGCTCTGCTGCTGCTGCTGCTGCTAAGTTGCTCCAGTCGTGTCCGACTCTGTGCGACCCCATAGATGGCAGCCCACCAGGCTCCTCTGTCCTGGGGATTCTCCAGGCAAGAATACTGGAGTGGGTTGCCATTTCCTCCTCCAGTGCATGCAAGTGAAAAGTGAAAGTGAAGCTAGCTCTACTTACCAGTTGAGGATGATCGTTTCTGGGATCCATACTCCTGAAGTCTGTAAGCACCCAATGGACAGACTATAGCTCTGATTCCTCCTGTGCCGAGGCAGATGGCCAACAGTGCTATGTGAAACAGCCTTGTCTGCTCTTTTTTGGGTACGTTGTTAATCAGATGGTGAGTGCCTATGTAGAAATCCTCCAAGGGAAAGGCAGCCACAGATAATAAAGCAGTGCCTGTAGATGGAGAAAAAGAGAAATAAATATGCATAGACCACTGACTCACCAAAGCACACCAGAAATAAAGTTTTTCTTCTGAATGTAGCCTCATCTTGTGATAGTCTTATTAAAATATTAATCATGGCAATTCGGGAGGCAATATCATTTTCCTAAAAGTAAATATTTCCCTCAATATGTGTTTTTAATGAATCCAGAGTCCTAGTTTATTTTTCCCTCGAACTCAAACCACCTCTCAGAATGGATAAACAAATCATGTCCATTTTTGAGGAACCTTTTATTTTGTATTGGAGTATAACCGATTAACAATGTTCTGATAGTTTTATGTGAATAGCAAAGGGACTCAGCCATACATATACACACTGCTATGTTTAAAACAGATAATCAACATGGACTTATTGTACAGCACATGGAACTCTGCTCAGTGTTATGTGGCAGCCCGTATGGGAGAAGGGTTTGGGGGAGAACAAATCAAGTCCATTTAAACAAAATTAAAACAATTCAGAAACACCTGATGTGACATACTAAAGATGTCTGCACTCCCACCCCTCAGAGAAAACCATCTTTCACAATGGTTATTTGTTCTTAATCAGTAGAGACAGAAAACGCTATGATCTTAGGCAACTCAGAAGCCTGCTAAAGAAAACTTTTGGGTTTTTTTTTTTTTTAGCATGAATTGCTTATATTTTTCTTTTTAAAATTTTTTGTTGGCGTATAGTTACTTTACAATATTGTGTTCGTTTCCACTGTATAGCCAAGTGAATCAGCTCTACGTTTATATATACATACATCCCCTGTTTTTTGTATTTCCAGATGTCCATCAACAGAGAAACGGATAAAGAACATGTGGTACATACTACACAATGGAGTATTACTCGGCCATAAAAAGGAATGAAACTGGGTCATTTGTAGAGGCACGTATGAACCTAGAGACTATCATACAGGGCGAAGTAAGTCAGAAAGAGAGAAACAAATACCATATATCAACACATATATGTGGAATCTAGAAAGCTGATATAGATGATCTTATCTGCAAAGATGACTGGTGTTGTATATGTACACTACTATGTAGTCTGACCAAGTAAATCATGCTTAAATGCCTCCTCATCAGAAAATATTCCCTGATACAGAAAAGCAGCCTTGTCACTATCTGTCCTGTCCACTTCCCCAGCTTTATCTTTCATCATTGTGCATTACCACCCAACAAAATAGCTATTTCCTGATTTTCTCGTGTCCCATTTGAGAAAGTTAGCTTCATAAGAAGAGACCGCCTTCTTCTCTGTTACATTCCAGAGCCTGGAACAATGCCTAATAGTCAATAAGAAACATTTGTGGAATGGCGAATGAATATTTGCCATGCAGTGACTTAGTTTATGTTTCACAGAACTGAAGCAGTTTACAAGTTTGAATCACACTCTGATTGATTCAGTGAACGGTACTTGGCCATCAGATAGAAATGTACACAGGCTGAGTGTCTGCTACCCATCACTTCCTCATCATCTTCCCTGTCACCCAAAACTGCATTTCTGTTGCACTGGTTGGTTTTGATGAACTACCTCCTAAGTTCCTTAACTCAGAACTTGGAGTTAATTTCTGTCTTTCCATCATATTTGTGCCCTTATTTAGTTGATGAGTTTTTTTGTGGTTTTATGTTCTTTCCTGGATTGATACTTCTCCAGCATCCAGACCAGCATCCAGAGATTTTCTGTTCTCTCTCTAACCTCTCACTGTGATTGTTTACTGGAAGATTTCCCAAACGTATTCATCTCATCTTCAGTAACTCCTTTGTGTCTAGAAGACCACCTTGAACTTCACAGTATAAATTTCTAGATTCTTCATCAACTTGGTCTCTATACCTTATCAAACAAACGATATTTTACCAACATTGCTTGGAATCACTTCACTCCCCAAATTTTAAAGGTATATTTCTTTTTTTGTTATGTAAAGTAGCACAGGATAGTGTTAAATTAACTCATAAAACCATAGCTCATAACATGGAAATCATGTATTCAAATGCAATCTTAATTACTATATGACTAATTAAAGGATCATTTTTTCATGAAAATGTTTCTCAGTTATTCTACATGAACTTCAAAACACCTTTTTAGCACATTTCATTTTAATTGTGAAGCAAATAAACATCACATTTCACATAGAATTTGTCACAAATTTGGGCTTGTGATAGGAAGGGGGAAAAGGAGGGCATTCTACAGAAGACAGACATTTGAAGAGATAATTAATATAAAATATAATCAGTGCAATGATAAAGGTATCAAAGCAACTTCTAACACACAGAGACACACATACACACTTACTAGTATCCCTCAAATTATACAGAGAATAAAATAAATTGAAACAACATTCTAGGATCATTCATTACACTTTATGCAAAAAACAAGGTGGAATAACAAAAATCAACCATTTTAATAAAAATCCACTAAAATGAGTTGTAAAACAATCCAGTCAGAAGTGGACACTCACCTAGAAAATGCAGAAATAAGCAAATATGGACCAGTTTGTTTCTTCCTAGGCAGACATCAGCAAGCCAACCTGAAAACACCTGGGTAAGGATTGACACTCCAATAAAACACAATTTCAAAATGGCGGCCTGGTAATTGCGATAACCAAGCTTGACAGTACAGAAGGGAATCATATTGCAGACGACTTCAAAGAAAGTGAACCTCTCACACAGCTCTACTAGAAACAAACAGATTCCAACCTGAATTTTTTTCACGGAGTATGAGGAAAACAAATAACCCATATGTCTTATGGTTTTCTCCTTCTCGATGCTGTGATTTAAGGGTATCCTCTCATCGGTGTTTTTAAAGGCTGTAACAGACATGACTACCCTCCTCGAATACTACTTAAGTTAGTGGTTTGAACTTGGTGATTTTTGCCCCCATCCCTCTAATGAAAAAATAAATAAGATCTTTGCTTTGAATTTCACAACTCCATGCTCAAGTGTCATAAGGCTTTTTTTGCACGCTAATGTTCATTTTGATGATCCAAGAGAACATGAGAAGAGACATGAGTATTTAAACCATGGTAGCTCAGTGTGGCTAAATCTGATTTGTTTGTCTAATTACTTAGAGGCTAAATTAGGCTTTTCCTCCAAAATTTATATTGAATTGCATGAATCCAGTTTCATACATGTGGAAACTCATCTGCCTCACACTGATAAAGGTTTAAATACGGAGGCAGAAGAAGCAGTTTTTCAGGAGAATTTGAGCACTAGATCAAGAAATAATTTGAGCCTAATAATTTCTGATACTTTAATTAAAACAAGCCAGAACAGTACCTAGAGATAAAGCACAAAAGGAAATCTGTTTGGAGGGGGCAGGATACCTTATCATTATTACATTTCTTGTTATTTTTGGTTGGAATTCTGATAAGAAAGCTAATTAGGTAACAAAAGTGCTAGCACATTTAGGTAACAAGCAGAGTTTGCAAGAAAGTAATTTAAGTGCACTAATGAAAGGAGAAATTTTTAAACAAAAACCCTGTCCCTTTAAGTTGACCCCATGCTTGTAGAACAGCCTCTCAGAGGAAATCAGAATGAAAAGGTGCTATTTGATTCATTATTAGTCAGCAAGAGGGGTACAGCAGCTATCCTACACATGCTTTGGGGAATATCGACTCTGGTATCACCCTGACCCTCCAGCTGGGTGAATGGATGTTAGCATTCTATTTTGGAAAGCAGAAGAGCACAAATTAAGCTAAAAAAGTGGCAGTAAAAAAAAAGAACATTTTAACAGTTAGGAGTTTAGCAGAAGGACATAGGAAGACAAGGGATTAGAATTATTGGGTCAAAGTCATAATAATTCAAAACGTAGGGGGTGAGTACAGGAATGGTATTTTCATATTGGAGTTGAAAGCAGAAGACTGATAAAGACTTTTGACTGTGATTCTTTGACCTGAGAGATTGGGTGCAAAACACTTTGTGTGGACCTCCTCTAAGGGTCTCATTGGAATGGTGGCTGTCTTCACCAGCTCAGCGCCGTTTCTCCCCCTTTGGTTAACAATGCCCTGTTTTTCCTTTGTGTGGAGTGATCATGCAATTTCTTATCCAAACTGACACATATTTGTGAGCGAAAGTCATGCTATTTATAGTTATTCCTGAAAAACAAGTACACACTGGGATTGTGTAGGGCAAACCCCAATGTGTGGTCCTCCTACCTTTGAGGAATGACTTCCTTCTATTCCACGACATCCTGGTGGGGCTTTCTTCTGGCCAAGGGAGATCAGCACAGGTCAAAGATGGTTGTTTTGCTGTTTCTCCACAAGGAATTTTAGTCATAAGTGGGTTGATAAGATTAGACCTGGTGGAAGCCGAGACTGATGGTACAACCCAATAGGGATTGTCCATGTGCCCCTGATGGAGAGCTTAGGGCTGTTCTGGTTCATATTCTTCAGGGGGACATGGTTAGTTTTTCCTTCTGTAAAGGATTCAATTTCTTTTCTTAAGAAAAATCTTTATTGAATTTGTTACGATACTGCTTCTGTTTTATGCCTTGGTTCTTTGGCGTGCCATGTGGGGTCTTAGCTCCCTGACCAGGACTTGAATCCACACCCTCTGCATTGAAGGCAAAGTCTTAACCACTGGACCACCAGGGAAGTCCCAGGACTCAATTTACAATCAATTTTGGTTTAAATTAGCCCCCTTTGATTTCTGTAGCTTACAAAGAACCCTTAGTGATAGCTTTTTTTTTTTTTTTCCCATTCCAGATGGAAGGGAAAGTGGTCCCCAGCCACTGGTTGATATGTTAATATTTAGCCAGTATCTGACAAAGAACTCCTGCAGTGTGATCTCACAAGCAGGGTAGCACCACCTCTTACTGGGGCCTGGTGATGATTGCTTGAATTCTTTGGCTCCTCTGTGCATTCTTGCCCAAGGACATGACTCAGGTGGTGGGAACCTGTCATCAGGGGATGGTTACCAGGGAGTGTGCGGTGTGTGCTCTGTCCCTAAGTTGTGTCTGACTCTTGACGACCCCGTGGACGGTAGCCCGCCAGACTCCTCAGTCCACGGGATTCTCCAGGTAAGAACCCTGGAGCAGGTTGCCATTCCTTCTCCAGAGGATCTTCCTAACCCAGGGATTGAATCCTTGTCTCCTGCATTGGCAGGTGGATTATTTACCACTGAACCACCTGGGCTTCCCCAAAGCAACAGTATTTGCTGAGTAGAGTTGAAACAATAGGAAAGCATTTCTCAATACTGAGCTCAGAATGAGTTTAAAGGACAAGTCCCAACTCCACTTGAGAATAACACTTGGCCGGAAATATTGAATACTGTCATTATAAATACACTTGAGTCCTTAAGTGGGAATTTAGGCACACTTTATAGCTTTATACAACCCTATCCAAACGCCAACACCCTCAGGCTTGTTTTCTGTCCTTCCCCCTCCATGCCACCCTTAATAAAGTGACATTTTCCCCCCATTATAGAAATAGGTACACACAATTTGGAAAATGTATAAAAATAGGAGGAAAAAGCAGTGAATCTTTTCGAAGCATTTCCTTTGATGTTGTCCCCTCATGGCTAGTCTTTATTAGCATGCTTTAAATATTTCAGTTGTATAATTGTATACAATTACTGTATAATATGTTTTCTACCCCTTTTGTAGGTAATGTTAACATGCCATAACAGTTTAACATGCCATTGTGAACTCCTTGTAAACATGAATTTTTATGGTTGCATTAATAGACAGATACATGGCTTACTTAACTAATCCTCCATTTGGGGTTAGTTACATTTGTCTCAGATCAGTTATGTCAATCTTTCTTTAACTTTGGACCTTGAGCCCACATTTAAAAGAGAAGGAACATTATTAGCAAAATTTTAATGAATATTTGTGCATAAAAGTTCTCATTCCCTGATTACAACCTTAGGCTAGTTTCTCAGAAATAACATCATTGGGTTAAAGTGTGGGAAAGTTTTTAGGCATCTTGATATTTAATGTCAAGTTATAATACAAATCAGGCATGTTTTAAAATTAAAGAGCCTGTATCATTTTTGGAGTGCAAAATTTTGCTTATCATATTTAGTAGAGGAAATATATTCTAATACATATTATAGATATTATTTATATTATATATTTATAATATACATATAATACATATTTAATGTATCTTATTTAATAGAGGAAATTAGTCAAAGGCCTATTTGATAGCCTAATGCCCACCCATGATTTTTACTAAGCACCCAGAGCCTGAATGTATCAGATTCCACAAGGGTTTCATGGGAAATGTATCAGAAATGTAAGCCCCACTTTTAAGGAGAATATTTTTAACAGTTTTACATTTTTAATAATTTAAAAAGTATTTCTATGAAATATCCCCAAGTTGATTATAAATTCTGAGAATACTGTGTTGTCTTTCAAAATGATTCTACAGTATGTTGGTATAATAATTTCAAATTTGATATGTACTTATGGAATAATTTTTCATAAGTCCTCTCTAAGCATTAAAATATTTTTTTAATTGAAGGATAATTACTTTACTATGTGTGTTAGAATAAGCATTTTTAAGGGAATGGTGGGAATGTAAATTGGTACAACCACTATGGAGGACAGTACAAAGTTGCCTTTAAAAAACTAAGAATAAACCTATCATATGACTCACTGATCCTACTACTGGGTATATACCCTGGGAAAACCATAATTCAAAAAGGCACATGTACCCCCAATGTTCGTAGAAGTACTATTTACAGTAACCAAGACATGGAAACAAATTAAATGTTCATTGACAGACGAATAAATAAAACTGTGATATATATATGCATGCGTGGATGTTAAGTTTCTTCTGTCATGTCTGACTCTTTGAAACTCCATGGATTATAGCCCACCAGGCTTCTCTGTCCAGGGGAATCTCCAGGCAAGAATACTGGAGTGGGTTGCCCTGCCCTCCTCCAGGGGATCTTCCTGACCCAGGAATGGGACCCAATCTCTTGTATCTCCTGCATTGGCAAGCCAGTTGTTTATCAATAGTGCCACCTGGGAAGCCACATATATATCTATTATATATGCATATATGCACACACACACAGTGAAATACTACTTGGCCATAAAAAACAAAAATAATGCTATTTGCAGCAACATGAATGTAACCAGAGATGATCATACTAAGTGAAGTAAGTCAGAAAGAGAAAGACAAATGCCATATGATAGCTCTCATATGTAGAATCTAAAATATGATACATAGAACTTGTTTAAAGACAGAAACAGATTCATAGACATACAAAACAATTTATGGTTCAGTTCAGTTCAGTTCAGTTGCTCAGTCGTGTCCGACTCTTTGCGACCCCATGAATCACAGCACGCCAGGCCTCCCTGTCCATCACCAACTCCCAGAGTTCACTCAGACTCACGTCCATTGAGTCAGTGATGCCATCCAGCCATCTCATCCTGGGTCGTCCCCTTCTCCTCCTGCCTCCAATCCCTCCCAGCATCAAAGTCTTTTCCAATGAGTCAACTCTTCGCATAAGGTGGCCAAAGTACTGGAGTTTCAGCTTTAGCATCATTCCTTCCAAAGAAATTCCAAGGCTGATCTCCTTCAGAATGGACTGGTTGGATCTCCTTGCAGTCCAAGGGACTCTTAAGAGTCTTCTCCAACACCACAGTTCAAAAGCATCCATTCTTCGGGGCTCAGCCTTCTTCACAGTCCAACTCTCACATCCATACATGACCACAGGAAAAACCATAGCCTTAACTAGACGGACCTTAGTCAGCAAAGTAATGTCTCTGCTTTTGAATATACTATCTAGGTTGGTCATAACTTTTCTTCCCAGGAGTAAGCGTCTTTTAATTTCATGCCTGCAGTCACCATCTGCAGTGATTTTGGAGCCCCCCCAAAATAAAGTCTGACACTGTTTCCACTGTTTCCCCATCTATTTGCCATGAGATGATGGGACTGGATGCCATGATCTTCGTTTTCTGAATGTTGAGCTTTAAGCCAACTTTTTCACTCTCCTCTTTTACTTTCATCAAGAGGCTTTTTAGCTCCTCTTCACTTTCTGCCATAAGCGTGGTATCATCTGCATATCTGAGGTTATTGATATTTCTCCTGGCAATCTTGACTCCAGCTTGTGTTTCTTCCAGTCCAGCGTTTCTCGTGATGTACTCTGCATAGAAGTTCAATAAGCAGGGTGACAATATACAGCCTTGACATACTCCTTTTCCTATTTGGAACCAGTCTGTTGTTCCATGTCCAGTTCTAACTGTTGCTTCCTGACCTGTACACAGATTTCTCAAGAGGCAGGTTAGGTGGTCTGGTATTTCCATCTCTTTCAGAATTTTCCCCAGCTTATTGTGATCCACACAGTCAAAGGCTTTGGCATAGGCAATAAAGCAGAAATAGATGTTTTTCTGGAAGTCTCTTGCTTTTTCCATGATCCAGTAGATGTTGGCAATTTGATCTCTGGTTCCTCTGCCTTTTCTAAAACCAGCTTGAACATCAGGGAGTTCATGGTCATGTATTACTGAAGCCTGGCTTGGAGAATTTTGAGCATGACTTTACTAGCATGTGAGATGAGTGCAATTGTGCAGTAGTTTGAGCATTCTTTCGCATTGTCTTTCTTTGGAATTGGAATGAAAACTGACCTTTTCCAGTCCTGTTGCCACTGCTGAGTTTTCAAAATTTGCTGGCTACATAGCACAAGGAACTATATTTAATATCCTCTAATAAAGCATAATAGAAAAGAATATGGAAAAGAGTATATATATAAAGGCATAACTGCATCACTTTGCTGTACATCAGAAATGGATACAGCATTATGAATCAACTATGCTTCAGTAAAAAATACTCCTTTGATTCTCAAAGATAGTTTTCTCTGTGTTCTTAGGACACTGTGTACATCTTTTTTTAAAGATAGTTTTTAATTAGTTTGCATTTCTTCACTGACCATGTGTCGAGAATAGGGGCAAATTCGTGTTTATCTTTATACCTCACTGCCTAGAACAGTGCATGGAATGTTATTTCACTCTGTGTCTAGTGGCTAAAAGTGAGTGAGACATACCAGATGGAAATAACATCTACTCATGCAGAGTTCTACAACAAGTGCTGCTTATTTGTTTTTTAAAATCTGCTATCAGATCTTGACGCTAGCAATTGGGTAGGATCCACCTGTTGTCTACATATGAATACATGACTAGTTGACTTCCTGAGTGAATACATGAAAAAACAGTTTAAGATGAGATATTCTTAGGATGTTCTGAAGGAAGCAAAGGCATGTTATGCACCTAATGAACCCTATCTGACCACTAGCAATATTTACTGAGCACCGGGTAGCTACCAGGCCCTGGGGAGCCCATGATGACAAAACAGCAAACTTGGATGGATAGGGGTAACCATACAGTGAGGAATATCAACAATTAAGCAAGAACTACAGTCCAGAGAGTTATGTGCTGTGGTGGAGGAAGAAGAGAGTGCAGCAGAGCTTATAGCGGCACTAGCTGTGGGGGAGCAGGGGGGCAGTATATGTATGCATATGGTTGATTCACTTTGCTGTAGAGCAGAAACTAACAGCATTGTAAAGCAATTATATTCCAATAAAAATAAAGTTCACAGAAAAATTTCCATGGAATCACGTGATACCTATGCTTGAATCTCCTGCGTGCATGCTCGGTAGCTTGAGTTGGGTCCATTTCTTTATGACTCTTTGTCCTGTAGCCTGCCAAGCTCCTCTGTCCATGGAATTCTCCAGGCAAGAATACCAGAGTGGATTGCCATTTCCTCCTGCAGGGGATCGTCCCGATTCAGGGATCCAACCTGTGTCTCCTGCATTACAGGTAGACTCTTACCACTAGCACCATCTGGGAAGTCCTTGAATCCCTTAGAAGGATACAATTCAACCTTGGGATATGTAGAAGATGAGGCTTGTTCCTAACAGAGGGCATACTTTCTATAATACAGATCACTTTACTTTTTTAAAAATTAATTTTTACTGCAGTATAGTTGATTTACAAGGTTGTGTTACTTTTTGCTGTGCAACAAAGTGAATCAGTTGTGTATATGTGTATACATCTATATCTCCACTCTTCTTTAGATTCTTTTCCCATGCAGGTCATTACAAAGTATTGAGTAGAGCTCCTTGTGCTATACAATAGGTCCTTGTTAGTAATATCATATATCACATATGTGGAATCTAACAAAATAGTACAAATAAACTTATTTACAAAACAACAACAAAAAATAGAGTCACAAATGTAGAAAGCAAACTTATGGTTACCAAGGGGAAAAAGGGAGAGGGGACTCTTTTCCATTCTTTTCCATGATATCTCTCTTTCCCTGTCTGACTTACCTCACTCAGTATGACAATCTCTAGGTCCGTGTTTGTCACTGCAAATGGCATTGTTTCATTCTTATTTTATGACTGAGGAATATGCCATTGTATATATATACACCACATCTTCTTTATCCATTCATCCATTGATGGACATTTAGATTGCTTCCATGTCTTGGCTATCGTAAATAGTGCTGCAATGAACATTGGGGTGCATGTATCTTTTTGAATTATGGTTTTCTCAAGGTATATGCCCAGGAGTGGGATTACTGGATCATAGGATAGCTCTGTTTTTAGGTTTTTAAGGTTTCAAAAGGCTTAGATTGGGGAGCTACAAGGTCGGGGATAAAAGAGTCAGGAAGCTAAGAGATAAGAAAAAAACTAGATCATAAATGGCTTTATGATATTGAATTTGGACTGGGTCCTAATGTTATATGTTGCACCCATTGAATAGAACAAATTTCCACAATAAAGCAGGATACAAAAGACTAAAATCTTTCATACCAAATCATTTTTTTTTCCACTCACGATCAGAAGTATGGACCCCAGTTAAGAGTTATTGACAAAACTCAGTAATTCCTAACTACTTCTTTTACGACCACCACTGCCTAGAATACTAGCATAGTAATCTAGGGGAAAATGAATGAAAAAAAAAAAAGAAATCCCAGGATTTGCTAGAAAATTGAAGGTAGAGTCTTTAGTACTAATTGGATATGTGTCATGATGAAGTAAGAGTGTCAAGGATGATGAGTAGGTTACATAGCAGACATTGCTGTGGATAATGGTACTGTTCAACACTAAGGAACAGAAAAAAGTGAAGTGAAATTGAAAGTGGCTCAGTCGTGTCTGACTCTTTGCAGCCCCATGGACTATAGAGTCCATGGAATTCACCAGGCCAGAATACTGGTGCGGGCAGCATTTCCCTTCTTCAGGGGATCTTCCCAATCCAGGGATGGGACCTAGGTCTCCCACATTGCAGGAGGATTCTTTATCAGCTGAACCACAAGGGAAGCTCAAGAATGCTGGAGTGGGTATCCTATCTCTTCTCCAGCGGATCTTCCTGAGCCAGGAATCGAACCAGGGTCTCCTGCATTGCAGGTAAATTCTTTACCAACTGAGCTATCAGGGAAGCCCACTAAGGAACAGAGCCGGAGTCAAACTATCTCTACCATTTGACATATTGGGGCACCTGCAGAATATCCAATCAATGACAAAACAGGGAAATGGAGTTCCCTTTGTGTATATGTGGGAAGTTACTTCCGGTTTTGAGTGGAAGAAGGAAATGGCAACCCACTCCAGTATCTTTGCCTGGAGAATCCCATGGATGGAGGAGCCTGGTAGGCTACAGTCCACAGGGACACAACAAAGAGTCGGACACAACTGAACGACTTTTTACTTTACTTTTTACTTGAGTGGAAGTGAAACATAACCCCAATGACGTTTTCTGTAATGATGTTAAATATTCCAAAGCAAAAGTATTTCAGAACATTGCTGTTTAATCACCTCTACTGAATAATATGTGTATTTCATGGGAATTTATGGACAACCATGTCATACCTTTGTAAAGCATCTAGAGAAGATTATAGGAGACTATAGCCTCTGCTAAACATATGCCAGGATGATAACCTTAAGAAAAAGTTAACATTTTTATTCAAGAAAGAAAATGGATTTTAGTTGTTTCGAAATTCATCACAAGATGTAATCTATTTTAAAATTTTAATTTTTTGAGTCACTATTTTTAAAATTTTGCCAAGTCTACCAAACAATTTGTTATTTTTAATAGTAGATTATATCTTCACTAAAAGGAAAAAGGAAGCAGTTGAATCATGTACTATGTTAATCAGTGTGAAGGTAAAACCAATTTCTTGTCATTCACCTCAGATTTGGGTTTTGCCAATTTTAGAGAAGATCTGTAGGAGGAAATTATTACTCTCTATGGTACTGACCTTGAAAACTTAAAATGCTGATGAATGTTAAGGCCTCCACTTCAAAAACATTAAAACAAATTTTCTTTGGCCACGCCGCAAGTCATGTGGAATCTTAGTTTCCCAACCTGAGATCGAATCTATGCCTCTTACATTGGAAGTGCAGAGTCTTAACCACTGAACTGCCAGGGAAGTCCCAGCCCCCAGTTTAATCTAATCATTTGCTTAGAGTGTGGGTTTGGTCGTTAATAGACATGTTTTGAAAGAGTGATGCCTTGCTTAAGGAAAGCATCTTACCATGGGGGGAGGAAGGATTGGAAATATAAATACAGGAGTAGGACCGGTGGCATCTGGGTTTTAAATCTATACTTTTAGATAGACTGGCACCTAACATCAAAACTATACAGTCTTAAATCTGCAAGAGGGTATTTGTGCCTGGTGGGTTACAGTCCATGGGGAAGCAAGCGTCAGACATGACTTAGTGGCTAAACCACCACCCTCACCTTGTTTTACAATGTTTTACAACTGAAGGGCTGAGAGGTGAAGTGATTTGTCTAAGCTTACTTAACTAATTGATAGCTTGTCCTGTGATAAAATTCATGCCACTTTGTTGCCAATCCAATTTTATTTCTATAGCATTGTAGTTGGGTAAAATAATCTGTCTTAGAGCTCTGAAGGTTGAGTATCTTGAAAACTAGAAATTGACCCAAACCAATAAAGTTTATAGTTAATCAAGTTCATAACATTGTAGAAATGCTTTTAGACCCAGTTGCCTTCTGTGTGTTATCTTCACACATTTGTACAATAAACTTGACTTCTCAGGACCTCGGTTTCCCTTCACGGTGACTAATGCCCTTGGATTATTGATATTTAAAGCCCTTTCTAGTTTTAGATTCTAATTTCCCTTGCTAAAGATCCTGGAAATTTACAAGAAATAGATCCTTTTCACAGTAGTAATAGAGTTGTCTTCCTATAAATTTTACTTTTCATATATGTAAACTCTGAACAGGGCATAAGTAAGATTTAACTATTTTAAAAGATGCAATTACCATGGTTATAGCTAGATTTCTATCTTTGCAGTACTGTCCCTGTGGATCCAATTTGAGAGGTGAGAAGGTAAAAAGCAAAGGAAGAGCTCCTCATCTCTCTCTCACTCCCTGGACCCCAGAATTAGAAAAGCGTCCCTGTCCTTTCAAAATTTATACAGGAGAAAAAACAGAAAATTTAAAAATATATAGTTATAAATAGCACTTTGATACTGATTTCATTGTTTCTTCAGACTCTGCAAAATTTATTCTCGGGACTTTATTCAAACACATGTAATTACCTAAGCTAAGCAGTTTTTCATACTTTCAAAGCTTTTGCGTTATTGCACCTGTACGACAGCTTTATAATTCAGTAGTAATTGAACAGCAATTATTTTTCATGATGCATGTACATTTTTATATCAGATTGTTGGCAGATATTCTTTATGATGATGTCGTTTTCACTAATGAGGAAATTAGAGCGAGTTATCTCATAGAGTGAGATGTCTTTTTCTGACTCATTTCCTAGCTCTTGACATGGATTTTAGAAAGTTGTATTGTGAAGCTACATACACAAATGGGAACAATGTTATTTCTGAACCCACGGAATCCAGGGGCAGTGGTGAGCTGTTTTATAAGGCTGGTAAGATCCTGCCTATCTTGTCCATGTGATAGGCTCTGATATTAAACTTATATACGTATCTACCTATATGTTTAGATTGTGAAAATTCCAAGAGAACAAAATCAAACCTTTTAAGTTTTCACAGTGCTCTGCCCAAACTGTGTGCTGTGTGTGTGTGTGTGTGTGTGTGCTCAGTTGTGCCTGACTCTTTGCAACCCCATGGACTGTAGCCTCCCAGGCTCCTCTGTCCATGGCATTCTCCAGACAAGAATACTGGAGTGGGTTGCCATGCCCTCATCCAGCGGATCTTCCAGATCTGGAATCAAATCCACTTCTCTTAAGTCTCCTGCATTGGCAGGCGGGTTCTTTGCCACTAGTGCCACTTGGGAAACCTCATTTTGATAATTCTAGAGCACAGTATGAAGAGAAGGAGTGGTGAGAGACAAGCAAGATGGGGCAAAATTGTAGAGGGTCTTGTTTCATGATACAGAGCTTAGGTTTTATGCTGAACTCATGAGAAAGCCATGAAGTTTTCTAATTGTGCATTGATGGAGTCAGAACTATATTCTAAAGAGACGGAGTATTCTTCCAGCATCAACGGGAAGAATGGTAGGAGGCCACAGAAACTGGCTAGCAAAGACATAACCTGGGAGATAAGTGATCACAGCCTATTTGTTGGTATTTTAACGGAGAAGGCAATGGCACTCCACTCCAGTACTCTTGCCTGGAAAATCCCATGGATGGAGGAGCTTGGTAGGCTGCAGTCCATGGGTTTGCTAGGAGTCGGACATGACTGAGCGACTTCACTTTCACTTTTTACTTTCATGCATTGGAGAAGGAAATGGCAACCCACTCCAGTGTTCTCGCCTGGAGAATCCCAGGGATGGAGGAGCCTGGTGGGCTGCCGTCTCTGGGGTCGCACAGAGTCGGACACAACTGAAGCAACTTAGCAGCAGCAGCAATGAGGGTGGAAGGCAGGAATTAGTGAGTCATGAAGGAGGAAAACATGACAAAAATTTCTGACTGATTTAAATATAGATGATAGGGAAGGGGAAATCAATCTTGACTCCCAGGTTTCTGACTGTAGAGATTTCATAGCACTATTTGCTGAGACACAGATGCGTGGAAGGGTTTTGAAGTAGGAGTGTATGTGGGGATGAGGAACATCATGGACTCAGTGTTGATATATTGCTTTTGAGAAGCCTGAGGAACATACTGAAATAGATGTCCAGAATATCCGTATCTGAAGCTGAGGAGACAACCTGGACCAGAAATACAAATTGAGTCACCTGCTTACTGATGCTCAGTGGGACCATAAGAGTGGTTGAAGCCATTCAAAGAGGGTGGGGAGAGTAAAACAGAGGCAAAACAAGGCCTGGTGGGGGATTTCAATATTTAAGTCAGAAAAAGAGGTGTGTATGTGGGAATGCAGGATGGAAAATGGAGTGATGGCCAGGGTGGGGTTGCCCAGTAGATTTTAGAAGAACTGAATAGTCAAATAAAATGTATCTAAATAATTTAATAATAAATAAAGTATTGATATCTTTAGGCTTCCCAGGTGGCTCAGTGGTAAAGAATCCACCTGCCAATGCAGGAGAGGCAGTTTCAATCCCTTGGTCAGGAAGATCCCTTGAAAGAGGAAATGGCAACCCACCCCAGTGTTCTAGCCTGGAAAATTCCATGGACAGAGGAGTCTGGAGGGATACAGTCCATGTGGTCACAAAGAGTCAGACATGACTGAGCAACTGAGCACACACATGCACATTGATATCTTTGATGAGGGGCCAATTTCATTGCCACACTAAGTGCTGTACTGAACATGTTTTCAAAGCGCTCAGAGCATGTTCCTGGATTTTTATGTAAAATGCCTGTATAAAAGGGTGGGATTAATTCCCCTGAGTTGAGGAGGCCATCAGATAATATTTGAACTGACCATGAAGAAAATGGGAATCTGCCTTAGGGAAAAGGTGAAAAAGTGAATTCTATTTAGGGCAACAGTATGAACAAAATCCCGCAGCCTGGTAAACATAGAATATTTGAGTCCCTAAGTGACTGGGTATTCCTGACGGTCCCCCTTCTCCAGGCCTCCAAGTTTCCACTTGTGCACACCCCCCATCTATTGATCAAACTGACATAGAATCCAATTGGTAAGAGAGCTTCAGAAACAGTTTTCAGAGGTTAATCTCCAGTGATACAGAATAAACTAAGCAAAAGGCCCAGAATGAACCTGAGAAAAAATAATACTGGAAATGGACAGGAAGAGGTAAAGGGAATAAAGAAGTCTCAGGTATTTATGCCTATGTGCTTCCCCAGTGATTTAGCAGGTAAAGAATCTGCCTTGCAATGCAGGAGACACATGTTCAGTCCCTGGGGCGGGAAGACACCCTGGAGGAGGAATGGCAACCCTCTCCAGTATTCTTGCCTGAAAAATCCTGTGGAGAGAGGAGGAGCCCAGATGGCTACAGTCCATGGGGTTGCAGAGTCAGACACAAATGAGCACACACTGATGCCTAACTGTACTCATTGTCTGGAATGGGTCAGGGATACTGGTCCCAGAGAGATCATGAAAGTCGACTGCATCCCCGCCCCACCTGGGTCCCCATACATATTTGGGTGAATGAATGACATTTAACTGGAGTGGAAGATACAGAAGAAAAAGCTCACTTAGCTTGAATTTAGGTGTATGGTTGAAGTTCCCAAGAAACGTAAGGATATTCAGATATAGAAAATTTGGAGCTGGGACACAAGAATGTGGGCCATAATGAAGTTGACCTGGGAATCATCAATGTGTAGATAATCATTGGAGCCAAGAAAACAGATGAGTGCATAAGGGGTGTAGAGCAAGATGAGAAGACCACCAAGGACTCAGTCCTCTGAGGACTTGACAATGCTGCATTAGATTTGATATTTGTTTTCTTCACTCATCCTCCTAGATTCTGATGTGCTTTTCTCCAAAGGTATCTATGGTAAGTAGGTAAGTAAAGTGGATCATTGAGTTTATTCTAAATATTGGTAAGTATTTCAATATTTCTTTTCAAAAGAACATCTACCACTCAGAGGAATAAAGAGTCTGGATTGTTTCGGTCTTTATTTGCCTTCATTTTTACTCTTTTTAACAACACCATTAAAAAAAAAAAAAACAACCACACTGGTGATTTTGGTTGACTCATTTCATTTTATCTTTTAATTTTCAGATTCCTTCTTTTTGGGATTTTACTTATAGCCATACCCAGTTAATCTGCCTTTTTTTTTTCTTTTAATCTACTTTGTGCCTTACTCTGGCCACCTCTACTGAGAGAAATCAGCAACTATTTCCTGAATCTCTTTGTGCGGTGCTGATGGTCTTCATTTAACACCCAGAGAGCACAGAACATTTAGCTGTTGCCTTCCCTTACATTTGCAATTCATACTCTGTGTCAATTCATGTGGTTGATATTATAAAAATCATTTTAAACCTAGTTTAACTTTTTCTTTTTTAACGTTTGGCTTATTCATAATTTTATGAGCTATAAATTTTATTGCATTGTGAATTGCCTTTCCCATCTGCAGATAACTCTGAGGAAGTCCTTGGAGAAATTGCTTAGGATGTGGTAAAAAAAAAAAAAAAGAAAAAAAGAAAAGAAAGGGACTTCTGTTGTGATGTGGTGTTAGACCAAAATGTATCCTTGAGTAGAAAATGACCTGGGGGGAAGGATTTGGGCTCTCTCTGTAAATTCAGTTTTATTTGAAGGGTTCACTTTGCCTGAACAAGTAAATTCTGCCCACAGCATGCAAAATGAACATGAAATTGGATGCAATTGCATGGTTTACTGAAACAGTAGTTCTAATGAATCCACATGAAGTCCTAAGCAAAAATGTCCTTCAGTGTGATTATTCAGATACACTGTCAATAAGAATGAAAATAAGGAGAACATGCAAATTCCTATTTTTCTTGTGAAATGCAGATTTAGTCTTGGTATGGATTAAATCTGGGATTATTATTGTCATACCAAAAGGAGAAGGGAGCGGCAGAGAATGAGATAGTTAGATAGAATCACTAACTCAATGGATATGAAGTTGAGCAAACTTCAGGAGATAGTGGAGGACGGGGAAGCCTGACGCACCACAGTCCATGGGGTCACAAAGAGTCAGACACGACTTAGCAACTAAGCGATGACAACAACCAGATATTTACTGAATGTTTGAGGATTCCCACAACCACATTTTATTATTAAGGCAAAGCTGAAATATGCAGAAGAAAAATTATTATGTTGATTATTTTCATGTTGGGTTTATTTATATTGACAAACACTAAGTGAATGTAAGGATATTGAAGAACAGCTATAATGAATTGGAGGTTCAAGTTCTTCTGGCTTGTTGATTCAGTACAAATATAGTTTTATTTATTCACTAACTATTTAAAACTACTTTGTTTATATCTCTAATAATGTGAAATATTTTCCTAGAGAGTTTGGAGAGGTCCACTATCAGAGTGTTAGAAGTAGAAGATACTCCATTTGAGTACTGTTTGTTGGAATTAAACTTCGCTTTTAAAATTTTGCTGTCTGCAATACATATTTTCACTATGTCTGTGTACATCAAACATATCCTCATGGAAGGGCCTTTTCCTCAGCCCTTTCCTCTGTCTAAATAGAAGGCTTTTCTCCCAGATAACCACATATCCATCTTCCTCACCTCCATCAAGACTTTACTCAGTTACCATTTTCTCGATTAGGGCTATACTGAGCTTCCTCTTTAAAACTGCTCACTGACTCCCCGCTGGACTGGCTTCCCTGGTGGCTCAGGGGCAGAGAGTCTGCCTGCTAACGCAGAAGATGCAGCGGGTGGGATCCCTGGGTCGTGAAGATCCCCTGGAGGAGGACACGGCAACCACTCCAGCATTCTTACCTGGAGAATCCCATGGACAGAGGAGCCTGGCGGGCTACAGTCCATGGGGTCTCAAAGAGCTGGACATGACTAGCACACACTCTACACTCTGGGAACCAGCTTGTCTTGCTTTACTTGGAACTTTCCTTGTTTTAACACTGCAAGTCCACATTCCCAAAACCTCCTCCTCTAGTACCCCTTACTCTGTCCAAGTTGTTAATTTATGTGTATATGTATGTATGTATATATCCATCCATCTTCATATACACCACACACACACATGTACATACACACACTTAGTTGAATGTTTCCCTATAGAAGAATTGTTCTACAACAGCAGGACTTTTCACTATCCGCCCCCCATCCCCACAGAAACATCCAAAGGCCTCAAAGCAGTGCTCAATAAATACTCATTAAATGAATGAAAAAACTTTATATGTCAAGGCAGATTAGTAAAAATTAGAATAGAAAGGCCATGCTGATGTCACACCTATCAAATTGGTGTTTTGATTTTTATCATTTTTCTCACTGATGCTGCTGCTGCTGCTAACTCACTTCAATCATGTCTGACTCTGTGCGACCCCATAGATGGCAGCCCACCAGGCTCCTCTGTCCCGGGGATTCTCCAGGCAAGAATACTAGAGTGAGTTGCCATTTCCTTCTTCAACGCAGGCATGCATGCTAAGTCACTCCAGTTGTGTCCGACTCTGTGCGACCCCATGGACAGCAGCCCACCAAGGCTCCTCTGTCCACGGGATTCTCCAGGCAAGAATACTGGAGTGGGCTGCCATTTCCTTCTCCTTTCTCACTCATACTTACAGGTAAATGCGGCATGACTCTGAGATTGCAGACGGCAGGAAAGGTAATGCCTTATATACTGGTCATTTGAATGGGAAATTGAGATTTAAGTAATGAAAATGTTTTTTCATATCAGAATTGTGCTGCTGGATGATAAGATTGGATAGTAATTTTCAGCTGTGCTTCAGTCTGTTAGAGACACTGATAGAAAATAAAGAGGAGGCAATGGTGGGCCTGAAAGAGCATTCTAGAACTAACTTGGCATCTGTTTTTGAAAGAAGGCAAGGGTACAAGCAGATTTAGATTCAAATTCAGTCTATCAAAATGTGCGTGGGTGCTTTCACATGTTGTATATAGATATATGTATCTAATGGAAAAAAATCCCAAACCAAAAGCCAAATATAACAGACCCAATGCTGTGCTTAGTCACTCAGTCATGTCTGATTCTTTGTGCCCCCATGGATTGTGACCCACCAGGCTCTTCTGTCCATGGGATTCTCCAGGCAAGAATACTGGAGTATGTTGCCATTTCCTTCTCCAAGGGGTCTTCCCAACCCAGGGATCGAACTTAAGTCTCCCACACTGCAGGCAGATTTTTTTACCATTTGAGACACCAGGGAAGCCCAAGAATACTGGAGTGGGTAGCCTATCCCTTCTCCAGGAGATCTTCCCCACCCAGGAATGGAACTGGGGTCTCCTGCATTGCAGGTGGATTCTTTACCAGCTGAGCTACCAGGGAAGCCCATAATAGACCTGTATGTGTTATTAAATGACATTAAACCAATATCTCAAGTAGAAATGAGGATATTGGCCCAGGAAAATGGCACTGTTCACCAGAATCATTCAGGAACTCAGGATGAGTTCCTACAAGTCTTTATAATGGTTTCTTTCAGCCTATGCCCTGACTGATGGCTAAATCTTGTTACCTCCCGTTATCCCTCATTCTCCTTTCTCATTTAAGCTTCTGAGTTTTTGGAGATTTCTCTCCTCTTTCTTAGACTTTATATCCAATCAAATGACTGGGCTTGTCTTATTTTCAGATACTTTTCAGCTTGTCTCCTCTTTTCTATCCTTAGTGTCCCTTATTTGGTGTTCCCTCCTGATCCCTTGCCATAATTATTATAAAAGACTCTCTCCACTTTAGTGACATTACAATTCCTTCTCTATCCAGTTTCCATAATCCTCCTTGTACTGTGTCACTCTCCCCAATAAAGCACTCACTCCTTGGGAAGACACGGTGCTCACCATCCTCTGACCTCCGTTTTTCATTCTTCAGCAACTCTTTCTGCTTCATCAACATCCCACTACCTATGTGTATACGCTCAGTTCCTTCAGTCATGTCTGACTCTGCAGCCCCATGGACTGTAGCCCACCTGGCTCCTCTGTCTGTGGGATTCTCCAGGCAAGAATATTGGAGTGGGTTGCCATGCCCTCCTCGAGTAGAATCTTCCCAATTTGGGAATTAAACCCTCGAACCCTCTCTCAAGTCTCTTGCATAGGCAGGCAGGTTCTTTACCACTAGTACCACCTGGGAAACCCATCAATATTTTCCACCACAACTCTGGCCTTAGTTTCTTTTGGCCCGTGCTGTCTCCTCTTTCATGAATACCATCCTCTCCAGTTGGCTAAGTTTTATTCATATTTCAAGATTTATGTCAAATTTCCCGTCCTCTCAGAAGCTGTACCCACGTTTCAGTCCATGGAAGGTGACATGTCCTGTCTCTGTGCTGTTCCAACACTGCGCTTCAAGATATCACATTACCATTATCTATTTTTATCTCTTTTCCCCATTTTGTCCTTCCATCTCACAGATATGGATGAAGTCTTATTCCTTTTCAGATTGACAGCATCAGCAAAGCACTTGGTGATGAAACAACTGCTTGTTGAAAGGGTGAATAAATGAATGAATGAATGCTTATATGGCTTCACTGTTATCAGCACTGAATTGATGTTCACACTCAAGTCATTTATTGGTCAGCGAAGGATTTCCTTTAAACTCTTTTTTCAAGGTATCTCTTTTGTTTCTCTCATGGAGAATCCTCTTTTCCTTTGACACCTGACAAATGAGTCACACCTCAACTGTAATGAAATTTTCCTTCCACTGCCAATTCACTGTTCCTGATGGAAGGATCCATGTTAAAACTTTTTATTTTATTCCCTTCAGACTATTGTAATGGTCTTTTGGCTGGTGTCCCAGCACTTATAATTAACAGACTTCAGTTGGTATGAAATGTTGCTGCTGGAATCCAACCCAACACTGGATCAAATAAGCACATAACTCTGGTTTTCGTGTTGTCAAAATTAGAGATGGAAAATTATTATTAGTTCCACATAGACTCTGATCCTCTGGGGAGTTAAGGCAAAATTGCTCCCCTCTGGTGTTTTGTCCACTGAGTTTAAGTGAATCAAGCAACAGGTTTTCTGCTATTTCCCTTGGGAGATTCTTTCACTGTCAAATAGAAGTGATTAAAAAAAAAGAAGGGGGAAAAAAGAAGGAAAAAAACTCTTCAACTTATATTAGGTTTTCTTGACTGTTTTCTTTCTAGCCTTTGCTCAGTGGAATTCCGAAGCATCTATACCTGATGGAGTGTATCCTTTTGGCCGAAAGGTTTATTTTCTTCTGTGATGCTAGTTGAAGGCATTGCCTTTATAATGACCCATTTAATCCCAGTCACTGGGAAATGAGTTAAATACTACCTCTTTCACACAATCTAAATTGGTTTAACATCTTTCAGTGCAAGTTATTTGTGTAATTTCCTGCCCATGCTAATGTATACATCTCAATCTGACTACATAGACTTCAGGTCTAAACAAATGATGTCAGGGGCCCAGGAGCGAATTACTGTATTGATCTATTAAATAGACCTAAAATGCTTGTTTGGATTTGGAAGTCACTTGCAATCAGTAGCATTTTGGTGAAAAGCTTAGACTGTGAATGACTTAGTAGGAGGAGGCAAAGCCACATTGTCTAACTATCCTAGGGACCGGTATTCCAACAAGTTTTCCCAAAGGCTTCCACTACTGACAGGCTTTGCTATGAGACATGATGTCAGTTTCTCCATTAAATGCATTCTTTTTATTAGATTATGGTATGAGAGAGGAAGAAAATTTCCTCCACCCTTCTCAGTTCTTCTAATTGGTCTAAGAATTAAACTGACATGAGACAGATTAACAGGAGAAAATCTGACAAAAGTTTAATGACATTTATACCTAAGAGGAACTTCCCAGGTGGCTCAGTGATAAAGAATCTTTCTGCCAAACTGGAGATGCAGGTCTGATCTGTGGGTTGGGAAGATCCCCTGGAGAAGGAAATGGCAACCCACTCCAGTGTTCTTGTCTGAAAAATCCCATGGATAGAGGAGCCTGGCAGTCCAAAGTGTTGCTAACAGACATGACTTAGCGGCTAGACAGCTACAAACAGCAACAATACCTGAGAAAGACTCAAGAAAACTGAGTAACTCACCAAAGAGGCAGAAGTGCTTAGTCACTCAGTCCTATCCAACTCTTTGTGACCCTTTGGCCTGCAGCCTGTAGGTTCCTCTCTGTCACTGAGATTTTTCAGAAAAGAATGCTGGAGTGGGTGGCCATTTTCCTCTTTCAGGGGATCTTCCCGACCCAGGGATCAAACCCATGTCTCCTGCACAGCAAGCAGATTCTTTACCCCCAAACTTCAGTTTTGGGGTAAACTTAAATACTATCTTCAGTTAAAGACAAAAGATGTTGGGAGTAGTGGGATTTCAAAGGGGAGGAAGGCAATTGACATGGATATGGAAAAGTAAGCATTTGATAAACAAATGTTCCATGGGCCACTCAGAGACTGTGGGACACAGAGAGGAATTTTAACAGACTTTGCTAGGTTCCTCCCTGTCTCCACACCGAGTTCATATTTTAGTGATCTAAGCGGATACTCCCTTCCTGGAATGTGTCCTCTGCATTCTTTTAGGCACGTAAGGGGAAGGTCAACAGTTCTTCTTGAGTCTTTGGGGTCTTAAAAATAATCAAATTAAAATTATTCCTGATGCCAGAGCTATGCAATTTGGGGTGGCAAATTTTGCTCCCCTACAGTGACTGGACATAGGGGAAATTTCTCTCATTCTACCTCTTCACAAATACATACTGGATTCATTAGGAAGGATTTTAATAGGGGAAAAAGCTTGCTGGGATCTGAAGCCAGATGGACTTCCATTCAAATGCTGATTCTTCTACCTTCTAGCTATGAAATGTTTAAAAAGTTGTTTGCCTTTCTAAATCTCTGATTTCTCATTTATAAATTAAGAATAGGAATATGTACTCATATAATTGCTGTGGGGATGAAATGAAATAATGTATGTAATATATGTTGGCATGTGGTAGACACTCAGTGAAACTCCCCTTCTCTTTTTCTAAGAAGACTATTCTACTACATAAATCAATGAGGGTGTGTTGGAAAATGTAGGTAAATATCTGGTATGACTTTCATGTGCATTTTGTGGAGATGGGAAATCAAGATATACTTTATGTTTAGTTATTAATAAAGTGCCACAAAGACATTGAATAACATAAATTCAAGACACTACTGTCACTGCTAATATTTTTATCCACTTATCAATAGGTCACATCCCTTAATAGCTCTTTCTTGACCTATAAAACATTTTAAACATTTTTTTTCTCCAAAGCATCTTTCTATATCCTCAAATATTATTTGGGACACCTCAGTCTTGCTTATTTGTGTCAATATTAAGTAAATGTATCATACTAAGAAGTTCTTTCTTTCTTTTTTTAGACATTTATTTCTTTCCTTTGGGCTGTGCTGGGTCTTCATTGCTCCATATAGGCTTTCTCTAGTTGCGACAAGTGGGGACTGCTCTCTAGTTGTGGTGTGCGGGCTTCTCATTGTGGTATCTTCTTTTGCTGCGAGGCACAGGTTCTAGGCAAGCAGGCTCAGTGGTTGTGGTATGTGGGCTTATTTGTCCCACAGTATGTGGGATATTTCCAGACCAGGGATCAAACCCGGGTCCCCTCCATTTGCAGGTGGATTCTTAACCACTGGGACCCCTAGGTAAATCCCCAAATTTATTCATATTCTGGAAACTTTTTTTTCTCTCTCTTGTTAACAATCAATTGATTAATAATATTAATGAACTTCTTAGAGCAAGCAAAGTATGATGTGTGTATGTTGGGGATGGGCAGGAGTGTCGAGCAAAAACTGAAAGCTTTATGTCATTTGAGTAGATTCAGTCTCCCAAGCTCCCATCTTCTTCCAGGCTAACTTTTGAGGTCCCAAACCTTCATCATTTGTCTTGTATTACTGTACATCCTCCTTTGTTGCCTATGTATCAATAACAAAGGCCGTAGAGTCTTTGGATATAGATGTGATAGGAGGGTTGAGCAGGAGGGTGCCTGCCTCACACCACCAGGTGGATTTCTTGCTGCTGCTGCCTCTGCTAAGTCACTTCAGTTGTGTCCAACTCTGTGTGACCCCATAGACGGCAGCCCACCAGGCTCCCCTGTCCCTGGGATTCTCCAGGCAAGAACACTGGAGTGGGTTGTCATTTCCTGCTATTCCTGGTTAAACCTGTAGGAAACATGGGGGAAGACTGGGTGCCACATGACTTGCAGTCTTGAGCAGATTAGCTGTAAAAAGGTTGGTATTGAAAAGTGTTTCTAGATTGTGTTTCAAGCTATGATATAATTCAGTAAAAATAATCTATTTTTTGCTCTCTGATTTTTTAAAAAATTCTTTGTCATCTTAGCATTTAAGTTGTATATTATATTTTGAGAGATTTTCTAACTTTTAAAAACAACTCTATGAGACAGATCGAAATCAAACTTAGTTGAAAAAAATAGTTCTGAAAGGCAGATATTTAACTTATTTGTATCCAAAGCTAGGCTCTCGTCCCATTAAAAGAAGTGCCAGAGCAGTGTTGATTTGGTTGTGTGTGTGTTCAGTTGCTCAATTGTGTCTGATTCTTTGCAATCCCATGAACTATAACCTGCCAGGCTCTGCTATCCATGGAATTTCCCAGACAAGAATACTGGAGCAGGTTGTCATTTCTTCCTCCAGGGGGTCTTTCCGACCCAGGGATCAAACTGATGTCTCCTGCATCTCCTGCATTGCATGTGGATTCTTTACAACTGAGCACCAGTTATTTTTACACAAATCTGCATTAATATCAAAGAGACATTACTCCAGGCATGGAAAATCAAATAACATTAATTCATTAGTGTTACTTTTACCAACTATATTCAAGAGCAAATTCAAAGCAGGAAGTAACTGAAACACACAACAGATATTTAAACCAATCAGTGCAGATTCATGCTTAGAGGAGATAAAAAATCTAAATCTTCTCTGTCTTCTTAATTTTTATAGTAGAGACACAGCACATAGCTTAAGGCATGGGTAACTCCATCTTGGACTAACATTAACACCTTTGGACTTTGAAGAAATCTTTGAGCTCGAAAGCCAACTAATTTTCACCAACAGGAGAATAAATAAATAGCTTGTATTACATTCACATATGACCTCTGAAGCGTAGGTAAACTGAATGAACCAGGGCTACACTTATTAACAAAGGAAAATCTCAGAAATATACAGATGCATGAGAAAACATTCAAAACCATACATCCAGGATGACAGCATGCCTCTAAGGGTTAAAAACTAAAAAATTAGTAATTCCTGTGGATACACACATAGGAATGGGGATGATAAAGAGTGAATTCACAACAGAGGTTATCTCTAGCTAGAGACTGAAGAGAATGGAATTAGGTAGACATTGATATGGGGGGCTACACCTCTATCTGCTGTATTACATTACTCCCTTTCTTTACCGTCGGAATAGAACTTTCACCTGAGTTTAAAAGGGCACATGGTTGTCTAGCTAGAGATTATGTTTTCCAGTCTTGTAGCAGTTGTATAGTCATGTGACTAAATTCTTACCAAGGTAGTGTGACTAGAATTGATGTGTGTTATTTTGTCACTTCCTTAAAGCAAACTGCTTGTTTTTTCCTCTTCTCCTTTTCGGCATGCTGGAATATGGTGCAACTTGCTGCTGCTGCTGCTGCTAAGTCGCTTCAGTTGTATCTGGCTAATCCGGTCTAAACTGGAGGACATGTATGTTACTCTGGGGGCAGATGTCATGGGCTTTGGGCCAAGGGCCTCATGTGATGTATATAATAGTAATTCATAACTTTCACTCCTATGTTTTACTGTGCAAATACCTAGTGGTTCATCCATGGCCTTATTGATGGACACTAAGATCATTTCTTTTGGGGGGCTGTAAAAGAGTCGGGCATGACTGAGCAACTGAATTGAACTGAACTAAACTGAAAGAATATTATTATACAATTTTTCTTACCTTACAGGTTACAGTTTCTCTATGGTATTTTCTGTCTTAGTCTGTTTGGGCCACAATAATGACAACATCAAAAGTACAATAAACAGACTGGGTTGTAAATAAACATTTATTTCTCACTGTTCTGAGGCCCAAGATCAAGGCAGCAACAGATGAGTAATGAAGTGGCGTATGAAGACCCACTCCTAGATGGCCATGTTTTCTCTATGTTCTTAAATGGCAGACGGGATAAGGAAAAGAAGAATGCCAAGGCTGTATATTGTCACCCTGCTTATTTAACTTATATGAAGAGTACATAATGCAAAATGCTGGGCTGGATGAAGCACAAGCTGGAATCAAGATTGTTGGGAGAAATATCAATAACCTCAGATGTGCAGATGACAGCACCTTTATGGCAGAAAGCGAAGAACGAAAGAGCCTCTTGATGAAAGTGAAAGAAGAGAGTGAAAAAGCTGGTTTAAAACTCAACATTCAGAAAACTAAGATCATAGCATCTAGTCCCATCACTTCAAGGCAAATAGATGGGGAAACAATGGAAACAGTGAGAGATTTTATTTTGGGGGACTCCAAAATCACTGTAGATGGTGACTGCAGCCATGAAATTAAAAGACACTTGCTCCTTGGAAGAAAAGCTATGACAAACCTAGACAGCATATTAAAAAGCAGAGACATTACTTTACCAACAAAGGTCCATCTAGTCAAAGCTATGGTTTTTCCAGTAGTCATGTATGGATGTGAGAGTTGGACTATAAAGAAAGCTGAGTACCTAAGAATTGATGCTTTTGAACTGTGGTGTTGGAGAAGACTCTCAAGAGTCCCTTGGACTGCAAGGAGATCCAACCAGTCCATCCTAAAGGAAATCAGTCCTGAATATTCATTGGAAGGACTAATGCTGAAGTTGAAACTCCAATACTTTAGCCACCTGATGCAAAGAACTGACTCATTTGAAAAGACCCTGATGCTGGGAAAGATTGAAGGTAAGAGGAGAAGGGGGCAACAGAGGATGAGAAGGTTGGATGGCATCACGGACTCGATGGACATGAGTTTGAGCAAGTTTTGGGAGTTGGTGATGGACAGGGAAGCATGGTGTGCTACAGTCCATGGGGTCACAAAGAGTCGGACATGACTGAGCTACTGAATTGAACTGAACTGAATCCCAGAGGGCTCCACCCTCATGACCGATCAGCTCTCAAAGACCCCCAACTCCTAATCTTAGAGACTGGGCTTTCATCACATACATTTTGGGAGGGGGGACAAAAAACATTCAGTCCACTGCATAGGAATGAAAATGGTGAATCAGAGGATATCTCTATGTTCTATTTTCCTTAGTACAATCTGGATAAACTTCTTTCCAAATGGCTGTAACAAGTTAAACCTGCAATATGTTAGAGTTTCACCTTCTTTTGACTGAATTTTAATTAAAAAATAAAAATATCATTGTTCTAATTTTTGCAATATTATTTAATCATTTCTTACTGTGACTTTAATTTGTATTTTCTTGATTACCAATAAGAACAGGCTTCTTCTCATATGCTTAGGGCTATTTGTGTTGCCTTGGCTGAAAAATTCCCATTTACATTTTTGCTCATTTCTCTGTTGTGCTATCTTTTTCTTACTGATTCTACATACAAATCCTTTGTTAAGAATATAGCAAAAGTCTCCCACTTTGTGGTCTTTCAATGAATAGAAGTTTTTAGTTTCAATGTAGTGATGTACCTATCTCTAACTGTATGGTGTGCCAGTTTTATTCTAGTTTAAGAAATTCTCTGCTTTCAGACTGTAAAGATATTATATACATTATTCCATAATATCTATAGTTTTCACTTTTCATATTTAAAAATTCTACAACTAGTAACTGATTTCTGGATATGATCTAGGTTAAAAAGCAAACATTCAATTTTCTTGTAGATAACCAATTTTTCTAGACCCATTGATTAAATAATTATTACTCAGCTTCAGTTCAGTTCAGTCGCTCAGTCGTGTCTGACTCTTTGCGACCCCATGAATCATAGCACGCCAGGCCTCCCTGTCCATCACCAACTCCCGGAGTCTTCTCAAACTCATGTCCACCAAGTCAGTGATGCCATCTCGCCATCTCATCCTCTGTCATCCCCTTCTCCTCCTGCCCCCAATCCCTCCTAGCATCAGGGTCTTTTCCAATGAGTCAGCTCTTTGCATGAGGTGGCCAAAGTATTGGAGTTTCAGGTTAAACATCAGTCCTTCCAATGAACACCCAGGACTGATCTCCTTTAGGATGGACTGGTTGGATCTCCTTGCAGTCCAAGGGACTCTCAAAAGTGTTCTCCAACACCACAGCTCAAAAGCATCAATTCTCTAGCGCTCCGCTTTCTTCACAGTCCAACTCTCGCATCTATACATGACCACTGGAAAAACCATAGCCTCGACTAGACGGACCTTTGTTCACAAAGTAATGTCTCTGCTTTTCAATATGTTATCTAGGTTGGTCATAATTTTCCTTCCAAGGAGTAAGCGTCTTTTAATTTCCTTGCTGCAGTCACCATCTGCAGTGATTTTGGAGCCCCCAAAAATAAAGTCTGACACTGTTTCCACTCTTTCCCCATCCATTTCCCATGAAGTGATGGGACCAGATGCCATGATCTTAGTTTTCTGAATGTTGAGCTTTAAGCCAACTTTTTCACTCTCCTCTTTCACTTTCATCAAGAGGCTTTTTAGTTCCTCTTCACTTTCTGCCAAAAGGGTGATGTCATCTGCATATCTGAGGTTATTAATATTTCTTCCAGCAATCTTGATTCCAGCTTGTACTTCCTCCAGCCCAGCATTTCTCATGATGTACTCTGCATAGAAGTTAAATAAGCAGGGTGACAATATACAGCCTTGAGGTTCTCCTTTTCGTATTTGGAACCAGTCTGTTGTTCCATGTCCAGTCCTAACTGTTGCTTCCTGACCTGTATTACTCAGCTTACTGACCTCAAATTTCTGCTCAGTATTATTTCTGTGGGACTATTTTAGGGCTGTTTGCTCTTTTTTATTATATTGCTTACCTAGTCCAATTCACATGCCACATTGTCTTATTAGAACTTTAATAAAAATGTTGGACAAGTATTGCACTCCTCCTTTCTCTTTTTATCCAAGATTATCTTGGGGAGTCCTATATTTTTGGTTGATAGATCTTAACTTCAGAAAAATGTCATGTTTTTCCATTGTGTTTGTGCATTCTCTTGTTTTTACCAATTAATCTAGGAGAGAATTTTGGCTTTAGTTCTTTATTTGTTTTTCAGTTGACTTAAACAATTTTTTTATGTAAGTTTCCCATAAGCTTAACTTTTAAGCTTTCTTGTTTTCTGTCTAGAGTTGCCCTTCTGGTTCAAAATTAAACAAGGAAAGGAAAGACATCCTCTGTAAAGAATTGTTTAAAAAAGAAACGAAAGAGTTTTTGTTGTGGCTCAAAGGAAAAATGCATACATTCAGAAAAAAAAAACCTTAGATGGAAACAATGAAAGTGAAAGTCATAAAGGATAAGCATGAGAACAAACCTTGTACCTGAACTTGAAGAATGAAGTGGGGGAAGTGGAGGCCAGGCTCGCTACCAGCTGGCCCAGGCTGGCTTAGGATGGCTCAGCTGCTTTCTGGAGCATTTCCTGAGGGAGACAGCAGAGGATCCAGAGGTAAACATTGAGGGTGGGAAAGAATGAGTTCATTATGTAAATAATAGTTTCGAGCCAGATGTTCAGAACTAGTATACCTTCCTTGCCTCAGGCGGTTGTACAATGCATTTTGAGAGAGTTTTCATATCCTCAGGGGCCTTGCTATCAAATTCCAAAATTACTCCCTCTCCTCATACACCTTCCTTCACAACTGCTGAAAAAAAGAAACTACTAGAAAGGTCTCACGTTGAGGAAATTTTGGTAAAGTGTGTTTTATGCAAACAGGAAAGGAGGAAGAACTAAACAATTGAGATAATTACTGTCCTGAATGATGGCTTGTGTAGAAAAGAGATTCTGCTCTTCAGTGTTTATACTGAAGTACATAGAGTGAAAAAAAAAAAAATTTCATGGAGCTAATTAAAAAAAAAAAACAAAACGAAAGAAGCAGGCTTTTAGCTGCTCAGATCCTGTGAAAATCAAAAGGACAGATGTGACTTAAACTTGCTTTACTGAAGCAAAGTTTCACAACCTGACATTTCAACTGAGCTATGGGATACCGAAATAATCCCACGGGTATATAAAATCAGATACTATATCTGCATGTAAGTATTCTTCTCGGGGATTTGGAGTTCCCAACTGACAACCTGGCAAAACCACATTACTTACACTTGCTCAAATAGTCCCTAATCAGCCCTTCTGACCCTCTTGTATACTACTAAATGGCCCATTATAGAATGTTAAAATGGAATTCTTTCCATTAAAAATGATTTCCTTGCTAGTGAACATGATCTAGGTTTAATGGACAATGCTGGTTACCACCAGGTTGCCCTAAAGCACAGTGGATGCCTTCCAGAGCAATGGGATGGGAATGGGCATTAGGCTGTCTGGTTCAGTCAGTGAGCTGACAGAGCAGAAGCCTTCCTGCAGTGGTCCAAATATTGCTTATGTGCTTAGCTTGTTCTGAGTATATGACTTTTTGATCTAAAGAGCTGAAAACTCTAATGAGAGATTGTGTAACGAGCCTTGAAAATGATCAGTCTAAAGAGACTTTTAGATCACCTCTTCAGGTCAGTTTCTGAGTTTTATTTAGTTAGTGGGACAAACAGGCTGATGTGGTAGGAACTTCTTCTGAGATTCTGGCATGCTCCATCCTCAGTTCCCTGGACATTTATACAGTGCCTCACATGGTAGGTGTCCAATGACTGTTAGATCAATGCTGTACAATGCTTCTGAGAGGGCTATAATTAAAATTTTTGAAATGTGCACTTAAGAAATCAATAAACACATATTTATTAATTATCTATATGTGCCCAGTATTGTGTCTGGCCAGCTCTAAGGAAAATTTAAAAGATGCATTAGAAATAGAGACACAGACATAGAGAACAAATGTTGGGATGCCAAGGGGGAAGGAGAAGTGGGCAGGATGAATTGAGAGATTGAGATTTACATATAAACATGCTATTGATACTATGTATAAAATAGGCAATTAACAGAGAATTTACTGTATAAGGAAACTCTACTTAGTGCTCTATGGTGACCTAAATGGGAAGGAAATCCAAAAAAGAGGGGATATGTGTATGTGTGTATGCTAAGCTGCTTCAGTCGTGTCCATCTCTTTGTAATCCCATGGACTACAGCCCACCAGGCTCCTCTGTCCATAGAATATTCCAGGCAAGAATACTGGAGTGGGTTGCCATATAAATAGCTAATTCACTTTACTGTACAGCAGAACTAATACAACATTGTAAAGTAACTATATACCAATAAAAGTTAATAAAAATAAAAGATGCATTAAAAGTTATTCTAGGAGACAGATCATAAGGGAGACATTAAATAATGTCTCTGAAATTCTCATACTTACTCCCATCCACACCAAGAGAAAGTATCCTTTCTTGCTCAGCTGGTTTTGGAGAGGAATATTGGGTAAGCTGAGAGTGGCTGAGTTACTTTACTTAAGAAGAGGGACAGGAATGTGCCGTGGAATTTGTTCTGGTCTCTAGGATGTATCCAAGAGGATTCCAAGCCTTGTGAAAATTGCTCTGCTGTCTAGAGGGTGGAATGTGACCCTGCAACTTCAGAAGCACAATCATTTAATAATTTTTACAAAAGCATCCTGTCTACCCACAACAGAATTTCCTGGTGGCTCAGTCAGTAAAGAATCCGCCTGCAGTGGAGGAGAATTGGGATCTATCCCTGGGTCAGGAAAATGCCCTGGAGAAGGAAGTGGCAATCCACTCCAGTATTCTTGCCTGGAGAATTCCATGGACAGACAAGCCTGGTAGGCTATAGTCCATGAGGTCGCAAGGGTCGGACATAAGTTAGTGACTAAACCACCACTACCTACCCACAATAGAGACATCAATAGGTTCTAGGAATGAAATACATCGCTTTATAATCTAGAGCATGTTCAGTTTTTGGAAATTGTGTTTTGATGGTCTCTTTAATACCTTTCTTGTGTGGAGCTCCTTCTCCCAAATTTTAGCTTCTCTTTGGGCAAACTCCAGGAGATGGTTAGGGACAGGGAAGCCTGACTTACTGCAGTCCATGGGGTCCCAAAGAGTCGGATACAACTGAGTGACTGAACAATAACAACAACCAGTGAAGAGAGGTGGATGCACGCTGCGAGCTGTTTCTTGTCCTTCTAGACTGAATCACCGGGAATACCTGCAGGTCCTGCGTTTGTCTGTGTGGTGTCCTCAGAGCTCCAGCCATACAGATGGGCTCAAGAGGCAGCTTTTTTTTTTTTTTTTTTTTTACATGAAGCAATAGAATTACAAAATACTAAATTTTTTTTCAAAATTTAATGTTTTCTGTAAAATCTGTTGGCAAAACCCCTTCTCCCTTCCCATCTAAATTCTTTGATTTTTACTTTTTTTTTTTCTTTTGGAATTTTTTCCCCTTCATATCCAGAAACAGCACAGATACATTCTGATATTGAGTAAAATAGCACATTAGAATAGGTGGTACTATCCCTCGTTTTCCTGTTAGTTTTAAAAGAGGGTTTGAAGATAGTAAACTACTTCAGTTCATTTTGGCTGTGACTATGACCAACCTAGACAGCATATTAAAAAACAGAGACATTACTTTACCAACAAAGGTCCATCTAGTCAAGGCTATAGTTTTTCCGGTGGTCATGTATGGATGTCAGAGTTGGACTATAAAGAAAGCTGAGTGCCGAAGAATTGATGCTTTTGAACTGTGGTGTTGGAGAAGACTCTTGAGAGTCCCTTGGACTGCAAGGAGATCCAACCAGTCCATTCTAAAGGAGATCAGTCTTGGGTGTTCATTGGAGGGACTGATGTTGAAGCTGAAACTCCAATACTTTGTTTACCTGATGCGAATTGCTGACTCATTTCAAAAGACCCTGATGCTGGGAAAGATTGAGGGCAGGAGGAGAAGGGGATGACAGAGGATAAGATAGTTGAATGGCATCACTGACTCGATGGACATGGGTTTGGCTGGACTCCAGGGATTGGTGATGGACAGGGAGGCCTGGTGTGCTGTGGTTCATGGGGTCTCAAAAAGTTGGACACGACTCAGTGACTGAACTGAACCGAACATGACAACACACATTTGACAGGGAATAACGTCATGCCCAGTGTCATGGGTATTAGTGTGCCCCTCCCTCTTCAGTGTTGGCTCCAAACCTGCTTTGCTTTTTATGTTTGGGGGGCAGGGGTCATCCCATCAGTAGCAATCATCAATCCACCAATGGGATGTGTGTGTGTGTGTGTGTGTGTTAGTTGCTCAGTCATGTCCAAGTCTTTGCGACCCTGTGGACTATAGCCCACCAGACTCCTCTGTCCATGGGATTCTCCAGGCAACTGGAGCGGGTTGCCATTTCCTTGTATCTTCCTGACCCAGGGATTGAACCTGGGTCTTCCATATTGCAGGTAGAGTCTTTACCATCTTAGCCACTAGGAAAGCCCCCCAGTGGGATCTACTTGGTGGTAAATGGGTTAGCAGTTTAAATGCTAAGGGTCACAGGCCTGACCACACCACAGCACGGCCACTCAGGTTCCTGCAGAGATGGCCTCAGTTTCCACTTTTGTCCCAAATGTTTACTTCTTGCCTGACTGAAGAGGAGGGTCTCAAGACCTTGGATTAGAAGCCATTGAGCTCTCACTCTGCCTCACCATGTAAAAAGATGATGGAAGTGGTGGGACTTTCCTGGTGGTCCAGTGGTTATGATCCCATGCTTCTACTGTAGGGGGCACAGGTTCAATCCCTGGTCAAGAAGCTAAGATCCCACATGCTGAAGGGCAAAACAATAAAAGAAGGAAAGAAAGAAGAAGAAGTGGGGGTTAGGGGGCCAATGGGCTCTTAATGTCATTGGGAGATTCTTGGCTCTCACAGATCCAAGCTTAATGTTTTTCTGACATCCTAGTGAGAGCATACTCTGTGCAAAGTGGCTATCAGAGTTAATACTGTGAGGAGACAAAGTAATGAGAAAAGTTTTACCAGAGATAATGAAATATTGCATAATGTCTGCATTTTGCCATTGATTTGAGTGCATCCTTAGAAAACTGAATGTAACAAAAACCCAGGACATTTTTGGAAGTGGTATACTCTCTAGCAATTTTGTGTGAATTTTTCTACAAGCACTGTTTTATGAGTTATATAAAATGATATAAACATAGGGAAAAATAAGAGGGAAAACTGTAGGAAAAGTTTCTAAACACAGGGTAGGAGGCTGAGAAAAATGGCCTGAGAATGGAGTGAGAAAATCCAGAATGACTGAGTCTTGTATGAGAGGGTTGAGGGTGGGGTAGAAAAGAGAGAAGTGGCTTTAAGAGATGGATCTTGAATCCCCCAAAGAAGTTTTTCAGAAACTCCTGCTCTGTAATATGTAAAGTAACAAATCTTGTTTTTCAAGCAAACTTTCAGGAAAATTATCTCTCATCAAAGTTTTGGAGTCAAATTTGTTGATATTTGCAAACAAGGCTTAGACTGGTCTTTAGATCTAGAACTGGTTGCATTCATATTTCAAGAATGTTGAAATAAACATGCCACTAGATATCTAAGTTCTCATTTATATAGAGTAAGTCTAATGCTTGTTTTTGACACCAAAGTAGGACATATGGTTTGAAAAATAAACTGACTTATTTAGTTGATTGATAATTAAAATTTCTGAAATGTTTCAGAATTTTGGGCACAAATGTGTGACCAAAATTGCACTTGATAAACCCTAAGGAAAATTGAAAAAAAAATGCATTAAATATGACTCTCTGAAATGATATCATAGGGATTAAATTATTCCAGAAAATTATATCAACTGTCTTGGTTTGGGGATATCCCAGAAATCCCAGACTATAGGCTCGGAAACTCTTGGCATGCTATTCAGAATGTTAAGTTGTAGGTCATGGAAATTTTTAATATAGCAACCACTTTCCCCCTAAGTTGAAATGGTAGGAATTTTATTTATGGAATTATATTTCTGCAGCAGCTGGTGGGTGCCAGGTGCCTGGCTAGGCCCTAGGCACATGCATAAAGCGTTACCATCGCCCTTCAGAAGAGCGTGGTCAAATGGGAAAGAAAGAGACATGAAACATATACGAGAGTAGAATGGAATAAGCATCGTTGTAGCGGCAACTGCAAGTTTAGACAGATGGACCCTAGCTTCCTGCTGAGCTGGGCTTTGCTAATCAGATGGAGAGGCAAGAATCCTTACGGCTGGACAGGGACAGAAGGTGGGGCCAAAGGATTTGGTGAGGATAGTGACTAAATAAGAATGTACAGGAGACAGAAAAAGGATGCAGGAAAGGAGATATTTGTTGAATGGCATGAAGCCTGGTGGAGGTTTGAGGACTTAGCTGGTACCCACCATTGTGAGAGCTTTGTAGCTCTTCTTCCTATTTTCAACTTGAGCTCAAATTATCAAGGGAATCTTCTATAAGGTAGCGCACCTTTCTGCTTTCCTCTTAAAGATCTCTCGATGTTTGAGAAAATAGACTCCTCATTCTGGCTTTCAGAATTTTCTACAGTTTGGCCCCTACATACAATTTTGACTTCTAAAAACAGCATTTTAACATATTTCAGCCACATAACTCTCCGTACTCCACAAACACACTCAGCTCAATCAAGCTTGACTCCTTTGTTGTTTTAGTATCTTTTCTAAAAACATTGTTCATTGCTAAAAGCCCTTTTCAAATACTGCTCCTCTGTGACTTTGCCTGGTCCTCCTTCACTCTTATCTACAGTAGGATTTTTTTTCCCTCATCTGAATACACATTGACATTTATTTCTATGGGGTCTTCTGTCTTAGAATTATTTATGTATGTGTGTGTGTGCTAAGGCTCTTCAGTCATGTCTGACTCTGTGCAACCCTGTGAACTTTAGCCCACCAGGCTCCTCTGTCCATGGAATTTTCACAGGCAAGAATACCAAGTGGGAAATTCTGTTGCCATTTCCTCCTTCAGGAGATTTTCCTGACCCAGGGATCAAACCTGCATCCCTTATGTCTCCTGAATCAGCAGTCAGGTTACTTAACACTAGCACCACAGGGGAAGCCGCATTGATGTATTCAATCTCTTTGCTTGTAAGAGATTTAAGAAATTCTTATTGTATTCAACTTCAGGTCTTTTCCTCTCACTCCTCTTACATCAACTAGCATAAAGTAAGGTCATAAATAATGATTACAAAGAACAAAATTGAGTGGTTCAAGGAGTTGATAGTGAGAGACTTGAAAACGCAAGGTGGATGTGAAGTGTGGAGAGATGTTGAGTTGTGATCCTCTGCAGGACTGTTGGAAGAATCTCTCTCTTTCTTATTCTCACGTGCGTGCGCATGTTTGTGTGTGTGTGTGTGTGTGCACATGCATATGTGCACGCACACCCATCTGAGGGTCTTCTAAATATTCAAATCAAGATCAGAAATTCTCTGCTAAAAGCATTAGTAGCTGCGACTATGCAAAAACCATTATAACCTCCTTATTTACTGTGTGATGAGATTGACAGCCTCATTTAAACATTGTGAATAATGCAAAATGCCTTTGTTGGGGATTCCAATGTACAATTTTTCCAACAGTTTCGATGAATGAATACAAAGTATTTTCAATGCCAAGGATTTCTGAGAAGGAATTTGACTCAAGGTTTTTGTCCCCTACTTGCATAATACAAATGTTGCAAAAATACTTTTTTTTTGAAAAAAAAAAAAAAATAAATAAATTATTTAGGAATCCAGAAGACTACCTGTGGATACCGGTAGGAAATTTGGATTCAGTGCTTGTATAATGAAAAAAAAGCATGGAAAATGTAGAATGTTATCTGTTTTATGCATAGTATCAGTAGTGTGCATATGTCAATCCCAATCTCCCAGTTCATCCTGCTCCCCATTTCCCCCCTTGGTGTTCATATGTTTGCTCTCTACATCTTGGTCCCTATTTCTGCTTTGTAAAAGATTGGTGTAGATGATCTTATTTTTCTCCCCTCACTATCTAAAGAAAAACTCCTTATAATTAAAGAATGTATTACTCTGTACTCTTTGTGTATCTCGGGCTTCCCAGGCAGTGCTAGTGATAAAGAATCCACCTGCCAGTGCAGGAGATGCAAGAGACATGGATTCCATCCCTGGGTCAGGAAGATCTCTTCAAGCAGGAAATGGCACCACACCCAGTATTCTTGCCTGGGAAATCCCATGGACAGAGAAGCCTGGCGGGCTACAGTCCATGAGGTCACAGTCGGACATGACGGAGCGATTGAGCAAACACACACACTTCATGTATCTCCTTGCTCTATCGTTTCGCTGGCTATCCTACTCTAAAATGGAAAACTGTTTGGGTGCAGAAGCTCTTTTCTAATAAGTAGACAAAATTCCTTTTGTTTTGATCCCTTCTCTTTCTCTGCTATTCCATCTAGCAGCATTTGCAGTTGATCTTCATTTAATTTAGTACTGTTTTAGTACTCATTTCTGTACTGTTATTCTTGTTTTTTCTTATTTTTAAAACTTTTTATTTTATTTTGGAGTATAGCCAATTAACAATGTTGTGAGTTTCAGGCGGACAGCCATACATATATAAATATCCATTCTCCCCTAAACTCAGCTTCCATCCAGGCCACCATATATCACTGAACAGAGTTCCCTGTGCTATACAGTAAGACCTTGTTGGTTATCCATTTTAAACATAGCAATGTGTACATGTCCATCTCAAACTCCCTAAGTATCCTTTCTGCCCCCTGCCCCAACCATAAATTCATTCTCCGAGAGTCTGCTTTTGTTTTGTAAATAAGTTCATTTGTATCTTTTTATTAGATTCTGCATATACGGGATATCATACAATATTTCTCTTTCTCTGCCTGACTTAGCTCACTCAATATGACAACATCTAGGTCCACCCATGTTGCTGCATATGGCATTATTAAACTTATTCTTATTTTTCTAATAAAAAGAAAGAAGCCCTGAAAATGTATGAAACTTTCCTGGGATTTTGTTACAGGTTGAATTGTGTCCCCTCAAATTGATATTCTGCAGTCTTCACTTACAACACCTCAGAATGTGACTCTCTTTGGAAATAGGATTATTTCAGAAGTAGTTAAGATGACATCATACTTAGCAGTCAAGGTTAAGGGTGGGCCCTTAACCTGGCATCATTGGTTTCTTTGTAAAAGGGAAATTTAAAGACAGGCACACACAAGGGAGAATTCCATGGGGAGACGGCGGAGAGCAAGGTGATGCCTCTACATACCAAGGAATTTCCAGGATTGTCAGCAAACCACCAGAAATGTGTCCTTTATCTACATTACAGCTGCATTTTCTGAATAGATGTCACTTATATGAGTCTTAAGATTCAGGTTAAGTTACCGGGAAACACAGAAGAGGAAATGATCATTTCTGTCTGGGTGTCCTAGAAGGCTTTTTGTTATAATTACTTATTTATTCATTATTATTTTTGACTGTGCCGGATCTTGTTCCTGCATCTGAGATGCAGGGGCTACTCTCTAGTTGTGGTGCAAGGACTTCTCATTGTGGTGGCTTCTCTTGTTGCAGAGCCCCGGCTCTAAAGCACAGGCTCTGCATGGTGCTTAGTTGCCACAAGGCATATGGGATCCTTCCAGAGCAGGGACCAAACTCATGTCCCCTGCATTGGCAGGCAGCTTCTGAACAGCTGGACCACCAGGGAAATCCAGTTGCAGACTTTTTGTGGCTTGTTGCTGTTGGTGATACATATCGTAACCAACTCATATTTGCTTTGCTTTGCTTCATCTCTTGCTTCACATTCTTAGGGCTATTCTGCCTTGTCCTCCCCACACCAAAATGAAACACCAGCAAGCATAGTTTTTCTTAATCTCTGGGAGAGGCTGAGACAACTCTATGAGGAGTGATACCAGAAAGCAGAATCTCAGATTGGAATTTTGAAGTTGAATTTCCCACTGGTCTGAGGGTAAAAGGAATCTTAGCATCCAGTAGCATCACACTGATGGACACTCCTGTGGTTAATTGGAAAAAGGATGCATCTGCAAGGTGAGGTATTGGGAAAAGAAGTGGCTGTTACACTTGAGCATTGATAATTATAAGCACTGCAGTATAGGACAGTTACCTTTGATAGGCGTGGGGCACCTCCTTGCCAAGTTAAACCCCACTAATTTTAAAGCTTCAAGCAGCTTTACAGGAGTTTGTCACCTCATATAGCTACATGACACACTGTGCTGTAAATCAGGACTCAGTTCATTTCAGTTCAGTCGCTCAGTCACGTCCAACTCTTTGCGACCCCATGAATCACAGGACGCCAGGCTTCCCTGTACATCACCAACTCCCAGAGTTCACTCAGACTCAGTGGTGCCATCCAGCCATGTCATCCCCTGTCATCCCCCTCCTGCCCTTAATCCCTCCCAGCATCAGAGTCTTTTCCAATGAGTCAACTCTTTGCATGAGGTGGCCAAAGTACTAGAGTTTCAGCTTTGGCATCATTCCTTCCAAAGATCACCCAGGGCTGATCTTCTTCAGAATGAACTGGTTGGATCTCCTTGCAATCCAAGGGACTCTCAAGAGTCTTCTCCAACACCACAGTTCAAAAGCATTAACTCTTTGGCGCTCAGCTTTCTTCACAGTCCAACTCTCACATCCACATATGACCACTGGAAAAACCACAGCCTTGACTAGACAGACCTTTGTTGGCAAAGTAATGTCTCTGTTTTCAATATGCTATCTAGGTTGGTCATAACTTTCCTTCCAAGGAGTAAGTGTCTCTTAATTTCCTGGCTGCAGTCACCATCTGCAGTGATTTTGGAGCCCAAAACAATAAAGTCTGACACTGTTTCCCCAACTATTTCCCATGAAGTGATGGGACTGGATGCCATGATCTTAGTTTTCTGGATGTTGAGCTTTAAGCCAACTTTTTCACTCTCCTCTTTCACCTTCATCAAGAGGCTTTTTAGTTCCTCTTCACTTTCTGCCGTAAAAGTGGTGTCATCTTGCAGGGTGCAGCATGCTTGGGGCTGGTGCATGGGGATGACCCAGAGAGATGTTGTGGGGAGGGAGGTGGGAGGGGGGTTCATGTTTGGGAACGCATGTAAGAATTAAAGATTAAAAAATTTTTTTTTTAAAAAAAGAGTGGTGTCATCTGCATATCTGAGGTGATTGATATTTCTCCCAGCAATCTTGTTTCCAGCTTGTGCTTCTTCCAGCCCAGCATTTCTCATAATGTACTCTGCATATAAGTTAAATAAGCAGGGTGACAATATGCAGCCTTGACATACTCCTTTTCCTATTTGAAACCAGTCTGTTGTTCCATGTCCAGTTCTAACTGTTGCTTCCTGATCTGCATACAGGTTTCTTAAGAGGCAGGTCAGGTGGTCTGGTATTCCCATCTCTTTCAGAATTTTCCACAGTTTATTGTGATTCACACAGTCCAAAGGCTTTGGCATAGTCAATAAAGCAAAAATAGCTGTTTTTCTGGAACTCTCTTGCTTTTTCAATGACCCAGTGGATGTTGGCAATTTGATCTCTGGTTCCTCTGCCTTTTCTAAAACCAGCTTGAACATCAGGAAGTTCACAGTTCATGTATTGCTGAAGCCTGGCTTGGAGAATTTTGAGCATTACTTTACTAACGTGTGAGATGAGTGCAATTGTGCAGTAGTTTGAGCCTTCTTTGGCATTGCCTTTCTTTGGGATTGGAATGAAAACTGACCTTTTCCACTGCTGAGTTGTCCAAATTTGCTGGCATATTGTGTGCAGCACTTTCACAGCATCATCTTTCAAGATTTGAAATAGCTCAACTGGAATGCCATACCTCCACTAGCTTTGTTCGTAGTGATGCTTTCTAAGGCCCGCTTGACTTCATATTCCAGGATTTCTGGCTCTAGGTGAGTGATCATACTATCATGATTATCTTGGTCATGAAAATCTTTTATGTACAGTTCTTCTGTGTATTCTTGCCACCTCTTCTTAATATCTTCTGCTTCTGTTAGATCCATATGATTTCTGTCCTTTATCGAGCCCATCTTTGCATGCAATGTTCCCTTGTTATCTCTAATTTTCTTGAAGAGATCTCTAGTCTTTCCCATTTTGTTCTTTTCCTCTATTTCTTTGCACTGATCGCTGAGGAAGGCTTTCTTATCTCTTCTTGCTATTCTTTGGAACTCTGCATTCAGATGCTTATATCTTTCTTTTTCTCCTTTGCTTTTTGCTTCTCTTCTTTTCACAACTATTTGTAAGGCCTCCCCAGGCAGTCATTTTGCTTTTTATAGGGGACTGGAATGCAAAAGTAGGAAGTCAAGAAACACCTGGAGTAACAGGCATATTTGGCCTTGGAGTATGAAATGAAGCAGGGCAAAGTCTAATGGTCATAGCAAACACCCTCTTCCAATAACACAAGAGAAGACTCTACACATGGACATCACCAGATGGTCAGCACCGAAATCAGACTGATGATATTCTTTGCAGCCAAAGATGGAGAAGCTGTATACAGTCAGCAAAAACAAGACCAGGAGCTGACTGTGGCTCAGATCATGGACTCCTTATTGCCAAATTCAGACTTAAACTGAAGAAAGTAGGAAAAACCACTAGACCATTCAGGTATGACCTAAATCACACCCCTTATGACTATACAGTGGAAGTGAGAAATAGATTTAAGGGACTAGATCTGATAGATAGAGTGCCTGATGAACTACGGACGGAGGAGACTGGAATCAAGACCATCCCCATGGAAAAGAAATGCAAAAAAGCCAAATGGCTCTCTGGGGAGGCCTTACAAATAGCTGTGAAAAGAAGAGAAGCGAAAAGCAAAGGAAAAATCAGGACTAGGATCTTATTATAAATCAGTGCTGCAAAGAAGACTAAAAGAAGAGTCTTATCAAGGGTCCTACGTCAAAGTTAGAGGTCTGATAGGGAAAGAGTGGACCCCTGAGATATTTAAGTAGACAAGTTTGAGAACACTAAGGCCAACAGTCCTTCTACATGCTTCTGGGTGGCTAAAGAAACTCCTTCTTCCTTCTTTAGAGGAGAATAGACTCCATTTGTCCAAAGACCATTCAATGACCTCAGCTGAGAAGCTGCCACCTGAGATGATGCTTGTTCTTCTCAAGATGCGTGATTACTACCCCTTCAGTGCTGGTAGACCAAATACCCAGAAAGAGTCTCAACACAGCCTTGGTGAGGAAGTAAAAGTCCTATTTCTGAAAGATAAAGAGGACAAGACAAAGAAATTCTAGAAATTGCTAGTATTCTGTATCAGGGATTAGGATAATACAGATAACTGGATCTTGACACACTGACTTGGAGATAATGTAATAGATATCTGAATATGGAAATATTCACTGACATGGTGGACACTTAACAATGACTCAGGGGACTTCCCTCGTGGTCCAGTGGTTAAGAATCTGCCTTGCAATGCAGAGGACATGGGTTCAATCCCTGGTTGGGGAAGTAAGATCCTACAAGCCGCAGGGCAAGGAAGCCCATGTACTATGAGGAGCAACAAAAGAGCCCATGTACTACAATAAGACCCTACACAGCCAAATAAGTAATTTTTTTCTTTAAAAAAAGCAAACAAAACAGAACAAAAGCAACAACTTAGGAGTCAATGCCTGAGGTTGGTTCTGGGGTTTTGTCATGATGACTCCTAGAAGCTTGGACACGATAATGGACAGTAGTAAATGAAGTGGAGAGGCCAGAATCTTCTTGGCACTTTGAGGAAATTGAGGGAAGGCTCAGAGAGATGAATTGTTAGATGGTTCTATAAGGTAAGACCCACCGTTTGACTTTGGTCCCTGGGAGCGACTGGGCAGAAGAGTAACAGTGATGATATTCCCTTCACTAAGGTAATATGGAAGTCATTAGAGAGGACACCAAAATCTTGGAGAAACTTACTGGTAGATGTTTTCTGCATGCTGGGGATTGGCAGTAAAATATGCCATGAAACTAGACTCCCTGTTATTAGTAAGGATGTTGAGATTATAGAATGTCAGGAGCCAGGTAACAGTGCTTAACTATCATAGATAAAATTGATTTAATTACAGAATAAGAAGTAAAAGTAGCAAATCAGTTGTGACAATCAAAGTCTGTTTACCTGTAGGAATCTGTGGTAAAAGTCAATAGGTCATGGTAATCCTGAGAATAAGATATAGGAACACCTAAGGGTTTCTCAATTTATGTAATTAAGAAATAAGAATAAAATGGGGTTGGCAAGTAGAAATTAGTTGCTATAATGGAAAATTGAAGCTTGCATGCAGTTTCCAAATCTAAGTCATTTTTACAGACATAGATCACATTGGTTGAAGGGCAGACTGAATTCCTTTGAGGAAAGACCACCCCACAATACTACCAAGAGTTTGTCTGGTAAATACTTCTCTGAACCTTCAGAAAAGATCACATGCCCATTTACTGGAGAACAGTGCAAAGGGAATACATAATGTTTTCAAGGATCTTAGGTTTGTGATCTTAGATTTGTTATCTGTGGTCTTAGATTTAGTTGCTGTCGCTCAGTATTGTCCAACTCTTTGCGACTCCATGGACTGTAGCCTATCAGGCTCCTCCGTCCATGGGATTTTCCAGGCAAGAGTGCTGGAGTGGATTGCCATTTCCTTCTGCAGGGGATCTTCCTGACCCAGGAATCGAACCCGGGTCTCCCAATTGCAGGCAGGCGCTTTACCGTCTAAGCCACCAGGGAAGCCCATTTAGTTGCTCAGTTGTGTCCAACTCTTTGTGACCGCATGGATTGTAGCCCACCAGCCTCCTTTGTCCACAGGTTTTTCCAGGCAAGAATACTGGTATGGGTTGCTACTTTCTTCTACAGGGGACCTTCCTGACCCAGGGATAAAACTCACGTCTCTTATATTGGTAGGTGGATTCTTTACGCCTGAGCCACCAGGAAAGCCGGATCTGACATTAAATTGTATTATAATCCCTTAGTTTTAACGGGGTTTATGGAAGGCAGGTGAGAACTGAATTGCTGGCTTCATAGTGGGATTTGTGGGTCTATTGATCCTATCTGTGTCTATTTCCCCGCCCTCTAAGGTTAATTGATACTATATTCTTAGCTGCTGGCAGAACCCTCTCATTGGTTCTCTGATCTGTGGAGTAAGGTCCATTATGATAGGAAGGGCCAAGTAAGTCCCTATAATCAAAAGCAATATTATGTCCCAGAAGGGATTGCAGAGTTAGTGCTTTTATTCAAGAGTTGAAGAGTACAGGGACAGTGGGGATTATGTCTTATTCCCCACCTTCTCAATTCTCCTGTCCAGTTTCTGCAATAACCTGGCAAATTACGATGGGATCACCAGGAACTGGGAGCCCCAGTAGCAGAGGCTATACGTGTAGGTTCTTGACTGTGACAGATCAGCATTGCCTTGGTATGGGACATGCAGCTCTGGATTTGATGAATGCTTTTGGACCTCCATTGATATATACCCTTCATCGTTTTGCACAAATCCCCTCCTTTCTGTCATAACACAGGGATCTGGATTATCTTGATGGTCTTCAAGCTGTCATGTAACTCATCTGTGTTGATGACGTCATATTAACTACACCTGATGAGCAAGAGGAGGCCAGTGGCCCAAATGCTTTCAAAAAACATGCTATGTGACAAAGGGAGAAAGGTAAACCCCAGGGGCCTGGTACATCAGTGAAGTGTTTACGGACCTACTGGTTTGGAGCACGTTGGGAAAACTATTAATAAAGGATTTGTATCTCTTATCACTAAGAAGCATGCGCCTTGTACTTTGCATCTTTTATCGCTAAGAGGCCCAGGACTTGATGGGTCTTTTTGGATTTAGAAGGCAGAATATATAACTTATTTATCAAGGTACTCTGGAAATCTGCCAGTTTATATCTGGGCACAGTGCCAGCGTGGCATGTCCAAGGTGCAGGCTGCAGTTAAGCCACCCTGCCATTTAGAGCATCTGACCCACTGTTTTCAGCTAGGGGTAACTATCATGATGAATGAGGATTTCCCAGGGGGTGGGTTGCAGTGCAGTCCTTTAGGGTTCTGAAATGAGGCCGCTCTCTTTCTTTTAAAAACATTTATTATTTATTTACAGCTGTACTGGGTCTTCATTGCTGCACATGGGCTTTTTCTAGTTGTGACAAGCAGGGGCCACTCTTCTTTGGAGTGCCTGGGCTTCTCACTGGGGAGCACAAGCTCTAGGTGCACAGGCTCAGTTGTTTTTGCACACAGGCGTTGTTGTTCCACTGCATGTAGGATCTTTCTGGACCAGGGATCAAACCTGTATCCCCTTCATTGGCAGGCAGATTCTTAACCACTGGACTACGACTCTTTCTTTTTAAAGAATAACTCCCTGCATGTTTCAGAGCCCTCATGGAGCCTGAGTAGTTGATCATGGAACAGCAAATGAGAATAGGATGTGAGCCGCCTCACATGAATTGAGTGTTTTTGGATCTCATGCAGCATCATATTAAATGCACACAGCAGCGAATCCTTGTAGGATAGAGGTGGCTCAATCGTGACCGGGCCTGAGCACGGGCACTGTTGAGTGCACATTCACCAGCAGCAGTGACTTAACACTTAGCTCTCATCTGCCACTATTTTTTGGATAGAAAAGCCAGCTATCCAAAAAGTAGATAGAAGAGCCAGTTACGTGGTGACAATGCCATTGAAGTTCTTCCATCTTAGAGGAAGTACTAATTCATTCTTACCAGAACTAATAATAGAAGCAGATGGATTTGTCAATACATGACCATTTGGGGACTTCTCTGGTCAATGCAGAGAGTGTAGGCCCAATCCCTGGATGGGAAACTGGTGTCCACAGGCCATGGAGTATGGCCAAGAAAATATGTATATAAAAAAATGACCATTTTTGTCTTACATAAGTGACATATATTTCATGTGGTTCAATCAAGTACATTATTCTGGATATGAGTGTGGCAGGCAGAATGATGATACCCATTCCCCTAAACATGTTAACAGACTAATCCTTGAAACCCCTGAGTATGCTAGGTTACATGGCAAATGGGAACTAACATTGCAGATGGAATTACAGCTGCTAACCAGATGACCATAGGTTCGAAAGATTTTCCTGGGTTTTCCAGGAAGTTTCGCTGTTAATGCTAAGGATCCTTAGAAGAGAGACTTGGAACAAAGAACCAGAGAGATGGCAGTGTAAGGACTCAGTTTTGCACTGCTTGGAAGATGGAGCAAGGCAGCCATGAAGGAAAGACTGTGGGCATCCTCTAGAAACTGAAGAAGGCAAGGAAATAGCCCCTCTTCTGCCGCCTGGCTAGAATCTCCAGAGAGGAATGCACTCTGCCTGCCAACATCTTGATCTTAGCCCACTGAGACCCACAGAAGACTTCTGATCTACAGAACTGTAAGACTGTTCATTTATGTTGTGTTAAGTGACTAATTGTGACGATCTGTTATAACTGTAATAAAGAACTAATGTAGCTGAGCTTTGAGCAACATGGGGGTGAGGGGTACTAACCCCACGCAGTCTAAAATCCATGTATAGCTTAAAAGTGAGTCACTGATATCTGTGGCTTCATATAAGTAGATTTATTCAACCTCAGATCATGTAGTACTACAGCATGAATTTATTGAAAAAATATCCACACGTAAGTCAATCCTAAAGGAAATCCTTCCTGAATATTCACTGGAAGGACTGATGCTAACGCTGAAGCTCCAATATTTTGGCCAACTGATGTGAAGGGCCGACTCTTTGGAAATGACCCTGACTCTGGGAAAGACTGAAGGCAAGAGGAGAAGGGGGCAGTGGCTGAGGATAAGATGATTAAATAGCATCACTGACTCAATGAACATGAGTTTGAGCAAACTCCAGGAAATATTGGAGAACAGGGAAGTCTGGCAGTCCATGGGGTCACAAAGAATCAGATACAACTTAGCGACTGAATGAAAACTGAGGAAGTAGTGGGGCTTCCCTTATGGCTCAGATGATAAAGAATTCGCCTGCAATGCAGGAGACATGGCTCGATCCCTGGGTCAGGAAGATCCCTTGGGGAAGGAAGTGGCAACCCACTCCAGCATTCTTGCCTGCGAAATCCCATGGACAGAGGGACCTTGCAGTCTACAATCCATGTGGTTGCAAGAGTTGAACAAGACTTGGAAACTAAACCACCACAACCACCTGGGGAAGAAGTGAGGACACCTTCTGTACATCTAAGATTGGTATTTTTTTAAAAATATTTATTTTATTGTCTGCTTGCATTTTCTGCCCCTTTATTTTTTCCATGGTGTTTTTTGTTGTTTATCATTTTATTTATTTTTAGGCCATGCCATGTAGCATGTGGAGAAGGAAATGGCAACCCACTCCAGTACTCTTGCCTGGAAAATCCCATGGACAGAGGAGCCTGGCAGGCTACAGTCCATGGGGTCGCAAAGAGTCAGACATGACTGAGTGATGTTACTTGACCTGCATGTGAGATCTTTAGCTCCTAGACCGGGGATTGAACCAATTGTCCCCTGCACTGGGAGCATAGAGCCTTAACCACTTCCTGCCAAGGAAGTCCTTAACATTGGTATTTTATTGGATTTTGTGAGCAGAGCTGAGTATCTAATCTTTACTGAGGAAAGATTATTAGATTCAGTGTGTGTCACCCCATATCAGCTTGCCTCCCCACCCCAAATTCAGTGGTTTGCTTTCTTTTTTGACCAGATTGGCCCTGGAAACTGCTCATAGCATTTCGTCTACACTCTGAAATTGCTTTATAGCCGCCAAAACTATAGTTGTTTACACCTTCACCAGGAGGTAAGGGCTGAGTTCTGGCACAACCTCTATGTCACTTGGAAATGCATGGGCTTCCCTAGTGGCTCAGCAGGTAAAGAACCCATCTCCCAGTGCATGAGACATAGGGGATGCAGGTTCAATCCCTGAGTCAGGAAGATCCCCTGCTGAAGGAAATGGCAACCTGCTCCAGTGTTCTTGCCTGGGAAATCCTGTGGACAGAAGAGCCTGGCAGGTTGCAGTCTATGGAGTCTCACAGAGTTGGACACAACTGAGCAACTGAGTGTACACACACACTCCATGCCACCCACTGCAACTAGCAAGCCAGAGTAGTGCTAGCACTTTGTTCCAGCCTGAGTGGGGGTGCTTGGAGGCTCCAGTTTCTTCCGTAGTTGTCCAGAGGGACCTGGAGACCAAGATGGAATTGTTGAGGAAGTTAAAGCCCAAAGGAGAAAGTTACAGCTCAAAAGAGATTGGTTATCTCTTTGACCAATAAGAGATGGAAGACATGATCCAAAGAAAATCTGCTCACCCATCCTCTTGCATAGATTCCACCTAGTGGGGCTTTCATTCTATCTTGTGGAATGGAGAAGCACCGGGATTTCCTTGAGAAGCTGTGCCAGTTCCGAAGCAGATCATCTTGTACTTCCTTCTTCCCTGTCTCAATTTATTATGCCCCTCTGCCCTCCCCTCAATATTCAGTGTTAGCACTTTGGCTTTGCCTTCGATTCTGATGTTTTAGAAACCTGGCCTGAAATATTGCACTTGAGGCATGTTGAAGACTTGAACTACCTGAGTCACAGTGCAAAAGGTAAGGAGGGGTAGATGGTTGAGTTAATTCAAGAGAAGAACTGTCTGCATTTGCTATTGCTCTGGACTGGAACTGAAGAGCTGAGGAAGAGAGGCAATTATAAAACCTTTGAAGTTGATGGTATTGGCAACTGCTGAAATGATGTGTTAACGAAGATTTCAAATATTAAATGTTTGGAGAGAAGGTAATGAGCCAAATTTTGAATATATCCTGCTTGAGGTGCTAGGAGGGCAACATCCAGGTGTTGAAGTCTAGGAGAAAGTTGGAAAAGCATTCTTGCAGCTAAGGTGGTGGCTTTGGTAAATGCAAGGTTGAGGTCAGCTTGCTACAGTGTAAATTTTTTATACACACAGATTTTTATGGCCACATTTCTGGCAGACATGGAGGTGTGTTTCAGCAGTGAATATAATACCTTTTGGAAAATAAATCATCCAACAGCATTTATTTGAATGTCCCCTGCCCTAAAACATTTTAACACTCCTGTCATTTATTTCTTCCAAATCATCTATCATTTATCCTTTCCTGGCTAAGGCCACATTTATCCACAGGGCTGGCTATGATGTGCTATCAGAGGTACCAGTAAGGCTGCTCTGTTTCAGGAAGTATCTCTTTACTGCCTTGCTCAAGCTGGATTTTCACAATTAGTGGTTCTACTATTGAGATGAAGGATGTAATCTGTCAAAATTTGGTAGGTCATTAGTGGATTTGGAGAGACTGAAAGTAATAGATTCTCTCTGAGGGAAGATTGTGTGCGTGTGAGAGAGAGAAAGGTGGTGTCATCAATGGTGTAAAATAGTGGTTCTATTAAGATTCTTGTGTCAGTCACTTGGGTTTCATCCTAGACCTGTTGTCTTTGGCTCTTGGAAAAATTACTTCACTAAGATTCAGTTACACCATATCTATAAAATTGAGCATAATCATAATAAATACCTAAAGGGCTGTTATGTGATTTAAATGGAAACATGAATGAAGGGTACTTCATTTATGCTGCTGCTGCTGCTGCTAAGTCGCTTCAGTCGTATCCAACTCTGTGCGACCCCATAGATGGCAGCCCACCAGGCTCCTCCGTCCCTGGGATTCTCCAGGCAAGAACACTGGAGTGGGTTGCCATTTCCTTCTCCAAAACAGGAAAGTGAAAAGTGAAAGTGAAGTCGCTCAGTCGTGTCCGACTCTTAGCGACCCCATGGACGGCAACCTTCCAGGCTCCTCTGTCCATGGGATTTTCCAGGCAAGAGTACTGGAGCGGGGTGCCATTGCCTTCGTCATTTATGCTAAGCTCTCAAAAATTATTAATAATATTTTTAAAAGTATGAATTGGAAAGCCCAAGACAAACATTACCTACTTTATAATTCAGTCCAGAAAAGGGCTTTCGGATAATGGATGATCATTGTTAGTAAATTTAGATTTGGGATACGTTTTTTTCTCTTAACTCATATTATTCATAATTTAAATAAACTGAATGATTCCAAGTGACCCCTCACCACCAACCCTGTGGAACTGTCATTCTCCTGCCTTGCTTTTTAGCTCTCTGAGAAAGTGGCTTTTCAGTGTTAAAGTCTTACTCATTCACTTGGAGGTGGATGGTCTGCCTTGCCTCCAAAACACACCTTAGATTGTCCATCTCTCACCATTGATTAATACATGGCTTTGACAGTGGCAGTGACCTCCTGATGGGGCTCATTTTCATTTTTTCCCCTACAATCTGTTCTCCCCTTAACACAGAGATGGCATTGAGAACAGTTCAATTGATTCCTGTTTTGGTTCATTGGTGTTCGTTAATGTTAGTTGCTCAGTCGTGTCTGACTCTTTGTGACCCCATGGACTGTAGCCTGCCAGGCTCCCCTGTCCATGGAATTCTCCAGGCAAGAATACTGGAGTGGGTAGCCATTCCCTTCTCCAGGGGATCTTCCTGACTCAGGGATCGAACCCAGGTCTCCTGCATTGCAGGCAGATTCTTTACCATCTGAGCAACCAAGGAAGCCCTTGTTTTGATTAGAGTAAAATCCAAACTAATCATGACTTCCAATGTCTCCCATTAGTAGATTTCTGTCACATTGATATCATTAAAAGCAGCCACAGATCCTATTCTGTTTCTCAAAATATCAAGCCCTTTTTGTTTCTTTCTGGGTTGCTTTCTTATTCGGGGCCTTTTCAATAGTCTCATCTCTCCCAGCTCATGACAAGTCACAAATTTGTGCTCAAAATGATCACCCCTTTCTTTTTCTTTATAGACTTATATCACAATTTTATTATCTTATTTCTCTATTATTTCATTTGCATAAGCCTCTCTCTTCTATGAGAGCTACATGAAGCCAGAAGCCTTATTTCTATCTTGTTTAGCATTGTATCTGTGATGTTAAATGAGCCTGGCATGGAACAAGTACTCAGTAAATATTTGTTTGATGAGCAAATGAGTGAACAAATGAACATGAGGCAGTATTATTGACCATCCATGTTTCCATGACTAAGAGAGTTAGAAAATGAAGTGATGATGAAGACCACCCACAATGATGATAATACGCAAGATGTCTCTGTGCCTGCGGGTAGTTGAAAAGAAGTAAATGTGAAAGTTTTAACAGTTGAGAAAGTAGTGCATAATAATTGCAAACATATTGTTTTTGTTTGTCAGGTATTGTTCTAAGAAAAGGAAGCATATTAATTCTTTAAGTCTCACTATAACCCCACCAAATAGAAGCTGTTATTAGCACCCTTATTTTATAGATGAGGAAATAGTTGCAAAGGAGTTGAGTAAACTGATGCTCAAGGTCACACAGTTAGCAAACGTGAGGGGAGGATGTGAATCCAACAATCTTGTCCACATAGCTTCCCCACTCTATGACTCTCTAAAGTAGTCTGACAGGCTCATCAACATGATACGGATACTGAATGATGCAAGCAAGGATCATAGCTCATAACTGTTCATATCCACTTAGCAGTTAATTCTCTACCTTACATGTGCTGGTCATATATCAGGTTGAATCGGAATTCAGCAGGGTAAGTGAGGAAAGAAAAGTCTTAAGCTAGACCTTAAAAATCAACACGTTAGTTGAAAGAATATTCTAGAGGTCATCGGGAAAAAAAGATGATAAATAAAAACAGGGAACATTTTGATAATACAGATGATAAGATTTTTATAGAATCCAAAAAAAGTGGGATAAATGAATGTGTTTCCAAGGAAAGAATGGCATCCCAAAGAAAGAGGGTAGCTTGACTAGACAACACAAATACATGATGAAATTGGCAAACAGAACCCTTCAGTGGAGAGGAATGATTCATGAGGCTTCATAGCTTGATGAAAATATCGTCTCTAGAGGCCATGCAATTTTTAATTCACTGATTCCATACAGTGACTTCTTGGTATCCACGGGAGATTGGTTCCAGGACAACTTCACAGCCCTGTGTGTGTGTGCTAAGTTGCTTCAGTTGTATCCAACTCTTTGTGACCCCAAGGACTATTGCCTGCCAGGTTCCTCTGTCCACAAAATTCTCCAGGCAAGAATACTGGAGTGGGTTGTAATAATGCCCTCCTCCAAGGGATCTTCCTGACTTACCCCATGATACCAACAATTTCCAGATGCTCAAGTCCCTTATATAAAATGGAAAACTATTAACACATAACCTATGCACATCCTTCTGTATATATTACATTATCTCTAGATTACTTATGAAACCTAATACAATGTAAATGCTATGTAAATAGTAATAAATACAATGTAAATGTCACACTGTGAATTGTTGCCAGTTTGCAGTAAATTCCGATTTTGCTTTTTGGAACTTTCTGAAATTTTTTTTCCAATTATTTTCAATCTGCAATTAGTTGAATCTGTAGATGTGGATCCTGTGGGTACAGAGGGCCAGCTGTATTTACCAAGCAACCTTCAAATTTAAATTCAATTTCTCAATGTTTCCTGACCTGGAAAAGAAAGGTCCAAGATCATAGGCAGACTTGTTGTTGCCGATAGGGATTTGGGTATGGAAGGGATGGATTGGAAGTTTGGGATTTGCAGATACAAACTATTATATACAGAATGGATAAACAGCAAGGTCTTACTGGGAACTATGTTCAGTATGGTTCTGTAATAAACCATAATGGATAAGAATATGAAAAAGAAGATATACATGTATACCTGAATCATTTTGCTATAAGCAGAAACAAACACAACATTATGGTAAAGAATCTGCCTGCAATGCGAGTGGCCTTGATTGGATCCCTGGGTTGGGAAGATCCCCTGGAGAAGGGAATAGCTACCTGCTCCAGGATTCTTGCCTGGAGAATTCCATGGACAGAGGCTAACTGTCCATGGGGTCACAAAGAGTCGGACACAGCTGACCAGCTAACACACACTATACTTTTGCAGGAGTAGAGACTCATATAGAGAACAGACTAATGGATACAAAGGGGGAAGGATAGGGTGGGACAAATTGAGAGAGTAGCATGGAAATATATACATTACCATATGTAAAACAGATAGCTGGTGGGAAATTGCTGTGTAACACAGGGAGCTCAACCAGGTGCTGTGTTATGACCTAGAGGCATGAGATATGGGGGCCGGGGACTGATAAGATAAGAGGGAGGTTCAAGGAGGGGGGTCATATGGGTGCCTATGACTGATTCATGCTGATGTATGGCAGAAACCAACACAACATTGTAAAGCAATTATCGTCCAATTAAAAATAAATCAATTTTAAAAAGAGTTTGTTTTCAATCAAGAATTATGTGTCTTGATCTCTCTAGTACACACACAGACACGCATGTGAGCACACACACTGCCTTCTCCCAGCATACAGTTATATACTATTCTAATATTATCATCCCCCTGACACAGACTACACCCATAGACATCATAAGGGGTGAGAGCTGGGAAAAGGGGCATGGGGTGACATTGATTGAAAAGACTTGAATGAATTTGTTTACCCAACATGGTCTGATTTTCAGCATTATCCCAAGAGTTTTGTTGCCTGGGTCCCTCCCAAGGCTAACATTAATCAGTTGACATAAAAACACTCATAATTACATAGATCTTAGATAAAAACTGGGGATATAGATAAAACACATTCTAAAATAAAGGCAGTGCAGTTCATCACAGAAGGGCTCTGTTCAGTGGATAGGAAATACAGGCTGGATGGCTGTAACATTACTTTATACTCTTGGAAATATGACCTTGACACCCTGGACTGTGTGGCAAGGCCTCCAGTCTTTCTCCAGTCTTAATTGAAATCAAACTAAACTAAATGTAACGCTTTTCCTTCCCTCCCCCCTTTTCTCCTTCATTCCATTACTTTTTCATAGTTAATGTCTATGTGGAGCTAACTGGCTGCACTGTTTTTCAATTCATTCTCCCCAAAGCCTCCTCTGGAGCCATAAAACCATGAATAAGAGGAATTAGCAAACAGAAAGCCTATGATTTTAGAGTATCTGGGGTAAATGGGAATATAATTAGGCTGGTGCTGGTTTACAATTAGGAGAGGGATTATATCTGCCTTTGCTCACTGTCTACCAAGGTAACCTGGAGAAATACGACTAATTTGGAGGAGAATTATCGCGTTAGCCCATAGCTGTCGTTCAGCGTCTCTCTCCCCAGCTGCGGTAACTCCACCAGCCCCTTCTTGCAGAGAAAGCCCCCTCTACCACCCCTGCTGCTTTATAAATGCTCTCTTCAACTCAAAGGGATTGTGCTCACAGCACAGTGCAATTTTCATTTAGAAATGGACTTCCAATCGTGTTGACACACCTCATTAGCTAAGACCGACCTCTTAAGTCAGGGAGTTTCATACAGGTGTTAAGTACTGGAGGGGAAAAAAAAAAACAAAAACAAAACCCTAACAAGTCAACGAAGAAAAGCTTTATTCTTCACCCAAATAAATAAGGGAAGACAGCGTTTCTTACTCCAAGTCCCTTGTACCGTGTAATTCTAAGCTTGATGATGTTCACTGTTGCTATTGTTTTATTTCATTTTCTTTTTCTCCACTCTAGGGTGGAAAGTCGCATTATTTGTAGATGATGCGGGTGCGGTTACACACGAGTTTGGCTTTCTAGAATTATAGAAAAATGGTGCAATATTGTTTCTCTCTCCATGGCTTCCGCCCATGTGCGTTTTCCTCATTGTCAGGTGTGCCATTTGGAAGTATTCAGTTAAATTTATTTAAATGTTTAATTTTATCAGCCTCTGCTGAGCGTGCATTTGGCACTTTATTTTACTTATTGGTTTATCCGATGAGCTGTTTCTCAGTTGTCTAAGGGAGTATGTGTACTGATAACTGTGGCAGGTGTTTAAGCGTTTGGCAGGATTTGTCACTTGGAAGAGAACCAACCCAGCTTGGGCCCTGTCCTGTGGTAGTAAATTTCAGCTCCACTGTAGGTTTCTCCCGCTCATCGATGATTTACTTGTCAGGGAAGAGCCTCTAAGAGGTTCTATTGAGTTAGATGACTCTGCCATCCTCAGAAATATTTAATGAATCAGTTCCCATTATAAGAGTAGGCTGGAGACAGTCGCTTGTCTATTTTGCTCTTTTTCTTCCTGTTTCTTTCTAAGTCTTTCCCTGACAAAGAAAATTGCATCCTAAACCTGCCCCATGTAATTAATGTGTGATCCTTGTCTTTTTTTTTTTTTGACATCGTTTTATGTTTCATGATGAGCGTTTGCTAACAGCAGAAATGGGATAGAGGATGTCAGGAGACAGAAACTACTCGAAAGGCTTTATGTGATGAACCACATTGTCAAGCATTACTGGAAAAAATACGACCACAGAACAATGACAAAATGCAGGGGAGAGACACCAATGACACCCACAGATAACCATGTGCATTTAAGTTCCTCTAACTTCCTTATTCACAGGTAGACCTTCTGCAAAGCAGATTCTGGAATGCTATTGGGGTAAATTGATAGCTTTTAGAACCAGGATGCTTTTCTTAGTAAACTTGGTGTCCCCTCTCCAGGTTTCATGGAGTCATTTTTGTTTTAACTCTCCTTCTAAGTCTTTTTCACTTAACCTATCTGTAATCTTGCTTCATTCTAACTATAGACTATCTCTAATGGTATTTCCAGAGATGTGAAACAATGACACTTTGGGGAGTTTTTGTTTTTAAAATTGTATTTCTTTTAAATTAATTTTTTACTTCGTTTTTAAACTTTTGGCTTTGTATTGGAGTATTAACAATGTTGTGATAGTTTCAGGCAAAGGGCAAAGGGACTCAGGCATACATATATATGTATCTATTCTCTCCCAAAGTCACCTCCCATCCAGGCTGCCGCATAACACTGAGCAGAGTTCCACTTGCTATACAGTGGATTGTACCACCTCACTTAAAACAAGCAGCGACTAGCCCACTTCCTGAATCACATACCCTGTTCTGTTCAGAGACATTTTCTGTGATTCAGGATTGGTGGCTCAGTCACTCAGCTGTATCTGAATCTTGTGACCCCATGGACTGTGGCCTGCCAGGCTCCTCTGTTCATGGGATTTCCCAGGCAAGAATACTAGGGTGGGTTGCCATTTCCTTCTGCAGGGATGTAACCCACATCTCCTGCACTGCAGGCAGATTCTTTACCACTGAGTCACCAGGGAAGTATTGGTGTTAAAGTTTTTATTTGCTCACTTAAGACGCTCAGATATCATCACAATTCTAGTTGGTTTCAGATTGTCTTCTGGAAAAAAATGCTCTAGTGCTTTGTTACCGAAGCTCTAATAACTGTAAGAGTGATGCTGCTGCTGCTAAGTCGCTTCAGTCGTGTCCGACTCTGCGACCCCATAGATGGCAGCCCATCAGGCTCCCCCATCCCTGGGATTCTCCAGGCAAGAACACTGGAGTGGGTTGCCATTTCCTTCTCCAGTGCATGAAAGTGAAAAGTGAAACTGAAGCCGCTCAGTCGTGTCCGACTCTTAGTGACCCCATGGACTGCAGCCTACCAGGCTCCTCTGTCCATGGGATTTTCCAGGCAAGAGTACTGGAGTGGGGTGCCATTGCCTTCTCCAACTGTAAGAATAACCTTCTTGAAGAATGTAAATTCTAGCCAGAAACTAGATTGACTCGGATCAGAATCTACAGAGGGAGGAGCCTAGGAATCTATAACTTTGACAAAAGCTTACTTTTACTATCAGACAATTTTGGAAAACATTGCTGTGTGTCTGTGAGCTGTTGGTCTAGGGGAAAGAAAATGGTCTATGAAGACAGGCAGACGTGGACTTGAGTCTCGGCTTTGTCATTTCCTAATTACGTGGCCTGGCAAATAAACTTCCCTGATCCTCATTTTTCTAATCATTAGATTAAGGATAATACTAATAGAGACTGATATTAAAAATATTTGACAGCCTGGTGGCATGGCAGCCACCAATTAGAGTCAATACTAGCCAGAGCTCTGTGCCAGGCATCGATTTCTTTTTTAAGTCTTTATTGAATTTGTTCAATAAAAACTTGGACTTTATTGCAAGTCTAAGGGTCCAATAAAGAAGATCCAACCAGTCCATCCTAAAGGAGATCAGTCCTGGGTGTTCACTGGAAGGATTCATGTTGAAGCTGAAACTCCAATACTTTGGCCAGCTCATGTGAAGAGTTGACCCATTGGAAAAGACCCTAATGCTGGGAAGGATTGGGGGCAGGAGAGAAGGGGACGACAGAGGATGAGATGGCTGGATGGCATCACTGACTCGATGGACATGAGTTTGAGTAAACTCTGGGAGTTGGTGATGGACAGGGAGGCCAGGCGTGCTGGGATTCATGGGGTCGAAAAGAGTCAGGCAGGACTGAGCAACTGAACTGAACTGAACTGAATTTGTTACAACTGTTTCTGTTTTGTGTTTTGGTTTTTGGCCGTGAGGTATGTTGAATCATAGCTCCCTCAGTAGGGATCAAACCTGCACCCCCTGAACTGGAAGATGTAGTCTTAACCAATGGACCATCAGAGAAGTCCCCAGGCATCAACTTTTCAGTTCTCATTCATGGGGAGAGCAGTTGATGGCAAGAGAGCCTGGGAGTTGAGTCAGGTGGGGAGCACTTGGAAGACTAAGGCCGTGGGTATTTACTAACCCATGAGAAAATATTATAGTATTCCCATAATTGGGAAGGCAATGTCTATGCCTATCAGCAGGCTAGCAGCTCTCAATAAATTCAGATGGTTGGGAATATTAAAATAATGCTTAACATTGCAGTGCCTAGAATCCTGTAGGTATTCAAAAAGTAAAAGTTACTATTAGCGTTCATGCTTTTAATCACTTATTACATATATTATTGTGGAACTGAACCAGACCAGAGAAGATCAGGTCCAAGAGTCCATAGACACTCCCAGAATCTCTAGAATAGGATTATAATCAAGTTATTGATCTAGCCTTGGGAGGGCAAGGATGTGAGTACAGAAAGGGGACTTGAAATTGGGAAATGATTCCAAGTGTGAAAAAACAGCTAAGATATGAATGAGGGTTAGAGGGAACCTCATGTGTCACCTTAAGCAGAGACAGAGCAGATAGGTACAGGGTCCACCGAGACCCCAACCCTGTAGAGAGAGCTACCAAGAATCTAAAGAGACATGTATTCAGATACTCAGTGGTAGATGCCAAGAGCCTAGCTGCAGGGATGGGGTGCAAATTAGGTGAAAGACCAGGTGGTAAAGGTGACGCAGCAGCTAGAATCCAGCCTTGAGGAGACTTGGCTGCACAAGTCACAGGGTCATAGTAGCAAAAGAAATTGATGTAATGTGGTGATAAAGCTTCTTAAAAAGGAACACTTTGTCCTCTGCCTAAGGACTGGGCTGATTTTGCCCTATGGGTCAAATTGTAGCCTACAGAGGAAGGCTAAGTGGACAATTATCCAAGCAATAACTCTGATCTATGTGATGATGGAGAAGCTCAGTGTTGCAAATTCCAGCGAGAGACTGAGAAAGGAGTGGGGGAGAGAGGATGGCGGTGATTTGCAGAGGTGGGGGCAGGGAAAGAGAAAAGAGGAGAGCTCAGCAGGCAAGGAGATGTCCTTCAGAGACCTGTCAGTCTTTTTCCTCCCACACTCACTGGCTGTCTCTGCCTTTAGACTGTTTTCCTCTCATCCATTGACATTTGCTCCCCAAATAATGTAATTGTGGAAGCCAATCTCTATTGCCCTAGGAAAGCATTATACACATTTATTAAATGGAAACAGAGCTATTTGTAGAGAGCTTAACTTTAAAAAAAAAAGAAAAGAAACTACTACTCTTCAGGTGATGACCACAGTGCAGCCTGCAATCCTGTCATTGAGCCACTGCTGGAAGGAAGAACCCAGCTGTTGGCACTTCTGTGGGGCTAGAAGAAGCCCAAATTGAGAAAACTTCATGTTTTGTAACCCACAGCAGTATTGATTATTCTCTGCTGCCTTCTGTGGGAATCAGAAATGATTTTAGCAAGAAGGCTGGCTGGGGGCAAGTAGAAAAACAGGTTTCTGAGTAGTTCAAGAAGCACCAGAGAGGGAGCACTGCCAAGTGGGACTTCTGGTTCTCCCGCTGCCTTTCACAACCACCATTTCCTCCGTTTACCTCTGGCCAATCTTGATGTGGAGCCACTGGGAACATTAGCAAACCCCAAAAGGAAGAGTTACCAAACTGCTTCTTGGTTGCCCTCATTTCTAAATGTTGACACTGTTGACTTAGAGTGATTTCCAAGATGGGTACCTGGTCCTTCAGGACTTAAATAATGCATATTTATTTATATCTTTAAATAAGTTTCTTTAGGCACCTCCTATTCTCAGAACTGTCACAGTTAAGCTGAAGGGGGTGAGTTTGGGCTGGAAAGACAGTTTCTTTCTCTGGAGTTTAAATTAAATCCTTGACATTATGAAACATTACAGATCCATTACCATTGTCGATTGTGTACTCTTCCTATGTTTTTCCTATTGCATTATTCAGAATTAAGTTAAGAATTCTTTTTATTGTGTCTTAATGTTTCTGGGATGTGGACAGATCAATATTTCCAGGCTGTGCACACTCTACCTAAGGGCTGTGAGTCATATCTGCTTTGAAAGAAATAGCACTTAAGGACTGTCAGTCAAGTCAGTTGTAAGAAACATAGAACTCTTTAAGAATTACTCTGCCTCCTCCTCACATCTAAATATAGCCAACTAGTTGGAGTGTCTAAGGCAGATAGCTAAGCTGTATTTTTAAAATGGTACAATTGCAATTAATCTACACAAACAAAAAGCTCAATGTCTTATTACCTATGTATAGCAAATATACAATCTTTGTTAAACTAAAAACTATATAACAATATGAGTAAGGGATATAGGTAAGAAAATGATCCGGTTTCCTAAAGTCTTTTGGACGTCAATATTAACATTATATTGTTTTGCTAGGTCCTTGTGCCCAGTTTGGAAAAGCACTGGGGCAGGGTATGTGAAGATGAGATTCCTAGTCTCTGTTTGGTCACTGCTTAACTGCATGACCTTTATAAACTACTGCCGTCGACGCTTCCTTAACAAGGTCTGAGTCTCCTTTCAGACTGCAGGTTAAGGACTACATATTAAGAATGGACTGTGTATTTTCAGATTCACTTGCTGTTTCTTTGTGAGAACTTGGAGTTCATATCAATCAGCTTGATATAGAAGAAATCCCCCTTTAACACTCAAACTGGCTTGCCTTATTAGAATTTGCTCATTGTTCCTGGAAGTAAATAAAAGCAAAATTGTTCCTCTGGTATCTAATATACTAATAACATAACAAGTATTTATTCAGTGATGACTTACCTTAAGCTCATCTCTGTGCTAGGTCTGTAGTTAATTGTCTCTCTGTATGAGCTTCCACTTACTGACCACATAATTTATATTTGCAAAGTGATATTTGGATTCTTCCGGCACATTATTGCCAAGAGCACCGATAAAGGAATCATACTATGCCCTAATATCCCTGATTATATTTGTATCAGTGTCATAGAGGTTGTATCAGCAGACAGAACAATGGACTGTACCATTAAATTAGCACAATTTTGCAGCACCGTCTGGCAGAAGCTCACACTTAATCCAAGAGGTTATTCAACCCTATCCAATATGATTACTCTATAAATATTTGCCCAAGCTCAGCACCAGCCGTTATATCACTAATCACACACAGGTTGGTTATAGCGAAGACCCCCAGTGTCAGCAATTTGAAAAACAAAGCTAATTAGTTTTGATTTAGGGATGGGAAGACTTATTAAGTTGAAAAGTGGAGAGTTCGCACAGTATAGTGGCTATTTAGAGCACATAGGAATATGAAAGAGATTTGCTGTTATTTGCATAGGATTTTGAGAAGGAATGGGAGGACTGCCAGGCTAAGAATACAGGCATGTGTGACAATAAGTGGGCTCAGTGTAGTGATGGCTGGGGGATTGGGGTGAGCAATAGGACAACCCTATTAAAATAGAACAACCCCCTAAAAACATGATCCCAAATGAATATTCATTAAGTAATCAGTGTGTTTCTATATATACCAACTTTAAGACAAGTCCTTGGTTTCCATTTCCAAACAGAGCACTGATCCTAACACTTCAACAGAGAATCCTGGTACCAACTACAGTGTTGACCCATGAAGGGTTGATATGGAGGGTAGCAAAGGAATCCCTTCTGCCTGCATCCTTGAGCCACCAGTCCACTGTGGTATTTGGGTTTATTATTATTATAGTCTTTCCATCCTCTAAGAATATTTTGAATTGGAAAAATTTTACTTAGTGACATTTTTTACTTAGCCCTAAATAATGCAGAGCTATTTGCTATTTATTCCACTTTTTGAAAGGCTATTGTTTAACAGAAAGACCTCCTTAGACACTAAACCCTGGATAAGGGAGCCACTGGAGGCAAGCACTCCAGTGCTCTTGCCTGGAGAATTCCATGGACAGAGGTGCCTGGTGGGCTACATTCCCTGGAGTCACAAAGAGTCAGACAGGACTGAGAGGTTAGCAGTCACACACAGACACTAAAGGAAGAGAAGGAACATTAATCAGCCCTTAAATGGGACCAAGCTGGGACTTCCCTGGCAGTCCAGTGGCTAGGACCTCATCTTCTAAAGCAGGGGGTACAGATCTGACCCCTGGTCAGAGAGCTAGGGTCTCACATATCTTGGGGTCAAAACACCAAAAAACATAATACAGAAGCAATATTGTGACAAATTCCACAAGACTTTAAAAACAGTCCACACCATTCTTAGGTGTTTAGGCCAAAAATTGGAGTAAACACTGTACTACCCTCTTTAAATATTCTCTCATTTAATTTAAAACTCATTGCAATTTTCTTTTAAAGGTTCTTAATTTCCCCTTTGAAGATGAGGAAACTGAGACCTAGTGGGGTTAAATAATTTAGCTTGGGGCATTTCATACTCTTCCACTGATTACCAGATTTTTCTACTCACAGTTGAGATCTTGGGAAAGTCTTTCCTTTCTTTGGTGTCACTTGCCTCCTCGGTGAAGTAACAGGAATAGCTAAGATCACCAGTCTCTCAACTTTTTTGATTATACTATCTTATTAATTTAAAAAATCTTGGAGCATTTATAGACAGATATGTATTTACAGTAAGTCACAGGTATAGTAGTGTGAATCCATTCATTAATTAATGAGCTTATGGCTTTCTTAATTTTACACTAAAAATATAAATCTTTGTATTTTCCCCTCAGGATTGAATCAAGATATCAAGATCATATGTACCCTACTTTGTAAACTCCAGGATTCAATGATCTCCACCAGCTTTCAAAATCTACGATTCCAGGCTGTCCATTCAGCTTTGTAAATTATAGAAAGAATATATTGATGAAAATCTTCTTGGCATGAGTAAATTATGATTGAAGAGGCAGAAGCAACTGAAAAAACTAGGCCAGGAATGCTCAGTTGAAAGCCCTGGGCAATGTAATGTAGAAAAACTGGAAACTCAATAAATGGTGAGGAAGAAGAAGAGATGGGAGGAGATGATGATAATAACAACACAGTAGAATACTTGCTATGTTTTGGCCCTAAGTCATTTTACAAATATTTCTTTATTTTTGTAATCACCACCGCAACACTGCAAGGTAGGAGCTATTGTCTTTAAATGGGGAATGGAGGAGATGGAAGTGAGGAACGGAGAAGTCAGTATCCTCATTATATCTAATAAAAAGCTGAGCTGAGATTCAAAGGCAGTCTCTGAGTCTCAGAAATGAGACCAATGAAGAAAATTGCAAAGTATTAGTGGACATTTCTTCATTGCCTTATTATGAGCAACTCAGTGATTGTTTTGGTCCGAGTTCTCTAAGAGAGAAGGGTAGATAAGTAGACAGATAGATAGATGATAGAGTTATTATTAAAAAACCTGGTTCGTGTGATGATAGAAGCTGGGAAGCCTGTAATCTTCAGTGTGGGCTGGCAGCTTGAAGACCCGGGAGAACAATGGTGCAGATGAAGACCAGAAGCAATTGGCTGAAAAAGTCCTTCTTGCTCTGGGAGGCCAACTTATTTTGTTCTATTTAGGTCTTCAACTGATTAGATGCAGCCCACCCATATTATGGAGGACAATATCCTTATTCGGTATTCATCAATTTTAAAATTAATCTCATTCAAAAATATCTCCCAAGTTGACCTTACCACCTCATCAGTGTAAGCCATTCAGTGTATTTCATCTACACTATTTCTGAGATTACAAGGTAAGGAGCAGTGGCTGTGCTTTGCTGGAGCAGCCGTGAAGAGATACCCCATGCCCAAGGTAGGAGAAACCCAAGTAAGATGGTAGGTGTTGCAAGAGGGCAGACACACTGAAACCATAATCACAGAAAACTAGTTAATCTAATCACACTAGGACCACAGCCTTGTCTAACTCAATGAAACTAAGACATGCCCCATGGGGCCACCCAAGATAGGAGGGCATGGTGGAGAGGTCTGACACAATGTGGTCCATTGGAGAAGGGAATGGCAAACCACTTCAGTATTCTTGCCTTGAGAACCCATGAACAGTATGAAAAGGCAAAATGATAGGATACTGAATGCGGAACTCCCCAGGTCAGTAGGTGCCCAATATGCTACTGGAGATCAGTGGAGAAATAACTCAGAAAGAATGAAGGGATGGAGCAAAAGCAAAAATAATACCCAGTTGTGGATGTGACTGGTGATAGAAGCAAGGTCCAATGCTGTAAAGAGCAATATCGCATAGGAACCTGGAATGTCAGGTCCATGAATCAAGGTAAACAGGAAGTGGTCAAACAGGAGATGGGAAGAGCCTCAACATTCTAGGAATCAGCAAACTAAAATGGACTGGAATGGGTGAATTTAACTTAGATGACCATTATATCTACTATTCTGGGCAGGAATCCCTTAGAAGAAATGGAGTAGCCATCATGGGCAACACAAGAGTCCAAAATGCAGTACTTGGATGCAATCTCAAAAACGACAGATTGATCTCTATTCATTTTAATCAAGTCTATACCCCAACCAGCAATGCTGAAGAAGCTGAAGTTGAACGGTTCTATGAAGACCTGCAGGACCTTTTAGAACCAGCTCCCAAAAAAGATGTCCTTTTCATTATAGGGGACTGGAATGCAAAAGTAGGAAGTCAAGAAATGCCTGGAGTAACAGGCAAATTTGGCCTTGGAATGCAGAATGAAGCAGGGCAAAGAATAACAGAGTTTTGCCAAGAAAATTCACTGGTCATAGCAAATACCCTCTTCCAACAACACAAGAGAAGACTCTATCCATGGGCATCACCAGATGGTCAACACCGAAATCAGATTGATTATATTCTTTGCAGCCAAAGATGGAGAAACTCTATACAGTCAACAAAAACAAGACCAGGAGCTGACTGTGGCTCAGATTATGAACTCCTTATTGCCAAATTCAGACTCCAATTGAAGAAAGTAGGGAAAACCACTAGACCATTCAGGTATGACCTAAATAAAATCCCTTATGTTTATACAGTGGAAGTGAGAAATAGATTTAAGGGACTAGATCTGATAGACAGAGTGCCTGATGCACTATGGAATGAGGTTCGTGACATTGTACAGGAGACAGGGATCAAGACCATCTCCATGGAAAAGAAATGCAAAAAAGCAAAATGGCTGTCTGGGGAGGCCTTACAAATAGCTGTGAAAAGAAGAGAGGCAAAAAGCAAAAGAGAAAAGGAAAGATATAAGCATCGAATGCAGAGTTCCAAAGAATAGCAAGAAGAGATAAGAAAGCTTTCATCAGTGATCAATGCAAAGAAATAGAGGAAAGCAACAGAATGGGAAAGACTAGAGATCTCTTCAAGAAAATTAGAGACACCAAGGGAATATTTCATACAAAAATGGGCTTGATAAAGGACAGAAACGGTAGGGACCTAACAGAAGCAGAAGATATTAAGAAGAGGTGGCAAGAATACACAGAAGAACTATACAAAAAAGATCTTCACAACCATGATGATCAAGATGTTGTGATCACTCACCTAGAGTCAGACATCTTGGAATGTGAAATCAAGTGGGCCTTAGAAAGCATCACTACGAACAAAGCTAGTGGAGGTGATGGAATTCCAGTTGAGCTATTTCAAATCCTAAAAGATGATGCTGTGATAGTGCTGCACTCAATATGCCAGCAACTTTGGAAAACTCAGCAGTGGCCACAGGACTGGAAAAGGTCAGTTTTCATTCCAATTCCAAAGAAACGCCATGCAAAAGAATGCTCAAACTACCACACAATTGCTCTCATCTCACATGCTAGTAAAGTAATGCTCAAAATCCTCCAAGCCAGGCTTTAGCAATACATGAACCGTGAACTCCCTGATGTTCAAGCTGGTTTTAGAAAAGGCAGAGGAACCAGAGATCAAATTGCCAACATCCACTGGATCATGGAAAAAACAAGAGAGTTCCAGAAAAACATCTATTTTTGCTTTCTTGACTATGCCAAAGCCTTTGGACTGTGTGGACCACAATAAACTGTGGAAAATTCTGAAAGAGATGGGAATACCAGACCACCTGACCTGCCTCTTGAGAAACCTATATGCAGGTCAGGAAGCCACAGTTAGAACTGGACATGGAACAACAGACTTGTTTCAAATCAGAAAAGGAGTACCTCAAGGCTGTATATTGTCACCCTGCTTATTTAACTTACATGTAAAGTACATCATGAGAAACGCTGGGCTGCAAGAAGCACAAGCTGGAATCAAGATTGCCGGAGAAATAGTAATAACCTCAGATATGCAGATGACACCATCCTTATGCAGAAAGTGAAGAGGAAGTAAAAAGCTTCTTGTGAAAGTGAAAGAAGAGAGTGAAAAAGTTGGCTTAAAGCTCAACATTCAGAAAACGAAGATCATGGCATCTGTTCCCATCACTTCGTGGGAAATAGATGGGGAAACAGTGGAAACAGTGTCAGACTTTATTTTTTGGGGCTCCAAAATCACTGCAGATGGTGACTGCAGCTATGAAATTAAAAGACGCTTACTCCATGGAAGAAAAGTTATGACTAACCTAGATAGCATATTGAAAAGCAGAGACATTACTTTGCCAACAAAGGTCCGTCTAGTCAAGGCTATGGTTTTTCTAGTGGTCATGTATGGATGTGAGAGCTGGACTGTGAAGAAAGCTGAGCGCCAAAGAATTGCTGCTTTTGAACTGTGGTGTTGGAGAAGACTCTTGAGAGTCCCTTGGATTGCAAGCAGATCCAACCAGTCCATCCTAAAGGAAATCAGCCCTGGGATTTCTTTGGAAGGAATGATGCTAAAGCTGAAACTCCAGTACTCTGGCCACTTCATGTGAAGACCTGACTGATTGGAAAAGACTGATGCTGGGAGGGATTGGGGGCAGGAGGAGAAGGGGACGACAGGGGATGAGATGGCTGGATGGCATCATTGACGCAATGGACATGAGTCTGAGTGAACTCCAGGAGTTGGTGGTGGGCAGGGAGGCCTGGCATGCTGGTATTCATGGGGTCGCAAAGAGTCGGACACAACTGAGCGACTGAACTGAACTGATTTCTGAGATGGATTCTTGACCTGATTAAAACCAATTAAGGCGAAGAAAGCTTATCTCTGTGATTTAATGTGTTTCCAGAGACAGGACTCTCTTGCAAATACGAGGGAAGAGGTTGCCTGGAGCACAGCCAACACCAAGGAAGCAGAGCAGAGTGGCAGAGAGACATCCCAATTTTATCTTAAGAAACTTGATCCAAGCATTGTAGAAGCTAGATATACCTGTGGACTATCCAATTATGAGACTTGATAAATCTTTTCTAATTGAATTTGAGTTGAGCATTCTGATACTTGCAACATAAAAAGTTCTAACAAATATATAGAGAGAAGTTTGGCAGGGAATGATCCCAAAGGTTTTTAGATCAACTTCAGGTTATAGGCAGCTACCATGATTTATTGGGCTTCCCAGATGGTGTAGTGGTAAAGAATCTGCTAGGAGATGTAAGAGACGCAACTTCAATCCCTGTGTTGGGAAGATCCCCTGGAGGAGGAAATGGCACTCCACTCCAATATTCTTGCCTGGAGAATTCCATGGAAAGAGGAGCCTGGTGGGCAATAGTCCATGGAGTCCCAAAGTGTGGGACATGACTGAGTGACTGAACATACCCCCCACCTCCACACACACACACCATCAAAAAGACTGTGGCAGCTGACTATTAGACAGGTCCAAGAAAGCACTGCAGGCAGTTTTGTGTATTTCTAGGTTCAAGGAAAAGCCAGGCTGACCTTTTCTGCCAGATGAACTATTGCCTGCTTCATGGTTTCACCTAAGACTCACTTAATGACAACAAATAAAGAGAAGGATGTGGCCATACATCAATAAAATAAAACCAGAATTTTTTGAAGGCTCGGTGACTAAAATTACTTTAATGTACTCTCGAAAACAATTCTTTTTAAGCTCCAGCAAAAATAATCTTTCACAAGTCCCTTTTACAAACATTTTCCCTTTTTTCTCAATCCTGGTCAATCTCACTGTATTTCAGACTTTTCTTTTGCTCACATTGTCTCCCTGCTAACTGTCTATCTGATGGTACCAAAAAGTGCTGTCCTCTTCAAGAGCATTTTCCTGTTTGTTTTCACTCAGATTGATCTTTTTCTAAAACCATCAAGGTTGGTATTGCCTTTTCTACTCATCTGAGCACTTAGTCATGTCTTGTATGATTACCTTGTGGACTCGTGTCCATGAAAGAAAAAGAGAGATGAACCACTCCAATTTGTTCTTAGAAGACCAAATTAGAGTGCTCTCAAGGATTTGCCCTATAGGTCAGGCAAGAGAGAAAACAGAACAGGGAAAGATCTAGATGTATTGCTTAACCTTAACTTAGAGCTAGGCACATGGAGACTGGAATGCTTTCAATTGCAAAATCAGACCATATTAGACAAAAAGGATGTCAGTACCTTCAGGTTCAAACGTACCATCAGTCTCTCAAAGGAGGAGCAATGTAGTGATGAGCACGTGATAACAAATCAACAAATCTGGCATTGAGAACAAGCCCAGAAGTCAGGAAATAGCCAGAGTGACAGAAAGTTTTGGCAAAGAAGACTTACGTGAAGTCTGAAATGAAACCAAGACTTTAGGCATTGAGATTAGGGGCGTAAGCAGAGGGTAAGGACTCTCTGATTTAAATTAGATATAGGTCTTAATCTGGAGTTAGGTCAGAGAAATAGAACGCTCTAAAATAATCCTTCCCCCTCCCCCCCAAATAAAATAAAATAATCCCAAACAAGAATCATGACTGCACAACATAAGAGCTGGAAACTTAGCCTTAGAAAATGTAGGATCTAGTTTACAGCTGAGTGATCTTGAACAGGCATTATAACCTCTCTGTGACTCAGTTTCCTCTCTGGTAAAATGAGAGGGTTGGGCCAAAGGAACCCAAGGTTCTAAGGGGGTGATTCAGGGTTTATATTTGCTTCAACCACTAAAGATTTTAGACCATCTAAGAATCCTGCACTTTGCTGAAAATTATTTTAAATATTAAGGTTCTGTGTAAGAGTTCATTTGAAAATAGAAATCTACTGAAAAAAAATAGTTTGAAAACCACTTGAACAGATGCTACTAGAGTCTGATTTTATGCTATAAGCTAGAATTATTTATCCTTCCACCAAATAACCCTAGATGATAAGTGACTTGTGTTTTATTGATATCATTTGAGAATGTCTTATGAAGAAAAGGGCTTAAAGTACCTTTGGCAAAGGAAGAAATCAGATATTTGGATTTTTGATCAAATATATTTATAATCATATTTTACATTAAAAAGTAGGACACATTCTGATGTATTACATATTATACATTTTTTTAACAGTGAAGAGAAATATAAGGAAGAAGATGGAAATTATATGGATGCCTTTAAGCTGGAGAAAATAATCATCACCATTTCATTTATTTTCTTCCTGTCTTTTTTGTGTTTGTGTGTGTGCATGCCCACACCACAATGTTTTTCAACAAACTTAAGGCCCTTTATTTATATTCTGCACATTTTAAGATGAGTAGGAAGTGTGGTAGGAGTGTTAAAATATTACAAAAGTAACCAGATTACAAGACCATGTAAACATGCCATAAAAGAGAGAAATATAAGCTGCTACAAAAGTTAAGCAGAAGGCTTCTCTGGTAGTCCAGTGGTTAAGAATCTGCCTTGCAATGCAGGGGACACTGGTTTGATCCCCAGTCTGGGAAGACTAGAGATCAAAGGTCCTCCATGTGGAGCAGCAACTAAGCCCAAGCACCACAACTACTGAGCTCACACTTTAGAGCCCGTAAGCTGTAACTGCTGAGACCATGAGTGACAACCGAAACCCAGGTGCCCTAGAGCTTGTGCTCTGCAACGAGAGAAGCCATGGCAATGAGAAGCCTGCACAGTGCAATGAAGAGTAACCCCCACTCGCTGCAACTAGAGAAAGCCCAAGTGCAGCAATGAAGAGCCACTATAGCCAAAAAATAAAAATAAACCTTTTTTAACAAAAAAAGTTTAGCAGAAATGAGATCACTTTAAAGAAAAGCAATATTTTATTTTTTGGCTGCATCATAAGGCATGCAGAACTTCCTCCTTATCCAGGAGTTGAACCCATGCCCCTGCATTGGAAGCGTGGAGTCTTCCCTACTGGACCACCAGGGAAGTCCCTGCGATCACGTTTAACTGGGTAGAAGTTTCAGAATTAAGGGAAAAGAAGCCCAATGGGTTTTAGATAGACTGATGTGAGAGAGAAGATATTATCAGATAAGAGGAGAGGTTATCGAAATGGAAATGAGGGGAACATGTGTTGATTGATCAATTCCAGAGTGAGAAATCCATCTAGGCTATCTCCCTAGTCTCTGCTTTCTGTTCCTGGCTTGGCATTTCACACACAGGCAGGCCTTGTCTTATTGTGCTTCACAGATGCTGCACTTTTTACAGATTAAAGGTTTGTGGCAACCCTGCACTGAGCAAGTCTATCAGTTCAATTTTCCATCAGCATTTACTCATTTCATGTCTTTGTGTCACAATTTGATAATTCTCACAATATTTTAAAGCCTCCACCAGCAAAAAGATTACAGTTCATTGAAGGCTCACATGATGGTTAGAATTTTTAGGAAAAAAGTGCTTTTTACTTGAGGTGTGTACATGATTTTTTTTAGACATAATGCTATTGCACATTGAAGAGACTACATATAATCCAAATATAACTTTTATATGCACTGAGAAACCAAAATATTCCTGTGACTTGCTTTATTGTGATATTCAGTTTATAGTGGAAGTCTGGGACTGAACCTTCAATATCTCCAAATTATATCTCTATAGCTAAAATAGCAGCATTATTTATAATTGCCAACATATGGAAGCAACCTAGATGTCCATCAACACATGAATGGATAACGATGTACAATATATATACAATTTATGTACTATATATATACAATATATGCATACAATGGAATATTACTCAGCCATAAAAAATAATGAAATTTTGCCATTTGCAACTACATGGATGGACTCAGAGGGTATTATGCTAAGTGAAATACATCAGACAAAGACAAATACCATATGATATGTGGAACTTAACAAACAAGACAAACTAGTGAATATAACAAGAAACAAACAGACTCAGAGAACTAACTAGTGGTTACCAGTGGTGAGTGGGAAGAGGGGAGGGGCATAATAGGGGTAGGGCATTAAGAAGTAGAAACTACTATGTATAAAATAAATAATCTACAAGGATATACAGCCAACACAAGGAATACAGTTAATATTTTATAATAACTATAAGTGCAATATAACTTTTAAAATTGTGAATCATTATGTTGCACACCTGAAACATATAATATTGCACATCAACTATATCTCAATGAGAAATAATTTGTATACTGGTCCCATAATTATCAGCATATTTTGGCTTTCCTAAGCCACTGCTGACATAGAATAGAAGATTCACAGTTGACACAAAGAGCCCTGCCAATGTCAATGCAGGGCACCTCTTCACAGCTGCTCCAGCAAAAAGCAGTCGCTTCTCCTGACCTTGGACACGGGGTATCTCCTCTCACGCTCCAGCACCACTCAGCGCCACTTCAATATCATGGTTATCCAAGTCTATGCCCCAACCAGTAATGCTGAAGAAGCTGAATTAGAACGGTTCTATGAAGACCTATAAGACATTCTAGAACTAAGGCCCAGAAAAGATGTCCTTTTCACTATAGGGGACTGGCATGCAAAAGTGGGAAATCAAGAAACACCTGGAGTAACTGGCAAATTTGGCCTTGGAGTACAGAGTGAAGCAGGGAAAAGGCTAATAGAGTTTTGCCAAGAGAACGCACTGGTCATAGTAAACACCCTCTTCCAACAACATAAGAGAAGACCCTACACAAGAACATCACCAGATGGTCAACACCAAAATCAGATTGATTATATCTTTGCAGCCAAAGATGGAGAAGCTCTATACTGTCAGCAAAAACAAGACTGGGAGCTGACTGTGGCTCAGATCATATATCCCTTATTGCCAAATTCAGACTTAAATTGAAGTAAGTAGAGAAAACCACTAGATAATTCAGGTATGACTTAAATCAAATCCCTAATGATTATACAGTGGAAGTGAGAGATAGATTTAAGGGACTAGATTTGACAGAGTGCCTGATGAACTATGGATGGAGGTTTGTGACATTGTACAGGAGACAGGGATCAAGACCATCCCCATGGAAAAGAAATGCAAAAAAGCAAAATGGCTGTCTGTGGAGGCCTTACAAATAGCTGTGAAAAGAAGAGAGGTGAAAAGAAAAAGGAGAAAAGGAAAGATATACCCATTTGAATGCAGAGTTCCAAAGAATAGCAAGAAGAGATAAGAAAGCTTTTCTCAGTGATCAATGCAAAGAAATAGAGGAAAACAACAGAATGGGAAAGACTAGACATCTCTTTAAGAAGATTAGAGATAGCAAAGGAACATTTCATGAAAAGATGGGCACAATAAAGGACAGAAATGATATGGACCTAACAGAAGCAGAAGATATTAAGAAGAGGTGGCAAGAATACACAGAACTTTACAAGAAAGATCTTCACGACCCAGATAATCACGATGGTGTGATCACTCACCTAGAGCCAGACATCCTGGAATGTGAAGTCAAGTGGGCCTTTAGGAAGCATCACTACGAACAAAGCTAGTGGAGGTGATGGAATTCCAGTTGAGCTATTTCAAATCCTGAAAGATGATGCTGTGAAAGTGCTGCACTCAATATGCCAGCAAATTTGGAAAACTCAGCAGTGGCCACAGGACTGGAAAAGTCAGTTTTCATTCCAATCCCAAAGAAGTAGTGAATTCGCTCAATTGTGTCCAACTCTTTGCGACCCCACAGACTGTAGGCTCCTAGGCTCTTCCATCCACGGGATTTTCCAGGCAAGAGTACTGGAGTGGGTTGCCATTTCCTTCTCCAGAGGATCTTCCCGACCCAGGGATCGAACCCAGGTCTCCCGCATTGTAGGCAGATGCTTTACTGTCTGAGCCACCAGAGAAGTCAGTGGCCACAGGACTGGAAAAGTCAGTTTTCATTCCAATCCCAAAAGAAAGGCAATGCCAAAGAATACTCAAACCACTGCACAATTTCACTCATCTCACACACTAGTAAAGTAATGCTCAAAATTCTCCACGCCCAGGCTTCAACAATATGTGAACTGTGAACTTCCTGATGTTAAAGCTGGATTTAGAAAAGGCAGAGGAACCAGAGATCAAATTGCTAACATCCGCTGGATCATCAAAAAAGCAAGAGAGTTCCAGAAAAACATCTATTTCTGCTTTATTGACTATGCCAAAGCCTTTGATTGTGAATCACAATAAACTAGAAAATTCTGAAAGAGACAGAAATATCAGACCACCTGACCTGCCTCCTGAGAAATCTGTATGCTGGTCAAGAAGCAACAGTTAGAATTGGACATGGAACAACAGACTGGTTCCAAATTGGGAAAGGAGTATGTCAAGGCTGTATATTGTCATCCTGTTTATTTAACTTATATGCAGAGTACATCATGAGAAGTGCTGGATTGGATGAAGCACAGGCTGGAATCAAGATTGTCAGGAGAAGTATCAATAACCTCAGATATGCAGATGACACCACCCTATGGCAGAAAACGATGAAGAACTAAAGAGCCTCTTGATGAAAGTAAAAGAGGAGAGTGAAAAAGTTGGCTTAAAGCTCAACATTCAGAAACCGAAGATCATGGCATCTGGTCCCATCACTTCATGGCAAATAGATGGGGAAAAAATGGAAACAGGGGCAGAATTTATTTTGGGGGGCTCCAAAATCACTGCTGATGGTAACTGCAGCCATGAAATTAAAAGATGCTTACTCCTTGGAAGGAGGGTTATGACCAACCTAGATAGCATATTAAAAAGCAAAGACATTACTTTGTCAACAAATGTCCATCTAGTCAAGGCTATGGTTTTTCTAGTAGTCATGTTTGGTTGTGAGAGTTGGACTATAAGGAAAGCTGAGCGCCGAAGAATTGATGCTTTTGAACTGTGGTGTTGGAGAAGACTCTTGAGAGTCCCTTGGACTGCAAGGATATTCAACTAGTCCATCTGAAAGGAAATCAGTCCTGAATATTCATTGGAAGGACTGGTGTTGAAGCTGAAACTCCAATACTTTGGCCACTTGATGTGAAGAGCTGACTCATTTGAAAAGACCCTGATGCTGGGAAAGATTGAAGGTGGGAGAAGGAGATGACAGAGAATGAGATGGCTGGATAGCATCACCAACTCAATGGATATGAGTTTGGGTAAACTCTGGGAGTTGGTGATGGACAGGGAAGCCTGGCCTGCTGCAGTCCATAGGGCTGGGGACATGACTGAGTGACTGACCAGAACTGAACTGAATGTCAATGTAGAGCAATCTATTTTCAGATACTGTGTGAAGTAAGAAGCAACTATTTTTATCATAATGGGGGTATAAACCCCACCCCTATCTTTCTTAAGTCATGTGAGTACCAGAATAGAACATCATTGATCTTACAGAGATGGCAACATGAAGATCATCCTTGTCTGTAGTCAGTCAGCAATTTCCATACAGACTTTCATATGTATATGTGCTGTGCTATGAGCAAGTAACCAGGTAAAGACTGATACGTCACCTAAGGTTTCCAAAACAAGATGAAGCATAGGTTTTGCTGGACAAAACAGAGTAGAACATGTAGGCAGAAAATTCAGTCTGAATCAAGTTATTGCTGGTTACTGAGCCACTGAATCCGGTGACTGCCAGGTTCTTTCCAAGGAAGAACTGACACTGGGATCAGAGCCTGCTGCGAGTTCCTTGTGTGTTAGTTGTTTGATGAAGACATGGCTATGCTTCAAGGGGATTTACATTCTGAACCTGTTTGGTAGAGCCCAGCTCAGCACCTCTCATGAGTCCTTAAAGAAAAACCAACTCCCTAAGTCTTTAGAGAGTTGGATTCTTTATTGAAGACTAATGGGAAAAGAAAAGGAGGGTTATATTACCTACGATGCTTGAAATCCTCATGAACATCCTCTTTAGCTATATCTCTCCTCCCTCTGAAGTTCCTCTTTTTCACCAGCCACTGCATCTCTTTCTCAATATTTCCGTTAGCTGCTCCTGCTGATCTACTGGCCTTGGTTTGTCAGATATCTGCTCTAGTAACCCTCTCTCCTTATCTCTTTTCTATCTTATACAGAGCTATTTAACACTTCTCTCTTTTTTTCCAACTGTTTTTCTCTCAGTTTTTAAAAAATTATTTAAAAAATTGTTCATATTACTTTATTTTTTGCCAACTTCTTTTGAAGGTGCCAGAGAATTGTAAAATTGCAAACTTTCCCTATTTTGAATTTCACAATTTTATATGTGTACTAACATGTATTGTCTGTTTTCAGAATGTCTGTTTAGTAATTTTCAACAAATTTTTCATACTCTTTCAACAGAAAGAAATTTGAGTTATATATAAGCACTATTTGGGGTACTATTATAACTGGTTACATGTCCAGTTGACCTCACTATCAGTGCCAAGGTTTTAATGTCCCAGGAGTTGACTGAACCTGATAATAAGACCATCCCATGTCCCGAGTACTTAACCTTTTCTGCCCTCCAATTCATCCCACTGATGAGAATGGCAAGACAGATCAGTTGAAATCATTGTTGCTTAAATTCTACTGCAAGTTTCTAGAAGAGTGACTTAATTGGTGCTGTAGCAATGCTGGGTAGGCCATATTGGGGAAAGAGGCTAAAATTGGAGAATCCAGTTTAAAAATTCTGTTATTTCTGTGGCCACTGGAAAGGTGTCCCCTGAAAGGAACCTAAGATAATTCTCCCAGTTCTGCTATAGGCTGGGTGAGGTATCTTTTTGTTCTGGACAATTTATTATTTTCCATTTGCTTTTCCACCTAGGAAAGGAGTACTTCTTCTTTGTAAAGAAGATTTGACTAATCTGGTCAGTAGAAAGCCTTTTAAACCTATTTTTTAACCTAATAAAATTCTAGTTTTATAAATCAGCAATACTAAATATACAAGTATGAATTCATTTTGGAGAGACTGAACACTCATCTGGGCCAATAAAAGGGAATTTTAAATATCTTAATATGAAATTACATACTTATATGTAAAATAGTAAGACAGAGGAATCCGTGTCTCATCTTAGTCAGTTTTGTCCCTACCTTCCCCTATACTTTTAAATTTCTTTTCTTCCCTTTTCTTCCCCTTTTTCTTTTTCTTTTTTTTTAATTCTTTCTTTTTAATTGCTGTATTTCTTTCAAAGTCATTTATATCTGTTCTTCAGTTTCCTAATATATGTAAGGAAGATAATACTTTTTCTAAAGTATTCTTTTAAGAATCAAATTACCATACAATGGAATATTACTCAGCCATAAAAAGGAACATATTTGAGTCAGTTCTAATGAGGTGGATGAACCTGGAACCTACTACACGGAGGGAAGTAAGTCAGAAAGAGAAACACAAATATCATATATTAATGCATATGTATGGAATCAAGAAAGATGGTACTGATGAACCTGTATGCAGGGCAGCAATGGAGACACAGACATAGAGTACAGACTTGTGGACAGAGTAGGGGAAGGAGAGGGAGGGACAAATTGAAAGAGTAACATTGAGACATCCACATTCAGTTCAGTCGCTCAGTCGTGTCCGACTCTTTGGGACCCCATGAACGGCAGCACGCCAGGCCTACCTGTTTATCACCATCTCCCGGAGTTCACTCAGACTCATGTTCATCGAGTCCGTGATGCCATCCAGCCAACTCATCCTCGGTTGTCCCTTTCTCCTCCTGCCCCCAATACCTGCCAGCATCAGAGTCTTTTCCAATGAGTCAGGTCTTTGCATGAGGTGGCCAAAGTACTGGAGTTTCAGCTTCAGCCTCATTCCCTCCAAAGAAATCCCAGGGCTGATCTCCTTCAGAATGGACTGGTTGGATCTCCTTGCAGTCCAAGGGACTCTCAAGAGTCTTCTACAACACCACAGTTCAAAAGCATCAATTCTTTGGTGCTCAGCCTTCTTCACAGTCCAACTCTCACATCCATACATGACCACAGGAAAAACCATAGCCTTGACTAGACGGACCTTAGTTGGCAAAGTAATGTCTCTGCTTTGGAATATATTATCTAGATTGGTCATAACTTTTCTTCCAAGGAGTAAACGTCTCTTAATTTCATGGCTGCAGTCACCATCTGCAGTCATTCTGGAGCCCCAAAAAATAAAGTCTGACACTGTTTCCATTGTTTCCCCATCTATCTCCCAGGAAGTGATGGGACCGGATGCCATGATCTTCATTTTCTGAATGTTGAGCTTGAAGCCAACTTTTTCGCTCTCCTCTTTCACTTTCATCAAGAGGCTTTTTAGCTCCACTTTCTGCCGTAAGGGTGGTGTCATCTGCATATCTGAGGTTATTGATATTTCTCCCAGCAATCTTGATTCCAACTTGTGTTTCTTCCAGTCCAGCGTTTCTCATGATGTACTCCTCATAGAAGTTAAATAAGCAGGGTGACAATATACAGCCTTGACGTACTCCTTTTCCTATTTGGAACCAGTCTGTTGTTCCATGTCCAGTTCTAACTGTTGCTTCCTGGCCTGTATACAGATTTCTCAAGAGGCAGATTAGGTGGTCTGGTATTCCCATCTCTTTCAGAATTTTCCACAGTTTATTGTGATTCACACAGTCAAAGGCTTTGGCATAGTCAAGAAAGCAGCAATAGATGTTTTTCTGGAACTCTCTTGCTTTTTCCATGATCCAGCAGATGTTGGCAATTTGATCTCTGGTTCCTCTGCCTTTTCTAAAACCAGCTTGAACATCAAGGAGTTCACGGTTCACGTATTGCTGAAGCCTGGCTTGGAGAATTTTGAGCATTACTTTACTAGCATGTGAGATGAGTGCAATTGTGCGGTAGTTTGAGCAATCTTTTGCATTGCCTTTCTTTGGAATTGGAATGAAAACTGACCTTTTCCAGTCCTGTGGCCACTGCTGAGTTTTCCAAAGTTGCTGGCATATTGAGTGCAGCACTTTGACAGCATCATCTTTCAGGATTTGAAACAACTGGAATTCCATCACCTCCACTAGCTTTGTTCGTAGTGATGCTTTCTAAGGCCCACTTGACTTCACATTCCAAGGTGTCTGGCTCTAGATTAGTGATCACATCCTCATGATTATCTGGGTCATGAAGATCTTTTTTGTACAGTTCTTCTGTGTATTCTTGCCACCTCTTCTTAATATCTTCTGCTTCTGTTAGGTTCGTGACATCGTACATGAGACAGGGATGAAGACCATCTCCTTGGAAAAGAAATGCAAAAAAGCAAAATGGCTGTCTGGGGAGGCCTTACAAATAGCTGTGAAAAGAAGAGAGGCAAAAAGCAAAGGAGAAAAAGAAGGATATAAACATCTGAATGCAGAGTTCCAAAGAATAGCAAGAAGAGATAAGAAAGCCTTCTTCAGTGATCAATGCAAAGAAATAGAGGAAAACAACAGAATGGGAAAGACTAGAGATCTCTTCAAGAAAATTAGAGATACCAAGGGAACATTTCATGCAAAGGTGGGCTTGATAAAGGACAGAAATGTTATGGAGACATCCACATTACCATATGTAAGATAGATAGCCAGTGAGCATTTGCTGTATGATGCTGGGAGCTCAAACCCAGAGACCTGTGACAGCCCAGAGGAGTAGGGTGGTGCAGGAGGTGGGAGGAAAGTTCAACAGGGAAGGGACAAATGGATATCTATGGTGGATTCATGTTGATGTATGGCAAAAACTAACACAATATTGTAGAGCAACTAATCTCCAATTGAATTTTTTTTAATTAAAAAAAGGAAAAAGAAGAATCAAATTATCAGTAGAAGAAAAGACACTAGGAAAAGAATGAGGTGTTATAAAAATTTAAAGTGATTAAAATTAAATTTATGACAGGAAATTATTTGGCCATATGCTCCTATCAGCCATACCTGGCTGTACTGAAAGGGTTGTTGTTGTTGTTTAGTTGCTCAGTTGTTTCCAACCCTTTGCGACCCCATAGACTGCAGCACGCCAGGTTTCCCTGTGCTTCACCATCTCCTGGAGCTTACTCAGACTCGAGACCATTGAGTCAGTGATGCTGTCCAACCATCTCACCCTGTGTCATCCCCTTCTCCTCCTGCCCTCAATCTTTCCTAGCATCAGGATCTTTTCTAATGAGTCAGCTGTTTTCATCAGGTGGCCAAAGTACTGGAGCTTCAGGCTCAGCATCAGTCTTTCCAATGAATAATCAGGACTGATTTCCTTTTGGGTTGACTGGGTTGATCTCCTTGCAATCCAAGAGACTCTGAAGAGTCTTCTACAATACCACAGTTCAAAAGCATCAATTCTTCAGCACTCAGCCTTCTTTATAGCCCAACTCGAAATACGTTAATTTATATAAAATGTATGCCCTTGTCTATGAACATTTACTGTCACAAGCTTAATTCTTGAAAGTGACAAGTCTGTCAGTCATGTCTGACTCTTTGCAACCCTATGGACTGTAGCCCTCAGGCTCCTCTGTCCATGGGATTCTCCAAGTAAGAATACTGGAATGGGTTGCTATTCCCTTCTTCAGCGGATATTCTCAACCCAGGGATTGAACCCAGGTTTCCTGCATTGCAGGCAGATTCTTTACTACATTCCTGGGAAAACAATGTAAAATGTCAAGAAACATTTGAATTATGCACATTATTTCCAAGGATAAAAAGTTTTAGTGGGTTTACATTGATAAGTCCATAAAAGTTTCCTGGAATGATTAGAAAGATGTCCACTGAAGCGAACCAAATCAGATATTCTCAGTTCAGGATAAACTGTTCTCTGCTCACCATAAAACTAATACTTCTTAATAACATTGAGTAATCTCAGTGCGGAAGTCTCCCTTTTCTTGCACTCATGCCATTCCTAAGCCCTGCTTGAAAATTTGTACTCTTGCTACCACTGATATATCTGTTCTAGAAAGGAACAGGCTGTCGTTTCCAGGACTGTCAAATCAGGAGCTTTCACGAGAACGCAAAGATTCACTCTATTATTGCACATCATAGAACTCATGCTTGTAGCTTGAAAATAGGAGTCTTTGGTGTAGGCATTTGCTTGTTTGACAGTTCTGTCCTAAATTTTGAAACCAGTGGTACTGTAAAGTGCCTGTCTGACAATGGTGTACCAGCGCTCATTCATGCAAAATAATTATTGTTCACGGTTCCTTAGCTGAAGTCAATAGCTCTGTGCAAAACACAACATAATGCAGAGATCTAAAGTTACTAAATCAAAACTGAGCAAAAGAAGAATTTTAAATGGGCTTGGCAGAAAAAAAAACAAACCCTTTTCTCAACACAATGGAAGCTTCTAATATTTTTAAAAGAGCCTCCACAATAAGAAAATGATGGTAACTTTTATTAGCGTGTCCTGGTAATTGTTATCACAGAACTTCTATGATGTCAAAGAGATAAAAACAATTATGGACATAGCAAGTGGTGCCCATTGCTTGGTCTCTAAACTTGAGACTATTTTCAGGTTTGCTTCTGTGAATTCAGGTTTTTGTTTTATTTTAATATCTATAGCTAACATATTATCTACCCTGAAGGGCTTGATTTAATTAACCTAATTATGTATATAATTACTAACACACATATGGAATGTTGAACTAGCAAATTTTGGGTTGGCCCTGGTGGCCCAGACAGTTAAGAATCTGCCTGCAATGTCGGAGGCCTGGGTTGGAAGATCCCCTGGAAAAGGAAATGGTAGTCCACTCCAGTATTCTTGCCTGGAGAATCCCATAGACAGAGGAGCCTGGCAGGCTACAGTCCATAGGGTCGCAAAGAGTTGACACGACTGAAGTGACTTAGCACAGATTTTTTATCCACACATAACACAATTTGTTTTCCCATTCTTCTTCTGATAGGCATTTAGGTTTTTCCAGTTTGAGGCAATTACAAACAAAGCAGAAGACATTCTTAAGCAATCCCTTTTGTGTCTAAATGTCCTCATTTCTCTTGAGTGATACCTTAGAGTGGAAATGTTGCGTTAGGTCCTACTATAGGTCCAGAGAAAGAATTCCAACAACTCCAGTCACAAAATTCAATCATATACATGTGCGTGCATGTTAGTTGCTCAGTAATGTCCAACTCTTTGTGACCCCGTGGACTGTAGCCCGCCAGGCTCCTCTGTCCATGGAATTCTCCAGGCAAGAATACTGGAGTGGGATGCCATTTCCTTCTCCAGGGGATCTTCCTGACCCAGGGATCAATTCCAGGTCTCCCACCTGGATTAGGACCATAGCCTAGGCCTATGTTTTTGTTTATAGGAACCTACAAGATGGTTTTCCTAGTGTGGATACCCCATTTTTACACTCACAGGGAACATGTGAGAATCCCAGTTGCTTCACACCCTCATCAGTATTTTACCTGTCTTTTTAACTGTTGGCATTTTAATGTTGGGGAAGAAATATCTCACTGTGGTTTGACTGCATATCTCTTAAGACTAATGCCATTGGACACTTTTGCATGTTTCTTAACCATTCATATATCTTCTTTTGTGAAGTGTCTGTTCAAAACTTTTGCAATTTCTCTGTTTTTAATTATATATTTTATCTCCTAATTACTGCTAGAGATAGTCTTTATGTATTTTGCATACATGTTCTTTGTTAGATAAATGTATTGAGACTATTTTTTCCCAGACTATGGCTTGCCTACTCACTTTTTTTTTCAAGTCTTTATTGAATTTGTTACAATACTGCTTCTGTTTTATGTCTTGCTTTTTTGGCTGCAAGTCATGTGGGATCTTAGCTCCCTGACCAGGGATCAAATTCAAATCCCCTACATTGGAAGGTGAAGTCTTAACCACTGGATCGCCAGGGAAGTCCCCTATTCATTTCCTTACTGATATCATTTGATGAGCAGAATTCTTAATTTTTATGAACTCCAGTGTATCAATTTTTTTTCTCTTACAAAGAATGCTTTTTGTATCTAGCCTAAGAAATCTTTGTCAACTCCTAGGTCATGAAGATATTTTCCTATGTCTTATTTCAGAAGTTTTATAGTATAGTATTAGCTTTTAAGTCTATGATCCATATTGAATTATTTTTATATGTATGGTGTGAGCTGGGGGTTGAAGTTCCTTTTTTCCCATATGGCTATCCAGTTGTTCCAGCTCCATTTATTGAAAACTTTCCTTTCTCTATTTCATTGCTTTGCTGAAATTCTAGCACTAGGGGTAAAGAACCCACCTGCCAATGCAGGAGACTCAAGAGATGTGGGTTCCATTCCTGGGTTGGGCAGATACCCTGGAGGAGGACATGGCAATCCACTCCAGTATTCTTGCCTGGAGAATCCCATGGACAGAGGAGCCTGGTGGGCTACAGTCCATAGAATCACAAAGAGTCAGACTCGACTGAAGAACTTGGCTCAGTGCACAATGTCCTGAAAGTCAACTGACCAGCTAAGTGTGATTCTATTTCTAGATTTCTTTCTGCTCTTTTGACCCACTTGTTTATCCTAGACCTTTACCATATTCTCTTGATTACCTTCATGAGTTTTATCATTTTTTAGTTCTGTTTTTGTGTCTAACTCCAGCATGTATTAGGTTCAGATTTTATTTTAAAAGTTAACACAATTTTCAAACTCCTCTGGACCTCAGTGAGTGTAAAATAGGAAAAATAAAAACTCTCTTATAGGGTTGCTGGGAGAGATGAACAATCTAGTATACCTTTAAAAGGGGCTTTCCTGATGGCTCAGTGGCAGAGAACATGCCTGGCAATGCAGGAGATGTGGGTTCCATCCCTGGGTAGGGAAGATCCCCTGTAAAAGGAAATGGCAACTCACTCCAGTATTCCTTCTTGGGAAGTGCCAGGGACAGAGGAATCTGGTAGGCTACAGTACATGGGGTCTCAAAAGAGTTGGACATGACTTAGTGATTAAACAACAACAATACAATACCTTTAAAAAGTGTATTATAATTCTAAAATAATCTTTGTAAGATTAGAATGCTGCTTATTTTTCTTTCACTTTTTGCTTGCCTTCATCTTAAGACATGTTCTCACATATATTTACTGAAATATCCAAAAACGGTCTATATCCTTAGTTTCAGATTTGCAGAGGCAGGTACTGTATGGATTACAGAATAGGCAAAGTTCCAAGAGAATCAAAAGGAGTGATGGGCACCTGATTCCTTCCCACTTATGTGAAACCTAGTGTAGCGGTGATAGCGATATTTTCTGACATTTTTCATTTGTCTATTTTTTGTTTTTTTAAGGCAAGAACTATTAGATTTCTAATGCTTTATTCTTCCAGATCGTTCTGATTTGATCTCCCTTTTCTTTGTCGTAGCAGCTACTCTTTGCTGAATGACTTTTGCTCTCCCCACCCCATATCAGTGACCTTTTAAACTGTTTTAATATTTACTGTGGAATTACTTGTCCTGAACCTTGGATTGAGTTTCCCTGAAAGATCTCATTATAGGCTTAAAATGGTGGTGAGCAGAAGGGTTCAGAGTTTGAACCCTCCCCTTTACCTAAACTAAAACAAGCTGAAAAATAACTCTTTCTCTTCCTCACTCATCTAAGGGCATGCAACAGAGATGAGTAGAAGTGTAAATTCTTTCATAACCTTTTTCCTATTACTACCCTAGTGAGTAAGTGAGTGAAAGTCTTTCAGCCGTGTCCGACTCTTTGCGACACCATAAACTATACAGTCCAAGGAATTCTCCAGGCCAGAATAGTGGAGTGGGTAGTCTTTTCCTTCTCCAGGGGATCTTCCCAACCCAGGGATCAAACCCAGGTCTCCTGCATTGTAGGTGGATTCTTTATCAGCTGAGCCACAAGGGAAGCTATTACCACCCTACATCATACCCCAATTATCATTCTCATTTTTAAATTGAAATTCCTCTTCCTTTGGTTTAGTAGCAGCTTCTTACTTTTGGCTAATGTTTTTACTCAGTTGCAAACTCCTGGAGCACAATTGTTTGATGTCATTTATTTTAGTTTCATGGGCCTTCCCTGGTAGCTCAGATGGTAAAGAATCTTCCCGTAATGCAGGAGATCCAAGTTTGATGCTTGGGTCAGGAAGATGACCTGGAGAAGAGAATGGCTACCCACTCCAGTATTCTTGCCTGGAGAATTCCATGGACAAAGGAATCTGGCAGGCTATGGTCCATGGGCTCGCAAAGAGTCAGCCATGACTGAGCAACTAATACAAATATCTTAGTTCCAAATCTTAGCATCAAACCAAATGCCCTGTATTCACTTCATAACTATCTATTAAATTAATTCTTTATAGTCAATAGCTGATTATTGTAGACAATGTCATATATATAACAGATAGGCAATAATTGTACATGGTTTATTGATGCAGGAACTCAGTACTTATTCACTGATTGATTAATAGTTTGAATTCATTTTATAATTAGAGCACCAGATGAGTCTGGTGATCATTTCAAAAACTTGTTAGAACCACTCAACTGGAATTCTGCATATCGAATTATTTAAATAATAGCTCTCTGTACCTTTTTCTGTAATATTACCCATAAGATTAAAGCCATTTTACCTCATAATAAATGAAAGGAGTCTTCTAAATACTTGTAGTATTAAAATCCCTTGCCAAGAATTCAGAATTATCTCAAATTCTTATTCCAATGAGTGTCACAGCCAAGTTCCAGTGTATTTGACTGAGATAGAATAAATATATGTAGTTTTCAAAAGACTCAGACAATGAAAGTGAAGCACTAATGCCCGCTGATGCTAGACTTTCTAATTCTTCTACTGATATAGTGCTGTAGAAAGTGTTCCAGGGCCTGTGATTAATTTCTGCTTCCTAGAGCAAACTGGGAAATCTTACTTTCTTTTTTGATAGAATATGGATTTGTCCATCAAATCTTAGACAGCTAGTCCTGGAGGCACCTTTTAAAGCCAAAAGGAGGTAAAATGAGGTCAGAAAAAAGAAGTATGCTATATACTGCTGCTGCTGCTGCTGCTAAGTCGCTTCAGTCGTGTCCGACTCTGTGCGACCCCATAGACGGCAGCCCACCAGGCTCCCCCATCCCTGGGATTCTCCAGGCAAGAACACTGGAGTGCGTTGCCATTTCCTTCTCTAATGCATGAAAGTGGAAAGTGAAAGTGAAGTCACTCAGTTGTGTCCAACTCTTCTCGACCCCATGGACTGCTGCCTACCAGGCTCCTCCGACCATGGGACAGCAGGTGGTAGATGTGCAAGAGGTAAGAGCACATGAGAAATAACATAGATGGAAAACATAAATCCTTAAACGTGTTTCAATAAAGCCACGGAAGTGTTGAATTTTAAAAAAAAATGCAGAATGTGAGAGTTATGAGTTATATTTTATCCAGGGAAAAATGAGGACTGCAGCCTGGGAAAACAGCACTTCAGATAGTTCTAAGAAACTGTTGTAAAGAAGCAGGGGGAAAGGTCAATATACACGTGATTTGGTGAAGCGGGAGTACATGCAATCAATCACATTTTTTTTTTTTTTTGCAGAAATGTTCTTAGTCATAAGGAGCAGATGTCATCATGAAGGATTTTCGTGTTTTTCTAGATATGAAAAGATACAAGAATTGGGCTCATAAAATCACCTCCTGAAAATACATATCTGAAGACTTGTTCTGCCAGTTCTTCCTGCCCTGCCTCGACCTGTCCCCACATCCAGCCAGAGTGCCTCATTTCTGCTCCACTTTGAATTCTTCTCGGCAGGTGTTGAAAATCAGCAGCTGCAGTAGCACATATTTAATTCTTATAGAGAGAGATGATAAGTGCCAATGGCAAGTGCCAATTTGCAGTTGACTGAAGTTACATCCATAAATACTGTTGTGGGACAAGGAGGCTTGAGATGTTGTCATTCACTCGCTAAGTTGTGTCAGACTCTGCAACCCCATGGACTGCAGCACAACAGGCTCTTCTGTCCTCCACTCTCTCCTGGAGTTAGCTCAAACTCATGTCCTTTGAGTCGGTGATGACATCCAGCCATCTCACCGTATGTTGTCCCCTTCTACTCTTGCCCTCAATCTTTCCCAGCATCAGGGTCTTTTCCAATGAGTGGGCTCTTCACATCAGGTGGCCAAAGTATTACAGCTTCAGCTTTAGCATCAGTCCTTCCAATGAATATTCAGGACTGTGATATGCTTTAGGATTGACTGATTTGATCTCCTTGCAGCCTAGATACTGGTATTGGAATAACTACACCTTTCTTAAACACTCCCCTTAAATCCTTACAAAAGCTATACTAAGCTAATTGTATAAGAATTGACCCATTTTAATTTCTTCCTCTCAACCCTTTCTGTTCAGAGTGGGGAAGCAAATTGTCCAGGATCACTGATTTGGAAGACTTTTAGGTAATCTACGCCAAAGGTTACATTGTTGTCAGTGCCAGCCTTTCGAAGCAGGGAAAGCAAAGTTCGACAGAAGTATCAGCGACCTCTAATCAGGTCCCTTCCTTGCCCCGCCCCCTAGATTTAAACCTTCTCTAAAGCGTTCAGTGGTTTCAACACTGAGACCTTTAAAAATTGTTTGCAACTACATAAACTTGAAAGGTCCCCAGCCGCTGCAGCGGGCAAGTGGCCTTTGGGGTTGAGAGCTTCAGCCCGCGCGGAAAAGAAAGAGTTCAGAAAGCGCAACTGGTGGGCGGAGGTTACTCCGGGAGAGAAAAATCAGGCGAGTTAGGGGAGGGGTTTGGCGAGGTCTGCCCGTGTGCTTTCAGCGACCCGGAGCCAAAAGCGGAGGAAATTAACCAGAGGGGGCGTGGCCTCTGTGTCCTGCCTGCCCCGCGCATTGAAAGTCCCACAGCTCCCGCGCGACCCGCTTCTGGGACCGGCTCGTGTGCTTTCTCCTGCTGGATTCACACCACCTGCTCGCGAGTAGTGTGTAAGCAGAGGGTAAGAAGAGAGAGGGTGGCGGCGGGAAGGGGGCCGGGGTGGCAGGTGCAGGCTTGGGGTATCTCTGCCGACCTGAAACTTGTTTGCACAGAGTAACTGCTAAAAGTTTGCTTTTCAATCCATTACTTTTAAAAGGGAGTTTCCTTCCTTTACCCTCCCACCCAACCCCGTAGATAAACTGTCAAACTCCAGGAATAAAACTTGAGAGAATAATTCTTTTTGTGTTTAAGTTATGATTTACCCACTTAAAATTCTCAAGCCAAGGGAGCATCCACTTGGAAAGGGCCCCCGTTGAGCTTTGGAGGAGTAAAACGTGAGCTCATGTAACAGCAATCGAGGAATGACTGCAGTTTAAGAAACTTCTGTTCATCCTAAGGGGGTAAAATCTTGCAGAACTTCTGAGATCCAGGACAAACTGCCCTTTGCATCGCCTGAAAGATAGAACTTGCTTTTCTTGGTTCACTGTGACAGGCCAGAGAAACATCAGCAAGGTAAAAATAATGGTAATAATGAACAAAGTGCAGCATGACCTGAATCAGATCCTATTTGATGAATTAGATACCGCAGAATCGGACACGACTGAAGCAACTTAGCAGCAGCAGCAGCAGTAGCGGAGTCAGTTGATTGGAAAGCTAAGGATCAAACCCCTTGGGAAGGTTCTTGACTGTGGTGGTGGGTGGGGGGAGCCCAGTCTGGAGGTGGAAGCTGTATGGAAGGAGTAAAGGAGAGAGGAGCCCTTCTCTGGCAGTTAAGGCCTCATCTGTGACTGCCATTGCTGGACTTGGGTGGTGGGGGGCCAGGGCGCCTGCAGATTCTATCTCCCTGCTGCAGCGTTCTTTGAAATAGTCACAAGCCCTTTGGGTAGTCCTGACACCACTTTTTATTTTCTCCTTTTCCCTCTGCTGTTTACTGTCTAAGAAAGTGCCAAGTGGGCTGTCATCAAACATTATTGAATAGCCTTTGGCAACTTGTCCAGGCCCCTAGCTAACAGGCTTTAAACCAGGCCAGCCCAGTGTTCTGAGAGCCCTAGCCTGCTGTGAATACCAAAGAAGACACACCTTTTATGTTCTCTGGGAATTAGGCTGGTATTGAGTTTTGCTGTCTTCTGAGGTTTCCAAAGTAAGAGGCCTGTGTATGTTGACCATCTTTGGCCATCTTGAAAAATAGCAAATCGGTCCAAATTTGAATATTACTTTCTGTGGCAAGGGTGGTTTTTCTGAGGGTTTGTTTGAGAGTGGAGTTTCTTAAATGCTGAGACTAGAAAAGGAGGTCAGCATAGTTTCCTCAGCATAGTCCCCCTCCCCGCACAACCCAGCAGCATTCCCCCCGTCCCACCCCGAACACCTGGGCCCTGAAGCATAGGGGGCCCTGTCTGCAGTCAGTCTTTTCAGTAAATTCTAGAACTCACAAACAGCGAGGAGACCACTGACTTGTCTTTTCTCTTTATCTCACAGGCAGCGTTCTGTTGCTTTAAGAAGGTCTGAAATTGCAGAGTCATGGCCATGGGAATGTGTGCTCACATTTTCTATGTGTTGCGCAATATTGATGGAGAAAGGCCGCCATAAATAAGAGAACTTTGCTCTTTTTGGCCAAGAGCCTATAAAGAGAAGAGGACTGTTTCTCAGTTAGTAGTATCTGTCACTAAACTGTGATAGACAATAAGGGAGTGGGGGTGGGATTCTGGGGGGAGGGGGAGGGGGATAAGACAGGAAGGGGATTTGACAGAATTTCCCAGAAGACCAGGGTAGTCCAGAATTCTCCTTGATGGGGGATAGCCTACCGGTTCAATATTAGAGAAAACTGGGTTCCAGTCTTGGGCCCTCCACTGTAAATTTGGGTCAGATGACTAATTCTACCTCTCTGGGTCTCAGTTTCATTATATGTTGAGGGTAGAGACAAATATTATTTGCTCTGACTACTTGAATTTCTCCAAGTTCTCAAGAAAGATAATGCTATGGCCTTTGAAATCTCTGAAATTGTATCCTCAGTGCCTAGAACAGTGCCAAGGTAAGAGCTTATTTATTCACCAAATACTTACCTAGCACTTACCAGATCCCACTGCCTTTCTTTTTTCTTTTTATTTTTTTTATTTCAAACTTTTTATTTTGTACTGGGGCATAGCCATTTAACAATGCTGTGATAGTTCCAGGCAAACAGCGAAGGGACCCAGCCACTCATAGGCATGCCTCCACTTTTTCCCAGACTCCCCACTTTATGCTTTATTCACTTAATGCTCCCAAGAGTTTTGTGAGGTAGGAGGTTTTATTAGCCTCATGTTGCAGGGAAGATTTGTTAATCACAGCTAGTACATGGCGGAACTGGACCCACTACGTCTGGTTTTGGAGTCTGTCTTTGTCCTTTGTAAAGGCACCCCCTCCACATTAGGTGACTGAGTCCCCCTCTCCGGAGAGAGAGGTAGATATATTCTTTATTATGCCAACCAGTGTTGGACAATGAAAGGGACAACACACTGTCCAAACAGAATTCATCACTGGAATAATTTCTGTAACTCATCACCAAGGTTCATGTTTTGCTCTGCTTACTTTTCTTAGATAATTTCTACTGCATTCCTTGACTACTCAAATCACTGAGCACTTTAACCTCTGAATTATTATTACTGCTCTACCGCTCTCCTCTCTCTTGATGGCCTTTCCTGAACAAAGCTTCTAGTAACTTCTTTTTGGAGTGCAGTGCAATGGCATGATGCAAGTTCAAGGCAGCTTATCAACAAATAAATCTTGAAAAAAAAAAGTCCAGATTAGCATCACCTAATTTCATGCTATAAACGACTCCTGTTTCTTAATGTCTTACCTTTAGCTCTGCTTACCCCACCCTCAGATGTGCTGGGAGTGGACCACATCCATCCTGAGAGGCCATTTATGGACCCACAGAGTGCGGTGTCAGGAGCTCAGTATTGGCCATCTCCCAAAACCACAGACTGGAGGAGCTAAGCCTCATTCTTGGTGATTGAGAAATTCTCTCCGTGAAGTATACTTTGTGCATTGTTCACATTTAGAGAGAAAAAAAAAAAAATCCTGCCGTTGACCTTTGTCCTCAACTGCTCAAGATTTTGTGTTCTTTCCCCAGCAACAGTCTGAAAGTCTTCCATCTTTTCTCTACTCTTTCAATACCCATGTTTACTGAGAGAAAACCATCTTCTCAACTTTGCTTTCACTGCTAAATGCATTTCATTCTGAGAACATTGGTGAAGACCTACAGAAACCTATTGACTTTTAAAACTAGGGTTGGATAGTAGCACCTCCTACTTGATAAACTTTTCTTAAGTTGTTGTTGTTGTTTTTTTTAATTAACCTCCCTGCTGTGTCTGTCCAGAGGCATAGAATTTAGGGATTCCTTATTAAGCTAATTACTCCAAGTGCACTGTGAAGTCGGAGAGGGCAGTGGCACCCCACTTTAGTACTCTTACCTGGAAAATCCCATGGACAGAGGAGCCTGGAAGGCTGCAGTCCATGGGGTCACTGAGAGTCGGACATGACTAAGCGACTTCACTTTCACTTTTCACTTTCATGCATTGGAGAAGCAAATGGCAACCCACTCCAGTGTTCTTGCCTGGAGAATCCCAGGGATGGGGGAGCCTGGTGGGCTGCCGTCTATGAGGTCACACAGGGTCGGACAAGACTGAAGTGATTTAGCAGTAGCAGCACTGTGAAGAAGAATGCAGTTTATTGGTGACTTCTCCCCACCCCCATCCTAGAACAATAGTAGATACATTAAATGTTGCAAAAAGCAAGGGGTGGAGGCTTCCTGGCAGTCTAGAAGTTGAGACTTTCCCATGTAGGCAGGTGTGGGTTTGACCCCTGTTGAGGGTGGGGCACTAAGATCTCATATGCCTTGGTGGCCAAAAAAAAAAAAGCTCCATAAAACAGAACCAGTGTTTTAACAGCTGGTTCTTGGCCCAGCAACAGTTGGGGGGGAAATCCACATCAAAAAAAAAAAAAATCTTAAAAAATGTTACTAGAAGTATAATATTATCTTGCACTGAGAAGTGTGGACTGAAAAAAACATAATGTGAGAGCTATGAGTTCAGTTTTTGTTGAGGCTTACTGAGGACTGTAGCCCAGGAGACAGCCCCTCAGCTAGCTTCTCTAAAAGCTGAGGAACTTCTCTAAAGAGGTAGATGGGGAAGTCAGTATATAAATGATTTTGGTAAAGGGGGTATGTGCAGTCAAACCCAGATCTTGGTAGAAGGTTGCTGCTGGTTATGAGGAATAGGTATCTCCATTAATGATTTTAGTGCTTTTCTAGGTATAAGAAGATGCAAGAAATCTGGCTCATAAAAGTTTCTCCCGGAAAATGTCTAACTATCTGAAAGCCAGTTTTCCTAGAACACAGGGTGACTTCTTTCTGATAAACTCTGAACTCCTTTCAGGGCATGATAAAGATTCTCATAGAATCAGATGGCAAGTGACAGTCTTTAGCTGGCAGAATCTATCATACTTGCTTTTAAGACTACTGACCTGTGGAGGTGGATTAATTTGCTACTGTGTGTGTGTGAGAGTGTTTAAGCTAAATGCAGCTGATCCTTGAATATCATGGGGGTTGGGGACCTATCCTCTGGGTAGGTGAGAATCCACATGTAACTTACAGTCACCTCCTCCATATACACAGTTCCTTTATATCCGTGGCTCTGCATCTCCAGATTCAACCGACTACTGATTGTGTACCACTCTGGTATTTAGTATCAAAAAAAATCCAAATATAAGTAGATCCACATGGTTCAGATCTGTGTTGTTTAAGGGTTAACTGTGCATTTCTATTTGCCTGAACCCAAGGAGGCTTTTTTTTTAGCCTACCTTTCAAAACAGAGATTGCTTAGGAAGCTTTGGGTTTTTATTTCCAAAATGTGACTAATACTTACCTTGGAGCATAATTGGAAGAAGAAGGAAGGTAACTGGTAAAATGGGTGCTGGCACTGGTGTAGGTGTAGGCTAGGTGCAGGGTAGGCTTCACCCAATGTTCGTTGAATCAGAATTAAGCATTTTGCAGTCTCTTGAAGCAGACAGTGCAGTGTAGTTGGTATATGAGATGTGAGATCAGAGACTTGGGTTCCTCTCCCAGTGTGGCTGCTCATTATCTCTAATTTCCATTTTTTTCATCTGTCGAATAGATATACTCATGAGGATTACAGTCTTATAGAAATTATGTAAGGTAATGCACATAAAGTACATGGTGTAATATAGCCAAGTCTTATAAAATTAAATATATATGTACTATATATATATAGACATGTCACATTCAACAGTAACATACAGACATCTGGATGACCAGTAGCAGAGTCTGGGAAGATATATAGGTTTATAGATTATTGGTAGATGGATAAAATGATCAGAATAATCGCTCTAAATAGGTTGCATGCACGGGTTGAGTTTTGAAGGCAGGAACAGATATGTCTACAAGAGACAACACTCCATGCTAAGCCAGTAAAATGGTGTTTACGCTTGGGTATGAGAAAAGATGGGCTTCTCAGGTGGCACTCGTAGCAAAGAACCCAACTGCCAACGCAGGAGACGTAAGAGATGCAGGTTTGATCCCTGGGTCGGGAAGATCCCCTGGAGAAGGGCACAACGTCCCACTCCAGTATTCTTGCCTGGAGAATCCCATGAACAGTGGAGCCTGGCGGGTTATAGTCCATAGGATTGCAGAGAATTGGACATGACTGAAGCGACTTAGCATGCATGCACACATACACTCATGATAAAAGATGTGTGTTTATGTGGAAGAAAGAGAAGGTGTAGGTAGTGGGGCTGATGATAGAACAGAGAAGGTTAAAAAGAATGTCGGATAGGGCGGACTTTCAGCTTTTTCCTAAATTCTTACCTACGCGGATTTGAGTATCATTTGTGTCCCTCTTCTTCCTCCTCCTCAGCACTTCTCCAGTTACTCTTCCAACTCTAGATTCAAGGAGTTACATTCCATTTACTCTTGACAGCTTTTTGATGGGCGTAAATATAGAATGAGAAGTGACCTGAAGCGTTTTGTAAAGCTAATCCTCCTCCCTGCATCCCTTCTACGAAAGTATCATAAATGCCTATTTCTCCCCCCACGTTTGCAAGCCTTTTATTTTATGTTTCCATTATCCTGTTTCACCCTCTTCACTTGTGTTGGTGTGAATGAGGACACTGGTCATGGTGATAGTGATGATCATGATAAGGAGATAATAAGCTTTATTGAGGGTTTTCATGGACCTGGCACTGTGCTAGGTCATGCTATCTCACTTAAATCCTGACAATAACCCACTAAGTTGGGAGATGCCGACTCATTGGAAAAGACCCTGATGCTGAGAAAGACTGAGGGCAGGAGGAAAATGGGGGCAACAGAGGATGAGATGGTTGGATAGCATCACCGATGCAATATACCTGAGTTTGAGCGAACTCCCAGGGATGGTGAAGGACTGGGAAGCCTGGCATGCTGTAGTCCATGGGGTTGCAGAGTTGGACACGGCTTAGTAACTGAACAACAACTATTCCTATCTTACCAACGAAGAAATCCAGTTTCACAGAGGCTAAATCTCTCAATCAAAGACAATAACCAAATGATGTGACTGGAATTCAAATCCTGGAGTCTGAGATCTTGATTACCACTGAAATGACAAAAGGTTGTGAACTGGATTTATCAAGAAGGGCGTGTATTAGGACTTAGGCATTTCTACTCAAACATTAACGGTACTACTATGTACATAGTTTGATGTTTTGAAAGAGATTCATGGATTCTGGTTTGTGTCCAATTTGTGGCTCATCTTGATGCAAAATATGATTTTATTCCAGCTTTAGCGAAGTTTACCTATGTATATTTGCTTATGATAACCCCTATATTTTCATTTTCACACAGTGCTTGTTTGGTATGTTCAAGCTTAATGATATATAGAACCAGAAAAAACCAGGGATGGGGGTGAGATGAATTGGGAGATTAGGATTGACATATATACACTATTGATACGATGTATAAAATAGACAACTAATGAATGAGAGCCTACTCTATAGCACAGGGAACTCTATTTAGTGCTTAGTTGTGACCTAAGTGGGAAGGAAATCCAAAAAAGAGTGGCTATATGAATAGGTATAGCTGATTCACTTTGCTGTACACTAGAAATTAATACCAGAGAAGGCAATGGCAACCCACTCCAGTGTTCTCGCCTGGAGAATCCCAGGGACGGGGGAGCCTGGTGGGCTGCTGTCTATGGGGTTGCACAGAGTCGGACACAACTGAAGTGCCTTAGCAGCAGGAGCAGCAGAAATTAATACAATGTTGTAAAGCAGCTATACTCTAATAACAAATTAAAAAAAAAAAGAAAACCATGGATAAGAGCAAAGACTATTACATGTATTTCTTGACTTACATAAAAAGAGTAACTTAAATAAATGATTAAAATAGAAAAAAGAACAAGAAAAAAACATGATACTAGTCATTAAAAAAAATCCAAATGGTTATTTCTTCTTCAAATAACCCAAAATATCTTCAAGAACAATATGGTTCATACTGTAGAATAAGGACACCAAGTGACCGTCAAGTTATTGGGGGGTATTTATGTCTGTTTTTTCCTATTTTATCTAAAATCTTTTTTAACATTCCAGACCAAAGTCAAAAAAAATGGTCAACCTTTCGCAGCTAATGGAGAATGAAGTATTCATGGCCTTTGCCTCTTACACGACGATTGTGCTTTCAAAAATGATGTTTATGAGCATTGCAACTGCCTTCTATAGACTGACAAGAAAGGTAAGACATGGGAGGCAGTATTTTAACAGTTGGGATTCTGGAAAGCAATTTTCTAATTTTTTTTTTTTGTGAAACCCAATGGCATATTGTTTTATACTGTAAATGAATATGCAGTCATTTGGTTCAGGTGGTTCTGATATATTTACAGAATAGGTAGTTAAATGGTTTTTTGTTTGTTTATTTTTATTGTTCAGTTAGCATATGAGATTTCTGAAGTATCAGATTCTTCAAGGAAACTTTGCGATTTTGAAGTTGATTTTGCTAACTAGAGCTTAGAAAATAGTCACTTTCTAGACAGTGAATTGATGTTTTCAGCTCTATTACAGATCAGGGATATACCTTAGGGCACAGAATTAAGTTCTTATTGTTATCAATAGAGTCTCTATTATTGGGGCAAGGCATTTGAATTTTGCGTGGTTATGATTTCTTAAGTGAATAGTATTTCTACCCAGCATTATAACAATTTTTTTTTTCAAATGGAGGCTTGGAGAAAGTGGTAGAAAGTTTTGAAACACATAACCCATATACAGAGGAAGGGCTTCTTGATGGCTCAGTAGAAAAGAATCCGCCTGCAGTGCAGGAGATGCAAGAGACATGGATTCAGTCCCTGGTCTGGGAAGATCACTGGAGGAGAAAATAGCAACCCACTCCAGTATTCTAGCCTACAGAATCCCATGGACAGAAGAACCTGGCAGGCTCCAGTCCATGGGATTGCAAAAAAGTCGGACATGACTGAGTGACTGAGCAGGCAACCTGTAAGCAAGTTGGTTTTGTGACAACAGTGACAAGGGAAAAGCAAAGCTACACAGTTAGATGATTTTTACTGATGTGACTCCTGGGCCTGTTCACCAGCTTCTTTCTGTAAATATTTCTCTCTCTTGGTCCCGGTCCCAGTTTCTGTCCTCCAGAGCCTTACTTTTATTTAGAAGTCATAGGCCTCCCTAAGGTATTTTCTTATTACTATCTTGAGGTATCATTCCTTCCCAATGATATTTGCATTTTAATGGGGCACATATCCACATGGGTAAACCTCTAACAGGGCAAGGTGTTTGAGCCTCTGGCTATAAAGTGGCTGCTACTACCAGGTCTTAACTCAATGGTAAAGAATCCACCTGCCAGTGCAGGAGACGCAAGAAATGAGGGATTTGATCCCTGAGTCAGGAAGATCCCGTGGAGCAGGAAATGGCAACCCACTCCAGTATTCTTGCCTGGGAAATCCCATGGACAGAGGAGCCTGGTGGACATGGTACATGGGGTTATAAAAGAGTCAGACACAGCTGAGAGACTAAACAAGCAACCACCAGATCCTCACTATCTTCTAGAAATACTGTGGCATCAAGGATAGCAGAAATGTTGCTTGTCTTAGAAGAAAATGAAAGTGAAGTTGCGCAGTCGTGTCCGACTCTCTGCGACCCCATGGACTGTAGCCTACCAGGCTCCTCTGTCCATGGGATTTTCCAGGCAAAAGTACTGGAGTGGGTTGCTATTTCCTTCTCCAGGGGATCTTTCCAACTCTGGGATCGAACCCAGGTCTCATTGCAGGCAGACACTTTACCGTCGAAACCACGAGGGAAGCCCAAGGGGCTTAGAAGAAAAGGGGAAGGGAATTCAAATTTGTGAAGTGCCAGTGATCTATGCTAGGCACTGTGACACTCTGTTTGTGTGTCAGGTCATGGAAACATTTTACATAATTATTAGCATTATCCTGTGAGATGAGCATTACTCTTCCCGTTTTATGGATGAGGAAATCAAAATCAGAGTGGTTCAGTAGCTTTCCCAAGATTACACACCAACCAAGGCTGAGGCTGAGATTCAAATTCAGATTGGCTTAAACTCCTATTTCAAGCACTTTGCGTTGTAATACATTATTTGCTTATTCTTTATTGAACATCCAGTATGTGCCATACATTTATTTCAGAACCAGACAGACAGATCTGCCCTCAGGAGCTGATCAGTTCTCCTCAACATCTTTATCTGAAATAAATGCTCATGTCGTATTAAGAAAAATACTATCATATTTATGAAGTTTCTCCACTTAAATTAAGGCTAATTTTATAGTTCATGTTTTTCTCTATTATAAATCATTAAATAGTGGAACATAAGTATTTTTAAATACATGCTTCAAGTTTCAGGGAATGGGGAAATCATTTCAAAGAGCATAATAATGACAGGAAGGACTATGTGAAAATATGCCCTGGAACATGTGCTTAGTGTTTATAGGAATACAGTTCAACTTCTTATATTTCACTGGATTGTTCAACCTAAAGTTTTAGTTAAAGTTTTAGTTAACACATATCCTAACAAAGTACAAAGCACTTTTCCTGCCCCCACTCTTTCATGCTGCATGCCTGTTCCTCTGGTATCTTTGGCAAATAAACTTATGACTTTCGTATGAGCCAATCAGTTGGAAATAATATTCTTCAGGAGAAGTGCATCAACATTACTGTTAAAAAATGCCAGTTCACCATAATAATAACTTTTTATTATTTTAATGAGGACTCAGAATTATGCTTTTTTCTGATTTTGCTGCCTTTTCACTGTTTTTATATATTGGTTTATAAAGTTCTTATTTATGCTTCTCTTTAAAAATCTTTTTACACTGTTATTAAAAATTCAGGTTTTAAGAAGAGATGCTTTCTCCTGTGTGTATGTGCTCAGTTGTGTCCAACTCTTTGCTGCCTTATGGGCTGTAGCCCTCCAGGCTCCTCTGTCCATGGGATTTCCCAGGCAAGAATTCTGGAGTGGGTTGCCATTTCCTACTCCAGGGGATCTTCTGGACCCAGGGATCAAACCTGCATTTTCTGTTTCTCTTATGTTGGCAGGCAGATTCTTTATCACTAAGCTACCTGAGAATCCACATTCTTTCTCCTACCCCTAGGTTTGATCTATAGCTCCCCAATTTTTTTTTTTCATGATGACAAAGTGACCAACTTGGATGCCTGTATTTCTTCTGATAAAATATGAATATCAGGTAGAGTACCCGCCCCCATGTTATTTGGTATTTAAATTTTTTTTTTTCCTCGGTATTTGGAATAGGTTTTCGCTAATCCAGAAGACTGCGCAGGCTTTGGCAAAGGAGAAAACGCCAAGAAGTATCTTCGGACAGATGACAGGGTGGAACGTGTTCGAAGGTAAACCAGTGTCTCCTGAAATGACTCACTTGATCATAGGATGTTGGTCTCAGAGTCAAGTGAGGATGTTGGGGTCTGAAGAAAAAGAAAAGTCAATCATTCTACCTACTCTGTATAATTATAGAAAATTAGCCATCTAGAAGTCTCCAACTATCACTGTGATTGCGTGTATTTCCAAGTTAGCTTTTCTGTGCACTTTGTTAGGGTTAATGACTTTGTTCTGTGTAGGGATTTATCAAAAGTAATGACAGGTAAGAGGTGAAATGAGGATGGTAGATTCTTGCGGTTTTTGTCTTCTTTCTCCAGAGGTGAGACTGTCAGCTTGGGTAAAAGGTTGAAGAACTAGGTATTTTTGGCATAAAATGAAAAGTATGAACTTGAGAAATCTCTACCTATCTTCTCTCTCTCTCCCTCCTTTGTAGATATTATATTTAATGTACAGAGAATTCAGTAAACAATGAAAAGCAATAGGCCAAGATACCGTCTACCCAGCTTCCTAATGATACCATTAATAAACTTATTTTAAAAGCACATTCAATTCTAGTTCTGAAGGTATATTTCTTAATCCTTGTCATAAAGTGATGTAAATTACAAACTTTTTCTTTCATCTTTACTGAAGCTTAATTGACAAAATTGTAAGTGTACAATTTGCAGCGTACAATGTCATTTAATACACATATATGTTTCTAAGGAGTCCTTCCATTGAATTAGTTGACATTAATTAATGAATTTCATTAATTAACACATCCATCACCTCTCAGATTTCATCTCTCCTCCCCTCTTCTTTGGTGGGAACATTTAAATTCTACTCTCATAGCGACTTTCAGTTACATGTGCCATGTGTTCAGCTGCTCAGTAATATCTGACTCTTTTGTGGCCCCTGGACTCTTAACGCGCCAGCCTCCTCTGTCCATGGAATTTTCCAGTCAAGAATACTGGGGTTGCCATTTCCTACTCCATGGGATCTTCCCGACCCAGGTATTACATTCCCATCGCTCGCAGCTCCTGCATTGGCAGGCCGTTTCTTTACCACAGTGCCGCCCGGGAAGCCCCAGCTTTCAGTTACACAGTTACACAATACAGTGTTATCTGCTGTAGTCAGTGTGTTATCCTTTAGATCTCAGACCTTGTTCATCTTATAACTGACAGTTAGTACTATTTTATCAACCTCTTCAGACTTCCCCCAACCCCTATCCCCTGGCAATGACTACTTTCTGTTCTTATGAGTTCAGCTTTTTTTCCTTTCGGTAGATTCCATTTATAAATGATACCTTACAATGTTTGTCTTTCTCTGTCTTAGTTATTTCATTCACCATAATGTCCTCCAGGTTCATTCAAATGACAAGACTTCCTTTTTTTTATTTTAAAGACTGAATAATAGTTTAATCTTTTTGGAATAATGGTAGGTAAGTTCTGTGCTATGCTCTGCTGTGCTTAGTTGCTCAGTTGTGTCCAACTCTTTGTGATGCCATGGACTGTAGCCCACGAGGCACCTCTGTCCATGGGGATTCTCTAGTCAAGAATACTGGAGTGGGCTGCCATGCTCTCCTCCAGGTATCTTCCCAACCCAGGGGTGGAATGCAAGGCTCCCACATTGCAGGCAGATTCTTTTAACATCTGAACCACCATGGAGGACCTTCCAAACTGTTCTCCATAGTGGCTGTACTGGTTTATATTCCTGGCAGCAATGTAAAGAGTTCTCTTTTCTCCATATTCTGGCAAGTATTTGCTACCTCTTGTCTTTTCCACAGTGGCCATCCTAATAGATGTAATGTAATAACTCATTTTAGTTTTGATTTGCATTTACCCAGCTGATTGGTGATGGTGAGTACCTTTTCATTACCTCTTGTCCATTTAGATGTCTTCTTTAGAAAAATGGCTACTTGGGTCTCCCTTTTTCAATTGGATTATTTTATTTGTTTATCTATTAATTTGGGGCTATGAAATTGTGAGAGCCTTATATATTTTTAATATTAACTGCTTATCAGATATGGGGTTTGCAAAATTTTTTCCCACTCCATAACTTGCCTTTCAATTTTGTTGATGGCTTCTTATGCTGGGCAGGAACTTTTTGATATGATGTAGTCCCACTTGTTTATTTTTGCTTTTTTTTTTTTTTTTTGCTTTTGGTGTCAAATCCAAAGATATCATTGCCAAGACTAGTGTCAAAGAGCTTACAACCTTTATATTCCCTCTAGAAATTTTATGGTTTCAGGTCTTATATTCAAGTCTTTAATTCATTTTGAGTTGATTTTTGTGTACGGTATAAGATAGGGTTCAGTTTCTTTTGCATGTGGAAATCTAGTTTTCCTGACACAATTTACTGCAGAGGCTGCCCTTTCCTACTGTGTATTCTTGGCTTCTGTGTAAAAAATTGAGTATACATGCATGAGTTTATTTCTGGGTTCTCTATTCTGTTCCATTGATCTGTGAGTCTGCTTTTATGCCAAAAAAATACTGACTTGATTTCTATAGCTTTGTAATGTAGTTTGAAATCAGGAAGTATGAAGTCTCCAGCTTTGTTTTTATTGCTCAAGATCCCTTGGATATTCAGGGTCATTTGTGGTTTCACACAAATTTGGGGACTTTAAAAAAAAATTCTCAAAAAATGCCATTGGGATTTTGAGAGGGAGTACATTACTCTGGGTTGTGTGGACATTTTAACAGTGTTAACATTAATTTTTCCAGTCCATGAGGAGAGAATATCTTTCCATTTATTTGTATTTCTTCATTTCTTTCATCAGTATCTTATGGTTTTCAGTATATAGATCTTTCCTCTCTGGTTAAGTTTATTCCTAAGCATTTTATTCTTTTTGGTGCTATTTTAAAGTTCGTCTTCCCCAGGTGACTCAGTGGAAAAGAATCCATTTGCCAAGCAGGAGACGCGTTCAATCCCTGGGTCAGGAAGATACCCTGGAGAAGGAAATGGCAATCCACTCCAGTATTCTTCCCTCGGAGATCCCATGGACAGAGGAGCCTGGTGGGCTACAGTCCATGGGGACTCAAAGAGTCAGGTATAAGTCAGTGACTAAACAGCAACAGCAGTAAAGTCAGTCTCTTTTATCATTCCAAAAAATCAGCTCTTAGTTTCATTGATTTTTTTCTATTGTATTTTTAGTTTCTATTTCATTTATGTCTATTCTGATCTTTGTTATTTCTTTCCTTTACTAATTTTGGGCTTAGTTTGCTTCTTTTTTTTTACTCTCTTGATACATCAGGTTAGGTTGTTCATTTGAGATTTTTTTTCTTAAATGTGGGCGTTTATCACTATAAACTTCCTTCTTAGATTGCCTTTGCTGAGTCCCCATGAGTTTGGTATGTTCTGTTTCTATCTTTATCTGTCTCAAGATATTATTGATTTCTCTTGAGTTTTTTCTTTGACCTGTTTATGAATTTTCCAATTTTCTTTTCATAATTGATTTCTAGTTTCATATTGTTGTGGTTGGAATAAATGCTTGATTTTGCACTTCTTAAATTTATTAAGACTTGCTTTTTGGCTTAAGATATGATCTGTCTTGGAGAATGTTCCATTTGTGCCTGGGAAGAATGTATATTCTGTTGCTGTTGGATGTAAAGTTCTGTAAATGTCTTTTAGGTCCATCTGAGCTAAGTGGTCTTTCTAGATGCTCTATCCATTGTTGAAAATGAGATCTTGAAGTCCTCTATAATTATGGTATCGTTATTTCTCCTTCAGATCTGTTACTGTTTGCTTTATATATGAAAGTTTCCTATGTTGGGTGCATATATATTTACCAATGTTATGTCCTCTTGATGCCTTGATCCCCTTTATCATTATATAATGAACTTTTTTGTCCCTTGTTACAGTTTGTTTTGATATAAGTATAGCTTTTTCAGCTTTCTTTTGGCTTCCATTTGCATGGAATATCTTTTTCTACACCTTCACCTTGTGTCTATGTATGACCTTAAGTCTTCGTAGGCAGCATGTTGTTAGGTCTTATTTTTATCTGTTCACTCATTCTTGTTTGATTGGAGAAGTTAGCCCATTTTGATTTAAAGTAATTTCTGATGCTTCCCTGGTGGCCCAGACGGTAAAGAATCTGCATGCAGTGCAGGGGTCCTGAGTTTGATCCCTAAGTTGGGAAGATCCCCTGGAGAAGAGAATGGCTACCCACTCCAGTGTTCTTGCCTGCAGAATTCCATGGACAGAGGGGCCTGGCAGGCTACAGTCCGTGGGGGTCACAAAGAGTCAGACGTGACTGAGTGACTAACACTTTCACTTCACTTCTTGTACTTATTGCCATTTTGTTAATTTTTTTCTTAGTTGTTTTGGAATTCCTTTGTTCCTTTCTCTTTCATTGTGATTTGGTGATTTTTCTCTAAGGGTAAGCTTTGATTGCTTTCCTTTTATCTTTTGTATATCTACTATGAGTTTTTACTTGGTGGTTACCCTGAGTCTTATGTAAAACATCTTGTTTTATATTAATAATAGTCTATTTTAAGTTGATAACAGCTTAGCTTTTAATGCATGCAAATGACTTAATGACTAAACAACAACAACAACAAATCTTAATCCACATTTTCTAACTGATTTATTGAGTAAGTTGAAGAAAGAGCCAAGTTTATATCAAAACGAAGAATATGAAGATGTGCACAAATGCAGGATTAAAGACTAAGTTAATCTTGAGACTATATACCATAAGAGAATCTGTAGAAATCTTTGGAGGGGCTTCAGACTTTCCAGAAAATCAAAAGTGATAAGGCAACTATGATCTTGATTCTAAAGGGATTAGATGCTGCTGCTGATACCTGAATTAGAGAAGTAAATTTTTTTTTCAGTCTCCATTTCATTATCTATTTACACTCACCACATTTTAGAAGTGTAGTCAAATATATTCATGGTGTTTCCTATCTTAACTATTCATCAGAAAACTAAATATCTAAATGTTTAAGTATGACTGTGAAAACTCCTTACTGCTTCTTTAATTTTATATAATTTTGCTTATCCTGTGAAATGTATCTAGAATTATACCACAGTGTAGATATGCATTAGAAAATACTAAATGAAGATGGTACATAACTTCAGTGTTTCACATGTTAGAAAAGTGGATTGGCAATAGAATCTCAATAGAAAAAATTTTTCAGTGGGGAGGTCAGTCAAGATGGTGACGTAGGGGACTCCTGAACTTCTCTCTTTACACTCATGTTGTTGTTGTTCAGGTTGTACAGTAGCTAAGTTGTGTCTGACTGTGGCTCCATGGACCACGGTATGCCCATGAAAGCTTAGCCAAAGAGATTTTATTTGGGGATTTTAGATGCCTTCCACTCTCCCTTCTCAGCCCCTACTTCTGTCTCTCCTTACCCATGGGATGGTATTTCTAAAGGAGAAAGCCATTATCTAAGCTGATCTTCTCATCAGATTGTGAACAACAAATAAAATTTAGTGAGAACAATTGCCTTTAGTTGTGAAAGGAGTGTGTCCTTGAGGAGGTGCAGGGACTGTGTGTACAGCGCCCCCTGGTGATCAGACACTGGCTTTTCAATGTGGCAAGAAAGAATCTCCGGGAAAGAGAAGCTTCTAGGTTCCAGGTGTATTTTTTGAGATCAGATCAGTTCTGTTAACAAAGTGATTTACTAAATCACTTTTGGAGATACTTTTCAGAATAAAAGTTCCCACAATCTCCCCTCTCCATTTTTAACCTAGAATTTTTCTTTTTCATTATTTCTACTTGTAATTATCAAGTTGTTTTTATGAGCATATTTTGGTGACAGGGACTGAATTTGGCTACAAAAGATGTGAAAGTTACGCTCTTAGGCATACAATATTGAGAAAATATACACTACACATATAGAAACTTTAATTAAAAATATAAAGTAGTATGTGTTGAAATGTCAAGATAAGTAGCCTAAAGTAAGTTATTTATACTCTGGGCATATGGAAATCAATGATGATTATAAAGCATTTTACATTATGCATTTATTTAATCCTATCCCACATTGTTCTAGAAAGAATGCAAGACTATATACATTCCCTGTGTGTGTGCACACACGCGCACATACATGCACACACTTAGTTGCTCAGTCATGTCCAACTCTTTGCAACCCCATGGTCTGCAGCCTATCAGAGTCCTCTGTCCATGAGTTTTTCCAGGCAAGAATACTGGAGTGGGTTGCCATTTTCTGCTCCTGGGATCTTCCTGACCCAGGGATCAAACCCACGTCTTTTGCATCTCCTGCGTTGACATTCGAATTCTTTACCACTGAGCTACTGGGGAAATCCCATGTACATTCCTTACAACAAGATAAAGTTGTAAGGTAACCAGGACAGCTGAAGAAATAAGGTGAAACAGTTAAAAGAGAAAAAAAAAGGTTTTAATACTTAGATATTTAGAATAAGCTACCTTCAACGAAATTTTATGTGGGATTTTAGATGCCTTCCACTCTCCCTTCTCAGCCCCTACTTCTGTCTCTCAATAGAAACTACCTCTTTATTGAGACTCTTCAGTGGGGTCCAGTTGACACTCACTGGGAATTCTTCAAGGAAGTGGAGGATGGGATTAAATTTAAAGCTAGATGATTCCTTTCTGGCCGCAATGCATGAATGAAGCATTTATTGAGAGATTACTGTGTGTCTGACTGTCACTCCTTTTATTGGAATGCTGTAAAATGGCTTGAAGACTGACTTCCTGCCCTTGAGGGGTGTATAACTTTCCCACTGAAAAGCAGACTAGCGTGCATGTAGTACTTAAAGAATAATATAAAGCTATCTCTCACTAGATGTTCAGTAGTAGGATACAAGTATAACTTCCTAGGGTTTTGGGAATATTTCATAAGGGAAGAAGTTGAAGAATGTTAGGATTTGGAAGGAAAAAAGGAGAGGAGAGAACATGGCAGTTTGGAAAAATTTCTTTGCAGGAACTTGAACACACTGCTACATGGTGAGCATAAAGAGCTTTGGGTAAGAGAAAGGAGTCAGCTGGTCTGGTGTGAAGCTCCTTTTGTGGTTGGCCACCCCCTGACAGTTCTCAGTGACGTATAGCAACTCTGGTTTAGGTCAGGGCGATGCTGAGATCCGAGTGGTTCTGATCTGATTGAAGCATCTTGAGCACAGAGCAGGGCTGGAGTTAAGGTCAGTCCAGAACAAGCTTGCACCAAGGGGCATCTGCCCAAAAGGGAAAGGACATGGGAACATGGGATGATGGAGAGGAAGTAATAGACCCTGGTAGAAAGTGCCCTACTCCAGTACTTTTGCCTGGAAAATCCCATGGACAGAGGAGCCTGGTAGGCTGCAGTCCATGGGGTCACTAAGAGTTGGACACGAATTCACTTTCACTTTCACTTTTCCCTTTCATGCATTGGAGAAGGAAATGGCAACCCACTCCAGTGTTCTTGCCTGGAGAATCCCAGAGACGGGGGAGCCTGGTGGGCTGCCATCTATGGGGTCGCACAGAGTCGGACAAGACTGAAGCGACTTAGCAGCAGCAGCACCAGAAAGTGCTCTTAAAGATGGATGTCCATCTGCTACTAGATTTTGGTAGCCATCTAGGAATGACACAGAAATGAAGGAAACTTCCCCTTTAGGATGCTTTCTGTTGTTTGAGTAGAGAAAGGGTTACAGTGGAAAGGTGAGGCTGAACTACAGCAGATGCTCACTGGGAGAGGGTGTGTCTGCAGTGGGGTCTAAAAGGAAGAGTATACGCACTGTTATATTTAGAAAGGATAACCAGCAAGGATCTGCTGTAGAGCACAGGGAACTCTGCTCAATATTATGTGGCAGCCTGGATGGGAGGGGAGTTTGGGGGAGAATGAATACACGTATATGTATGGCTGAGTCCCTTTGCTGTCCACCTGAAACTATTACAACATTGTAAATCGGCTATACTCAGATATAAAATAAAAAGTTAAAAAATAAAAATAAAAAAAGAAGAGCATGTAAGATGGCATAAATTAACAGTGTGAGGCTCCGTTGAAAACTGGCCTTACTAGAACATTTTGAGGGTTGAGGACAAGGAAGAAGCACTGAATGAAAGAGATAGAGGGAGGCCAGAAAAAAATGGAGAGGCCAGTAAGTTCCAAGGAATGCCTGCCCTTGAATTTCTTCCCCCAAACCCCTACCGCTGGAGCTCTTTACCCCTAATTTTCCTTGACTTTCTTCTCTGTTTTTACACTGTATTCTATTTGTCAATTGCTTAATATAGACTTGGGGCTTCCCAGGTAGTGCAGTGGTAAAGAATCTGCCTGCCAGTGCAGGAGACATAAGAGACACAGGTTCGATCCCTGGGTCAGGAAGATCCCTTGGAGGAGGAAATGGCAACCCACTCCAGTATTCTTGGCTGGAGAATCCCATGGACAGAAGATCCATGGACAGGCTGCAGTCCATGGGATCACAAAGAGTTGGACACAACTGAGCAACTGAGCGCAAACATATTTCTACATGGTCCTATCATTATAGGCTCTTTCTCAACTTTAAAAATGTCTGTCCTCTTAGAATGTGGTAAAGGAGAAGAGTAACATGGCCTAGATGGGAGGTGAAGAAATATCTGTGGTCCAGCAGGAGAATTCAAAGGATCCAAACAAATACCCTTGATGTAACTGGTGACGTGAGCTCATCTTTAGTAGAAAATAGTGTTTCTGCCCTTTCTTGCCCACCTCGCTTTCAGTAACCTTTGGGTTGTTCCATGAGACAGAGGGAATAAGAACACTCATACCCTTTCTGTCTTGGCTTTACTTAGGAACATGTGGTTGTTTATTTAAATCTTTCAGAATTATTACATATCTAAGTTACTGTTACCTTCTGCATGCCTCTATGTTGTTATTCTGTTTGTCAGGAGAATTTAGAGATAATCTACAGAAAACAGGAGAAAGGAAAGGAGGTGATAATGGTGATCTTAGAGCAAAGATTATTTAGTAATTACACTTTTTTTTGACTAAAAGAAAAAAGTGAAAGTGAAATTCGCTCAGTCAGATTGACTCTTTGTGACTCCATGGACTGCACAATCTATGGAATTCTCCAGGCCAGAATGCTGGAGTGGGTAGCCTTTCCCTTCTCCAGGGGATCTTCCCAACCCAGGGATTGAACCCAGGTCTCTATCTTTCATTTGAAACATGTATCAATAGCTTACAAGTTCTCTCAAAATCTCAATTTATAGTCTAGCAGTTTTTCTTAAGCAGTTTTTAACTGTGGAAACTAGAACAGGGTTACCAGATTTGAGAATTAAGCACTTTATAAATATATTTATAAAAATATAATTTTTTATAAATACACATTTTATATTATTAAAAAAAAATTTTCGTCAGTAATTGACGTGTCTTGTGTTCACAATCCTAGCCAGAGGTGCCATGAATCAGAGAAAAAGTTGTGTCTAAGCCATGCTTTCTGTTTTCTTCTAGCTGTGGTATGAAATTCAGATCTAAATGCATGACTTTCCCTTTATTATTGTCTATCATGTTTGTGTATATTTTGCCCATCACTACTAATTCCTTTTGCAATTTTAGGATAGGTTGGCTGATATTCTTCCCATGTTTGAAAGGCTAGTTATATATTCTGTAATCAGTATGTGGAGAAAATGAAATTCTTGATATTAAGATTGGTAAATTGATTTCTGGTAACCTAGTGGCTTGAGTGAATGGGCAAGGGTGGTATCAGTGACCATTTTGCATCGTAGCACAAGTGAGGAGGGGAGTCTTAAGAAAGATACTAACCCAGAGGATTTTCTGCTTTTGGGAAGAAGAATTTTTATAAGAGGAATCTTGAATTGCTATTGTACAGACCTCAGAAGAAAAAATATTTTATATGTATAAAAATGATGGGAGTTTTATTATGTCGATGCACTTTTGATATTCTTGGAAGTGCAAAAAGTCTTCTTTCTTATATATTGAGATACACTGAAAATAAACAAAATAATGAGCCATTCTAAAGGGAATTTGAGAGAAATAAAATGAATCTTACTCTCCATGTTTAAGATCCATTAACACTTCTATTTAGTTTCAGAAGAGAGGGAAAAGTGGATGTATTTCTGCTGATTTTGAAATTAGGGTTTTACAAGTCATCTTTTTTCCCACAGAGCCCACTTGAATGACCTTGAAAACATCGTGCCATTTCTTGGCATTGGCCTTCTGTATTCCTTGAGTGGTCCAGACCTCTCTACAGCCATCCTGCACTTCAGACTCTTTGTCGGAGCACGAATCTACCACACGATTGCGTATTTGACACCCCTTCCCCAGCCAAATCGCGCTTTGGCTTTTTTCATTGGCTATGGAGTTACACTTTCAATGGCTTACAGATTGCTGAAGAGTAAGCTGTACCTGTAAAGAGAATCATACAACTCATCATCCAATGATTTTCTAAAAATTCTGTACTTCCAATTTGTAATGAATCCTTTCATGATTTTAAGCAGGAGGGGAGCAGAGAAATTAAGATAGAGAAAACCCAGTCTGCATATTAATACTGCCGATTGCCTTTATTCTTGTTTTGTATTTATACAGGACATTTAACATAATTTTTAATTCCTTTGTCTTATTCATAAAATACTTTGTTGTAAATTTTGATTATAATTTGTAACATTTGTTCAACATTTCATATTTTGAATCTTTAAAGAGTAAGTATGTATATGTTAAACCTGTATTTCAATATTGATGAGATGGGCATATGAAATAAAAAATTCAAAGGATAATTTCATTTGGTTTTATCTTTCTCAAAATATTTTCAAAAGTTTCAAGCTACAGAAAAGTAGTACCATGAACTTTTATATGTTTCACCTAGATTTACCACTTGTTAACATTTCCCCATATTTGCTTTAGCTCCATCACTCAATGTTTTTTTCTGAACAGTTTGAAAGTTGTTCAATTGCTAAGTCATGTCTGAATCTTTTTGGTCTCATGAACTGTAGCACACCAGGCTTTCCTGTCCTTCACTATCTCTCGAAGTTTGCTCAAACTCCTGTCCATCGAGTCAGTGATGCCATCCAACCATTTTGAAAGTGAGCTACTCGTAAGACACTTCACTCTAAATACTTCAACATATATCTCCTATGTACAAAACAGTCTCCAAATAACCATATCATTATCACACCAAAGAAATTTAACTAAGATGGTATAAATGAACCTATTTGTAGGGAAGAAATAGAGATCTCACTTGGTGCTCTGTGATGACCCAGATGGATGGGATGGGGATGGGAGGGAGGTCCAAGAGGGAGGGGATATTTATGTATACATATTGCTGATTCACTTCTTTGAACAGCAGAAACTAATGAGACACTTTAAAGCAATTATACTCCAATTTAAAAAAGAAATCTAACTCTAATACAATACCATTATTTAACATATATGGTGAGTAGTGAAAGTTGTTCAGTTGTGTCCAACTCTGTGACCCCATGGACATACAGTCTATGAAATTCTCTAGATGAGAATACTAGAATGGGTAGCCGTTCCCTTCTCCAGGGGATCTTCCCAACCCAGGGATTGAACCCAGGTCTCCTGCATTGCAGGCAGATTCTTTATCAGCTAAGGCACCAGGGAAGCCCATTTTAACATATATATTTAATATACATAGTTCATATTTAAAGTTTCCCTAATTTTCCCAATCATGTCCTTTATAACTACTTTATTTTTGATCTAGGAATCAGACAAGGACCTCACACTGCTTTTTGTTATCATTTCTATTTACTGTTCAATAAAATGGATGAGTTCTTTTTTTTTTTTTGTCTTTTATGACTAGCATTTTTTGATGAGTTTGAGGCTGGTTTTACAGAGTGATCCTTAATCTGATTTGATTTTGTCTATTATTTTCTAATTCTTGGATTCAGATTAAACATTTTTGGTAATGTGTTCTTCAGATTATAGTACATTAATATACATATGTCAGTTTGTGCCATTAGTGGTGATCAATTTAGTAAGGTAGTATTGACCAGATTTATTCATTGTAAAGCTATCTTTTTAACTTTATAATCATATTTGGGTGATAAATTGAGACTGTGCAAATCCTGTCTTCCTATAAACTTTTACCCAATGGATTTAGCATCAAAAATGCTCAGTTTTGTTTCCGTATAAAAAATATATAATCATAAAACATAAATGTTTACAAGCCTATAAAACACTATATATCTATACACATTTAGATTTTTTGATCTTGAATTATGTGTACTTAAACCTTTTTAATAAATGATGAGCATTTAAAATAATATTTTTTATACTTGACATTTATATTATTAGTTTTTCTATCTCTTGATTGATCTTAATTCTAAATACATATTTCTTAAATAGTGCTTTTAGTGGCTCTCATAATCGTTCATTTAAGTTTACCGCACAAAAGAAAAGTTACTGAGTTGTATTATAAGTTTCATAATTTGAGCAGCTCTTAAGTTCATAAAACGTTTTGGACAGTTGACCATGAGAGTTAGGTCCAAGTTTCATTTTGCTTCTCTTCCTAATGTTAAAAGCAGCTTTGCTTATCAGGAAAGCTTTGTGCTGTAAATAATGGGAAAGACCATGAATTCGGAAGTGAAAAGTTCAAAATTTAAAGACTATCTCTACCTGCATAAACACACACACATGCACACACCCAACCCTCTGGATTTGGGTAACCTATTACCCTGTCCAATATGTAGTTCCCTTATACTTTTGAGAATTTTTAAGGTCAAATGATCTATGTACATGAAACATATGAGAAAAGGATATTCTAAACAATAAAGTGTCCTCCATATGTAAATTACTTGGGTACTCTATCAAGCACAAAGATTTAGTTAGCTGAGTTCTATATGAGATACTTGTTTAACCATCATCACCTCTATAATTGTTTTAATAAATTTTCTAATTCCCTGGTATTGCTTCTCAGAGTAGCATCAGAATGCACTGCGGTTATTATAATGGGTATGCACTCAGCTGCTAACATTTGATAGCCATTACTTAATGACTATCAGGAAAAAGAAAGGACATTTAAGTTAGGTATTTGGAGAGGTATAAGAACTATGTATATGTCCAGAACATGCCTAAGAAGAAATGAAAACATCTAGACATTACTAACTTCCATTTCCAAGTCTGAATAATAGTTTTAAAGATAATTTAAAGTGGTTTCTAACTGTATATTCACTCAGAAGGGAAGCTGTAGGTGTTGGAGAATTTATTAGTGAAGCTTTTAATGGGAGAGAGTGGATGAAGGGTAAGAATATTTACTGGTTCAGTGTCCCCTGCACCAAAGAATCTCCCCCTGATGACACGACGCACTGGGCTCTGGGGGGGAGTCTGTGCCATAAATGGCTTTGCCTTGTGATGGGACAGCGGTGGAGAAGAGATAGCACAACTTGTATTAACACTGTTAACCTGTGAGGGATGCGATGAACATGCTCACATTTCTACCACTTAATTAGAATCCTTTGAAAGCAACAATTGTGTTTCTTTATCTTTGTATGTATATCTTGATTCATGTACATGGACATACACATCTGTATTCACATACCCCATTCTCGGACTCCACACAGACACATACACACAGTTAATATTATACCACCACCATCACCAGTATTAAATTAACCATTATGGATATACTTAGTAATTAGGTAACAAGTTACTTTTTCAAATTTCACCAATCCCTTCAATCACACCTTGGTGTCTTGTTACAGACCCTAAACAAACTGCAATAAGTAAGTCAAGATCTTTCTGCAGAAATCAAAAGGTATTTATCTGTAATTCTTATAGTGATGGGAGTTTTAAGGGAGAGGGTGCTGCTGCTACTGCTGCTGCTGCTAAGTCACTTCAGTTGTGTCCGACTCTGTGCGACCCCATAGACAGCAGCCTACTGGGCTCCCCTGTCCCTGGGATTCTCCAGGCAAGAACACTGGAGTGGGTTGCCATTTCCTTCTCCAATGCATGAAAGTAAAAAGTGAAAGTGAAGTCGCTCAGTCGTGTCCGACCCTCAGCGACCTCATGGACTGCAGCCTTCCAAGCTCCTCTGTCCATCAGATTTTCCAGGCAAGAGTACTGGAGTGGGGTGCCATTGCCTTCTCCGAGGGAGAGGGTGAGTGACTCTCAAATGGGGCTGGAGGATAAGGCAGGTTTTATCAGAATCTTTACAGCTAGCATCTACACACACAAGATATATATATAAAATCTATGTTATTTAGGACATATTCCCTATGGTTATTTCATGTAGTATTATATAGAGTAGAATCTTCTTAGCAGGTAGGGACATCTACCTCTATGATATACTTCTTTGGCTTGGACATATTGAAAGCTGGTTGTGGGACATCAGAATTTTATATATATTAAAAGGCTCTCTGGTTTCAAAAGACTGAGCAAACCTTATCTAATCAATGCCAAGTGGGTGAGTCCCTCTGTTTTGAAAACTCATTACTTTATCAGGGTATCAACGTGACTAGGCCCTGAGAGGTAGGCTCATGAATGAAACTTGAGTGTAAGCCATAATAGCAAAGAATTCATAGAAACTCAGTCTTGTAACTTCCTCATGATCAAGTGGTCTGAAACCCAGGGATTAGTCCATTCTGGCATTGTGGTTAAGCTACTTTGGAAATTAAATTATGATCAGAAATAACCTGTTGAGTTTCTCTGGGGGAGCATTGCCAGAGGTACCAAAGTTACTCCATGACCTAGTGCTCTACATATTGAAAGTAGGCTTATGTGGCAAAAAAAAAAAAAAGTTTGTGTGGCCTGGTGAGCATGGATTTAGACCAGAGTTGGATGAGTCAAATATTCAATGACATAAGATTAGGCAATCTGATACATCCATTTCAAATGGATCTTCACATACATAGATCCATTTCATAAAGATGATGTCATGAGTGGTACTAAAAATATTCATAGTCCATTGGCTACAGTACCGCACATTCATCTCCACACCTGGACCAGTCTTGTGAGTGGGATTGAAAGACCAGGTCTAAAGACACACATTCCTCACCATTGTGGGCACTTAAGTACAGTCAACACTTATCTTTGCATTCCTCTTTTTGTCTGTTTCCTTGGCTGTCTAATCCTTCTTCCGAGTGAAATAGTTCTCTTTGCACCACACTAAAAGTCAGAGTCTACTCCTTGGGTCTTCTTAACCTGAAAGTGAGCAACTGCCCTTATCTGTGCTGTGTTAGCCTAAGTGCTTATCAAAGGTCAAATGTACAACTTCTGATTCCTATTTTTTAGGGGAACCTGGTCTTCCCTGGTGGCTCAGAGGTTAAAGCGTCTGCCTGGAATGCAGGAGACCCTGGTTCGATCCCTGAGTTGGGAAGATCCCCTAGAGAAGGAAATGGCAACCCACTCCAGTACTCTTGCCTGGAGAATCCCATGGAGGTAGGAGCCTGGTAGGCTATAGTCCATGGGGTCACAGAGTCAGACACGACTGAGTGACTTTACTTACTTACTTACTTACTCAGATGGTAAAGCATCTGCCTGCAATGTGGGAGACCCGGGTTCTATCCCTGGGTTGGGAAGATCTCCTGGAGAAGGAAACGGCAACTCACTCCAGTACTCTTCCCTGGAGAATCCCACAGATGGAGGAGCCTGGTAGGCTACAGTCCATGGGGTCGCAAAGAGTTGGACATGACTGAGCGACTTCACTTTCACTTTTCAAGAAACACATAGGTGGTTCAATGGCAAAGAATCTGCCTGCCAATGAAGGAAATGTGGGTTTAGTTCCTGGGTTGGAAAGATCTCTTGGAGTAGGAAACAGCAGTCCACTCTGGTATTCTTGCCTGAGAAATCCCACGGACAGAGGAGTCTGGTGGGCTGTACAAAGAGCTGGACACAACTGAGCGATGGCACATTCCTGCAAGCAACACCTAAGCACTACTAACAGCTTGGTGTAACATTCAGTGATTCCAAGGCCAGATATTTCTCTAGGCATTGAGAAGAAGGGAATAGCGATTCTGGTGCCCAAAGCATTCAACTTTCATGTAGAGAGGCTCAAGCCTAAGGAATCCAGGATAACCTAAGTTCTAGAAACCATTCATCTGAGGGTTCTCCTTTATAACTAGCCCCCCTCCAAATTTTTTTTTTTTTTTGCAAAGTTGCTTCACACTGAGTCTTCTTGGAGGCAGGTGGTGAGAAGCGAGGCAATTTGCCTTGAAAGTCTCTACAATCCATTTAGAAACAGCAGCACAAAAATCCTATGATCATCTCCCCACTGCTAGCCTGAAATGTCAGCCCTGTGGGAAGCTGATAGGTGTTCCTGCTATCAGTGGAAGCACCACCTCTACATTCGTATCTTTCAGAGCACTTTATTCACCATACATCCTATGTAAACTGTTGGATTTGACAAGGAGGGGTTGTCAAAGGCAGACTACTGGGAAGGGGCTATGTTGGCTTGAATTTGGCACCAATCTCTCACGCTTGACAGCTCAAGTACAAGATTGTGGATGAGCTATAGGACCTATGAGCCTCCTCAGTCAGCAAGCGCAGGCCCTAAGTCACATTTAATTCAGAAAGCCCTGACAGCCCGGCATAAAACGGAAGCAGTAAAATGGAGAGGTAGGGGCTGCGTGCAAGAGGAGCCATTTAAGTTATTTCCTTCTTACTGGAGTTCCGGAAAATAAGAACCAGGGTGATATAGACTGGGGTACATCATGAAGAGATCTGCGCTAGCAATTTAAAGAAAATTGTCTAAATGTTAAGCCTGGGTGACATGATTTTTTTATAGCTAAAAGGGGAGTTAGTGGAGTCAGAGCTGTCTAAAATCCTTCATCTTTTACCCTAAATTATACATATCTGTGGAGAAAGAAATGGCAACCCACTCCAGTATTCTTGCCTGGAGAATTCCACGGACAGAGGAGCCTGGCGGGCTGCAGTTCATGGGGTGGTTGCAAAGTGTTGGACACGGCTGAGCGACTTTCACTCACTATGCCTATCTATATCTATTTGTTGCTTCTGTTTAGTCACTCAGTCGTGTCTGACTCTTTTGCAACCCCGTGGATTGTAGCCTGCCAGGCTCCTTTGTCCATGGAATTTTCCAGGCAAGCATACTGGAGTGGGTTGCCATTTTCTCCTCCAGGGGATCTTCCCAACCCAGGGATCAAACCGGTGTCTCCTATGTCTCCTGTATTGGCAGGCGGATTCTTTGCCACTGAGACACCAGGGAAGTTCATCTATATCTGCACTGCTATATAAACAAAACCATCTAAAATAAAGAGAAAAGTAAAGAATTGGAGCAGTTTTATATAGTGAATAGAACATTAGATTTGGAAGCACTGATATTTGAATCTTGACTCTGACACTTTCTGGCTGCCTGAGATAATGACTAAGGTATTTAACTTTCTTAAATCCCATCTTTAATTCTAAAATGGCAAAATTAAGCCTTTACCTATGGTATTAATAATCTTTGGCCATAATAATTCTACATAACAAATCACCCATGACTCAGGGGCTTTGCAAATGATTTTGCAGGGTTCAACTGACGTTGGCCGTTTACTCATGTGTCTTCTGTGAGCCGCAAATTGGCTGAGTGGTTTTCCTGGCCATGTGTCTGACTCTCTCATGTACCTGCCAAATGGCTGGAGCTTGGCTGATTCTAAATGATCTCAAGTAGGGTTACTCAACTCTACTCCATGTGTCTCATCTCCTAGTGTGGGGGTCAGCAAACTATGGCTCATTGGCCAAATCCAGTCTATGGGTTGTTTATATAAATAACAAACATTATTATAAATATTTCCATAAATGTGTTCATTGGAATGCAATTGTGCTCATTCATTTCCATATTTTTTTGTGGCCACTTTCAGGCCACAATGGCAGCTTTGAGTAGTTGAATAGTCACGCTAGAGGCCATGTGGCCAACAAAACCAAAAAGTCTGGTCTTTTACAGAAAAATTGTGCTGACTCTTGCTCCTGTAGGCTAGCCTCGATGTGTCATCATGGCCATGGCAAAGAGTAAACAATAAAATGGAAATGTGTAAACACCTTTTCAAGATTCTGCAAATATCAGATCGGCTAATATGCTATTGGCCAAAGAAAGTCATATGTGTGACTGCAAAATTAAAGTGCTAGGACACAGACTCAGTCTATTAGAAGAATAGCAACATCATGTGGCCCAAGGACCTGGATGCCTGAAGAGATGAGGAATTTAGTCTATTTATGCAAACAATCTACCACACCTGCCCACTTTAGGATATTATTATGAGAGGTTCAAGTCAGACACATGTAAAACATATTAACTCTACAAAACTATGTGATTAAACAGCATTCATTCTAATGCATCCTAATTTTATCGTATTAGTGGTTATAACCCATTATATACTTGGTGTGATAGGAATAGTTATAGCTAACTATGTGGTATGTGAACTTGGCCTTCTTGCTCTCATTTGCAATGTACTCCTTGAGGGGACAGATGGGACAAGGAACAAATATTTGGATAGCCTTATCGCCTCTATAATCAAGTTGGTTCCCAAACGGTGCCCAGTCTGTTCTCTTGAAATTATCATCTGCACCCTGCTCCCAACCAAGTGTTTCATCAAAATTAATCCAGTTCTGATTATTGGTGCATTGAGTGTAGCACAGGCAACACTACTGGCATGAATTTTTGTGTTGGTATTTGCTGGAATCATTGTATTTTATCTTTCTATGGATAGAATTAATCGTGAAAATAAAGGCTGTACTAAATCCTTGTCTGAACTATGTCTATAACTTGATAGCTGAAGGAATGTAATTTACTTTTTCTTTATAACTCATCTTTCATGACAATACAGTGTTGAAAACCAAGAACTGGTTCTAATCATAGCTTCCCATCGGTTTGCACGAGACACGGGCAAATCACCTACTCTTTCCCTCTCCATGTCATCACATTTAAAATCAAGGGATTAAGTTAAAAAAATATTTAGAACAGTCTCTGAGTCTAGAAATTCTGTTTGTTCTCGAGGCAGGTGTTGGTCTCCTCCTTTTCCAGTGATAAAATATGAATAGAAAGTTGTGGGAATAATTATGGTAGGAAGCTTGTAGCCTCTATTAATGGGGTCAAAGCTAGATTTGTGTGTTAAATAGCATTTTGTGGTTAGCGTCTTAAGATAATAATCTTTAAATTAATTTTCTCTGAATCATGATTGTGATGCTACCAAATTCAAAGGGTTGTGTGTTAATTTCAGAAGTAAAGAAATGCGCTGAGTTACCCCCACTTTAGGGCTTCCCTGCTGGCTCAGATGGTAAAGAATCTGACTGCAATGTGGGAGATCCGGGTTTGATCTCTGGGTCGGGAAGATCCCCTGGAGAAGGAAATGGCAACCCACTCCAGTATTTTTGCCTGGAGAATCCCATGGACAGAGGAGCCTGGTGGGCTACAGTCTTTGGGCTCACAAAGAGTTGGACATGCTGAGTGACTAATGCACACACACATCCTTTCTTTAAGACTTCCTTCCATTAAATCTTCTTCAGACATTGAGCGTGCTGCCACTCACGTAGATCGGTCACCGATGGTAGTGACTGTGGAACAAACAAATAGAATGCAAGAAGAAATGAAGCAGAGTCCCTTGGTCTTTTTCATCCTGGGCTCCCAGAACCTTGACTCTAAGAGTTATTTTCTACTGAGTCCAAATATTTATATGCAAAATAGATATATTACTTAATTTTTTGTGAAAGAAATATATACTGAGGGCCTCCTATGTGCCAGGTTCTGTTCTAAGCATTCGCTATACATCAGTGAATAGACACAGTTTGCCTTCTAGTGGGAATTCTTTAATTTAGGATTGTAAAGCAAGCGAAAGGATTTGTTGAACTGATTGAACCCATACTATTATAAGAATTTCCTATGCCAGTGGTAGTCCACTAGGGCCTGTGGGCCCAATCTGGTCTTCTACTTGTTTTTTTGGCTTACAAGCTAAATTTTTTTTTTTTTTTCCTAATGAACATTTGCAATAAATCTGATGATAGGGAACATTAACCTTGAATTCCACTTTGGCAAAATGTTATCCTCTGAATAAAATTTCCTTCTCACTAGTAAATCTGAATTACAAAAATGAAGTTGTTCTCTACCATTATTTTTTTAATTTCATTTTTATTTTTTGAATAAAAGATGTGGAAATTTATTTTCTTATTTGTTATATAAGTTCCTAAGTTCCTACATAGCATGATTGATTTTGCCTTTTAGCTCAGAAAGTCTAGTTATTTACTATCTGGCCTTTTACAGAAAAAGTTTCTCAATGTCTGATCTATACAATTGAATACAAAGAATATGAATGGATATAGGAATTTTTCTAGTTCTCTTTCACTAAATAACTGAATTTAATCAAAACAACTTAAAAAACTTTATTTCAGCATCATTTTATATTTAGATTATTATCTATCTTTGTTCTAAATTATTATGTCCTATATGGTATGGTATATCTAGGATATTAGATAATCTTATAAGCAATTGTTTTCTCATTTGTTAAAGGATTGAGATATTGTTAACTGACCTCTGTGAAAACAAAGCTTTTCATTTTGTGTATGGTTTCCTTTGCTGTCCAAAGCTTTTAAGTTTCAGTCTCACTTGTTTATTTTTCTTTTAATCTTCATTACTCTAGGAGGTGGATCCAAAGAGATACTGCTGTGATTTATGTCAAAGAGTGTTCTGCCTATGTTTCCTTCTAAGAGTTTTATAGTATCTGGTCTTACATTTAGGTCTTTAATCTATTTTTCAAAAAAACAAAAAGACAACCCACAGAACAGCAGAAAATATGTATAAATGAAGTGACTGACAAGGATTAATCTCTAAAATATAAGAACATCTCGTACAGCTCAATACTAAAGTCAAACCAATCAAAAAATGCTGCTGCTAAGTCGTTTCAGTCGTGTCTGACTCTGTGCGATCGCATAGATGGAAGCCAGCCAGGCTCCCCCATCCCTGGGATTCTCCAGGCAAGAGTACTGGAGTGGGGTGCCATTGCCTTCTCTGATGGGCAGATCTAAATAGACATTTCTTCAAAGAAGACATTTGTGGTTGTTGTTCAGTCGCTAAGTTGTGTCTAACTCTCTGCAACCCCATGGACTACAGCACACCAGTCTTCCCTGTCCTTCAGTATCTCCTGGAGTTTGTTCAAACTCATTTCCATTGAATCAGTGACGCTATCCACACATTTCATCCTCTGTCATCCCCTTCTCCTCCAGCCCTTGATCTTTTCCAGCATCAGGGTCATTTCCAGTGACTCAGCTCTTTGCATCAAGTGACCGAAGTATTGGAGCTTCAGCTGCAGCATCAGTCCTTCCAGTGAATAGGGAATGGCAAACCACTCCTGTATTCTTGCCTTGAGAACCCCATGAACAGTACGAAAAGAAGACATAGATTACCAAACAGCACATGAAAAGATGCACAACATTGCTAATTATTAGAGACATGCAAATCAAAACTACAATGAGGTATCATTTCACACCAGTTGGAATGGCCATCACCAAAAAGTCTACAAACAATAAATGCTGGAGAAGGTATGGGGAAACAGAAACCTCCCACATCATTGGTGGAAATGAAAAGCGGTACAGTCACTATGGAGAACAGTTCTTTAAAAAATTGAAAATATATGATTCAGCAATCTCACTCCTGGGCATATATCTGAAGAAAACCACAATTTGAAAAGATACATGTACTGCAGTATTCATTGCAGCACTATTTACAATAGCCAAGATATAGAAGCAACCTAAATGTCCATTAACAGAGAGATGAGTAAGGAAGATGTGATACATATGTATAAAGGAATATTAGTAACAAAAAAGAATGAAATAATGCCATTTGTAGCAACAAGGATGGACCTAGGGATTATCATACTAAGTGAAGTAAATCAGAGAAAAAACAGATATCATATGATATCACTTACATGTGGTATCTAAAAAAATGATACAAATGAACTTATTTATAAAACAGATTCATCTACTTTGAAAACAACCTTGTGGTTGACAAAGGGGAAAGGTAGGGGAAAGGATAAATTCAGTTCAGTTCAGTTCAGTCTATTAGTCTTGTCCAACTCTTTTTGACCCCATGAACTGCAGCACACCAGGCCTCCCTGTCCATCACCAACTCCCGGAGTCCACCCAAACCCATGTCCATTGAGTCAGTGCTGCCATTCAACTATCTCATCCTCTGTTGTCCCATTCTCCTCCTGCCCTCAATGTTTCCCAGCATCAGGGTCTTTTCCAATGAGTCAGCTCTTCACATCAGGTGGCCAAAGTATTCGCATTTCAGCTTCAACATCAGTCCTTCCAGTGAACACCCAGGACTGATCTCCTTTAGGGTGGACAGTTGGAACTCCTTGCAGTCCAAGGGACTCTCAAGAGTCTTCTCCAACATCACAGTTCAAAAGCATCAATTCTTTGGCACTCAGCTTTCTTTATAGTCCAAATCTCACATCCATAAATGACCACTGGAAAAACCATAGCCTTGACTAGACGGACCTTTGTTGGCAAAGTAATGTCTCTGCTTTTTAATATGCTATCTAGGTGGGTCATAACTTTTCTTCCAAGGAGTAAGCGTCTTTTAGTTTCATGGCTGCAATCACCATCTGCAGTGATTTTGGAGCTCAGAAAAATAAAGTCTGACACTGTTTCCACTGTTTCCCCATCTATTTCCCATGAAGTGATGGGACTAGATGCCATCATCTTAGTTTTATAAATGTTGAGCTTTAAGCCAACTTTTTCACTCTCCTCTTTCACTTCCATCAAGAGGCTCTTCAGTTCTTCACTTTCTGCCATAAGGGTGATATCATCTGCATATCTGAGGTTATTGATATTTCTCCCGAAGATCTTGATTCCAGCTTGTGCTTCCTCCAGCCCAGTGTTTCTCATGATGTACTCTGCATATAAGTTAAATAATCAGGGTGACATTATGCAGCCTTGACATACTCCTTTTCCTATTTGAAACCAATCTGCTGTTCCGTGTCCAGTTCTAACTGTTGCTTCCTCACCTGCATACAGGTTTCTCAAGAGGCAGGTCAGGGGCTCTGGTTTTCCCATCTCTTTCAGAATTTTCCACAGTTTATTGTGATCCACACAGTCAAAGGCTTTGACATAGTCAATAAAGCAGAAATAGATGTTTTTCTGGAACTTTCTTCTTTTTCCATGATCCAGCAGATGTTGGCAATTTGATCTCTGGTTCCTCTGCCTTTTCTAAAACCAGCATGAACATCTGGAATTTGATGGTTCATGTATTACTGAAGTCTCGCTTGGAGAATTTTAAGCATTACTTTTCTAGCATGTGAGATGAGTAAAATTGTGCAGTATTTTGAGCATTCTTTGGCATTGCCTTTCTTTGGGATTGGAATGAAAACTGACCTTTTCCAGTCCTGTGGCCACTACTGAGTTTTCCAAATTTGCTGGCATATTGAATGCAGCACTTTCACAGCATCATCTTTCAGGATTTGAAATAGCTCAACTGGAATTCCATCACCTCCACTAGCTTTGTTCATAATGAAGCTTTCTAAGGCCCACTTGACTTCACATTCCAAGATGTCTGGCTCTAGGTGAGTGATCACACCATCATGATTATCCGGGTTGTGAAGATCTTTCTTGTATAGTTCTTCTGTGTATTCTTGTCACCTCTTCTTAATATCTTCTGCTTCTATTAGGTGCCTACTATTTCTGTCCTTTATTGAGCCCATCTTTGTGTGGAATGCTCCCTTGGTATCTCTAATTTTCCTGAAGAGATCTCTAGTCTTTCCCATTCTATTGCTTTCCTCTATTTTTTTTTTTTTTTGCATTGATCACTGACAAAGGCTTTCTTATCTCTCTTTGCTATTCTTCAGAATTCTGCATTCAGATGGGAATATCTTCTTTTCTCCTTTGCTTTTAGCTTCCCTTCTTTTCACAGCTATTTTTAAGGCCTCCTCAGAGAGCCATTTTGCTTTTTTGCATTTCTTTTTCTTGGGAATGGTCTTGATTCGTCTCCAGTACAATGCCACGAACCTCCATCCATAGTACATCAGGCACTCTATCAGATCTAATCCCTTAAAACTATTTCTCACTTCCACTGTATAGTCATAAGGGATTTGATTTGATTTGCATGACCATTTCATACCTGAATGGTCATGCAAAGAAGGGCTTGATAAAGGGCAGAAATGGTATGGACCTAACAGAAGCAGAAGATATTAAAAGGTGGCAAGAATACACAGAAGAACTGTACAAAAAAGATCTTCATGACCCAGATAATCGTGATCGTGTGATCACTCACCTAGAGCCAGACATCCTGGAATGTGAAATCAAGTGGGCCTTGGGAAGCATCACTATGAACAAAGCTAGTGGAGGTGATGGAATTCCAGTTGAGCTATTTCAAATCCTGAAAGATGATGCCATGTAAGTACTGCACTTAATATGCCAGCAAATTTGGAAAACTGAGCAGTGGCCACAGGACTGGAAAGCATGCTTTCATTCCAATCCCAAAGAAAGGCAATGCCAAAGAATGCTCAAACTACTGCACAATTGCACTTATCTCACATGCTAGTAAAGTAATCCTCAAAATTCTTTAAGCCAAAGGTCTGTCTAGTCAAGGCTATGGTTTTTCCAGTGGTCATGTATGGGTGTGAGAGTTGGACTGTGAAGAAAGCTGAGTGCCAAAGAATTGATGCTTTTGAACTGTGGTGTTGGAGAAGACTCTTGAGAGTCCCTTGGACTGCAAGGAGATCCAACCAGTCCATTCTGAAGGAGATCAGCCCTGGGTGTTCTTTGGAAGCACTGATGCTAAAGTTGAAACTCTAGTACTTTGGCAACCTCATGCGAAGAGTTGACTCATTGGAAAGGACCCTGATGCTGGGAGGGATTGGGGGCAGGAGGAGAAGGGGACGACAGAGGATGAGATGGCTGGATGGCATCACTAACTTAATGGACATGAGTTTTAGTGAACTCCGGCAGTTTGTGATGGACAAGGAGGCCTTGCGTGCTGCGATTCATGGGGTTGCAAGCAGTCGGACACTACTGAGCAACTGAAATGAACTGAACTGAATAGTCTAGTATTTTTCCCTACTTTCTTCAATTTCAGTCTGAATTTGGCAATAAGGATTTCATGATCCGAACCACATCAGCTCCCAATCTTGTTTTTGCTGACTGTATAGAGCTTCTCCATCTTTGGCTGCAAAGAATATAATCAATCTGATTTCGCTGTCAACCATCTGGTGATGTCCAAGTATAAATTCTCTTCCATCTGAAAAAGAATGGATATATGTATATGTAGAACTGAATCACTTTGCTGTACACCTGAAACCAACACAACATTGTAAATAAACTTCTCTAATATAAAATAAAAATTAAATACAAAAAACAAAACAACAACCCATTAACCGCTACTACCAGCATGTTTTGAGTCTGTATGTGCTGTCCTTGGTAGTGGAATTTTCTGAGATAAGAGCTCTTTTTTAAAAATTCTATTGAAGTATAGTTGATTTACAAGGTTGTGCTTCATTTCTTCTGAAGAGCAAAGTGACTCAGTTATGCCTTGCTCAGTCTCTCAGTCTTATCCAAATATTTGCAACCTCATGGCCTGCCAGGATCCTCTGTCCACAGAATTTTCCAGACATGCATACTGGAATGGGTTGACATTCAATTATATATATATATATATATATATATATATATATATATATATTCTTTCTCATAATCTTTTCCATTATGGTTTATCACAAGATATTGAATATAGTTCCCTGTGCTATACAGGAGGACCTTGTTGTTTATCCATCCTATTCATAATAGTTTGTATCTGTTATTCCCAAACTCTCAGTCCTTCCGTCCCTTTTCCCCTCTCCCTTGGCAACCACAAATTTGTCTGCTATGTGTGTAAGTCTGTTTTTGTTTAGTAGATACGTTTCTTTGTGTTGTAATTTAGATGTCACATAGGTGGAATGAGCGATAGCATGTAAGTGATATCATATGGTATTTGTCTTCTGAGATTAGTGTTCTTGATGTTACTCTGATGGATATTGAAGTTTTGAAGTCCCTTTGGTATGGCAAAACCAATACAGTATTGTAAAGTAAAATAAAGTAAAAATAAAAATTAAAAAAATAAAAAATAAAGTCCCTTTGGCTGGAAGAGTCTCCTTTTGCTTGGAATAAATAAATAGAAGAGGAGGGCCTGGCAACCCATTCCAGTATTCTCGCCTAGAGAATCCCTGTGGACAGAGGAGAATCCCTGGTGGGCTACAGTCTATAGGATTGCAAAGAGTCAGACACGACTGAAGTGACTTAGCATAACACACATAGATATATAGAAATTATGATGCTTCCAATGTAAGTCCATTACATCACTCACTTCTCAAAAATGGTAGCTAAAATCATTAATGTTTCATCATTTCATACCCAATGCCAAGGAATTTACACTAACAGAGAGCAGAATAAGCTACAGCCAAATGAAGCTGAATAGAAAACTCAGAAACAGTTGATGAGGTCTAATTTAACATCTTTGTTTTTTCCTGGGACATTTATGCTCATGGTAGTGATTTTATATTGCATACATATAACATAGTCACAGTTATTGCTTTTAGAATTGCTCCTAGTTTCTTTGATGGATTTAAATTTATCACTATTTTATGGAGAAATAGTATACTGCTCCTCTGGGAAAAGCATGACTGCTCTTCCACACAAACGTGGAATTTTCTAATTAAAAAATTACCCCAAACTCTTTACCAAAACCAATGACCATTATGTTTAAAATTCTGACTTAACATTTTAGACTATGTTTCAAAATATGAGTGAGAAAAATTACACAGATTTCCATTTTTAGGAATCTATTCCAAAGATACATGGATCAAAAATATAAAAGTACTTATGGGACTTCTCTGATGGTCCAGGGGTTAAGAATCTGCCTGTCAGTGCAGGGCATATGGGTTCAATCCCTGATCTGGGAAGATTCCACATGTCGAGGGACAAATAAGCCTGTGCACCGCAACTACTGAGTCCATGAGCCGTAACTGTGGAAGCCTGTACACTCCAGAGCCTGTGCTCTGCAGCAAGAGAAGCCCCCACAATGAGAAACCCGCTCAACACAACTAGAGTGTCGACCCCAAGCCCCACAACTACAGAAAGCCCGTGCACAGAAACTAAGGCCCAGTGCAGCCAAAAGTCAGCCATCAGTAAATAAATATTTTAAAAAGTACTTGTGAACAAGCCTATTCATTGAAGTACCATTTGTAATAGCAAAGTACTGCAAATAATTCAAATTGACTGGGTTTAGAATCAATATTTTCATTTCTAAAAAAGTGAGGTATTAACTGATTTCACATACCCACATCACAGCACTGTAACTAACATTAAAACTACTCAATTAAATATCATCTGCAAATAAAATATAAGGTTTAAATATTTAAGAGATCTAGTATTCCCATTAAAGATAAACAAAATAACAAAAGCATAATAAAGATTTTTTTCAACAACAAAAAAATACTTAAAAGCATGCTTGTGAACAAGCCTAGTCACTGAAGCACCGTTTGTAATGGCAAAGTACTGCAAATAATTTAAATACCAACAAGGAATGGTTGAATAAACTATAATGTATGCACACAATGGATTATTATGCAGGCATAAAATGAATGAGAAAAATTCAGTGTTACTATGGAATAATCTCTAGGACATAAGAAAGTGTGTGTGATTATAAACCAACAAAAAGACAAAGACAAACCACAAAGTTTAAAAAGTATATTAATAGCTAAATATAGAAGAGGAGGGAATAGATGAAAGAGAGAGGGATAGAAACTATTCTTTTACTTTCCTTTAATTAAATTCTTTTAACTTTCTTTGTTTTGAAGATGCAACTTTGGAAATGTAAATGTTTTACACAGTAAAAACTTAGACAAAAAATGGAATTCCTAAATATTGAAATCAAAAAGAAAAGAAATTTCAAAGTGTATCCCATTGATGGTACAACCTTTCAGAGAGAAATTATTCCAGGTGACTTTAAGACATCACAGTTGAATTGTATATCCCCAGTAGGACAAAATAAATTTAAAAAAAGGAAAGATTCTCTTCAGTAATGATATAATTGGTGGTAGTGTTTATTTTATTCTGAGACCATCATATACATAGTATAGATAAAGGAAATAAATAATTATATTTATGTCATTGAAACCAGGGTTTGGGGCATGGCAGAGAGTGAAATAGATATGAAATCAGCTGGGCTAGGTAAAAACCCTGTATTCCTAAATTTGAATTGGAAGTATTAGTTTGAAGTTGTGATGTATTTTATTTGAAACAAAACTAAGATGATATTTTCTATCTCTCACCACTAAAAAGGACTAGCAGCCATATGTAAGAAATGCAAAATGAATCTTGTCACATCAGAAAATAAGAATACTATTCAAGACTATTAGCATCATCTCTAAAGGACTTGGGGGCCTAAGTGCATTGACTCCCTTAACAAAAGGAGGATGACATAAGAATTGAAGTGAAGTGAAGTTGCTCAGTCATGTCCGACTCTTTGCGACCCCATGAACTGTAGCCCACCAGGCTCCTCAGCCCACGTATTAGTAAGTGTAATAATTGCAATAAATTGTAAGACATCAAAGATTTCTTAATGTGTTAATAAAATACATATACACACATTTACACACAGATGTGTACCTATATATGGTCTTCCCAGGTGGTGCTGGTGGTAAAAAATCTGCTTGCCAATGCAGGAGATGTAAGAGACATAGGTTCAGTCTTTGGGTTGGGAAGATCCCCTGGAGGAGGTCATGGCAACCCACCCCAGTATTTTTGCCTGGAGAATCTCCATGGAGGCCTGGCAGACTACAGTCCATAGAGTCATAAAGAGTTGGACATGACTGAAGTAATTCAGCATGCATGCGCATGCATATACGATATATATAGGAGGTCACATATACATAGAAAATAACCAAGCACTTATCTTGCCTCTCCTATGCAAACTGTACCTCAGCATAAACAATTGCTTATGAGGGGAAAATAGCTCTTAAAAGCCTGCCAGCTAAAAATTAAAGAAACAATTTGTGTTTTTAACACCTTAAGAATTACTAGATCTAACTATTATCAATGACTGCTGACATTACACACACACACACACACACACACACACACACACAAAGACAACCAGGGATTGTCTTTTTGAAAACAAATTTACAGAAAATATAAAGGACAAAAATCACCATGAGGATAAATCCAGAAAAATCTAGACTAAGGAAAACTTCATAGGATGAACCATGCATTTCTTCAACAAAAGCTTGAAGAGAGGGAAAAGAAAAAGAAAGACAGACAGACATATGGAGACAACCTAAAAATTTAAAGAAATTTGAGAGTTTTATCATCTCTCTATATATGGATGTCATTTGGATTCTAAGTCAAAAAACAAGCTAAAAACAAAGTGAAAATGATATAAAAAATGGGGAAAGGGAAGCATGATTGAATATTTGATAAACTCTGCTCAATGTTGTGTGCCAACCTGGAAGGAAGAGGGGATTAGGGAAGAATGGATACATCCAGGTGTATGGCTGAGTACCTTCACTGTTCACCTGAAACTATTACAATATTGTTCATCAGCTATACTCCAATACAAATCATTTCCAGTGTTAAAAAAATAAAAAATTAAAAAAGAGCTATTTTAGAAATCTCAAGGATTATCATGCTATTGAATGTACAAAAAAAGTCTCCATTTTTAGAAAAATATTTAAAGATGATATGATAGCTTCAAAACTCAGGGATGGGTTAGAGAGAGACATGAAGGTATCAAGTATCAAGGAAGCAAGTTTGGTCATGAGTTGTGAACTGTTGAAGCTGAGTGATAGGAACATGGAGAATTATTATACTGTTTTCTCTGCTTTTATTTATACTTAAAATATACTAAAATAAAATAGTAAAATAGGAGGTAGCAGAGAGCAAATTCTTCTAAGACCTAGAACTATGGCTTATCAAAACCTAAATGAGTTGCAGTTGCCTGTTGAACTAATACTTTAACAATATTTTGTCCTCTAGAGAGGAAAATCAGAAAAGGCGATGGCACCCCACTCCAGTACTCTTGCCTGGAAAATCCCATGGATGGAGGAGCCTGGTAGGCTGCAGTCCATGGGGTCGCAAAGAGTCGGACACAACTGAGCGACTTCACTTTCACTTTTCACTTCCATGCATTGGAGAAGGAAATGGCAACCCACTCCAGTGTTCTTGCTTGGAGAATCCCAGGGACAGGGGAGCCTGGTGGGCTGCCATCTATGGGGTCGCACAGGGTTGGACACGACTGAAGTGACTTAGCAGCAGCAGCAGAGAGGAAAATATATATAAGCTGAATTGTATTAGTGGGTACTTGTGATTATCATTTTTATAAATAAAACTTTTCATTTTGTATTTATTTTTAATGTGTGTTTTATATATTTACTTTTTGGTCATGCTGCACAGCTTGCAGGATTTTAGTTCCCCAGTGAAAGATGGAACCCATGCGCCCAGGATTGGAAGCACAGTCTTAATCACTGGATCACCCAAAAGTTTGGAAGTCCCCAAACTTTAGATTATTTTCCAAGTGTGGAGTAGTGAAAGCGTTAGTCGCTCAGTCATGTCTGACTCTTTGGGACCCCATGGGGTTGTAGTCTCTGTCCATGGAATTCTCTAGGCAAGTATACTGAGTTGGTAGCCATTCCCTTCTCCAGGGGATCTTCCCAGGGATTGAACCCAGCTTTCCTACATTGCAGGCAGAATCTTTACCATCTGAGCCACCAGGAATTTCTCCTTTACAGTTTTGGTTAAGATGTTGCCAAGTGGGGCCAATGTTTTGATGTAATAGACTCTGTGTATGTCTGCATATATTTAATGGAGATAATGTTTTTGAAATATGCTCACAAATAATACAATCTCTCTTTTAAACCATTCTTTTTTTTTTTGCCATTACTACATGTCTGAGTTTTTAATCACTCCAAGAAAGAAGAAAGTAGGCACCTACTAGGAAAAAGAGGCTCAGAAGTAGGAAGAGGGAGGATCTGACAGGGGAATTCCTCCTGGAAGAGGGGCAGGAGGCAGAAATGCTTCTGGTGCAAAAAGGAAGGGGTTCAGGGAGACTGGATGTGGGATTGGGGTGCTACTAGGATCCCCTGAGGGGACTATACACCTCTGGACTTTATGAGAAGGCTTATGTCATTGGTTTAATAGTGCCTCCTGCCAACTCTGAGATCTTCTAACCACTGGAACATATAAATATGACCTTATGTGGACAAAGGGTTGTTGTAGGTATAATTAAATTAATGATCTCAAAATGAGATTATTCTGGATTAGGATGAGATTGAAAACCAATGGTAAATCCTCATAAGAGATGAGAAGGGGAAAGAGACACAGACACAGTGCATCCTCTATATACGTCCTCTACATAGAGCTTCATGCTGCAAACTTTCAAAGATAGGAACATGCATTCCATCAACCTCAGGTGTGAGTGAAACTGTAGCTTACCCTCCATCTCCTACAACTGACAATCCTTCAGCTCTACCATCTCTCATATCCTCTCCCTCCTCCAGTCAGTAACTCTTCTTGTCTGTTCACTCGATGTCAGCCCCCATATGCCAGCAGTTGTACAGTACGGTAGTACTGTATTTTCCAAGGCACTATAGTGTAAGATTTTAAAAAAATTTCTTTATTTTTTGCGTTTGTTTTTTATGTATTATTTGTATGAAAAGTATTATAAATCTATTACAGGACATACTGTATAGCTGATGGCGTCAGTTGGTTACCTAGACTAACTTTATCGGACTCACCGAATGCACTCTCAGAACAGAACTTGTCCGTAGATAGGGGACTTACCATAAAGAGAGAATCAGGTAATGGGAAGATGGAGGCAGAGACTGGAGTTATGAAGTCCAGGAATGCCAAGGAATGACAAGGTTGCCAGTAGCTGCCAGGAGCTACGAGAGAGGCATAGAGCAGATTCTTTTTCAGAGCCTCTAGACAGAACCCACCCTGCTGACCACTTGATTTCAGACTCTGGCCTCTAGAGCTGGAAGAGAATCCATTTTTTTACTGTTGTTTTAAGCTGCTGCATTTGTGACAATGTGCTACAGCAGCCATATGAAATGAAAACACCCTGCTTCTCACAGGGAACTATGGGAGGCGTGCACCCCACAGGGTGCTCCAGAGTGACCAGATTGGCTCAAGGAGTAGTAACATCAGTGTCACGTGGTTCGGGAGAGGTCCAGAAATTAGAGCTTCAGCTCTCCACTGACTCACTGTCACAAACTGTTTCCTGGAGTTCTGACATGCTCCTGATGGCATCGCTGAGAAACCCATCAAGAGATCCCTGTCCTGAAGGATGACTCCAGTGAGGGCTGTAGCAGGACCTGTAGGTGGAGAGAAGGGGTATAGGCCTAAGATGAAGTTGGTTGGGAAGGAGGAAGTAATACCAGACAACAAATGAGCTGACAGCAAACCATGGATTTCACCAGTATAGACATAGAGTGGATTTAGATGGTGGTGGTTTAGCTGCTAAGTCTTGTCTGACTCTTTGCTACCCAATAGACTGTAGCCCACCAGGCTCCTCTGTTCATGGGATTTCCCAGGCAATAATACTGGAATTGGTTGCCAATCCCTTTTCCAGGAGATCTTCTTGACTCAGGGATCAAACCTGGGTCACCTGAATTGCAGGCGGATTCTTTATTGACTGAGCCCCCATGGAAGCCCCATGGATTTAGCTAGGACAGTCTAAATACAGCCAGAGAGCAGGGGGATCCAGTTTCAACTCAGAGACGTAGGAGCAAGATGAGAAATACAATACAGGGACTAGAGATCACCTCCCCAGTTTCATCTTCTTCTTGTCCCAAATTTCTTTTGGGAAAGAGGGAGAAACTTACGTTGTTAGAAGAGTTTAATCTGTCATACAAATTAAACTGCAATGGGCCATTGTAATCAAGAAGGGTGTTCATGAGCATGAATTGGACAACTGCAATAATTGTCTGGTCATTAGCTGGATGGAAGTAGGTAGGTTGAAGGGAGGACTTTGATATTACAGCAACTGAAAGTGAGAGTGAATGTCACTCAGTGTATCAGTCTTCGCGACCCCATGGGCTGACTGTATGTAGCCTGCCAGGCTCCTCTGTCCATGGAATTCTCCAGGCCAGAATACTGGCCTGGGTAGCTGTTCCCTTCTCCAGGGAATCTTCCCAACCTAGGGCTCCTGCACTGCAGGCGGATTTTCTACCAGCTGAGCTACCAGGGAAGCCCATTCCACTAGATACCTTTAAAAAGCTATGTGATGATACATGAGTTATAGTATAGGGCTTTTTGGTGAATGAATAAACAACAGTGCATAAAAAGGCAAAACCCACAAATTATAGACCTTAGATATGTTTCTCATAGTAAAATCTACTATGATTTTGACTAGCTATTAATTTGAACCTAATTGAATTTATTTGCACATCTATCAGCATGTGTAAGAGTCAGCTTTTGACAACAAAAGTCTGACACAACTTTATTTATTTTAGCTTCAGTCTTTCCGTCAAATGCCAGGAGCAATCTGCTTCTTCTAAGGGCTTTGTTTTATCAATCTGGGTGGCTAGCTTTGATTTGGCTTTGTCATCTTGCTGGGGAACTCACAGGTAAGTCTCATTAAGAGTTTTGGGGAGGGAGGTGGGAGGGGGGTTCATGTTTGGGAATGCATGTAAGAATTAAAGATTTTAAAATTTAAAAAATAAAAAAAAAAAAGAGTTTTGCTGATGCTAATTTATAGATCAGCAAGTTTGGAGGACTGTTTTTAATGTATTCAGTTTATTTTGAAGCTTTGCATCATTTCTACTTCTCTGGAGTTAGATCCATTTTACAGCCAACCAGAAAGACAGTATTGAAGTAATTGTTTGTAAAATGATGATCTTCTATCTGTATTCTCTCCTTGGCACTCCTGCCTGAAGAATCTATCTATTGCTTTCACTCTTTGCTTCATTCTGGATGTACAGAGACTTGTTAGAGGTGTCCTAATAGGTGGCTGGAGTGTCCAGCTCCATTTCAGGGGCCGGGCATCATGTTGACCTCTGCTTTTCTTCAAACACAGTGACTAATTTGCTAGAGTATGAGGTAAAATTCAATAAATGAATCCAAAGTCCCCAGGCAGCTTGGGGTTTGGAAATTCTTGGACTTCTTTGGAGCAGGTTGGCGATTTCTCCTTACCACTAGATGTCCCTGTGTGGCTTTTCTTTTGGACACCAGAGCTGTACCAGACGTCAGTTACCTCTGCTCTGCTGGATGGAAGCAAAGTCCATCGCAGTCTCTGAAGAGGCTGTTTATCGTGGAATATCATCCAAGCTGGGCTTCCATGGTGGCTCATATGGTAAAGAATCTGCCTGCAATATGGGAGACCTGTGTTCAATACCTGGGTTGGGAAGATCCCCTGGAGAAGGGAACGGCAACCCACTCTAATATTCTTGCCTGGAGAATTCCATGGACAGAGGAACCTGGAGGGCTATAGTCCTTGGGGTTGCAAAGAGTCGACACGCCTGAAGTGACTTAACACACATACATTATCCAAGCTGAGACCAGGCACAACTTAGCCCTAGTACACTCATTCAAGTCTAAGGGCATGAGGAAGCTGGAGAGTTATCTGAGTCTGCACAGAAATCAGGACTATCTCCACAGAGGTCCCAGTTCTTTTCAACTTGCATTCATTAAAATTTCCCTGCCTCCCAGTGCCCTCTTGGTAACCTAGACCAAAGCTTTAAAAACTATCACGGAGAACTGGTTTAAAAAATTTTTTTTTCACTTCTACTCTCTTGCAGACCAACACATGGTCTTACTGTGCTTGACTTCACAGGTAACTCACTTGGTGAGTTTGATAACAACCAAAGTGGGTGTTTCCTGTCCAATGAAATGACTGATAATACACTTGGATGTGATGTTGCACAGCAATGTCAGCTGACTGTACAAGGTTTTGTTTTAGAAACATTCTCTTGGTTTCTGTATTTCTTTTTTCTTTGACTGGTAACAGCTTGCAGACCACTGCTGATACGAGGATCATGCTTTGCGTGGCACTGGACTAGACGTCATCATAAGGCTTAGTTCTACAAACTTGAATGAAAACTAATGGGCTGTGAGGAACTGGAGCAGCTCAAGGCAGCTTTAGATGACTTGAATAGAGACTCACGCAATGCGCTGAAAGTCGTGGTTCCTGTCCTTCTGCCCTAGGTCAGGCCTGGATCTTCCACTGAGCTACTGCACTGAATCTCAGATTAGGGCAACATTAAACAAAAAAGCTGGGCTTCCCTTGTGACTCAGATGGTAAAGAATCTTCCTGCACTGCAGGAGACCAGGGTTTGATCCCTGGGCTGGGAAGATGCTCTGGAGAAGGGAATGGCTACCCACTCTAGTATTCTTGCCTGGAGAATCCCATGGATAGAGGAGCCTGGCAGGCTGCAGTTCATGGGGTCGTAAAGAGTCAGACACAACTGAGCAACTAACACTTTCACTTTCACTTCAAACAAAATGCAATGGGTGATCCCCAGAGACCACAGCAGCAAAAAGGAAATGAGTTTTTGCAACTTCTGAACCTGTTATCAAGTCCAAACAGTTCTGCAAGGCACACAGCCGGCCAGCAAATCTAGAGATGAGCTGTTGGGGCAAGGAATTGCGACTTGATTCAGAAAGCAGGCAGATCTTTGTGTCCCAAAGAACCATCTTGCCTAATTAGAATTCAGGCTTCTTTTATACTAAAAGGGGAAAAAGTAGTCAAACATTTCCTGCTTCTGGTCAGTCTCCAGAGAGGATGTGTTAATTTCTTCCTTCCTGTATTCATTCCCAAGTAGGTCTGATCAGGATGTTTGCTGTGAGCAAAAGGTACAATGCTCCTTACCTGGGAGGCGGTGTTCCCAGAGGTGGACCATTGCGTATAATTTAAACTTACAGGCACCATCCCTGTAGTGATCAACATATAACAGAACACAAAGGTTCTTCTTTATTACAAACCTTTTTGCAGAAATTAAGTGAATCTTGTCTGCTCTGTACTTTAAAAGAGAAATAAAGGCAATGAAGGATGGTAAATACCATGTACCCGGCTTCATTTTAATAATTAGCCATAGTGACACCTGGGTGGTCAACCGTCTGCTGCTTTATGCTGCAACCAGCTCCAATTACAGAAATAGTGGAAGAATGTTAACTTCACAAACTGAAAAGAAATAGTTTACTCAACGCACCAACAGTTTGTGCTCCAACCATCATTTATAAAGCCAGTTATTTGTAATGTAAGAGCACAATTTGCCTTAAAAACAATGTTGAGAATGGTGGTTAATTTTCCTGTTCACTCACAGAAAACCATTTAAACCAGGCAGTAATTGAGTTAAATAAACACTATTTCTCTCTTTGTTATGACTCCATGGGTCAAGTCAAGGAGCAGAGAACATTGTTATAAGTGTTTGAGATCCCAGTTCCAAATTTTGATAGAAGAGGTTTCTCTTCTTTCTCAGGATGCCTTGTGGAGAAACAGGATTTGTATAGACTTCCTTGCTCTCGTGGGGATAGACAACAAGATCACATGAGTCCCTCATAGCAGTAGCTAGCAAAGAAGCAGGATGCAGGGTTCTATTAGCTATTTATTTAGAACTTGAAGTATGGAACCATGTTTCATGAGCAGTTTTGGGACCTTTGTGCAGGGGTGGCTGGGAGTCAGGCATGTGACTTCGTGGAGAAGGAAAAGTCACATGGTGGGATCTAAAAGCACTGAATCAAATGTTATCAACTGGAAGACTAGGATGAAGCCACGCAAATGAAAAAGGAAGATGAGAGAAGTGTTCATATGAGAAGAGACTTGAAGGACAATATAAGCAGCTTTGTCAGCCCAGGATTGAAATTCCACAGATGAAGGCTTATTTTCATATATTCACATTTCGGGGCCGGAAGCCACTCAGGAAAGGCCCTAAATATGTCCTTCCAGAAAGATGACTCTAGTGTGGACCAACATCTTTAATGTCTCTGATGGGTAATATAATAGAGGTGGGAAAGATACAGGTCTCATGGAACCAAAAGCGTATGCAGTTTGTTGGGGCTTTAGGGGGAAAAAAATCAAACTTAAAAATATAAAATTAGGTATAAAATATATATTTATTTAGATAAGAAAATAAATAAAAACAATATGTCCATTTTAAAAAGCTAACAAGTAGATGTCCATCAACAGATGAATAGATAACAACGTTGTGGTATATAGGTATATATATATAGTGAAATATCACTCAGTCATAAAAAGGAATGAATTTGGTCAGTTGTAGTGAGGTGGATAAATGTAGAGTCTGTTATACAGAGTAAGTTGTTATACAGAAGTAAGCTGGAAAAAACAAAAATCGTATAATTAACACATATGTAGGGAATCTAGAAAAATAGTACCAACGAAGCTATTTGCAGGGTAGGAAGAGATGCAGACATAAAGAACAGACTTGTGGGTCATTTTAAGGTGGCCAGGAAGCGGCCCAGAGGAGCAGGCGGTAGCCTGAGGAGCGAGGGATGGAGTCGGGAGCCACGTGGTGCTGACTGGAGCGCCGCACAGCTGCCGCCGTGGCAGCGCCTCCCATGCAGAAGCCCTTTGTGGCAGATGCCGGCTGCCCAGGACTAGGGTTTCATTGCCTTAAACGGTTTTGAATCAATGAAGCTGGATTCTCTTTAAAAAGACAGACAACCCATCGTGTGAACTACAGAGTTGGTGGACAAATTTATGTTGGGCGCATAATGGTGTAATGCCCACAGATTCCTACAAGGGCCCCTAAGTTCTTTGAGGACTGCTTTGCCTTTTGAATCAGAGAGGTGCAAAGCTCTATAAAGAATGGCCCTTGTGGATAAGAACAAAGTCAAGCGACAGCGATTGGACAGAATTTGCGAAGGTATCCGCCCCCAGAACAGCCCCCTGAACCCCTGCCCCCTGGTGGCATTGCTGGCTGGCAGAGACTACACCCGGGTGGTGGAAATGCCCATCCTGAAGGACCTGGCCACTGTGGCCTTCTGCGATGCACAGTTCACTCAGGAGATCCACGAGAAGGTTTTAAACGAGGCAGTTGGCGCCATGATGTATCACACCATCATGCTCACCAGGGAGGACCTGGGGAAGTTCAAGGCCCTAAGAGTGATTGTGCAGATAGGCAGCGGCTACAACTAGGTCGACGTCAGGCTGCAGGTGAACTCGGGATCACAGTGTGCAACATCCTGTCCGCAGCAGTGAAAGAGACAGCGGTCTCAACCGTCTGCCACATCCACATCCTTAATCTGTACGGGCAGAACACCTGGCTGTACCAGGCGTTGCGTGAAGGCACACGGGTGCAGTGTCGAGCGGATCTGGGAGGTTGCCTCCGGCGGGGGGCGCACATCTGCGGGGAGACACTGGCCTCACTGGCTTCGGTCGCAATGGGGCAGGCAGTTGCGGTTTGAGCCAAGGCCTTTGGATTCAGCGTCCTATTTTATAACCCCTACTTGTAGGATGGGACAGAGCGGTCCCTGGGCGTGTAGAGAGTCTATACCCTGCAGTTCCAGAGCTACCGTGTCTCCCTGCACTGCAGTCTCAAGGAACATAACCACCACATCAGTGACTTCACTGTAAAGCAGATGAGGCAAGGCGCCTTCCTGGCGATCGCGGCCTGCAGCAGACTGGTGGATGAGAAAGCCTTAACCCAAGCCCTCAGAGAAGGAAGGATATGAGGGGCGGCCCTTGATGTGCACAAATCGGAGCCTTTCAGCTTTTGCTCAGGGTGCCTTGAAAGATGCACCAAATCTCATCTGTACTCCCCACACAGCCTGGTATAGTAAGCAAGCCTCCTTGGAGATGAGGGAGGCAGCTGCCACTGAGATCCAACGGGCTATCACAGGTCGCATCCCAGAGAGCTTAATAAACTGTGTGAACAAGGAACTCTTTGTCACAACAGCTCCCTGGCCAGTAATAGATCAGCAAGCAATTCATCCAGAGCTGAATGGTGCCACATACAGATACCCGCCAGGCATTGTGGGCGTGGCTCTGGGAGGACTTCCTGCTGCCAAGGAAGGGATCATCCCCAGAGGCATCCTGGTGACCCACAACCTCCCCACAGTGGCACATCCCTCTCAAGCTCCCTCTCCCAACCCGCCCACAAAATACGGGGACAGTCGAGAGCACCCCAACGAGCAATAGCAGCAAGTGATGAAAGGCAATCATTCAGATACACCTGGGACCAAGAGACAGTGAAAAATAAATGAACTAAGAGAAAAGGAATTTGACAGTCTTTTTAACTGATTCTGGACATATGCATCATTGACGTTGCAGTGTTACAACTACAAAAGAGCTAGAAGTTGAGACATGGGAAAACTGAAGATGCCCTCTGCTTGTGCAAGCGCTGAAAGAGACTAGGATGTGATTTATTAACGACCAACTTCTGTTATTGTGTGTTAAGTTTTTCATCTGTGCATCAAATCACAAAGAATAAATAGATCTGTTTCCTTTACCAGTCCCTCGGGCACAGGAGGTCCTGTTCAGGTCCTTGCTCTAGAATGTTGCATCAAGAGTTTCAAACATCAAAATAAAATATTAAGAGAATAATAAAAAAAATTGAACAGACTTGTGGACAGAGCAGGGGACAGAGAGGGTGGGACAAATTGTGAGTAGCATTGACATATATACACTGCTGCTGCTGCTGCTGCTGCTAAGTCGCTTCAGTCGTGTCCAACTCTGTGCGACCCCATAGACGGCAGCCCATCAGGCTCCCCTATCCCTGGGATTCTCAAGGCAAGAACACTGCAGTGGGTTGTCATTTGTACCATGTGTAAAATAGATAGCTGGTGGGAAGTTGCTGTTTAACACAAGGATCTCAGCTCAGTGCTCTCTGACAACCTGGAGGAGTGGGATGAGGAGGTAAGAGGAAGACTCAAGAGAGAGGAGAGTATACTCAAGGTTGATTCACGTTGTTGTGCAGTAGAAGCCAACATGACATTGTAAAACAATTATCCTCCAATTAAAAATAAAATTTTAAAAAGTGTATATATGTTCATAGGTAAAAACTTTTTAAAGAAAAGCTAACAAATACAACCATCCCTTGGAGATATTATAGGTCTGGTTCCAGGTCACTACAATAAAGTGTGTATTGCCATAAAGTGAGTCAGATGGATTTTGGCTTCCCAGTGCATACAAAAACTATGTTTACACTGTACTGCGGTCTGTTAAGTGTGCCATAGCATTATGTCTAAAAATGGACATCAGTTCAGTTCAGTTCAGTCCCTTAGTCATGTCCGACTCTTTGTGACCCCATGAATCGCAGCATGCCAGGCCTCCCTGTCCATCACCAACTCCCAGAGTTCACTCAAACTCATGTCCATCAATTCCGTGATGCCATCCAGTCATCTCATCCTCTGTCATCCCCTTCTCCTCCTGCCCTCAATCTCTCCCAGCATCAGAATCTTTTCCAATGAGTCAACTTTTCCCATGAGGTGGCCAAAGTACTGGAGTTTCAGCTTTAGCATCATTCCTTCCAAAGAACACCCAGGACTGATCTCCTTTAGAATGGACTGGTTGGATCTCCTTGCAGTCCAAGGGACTCTCAAGAGTCTTTTCCAACACTGCAGTTCCAAAGCATCAATTCTTTGGTGCTCAGCTTTCTTCACAGTCCAACTTTCACATGCATATGTGACCACTGGAAAAACCATAGCCTTGACTAGACGGACCTTTGTTGACAAAGTAATGTCTCTGCTTTTGAATACGCTATCGAGGATGGTCATACCTTTCCTTCCAAGGAGTAAGCATCTTTTAATTTCATGGCTGCAATCACCAACTGCAGTGATTTGGGAGCCCAAAAAATAAAGTCTGACACTGTTTCCACTGTTTCCCCATCTATTTCCCATGAAGTGATGGGACAAGATGCCATCATCTTAGTTCTTAGATCTTAGATCTGAATGTTGAGCTTTAAGCCAACTTTTTCACTCTCCTCTTTCACTTTCATCAAGAGGCTTTTTAGTTCCTCTTCACTTTCTGCCATAAGGGTGGTGTCATCTGCATATCTGAGGTTATTGATATTTCTCCCAGCAATCTTGATTCCAGCTTGTACTTCTTCCAGCCCAGCGTTTCTCATGATGTACTCTGCATATAAGTTAAATAAGCAGGGCGAGAATATACAGCCTTGACGTAACCCTCTTCCTCTTTGGAACCAGTCTGTTGTTCCATGTCCAGTTCTAACTGTTGCTTCCTGACCTGCATATAGGTTTCTCAAGAGGCAGGTCAGGTGGTCTGGTATTCCCATCTCTTTAAGAATTTTCCACAGTTTATTGTGATCCACACAGTCAAAGGCTTTGGCATAGTCAATAAAGCAGAAGTAGATGTTTTTCTGGAACCCTCTTGCTTTTTCCATGATCCAGTAGATGTTGGCAATTTGATCTCTGGTTCCTCTGACATTTCTAAAACCAGCTTGAACATCTGGAAGTTCACAGTTCATGTATTGCTGAAGCCTGGCTTGGAGAATTTTGAGCATGACTTTACTAGCGTGTGAGATGAGTGCAATTGTGCGGTAGTTTGAGCATTCTTTGGCATTGTCCTTCTTTGGGATTGGAATGAAAACTGACCTTTTCCAATCCTGTGGCCACCACTGAGTTTTCCAAAGTTGCTGGCAAATTGAGTGCAGCACTTTCACAGCATCATCTTTCAGGATTTGAAATAGCTCAACTGGAATTCCATCACCTCCACTAGCTTTGTTCATAGTGATGCTTCCTAAGGCCTACTTGACTTCACATTCCAGGATGTCTGACTCTAGGTGAGTGATCACACCATCGTGATTATCTGGGTCATGAAGATCTTTTTTGTACAGTTCTTCTGTGTATTCTTGCCACCTCTTCTTAATATCTTCTGCTTCTGTTAGGTCTATACCATTTCTGTCCTTTATCGAGCTCATCTTTGCATGAAATGTTCCCTTGGTATCTCTAATTTTCTTGAAGAGATCTCTAGTCTTTCTACAAAAGGGATCAAATTCGGTACCTAAGAAACATTCCCAGTGAAATGTACTAAGGCATCAAAGGTGTTGGTTTTAAAACACAAAAGCACTAAAGAAAGTATTTAAAGTATCAAGATGAGTATTTACATGCAATTGAGGTCATTTCTTAATGACTCAGTTAAAGTGATTCTACACATGAGGGAGATAGGAGATCTTCAATTTCCGGTTTGAGCAGCTCTTCCTTGCTCCTTGCTGTAGGGAGAGGCTTTTAAGACATGGTAGCTCTTTGCACTTGTGTCCCTTCATCAGGAAAATAAGGCAATCAAAGCAGGGCAAAGGGAACTCAGGAGCATTGAGTGTCATTGAAGAGCCCCGAGTTTTATGTGTGTTGTATCTTTAATCATCAAAATAACCTTGTGTAGTAGGGTTTCTTGTCTTTATCTTAATGAAAACTAAATTTAAAATTTTTTCTTAGCCCACACCCTGCAGCTTGCTGGCTCTTAGTTCCCCAACCAGGGATTGAAAGTGGGTCCTTGGCAGTGAAAGCACAAGTCCTAGCTTCTGTACAGCCAGGGAATTCCCTAAATCCAAATGTTTTAAGAACTGTGCTGAAGGACACAGTTTGTAAATGGCAGACTCAGAAATGATGAGACTTTCCTGCCAGTCCAGTGGTTAAGACTCTCTTCTATTGCAGGGACATGGATTTGAACCCTGGTTGGGAAAATAAGATGTTGCAGAAAGGGTCAAAAAAAAAAAAAAAGAAAGAAAGAAAAAAAGAAACTAGGCTAGTTTATGGAACTTTGGAACCGGTTCCAAGATTCATGTTCTCTGCAGTGTACCATGCCACCTCTGGGGATAAGAACAAGATTTAAATGAAAGAAAAAAACACCAGAAGGAGAAGTAGGGAAGGTTACAAATAAGGAAGAGCTCATTTAGATTTTTGTTGAATTGACAAATACATATCAGCAGATAGGCTGGGCTTATAACCCTTGTTATTTGATCAAACATCGCCTTTCAACATATCATGTCAGGAACCAAGCTCAGCTCCCTCCTTTACTGGTGCTGTACCCCGAAGCAAATGCTCATAGTCACTGAGAATTTTCTGAATGATTCTGCCTTTTTGGAGGAATAGAAAGATAAAATCCTGGGCTCTGGAGGCAGAGTATCTGTGTTAAAATACCACATTTACAGCCGACTAGATATATGTAACAACTTATTTTACTTTCCTAGATCTTGGTTATCTCAGTGGGGACAATAATAATGAAGTTTCACTCCTAAAATTCGACCACCTATACTTCCCTGGTTGTCCAGTGCTTAAGAATCTGCTTACAGTTCAGTGGATTTGAGTTCAATCTCTGGTCTGAAGATTCCTGGAACTAAGATCCCACATGCCACAGAGTAACTAAGCCCGCAAGCTGCAACTAGAGAGTCTGAGAACCACAAGGAAAGATCCTGCACAGCACAGCAAAGGCCTGGCACAGCCAAATAAACAAATAAAATGTTTTTTGAATTTTATATTAAAATATATTAAAAATTTTTATATATTGAAGGTGAAAGTCACTCAGTTGTGTCCAACTCTTTGCCACCCTATGAACTACACAGTCCATGGAATTCTCTAGGCCAGAATACTGGAGTGGGTAGCTTTTACCTTCTCCAGGGGATCTTTCCAACCCAGGGATCAAACCCAGGTCTCCCGCATTGGAATCAGATTCTTTACCAGCTGAGCCACAAGGGAAGCCCTTTTATATATTAAAATATATATATACATATTTATAAAAACTTGTGTGATGTGAATAAGATGATACATAGAACATATTGTCTAGTCTAAAGTGAGTGTTCAAGAAATGTTAGTTTTTCTATTATTATTTTAAAAACAAACATGATAGGTATAAATAAATTGTTTCCCTAATCTTAGAGGCAAGATGATACAGTTCTTTAGATTGTAAACAAAGTTTGGTTTATTTCAAGGATTAATAAAACGTCCTCTGATGAATTTGGAGATCTCACTCCTACCCTTTGGAGCAGATATGTTTAGAGTTTATGAGTCTCACTGAAGGGAGATCATTGGTGATGTCCAGGCTTGTGTGCCCTATTCTGAGATGGTGGCACTTCCTAGAATTGTTGTTGTTTCTATCCATTTCTACTACTCATTTGATTGCGGCCAGGTCACCACCAATTGCATAAACCCAAATCCAAAAACTTTCTTGCCTGAATGTAACCAGGCATTTGAGTTTGAGGCATTACCTTTTCAATATCCTCTGTCCCCATGTGTCCTAACTACATCTCGTTAACACACAAGCCTCTGTAGTTATTACCTTCAAAACAGCCAAACAGATTGTCTGTCAGATTCTCTTCTCTGGCTCTGAAGAAAAGGCATTCTTTCTTTACCAAGGGCATTAAGGCAGAACCCAGAACTTGACAAACACAATTCTGGGGTCTTCCCTAATAGTCCAGTGGTTAAGACTTCACCTTCCAATGCAGAGAATGCAAGTTCGATCCCTGGTTGAGAAGATAACATCCCACCTGCCCCAGAGCAAAAAAAAAAAAAACAAAAAAAAAAACAAAAACAAAATATAAAACAGAACCATATTGTAACAAATTTGATAAAGGCTTTAAAAATGGCCCACATTAAAAAAAATTCTAAAAAATAAGAGAAAGAAACACAATTCTGGTCTACTCTTACTGATGAAAAAGGAGGATATGTATTATATTCTGGTGAGATTACATCAGAAAAAAACCATCAAAATAATAATAAACTTTCTCAATAAATCACCTTGTTTTATGTATATAAAACCATTCTATCTGTAAGGTACTGTAGGAAAAGCAAGACACTTACCATTAAAGACCTAGTCAAGATAAAACAACTGAGACACTTCGAAGCTTCCTGAAAATTCTATCAAAAATCTGAGTATCCTTACAGTGATTTTAAAACATGACAATTTTAACTAAGCCCTAGTTTGGAGAGTTACATCTTTGCCTGAAGATATACTTTGATGGCCATAATCTTTGTCTTTCTGCTTCAGTGACGTGGAGACGGATTGGATGCCAGCGTGTCAGAGAATCTGCCTAGCTGATTAGGCTTCTGTAGACACAACAAAGGCCATATTTTAAATTAGCTCCACACCGTCTAATCAGAATGAACAGACTACTTGGGTCTGTGATGGAGATGTATTGGCAGCCGATGAAGGCTGTCTAGAGGGATTTTTGGTGAAAACCTAAAGTATTTTAATGCTGAAAGCAGTTTGATTCCAGTGTAAGGATTAAGGGCGATTTAGAAGGAAATGTTTATGCTAACAATTCATTTCTATTACAATTGGTTCTATCGTTTGTCTTTATGTATTAGATTTAAAAATTATGCAAGATAATTTTTGTCTTGCATCTCTGTCATCAGGGGCTTAAAAATATTAATTTGTTAGAATTTAATCACACGGGAACATTTTTGATACCTCAGATTACTTCATCAAGATGCCCACGAACGTTCAGGGGAAAAACTCTAACTGCAGATTCATGTCATTTGGCTGGGGAAGGCAATTGCATCTTTTCTCAAATTATTTATTTATTTAGCTGCACCGGGTCTTAGATGTAGCATGTGGGACCTTGGCGGGTCATGTGGGATCTTTTGTTGTGGCACATGGACTCTTTAGTTGTGGGTCTTGGGCTCCACAGTGAACAGGTTCAGTAGCTGCAGCTGGTGGGCTTAGCTGCTTCACTACATGTGGGATCTTATTTCCCTGACCCCGGACTGAACCTGGGCCACCTGTCTTGGGAGCTTGGAATCCTAGCCATGCTAAGGACCTCTAAGGAAGTCCTCTGTACTCCCTTTCTGTTCTGAGAATAGTCCTTCAGCCTTGGCAGGCACAGCCTCACCAGATTCTGCCTGCTATCACTCCTCTGGGGTGGCATCTTAGCTTCCTGTCTGACCTTGGTGATTCTCGATGTTTTAGTTTGGTTCTCCAGCTTCTTATCAATTCTGAGAGTCTCCCCAATCCATCCAATGTGTTTTCTATTCCATAAGATATCCAGAGGACCGTTCTATTTACATTTAATAAATGACTTATCCAGCTTTTTATTATGGTTGTGTGTATCTCTGCAACAAGACGGTAAGTCAGTGGAGAGCAAGACCCATGATTTATTCATCTTCTTGTCTTGTAGATGATCAAGAAGAGATGTGATGCTAACCAAAGCTGCATCAAATGCAATCAATCATCAAATATTTTTAACATCTTTCTTGTGAAGGAGATATCGGGTGGGCCAAGAGTTCATTTGGGTTTTTCCTTAATATCTTATGAAACACCCAAAGCTAATTTTTTGGCCAACCCAATGTTATTTTATACGTATATGAGTATGCTACTGTCTCTAAGTCCAATAAAACAGTCATAGAATCAACCTCATCTTGACCTAAGCCTTCCTGAGAAAACTATTGGATAGAGAATGTGAATTTCTCTTTTCTATGGAGTAAAGTCCTTCATATGCCACTTTGCAAATATCTCCAATGTTTTTTGCAAATATCTAGTCTACAGTCTCCCAAATCTATAATTTTCCATGGATTGCCTCCACCTCTCATCTCTCATGGACACCTTCTCATGGCTGGGCATTGATTTGCTATTTTTATATTTTCAAGGTCCAAGATTGAAATCTGTGCTCTGTTACTTCTTTCTTCACCTCTCCCTCCCCCCATATGTATAAGATGGTTTCCAAATCTTTATCTCAGCACAAACTTTCTCAGCTGTGCTCCAGTTTTACACCTACTCTTACCTGAGTGACATGAACATATATATATGTATTGCCACCATCCAAGCTAAATCTGGCACAAATTGAGTTCATCTTTTAAACCATTACCCTGTCATTTCCCCCATCATTAAAAGTATCATCAGACTTAGAACATGGACTATATCCTCTATTTTATTACCTTACTCTTAGAGATCAAGTCTATAAGTCAAAGTTTCCCAAAATAAATCTTTTCCTTCATCTCTGTTTACCTGTATATATGCTAAACAAAGAAACAAAACCAGACATGTTTTGAACTAAATAGTAGAGTTAACATATGAGAAGGAATAAAATCTGTTCCTCCCAACCATCTCTCATTGGAGCTTCTGGGAATCTAATATCTCCAGCCCTGACCCTGAGTTGATTTGATTTGGGTAGGAGCAATATGGAATTAGAAAATGACTTTTAAAAAAATCTATAGCCAATGTGGTCTAGCTTAGTTTTGATTTGTTTTATATTTTATCCACTTAATATCAATCACCTCAGATATACAGATGACACCACCCTTATGGCAGAAAGTGAAGAGGAACTCAAAAGCCTCTTGATGAAAGTGAAAGAGGAGAGTGAAAGGTTGGCTTAAAGCTCAACATTCAGAAAACGAAGATCATGGCATCTGGTCCCATCACTTCATGGGAAATAGATGGGGAAACAGTGGAAACAGTGTCAGGCTTTATTTTTTTGGGCTCCAAAATCACTGCAGATGGTGACTGCAGCCATGAAATTAAAAGATGCTTATTCCTTGAAAGGAAAGTTATGACCAACCTAGATAGTATATTCAAGAGCAGAGACATTACTTTGCCAACAAAGGTCCGTCTAGTCAAGGCTATGGTTTTTCCAGTGGTCATGTGTGGATGTGAAAGTTGGACTGTGAAGAAAGCTGAGCACCGAAGAATTGATGCTTTTGAACTGTGGTGTTGGAGAAGACTCTTGAGAGTCCCTTGGACTGCAAGTAGATCCAACCAGTCCATTCTAAAGGAGATCAGTCCTGGATGTTCTTTGGAAGGACTGATGCTAAAGCTGAAGCTCCATTGCTTTGGCCACCTCATGCGAAGAGTTGACTCATTGGAAAAGATTCTGATGCTGGGAGGGATTGGGGGCTGGAGGAGAAGGGGACAACAGAGGATGAGATAGCTGGATGGCATCACTGACTCGATGGACGTGAGTCTGAGTGAACTCCGGGAGTTGGTGATGGACAGGGAGGCCTGGTGTGCTGAAATTCATGGTGTCACAAAGAGTCGGACACAACTGAGCGACTGAACTGAACTGAATTGAATTAGTTATCTGTTTTATATAGATAGTGTGTACATGTTAATCCCAACCTCTTAATTTATCACTTTCTTCCATGTTTCCCCTTTGGTAACTACTAGCTTGATTTCAAGATACGTAAGTCTGTTTCTGTTTTGTAAATAAGTTCATTTGCCTCATTTTTATTAGCTTCCACAAATAAGTGCTATCATACGATAATTGTCTTTCTCTGTCTGACTTATGTCACTTGGTTTGATAATCTCTAGGTTCATGCATGTTGCTGCAAATGGCATTATTTTGTTTTGTTTTAATGCCTGAGTGATAGTCTGTTGTATAATGTACCATATATTCTTTATCCATTCCTCTGTCAATGGACATTTAGATTGCTTCCATGTCTTAGCTATTGTGAACAGAGCTGTAATGAACATTGGGGTGCATGTATCTTTTCAAATTATGATTTTTCACTAGATATATACCCAGAAGTGAGACTGCTGGATCATATGGTAATTCTATATTTAGTTTTTTAAAGACCCTCCATACTGTTCTCCATAATGATTGTATCAGTTTACATTCCCACCAACAGTATAGGAGGATTCCCTTTTCTCTACACCCTTTCCAGCATTTATTTTTTAGGGATGGTTTTATGATGGCTGTCTGACCAGGGTGAGGTGATAGTTCATTGTGTCTTTATTTTTATTTATTTATTTATTTTTGATTTGTTTCACTGTATGTGGTTCATTAATTATATGTACACATGTGTTACCTTTGTGGTTTCATTTATCATAAACATTTACTTTTGTATCTGCACTGTTGATCATTAACTGGAATATTCCTTTGATCTAAATCATCACTAATTCTTATACTATACTATACCATACCAATAAAGATGCCTAGCTTTAAAGCACAGCCTAGAGGAAACACACTGGACACACTGCAATCATTCACAAACTCCCTGTGCTTAAAGCCTTCATGGCTAACTGCTCACTGGGCCATTCCATCTGTATGTACTCAAGTCCTCATCATTTTCCATAAATCCATTCTTTATTCCCTATTTTCTAGTAACTCAAGCATGAAAGTGTGTGCATATTTTCAAATCTCTTTCTCTCAACCCAGTAAGTTAATCACATTCATTTCTTATTTTATTTTTTTATTTGTTAATTTTATATTTATTTGTTTAGGTAGCTATTTGGCTGCACCAGATCTTAGTTGCGGCATGCAGGATCTTTGATTTGTGTTCTGGCATGAGGGATCTTTCAGTTGTGGCATTCAAACTCTTAATTGCAGCATGAGGGAGCTAGTTCCCCGACGAGGGACAGAACCTGTATGAAGTTTGCCAGATCAAATACAGGTTATTTTATCTATCTCCCTCAGCCCTTAATCCCCTGTTTAACTAGATAATTCCTGCTCATCTCCTAAGGCTTACTCTAAGTATCTCTTTATAAATGAGAGTCTCCCCTGAATTCTTAGAAAATGTTGATCTTCCAAAATACATTTATGGTTACATGAACTTTTCCTTAATATCATACTGTACATGAGTAATTGCTTAAAATCTTCATTGCCAGATCATATGTTACCTATTTCACTGCAGCATACCTTTTGATCAGCATGTTTGGCACATAAAAGGAATTCAATAAATATCTATGCAATGAATGAATGAAACTATTTTTTAGCTTTTATAACTATAACAGGACTAAGCATGATGCATTTGATTGATTTAGCGTTCAAAAAATGCATGTCATGTAATATGATTAAATTTATTGTCAAAAAGTCATATACAAACTGAGCACTCAATAAATATTTCTTAGATGAATGAGGAAATGAATGAATGAATACAGTTCCATATTCCAGTCTAGTATGGAAAGAATGCTAGACTGAGAATTTTTAGGTTCTGGGAAAGGTTGTACCATTATCTTACTGTATGGCTTTGAACAATTTACCCAACTGTTCTTTGTCTGAGTAATAAATTCTGTACTACCCGCTGGTAAAGATGAGGTAAAACACAAATGGAGGGAATTTTCATGATGCTACAGTTGAAGGGAAATGAATATGGAATCAGTGTGGACTATAGACTGCTCTGCTCTGCTCTGTTGCTAGGGAGAATGTTTTTTTCCAGCTGAACTGAAAAGGATTGCATTTAGAGAGTTGGAATTCCTTTCTCTGAAGAAGTGGGAATCACCTACAAGATATAACTGCTTTCCCCATTAGAAATATGAGCCTTGAATTCCTTCAACACAAGTATCCCCATCCTCAAATATTGAATATTTTAAACTAAATGTTTAGAGGTTTTTAATCTCATACCAGAGCTGTGACATTGCTCTGTATATTCCTCAGCCTAACAGTTTATATATTTCTTAATCTAAGAGTCCATATATCTTATATATGGTCTATCTATCAAATTCTATGAACTTTTCTAAGAGTTCAAGGATTTAGGAACTCCCTGAAATTCTAGGGGAAATGTTATATGTATTTATATGGAGGGGAGTATATTTAGCACAGTTTTAAAAATCAGGTTCTTAAATGTGTCAAAAGCCTAAAGATCACTAATATATGAAAAAGTGAGAAAATGTCCAAGAAACTGAAGAAAAAACAAACATTGAAAGGTGAGCTTAACAATAGCCACAAGCATAAAATCAGAGAATTTTACAGAGATGTAGAGGTAAGTAAACCCAGTCCTGCTCTCAGGCCGTATTGACTCAATTTACGCCTTCTTGTAAATCTCTGTAATTTGATTTCTTAGTCCAAAGGAAATCAGAAGGACCAAATTAGAAGAGAGGTGTTTAAAATAATATGGGGGAGTTTCCTGGTGGCCTACTGGTTAGGATCCAGCAATTTCACTGCAGGTTTGATCCCTGGTCAGGGAACCTTCCCATATGCCATGCAGACAAAATGCAAAAAACTATTTTTCTAAATAAATGAAAGAATATGTCTTGGTATAGGTTCTTCAGAGTTCATTTTTCCCACCTACTCATTTTATGCTCTTTATATATCTTGTTTCAACTGTTATTTTAATTTCACATTTATAAAACTTACCATTTTTAACATTTGTTCTTCAGAGATACATGTATATGGGATCATTTTCACCATGTTCTCTGTCTCTTATAATTACTCTAGTGTTGAGGTTGAAAGTTTGAAATTCTTATTGTTTTTTAGTTGATGTTTTGTTCTTATAATTTTCTTTTGATATTTTTAAACTGAGATATATTTGACACAAAATATGGTATTAGTTTTGGATGCACAATATAATGATTCAATATTTGTAAATGTTGAAAAATGATCACTATGATAAAATTAGTTAACATCCATCACCACATGTTACAGTTTTTTTCTTCTTTGACATTCTTTGTCTTTTAGTTTGGTAAAAAAAAAAATTCTTTAATTCCAGAAGTCTCCAAAAAGCAAAAGTTGAATTTGTCACATACTGGGAAACTATATACATAGCATTTAAATTGTATTGAATATTATAAGTAATCTGGAGATTGTTTAAATTTATCTTTTAATCTCTTTTTAAATTGAAGTATAATTGTTTTACAGTGTGTGTTAGTTTCTCCTGAACAACAACACTGATCAGCTATATGTATACATATATCCCTTCCTTCTTGAACCTTCCTCCCAACCCTCTCATCCCACCCCTCTAGGTCATCACAGAGCACTGAGCTGAGGCAGTTTCTCACTAGCTATCTATTTTACACATGATGGTGTATTTATGTGAATGCTACTCTCCTCAATTCGTCCCACTCACCCCTTTGACATTCTTAAATGGCACACTGCTTCCTTCCCCCATGTCTCTTAAGCTCAATTAGGACTTGGAGTAGTGGGAGTCAATGAGTGAATGCCTAGGGCAGCCTGCATAAAACCTAATCAACCTTTTTGCCTGTTGATTTCTGCTACATGGTTGTGATGGGGCAAATAATGATTCTCTCAGGGACAAATGGGAGAGAGCCATAAATACAGCTTAAAAATGATTCAGCATCCTAAACTCCTACTTGCGCTTTTGTTACCCAGCACTTATATTGTCACTCCAATATTACATTTTCACCCCTAAATCTCTCTCTCTCTCTCTCTCTCTCTCTCTCACACACACACACACACACACACACACACACACAATAATAATAATCTGAGTTATCCAGAGAAACAAGGAGAGAGAGAGAAAGAGAGGTTGTAAGAAATTGACTCTTCACAGAGTAACTCATGTTAACAGTCTAAAATATACCCTCTGATTCTTTGTGTGATAATATAATCTAAAGTGAACCTATACAATTTATATTCGTGATGTAACTCACCTTTTCTTTTACAACAAAAGTGAATAAATTATATCTGCTTTTCTGTTAAAAAAAGAAAAAAGAAAGAAATTAACTCTCGTGATTAAGGAGGCTGACCAGTCCCAAGGTCTGCAGGGTGAACTGGTGAGCTGGGACCCAGAGGAGCTGATGGTGTAGTTCCAGCCTTAATCTGAAGGCCTGAGAACCAGGAGAACAGCTGTAGTTGGAGAACAAGCAGGCTTGAAACCAAGGAAAAGTTGATGTTTTTGTTCAAGCCCAAAGAAAGGAAAAGCCGGTGTCTGAATTTGAAGGCAGTAAGGTAGGATGAACTCTTTCTCACTCAGAAAGATACATCTTTTTGTTCTATTCAGTGCTTCAGCTGATTGGATGAAGCCCACCCACATTAAGCAGGGTAATCTTCTTTACTTAGTCTACAGATTGTAATGTTAATCTTATTTTAAGAAATACCTTCATGGAAACACCTAGAATAGTTTGACCAAATAACAGTGCACCCTGTGACCCAGTCAGGGTCACATAAAATTAACCATCAAACACTTCCCTCCTCCTCCCCTGCCCAATATGAGGCAGGCTTCAGTGTTTCCAGGCTTTCTGTCAGTTATTATACTGATTTCTTATATCTATGCTTCTATCTCTCATCTCTGAAATCTGCAGGGTTAATTTGGTAGAGAAAGTCAGCAGTCTGTACTAATTTTCCATTTTGTCAGGAATCTCCTACTTATAATTCCTAAATTGTTTAATTATCACTAATATTTTTCCCCCTGTATTAGAGAAAATTGCTTCTCTTTTTCAAAACTAATTTCTATTGTATCCATCTCTTTCCCCAGTCTCCATTACATTGTCCATTCCACCAACACATTAGGGAACTGTACTTTGTGTGTATGTCTATGTAAGCATGTATTTATTTCTACTCTCTCTGGACCAATAAGAATACTCCTCCTATAGGCACACGATAAATGTTCGTTGAATGAACAGATAAATGAATGAATAATGAATGGGTGAATGGAATTATCACTGAGTACAAATCTTTAATGTAAAAATCATGAAACATTATGCAAATAAGAAAGAAATTCATTTTATGAATGGTGGTAGAAAGTCATATAGTTGAGCTATGAAACATTATAAAGTACTTTCTAGTTTTAAAACACAAGATTAAACAATGGAAATTGCTAGTTCTTGTGATCACTTGTTATGTCTCATTATAGTTCCAAGTAATTCTTATTTATTTTATTTCAATTTGTGTGTGCGTGTGTGTGATTCTGCTCAATTTTCAACATGCTTCAACTAGATTTGGCTTGTGTCTATAAGCTGGATACTAGGAAAGACTCTTAGAGAATTATTCCATGACTTGTTTGGTCTCTAGGTAATTCAAAGATTCATTATCACCTTAATTGAACAGCCATTCTTCTTTTTAACTTTTCCTTTCTTCTCCCACCTCCTATGCTCTCCTTCTATTCTTCTGTTTTCTTTTAGCGGGTACAAGTGGGAGTTCTGAATTATTTTTGGAATATTCAGTTCTCTTCGGAGAATTAACCAGCGTACTTGACTTCCAAGAACTCTTAGAGTAAAACGATTTGACAGAATGTAAATTTAACCCTACTTCAATAGCTTTGCTATGTGGTTTCCTCATAAGCAAAGATCATGTTTGATATTAGTTTCATTTAGAAAACAATTTTTCTATGAAAGTGAAAGAACATAAGCAATGAAAGTTAGAATGGAAGTGATATTTTCAGTTAATTTAACCCAGCCGATTTGTATAACTCGCATTTTTTAAAAATTTACCTGAGATTGTCTTTTAAATATATCTAACAGAAGGCAGTTGATCTGTTAACTAAGAAGTTCACTTTAAAAAAACTTCAGCTCATATATATTGAGCACCTAGAATATGCCAATGTGCCAGGCACAGTTCTAGTTCCAGTTAACCAGTTAACATAATAAATTTTCACAGCAAAATCTTGTTATCCATTATTCATACTGATTTTATTTCTTTATCCCTATTAAATGTATAAACAAAGAGTAACTTCCCCTTGAGTTTTATTTTTTTAACATGTGATTTCTTCAAATTATAGCTAAAATATATCTTATTTCAATCAAATTCTTACTATGAAGTTTGATTTATGTTAAAAACACGTTTGTCAAATAATCTCTTTTATTCTTTGATATTAACAGAAGAGAATTTTCATCCATTCTGCATGCAGCAAATATTTATTAGTCCTTCATTCCATGCTGAGTGCTAGATGTAGGGTTATAAAAAGGTATATAATCAAATCAGAACTCTAATTCTAAAAGTTATGAATACAGTTGTAACCCTAGACCTTCAAGAAGATCAATAACAGGCAAACCACTCAGGATCAAATGTGGAAAATTAAAAATCATACATGATTGTGTTGTTTATTATCTTTTTATAAGATATAGAATCAAATGTTGTATTGTACTTAGAGACACTGCACCTTCAGATTCTATTCCAAGACAACCTTGAATTTTTAATAGCTTATGAGTTGTAAGATCCACTTAGAAAAATTCAAAACATAGGACCTATGTAATATCCTTGAAAAAGTTATTTTCACCCTACTGCAAGAATTATACATACATATATATACATATAATAGTTTTTGAAAATTGACTTCATAATTTCTTGACTCCACTAAAATTATTAGAACTTCTAATTGGTATTACTGCAAAGATCAACACTGGAAACTCTGCCTCTTCCAACAACAAGGCATTTCTAATAGAACTAGTATTTGCTTTTCTTGAGGCTCCCCAAGTGGCACAGTGGTAAAGAATCTGCTTGCAATGCAGGACACACAAGAGACATGGATTCGATCCCAGGGTTGGGAAGATCCCTTGGAGAAGGAAATGGTAACCCGCTCTACTCTTCTTGCTGGGAAATCCCATAGACAGAGGAACTTGGCAGGCTACAGTCCGTGGGGTTGCAGAGTCAGACTAAGCACATACACATTTGCTTTTGTTGAGATTTGTGCTAAAGAAATAATGACAAATAAGGCCAAGATGTGCTCAGTCACTCAGTCGTGTCTGCCTCTTTATGATCCTTTGGACTGTAGCCCTCCAGGCTGCTCTGTCCATGGGATTTCCCAGGCAAGAACACTGGAGTAGGTTGCCATTTCCTTCTCCAGGGGATCTTTCCAACCCTGAGATCGAACTGGTGTCTCCAGTGTCTCCTGTACTGCAGGTGGATTCTTTATCCCTTGAGCCATCAGGACCAAGTCAATCACTAAGTATTTACTCAGTACTTACAAAGTGAAAAACGTTCTGGTAGATACTAGGAGTGCTAAAATGGACAATAAGACAGGTCCTGTCCTCATGCATTTCATAATCTCATTATGCAAGTTATGACAGTGATAGGCCAGGACAAGATGGTTGGATGGCATCACTGACTCAATGGAGTTTGAGCAAACTCTGGGCAATGGTGAAGAACAGGGAAGCCTAGGATGCTACAGTCCATGGGGTCGCAAAGAGTTGGACACGAAGGAGAGGCTGGCCAACAAGGGCACATTCAGAGAAAGCTTTCAGAAAGACTTGATCAAGCAGATGGAGTAAGTTTTTCTTAAAGAATAGGTACTCTTCATGTTCTAAGCTTATTGAGAGAGAAATATTTTGCATATGTTTTTCCATCTCCATGGTGTGTAGAACAGCGCTTTGTACTAATAGAAACAAAAGAAATATTTTCTAATTGAATCTGCATAAGTAAAAACAATGAAAGAAGATATTCCAGGAAAACTGTGAACAAAATTGCAATAATAATTAAAAATTGTTACTATAGCTAACATTTATTAGGTGCTACTCTAACTCTTTAAATGTATTGACTCATTTAATTTTTACAACTCTATTGAAATAATTGCTAATGTTATGCCTATATAGCACTGAAGAGAAAACTGAGACATAAAAATTAAGTAACTTGTCTGAGGACATGCAGCTAGTTAGTGGTTGAACCAGGACTTAATCCCAGGGAGTCTGGTTTCAGTATCCACGCTAAATTTTAACCACCAAGCAATAATGTTTCTCAAAGCACTGTGGTTAATATGAAGAATGATATGACATGATTACTGCCTTCAGAGAGCTTAAAATTATATAAGTTTCGGCCATTTAAATAATTGAATAGTAATAACTACATTAAAATGAAAACTGTTGCAATTAATCTTGATGTGAGGAGCAAGGACATAAATGATTTAGAGAAAAGGAAGCTTATTAAAACCTGGAATACTCCAGGAAGACTTCCTGTAGGAAGAAGGCTAGTCTTTAGAAGATGAGTAAGATTACACAGTTTGGGAGAAATGTCTAGAGCATACCCCAGAGAGAGGGCACATTATGAACCAAAGTAGGGTGACTTTAACCAACCAAAAGCTATGCTCTGGAAAAAAAAATCTCTTTGAGAGTGGTAGATAATGGTCAAAAATGCCTGTTTGAAGCATATGGTAGAAGCGCCTGTGTGACAGGCTGAATCTCTGATTCTTTTTGATCCCTCAAATCTGGTGACACTTGACTCTTGGAAAACAAGAAGATCCTGTGCCCAGAATTAAGTGGCTTCCAGAAATTTGTCCCAGACTAATCTCCAATACTCTTCCATTTTATCATCTTCATGGACGGTTGGAGCAAGCTGGCTTTCAAATTCTTGATGCTTTGGAGACCTCAGATTCCCCAGGCTGGGGAAATAGCCTTTCCTTCCTCTGGCCATTTGTGAAAGCAAGTCACTCTCTTCTCTCCCTGTCCACTACTCTTAGCAGAATCACTTTCCAAAGTTTAAGTATTTTCAAAAGAGAAGGAAGACACTGTCCATCCTTTTGCAAACATGCCCTGATGGAAGGTATCACAAAATTGGCTTGGAAAAGATGAGTGAGTGCAGAAATGAGAGATAGTAAGAGTTAGAATAGATGGACATTAACTCTTTACAGATGTGTTTGTTCATGAGTTTTACCAGAAGGTAACTTGTTGATAGTTTGTCACATAGAAAGTGAAAAAGCCAGATTAAATGTCTTACAGTATCCTCAGTTGCCTTTCTGAAAGGACCCAGTATCGTCACAGTGTACACATCATTTTAAAATTATTTGGGGATTTCCCTGGTGGTCCAGTGGGCTAAGACTCCATACTCCCAGTGCAGGGGACCTGGATTTGATCCCTGGTCAGGGAACTAGATCCCATATGCTGAAGCTAAAGATCCCCTGCAACTAGGACCTGATGCAGCCAAAAAATTAAATATTAAAAAGAATTTTTAAAAATATAATTATTTGGCATGCCTGAACTTACCTATGTGGTACAGTAAAAAGATTTTTTTAAAAAAATATTGCCTGCTCTTGGAAGACAATATCATGCTAAATATAATGCAATGATCCTCAGCTCACAAAATCTGCTACATGGCACAAAACTGAAGACATCTTTAAAAGAAATAGTGCAAGATATGTACATTGCCTGTTTTGTCAAACCTGCCATTTTCCTTCCGGAACTTTCCTGAAGTGTCTGAACATCTGCATTCCACATACTGGCTGGCATTAATGCGATTTTTCTATAAAAGGAGTGGAGGACAAAAGAAAAAGCGAAATGTGCCCCACAATTGCAAACGTGATCCTCAGCCACAGGGATAAAATTACATTGACGGTGGGGGAGTAACTTTTTTCCTTTCAAGGACAATGTTTGATATTTGAACCAGACTGTCTGGTGATGAAGCTCATAACTTGGGAGATAAATCAGGTTCAAATTTAGAAAAGAGTTTTCAGAAGTTGCTTAGCAGGGTACTTTCAGGGGTTAACATATGAATAGAGGTTGCATGGCGCCTGGTCTGTCTGTCCTGTGTTTGTTGGATGGAGATAATAAGGCCTATTCCCCATGGTAGCAGGTACAAAGAAATTTAAATTCTGTGGTAATTATTCATTCTAAATCCTGTGACATTTTAATATCGAGAAAATGTTTAAATCTTGTCTAGTTTCTGCCTCCGTTCCCTCTTTGTGTTGATTTCTACATCTCTTCCTATTTATCTCTTTTGTGCATCGCATATATTTCACTATGAACTCGATTTTGCAGGTGAAAGGCCACAGCTAACTGTTCATATGCCTTATCTCTGCCCTAGAGAGTGGTAACTCACAAATGAGCCAACTGCACCTACTGTACATAAAACAGCAACATCACTTTGATCTCTCCCTTAATGTGCTAGGTTTAGATTACTTTGTGAGCAAAAGGGGTGAAAGGTGGCAGGGTACTATTTTAACTAACTACTGGGGGCGGTATTTATTCATGGTGCAGATTTTTAATGGGAAAGATGGAACATGAAAGCTTGGCAGATGTACTGCTCAAAGGGTTTGACAACACAGAATATTTTTATAGATGAAAGGTGAGGAATCTCCAACTTCTCAGTGTAACATAAATTGTATGGAAAAGAGTGTCAGATAGAAAACTACCCATATTCCCCTACGATTGCATGCAATTCGGCCACAAAACCAGAGGACTATTTCAGAGTGGCATTTGTCAGGTTCCAAGAGGGACATGGTGAACCTTAAAAATACACTCTTTGAGAAAAATTCTCATTCATTTATAATTAATGTAATATTGTTTAGAAATAGGTAGGTCAGGTGGAGAAGGCAATGGCACCCCACTCCAGTACTCTTGCCTGGAAAATCCCATGGATGGAGGAGCCTGGTAGGCTGAAGTCCATGGGGTAGCTAAGTAGGACACAGCTGAGCGACATCACTTTCACTTTTCACTTTCATGCATTGGAGAAGGAAATGGCAACCCACTCCAGTGTTCTTGCCTGGAGAATCCCAGGGACGGGGGAGCCCGGTGGGCTGCAGTCTATGGGGTCGCACAGAGTTGGACACTACTGAAGCGATTTAGCAGCAGCAGCAGGTAGGTCAGGAAGTGTCTATTTCAGAGTCATGACAAGGTGGAAACCCAGAAATATACAAGGATAATATTCTCCATGATTGGAAGAATAGATTTTATCTTGCCCCTCCAATCAGACTATAAATCTAATTATGTTTAATTCAGAAATAGCTTGAAATTCAGGCTTCACAGGTGGTGCAGTGGTAAAGAATCCACCTGCCAATGCAGGAGACAGACACAAGAGATGTGGCTTCAATCCCTGGGTTGGGAAGATTCCCTGGAGGAGGAAATGGCAACCCATTCCAGTATTCTTGACTGGGAAATCCCATGGACAGAGGAGCCTGGTGGGCTACAGTCCATTGAGTCACAGAGTCAGACAAGATTGAGTGACTGAGCGCACACACCCGCAGCTTGAAATTCTGCCTTTGCCTTTGATGAGATCCTCATCTTTCCTTTCTTGGCTCACTGTGGTCTTGCCCTAAAGCAGATTTCTCAATCTTTCCTTCTGTCTACAAATGCTGATGGTACCAGTATGGTGGCTTGTTATGACAAAGTTTCTCAGGTAGAGGGCTCACTATATCTGTATACATACATATGTATTTATTAGTCTTTCTGAAATATCAAATTCCACCTAACCTACCTTCTCGCTCTCCAACACATTTCTGTTTCTTTTGAAATTCCAAGCTCAAAATTGGTTCTTGAGTGAAGACGTCTCCATCAACTCTCTGAAGATTAGTTGTTTCAGTCCTAGATATTTTCACAGTAACATGATAATAACTCTGAAAATGAATTAATGGTATGATATTCGAATTTGTCTGTTGAAACGGCTGTCTTCCCAACTCTACCCATAGATTGTGTGCAGGATATTCATTCATCTTTTAAGTCCTAACTCTAAATACGGTGGCAACCAGATCATAATGATATAATAATAATATAATATAAATATTATTAGTACACATGTGTACTTTTCATTTATTTATTGGTGAATTATATGATATGGTAATGTATACAAAGCTTAAGTGTAGAGCTCAGTCATTTTTACATTATATACTTCCATATAAGTGCTATTCAGATGAAAGTATAGAAAAATTCCAACTTCCCAGGACATTCCTTGTTGCCCCTTCTAGTCAGCACCTTCTCTGAACCATCGGAGGTAACTTCTGTTCTAATTCTTATGCAGTGAATTAATTTTAGTGATCTTAAACTACATATGGACTCCATAAATGGAATCAGACTGTATTTACTTTTTCGGAGTCTGACTTTTTCACCTAGCATGTTCTTGAGATTCATCCATGTTATTACATGTTTATTTTTTTTATTATGCTGAAGAATTCCATTGCATAAATATGTCATGAATTTCTCCATTGTCTTATTCATGAGCATATGAACCATTTATAGCTTCATATGAACAAAGTTACTATTAATATTTTTTGTACCTATTATGCTTTGTGGATGTTTACACTATTTGTGGTTCAGATGGTAAAGAATCCACCTGCAATGCAGGATACCTGGGTTCAATCCCTGGGTTGGGAAGATCCCCTGGAGGAGAGCATGGCAAACTACTCCAGTATTCTTGCCTGCAGAATTCCATGGACAGAGGAGCCTGGCAGCTTGCAGTACTGGGGTGGCAAAGAGTTGGATATGACTGAACAACTAAGCGCGCACTATTTTTAAAGTATATACCTAGGCATTAGATTGACTGGTCATTTGATAGGTACATGATTAGCCCTATAATGTATTATTGATTCCTAAAAATGGCTGGGCCAGTCTATACACCCCCAAATTAAATATGAGTCCTAGTTGTTTCATATCCTTGCCAGCAGTCAATATTGTTAGTCCTTGATTTTAGCCTTGTAGATAGAGTTTACATTTATGTCCTTAATGAGCAATGATGTTGAGCAAGTTTTTATATACTAATTGGCCATTTGAATATCATCTTTTGTAAAGTGCCTCTCCAATTCTTTTTTTTAAATTTTAAATGTTTATCTATTATTTGTCTGGTCTTAGGTGCAGGCAGGATCTTTCCTTGAGGCACACGTGAACGCTCTAGTTGTGGTTCTTAGGCTCCGTAGTTGCAGCAAGTGGATTTAACTGCTCTCCTGCGTGTGGGATCTTAGTTCCCTGAACAGCGATTAGACCCAAGTCCTCTGCAATGCAAGGCAGATTCTTAACTACTGGGCCACCAGGGAAGTCCCTGCCTCTTTAATTTTTTTGCACATTTTTAGTTGGATTGGTTGTCTTTTTCTTATTCATTTGTTGGAGTTCTCTATAAATCTGGAAGCAATTCCTTTGTCAGAGGTATTGCAAATATATTTTCTCAGATGTGGTTTGCCTTTCTTTTGACGAGCAGAAGTTCTTGAGTCCAATTTATTAATTTTCCTATATCTATTAGTCCTTTTTATGTTCTTTTAAAGAAACTTTATCTCATCCAATTTCATGAAGATAGTGTGTTGTTGTGGTTCTTTCAAAAATTTGATTGTTTAACTTTCATATTTAGGTCTAATATCGACCTCATTAATTTTTCTGTATGGTGTGTGGAAAGGTTCAAGGTGATAGAGATATGCAGTTGCTCCAGAATCACTTATTGAAAAGATCATCTTTACTCCCACTAGCTTCTATTGGAAACTATGTAGCAAATTGTATTGGTATTTGTATTTGTATTGTATTTGTATTGGTTTCCTTTTGGATTTTTGATTTGAGTGTCCAAGGCTTCCCCTGCAAGGGTCCTGAGCTTGGCATAACAGAGCTGGCTTAACTGAGTACTCTATACTCTTGTCCAGCAGCTGTTTTCAGCTAGGTACCCCAAAAGTTCTCTCAGCTTATGGTTGGTCCAGGAGTTATCCAACGCCCTGATAGGTGATTATAATGCTCACTCGTGGGCCTCTCCGTATTCATGTGTTGTATGCAGCCTTACATCAGTTACTGTTGAATACTTACAGTTCCCTTTTATATTTTTTCTAAGTTTTCTATTTGTTTATTGTGTAAATTTAATTACAAGACTAAGTACTCTGTCATGGTCCAAACGGACGGTCTCTTAATAAATGATTGTTGAATAAATAGGTTTGTTGAGTTGGAACGAATTCCAGTATACCCTGATAGAACGTTGACTAGGCATTGACAGTTGTCTGTATGCTGGTAGTAGTTAAAAGAAGTTGTAAGGGATGTTGAGATTTTTCAAGGAAGATTGTACAAGGGCCAAAGAAAAAAGAATATTTTAAAATAAGATTAAAGAAGAACAATATTTAAAGGATACCAGATTAAGAGAATCCAGAAAAGGCTGAAAATGGGACAGAAATGTAAATATTATATTTAAATACTCTCTTGTACTTCAAATTAATTACTTATTGAATTTTAAAATAATTTGTATCACTAACAAAAGAGGGATTACATAGATCTGTGGATGAACCAAGGATTTGGGTTCAATGGGGAAGAATTTCTAAGAAGAGTAAGAGTTTTGAATTGAGGACTAATTGGATTAAAGCAGTATGGAATGGGATAGATGTGGAGTCTATGGTTATTTCAGCCATCAGCTGAGCATGAGCAGGATTAAGATTTTGCTGCAGGGATGCACAAGAGAAAACCAACCTGAAAAATGTCAGGGTGGAAGAAGAGGAGTAATGGTTCCTGAATTTTTGTGTTGGTGGAGGTTCGGGACGAATCAGTACCTGAAAACAGATTCAGGTGACTTGCCTTCAGGTTGCATTACCCTAGCAAATATAATTTAAAAGTTTAAAGTGTATAACACAGATCAGCGAAAATCATATTGTGTTGAAAATTATTTCAAACACATATTTGCTGATTCTCTTATTATTTAAATAATTATATGATTCAACTTAAGATGACTTTGGGAGGCTACTACAGATTTGAGAGCCCTTTAGTTGTCTCCAATGTCATCCCAAGCTATCCTGATTCTGCTAATAAAATATATTAATGTGTTAATAGTAGAGCAGGGTGGAAGATTCTAAATCCAAGGAGAAAGTAGGAAACATGACCTTAATTGATCTGAAAGGCAGAAATTCACTTTAAATTAGATCTCATTTGTACGTAAGGTGGGGGAAAATTAGATGTTTAAAAGACAAGCTAACAATGATTAGAAATAGCCCATAAAGACACTGGTAATTTTAAACATTAGTTGTTTAGTCACTGAGTCAAGTCTGACTCTTCTGCAGCCCCATGGACTGTAGCCTGCCAGGCTCCTCTCTCCATGGGATTTCCTAGGCAAGAATACTGGAATGGGTGCTATTTCCTCCCCCAGGGGATCTTCCCAGATCAGGGAGTGAGCCCATTTCTTCTGCATTGACAGACAGTTCTTTACCACTGAGCCACCAGGAAAGCCCAATTTTAAGCATAGGAAGATGGAACAAAAAGATGATGGTAATGTTGACCTCTACATTAGGTCTTGTTGTTAAGGTGAGTATATGGTAGTGCATATCCAGGTGAATATATTTGGAAGTTAGTGGGAGGCACACAGTTGGACCGAGAAAGATCCATGGCTATCTGTTAATGGCGTAACAAGTGATCTAATGATGGGAGTGTTCTTCAAAATAGAATGACAGTAAGCAAGATAAACTATATGGTATTACCAATAGGGGGCTCTGGGGCTTTGCAATAGACTTGTACTCATTCATTTAAACCCCTCCCCCCATGACCATATACTTTTCCCTGTTAACAACTGAGTCCTTCTATCCATCCATTTCTCCATCCTTCCATCCTTTCATTTAGTGTCATTAACTGCATTTTTCATTAGTTAACAGTAAAAATACTCAGAAGGCAAATAGTTCCATGGTTTTCTCTCCACCGCATCGGAATTGTGGGAACTATTATTGAGTGGTGAGGGTTAGGGTAATGAAACTTGGAAAAATGCCATCCTAGGACCCCTCTGTGCTACCAATATGCAAATAATTTAATAGTAATGCAGTCAAGAGTTCCCTGAGTAAAGACTCTCCATTTTCATCACTGTTGGTAAGTGCCAAGGGGGACAGATGAGAATAAGTTATAGCCACATCGTGACATGTAATAAATCTTCCAAAAGAGGTTTACACATACTCAGCGCTTTGCCTTTTATCCTGTGTACGACGTTTCTGTTTGCTTTGCATCTAAGCAACAGAAAGTAATCAGCCTCTGAGAACTTAATTATTGGTTGCACAGATAACCCTCAGGGTGTGTGTGTCCAGTCACTTGGGCCTCCTTCTACATATCTCATCACAAAAAAAACAATATGCTTCCCTCAGTGCTGGCCTCTCTGGAAAGCAAGGTGGTTAGTTTCTTCTTCAAGGGGAAGACAAAAGGCTGCTGAAATAAGAGAATAATACATCGAAATGACCCTTTCTTGGGAAAACGAATTGCTAATAGTCTGTGATGACTGAAACAAAAGAAGAGTCCTACGGCTAGAAATCACTCAAGACCAGAGCCTTGATAACAGTCAGCTGCTGAGAGGTAGACAGTGTAAGAATTCTGGAGAGAGCAGTGAGAAAATACTGTAACAGGCTTGCAAAACCACCTCCGAATCACACTAGTATATTAATGAGACAAGTTCAAACTAGTCTCACTCCCGCCTCTGAACCAAACTGTTAACACAATTTAACACACTTTCAAAGGGGCACCCCTAGGATGTGCTAATGAAGTCACTTTCTTCCCAGCATGAGTCAGTGGTCTTTCCCCTCTTTGTTGAGCTCTCTTTGATCAGGCATACTGAAATACTCAAATATCTTGTCACTCCTGGGAGGTGGTTTGTATGTTTCTCAAGCATATCTATGGGGAAACTGAGGCATAAAAGACCAAATCTAAAGTTCAAAAGTAGTACATTTATTAGCATTTGTATTGATTTGCTGTCCAGCTTTTCCCTACTATTATTTAAATGATGTGAAATTAATAAACATTGCTCAGGAATTATACCTTTCAAGTTTACAAATAATTTGAAAAGAACAACAGTTGTGAATTGCTCTGTAGTTGTTAAACACTGAACCAACGTGTGTGTGTGTGCGCGCGCGTGCGTGTGCTCAGTCATGTCCAACTCTTTGCGATTCCTACCAGGTTCCTCTGTTCATGGGATTATCCCAACAAGAATACTGGAGTGGGTATGAATCCCTTCCCCAGGGGAACTTCCCCACTCAGGGATCGAACCTACATCTCTTGCATTGCAGGCATTTTCTTGCACTGCAGCGTGATTCTTTACTACTGAGCCACACAGGAATTATTAACATTTCAGTTTTCAAAATTACATTGCAAATTGTCTGAACTGGACTTTGAAACAATTTTTTTTAAAATTTTTTAAACTACAATGGGAATGGATGCACTCTAGAAACCAATATTTAAAGCAACCCAACAATTAGTTGTTTTCAGTATAGTTTCAAAATTAAAGCAGTCTCTTAAAAGGCATCGCTCAATGCAGGTATCTCCAAAGACAGAAACTACAAGTATTTTAGGCTAGGACAGTGGTCTGTACAGTGCAAAAAGCATTTATTTTTCTATTCTTTGAACTGCACACATATGAAAGTATGAAAAATATATTTTTATATGTATTACACATTTCCAAATACAAAGAATTTTTCAAAAAATCTTGCTACATAGCTGAAATCTTAAAATGAATTGAGTAGAAATAATGCATTTAGCATTTGTAAAAGTTTCTTGCAGGATGTTTATAGAAGAATTGTCCATTATTCTATTTGACAACAGACCTATGACTTTTAGAGAAAAGCGAAAAAAAGAGGACCTGTAAAAAAGAAGAGTCCTTAAACTGAACTAAATAATACACAGATAACTACCTGTAATTTTTTTATGAGCATCTAGATTTTGGTGGCAAAGATTTTAAAATTTCTTATTGCTCATATAAAACTTTGTGATTATCTGACAATGATTCATGGAATATTATTGTATATCTGACTTTGGCTGTTACCCATTACACCATGTTAACATATTTCAATAAGTAATCAATTTGGTTTCCAGTGCACTGATTTAATTCAGGTTTCATTATTTGCCTAGTATTTATTTTTTAGGCATGTTGTCCATCTTAGTCTAGGACTGCCCTTTTTGCATTAGCCATTTTAGGATAAAATACTTAATAAGATTTGCATTTAAAAAATGAACTAGAGAAACTGGACCCCCTCCAGCCAGAACAAGTAATTATGTCATTTGTATTGCAAAGCAGGAGTGGCTATAAAGCAATGGTATACTTTTTTAAAGATTGATAACCTTAAGCAGTATTATATTACACACAAAATGGCAGGTCTGACAGAGGAACTAAACGTGGGCAGAGTACAAAATCCTGAAAACTGTAGAGTGTTGAAAAGTTCTTACTTTGCCTTTCAATGAGCTATGCGATTAAAAGTAATTATTTACAGTTCGTATCTTGATTATATCTTTGTGTCACACATTGGGTTTTCCTTGAATGAACCTGGGTGGGTAGCAAAGAATGCCACATCATATACTAGTGAATGATTTCAAATTCCACTTCCTAATATTCAGAGGTCCAACTTAGATCGTGTTGATAAGAAGTGGCCAAATAATACTGAACATGTTTAGTTACCTTATGATCACTGTGAACGCATTCAGTCTGCCAAGCTGAAATGTCCCATTGTTGATTATGACTCTGAAAACTGGAAATACTATTGACATTGCTACCCCTGGAAAAGGAAATGGCAACCCACTCCAGTATTCTTGCCTGGAGAATCCCACGGACAGAGGAGCCTGGCAGACTACAGTCCATGTGGTCCCAAGAGTCAGACACTACTTAGTGACTAAACCACCACCTCATTTAAAGTGGGCTTTCCTGGTGGCTCAGACTGCAAAGACCCTGCCTACTAATGCAGGAGATCCAGGTTCCATCCTTGGGTCGGAAAGATCCCCTGGAGAAGGGAATGGCATTCCACTCCAGTATTCTTGCCTGGAGAATCCCATGGAGAGGGGAGCCTGGTGGGCTACAGTCCATGGGGTCACAAAGAGTCAGACACAACTGAGTGACTAATACATACCACTGCTAAGAAGAATACAATATGCCTTTATTGAGAATTTCATATTCAACACTTTGCTCCAAGTGCTATGCTAAGTACTTTACGTACATTATCTCATTAATCCTCCCCAAAACCTTGCAAGGTTGTATTATTATTAGAAGAGATGAAGACTCTGTTTATGAAGGTTACCTAATAATCCCAGGACCACCAGCTATTATAGCCATAGAACAAAACCACCAGCTATTTGAATCTAGTCTAGTTAAACTCCAAAGCTGATGTTTTTAATCACTATGACATATTTCTGTAAACTAAAAATCTTCTAAACGATATCCCTAAGATATTTTCCTCACAGAAGCAGCTGCAACTATGTTCCAGTGAACAACCGAACATTAAAATGTTGCGGCCCTGAACTGAGACCTTTTCAACTACAAGTGGTCCCCTAGTAGTTTTAGGAGGGAAGGTTTTATGATAAGATGTGCCTAAATGATCAATCATGGTTTTTCTGCAGGAAAAAAGGGTGCATGGTTTACTGCTTTGTAGGCATTGGTCAACTAGGTATTTCTTAAATTTTGTAAAACTGTTCTAAATCTTACCCTCGCAGGGTTCACAGAAAGGGACACAAAAAGAAACGCAAAGCAAATGGGAAAAGCGGTCTCATAAGAAAATCAGAATTCCACAGAGGCAACTAGCCAGTGTGATACGAACCAAGAATGCTGACAGGGAAAGATCTTCTGCTCTTCTCATGGGCTCAGGAAACCCATTTAGGGAGTTGTTAAAAACTGAGAGAGGCAATTTAGAGATAGCTACATCCTCTTAGACTTCAAAGAGGAGGAAATATATTTAGGGACATTTTCGATATAAAAAGCCGTTATAATTTTGAAGCCTTTCTTTCCTATTCTTCTCAATTGGAGACTCTAATGTTTGTAATTGAATTCTATGTTTAATTGCTCAATATTTCAATCAGCAGTCTACTTTAAACAGTCAGTCAATCAAACACATTTTCTGGTTTATATATTCTTTATACATATTAGTGCATATGTATGTATATGGGTTTGTATTATAATTGAAGCTAAGCATTTTCTAGTTAATTATGGAATATGATGTATTAGTTTCCTAGAGCTGCAATAACAAAGGACAGCAAAATGTGTGGCTCAAACAATAGAAATGTACAGTCTCACAGGTCTGAAGGCCACAAATCTGAGGAAAGGAATGGGAGTTTGGGATCAGCAGATTCCAACTGATAAATATAGGATGGATAAACAGCAAAGACCCACTGTATAGCACCGAGAACTATGATAAACCATAATGGAAAAGAATATGGAAATGATATATATTTGTATAACTGAGTCACTTTGCTGTACAGAAGAAATTAACACACTGAAAGTCAAGTTCCAGGTGGTGGTAGTGATAAAGAACTTGCCTGCCAATGCAGGAGACATAAGAGAGGCAGATGCTATCCTGGGTTGGGAAGATCCTCTGGAAGAAGGCAAGGCAACTCACGCCAGTATTCTAACCTGGAGAATCCATGGACAAAGGAGCCTGGTGGGCTACAGTCCATTAGGGTCTCAAAACGTCTGACACGACCGAAGTGACTTAGCCCGCAAATCAAGTATACTTCAATAAAAATAAGGAAAAAAGTTTGATCCCTTCTGAGACCTGTGAAGAAAAATCTGATGGGTGCCTCTCCTCTCTTCTGGTGCTTTGCCAGCTCTGGTTGATGTTCTTTGGCTTGCAGAAGTATCAGCTCAATCTCTGCCTTCATCTTCACATGACTTTCTCACTGTGTGCATGTTTATCTCCAAATTATCCCCTTTTATAGGAACACTTGTCACATGGGTAAGGGGCCCACCCTTCTGAAATAACATCTGCAATGACACTGTTTCCAAATAAGGTAGGGCTTCCCAGGTGGCTCGAGTTGTAAAGAATCCGCTTGTCATTTCAGGAGACAAATGCAGGAAACACGGGTTTCGATTCCTGGGTCAGGAAGATACCCTAGAGAAGAAAATGGCAACCCACTCCAGTATTCTTGCCTGGAAAATCCCATGGACAGAAGAACCTGGCAGGCTGCAAAGTTCATGGGGTCACAGAGTCAGACACAGTTAAGTGATTGAGCATGCATACATTAATATTTCATCTAGAAACTGATTTTTTTCTAATATTCAAATTAAATTGCTAAGGTTTTTAAAGTTGGGACTGCATAGTTCATGTACTGTACATAGAAAATTCTGGAAGCTTACAAGAACAATATATTCAATAATTCAATAGCGGTAATCTCCCTTCAATTCTTCTCTTTCCAATGATACTGAGATAACAAGGGCATTGTACAAAGCTCTCTACTTCACTCTCTCAATTTATCCTCATCATAACCCTCAAAAGTAGGTACAGTTATTTTCATCGTAAAGATGAGAAAAGGACAAAGATGTCAAATAAGTTGACTGAGGTCATGCAGATAAGTTACATAGGTAGGAATCAGATAGGTCTATTTGACCCTAAAGTCTTTTGTTTCTCAACAATTACTAAGCTGTCTCACAAGTTTGATTTTTGATATCACAAAATAACCTGTACAGATGTAGAGGAAGAAGAGATTAGGGATAAATCATTTTAGATATAATTTTCCTATTGGAAAAAAACACCCCATGTGAGTAAAAATGTTGTGTAAAGAAGAATTTAAGGCAGCAAAGTTGATTCATTGATACAACTTGTAGTTAATATTAAAAAATGGTCAGTAAATTTAAATAGACAAAGAGGAAAGACTAGGGAGATTTGAGAACCAGGAAAAGTTAATGTCAGATGTCTCACATTAGGAAAATATGAAGGAAGAGAGTATTTATTGAACTAAAATTCTATACTGGATACAGATCTTACTCATATTTCTATCACCTGGGCCAAGGCTGCAGTAAATGATTACTTAAGTAGGTATGAATATGGTAGAATGAAAATTTTGATACTGGCTACAGAAAGGCATTTGTTCACAGAATTTTAAGGACAATAATTAGATGTAAGTGTATCAAGCATACATAGTCCATAATAATCTATCATATTGGTTTGAAAAATGGATCCATACAAAAAAAATAGAAGTCAACATTGTTGTTTCAGGGACTGTTTTAAAGTGTTTATAGAAAACATTGCCTTTTTTTCCCTCCACAAATTTATAATGTGGGTACTACTTAATTTATTTTATTTTATATTGGAGTGTAATTGATTAACAATGTTGTATTAGTTTTAGCTATATAGCAAAGTGATTTGGTTATATATATACATGTATTTATTCTTTTTCAAGTGGGTACTATTTTGATCTCCATTTTATAAATGAGGAAAGGGAGGTTTAGAAGCTATAGCATAAAAGATCCATTGAATCTTCAAAGCAATTTCAGAAATTTCAGAGCAATTTTCAGAAAATTTTCACTCCTGATTTTTTAAGGTAACAGTGGTTTGTAGTATTATATGTTTATGTGTATAATATATTTTGACTTCTGTATACACTACAGTGTGCTTACCACCAAGCTTCATTTCTACCAGTCACTATACAATTGACCCACTTTGCCCTCTCCTACCCCTCTTCTACTCTGATAACCACTACTCTATTCTCTATATCTATGCTTTTGCTTTTGTTTTGTTCATTTATTATTAATTTTATATTCCACATATTAAAGAGATCATCTAGTATTTATCTTTCTCTGACATTTCATTTAACATAATACCCTCAAGTCCATCCATGTTGTTGCAAATAGCAACAATCTTTTTATGTCTGAGTAGTATTCCACTGCATATATATATATATATATATACACCTCATCTTCTTTATTTATCCATCAATGGGCAGGTAAGTTGTTTTCATATCTCAGCTATTGTGAATAATGCAGTGAACACAGGGATACACATAATCTTTTCAAATTAACTTCAGATAAATATCCAGAAGCAGGATAGCTGGAACATATGGTAGTCATTGATATCACCAAAGAGAAAGAAATGATATAAGAAAGAATTTAACTTTTTTTCACCCATTGCAGCACATGGTAGGTACTTAATATTGGATAAAGTGAACTGAAGTTTTAAGTTAAGTACATTAAGGATTGTGTCTATGGGAATGCTGAATAGCATAGGGGAACTCTCAGAGGATACAGCAAATGATGCTACAGAGTGAAAAGAAACAGCAGAATCAAAGAGCCTCATCATGTGAATAATAGTCTGTTAAAGAAAATGGATAAATGAGATAACTGTGTAAGAAGAAAAACATTTCATCATCTATTGTCATGTCTCATCAGATCTTAAAAATTCCAGAAACATGTATAAGAAAGTTAAGTTTCTAATGATCATGAAACTCATGGAAAACTTTTCTTATCCATGAAGTTTATATATTTTGCAATTGTCTACTTCCAAAAATTCAAATATGAACTATATTGTTAATATTGTATAACCATAAAAATTTTTAGGAGTAAGTTATTAAAACAAAATAGGTGATGAGTAGATAAGTATAGTGTGTGTGTTTAGATTTATACTGAGTTATTAAAAGTTTTTATTTGTTTGATACTAAAATACATAAATAACTGCTTCTAATATTTAGGCAAGTTAAAATGTATGGGCGGCTGTTCATGTTACATTTCAAATATAAATATACATATTTCACATTTATTGACTTTCTATTCTGTGCCAGATATTGTGCCAGGCTCCAGGATGTCTCTCTATTTTTAAAATTAAAAAAAAAATTTTTAAACCTTCTAGTTATAGTTTCTTCAACTTTAGAAACCTAGAAACACTTAGCTTCACTATTGTTCCCAACTGGAGAATTTTGATATCCATTTCCTTTAGATGAATATAAAATTTTGTCAACTATTTTCAATATTAGATGAAATTTCCTACAGGTTCCAAGAATTATTCACTGTGTCTACCATTAAATCTTAGAGGCTGAATAAAATGTATATTTGCCTTCTATTTTGAGAAAATTGTTAGTATACCTTTAAGCCTTAGTACCAATCCAAAGATTAGCTATATTATTAGGTTGCAAAAAAGATTCTAAGGGCTGAAGCCACAGCCTCACAGACAATGAACCTAACTCACACTGATTTAAAAGGTAGATGAGATTATTTGATGGTTAACTTACCTAAGAACATCAGTAGTTATTTCTGTAATAAATGCCTTTTTCAATCACTACTGTCTTTAGTAGAGGTGGAGGGTCCAGGAATAACATTAAAATAATTGAGTCTTTTGGAAATACTCATAATTAACACATGAACTTAGTCACCTCCTCTGTATACACCTTGATCTACATCTCTAATTCGTAAGTAGTGATATCAGCCTTTCAGTTCTTCCAAAATGGAAACCTTCAAGATATTCTCAAGTCGTCTCTTTCCCCACAGCCAATCAAAAGTGAAATTCTGTCAACTTAGCTTCTGAAAACTGATGACTTCCTTTCCTTCTCCATTTCTTCCTTAATGTAAACGCTCACCTCCTAACCTGGACTAATTCAGGAGTCACTACCCGGCCTTCCTGGCTCTGGTCCACTCTGCCCTTCCAGTCAGCCCTTAGTGAACTCAAGTTAGAAAACTGACTTGTCATTCCCTACATAAAAGCCTTTTAAGTGCTATCCCAAAAATCTAAACAATTCTAAAGAATCTAAACCATCTTTTTTTTTATGGAATTCACATGGACAGACCTGTGGTCTTTTCAGATCCAGGCATTCATAAAAGAGATGACATTGGTATTACTAAATATTTTTACTACAAATTTCTTACTAATGCACATTTATTAAATATTTACAGTTGCTCCAACAACAGTTTTAAATTCCTTTCTAAGTATATACATATTAATATATATCATATATTATATGTATTATACACACATACATTACATATATGTGTATATATTTATATTTTACTTTGTTTGGTAAAGCTTGGTAGGATGCTTTAAATCTCAGTAGTAATCTAAAGATGGCCATCTTATTCGATTGCAAAATATGTGGCCTAAATACCCTAGTTTATAATTCAGCAAAGTGCTTGGAGGAGGCCCAGTAGGAATGATGAATGGTAAAGATGGGATTATTACTCAAGTCTCATTTGTGACAGTTGACTTCCGTGGTATTTATCTTACATTTTTCTTTTTGGCTGTGTGTGTGAGTGTAATACACTTTATATATTAGCATTGGTCCATCTGTTATTATATTGGCAGCTGGAGATTTCCATTGATTAGTTTCTCTCTATTTGCTTTTTCTTTTTCTAAACCTTCATGCTGTAATGCAGAAGATTTATTTTCAATGATTTATTAAAATGTAATTCTAAGGTGACTCCTTATCAAGGAAGTAATCTGCAGGCTATCTTTGTTTAAACTTGCAACCTGCTTTGTCAAGGAAAACTGCCTATGAAATTTTCATTATAATAGACAGCTTTTCATAATGAATGAAAAACAGCTATTATGATTGAAAACAAATTGCTCTGAAACATAGTCTTTGAAACAATGTGCTGCTTAATTGTATTTTGGTGGGGTGGGGGGAGCAAAGGCAATTCTATTTAATTGGTTACATTTTTCAGTTCTATAAATTAATTTGCACTACCCAATATCACTTAATTTTTCCCTAGGAAAGCTTTTGCTTGCCCTAGCAATATTATAACTGCTAATTCAATTACACTGAAATTGTTTAATAGAAAATATAATTGCTTATTCATACAGAATACCCATTAAAGAAGTGCAAAAGCATGAACCCAAGGGTTACTGCATATTAATACTTTGGGAATAAAGATGGGGATGTTGTGCAGAGAAGGTGCTGGCTGATCTTTAATTGTTCATCACCTGCCTCCAAAATAATATGAATGGACCCAAACTAAATGACCACTCATTACAAGTTTCAATTTAGGAGCTTGGCTGGGGTCAGCAGATTGCTTATGCTGATCGCAATGATTTGAAGTTGTGATTACCATAAGCAATTTAAATTTTATTGATCTCCCCTTCTGAAAGTTGTAATTGAGCATAGATGTTGGACCCAGAGCTCTCCAAACTAAATTGTACTCTGAAGCCCTTGCTAGATTCCTGCAAGAATCAATAAGCAGTCAGTCACATTAACAATGAAATAGGTCCATTAACATACGGTGCTATTGGTGAAACTTTATTTAGGAAGGGTGTTAGTTCACTTCATTGTTTTATCAATGAATCTTGGCTGTACAAGGAAAAGTATTGCTTTAATACGTGTAATAAACTGGTATGAAAATGAAATTATAAATATATGGAATATGACTAGGTAGGCAGTTGAGTCTTTCTATTAGAGTCATCATGAATCATATCATCATTTTACTGTAAACAGAGGTTTCATATGACTGGAATTGCAGCTTGCCTGCTGCGGTGCTTTGCAGTAATTTGGAATTTTGAATCCTCTTTATTAGATACAAGGTCTCCTTCCATCAAGGTTAAGTACATCTTGAAGTCTCCAGTTCGGTTATAAGCAGTGGCTTGTTGAAGGGAGCTACATGACATATCCTGCTGGCCCAGAGAGAGGAAGGAAGTTGGAAATCTAAATGGTTTCAAAGCCATTTGGGACAGTATTGTATACCCAGAGCATGACTAAGTTTTAGTAACAACGCTGGCCTACCCATTATTATAAATTATAAAATGATTAAAACTATGTGTCTATTACAAATAGCTGTGAAAAGAAGAGAAACGAAAAACCAAGGAGAAAAGGAAAGATATAAAGCATCTGAATGCAAAGTTCCAAAAAATAGCAAGAAGAGATAAGAAAGCCTTCTTCAGTGATCAATGCAAAGAAATAGAGGAAAACAACAGAATGGGAAAGACTAGAGATCTCTTCAAGAAAATTAGAGATATCAAGGTAACATTTCATGCAAATAAGGGCTCAATAAAGGACAGAAATGGTATGGACCTAACAGAAGCAGAAGATATTAAAAAGAGGTGGCAAGAATACACAGAACTGTACAAAAAGGATCTTCACGACCTGGATAATCACGATGGTGTGATCATTCATCTAGAACCAGACATCTTGGAATGTGAAGTCAAGTGGGCCTTAGAAAGCATCACTAAGAACAAAGCTAGTTGAGGTGATGGAATTCCAGTTGAGCTATTTCAAATCCTGAAAGATGATGCTGTGAAAGTGCTACACTCAATATACAAGCAAATTTGGAAAACTCAGCAGTGGCCACAGGACTGGAAAAGGTCAGTTTTCATTCCAATCCCAAAGAAAGGCAATGTCAAAGAATGCTCAAACTACTGAACAATTGCACTCATCTCACACGCTAGTAAAGTGATGCTCAAAATTCTCCAAGCCAGGCTTCAGCGATACGTGAACTGTGAACTTTCAGATGTTCAAGCTGGTTTTAGAAAAAGCAGAGGAACCAGAGATCAAATTGCCAACATCCGCTGGATCATGGAAAAAGCAAGAGAGTTCCAGAAAAACATCTATTTCTGCTTTATTGACTATGCCAAAGCCTTTGACTGTGTGGATCACAATAAACTGCGGAAAATTCTGAGAGAGATGACAATACCAGACCACCTGACCTGCCTCTTGAGAAATCTGTATGCAGGTCAGGAAGCAACAGTTAGAACTGGACATGGAACAACAGACTGGTTCCAAATAGGAAAAGGAGTATGTCCAGGCTGTATATTGTCACCCTGCTTATTTAACTTACATGCAGAGTACATCATGAGAAACGCTGGACTGGAAGAAACACAAGCTGGAATCAAGATTGCCGGGAGAAATAGCAATAACCTCAGATATGCAGATGACACCACCCTTATGGCAGAAAGTGAAGAGGAACTCAAAAGCCTCTTGATGAAAGTGAAAGAGGAAAGTAAAAAAGTTGGCTTAAGGCTCAACATTCAGAAAACGAAGATCATGGCATCTGGTCCTATCACTTCATGGGAAATAGATGGGGAAACAATGGAAACAGTGTCAGACTTTATTTTTGGGGGCTCCAAAATCACTGCAGATGGTGATTGCAGCCATGAAATTAAAAGACGCTTACTCCTTGGAAGAAAAGTTATGACCAACCTAGATAGTATATTCAAAAGCAGAGACATTACTTTGCCAACTAAGGTCCGTCTAGTTAAGGTCCGTTTTTCCAGTGATCATGTGTGGATATGAGAGTTGGCCTGTGAAGAAGGCTGAGCCCCGAAGAATTGATGCTTTTGAGCTGTGGTGTTGGAGAAGACTCTTGAGAGTCCCTTGGACTGCAAGGAGATCCAACCAGTCCATTGTAAAGGAGATCAACCCTAGGATTTCTTTGGAAGGAATGATGCTAAAGCTGAAACTCCAGTACTTTGGCCACCTCATGAGAAGAGTTGACTCATTGGAAAAGACTTTGATGCTGGGAGGGATTAGGGGCAGAAGAAGAAGGAGATGACAGAGGATGAGATGGCTGAATGGCATCACGGACTCGATGGACGTGAATCTGAGTGAACTCCGGGAGTTGGTGATGGACAGGGAGGCCTGGCATGCTGCCATTCATGGGGTCGCAAAGTGTCGGACACGACTGAGCGACTGAACTGAACTGAACTGATGTGTCTATTAAAACTCGTTGATGTGTGTGGATGCTCAGTCACTCAGTTGTTCCAACTCTGTGACCCCATGGACTGTAGCCAGTTAGGCTCCTCTGTCCATGGGATTTTCCAGGCAAAAATATTCGAGTGGGTTGCTGTTTCCTCCTGTAGGAGATCTTCCCCATCCAGGGATCGAACCCACATCTCCATGTCTCCTGCAATGGCAGGTAGATTCTTTACCACTGGGCCACCTGGGTAACCCAAAATTTCATGACAATTTTTCACAAATTAATCAGTTCCTATTTGTCTTTTCTACTTACTTCCTAATCAAATAAAGGATAGTAAACTCTTGAAGATTCCCAACCTCCTACAAGTTTTAAATCTCAAGATGTATGAAGATAATAACACCATTATCTAAGAAACTTTCTGCTGATCTCGTGATTTGGGGGTGTTGGGATTGCCTGCCCCTCTAATTTGGCACAATGTGATACAGGAGGAAGTAAGGGGAATTAAAACCTTTCTGTCTGATTTTTATTAGTTAAGATTTACTTAACCTTAGAATATATAACCAAGTTTTATTTTTGGATTTTCCTAAGGAATAGTGGAGAAGAAGTGGGAAGAGAATGCCAAGAGCTATGGAGTTAAGGTGCAGAATCTTATCTGACTTAGAATGGGGCACAGGTTTTTGCTAGAATATCTCAAAAGATTCTGGAACTCAGCTTCTCAACTACATCTTTAGCCCTCGGGATGTTGATGATATACATAAAGCCCAGCAGGAAAGTTTACTTTGAATGTGGCCTTGGGTCATGTCTTTCCTATGGGGAAATTCTACAGGGGGGCTTTGCTTAAACAATCTAAAACAAAACTAATTATTCACATGGGGCTTTGGAAGAGGCATGTTTTATGAATCTGAAAGCTATGGCTTTTAACCACTTGTGTTGTAGAAACTAAAGGCTAAGTATGTTAGTCACGTCCGATTCTTTGTGACCCCATGGACTGTAGCCTGCCAGGCTCCTCTGTCCAGGGGATTTCCCAAGCAAGAATATTGGTGTAAGTAGCCATTTCCTTCTCCAGGGGATCTTCCCAAGCCTGGTATCAAACCTGGGTCTCCTGCCTTGCAGGCAGATTCTTCACCATCTGAGCCACCAGGGAAGACCCAAAGAAACTGGACATGTTACTGAATCTCTCTAGACCTCAGTTTCCTCAGTAGATGAAGGTAGTAATCGAAGACGTTTCATGTGTAAGACTGATGTCAGGATTAATGAGATAGTCCATGTAAAGAATTTAACCTAGTGTCTGGTATAAAAGGGATTCTCAATAAAGATTAGTTGCTAGTAGGATGACATGTTAATATATTTGGGTTGCCTGATTTCTTACAGCCTTGGTTTCTTACAGTGTCCCCTTACAATGGTTTGGATGAAAGAGTAAATGTCCACTTGAGCTAGTTTTATTCAGTGAGCGTTAAGTGTCAGTTGCTCAGTCAGCTCTCACTCTCTGTGAACTCATGGACTGTGGCCAGCCAGCCTCCTCCGTCCATGGGATTTCACAGGTAAAATTACTGAAGTGGGTTGCCATTTCCTTCAGGGAATCTTCCTGACCCAGGGATTGAACCCACTTCTCCTTGAGAAGAAATCAGAAATTGAGAGAACCATAGGAACCATGCAGGAGACCTGGGTTCCATCCTTGGGTTGGGAATCCCCTAGAGAAGGGAAAGGCTAACCACTCCAGTATGCTGGCCTGGAGAATTCCATGGACTGTATAGTCCATGGGGTGGCAAAGAGTTGAGCACAACTGAGTAACTTTCACCTTCACTAGGAGCCGTATGATTGGTTGGAGGATCAGAGTTCACGAAGGGCAAGGTGAGAAAGCTATCCTGAACACAGACAGGTCTAAAGTCAAAGGGAAGTTGCTAAACCTTTTCTCTCATATACTCTACCGTCCTTTTAAGAGCTCTCTCCCCACTTTGAATGGTCTCTATTACTGCTGGGCACTCTCTTCCTGAGTGTGTCAGTTCCACACTGCTTGAGACTGCCTGTGCTTCCCATGATGGGGTGTAATTCAGGTCAGCTTTTTTGGAGCAATGCTTCATGTTCTGGGTGCTGTGCTTTCTGTTGTGAATCACCTTCAGTTTAATCACTTTTAGTCACCATTCTCTAACCTCCATTGTTGGTAAATAATCTCATACCTACTTTCAGATTAAATTGCAATGGATCTTTAAACAATATGTCTTTCTTGAGTGGGTAATTAAATGAATGAACACATGTGAGGCTTTTGTGTTTGAATAGGTCTGGTGATACAGTCTTGTAATAAACCACTTGGAAAAGGTAACTTTTAGGCTCTATCTCAGGCTGATAATGGAGATGGTGTAAAACAAGAAGCTTTCTGGGATGTCTCTTAAATCACATGGAGATTGGTGATTCTTTTACCTACCTGCACAGCGGAAGAGATTTAAGAGAATATTCAGAGGAAGATGATGTAGGATAAATGGGTGGGATGTTGAATAATTAAGTAATAGTGAAATAAGATAAAAGTGATAAAGTAACAGAGAGGAGTGGAATTTGCTTTGGGGGCAACTGAAACTAAGAGTATATGAGTTATTTCAATGATTCAGTTCAGTTCATTTCAGTTGCTCAGTCGTGTCCGACTCTTTGTAACCCCATGAATCGCAGCACGCCAGGCCTCCCTGTCCATCACCAACTCCCGGAGTTCACTCAGACTCACGACCTTCGAGTCCGTGATGCCATTCAGCCATCTCATCCTCTGTCGTCCCCTTCTCCTCCTGCCCCCAATCCCTCCCAGCATCAAAGTCTTTTCTAATGAGTGAACTCTTTGCATGAGGTGGCCAGAGTACTGGAGTTTCAGCTTTAGCATCATTCCTTCCAAAGAAATCCCAGGGTTGATCTCCTTCAGAATGGGCTGGTTGGATCTCCTTGCAGTCCAAGGGACTCTCAAGAGTCTTCTCCAACACCACAATTCAAAAACATCAATTCTTCGGCGCTCAGCCTTCTTCATAGTCCAACTCTCACATCCATACATGACTACTGGATAAACCATAGCCTTGACTAGAGGGACCTTTGTCGGTAATGTCTCTGCTTTTGAATACGTTATCTAGGTTGGTCATAACTTTTCTTCCAAGGAGTAAGCGTCTTTTAATTTCATGGCTGCAATCATCATCTGCAGTGATTTTGGAGCCCAAAAAAGTAAAGTCTGACACTGTTTCCATTGTTTCCCCATCTATTTCCCATGAAGTGATAGGACCGGATGCCATGATCTTTGTTTTCTGAATGTTGAGCTTTAAGCCAGCTTTTCACTCTTCTCTTTCACTTTCATCAAGAGGCTTTTGAGTTCCTCTTCACTTTCTGCCATAAGGGTGGAGTCATCTGCATATGTGAAATTATTGCTATTTCTCCCGGCAATCTTGAGTTCAGCTTGTGTTTCTTCCAGTCCAGCGTTTCTCATGATGTACTCTGCATGTAAGTTAAATAAGCAGGGTGACAATATACAGCCTTGACATACTCCTTTTCCTATTTGGAACCAGTCTGTTGTTCCATGTCCAGTTCTAACTGTTGCTTCTTGACCTGCATACAGATTTCTCAAGAGGCAGGTCAGGTGGTCTGGTATTCCCATCTCTTTAATAATTTTCCACAGTTTATTGTGATCCACACAGTCAAAGGCTTTGGCATAGTCAATAAAGCAGAAATAGATGTTTTTCTGGAACTCTCTTGCTTAGCCTGCATTTTGTGGGGCTTCCCTGCTGGCTCAGATGGTAAAAAACCTGCCTGCAATGCAAGAGACCCAGTTTTGATCCCTGGGCTGGGAAGATCTCTTGGAGAAGGGAATGGCAATCCACCCCACTATTCTTGCCAGGGAAATCCCATGGACAGAAGAGGCTGGAGGGCTATAGTCCATGGGGTTGCAAAAAGTTGGACATGACTGAGCACACACGTGCCTGCTCACATGCTTATACTCACTTTATAGATGAAGCTTATAATAGTTAAGTAACTTGCTCACGGTCCCATAGTCAGTGATGAAGTAAGCATTCACCAGGCTCCTCTGTGCATGGAATTCTCCAGGAAGGAGTACTGGAGTGGGTTGCCATTTCCTTCTCCAGAGCATCTTCCCAACCCAGGGATCAAACCTGAGTCTCCTGCATTGCAGGAGATTGTTTACCGTCTGAGTCATCAGGGAAACCCAATATATGTGATGTAATTAAAGAAACGATTGGATAACCTTAAAAATGAAGACAAGAATTCTCAAAGAGAAAATCCTTTTGATTTCCATTTGACTTCCTTCTCTGAGCTCATGCCTCATTTTCTCCCATGCACATGTTTACCTGATACAGCAGTGCTGTGTGTTCCACAGACTTGGAAAAAGCAAATTAGAAATGCTGTACTCATGTATCATCATTACCTCTTATCAAAGAATTGTCTGTGTGACCAACCTGGCCTCCAGATGTACCCTAACCATGAAACTAAAAGCCTTCCTTGGTGAAAGTGAAAGTGTTATTCACTCAGTCATGTCCAATTCTTTGTGATTCCATAGACAGTAGTCCACCAGACTCCTCTGTCCATGGAATTCTCCAGGCAAGAATACTGGAGTGGGTTGCTATCCCCTTCTCCAGGGGGTCTTCCTGACTCAGGGCCCTATTGAACCCAGGTCTCCTGCATTGCAGGCAGATTCTTTACCAACTGAGCCACTAGGGAAGCCAGGAGCCTTCCTTATTGGACTTGAATTTCAATAACAGCAAAGTGAAGTGTGGTGATATGTGTGCTTGGACAAGGAATAAAAGCTCCACTGACCACTAGGAGATTGTTTTATTTTTTTAAAGTGGGATGCTTTGAACTCAAAGACTATGAAAAGCAAAGTGAAGAGATGAAGCTGTTTCTCTATTCATTTTATTCTGAAGAAACTGCAATTGACAGGAAAGAATGATAAACCAGATTCAACTCTATCCCCATCTTATATTTTAAGATATAAATATAACTGATTAACATTTAAGTGAATTGGATAGAGCTCTTAGTCCGTAAAGTGTGATAGATAGGCTTGGTTACCCAAAATTTTACATCTCTTACCCCTTCAACCTTAGTTCTTTCAGCTTTTCTTTTTCATACCCTTTGGTTTGTATGTGTTCTCAGTTTTTTAACTATGTAGGTCTTTCTGGCTATAAGGGTGAAAATTCACTTTAATGGAAATATTTGTGTATATTTGAAAACTCAGTTGCGTCTATGCTTAAGAACAATAAATTAAGAGTATGGGCTTCTCAGGTGGCACTAGTGGTAAAATCCACCTGCCAGTGCAGGAGACATGGGTTCAGTCCCTGGGTCAGGAAGATCCCCTGGAGGAGGAAATGGCAACCCACTCCAGTATTCTTGCCTGGAAAATTCCATGGACAGAGGAGCCTGGTGGGCTCCATGGAGTCAAAGAAAGTTGGACATGACTAAGCATCTGAGCACACACATCTCAGCACATGGGATTGACAGATATACACTATGTATAAATAGAGAAACATAAAGAACTTACTGTATAGCATAAGAAACTATATTCAATATCTTGTAATAACCTATAATGAAAAAGAATCTGAGAAAAGTTTTATATATATATATATATATATATATATATATATATATATGTATGTATGTATGTATAATGACTTCCCTGGTGGCTCAGATGGTAAAGCGTCTGCCTACAACGTGGGAGACCTGGGTTCGATCCGTGGGTTGGGAAGATCTCCTGGGGAAGGAAATGGCAACCCACTCCAGTATTATTGCCTGGAAAATCCCACGGATGGAGGAACCTGGTAGGCTACAGTCCATGGGGTCGCAAAGAGTTGGACACGACTGAGCGATTTAATGTATATATGGGCTTTACAAGAGGCACAGTGGTAAAGAGAATGTGTCTGCCAATGCAGGAGACACAGGAGATGCAGGTTTGATCCCTTGGTCAGGAAGTTCTCCTGGAGGAGGAAATGGTGACCAACTCCAGTTTTCTTGCCTGAGAAAAACTCCATGTACAGAGGAGCCTGAAGGGCTACAGTCCGTGGGGTCACAGGGGGTCAAACATAGCTGAGCTACTGAGCATGTGTATGTATATACGTAACTGAATCACTTTTCTGTACACCTGAAACTAACATAACTATAATTCAATAAAATTTAAAAGAAAAAGAAAAAATGATTAATTTGCATAATACACTGATTACTACAGTTATTACATTTTTTAAAGACATGCAACATTTCTGATTTCCGCTCACAAGTGTTGGCCAGAAGTCAACAGGGCCATACTGAACCTCAGAGGAGGCTGTCAAATTTTGTGCTCTGGAAAAAGAAAAATTAGACTTATGAATGGCTCATGATCTTTGCCCCACTACTCCTCTCACAGAACCCTGATATCTTTAAATAGCTGTCTAGATTAAGCATAATGAGTATGATGAAAAATGAAGGATTCTATTGTATATGAAAGTGAAAGTAGCTCAGTCAGGTCCGACTGTTCGCGATCCCAAAAACTATATAGTCCATGGAATTCTCCAGGCCAGAATGCAGGAGTGGGTAGCCTTTCCCTTCTCTAGGGGATTTTCCCATCCCAGGGATTGAACCTAGGTCTCCTGCATATCAGGCAGATTCTTTACCAGTTGAGCCACAGGGAAGCCCAAGAAGAAAGGTTTCTCTGCTGTATATCATTAAACTTAAATCTTTTTTCCAGTTCTATTGAGATATAATTGACATACAGCACTGTATAAGGTGAAATATAGAGCATAAAGATTTGACTTATAATTGGACTTTGACACTTTTGAAAATGTCGTTATTGAAACTTGACTAATACTGCTTACTTTTGTCATCAAGTCTTAAATTCATAAACCTTGATTTTTTTTCCCCCTAAACTTTGATTTAAGATTGGTTTTGACACTACACTGAAGAAGAAAAGATTGCTATTTTGAGATCATTAGATATGAGCCAATTGAACATAAGAAGAATGAGTCTTCTAGGAAAGTTAAACACAGGATATTGTTTATATTAACGTGAGACAAAATGAACCACTGCCCCAAACTGCAAGGATCCCAATTAAATATGCATTTCCTCTGGTGAGAAACAATGTCAAAAGTGGAATTAAATAATTAACTATATATTTTTCTTTCTCTTAACATACCTTCTCTTTTGTATCAGGCACTAAAAACCTGCCCACCTTGAAATCTTGAATATTGAAAGTTTTGATGTTTCCTCCTTTTTCCCTTAAAGATTTCACATTTCCCACAATTTTGTAGCACTGCTATTACTTCTCCCTTCCCTGTGCCCCCAGTAACCCCAGTTCCGTGCAACTTGTAAAAGGCATTCTGACCCTAAGACTTCATAGTGGGTGGCAGATGGCCTTGGTGAATGACTATTTCTGCTGTTAAAATAAAATGACAGGAAACACCACAGAGAGGGCTCTTCTATTTGAAAAAAAAAATGTGGGTTGTCACATGATATAAAATACAAATCTAAGGAAGGGCTTTTGTTACTCACTAACCTCATGGAGTGTGATGATCACTAAAAGGAAAATGCAATGTCCACCTTCAAGACTTTGTGAAAGGGGCTTTACGTGAAAGGCAAGACAGTGCTTCCCGGCCTACTGCTTACATGTGTAGCAATTTATTATATGAAAATGCAGAGCATAATTCAGACAACTTTAGAGCACTTATTGAGGTTGCCAGGCAAAAATATCTCCCTCCATGCTACATTAGCATTTTTCTGGTTTAGACCAGCGCATCTTTTTGAATTAGGTTGCATGAACCATCACATCCAAAATGTAAGTTTAATATGTATATTTAAACATTTTTTTCCCTTCAGAATGGAGTTATAATTCGTATTATACTCTATCTATTCTGAAAAAAATTATAACAGTCGTATTGCAGTCTTTTGTTCCCCTCAAATACACGTGGGGAAATTTTAAGAGCTGAAATCTTAATGTTGAGGGGATAAGGAATTTTATATATATATATATATATATATATATATATATATATATATATATATATAGTCAAGAGTGTCCCTTATTCCACCTTAAAAATTTCTGAGACCTTACTAATAATTCTTAAACCATGATCATTCACCTTGAATGTTCAATATTATGCTTAAAATCTTATACTCTACTTAATTGTTTTCAACAGCCTTTTTATTGAGCATCCACCAGGCAAAAAACTACCATTCCAAGTGCTCTGGAACCTTCTGCTTTCGTTTATTAATAATTCCCAAACAGAATGTCTGCTTCAGACATTAGTTGCTGAAATAGAATTGAATCTTAATTAGTTCAAGAGAAACTCCTACTTAAGTGGTCTTAGAGAAAACGCACTCATTTCCCCTCTAATATATCCTCCTGTTGTTTGACTGTGATGAGAATGGTCTTTAAAAGAGGCCTCAGGTGTTAAACCAACTGTTCAGGCTCATTGTCAGCTGCTGGTTTCTAGAGTATTAATTCAAAATTAGTGAAAATATAAGACTATGTCTACATTGGCCAACTCTATTGCGAAATTGAGCAATTTTCAGTTAAGGGTGCAGCGTTCTCTACAATGCCCTTGAGGAAGATTCAGAAGCTCATTCTATTTCCATCTGCTTCCATCATTAGAGAATGCAGTTGATTGATTCAACCTCACTAACAATAAGAACGGATGCTGCTTAACTAAGAGGTGAGTATGGGAATAATATATATGCCAAAATTAATAAAAATAACACTCTCTTGCTCCACATACATATGTAGATACAGAATTTCATATATGTGTAATTCATATATATAATTGTTTTAAGATAATTTTATGGTTTGAGGACTGGAATGGCCTTATTTGTATTGGGTTCTTATTATTTTTTATAATTAGTTAATTAATTTATTTATTTTCGGTTGTGCTGGGTCTTCATTGCTGTGGGTGGGCTTTCTCTAGTTGTGCTGCACTAGCTTCTCATTTTGGTGGCTTCTCTTGTTGTGGAGCACAGACTCTAGGGTGTGTGGGCTTAAGTAGTTATAGCAAACGGGCTTAGCTGTCCTGTGGCATGTGGAATCTTCCCCAACCAGAGATCTAACCTGTGTCCTCTGCATTGCAAGGCAAATTCTTAACCACTGGACAACCAGCGAAGTCTGCGTCGTTGTTATTATTAAGTGAAAAGTGCAAAGGAAGAATGGACATCCATGAGTTGGCTGCTGCCTCTCCTCTAGTCTTCCTATCAGGAAAAAGAATACTGAATACTAATACCACACATTTTCTGCACCATTGATTGAGTGCCTATAATATAATGTTATTAGCAACACTATTGACAGTATTATTATTGGTGTATAAAGTTTATGTCTCTAAACATATCAAAAGTTTCTTCTGGGTCAAAATTTGTGTATAATTAAAATTCCTTGTGGATTTAATAAGTGCTATATTCAAAACAGGCACTCAGGAAATATTTGTTGGAAGATAGATTAATCAGAAGCGTTATTTTATAAACCATGTATTGAATGTTTAAGGTACAGATCGTTAATTGCCCCACTCAATGTCTATTCACCCCTTCTCTTTGTAAGAACAGAACCCCCCATCATTCCTCACATTACCTCCCCCTCCCCCATTGCCCACAGCCACCATTTTTGGTAGGGTGCATGGCTGTCACTTTTCACTTTCATGCATTGGGGAAGGAAATGGCAACCCACTCCAGAGTTCTTGCCTGGAGAATCCCAGGGACGAGGGAGCCTGGTGGGCTGCCGTCTCTGGGGTCGCACAGAGTCAGACACGACTGAAGTGACTTAGCAGTAGCAGCAGCATGGCTGTCTAGCTAGGGACTACGTTTCTCAGTCTTGCTAAGATAATATGTTCAATGTCTAGGACATTTTCTTTTAAAAAACAATGAAACTGCCTTTTACTTCTCTCACCTTTCCAAGGGTGGTGGTGAATCAGCTTCACCCATGCGCAGTGAGCAACACTTAGGAGATTGTAGAAAAGGAGGGGGAGAGAATCTTGACCGGGAAAGCTATGATGTATTCTGAGCCTCTAACGCATCTCTGCACTGTTAAATGTGAGAAAGCTGGAGTTCTATTTTATTTGACTGATTCTATTTTGAGGTTGCTTTGTTACTGTAGCTTCCCTAGCACTTTCAGTTCAGTTCAGTTCAGTTCAGTCGCTCAGTCGTGTCCGACTCTTTGCGACCCCACGGACCACAGCTCTTTTTCGAAGACGCCGTCCCAGAATCCCATGGACCCACTCACTGTCCTCCAGTAGGACTGTGATAATCTAAGAAAGCAGCTAGGCTTGACTTGTGAGAGCATTTGTGGCCTGTTGAAGAGAAGAGAGCACTTCCCAGGTGACTCAGCAAGAGACACGGGTTTGATCCCTGGGTCACGAAGATCCCCTGGAGGAGGAAATGGCAACCCACTCCAGTATTCTTGCCTGGAAAATCCAATGGACAGAGGAGCCTGGGGGGCTACAGTTCATGGGGTCATAAAATGTCAGACACAATCCAGAAACTGAGAATGCACAGAGTGGAGAAATTTAAGGATGTGTTAAGGATGCCTGCTCACAAGTAAATTAGGGGCAAACCTCGTCAAAGCTTAAGTCTTCCTTGTAGAGAGGCACTGTGCACTCGGAGGCCAGAATCTCACAGATGATCAGAGTGAGCTGCTCTTTGTTGGTTATGCAATTTGTAACTCTGCCTCAAATAAATAGGGATGTATTTTAAACTTCGTAAATAAAAAACAAAGCTGAAACTTGGCCTTGGATAATTAAACTATTTTTTTCCCCTAAAAACCTCCAGAGCTTCTCTCTCTCTCTCTCTCTCTCTCTCTCACACACACACACACACACACACACACACACACACACACACCCCAAAATAAAAAAACTATAAACGAGTTGAGAATAGAGATTGTTTCTTGTTTTTGCTTACATGGAAATCTTATTTCTATACGTAGCAAAACAGAGAACTCATCTTTGGGGCTCTGTTGAGGTTTGTTGAATTGATGGTTCAGAATTCAGAAGTTCAATAATATTATGGATTTTCTAGTTCTTATAAATTTATAAAATGTTTCACTATGATTTACTAATCTAAATGTTATTTTCCCATAATTGGCCATTTTTCTACACTACTTATAGTACAAAAAGAAATGTTTGGAAAAGTTTTCCAAATACAAAAGGTTCAAAAGATTGCTAGAGTTATTTGGGCTTATAGTGGTCCTTCAACTGAGATATCTAGAAATGTTTGCTAAAAACTTTATCCTGCATTTTAAATCAAGAAAGCAAGATTTGTTTCTGATCAGTGTTAATGTATTTACAGAAAAGTATCCATATAAAAACCAGATCAAGTTTGCTTTTTTTGAGCAATAAATTTAAACGTTATATTAATAACATTTTCCTCTATCATACCAAGTTTTCAAGGAAAGAAGAGTTTTCTCACTGATATGTTGATTGCTTTTGTCTGGGGAAACAACAATTACCCATGTAACAGTTGTTCTGGGAAGATTCTTTGTATTCTGTGTTGAGTTGTTCCTCATCATAAAAAATCAGTCTTGGATAGATAAATTTTCTCACTTATACTGATATAAATCATGATTAATAGTGTCTAAATATCTCATTTACTGTACAATTTTAAAGAGCTGATTAAATCATTGTACATTAAAATATAGCCTTTTGAAGATTTTTGGCCATCCCTTCTAGAAAAAGCATTTTTAAAAACTACTTGAAAAGTAATATCAAAATTCAATAATAACTCCCAAAAGAATGAATGACATAAGAGTTGATTAATTTTTTTCCAAATTAAAATTCTCCATTAATATCCTGAGTTTTCAAGATTATTCTAAATAACATCTCCACTAACCTCCTTTTTCTTGGAGAGCAATTTTTTAACTAAAACAATTAAGTTTTGAGATCTATTTAATTTTTACTTCTTTTAAGTACCAGCATAAACATCTGCCATCTGGCATGGAAATTACCTCATATGGCGGGAGGAGAGATGAGATTTATTTAAAAGTTCTTTGTCTTTTATACTTCTCCCTGCTGCATTTTCCGCTAGTGTAATTTGAACCTGACTGTATTTAAATAACCATTTATCGTCATAATGGAAGAGCCGACTTAAAAATACATAACTGCTGTCATTCCAGAAGACTGTATTAAGGAAACATAGAATTTGCCATTCTAGATCAGACCATTTGTCTGTCTTGTCTAACATTTGCCTCTGGCAGTGACCGATATTGAGGACATTGGAGAACAACAGAAATATGCAACATGAACACAAACCATTTTTTAGGGGAATAATTATTTTCTCAGTTGGTAATCTTACACTATGGGATATTAAAATGGAATCACCCCTACCTGTTTATATTATTAACATTTTTATTAATCAATAAGCTAACCAGTTTTGTTAAAATTATTTTAGTGAATGATACTTAATAATCTATAGTATTTCTGCATATGAAATAATCTTATGCAACTAACATTCATTTTTAAAAATGCTATGATTTTTAAACATGAGGAAAATATGGAGAAATTTAGGCTGTTCAGCAAAAAATAAAAAATAAAAACAAAAAACCCAAACCCCGCCCCCCTCAAAAATACCAAGCCTTTAAATTTGGCTTGTAGTTCAAAGTCTAGATAAAAATGTATTTACTACAAAAGTGCAGCTTACAGGTCCAGAAGACTGTCTAACACTATCTAATTTGATACTAAATTTACTGTTGATGGTACCAGAATAATCCTATGCTGAGTGATTAATGGGTGGACCAGAATGTAAGCCTAGAAATTTGTATCTTGCCTGACAACTCACCAGTGTTGTGGAAAAAATATCACAGAGACAAATTCATTCTTGATCCATCTCTGAAGTTATTGGTAGATGCAATGAACAAAATACTTACCAAGTGTAGACCTCAAATACACACACACAAACACACATACCCTCTCTCTAATGCTCCAATCATATCATTCCTTGTGTTCACCAAGATCATCACCTTTGCTCATCCCTTCCTTACTTGTCCCTAAGTGAATATAAATGACTTTCCTCTGAAATTATGTAAATTATGCACATTTTTCTTTAAGACCACAATAATCTCAAGGAATTCTAAGTGCATAAAATCTGTGTATTCTGTCAGTCAAATTCTCACCTAGCCCACAAAAGGTACTTATAAAACAGCTTTTCTATTACTCCTTCACGAACAGAAAAAAAAAAAAGATTGAGAATCAAAATGAATCTTTGTTAATTAGCAATTCTGCCCAAATCACTAATAAAGTGACTACCTATTTGGAACCATCTTCTCAGTGTTCAGAAATCAAGAGTTTTAAATAATTTGAGTAAATACCTGCATACCTCGTTATTCAGATAAGCTGAAAAACAGTGAGCATTAGAGGGTGGAGATGGTATCACATGACATTTCCACCCTCCAAGGTGCTGGTGTGTCAATTGCTAATTTAATAAACTCTCTTCCTGAAATGGCTGGTGTCTTTGGAGGTATATATATTTTAAAGTTGTTTTATTCCTTATTGGGAATAATGACATCCTACATGGCCATGGATAAATAACTAAAGATATCCAAATGGAGGGTGAATGAGTTTTAGAAGTATTCGTTAAGTACATTCATGCTCAGTTGCATCTGAATCTTTGCAGCCCCATGTACTGTAGCCCACCAGACTCCTCTGTCCATGGAGTTTTCTAGGCAGGAATACTGGAGTGGGTTGCCATTTCCTACTCCAGGGGATCTTCCTGACACAGGGATTGAACATGTGTCTCCTGCATCTCTTGCATTGGCGGCAGATTCTTTACCCCTGAGCCACTAGGGAAGCCCTCTCCTTCGGTAAGTAAGCAGTTGAAAATGGTTTATTTCGATTGGCTTTGTACTGAACTGGCAGCAAAGGGAAAGGAAAAAAAAAAAAAAACAACCAAACAAATTCATCATTTCCTAAAATAAGTGATGGAATGTTTACTTTCAGCCAAGCTCTAAAGACATCTGGAAATCCTTGAGTTGGTTCCTTAGCTCCTTGCATTTTGTAGGTTAGTCTTTCCATGAAGGCAAAAAAAAACTTACTTTGCACAAATTCTTCATCTAGCTGAAATCAATCCTTGCCTTTAACATGAGGCATGTGCAATCAGAAATAAATGTTGCCAAGCTTCCATCCATAATTCTACTAGACAATTTTCAAATCTGTCAGCCAGAATCTTGACTTTAGCATAAGATATGTCTTATCTATCCTTCTAGGTCAGCTATTCTCAAAGGGAGCACTCTAGTCTCTGCACCCCTCCCTCCCCAGGACACTTGGCAATTCTGGAGGTATTTTTATTGTCATCCCCATGGGTAAGTGCTGACATAAAGTGGTTAGAGGCCTAAGATGTTGATAAACATCCTACAATGCACAGGGCATTCCATCCACAAAAAAAGAATTTTCTGGTCCAAAATATCAATTGTGCTGTGGAAACCCTGCTCAAAATGGAGGGCATTAGAAACACAGTTGGAGAAAGTGTTGGCATGTCCAAGCACACTCTGGAATGAGAATTCTCTTCACTATAATGTAAGTTAACTGTAAATATATATATTGATAAAAGTAGTACATCAGGCTTTTTATATCCATTTTTAGCATTCGTTTCTAAGAACTGGAAAGAGCCCTTTTATGGACTTGTAGTTTGTTCCTCAGTTTTCTGGTGTCTCTGGTGTTCCTGCCTCACCGTTCTTGACTGTGTTCCATGTGTTTTGATTGGTCATATCCTGTGTTACTATCTGCAGTTCGCAAATGATGGAGAATGCAGTAGACTCAAATTAATTTTAAGTAGCAATCTTTGTCATCTTCTTTCTATCAGAAAAGAAGATGCTCAGCAGCCCTGTGTCTAACCTGAGCATTCTGTGCTATTCTGGACCAGATTAAGAGATTTGTTCCACAACCTTCCCCAGAAAGGATCCCTCCTGAGTAAGTTCCAGTTGGAAAGGCATCCTTTGTGGACTGTTAACTATAAACATCATGACATTCCTTGAGCAATATCGGTAAACATCCTCTCATCCTTTCCACCCTTCTTATAGCAGCTACTAAAAAAACCCTTTTTTGTAATTTAACCATTGCATGCCCAATAGCAAGAAGGCAAAATGACATTAAGTCTACAGGACATGCAAAAGTGCCTTTATAGTTCCAGGTGAAGAACTGCAGGGAAAATTTATCATTTTAGGTTTCCTGAGAGGGGAGGTGCATTACCACTTGCCATCTACCCAGTCATTTCTTTTCTTTTTAAAAATTCTTGTAGGGTTTCCCATGTGGTGCTAGTGGTAAAGAATCCACCTGCCAAAGCAGGAGATGCAAGAGACACAGGTTCAATCCCTTGGTCAGGAAGATCCCCTAAAGAAGGGAATGGCTTCAGTATTCTTGCCTGGAAAATTCCATGGACTGAGGAGACTGGTGAGCTATAGTCCTTGGGGTCACAAAGAGTTGGACACAACTGAGTGGCTAACACTTTCACTGTTTCAAACCTGAATACATACCTCCAATATATTCTCCAATGATCAAACTTAAAAATCCCATTTCTCAGGCCTAAATACATACATTTATAAAAGTAATACATTGGGCTTTACTTTACCAGATGACTGGCCTAATTTTCCATTGTCATTGTTTTCCCCTCATTGACAACGCAAATGATAAAGCTGTGCCCCCCCCCCCCCACCTTCCTTACTGGCCCTATCACAGTGTGAGTTTTATTGCTTGACCATTTCTAAAGACGTGAAAGATGGTTATCTTCAGACCACTGTTAAAGGAGAGTAATAATAATAATGAGACTAAAATCCAAATTCCGAGAAGACACATGTTGGATTTAGAAGCCCATGTGCTTGCGCATGATGTGAAAGGTGTACTGAGAAGGTATTAATCTTATTTTCTCCCTTCATTTTACATGTAAGCTGTCATTATTGGGATACGAATAAAATGAACATAATTGTGATAAATGGGAAGCGCATTTGGGAGTCAATACACTACTTGGAGAGAGTGTACTAATCAACACCAGGCGGTGGGCTAATGCACCCTGCAAACAAGCACATCGGAGAGATTCTAAATGTATAACTTAGGGAAGCTTGGCATTTAACTTGAGTTGCTTTTGGCTTTAAGGTGAAACGAAAGGTACAGTCACAATAGTTTGTGGATTACATACCAAATTATGTCAAGACCATGGAAAATGCAAAACCAATGCTATCTCCCTAATAAGGCTTAGCATATACATGAGTTCTTCAATGAATGTTAAAAAAAGTTCATAAAAATGGGTGGGAGAGTCCCACATCTATTTTTGTTTTTAATGAACAGTGGAAAGGAAGAGCAAGAGAAGCAATGAGTTCTTAGTTTGAAAGCTTTGCCTTATGTATTAACGCTGATGAACATAATTTTAAAAATGCAAGTGCCAGAGTCTCTAGGCTATTGGGGATCTGCCATCTTTTAAAACATACTTTTTAAACTTGATTCTTAATTATTCATAGGTAAATGAAACTCAGTGCTTTTGATGTTCTCAATATCTCTTATGTAACTTCAGTTTTAACGGCAATACTGTTTTGGTTTTCCTATTCCAGTTTGCCAAGAATCTAGAAAAATAGGAAGTCTTTGGTTCTGTTATTCCTGCTAGAAACCATTTCTTATGCTTCTAAGAGAAGAGTAGAAACGATAGCAATTTAACTAAATAGATACATGGCTTGCTGGATTGGGTTTCTGTTGGTTAAGCATTGCTTTTGAAAGTAGCAATTCTACCGCCGATTTGAGGGTTGAATAGTAATTCTTATTAACATTAGAAACCTTGACTCTTCCTTCAGGTATTTCAGAAGTGCCTCTGCTGAACTCCCTTTAGGGGGCTGATGAATTAATTAGTTTTTACCAAGCATCTACTATGTGTCTGATTCATTGTTAGGTACCTGGAGAGCCACATGTCAAACAATATGGTAAAACAAGAAACCCATAATCACCTGGAAAAGTCTAATTCCTGTTTGTAAGTTCAGAAAATAATCACCTGGAAAAGTCTAATTTCTGTTAGTCAGTTCAGAAAAGAGTTGAAATATTGAAAACAGGAGGAAAAAGTGATCATGGCCAGAAAGAGGAGATAGATACCCCAGCTGCCATATTACGATCTACCATCACATGCACCCTCTCTCATATCCCTGCTCAAAAACCAGGGATGACTTGGTAATATATGAGCAGCTATTTGGAGAATAACCAAAAGTGGGATAAACCCAGGGAATGTAGCTGGTGACTAAGAATGGTGTGATGGGATAAGGGCACAATTGAAAGGCTGCTTACATCTGTAACCATCATAAGCTTGTTGACAGACATCAAAGACATTACAGGATGGGCAGGGAGCCAGCAGTGGTTATGAGGTAGTTGCCAGCTTTATTTACCATCAGCTGAATCAACATTGCGCTCTGTGACTCAAACATACTAACATAAGTATGTAATAATAGTTGTTGTTCTATATATCAGCTATTCCATAAATTTTCAGAAAGGACAATATATCAACATGGCTCTATGCAAAACCTTCTCTTAGCAAGCACTTACCCTCACAGTCTACTGTATTTCTGGCCATATGTAGGGACTGAACAAACAAAAATGACAAAGACATGGCCCCTGTCCTCAAACAAAACAAAGCAATGGAGTACTTTCTTCTGAAATGTGCTGATATTCTTATCACACCAGGATCATGGTTATGGTTGGTTAAACATATTGGATAAATGTAGTCATTTTGTTGGTTGAGTCCACACAAGTTGAGCCCTTTCAGTCAGAGGATGATTTTTAAATGAGGTGGGACCTGAAGGAAGGATTTGAATACATCAAAGGGAGAAAGAGCATTCTGCATGGGTGGAAATATGGAGGTGAGAAAGAATCTAATTTTTGGAAGACAGCATGGCATTTGCCTGACCTGACAAGGAGTCAATCACTGAAATCAAGTGGGAGAAAAGGAGTTTCTGCATTGCTTAAAGTGTAAATAAAGTCTTTGGAAAGAGATTTGGCCAGGAAGTTAGGAAATCTGGATTCAGCTTTGTAATCTTGAGCCAATCAGCCTTAATCTATTAAGTATTAATTCTCCTATTCATAGAATGAGGGTAAAAATACATATTTGTCTATCATGTAATGTACATCTTCATCGCAGAAGGGTTTCTAGACTGAATAAGAACATAAAGCAAATTGCTTTAAGCTCTTGGAAGAAAGATGCTATTCAAATCTAAAGAATTATATTAAGATTTTATATTCACTCACTTTTATATGTGGTTTTGCTGAAAGAGAAAGATTAGTTTGAAGTTTATCCTGCTGTTTTGGTAAAATAGGTAAAAATGTCTTCTTGATTTTTTTCTGAGCACAAGATAAAACTTATTGTCCTCGGCTAAGTAGATTAGCAGCCATTTTCGTTGAACATCCAGAGCTCAAAGTAGTATCTGTCTTATTCATATATAACCTAAAAAATAGCACATAAACTTATAAAATTTAATTTAAAGCTAAGTTAAATACATGAAATAATTTTTAGTTTCAAATTTGTTTTTCCTGTGTAGTACAAACAGTCTTTCTTGATGTCAATTTTAGTAGTTTCAAAAAAGGTTAATACACATTTCTTCAAGTAGATATTTTAGTTTTTTGTGTTTTGTTTCTTTGCAAACTTGCTGTTTTACTTCTCTACTACTCAACTGTATTTGAATAATCACAAAACGTCTTCACTCTTCTATACAACTAAATTCTCAACTCTCAACTAAGATCATATTGCTTCTTAAAATCTAAGAAAGATAGGATTAAATCTTTATTTAAGGTCCAATGGAAAGTCTAGTACAAGAAGGAATGTTGTATATGAGACTTCTGCCTCTTTCAAAGTAGCTCAGCTTATGAGTCATTTTGCTATCCTGCTCAAGCTGCCCTTGTTCAAATCATATTTTCCTAGACATGGAACTCATCTTGTTTCACTTCAGTTCAGTTGCTCAGTCATGTCTGGCTCTTTGCAACCCCAGGGACTGCAGCATGCCAGGCTTCCCTGTCCATCACAAACTCCCAGAGTTTACTCAAACTCATGTCCATCAACTTGGTGATGCCATCCAACCATCTCATCCTCTGTCATCCCCTTCTCCTCCCACCTTCAATCTTTCCCAGCATCAGGGTCTTTTCAAATAAGCCAGTTTTTCACATCAGATGGCCGAATTATTGGAGTTTCAGCTTCAGCATCAGTCCTTCCAATGGATATTCAGGACTGATTTCCTTTAGGATGGACTGATTAGATCTCCTTGCAGTTCAAGGGACTCTCAAGAGTCTTTTCCAACACCGCATTTCAAAAGCATCAATTCTTCGGTGCTCAGCTTTCTTTATAGTCCAACTCTTAGATCCATACATGGCTACTGGAAAAACCATAGCTTTGACTAGATGGACCTTTGTTGGCAAAGTAATGTCTCTGCTTTTAAATATGCTGTCAAGGTTGGTCATAGCTTTTCTTCCAAGGAGCAAGTGTCTTTTAATTTCATGGCTGCAGTCACCATCTGCAATGATTTTGGAGGCCCCCAAATAAAGTCTGTTTCCACTGTTTCTCCATCTATTTGCCATGAAGTGATGGGACTGGATGCTGTGACTTAGTTTTCTGAATGTTGAGTTTTAAGCCGCATTTTTCATTCTCCTCTTTCACTTTCATCAAGAGGCTCTTTAGTTCTTCTTCACTTTCTGCCATAAGGGTGGTGTCATCTGCATATCTGAGGTTATTGATATTTCTTCTGAAAATCTGGATTCCAGCTTGTGCTTCATCCAATCCAGCATTTCTCATGATGTACCCTGCATATAAGTTAGATAAGCAGGGTGACGATATGTACTACTTTCCTGATTTGGAAACAGTTTGTTGTTCCATGTCCAGTTCTAACTGTTGTTTCTTGACCTGCATACAGATTTCTCAAGAGGCAGATCAAGTGGTCTAATATTCCTGACTCTTTAAGAATTTTCCACAATTTGTTGTGATCCACACAGTCAAAGGCTTTGGCGTAGTCAATAAAACAGAAGTAGATGTTTTACTGAAACTCTCTTGCTTTTTTGATGATCCAGTGGATGTTGGCAATTTGATCTCTGGTTCCTCTGCCTTTTCTAAATCCAGCTTGAACATCTGGAAGTTCACGGTTCACATTTTGCTGAAGCCTGGCTTGGAGAATTTTGAGCATTACTTTACTAGCATGTGAGATGAGTGCAATTGTGCAGTAATTTGAATATTCTTTGGCATTGCCTTTCTTTGGGATTGGAATGAAAACTGACCTTTTCCAGTCCTGTGGCCACTGACTGCTGAGTTTTCCAAATTTGCTGGCATATTGAGTGCAGTACTTTCACAGCATCATTTTTAGGATTTGAAATAGCTCAACTGGAATTCCATCAGTTCCACTGGTTTTGTTCATAGTAATGCTTCCTAAGACCCACTTGACTTCACATTCCAGGATGTTGGTTGTAGGTGAGTGATCACACCATCACGGTTATCTGGGTCATGAAGCTCTTTATTGTATATTGCTTCTGTGTATTCCTGCCACCTCTTCTTAATATCTCTGCTTCTGTTAGGTCCATACCATCTCAGTCCTTTACTGAGCCCATCTTTGTATGAAATGTTGGTAACTCTCATTTTCTTGAAGAGAGCTCTAGTCTTTCCCATTCTATTGTTCTCCTCTATTTCTTTGCTTTGATAACTGAAGAAGGCTTTCTTATCTCTCCTTGCTATTCTTTGGGACTCTGCATTCAAATGGGTATATTTTTCCTTTTCTCCTTTGCTTTTAGCTTCTCTTCTTTTCACAGCTATTTGTAAGGCCTTCCCAGACAGCCATTTTGCTTTTTTTTTGCATTTCTTCCTCTTGGGGATGGTCTTGAACCCTGCCTCCCATACAATATCACGAACTTCTGTCCATAGTTGTTCAGGCACTCTATCAGATCTAATCCCTTGAATGTATTTCTCACTTCCACCGTATAATTGTAAGGGATTTGTTTAGGTCATACCTGAATGGGCTAGTAGTTTTCCCTAGTTTCTTCAATTTAAGTCTGAATTTGGCAATAAGCAGTTTATGATCTGAGCCACAGTCAGCTCCTGGTCTTGATTTTTCTGACTGGGTAGAGCTTCTCCATCTTTGGCTGCAAAGAATATAATCAATCTGATTTTGGTATTGACCTCTGGTGATGCCCATGTGTAGAATCTTCTCTTGTGTTGTTGAGAGAGGGTATTTGCTATGATCAGTGTGTTCTCTTGGCAAAACTCTATTAGCCTTTGCCCTGCTTCATTCTGTACTCCAAGGCCAAATTTGCCTGTTACTCCAGGGGCTTCTTGACTTCCTACTTTTGTATTCTAATCCCCTATAATGAGGAGAAGGCAATGGCGACCCGCTCCATTACTCTTGCCTGGAAAATCCCATGAACAGAGGAGCCTGGTAGGCTGCAGTCCACGGGGGTCGCTAAGAGTCACACACAACTGAAACAGCTTCACTTTCACTTTTCACTATCATGCATTAGAGAAGGAAATGGCAACCCACTCCAGTGTTCTTGCCTGGAGAATCCCAGGGATGGGGGAGCCTGGTGGGTTGCCATCTATGGGGTCACAGAGAGTCAGACACGACTGAAACGACTTAGTAGAAGCAGAAGCCCCTATAATGAAAAGGATATCTTTTTTAGGTGTTAGTTCTAGAAGGTCTTGCAGGTCTTCATAGAGCTGTTCAGCTTCAGCTTCTTCAGTATTAATGGTTGAAGTATAGACTTGGATTACTGTGATATTGAATGGTTTGCCTGGAAACAAACAGAGATCATTCTTTCATTTTTGAGACTGCATCCAAATTCTGCATTTCAGACTCTTTTGTTGACTATACTGGCTACTCCATTTCTTCTAAGGGATTCTTGCCCACAGTAGTAGATATAATGGTCATCTGAGTTAAATTCACCTTTCCAGTCCATTTTAGTTCACTGATTCCTAAAATGTCAATGTTCACTCTTGCCATCTCCTGTTTGACCACTTCCAGTTTGCCTTGATTCATGGACCTAACATTCCAGGTTCCTCTGCAATATTGCTCTTACCACATTTTGCTTACCTGCTGTCATAGATAAACTTATCACAAAAGACTTTTTGGTGTTAGCCAAGTTTAACAGTACTTGAGGAAATGGACAGGATCAGCAATGCGATACTGGAATGTGTTTGTGTGTGTGTCAGTTGCTTAGTCATGTCTCTTTGTGACTCCATGGACCATAGCCCACCAGGCTCCTCTGCCCATGAAGTTCTCTAGGCAAAAATACTAGAGTGGGTTACCATTTCCTTCTTCACGGGATCTTCCCAAACTAGGGACTGAACCCTGATCTCCTGAATCTGCAGGCAGGTTCTTTACCATCTGAGTCACCAAGGAAAAATCACATACTATCTATCCCACTTCTTAAAACACAATTTACTTGTGTTTTCTGAAAATCAGGTTTTAGCCTTCTTCCATGTTTTGGGGGCATCTTTTTCTCTTAAAAGCCCAACATAAGACAAAATAAAAACAAAATTTTCTCATTTTTATAATGTAGAACCAAATCCCTAGTCTGGTTAGATACTATAAATAACATGCTTGGGGCTGGTGCACGGGGATGACCCAGAGAGATGTTATGGGGAGGGAGGTGGGAGGGGGGGTTCATGTTTGGGAACGCAAGTACACCCGTGGTGGATTCATGTCAATGTATGGCAAAACCAATACAGTATTGTAAAGTAAAACAAAGTAAAAATAAAAATTAAAAAAAAAAGAAACATTCAAAGAAATATCAAAAAAATCTGATGTTTTAAATAGTCATAAAACCATTTTTTACTAGGTGGTTTAATTTTTCCCTACAGGGAAGCAAACAAAAAAATTCCAGTAATAGAATAATAATCAAGAAGAAAAAAGAGAATACCATCTAAAATATTAATAATAGAACAATAGTGGCTTCCCCAGCAGTTCAATAGTAAAGAATTTGTCTACAATGCAGGAGACACAGGAGATGTGGATTTGATTTCTGGGTTGGGAAGATACCCTGGAGAAGGAAATGGCAACCCACATCAGTATTTTTCCCTGGAAAACCCCATAGACAGAAGAGCCTGGTGGGCTACAGACCACAGGGTTGCAAAGAGTCAGACATGACTGAATGACTAAGCATGTATGGCTATAATAAACTCTACTCACCCAACAACTATCTATTTTGAGGATCCATTGTACATTAGGTATCTTATTTTGCTCTGAAAACAAGTTGATTAAGATAATGCTCTAGTCTCCATGAACTCCCATTCATTCATTCAGGTGAAATAACAATCATGTAATGGCAGCAAGTTCAAACTCATGGAAGCACATTTCAAAAATGATATCCAATCAGACTCCCTGACTTCAGACTATACCACAAGCTACAATAATCAAAACAGTATGGTAATGGCACAAAAATAGGCACATAGATAGACAGAACAGAATAGACAGCCCAGAAATAAACATATGCAACTATATGGTCAATTAAATTATGAAAAAAGAGGCAAAAATATAAAATGCGGAAAAGAGAGTGTCTTAAATCAGTGGTGCTGGGAAAACTGGACATCTACATGTGAAAATACAAAATTAGAACATTTTCTCACACTATATTCAAAACAAGCTAAAAATTGATTAAAGACCTAAATCTAAAACCAAGAATTATAAAAACAGAAGCAGAACACTCTCTGACTTAAATATTAGCAGTATTTTTTTTTTCTGAATCTGTCTCCTCAGGCAAACAAAACAAAAACAAAAATAATCAAATGGGCCCTCAGTTCAGTTCAGTTCAGCCACTCAGTCATGTCTGATTCTCTGTGACCCCATGGATTGCAGCACACTAGGCTTCCCTGTCCATCACCAATTTCTCTGTCCATCATCAAATACACCCTAATTAAACTTAAAAACTTTTGCACAGCCAAAGAGACATTGACAAAATGAAAAGACAACCTACTGAATGGGAGAAAAAATTTGCAAATGGTATGTCCAAAAAGTGGTTAATATCTAAAATATATAAATAGCTCATAGAGCTCAATTTAAAAAAATTGATTAAAAAATGGACAGAAGGCCTGAATAGAAATATTTTCAAAGAAGATGTATAAACTGCCACAAGACACATGAAAAGATGCTCAACGTTGCTAATCATCAGAGAAATTAAAATCAAAATGAGATATCAATTTACACCTGTCAGAATAACATTGGTCTATTATTGGAACCTTGGAAGGAAAGCTATGACAAACCTAGATAATGTGTCAAAAAGCAGAGACATAACTCTGCCAACAAAGGTTCATCTAGTCAAAGCTATGGTTTTGCCAGTGGTCATGTACGGAGGTGAGAGTTGGACCATAAAGAAGGCTGAGTGGCAAAGAACTGATGCTTTCAAATGTGGTGCTGGAAAAGACTCGGAGTCCCTTTAAGGAGATCAAACCAGTCAGTCCTAAAGGATGTCAACCCTGAATATTTATTGGAAGGACTGATGTTGAAACCAAAGCTTCTGTAGTTTGGACACCTAATGTGAAGAGCTAACTCATTGAAAAATATCATGGGGAAGATTAAGGGCAGGAGGAGAAGGGGATAACAGAGGATAAGATGGTTGGATGGCATCACTGACTCAATGGACACAAGTTTGAAAAAACTGGGAGACAGTGAAGGACAAGGAAGCCAGGTGTGCTGCAGTCCATGGGGTGGCAAAGAGTTGGATGTGACTTAGTGACTGAACAACAACAAATTATTAAACTAAGTAATAGAATATAAAATGCAATGAATGTAGCAAGAACCATATATTTTGAGGAAAATATCTAGTCCCAAATACTTACATTAGAAAAGATGAAAACCTAAAAATAATTGTGTAAAGCATTAGAAATTAAATAAAGTAGCATCAAAATTAATGCAAAGAAAGTAGAAGCAAAAAAATAATGAAATAAAGACATCTCCTTCTCCTTCTCATTCCATTCTTTCTCTTTCACTTGCTCCACAGCAATCATAAAGGATTGTGATGAGCCTCAAACATGCCATATGTTGCTCTCACACCAGAAGCATGCTGATAACTCCACATACAATGATTTCTTTCTGAGAAAAACACAGTCACTTTCCTGCTCTTACTCAGATCTTTCTCAAATGTGACCTTCTCTGTGAGGCCTTTCTTGATCACCTTTTACAAAACTACACCCTTATTCTCATTCTTCTTTTTTAAAAAAATATTTGTTTATTTGGCTGCACCAAGTCTTAATTGTGGCATGTAATATCTAATTCCCTGACCAGGGATTGAACCTGGGCTTCTGCATTAGGAGTGCAGAATCCTTGCTACTGGACCACCAAGGAAGTCCCTATTCTCATTCTCATTGTTCTTAACTCCTCTACCCTGATATATTTTTTCCATTGAGTATATCACATTTAACATAGAATATACTTTATGTGGTTGTGTCATTTACATTAGAAGGACATGTCTGATCAGGTGAGGGATTTTCAAACTATTTTTTTCCCACTACCAAGAAAAATGCTTAGCCAATAGTTGGAACTCAATCAACATTTGTTAACTGAATGAAATCAATGAATGTAAAAACAAGCTATAGTAATAGAAACACAAAGGTAAAACAAAACAAAACAAAACTGGCTTCTTTGAAAAATGTAAAGCAAATTATTGGCAAATTAATTTTCTTAAGAGGAGAAATTTAAAAAGTAATATGAATGGTATGAAAATTTTAACAGGAAATTTGATAAATTCAATGAAATATGGTTTAAGAAGAAACAGAAAACCTAAGCGGTTTCTTGGACAGGATCAACCTGTCCGAAACTCATTTCCTATGGCCTGGCTTTCCCAGAAAAGAAGTTTGGTCTCAGGAAGAATTCCATGAAGACTGGTCAGAGCCTGGTGCTTAAAATAATCAGTTCTGGGAGAATGCTGATAGAGTAGATCACGATACTGATTCATCATATCATGTAGCTGAATCACAAGTTTTGGGATTCTTACCAGGGAGAAGATTGATGGTCCTCAATCCTTAAAAGCTAAGGTGGTCATAAAGTACTGGGGACAACAATTCCACTTGATCACCCTGCAATAATTGCAGGGCCTGAATACCAGCTTTTGATCTCATCTCTTCCAGTACAAGAATGTTGAAGAAGCTACCATATATTTTTTAAAAATGTTCCAGACTCTTCTGTGATTTCACCAAAGAGGCTAGTTCTTTAATATGCAACTTAAAAACTCTGGAGCCCAGGGGCCAGGGTTTCTCGCATGGGAATTTGATGTACATTGTTGCAAGGTCCTGTGTACTGCTCCAGACTGCTTTGAGCAGTGGTGGAAACTCAGGTCAGCTGCTGTGAAGTCTCCCCAGGAAAAGCAGTTTCAGATCAGTTGTGGTGAGGTCTGGTTATTCACCTCCAGTTGAGTAAGTTAACCTGGACAGGTTTCTTAATAAAAGAAATCAGATTTGTTTTTACAAAAAAGCAATAAACTCAGAAAATTTTACAGTTGAATTCTACCAGATACTCAAGGAACAAATAATTTCAATCATGTATGCACTCTTCCAGAGAAGAGAAAAATGCAACTATATGTTGGGCTGCTTCCATCACAAACCATGTCACCAAATTTAAGATGATATGAAATTTCTTATAGATAAAATTATATGAAGTCATAGTCTCTCTAATGAATATGTTTTTTGGTCCTTGCACTCCTGTATTTTGTACACATTCTTCCCTGAAATAAATGATCAGTAATGTTTTCTTCTTGACAGTGACCTTTTCCTGGTCTTTAGTATTTTGAAAGCCATTGTGTTTCAATGATCATTATCCCTAGGGCACTCAGTTTATGAGGTAATGTTTAAGTTTAGAATATCAAAGTGGTACTAATTATTCTTTATCTATATCAAGGTTTTTTGTGTTGTTTGATTGGTTTAATCCTCTCATTATCATTATTTAAAGTGTGTAATTATACAGATTACATTTGATAAAGGTATGTATTAAAAGTGTAAATACTAAGAGAAAAACAAATATTGTTGGGAGCCCGCGTGAGGAACTCCGCCCATGGCAAAGGTCATGAGGAAGGAAGCTTGGCATAGGCAAAGGCGTGATCAAGCCTCAGGAAACCCCCTGTTCCCGAGCATCTACCCCCCAAATCAGAGTACTTTACGGGGAGCTCTCCCCCATAACCATTTCTCTCAGAGAAGGAGTTAACTTGCAGCTCCAGTTAATAAAAATTCCTGGGTGTGATAAGAGTGTTTCAACTTACGAACTCTGAAGGTTCTCTGGCCTGCCTGATCAGGTTCATCCGGCCGCGTGTGATGGTTTACAGCCTCCCAACTGTGAGAGGCATGAGATGTTTTAAAACTTTCTAAATACAGACTCTTTTGAGAAGTTAGAAGATCATTAGTATAGCATAGTGGGTTGATTAGGAATTATATTGGTGAAGGGTTTTTTTCATTTGTCGTGCCAATAATTACTGCTAATTCCCTGCCCTGGGTGTGACAAGGATGTCTCAGGTCAAACCTCTCTGCTGACAGACTAGCTCGTGTGACAACCTCTCAACCAAACAGCACAGAGAGTTTGGAGTATTAGTGTAGGGCTTTTTTCATTGATGAGTCAATGATTGCCATCAGGCCTCCATATCCTTAGGCACCTGGGAATATATTAATCAATGTATTTGGAATATAGAAAAGGAAATCTAGTAGTTCTTTGATGTTAGCAATACTAGACTTTTTAAGTTAATGAATTTTCTCTTTTGTTATAGATTACTGTACTTTGTTATAAATCACTGTGTCCTTGTTATGCAAAAATGTAACTTTATCACTATCTTAAGACTAAATAGATTTAGTCTTGGTGAAGGGGAACATTGGTGAAGGGTTTACATTTGTTGAGCCAATATTTGCTGCTAAATCTCCATATTCCTGCCCTTATAATGAATATAACTAGCACATAGGAGAAATAAGTATTAACCTTTAAGATTAATCATGTTAAACCTTAGGTTAAGAAAATTCCTTTCTTGATTGTAACTCACTACACCCTCACCCTATAGGAATACAATTTTATTTGGAGGGTGGTGCCTGATTTAAGAAAAAATCACCCCTGGAAAAATAAGTTTTCTGGTTAACTGACCAGTATCAGAAAGGGCCATAAAATGTCAGCAGACCTCATGACCAGAAGATGATGAAACTCATAAGACCTTTGTATAATTTTATATGAAGCACCTGATTGTGACAAGGGTCAGGTCTGCTGACCCCCACGTGACTCTGTATTCATCCCTATGTATAACAAAAAGGTATATAAACAAACCTGAAAAATAAAGAAATCGGATCAGTTTCTGGAAAGACTGATTCCCCCGTGTCGTTTCTTTCTCGCTCCCCGTTTTCCTGGCTGAATTCCCATCTGAAATGTGGGTACTCACCAAGCCTGCTAATTCTGCCTGGGCTTCTGAGATCGGACCGGGGAGGCCTCAGTGCCTCCTCTCCTTTGGGAGAATGAAGACGCCTGTGGCCTACATAGGTGGTGATTGGTATTCCATGTAAACCAGTTATTCAGCCTCTTTTCTCCACTAATTCTCCTACTACACTATCTGTTTCTAATCTCCCTCTATATCTGTAATTAAATAAGTTTTTTCCAGGATGCCGATTCCGTCCCCACCTTTGAATTACCCTGGATCCACTGGGGCTGGACCCTGGCAAAATATCATATATTAATGCATATATATGGAATCTAGAAAGATGGTACTGATCTGCAGGGCAGCAAAGGAAATGCAGGCATTAAGAACAGACTTATGAACCCAGTGAGTGAAGCAGAGGGTAAGACAAATTGAGAGAGTAGTACTGAAACACACACATGACCATATGTAAAACAGAGAGTCAGTAGGAATTTGGTGTATGAAGCAGGGAACTCAAATCCGGTGCTATGTGACAACCTAGAAGGGTGGGATGGGGTGAGAGGTGGGAGGGGAAGTCAAGAGGGAGGGGATATAAATATACTTATGGATGATTCATGTTGATGTATGGTGGAAACCAACACAATATTGTAATGATCCTCCAATTAAAAATAAATAAAAAAGTGAAAAGGCATAAATTCTTATGCTGCTGTGATTTTAAATGTCATCCTTCAGTGCTCCTGTGAAAAAATTCATTCAATGATAGGTAGGATGCTGGATTCAAACTTGATTTCTCTACCCAACATTTATAATATTTGGTTTCTTATTAGGCAAATAAATAATCATTTATTAAAATCTTACTCATGAGTGTCTGACAGCACTTAGGGTAACATTCAAGTCACCGCATTTTCCTGCATCTGGGGAGTATTGTCACAGTGCTTGATTATTTTAATCTAATAGGCTCTTGCAAAGATGGACCCTGATGAGGAAGCTTGTAGGTATACATTAGTATGGGTTGTGTTAGAGCCAATTGCTGTCTGACCTCTCCTCCCTGTAGAGGCAGTATATAATGCCATCTGTATATCTTTTAGTCACATTAAATCATGTCATTTAAAGGGCCTCTGGATGTGAACAGGTTTGCCTTATGCTTAGGAGAGAAATCAGTTGAACTGCTGAATTGCACATCTGTGTTCATCTGCATCACCACTTTTCATGTTATTTGAATACTTTATTTTCTGGACTGGTAATAACACTGTTAGAAACTGTCTAAAATTTGCTACTATCATAATTAGAATATTACTAAAGATTAACAAACTGTCAAGGAAATTCCCTGGTGGTCCAGCGGTTAGAACTCTGTGATCTCACTGCCAAGGGCCGAAATTCTATTCCTGGTAGAGGAATTAAGATCCCATATGCCACATGGTACAGCAAAAAAATTTTTTTTAATTATTATTAAGGTAATTTAAGCTCTATACATACATGGAAAATGGATTTCAAAGCTAGAGTCAAGACTGTCTTTCAATCTTGACATGAATGCTTGCAAGTGCAATTTGGCCAAGGAGTTGCCAGGCCAAGGCATACTCCCAGGAAAAGCTGAGGAATTCTATGCACACAAATCACTCTAAAAGAAAGAGGGTTTTAAATGACCAAGCCTGTTAAATAAATTTCTTCTGGACGCATGGCCATGCTCAGGGCCTAAACCCGCACAATCACAGTTCACTATCACCCTAGGCTCAGTCATTTCCCTCCTTCTGCCCCCAGGAATAAGTATGTGAATAAGTTAAAATGAATCAGAGTCTTCCCCAGGACTTTCCTTACAGAGAATTGGGCGAGATTGTCTCTTTGAGATGAATTTGCTAACTTTGTATACCATGATTATGAGGTATACTTATGACCACTTAATGCTTACCCAGAGTGAATCTGCCCAATAAAATTGAAGAGATGGCACTCTCATTACAGTATTTAAGTTCTTCTCCTTAGCCCACCCTGACCCAAAGCAGCAATAGGACTCCTAGACCCATGAACTTAAAAATCACATGAGCTTTTTTTTTTTTACTTATTGTTCAAGTTAGTGATCCCTAGAGCAGCAGCATCAAGTTCACTTGAGAACTTGTTAGAAATGCTCATTTCTGAATCAGAATCTTTGGGGATAGCCCCAAAGGTTTAATAGGCCCTTCAGGTAACTCTGATATGCTAAATGTTGGGAAACTAGTTTACAGTATTTTTTAACCTCTTTAAAAAAATGTAGTATAGTTGATTTACAATATTGTGTTGGCTTAAATTATTTTGAATTGAGTTTCTGGGCATCTTCAGCTGGTGATTTTTCTAATCTACTGGAAAAACCATAGATTTTCCGTAGTCATGTATGGATGTGAGAGTTGGACTATAAAGAAAGCTGAGCACCAAAGAATGATGCTTTAGAACTGTGGTGTTGGAGAAGACTCTTGAGAGTCCCTTGAACAGCAAGGAGATCCAACCAGACCATCCTAAAGGAAATCAGTCCTGAATATTCATTGGAAGGACTGATGCTGAAGCTGAAACTCTAATACTCTGGCCATGTGATGCAAAGAACTGACTCAACGGAAAAAATCCTGATGTTGGAAAAGATTGATGGCGGAAGGAGAAGGGGATGACAGAGGATGAGATGATTGGATGGCATCACCAACTCAAAGGACATGAGTTTGAGTAACTCTGGGAGTTGATGATGGACAGGGAAGCCTGGCATGCTGCAGTCCATGGGGTCGCAAAGAGTCAGACATGACTGAGTGACTGAACTGAACTGATATAGCAATGACAAATAAGAAATTTTATAACAAATTAGAAGAATTTTGGTTTAAAAGTATTCTCACTTGACCATGCCAGAGATCTAATTTTTGAATAGGACATTGTCAGGAAACTCCTAGAATCTCTAGTCTCAGGTTAGCCTTGTACCCACTTAGCCTCCAATTGAACCTCCAGTACTTTGTCCAACTGATGCAAAGAGCCAGTTCATTGGAAAAGACCCTGATGTTGGGAAAGATTGAGGCCAAGATGAGAAAGAGGCAACAGAGGATGAGATGTTTGGGTGACATCACTGACTCAATGGACATGAGTTTGAGCAAACTCCAAGAGATTGTGAAGGACAGGGAAGCTTGGCGTCCTGCAATCCATGGGACTGCAAAGAGTCAGACATGGCTGAGCCACTGGACAACACTTAGCCTCAGATAGTCACGGGCCATTTGAAGACAAACATTGACTAATCTGTTCCATCTTCAAATCATTAGAATTTTCAAACTGTGGGGGACACAGACAGGGGCATTGTCCCTGCAGCTGTATGTCAGCTTGAGAACATTCTATTTAAACTAAAAGAACTGCTTAATTTTAGCTTCAGTATCTAGGTTTAGGAGAATACCTTTATGGATTATCTCAAGGGCCGATTTAGTTTCTCAATCTAAATATCTTTGCCTTTGATCCAAATCATTCCAATTTACTTTAACAGAAGAGGGTGCCTGTTTTTATTCAACTGGCTTAATGCTGGGTACTGTGTCATCAGTATAAAAATATAGTCAGAAATCTCTTGTGAGTTAGTGGTATAATAGCAGTATGCTCTATGATTAACAATAAAGAATATAAAAATGCATGCTCCTAAGAAACATTGTATCACTCACAAAAAAGAAGCTTGTCCTTTACACGTTTATGAATGCAGAGTATGTCATGCGGAAAGCACTGGATTTCTTTTAGTGTTATTTTTTAATATTAGATGTCTCTGCAATGCAAGCTGATGATTTGGCAGATTTAATTCTCATGATACCTTCTTTTGAGAGGATGTCTGATTTAAAGCATAATATCTACAATCTGATAAATTATTGCCTTAATTATAAAAATAATATCTCACTGCACACTTTGTATTTAAACAAGTTTAAGCATGACTCTCAGCAAGTACTAATTTTAAAACCTGGACTATGAAAACAGAAGGAGCATAGTCTATAAAATTCTTTGCAAGGAAATTGACAAAATTGGAAATATATATGTAATGAATGTTTAATTATAATTAAAGGTTATTTTCTATGATATCATCTTTTATAGGTTATGGATCTACCTGTCTTCTCAACAGCTCAGAGGCTGTACAGGGAATGTGGCCTGGATGGCTATTCATAAAAGCCAGTTTCCCATTAGAAACATTTATTTGTATATTACACAGCGGCTCTTTTCCCAGAGATCCAAGTATTCCCTAAAACTCCACTGGCATAAATAATGTTTTTAAAAATCCTATGTCTAGAATTTAAGGTGTAGTTGAAAGTCTTCATCAAATGAAAGCCAGATTGCTCTTGGTCCTTTTTTTTAAAACATTATTTATGCTGGGTCTTTGTTGCTTTCTGAGGGGTTTTTCTAGTTGTGGCCAATGGGGGCTACTCTCTAGCAGCGGTGCATGGACTTCTCATTACAGTGGCTTCTCTTGCTGGGAAGCACAGGCTCTAGAGCATTCTGGCTTCAGTAACACATGGGTTCAGCAGTTGTGATTCTCGGGTTCTAGAATGTGGGCTCTGTAGTCTGGCCCATGGGCTTAGCTGCCTTTCAACATGTGGAAACTTCCTGGACCAGGGTTTAAACTTGTGTCTTTAATTTCTCTATCTGATGCTTTTTGATAGTGTAGAGAAGTGCAACGGGTTTCTATATATTAATTTTGTATTCTGCAAATTTACTAAATTCATTGATGAGCTCTAGTAGTTTTCTGGTGGCATTGTTAGAATTTTCTATGTACAGTGTCATGTCCCCTGAAAACAATGACATTTTCACTTCTTCCTTTCCAGTTTGGATTTCTTTTATTTCTTTTTCTTCTCTGGTTGCTGTGACTAGGATTTCCAAAGCTATGCTGAATTAAACTGGCAAGAGTCAAAAACCTTGTCTTGTTCAGTTCCTGACCTTAGAGGAAATGCTTTCAGCTTTTCACTGTTAAGTATGATGTTAGCTATAGGTTTGTTGTATATGGTCTTTATTATGTTGAGATAAGTTCCCTCCAAATGGAGATACCCAAGTGGCTCAGTGATAAAGAATTCACCTGCCAGTGCAGGAGATGCAGGAGATGTGGGTTCAATTCCTGGGTCAGGAAGATCCCCTGGAGGAGGAAACGGCAACCTACTCCAGTATTCCTGCTTGGAGAATCCCATGGGCAGAGAAGCCTGGTGGGCTACAGTCCATAGGGTAGCAAAGAGTCAGACATGACTGAGAATACACACACACACACACATGTTCCCTCCATGCCCATTTCCAGAAGAGTTTTTTTTTAAATCGTAAATGATGTTGAATTTTGTCAAAAGTTTTTTCTCTATTGATTGAGATGTTCATACAATTTTTATTCATTAAACCAACAACCTCAAAAACAACACTGATAAAATCTCAGAGCTCTCTGATCTTCTACCTAACTTGGGGCTACGTGACTAAATGCACCAAGAAGGTTGGAATCAACTGTAAATACAGTACCAGCTATGGTGTCTCCCTCAGGAAAATGGTGAAGAAAATCATTTGTCCCTTCCATTATAAAAAAGAGGAAGAGGCTAGCTATGGTGTCTGGCACTGTGGTTCCTGCATGAAAATGGTAGCTAGTGGTGACGACCCTACAGCGCCACTTCTGCAGTCATAGAACAGGCCATCAACAGAAGACAAAGGAACGGAAAGATCAGAAGCTCCACCGTGGGAAACACTGCTAGCCTGTAATAAATGGATTCATTTATGTAACTGAAAAAAAATTCTCAGAGATTTCTAAAGTTTAGGACAATTGAAACTGCTAAAAGAGAAAGAAATAGATTACAGAAAGGAAATAACCCAGAAGCTGTTATCTAAGAATAACCTTTGTTTTCTTAGAAGAAAAGAAAAATTCCATCTTATGCCAAGAGGGAAAAGGTGAGATTCAAGGAATCTGCACTCCTGGCAAGATTTCTGAGTGGTTCTGAATCAAATGGTTGGCATTTTAGAAAGTTGCTGTAACAAGCTAGTCTTGAAATCAGAACCCACTGTTCAGAGAGTTTATTCCTTTCTGCCCCCAAATAGGAAACAAGCTGATAGTCACCAAGAGAAAGAGAAAAGTCATAGAACAAATAAGTTCTTTTTGAACCAGTAAAGTAAGGTAGCGTTAATGAAATGTTGGAAAACAAAAACCAAGCCCAAGCCCAGGAAAGCAGCAGTAGTAAGTGGAAAAGAAGCAAAAAGCAAGAAATAAGGACACTTTAAAGGCATGGTCTGAAATCAAGTGAAAAGGATGGAGTTAGGCCCACAACACCTTCACACTGTGTATACGGTAAAGTAAAAGGAAAAGCAAAGCTTGAAAATGATGCTTGGTATCAAAGTTCTCTAACAAATTCAGAAAGTAGTTAGAAAAAAATCAGATGGTGAAATAAAACATGAAGTGAGATTAAATTGAAATGTACTAGAATAAATTGGAGAAGGAAATGGCAACCCACTCCAGTATTCTTGCCTGGGAAATCCCGTGGACAGAGGAGCCTGGTAGGCTACAGCCCATAGGGTCGCAGGAGTCGGATATGACTTACGGATTAAAACCAAGCAAGTACAAATAATTGAAAAGTCAGTTTTATCCAGTAACCCATAAGCCAGGATTCATATACACACAGAAAAAGAAACAAGACAAAGTCTCCACAATCTGCAAACACAACTGTGCATCTTTATTTCAAATCGTGTATTGCTATTTATGAATGTTTAAGTCGCACTTTTAGAAGCTGAAACCAGTGTTTGACTTAAAAAGGAGACTCAGGCAATGAAAAGGACAGGGATTGTATTAAGATCTTAAGGGTCACCAGAAAAAAGTTTAGAGTTGCCATTAAAATACATCTAAATGATATTTTAAAATGCTTTCTTAAAATTTGTATTTAATGAGTGCCTTTTGGAATAGATAACTAGCAAAGAGCAATTCAGTTACATCTTGATGTAATTTTTTTTTTTTAGGAACTTTCATTTTTCTATGTATCACCTCTTCCACTTAAGTGTTTTCTTCAAATTGTGTTCAGTAACAGCAGCATGTTCATGTATTTTATTTTATTGCACTCTATTTTAAATTTAAGTTTTATTTTATTCTAGTGCAAAGTTTGTTTAACTTGTTGTCCGAACACCTCAAAATTATTTACTTTGAGTAGTTAAGTCTCAACTTAATCAAGTAGAAGTGATAGGTATTGGTTTCTGTATCCTTTTCGCTATAAAAGCATATTTAATCTCGCAGGTGGCACCTCTCTTCCTCTGAGATAACTATAAGGGTATCAGATCCAGAACCTTTTACCAGGACTAGGTGAAGGGCTTTCGCTGCATTTGTGGGTGTTCTGGCCCTATTTTTTTGTCAAAGTATGGCTCCTGTTAGCACTTCAATCTGATGGAGGGGGAAAAAAATAGTTCCTCTGGCTTTCCCATCCACCTGCTCCCATTTCACCGGGTGCATTACCTGTATCTGCAGAGATGGGAGCCCAGGTAGAGTCGGTGTCTCAGCCCCAATCCTGAAACTGATGCGGGGTTGTGTTTTTTTTTTTTTTTCCTGCTACCCTATTTGATTCACATTCTTATAAAGTTAAAGACAAGCTTGCTTCAGTTTTATCTTGTTTTCGTTTTCTGCACTGCGGTTTCTCAGTTCCGGATGTACTGAAGATTATACGAGGAGATCTGACACCCATCTTTCCTCGGCTATGGAATCCCCGCAGATTGAACTATGAACACAATAGTGCTACATTCCTTTTAAGGCTGTGGGAGAAACACTCCATCCCGCTGCCTGCCCTCTTAGTTAAGTTGTATGCGTTTGGGAAATTTGGTCAAATTTAAAAGGGTTTTTTTGTTTTTGTTTTTAAATGATAAAGTGTTTGTTAATGATATACGGCTTTTTAAAGAAAAAGGTATGAATAGGCTTCCCAAATGGTGCTAGTCGTAGAGAACCTGCCTGCTAAGGCAAAAGACGCCAGACATGCAGGTTCCATCCCTGGGAGGGAAAGATCCCCTGGAGAAGGGCATGGCAACCCATTCCAGTATTCTTGCCTGGAGAATTCCATGGACAGAGGAGCCTGGCCAGCTACAGTCCATGGAGCCACAAAGAGTCAGACAGGACTGAAGCAATTTAGCACACATGAATAGGTGTCAAAAGTGTTCATATTTTCAGATCTTTATAAAGATGATCCTAAAACATCTCAAGGAGGCTAGAATTCTAGGCAATAATTTCAGAAGTGACTGTGGACTTCATTCTTGAATAACACATAATTTTGAAAACAATACAGTGGCCAGAAAAGCTGTTTTCCGATCGAGTTCACTGTCTCATCTCGAAACTACAGTTGTAGCTTAACCTTGTAGCAGTGCTTTTGTTTCAGAACAAAAATTCAAAGATGTGCCGTTAAAATGATGTACTGAAAATTAGGCAAAATGTAACTACTCTAGTTGGAAAATAGAAAATATTTGGTCCCGATGGCTCAGAGGCAATGATAAACAAGAGAAGGAGAGGTTTTCCTTGTAGCAACTGCAGTTTTCAGTCTTACTGTACAGATGAAGGTTAATTTCTCCTGTTTTTCCCTCCTCTGCCTCGCCTTTCTTCCTTCTCTTTTTGCTATTGTTGTAATGATCAGACCCTGAGTTCTCTGAAGACAGGAATATCTTTATTTTGCTCTCCTTTGTGCTGCCCTAAAATGTAAGTTAGACTTCTTAAAGGGGTTTGTTTGTTGCTCACCTACCTAAGTAAATGAGCAGAGTATTTGTTGAAAGAATGAATGATTGACTGGGTGAACGAATGAGATGTCATACCCCTCTGATAACGGTTAATGACCTAATCAATATACTTTCTCTCTTATTTTTTCCTTTAGACCATAATCAAAAGTTATGTCATAAGCAACTTCAGCTTTTGTAAATATCAAGTTTGTTTGATTTTGAAAGCCACCAACCAAGACCATTCTTGAGCTTTTTGAAAGAACAAGAGACATGTCTATGTAATAATGATAAAATTAGAGAACATAACCCCTGCAGTTATTTGGAATTAGATGAGGAACCCCTAATTTTTGCTTGAATGAGGTTTTATTTTTCAATTTATGTGGCTGCTTTGTTGACACAGCCAAAACCAAAATGCTTTTCCCTACTGACTTCCACAAAAGGAGACCCTGCAACTGTCTTATTTAAAAATGTGTCTTTGTCAAATGTCCTCCTTCTAAAGAACTTATACTCCCTGAAAATATAGCCTCTACTCTGGTGCAATGCCAGGAAAAAGACATTACAACTGAATAACCATATATCTTTAATGATCAAATTGACTCACTCATCAAGTTTCATTTAACTTTTCTTCATGATACTTATTTACTACTTTGAAAAGCATGTTTATGACTCCCTCTGGCCTTCTTCCCTGAGTTTGGTGAATCACCCTAGTTTTTAAAAATTGAGGAAAATTTAGGTTAATGATTCTATATCCGTGTTGTAATTTTTTTTTCTCCTTTAACTTCATAGTACCTAACATCTTGCTGACTTCATCAGTTTAGTGACACATTTCAATCAGTCTCAATTCTTTTAACTTGAATTTATTAAAAAAAAAAAAAAACTTCAACTTGCATCACACTTAAGTTTTCTCCCATTTTACAAGGTCTCATTTCAAAGCGGGTAAAGTATCCGCTTTGTGGGCCAAGTGTCACTGCCCTTTGATGGTACTGCTTTTTCCTCTAGATCTCTATGCTTGTTACTGTGAAGATTTGAGGCAAAATTAATTCAGAATAGTTGTCAGAGTAGAGATCTGTCTGCCTTGACGGCCTTTGCCTGCAATGCACTTGACACAGCAGGAGCCACAGCTTCCATCCCTGGGTCAGGAAGATCCCCTGGAGGAGGGAATGCCAACTAACTCAAGTATTCTTGTCTGGGATAGCCCATGGACAGAGAAGTCTGGAGGGCTATGGTCCATGGAGTCACAAAAGAGATGGAAATGACTTATTGACTAAATAACAACAACAATAAACATATGTGGCTGATGGTGAAAACTATGATTAAGTATTCATATGGATGTTATAAAAGCAAAGTTTATATGGAGAAAAATCAGTACATCTATTATTCTGCTTTTTTTAAAAAATAAAAGCATAGTTACAATAGATCACAAATATACTGAAATCCATTATACATTTTCTTTTAACCTGAACCTTACAGTGACATGTAAATTGACTTGTTTATGTTAATAGCAGCCATTTAGGAGTAAATTCCCAAAGTACTGCCTGATAATTAGATTGGGCATAATTCACACACTGTATGTTACTTTGAAAATGGGCTTCTTCAAAAAGGTAACAGAACAGAACGTGCACCTCCAAACTGTCTCTAAAAGGATTCTTATTACACAAAACCACACACACAGTGTGGCAAAGATAATGTCGGCACTTAATGCAGAAAAATAATGCAACATGTTCTTTTTGGTTCATTTACTGCCATATGCTGCTTGAGTAATGAAAACCTATTTGGTATAGAGACAGATGTGGGTGTACTCTGAAAATTCCTAGTCAATAATGAAGCTTTATATTTGCTATTTTGGAAATGACTACTAAGTGTTCAATTATGAAACATCCCCAGATCATTAGAAAATTTCATTTGATCTGTCCTCTCTATAAGGGCTTGAGGAGGACTTTTGGTTTTCTTTTTTCATTACCCAGTTACTGTGTAATGAAAATTCTTCCAAATTTGGAAATGCCTAATAACTATGCAGTTCTGATAATACTAAATTAATTAATATTTAAACATTTTATCTCCATAAGAGAATGCTATTAAAGAATTACGCGTTGCCAAAATACTCATATTTATCATTACTTTATGCGATATCAAACAGAACTGTGAATTAAATATTAATTTAAATTATTCTAAAATGTATCAAAAATTCTATTAATTATCTAAATTATTCTAGGTTGTGGGAGAATCTGGAGTACAAATAATAAACTTTATCAATATTTAAACAGAAGTGAATTAAATAACTTATTTAATATTACTGAGAAGCAATGTCTACAGCTCAAATCTGAACAAATAAAAGCCATGTTTTGCTGTTTATTTTGTGTGATTGCAGAAGACAAATTGGTTCCAGGATACAAAAATAGTTAGAAGCACACAGGCAAATGATAGCAAATATGTTATGAATATGGACTTTTAACTTTTTGGTAGGTGATGAATAGATTTTATGCCAGGAGAAAAAAGTATCATCCTTTTTTTTTTTTTTTGCATAGACTTATTCCAATTATTTACTAAGATTTTCAGATACTTAGGCTGACTTGAGCCCAAATTATGAACCTATGGCTTTTAAATTTTAATTTAATTTTGAAATTATATGTCCATTAAGCACAATTGTGTGGAATTATACCTTTTGCTTAATTTAACCTCAACCATGTTTTCTTACGGTCCAATTTTAATCCACACAGTTTTATAGCTACATTCATTGAGACAATATCTTCCTGTTTTATACAGTGTTTGTATACATTAAAATACAATGAAAAATAAGTACATGAATGTAGCCCCCAAAGCCTCATACAACTAAAAATAGTCATTGATAAACTTGTCATTGATAAAAGGGAAAAATAAGCCAATTCACAGTGGTACTTTGCTAATGCCAAATTTTAAATAAATATCAAAAAGCAATGAAGTCAAACAAAGACAATGTTTTGCATAAATGGTTAAAAACCTAATTGAAGTCTTGGAAATAGAAGCAACACTCTCTTTTCTTGGTTATCCCTCTTCCGCATATATTACAGGAGGTATTGTCAGAATTGGAAAGAATCTAGGGCAAAAACCATGTGACTAAGGGAACAGGAATTCTGCACTTTAAGTTTCAAGTATCAGAAGCATGTCTTGCCTGTTGCAATCTAGTCCTACACTATAGAGCCCTTCCTACAATATGGCCAGAGGAAAATGGGATTTCTCAAGCCACTGGTTCCAGCTCTAGGATCTTGAGGTGGAGCAGGATGGCATTAAGGAGCAGACATAGACACAAGTCAAATAGAATCATGGTCCATGGGGGTTCCAGTAAGAGATTGACATGGATGGTACCAAGTGAAAATGAAGAAGAAAATGGAAGAAGTTAAATGAGAGTTTTAACCCCTCAGGTTTGATCCTCTCTTCTCCTTTTCTTTCCTTCTCTCCTTGTGTGTGTGTTAAATCGCTTCATGCCGACTCTTTGAGACCGCATGGACTGTAGCCCACCAGGCTCCTCTGTCCACGGGATTCTCCAGGCAAGAATATTGCATGTGGGGAATCTTCCAGACCCTGGCATCTCCTATACTGAGGTGAGTTTTATCCTGTCTCTAAACTTTTCTTTTCTTCTGTCCTTATCAATCCCTAAAATAGTTTGCGTTGGACAGGAGTGTCAATGTGATTAGTTTCAAGGGAAGGAAAAGAGAAAAGAACAGTTGGCCAAATGGTATTTTTCCTATTTTTCTCCTTATGCTTAGCTTTGCTTCACTCAAGGATGCTCTGCTTCCATCCTTCAACCCATATCCCCGTTTCCAATCTTTGTTCTCTTTCCCTGAGCTTAGGGTGGAAGGGGCCAGAGGTGGTGATTCATAGAAGACTGTCTTTCTGCAATCTTTCTTTTCGTTCAATTCTCCTGGCTGTTAGAATAAGAGATAAAGAACATGGTCGTTTTCTTTTCAACACTTGTGTCTCCTATCTACCTTTGACTTCAGAATTGTGCATCTTGTCAGTCTAAACTCTGCTGCTATACTGTGGCTTGGATTTGGAGTGTTGAATGTATGAAGTACCTTCTGGAAGAGAAATTTCTTGTCCTATTCAGAGCTGTATTATTAAATAACCTCTGCTTTTTTTGTGTGTAACCCAAATAAATACTGCAGCCCCAAGGAGTCCAATCTAAATATGACACGATACTCAAAGAAATACAATCTAGTAACAAAGGGAGTGAAAAGAAATCCAGATCTTTCCTTTCACTTCACAAAAAATCATGAATTCTTGTTTAAAATTCCGGGGCCATCCCTGGCAGTCTAGTGGTTAAGACTCTTTTTTTTTCCATTTCAGGGGGAAACAGGTTCAATCTGTGGCTGGGAAACTGAGAAACACGCTGCATGGCGTGGCCAAATAAATAAAGAAATAAAATAAAATAAAATCCACAGTTCCACTCTTTAAATCCATTTACCATTATTCTTGTTCTACCACTTTCTCACTGTCTACTTTGATTCTTCTTTCTCTCTACCTCCAGACTTTCAATTCCCCGCCATAAATTGCCTATGGTGAGGTCATTTTTCTGCTTCAACATTTCTCTTTCCTTCAAACTTGGTCTGTGTTCTCTCTCTTCAGTAAATTTTCTACCCTTTCTTTTTTGTTTTCTTACACTTTCTGATGCAAATTCAATCTCTTATCTGGTTCTTCTCTACAACAATGCCCCCAATATGGCTGATAAAGCTAGAGTGGAGATGAGGAATGGGACCTGGAGAGGTGGGGAGAAATAACAAATTTAAAGATGCTCTGAGTACTCACATGTAGTAATTTTTGCCCTTATTTTAATATCTTTAATTACTTTCTTTCTCTGGTATCTACTTTTCAATTTCAAACATATTCAAGTGTCTTATCATCCTGAATAACTCTCCCAAGTTTTCTTAAAATCCAATCTTTCAACTTAATCCTCAGACTCAGACAACCCATAAAAATAGATCACTCATGTTGCCCCCACTTCCTAATCTTCCTGTTTTAAAAACTCCTATTGAAGTCTGGCTTCAAGATCTGCTTAGATTACCAGTCCCCAGATTTAATGGCCTTTTTTTCAGGCCTTACTCTACTTGACATTCTGAAGTCTTGACATTTTTTTTTTAACTTTCCTGGTTTTGTCTCCTCAAAATACTTTGTGTTTGTTTCTCCAATGACTTTTTCTTAGCCCTCTTCTCTTATCTTCTTACCATACACACGCTCCAGAGGGTAATTTCAACCATTTTCTAGTGAGTCCCAAGTCTTTAGCTCCAGCCAATCTTAGCTAGAGAGTTATCAGTGATCCCTCAAAGTCTAATGAAAGGCATCAACACCAGGGAGAAGAACAGAAAGACAACTAGGCAGTAGGTATGTGTGCGTGTATGTGTGTTAGTCTCTCAGTCGTGTCCAACTCTTTGTGACCCCATGGACTGTTGCCCACCAGGCTCCTCTACCCTTGGGATTTTCCAGGCAAGAATACTGAAGTAAGTTGTCATTTCCTTCTCCAGGGGATCTTCCCAACCCAGGGATCAAACCCAGTTCTCCTGCATTGCAGACAGATTCTTTACCATGAGTCACCAGAGATACCAAGTTTTATATTTATATTTATTTTCTCAGGTTTCACAGTCCCCCTGAGTTTCACCCATAGGCAATCTGCCAATCTTCTCCAGGGTGATAGACTCAACTGCTTATTAATATCTGTAGGTAAATCTTCTTTAGATTCCTTAAGTTTGGTCCTTCAGATTCTTAGCATTTCCTTGGATTCCTCTTTCCATCAAAGCTATATCAAATTCCTCCCAACTTCACTTTCAGTTAAGGGCATCACTACTATCCAATGGATCACAAGCATAATTCACAATGGTTTCCTTCACCACACAAGCCATACCAAGATGGCACCAAGTCCTGATAATTCCTTGGAAGCACTTCCTTTTTACCTATTCTTACTTGCCATTTCATCCTTTGTATGTTTTTCTGGAATATCACCTTTTCCTCCCACGTTTCATTCTAGATTTCCTTCTGTAATTCATTTACACATTGTCATCAGAGTCATCTTTTTAAAGCCCAGATCCAATTCCATGCTCAAATAAACACATTCGATGGCAGCTTATCGCCTTGAGCAGAGGTCACAAAGCCAAAGACCCATAGGAGCCAGAGAAGGAATATAAATCAGTGAGGCAACTTGGATCAGGAAACAGCTGAGATGCATGGCCACCATGGAGACAGCTGTCACTCAGCTGTCGCCATTTGTTGTCATGGGGAATCCCAGGTCCAATATCACCAAATATTTCCATTTACCAAGAGAAAACAAAAATTGGAATTTGTTTAAAGTAAAATCCCTCAAATTTAAGTAATTGGCTGTACTTATTTAAAGGATGATTTAGGAAAAACTGTCAAGAACTATGAGGGATCAGGTGCTTTACTGTCCTACATTTTAGCCTGCTACAGTTTCATAGATGCTGGTGGAACGCAGGAGAGAGAAAAGACTTTGTTACTCATAGTCATAGAAACAGCCAGTGTCAACATCTCTCCTGGTTCTTGAAGCCCAATTGCCAAAAGGTGACATGAAGAGGGTCATGAGAAACCTGCACACATAGTAGGTTGTGTTAAAAGAGAGAAACCCTGGGCTTGAACCTGAATCTTTTATAATGGGCACTTTGCTTGTCTGTCCTCTACCCTAGAAGGAAACCCTGTCTCTAGCTTCCAGCTCTGTTCACTATACAAATATCCTTGTAAAGCTAAGGGAAACAGCGATGACAGTGCCTCTGCTTGTGTGACGTGCAGAGATATGTGAGAGCCATGGAGAACTGCCTCTCAACAACAATAACAACAACAACAATGTGTTTTTGCAACAGATCTGATCTACAGGATATGTCTGTGACTTATGGTATAGAAGAAAGGTTAGTAAGTGACAGCCTCCAGGCTGGTCATTTATTTCTCTAAACAAAATTTTATTGGAACACATCTGTGCCCCTTCATTTACATATTGTCTATGGGGTTTTTTTTGTGCCACTAAGACCAAGTTGAATAGTTGTAACAGAAGCCAAGCTTGAAATATTTACCCTCTGACCCTTTAAGAAAAAAAAAGCTACTTTTAAATTTATTGACCAATGATGTAGAGGATGAAATGTTAGCGCACCATCTAAAATACTTGAATCAAACACTTGAATCAACAATTCATTCACTAAACAAAAATATCTGAAGAGTTACTATTATCAGACATGGTACAAGATGTTGATGGTGCTGAAACCAAAAATATGGTTCTTATTTTTCAGGGGTTTCAGACCCAATGAAGTCAACACAACAGTGAAAATGATACAACATGGACTCTGTACAGCAGCTGTAGATATATGGGAGTCCATAGAAGGGGTGGACTTTACTGATGGCTGAGTGGTAAAGAATCTGCCTGCCAATGCAGGAGATGTGGGTTTGATTCCTGGGTCAGGAAGATCCCTTTGAGAAGGAAATGGCAATCCACTCTAGTATTTTTGCCTAGGAAGTCCCATGGACGGAGGAGTCTGGTGGGCTACAGTCCATGGGATTGAAAAAATGTTGGACATGACTTAGTGACCAAACAACAACAACATTAGGAGGGGCGCCTATGTGGGCTGGGAGAGTCAGAGAAGCTTCCTAAAGGAGAGAATCCTCAAAGATGAAGAGGTGTCCCTAGATGCAGAAAGAAGTAAGAGCAGACCAAATACAGGAAACTGAGTATGCAAAAGCTTGGAGATTTAAGGAGGAAGATATCACTGGGCCAATGCAGTTGGTACAGAAAAGGCAGCAGATGCAAAGAAAGGCACTGGGGGTGGGGAGGGAGGCCTGGCTAAATGAGTGGGGCTAGTTTGTGAAAGGCTCTGACTGTTTTATGGAGGACTTTGTCCTGAAACAATGAGTAGAAGTAGAAGTATAATTCTTTGAAGTAGAATTATATAGTGGTGTTTGGAAGTTAGTGAAACTGCAGGTAAAAAGGCCGATTAGGATAAAGTGACAAAATAGTGTGATGGAAAATAATCAGCCCCAGAATGAAGCACCTAGGGCAGGGGTGGCAACAGTGAGCTGTAGGAAAAGAGAAGAGAGGACAGGATTAGGTGTTTACATTTCTCCCTGTACCCCATGCTCCAGCCACATCAAACTATTTACCATTCTTTGAATTAATTTCCACAGTTTATTGTGATCCACACAGTCAAAGGCTTTGGCATAGTCAATAAAGCAGAAATAGATGTTTTTCTGGAACTCTCTTGCTTTTTCCATGATCCAGCGGATGTTGGCAATTTGATCTCTGATTCCTCTGCCTTTTCTAAAACCAGCTTGAACATCAGGAAGTTCATGGTTCACGTCTTGCTGAAGCCTGGCTTGGAGAATTTTGAGCATTACTTTACTAGCATGTGAGATGAGTGCAATTGTGCGGTAGTTTGAGCATTCTTTGACATTGCCTTTCTTTGGGATTGGAATGAAAACTGACCTTTTCCAGTCCTGTGGCCACTGCTGAGTTTTCCAAATTTGCTGGCATATTGAGTGTAGCACTTTCACAGCATCATCTTTCAGGATTTGAAATAGCTCAACTGGAATTCCATCACCTCCACTAGCTTTGTTCGTAGTGATGCTTTCTAAGGCCCACTTGACTTCACATTCCAGGATGTCTGGCTCTAGATGAGTGATCACATCATCATGATTATCTGGGTCGTGACGATCTTTTTTGTACAGTTCTTCCATGTATTCTTGCCACTTCTTAATATCTTCTGCTTCTGTTAGGTCCAGACCATTTCTGTCCTTTATCGAGCCCATCTTTGCATATTTCAATATTCCCTTGGTATCTCTAATTTTCTTGAAGAGATCTCTAGTCTTTCCCATTCTGTTGTTTTCCTCGAATTCTTTGCATTGATCGCTGTATGCAGGTCAGGAAGCAACAGTTAGAACTGGACATGGAACAACAGACTGGTTCCAAATAGGAAAAGATGTATGTCAAGGCTGTATATTGTCACCCTGCTTATTTAACTTCTATGCAGAGTACATCATGAGAAACGCTGGACTGGAAGAAACACAAGCTGGAATCAAGATTGCCAGGAGAAATATCAATAACCTCAGATATGCAGTTGACACTATCCTTATGGCAGAAAGTGAAGAGGAACTAAAAAGCCTCTTGGTGAAAGTGAAAGAGGAGAGTGAAAAAGTTGGCTTAAAGCTCAACATTCAGAAAACGAAGATCATGGCATCCGGTCCCATCACTTCATGGGAAATAGATGGGGAAACAGTGGAAACAGTGTCAGACTTTATTTTTTGGGGCTCCAAAATCACTGTAGATGATGACTGCAGCCTTGAAATTAAAAGATGCTTACTCCTTGGAAGAAAAGTTATGAGCAACCTAGATAGCATATTCCAAAGCAGGGACATTACTTTGCTGACTAAGGTCTGTCTAGTTAAGGCTATGGTTTTTCCTGTAGTCATGTATGGATGTGAGAGTTGGACTGTGAAGAAGGCTGAGCGCCAAAGAATTGATGCTTTTGAACTGTGGTGTTGGAGAAGACTCTTGAGTTCCTTGGACTGCAAGGAGATCCAACCAGTCCATTCTGAAGGAGATCAACTCTGGGATTTCTTTGGAGGGAATGATGCTGAAGCTGAAACGCCAGTACTTTGGCCACCTCAAGTGAAGAGTTGACTCATTGGAAAAGACTCTGATGCTGGGAGGGATTGGGGGCAGGAGGAGAAGGGGACGACAGAGGATGAGATGGCTGGATGGCATCACGGACTCAATGGACATGAGTCTGAGTGAACTCCGGGAGATGGTGATGGACAAGGAGGCCTGGCGTGCTGTGATTCATGGGGTTGCAAAGAGTCAGACACGACTGAGCAACTGAACTGAACTGAATTAATTAACTTGGGACTTCCCTGGTGGCTCAGCTGGTAAAGAATCTGCCTATAATGCAGGAGACCCCAGTTCAATTCCTAGGTCGGGAGGATCCCCTAGAGAAGGGATAGGGTACTCCCTTCAGTATTCTTGGGCTTCCCCAGTGGCTCAGACTGTAAAGAATCTGCCTTCAATGGGGGAGACCGAGGTTTGATCCCTGGGTTAGGAAGATTCCCCTGGAGGAAGACATGGCAACCCACTTTGGTATTCTTGCCTGGAGAATCCCCATGGACAGAGGAGCCTGGTGGGCACAATCTATGGGGTCTTTTCTGTGTGTGTGTGTGCGTGTGTGTGTGTGTGTTTGGAGCAAAGCGAGGTCTTTATATACTTGGAGTCCACACCAGACTATAATCAACCTAAGGGCAGATGACATACCTTGATCATCATTACATTCTTAATATACCACGAAATTCTTGGTACTCAGTGGATCCTCAGTACATACCTGGTGAATGAGTGAATGAGTGCACTCTTACCTTCCTTCTTCCTCATTCATTAAAACTCAGCTCAAAAAAGAACTTCTCCTTAAGAAGCTAAATTCTCCTTTCTCTCCTGCTTCTTTCAGCAAAGTGTGGTGCTACTAGAGTAGGTTGCGTTATTATATTAAATCCAAGGGAATAATGATGGTGAATTTTAGAAACTAAAAGGAAAGTTCTATTCTTTTTCCTAAACCTAGTGCCTGGGATAGTACTTAACACTTGCTACATGCTGCTGCTGCTGCTGCTAAGTCACTTCAGTTGTTTCCGACTCTGTGTGACCCCACAGACGGCAGCCCACCAGGCTCCCCTGTCCCTGGGATTCTCCAGGCAAGAACACTGGAGTGGGTTGCCATTTCCTTCTCCAATGCATGAAAACGAAAAGTGAAAGTGAAGTCACTCAGTCGTGTCCGACTCTTAGCAGCCCCATGGACTGCAGCCTACCAGGCTCCACCCATGAGATTTTCCAGGCAAGAGTACTGGAGTGGATTGCCATTGCCTTCTCCAATATGCTACATAGCCATTGTCTAATTAATGTTAGTAAAATGAGCATGTATTTAGACTTTAAGAGATTGATCTCTGAAGAATCAATCATCTTTCTAAACAATTCAGACTGACTATTCATCATTCTATTTGGTAATCCAATCCCTGATTTGGTTTTCAACTTTGATATATCTTTAGCCTGACAACAATTTAACTGTTGGACTGTATAACCTGATCATAGTCTCACTATTTCTGTGCCTGATCAAATGAGTAGAAGTTTAATATAGTGTACATTTCAGACAAATTGGATGGCTAAGAAGGCTAACAACATGAAGGCTAAGAACCATAACAACAAAAAATAAAAGCAGTTGCTTGTTTGTGTTATAATTGTATAGGCACTGTTTTAGCTACCTTCTGCAAAATTAGAATGATATTAAGTTTTCCCCTAGTGTAAAGAATGAATAGTAGGTGGTTAGGGGGTATTTTGAATTACAGTATCTTTTGCCAATAGTGGTTTGAAGATTCTTGATGCTGCTGCTCTCTGCTTTTATTCCCCTCTGAGGGCACTCCATTTGCCTCATTAACCATAGGACTTAAATTAATATGAATTATTGAAGCTATTTTTTGTTGTCTGCATTTTAAAAACCATTTGGCTTAAACTTCATTGTTCCTTTCAGAGAAAATGTCGATTAACCCTTTCCAATGATGTTTAAAAAAACATAATACTGCCAGTTTTTTTCATTGCATTGACAGAATTAATCATGAAATGTAACTTAATTAATTATTGTAACCCTTCTTCCCACTTCCACGGGAAGGAAAGAAGTGCTATGAATGTACAAGGAATGGAATTCTAGGGGATCACCATATTTTTTTTACATTGCTCTATTTCTTTCTCCTTTTCGTCTTTATGCATCCCTCCTCCTCTTACCAGTCTTATCATGTGACCATCAATCTTGGATTTCTTGCTTCTGAACATTAAAACTAACATAGTCTAAGATGTTCAGTCACAAGAAGGGTTTGGGAAATTTTATGGTTTGTTTCATAGTGTAGCTTTGGGTGTTACTAAAAGTGTCCAGCTTTTTGCAACCCCATTGACGGTAGCCCACCAGGTTCCTCCGCCCATGGAATTCTCCAGGCAAGAATACTAGAGTGAGTAGTCATTCTTTTCTCCAGGGTATCTTCCCAACCCAGGGATCCAACCCAGGTTGGATTGGGTTGGATTGTACGCAGAATCTTTACCATCTGAGCCACCAGAAAAGCAAGTCATTCATAATTGCAGAGCTAAAGAGCCCCATTAGGTACTGTTTGAGTTAGATGTATAAGCTGGCTGGACCCCAATTGACAAACATTTTCAAGATCCATGAATCTCCAGAGTGAGTAAACCAGACAGATGGTGGACATTACATATTGACTCTTAAATATATATATATACACATATACATACATACATACAATAGAATGGGAAAGACTAGAGATTCTTCAAGAAAATTAGAGATACCAAGGGAATATTTCATGCAAAGATGGGCTCAGTAAAGGACAGAAATGGCATGGACCTAACAGAAGCAGAAGATATTAAGAAGAGGTGGCAAGAATACACAGAAGAACTATACAAAAAAGATCTTCATGACCCAAATAAACATGATGCTGTGAACACTCACCTAGAGCCAGACATCCTGGAATGTGAAGTCAAGTGGGTCTTAGGAAGCATTACTGCAAACAAAGCTAGTGGAGGTGATGGAATTCCAGTTGAGCTATTTCAAATCCCAAAAGATGATGCTATGAAAATGCTGCACTCAATATGCCAGCAAATTTGGAAAACTCAGCAGTAGCCACAGGACTGGAAAAGGTCAGTTTTCATTCTAATCCCTAAGAAAGGCAATGTCAAAGAATATTCAAACTACCACATAATTACACTCATCTCACATGCTAGTAACGTAATGCTCAAAATTCTCCAAGACAGGCTTCAGGCAATCTGTGAACTGTGAACTTCCAGATGTTCAAGCTGGATTTAGAAAAGGCAGAGGAACCAGAGATCAAATTGCCAGCATCCATTGGATCATTTTAAAAGCAAGAGTTCCAGTAAAACTTCTACTTCTGCTTTATTGACTATGCCAAAAACTTTGACTGTGTGGATCACAAGAAACTGTGGAAAATTCTGAAAGAGATGGGAATACCAGACCACCTGACCTGCCTCTTGAGAAACCTATATGCAGGTCAGGAAGCAACAGTTAGAACTGGACATGGAACAACAGACTGGTTCCAAATCGGGAAAGGAGTACATCAAGGCTGTATATTGTCACCCTGCCTGTTTAACTTATATGCAGAGTACATCATGAGAAATGCTGGACTGGATGAAGCACAAGTTGGAATCAAGATTGTCAGGAGAAATATTAATAACCTCAGATATGCAAATGACACCACTCTTACAGAAGAAAGTGAAGAGAAACTAAGGAGCCTCTTGATGAAAGTGAAAGAGGAGAATGAAAAAGATGGCTTAAAACTCAATATTCAGAAAACTAAGTCATGGCATCTGATCCCATCTCTTCATGACAAATAGATGGGGAAAGAGTGAGAGACTTTACTTTTGGGGACTCCAAAATCATTGCAGATGGTGACTGCAGCCATGAAATTAAAAGATGCTTGTTCCTTGGAAGAAAAGCTATGACAAACCTAAATAGCATATTCAAAAGCAGAGACATTACTTTCCCAACAAAGGTCCATCTGGTCAAAGCTATGTTTTTTTTCAGTAGTTATATGTGGATGTGAGAGTTGGACTATAAAGAAAGCTGAGTGCTGAAGAATCGACGCTTTTGATCTGCAGTGTTGAAGACTCTCTACGAGTCCCCTGGGCAGCAAGGAGATCCAACCAGTCCATCCTAAAGGAAATCAGTCCTGAGTGTTCATTGGAAGGACTGATACTGAAACTGAAACTTCAATACTTTGGCCTCCTGATGCGAAGAACTGACTCATTTGAAAACACCCTGATGCTGGGGAAGATTGAAGGTGGGAGGAGAAGGGGACGACAGAGGACTAGATAGTTGGTTGGCATCACAGACTTGATGGACATGAGTTTGGTTAAACTCTGGGAGTTAGTGATGGACAGAGAAGTCTGACGTGCTGCAGTCCATGGGGTCTCAAAGAGTTAGACGCAACTGAACCGAACTGATATATACATTCATGTCTGGGTATATTCCCATTACATTATCTGCTTACACGATCACATTATCTTCTCCAGTCAATTGTGCTGTGTCTCTCATGCCTGAAATACACTTTATGGGAACAAAGAGAAAAGTCGCTGCTTTAAACTGTACACCCTCTCTCCAGAATTCTCAACTTGGAAACGCTTAGGTAAGTATGATTCAGAGTTTTGTATCAAACCTGCTCACAAAGGAGAAGTATAAAGAAATGAATTTTGACTCTATAATAAATTATCTGTCTAAACTTCTGAACTAATTATTATACTTCTCTGGAGCCTCAATTTCTTCAAGAATAGAAAGTGAAGTTTTATGAAACTTAAATAGGATAATCTATGTAAAGAGCTTAGAACAGTGTGGACACATGGTATGTCCTCAATAAATGTTAGTTTTATTTTCTCTCATGAACCTTAAAGAAACTTGAATACTCCTGGCTTCTTGCTGACTTCCAGAGCAGTCAGCAGACTCTGTTAATTTTCAGCAGATTTCTCTTAGTCTTCTAGAATTTTCTGCTTTAGTCTGCAGATACAACATGGGATCTGACCGTATTTAAACATTGAAGAGAGGAAGGAGAGAGGAGGAAAAGAGAGGGAAAAAATGGGATGGAGGGAGGGAGGGAGGGAAGAAGGAAGGATGGAAGGAAGGACAGAAGGAAATACCTTTTTCTTACAACATTTAAGAGTCTATTGTCAAGAGAGTTTCACCAAATAGTAATTAGCAAACTGTTTTAAAATTTGTCCAAAAATACAGATGAAACAGAAAACTATGTTTGAACACATTGCAATATTGTGTCATGTTTATCTTTACTCAGTTGATTCAACAGTTGGTATCACCACCCATCACCTTATCAGTATGCAAATCTTGGTTTTCCATTTCCAATATGTGTATTTTAAAAACATATATTAAACATTCCCTTGTGAATAGCACAGTGTTTCTCTTATAATATTTTTAAGATATTTTTGCTTAACCATGAAATTCTAGTGTTTTTATAACACTGTAAAATTATTTTTTATCTTATTATGTAGAAACAATGAAAATATGTCAAAGCTTCAGTATTTCTTCCTGTTCTAAAAATGAAGGTTTTATTCAAGAAAAAGTTAAAAATGAATATTTACCCATAATATAATATAGAAAGGAGAAGCAAAAACAATTGTCAGGACTTTTAAAAATTCTCATGATTATTTAATATGACATTTATAAGCTTTCTGTTATTGCTGTTGTGGAGACTGCTACAATGAGAAAAACTGCGGTATGAACCATGAGATTGAAGCAGACTATTTGATTTTAGTTTTGGATAAAGAAAATACTAAAATCTCATCTACAAAAGAGACACCTGGTTGTATTTTACAAAAGCTGTGTCTGTATAGCAGCTCATAAATATGTCTACATTTAACATTGATGTGATTTTAAAATTACTTCCAATTTATTTTTATTTTTTGACAATGATACCAGCCAAGCTTAAAGAGTTAGACAAAGTTAAAATAGGCACTAGAAGACACTCTTCTATTCCTCCTGATGGTCATTGATATAATTAACTGCCAGCAGCAAAGTTAGATATATATTCTGTGGCCTTGAACATGAGTCTAGCTAACTGGCCCCAATGGGGCTAATGCCCATGACTTTGCCTTTTTATACTATACTTAATAGTACAGAAACATAGATTTTGTTTGGCTCCTAAAGGATTAGAATGTTCTCTTCCTAGTCTTCTTTCAGATACCTATGCCAAATTTTTTTTCTTTTCTCTCAGTTTTCAAGGAGCTAAATTTGGCAATAATGGGTAAATGCTGATTTTATAAACTTTAGAAAAAATCCTATAGGCAATTTTCCTCCCTTTCTAGGAACAAAATATCAGAATACTAGAGAGAAAAATGGAAATGTCCTAGCATTCCTAGAGGAGGTTGTTCTTTATGCTCCCTTTAGGCTAAGAAAGGGGATGCTATTTCTTATTCCTATTCTTAAAAAAGAGAGTGCAAAGAGTAGATCAGGGGAAGCTTCCAGTTTTTCAGTCTTGTTAGTGTGCCCTTCCCACAACTACAGGGCCCTCACATCTCTCCTCACCCTTTTTTTCTCTCACTAGCAACAACTTCCTGCGGACAGAGACACTGATAGTGAAATAGGGTCACATCTGGAGACAGTTAGGTGATGTATGTTAATATTCACTCTGGACTAGCTGGGATCACCAATTTCAGTCCCTATGAACTACAGCCTCCAGGGCAAAATGTATTTAACCTGCAGTGACACATTGCCCAGGAGCCATTCAGTATTTATGTCATTCTGAATTTTTATTTAGAAACAATTAAAGCTACTTGGATTTCAAGAACTGTCATGGTTTCTGGTCAAAGTTTATTTTTTAAAAAAGACAGAATAATCTACAACTTTATCAGTGTACAGCTAAAGTCATGGCTAGTTCTCCTTTTTCCCTCTAACTACTTCTATCCTCTGCCCCTGGACCGCATGCATGGAAGTACACAGCAAGAAAATACACGATGAAGGATGTGGACATGGGTGACGGGTGGAGTTTGTGATAAATCCGAACTTTGCAGCAATAAGAAATTCAATAAGCATATTTTCATAGAATAATCTCATTTCTGGAGAAGAAGAGGTGTATTTCATAAAAAATCTACCGACTGAACTTTTAAAATTTTAAATCGCAAGAGGTTGCTGAGTTGGAAAAGACAGCAATTAGTCATTTAGTACTAATGGTATTTTTCCTGTTGAATTTTTGATTCACTGGGATACCTTTGAACAGTTCAGTTCAGTTCAGTCTCAGTCGTGTCTGACTCTTTGAATTGCAGCACGCCAGGCCTCCATGTCCATCACAAACTCCCGGAGTTCACCCAAACTCATGTCCATCAATTCCGTGATGCCATCCAGTCATCTCATCCTCTGTCATCCCCTTCTCCTCCTGCCCCCAATCCCTCCCAGCATCAGAGTCTTTTCCAATGAGTCAATTCTTCACATGAGGTGGCCAAAGTACTGGAGTTTCAGCTTTAGCATCATTCCTTCCAAAGAAATCCCAAGGCTGATCTCCTTCAGAATGGACTTGTTGGATCTCCTTGCAGTCCAAGGGACTCTCAAGAGTCTTCTCCAACACCACAGTTCAAAAGCATCAATTCTTCGGCGCTCAGCTTTCTTCACAGGCCAACTCTCACATCCATACATGACCACTGGAAAAACCATAGCCTTGACTAGACAGACTTTTGTTGGCAAAGTAATGTCTCTGCTTTTGAATATGCTATCTAGGTTGGTCATAACTTTCCTTCCAAGGAGTAGGGGTCTTTTAATCTCATGGCTGCAATCACCATCTGCAGTGATTTTTGGAATCCCAAGAAATAAAGTCTGACACTGTTTCACTGTTTCACCATCTATTTTCCATGAAGTGATGGGACCAGATGCCATGATCTTCATTTTCTGAATGTTGAGCTTTAAGCCAACTTTTCACTCTCCTCTTTCACTTTCATCAAGAGGCTTTTGTTCCTCTTCACTTTCTGCTGTAAGGGTGGTGTCATCTGCGTATCTGAGGTTATTGATATTTCCCCCAGCAATCTTGTTTCCAACTTGCGCTTCTTCCAGCCCAGCGTTTCTCATGATGTACTCTGCATATAAGTTAAATAATCAGGGTACCAATATATAGCCTTGACGTACTCCTTTTCCTATTTGGAACCAGTCTGTTGTTCCATGTCCAGTTCTAAATGTTGCTTCCTGACCTGCATACAGATTTCTCAAGAGGCAGGTCAGGTGGTCTGGTATTCCCATCTCTTTCAGAATTTTCCAAAGTTTATTGTGATTCACACAGTCCAAAGGCTTTGGCATAGTCAATAAAGCAGAAATAGATGTTTTTCTGGAACTCTCTTGCTTTTTCCATGATCCAGCGGATGCTGGCAATTTGATCTCTGGTTCCTCTGCCTTTTCTAAAACCAGCTTGAACATCAGGAAGTTCACAGTTCACGTATTGCTGAAGCCTGGCTTGGAGAATTTTGAGTATTAATTTGCTAGCATGTGAGATGAGTGTAATTATGTGGTAGTTTGAGCATTCTTTGGCATTGCCTTTCTTTGGGATTGGAATGAAAACTGACCTTTTCCAGTCCTGTGGCTACTGCTGAGTTTTCCAAATTTGCTGGCATATTGAGTGTAGCACTTTCACAGCATCATATTTCAGAATTTGAAATGGCTCAACTGGAATTTTATCACCTCCATTAGCTTTGTTCATAGTGATGCTTTCTAAGGCCCACTTGACTTCACATTCCAGGGTGTCTGGCTCTAGGTGAGTGATCACTCCGTCGTGATTATCTGGGTCATGAAGATCTTTTTTGTATAGTTCTTCTGTGTATTCTTGCCACGTTAAACAATGTCAAATCATCTTTAAGCTGTAAAATGTTGATTATTTCAAATTATCTTCTGATCTTTTACTCCATGGACTGTAGCCCACCAGGCTTCTGTGCCCATGTGATTTCCCAGGCAAGAATGCTGGAGTGGGTTGCCATTTCCTTTGCCAGGGTATCTTCCTGATCCAGGGATCGAAACTGGGTCTCCTGCATTACAGGTGGATTCTTTACCATCTGAGCCACCAGAAGATATGAAATCTTTGTATAATATAACAAGGCAAAACTCAAAGTCCATTCAAGTCTAATCCCTTGATATGCTATGAGGTAGACAGAAACCATGTCCAGCGTCACTGGATTTCCTGAAATAGTTCATCTATTACATGAATAAAACAGCACTTTCTAGTGAGGGCGAAGTGCATACAGCACTAAGGTGGACTCATTCCCTTAAATTTTAGTTACATGCTTTTCATAGAAAGAATAGACATTCTTCTGAGTTATTTATGTATTACAACATTAAAATTATATACTTGGAAATAATTTCATGAGAATCCAGGAATAGCCACTCAGTCATATGGCCTGATAGCCAGAACTTAAACAGAAATAGAGTTAAATAACCAGATGTATCCATAACTATCTCCAGCATCCTCAGGACAAGTGCTTGTGACTAATCTACTCTTCCTCCCAGGGAGCAGTGATTAAGATTCTGCATATTTGTGTCCCTCTGAGTAATTATCAAATAGGTGATTCTTTTATGTGTGTATGTATATATAAATATATATACTTATGTCCTTTGCCTACTGATAATTTCTACTTCTGCATCTTACTCATAGTTACTCACCACACTCATCTCCCTTATAACTTCACTTTTTCACTCGAGGAACTGTCCTTACTTATTTGTAGTTTTAGCCCTTATTGCTCACTCTGATTCTCTCTGTACTTCTCAATACAAACTTCTAAAAAGAATTTTAATTGCTCATTTTGTTTTAAATGCCAGGCTTTATCATTAGTTTCTGACCCACTTGAGTGGCAGTGGTCAGCACTGATTCAATCAGTTCTGGTTTATGGGGTTCATTGGGCTGGCTCTTCAGCCTAGGCTATATGTCACAGCCTTTCACATAGAAGAATCTGAAATATCTAGTACATCTTGTCTCAAACTACTGTCTCTTTAACCTATCATGTTCCCTGAATTAGTCTTTTCATTAAGTAAAACTATTCAGTTCAGTTCAGTCACTCATTCATGTTTGACTCTTTGTGACCCCATGAGGCACGCCAGGCCTCCCTGTCCATCACCAACCCCCAGAGTTCACTCAGACTCACGTCCATCGAGTCAGTGATGCCATCCAGCCATCTCATCCTCTGTCGTCCCCTTCTCCTCCTTCCCCCAGTCCCTCCCAGCATCAGAGTCTTTTCCAATGAGTCAACTCTTCGCATGAGGTATCCAAAGTACTGGAGTTTGAGCTTTAGCATCATTCCTTCCAAAGAAATCCCAAGGCTGATCTCCTTCAGAATGGACTGGTTGGATCTCCTTGCAGTCCAAGGGACTCTCAAGAGTCTTCTCCAACACCACAGTTCAAAAGCATCAATTCTTCGGCGCTCAGCCTACTTTACAGTCCAACTCTCACATCCATACATGACCACAGGAAAACCCATAGCCTTGACTAGACGGAGAGAAAAAACATACCAAGTTATTATCAGCCATAAACCCCCAAGTTAAATTGATGATACAGGCACCTAGCCCTGAGTAAGCTGGTAACATTTGTAAAATTTTATAGAAAGGGTGTGTGTGTGTGTGTGTGTGTGTGTAAGTTGTTCAGTCGTGTGCAACTCTTTGGACCCCATGGACTGTAGATCACCAGGCTCCTCTTCTATGGAATTCTCCAGACAAGAATACTGGAGTGGGTTGCCATTTCCTTCTTCAGGGGATCTTCCTGACCCAGAGATCAAACCTGGATCACCAGCATTGCAGGCAGATTCTTTACATCTGAGCCACCAGGGATATTCAACTTGATATCAGGAGACCTGAGTCTGGTCTGGTCCTGTCTGTGCCATGAACTGAATCTTCAGTTTGGTAAGCTGTTTAACCTTTCAGGCTCTGGTTCTGCATTTGTAAATCTGGGTGAGGGGATTCACAAAATGGTTCCCAACCTGAAATCCTAGGAGTTCCCATCGTAAAGTTTGAGCTCAGAATAAATCTGGAACACGATAGAGGCAATAGGATGGATTCACAGGGGTTTCATGCAGATAGAAATCACAGTGAGGAAGAAAGCAGGCCAAGAATGGTTTCCTTGACTGGATTTGTCCTTGTAGGTCTGGAATGGGTTGGGGCCAAGCCTTTTGACTGTGATCAATATCAATCAATATAGTTGAGGCAAGGTTGAGAGAGTCAAAGTCTGCAAGAATAGATTCCTAAGGGGATGAAAGTAAAGTTGTCAATCACTTCTAAAACTGCCATAACTTCCATTAGTGAATATGCCTACTCTTTGGGAGTCAGGAAGTCAGGGAGTCAGTCCTTTTTTAAACTTTTTACTTGTTTATTTAATTTTGGCTGTATGGTGCAGCATGTGGGATCTTAGTTCCTCAACCAGGGATTGAACCCTTGTCCCCTGCATTGGGAGAGAGGAGTTTTAACCACTGGACCACCAGGGAAGTCCCTACACTCCTATTATTGATTATTTGACTTACCTCTACATTCTCCTTGTTCCATTTGCTATCAATTTTGGGTGTCTCCCTTGAGATGAACCCCCAAGAATCTAGATGTGAATGAAATTGGATTTACACCGAAAGATCAATATGTACCCCCAAGGATAGATATTCAAAGTCATGGGATAAGAAGCAAAATGGCTCCCAAGTTAGCAAACTTCTTGATCATCTGGTCAAATATATGAGAGCCAGAGAAAGACTATTTCCCTTAGAAGATGGGTTGCTAATTGTGAGCACATTGCCAGGGGAGAGCATCATAAGTCCCCGTGACTTGTGTGCTCCTCCGAGCACTTTCCTGAGGAGATACGGTTTTAGTCAGTGGACTTGTACTATTCCAGATTCTTTAGCAAAGTGGAGAGAAATGTTAGGGGTTGTAGCCAAAGGACATTGAGTTTCTTGGACTCAAATAACTTATTACAGATTAGTACAATAAGTCTCCTACATACGAACCTTCAAGTTGGGAAATTTCAGAACTGTGAACACGAGTACCGACCTCGGTATACCAGCTGTTGTGCTGTACTACTGTACTTTTCAAGATACTGTACTGTAAGCTTTAAAATATTTACTTTTTGTGTTTGTTTTTTATGTATGTATTGCTTGAAAAGTGTTATAAACCTATTACAGTACAGTACTATACAGCTGCTTGTGTTGGTTGGGTACCTAGACTAACTTTGTTGGACTTAATGTTATGGGGAGGGAGGTGGGAGGGGAGTTCATGTTTGGGAACGCATGTAAGAATTAAAGATTTTAAAATTTAAAAAATAAAAAACTAAAAAAAATTAAAAAATAAAAATAAAGGAAAAAAATAAAAATAAAATTAAAAAAAAAATTAGACTTAAAGAACCTCATTTGTATACAAGGGTCTTACTGAATATAGACATTCTGGTTTTGTATATCGATCCTTAAGTCCTTGATTTAGTTCAGTTCAGTTCAGTCACTCAGTCATGTCCGACTCTTTGCAACCCCATGAATCACAGCACACCAGGCTTCCCTGTCCATAACCAACTCCCGGAGTTTACCCAAACTCATGTCCATCAATTCCATGATGCCATCCAGCCATCTCATCCTCTGTCGTCCCCTTCTCCTCCTGCCCCCAATCCCTCCCAGCATCAGGGTCTTTTCCAATGAGTCAACTCTTCACATGAGGTGGCCAAAGTATTGGAGTTTCAGCTTTAGCATCAGTCCTTTCAATGAACACCCAGGACTGATCTCCTTTACTAGGGTGTGTTCAATCCTAACAGATGTATTTTCATTGATGTGATAGAAAAAAATCAAGTTTTGTCCTACAAGTCTCAGGACCATACCCTGGGCAGTGATACATTGACGGAAGTGTCAGATGCTATACTGAGATCTTCAACATAGAATAGTATAAGTAAATTCAGATAGTCTTCCTATGGTGATCATCTTGCATTGATGTGCCCTCAGGTCATTCCTATGCTTAAAAGTTTTCAGCATTTCCACATTTCACTTAGAGTAAAATCCGAACTTCTTATGTGTCCTATGAGTTTCTACCTCATTTGCCTGCAATCGCATCTTCTCTGACTCTTCCGTTCTCTTATATCACTCAAGCCACACAGCTCTTCTTTCTGTTCTGATAACATGTCAAGGTTGCCTCTCCCTGGGAGCCTTTACACTTACTATTCTCTTTGCCTGAGGATCTCTCCTGTAACATTTATGTGGCTTCCTTCTGCTCATTATTCAGGCCTTAACTCAAATATAATGAGAAGGTTTCTATGACACTGATATTTGATATAGTCTTTTCTCTGTACTTTAGCTCATTTTTTAAGAGATACAGAAAAATTAAACAAAATTTATAGTAAGCATCTGAATGTCCACCATGAGACCCTACCATTAATATTTTACTAGAGCTTTAAAATTTTTTTATTGTGGTAAAAGTCACATAATATAAAAGTACTAACTTAACCACACTTAACTCTACAGTTTGGTGACATTACTTAGGTTATTTATTTTTGAAACATTTTATTTATGAAAGCTAATACTATCCAAAATGATTACATTTATTTCTTTCCTTTTTTGAAAAAAAAATCTATTTCCTTCATTAAAACATATTTCATGAGAGCAGGATCTTTTCTGTCATGCTTGTTGCCATATCCTATACATATATAATTTTGATTTTAATAAATATAACATTTTTATACATATGTGCTTTGCTTAGTTACTCAGTCGTATATGACTCTTTGTGCCTGCCAGGCTCCTCCATCCATGGGATTCTCCAGGCAAGAATACTGGAGTGGGTTGCCATTCCCTTCTCCAAGGTATCTTCCTGACCCAGGGGTCGAGGCCAGGTTTCCCACATTGCAGGTGGATTTGTGACCATCTGAGCCACCAAAGTATACTCTGGCCATTATCTAATCAGTTGTTGTTGTCATTGTTCAGTCACTAAGTCATGTCCAGCTCTTTGCAACCCCATGGACTGCTGCCTGCCAGGCTTCCCTGTCCTTCACTATCTTCTGGAGTTTCGTCAAATTCATGTCCATTTAATTAAATCAATGTAAGTATCCTGTATAAAATTCGCTGGTTTATTTTGATCAGCTGGTGACATTCCCATGGGATTCACAAGTGGTTCTGATTTTTAGAACAAAATAAACTAGGTTGTGCTTCTCTCCAGAGCGTTAATCCAAGGTTAGTAGACAATGAACACTATAGAAGGTGAATTTCCTACCTGGAGGCCTGAGGCTGTTGCAAACATTTGATTTATTAGGAAATATATAAATCAAAATAGCTCTGCTGATCATGCCAGAACTAAGGTTACACTGAAAAATCTTTCACATATGTTTCTAGTTGGGTGGATAACTTGTATATGACTTACACAAAGAGGTTGGAGTAAGCTTTTCTAATTCTAATACCACTTTGTATTTCAGGGATTGAAAAGGCAGTGTGCTACGGTGGGAAGAGTTCAGACTCTGCAACAATAGATCTGGGTTTGAATTCATCTCCATCATCTGCTAGATATGCCTTTGAACAAGTCCTTTCATTCTTCCTGAGTTCTAGTTTCCTCATCTGTAAAGTGGGAAACTAGTAATACTTACCTCCCAGAGCTTCCTTTAGGGATGTATACATAAAGTGCCAGGCACTTGACAGACTCTTGTTGAATTTGTAGCCACCATTATTTGTTGCTTAGTTGCAAAGTCGTGTCCTACTCTTTGCAACCCCATGGACTGCAGCATACCAGGCCTCCCTGTCCATCACTATCTCCTGGAGTTTGTGCAAACTCATGTCTACTGAGTCAGTGATGCCATCCTCTCTCCCTCCCTTCTCCTTCTGCCCTCAATCTTTCCCGGCATCAAGGTTTTTTCCAATGAATCAGCTCTTCGCATCAGGTGGCCAAAGTATTGGAACATCAGCCTCAGCATCAGTCCTTCCAATGGATATTAAGGGTTGATTTCAGGATTGACTGGTTTGATCCCTTTGCTGTCCAAGGGAGTACCACAATTCAAAAGCATCAGTTCTTCAGCACTCAGCCTTCTTTATGGTCCAGCTCTCACATCCATACATGACTACTGAAAAAACCATAGCTTTGACTATACGGCCCTTTGTCCACAAAGTGATGTCTCTGCTTTTTAATATGCTGTCTAGGATTATTATAGCTTTCCTTCCAAGGATCGAGCCTTTAAAAAAGCTTATTTTATATATAAAAAATCTTTTGTAAAAAAAAGGCTTTAAAGCCATGAATGGTACTGTGTTTTAATATTTGTTTTATCTGCTTTCAAATTATAGTGGTTGCTTCTAAAAACATCAAGTTATGGTGGATAATGGGAAGATGGGTATCTTGAGAGAGGAAAAGTACATAAGCCACATCACAGTTGAGGACCATTTGAACTGGAAGTGGATCCAAGGTGGCAGTGGGACTATGGTAGCTGGCATTCATGTGTATATACTAAAGTGTGTGTGTGTGTGTGTGTGTGTGTGTGTGTGTGTGTGTGTGTGTTAGTCACTGAAGTCATGTCTGATTCTTTGTGGCCCCATGGACTATAGCCTGCCAGGCTCCTCTGTCCATGGGGCTCTCCAGACAAGAATACTGAAGTGCATTTCCATTCCCTTCTCCAGGGGATCTTCCTGACTGAGGAATCAAACTGAGGTCTCCCACATTGCAGTCAGTCTTTACCATCTGAGCCATCAGGGAAATCTGTATATACTAAAGAGCTGTGGTATTTACATGGTCCAGTTGCTCTCCATTGAATTCTTCTTTTGCTACTTAGTCTCTCTGTTGTGTATCTCTTTTCCTTATCATGCTTTCTTTCTGCTAACAAACGGACTCTATTTTCTTACAATTTCAGGTTACCATGACTCTGTCTCTGAAGGACACCTTTCCCATTATGACCTCTCTTTTACTTCCTACTTCTTCAGTCTTACATTGCAGCTTCCACATCCTGCTAGCTGCCTGGTTCTTGGTTTGTTTCACTATTCATTTCTGGAGAGGGACTCAGATTGATTTTACTCAAGCTTTCTTAGGAAGCCATGCCATAATCCTCTGAATACTACTACTACTAAGTCGCTTCAGTCGTGTCCGACTCTGTGTGACCCCATAGATGGCAGCCCACCAGGCTCCCCCATCCCTGGGATTCTCCAGGCAAGAATACTGGAGTGGGTCGCCATTTCCTTCTCTAATGCATGAAAGTAAAAAGTCAAAGTGAAGTCGCTCAGTCGTCTCCAACTCTTAGCGACCCCACGGACTGGAGCCCACCAGGCTCCTCCATCCATGGGATTTTCCAGGCAAGAGTACTGGAGTGGGGTGCCATTGCCTTCTCCAATCATCCTCTGAATAATCAGGTATTAATTTGATCCACCTAAAATTAACACTTGCATATTTCAAAATAAGCAAATACCAGCAAGTTCATATGGTATAACTTAATATGTGATGTCTCTGGTGAGAGACTATTGCTAAAGCCAAGGGTGAGGTGGTATCATATACAACACAAACAAGCAAGAACAATAATTTTTTAGAGTCTTATTTTATACCATGTAGAACTGGGTATGGCTGGAGTAGGCACTGTGATTAGCTCTTTAGCAAAATATGAAATCATTTTTATTACCCGAAATGTTAGACTCAGCAGGGAACTAAAAGACACTTTATTTAGTCCAACCTGTTCACTCTAGAGATGAGAGGCATCCAAACCTCCAACCAGTGAGCCCTATGTGACAAACAGCTAGTCAAAAGTTGGAAAACTAAATCAGTGAAAAAATGGTAAAAAGAAATTGAGTTATTTACTTTGGAAAAGATGACTGAGTGTGTGAAGATGAATAAAAGACAAACCAGTCTATTAGAAATATCACCATCTATGCGTGCTGTGCTTAGTTGCTCAGTCATGTCTGACTCTTTGTGACCCCATGGACTGTAGCCCTCCAGGCTCTTCTGTCCATGGGGATTCTCCAGGCAAGAATACTGGAGTGGGTTGCCAAGCCCTCCTCTAGGGGATCTTCCCAACCCAGGAATTGAACTGGGGTCTCCTGCTTTGCAGGCAGATTCTTTACCAGATGAGCTACCAAGGAAGCCATCTAGTAGGGAAGAAAAATTAATTTTAATATAGAAATGCCATAATAAATATATATACAGGGTCAGAAGGCCTAATTATGGGGCTGGGGAGATTCAGGGAGATTTTTCTAGAAGAGCAATGTCTGACCTGGGATTTGAGGCGTTGAAGACCTTTTAGGCAGTTGCAATTATGAAGCATGTTCTAGAAAGCATATTCCTGAGTGAGCAGAAACTGTATTCTGTGTGAGTGTCGTGTGTGGAGGACACAGTAGTTTGGGCCACAGGTTGTCTGAGAGAAGGTTCAATGTCTCTCCTTTCTCTCTCTCTTGACCTTGCTATATATTTTCCCCCTCATCTCTGTTAGATTAACCTCCAGTGACTTTTAAAATCATGCTGCATTCTACCTTTCTGACCAGAATAACAGTGTGAAAAGATTGTTTAGCAGCATGAAGAAGGGTGGAAGGCAACCAATTTGAAATTTATCATAGTTAAAAATGGTACTGAAGAATTTATTTACAGGGCAAAAGTGGAGAAACAGACATAGAGAATAGACTTATGGACATAGGGAAAGGGAGGAGAGGGTGAGATGTATGGAAATAGTAACATGGAAACTTACAGTACCATATGTAAAATAGATAGCAACAGGAATTTGCTGCATGGCTCAGGAAACTCAAACAGGTGCTCTGTATCAACCTAGAGGGGTGAGATGGGGAGGGAGATGGGAGGGAGGTTCAAAAGTGAGGGGATATATGTATACCTATGGCTGATGCATGTTGAGGTTTGACAGAAAACAGCAAAATTCTGTAAAGCAATTACCCTTCAGTAAAAAATAAATTAATTTTTAAAAATCAGGAGAAACAGTTTGTTTCATTTGGGATTGCCCAATAAAATCTGCCGTTGTCCCCTGTTCTTGGGGGTGCTGCCATTTCTTGGTGAAGGCCACTTTAAATGGTATTCACATCTTCTCAAGTGTTTGCAATCTAGTCCAAGGTGTTGTCATTTTCACACGTAATAAGAGCACTTTTAATTCCTTCCCCCAGTCCAGATGCCTTCTAGGATTCCACTCAACACACCCCCCCACTTCAGGATGACAGGAAGCCATTGATTACTCCTGTTCAGTACTCCCCTTGAGCCATATACCACCTACCTCAGTGTGGCTCGTACTGTGTAATCCTAACGCAACTGCTTTTTTCCCTCTGTTTCTGTAACTCAGGTTATAACACATGATTCACATGAGGAAAATTAGTAGTCTGTTTTGTCAGAGGGTCGTGCCACAAATAAAAACCCAGGAAAGCCTATGTAGATTCCAAGAAAGCAATGAAAAAAGTACAATATTTTTAACTCACTGTCGAATAAAACTCAAAATGACTACTTATAGAAAAAGCAAGAATTTAACATAGGCATTTACATTTTCCACTTCCCCCTCTTTTTATGGATTAAAGAGTAAATCTTTGCCGAAAATAAGAACTCATTCAGAGGGAAACAAGGAGGAAAAGCTGAATGCAAAGCATTGCTCAAGGCAAGAAAAGGTTTGATTCAATACATTTTTACCATAAATTTAACTACAGAGTTCAATATTTAAATGTAGTGAAGGGTTCACAACCCAATCTTAAGCAAAATTTTCAAAATCGACCCCATCTTTTCTTGCGTTGTTTTTTTTTTTAATTTCACTGAAATCTAACATTTTTCATCATTTCTGTTTAATGATGAGAATTAATTTGCAAAGGAATTTAAGTCAACATCAAAGGGAGAGAAGAGAAGAATTTATGGGCTGAGATTAGCACTCCAAAGAAAAGAAAGCAGAATACAGCAATAAGCTCCCACTCTTGGTAAGCGGTAAACGCTCCTCTGCTTTTAAAATTCCCTAACAAGGTGAGCGAAACCATTCCAAGAACACTATTGTCAAGAGACACCTTTGAACTGATCTATCCTGAAGAATAACCCCCAGAAAGGTAGAGAAAAAAAAAAACTTTCATATGTTTGTGGCCACACAGTGCAGCTCCGACTTCTGAACATTTTTCCCCAATTATTTTTGTAAAGTATTGATCGCAATTTAATTTTGTAGTCCCAACATGAGAGGCGCTTCATGCTGAAATGTCTCACAGGAGATTGTAATCAGGGTCTAGCCTGAAGGTGAAGCGTTCGTACATAGGTTTTACTCCATTTCTCCACTCTTCATCAGCTCGGGGATTGGAGCAGAAGGCATTCTCAGGCAGATTAATTTTTGACGATGGGATCGATGGAAGATGTTTTTTCCTCCTGACATTGAGTCATCTAATTTGCTGTTTATCTTTGGCTTATTGAGTTTTGAGCATTGTTAAATCATACCTTTCAGCTGTTTAATTTCATGTGTGAATTTTGCATTCCCCTCTTGTACTCTGGCATAACTCTTTTACTTAAAATGAGCAGGCTGATGGGCCTTTTTTTGACACAGGGTTACTGCTTTGGAGTCTGTTAAGTACTCCAAGGTAATGTTCTGGTACTTTCTAGCCTTTTTTTCTTTGCTTGTGGCCATAGATCAGCTCACCTCTAGGGAAATCATTACTTGCCATGATTATTATCCTCAGCACCTTCATCTATTCTCCCTTGTTTCCTGACTCCATGGCTTGATGAAGTACCTAGATGTGCCAACACCTTATCTCAGGTCTCATAATTAACCCCTTCATAACACAGGCAGAGGAAATTATTTTTCCTGTGAAATGCTCTGTCTAGTTCAACACTGGGACTTCTTTATAGTAATCACAGCAGCTTTCAGAGTTTCAACTCTATCTTTCCAGTCAGATGGGGATTTTGTAAGTGTGCTGATGGCTATAAGAAAAATATTTTCCACCTAGAGAAATTTGGCTTCTTGTAACCTTTTTTCCACCCACTTTTTAAAGATAATCAGCTGTACCCCCAATGCCTTATCTATACACACTGAATATTTCCCCCCGTGGCAATCGTGTATCACGTTGGTCACTTTACTAATCTTCATGAGTGTACTCATAGTAATCTAGAAATTAATAAAATGTGAATGGGTCTTTTCTAGCTTGAAAGGCATGTAACGTATTTTAAACTGGAAAACAAAATTTTAAAACATTAACAGAATATACTGCAAGATTTGAATTTAACCTTAAAACAATTGGTTAGTTTATTAATTCAGTAAAGAAAAAATCCTATTCCATATGCCAAACCACTTATGGATTTGATTGAACACAGAGATGTTATTCCTATTATCATGAAAAGAGCCTGAGACCATCCTGCTCTCTAACTAGTTGGATTTCCATGAAGAAGTCATAAAGAACCATATCTCTTTTTTCTTTTTTTAAAAATTTATTCATTTTTTAATTGAAAGATAATTGCTTTACAGAATTTTGTTGTTTTCTGTCAAACCTCAACATGAATCAGCCATAGGTATACATATATCTTCTCGCTTTTGAGCTTCTCTCCCATCTGCCTCCCCATCGTACCCCAAGAACCATATCTCTTTGGTTCTCATTTTCCTTATTAGTAAAATTAGGAAGTTTCTTATAATTGGGTTGGCCAGAAATTTCATTCTGGTTTTTCCATACCATCTTCAGAAAAATCCAAACAAACTTTTTGGCTGTCTTATCTGTGGCATTATTACTCTGAAGTGTTACATACTTATTCATCTCTATCTGTCACCCAAGACCTCAGTTAAATTCCACCTCCTCCACAGAGTATTCTTGCCTGTCACTGCCCACATTGCACTCACCACGTATTATCATAACCTCTTGTTTGGCATTGTTTTATATTAGTTTTGATAATGCTTTCTGGTAATTAAAAAATATTTCCTGACTGTATTTATTAAAAAGACCCATAGTTCCATTTTACATGTTACTTCAATATTTTAAAAGAGAGACAATATCTTTTTTCTTGAGAATGTATTGGATATTTGGAGTAAGCTCAAATATATTAGTTGATATTCCAATAATGTAGGTGAATAATGAAGACTGGAAACTTACTCTTCAGGTAAATCTCTGTATTATTTACATTTCTTCCTGGAACTGATCATGGACACAATTACAGGAGAGGAGATCTCAAGATGCTTTGGGTATGGCAGAGTTGCGAGAATAAACATACGGCCTGATGAGGTTAGTATTAGTCGCTCAGTCCTGTCTGATTCTTTGCAACTCCATGAACTCCTGCCAGGCTCCTTTGTCCATGGGATTTCCCAGGCAAGAATACTGGAGTGGGTCACCATTTCCTTCTCCAGGGGACCTTTTCAACCCAGGGATCAAACCCAGGTCTCCCACATTACAGGTAGATTCTTTATCATCTGAGCCACCAGGGTAATTCCAGTGAGGTTACTACTGTGGAAAACAATTTCTATTTTGTAATAATTATTAGTATAAAGGCTTATTGTTAATATAATAATATAGTTATCTAATTGTTTTATTAATTGGTTTCATGTCCTTATAGGTAACGTATGTCTTGTCCTAATAAGTTACAAGGTCTTTCTAGGCAAGAAAGTGATATTAATCTTTGAACACTTACTTTGTAAACATTTCAAGTTTTTCCTCGCTTCAGACTTGAAGTTTCTATTAAAGATTAAATCAACTGAAATTTGTGAGACTGTTTTTGTACTTCCTTAGCTGGAACCAGAGATGAGAATGAGTTAGTGTTAAAAAAAAAAAAATGAGGAAATAAATTTTCTGCTCCACAGGAGAATACACGAATTGCACATGTAAATAAGAATTCACAAATTAACATCCATATCTATAAACACTAATGTAGGTTAATGTCTTTGTGAATCATGCTGCAATACATCAGTCCAAAACATCTGGAAACAAATTTGAAAAAGAGAACTGCTGCAAATAATGTAATACTGTGTTTCTCCAAAGTGTCTCTTTCCTTAGGATCTGAATAAGTTGTGGAGGTTGAAGGAGAATATTGGGCGTATTAATCATGTTTGAGACCAAGGGATCATGACCATCAATTCCCTGTATAAAGAGCAGTTACCTGGTGATGCTGACCAGTTCAAGCCCAAGTCCTTGCCAATCAGATACTAAGCATACCAAGAACAAGACCAGAGGGAACAGATACAAAACCTGGCAATTTTATTTGGCTATTTTCTAGAATTCATAAAACAGTCATAAGTTTGTTCAAAATCAAATTTTTAACTCTAACATTTTGGTCTTCATTTTGCAACTGTTGTACATATCTATTCTATGGGCTTCCCTGGTGGCCCAGGGGTGGTAAGGAATCCATCTTGACCCCTGCCAATTGTCCTGCCAATGCAAGAGATGTGGGTTTGATCCCTGGGTTGGGAAGATCCCCTGGAGAAGGAAAAGGTAACCCACTCCAGTATTTTTGCCTGAGAAATCCATCAACAGAGGAGCCTGGTGGGCTACACTCCATGGGGTCACAAAGAGTTGAACAGACACAACTGTGTGACTAAACAAACTATTTTATAAAAAGTTTACATATTTATAACATATATAGTAAATATGCCTATGTAGTATATTTGTATCATAGTAGTATAATAGTCTTGACAATAAATAACTGGCTCCTCTGTCTAAGGAATTCTCCAGGCAAGAATACTGGAGTGTGTTACCATTCCCTTCTCCAGGGGATCTTCCTGACTCAGGGATTGAACCCAGGTCTCCCACACTGCAGGCAGATTCTTTACCTTCTGAGCCACCAGGGAAGCCCATTAAATAAGTAGGATAAACACTAAAATTATTGTGAAAGTGTTAGTTGCTCAGTCATCCAACTCTTTGCTATCCCATGAACTGTGTAGCCCCTGTCCCTGGAATTCTCCAGGCAAGAATACTAGAGTAGGTAGCCATTCCCTTCTAAAAAGATTTAATTTATGCAGCTCAATTCCAGAAAAATAAACGACCCAATCAAAAAATGGGCCAAAGAACTAAATAGACATTTCTCCAAAGAAGACATACAGATGGCTAACAAACACATGAAAAGATGCTCAACATCACTCATTATTAGAGAAATGCAAATCAAAACCACAATGAGGTACCACTTCACACCAGTCAGAATGGCTGCGATCCAAAAATCTGCAAGCAATAAATGCTGGAGAGGGTGTGGAGAAAAGGGAACCCTCCTACACTGTTGGTGGGAATGCAAACTAGTACAGCCACTATGGAGAACAGTGTGGAGATTCCTTGAAAAATTGCAAATAGAACTACCTTATGACCCAGCAATCCCACTTCTGGGCATATACACCGAGGAAACCAGAATTGAAAGAGACACATGTACCCCAATGTTCATCGCAGCACTGTTTATACTAGCCAGGACATGGAAACAACCTAGATGTCCATCAGCAGATGAATGGATAAGAAAGCTGTGGTACATATACACAATGGAGTATTACTCAGCCGTTAAAAAGAATTCATTTGAATCAGTTCTGATGAGATGGATGAAACTGGAGCCGATTATACAGAGTGAAGTAAGCCAGAAAGAAAAACACCAATACAGTATACTAACACATATATATGGAATTTGGGAAGATGGCAATGACGACCCTGTATGCAAGACAGGGAAAGAGACACAGATGTGTATACCGGACCTTTGGACTCAGAGGGAGAGGGAGAGGGTGGGATGATTTGGGAGAATGACATTCTAACATGTATAATATTATGTAAGAATTGAATCACCAGTCTATGTATGATGCAGGATGCAGCATGCTTGGGGCTGGTGCATGGGGATGACCCAGAGAGATGTTATGGGGAGGGAGGTAGGAGGGGGGTTCATGTTTGGGAACGCATGTAAGAATTAAAGATATTAAATTTAAAAAAAAATAAAAATAAAATAAAATAAATAATAAAAAGATTTAATTTATGGAACTGTGCTAATTTCCTTAAACTGTACTAAATATAATCTAAGTCTACCTGCAGTCCTGGAGATGGCTACTGCTATTACTTTCATGTTATAGTTCAGGTTCTTTATCAGGAACAGATGGCAATGGAATGAGGTCAAATGATTTAATGATTAAAATGATTTAATAATTCAAATGATTTAATGACAATGGAATCCATTCTATAAGTAAGAAATATTAGATTCCCCCAAAGCTAAGTGATTTATGCAAAGCTACATGGACAGATCTCAGGTTAAAACAAGGGTCTCCTCTCTCCACTGGAATGTTCTTTCTACTTTGTCATTCATTCTCCTAATGTGGTTTGTGGCTTAGAAGATAGCATAAACTTTTGTTTGTGATGATCTCATCATTTCACTGAAAGAAGTCAGGCTGTGCATGAGAACTTCCCAACAGAATGTTGTTAAGATTATCTTCCTTTGGTAAAAAAGAAAACCCACAGTAATCACGTTAAGGTTTTGTTACCTTGTATGTTTTTGTTTAAAAGTTACAAACATGATTTTATTTTTATTACCAAGGCCTGGCCATAAAAATGTTTTTATTCTATTTGCCATATTTTATTTACCATAAATTAAATAAAGTAGTTATAATAACAGCCAGGTCTTAGGATGTAAGTCAGGGAGAGATAAATCCAAACATTGGTTTAAAGAGCCTGGCGAGGGAATTCCCTGGTGATCCAGTGGTTACAACTCTGTACTTTCACTACCGGGACTGGGGTTCAATCCGTCATCAGGGCCCTAAGATTCTTAGCACATGCTAAGTTGCTTCAGTCGTGTCCGACTGTGTGACCCTATGGACTGCAGCTTGCCCGGCTCCTCTCTTCATGGGGTTCTCCAGGCAAGAATACTGCAACAGGTAGCCATACTTCCCTCTAGGGGCTCCTCCTGACCCAGGGATCCAACCTGCATGTCTCATGTCTCCTGCATTGGCAAGCAAGTTCTTTACCAGTAGCACCACCTGGGAAACCCAAAATGTTTTATTTATTTGGCTGCACTGGGTTATAACTGAGGCATGAAAGATTTTTTTTCCCTGGTTGCATCATGCAAGAGAAGGCAATGGCACCCCACTCCAGTACTCTTGCCTGGAAAATCCCATGGACAGAGGAGCCTGGTAGGCTGCAGTCCATGGGGTCGCAAAGAGTTGGACACGACCAAGTGACTTCTCTTTCACTTTTCACTTTCATGCATTGGAGAAGGAAATGGCAACCCACTCCAGTGTTCTTGCCTGGAGAATCCCAGGGAAGGGGGTGCCTGGTAGGCTGCCATCTATGGGGTCGCACAGAGTCGGACACGACTGAAGCGACTTAGCAGCAGCAGCAGCGGCATGCAAACTCTACTTGCAGCATGTAGGATCTAGTTCCCCAATCAGGAATCAAACCTGGGCCCCCTGCCTTGGGACCACAGAGTCTTAGTCATTGGACCACCAGGAAAGTCCTGTAAATTGCACAGTGTAACCCATAACAAAACAAAACAAAACACCAAAAAACAAACAAACAAAAAACCTTATGAAAGGTGAGCTAGGAAGGGAGAGAAACCCTGTTTTAAATGCCAGAACGTAGAAAAAATGAGTCTTCAAGATTCGGAGTTTAGGTCTGACATAGCTACAGCAGTTCTTGTGTTAAAACCATGTTTTACTCCTGCTTCAAAAACTCCCACCTCTATTGTGTGTAGGAACTCAGGTTCCAAAAGAGCTGAATTGTGATCTGTGATAAACTATTGCTGCATCTGTCCCCGTTGCCATCCATCTCCAAGAGAGAACTTCCTGGGCTATGAGGCTGTCTGGCTCTAGGACAGAAATGAGGAGAAAGGCAGTACTTCATTCTGAGTTCGTTGCACATCAGTAAAACTATCTCCCCAGGCCCATTTTTAGGTGCTGGTGTTATGATGGTGTTATTTGTTTCAGCACTCTGCAACATAACTTACACCCACTATTATCTATCTAGTCTCTTTGTATGTATTACATAATAATGAATTTTTCAAAGTGTACCCATAGAGGAAAAAGAATAAATTCTAAAGTCCTGGATGATCCACAGCATCACAATTAGCTCTTTAATTCATTAGAGGCAACTGTAGCATTTTCTAAGTCCAAATCATAGGTACCTAATAGCCATCATGTCTTGCATTAGCATCATATTTTGAAGACTTTTTGAACTGTGATATGCCATAATCAGGTTCATTGCATGAAAATTATGAGTAAGTCCAAGAAATTGAACATGGAAATAGCAGGTTACACAGAGTAGCTCAGATTGTAAAGAATCTGCCTGCAATGCAGGAGACCTGGGTTCAATCCCTGGGTCGGGAAGATCCCCTGGGGAAGGAAATGGCTATCCACTCCAGTATTCTTGCCTGGAGAATCCCATGGACAGAGGAGTCTGGCAGACTACAGTCCATGGCGTTGCAGACTAGGACACGACTGGATGACTAAGCATGCATGACGATAGAGCAGCAGGAGATTGTGAACCAAGATGTTAAACTGGGTAATTCGACCATATGTAACCCATTCTAATCACTATTCCTCCACCTTTCAATGACTTAAAATGCAGTGAGTTCTGGAATCTTCATTGGATTGCTAAGACGATCAAACTTCAGGTATACATTCAGGGAGAATAAGAAGTCATCAGGGCACTACATCCAATCCCATCTTCATCTCTCTTGCTTGTTCACCTTGCAGTCTTTGTTATGGTCCTTCTCACTAATACTGGAAACTGAACCAGCTTTTGTGGTCTGGCCCAGAACAATAGCCTAGCCCATAGATCCCTTGTTTGATTTTTCCAAACACTGCACAAGGCAGGCACGAAAGCTGCTATTATACCTAATTTGTCGATAAAGAATGTAAGGCTTAAGGAGATTATGTTAAGTCTGTAGAACCAGGAAATGTAAGATAAACTCAAATTTGGGTCTTTTGAATCTTATTTCTATGCTCTGTGAAGAAGAGCTGCTCTTCTTAATTGAGATTCTCTTATTGATTGAGCTGCTTCCTTTAGAATGGGCAGGTTCTATGTGCTTTAGTCACTTAGTTGTGTCCAACCCTTTGAGACCCTATGGACTGTAGCCCACAGGGAGTGGGTTGTCATTCCTTTCTCCAGGGGATCTTCCTGACCCAGGGATTGAATCCAGGTCTTCTGCACTGCAGACAGGTTCTTTACCATCTGAGCCACCAGAGAAGCCCAGGCAGGTTCTATGGACCTAGCCAAATTGTGAATTAACATTATAATTAATTCCAGATCATTTGGTCTTGTTTTCTTCAGGCAAAACAATGCTCACGCTTTTTCATTCTGTGGACTGACCCATAAATTCTCACTGGCTGCACTGCCTGATTCAGTGACTGCTGACCATAGTCAACCACATATATATCATCATGTGCTAAATATAACTCAAGATACAGTTCAATGGGAAGGAGCCTTGGAAGGGAGTTTATCTAGAGAATTGGTTTATAAAGTTCAATGATATTGGGAATAAGAATAAAAATAGAAGGTCCAAATAAACTAAAGAAAAGACCGATACTCTTAAGAAGGTTATCAAACAAGAAAGAGGAATATCTAGTATTTATGAAGCATTGTTTTCTTCCTCTTAATGTTATATATCTAGGCAGCCAGCCACATGTCTGTTCTGTTGGAAAGACTATCAATTTATGGTGGCTTAATAGCCACAGATGATAAATTTTACTTTACAATCATTTTGTCTTTGATAAGAGGGAAAGCCTCAAATAAGATGCACTAGGTAAAAGAATAGAAGAGAATATACACTTTAGTGCTATCAATACACTCTAGTCAACAATGCTGAGCAAGGTTTGTTGTGTGGATCTACTCATCACTTGGTCTAGAAAGACATCTATGCTTGGATGGAAAGGGGTCAGTTCAGTTCAGTTCAGTTGCTCAGTCGCGTTCAACTCTTTGCGACCCCATGAATTGCAGCACGCCAAGCCTCCCTGTACATCACCAACTCCCGGAGTTCACTCAGATTCACGTCCATCGAGTCAGTGATGCCATCCAGCCATCTCATCCTCTGTTGTCTCCTTCTTCTCCTGCCCTCAATCCCTCCCTGCATCAGAGTCTTTTCCAATGAGTCAACTCTCCGCATGAGGTGGCCAAAGTAATGGAGTTTCAGCTTCAGCATCATTCCTTCCAAAGAAATCCCAGGGCTGATCTCCTTCAGAATGGACTTGTTGGATCTCCTTGCAGTCCAAGGAATGCTCAAGAGTCTTCTCCAACACCACAGTTCAAAAGCATCAATTCTTCGGCGCTCAGCCTTCTTCACAGTCCAACTCTCACATCCATACATGACCACAGGAAAAATTATAGCCTTGACTAGACGGACTTTAGTCGGCAAAGTAATGTCTCTGCTTTTGAATATGCTATCTAGGTTGGTCATAACTTTTCTTCCAAGGAGTAAGTGTCTTTTAATTTCATGGCTGGAAAGGGGTAGCTTACCATAAAAAGAGGAGAATGAGGCCTCCAAGAAGAGTCAGTGTAGAGTGAAGAAGGGTGTAATTCTGGGTAGACGGGTGAATGCCATTTTGACTTAATTCTATCTGACACTGGACCTATGTGAAAAATAATCAACTACTAGGCTAGGTCCTTATACATAATTAGAGTTCACTGGAAGATGAAAACCCACAAGAGCTCTTTGCCTTAATGATTCAGGGAGAGAAGGGACCAAAATTGATCTGACTCTTAACACCATTTATTAGCCCCCTTAACCTCATTCATTCTACATATGACCACCAGTTTGGGGGCATTTTTTTGCTTCTCTTTGGCGCTTATCCCCTTTAGTCCTACTTTACATGCAATTTCTTTGTTAGTATCTCATTCTTCTTTCTCTCTCCTGCCCACCAATTCTTGGGCTATGACTTTCATCTTTCCTAAGGCATCTATACCATTGTGACAAGGCTGACTTTTTTCATTAAAAAGATTACTCAGTATTTTTAATAGCCTTCTGGTCTCTTTATTCAGCACCCACTGATGCTCTGTTAATTAAAGCATCTAAAGAAAACATTTTTGATATAGTACCCTCTTTCTGATTATATTTTGAGGCTTAGTTAGAATGCTAACTTTTCAGTAAGATGGTCTATGACCCTAGTAACAGAATTAAGTTACTCTCCTGGAAGTAATTGGTATACAATTCTGTCAAGGATTATATGGTAGTTTATAAATTTTAACATACCTGTCTTCACATATTAAGTGGGAATTTCTACAGGCAGGAGCCAAATACCCTCCATGCATATAACCCCAATGAATCTGAGTAAAAAGAACTGCAAAATTTATTTTGTTAAAATCATGAAAAACAGAGGATGGAGACCAATTTTTCTTCTCTAGACAAAGTGTTTGGGTCTGGGTTATTTGTTAGAACATAAATGAGTTGGCATTTATGCTTATGGAATAAGTTGGAAATCTATAATTGTAAATTCACGCTGATTTTAATGAAATCAAAACTCAAAGTGTGAAACCATCCAAATAAATATAATTTTCCCCAAACTGCTTTGATATGAAAAAGACTCTTTGGCATAGCTCCAATTAACTATCTTAGTCACCCACACAGAAGCAAAAAGCCTCCCTCCATCTGATTATAAGTTTCTGCAAATAGCAAAAAACGCTCAAAGCCTTCCTGGTTCTTCTCTCTCTATGTGCATTTTCCCCGACCCAGAGCGAATAGAATGGACTGATTCTGTCATTTGCATGGACAGATCTGAGATAGTCTCACTTTTCAAGCTTTAAAAGTCTGATCAAATATGGTTTTAGTATTAAAAAGAAATCATATAAAATGTATTCATATATGTGATATTTTATACTGAGTCTAATATGTTATGGCCAAGACACACATGCACAGTTTAACTACAATAGATTAAATGACACTACTGGTGTGTTCTCATCTGCAGTTCTTAAGTGCATTTTTTAAGGGCCTTTGTTGTTTAAAATGTCAAGCTGTGGTTTTATATTCTTCCATCCTTTGCCCACGACTGGTATCCCTGCTTCTGTTAATTGTTCCAAACACCTGCTACAAACTCAGCCCCTGAACAAACAAAAACTACAGGGAACTTGACAGCAAAACAAATATATACAGAAAGAAGAGTTTTATAGAACCTGCCCTCTTACTAAGTGTGCAAACACTCAGACTGAAAAACGAGATCGTCTGCAGATATATCCCCTGGCAAATGAGAGAGAAGTCCCCGGGTGAGGCCAGTTGATGGAGGCAATGAAAGCCCAGGAAACATGTCTTCTTACTCCTTGACATGGTGTTCCAGATGGTTGTGTCGACACAAGACAGACCAGTCAGCTGCTCGTTTTCTATCATGAAGCTGAAGGAAGCAACTCACCACCGTAGACCTGAGCAGGATATTTCTCCATGCGTGTGCGATAGAACAGACAGGTATAGTTTTGAAGGTACCTCCCTGCCCCCTCATTTTTGAATGAAGGAACTTTTCCAGCACTGGGCATATATCAAATGTCTCACAGCAAGATTAGAGCTTCACTAAAAGTAAGAGCATGGTCTTTGCCCAGGAGGTGATAAATTTCCTGTGCTTGCAACAGTGAAGACTTGGGAAGTGAATACAGAAATGTCTTTAAGCATCTCTTAGGCATGTCATAAAAGGGCACATTCAATATAACTCATATGAAAAAGTTATGTCTGATGGGGCTCGGGAAAGAGAGGCAGAGAATGGTAGGGCTTTCTGCAGCAATTCTGGGAGGAAGTGGCCATCGATGTTTTTATCACTAAATATATGCAAAGAGATTGGCTCCATCCTCCCAATGTCCTCCTCCAAATGATGGTAGATAGGAGCTGGGTGTGAGAGAGTCTGTGATTCCTTCTAACTAGAAGACCTAATTTTGAAAACAAACAGCACTGAAGCCAAGAGACACAGGCTTATTTAGATTCTTATTCTTCTTTAGATGTATTTTTTAAAAAATTACAAATAGACAAATAAGGAGAATTCTTTTCTTCAATTTGTAAAATCTTGCAGTATCTTTTTAAAATTAAAGTTGATTTACAATCTTGTGTTAACTTCAGGTGTACAGTGAAGTGATTCTGGTTTTGTTGTTGTTGTTCAGATTGTACTCTTTTGGAGGCTGTTACAAGATACTGAATCTAGTTCCCTGTGTGTGTGCTTAGTCTCTCAGTCATGTCTGACTCTTTGGGACCCCATGGACTGTAGCCTGCCAGGCTCTTCTGTCCATGGGATTTCTCAGGCAAGAATACAGGAGTGGGTGCCATTTCCTCCTCCAGGGGATCTTTCCAACTCAGGGATCGAATCCACTCTTGCTGCATTGCAGATAGATTCCTTTACCCAATGAGCCATCAGGGAAGCCCCTAGTTCCCTGTGCTATATGGTAAATCCTTGTTGCCCTTCTATAATGTTTTATGTACAGTACTTTGTATCCGTTAATCCCATACTCATTTGTCTCTCAAAGGAGAATTCTTAACGTTGTCATTTTTTTTTTTTTTACATTCACCTTTTTTGTTCTTGTCACTAAAAAGTGGGAACTAAAACCAGGGCCATGAGGAGTGTCTCTCTGTATTGGAGGTAGAAAGGAAAAGCATGAAGACTGAGAAAATAAAATGGAAATGCAAAGAAGAAAGGCTGTTTCAGAAGGAAAATTTGAAAGGACCCTGAAGGGCAGGACTCCTTGAGTTTTTAGAGACTTACACGTCTAGCAAGACCTTGCACTCAGGGAGACAGGTTGGTAAAATGTGTAGAAGCCGAGTGTGACTTGGAGGCCCGCCAGCATGGAGGCACAGAGGCACTTCTTTGTGTGGTCTGGTTTCTGAGGGTGAATGCCAAGGCTGGCCCTGGGCTCATTGAAATGAGCAGCTGCCTGGGTCACATCAGTAAAAACAGCAAGTATTAACAGGTGCAAGGGGGACACAGGCTTTTCCTTTGTCAGTATCAAAGTAAACAGGTAATGCTGCTCATTCGTCTTAAAATGTAAAACTTCGGGCTTCAGTTGTAAGCAGCCCTTGGCATCTCCTATGTGTCTGTCAGTGAGTCTAAGGTGCCTCCAGCTTCCTGAATTCAAAACAGGGCGTTTACTCATGTCCAAGAGGAAACAGAAGTTCGAGGGCTTTGTCTTCAGGTGCTGATCCTCTGGATGGATTGAAAATCATAGGAATTTTGAACAGGCATTGAGGGGTTTCCCCCATACATATTGCATCTTAATGTTGTTTTTCTTCAAGAAGCCTCCTGTCGGGGGAGAAAACCTCTTTCCTGTTTCTGATTCCGTTCAGGGCCACTATAATCTTGTTCTTGTTTGCTTGCTTGGGGGCATAGAAAGCACTGGGGCTGGCCCTGCTAAGTGTTTCATTCCCTCTGAATCCCTGGTCATCTCTGTCAAAGAAATTGAGCTAAAATGGTTGCTGGGAGTTAAAAAAATTAACATTCTCACCACAAAAACTTCAGATTGGAGGAAAGAATCTGTGAGTGGTGTTTAATGATCCATCAAAGCTATAGGGCTTAATTTTAGACCCAAAATATTTTTCATTTATGTTTATTAACGTGTGAGATTATTTTCCAAGGAGGAAAAAAGGAAACTTGAAGCTATAAACAAGAAGCCTAAGCAGCTGATTTTCTCATCGGGGATAACAGTCATCTTAGCTATATGGAGGTGGAGTGTTCAGGGGTCCACCAAGGTTCATCCCCATCATATGTTCTTGTTCCAAACAACCTGGAATTCTGCCATTTCCTGAGGGTGGATGAGATAAATGTGGGTTGTTTTTTTTTTCCACCTCTTCATAGCATACCACCTGAGCATTTTGACAAGTCTGCTGTTTTATGGAATGCATTGCTCATATCATTTTATGCTGTGTAGTCAAACAATACTGAAAGACCTATACCACTGCTGTTTGGTCTTAATATTTGAAGTCATTTTGGTAGCCAACATATGAAATTTTGTATGGCTCACCTGAGACATACCACAAATCCCATGAGAGATTATTAATAACGCTAATCAGAAATGTCTTCTTGTTGAATTTCAAGTAAAGCTCAAGAAGATACGTTACCATAGCTTGGGACCTTGGGCTGTCACAGCTCCTCTTTCTTCTTTCTGCCACTTTAAAAGAAAGCTGGTGAGTTGAGTTGACTGCATTTTATGCACTTGTATTTAAATAAGCAAGTCTGGTTCTCTCTCTCTCTTTTTTTTTCTTTCATTTTGTTTTGCTCTAAAGAGCTGGCGGGGGAAAGACAGAGGACTCTAATTTTTGTCTGTTTTACTGGAAGAGGGGCAAATCTGGCACTCCACTGTAGTAGTCACTTGTCAGGGAAAATGTGAAAGGTGAGGATGTGCATGGTTCATCGTAGCCTCTGGGTATGAAAGAGGGGCTATGCACCCTTGATGTGCAGAATGAGCCTTGCCAGTGGCTGTGTCATTTAGACCCAGCAGCTGGGAGACTCAGCCCCCTCATTTGTCTCTATGCCACATCCTCCGCAAACAGGCACATCTGCTTTTCCATGAGCCATACTTTATTTATGGAATCTTGCTTTATCCCAGGTTAACTTATTCCTAAGTTCTTTTATTTTTTTCCCCTGGGCTTCCTAGGTGGCACTAGTGGTAAAGAACACTCTGGCCAGTGCAGGAGACATAACAGACACAGGTTTGATCCCTGGGTCAGGGAATATCCCCTGCAAGAGGCATGGCAACCCCCTCCAGTATTCTTGCCTGGAAAATCCCATGGACAGAGGAGCCTGGCAGGCTACAGTTCATAGGGTCTCAAAAAGTCAGACACAACTGAAGCAACTTAGCACACACAAGGTGTTTTCCTACCTCATCAGCCTCTTTGGCACATTATTGAATATTTTAGCCATGAATTATTGAACTGGAGACTCCGGATCAATTATATATCAATTTATATAAACATTCCCAAATGGTAAATCTTTTCGTCCAATTGAGGGATTAATCTGTCAAATTTTTATTAAGCACCTATTCTCTGCCAGTTATTGTTATTCATCCTGGAGAACTCTTGAGGTGCTTATGGTCTACAGAGAGGGATGCGAAACACATTTGCTGCAAATTAGAACGCAGTACTCTGAGTGCAGGAGTGAAGGGATACTGAGGAAACTGTCTAACTCAGTCTTTGAGATTAGAGAAGCTTTCCCACGAGTGATTTCTTTAGAGCAGGCACTTGCGGGTGAGTAGGTGTTTGCCAAGGCAGAGGAGTCAGTCTAGACAGAAAGAGGAGGCTTCAGAGAATACGCTTACTTAGGGAAGAGTGAAAAGTTCAGTGTGGCTGGAGTACGGGGCATACAGAAAAGTAGAAGATGATTCTGGAATAGAAGAAGCTATGTTTGCTATTGGGAGGGTTGGAAACTATTGAATTTTAACTTTTGCTTTAAGGCCGTGATGTGTCAACTTAAACTGAGCAGATCCTTAGGTTGTTATTTCCTCTGATGAAGAAGTGTTGATAAAATACTCTGAAAGAGGGAATTCAGTGGTTAAGACCCTGCACTTTCACTGCAAGGCAGCACATGTTGGATCCTTGATCTGGTAAGTAAGATTTCACATACCGCGTGGTGTGGCAAAAACAAACAAACAAACAAACAAAAACAACTCTGAAGGAATAAGTATAAATGATTTAGAAACATAATCTGTATGTAATGCATATGGTAATCTAGACAAAAATAACATGAAATGCCTACCTTTGATATGCATGTCTGAGATGAAGACAGTATTTGTGAGAGAATATTCCTTTCTCCCAGAATTTTCTGGCAAGACTAGCTTTTGCATAAAGAGCATGTCTCCTCCTCAATGTAGCCACTGTTTCAAACGAAACATCTGCAATCAACACTGGCTGGATTCCCACCACTAGGTTCATTTCTAATGTGCTTTTCATTTATCTTTTTATTATGTATTCTAGGGGGCTGCATATAGTCAGGGATGGCATATGAAACACGAGGCTAAATGTTCCCTGATGTATTGTGTGGAGCAAGGATACGGATGGTTTTCTAAAGAGCCAGAAAATAACCTCCCCATATCAAAGGCTATAGAAGCTCTGATTTTTAATCCAGAAAATAGAGTTGCTAGGAGAATAAAAAGGGTCTTGCATCTTTATTTCTCCAAACAACAACCTTTTTTTTTTGGTTTGAGAGATAGTGCTCCACTTGATTGGATCAATGGGATATGATAGTCATTCTCAACTTGAGCTTTCTGTTTCCTTTTGTCTCATAATAGCGTATGTGCTCAGTTGGGTCCAACTCTTTGCAACCCCATGGACTGTGGCCTGCCAGGCTCTTCTGTCCATGGAATTCTCCAGGCAAGAACACTGGAGTGGGCTGCTATTTCCTTCTCCAGGGGATCTTCTCAACTCAGGGATCAAGTTTGAGTCTCTTGCATCTCCTGCATTGGTAGGAGGATTCTTTACCACTGCACCACCTGGGAAGCCTGGTAATCAGCCAGGAAATGTATCCGTACCCCCTAGCTTAGGTCCCTCCTCCCAAGCCTTTTAAGCAAGCTGTCATATCCCTGATCCCTACCAGATCAGTTCATAATGGGAAATATAAATTATTTGTGGGAGATTGTTCCTGGGTAATCGCCATGTGTCTGCTCCTTTCCACCATTTACTCTTATGGGTTCTTACTTTTATAACCTGGATGCTAGCCTTTGACCTTGAACTCAGTGTCTCCCTCTGGTGTCCTTTAGGTTTGATTCCCTTATAGGTTTTCTTTCTGGTTCTTCTGTTTTCCAGTATTTTAAAATACTCTGCTTTCACTTTTTGTTTTGGTTTCCTCATTGCCTTAAGTAATAACTCTTCTTGCTAGTCCTTAGCTTTCCTCCCAGGTCAGACACAAATGAGCAAACACACACACACACACACAGGTGGACACAAAACTGAAAATTTTACCTAAAGAGTAATCATCAATGAACAAGTAGCTTTTGCAAGAGTGGGCTGTAGGCTCCGTGTTGAATATAAAACAATGGCTGACAAAAGAGAGAGCTCACAAAACATGCCTGGGAAAGGTGGTGATATTTAGCAATTTGGGAGAAATTCCCTGGTAGCTCAGTTGATACAGAATCTGCCTGCAATGCAGGATACCCCAGTTCAATTCCTGGGTCCAGAAGATCCCCTGGAGAAGGGATAGGCTACCCACTCCAGTATTCTTGGACTTCCCTTGTGGCTCAGCTGGTAAAGAATCCACCTGCCATGTGGGAGACCTGAGTTCAATCCCTGGGTTGGGAAGATCCTCTAGAGAAGGGAATGGCTACCCACTGCAATATCCTGGCCTAGAGAATTCCATGGACTCTATAGTCTATGGGGTCACAAAGAGCCAGGTACTACTGAGCAACTTTCACTCACTAAGAATTCTAAAGAATCATAATATAAATAAAAGACACATTCTTTTGCTGGATCAATTTCAACATGACAGATAGGGGCACACGTGTTCATTTGTGACAGAGAAAATCAGATAATACAAACATTATGAGAATCCCCCAGCAATATGAAAAAAATATATATCTCTGGTGCAAATTGGTCATGAATTAGTGAAATTGCATTTTCATTAGGAAAAAAAGTGCTTTGATATTGGTATCACACATAAAGCTGCAATATAAGATGCAGTGCTCATTAGCTGTAGCCCTTAAGACATTTCACACCTGGCAGATTACTGTACCCACTTCTGAGCTTCACAACCGAAAATATATGTGAAAGCATCAAAAATGTTCAGAGGAAAGCCACCAAGATTATCCAAGTTTTGGGACATAAGATCTTTGAGGAAGGTCAAAAGACTGGGGATTATTCTGGATGAAGAACGACTTCAAGATGATCTGTGAGTATTTTAAGTTTCTTATTCAGAGATCAGTTGATAAGCATTTTTATCTATCACAACTGAAGGCAGAAAAGAAAGGGAAAGGCTAAAAGTGAACCACAAAGGATTTAAGTCTGAAAGGAGAAATGTTGGCTGAAGAGGGCTGTCAACCATTGGAAAGGGTTGTTTCATCTTCATCTGAAGCCTGGGTGGGATCTCAGTAACTTGGCCTGGGTGTGTGTGCTCTTGTTTAAAAGCCAGGCATATACTAGCCATTTCTCTTATGAGACTTGTCTATGTAATGAGCTATTGCCTTGTTTAGGGACACTTTATTGAAGGAGTTAAAAATAATTCTATCAATTTAGTTTTATACTCCGAATAAGATGAGAAGCAGTCTATAACATGGATGAATATACTGTAAGTCCCTACATAATGAAAGAGTTCCATTCAGAGAGGGTGTTCATAAGTCCACATTTTCTATAAGTCTAACAAAGTTAGTCTAAGTGGCTCAGGTGGTAAAGAATCTGCCTGCAATGCAGGAGACCATGGTTTGATCCCTGGGCCAGGAAGATCCCCAAGAGATGGGAATGGCTACCCACTGTAGTATTCTTGCCTGGAGAATCCCGTGGACAGAGAAACCTGGAGAGCTACAGTCCGTGGGGTCACAAAGACTTGGATACCACTGAATGACTAACACACACACACACACACACACACACACACACACACACACACACCCACCCAACTAACAGAATCAAAATAATACATAAAAAACAAATACAAAAAAATAAAGAAAACATTTTGAATCTTACAGTACAGTAACTTGAAAAGTATGGTAGTTCAGTACAACTGCCTGCATATAGGGACTGGCATCAGTGGAACTGGCAAGAAGAGTTACTGCCTGGAGGAGGGAGAGGTAGAGGGAGATGGGGAGCTGGAGGATCATCAGCAACAGGAGACGGAGGGCAAGCTACAGTTTCACTCATACCTGAAATTTATGGCACTGGTTCTGGTTCCTTGCTGGATTCAATTCTAGCTACCCACTTGGGAAAAAAAAAATGATCCAGTGATGTTTGGGTAGTAGTTCTTTTCTCTTGTCATAACTGACATTGTAGCACTTGTTTGCATTCTGAATGACTGCTGCAACCTTTGTTTACTGTCCTTCATTTGGGTCCTGTGCCTCAAAAGCTAACAGTGCACATCTGCATCTTTGAAAGTTCCTAGCTTGAAGGTTTGTATGTAACAGACTTACTGTATTACCACATGTCCATGGCACTTTCTGTGCCTCACTGTGTGTGAAAGAAACAGGTGGATAAATAAAACCCACAATTTCAGAATCATAAATTCCATCTAGTTCTAACCGCAATAGTCTTCTTGAAGGACAAGTAAAAGAAATGGCTCTGAAAGAAGTAAAGCCATTAGAAAATAGTCCTTGGGATCATGGAGGACGACTAACAGAAACTGGTCATTCTGTTTTGGTGCTAAAAAGGCAACCCTGAAATGATGCCTTATGCAAATGAATGAGGTTGGTTAGGGTAACAAGTAATCTGTCTCTCTAATTTCTTTACTCCATTAACGCTTGCACATCTTAACAGATTCAGATAACATTCAACATTTAATTGAGATTTTACACTCAAAAGAGTAAGATATGTCCTACGATTTCAGTGGGTTGTCAAAGTAACACAATTTAAAGCGCACAGAGTAGTACATTTACCAATCAGTGGCACAAAATCCAGTTTCTTCAGGCTCCTCATTGTGAACTTTTAAAGTGTAAATACCTGTATTTCCAAGTTCTATTCCAAGGCCATTTAAAAGCAATGTGTCTAAAACTCATCTTCTTCCCCAACAAACTACCACCCACTCCTGTATTGACCGTCTCCTAAGTGTCTTTGAAGTGTACCTTCTTCCCAGTTCTGCTCTATTGCTTTTAAATCATTCTCTTCAACCGCATCAGCTGGGCTGCCAGCCTGTAGTCTCGGCAGCCTCCACTTCACTTTTCATAGGATCACTAGACTGAACTTCCTGAAATGTATATCTGATCACGGCATCCTCTGCTTTGTAATCCTCCAGGCTCCCCTCATCTAGGGCAGAGATAGTCACACCTGATGAATCATTAGAATCACTACAGAGTTATTCAGATGTATAGAATTTAGGGTATCACAATATACCAACTGAGCTGGAATAGCTGATACCCAGATATGCATACACAGGCACACACACACACACGCACACACACACACATATCTATACTTCTGGAACTCCATAAGTTTGGAGACCAGTATTCTACACTGGGGGCTTCCCTGGTAGCTCAGCTGGTAAAGAATCTGCCTGCAATGCAGGAGACCTCGTTGATTCCTACGTGGGGAAGATACCCTGGAGAAGGGATAGGTAACCTACTCCAGTATTCTTGGGCTTCCCTGGTGGTTCAGACAGAAAAGAGTCTGCCTGCAATATGGGTGACCTGGGTCCGATCCCTGGGTTGGGAAGATCCCCTGGAGGAGGGGATGGCAACCCACACCAGTATTCTAGCGTAGAGAGTACAGTATTCTTGCCGTGGACAGAGGAGCATGGCGGGCTGCAGTGCATGAGGTCGACAAGAGTTGGACATGACTGAGCACCTAAGCACAGAGCATCCTAGACTGGTGTAAGGAAATAATCCCTTCCTCACTGGACTTGAACCTGTAACTCTTCATGTTAATTGCAATTCTTTAACCCACTTTATCACGACCCAGATAATCATGATGATGTGATCACTCATCTAGAGCTAGACATCTTGGAAAGTGAAGTCAAGTGGGCCTTAGAAAGCATCACTACGAACAAAGCTAGTGGAGGTGATGGAATTCCAGTTGAGCTGTTTCAAATCCTGAAAGATGATGATGTGAAAGTGCTGCAGTCAATATGCCAGCAACTTTGGAAAACTCAGCAGTGGCCACAGGACTGGAAAAGGTCAGTTTTCATTCCAATCCCTAAGAAAGGCAATGCCAAAGAATGCTCAAACTACTACACAATTGCACTCATCTCACATGCTAGTAAAGTAACACTCAAAATTCTCCAAGCCAGGCTTCAGCAATATGTGAACCGTGAACTCCCTGATGTTCAAGCTGGTTTTAGAAAAGGCAGAGGAACCAGAGATCAAATTGCCAGCATCCGCTGGATCATGGAAAAAGCAAGAGAGTTCCAGAAAAACATCTATTTCTGCTTTATTGACTATGCCAAAGCCTTTGACTGTGTGGACCACAATAAACTGTGGAAAATTCTGAAAGAGATGGGAATACCAGACCACGTAACCTGCCTCTTGAGAAATCTGTATACAGGTCAGGAAGCAACAGTTAGAACTGGACATGGAACAACAGACTGGTTCCAAATAGGAAAAGGAGTACGTCAAGGCTATACATTGTCACCCTGCTTATTTAACGTCTATGCAGAGTACATCATGAGAAATGCTGGACTGGAAGAAACACAAGCTGGAGTCAAGATTGCTGGGAGAAATATCAATAACCTCAGATATGCAGATGACACCACCCTTATGGCAGAAAGTGAAGAGGAGCTAAAAAGCTTCTTGATGAAAGTGAAAGAGGAGAGTGAAAAAGTTGGCTTAAAGCTCCACATTCAGAAAACGACGATCATGGCATCCGGTCCCATCACTTCATGGGAAATAGATGGGGAAACAGTGGAAACAGTGTCAGACTTTATTTTTTTGGGCTCCAAAATCACTGTAGATGGTGACTGCAGCCATGAAATTAAAAGACGCTTACTTCCTGGAAGAAAAGTTATGACCAACCTAGATAGTATATTCAAAAGCAGAGATATTACTTTGCTGACTAAGGTCCGTCTAGCCAAGGCTATGGTTTTTCCTGTGGTCATGTATGGATGTGAGAGTTGGACTGTGAAGAAGGCTGAGCGCTGAAGAATTGATGCTTTTGAGCTGTGGTGTTGGAGAAGACTCTTGAGAGTCCCTTGGACTGCAAGGAGATCCAACCAGTCCATTCTGAAGGAGATCAGCCCTGGGATTTCTTTGGAAGGAATGATGCTAAAGCTGAAAATCCATTACTTTGGCCACCTCATGCGAAGAGTTGACTCATTGAAAAAGACTCTGATGCTGGGAGGGGTTGGGGGCATGAGGAGAAGGGGATGACCGAGGATGAGATGGCTGGATGGCATCACAGGCTCGATGGACATGAGTCTGAGTGAACTCTGGGAGATGGTGATGAACAGGGAGGCCTGGCATGCTATGATTTATGGGGTTGCAAAGAGTTGGTCACGACTGAGTGACTGAACTGAACTGAACTGAACCCACTGAAATCTCTTCAACTTTGAAGTCTTTGTACGTGCCTAGAACAACATTCCTTTTTTCCCTAATCTACTGGAAGCACTTCTACTTCTTAAGACTCAGCTGAGTTCTCTTAGAATTTATGACTGATGCTCTCAAAATTAGGCACTCCTTTCTTTCTGCCCCTAAAATATCTTGTGCATACTCCAATAGACTCCAGAAGTACAGAGCTGTTTTCCCCTCATTTTGCCAATAGACTGCAAGCTCCTTGAGGGTAGAAAGTATGCCTTGGAGCTTTGGTGCAGTGACTCTTCCTCCCATTTCGTTTGTCTCCATGTTCCTGGAAGCTGTAAGGTGACTGGTGAATAGAAATAAGCAAATAAGTGATCCTAGAAGCATGGGGAGGGAAAAAGGATGAATAGAGATACTATTGAGATGATACCTTGTATGATAGTGAATTATTAAGTTAACTTTTCTGCTGACAGAGGAACCCAAAGTACTTGGAATCTGGACAGAGCAAAGTGAAAGATTAGTGTGGAAGCTAGTTAAGAAATGGGGAGGTTTTATTTGAGAGACATAAGGTTGAAATGAGATTTTGGATTTACAATAAAAAACATCCCAAATTAATGGATTTCACAAATTTATATATCCACATTTAAATACATCTCTATATTTTTAATAGGGAAAACAGAACGTAGTGGATAACTGTTTATTTCACCAAATAAGGTAAAAAAGAACAAAACCTATTATCTACCATCACCTTATTTCCATAAAGGAAAGGCTATTTGTACAACCCCTCAAAGTAGGAAAGGTAAACATCAGATCGAAAAACTATTTTTGAGTAAATATATAGTCATGTAAAACATATGTAAATATGTTTTTTTTTCTTTTTTTTATTTCATCAGTCAAGACTGATCTTCAGACAGAATTTTAGGAGAGGCAGAAAAACTTTCAAAACTTCCATTATTTCCAAAGCAGGGATCTGACATTATCTCCTCAAGGTGAAATAACCTTGAATGGCCTGACATTTGCACAATGGCTTTCTTTTGATCTGTTTGTAGTTCTAACTAATTATTTAAAAATACCTTCCCTCTTTCCCTGCATCCTTCTACCTATAATATTTTGTGACAGTCTAATAAGAACTCAGGCTTATCCACTGACCATATGTAAAATTAGATAAATTGTAATATTCCAACAGAAATGCTAACTTTATGTCGAAAATTCAGGGTAGAGTTTTGGGAATATGAACTGTGATCACCTGGTGCAGAGAGCCAACTCACTGGAAAAGACTCTGATGCTGGGGAAGATTTGAAGGCAAAGGAAGAAGGAGAGGGCAGAAAATGAGATTGTTAGATAGCATCACTTGCTCAATGAACATGAATTTGAGCAGATTCCAGCAGATAGTAAAGGACAGGGGAGCCTGGTATGCTACAGTCCATGGGGTTGCAAAGAGTTGGACATGACTTAGCAATGGAACAACAACAACAAAGATCAAAGAGAAAATAAGATATACACACTACAAAATTTATCTTCTGGCTTCTATTGTTAGAGGATTATGGATTCTCATGTGACTAGTGAAAAAGAAATTGTTAGTCGCTCAGTCACGTCTGACTCTTTACCATCTGAGCCACCAAGGTAGCCTAAGAGGGAGATAAACTGGGAGGAGAAAAAAATAAAACCATAATGTTGGGGTCTTATAAACTCAGTACAAAGTTTCCCTTCTTTGAATCAGGCTACAGCTGAAATCGTATAATGTACCAATAAAATTTCAAAGTTTCTGTAAACAAATATGTCAGTTCAGGGCTGCATTTGACTGCATGTAACACAAAACTAACCACACTGACAAGAGGTAACCCAACCACAGTGACAAGATGTCCAGAGGTAAGTTGGACAGTTGCAGTTCAATCTCCCACTGTGATTTGTTCTTCAAGCTTCCACTTACATTCCAGACAGGAAGAAGGGGCCAGTAGAGAGGAAGAAGATGTGTTAGGATCAGGAAAGGCAAGCATTGCCCCCAAATCTCCCAGTGACTCATTTTTGCATCCTATGATCCGATTCAGCTCAGTTCAGTTCAGTTCAGTCGCTCAGTTGTGTAATCACAGCATGCCAGGACTCCCTGTCCATCACCAACTCCCAGAGTTCACCCAAACCCACGTCCATCGAGTTGGTGATGCCATCCAGCCATCTCATCCTCTGTCGTCCCCGTTTCCTCAAACATCGCCCCCAAATCTCCCAGTGACCCATTTTTGCATCCTATGATCCAGAATGGTATCAAATGACCCCAGGTGCAGAAGAAGCTGTGAAATGGAAGTGTGTGCTTTGACACATCACTGCCTTTTATGGTGTCAGTGAGAATGAAGGAGAAATGAATGAAGTGAGAATGAAGGAGAAATGAACGAAGTAAGAATGAAGAAGTATGTGGACACTAGCGGGAATGAAGAAGAATGTGCACACCTACCAATCGTCCTGTTTAATTTTTCCTTTACAAGCCCAAAGAATCATGTTCCGTACATCCAGAGCATCATCAAACAGGATACCTTTCTTATTCTCTCTTGTCAAGGTCTGTTTGCTGTTAGCTATAATAATTTGGGGTAAAAAATCCCCACATCTTAAGAGTCATATTTGACCTTTTCCTCTTGTTCCTTTTACATTTAGTCAACTGTCATATTTGGTGCAATTTGTCTCTTTCATATTGTGTCCACCCTTTTATTCCCCAATAGCTATTATGCTGCTTAGGTGCTTATCTCTTTCCTTGTTTTTTTGTTTTTTTTTTTTTTTACAAAGTTCCCTTGTCTGAATGAACTATCAACATCCCCTCTTGTCTCTCCCTAGTTCCCTTTGTGCTTTTCAGGGAGTCAGTTCAGTTCAGTTGCTTAGTTGTGTCTGACTCTTTGTGACCCCATGGACACAGGGCACACCAGGCCTCCCTGTCTATCACCAACTCCTGGAGTTTACTCAAACTCATGTCCACTGAGTTGGGATGCCATCCAGCCATCTCATCCTCTGTCATCCCCTTCTCCTTCTGCCTTCAATATTTCCCAGCAACAGGGTCTTTTCAAGTGAGTCAGTTCTTTGCATCAGGTGGCCAAAGTATTGGAGTTTGTTTCTGCTTCAACATCAGTCCTTCCAGTGAACACTCAGGACTGATTTCCTTTAGGATGGACTGGCTGGATCTCCTTGCAGTCCAAAGGGCTCTCAAGAGTCTTCTCCAACACCACAGGTCAAAAGCATCAATTCTTCGGCATTCAGCTTTCTTTACAGTCCAAATCTCACATCCATACGTGACTACTGGAAACACCATAGTCTTGACTAGATGGACCTTTGTTGGCAAAGTAATGTCTCTGCTTTTTAATATGTTGTCTAGGTTGGTCATAACTTTCCTTCCAAGGAGTAAGTGTCTTTTAATTTCATGGCTGCAGTCACCATCTGCAGTGATTTTGGAGCCCCCAAAATAAAGTATGCCACTATTTCCACTGTTTCCCCATCTATTTCCCATTAAGTGATGGGACTGAATGCTATGATCTTAGTTTTCTGAATGTTGAGCTTTAAGCCAACTTTTTCACTCTCTTCTTTTACTTTCATCAAGAGGCTCGTTAGTTCTTCTTCACTTTCTGCCATAATGGTGGTGTCATCTGCATATCTGAGGTTATTGAGATTTCTCCTGGCCATCTTGATTCCAGCTTGTGCTTCATCCAGCCCAGCATTTCTCATGATATACTCTGCATATAAGTTAAATAAACAGGGTGACAATATACAGCCTTGACGTACTCCTTTTCCTATTTGGAACCAGTCTGTTATTCCATGTCCAGTTCTAGCTGTTGCCTCCTGACCTGCATACAGATTTCTCAAGAGGCAGGTTAGGTGGTCTGGTATTCCCATCTGTTGAAGAATTTTCCATAGTTTATTGAGATCCACACAGTCAAAGGCTTTGGCATAGTCAATAAAGCAGAAATAGATGTTTTTCTGGAACTCTCTTGCTTTTTCCATGATCCAGCAATTTGGGCAATTTGATCTCTGGTTCCTCTGCCTTTTCTAAAACCAGCTTGAACATCTGGAAGTTCACGGTTCACGTATTGCTGAAGCCTGGCTTTGAGTATTACTTTACTAGCGTGTGAGATGAGTGCAATTTTGCGGTAGCTTGAGCATTCTTTGGCATTACCTTTCTTTGGGATTGGAATGAAACTGACCTTTTCCAGTCCTGTGGCCACTGCTGAGTTTTCCAAATTTGCTGGCATATTGAGTGCAGCACTTTCAGGAAGTCAGTCTTTGTTTATTTATTTGTCTGTACCAGGTCTTAGTTGGGGTATAAGGACTCTTTAGTTGAGGCATGTGAGATCTAGCTCCTGGAACAGGGATCAAACCTGGGCCCCTGCATCAGTCTTAGCCACTGAACCACCAGGGAAGTCCCTAGAGTCAATTCTCTTAAACTGTGACCTTCATAATTCTCTATATCCTTTCAAAATCTTTGATGGTTTCCTACTGCCTACCAGCTAGATGAGTCACTATGAAGTCCATTGCTCCATGAACTTAAATTGAGGGTGGTTCCTGTAAAACATCAATATTCCCTTCACCTCCCAATGGTTCAAGACCAAATTTAAATGTCTATTGTGAAGCTTTTTCTAATCTCCCAGAGAGAAGAAATCACTTCTTCCCCAATGACCTTATAGCACTTTGTGGATAGCTCTACTTTCTAGATTATTGCCTCTCAGGGTTAACAGTTGTTGCCTTGTCTTCCCTCAAATGCAGGGATATTCATTGAGGTCCTCAGGGGACATGGCAGAGATTTTCCCATGCAGTAGGTGCCCAATAAATGTCTGTCTGATTGACTATATGGATATAGTAATTATTGAGTTCCTCTGGATAATAAGAGAAGTGGAGACTACCCCAGTATATAGTTAAGGTTGCTCAGTCATGTCTGACTCTTTGCAACCCCATAGACTATACAGTCCATGAAATTCTCCAGGCCAGAATACTGGAGTGGGTAGCCTTTCCCTTCTCCAGGGGATCTTCCCACCCCAGGAATAGAACCCAGGTCCTAGCGATTGAACCCAGGTCTCCTGCATTGCAGGCAGATTCTTTACCAGCTAAGCTACAAGAGAAGCCCAAAAATATTGGAGTGGGTAGCCTATCCCTTCTCCAGAACCTCTTCCTAATCCAGGAATCGAACTGGGGTCTGCTGCAGTGCAGGTGGATTCTTTACCAGTGGAGCTATGAGGGAAGCCCATCCCAGTATAAATGCTAGGCATATACATGGCAATGCACACACACATACACAAAATCTCTATGATGAAAAGAAAATAGTAAAAATATGTTTGACCATGCAATATATCTGATTGTGGCCTAGATCCCCAATTTAATTTCTTCTGTGAATTTTGATATTTTGCTTAGAAGGAGTTTTCTAGTTTGTCTGTTGAATGGTTCATGTGCAGTTGTTATTCTTTGCCCCACATCTACCTACTGGATATAAATCACCTCTGAAGCTCACCCATGCAGGCTGATTAGCCTCTCTTAGGGCAAATGGCACTTAAGAGGCTCTTAAAGAATTCAGAATTCATAAAAATAATAATAGTAAAAATAACTTAAACACTCTATACCAAGCATTATATTAAGGACTTAACATAGTTTCATTTAATTTTCAATAAACCCTATGAAGTAGTTATTATTATCTATTTTACTAATGAGAAAACTGCTATCCATGGAACTAAGTAATTTTTCCAAGATTATTGGCATTTTTTTCAAAAATTGCCACTCTGATGGCAAAGTTGATAATGCTAACCACTGTTGGTTATGTCTTAAATGGTTTCCATGGAAATATCAGGTTTCCCTTGTGGCTCAGTGGTGTGCTTCCCTGGTGGCTAGGAGAGAAAGAATCTGTCTGCAATGCAGGAGACAGCCTGTAATACAGGAGTTGCAAGTTCTATCCCTGGATCAGGAGATAACCCTGGAGAAGGAAATGGCAACTCACTTCAGTATTCTTGCCTGGGAAATCTCATGGACAGAGGAACCTGGCTTCAGCTCCATGTCCCAGCCGTAGAGTAGGACACGACAGTGGACAACCACCATCACCATGGAAAAATTAGGTTAAATGGAGACTAAGCAAATTGTGTTTTGAGATAAAGAATAACCATATTTATCTAAAAATTAATCAAGGTCTGCAGAAACCGGTGATGACAGTGTAGCACCAATAATGATCGATGACGAAAGCCGCTCAGTCGTGTCTGACTCTTTGCGACCCCATGGACTACACAGGCTGAGGAATTCTCCAGGCCAGAACACTGGAGTGGGTGGACTTTCCCTCCTCCAGGGAATCTTCCCAACCCAGGGATCGAACCCAGGTCTCCCGCAGTGCAAGCGGATTCTTTACTAGCTGAGCCAAAAGGGAAGCCCATAGCACCAATAGGTCTTGTTAAATATCCTCAGTGAAAAGTGAGGTAAACTCTTGCAGCTGTGGGTGGTTAAGTCATGTATCAGCTCTTGAGTTCCCCTTCTGTTTCTTTATTTTCTTCTTTTCAATGTCCAACTAATGTCGTACTGATACCCTCTTTCTGAAATGATTACTTCTGCTTTTACACAGCCTCTGTTTGGCTGCTGCACTTTTCAGGTTGAGTACACGTTTCTGGAACAGTTCTCTTTGCTCACCTTATTGTACTGCACTCTGCCTTTTCTCTCAAGCTCTTTATTTTTGGCTTTCTGAGTTTCTAAGATAGTATCTTTCAAGACAAACTGTTTCGATTGATACCTACAGTAAGAACTACACATACACACACTCCCCCCACCCCACCCCACACACACAAATAGTTGAAACATAACCTACTACTAAATCCACCTGCAATGCATCTGAGTCTATGAAAGCATGGGTCTACAACTGTACTCAAATAGGGAAAAGTCAATGTCAAGTACACACAACAGTTACAATATTGAACAGTTAAATAAAATGGTACACAGTTTTATAAAGTGAAATACAGTGGCCTGTTTCTCCTGAATGTATACAGTGTCAATTCGTATTTGTTTGTTTTCTGAGCAGAGATTAAATGTAGAGAATTGTAAGTGAAATCATACCAAGAACACAAAGTACTAATCAACATAGGTAGTGAGGCATTATAATCAGTTCAAAAGAAGCTCCAATAATTTGTGCAGGAAAGAGGATTAGTCGTGTGTCTTAATAGGAAATTTGACTGGATTGATTCAATTCCTTACTTCTTAGGAGATAAAAATCTCTAAATGATCCTATAGCTTATAATAAGATATTAGAATGGCATACCTAAGCTTTCAATATTGTCAGCACATATCAATTCAGGAAAAGCATTGAGTTGTGGGAAATTATAACCGAGGTGAGAGACTTAGACTTTGAAGAGTTCCACTGATATAAAAGAAAAGCACGGCTATTAAATCATTGGCCAGTTGATGTCACTGACTCAAATTGGAATCATTTAGATCAAAGTAGTTCATTCTTGTGCCCTAAACAAGGTTCAGAGAGTCAAAACCACAGATCCTGTAATCTCAGCTAGTTGAGACAAAATTCTCTAATTTTTTTCTGTTTATTGGCTGTGTGGCATGTGGAATCTTAATTCTCTGACCAGGGATCCCTGCACAGGAAGACTGCCCAGAGTCTTAACCACAGAACCACCAGGGAAGTCTTCCAAATTCTCTAATTTTAAAAGGATTTACACCTTAGAAAGATATGAAGCAAAATACAGAAATGTTAAATTTTTTTATATAGCTTTAAATATTTTTAAAAGAAATTTTGACTTGTGAGAATGTCTGGTTTTAAAGAATTGAAGCTTACTAGATGGTACTTTATTGAAATGTTCAGAAGAATTTGACTAAGATTCTAATCAGTGTTTAATGGTTGGGTTTGATTTATTAAATTTACAAGTTTTGGGTTATTAGCTGTTTAAATGGTGTACAAATGTTTAAAGAAATAGCATTTGTTAGTGGTATGTTTAATAAATTGAGCATTAAACAAACAAGAAATAGCAGTGAACATTCATATTTTGTGCACCAAAGTTTCTCAGGCACAAAAGCTTAGAAAGGCCTAATATGGTGCTATACACATGGAAGGTGTGTGATTTGTTGTTGTTTTTTTTTTCTTCACAAAGTTTCCTGGCACTTTCCATGTAATTTTTATTCCATTTTCAGTTTTTCTCCCATATCTTATTCTCATATATCAATAACTGCTGCAGATGTAGTTTGTGTTTTCACTGAGCCCCTGATATTATTCATACTAAATTGAGGAATCTCTAAGAATAATATAGGAATTATAGGTCAAGATTGACTTTGAGACAAACTTCCAGCTCCACCAAACTTGAGTTGTGAGAGCTAGATGATTTGGGGATATTTTAGTGAGTCATGTTGAATTTAACCCAAGGTATCACACAATTAAAAATTCTTGGGACTTCCACTGTTTCCTAAATTGAGGAATTACACATTGTTTATGCAATTGTGTTTGACCACTTCTCTCCCTAATCATCAGAGCTCTAAGCTTTCTGATTAAGCACTAATTATATATTGAACATACAGGAGCTGCTTGCAGGATGGAAATTCCCATTACAACCACTTAATCTGGAATGATTTATGATTGGAAGTTAGTTAAGTCACTCAGTCGTGTCTGACTCTTTGCGACCCCATGGACTGTAGCCCACCAGGCTCCTCTGTCCATGGGATTCTCCAGGCAAGAATACTGGAGTGGATTGCCATTTCCTTCTCCAGGGGATCTTCCCGACCCAGGGATCAAACCCAGGTCTCCCGTAATAGAGGCAGATGCTTTAACCTCTGAGCCACCAGTGAATTTTTTTTATGTTTGGAAGGATCCCAGTGTATGGAGAAGGCAATGGCACCCCACTCCAGTACTCTTGCCTGGAAAATCCCATGGATGGAGGAGCCTGGTAGGCTCTAGTCCATAGGGTCGCTGAGTGTCAAACACGACTAAATTACTTTACTCTCTTTTCACTTTCATGCTTTGGAGAAAGAAATGGCAACCCACTCCAATGTTCTTGCCTGGAGAATCTCAGGGACGGTGGTGCCTGGTGGGCTGCCATGTATGGGGTCACACAGAGTTGGGCAGAAGTGATTTAGCAGCAGTGTATGGAAGTGGCTGTGGCGATAGTAGTAAGCAGTTGAATCAATGGAAGGAAGAAAGTCTTGGGGATCTTTCTGTGGTCAAATAAGGATGCTGCATTTGGCTAACTGCATTTGGTTCCAGTCTATGTTCATGATAGCTACTTTGGCTCTAGTCTATGTTAAGGATAGCTGCTTTGTCCACTGGGCTTCCCAGGTAGCACTAGCGGTAAAGAATCGCCTGCTGACACAAGAGTCTAGGGTTTGATCCCTGGATCGAGACGATCCCCTGGAGAAGGAAATGGCAACCCACTCCAGTATTCTTGCCATGGAAATACATGGACGGAAGAGCCTGGTAGGCTACAGGGCATGATGTTGCAGGGTCGGACACAACCGAGCACGCATGCACTTTGCCTTCTATGGCTTCAACCTTGTTTGCCACTGTAAATCGGAAACTAGAGAATTCCCGAATTCTTTGGCCACTGATCTGGACCAAACATCCCCGACGTCTTGTGTATTTGAGCCCAGTGGAAACACTGTTCGACACAGATTGCTCTTCTGACTTTCAGTTTGTTTCATGTTATCTTATGGAAGTAAGTTATAAAACATCAAAGACAGGTAACACACTTTCAATGTTTTGACTTCTGAGAGCAGTCTAGCCTCACCTCATCACTGCATTTTCATACTGATGCAGAAAATTGAAGGTTTCTACTCATGCTCTCCAGTCTATGGTGACTGCCTCGTTTCTGACACAGTACTCCTTTGCTGATACTGCTGCTAAGTCACTTCAGTCGTGTCCGACTCTGTGCAACTCCATAGACGGAAGCCCACCAGGCTCTCCCGTCCCTGGGATTCTCCAGGCAAGAACATTGGAGTGGGTTGCCATTTCCTACTTCAATGCATGAAAGTGAAAAGTGAAAGGGAACTCGCTCAGACGTGTCCGACTCTTAGCGACCCCATAGACTGCAGCCTACCAGGCTCCTCCGTCCATGGGATTTTCCAGGCAAGAGTACTGGAGTGGGGTGCCATTGCCTTTTCACTCCTCTACTAGGGATTCTCTATTATTCCTAGCTTGGCAGTTTCAAATAAATTACTTAAAGGTTGAAAGACGGAACTACCAAGTGGATTGATTGAAAACATAAGGGAAAACATAAGGGAGGCCTGGTATGTGGCAGTTCATGGGGTTGCAAAGAGTCGGACACGACTGAGTGAGTGAACTGAACTGAACTGATCACTCTTATTTCCAATTTTCATCTTTAAAGATAGTATTCACTCTGAAATGTTTGGGACTTTTGCTCAAGCACAGATTACTTCTAGGTTTTGGCTAGAACATAATAATAATGATGATGATGCCAATGACAAAATAATAGTAACAAGAATGAAAACACTATGAAACAGTGCACCAGTTAAGCTCCAGAGTCAGAAAACTTATATTTAAATCTATTTAGTGTATGACCTTGGACAAGTAATTTGTTTACTTTCATTTAAAATCTGCAAAATAAGGATAAATAGAACCTATGATGTGAGGGAGTTCACATGTAATGAAAAGCCAATACATGCCGTGTTTAGTAGGCATGTGTGTGCCTGCGTGTGCTCAGTCATGGCCAACTCTTTGCAACCCCACGGGCTGTAACCCACCGGGCTCCTCTGTTCATGGGATTTTCCAGACAAGAATACTGGAGTGGGTTGCCATTTCCTTTTCCAGGGGATCTTTCCAACCCGGGGATCAAACCCATGGCTCCTGTCTCCTGCATTGTAGGTGATTCTTTATTGCTTGAGCAACTGTGGAAGCCCCTAAGTGTTGAGTAAGTGTTAGCTCTTATTAGACACTACTGATAATGAGGCATATAATATTATGTGTTAAAAATGGACTGTTTTCTTTTATGTGATTTAAAGTCTTTTGCAGAAACAGGGTTAAAAAAGATTTGTATCACCTATTACGTGAATGCCTCTTGCTCCTATTTTTCTTTGTACTGTGTCCATTAAATTTGGTATAGTTAACGATGACCACCTTGCCAATCAAGCCAAATTATCTGCTATGCCAATTTCAGGAGTATTCAGCTCCTCAGCCCAGAATACCCATTGTGTAAAAAGTGCAATGAATTCTAATTCACTTTTGATTGCAATGATCTGAACCAAAGACAAAACCTAGCTGATCCAAGAGGACTTGGGCTTTACAGTGTTGAGCATTACATTGATTGGCATGCTCCGAACAGGAATATCTTTGAATTTCCTTTTCAGGAAATAGAATTCTTTTAATTAACAACATTTTAAAAATTTTCAGTATGTGTAATTGTTAACACCTGCTATGTGTTGCCAACAGATGTTTCTTTCTTACCTAAGGGAACTGTTATAATTATTCTATAAGCTTAGTGAAATGGCATTTACTATGATAGTTGGAAAACTTTAGCTGGTGACTTTGTAATATTTGGTTTTTCTTTTAATCTTGTTCCCTATTACTTCCAGTCCCCACACACCCTACCCAACCTGGGTCCCCAAAGGCAAAAATGTCCTTTTTTGGGGAGGGGGGTTGCTAAATGTTTCAAAACTGGTCATGCATATTTTAGTGGTTGTGAAAGTTTTCTGACATTATATGTATTCTAAAACATTGTAAAACTGTACTTGTGTTTTAGCAGCTAATCCACAGTGTTCAACATGAAAGTTTTACATCTTGATTGTAAATATAAAAATATACTTTTTAGAAAGGTAATGATACTCTTCCAGTAACTTGGCTTCAAAAGAAGCTACAGCAAAAAATGAGATTTTTCTTGATTTTTTTTTCAATGATGTATATTGTTTTATTTGTAGTAGACTTTCAGAATTCTTCATTTATGATACTAACCACACAATTACCTACAGGGATGTATTAAATATGACCCTAGTTTCAGTCAAATAATAGGCCAATTACAAACAATGAATGGAGGCAGCTCCATTTATAATGGCTGTTTCAACAGAGCGCTATTGTCATCATAGTGATCTGAGGGTGACTCATTAATTAATTGATGTTCGTTTTTATTATGTGCTATTGAGTTAATGAGTAATTTGTGTGAAATAATTCTCTGAACACATTGATTACTTGAGATATTTTCTGGGGCTTTCATATCAATGACGGGCTGAATAGGTAGAAGATGGTATGTGCTTTTGTGTGCTCATTGCTGCTAGGTTTGAGATAAGGACAAATCAGTGCAAAGACTCCTTAAGGTGGTTGAACGTAGGAAGTATCCTAAGGTAACCCTCAGGAGGTTGAGGACACAGGGCAAGACATGTTACATAGTAGGTACTCAATTAATGTCATGTGAAAAAATGGCTGTATTAAAGCTTTGCTCCCATTTACCTTGCCTTGCATTAAAATCACATTTAGGAAGTATCTGTAATGGCATTTTTAAAGAAAAAGTAATAATCAAAGGGTTTTTGCTAAAACTGTATTCAGCGTTAATGGTCTATTACAATAAACATGCAGATTGTTTTCCCAACTTAGTTAAGTGAACAAACTAAATATGTTTGGCCTGTATCATTTCTATGAAATTGTTTAAATGACTAGTCAGAGAGTGGTTTGCCTCAAGTGACAGTTAAAAGGAAACCACTTGCAAATGGTCTGTTTGACTACAGATGTAATTTTCAGCACCCTGGTTCAGTGAAGGTAAAACATTTCTTCCTTGAAGAGGTAGGATTTAGTTGAGTTTTGTGTTTTAATTCATTATGCAGGAGTGAGGAAATCTGAAATTTAGTCTGACAAGAGCAACATGGTTGCTTTCAGAAAGATCACTTAAAATTTGTATAAACATACAAATTTATATCCACCAATTGCTACCTTCATTTTGACAGTTTTATTTTCTGCACAGAAATAAATAGCAATAGACTACCTAGATTGGAGATCCTGCATATAACATTTGGAGAAAGCATTTGGGGTACTTTTTTCTGCTTCTGATCTATTAATACCTTTTGAAAGTAAATGTCCTTATACACTTTTTTTCCTTTTGCATACTATGCTTTCTAGATATCATCTTAGACTTTTGCCAATTAAGCGCAATCAAATAGTGTGATCCCCGTTATTAAAAACATAAATCCAAATATAAAAAAGTGAATGAAAGAAGCCAGCAGATATTTATTAAGCAAGATGGAAGTGAAATTACAAACACAGGTCAGCTTTTCAACTCAGCCAGCACTCTGGTGGGTGGAGGAGCGTGGTCCTTCATCACAGTCAGTCTACATGAGATGCACGTAGGCAGCTTTCGCTGCTTGAGGAAACCAAAGCTCCATCGGAGGTGTCCTACTGGAGCCTTCAGACAATAAGCTAAATGACGTCAGGGTTACACAACACAAAGAGGAAAGTTGACAACAGTTCAGGGACTCTGAGGAGTCAAGACAATAAGCTTAGTACTTCAGGTGAAAAATGCTACTATTTTCAGGCAATTAGCTGTCAGATGGCCTATTCTATCTTGTTCCACCATTTTATGGAGATTAAAGATAATCTAAGGAGATTAAGGCCTTAATCCAGGTGAGTCATTTTGTTTATAGAAAAAGCATAAGAATGAATTCCCAAAGGATTAAGCAAAAGAAAAGGCAGTAAAAACCTTGTTTGGTCTTTGGGTAGCAGGAATAATGGAACAGCTTCAAGAAGCTGAGAGAAGTTTGTTTCCAATTTACAAGTATTTTGACATATTGATAAACATACGCAAAAGCATTTAAATATAAAAAAGATCATTTGCAAAAAGATACTGACAATTTGAATTTTACACATGAATTTCAAACAGCTCTTAATGGGGACTAGGAGGGCTGCTTTAGTAAAACCACTTTTCACACATCTCCCCCACCTTCCTCCTGTTTGTTCAGTTTTGTTTCTTTTTGGTTTTGGCTATGCAAGTCTTTTCATGAAACAAATGTTTAAGTTTCTAAGGCTAAAATAATAATTTTGTGGACTGCGTACTGCTATTTTTGAAACATCTCTGGGGTATATCTCAAATTTGGAAGACACATGACTTGAACACTGTTAACCATGAATCCTTTGTAAAAATACATACTGTTCACTTTTCATAGAACCATCTTCCTAAAAATGAGAGGCGATATCCAGATCCACATGCATGTTCATAGTAAAGCTTTGTTTTAAAACAACTCAAATCCACACCAGAGTTATTTTCAGTTTAATATTTTGGCCCCAAATCAAGAATTCAGGTATCACATTTAACTTTCATCTGCAGTGCATATTCAGCAGTACAAAGTAGGGATGCAACTAACACTGGGAAATATTGTTTCTTATACAAGTGATCAATAAAAAAAAAAAAAAGAAAGCCCACAGAACTAAAATTTGCTCTAGTAAAATATGCTTCATTGTGCCTGTTATGGAATTAGGTCTGTTGAATAGTTTGAATACAGGGAGCAGAAGCAAAGAAGCAAAGTGTAAACAACCCAGAAGAAGGGAACACAGTTTCATCTTTATTTCCTTAATTGTAATTTAAATAATCAGTCTCCATAATTTTTCTTTCTAGAAAGCTTTCCTCTTTATCAGCTATCATGTAGGTAAGGGATTAATTTTTCACCTTTCAAAAATGGAATGACAGATTTCAGCCTAAGTGTGATCAATTCTGAATGGTATCTTAGAGAAAGCAAGGAAGAGTAAGACACATCAAACTTTGAAAGTGTTCACTTTGGAACATTAAAATAAGTGGCAGGTAAATACAGAAAAATATATAATCACCAGTTCTCAGCTCTTTATCAATCCCTTTGTTTCTCTTCTTCTAGAAGATTCTGTGAGCACTACGTTGCTCTGATCAAAAGTGACTTTAATCTTCAAATATCATCCTAGCTTCAATGTGCATTATCATGATTTCAGTAGATTCACACTCAAAACCTTTTAGTGCCAGAGATGCTTCAAGCCATGATGTTATTATACCCTTAGCTCTTATGGAGAGGTCTGGGCAAAATTTGCACAAGAAATTTATCATTTTAAGATTATCTCATAATTGCAGTAACACTTTTTTAAAGTAACCCTTTGGAAAATTTTAAATGATACCCAAAGGCACTAGTTCACATAAGGGGTGAATGGTGCTGAAGGAAACAAAACAAAACCATTGACTAGGTAAAGAGCACAAAAAAGGATATTAAAAGGAAAACTGTTAAGCTTTAACGTTATTCTAAAAATGGCACTTTTCACGTTGGTAAAAAATGAAAGTGCTTTAAGATGAAATTTTTATGCATTATTTTAAAGCTGATCTTTAATCCCCTGAAAATAGGGGGTTATAAATGAGAACACTGATAAAGACTCTAAATTATAGCGGCAATACTAGTGGATGTTGCTAAAATGCTTTGTGTGTCTTTCTTTTTCTGTATTTTTAATGATGATAGACTTGTTTAATCTATACGTATTATTAGTGAGATTTGATCTTCAATTCTTTACTAGAAAGTTACAGCTCATTTAAAATAGCTGGTAGATACAGAAAGCATAAATATACAGTAAGTTTAAACACTGATTGTACTAAATGCAACAATACAAAGAAGCAAACAGAACACAAATGGTAACACAATAAAACTGTATTACATTTGTGCTTCAAATATTACAATACATTATATACAATAGTCCAAAATAAACATCTCATGCCAAGTGACACAAAAAAACGAATAGCAAGCAAAAAAATCCAGCAATATGTACATTACTTTTTTCTTTAATAATAAACATTCAACTCTGAACTGGGGCAATTTCACTACATACAGATGCAGTCCGCCTTTTATTCCATATAACCATCCTGCTTTCCTATATCTACGCTATTCAGTTGGTTCCCGTGTCAATTCGTATATACACGTGGAGCAAAAAAAGATAAAAGAATGTAGTGCTTTGTATTCTTAATGGGATGATGTTGATAGATCAGCGAACCTGGGGTGCATAACCTTCTTTCATTAAACCTTCCTCGTAGTCCGTCTGGCAAAGGATCATGTTATTCTTTAGGAAAAATTTATCTCCAACACAAAATCTGAAAATATTTATAAAAATAAAATGGTTAAGATGACTTCATTCAGATCTCTAATTTTGAAGATTTCTTTTCCTAATCATCATTTCATATGGTAATTCCCTGAGTTTGAAACTTTGGCTTAGAAAGTTACCTTTATTGTCAAAATTAAACCATCCAGGTCATTTAATAAAACACTGTACACAAAATTTGAGATCCTACTTTTATATATAAAAATCATAGGAACATTGAGGAAAACACCTTGAGCAGCATAGGTTATATTTTTTTCACATATATTGGAAAGAAAAAAAGAACTAACCTGTATTTACACTCATTAATATGGGAGACCTGGGTTTGATCCCTGGATCAGGAAGATACCCTGGAGAAGAGAACGGCTACCCACTCCAATATTCTTGCCTGGAGAATCCCATAGGCAGAGGAGCCTGATGGGCTACAGTATATGGGGTCGCAAAGACTCGGACATGACTATGCAACTAACACACACATAAAAGAAAGAATAATAACATTTCATGGCAGTGATTATGGAAGCTTTCATCACTGACCATTTATCTACTTTATTAAAAAAAAAGTAAAAACATTAAAATGAATCAAATGATTAGAGAATAGCCAATTTTAGAGCTTCTCATTTAAAGCTTCCTTTTATTTCCTATTATTAAAATGTGATTAAATTCTGGTAATTTGGAAGTGATTGTTCTGAACTGAAAGCTGTTTTAGCATCAGACTTAGATGCTGGGCCATGGTGCTTTGTTTGTGGCAAGTTCACTAACTATGAAATAGTAAGTGGATTTCTTAGAGGACTTCCAATTAGACCTAAAGGAGTAACCTGATGAACCTCTTAATAGTGATGTGATAAATAAACTAGTTTCTAGTAGCTAATTATAAATTTTATTCTATAAAGCATTGTTTAATGTGCAAGATCGTAATATTTTTAATAAGTGCTCTTTTTGTATAATTTCCCAGTGGTGACACTTTGGACACAATTAAGGTCAGAAGTAAATGCCTGTGCTGTTTCCGGTACATTTAACAATAAAGTAACTCTGGGGAGATCTGTATATATTTTTAATTGTAACAATTTAACCTTCAAACAGCACTGTCTGGTAGAGTTGACCCAGTAAAACTACTTGTAATTGTACAAGTTGACCTCACTGACCTTTGATAGTGGTCCCTCTTTATCAGATAGTCAATTTCAAATGATGTTCAGGCAGAAATCTTAGTGGATAGATTAAATTGTGTCATGAAAGCCACACTTTAATGTTTTGTGAAGTTGAAGGTTTAAATGAGGAGCAGTTGGGCTGATTTACATTTGCAAAGATTGGAATGCTAGACAAACAGTGAACCTATTTACTTTCCAACTGGGTAGCTTTGGAAATTTATCCTTATTCTAGCTAAGTAGATAGAGGGGAAAATAGTGTAATAAAAAAAGTAGATTGAAAAGAATTAGCTTTCCTCTTAAAGGAAGATTGGTCTGTTTATTTGTGGAATTTACTTTTTTTTCCCCAGGATTACTGCCTGCTGATGATGCTGATTGAAAGTACAGGCTATGCCCTGATCTTGAAATCCTGCAGTTGTTTGTGGTCAAGGCTATTTGATACAATGGACATTCAAGTCTGGACTTCAAGTATATCTTCTTTTTATTAGTTGCAAACTATAAACATGAAATATAGTGCTTAAAAAGTGGTGTTTGGATAAACCAGTTTTTGTAGATTATCCTGATCATTAGGATATGTTGAATAAAAGGAAATATTTCTTTTGTTGTGCAGGCCTAAATAGGCAAATTAGATACTTTTCTTTCATGTGAGATTATATAAAATAACATGCAGAATACATTTGATTACCGTTCAAATTTTTCACTTTATATTAATGATGAAATTAATTTGAGCTGATTAATAAATAAAATATCACATCAAAAATAATTTTAATAAAATATTCTTGTGTTCCAGCTGATGTTATTGAATCTTATCTTTTCCTAAAAACCAACTAAACTAGAAATACTTTTTCAACTCTTTACTAAAATTATGCTTTAATTTTTAAAATAAGTCTCTAAATTCTATTTGCTATCAAATAAAAATGTAATTTAAAAAAAAATTTTGTTTTGCCATGTTGTGTCATGCCATTCTTACCTTCAGGGGCCTTGAAATGTAGGTAATTTTATTTGTAGATTAATAAAGTCAGAGTAATTATATCAACAAAAGCACTGAACCAAGAGCCTGGGGATTTGGTACTGAGTGCTGTGGTTCTCACCTACCCAACGCAAGATATAGGATGTATTTTATACTTTCTCTGAGTCATTTCTCTGTGGGTAAGATAAAACAGTTACATCAATGAATGGTTCAAGTTCAGTTGCTCAGTCGTGTCCGACTCTTTGAGACCCCATGGACAGCAGCATGCCAGGCCTCCCTGTCCATCACCAGCTCAGTAGGAATGTTAAAATAAGAAGTATATCTAAGGCAGAGAGACATTTGCAATGAATTGAGTTCAAATCCCAACCTTCTACTCACAATATTAAAAATGAAACTTCAGGATTTTTGTCTTCAACATCAGTAACTTTTCTAAGTTGGTAGTAAAGAGTATAAATGTAGCGTGTAAAGCCTTTCCTCAATGTTTGGAATGTAGGTAATTAAAATAAACACCTCTTATAAAGTACTTACCATGTACTAAGGCTGAACATGTATATAGATATAGCCATTACATTTATTCCTTAAATCCAACCGATAAAATATTAACACTGTCCTTTTCAGATGAAAAACCTAACGCCTTCTCCAGAATTTTTAAAACCTGCTCAATGTTCCATAGCTAGAACATGTATGGTAGAGGAATGAAAAGCCCCCTGATCTCTTTGGATTCAAGATTCAAGCTTTTATTATTCACAATAGCCAAGATATGGAAACATTTCAATGTCCATCAACAAAGGAATGGATAAGGAAGATATGGTACGTGTACACACACACACACACACACACACACTCACACACTCACACTCTCTCTCTGGAATACTACTCAGCCATAAAGAAGAATGACATAATGCCATTTGCAGCAACATGGAGTGACCTAGAGATTATCATACTAAGTGACTTAAGTCAGGCAAAGAAAGACAAATATCATATGATATCGCTTACACGTGGAATCTAAATTATGACACAATAAACTATCTACAAAACAGAAACAGAATAATAAAGTATGGACCTTTAAAAAAGAGTGCCTATCATTCAGTGAGATATAAATGGAATTCATCTAAAATATTCCTTCCCGAAATATGTTGTTACTCATATGTTGTCAACTGGATAAAGTACATTTTATGTGTGTATCAATTTATACTTAAAGGTCAAAATGAAACAGAACACAGGTGAGGAATGTCACACATATAAAACTTAAAACAGCCTTGAAAGCTTTGGTTAAGAGCTGATTATGATTGCTTTGCAACAGGAGCTGATATACTCCTTTAAAATGTTCTATACACAAACATGACGAAATTAGAGAAACAGCAATGCAGATATCAGACATCTAACAAAATGATCTACAACTGTGATTTTGTAAGAAAGGCTAATTTCCAATGTTCTATAACCAGATTCTGATGCGATTTAGCATTTGCAGAAAAACATTATAAAAATAGTGATGGCCAGAGGATGTCGAATGTATGTGTATTAACAGGACAGGCTAAAATTCTTGAAAATAAACATATTCTTTTTTATAATCTAACCCTAACTGCTTGTGATACAGTCAGTTCAATTAATTCTGGCATCATTAAAAAATATGTTAAGGAATAAAAAGATGCCCAATCAGTTTATTAAACCATCTAATCTTAATGTTTAAGAATTAATCATAGAATTAATTACCTGGTATTTTGGAGTAACTATAGTTAAATTCATATGATCTTGATACTCTAAAAGTACAGACAATAAGTATAATTAAGAAATCATCCCTGTAAAATGTGGGGCTTAGAGTGGTTTTAAACAGGTTATCAAATGCCTCTGCGAGGAAGCCTTCATTTGTGACATCCTTTCTAAGAATGAAAATGTTAACTTAGTTATCTTACTTCCCTAAGATGAGTGACTGTCAATTATAATTAATTTCCATTTCTACAGCACTTTGGAAAGAAAAGGAATCTAGTCCATATCTCCAATATTTCTACTGTCCTATTTAGCATACCTCTGTTACTAAAAGATGGAGATTTTGATACTGTACTTCAGTAAGAAGTGGAGATTATATACTCACTGTACACTTGTGAACAAATTTATTGTCTTTTCCCAGTGACAGCACAGTTGTCATCACACAGAAACAATCTTCTCTGTACCAAACCACACTACCCGTATCCCAAATCCTGCTATAAATTGTTTAATATCTACCTGACTTAATTCCACTCTATCTACTCGCCTTTATATCCACTTACCCCTGGACAGGGGCTTCTCTTGAAGCTCAGATGGTAAAGAATCCGCCTGCAACGTGGGAGACCTGGGTTCAATCTCCGGGTTCAGAAGATCCCCTGGAGAAAGGAAAGGCTACCCATACCAGTATTCTGGCCTGGAGAATTTCATGGACTGTATAGTCCATGGGGTCACAAACAGTCGGACATGACTGAGCGACTTCCACCCATGGACAGAGGAGCCTGGCAGGCTGCAGTCCACGGGGTTGCAAGAGTCAGATACAACTTAGCGACTAAACCACCACCACAGTCAGCAAAGAAAATACCCATCTTGAAAGAGGCCTGGGTCCTCATACCGGATCTGAGTCCAGAGACTAAAAAACAGACTTTCTTGGTTCAAATTTTGAATCTACCTTTTTCTATCTGTGCAATCTTGGGCAAGATTTAAATTCTCTATACTTTCATTTCCTCATCTGTTAAATGAGGCTAATCATAGTGACTACTTCTGGGTTATTTCGAGTACTAAATGAGCTAGCACACACAAAACAAAACAATGTCTGATCAGCACTGTATGAGAATCTGCTGCCATTATTATTTGCTACCGACCATCTTCTCCTCTTTGCTTAGCTGTTTCCTAGTCAGGGATATTTCTCCCCTTTTTTCTACCTACTTAAATTCTAGAAATTCTTTTTTTTGCTGCGGGGGTGGGGGAGGCGGGCGGAAATATAGGAGTAGGTGACTAAGAGGTATAAACTATTAGGTATAAAACAAGCAACTAGGATATACTGTACAACATGAGGAACATAGCCAATATTTTATAATAATTTTAAATGGAGTATGACCTTTAAAATTGTGGATCACTATATTGGGGCTTCCTCGGCAACTCCATAGTAAAGAATCCGTCTGCCAATGCAGGAGACACAATTCATTCCCTGGGTTGGGAGGATCTCCTGGAGGAGGGCATGACAACCCATTCCAATATTCTTGCTTGGAATATCCCGTGGACAGATAAGCCTGGCGGGCTATAGTCCATAGGGTCACAAAAAGAGTCAGAGCCAATTGAAGCAACTGATCACACACTATACTGTACACCTGTAACTTACATACTATTACACAGAAACTACATGACTTAGCACGCACATACTTCAATAAATGAATACAGACTTTTTAGTTTCCATTCCTTCCATAAGTATTCCCTGACCCCATCAACTCATTCTGATCATTTCCAAAGCACTTACTTTTTGGTGTATAATTCACTGTGGCATTTCAAATTCTCTCATGAATGTGTAACAGATTTCCCACTCAGAGTGGTAGTGCTGAGGTAAATGACCTTGAGTTAAATTTTGTTTGAACCCTTTGAAATACCACCATAAACTATACTACCACTTGAAGTGGGTGTTCCATAAATGTTGGTGAAGACAGACTTATTCTAGAACTGAATACTTCAAATAACAATGCAATTTTTGATGAATAATTTCAATTTGGATTCATGTTGACTTTAGTTCACTGACTTCTTACCTTCACAATTTCCTCTCTCTGTTCCCTACTCCTCCACATCCTCACCAAACTACTCCACAACTACCAATCTCTGAGCCTCTGTTCATTTCCAGAACACATTACATGGATTCACACTTCCATGTCTTCCCTCTGCTCCGTCTATCTGGAAAACCCTTTCCTCACTGCATTAAGGCTTTGTCACCTCCCCTACCCCACTACCAGACACACTTCCTACACCCTAAGCAGTCTTAGAGGATCCTTTAAAATCCAGCACATCAACCCTTTGATGCTTTCATAAGAAGGACAAAAGGGACAGACCTCTCTTCCCTCAGTATAGATCTGCTTTGTATATTTAGTAAACAGATGTTTACACTCTTCTCTTCTGTGATTCTTTGATCTCTAGTCTCTTCTATAGTTCTGAACACCTCTAAGGCAGATAAATTCTAACTAGAATTTATTCACCTCTGTTTCCACCGAGCCTAGCACAATGCCTTCTTTTTTTTTTTTTTTCAAATGTCACACAGTTATATATATTTGAGGCCATTTCATTACAAATGAGCACTTTTTTCTCATCTCTTATAAAACCATCACTTAGCTTTCTAGAAGGTTCCGGGGTGTGTGTGTGGGGGGGGTCACTCATCTTTAAGAAATTAACCAGAATTTCCCAATTCTGAATAAGATTAAAGTTATCATACAAGGTACTCAAAATAATCTTCTTCTGGTCCTTTCAAAATAGATACACTTTTAGATATTTTAAAATTCAGATTCACACATTTTTAGCCATGAAGTGAAGAAGTGTTGGTCATTCAGTTGTGTCCGACTCTTTGCAACCCTATGGACTGTAGCCTCCAGGCTCCTCTGTCCATGAGATTCTCTAGGCAAGAATACTGGAGTGGGTAGCCATTCCCTTTTCCGGGGGATCCTCTCAATCCAGGGATTGAATATGGGTCACCTGTATTGCAGGTAGATTCTTTACCATCTGAGCCCCAGGGGAAGCCCATTTTTAGCCACACCCTTTTACTTGAAGGACAGAGAAGACCACCAATCCTGAAAGTTCACTGTTACTACTACCTTACTCAAATATTTCATTTATTTATTTATCTTTGGCCATGTAGCATGTGGTATTTTAGCTCCACAACCAGAGATGGATCCCATACCCTCTGCAGTGGAAGTGCAGAGTTAACCACTTGACCACCAGGGCATCTTTTACTATCTTTTTTAGACATTCAGCAATGCTTTATATCTTACTGATACTTTGATTTAAAAGTTAAGATGAAACGGCTTGCTAAATGATTGTTCTTATTGTTGTTCCATCTCTAGTTGTGTCCGACTCTTCTGCGACCCCACAGACTGTAGCCCACTAGGCTCCTCTGTCCATGGGATTCTCCAGGCAAGAATACTGGAGTGGGTTGCTAATTCCTTCTCCAGAGGATCTTCCTGACCCAGGGATCGAACCCATGTCTCCTGCACTGGCCGGCGGATTCTTTACCACTGAGCCAGCAGGGACTCCCACTGCTAAATAATACTCATAAGCATTTATAATATCACAATTTCAGGTATCAAAAAAGTTTGCTTAAGGGAAAGTGCTTATAAATTACCCATTGGTTTTGTGTGTCACTTGAAAAGGTGTACTACTGGGACAATGATTTAGCTACTATGAGTACAGGCTCCTGTGGTGAATGACTTTACTGGGGAGATTTCCCCAAGCAAACATCAATGTAAAAGGAGAGTCTCCTGTACTGAAAACCTTCTGGATTCAGAGTAATACAATTCGTCTGCTTTGCTTGACTGATGAAGATTAGCTGACTTCTTGCATTAAAGGAGTTTGTCTTGTAGGGATGGAAGTGACAAGACAATAACTAAGTGCTAATTGTGCATAGCCAGCACTAAAGATATGCAGTCCCATTATGGCATGTAATAAATGAAGCACACACAGAAATATATTAGGTACTTTAATAATGATACTAGAACAGTATTTTGCAGCAATAAGAAGGTGAACAGTTTTAGAGTCAAAATTTAGGAGTATTTGTCTTACTTGACTGAGTTCCACTGAGGAGACAAACTTAATTGTGAATGCAACTTTTTATTTCAATGGTGAAATAAAATTGATATACGATTTGTAAATAGCATTAACAACCTACAATTACTTTGCATCATAATAGAATTTAGGCTGGGCTTAGCACTTGAATGATGTTTTAATTTTCTGTGTAGAACATGGATAAAATAGGTAAGTCTGCCTTAATAGAAAAATGGATGAAAGGAATAAACAGGCAGTTTCTTAATAGAAAAAATATCAAAGGGCCACTAGTAATCAAATAAATGCTATTTAAAAATGATAATAAGATATCATCTTTCATCCCTCAAGGTGACAAGGATATCTTTTAAAATAATAATTCCCAGTGTTAAAACTTCTATAACAGAATGCATTATTTTTTCATTTCTGGAGTAAGGATAATTGGTATAATTTTTCTGGAGAGCATTTTGGCACTATATAAAGTAAACTTTAAACTGTTATATGCTTTGTCTAATTAACCATGTGCTTGCAAATTTAGCTTGACACAGATTTGAGTATTTGTTTATAAAGTCCATATTAAATTGATGATACTGATAATACAAAAACGAGAAGATAAAACCTACACATCTGATGATAAAAGACTGATTTAACAATATATGAAGCTCTATCCATAAAGCTAAACACAAGAAAGCTTCAAATATCATAAAATAATTTTTAAAGGAAGGTAAAAAGGCTCACTATATTAATGAAAAAGTACAAGTAGCAAATATTAGGATTCTTCCTTGCTACTTTCCTTTAAGATGTTTAAGTGTGGGTATAATATAAAGCATATGTTATGTATCACTTGTCATATGTGCATAGAAAAATGTATGATTAGCTACACATCAAAACATTGAAATAATTTCTTTCAGAGTAGTGAGACATGGGACAATGTTATTTTACATCCTTATTTTCTAAATTTTCCACCATCAATCTATAACATTCTATAAGTAGAAAAGCAGTAAATATTAGAGCTAAAGAAAGGTACCTCTATTGTTAGTAAATGTTTAGTGGATCAATTTGATAAGTAAACAAAAAAATTCTAAATTTACTATTAATATACCTTTAAGACATATGCAAGGTAATGAATCTATAAGGATGTGCAGGTATTTGTATTCCTATCTTTTTAATAAAAATATATACATATGCCAATTTATTTTTGGCTAAATGTCACTACAGACTGAATCAAGTTACTATGATTCCAAACGTCTATTGGGAAGAATCAAGATGCTTCAGGGTGACTTCTTGAATTATTTCCTGGGTCAATTATACATCGTGAAGTATATCAGGCAACATTCTGAACATCTACATTTAGCAAGAGATATCTCGTGTAAAAACCAAGTTAGTGAAATATTATATGGTTGAAAATAAATCATAGATATCAAGGTAAAAACTAATTTTTGAGAACCTATTATATTCTCGTATTTGTAAGTTTTTTTCATTTAATTTTCAAAATCTGCAGGATAGGTGTTATTGTCTGCATTTTAAGGATGCACAAACCAAACTCAGAGAAATTAAGCAACAAACTCAAGCCTGCATAGCCAGTACATGGTGGGGCTGAAATCTGAATCTAGTTATCACTGTAAACACATGTTCTTTCCACTACTCTACAGCACCTCATAAGAAGATACTGCATTTGATAGTAAAACAAGGCCAATTACAGTAACTGAGAACTAGACAAAACTAATTGAATATTTATTACATTCAGGTGTTTTCACCAACGTACTGAATTTATTTTCATTAAACTCCATCAAGCACAGTAATTTTTGAAATTTATTTTATATTTCATATTCTAGTATCCTCTGCATTTATCACATAAAACAGGTAGCATAGTATATAGCTCCCACTAGAAATAAAAGTTATAATTTTCACTTTAGAAAAAATGGAATGAAATCATAATACTCTGAGATGAAAGAGTTCTCTGAAATGGACTAATCTAACTCTGTTTTGTTATAAAGGAGAATACTGGGGTCCAGAGGACTAAAATGATTGGCTTATGCTCATATATCTTGTTAGGGAGAGTCCAGACTGGAATTTAGGTTTCTAGATCCCCTCTGTAACATTCTTTCCATCCTTCAATGCTGCCTCTCCGATACTGATAACTATATCCTACCTAGTTCCCAAAGAGCTTTGAAGCAACTTTAAAAGTACATATACAACAAGGTTAAAATTCAAGATTAGAAATCAAGAGATAGAGCAACTGTATAAAAGGAAAATGAAT